>NW_027466497.1:3515000-6220000 GCF_050575085.1 Anarhichas minor | reverse complement strand
GGAGTCATAGTTTCACTTTCACTCCGTCACACTGTGTTTATAATAATTCCATTATTCAAACGTGTCCATCTGACACTGACTTCACATGATCAGCCTATGTATTGTTCTCATGTAGGTTACTCGTCAGTGCGTTACAGAACGACACATATGCTGCATTCATGCTTTAGTGGAGGAAAGTAAAAGTTGTTCATAACCTCTGTGTGAAGTAATGTCCGTATCTTTAGGGAGGATAGAGGCTATCCCCATATATTATTGTTTGTAAATCAAATTATATACGACAACTATTACAAGACGTTGACTAGCTAATAATAATAATTCCCTAAAGTACACAATCACAAATGAACAAATATCTGCTGTAAGAAGGCCAAAGTACATGATTTAAAATAAGGCTACAATAAAACATATATTATTATTGTACACGGGCCATCTACATGACTCGTTGCTCAATGCACAAAGTCACAACATAAAATTAGTAACGTTAGTGGGTCTATAACATATTCTTTAGGTAGCTCATTGTGATTTAACATATTTTTAAATTATCCTATTGTTATTTTTTTATTGACGACCATTAATATCCATCATTTGTATAAAAATTCAGTTCCAATAAACCTTCTTTGTTCTGCAGTGAAACACTCCCTGAAATATGTCCTGACTGCAACTTCTGGAGTGAAAAACATTCCAGAGTTTGTGGGTCTTGGGATGGTCGATGAAGTCTTGGCGGGTTACTGTGACAGCAACAGCAAGACTGCGGATCCCAAACAGGACTGGGTGAGAGATTTTATAAAGGATAACCCACAACACATGGATTGGCATGCTCAGAGGTGTTCTAGAAGTCATCATGTCTTCAGAGCCAACATTGTTGACTTGAAGCAGCGCTTAAACCAAACTGGAGGTAGGTCTGTTTATGTTCATGTTTAACGTTTAGCTGGTGAGATGTAGCTTCCTGTATGAACACATGCCAGTGCTTTTTGATGAAGAGAATATGGACTTTCACTCTGTTTTCCAGCAGATGTTGAGTGGCTTCCACAGAGCCAGTAATTGGTGGATCAGCGTGTCTCTGTGGTGAAGATGTGATGTTATGTGTTAATAATCGTCTGTGCTGCGATGTCACTTTCTCCCTCTCTACCTCTCTCAGGTGCCCACATTTTACAGAGCATGGACGGCTGTGAGTGGGATGACGAGACTGGAGAGGTGATTGGTTTTCATCAGTTTGGTTATGATGGAGAAGACTTCATTGTGTTGGACCTGCAGACGATGACGTGGACTGCACCAAGACAGCAGGCGTTCATCACCAAACTTAGATGGGATGCTGACAAAGTCAGCTTAGAATACAATAAAAATTACTACAACCACATATGTCCTCACTGGCTGAAGAAGTATGTGCACTATGGGAGGAGCTCTCTGCAGAGAACAGGTAGATTCACGTGACCTGATGCTTTTTAAAGGACACTAAAGTGTTCACACGCCTCTTCTGTTTTAATGTACAGTAAATATGGACATAGTTTCTCTGACCTCACTTCATCTCTTTTATTCTTGGCGTCCTCTCCACTTTTATTTCATAACTTTATTCACTTAAAGCTCATTAAAGTTCCTCACGGTGACTCTAAGTGAGATCATTCACATCTGCTACATGAACACATTTAACTCACAGTACTTCATGTTGGGATGTCAATATTAAGATAAATAATAATTTATTGATGATTACTGATACTCAGGAATCTCAATGAATAGATTATTGATTTAATGATGAATGGTCCTTAAATTAAAATTCAGCACATGAAAAACATGGTTATTAAACAGTAGCATTTTCACTGATTTACATATCTTTACATTTAATAAATAACACATCTTAAGTCTATAAAATACAATGCATTGTAAGGATTAAAGGCTTTGGTTTAGATTCATTACAAACAGTTGTGTCTAGGTGAGAGAGACAAACACAAAGAGACACTTCCTGTCTAAACCTCTCAAATAATTTAATTTAAATATAAACCCTCAAAATAAAACAAATTTCAATTAACTGTTCAAGGCTTTTGGAGTTCAAACTATTATTCATTATTTCACAAATAAGCACAGATTACAAAAACATTCTCAATGATTAATAGAGATTTGTGTAGCAGGACTTCATTTTTACTCTCTATTTACATCTCACAACCCCCAGATGTTGTCATTGTTTAATATTAAATATACTATTTATTGCAGTGCCTCACTAGTAGTAATTCGGTAAGTGTAGTATTATTGTAAGCGTCGTGGGTGTATGATAAAGGAATTAATCAGTCCAACACGTTTTGGGTTTTTCTCATAACTTTCGTCAAGCTTCCACAGAACCGCACCAAATCAGATCACCGTCTCTCGCTACTCTCCTTCTACTCCCGTCACCTCCTCCCCATCACACCAAACCCCGTAAACAGTGCCGACTAGTGGTCATACTTGATCAACACAGGATTTCAGTCTTGCATTATTATGAATAAGGCTCCCCCTGGTGGTGTGAGTAGACTGCATGCTGTGCATTTGAATTAAATCACATGACATGTGTACTGTCCAGGGTAAGAAAGTAACGTGCATCAATATTTACTGATGCTTTTAAACTGATTTATTTCTATTGATGCATAACATGCCAGCCTAAGTCCTATACACAGTTTTCTTGTTTGTTTTTAAATCCCTAGACCTTCCCTCAGTGTCTCTCCTCCAGAAGAATCCCTCCTCCCCAGTCAGCTGCCACGCTACAGGTTTCTACCCTGACAGAGCCATGATGTACTGGAGGAAAGATGGAGAGGAGCATCATGAGGACGTGGACCACGGAGAGATCCTCCCCAACCACGATGGATCCTTCCAGATCAGTGTGGACCTGATCCTTTCATCAGTCGCACCTGAAGACTGGAGGAGGTACGACTGTGTGTTTCATCTCTCTGGTGTGGAGGACGTCATCGTCACCAAACTGGACAAAGCACAGATCAGGACCAACTGGGGTAAGACTGAGATCAGATGTGATGGAAGTTTAAAAACTAACGCTAGACCTGGATCATAACTTCAGAGGTTATGCCCAAAAGCATTTTGTTGTCAATTCAACAGACGAGTTGTTGTGACTTTTAAATCTTTAACCCTCCTCTTAATCCTGATAGAAGAATCAGGTTTGCAACCTCTTATCCTCTTCTTCTGACTCTTATTTTCATAGTTTTGGCAATTATTTCTATGATAACATTGTTCTCATCATCTGTGGTAGAGACAACGTGTGAATGTTTTGTGTTCCAGTTTCTCCGTCAGAGTTTCCTGCTGCTGTTACTGGAGTTGTTGTAGGACTGCTGCTGCTTCTGGCACTCTGCATCGCTGGACTCTTCATCTGGAGGAGGAACAATAATGGTGAGTGAAGCCATTTTTACTCCACTGTTGGATTCAACACAGTAGAAGACGTACTGCGAAGACGTACTGCGAGGATTCATTCCTTCAAACACAGAGTGAAATGTCCAGAGTTGTCGTGGCAAAGTCTGCAGCATCAAACAGGTCTTCAGTCACACTGATGAACCAATGGTTGGCTCACCTTTTATCTGTTCTGACCTGTGACAGACCGGATGATGGATGGGTCCTCTTCTGTCCATGGTCCTTGAGGTCGACAAGCAGACAGTATTTTGGAGAGTTTCTGTCACGATCAGGCTTTGCCTTGTGTGTTCTGTGTGTGTTTTTCTGTAGCTCCTCACTCTACCTGTCAGCCACTCCCTCAGCACCAGTCTAACTTCCTTCACCTGTCCCTGATCAGTAATCAAGCACTCCCTCATCAGCACAACTCTCCTCACCTGTTCAAGTCACCTTATAAACCCCTGTCTCTCAGTCACTCACTGCCAGGTCATTGTTTGTGTTCTACCCGCCCGTTTGTCTTGTCCTGCTCCCGGTTTCCCACGTCTGCCTGCCCTGCCTCGTCATGCTGGATTTGCCCCCTCGTCTCTTGTCTCGTCCCTGGATTCCCGGTGTGTTCTTGTAGTGTTCATGTTCTGATTTAAGTGTTTATTAAATTCCCTTTTCACTCTACTTCTGTTCTGCGTTTGAGTCCACCATCATGCCCCGTGACAGTTTGGGGATATTTGAAGACCACCATTACTTTCGCAAGGCATACTTTACCGACTATTTATGCCTTACAAAGCATTTATTAAGTATTTTCTGATTTTCTCTCAATCCAGTTACCCCTGATGGTCCAGCATCTATTAATACAAATTAAGATATGGCTGCATGTTCAAGTGGGATTTGCAAATTGTGGGTTATATTAATTCAATCACTGAGTGCACCTTTCGAGTTGTATCAAATAAAAAAAAAAAGGTTCACTTTAGTCACTATATTTTTAACGAATACTGTTTGGTTAAATTGTAAATACCTTCTTCCCCTTTTTTCTATCTGTTTGTGCAATAAATGTACATTTTTTCTTTAGTTTCTCACCCGCATGCTTTCACTCTTGTTAAACACTCTCTGTTTAATTTCAATGTGAAAACTTTGCTGTATGAATCGTTTGATTAATTCAATAAAGACATCTCTGTTACGGTACAACTGTTGTGTTGGTGTCTTTTCTATTGACTGCATCCAAAAGGTGCGCTTTAGATCAGTGCTACATTTAAAACAGCATCACCAGGTTATCCATTAATCTGAGTCTTTGCACGCTAACATTTTCAACAGACTTGGCAAGTTTAACCATTAAATCATCATGCCCGGTGTTTTGACAGGAAATCCCGGTGGCCTGATTTCCTCTTAAAAAACAATAAATTCTGTAACCGTGACTCAAAGCTGCTACTGATTAACCAACAGTCCATGAATCATTCATGTCATATGCATTGAATGTGTTGTAACTCTATTATGTTGTTCATTCTGTACACTTCCCTCCTCTGTTGCTCTCCCTGAGGTTTCTTACTTTTTTCTCACCGTTAAAGGTTTTGTTTGGAGTTCTTCCTGTACCGGTGTGAGGGTCCTGGGACAGAGGATGTCGTGTGTGTACAGATTGTAAAGCCCTCTGAGGTCAATTTGTGATTTTGGGCGATACAAAATAAACTGAATTGAACAGTAAAGACAGCCCACTAAAGGGAGGAAGACAGAGACGAGCTGGGATTGTGCTTTTTGCCGGCTGAGGATGGGCAGAGCAGAAGACTCTGGGGTGGAGGAGAGACCCAAATGGGACAACAAGGTTCAGTACCTGCTGACATGTATTGGCTTTGCAGTGGGGATTGGAAATGTCTGGTGTTTTCCTTACCTGTGCCAAATCTATGGAGGAGGTGAGATGCTATAATATGATGCACCAGATTAATTAAATGTATTATATTATTGTGATATATTGTGATGCTAACACTTTTGCACTTTTACTAAAGAAATATTTTAAATGCAGGACTTTTTACTTGTAACAGTATTTACACACTGTGGTATCACTACATTGATTTAAATACAATATATGTACTTCTTCCATCTCTGTATATTTGTAGAAATATGTAGAAACATCAAAATAAAAGTATTGTAAAAAATATGTTTTAGTCAGTAGCTGCATCATGAATGTAAAGTTATTTTTGTTGTACCTTTGTACCTGTCTATACAGTGGAGGACTGTACGCTAACTAAGCAATATTATTTAAACACATAGTTACATACAAAGTTTAGGTACTTGTACTACTTGAGTATTACCATTTAGAAGTATAAAGTTGCATAAACTTCTACTCCACTAAATTTAAGAGGGAATTATCATACTTCTTATTAGTCTGACAGCTATAGTTACTTTTCAGATTAAAATTTCATATCTTTCCTGTCCATTGAAAACCATGTACTGTATGTCCATGTGTGGTGGTGTCGATTTCGACTATTTTTGATGTTATGACTAATGGTCACGCTACACCCTACACTGCGCATGCCCGGTATCAAAAGCGAACTTTCAATCAGCTGACTCGCTCTTCAGCTTGATGTTTACTTATCATATCAACATGAAAACGTTATTTATGTTGCTCCTCTTCTGTCATGTTGCATCTACAGGTAAGATCACACTGTGACTCTCACCGTTACGCTGTTTCCTGTTATTATTGTCGCTGTAAAACTCGTTGCAGTCACTTTGTAAAGAGCGACATCAGGAGTCATAGTTTCACTTTCACTCCGTCACACTGTGTTTATAATAATTCCATTATTCAAACGTGTCCATCTGACACTGACTTCACATGATCAGCCTATGTATTGTTCTCATGTAGGTTACTCGTCAGTGCGTTACAGAACGACACATATGCTGCATTCATGCTTTAGTGGAGGAAAGTAAAAGTTGTTCATAACCTCTGTGTGAAGTAATGTCCGTATCTTTAGGGAGGATAGAGGCTATCCCCATATATTATTGTTTGTAAATCAAATTATATACGACAACTATTACAAGACGTTGACTAGCTAATAATAATAATTCCCTAAAGTACACAATCAAAAATTAACAAATATCTGCTGTAAGAAGGCCAAAGTTACATGATTTAAAATAAGGCTACAATAAAACATATATTATTATTGTACACGGGCCATCTACATGACTCGTTGCTCAATGCACAAAGTCACAACATAAAATTAGTAGCGTTAGTGGGTCTATAACATATTCTTTAGGTAGCTCATTGTGATTTAACATACAAATATACAAATTCAGTTCCAATAAACCTTCTTTGTTCTGCAGTGAAACACTCCCTGAAATTTTTCATCACTGCAACTTCTGGAGTCACAAACCTTCCAGACTTTGTGGGTCTTGGGATGGTCAATGAAGTCCAGATGGGTTACTGTGACAGCAACAGCAAGATCGTGGAGCCCAAACAGGACTGGATGAGAGATTTTATGAAGGATAACCCACAACACATTGAGTTGTATGTTCAGAGGTGTTTGATTGAGCAGCAGTTCTTCAGAACCAACCTTGACGGCTTGAAGCAGCGCTTAAACCAAACTGGAGGTAGGCCTGTTTATGTTCATGTTTAATGTTTAGCTGCTGAGATGTAGCTTCCTGTATGAACACATGCCAGTGCTTTTTGATGAAGAGAATATGGACTTTCACTCTGTTTTCCAGCAGATGTTGAGTGGCTTCCACAGAGCCAGTAATTGGTGGATCAGCGTGTCTCTGTGGTGAAGATGTGATGTTATGTGTTAATAATCGTCTGTGCTGCGATGTCACTTTCTCCCTCTCTACCTCTCTCAGGTGCCCACATTTTACAGAACATGGAGGGCTGTGAGTGGGATGATGAGACTGGAGAGGTGATTGGTTTTCATCAGTATGGTTATGATGGAGAAGACTTCATTGTGTTGGACCTGAAGACGCTGACGTGGACTGCACCAAGACAGCAGGCGTTCAGCACCAAACTTAGATGGGATGCTGACGAAGCCAGATCAGAATACAATAAAAATTACTGCTTCCACGAATGTCCTCACTGGCTGAAGGAGTATGTGGACTATGGGAGGAGCTCTCTGCAGAGAACAGGTAGATTCAAGTGACCTGATGCTCTTTAAAGGACACTAAAGTGTTCATACGCCTCTTCTGTTTTAATGTACAGTAAATATGGACATAGTTTCTCTCACCTCACTTCATCTCTTTTATTCTAGTACTTCATGTTGGGATGTTAATATTAAGATAAATAATAATTAGGACTGGGACCAATATTTATTGATGATTGCTGATACTCAGGAATATCAATGAATAGATTATTGATTTAATGATGAATGGTCCTTAAATTAAAATCTAGTACATGAAAAACATGGTTATTAAACAGTATTATTTTCACTGATTTACATATCTTTACATTAAATAAATAACATGTTAAGCTTATAAAATACAATGCATTGTAAGGATTAAAGGCTTTGGTTTAGATTCATTACAAACAGTTGTGTCTAGGTGAGAGAGACAAACACAAAGAGACACTTCCTGTCTAAACCTCTCAAATAATTTAATTTTAATATAAACCCTCAAAATGAAACAAATTTAAATGAACTGTTCAAGGATTTTAGAGTTCAAACTATTATTCATTATTTCACAAATAAACACAGATTACAAAAACATTCTCAATGATTAATAGAGATTTGTGTAGCAGGACTTTATTTTTATTCTCTATTTACATCTCACAACCCCCAGATGTTGTCATTGTTTAATATTAAATACACTATTTATTGCAGTGCCTCACTAGTAGTAATTCGGTAAGTGTAGTATTATCATGAATAAGGCTCCCCCTGGTGGTGTAAGTAGACTGCATGATGTGCATTTGAATTAAATCACATGACATGTGTACTGTCCAGGGTAAGAAAGTAACGTGCATCAATATTTACTGATGCTTTTAAACTGATTTATTTCTATTGATGCATAACATGCCAGCCTAAGTCCTATAAACAGTTTTCTTGTTTGTTTTTAAATCCCTAGACCTTCCCTCAGTGTCTCTCCTCCAGAAGACTCCCTCCTCCCCAGTCAGCTGCCACGCTACAGGTTTCTACCCTGACAGAGCCATGATGTACTGGAGGAAAGATGGAGAGGAGCACCACGAGGACGTGGACCACGGAGAGATCCTCCCCAACCACGATGGATCCTTCCAGATCAGTGTGGACCTGATCCTTTCATCAGTCGCACCTGAAGACTGGAGGAGGTACGACTGTGTGTTTCATCTCTCTGGTGTGGAGGACGACATCGTCACCAAACTGGACAAAGCACAGATCAGGACCAACTGGGGTAAGACTGAGATCAGATGTGATGGAAGTTTAAAAACTAACGCTAGACCTGGATCATAACTTCAGAGGTTATGCCCAAAAGCATTTTGTTGTCAATTCAACAGACGAGTTGTTGTAACTTTTAAATCTTTAACCCTCCTCTTAATCCTGATAGAAGAATCAGGTTTGCAACCTCTTATCCTCTTCTTCTGACTCTTATTTTCATAGTTTGGGCAATTATTTCTATGATAACATTGTTCTCATCATCTGTGGTAGAGACAACGTGTGAATGTTTTGTGTTCCAGTTTCTCCGTCAGAGTTTCCTGCTGCTGGTGTTACTGGAGTTGTTGTAGGACTGCTGTTGCTTCTGGCACTCTGCATCGCTGGACTCTTCATCTGGAGGAGGAACAATAATGGTGAGTGAAGCCATTTTTACTCCACTGTTGGATTCAACACAGTAGAAGACGTACTGCGTATACTGTATGAGCTCTCCCACATTTACAGTCAAAGCACAAATCAGTGAAATTAATACAAAACATGCAAAAGTGTTTTGTTGGTTTCTTTTCATAAACTCTGTATTTTCTTTAACATTTAATATTGTAACGTCTCTTTATTTCAGGATTCATTCCTGCAAACACAGAGTGAAATGTCCAGAGTTGTCGTGGCAAAGTCTGCAGCATCAAACAGGTCTTCAGTCACACTGATGAACCAATGGTTGGCTCACCTTTTATCTGTTCTGACCTGTGACAGACCGGATGATGGATGGGTCCTCTTCTGTCCATGGTCCTTGAGGTCGACACGCAGACAGTATTTTGGAGGGTTTGGGGATATTTGAAGACCACCATTACTTTCGCAAGGCATACTTTACCGACTATTTATGCCTTACAAAGCATTTATTGGTAACACACTATGAAGCATTAGTTAAGTATGAGTACTTACTTAATTCATCATTTATAAAGCATTGTTCCTACATTAATAATTCATTAGTATGCAGTTCATAACAACAGTAATGTAACACATGTTTTATTCTTGATTAATAAGCTCGTCTATTATGTGTTTCATTATTGTGTTTTCATACTTTGTAAATTAAGTATTATATATTTTACAAACCAATTATTAAGGAGTTGTAGATGATTAATAAGATAATTTAGTATTTTTGATATCTTTAACAGTTTTGTAATATCACAGTTTACATTTGGTGCTGTTTTCATAACTTTTTCTACATGTTTGATGGATGTGTAATGCAAACTGCATTATATTTTGGGTGGTCAGTTATGGCTGCATGTTTCAGTGGGATTTGCAAATTGTGGGTTATATTAATTCAATCACTGAGTGAACCTTTCTAGTTGTATCAACAATAATAAAGACATCTCTGTTACAGTACAACTGTTGTGTTGGTGTCTTTTCTATTGACTGCATCCAAAAGGTGCGCTTTAGATCAGTGCTACATTTAAAACAGCATCACCAGGTTATCCATTAATCTGAGTCTTTGCACGCTAACATTTTCAACAGACTTGGCAAGTTTAACCATTAAATCATCATGCCCGGTGTTTTGACAGGAAATCCCGGTGGCCTGATTTCCTCTTAAAAAACAATAAATTCTGTAACCGTGACTCAAAGCTGCTACTGATTAACCAACAGTCCATGAATCATTCATGTCATATGCATTGAATGTGTTGTAACTCTATTATGTTGTTCATTCTGTACACTTCCCTCCTCTGTTGCTCTCCCTGAGGTTTCTTACTTTTTTCTCACCGTTAAAGGTTTTGTTTGGAGTTCTTCCTGTACCGGTGTGAGGGTCCTGGGACAGAGGATGTCGTGTGTGTACAGATTGTAAAGCCCTCTGAGGTCAATTTGTGATTTCGGGCGATACAAAATAAATTGAATTGAACAGTAAAGACAGCCCACTAAAGGGAGGAAGACAGAGACGAGCTGGGATTGTGCTTTTTGCCGGCTGAGGATGGGCAAAGCAGAAGACTCTGGGGTGGAGGAGAGACCCAAATGGGACAACAAGGTTCAGTACCTGCTGACATGTATTGGCTTTGCAGTGGGGATTGGAAACGTCTGGTGTTTTCCTTACCTGTGCCAAATCTATGGAGGAGGTGAGATGCTATAATATGATGCACCAGATTAATTAAATGTATTATATTATTGTGATCTATTGTGATGCTAACACTTTTGCACTTTTACTAAAGAAATATTTTAAATGCAGGACTTTTTACTTGTAACAGTATTTACACACTGTGGTATCACTACATTGATTTAAGTACAATATATGTACTTCTTCCATCTCTGTATATTTGTAGAAATATGTAGAAACATCAGAATACAAGTTTTGTAAAAATGTTTTAGTCAATAGCTGCATCATGAATGTAAAGTTATTGTTGTTGTACCTTTGTACCTGTCTATACAGTGGAGGACTGTACGCTAACTAAACAATATTATTCAAACACATAGTTACATACAAAGTTGAGGTACTTGTACTACTTGTAGTATTACCATTTAGTAGTATAAAGTTGCATAAACTTCTACTCCACTAAATTTAAGAGGGAATTATCGTACTTCTTATTTGTCTGACAACTATAGTTACTTTTCAGATTACAATTATTCATACTTCCTGTTCATTGTTTATCCAAATGTGGTGATTTTGATTTCGACTATTTTTTACGTTATGACTCAACGGACACGCCGCACCCTACATACACTGCGCATGCCCGGTGTCACAGGTGAACGTTCATTCACCTGACTCGCTCTTCAGCTTGAGGTTTACTTATCATAACAACATGAAAACGTTATTTATGTTGCTGCTCTTCTGTCATGTTGCATCTACAGGTAAGATCACACTGTGACTCTCACCGTTACGCTGTTTCCTGTTATTATTGTCGCTGTAAAACTCGTTGCAGTCACTTTGTAAAGAGCGACATCAGGAGTCATAGTTTCACTTTCACTCCGTCACACTGTGTTTATAATAATTCCATTATTCAAACGTGTCCATCTGACACTGACTTCACATGATCAGCCTATGTATTGTTCTCATGTAGGTTACTCGTCAGTGCGTTACAGAACGACACATATGCTGCATTCATGCTTTAGTGGAGGAAAGTAAAAGTTGTTCATAACCTCTGTGTGAAGTAATGTCCGTATCTTTAGGGAGGATAGAGGCTATCCCCATATATTATTGTTTGTAAATCAAATTATATACGACAACTATTACAAGACGTTGACTAGCTAATAATAATAATGTCCTAAAGTACACAATCACAAATGAACAAATATCTGCTGTAAGTAGGCCAAAGTTACATGATTTAAAATAAGGCTACAATAAAACATATATTATTATTGTACACGGGCCATCTACATGACTCGTTGCTCAATGCACAAAGTCACAACATAAAATTAGTAGCGTTAGTGGGTCTATAACATATTCTTTAGGTAGCTCATTGTGATTTAACATACAAATATACAAATTCAGTTCCAATAAACCTTCTTTGTTCTGCAGTGAAACATTCCCTGAAATTTTTCATCACTGCAACTTCTGGAGTCACAAACCTTCCAGAGTTTGTGGGTCTTGGGATGGTCAATGAAGTCCAGATGGGTTACTGTGACAGCAACAGCAAGATCGTGGAGCCCAAACAGGACTGGATGAGAGATTTTATGAAGGATAACCCACAACACATTGAGTGGTATGTTCAGAGGTGTTTTATCAATCATCAGTTCTTCAGAACCAACCTTGACGACTTGAAGCAGCGCTTAAACCAAACTGGAGGTAGGTCTGTTTATGTTCATGTTTAACGTTTAGCTGGTGAGATGTAGCTTCCTGTATGAACACATGCCAGTGCTTTTTGATGAAGAGAAAATGGACTTTCACTCTGTTTTCCAGCAGATGTTGAGTGGCTTCCACAGAGCCAGTAATTGGTGGATCAGCGTGTCTCTGTGGTGAAGATGTGATGTTATGTGTTAATAATCGTCTGTGCTGCGATGTCACTTTCTCCCTCTCTACCTCTCTCAGGTGCTCACATTTTACAGAAGATGGAGGGCTGTGAGTGGGATGATGAGACTGAAGAGGTGATTGGTTTTCATCAGTATGGTTATGATGGAGAAGACTTCATTGTGTTGGACCTGCAGACGCTGACGTGGACTGCACCAAGACAGCAGGCGTTCAGCACCAAACTTAGATGGGATGCTGAGAAAGCCACATTAGAATACAATAAAAATTACTGCATCCACACATGTCCTCACTGGCTGAAGGAGTATGTGCACTATGGGAGGAGCTCTCTGCAGAGAACAGGTAGATTCACGTGACCTGATGCTCTTTAAAGGACACTAAAGTGTTCACACGCCTCTTCTGTTTTAATGTAGAGTAAATATGGACATAGTTTCTCTCACCTCACTTCATCTCTCTTATTCTAGTACTTCATGTTGGGATGTTAATATTAAGATAAATAATAATTAGGACTGGGACCAATATTTATTGATGATTACTGATACTCAGGAATATCAATGAATAGATTATTGATTTAATGATGAATGGTCCTTAAATTAAAATCTAGTACATGAAAAACATGGTTATTAAACAGTATTATTTTCACTGATTTACATATCTTTACATTAAATAAATAACATGTTAAGCTTATAAAATACAATGCATTGTAAGGATTAAAGGCTTTGGTTTAGATTCATTACAAACAGTTGTGTCTAGGTGAGAGAGACAAACACAAAGAGACACTTCTTGTCTAAACCTCTCAAATAATTTAATTTAAATATAAACCCTCAAAATGAAACAAATTTAAATGAACTGTTCAAGGATTTTAGAGTTCAAACTATTATTCATTATTTCACAAATAAGCACAGATTACCAAAACATTCTCAATGATTAATAGAGATTTGTGTAGCAGGACTTTATTTTTACTCTCTATTTACATTTCACAACCCCCAGATGTTGTCATTGTTTAATATTAAATATACTATTTATTGCAGTGCCTCACTAGCAGTAATTCGGTAAGTGTAGTATTATTATGAATAAGGCTCCCCCTGGTGGTGTAAGTAGACTGCATGATGTGCATTTGAATCAAATCACATGACATGTGTACTGTCCAGGGTAAGAAAGTAACGTGCATCAATATTTACTGATGCTTTTAAACTGATTTATTTCTATTGATGCATAACATGCCAGCCTAAGTCCTATACACAGTTTTCTTGTTTGTTTTTAAATCCCTAGACCTTCCCTCAGTGTCTCTCCTCCAGAAGACTCCCTCCTCCCCAGTCAGCTGCCACGCTACAGGTTTCTACCCTGACAGAGCCATGATGTACTGGAGGAAAGATGGAGAGGAGCATCACGAGGACGTGGACCACGGAGAGATCCTCCCCAACCACGATGGATCCTTCCAGATCAGTGTGGACCTGATCCTTTCATCAGTCGCACCTGAAGACTGGAGGAGGTACGACTGTGTGTTTCATCTCTCTGGTGTGGAGGACGTCATCGTCACCAAACTGGACAAAGCACAGATCAGGACCAACTGGGGTAAGACTGAGATCAGATGTGATGGAAATTTAAAAACTAACGCTAGACCTGGATCATAACTTCAGAGGTTATGCCCAAAAGCATTTTGATGTCAATTCAACAGACGAGTTGTTGTGACTTTTAAATCTTTAACCCTCCTCTTAATCCTGATAGAAGAATCAGGTTTGCGACCTCTTATCCTCTTCTTCTGACTCTTATTTTCATAGTTTTGGCAATTATTTCTATGATAACATTGTTCTCATCATCTGTGGTAGAGACAACGTGTGAATGTTTTGTGTTCCAGTTTCTCCGTCAGAGTTTCCTGCTGCTGGTGTTACTGGAGTTGTTGTAGGACTGCTGCTGCTTCTGGCACTCTGCATCGCTGGACTCTTCATCTGGAGGAGGAACAATAATGGTGAGTGAAGCCATTTTTACTCCACTGTTGGATTCAACACAGTAGAAGACGTACTGCGTATACTGTATGAGCTCTCCCACATTTACAGTCAAAGCAGAAGTCAGTGAAATTAATACAAAACATGCAAAAGTGTTTTGTTGGTTTCTTTTCATAAACTCTGTATTTTCTTTAACATTTAATATTGTAACGTCTCTTTATTTCAGGATTCATTCCTGCAAACACAGAGTGAAATGTCCAGAGTTGTCGTGGCAAAGTCTGCAGCATCAAACAGGTCTTCAGTCACACTGATGAACCAATGGTTGGCTCACCTTTTATCTGTTCTGACCTGTGACAGACCGGATGATGGATGGGTCCTCTTCTGTCCATGGTCCTTGAGGTCGACACGCAGACAGTATTTTGGAGAGTTTGGGGATATTTGAAGACCACCCTTACTTTCACAAGGCATACTTTACCGACTATCTATGCCTTACAAAGCATTTATTAAGTATTTTTAAATAGACCTCATCTAAAGTGAGGACTATTTATGCCTTACAAAATATTTATTAAGTATTTTAAATAGACCTCATCTAAAGTGAGGACTATTTATGCCTTACAAAATATTTATTAAGTATTTTAAATAGACCTCATCTAAAGTGAGGACTATTTATGCCTTACAAAGCATTTATTGGTAACTCACTATGAAGCATTAGTTAAGTATGAGTAAACACTTAATTCATCATTTATAAAGCATTGTTCCTACATTAATAATTCATTAGTATGCAGTTCATAACAGTAACAAATGTTTTATTCTTGATTAATAAGCTTGTCTATTATGTGTTTCATTATTGTTAGTGGTGTATAGTAACGAAGTAGAAAAACTTAGTTACTGTACTTAAGTAGTTTTTTTGGATATCTGTACTTTACTTTACTATTTATATTTCTGTTGACTTTTACTTTTACTTCACTACATTTTGCAAAGAAAACTGATACTTTTACTCCGATACATTTCCCCTGAAACCTTCGTTACTCGCTACAAAATCAAATCTATCTTTAGAAACAAAATGAATCATGAGACCAGCGTCGGGGACTGTGGTGGAACACAGACTGTAACAAGCAGGTTTGGTGAATCAGTGGTCCTAGCTTGCAAGTTAAATCATTGGTTAATCACATTAGGGTTAGCATTAGGGTTAGCATTAGTGTTAGCATTAGGGTTAGCATTAGGGTTAGCATTAGTGTTAGCATTAGTGTTAGCATTAGGATTCGCATTAGTGTTAGCATTAGTGTTAGCATTAGTGTTAGCATTAGGGGAATCCTTCCCAGCTGTGCGCAAGCTGTCTGTGCAGCTGAACACACCTCTACCTGCCTCAGCGGCCTGTGAAAGGCTAGTTAGCATCGCAGGACTAGTCTTCAGCCCAAGAAGAGCGAGACGGAATTCTCGCAATTTTGAAAACCAACTTCTTTTGAAGATGAACAGGACATTGTTCAGTTTCAAGTAATGACTGGGTTGTTACTTTAGTATTGATCATGTTTTGATATTTGAGTCGTTTTGTGGATGATCAGATGGAGTTATGATGGTAGCAGTCGCCCAATTGCAGATTCAGCTTGAGACAAACCTTTGCCTATTGTGTTCAATTCAGGCCCATAGGAGTTCACGAGGCAGGTGTCCTTTCTCACAACACTGACCTGATGCATCAAGTGGATATTTTCTGCTGAACACAACATTATGCATTTGCCCTCTACATCCTCTAGTCGGAATGAGCATACTTATAAACGCACTGTTACAACTCCTTCATAGTGTCATATTGCTTTTCGGAGATTTATGATGATAAGTTCATAGTAGATGCAAAAGTATATTTATGTACAATATATTATGTTGAACATTGTTGCTCCTGGATGGATCACAGCCAACCCAATCATTGTCAACACAGCTCCATGTCCTTGGTCATGGTGCCACAGCACTTAAAAGAATAAACTTCATAATTCTCAAAATTCTGACCCTTTGCTTTATTAACAGCATTTACTTGTACTTTTACTTTCAATACTTAAGTACATTTAATATCAGAAAATTACTTTTGATACTTAAGTACAATAAATATCAGATACTTTAAGACTTTTACTCAATTAGTATTCTAATAGGTGACTTTTACTTTTACTGGAGTCATTTTCCAGTAAGGTATCTTTACTTTTACTCAAGTATGGCTTTTGGGTACTTTATACACCGCTGATTATTGTGTTTTCATACTTTATAAATAATGGATTCCCCATTTGTAAATGAAGTATTATATATTTTACAAACCAATTATTAAGGAGTTGTAGATGATTAATAAGATAATTTAGTATTTTTGATATCTTTAACAGTTTTGCAATATCACAGTTTACATTTGGTGCTGTTTTCATAACTTTTTCTACATGTTTAATGGATGTGTAATGCAAACTGCATTATATTTTGGGTGGCCAGTTATGGCTGCATGTTCAAGAGGGATTTGCAAATGATGGGTTATATTAATTCAATCACTGAGTGAACCTTTCTAGTTGTATTAACAATAATAAAGACATCTCTGTTACAGTACAACTGTTGTGTTGGTGTCTTTTCTATTGACTGCATCCAAAAGGTGCGCTTTAGATCAGTGCTACATTTAAAACAGCATCACCAGGTTATCCATTAATCTGAGTCTTTGCACGCTAACATTTTCAACAGACTTGGCAAGTTTAACCATTAAATCATCATGCCCGGTGTTTTGACAGGAAATCCCGGTGGCCTGATTTCCTCTGAAAAAACAATAAATTCTGTAACCGTGACTCAAAGCTGCTACTGATTAACCAACAGTCCATGAATCATTCATGTCATATGCATTGAATGTGTTGTAACTCTATTATGTTGTTCATTCTGTACACTTCCCTCCTCTGTTGCTCTCCCTGAGGTTTCTTACTTTTTTCTCACCGTTAAAGGTTTTGTTTGGAGTTCTTCCTGTACCGGTGTGAGGGTCCTGGGACAGAGGATGTCGTGTGTGTACAGATTGTAAAGCCCTCTGAGGTCAATTCGTGATTTTGGGCGATACAAAATAAATTGAATTGAACAGTAAAGACAGCCCACTAAAGGGAGGAAGACAGAGACGAGCTGGGATTGTGCTTTTTGCCGGCTGAGGATGGGCAAAGCAGAAGACTCTGGGGTGGAGGAGAGACCCAAATGGGACAACAAGGTTCAGTACCTGCTGACATGTATTGGCTTTGCAGTGGGGATTGGAAACGTCTGGTGTTTTCCTTACCTGTGCTGTATGTCCAAATGTGGTGATTTTGATTTCGACTATTTTTTTCGTTATGACTCAAAGGTCACGCCGCACCCTACATACACTGCGCATGCCCGGTGTCACAGGTGAACGTTCATTCACCTGACTCGCTCTTCAGCTTGAGGTTTACTTATCATAACAACATGAAAACGTTATTTATGTTGCTGCTCTTCTGTCATGTTGCATCTACAGGTAAGATCACACTGTGACTCTCACCGTTACGCTGTTTCCTGTTATTATTGTCGCTGTAAAACTCGTTGCAGTCACTTTGTAAAGAGCGACATCAGGAGTCATAGTTTCACTTTCACTCCGTCACACGTGTTTATAATAATTCCGTTATTCAAACGTGTCCATCTGACACTGACTTCACATGATCAGCCTATGTATTGTTCTCATGTAGGTTACTCGTCAGTGCGTTACAGAACGACACATATGCTGCATTCATGCTTTAGTGGAGGAAAGTAAAAGTTGTTCATAACCTCTGTGTGAAGTAATGTCCGTATCTTTAGGGAGGACAGAGGCTATCCCCATATATTATTGTTTGTAAATCAAATTATATACGACAACTATTACAAGACGTTGACTAGCTAATAATAATAATTCCCTAAAGTACACAATCACAAATGAACAAATATCTGCTGTAAGAAGGCCAAAGTTACATGATTTAAAATAAGGCTACAATAAAACATATATTATTATTGTACACGGGCCATCTACATGACTCGTTGCTCAATGCACAAAGTCACAACATAAAATTAGTGACGTTAGTGGGTCTACAACATATTCTTTAGGTATGTCATTGTGATTTAAAATAATTTTAAATTCTCCCTTTTTATTGTAATTGACGACCATTAATATCCATAATTTGTATAAAAATTAAGTTCCAATAAACCTTCTTTGTTCTGCAGTGAAACACTCCCTGAAATATGTCCTGACTGCAACTTCTGGAGTCACAAACATTCCAGAGTTTGTGGGTCTTGGGATGGTCGATGACGTCCAGATGGGTTACTGTGACAGCAACAGCATGAACCCGGAGCCCAAACAGGACTGGATGAGAGATTTGCTAAAGGATAACCCACAACACATGGAGTGGTATGTTCAGAGGTGTTCTAGCAATCATCAGTTCTTCAGAGCCAACCTTGACGCCTTGAAGCAGCGCTTAAACCAAACTGGAGGTAGGTCTGTTTATGTTCATGTTTAACGTTTAGCTGGTGAGATGTAGCTTCCTGTATGAACACATGCCAGTGCTTTTTGATGAAGAGAATATGGACTTTCACTCTGTTTTCCAGCAGATGTTGAGTGGCTTCCACAGAGCCAGTAATTGGTGGATCAGCGTGTCTCTGTGGTGAAGATGTGATGTTATGTGTTAATAATCGTCTGTGCTGCGATGTCACTTTCTCCCTCTCTACCTCTCTCAGGTGCCCACATTTTACAGACCATGAGCGGCTGTGAGTGGGATGATGAGACTGGAGAGGTGATTGGTTTTAATCAGTATGGTTATGATGGAGAAGACTTCATTGTGTTGGACCTGCAGATGCTGACGTGGACTGCACCAAGACAGCAGGCGTTCAGCACCAAACTTAGATGGGATGCTGACAAAGCCAGATTAGAATACGATAAATATTACTGCAACCACGAATGTCCTCACTGGCTGAAGACGTATCTGCACTATGGGAGGAGCTCTCTGCAGAGAACAGGTAGAGTCACGTGACCTGATGACACTAAAGTGTTCACACGCCTCTTCTGTTTTAATGTAGAGTAAATATGGACATAGTTTCTCTCACCTCACTTCATCTCTTTTATTCTTGGCGTCCTCTCCACTTTTATTTCATAACTTTATTCACTTAAAGCTACTAGAAGGAACTTTAACTTTGTGTTGATTCTGGCGGTCCATGTGGATAAAAGCGGTCGTGTTTGTGAGCACCAGGGTCCCTTTAGAAAACCTCTCATTTTACTGCAGCAGATGTCTGACAGTGTGCTCCATGCACTCCTGGTTCTGGTTCTCCATTCCCTCCAGTGGGCCCAGTAACACGGCCTGGGCCTCCAGCAGCATGGTCTGCTTCATGAACACATTTAACTCCCAGTACTTCATGTTGGGATGTTAATATTAAGATAAATAATAATTTATTGATGATTACTGATACTCAGGAATATCAATGAATAGATTATTGATTTAATGATGAATGGTCCTTAAATTAAAATTCAGTACATGAAAAACATGGTTATTAAACAGTATTATTTTCACTGATTTAGATATCTTTGCATTTAATAAATAACATGTCAAGCTTATAAAATACAATGCATTGTAAGGATTAAAGGCTTTGGTTTAGATTCATTACAAACAGTTGTGTCTAGGTGAGAGAGACAAACACAAAGAGACACTTCCTGTCTAAACCTCTCAAATAACTTCATTTAAATATAAACCCTCAAAATAAAACAAATTTAAATGAAATGTTCAAGGATTTTAGAGTTCAAACTATTATTCATTATTTCACAAATAAACAGATTACAAAAACATTATCAATGATTAATAGAGATTTGTGTAGCAGGACTTTATTTTTACTCTCTATTTACATCTCACAACCCCCAGATGTTGTCATTGTTTAATATTAAATATACTATTTATTGCAGTGCCTCACTAGTACTAATTCGGTGTGTAGTAGTATCATGAATAAGGCTCCCCCTGGTGGTGTAAGTAGACTGCATGATGTGCATCTGAATTAAATCACATGACATGTGTACTGTCCAGGGTAAGAAAGTAACGTGCATCAATATTTACTGATGCTTTTAAACTGATTTATTTCTATTGATGCATAACATGCCAGCCTAAGTCCTATACACAGTTTTCTTGTTTGTTTTTAAATCCCTAGACCTTCCCTCAGTGTCTCTCCTCCAGAAGACTCCCTCCTCCCCAGTCAGCTGCCACGCTACAGGTTTCTACCCTGACAGAGCCATGATGTACTGGAGGAAAGATGGAGAGGAGCATCATGAGGACGTGGACCACGGAGAGATCCTCCCCAACCACGATGGATCCTTCCAGATCAGTGTGGACCTGATCCTTTCATCAGTCGCACCTGAAGACTGGAGGAGGTACGACTGTGTGTTTCATCTCTCTGGTGTGGAGGACGTCATCGTCACCAAACTGGACAAAGCACAGATCAGGACCAACTGGGGTAAGACTGAGATCAGATGTGATGGAAGTTTAAAAACTAACGCTAGACCTGGATCATAACTTCAGAGGTTATGCCCAAAAGCATTTTGTTGTCAATTCAACAGACGAGTTGTTGTAACTTTTAAATCTTTAACCCTCCTCTTAATCCTGATAGAAGAATCAGGTTTGCAACCTCTTATCCTCTTCTTCTGACTCTTATTTTCATAGTTTGGGCAATTATTTCTATGATAACATTGTTCTCATCATCTGTGGTAGAGACAACGTGTGACTGTTTTGTGTTCCAGTTTCTCCGTCAGAGTTTCCTGCTGCTGGTGTTACTGGAGTTGTTGTAGGACTGCTGCTGCTTCTGGCACTCTGCATCGCTGGACTCTTCATCTGGAGGAGGAACAATAATGGTGAGTGAAGCCATTTTTACTCCACTGTTGGATTCAACACAGTAGAAGACGTACTGCGTATACTGTATGAGCTCTCCCACATTTACAGTCAAAGCAGAAATCAGTGAAATTAATACAAAACATGCAAAAGTGTTTTGTTGGTTTCTTTTCATAAACTCTGTATTTACTTTAACATTTAATATTGTAACGTCTCTTTATTTCAGGATTCATTCCTGCAAACACAGAGTGAAATGTCCAGAGTTGTCGTGGCAAAGTCTGCAGCATCAAACAGGTCTTCAGTCACACTGATGAACCAATGGTTGGCTCACCTTTTATCTGTTCTGACCTGTGACAGACCGGATGATGGATGGGTCCTCTTCTGTCCATGGTCCTTGAGGTCGACACGCAGACAGTATTTTGGAGAGTTTCTGTCACGATCAGGCTTTGCCTTGAGTGTTCTGAGTGTGTTTTTCTGTAGCTCCTCACTCTACCTGTCAGCCACTCCCTCAGCACCATTCCAACTCCCTTCACCTGTCCCTGATCAGTAATCAAGCACTCCCTCATCAGCACAACTCTCCTCACCTGTTCAAGTCACCTTATAAACCCCTGTCTCTCAGTCACTCACTGCCAGGTCATTGTTTGTGTTCTACCCGCCCGTTTGTCTTGTCCTGCTCCCGGTTTCCCACGTCTGCCTGCCCTGCCTCGTCATGCTGGATTTGCCCCCTCGTCTCTTGTCTCGTCCCTGGATTCCCGGTGTGTTCTTGTAGTGTTCATGTTCTGATTTAAGTGTTTATTAAATTCCCTTTTCACTCTACTTCTGTTCTGCGTTTGAGTCCACCATCATGCCCCTTGACAGTTTGGGGATATTTGAAGACCACCATTACTTTCGCAAGGCATGCTTTACCGACTATTTATGCCTTACAAAGCATTTATTAAGTATTTTCTGATTTTCTCTCAATCCAGTTACCCCTGATGGTCCAGCATCTATTAATACAAATTAAGATATGGCTGCATGTTCAAGTGGGATTTGCAAATTGTGGGTTATATTAATTCAATCACTGAGTGCACCTTTCTAGTTGTATCAAATAAAAAATAAAAAATGTTCACTTTAGTCACTATATTTTTAACGAATACTATTTGGTTAAATTGTAAATACCTTCCCCTTTTTTCTCTTTGTTTGTGCAATAAATGTACATTTTTTCTTTAGTTTCTCACCTGCATGCTTTCACTCTTGTTAAACACTCTGTTTAATTTCAATGTGTAAACTTTGCTGTATGAATCAAGTTTGATTAATTCAATAAAGACATCTCTGTTACGGTACAACTGCTGTGTTGGTGTCTTTTCTATTGACTGCATCCAAAAGGTGCGCTTTAGATCAGTGCTACATTTAAAACAGCATCACCAGGTTATCCATTAATCTGAGTCTTTGCACGCTAACATTTTCAACAGACTTGGCAAGTTTAACCTTTAAATCATCATGCCCGGTGTTTTGACAGGAAATCCCGGTGGCCTGATTTCCTCTTAAAAAACAATAAATTCTGTAACCGTGACTCAAAGCTGCTACTGATTAACCAACAGTCCATGAATCATTCATGTCATATGCATTGAATGTGTTGTAACTCTATTATGTTGTTCATTCTGTACACTTCCCTCCTCTGTTGCTCTCCCTGAGGTTTCTTACTTTTTTCTCACCGTTAAAGGTTTTGTTTGGAGTTCTTCCTGTACCGGTGTGAGGGTCCTGGGACAGAGGATGTCGTGTGTGTACAGATTGTAAAGCCCTCTGAGGTCAATTTGTGATTTTGGGCGATACAAAATAAACTGAATTGAACAGTAAAGACAGCCCACTAAAGGGAGGAAGACAGAGACGAGCTGGGATTGTGCTTTTTGCCGGCTGAGGATGGGCAAAGCAGAAGACTCTGGGGTGGAGGAGAGACCCAAATGGGACAACAAGGTTCAGTACCTGCTGACATGTATTGGCTTTGCAGTGGGGATTGGAAACGTCTGGCGTTTTCCTTACCTGTGCCAAATCTATGGAGGAGGTGAGATGCTATAATATGATGCACCAGATTAAATAACTTTGCTGGTTAAGTTTTATCACACGTGTTATTTGTTCACTTTACTTATAACATTTTTCAGACTATTTTGGGATTATGAGACACTGAATTGAAATGCAAACACTGGATTCTTTCTGCCTCAGTTAGTCATTAACAAATGGACTCGGCCAGTCAATAACAAAAGTATTAACTTTATCTGTGTTTGATTGATCGCGGTGAACATTAGGGAGTGTTTCCTGTGTTTACTTCCTCATAGATCCAGACAAAATCCTAAATGACCTGATTCAGGCGTAACTGAATAAAACTGCCCAAAAAATACAGTGATCACTTAGTGTCTAAATGTATTTATATTTCTGGAGATATTTTAGTATTGCAGTGCACCAATTAGCATAACAAGAAATCTCCCTTACATAGCTTGATTAAGGTAATAATAATGCATTTGTTTTACTAACATGGTTCAAACAAGTGTTGTAGTCAAGACCACCAAAACCGAGACCAAATCATGAGCAAGACCAGAGTGCAGCGAGACAAGACCAAGACTTTGAGGGGTTGACTAACTGTGAGGTCAACGTTTGCTTCATGCCTTCAGGTGCATTCCTCATCCCCTACCTGATAGCGCTGGTGTTTGAGGGCCTCCCTCTGCTCTACCTGGAGCTGGCTATAGGACAGAGGTTCCGCATGGGCAGCATCGGTGTCTGGAACTCCATCTCACCACTCCTGGGAGGAGTCGGTGGGTGGCCTAGAATCATTTGTGACATTTAATAGGATTCTTTATTTGTCATTTACTTTATTATTTTAACGAGCTGAAAACGTCTTTGTGGTTTTGGAAATATTGTTTATCGTATATTTCCTATGTGTAGGAATTGCCTCCATGTTGGTGTCATTACTGGTGTGCATGTTCTACAATACTCTTCTTGCTTGGGTGCTCTGGTACCTCTTTCATTCTTTCCAAAACCCCCTGCCGTGGAGCCAGTGTCCACTCAACGACAACCTCACAGGTAACAAGAAACCCCACCAGTTAGCTATTCTTAACACGTTTGTCTGCAATGCTTCCTATCACAGTGACAGAAGAATTGCCAATAACCTTATATGCAACATTTAATATAAAAAAAACAACCTGTTCGAGTGACTCTCATATTTATAATAAGTTACAAGTTGCAAGAGGACTCTTAACGATCATTCTCTACGTCACATTTCATAGGAAAACTACTGGATTTTTATTATTTTATGGCACAAAGGAATCTTCCAACACAACATCAAATAAAAAGAACACGCTTTTTGCTCAGTGACAGATAGTGAAATGTGGGACAGGTTACGAGCTCAAATCATGGTCTCATTCGTTTTCAGTAATCTTACCAAGATATTAAAATGTTTATTTAAATACTACATGTTTCCGATATTTTTAATTAAACTATGCAGAAACACATCTCTTAATACATTTTAATACTGAACTCAATTACAAGAGTTAATGAATGTTAAAACAAAATAAGAGCATGTCTGTGATTGGAGGATTGAGATATATTCTCTGCTCAGGACGCCATTACTCCACATTATTTTGACATTGCAAATAGATGTTTACTGCTATATTAATGCTCCAAATTCCAAATTTAGCGACTTAAAGATTAAGTTGAAGATTAAACATAGATGTTGTCATTGTCTTTTCACTTGTGTGTGCATCCATATAGGTTATAATATGGAGTGTGTGAAGAGCACTCCAGCAAACTACTTCTGGTACCGTGAGACCCTGAACATCACACCCGACATCGAGACCAGCGGCTCTCTGCATTGGTGGTTGGTGATCTGTCTGGCCAGCGCCTGGTGCGTGGTCTACATCTGCTTCATCAAAGGCATCGAGTCCATGGGAAAGGTCTGTCAATGCGGCGAAGAACACAAGTCCTATTTCAACATCAACCACTGTACCATACATACCCGACATCACTGCTGACAAACATACGGTACAGCCGTCATTAACTCTTTTCTTTCTACATGTTACTGTTTGCCTGTTTCAGGTTGTGTATGTGACAGCCATCTTCCCTTACCTGGTGCTGACTATTTTCCTGATCCGTGCTCTCACTCTGCCTGGAGCTACTGTAGGACTGGTGTACCTCTTCACTCCTGATGTGAGCTTGTCCACTTGGTACTACAGGTGATGTAAGATTGTATGCAGGGCACGATGACCTGATGTGCTGTGTTTGCCCACGCTGCAGTGGGAGATACTGAAGAACCCTCAGGTGTGGCTGGACGCTGCCACCCAGATCTTCTTCTCGCTCTCTGTGGCCTTTGGAGGTCTGATAGCTTTCTCGAGCTATAATCCAGAGAGGTAATGACTAAAACTATACTCCCACAGTATCATTTTGATGATTTGTGTGTGACCTTTATTTTCTGCTCTGTGTCCATTAGAAACAACTGTGAGATGGATGCTGTTCTAGTGGGGGTGATAAATAGCGCCACATCTCTCTACGGCGCCATTCCCATCTTCTCCATCCTGGGATTTAAAGCTAACACCGCCTACAACTCCTGTGTGAAGGAGTGCGTATTCACACATATTCTATGCTATTCAAACATCTATTGTTTTTCTTGCCGATACTAATGAGGGGGATTTTTTTTTTGGTATCTGATCTGCAGAAACATCTTGGCTCTGACCAACCACTTTGAGTTTTCAGACCAGAACATAACAGCGGAGAACTATGATCACTGGTTGGAGTATCTAAATCGTACATCTCCAGGTGAGGTGGCCGGTGTGGACCTGAGGCTCTGTGACCTGCAAACATTCCTTGACCAGGTATTGTAACGAAGGTTACGTTATTGTAACCCTAGTTCTATAAGCACAGGCTTCTGCTTCTACTGGACTCTATGGGTGAAACTCTCCTCTAATAACAAGCACGCCTTCGTTTTCTGCAGTGAGTCAGTTCATGCTTTCCTCATTACTTTCTTGCCTCTCTTTCGTCTCCCTCTCCCAGAGCGCATCAGGTACCGGCCTGGCTTTTATCGTGTTCAGCGAAGCGGTGGTATCGATGCCAGGCGCGCAGATATGGGCCATACTGTTCTTCACCATGCTCTTCAGCCTGGGTCTCTCCTCCATGTTTGGCAACTTAGAGGGTGTCCTCGCGCCCATCAAAGACCTGAAAGTAGTGCCCACGTGGATCCCTGATGGACTCGTAGCAGGTAAGCTTAAAGGGATAGTTCGGGGGTTTTGAAGCGGTAAGCTGTGATACATTTTCTTGCTGCCTCCTCTGTGAAAAAACTTGTTTTCCCTCACTTCCTTAGCGGTCATCTGCTTGATAGCCTTCTTGATGGCTCTCCTCTTCACCATGGGTTCGGGGAACTACTGGGTGGAGATCTTTAACAGCTACGTGGGCTCTGTACCTCTGCTCATCGTTGCATTCTTTGAGATTACTGCAGTCATTTATGTCTACGGAATGAAAAAGTAACTTTTTGCTCCTCCTCTTCGATACCCTTATGAGATTCATATACACTTGAGATCTCAGTGTGCTAAACATTTGCTCTGGTCCCTGTATCCCCTGACAGTTTCAGTGAAGACATCTACTTCATGACTGGGAAGAAGCCCAACATTTTCTGGAAGGCATGCTGGATGGTGATCAGTCCTTTAATGCTCCTGGTGGTGTTGATTACCTACGTTGTCGTCCAGGCACAAAAACACCCAACTTATCCCACGTGGAACCCAGCCTATGTAAGTACGTCGAGGGTACCGACATGCTCAGAAAAAGAGACTCTGGGTGCGGCGCTTATTTTCTAGGGGGACGCATGCGTCCGTATACGCTTTCCCCTCATTGGTAACAATTGAAAAAGGCATTATTGACACAACTTTCATTGCTGTCAGCATCATCTTTAGCACTTCATGTGCCAAACGGCACACAAAAGTTAGCAACTAGCTGGTGACCATAGCAGCTAGAAAGCCAGATATTTACAAAGTGGTTGGAGGAGACCAAACACAGAGCTGAAAGAGAGTGAATATTGTACTTGTTCCTGCCGTGTGTTCTTGGGCGGCACCCAAGCACCCAAAAGTTTCTTTCTTAGTTGAGCAGAGGGACTTTAAGTTATGCTAAGCTAACCAAATTGCTAACCTGCTGTAGCTTTATATTTAGCACACAGATATGAGAGTGGTATTGATTATAAAGAGGGAGAATAAAGAGAAGCAGCAAATTTCACAAAACACGAAACTATTGTTGAACTAAAATATTCTTTATTTATACTTTGTTGTCTTTTCCTTCAGGAACTATTCCCCAAAACTGAGGTGAAGCCCTATCCCGACTGGGTGTTTGCAATAATCATCCTGCTCTCTGTAATACCTGTGCTTCCCATCCCTCTGGTGGCTCTCTACCAGCTGATCTGCTGTAGAATGAAGAAGTCCTCCGCTCACACCGACCTAAGTCCCTCCTGCAATGACGGCTTTGAGGTTGAAACACAGCAACAGACGAATCAGAGAGCTTAAGAAATCACGTTACTGAACAAATAGGACATCATCCTAATCGTTGTCACTGCTTCTGTTCAGCTGACATATAATCAGTCATGTTTACATTTATCAGGATTTATCAGAAACTGACAACTGTGATCCTTAATAGCAAAAGTGGATTTATTTGACAGTGAGTCTTTCCTTTCTACATTGTTGTGCATAATGTAAATGATGCCTGTGTGTTTCAACTTGATGTCACAAAACATCATTTAACGAGATCTAAAGCTTCCTGCTGTCACTTGAGTTATGAACATGACGGGCTGACAGGACTTCTGTGAACTTCGTTACATTCAAATTATTTTCCATGATGTCATTACTTCTTTGTGGAAAACTACCACAAAGTGTAAATCAAAGTCCAGAGACACAAACAGCAATGGGATGACGCAAGATCCAGAACAGTGGCTGAATGATTTTCAATTATTACGTATTTATTGTGTTTATGACTGAGGGTTTAAAACTTTAGTGTTTTATGACTAAAGACTGTTTTTCTTTCTGTAAAACCTCTTCCTCGACACTGAAGATCAGATAACTCAAACCTGAGGATGAGACAAGAAATAGTTTTCTTAATTTTGAGAACATTCAGTGCCCAAAGAAATAGACAAAACTCACAACACAACGACAATATTTTAGTCCAAGCTGGACTGAATACTCATCTATACCTTTGAGCTGCTGAGGGTTTCGTGGAGCTGTAATTGGGTCTAGCTGGTAGTCTACATCTGGATGGCCAAGAAGTCGAATGGGGTCCTGGGGTTAGTGGCCTGTCGAACCCTGGCCAGCCTCATATCCCCCAGACGTCGCTCTAGACTGCGCTTCCCTGTCAAGAAGATGACAGCAGAAACTTAGATGGTGAACTGTAAAATTCATCCACCTGAACTATTTCCAGCACCTGTAAAATGTAATTAAAGGCGGCGATAAATAGATTTATGTATACGTGAGATCGTCTTGTGTCTAGAACGGTCGGGTTGTGTCAGGGATTGACCTACATACAAGTCTTTATGACGTTTTCATATTGTTCATTTATGGAATGTTTTCTCAATGTGACCCATGGCTCTACTCTCCTGCAGTTGAGTAATTTCCCGGCTCTAAACAAACACGTTTAGTGTGGCTGTGTTTATGATTAGGCGGCAAAGTGCGATGGCGGTGCTCATTTTGGGCCCTCTTATTGCAACAGCAAGGCAATGATGACGGTTTGAGTGAGCAGAGACAATCACAAACACCTCTAGTGTATGCCTGTATAAGTTTCAGTTTACTACCCACTATTTACATTTAGTGCAGATTGATATTTGCATTTAAATACAACTTAAATTGCGATGATGGCAAGAGTCTGTAACGGGCAGAAGAAATAGTCACTGGAAGCAAATCTGATGCTGCAGAGTGCGTCATGTTCATATTTTAACAAAAATAAATCTCAACCTTTGGCCTCTTCTCATTAAAATAGCTTTTGTACAAATTCAAATGTGCCTTCTTCGGGTTCTGGTCTTTGGGAACTTATGATTGGTATTTTCGTTTTAAAGACATTTTAAAGAACTATAATCAACAAAAGTATAACAGATTAATCGATAATCTAAATAATTGTTAGTTGGAGTCATGATTTACTGTTGTGTGTTGTGCAGAACATTGTATTTAATCTGTTTGTATGAAATATGCTTTATAAACTTTATCATTATCATAATTTAAAGAATATGTTGGGACAATAGTGCCTGTCCTCTCGTGCTGCCACAGGACAGGTGGTGTTGTTGTGTGAGGGTACGTACGTTTGTGCAGGTGTGGGAGCAGCCCCTTGTACAGAGGACGGTGTTGTGACAGCACTAGCAAGAAGGAAAGACAGAAAAGCAGCTCCACTGCTTCGTACTGCACAACGCCAGTCTGAGCCTTACTGCCGAGAATCAGACCTGAAGAAAGAATTGTGAAAATAATTTTAGAACTTGATATTGCTTAAATATTAGTTTTTTCCAGATGTATAAAAAAGGGGAAATGTTGCCTTTGTTGCTGAGCCTGATGAGCTGATTGGCATATTCGGCCATATCCAATATCATCTGCAGGAAGTAGACGGGGTTCTTAGCAACCGTCTGACCGAAGGGCAAACTCTGGGCACACACATGGAACCTAAAGTGAAAAGAGAACACAAAGACCGGGGCCCTACCCATTCAGATGATTACATCCTGAGATAAGAAAAGGTACAATCAGTCCTCCGCTCAGTGCAGTTATTGATTGATACATTCGATAGTCAGAGCATCAATATAAGCAAACAGCTATTTGTTGTGTAGAGATAAAGTGGAGTAAAGTCAGAAGTGTAGCGCCCATCCTCCGTTTCCCCCTCAGGTTATCACTAGTAGCTCTGCCAGCACTTCTGTCAATAGAAATGCTGCCAATTTCATATACAACACTTTTAATAGCAGATTAAAATGAGCACATTGAGAAGGGAAGTGAAAAGTGAGTGAAGATTTGTGTTTATCGTAACTGTATTTCAATACTACGTGGGCAATAGAAACTAATTATTTGCATTGAACTGTCCATTTCACTTCTTTAATCAGATTATTAGACAGTTAAAAAAGTTACCGTACAAAATTTAGATCGCAAAGTCAGGTTCTTTACCTGCATGCATGAAGCAGCACCAGCTTGTAGATGTTCTGGTAAACCGCCTCAAGAGAATTGGTCTGAAAAAGAAAAGCAGGAAAGCAAAAGCTGCAGAAATGAAATAAAAAGTGACTAAAAAAAAGAAAGCAGTACGTGTGTGTGTGTGTGTGACTTCCTCTTCACTGATGCATCTTAATCAAGTGCAAAAAGGAGTATGAAAGGTAAACTATCTTTAACATTGTTAACTAGTTATATATTTTCTGTTCCCTGATCGGTTTAACTATTAGTCTTGAATGCATTTACTGATATTTACTATCAATTTGCTCGATTTTATGTCAGTCATAAACTTGGCTGTCGTTAAACTTGACAAGTTTACGACTGTTATTTAAACTTTGTTGCTGTTTCAGAGTAACTTCCAGCTGGTCATCTTGGATATTGTTGACTCTACATGTTGATAAAAGCCCTTCAAGACACACAGCAGATGTGTGTTTGTGTCGCTGCTGATGAACATTTATTGGGTCAAGAGCCGTTTTGAACAGAGGAAGTGGAAGACCTAAACCGTTGTAGAGGTCCTGTCACTTTACAAGCTCTTCAATTTAAAAGGCTGTTTTTAAATAAAAGGCGTCGCTAATTCCCTGACCTTCAGGTCCAAGAACAAGGCATGAAACTTGAGTCGGAGGATGGCCATCAGCTTCCTCCTCATCTGCTGTCCGGCTGAGTGGAACGAGCCCAAAGTAAGACTGTAGCGCAACGACAGGCCTGCGTAGCTGTGGGAGACGGAAAGAAACAGAAAGCAACTCGTAAAAAAAACAAAGATTAACTGCAGAAAATGGAACTTGCCATTAAAACAATATTGCAAATGGATATGTGGTTGTACTCAGTGTTCTATGCAGGAATATTAATCATCCGTGAAAGACCGGGAGTCGTTCTGCAGAACATTTATGAGAAGGTATAAAGTACAGGAGGGGGAGGGGGGGGGGGGTCACTCAGCTTACAAGAAACCATAACGACCTCGAAAAAAACACACTTGAGGCAATAACTCTGCAGTATAACTTTCGAGAGGCTTCACCTAGAATAGTCTTTGGAGACGTCCAGAGACTGCGTGTCCAGCAGCAGTCCACACCAGGGGAAGAGGCAGTGGGGGGGCAGCACATGGATGCCGGGACATGAGCCCACGCTTCCCGTCACCTGAAAGTTCACCGCCACCTTCTGCGGGTTGACCACCAGACCGTACTGCGGCACCCCGGCCATCAAGATCCTACACACGATGGGAAAGTGCCGTTAACAACTGCTATATTACTAATTCTGAACCCCTTCCGTTAAAGGGATGGTTTGGTTGTTTTGAAGTATGAGGTGCTGGGAACTAAACATCTTGTGCTCCATGTCTAAATTAGCAGTTAAACAACCCGCCGAATCCCTATGAAAGGGCGTGAGACTGCGGGGCCGTGTGCACACAGAATTTGAAAAAGAAAAGATTTGAGAGAACTAAGTGAAGAATACCCAAACAAAGGTCTAAAGAGACCGGAGCACCGGACAAGCTGTCATATTTAGCAGCGTCAGTAGTGGACATAAAAGAACACAGAAAAAGATGCGCGGGATACGATCACTCGTTCAGTGTTTATCTCACGTGTCTAAAGAGAGCAGAAGAGAAACAGAAGGCGGGTGAGAGAAGAGAGAGATGTTGCCTGAGAGCCCTTGTGAACAGTAAGATGTGTGGAACACTTGTGACATACTTGAGGAAGGTTTGTGCGTTGTGTAAGTCGGGCGTGATCAGAAGGAAGTCGTCCACCAGTCTCATCAAACATCTACAGGACACACAGAGTGGAAAATAACACAGACAGTGAATAACAAAGAGCTACAAAACCAAAAAGACTGCCCTCCGCTGCTGCAGATGTGTCATTACATCTGTAGACGTCGATGTTGGCTGAAGTACATAGCCGGCTGCTGTATTACCCTTTCTTTTGAGTCATGTCTTTGAACAGGAGATTCTCCATGTGACCGTAGCAGAGACAGCAGAGCAGACTGGACACAGCCGATCCCTGAGGAATCCCTCGGCACTGACGGTATGTTCTGAAACACAGAGATACAAAATCAGGTTGTAAATAAAACGGTGCAGAATAAGCATGAATATTCCATGTTTCTTGCATGTGATCATATTGGCAAATGAGCGAAGACATGCTGCTCACATATTGGTCTGCATAATGTTGGTTGTGCTTACTTCTTGCCAAACTGAACAACGCTGCCAGTTAGCATTTGGGTGAAGAACTGCAGCGCGTCTCTGCCATGAAGATCTGAGCAGAAATGCTGAGAGAAAGAAATGAAATGCTCAGGTTAAAAGAATTATTAAACGTCCTTTCCTGATCTAAATCTTTAGACTTATCTGAGGATGTCACTCTCACCTGCTCTACCAGAATGGCATGATGCACTTTTCCTCTTTTCTGCAGTGACGTCACAAAGCCCTTCATGTTGCTGGATCCCATGTTACCATCCAGGAAATCTGCCTGCATTAACAAACATGATAAACTCTCCAATCGGAGCCGACATTGTGTGTGTGTATGTAAACAAAATGCAGGTCTAAGGCAACTTAAGCATTGGCTTCACTCTTCAGAACCGGAGGTTTCCGCCTGTGTGTAGAGTAAGTGAGTGTGTGTGTGTGTGTGTGTGTGTGTGTGTGTGTGTGTGTGTGTGAGAGAGAGAGTGTGTGTGTGACGGACCTGTCTAACAAAGGACTTCTTCAGGCCCTCGTGGGAATCAGCCCAGATCTTGGCATAGCGACGGCTGGTAAAGAGTTCTTCCTGGACAGGTGTCAGAACCTGGCCAATCACCTCAATGAGTTTGTCATGAGGCAGACTCTCATAGGCTCCACTCACATCCACCTTAAACACACAGAAAAGAAAGAAAGAATGACGGAAGAAACAGCATTTAACATAAGACTTGAATCTTTTTTTTTTACAGTTTAAACGGTGCTAAAACTACAGTATGATGCTTACTGTAACGTATCATCACAGACATGTATTATAACATTTAGTCAGTCTCTGCCAGTGCAATTACCAAACTAGCAGACAATAACCAACCTTAACAAAGTAGAGGGGTTGTGGTTCAGCCTTCTGGGCCGGAGCTAGAGAGCGTACCAACTTGTGGATATCCGTCATGCCCCACACGGTGGAGCCCAGGAGGGAAGGAGTGGAGCGCACACAGGCCCGCAGCACGTCCAGCAGGTCCCGGACACGGCCTCGGTAGAGCTGCAGGGGAAGAGAAACGTCCTGAATGCATAAAGATGCACCGGTGTGACTTTTCTTTTAGTCCCAATACAGATACCCGGGCTTTGGGTATCGGCCGATAAGGAGCGCCAATCGAATCAAATCCGAGTGTTTAATTAATCAGCTGCATACCTCACTGTGTGGAAGTGACTGGGATCATTCTCTTACGTACGCACATGCGACTTATGGATTTGTATGGTAAAAATAAAATGTCTTTATGGACACGTACCCTTGTTTTGGCATCTGCTCCTACGACTCGTGTTATGGGCCTCAGGCTGTCAGTCTTGGGAATGAAGCGAAGGCGGGAGATGACGGTGGCTTTGGGGAGAGCTGCCACCTGAGTCGGAGTCAACTCCTCCATCTGACCCTTGGAGAGGTGAACTCTGAAAAAAGAAAAAAAAAAAAAAAAAAAGTTTGTGAGCTTGTGTGTCTTATCACTGCACAAGTACAACCGTGTGTGTGTGTGTGTTTGTGTGTGTGTGTGTGTGTACCTGAAGGCTAAGTCCTGCAGTTTAGCCCAGACTTCCTGTCTGTAGAACCTGATGGCGTTCTTCTGGCCCACGCTCTCTGTGACGTAGAAGCAGGCTCGAACCAGACCTACGACGTACCCGTCCAGAAGCCAAGCCAGGAACTGACCCAGGATCTGTGTCCGGTATGAGAGCTCACTGGGCGGGACCCTGCCTACAGAGGACAGTGGTTTGGTTCAGTCGGTCAGAATACAGGTGGCAGGTGAAAGAAGTTCACCTACTACGACAATCTTACCAGTTTTACTGATCTTCAGCCAATCGCAGTCGTTCACCTTCATCTTCCACATCAGTTCAGCCAGTGAGAGACGCTCAAACTTGCCACTGGACAGAAAGCTCCTGACCCGGAAGAAGAACTGAAGTCTGTTGTGGTCGGAGCCCCACAGCTCCCGAGGGATCACAGCCGAGAGGCATTCCCTGACGAACAGGTAGACCCGGTGAGGTGCACAGTGTTGAGGCAAGAGGGAGCTTAATACCCCGGGTTCGGCATCACTCCCCTCCACCGCTGGGCACATCCTCTGCAGTATTCTGCTGTAGGGACATCTCCTGTGCAGACGCAGCAGCTGACTGAACACGGGGACCATGTTGAAAAAGCGCCGAGGAAGTTTCTTTGGCTTCCTCTCCAGATCGTTCAGATACGCCAGCCCCTCAAAGAAGACTGTTCGCACCAAATCTGGCCCTTGTAGCCTCCTGCATCCACCGGCGCTCGTCTTCTTCCTGTTGAGGAGGAAGCCACGCATGCCTCTTCCCCCGTACAGGAATCCCAGCGTGCGGATGAAACACTGCGAGGGAGGCAAAGGGGGGAAAATCCCCGACCTCCAACTGGGTCCTCCCTCCACGGGAATCACAGTTGTTTGCATTTCAACAGGCTGTTTGGAGCCAGTGGGGCCATGTTCCAAAGGCTTCATGGACAGTGGTGGTTCCACAGACATGGGCTGTCCTTCCTCCACTGTTTCACTGAAAACCTGTTGCTTTTCCTGTGTGGGCTCTTGCTGTCCTACCCGTCTCCTCTTTCCCGAACGAGTCATAATCTCCTCCTCATCCTTCTGGTCAGTATCCCTCTTTCTTTTCCCCTTCTTTCCTCTTACATCCCTTCTGTTTTTTGTCTTGCTGATAGCAGGATTCCCAACTTCCTGTCTCCTTTTCAAGCTTGCTGCACCGCGATTCCTTCCACACCGAGCACCTTTCTGTGTCCTGGACCGAGGCTGGAGATAAAACCCAGTGGAGGCAGTAGACATGGACACCTTGTCATAGACGGGAGCGCCGCACAGCTGGAAAACACATGAAGGAGGAACTGCCACAAACACGGAGCAGCTCTCCAGCAGGTACCGCGTGAGGTCCGTGCCGAGGCGTATCGTGACTTTCTTCCACATGTCGCTGCCGTGGATGTAGGCAGCACTTTGAATTACATCTCCTTGGAATTTAAAGTGGTCGGCGTCCCGCTCCTCCTGAGCCACGGACAGAAAACTGTAGCCGTGTGCCAAGATGTTTCTTTTTCTTTTCCTTTTCAGACTGTTAACAACAAAGGCCAGCAGTTCAGGGAGAGTGCAGATCTGTGGATATCATAAAATACACAACATCAGAATCAAAACAAACCAACATAAGAAGTGTCTCTCTTTATATAATTAAATCCTGATGTGTTCCTTTTCTTTCTGCATAAATTCAGTCTCTTATAATCTTGACAGCTTAGTGGTTTGTGCATGCTTAATGACCCAAAGTATGTCTTATTGTAAATGTGGCATTTAATGCAAAGTGTATTATTATCTAACACAACACAGCTACTAGCCAATATATGCATTGCTCTCTTATAGTTTATATATATATATATATATATATATATATATATATATGATAGTTTTATATTCCACTACAAAGTTCACTGTTCATATATTATAGACCACTTCACACTCCAAATGTGTCCCAGTTTATTTCCTGTTGCTGTGTATGTGGAAGACATAAAAACTGACAGGACGTAAACATGGACTCAAGCTGTTGTCTTGCAATGTGTTAAGTTATTGTTGAACTACAACTTTGATATCCTGTCTCAGAACATGTCTTTCACGACCAAATCTGAGGGATACAGTTTTATGATAAGTTATATTTAACACCACTCCAATGCACTGCCATGGGCTATATCAATAAAACCCTATCAGTTAGCACGAGCGCTAACGTTTTGTTTTATTATTATTTTATTTACTAAATTATTTGACATATATATATATATATATATATGCATTATTTAATTTATTTCTTAGTTGATTTTTATTTGTTGATTTTTTAAAATATATATACATATATACAATATATGTATATATACATATATATACACACAATATATGTATATATATTTTTTTAATTTATTCTAGTTTCTTTTTATTTGTTGATTTTACTAAATTATTTTACTAAATATATATATATACATATATACTGTATATATATAGCCTACATACAGATATTAATTTATTTATTTCTTAGTTGATTTTTATTTGTTGATTTTACTAAATTATTTACCTAACTATATATACATTATATATACATTTTTTAATCTTATTTTTATCGTATCAACTGTCTCACTGAGCTTTCTATCATTGTTATTATTGTCTTGCTTTTGCTGCTTTGTCTGTCAAAGCACTTTGTAAACTCTGTTTTTAAAGGTGCTATATAGATAAAACTATTATTATTATTATTATTATTATTAACCGCTGCGGTCGGACGTTACGTCATGCTCGCTATCGCACGTGTCACCTCTAACATATTACACTCACGGGACAGTTACCTGGTTGCAGCTTGGCACCTGTTGCAGTTCCTTGTCAAAGCACACATAAACACCGCCGACGAAGGACCTGAAGCGGCTCGTGTCGGACTGTTCAACGAGCACCGCGCTGCGTCCTTCTCTGAACACGATGCGGTCCGCGAACTCCTCCAGCGTCTGTGTGTGCTGATACAGAGACCGGAGGATGTCGAGCGTGTGGGACAAATCAATCGTGGACATACTGGCGGTAAAAAGATCCGTTGTGTTGTTTAGTCAGGACATGGTAAACACAGCGGGTAGGTCAGCGAGCATGTTTTTGAGCTTTATTTGACGTTTAGGAGCCCGCGTCGTCCTCAGCCAATGAGAGACCAGTTTGTTGTAAGTGTCCAATCACAGAGCCCGATACTCAAACGGTGTATTTACAGTCGACCAATAGGCACCAAGAAAAGGCATGTTGTCTTTTTTTTCATGAATAGATGTGAAAATTAGTGTATCAGTATTAAATAATCTTGCTCTCACTGTTTCACAGCTGTTTATTTGACAAAGTCATCCTTCTATTAACAAACCGCAAGATAAACAAATGCAAGTCATACACCAAACACAATAGGGAAGCTACTTGAAGAGGTGAGGAAATATTTAAAAATAGTTTTAGTTAATTGCTTTTGAATAGCATGAAGTCACAATATAATCTGTAGTGTATCCATTCATTTTATTTCATTCATGGTGGAAGTTTGCCTCTGCCAGAAATCTCCTTAGGTTAATGCAAAAAGAATTAATAAAATAGAAACTTATCGACCTATTATCAATAATATAATACTTTATTTACAATGTGCAAATAAAACGAGCAGTTTATTTTTTTATTTTAGCAAAAAGCATCCAGAGAGCCTGTGTGCAGAATGTTGCATCTCTGCAGTGTTTCACACATTTTCCCAGCTCACTGTCAGTAAATATCGTACAGTAGAGATTGGACTAAAAGAGAGTTGCAAGTCTGCACAGATAGTTATTTAAAGCTTTATAATGGGTTCTGGTGATGCGGTTACAGCGAATGTGCAGGGTGGGTGGTGGGACCCAATGTGATATCTTTTCATCAGGCCCAAAATCCTTGCACAGCTATGATTGTCCAGCCCCCGTATTGAGTTAATCCGGCCCTGCTGAAGGTAATAAATATTGTATTGAAGAGTGACATCCACTGGGACCTAATAGAAAGTGAAGACTCCCTCTGCCCGTGTGTTGCCCTGTCGGTAGAGCTTCCTCTTCTTAAATATTTCATGTACCCTGTTTTATTTCAGTTGACTTACTGCTTAGCACACCACACCAGTTACACGGTTTACATTTAACACATTCAGCAGGAGTGATTTGTCACTTACACAAAATCCAGATTATGCAGATTTATAAACGTTTCATGGAAGTTGTGTAACCGTCCTGACAGCCTCTCATCTCTCATGTGTCAGTAGGTTCCAGGATAATCTCTTATATAGAAACAAAGCTCAGTGTGGGGAGAGGGAATAGTTCACATCCCTCAGAACACACAGTGACCTGCCTCACAGGATAACATGGTCTACAAAGAGTTAATATAAACGCCCTGCCCACATGCACACATACCATCACAGATACAAAAGTTAAGCTGGTCAAAATATGTGAGCATAAAACCGGAAGTTTAGTAACTGTACCTTCATAATAAAAGCGTTTGTCACTCGCAATGCTTTCGTCTAGTGACCTTTATTGTGAAATAATAAACACTACAAAGGAAGTCACGCTGTTTTTCACTCAGTCAACTCAATTTACCGCAAAGTTCCGGGAGTCACTGCGAACGTTTTTTGAGGGGAAACTAAGTGAGGATTTTTTTTTAACAGTCCAAATAAACAATCTAATGACCGAGATTCAGATTCTATCTAAAGACTAGTGCGCTGTTGAAGAAAATATGTCAAAAACAGACTGCAGCGCAGCTACAGACATGACAGCGGCGGTAAGTTTGTCTGATGTCAGCTGTTTCTCGTTAAAGCTCGAGCAAACATTTGCATACATTGTGTCTCTTTTCCCTGCAGATGGAGGAAACGATGCAGCGACTTCAAGGACGATTCCAGGCGATGTCGCAGCAGCTGGAGTCCAAAAATATCCTTTTTTTTTTTTGGTTAGCGGTTCCTGTTACCACCTTGTTCACGTCAACAGGAACCTCTTCACTGCATGCTGCACTGTTCTTTGGCGTTTCCGGTTTGACCTTCTCTCAGAAATGACGCAGTTCGCTGAGGTGTGCAGAACTTGGATTCGTTACCGGTGTTGTGACGAATCCTCTTCCCCCCGTAGTATAGTATATAATGACACTCAACTGTTTATTAAGTTGAAATTAATGCTATCCAAATGTGCTAAAGATCTCTTTATATTACCATATTGTTATTACTATATTACTAACTTAATTGTATGTATTGTGTAGTTGCCGTCTGATTCTAACATGCACGGCTCCTGCACAGTTTTCCTTCACTCCCACACTCGATGAGATGGGAACCCGCATCGATGGCCTGGAGAACAACGTGTCTGATCTCATGACACAGGCCGGCATGGAGGAGCAGGCCGTGTCCAAGTGACCGCCGGCCTTCCATACATCGGTAACATGAGCTCTCGTCACGCAACCGCCACAAACTGAGGGGGCAAACAGTGATGTCACTTTAGTGGCGACTACAAAGTCGCACACGGTCATCAAGAGTCTTGAAATTAAATGTTTTCCAAGGTGCTGCTAACACATCTGTGTCTCTAACACTAATCACAGGTTTAGGAGTTTTTTGTTGTTGTAACTTTTTGAATTGTGACGACAAAAAACCTTTTTATTTTGTTTTCTAAGCATGTTCAATCAGATTACAGCTCTACTCTGTAGAGATTTATTTTACACAAACATGGTTTCCTTTAAATTCAATGTTTTCTAACCAAACAATTCCTCTTTTTTCACTCCCGCTGTAACAAACGCATTGAATGCACTCACTACCTCATGCAACCACGTCGTGGTCCTCTCCACTGTCACTGCCACAAACTGTAAATGTGTGTGTGTATAAGAGCACACTATGTGGATGTGTGTACAGGGACCTGCGACGTTAAGAAACAGTTGCTCTGCAGTGCCTCTCGTCGCGGGAGGAGGGATATATTAAAATGTTTCCACCAAAGACAACGTCAGGCGTGTCGTGTTAGCAGCCATAGCTAAGCTAAGAAGTTGAGCTGAACTCGGACTTGAACTTTTCTTCGGCTGCACTCTGAAGCCAAAACTCACACTTTGCCGCGTCATTTCTACAAGGGTGTCTTCTCTTCTTCTTTCAAATGAAGTGTTGCATATGGTGAATTTATAGTCTTTGTACAAACAGATGATTTCAAAAATGTTCACTAAGCGCTGAGCACAATATTAGCTCACTTAAATTAAATCGTGACATCATTGGAAGAAAATATAGTTTTGTGTTAATGTGGTGACAAAAAGCCTTTTGAATGGTTTAAACTGCTGACTACATGTAAGTTATTTGTTCATAGAACTACAGCTCACCATATCTGGTTGTCCTTAGCAGTCACACCTTCATAGTGTCCCAATGAAACGGTTTAAACATGCAACGTAAAGTGAGCGGTCCAGTGGCCTTAACGGTGGGAGCGGTGAATAACAGGTTGACAGAGATTTGCAAACTGAAGGATGTTTATTTTTTATTGATGACTTTAACTTGTCTTGATATCTGGGAGAATATTGTTTATCACATCTATGCAATTTATTTCCTGTCATAATTCATATCACATGTGGTTTCCTCTGCTGTACCTGTGTAACCACCGCTGTTTAATGCACATGGTGCTCAGATCAGCCACCAGATAAACTTCATGTTTAATAGATCCTGTAGTCCTGTGACTGTTTATCATTGCACCAAAGTCAACATGCTACAGCCAAATAAAGACTTTCTTTAAAAACAGCTTCAGTATTTACCTCTTTATTTATTCTTTTGCTTGAGGACTCATTTGCTGACCTCGTGGTGGCCAGAGTGCAGCTGATATGAAGCTGTGTCCCCCTCTAGTGGTCACGTGTGCTCATTGCAGAGAGTCTATGTGTCGCTGACCGTGGTCCTGAATTCTCTTTGCTCAGTTTGCTCCTGTATATCTGTGAATAAGGATTAAATGAACAGTAATTTTAGTCAATTTGATGCAGTAGTATTCATAACAAAAAGGACTACCCTCACACTTTCTTATGCTTTTGTTCTGGAGCTGTTTTTCATGGTTTGCTGTTCGGCACTTTTGCTCCAAATGAATGGAAATCTACAATATATAATAATTTATATTTTTAAATACTTTGTCTTTACAAGAACTTCACTGACCTGCTTCGAGCAACTCTCTGCAGCCAGGCCCCCAAACAACCTGAAACTAGAGTGGAGGCAGTTATAGCAGCACAGTCATGGTGTAGGAATCAGATGTTCAACATTTTCACATTATGTTTTATGTTTATTTTTATTCAAAAAGCGACAATGCAAAGTGATTAACATGAGCCCCTGAGTCCATCATATAAATGTGCCAGATTTAGCCATAAAGGGCTAATTTTCGTCTGCGATAAAGTCAAGTTTATGAGTAAGTTTTCCTCAGGGGCTTTTACGATCTTTACAGCACACAAAATCTTCTGTCCTTGGACCTTCGCAGCGGATAAAGCAACATGAATAAATATGATGTATGAGGTCATTGTGGTTGGTGATGCATTTGCAGTGTGTGTGCTGTAGATGGCAGTACTTATTAATCTCGGCGCTGCTGCTCTTTCATCATGTTGCATAAAATGCACAGCCACAGAATCACCTCTCAGACCACCAGAGAGAAAACACAAATCAACCAGCTCACACGTCCTTGGATCTGTGTGAGGTGAACGTGCACGCTGTGTGCACGTACGTGCGTGCACATGTAGAGAGAGAGAGAGAGAGAGAGAGAGAGAGAGAGAGAGAGAGAGAGAGAGAGAGAGAGAGAGAGAGAGGTGGGCACACGTGTGAGTGTACTTCAAACACTGACTGGCCTTGCTGTCATGCTCGGCGAAGCCAAAGAGCAAGAACGCTGCTGACCGCGTTTCTGTGGCAACCTGTTCCGATGCAGACACTTGTCTGCTTGTGAATGTGTGTGTGTGTGTGTGTGTGTGTGTGTCCCTGCTCATTGCACAGTGTGAGCGCCGCAGACAGTTTCTGCATTGCAGGATGCTACTCCAGCAGTTGGAGCGGTAAATGGAGTCCACACACTCTTCTCCCCGCGGTGGAGTGCTGAGTGGGTTGTGTGGAGAGCCGTTGGCCGGCTGAGAGGTTCAGTCCTGTGGACCCACGCCGGGTGCTTTCCACTGGGAGGGGCGGGCTCTAATGGCTGCCTGCATGCTTAGCGCCCTGCACTGGATACACAGGGAAGCACTTTAGAAAGTGTGCGTGTGTGATTGCATGAGAGTGTGCACACTTGTCCGCCCTATTTCTCTCCCGCCCTCCAAATGCTACTTTTGCACACTTCACTCAGGAGGTGAAACACAAAGTAAATGTCAATAGTCTAAAGCGGCTTCCTCTCTTCTGTCATTATCCATCGATCCTTGCGTCTGTCAGTCTGTCTGTCTATCCGTCTATCTATCTATCCATCTATCCGTCTAATCATCCATCCATCCATCCATCAGCTGATATTTAAAGGTGAGCAGATATATGCGTGTGTCTCATTGGCTGTCAGAGGTTTCCGTTCCTTGTTGTGAAAACACACATGCACATATGAGAGCAGGATGTGTGTCAGTTCTGCCAGGAGTGAGATCAGAACAATATCGATTTTAAATATGTGCTGTTTAAGGACACATTTCCTTCCTGTTTTTTTATATCCTCTCAGACATATGATCTTAAGATGGTTAGTAAGTGTCACCATCATGGAGGTGCCCAGGTGGAGTTTGACTTGACGTTACTTAGTGAAGGTTTGTTGTTGTATTTGTTATTTATTAACGCTGCTGTAAACACATATTTGCTGATGGTTTTAACTACACATGAATCTTCACATCAAATGTTTAAAAAAACTCAAATAACACTTATTCTGAGTACAGATTCGTGGGGAAAAGTACAAAAACATATAAAAAATATAAATTAATTACTAATATATCTCTTTGAAATGAGGCAGATCTGCATGATAAATACTTATATTGTTAACACGTTTCCTGGTAATACATCTGTTAAAATCTGAATGTAGGACTTTCCCTTAAGGAGTTTTTTTTATGTAGTTTTATTGGTTCTTTTACGTAAGTAGAGGTCAGCAGCAGCAGTCGTAGTTGCACTAGCAGTGCTTTTTCATGTGCATCACAGGACGCTGCACACTATGAGAGAAGCTCCTCAAATGGTGCATCTTGTTTTGGACGTCTGTTGAAAGGTGGAAACACACAGAGAGCAGCTCTCGTCTGTGAGCGCCAACCTTCGACCTCCAGGTGGAAAGTCCTGAACCGCACAGACAAACCAAAGAGAGATGAGAGGTAAAAATAGATGGGCTCTCTCTTCTGCAAGACACAAACACACACACACACACACACACACACACACACACACACACACACAAACACACGAATATGGGGGACACACCTGTGTGTTGCCGACCACCTGAGGCTCTTTGATTCCTGGTGTGCTTTAATCTGCGCTGTGCTCTTGGTTGCCTTTGAAGTGAAAACCCCTGTCACCTTCGCCTCTCGCTCTTTCTCATTCACTCTCGCTCTCTCTCCACACACACACACACACACACACACACACACACACGCGCACACACACACACACACACACACACACAAACAAAGCACAAATGACCACCACCTGTTATCTTTGTCATAGCAAACGCAGAGCCGCAGCTCATCCAGGAGCCCGTAGCTCTCGTTCACATATTCTATTCTACGGTGCCGTAGGTGCGTCCTAAATTTACCCCAGCAGTTATTTTAGGGCCTTCGTAAAACATACATCACCTCCTGTCTGCGGTAACACATTTATATCTACAGGAATAGAAACGGGTTTCCAGCTCCATCCTGCCACAGAAGTCTTGTCATGGCCAGAGGAAAGAACAGAGGTTTGAGTAGAGAACAGAGAAGGAGTCTGATGGGGAGAAATGACAATGTATTTTAATATAGAATAGATTTATTCTTTTTTCAACTCTTAACACCTCTCATAAGTTATACAAATGATTAAAATGCATCTTTTATTGGAAGTACTTTGTCACAAAAGTTAAGAAAAAGAAACCTACAGGAATAGTTCTACATTTTGCGGAATGCTCTTATTTGCTTTCTTTGCTGAGAGTCATGCTGCGTTCAAGTCAAAGTCTGAGTTTCCAGTTGAAATTTCCAACTTCCAACCTCCAAGTGCTCCAGATGCACGACGCCAAACATAAAGGAAAAGCACGGCTGAGTGTGACAAACCAGGTTTACCCCGTCTCTGTCGCCATGGATACTGTGTCGGCTTAGATAGGTGTGTGTGTGAGTGTGTGTGTGTGTGTGAGTGTGTGTGTGTGTGTCAGTCAGCGACATGTGCGTGCAGGTTGGTGTGTGCACATGTGTGTGTGTAGTGTTCATGTGTATATCTGTGTCAGAGGGACATATTTCCTTATAATGTATCCTACTATCCATTACAATCGTAATATTGCACCAAAACCCGTGACGCAGATGTTGCTTTGTATTGAAAATATTGATATTATAATAATAATTCCATGACTGGATGGCGGCAGCATCAACTGACCGTTTGCTAAACCACGATGTGCATATTTAAGACCCGACTACAGGGTGTTTGTTTTTAAAACAAGTCAGCCAGAGACAGCCCCCCCCCCCCAACTCATGGAGCTAACATTAGCTTAGCTCAGCTAGAATCTACCAGCGACAGGTCATTTCAGTCGACAAATGCGATTACAAAGGAATGAAAAGCTGTGTTTTTTTTTTTTTATCAAGAATTCATTGTTCAAATTATACCTTAAAAATATGCCGCTGTTATCGTTTGGCCTGTTTCAGTTGCCTTGCAGATGCATGAAGGTGTTGCATATCCCCCCCCCCCCCCCCCCCCCCCCCCCCCACTCTCTTACTCATTACTCATTAGAAGAGTTAATTAAGGATGTGTCAGACGACGTCTTTCTTCCTTTAAGTCACTGGCGTGGAATCATTGTCCGATTGGAGGTGATCGTCATGGTTGCCTGACCCCCACCCCCCCCACACACTTCATCTCTCCCCGTCTGCTCCTTTATGATTAAGCGGTTCAGTGCCTGAGGTGGTACATTCATTGGTCTGTGTGAAGACAGGGTCATTAACACCAGTGAACTCCATCTAGAGAGGTGAGAGTCGTTACTTTACTGTACTATGAACAGTGTAGAAAGCCTGAGGGAATATTGGATTTTTATGGCCAGTGGTGATGTCAGTTTTTGGACTAAATTATCAAGTCATTTTGCGCTCATAACATATTTAAGTTTGGGTTTTTTCGTCTAGGAGAGAACTTGCCTGTGACACACAAAAAAACCACCAAATAAACCTGATGTTTGCTTTAAAACATCAGATTAGACAGCATCTAGTTCAGTGTTATATGACACATCACGGGACAGTTAAAGGTGCAGTGTGTAGGCAATATCCGTGATTGCAACCAATTGAATCCTCTCCCGTGTGCCAAGTGTTTAGGAAAACTACAGTGGATGACGCAAAAACACGAAAACAGGAATGATCTATCTAGAGCCGGTGTTTGGTTTGTCCCTTATGGGCTACTGTAGAAACGCGGCGGCCGACTCCGTGAAGAGGATCCACTCCGTATGTAGACATAAATGGCTCATTCTACGGTAACGAAAACACAACGATTATTATTTTCAGGTGATTATACACACACATTAAGTTGTTTTCCATTTCTGCTAATAGATGACCCTAAATGCTGCACACTGTTCCTTTAAAGGAGGCAGTATCAAGTGTTTTTGAATATTTGGATTCTGCATAAAAACGTGCACATAATCAACAAACGAAGCTGTTCGTCTAACAAGCAGCGTAAGAGTCTTCAGTGAAAAATGCCTTGAAGAATAACTTAAAGGGTAACTTCGGTCATTTTACAACCTGTGTTTGGGTCAAACTGACAACAATTTCTGAAAGTGGTCCAACCTTGAGAGAGAACACTGTAGACGGCAGCAGCTAACCAGGCGGCACCGTGATCTATTGGGTCAAGTTTTGGCACTTACGTCCACGAACAGTGCTTGTTTTTACCACGACAGGCTCTGATTGTTATCATAAGTGTCTGACATTATGGAAGGAGTCTCGCTCAAGGAGATGTCAAGTTCTGAAAGCTCATGAGGTGACGAGTTGCCGGAAGACAACAGACCTTAGATATCAGAACTGTCGGGTGTGATTGCAAAGGGGTTCTTTGATTTTGTGTTGCCCCTTCCAAAAAGTTTTAGCGAGACAGATTTAAAAAGAACTCTCATAATCTATGCAGCAGTGGTCTTTCACATGCATTGCATATGAGAGACCAGTTCTCTCATCACTTAAAATGACTCCCCCGCTTCAGAATAGTGAGGTAATCCTGAATAAACACCTGCATATACATGATGCATGACAGCCGGGCGGCAACCGCCGGTTCTGCCGAGTGAAGCCGATGCGGAAGTGTCTTCAAACCTGCATTCTCTCTAATGGCCATCAGGGGGCGACTCCTCTGGTTGTATAGAAGTCTATGAGAAAATGTCTATAGTCTATAGTCTCAAGTCTTCTTCAATACAGCATGATGTTCATTTAGTAAATTATGGTCCATTATGGAACTCAAGGCTTCATAACGGTGGTCCACAAACCAATGGAGGATGTCATGACTACTGCGTCCACTTCTTATATGCAGTCTATGGTAACAGCTCTTCTGCTGGTCCGATGCTACAGTGCTCGTATTGCCTGAGGCAGCCAGTTTCTGTCTACACCATCAAAACAAAATGCCCAGCGACAGAAAGGTCGTCAGGAGACATTTTCCCTAACCTCATTACGTCGCCCCGCAGACCGGAGAGACAAGGAGAAGTGGAGAGGAGAGAGGGCGAAGGAAAGAAAGGAAGCGTCAATAAAAGGAGAGATGGGAGGAACGTCTTCGGTCTTCTTTGAAAGGTCACTGGACTCAGACAACCTGAAAGATAACGGTAAAAGTTGTAATGCACTACAGACTTGTGTAATGCAGATCGATCGACAAAACTGAAACACACATACACACACGCACGCACGCACGCACGCACACACGCACACACACACACACACACACACACACACACACACACACACACAGACTTCACACGGTGTGTTTAATCATTGGTGTCGGTAATTAGCAGCTGTAATTTCTTTCTCCGAAACACTAATCATCATCTCTCTCACATAAACACTCTCTTTGTCAATCTTGACAGCCGGTGAGAAGAGGAATGAAAAGAGGAAGAGGAAGGAGAGATGGGGAGGAAGAACAGAGGAGATGAGTCAGGATTAGGGAGTGGGGGTGCAGGAACACAGCTTGAAGGATTTCTTTTTAAACACTAACTTGTCCAGCTAACTTCAGATAAACAAGAAATATTTTTTGTTTTCTCCCAAAGAGGAGATTTTATTAGGGTCGCCAAATAAAATAGCAAAATATCCTCCATAATGTTTTATTTAACATTTCTACCTGCAGTACTCTTTTCAGCCACATGAAGGAGCCTGAATGTGCGCATTGTTCCGATAATTGTCTATTTACATATCAATGAATCTAATATGAAAGGCTGGTGAACATTCTGTTTGTTTAACTGATGAGAGGAAAGTAAACAGCAGCCTGTTAACTAAATGCATTCATTTGGTTTTATTCAAAAAGTACATTTTATATTGCATGTTTTATTTAAAATAAATATCTGTTTCGTCACTATCGATCTCCAAAGGAGGTAACAAAGTAATGATTGAGCCTCTGATGACAGTGTTGTGATATTTATAACTGCGACAGGTGAATCTCTCCACCCACTCCTGCTCTCACAGAGATGACATTCAAGCTTGAGACTTTTGAACACTTTGTCTGTCCGACCATCCCACTGGAGCTCCGTGTGAAGAGGTTTTGTCACGCTCCTTCCTTTGCTTCAATCAGTTTTATTGCAGAAGCACAAGAGGTCCTTGAAGGGGAAACAGAAACGTCGGTGGTTTCAAGTGAGTTCTGGTGAGGACAGTATCTTTGGGCTGATCAGTAACAAATATGAATTTGATATATTTTAATGCCTCTGCACCAGAGGCATTAAAATATATATAATACAATACAATAAATACAATTGAGGTGAACTGCGACATGGAGGCATACAACCACGAGGCGGTAATTTGAGTATTTATATGTAATTGTAGCATCGGGACTACAAAATAGAAGACAATGTGTCAAACACAACACACAACACAATCTCAACATAAAATCTATATTTTTAAAAGCCACACTCCCCCATGCAAAAGTTACAGTTGCAGCTTTTTCTCTGCATCAGATCGGCGATGTCGGACATATTGCACGCATCAAAAAACGGAATGAATGAATGTCGAAGAAGGGTAAAGAACGGAGAGGAGGACAGGAGGACAGGAGGAGCGGAAGCGTCGGGGGAGAATGGAAAAAAGAGGAGAAGGGATGGAATATAGCCGGAAGGAGGCGGGCGAAGGCAGCCCGTCCTTTGTGGATTGTGGAAAGGTCAATTAGACAGTTTACAGGCCGCCGTCGCACAAAAGTACACACCACACACACACGCAACCTCAGACGCACACTGAGACACGAACAGAGGTTTGAATTTCATTATCAGGCTGCCAACCTGCCCATCAATTAGCATGAGTAAGATTGTATCACCTCTCGCTGAGGGAATAGGCCTGAGATCACAGCTACATGCAGTGATGCACACTTACTGTATCGGCCAGGTGTTACTGTTACAACCGTGCAACGTTAAACAAGGCATTTTACTTCACTTGTGTTGCAAAAATGTATCTGTGAAGTCATAATTCCACTTTTTTCTGGGGGAGGATCAATTTGGGAATCATTTTAAAATCATTTGTAATCAAATGATACGAAGCAACATGAAAACCACCAAAAAACAATCAGCAGTGCCAAGTAGTTCAGAGAGGAGTGGAAGGAAAGTACAACAGTGAGTGTGGAGATTAATGGCAGGATGGTGACGGAGCACATGAGAGATGAAAGAGAGAAGAGAGAGAAGAGAGGGATGAGAGGGTGAGGACAGGCTCGATGGGCCGTCTCCCGTGGCAACACTGTTGCCGATGGACACACACACACACACACACACACACACACACACACACACACACACACACACATATGAATATTCATAGAAGTAAAAAGGGAGAGAGCTTCATTCTATATTCATGCCATTTTCAATAAGGAATATTTCAATTAGAGGAGGAGAGGTTCATTTATTATCAAGTAATGCCGTTTCAATTATACATTTGTGAATTAGAGGAGGTAGGAGGGGAGGGGAGGCTGAAAGACAAAATGGAGAAAGGAGGAGGAGAATTTGGTACAATACTTAAAGGAATAGTTCGACACTTATTTGCTTTCTTGTCGAGACAACCTTCTCATCTAACGCTCAGCAAAAGCAAAGCTTTACAGAAATCAATAAATCAAATGCTCTACACCAAAAAAAGTCTTCCACAAGCTGCTAGCTTGACATCCAGCATTTGTAGCAATAGCCACGAAAGATAATGCTCCATAAATGTAATTATTCGATGAAATTGTTTCGTAGGTTATCTACGTAATCATGAGCGAGGTAGTATAAGGACTGGAGGAGCCCGCTGCTCGATCCCCCTGTGAAACTAGAACTCTGATATTTGTGTCACGTAACTTGCGTACTCTAGGAACTTTACTTCCGTGGTGATTTTAACCCAAACGAAGATCTATTCCTCAACCTATTTTTGTTGCCTCAACCTAACCTAGAAGAATTCATTTAGAAAAGACCGTAGCCTACGCATGTAACGAGAGACAATTGACACGTGTTGCTGGCTTTCGTGGGAAAACGCATGAAAAATGAGGAGGAACTTTTCGTAGGATATCCTACGAAACGTTGTATGAAGATACGATGTTTATAGATAAGAACCATTGTGAATTGTAGTTTTTTAAGAGTGGGTCATTCGAGAAAGCGTTTGGGAAACACTGGCAGAGAGAGACAGGAAATGAGGAGCGAGAGGAACAAGAATGTAGACATTGGACAATTGTGCAAAACTCTGGAAAACGCACGAAAAACGAGGAGTAACATTCGTAAGATATCATACGAGTAATTGTATGAGGATACTTTGCAGTGTTGCCAACTTGGTGACTTCCTCGTTTAGTAACTTTTGGAGCTAATGCTGCTAGCTGCTTTCATAGGACAAGAGCTGGCAGCACTGGACTGGGTATGTCCGTTGTATAATTTAAAAAATCTTGCTAGCTTCTCAAGATTACCAAACCCATAGCTTTAACATAGTTTTATACTTTCAGGCTGAACCTGCTTGTTTGATGTGAGTTATCAGAGTCTGTTTCAGAGTGATTGATGCTTGCCTTGGATTGAAGGACACGACACACGGCATACAATAAGTGTGTGTTGCAGCGTGATGGACGTTTACCTTGTGCGAGAGATTATCTCACTCCCAACGAGAGGCTCTGTCTGACCTTGGCTGATTATACTGAAATGTATTTTCCTTCCCTTCTGTTATAACTCAGTCTCATCACTATTTCTCCATAAAACACACACTAACACATTATCCTGTCTGACTGCTGCAGAGAAAGATACAATCAATAAGGCAAGATTTCTGTCGCATTAAAAAGTGTGAAGATACTTCACTATGAATTGAAAGAAAACAGTTTATTATCTTATGTTGTCTTTGTACATAGATGGTAGATCTGCGGCCCATGAATGTAAAGGGAAATACCAACGTCATGTGCACATTTCATTAATATCATGGCTGTTTCATGAGATCTGTTAAAGTTAGCTATCATGTGTTTAACTCAAATGCTTTATTGTTATAATATGTATCTTACATACATTTATGTTTAATAGAAAATGCATCTCCTGCAAAAAATGCAAAAAAACTGTGGTATGCAAAATTGTCTTTTAATATGACAAACATTAAATGGCACATTTCGAATGTGATCAACACAAATATTTGTCTCTGAATAAGACTATGTATGCATATAACGGACGCTGTAATCGATGGATTTTGCAAATAAAAACAACGGAGTGAAAAACCATGTCAGCACAAAAGAAATCAATACATGCACTAGATGTGAAATCATTACATAACCATGTCGGGCATTATCGGAGGCTCTGCCCTCATGGGACGAGACAAAAAGAACAAAAGGATTCTCTGCCGCTACTCCCTTAAAATGACATTTGTGCCATTAAGAGACAAAGACAGAGTTCTTTATCTCCCAGTGACACCTGGAGCTTTTCTCTCACACTCAATAGATGCAATATGGGAATGTTCCTTTTTCTTCTGACTTCCTTGTGTTGTTCTTGTGAGTCTGTATCGGTTTGACTTGCAGTGGAATTCTAAGTGTATGCACTGCCATTCAAAAGTTTGGAATCACCTGTTATATTAATGTATTTCCTCTCTGCTTCGCTGACAAATTTGGCCCCAAAAGAAGAGACATTCAAATACCTTTGATTTTGAATTTGTCTTCCAGTCCACAACAGCATAAGTGTCCGTCGATCATTACTGTAATTGAGCTCTAAATATGTTTGGAAACCTGTTTTTCTTTGGACCTTCTGCATTCTACTGAGTTGTTAGATTTAATAGGTTTGTCAGTCCACAGTTACGCCGATATGCCATTAGTGCTTTCACGGTAAATTCCAGCTTGTTAAAGGCAATACTGTGCACTTCACACTGAAACAGGAATCTGTTAAATCTGCAAACATTCGGATGCTATGCCTCCATTTTCTTTTACCAGTGACTTGTGATTTCTTCTAATCTTATTCAACTGTTGCTCACATTGATCTTTGTCTTTCCTCTTTCTGCAGATACATTTGAAAGCTGGCATCATTCAGTGAAGCTCAAACACCATGTGGAGTAACAAGGGGGACTTAAAGACAGACGTCCTTCTTCATCTCTTCATTTTGAGGACCTGTCTGTTGGGTCCCTGTGTCAAATCTTCTTGTATTAGGGGGCCAAGTAACTTTATACAGGCGCACAAATTAATGTAGATATACACGTTGCATTTTCAAGCTCAAATCAATCTTCTGCATAAATTTTTTCCTTTTATTCCTTCATAGCTTTTCACAATATTGCCAAACTCTCTCTCTCTCTCTCTCTCTCTCTCTCTCTCTCTCTCTCTCTCTCTCTCTCTCTCTCTCTCTCTCTCTCTCTCTCTCTCTCTCTCTCTCTGAGAGCGTGGTGCCACACGCGAGGGGAACAGAAGGCACAGGCGCAAGTTATTGACAAGCCGCTCTGTCGAATCAGACGAAAAGGATCCACCTTTAAACGGGGTCCCAGCCAATCGTCGCGCGGGGGAGGTGGCCCCTATGCAAATGTGTTGGCATGGGAGACGCAGCGGTTCATTCATCTTCTTCCACAGAGAGAGAGAGAGAGAGAGAGAGAGAGAGAGAGAGAGAGAGAGAGAGAGGTGAGTTAAACACGAAGGTTATTTTGCATGAGGGAGGAACTGCTTTGGACCAAAACAGTGCGGTAAAATTAACTGCAGAGCAAAGAAGCGGCATCTTGTTTTAAAGCTGCGAGGAGCTTCTTCTTCTTCCAAACATTACAGGGTAAGTGGAGGACATTTGGTGTATTTGTGCCATCATGTTATTAATGTGTATGTAAGTGTTGGTCACATATTCCTTTTAACTGCTTTTGATTCCTATACTGAGAGAAACAATAGGTGATGAGACAGGAAGTCGTTGTTTTACTGGTCTGCAATTCAATTCAATTCATTTTGTATAGCCCAAAATCACACATCACAAATGTGCCTCAGAGGGCTTTACAGTCTGTACGTCTAATCAAAGGTGTGTCCGGTGTCTTCAGGAGGAACTGAACCATTAACCCGAGTGTTCCACTTATGTATCACTACAAATGAGTCAAGTCAAGGTTGCAATTATACTGGACTGCCTCATTGAGGGGGTTCAGTGTCTTGCTCAAGGGCACTCGGGGCTGAAGAGGCAGTCCAACCTGCGACCCCCTGTTTTCAAGAAAAGGGACACTCTGTTGACCCGATCCGCTGTGGGGGCGGCAAACATGATCGTGCTCGTGTTGTGCCAGAAGTCGGTGCCAGAATGTCCTTCATGCTCCCGGAGCAATCAATGGATGAACCAAATAAGGCTCTCTACCTGCGTGTCGCACCACTGTGTCTGGACTCCCTGCTCTGCACATATAGTGCATTAATACGCATGCATATTGAATCATATGTGTTTATTTGTCTGTGCTTGAGGAATGCAGCTGCAGGGTGTGGGTGCATTCGGAGTGGCTGGTAGTTGCAGTAACTCCTTTGTGCATAAAGAGTTGGTGAGCAAAAGTCATTTTAAATTGGTTTGCACGAGTAAAGTCAGAGAGAAACACAGCAGGCGGAACACGTGGTTCAGTTCTATCTGCGTGACCCAGTCAGGTTCAGGTTCAAGTTACTTTTATTTGTACCCGTAGGGAGACTTGGTTTGCAATAGAATAGTCCTCTGTGAATGACACCAGGTCCGGCACCATCGATAGGGACCGGCTGGTCCACATTACCGGTGGCCCTTCAGCCTGGGCTGTGCATCAGAGGGTCATATACCAGATGAGTTATTGCATCACAGCAACTGACCCGCGGTTGTGTCTGCGTATTTGCGCGCCTCGCTGGATCTATGCATCGATTGTTTTCATATACGATGCAAAGCAGCAACGCGACGTTGCACACAAACACACCAGCGATGGGCGCTTCTATACGACAGACAGCTGGCCTCTCGGTTTGGCTCAACAGTGGCGGATCACCGACACCGGTGCCGTGAAGGACGCACATTTTGCAACTCTGTCACATTATGTGTTAACTCTAGTGATGCATGAATGTATCAATGCAGATATAAAATGGTTTTGCAGCAGTATGATTGCTCTTCTTGGCTCTTCATTAAGCCGATACAGTTGGTCCTGTTCTGCTTTATAACTGCAACCCACGTTTACACTCTCAGAAGACGGTGCATAGTTTAAGAGCCAGGCTGTCTGAAGTGGTGCTGAGCGTCCCACCAGGGAGCTATCACAACCATCATCATTCTAAACTGTTCTGCTATTTAAAGAGCCTCTATTTCACTTAGAAAAATCACCAATCAATCCCTCTGTTCTGCATAAGAACTGCAGGATTGTTCACAGAGAGTTTTACATGAGATAATAAATAAACACTCAGTGGGCGCTTTATTAGGTACAACTGTACAAACTATTCCAATTCAGCAATAAACTTTATGTTCAGATTTTGGTAACATTGTCAGAAACTGTTCTGTTTTTTGGTCTTTCCATTTAGACACACCGGGGGAGCAGAATATTAGGAACACTTCTCAGTATAAAGCGATCCATCAGTAACTACGACCTGAGGGCTGAAACATGATGGAATTAACACCTTTGTGACTGTGACAAAAAAGAGCAACCCTTAAAGGCATCATACAAGTATATCAGATGTTGTTTGTATTGCATTAGAATAAACAGGTGTACCTAATAAAGTGGCCACTGACGGTTCATTCTGTGTGTTTCTCACATAGACTGTATAAGTCGTAGACGTAGTCACCGTGAAGTCACCCATTGGTTTGTGAGCCGCTGTATTGAAACCCTCCTGGCTTTTTGGTTGTCACAGATTTTGGCTAAATGAACATCATGCTGTATTGAAGAAGACTTGAAACTAGAGATTGAGACCATGAACTCATGTTTACAATGTTTACTGAGGGAATAAATCAGGAGAGAAGTAGTCATTTTCTCATAGACTTCTATACAACCAGAGGAGTCGCCCCCTGGTGGACACTAGAGAGAATGCAGGTTTAATGCACTTCAACATTGGCTTCACGTTTCAGACTTGGCATCACAAACTTTGACTGATCTTTTAATACATGGACCAACAACAATAAATCGCTTTAGGAGTAATATCAACGTCACATTTTTGAGTTTTAGATGTTGGTATTTCCATCAAGGACTGTACTTCTAACTGTTGAGAGCATAGACTGCAGAATCATGCCTGATGGTTAGCTGCAGAGCTGCTCTTAAGCTCTAAGTAGACTCTGTCGAGTGATAATCCAAATAAAGAACACAAAGCTTTCACTACTAAACGCTTAAGTGCTTTCTCATTGACCTTTACTTTAAGACTGTTTATAAACATACGCTCCCATCGCTTTTTTCTCATTTATGCTATCTCTAAACTTTCTTAAGTCTTTCCACGATTTACAGAAGTGCTACTCAGTGGTGTATATTGTTTAGCTTTAGAGCCTCCATGTGATCCACCACCATCATTTTGGTGTCTATGTTCTCATCGCATAAGACGACCAACAGGCTTTTTACCTAAAGATGCAGTCAGTGGATTGTTTGGGTCTCTGCAGGGATGATAGTCACAGTCATAGCTCCCTGTCATTTACCACAGGAGGTGGAAAGAAGCTACAGTTACACATAACAGCTCATTGATGGATCGCTGGATGGGGGATCACATGATCATAGCGACTTCCTCTGCAAATACCTATTGATCCCCCGTTTGTAGAGCACACATCAGCTTGGAGTAACATGTTGCACTACAATGTCCTGCCTGCGTCCGTCCGTGCATGTGTGTGCTGTTTGTTTTTCCGCTGTCTTCATTCAGCAGTAGATGAATGATGCTGCGACACCCACGGCCAACCACACACACACACACACACACACACACACACACACACACACACACACACACACACACTTTTTTGTATCTCTTTCTTTCCCTCCCTTTGTATGACTTCCATTTTGTCGTAAGCCTGTGACCAGGTGTACTATGCATCTGTCTCATGCATCACCGACTCATTGTGTGTGTGTGTGTGTGTGTGTGTGTGTGTAGAAGGTGGCTGCTGCATGTGTGTGTCCCTTGACTGATTGATTCATCCATTCCTGTCACATGCTTTATTACCCAGGGAGACAGAGGTTGGAAAATGAGGATGGGTGTCTGAGTGTGTGTGTGTGTGTGTGTGTGTGTGTGTGTGTGTGTGTGTGTGTGTGTGTGTGTGTGTGTGTGTGTGTGTTTGTGACACACACTCATGGACCAGCTGATAGTGGTTGAGCAACAACAAAGGAATGATGAGTGAAGGAGTTTGGCGTAACCGGCTGATAACTAATGAACACCCACAGTTATCAGTGGACACCATTGATGGCGAGTTCTCCAGCGGCGTAACAGATACAAGAGAGTAATCGATGAGGTGACATACACCAGTGTGAGGATCGTACAGCGAAGACAGAAGTCATTTATTTAATTCAACACAATTTCAATTTATTTATTATTCAATGTATTTCTTTGGTATTCATTAGTCACATTTGGACTTTGACCCTGTGACATTTATAAGACTGGATGGAGAAGCATTTCAAGCTAAATCGTGCAGCACATTTGTTTTATTTGACCTTAACACTGAGGGGGTCAAAGTGCCTATTGCAATAAAAAAATAAAAATAAAAATAAACTGGAGTATGGCTTGAGCATATTTCTAATAAATTGCACATCTTAGTTTAAATACTAGCTGTCGACTAAATTTATTGAAATTATCTCCGTCTCAAACTCTGGCACAGAAACCAATATTTGACCATTTCTGCCTGTTCCTTTAGTTACATCTTAATATTAGACGAACAGATTTACATTTCATTTACAGTAATCTTTAATTCAGTACTCTAGGTCCTGAGTAGAAACCAATATGTGTGTTTGTTTTAAATTCATTAATTTACAGATTTACACATAACATCATAATATCTTGAGTGGGCACTTAGACTATAGAGTTAAAGTATATAATTAATTTAAATTAAATTTAAGAGCAGATACAGATTAATTTTCCATGCCACGGTTACACATGTAACACATGTAACACAAAAACAGTGTAACTGGTTGAAAACTATACATTTACTGTTGTTTGGCCTGTGACTCTTTATATTTCACTGCATGTGGCACACAATAAAAGACGTTTGGCCACCCCTGATTGGCTGCACAATAAACAGCCTGGTCTCCTTTGAACTACGTTCCCATACAACGAAGATATATTGTCAATTACATTTCAAGGGAAAATTGTTTTGTTTCAATTTACAAAACACTGCGACCGTGATCCAGAAGAAAATACTCTTCCCTCGAAACAATATGAGAATGCACTTCAGTGGTGGTGGAACCTAATTTAGTAGCAGACAGGGTTGCAATAAGATACCAGGGCTTCAGTGGTTGTTTTCTTACAGAAGGTCACCGGTTCAAATCCGTGTCCGAGTGCTCCGGTTTCCTCCAACAGTCTTAACTCAACCGACACAAAAATTGCCCAGAGGTGTGAATGTGGGTGTGAATGCGTCGGCCAGTCTTCACTGTATGAGTCAGCCTTGTGATAGACTGACAACCTGTCAGGGTAAAGCCTGCCTCAGGCCCAATGCATGCTGGGATAGTCTCCCCTGGTTTAGAACACTGGACAATAAAATGCCTCCATATAGTCGGTTACACAGATATTCAGTGAGAACAAATGGAACGAGGATTATTACACCTGCAATCTTTAATTAAATAGATAATGATCTGTTCACTGCTCACTTCTCTTGTTTATCTGATCTGAGGTAGCTTGTCTTGGTGTTCTTTTAAAGGGGCAACAATCAACGCCTGTCATCTGTCTGTACTGTATGTTGTTATTAAAACAACTTCTTGCAGCTGCGTCACAGAAGAATCTTTCTGGGCTTCACTGGAGATGGTTTGGAACAGTTTATAGAGTATACAGTCTTTATATGTTGAGGCTAATGCTGCCGTAGCAAACTATCGCCTACTTTAACGTCCAGCATGCATGTTCTGAGCTCAGTGCTGTTCTTCAGGCTCATCTATAGGCTTTATGGAGGCATATTATGTCTGTCTTGTATATTGTGTATGCTCCTTTTTTGTGTGCATATAATTTTTTTGTCAAAAGCAAGGTGCCTCCAGCTATTCCCCCATTGTATTGACATGAATACCTGTATTTAAATGTGACTTAAAACTCACAGTCGGCTAAACGATGACTGTGGTTGTCTGTATGTTCTGTATGTTGTCAGATGTCGACTGGCCTCCGAGCACCAGTGTTTGTATCAGAAGCACACATTAAAAGTTCATGTCAACTGAGGATGGTGTTCAGTACTGCTGCAGGCATTTGTCCCATGCTGTTCTCTGAGAATGCTTTCAACACACCACACAATAAACACACTGCTACTGCATGTGTGTGTGTGTGTGTGTGTGTGTGTGTGTGTGTGTGTGTGTGTGTGTGTGCAAATGGGACATTTGTTCTAGAGCTTGTATGTGTCTGGCGCTCTCACACCTGAGCCTTACAACCAAACAACTGTCCACCACGGCAAATGCAATACAGGAAAGTGTGTTTTTTTGTGTGTGCGTGTGCGCGAATGTGTGTGCGTGCGTGTGCGTGCGTGCTGGCATCTTTCCACTTCTGAGTTTAAATGTGTCGCCGGAATATTACTAGCCACATTGTACAACACTGTGCAGGTTTGACAGGGCGCAGACAGAAACAATAGGGGACAATTACAGCAGCACTCAGACATGAGTCACCCGGAGTTCGGTAAATGTGCGATAAATAAATACTGAAGTGAATGAATGATGTGTTTCTGAGGTATATGGGAGATAAAGGTTATGAGAGAGGCTGACTCATCAGGGCACACAACCGTTTCGTCCCCCGTGTTTCTCCCCTGGCTCGACATGCTGCCTGGTCTTAAATTAGAGTTTGAACCGCCCTGAGGTGAGCTGCGTTTCTATAGAGATGCATCCTTCCTGCGCCAGTCACCTGAGAGATGTATGTAGATTAGAATAATTTGGGGATCATACTGATCGGAAGCAGCACCTCAGCACCAACGAGGTCTCTTAACATGTCCATCCATTTTCAGATGCCAGATGGAGTGTTTTGATTGGCCGATCAAAACTGTTTGCCAGTGAGCCGGGGCAACTGTTGTCAAGACAACAAATTGTTCTATTTCACCTTTGATGGTTTGGTGAGCTGCCATGAAGACCGTCGAGGATGTGGTGAATCGTCCACCGCTCATCAGATTTATATTCTCTATTATTTCTCTCCCACACACACACACACACACACACACACACACACACACACACACACACACACACACACACACATGCTTCACAGTGTATGGCCAGGGCTGGTATTGGACTGGTATCCTATTGATTGTTCTCCTATTGCCGCTACAGTCCATTGCACTTTTTCCACTCTCTCAAAGGTTATTGGCATTGCAACCACACACACACACACACACACACACACCCACACGCACACACAACCACACACAGGAAACGACTATTGCATCGGAGGCATATAGCTTCCATTTTTGCTCCCTTTCCAACTCAATTACAGCTTTTCCCGGCTAATCATTTTCACTCCCAGGGACACCGACACATTTCCCCCTCTGGGCTACGTTGAGTTAGAGAGAGAGTGCCTGGTTCCTCTTAGTAATGACAGTGTAATCCTGCTGCTTTGCATTCTTGCTTCGTGTTGCTTCGTTCTGTCACTTTACAGAAAGGAAATTTGCTTTTCTTAATAAAAAAGCAGAATAATTCTGGCGTGATTTGAATAGAGGTCAAATCCTGAATTAGGTTGTTCTCATTCACCATTCGTAGCTCGACCTGTGAAAAGTAATGCATTGTAATCCGTATATATGCCACAAAATTCATATACTGTATATATATTTTTTTTGTTGTACATAATTGCAAACAGATTTCTCCATATCTTCTGGTATAAATCACCAGAGCACAAACCTTCACCATGACACCCGATCACAGCATAGGTTGGCTTTAAAAGTTACTCTCACCTGTTCGGAACTGGGGAAGACCTTGTGACATCACACCTGTACATCACTGCAGCTAGGTGAGAAGTTTAAACACTGGTGGTCAGCAAAGAAAAGATATTCAGGGGGTGTTACGTTATATTTTACTGTCTGTGATTGTTGTAATTAGTGTTTGTGTGTCAGTTAGCAGTGTTATCTTCTTGAGACGTTTACGTGTAATTTGATCAGAATAAATTCCCCTGCTTGCCGCTCTCCTCACCGTGACAAGAGCCTTGAGTTTAAGAAAACTGTCATCAAAATGTGAGCTTCATTACTACAGACTCTGGCACGCAATCATCTTTAACTGAAGCTTATCCAATCAGCTGGATTGCCATCAAGCTGGGCTGACAAACACATACACACAGTGACACACGCACGCACACACAGTCTCCCACGCATTTACAACTCAGATTAGACGTTGTGTTTGCTCTCAGTCTGACGGCTGGAATGAACATGCGTTAATGCCCCTTCAGACTCAATGAGATACATGTCTTTCTCTATTCAACGCCTGTTGGGACAATTTTCTACAAGCTCTGCTTATCTGCCAGTCGCCTCGTCTTTCACCGTCCCTCCGTCTTCCTCGCCTTTTTCGCTCCCCGGTTCCCTCTCCACGTCGATTCGTTTTCTCCCTCAGACGTGTGAATCGTCCAATTGAGTCATCCCCTATTTATTTATTTCTCACACAGCCTCTTCATCTTTTCTCCCTTCGTCCTCTCCTCCTATATCGTTATATCTTAGTGTATGAGTTAGTGCATTGCCCCTTTGTGATGGAAGTAATATGTCCTGGTCGTCCCTGGTTGAAGCTGGCGTATTTGTACGTGTGTGTATGTGTGTGTGAGTGCTTGGGCCTCCACGTGTTGACGTGAACAGACCTTTAAAGACGTCATCGTGCACGACAACAGCATGTTGCCCGGCCGATTGATCCCTTTGGTGGGATGTGCAGAGCAGGTGTTCAGGGCTGAATTAGTATATTTTTGGGAAACTGCAGCATTTGGGGAATAAAGCACATTTCATGTTTTGCACCAGAGGGAGAGAGCAGAAATAGGTTGGGCCCCGGGCCTCTTTGCAGGCTGTTATGGGTTTATCAGAGCTAAAACTGGACTGAGTAATTTAGTACTGAAGCTGATACCAGGCTATTCGTTCCTAACTCACCTCCTGGGTGCAACAGAATTGTTCCTGAGATTTGCAGAATAATCAGGCTGAGTTGCCAATTTGTAGTACTTAATTCATCCAGCCTCACATGGTGTTCATGTAAACTAATTACTGGTTGGGAGGGTGCTTGTATGGTTTTGTTACGCCCTAACCAATCAGTGGTGGTTGCCAGGAGTAGTTTCATGACGATTGAAGGAATGTAAAGCAGTTTAAAGCAGCATTACTTTTTTACGGCCACTTGGAGGCAGTCGAACAAACTATAAACACAACCCTGACATATTATCATATAATCTTACACATCCAGCAGACACAAAGCAACATTAGCTGTCATTTTTCACTGGCATTTTGTCTCTGCTTTGGTCTCCGCCAACTCCTGAAAAACATATCTGACTCTTAAGCTGCTAAATGCTCCGCTATGTTCACCAGTTACTGTCTGTTGTAAGTTAACTTACAATGACCTTGCATGTTTGTGGCAATTTTTCTGTTGCTTTTTTTAATGGATACAGCCATTCTTCTGGCTCAGGCACAGAAAGTTCAAGTCCCTATTTTTAACCCCGCCTACAAAGCTCTGATTGGCCGGTTTGTTTTACAGCTCGTTTCAGCTGATAGCTAGCAAAGAGCAGAACACGAGAACTTTTAAATCTTGAAAGAAATTGTAGAGTTGAGCAGCAATTCAGAGGTTTGAAACCTGCCAACAAAAACGTAAACAGAAGTCCATATTTTATGCATCACACCGTCTCTCTAGTCTTTGTTATTCTTAACACAAGGACATCGTTATTGCAACATGTCAACACATACAATTATTTTTTACTGCACTCAGATAAGCATCACACTCTGTGGCAGGCAAAATGGCTGTTATTTGGAGAAAATGGCAAATAAGCCACTTAATCTGTATTCTGAATGCATCTCATTGATTCCACGGGGATTTGACTCATTCGCTAAAAGAAACACCCGGAGTTACTTCCACATAACCTCCAACACCTCAATAGTCTCCTACAATGGATGTCTGCCTGAGGTAGATGAGCTGGCAGAGACCTGAGCAGCCGGGAGCGGTTCGAATGAACCTACGGGTTGCCTGTTTTGCTGGCGTGAACAGTGTTTATTTTGATTCTTTCAGTTTCCAATGTGTTGGCTCGCCTGGCTAGTCACACCTCTCACTGGCATCCACTGGAAACTCCATTATCTGCTTCATTTGCTTCCATAACAGAGGGATAAAATCTCATCTGCCTCAGTCAGAGGCGACACACAACGTTGCAACTCTGTGGAGAGTGTGTGTGTGTGTGTGTGTTTGTGTGTCCAGCAGGGTACCAGCCAAAATACACCCACAGCTTGTGTCACAAGTTTGTATACTTGTGATGTCTTTGTTGATGCAGTCGGTGATTTACAGAGCTACTCGTGAGTGGACATCAGTGATCCGGTCTAAGGCTGGTTTACACCAACAAGGATTCATTCGATCATTTGATCAAGATTAGTTCTAGTTTAGCTAAACCAGGTTCTGAGCTCGAGCATTGTTGCACAATTTAAAACTAATCTCGGTTTAGTAAATCAAATTTAAAACAATCAATAGGGAGATAATATACAGGTCATGTAATATAATATAATATAGACTGCTATAAATACATTTGTGTGTGTCTATTACGTATGCTGCAAAAAAGTCAGTTAGTGGCTAAGGTAATTCATTCAAGGCAAATGTTTTCAACCGGTTCTTTGTCATTGTAGTGCAGGTTAACGTTTCGGTGAGCACAGTACAGATGAACGAGTTCTACCAGCGGCTGAGCAGAGAGCGCGAGCGTGGGCGGCATGGAAGGAGGCCGGGCGGCGTTCATCTGCATGCTCTGCCCGCAGAAAATCTGTCAAGTTTCCGTTATATTTCTCCTTCTTTGTCCTCCAAAATGTACCTGCAAAAAACATGAGCACCTTTGTGTGATCTTCTGCCCCAAACATCTGCCTGCATCCATCCTGCAGCAGTTAACCTTGTGAAACTGTGTGTGCATGTGTCGAAGCGAAGACAAGCGCCTAACCTAACCTAAAAAAATCCTGAGTCATCTCTGAAGGGATCCATTTGTGTCACTGCACAATTTCAAAAGTCCTTTGTGGAAATGGAACACTTAACGTTTGCTCTTTTATGCTCGACACATGCTGGGCTCTGTCGTCAACGTGATAATGGTGGAAGCTATTTTCTGGCAATAATAAAGTCAGAGATGTTTGAATCGTACAGCACTGCGGTGAACAGATGCACACCCAGCCGACCCGTTCAGTGATTGGAACTGCTTTAACATTTATCATTCGGTTTATGTTTTATTCTGTTTCTGCCTGAACAGCACTCATTCTTTTCTTTTCTCAAACAACTGTAAGACGATTTTCTGAGAAGAGAGAAACATTCTTTTTTTGTGTTTCCACTTGATTAGATCACAGGCGACCTTTTCAAAATGACTTAATGCTGGAATGTCCTGTGTCCCACTAATGTCCTTTACTGCTCTTCCTCCAAGCTCTTGGCTCTCCTACAGTGACTCACGCTTGTCACAGGAATACAGTCCAAAATATCTGTACAGTTTTGGAGTGTCTTGGGGTTCAGTTGCCCCTCTCTGCATGACTCACTCGACATAAAGCGTGACAGGATCATATTGCAGCCTCTAAACTGTCCCCCGTCCACTCTCTCTGCAATTTAGAGGAGGATTTGTGGCCGCTTGGCTCGGCTGCGTCCTGGTGTCAAAGTGCTAAAAGCTGTCAGACAGGGCTATGAGTCAGGGATGGCGTCATGAAGGCACTGCAGTGGTCTTCAGCCATGTGAATATGTGTGCGGTGAGGAGCCGGTGTAATGGTCCGTTTTATGGCCAAAATATCGGTGATGCTATCAGAGGCTTTACTTCCACAAGGTGATTATGGAGGATAGATTGATACGAGTCATGACCCACTTCTGGTTTCCTAGTTCCACGATGATACAAAACTGCATCATCTGCATACATTTGTGTTTGAACTTCAGTAAAAAGTAAATGCATGTCATTTGTATGGACACCAAACAGGAAAGGGTCTAATATGGAACCTTGGGGCACACGGATATTATCCTTCAGGGTCAGAAAAGCAATCCTCAAGATATCTAACGAGATATCTAAAGCTTAGCGACTAAAATGTCATGTTTGACAAAAGGCCTAAGAGCACTGCTCCAACCAAAGCACCCTCATCTACCTTTGACTAAAGACATTACAAACAAATAGCTCACCTTACAAGCAAAATATCGCTTTCACTATCATTTTAAGTGGAATACATTTTTTGAAAATAGGACTAAATGGCTTGCTAAGAAAATGTATTGTCGTGTATATGTGTGTGTGAATGTTTTATACTGTATATTTTAACATTTAAAGCCACATTAAGACAGTACAGCTCTGCTCTGCATGTGTTACTCTGCAGGTAATTCCTTGTGTGCATCGCTCCTCAGAGACCTGTGCTGTAGCAACAGCACAGGGGCATTACTGCTGTTGCTGTGGTTTGTCTGGCACATCCTCACCCTCTCTCTCTCTCTCTCCCCCCTCCCCAGAGAGGTGAAGGATCATGGGGAAACACAACAGCAAGCTGGCTCCGGAGGTTCTGGACGACCTGACCAAGAGCACCGAATTCAATGAAGTAGAGCTGAAGCAGTGGTACAAAGGCTTCCTCAAAGACTGTCCCTCTGGCATCCTCAACCTGGACGAGTTTCAGCAGCTCTATGTTAAGGTGAGGGCAGAAGAGAGGCATGAAGTCACAAGTAGGGCTGGGGTCTTCACACAGTGCGGGGTAACACTGTGTTATTGCCTGCAGTGAAAATTGTTCTAATTCTTTCCATAGTTATATAAAATGAAAAAAGTTACCTTTGAAATGATTCAGAGCACAGTTGGGTTGTTACATAGAAAGCTTACGTTGTTTTGGGTCGGAGAGAGCGACTCTTTTAAGGCCTGAAACTCCCTCAGAACATGCCGGAGCCTTTGAGACGGCACAGCGCCAGAGAGAGGCTGGCTCATTTCAGTTTTTCATCAGTTCATCAGTTTCTCTTCCCCTCTCTGTCACGTGCATGTGGCTTGTACATCAGGTATTAGTCTGTCGAAACTAAACGAGGCAATTTTTCAAAAGTTGTTGAGGGATATCGGGCAGCAAACTCTCCTGGCCCCACTTAAGCGGCAGGAAATGGATGGATTGAGTTCCAACTGCATTAAGAGTTCAGATGCATTTTGTGCACAAGAAGACTCTAATTGGCCCTTTCGCTAAGCCCCGCCCCCCTCTGCTACTCCGCAAAGCTGTCAGAACTACCAAGAAGAAGAAAAATGTCCAAATGTAGTGCAGGATAGACGCTTCACTTGTCAAGCTGCTAGTGTAAATACAAGGCGCTGCCATTGCTTCATATTAAAAACGCTTTAACTGAAAAACTCTGACATTTTGGAACGTACCGCGGGGGGGCAACTCATGGCTCAGTGTGGGCATCTTTCAAGAAGCACAATGTAACTATTACTGTAATTATTTTTCTTTACTCTCCAGTTTTTCCCATATGGTGATGCCTCAAAGTTCGCCCAGCATGCATTTCGGACATTTGACAAGAATGGTGACGGCACGATCGACTTCAGGGAGTTCATCTGCGCCTTGTCCATCACCTCCAGGGGAAGCTTTGAGCAGAAACTCAACTGGGCCTTCAACATGTATGATCTGGACGGGGATGGAAAGATCACACGCATGGAGATGCTGGAGATCATCGAGGTATGTGCTTGTGAGGAGGGAGCAAGTGTCCTTTTATTAAGGAATCAGATTGTGAGGTTTTACTGGTTCTTATCTGAAATGTGTTTGAAGACAATGTCTCACTTTCTTTTCCCCTCCCCCTCCCCTCCCCTCCCCCTCCCCTCTGCAGGCCATCTACAAGATGGTCGGCACTGTGATCATGATGCGTATGAACGAGGACGGGCTGACCCCGCAGCAGCGCGTGGACAAGATCTTCTCCAAGATGGACAAGGACCACAACGATGAGATCTCCCTGGAAGAGTTCAAAGAGGCCGCCAAGTCCGACCCCTCCATCGTCCTACTGCTGCAGTGTGACATGCAGAAGTAGAGAGAGGGATGGGTGGAGAAACAGAGGGAGGGAGGGGAGGGGAAGAGTTGAACTGAAACAAGAGAAGGAAGGAGGATGAGAGAACAGAGGGGGCTCGGGAGGAAAGGGAGGGTTGCAGTTTTGAGAGGAGGCGGTAGGGAAGCTTTATTTTTTTCCTTTTTTGTTTTGAAGCAGTGATGACAGCAGTTGTGACGCAGTGGACCTCTGATTGATGCCATTCCTTTCCTATAGACCGTCCCGCCGTGCAGTACACTCGTGCAGCACCTCTGCTTCGGTCTAGCCGGGTGTCTTAACTAATCCAATCTGATGATCTGTGAAAAGAGGACATTCCCTCAGCTCCTTTCTAGTTTTTCCTCCTTGGAGGATTTTCACACTGTGTTACAATATATTGCAGGTGCAAAGGTTCTCCGTCTTTTTAGAACACATGCACGTTCATCTTATTTCTCCCGACTGAATGGTTGGCCAAGATCTTAAAAAGATTTAATTGCAAGTTACCATAGATTTCAATGGTCAGAAAACGTTTTGTTGTGCTCATTAGCTTTCTTTATGGAAGTTAGATGATAGGATTGATACCACTATCATATGTCAAACGTTAAGCTACAGCCAGGAGAAGGTTAGCTTAGCATTAAGACTGAAAACAAGGAAACAGCTCGCCAGTCTCCGTTCAGAGGTAAAGAAATCTGCTCACCAGCACCTCTACAACTCACTTATTAACATTTGATATACGAAGTGTGAAAACGATAAGTTGCAGTTTTAAAACGGGGCTTTGTGGAGGCAGTGCTCCCCGCCAGGAAATGGTTTGGCTTTTAACCCCGGGTGTAACTACAACTGGTCGTTTTTACAGTTTGGGTTTTTCTTTAACTTCTGGACAAGAGCGTGGCTAACTTTTTGCCCCGTTTCCAGTCGTTATGCTATGCTAAGCTTAAATTCTCCTAAAGTTTTCTGGCTCCAGCTTCATATTTAGTCTAACAATATGAGAGTGGTATCGACCGTCTCATCAAACGCTTGTCAAAAAAGCAAATAAACATATTTTCCAAAATGTTGAACAATTCGTGTAATGTCTCACTCTAGTGTAATTTCTGGCACCCAGATGCTAATGTGGAAACACAGCTGGTGTTTGGATGCAGTGCACCATGGGATAGTCTAAAAAAAGGAATGGCATTAAACCAACAAAGGGCCTGTTGTTTGGTCCACATGGTCCAGCTAGAGTTAAAAATGGTTTGTTGACAGAGAGAATTATGTAAATGACAATACCAGAGGCTTTGTGTGTGTGTGTGTGTGTGTGTGTGTGTGTGTGTGTGTGTGTGTGTGTGTTACGGTGCCCACATGTTTGTGAGTATGTGAGTATGTGTGTGTGGACATTTCACGGGCGAAAAATACACTTTGTGACCCCCAGATCAAACTGGCCTCTCTGCTTGTGTCTGTGTTTTGCGTTCACTTAATCCATCAACAGCCAAAACCACAACCAGTTGCATGGCGCCTAAAGAAAAGCGTTTCCCATAGATTACAGCACGGTGTCTGTCCACACGCGCTGCCCGTCCGAGTGTGAGGCGGGCAGGTGACGAATGTCTCAGACGGCTGCGTCCAGCAGCATGGTGAGGCATACTGATGTGCTGCTCAGTGGCTTCTGGCTGCGCCTAAATCAATATCTTATCAAAATGATGACATTCTTTTTATACAAAGGCCATCATGTAATTAGGTTAGAGTAAAGCCGGGTCCTTCACTTAATGTTCTCTTTATGCCTCTCTTTGGGATTAGCTTTATTTTAATGCCATTTCAACAGGAAATGAACATTTGACATTTAACTTCACATTACTAATAGTATGTAATAATTGTTAAATTAACAAGACGAATGACATGAAATCAATGCATCAGCTTGTCGTAATTAAAGCCTGCGTGTAGATTTTAATGTGATTATCTTCACATTTTTCTGCTGCCATTAGTTTGTGCTTGCAGTACAAATAAAAACTGACTGGTGTGTTGTTTTCCGTGGAGTGCATTCCTATCCCCAATTATAAGACTTGGAGAAACCAAAGTCAGAAATTTGTAAACATTACACACTGCGGCTTTAAAGCCCCATAAAACTTCATCTTAAGCATTTCTTAACATACTTTTTACTACTAAACCGTCTAAAATCAAGGTTCAAGTTTGGAAAATAACATCTTGAGTTCTTATTTATTATATTTTATTTATATTGTTTTTTTTTTGGTTAGGTGCTTGAAATAAGGTCTGTGGTTAACGCAAGCTTAAGAGATTTTATGGTTTTGTTCTACGACATGAAACACGTCAGTACTTACCTTGAATTCTGTGAAGCGTCTTCAAAGAGGAGGTTGCTAACAAGTGGCTAACGTTAGGTTTTTACTTTCACATTTACTCTTCACTAATCATAAAAGTGGTGTTCATTTGTGAAGATCATCTTGCTGAACAAACGCGTGAAAGCATCGCAAATAATTGTTTGCCGCACAGCAAATTTTCTGCAATGATCCAAAATCCAATGATGAAACGACAACAATGTCTGTGTTGAAATAACCACAACGTGGACAAATAGTCGTGTTTATGTGGAACTCAAACACTCGATGTAAGAAGCTGATTGATCAAATGTTTTCGATGCCTTTAATGTATCAGAGATGCAACCGGTCTCACGAACGACGACCAAAATGATTTTATAACAATGCGATAACTTGTTCTCTTGAGTTGTTTCATCATTGGATTGAATTCATTTGTTGTTGTAGATCACAGATTATTAATGAACAAAAAATAGAAAAAAACAAGTTAGTATTAGTTTTGGTAATTATTTAATTAACACGTTTACGTGACATTTAAGCAGAACCAGAAAAAGGGAAAACATAAAGAAACATATTAAACCTGATCTCCCGAAGGCGGGGATAATCAGGGCAGGAACAGAAACGGTATTTCTCGGAAAGGCCAAACCTGCCTCCGCGATTCAATATTGTTTCACATGAAAAGCTGATGCGGACGTCTCCCCTCTTCCTCTCTGTCCTGCTCTCCCCCCCTTTTTGTCTTCTTCCTCCCTAAATGTCAGAGAGGAAGCGCTTTGAGGTGGAGGGAGAGCAACTTTGCTGAACTCAGCTCAGATATAAAAAATCAATTTGAAAAAGAGCAAAAGGTTGAAAAGGAAGCCTTGGGTGCTCTGTGTGTGTGTGTGTGTGTGTGTGTGTGTGTGTGTGTGTGTGTGTGTGCGCGTGTGTGTGTGTGTGTGCGCTCACCTGTTTGTGCATGTAAATGATGGCAACTAGAGCATGTGTAATGCTAGCTGTACATTGAAAATGATTGCAGAAAATAAAATCTGTGCAAAACTCAAATGTATGATACTTCAGCAAGATACTCTTCACAGATGAACATCACTTTTATGATGTTTAAAGCGTGGTTTAGGCTTCCTATTTAGCGTACAATGAAGCATATTCCTTATTAAGTTTCAAACTATTGTTATCACTGTTGGTTATTGTTGGTGTTATGTCACTAACTGTATATTCACAGAAGTAAATACACAGTATTGGCTGCAGATTTTCAGTCTGCAGAACGTAGGAGAGACCAACTTTCCTTAGAAATGGTGATGATCGACATTATTAGGTCATTGAAAGGTTTGAAGGAGAAATTAGTAAAAAAAAAAGATAATCAGCGCTAAGAGAAGCAGACAGAAGTTTGTGAATAATTGACCAGCGTACAGTTAGTATTAGTTGCTATTAACTTGCAGGTCAGTCACCTGAGTGAGGAACCCCACAACTCTTCAACAACTGTTTTACTGAATCCCACGAGCCTTGTATTGATAATTCAGACTCATTGGGTCAGACCGTTGCGTCAGACATTTGACTTCCCTCCTGTCAGCCAATCAGATTCATCTCCTCCTTCCCACCCAGCCAATGAACATGCTCCCTCCCTGACGCTAAAGAAGGAGCCTCCTCTGTAATGTAACGATAAAACTCAATGTACATTGACGATACGAGTGTAATCGTATTTATGAATATAAACAAATATAATATGTAAATGTACCACTAGCTTAGATCTAATTTCATACGATGACACAGCTGTGTGTGTGTGTGTGTGTGTGTGTGTGTGTGTGTGTGTGTGTGTGTGTGTGTGTGTGTGTTTGTGTGTGTGTGTGTGTGTGTGTGTGTGTGTGTGTGTGTGAGAGCGTGAGCCTGAGTAATAACTGTGAGTGCTTGTCAAAGCTCAGTGCGTGCTGTATGTCGGGACACTTTTGCGGCCATGTGTTTTGTATTTGTATAATTTGTGTAACAAGAGATGCCTCAAGTCTAGTTTAACTTTGTAAAAAGTGTGTGTGTCACACCGAAGCACTGAGTATTATTACCCACCTGCACTTGCTTTTTGTGGTCCGCTGGTGTTCGGTTTGTACCGTCTCCAATAAGAGACGCGTCGCTTTGTTTGCTGTAGCCGTTCTACTCACATGGGTGAGCATCAAAGATCAAAACTGACAACGTTGTTATGTGATGCAAACAACCTCATTAGTCCCTTCAGTCTTGTGTTTCAGTTTGAGTGAGATAAATTCATCTTTACATTTTTAATTGATGTCATTTCACGCGCAAATGTTCAGTTTTCTCACCTGATGTGTTTGTATCCAGTGAAAGAAGGAGCAGGACCCGTCGTTGGTGAACATCCTGGTACGAAACACACGGGCATCGCAGCTTCACAGAGATGTTTTGGGTGTGTCGTCTTTCTATTTACATATTTTATCAGACTTTCTTGACTTGACAAAATGATCTTTTAAATTGACAAACATCATATGTAATACACAGCACCATTCAAACGGGATGATTTGTCTCTCGCCGTTGACTTCCGTACATATTTTTTTCCGAAAAAAGGTCCCGCGTTGTTAAACCGAAGGGGGCGTGGCTTCACCTCTCTATGGGCGTGTCGCACACGTACGTTAAAAGAGCGTCGCTGACCAAGCTGCGTTATTTGCCGCCTGAGAACAGGTTGAAAACGCGCCACATGGGCGCTTTTTAACTGGCAAATGTTTTCTTGCACTTATTTAAGAGAAAAACAAAGACATAAACTTCAGGTTGACACAACTAGAATGAACGTCTCGCAAATTGTTTGCAGTCCACGAATATTGTCACCCGTAAAGTATAGTGTTTTGACTCACAATGTTATCGCCATAGACTTGGTTCATCAGACTATCTCACGTTGTTTGATTAGAACAGATTGGCTCACAAAGTGGCTTTGCCGTGTGATGATCTCCACACTCCTCCGCTGATTAGCTTCTGTCCGTCCTCATTAGCACTGGTTCAGAGCGAGGGAGCCACTTTGACTTTCCTCTCCGAGGCTGCACACACAATGTACTTCTGTTTTGTTGTTTTGATTGCTTTCGCATCTGCTGTTGTTGTTTTTTTTCATGCAATATCCAATTCAAAACTACTTAGACTAAATTCAATATTTACTCCTTAGATGTTATGTGCCAGAGATGGGATTGAACTGAAATACGATTGCTGTGTTTGTGTGAGGTGGAGTTAATTAAACATGAAGTGATGCAGTGCATTAGTACTCAGAGCTGTTATGACACATGAATATGAACATGGATATTTTACTTTTATTTTGACGGGGGGGTCATATGTGCTCGGTTGTGCAATATAAATCTATTCTTCAACATTTCTCTATGATGTTCATGTAAATGTCTATTCGTCCAGTCTGATAATTTTGCTTTTGTTCTCTTTTTTTGTTTTCAATATTGTTAAGCTCCTAGAACAAAGACAATGTAATTATTTTTGTTACATAGAATAAAACACATGGATGTCGAGAGTTGTTGTCATCTCGTCTTGGCCCGAGTGCTTCCTATGATCGTATCTTCTCGCATTTACACACACACACACACACACACACACACACACACACACACACACACACACACACACACGACAGTGAGCCAAGAGTATGAGTCACCATCCAGCAATGATGTCACACTGCTGCAGTGATGTCACCAGTAACGCTGTTCTCATGGTAACCATGCTGAGGCCGCAAGGCAGGGAGACGAGCGCATGAACACACTGTCACGCCTGCATTAAACAGAAACACACACACACACACACACACACACACACACACACACACACAGAGAGAGAGAGTCGGGATTTATAGTGAAACTTAATGACTGCGGAATTTAATTGTGCCTCTGGTGTCTGTGGACGCTCATTTACTCAGCTGGAGAGCGATGGAGAAATAATTGAATACAATGAAGTGACTCGTGAAGATTAGGCTTTGCCTTTGTGACTCAATATGGCCGTTAACTACCCACGAGAGACGGAAACACCAACAGAGACTTTTTGTTCTGAATAGAAATGAAACCCCTCCTGTTGCTTTGTTAAAGGATAACGCCACTCAATTCAAGCTCTTGAGTTATGTGTGTTGTTATAAAAGTCTAATAGGAGACCCCAGAAACACTGACAGCACTTCCATATAATGAAATATAAGTTGCTTAAAGGTTAAAGCTTGTATTAATTCATCAATATTTTACTTTTCACAGGTTTTCTACAATTCTAGCTCTTTGCTTTCTGGGTTCAGTTAATTATTAATTCCCCCGTTTAAATGGCCATTTTGCTAAGCCGTTGCTTTCCATTGCCCCTTCCCCAGCCAGCCATCACGGATCAATATGAGTCTATTCTGAGCCTATTCTGTATCAGGCTTCAGCCCAGTGGAAAACCAAACATCACAAATGTGCCCACAAAGGCAGAGCGGTGGAGAAACAGTGAAGCACACTGCAGCAACAGAGGTCATGCTGAAGAAGTGCAGTGTGCAAGAGTGGCCATAGGATGGGGCTGTAAGCTCAGCAACACTCAGCGCTAACGTCCCGACAGCCTGCCGCATGCAGAGAGAGGCCGTGCACTTGTCAGTTGTATTTGGGGGGAAAGAGAGACAGACATTCAACTGCAAAACAAACAACAAACACAACAAAGCACAGCAGCGTGGAACAACACTATCACAGCAACAACAAGCACAACAGTTATTTTACACAACACTTAACGGGACTTGGCGCTCTGTAAAATACACAATAGCATTGTAAAAGTACAGTTAAACCTTAACAAAACCAAACAAGGTTACAAACACACTACGACCTATCTCTGCCCAGACAACAGCCTCTTACTGGAGATTGCTTCGTAAGGGTTAATGTGTTTCTTCGAATTTCTATCTATATTCGGGGACCGGAGCGCCACTGGTTTGGCGAGCTACGCGGCAAACAAATCTTCCGTATGACAGTGGGAATACATTTTTGGGGGAAAGTTAAGTTATGGGACTTTCTCCCGTCTACAATTGGCAAATGTCGACTTGAATTCATCCAGCGAAGTAAAGACTATAACCTAGGATTCTTTCTTTTTAAAGCATCAACGTCGCTATACCTCCTTTCAACAACCTGAGTCACATGAACGTTCCAGAGTCACAGTGAGCAGTGATTTATATAGCCTTGGTGACATCACGGCCGTGTCACGGGGACTTCCTGTGGCCCTCGTCCAATGAGACACCAGTGTTTGGTTTGACCCAAATCTCACACAGGTAAGATTTTGAAGGCTGATGGGGGTTGGTGCGATTAAACCACTTTAGGCTTTTGAAATGCAAAGCAGGCCTCTTCCTTGGTTTCAGCCACACGGTGAAGCCCCAACTGCTTCCTGATATGAGCATCTGTTTTATGTCACAAAACTAGTTACTAGAAGCAGAAAGACATCTGACTGTTGTGAGCGCTGTGCTGTGTTCAACATGCATGAGTGAGGACACTAATGGCCCTGTGTTGAACTCGGTGTACAGCCTTTGTTTTATATGAAGGTTACATCCATTATCTGCTACCTTTAGGCTGATTTAACTCTCCATTCCCCGATCAACCCCTCCCGTACTCACCCTCATTCTCTCAACCTACTGTCTTTACCAGCTGACACTAGTTCTTACTTTCCTATGCCTTTTACTTATTTCCTTCCAATTCAAACCACTATAAATAACTAAAATCCTCATGTGAAAATGTATACTCCACCGTTCAGATACGAGTGAGTATAAGAACAAAAGATCTGTCAATTCAAATCATGTAAAAATTCTGCCGATGTCAGGTTAAAAAAAAAGACAGAAAGCATCGCCTGATTTCCCCCTTCTTTCATAATCATCTCACTTATTTAAAAAAAATAAAATAAAAAATTATAATTACCCTCCAGATTAACTGCCTCATCACGAAAGCTATTTTTTTCTGTGTACTTATGTGTCCCATGAGCCTCTTGGGCAAATTGCACCATCAACAAGAGACAGCGAGGGGCTGTGTGGGGCGGAGCCATGCTGAATAAGGAAGCAGGGCTGTGATTGGCCAGTGGGAGGACGGGAGGGCAATGAGCGAAGCCAGGGAGCAGAGAGAGTGGGACAGAGAGGGAGGGGAGGGGAGGAGGGGGGGTTCGCTGAGCGGGGAAAGAGAGAGAGACATTCAGAGAGAGCAGCAGATGGACTGCTGCACAGCCTGCATCACACTTCCACATAGGACAGACTGCACGTGTGACAGTGTGTTTAGGAGAGTGCTTATGAATGAGTGGCGGTGGAGCAGCAAACATCTTGCATGTCCTCTGGAATTGGACGCAGTGAGCAATAATCCTCTGAAGGGAAGAAAACGAAAGGATACAGACAAGTGAAGAGGAGACAGAAGAGCTTCTGCTCTTCACACTTCAGCAAACTACTGTAGCGAGGCCGTCATCAATGGGAGTATCTCGATAAATGCCACGGACTGCAGCGGGACATTTTGCTTGTTGAGCTTGTTGACTTTGCAGGAGGAGAAGATCGTGTCTTCATCAAAGGTCGAGGAGTCAGGAGAGGTTGGAGGGGCGCCCTTGGGACCAGAGAGAGGGTGATTCTCTATGGTGACGATGAGTCTGGACCCTGTGCAGGTGATGAGCGGACACGTCAAGGAGCTCAAAGTTTCCCCTTCGTCCAACGGGGACAGCAGAGGATCATGGGAGGAGAAAGAAGAGTTTGCTCAGGACCACTTGGGCCTCACCACCATGACAAAACCAGTAAGTCTCACTGACCAGTTCTAAATCTCCTTCCACCTGCACCTCTGTCTGTGTTTGTTAACAATCTGGGTTTTTTTTATGCCAAAGCTAGAATGTCCAGCTCTCTTTACAGGACAACAAATTCCTTTGCAAGACACGTCTGTCCTCCACTCTTCTATCCTTTTACTGCTTTCCAGCAAGTCTTTTTAAAGTCAGATGTTTACGTCGCCCACGTGCAGCTTAAAGTGTAGCTCATAAAAGGGGTTAGCCGGGTCAGATACTGTAAGTTGAGTGTCTTGAGTTCTTTGAGGTCAGAGGGGTTTGCGTCAAACATCTCTTCTAAATTATGAACGGAATGGCAGACACATACAGTATGGAATCTAAAAGTTTAAAAAAAGAGATGAATGAGCAGAGGAGCCACAGAGTGGTCATTTACTGGAACATGACATTCATAATTTTAGAGGCTCAGCTAATGAGCTAACGAGCTAACCTACATTTTGTTGTCCTTATTACTCATCTTTAACACTGGACTTCAATCTGAAGGCTCAATTCTGTTACTTTTCTAATTAATTACAGTATTCGTCATAAAAGTAATGAATTCAGTCTGTATTTCAAAATATGAGTATGACACTAAACTCATAGCGGATTAATAAAAATATATAAATTCAATATTTTGCATGTAAATGACTGAATGCTACAGCAGTGTTCTAAAGGACTAGAGCGTACGTTTTTTAACTGACACGTCAGATGAAAGTGAATGAAGTGACTTTAAATCTAATTGTGCTTACTGTAATTTATAATGTGAACAATTTCACTACTTTCCGTATAGCTAAATTGAGTTTTTAACCCACCAGTAGGTCCATAGTTTTCCGGCAGATTTACTTCTGAGAGACTTCTGAGAAGTGACAGTGCAGTTTGCAAAGGTTAATATGAATCCCAGCTGACATTCAGTGGCCGGGTTTAGTGTTGTTTATCGCATTGCAAGACGTCAACATACTGTACAGGACACACCAGCCTTTCCAGAGACTCAGGGGACAGCATGCTGAGCAGATTTATTGCAACTAGGTTCATAAAACTAAACAGATGAGTGACAAAGTGTTAGAGGAAACGAAGACGAAAAGAGAGAAAGGTAAAAATAGAAAAACAACGAAGAGTGAGCAAAGTACTGAGCGAAGTAAGGGCAAGGTACTGAAGCTAAAAGCAGCTAAAATATGAGTAATCTCTGCTGCTTGAGGATTAGTGCGGCCACAGGGTTGTATTTTCAGACTGTAAACATCCATTACATGACAGTTTTACTGCTTAACTCAATCCAAATATTACTGCTCGACATGACTGTAAAAAAGATTTGTCCTAATGGACAGTGCCGACAGCAACTGCATGTGTAATTACATGGCAATATGACGGTTGTAACTGAGCATAATGAAGGCAGAGATGATGTTCATGTTAGTCCAAAGTCCCAATATCACCACATTAAGCCTGGTGTTTTTTAGGATGATGCATACTGTAATTTTCATAATTTTAATTAACATTAAACAGCCAGGTCATTGTAATTAAGTAGCATTCATATTTAATTGAATAAAGTCTAATTAAATCAGCCACCTCTTATCTAGCCTACATTAAAGGTGAGGCCCAAGAAGGGGAAATTACTCTGTAGGTCAACAACAAAGTAATTAATAGAATGAGTGGGAAGAAAAGAATAATTATTTTTCTTTCTTTTCAAAAAACAAACACACAAGCGCAAACATGTAAGGTGTTTGTATCATGGATTTATTAAGAGAACTGGATACAGCGCTGGAGGCGGGGCCAAATTCGTTCCTATGACGTTGCTCTGTGGCGCACGAAGCAAAAAAAAAGTTTGACTCCCATTTATAAAATTACTCAGATCTTCTGCTGATCTTCTGCATCGGCCCATAGAGCCGGCGGCTCGCAGCTAGCAGTGCTAACAACGTCAGCAGGGCTGACAGAGCTTATCAGCTGCAACAGCGCAGTGCAGATTGGCGGCCATGAGCTGGCCAATGGTGCACGCTCACATGCACTGTCATGCTCCAAATATCGTGCATGGCCGACGTGGCTACATCAACAAAGCACAGAGACGCTCGTATTACAACAAACAAAGAGAGAGAACGACTTCATTCTCTGCTCAGGTCAACATTACTCCACTATATCTTCACAGAGACAATATCTGCTGCTATATTAATCATCTGGTCGTCATAGAGAAGCTTTAACTTTATTGTTATTTAGCTTTACTTTGTCTTGACAACAGTTCTGTCTTCCTTCATGGTATCACAAGTACCATTATCAACATTTTAAAAGGCTTACTTTAGAAATATGAGGATCAAAACATGCTGGCACTAATTAAGTAGTTATATTGAATCTTATCAAAATCGATCTATTCAGGTTGCTTCTTTTCCCTATTAGAAAAATTAATTAGCATTGCTGTTACTGGCAGAGTCACAGTCACCGTCCTGTGTTCCCATATCTGCCAAGGGCAGAATAGACCTGGGCCTGAAAGGGCCTGAATAGACTGCATCATCACTGGCCTTTTACTTATCTATAAATATCAGCCCCCCCCCAGTCACTCTCTGCTCACACTTCAACCTGTTTATTTTCCCCACTGCGTCCCCTCTCTTATGTTTCAGTCTGTTATCTGACACGTAAGAGAGCACTTTCCTCTTTTATAATCTCAGATGGATGGCAGGGATGTCTCACAGCCTCAGATGTACAATGCTTAGACAGATGACTCATGGATCTGGGTTATGCACAAACACCAGACCTGCTGATCTGGCAGAGCTCTGACAGGATTAATATCCAGGGTGGGGAAGAGAAGAAGGGGAAGTTTTAACGACAATTTCCTAAGTTGCTGTAATTCCCTGGTCCAACATCAAATATACTAACAAGGCCAGTCTTCATTCCCAGCGGGTTTAATCATATCTACTTGCCTAATCAATAAGTAGGAGGATGCATTCCCAGTTGGTAAGAGGCTAACTGAGAGGGCAGGCTGTTAACACTACCAGTATCAAATCACAGCAAAGAACTGCCCTCTGGGATCACACCCGGACTGTGTGACACGTTATTCATAGAGTAAACTGACTCTAACGGATAAGCTGCACCAAAGGTCTCGTACATCTGCAGGACTGTGTGTGAGCAGTATACTCTTAAAGAGACCTAAAGGTGCTAAATTCAAAATATTATAATACTATTTAAGATATAGTGGATTAATGTCTACCTGAGCAGAGAGTGAAGTCACACTCCCTCTCTGTTGTTGTCCAAGTTTCTCTGTGCTTTGTTTGCATAGCCGGTCCGCCTGCGCATGCATGTAAATCCCAGTGTAAGCGCCCCACTGGCTATTTAACCAGCAATACTTTGCCCTGCGCTCATACGTGGTCACGGAAGCCTAATGCCCACCCTCCAGTTACCTCCCTCCGGTTAACGCTGTTAGCTCTGTCTGCACTGTTAGCTGCTATCCGCCGGCCCAGCTGTTGCCATGTTGAGAGCCGTGAGGAGGCAATCTCTCAATCATAGTGGAGAGGCTTGACTTGACAAAAACAGGAAACCTATAAGCCAGTGAGGGGCTGCTGTACCGGTACTTGACTAACTGACGCGTCGCCTTTTTGTGTCATATCAGTTGAATAACTCACATCCTAAACGTCCGTAGCAATAAGGTTACTCAGTGTATTTATTTGCACAGCATCAAGTCCATCCACAGTGTTGAACTTATACACAAGACAGAAATTCAGATGCTGTATATTTGGGTGGGTATTGGAGGGATTGTCAATGAAGCTTAGTTGTAAATAAGTGTTCTCTGAATAAATAAAAACAAACTGTCATTCTGCTAAGGTGACAGGGAGACGAACCCGGAAGGTGGAGGGAGGCGTGTTTTTTGTAAGTATGTCCCATCAGCGTGAGGTTACCTAACGACTGTCACCACTGCTTTTTCACCTTCTCTTAACCTCCTCTGTGATGGATGTCAATGTGCCTGCATGATCACGGACACACCCGCTCTACTAACCAACAACCTGAGCCGATGCATCGTCACGTGTGCTGTCATGTTGATTCATACTGTACTGGATGGTTACAGGCTGGACTGAGCTAATGCACCAGAGAGCTGTGTTCTTATCACTTCAGCCACAGAGAGATACGACTCTTTGATTTGTGTTCTCATGCTACTGTTTTTTAAATCTTTTTTTAAAATATTAGTTGATATATTATACTGAAAATAAAGACATTTAAAAAAAATTCTCCAAACTTTTGTGTAATGCACGCACTGCTCTCATTCGAGGGTTACAGCCAGTGTGCGAAATAACCAGTGGCAATCTGGGGGACCCGTCGTCCAACACCGACTCCGACGTGGACCTTGGCTCGGCTTCTTCTCAGTGCCGTCCTGGTGTCCATGAAGAGGAGAGACGATGTCCGGCTTTGTTTCCAGGTTCTCATGAAAGCCACTGGATCAAATTTGTCCGATGGGGGTCCATTTAGGTCCACAAAAAGCCAAGAAGACATGCTCGCTTCGCGCAACCTGTTGCATCTCTGAGTGTCTGCGTCATTTACGGCCGAAAATCGTCTCTCACACTCACTATTCATATCCATGAATAAATGTTTTGCCCTTATAATAATGAAAACTGCTGGGCATTAAGCTTAAGACATTTTAGTGACAAATAATTGTCTTTTTTAGAGACCCCCCGGAATTTTGCTATTGAGGCTTTCAGGGGGTCTCAATTGTCAATCAATGGATCTCGGACCACCAGAGACCCCCCCTGTATTTCGCACACTGGTTACAGCTGACAACGTCTTCCCAACTCACTGCATCATCGCGAAAGCTAGCATCGACCCTCAGGTTCTCCTTCAAGTAAAATAGCTATATTAGCTCTGTTAGAGCTGTTAGAACTGTTAGCTGCGAGCCGCTAACTCAGCCTGAGCCATGTTCAGAGGCTACAGAAATGCCGCCTCTTGCCATTTGTAACATTATTTGTACATACGCCCGTGTTTGGATAGATTGCCATATGAAGACAAAGTCTGCAGGAGGGCGATGTGCGTCTTTGTGTGACAAAAGCTTCGTGTCATGTTGCTCCATAGTCAAATTGATTGAACATTCAAAACAAATGTGTGCCTCACAGCCAACTGTGAATGCAAAAGAATGTATGACATAAGACGACGCTCCAATTGTTAACAGTAAGCATGTATATGAGTGTTATCGTCTCATCAAATTTTACTTTTTAATCTGATTTAGATGTGCGTCATGATTAATCCTGTGTGTGTGTGTGTGTGTGTGTGTGTGTGTGTGTGTGTGTGTGTGTGTGTGTATGTGTGTGTGTTAGCAGGTAAGTAGGTGACTTGTCAGCAGGCAGCGGTGTTGTAATGGAATAAGGCTAAATAGAGGGACAGTGAATCATTTCCCTTGTTCAGCCTGTGGCCTATTTACTGGGACGCAGCCACTGGGGCATGCACAAACATGCATGTGTTTTATTACACAGATGTCTGCACCACTGCACAAACACACACTCACACAAAGACATAGACACATATTGACTCAAAAGCATGCATTATCCACTGCTGTTATGTGCTTTTGACTTTTTTATTTTTCCAGTAAAGTATTATCCAGCAGTGAAATGAAGTCTACATAATTTATAATATTCATTACTACAGGCAAAGTGCATGATTTAGAGCCAAACAAAAGATACTTCAACTCATATGTGACGCACTGTACAGCACATTCAACCACACATTTAGGCAAACTTGTGTGCACAGGTAAAAGCCTCACACACAGACTTTCACCAGCACATTATTGTCCTTTAAGTTAGCCCCCTCTGCCCCCTCAATGCTCTACCCAACAACCAGGCATCGTCTAAGTTCAGCTGCCAACTGTGGGCATTAATGCCCGCTGCCCCCAGAAGAATGCAGCCCTCCCCTGCAAAAAACTGACACCCGAGCGTTAACACAGTAGGCAACACGAGGCCACTGTGCCACCTAGTAATGTTAATTAAAGTTCATGGGCACACTCGTCACTTTCTAACGCACTTCTAGCCCAGCATGTCAAACTATGGTCGCAGTTACCGCGTAGTTCAACATTGAGAATTGCAACAAAACAACCTGATTGAGGAAAAACCATAATGATAGAGCTTGAAATAAGTCCACAAACTAAGTAAAACGTAAACAATTTAACTACACGCTAAACATGCATAGTTGTCAGACACCAAGGAGAACTGACCAAGCTGTGCTATTTGAGGAGTTGGGAGTGAGAACGTGTTGGGCCATACATGCAAAGTACTTCTTACCCCCATGATTAGAGACGACACCATTCTACTCACGATAGATCTCCGTTCATACAGGTTGTTGACGTTGTAAAGTAACAGCATTACAACAGATAACAGGCCTGACAGTAAGTGAAATGTATCATCAATTTTGCCCCACAGGCCTCTGACACCTTTCAACTCTCTTCCCAATGTGTTTTCCGGTCATCAATGGTCGCTCATCCTCCCTTTTTTTCAGTTCTTCTTTATCCTACCATTATCTATCTTGTTCTAATTTTTCTTTAGCCAAAGCCTGAGAACGCAGTGACCGTTGCGGTCTCTTCTCGGGTCTTGTTTCGGACCGAGCGGGAGCAGAAGGTGTTCGAGCAGAAAGGGGTCGAGGAGTATCTGAGATACCAAATCGAACACGAGAACGAACCCTTCGCCCCTGGACCCGCCTTCCCTTTCGTCAAGGTTAAAGTCACACAGACATGCACTCACGGACATAACACGTGCAGTACAGAGATTCATCTGACTGAGTATTTAAATGTTGTGCTGTCCAGCTTCTTAGCTGACTGTTGCTGTATCCTGACAGGCTCTGGAGACGGTGAACGTTCGTCTGCGGGAGCTGTACCCACAAAGTGAAGAGCTGTTTGACATCATTTTGGTGACGTATAACCATGCCCACGTCGGAATCCGGCTCATCAACACCATCAACCATCACAGTAAGTTAAGATTAGAGATAATCATAAAGATGTGGCCCTCACTCACTATGGAATGATACGATGTGGCAGGCAGAACAGTGGTAACAGCCCATTAAGATATCAGATCAGTATCTCACTCCCCATGAAACTGCACATGGATGTTGAATGTAAATGGAACAATATGTGAGAGAAAGATTTAAGAGATCACAACTATAAAGGCATTTACACACTGTGAAAAAATAACTACACGGAAATGCAACAATTGCAGCACTTTTTCAATAAGTCTGAGGTAAACTGCTGTATAGCCTAAAGTACTGTGAGACATTTTTGAGTTTCTGTTTGGTGAAATGCGTTGAGTGAACTTGAGTTCCCTCTGGTAAACAGCCACGCAGTGTTTTAGTCTGGTGCTTTTATTGTGAAAGGTCTGCGCTTCCTTTGTGAAGGTTGAAAGAAGTAATAAAGTTTGACATCTTGGTTCGGACTACCGAGCCTCCGAACAACGTGATTGGTTGATGCCTTTATTTATGGTGCGAATGCTCAGAAAAATGTACCTTGCTCTGAAAAAAAACACGTCGCTTTTTCACTGCGTAAAATTTGCGTTCTGTGTAAAAGTATTCATGAAAAAATCAACAGTTTCAAAACTAATACTGATGTCTGAATTAATCTCATGAAAAAAATGCCTCCTGTGTCTGAAGGCCTTAAGATGTTAAGACATTGACATAATTAGACAGGATACTGAAGCTGAGACAAAAAACAAAGTGTGTGAACAGCTGACTGAAAATCTCAGACCCATCTTCCTCACAGACCACTTCCTGTTCAGGCCGGGGTGAGTTTATGTCCTTCGGGATTGTAAAACTAATCCAAGAGTCCCGAAACAAAAACAGGCCAAAGTAGAGCCACCAAAGCTGCACGCTGCCTCCCAGATGCTTCCATGTTAGATCTCGCTGGTGGCTCTCTGCGTGAGGGGCCTTACCAATCTGACCTCTGACCTTTCCTACACCGCGACAGGAAAACACGGCCTCTCTGATGTCTCAGGGATAAGAGTTAGTTGAACATGCTGTGTCAACTAGCAAAGTGTCTCGAGTCATAAAAATGATGAAGAAAGAAACATGTACTTGCTCCTTAGCTTTTCACCTTTGAAACTGAATGGGGCCACGTCAGACAAACATTCAAATAGTAATTTATCTCTCATCACCTGCTTGCTATTTTTAACAGTTGCAGGATGAGGTATAAAGTTACTCATTGCTTTTCGATGACTCGGGACAACTATATAGTTACGCCATGGCTGTGAATGGCAAGCATAAGTGCCCGCAGGCCATAACAAAAAAAGGAGATTCACCATACGAACATTTAACAAAGGAAATCAGTGGTATCAGTAATGTGTGTGATTCATGAGTGGAGGATGTATGTGTGTGCGGGTGTTGTAAAGGTGAAAAAACATAAAAATAAATTAAAGCAACAAAACTAAACAGGAGAGAAGCGAAGCTGCAGCAGCAGCAGAATGCCGGGTCAGCCGGAGAGAAGCAAGCTGCCAGCTGCATGCAGTCTTAAAAAAGCTGGTGTTACCAGTTTCCCTAACTATCACCTGCAGCAAGAGCACAGACTGGCCTCTGCGCAGGCACCTCCTGTCACCAATATCACTGATGCTCGGTATATAACTGTAATGTTCTGGGTGGTTTTAATCACTGGCTGTAGAGCCCTCCTGTCCTGAGCTGTGCACAAACCATGACAATGTGTTATGTTTCCAGTCGGCAGGCTTTCTATTACTCCTGTGTTAAAGTTGACAAGAACTTGTCACAGGAACTTTGCCTTTTTGGGTTTCAGTAAGAAATACAGCCATTTTTCAGCTTTCTCAAACAGGGTGGAGATGTGTGATGATCATGTCAGCTTGTTAGTGATGCTGATTCCCAGGAAACTAAAACTTTTCACCTGTTCCACTTCAACTCCATTGATGTAGACAGGGGTGTGTGTCTTCACCTCCTTCAGCCCCTTGGTTTTACTGACATTGAGCAGTAGGTCGTTGTTTGAGCACCACTCGGCAAGATTGTTGATTTCCTCTCTATATGAATTCTCATTGTTGTTTTGTAATCCGGCCGATGGCGGTTGTGCCGTCTGCAAACTTCACAACAGAGTGCGCTTCATGTCGGGGGGGGGGCGCAGCAGTCGTGGGTGTACAACTTGAACAGGAGGCGGCTGAGCACACAGCCCTGGGGGGCTCCAGTGTTCAACACTGGAATGGAGGAGGTTTGGCTGCCAATTTGAACGGTCTTGGGTCTGTTTGTCAGGAAGACCAATATCCAGTTGCAGAGTGAGGTACTGAAGCCCAGAGCGATACATTTGACGACCAGTTTCATGGGGGAAATTGTATCCAATGCTAAGCTCAAATCAACAAACAACATTCTGATGTAGCTGCTGTTATTTCCAAGATGTATAAAAGCTGAGTGGAGAGAAGTGGAAACAACATCCTCTGTGTATCTGTTGGCTCAGTATGCAGACTGCTGAGGGTCCAGGATGGCTCGGATGTTGTTGTTGATGTGCAGGAGAAACAGTTTCTCAAATCACTTCACACACGCATGGTCGTAGTCATGTAGACTAACACAACAGACTTTTTAGATAAAGGGGCAATGGTGACCGTCTTGAAGCAGGTGGGAACATTCTCTTGTGACGGTGATAAGTTATTTTATTCGTCTAATAATATAGGAGGACCCAAGGGCCAAGATAACTGGCAGGTGCTGTCATGTGCTCTGTGCGCAGCAAATTGCGATGTCACGAGGTGACATGATCGTTCCCAATGGAAATCTAAAACTGGAGTCACAACATCACCTCATACATGGCTACTATATACATAACTGCTATGATTGTAAAGTGTTAAACTGCACAACGAAGCTGCTCATTCTCTGACGTGACAGCAGTGTCTCTGCAGTCCTGCCGATTTCCTGCTTTCCTATTACCATGTTTCAGATCTACTGAACAAGCAAATAAATCACATAAAGATAGATGATAAGACAGTTTTGCAAAGGGAAAGAAAAAAGATACAAAGACATCAAAGGTGAGGATTTTTTCCATTGAGGGACTCCCACGCTCCCACAGTCTTAAAGGCAGGGGGACACTTGGGAGGTTTGAAATGATGTGGTGCAGTGAAATGTGGGGGCCAAACTCACCATGGCCAGACTACAAAGCTAAATAAACCATTCAAATAAATCTGTAGAGGACAGTTGGTTCTTTGAACTCTATTTCTCTCGTTTCTTTTAGTCTCCATCTCCATCTGCCTTCAGCCTGTTTATGAGTCATATTGTAGCCGCTTGTCTTTGTATCCACAAGTCTTAGTTCTTTTAAAACGGCACTACATAACTTTGCATTTCTGCTAATAGAGTTTGACATCAAGAACATGAAATCCATCAGGATAGCAGAGTTTTGGGCATTTGTCTCGACAGAGTCGATGGCTAATGGTACAACGATTTTATTCTATGTGATTAAATGAAACGGCAACAGGGGAAACTGTAACCACTCTGATGAAGGCAAAATAGCTAAAAACGTTAAATATTAAAGCTTTTAGTGAACTGCACTTTGCTGTGTCTGCGTTCTCAAAGTTAGAAAAAGGAACCAGACACCTAGTGTGCAAAGCCACAAATGTAAAAGCTCAATCACTTCAGTATAATGTCTATTTGTAAAAAAAAAATACACCAGGCAAGCCAGTTAAATGAGCAAAAGGCGAGCTTGAATAACAATAAGCTGGTAGCAAAAATCAAAAGAGACAGGAAACAAACAGTGAGGGTGAAGGCTGCAGCAATACAAAGAAAACACACTGAGGACTAACCGGTATGACACGAGGAACACAAGAAACAAACGCCGACACTGCAGAGGGAAATCACACAGACTAAGTGTACACAAGGGGAGCAGGTTGATTAGACACAGGTGGAACAAATCAGGGCAGGCCAGACAATCACAAAGACAGGAAGTAAAACAAAACAAGACACGAGAGGAGAGGACTATGACAAGATGAATACTTTACATTTGATTCAAGACCATTTCCCACCAGTTTCCGACCTGACTTCAACATTTTATTTGGGCAGGCAGTGTTTATTTATACCAACAGAACATCCTTTGTTGTTGTCAACATTAGCATTCTCATAAAGACCTCTGCCCACACGCCTCTACACCTCTTTGTCTCAATCCTCTGTCAGTTGGAAACTACAAAGCTGTGCCTGCATCAATTCTGACCATTATTGTATAAAATATGCCTCTAACAAGTCCCTCATTTTTATGGACGAGCAAAACTACATTGCTGGAGAGCCCTTTTAATGTGGAATAAGTCTAAGACAGGTTTCTTGCCGAGTGCCGCTTCAGATAAAAAGCCTTAACCTTGCCGTCTCTCTTTTCATAAGCGGCACATCAATCTCCCACCGACGCTAACCTTCTCTTTGACTATATCTCCATCTATCATATATCTCATTCTACACAACCCTTCAACTCTTCTCAAACTCATTTCATCACATCGACCATCCCATCATCAGTATTGTTACTTTACTCCTGTGCCCTTTCTCCTAAATATCAGCTCATGCTACCTGAACCGCTCTGTGATCACGGATCTAATGACCTAGTATCAGTCTGCTGTCATTCTCCACATACCGTCTCTCCGCTGCTGTTTGGATCCATCAGCAGCGAATTCAGAGACTGCCTCAGCCAAAATGCGAGCAGACACTCTACCGCCAGTCATTCTCGGTCCACTCTTCCCCCCTTCTAGTCAGCCCCCTGTTTGGACCCTCTCCACATTTTAAGTGCTTGTAAGTTTATCCTCTCACCCCCATCTGCCCCTCGCTTCACCCCCTGTGACTCCTAAAATTGTGACCAATTAAAAGCTACAGCTCACAGCAGAAACGAGGATGTTTCTGTTTTTGTTTCCATCACTTTGTTTCTGTATCTGATGGTTTATAAAAATACAAATAAAGACATGCATCAATATTTCATTAGCTCTGTAGTGCTGCCAATGTAAACTGGATGTTGGCTTTTAATGATGGACTGACACTTAAAACCTTGTTGCTGTTTGTTGCTCTTCGTCTCCAGACTTGTTTATTGAGAGGTTTTGTATGACGGGGGGAAGCAGTCCTATTGGCTACCTGAAGGCCTGGCACACCAACCTCTACCTGTCTGCTGACGCCGACAAAGTCAGGGAGGCGCTGGCTGAGGGTGAGCCCACACACACACACACACACACACACACACACACACACAGGAGGGAGTCTGATTTAATGTGGTTTCTGTCACTTTATAATAAAAGGTGCTGATCTACAGTAGAGCAAAGCTAAAAAATAATTTGACTGCAAACATTTTGGGCGTTAACATTTTCAACACATTGCACTAGTGCGAGGTTTAGACCCCACACCATCCCAGTTCTTAATCTTAACAAATGTTCTTTGGTAACCTTGTATGAATGGGATATAATTGCTGTTTGATCATTGTTGAATGACCTGGCTCAGATTCAAATATTTGTATGCATGAACAAATACATACACTAAAGTGTTACACAACGTTTTAATCGGTTGGATCTTCCAGGGTAAAATATTGGCAAATTTCTGACATTTTGCTAGTTCTGGCTCACGTTACACTCTCCGCTAGCATCTTCCCCATCAGCCCCGGGAACAACGATGGCTGCGTCCAAAGTCGATGATGGAAGTCACTAAGGAGTGAGCCATCTCGCTTCTCTCTCATCTCCGTTGAGAGTTGCACATGCACAGTACGGATCGGGCTGAATGGATCGGGGAGCGAGTGACACGTGATGTTGTTGTTCCTGTGTAGCACAAATTAGCTGATGAATTATAAACAGAGAGCTGCAGTAGTCGACACTACAGTGACTGACATCTACTCCGATGCTGCAGTCACATTACCATAAACCATCATGGTGATGATTTCCCCCCTCTTTGTGTTTCCTTGATGGATTCCTGCGTGTCATCACATCCCAATTGTTCTGGCTTGATATTTGAAAACACGGACCGCTCTGTGCCAAAGAAATACAAGATGTTCCAGTAATACGCTGACGAGACGCTGGAAACAGAATATGTTGATGTGAAATTCGCGGGACTTGAGGTGACAACCGCTTCTGAAGGTTTATATTTGTTCAGTGCAGCACATTTCATGCTTTAGTAATATTACTGCTGTCAAAAAGGAAAGCGCAAAACAGAAATAGAGCAGACCAAGTGGACACAAATAGAGTTCAAACCGAAAGGAAAGCAAATCCAGAATGAACGATGAAACCTGTTTCTGACTAATTGGAAAACAAGATTTGTTTGAGCTTGTTGACACAAAAATATTTTTATTTTTTCACGAAATCTTGATTTTCTAGTAATGAGAACCAGAAAATAACGTAATGTATCTACTGTGTCACACTAACTGAGTGCTGATTGAACCCAGCGGGGCCACATACCTCTCAAGGAGACATTCATGTGACTAACACGCTTGATGTCACTAATGCAAGTGACTCTGTGGGGGGCACACACACACACACACACACACACACACACACACACACACACACACACACACACACACACACACAGACACACACACACACACACACACACATAATGATTCAAGCAAAGGAAGCGTCCTTGACATTTTCCTTGAAAGGTCTTAATTAGCCCTGAAGCCATTTGTTCAGACGTTCTGTGAGCTGAAGGCCAGAAAGCACTTCAGCTGTTCCTGGTTTGTTCCAGCAGCAGATGAAGTGATGAAGCGTAGAGAAAGCTAGTTTTACTGTATCTTAACAAGTCATGTTTCTGTTCACCTGCTTCTGATCCAGCCAGCACGTGATTGTCTGCAGGTGTCAAAGCACCTATAAGTTAAAGTATTGTGATGGAACACATCAATGCTGGTGTTAATATTGACATTTTCTTACTAACTTTATGAATAGCTGGAGCTGTCATATCTGGTTTCATCTTTCAGCTCCTACTTTTTTGCATTTTTCTAAATTATGCAGCGGGTGGATTTAGTCTCAGACCTCAGACTTTCATTTTAGGTAAAGTTGAGTGAAGTGATATGTATGGTTTTACTTTACAAAGGATTGTTTCTGTTTACTTTATTCCAATCTAACAATATGTCACAGTCATATGAAGTATACTAAACTATATTTTGGATGTACAGTATTTAAAGTGAAGTTAAATGAAGTGCATTGATGTATAAAAGCGGTTTTACGTGAGCAAGAAATGTCTCTGTTCACTTGAGTCTTATCAAACTAGCATGTGATTGTCTGCAGGATTCAAGGTGTGTATATAGTTTAATTTAAAGTGAAGTAAAGCAAAGTTTAAGTGAAGTGAAATCATGTTCAGTAAATCTCTCTCTGTGTTTATGTTCAGGCATCGCAGCAGCCACCATGTTCATGACGGAGAATCTGACCGAGGTATCAGAGTCCCAGCTGAGGGTGGCATTTGATGGTGACGCCGTCCTCTTCTCTGACGAATCGGAGCGCATCTTCAAGGCACACGGGCTGGACAAGTTCTTCGAACATGAGAGGGACAACGAGGACACGCTACTGGATCATGTGAGTAGTTCTCACAGGAGGTCTGTTTAGACATTTTCTCTTTAAGAGTAGATAATGTGCTGACACCATACATATATTTTATTAATTTCCGCAAAGTAATCATAGATAGAATCAGTACAGATTGGATTTCACTGTGGGAAAGATTTAAGAATGTTTAATCCCTAATTTCCATCGTAGCCTTAAATTGCCATTTCCGTGCAGACCGACTCACCTGTAAATGATTATGCAGATGTTCTCCATATAAAATCTGTTTCATTCATTATTTTATGGATCAATTATGAAACATGACTCCCAATGTGTTCAAAACACATTGGGAGTCAGTCAGTTGGTGCATCGTTAGAATAATAACGGACAATTCATGTCCCTGTACAGAAAACCAATAGATTGCATTCCGTAACTATTTCACAAACTTCTGTGAGACGGCGTTGAGAGAACACACGATCTCTCCAGCTTCGCTTTGTCATAATCGTTTTCTTCCTCCGGGACAGGGTCCCCTGAAGGGCTTCCTGGAAGCACTGGGGAAGCTCCAGAAAAAGTTTTACGCCAAAGGCCAGCGCCTGGACTGTCCCATCCGAACATACCTGGTCACAGCTCGTAGTGCAGCCAGCTCTGGGATCCGGGCACTGAAGACACTCAGGGCCTGGGGCTTGGAGATCGACGAGGCCTTGTTCCTCGCAGGGGCACCCAAGGGCCCCATGCTGGAGAAGATCAGGCCTCACATCTACTTTGACGATCAGATGTTTCACGTGGAGGGCGCGGCAGAGATGGGCACCGTCGCTGCCCACGTGCCCTACGGCATTGCACAGAAACATAACCAGACACACAACACCGGTGTGAGGAAGTAGACAGCAGATGCCAATATAGTCATCCAGCCCGAAACAGAAGAAGAGAAGGAGGATGGGATGGAGAAACATCACAAGAGAAGAAGCTGAGAGGTTTCAGAGAGTATGGAAAGATGAACTTGTACTGTATGTGGGAATGCATCATTTCCATGATGAAGCAATTGTATTGTAAGTTTGTTTAATAACGTAAATTGTGTCAGCTTAATGGTATCATGTTAGGGGTCTGGGTAGAAGTCAAGTAGAGGATAACCTGCTTCACTTCTACAAAAAGGTACTTTTCCTACGAAAGCCAGCAACACGTGTGCATTTCATGCATAGAGTAACTTCCATCTTCACAGGAAACTCAGTTAGGTTTAGGCAACAAAACCTCTCAAAACCACTTGAAATGAACCAAGAAAGTGTTGTTATTGAAGTAGGCAAGTTACGTGACAAGATCAACATTGGCTTCTCTTTTCACATGAACGGAGAGCGGTCTCCAGGCTGATAGATCTCTGTTTGTTGGACCCGTCCACCTCCCCTCCCCCCGCCCAGTGTGTGATTTAGCTGTTTTTAAACGTCCTCGTTCATTATTACATCCATAACATACACAAACATTTCTTGGGATATTTACAAATCACGGCACATTTTTTTCCGTAGGTATAGCTACGGATGCTGGATGACACCAGCCTGATGGTGATGTACTGTAACTCAAGAGTCATAAGTTAACGTGTCAGTGATTTCACAAGAATGTAAAATTGTTTGTTTGCAACTATACACAAAATGTGTTGTGTATTACTGGAGATGGCCACATTATGTGTTATTGTGTTAAACCAAAGCAAGTGTAGAAAGATATAAGTCTCAGTTGGTGCCTTAGTTTCAATGAAGACACGATTTTTAACCAGTGGTCCGTCACTTTGGTCCAGAGGGAAATATCTCGTTATCGTGGTGGATTGCCATAAAGTTTAATACAGACATTTATAGTCTGAAGAGAATGAAACCTAGTCCCCTGACTCTTCATGTTGCTTCAAAGGTCACGATTGTACAAAATGTAAGTTCAACACCTCAGTTCAAGGAAGGAGACCTCTGAAATTGATTTCAATCACCCTGAGAGCTAATATTACATCCTCTGTGCAGGCTGATGTGGTTCCTCACCAGCTGAAGTATCACCAGTAAGCTGCTCAACAAGCAGCTGTCTTGACTTTGCTGCCCTCTCCTGTACATCAAGGCTAGCACAGAGTCACACCCTGCTCAGGTGGCATTGACTGATGTAACAGTTTAACCAATTTTACTACATCCGACAATCAATAGTCAAAGGGCAAGCAATACCTTGTATCAGTTACAGCGTGACGTCCGTTTGATTTTTCTCTTTCATTGGCAAAATGGCCGCGGTGGCCTTTTGAAAATGTCAATCCACTCTGTCACTGATGGCAAGCCCTTGGAAATCTTCCACTTTGAGGAAATTTAGCAATGCTTCATTTCACCGACTCGGCCTTCTGAGGACCTTGAAGCTCAGGAAAGTGACAAGCAATCCACCAGATTAATCTCACAGACAAAACACATCATTTAACAGATGTGTCTTTTGGCGGACGTTTGCCCTACAACGGCCGCTGAGTTGTCACATAGAGTTTCTGCAGGATCAGTCGGGCCAGTTTGGACTTTACATTCAGGAATAGATTAATGCAGATGAAGCAATGTTTGAACAACAGGTTGATGACGACTTCATTGACACTTGGAAAATGTACAAGAACACTAATAAAGATGTCAAATATAGCTCTTGTTTTACAAGATGAACACATGATTTCTGCATTGGGAGTCACTGACGTGCACTCCTTCACTCTACCATCGAGTGGCAGCACCGGAATGATAAATGACCATGAGCTGCAGCAACTGCTCTCCATTCACATGTTTTTATTTGGGATGAAAAATGTTGGGAAATCTTCACTTGGTATTGAATTATAATGCGCATTAAAGTTGTCTAAAATGATTAAATTGTACCTTTACATCTTTTCCTCTTCCATGCCTTATTAATGTATTTTTATTTCCTTTTCTTTGGTCACATCTTTCCTCATCTTTTCCTCATTTACTTGAATTTTCCAACCTTCGCAATAAGCAGAATCATATTACTACCCACACTTCCCCTCCCCGTCACGATGATAAATATGTTAATATTGCCAATCATTCCCAGTTTAAGTGGATCTTCCCCGAAAGCGGCAACATCCAGTCCTGGTCTACCTGGAGCCATGCTGCTAACAACACCATAGGGACAAGTTCTACTGGTAAACGCTGATGGATTGACATTCATGTGGATTTTATAAGCTCCAGAGCAGTGGGTCGATGTTGCTGGCAACACACAGTAGAAAGCAGGGCCAGATAGATACGATATGGCCAGCTGGCGAACTCTGCAAAGCCCCCAGTTCTTAATGACACACATACGCAGGGTGCCAGCTGTATCTATAAAGAGACAATGACCATCAGCGGGGATGGAGGATAGTGTAAGAGGATGGCTCTGTGCTTCACTGTGCCTGATTGAGGCCATGACAACCCACCATCCTGCCTCCCAGATATGCCAGTTAGTAGATAAATGCTGGAAGGTGCTCAAGTGAAGAAGAGATAAAAAGAAATTGTGGATCGAGGACGTATTTTCATTTCAGGCGTAATACCTCGTGCTCCCCTTCCAGGCAGAGATCATTAGATTGTGATGGGAGGACAATCATGCAAGTTCAAGGAGAGGAAATGAAACAGAGTGAAGATGAGAATTATTTTATAGATTAGGGATGCCTTCCACTGACCGCAATTGATGACTGAAACGGGAACATTACTTTACGTAGCAGACCATAAGCTCAGATATAAGCTATTTTACTGCCAGATGTGACCTACAGAGGAAAGGCTGAAGGGGTGGGGGGGTTGGGGGGGTTGCAGTCGGCCTTAATCAGAGTTGAATAACACCATGAAGAAACACAATGAGAGAAAATAGACCAGAACAAGAAAAGTGCACTCAGACGAGTGCAGATCTCCGACACGTGTGTCTGCAGCGACTTGTTTTGTGTGATTGAATGAATACAACCCACAATTAGCTAACCCCCCGTCTAGAAGATGATGGGCTGTAAGGCGTCGTAAAACACTTCATTCAAACTCAAAAACAAGCGGCGGTGTATGCAGACAATCTGCGTCGTTTGAGACATTTCATACAATCTGACCAAAAACAAGCTGTCTGCCCACGTAAGCGAGTGGCGACAATGAACTCAGCAGTGAGGAATAAAGCAATAAAAGTGCACAAACTGTTGCTCCAAAGACAGATATGAAGAGTGTTTTTCTTTCTGCTTGGTTACAAAGCAGAGTGACACCTGTGGAGGGTTTTCGATCTGTTCCAAAAGCCTTTTTTTTTCTGTATGCTTAAGCACTGTCGCTTTTTTTAAAAGACACTTTTCTCAAAGTGCTGCAAAGTGTTTAATTAGGCATCGAGCTGACAGAACCTAGGGGCCCTTCTCTCTGCACAGTTAAATGGAAAGGAAGACAGAGTTAATAACCTCGCTCGTGCATGTTATGCTAATTTGTTCAAACTCCTCACCAGCTTAGTAATGTGGATTGTCCTTGGCGCAACTAATAGTCTGCAGCTTAAAAACGTGTGTGTGTGTGTGTGTGTGTTTGTCTGTCACTGAATATTAATGAATCCTGTAATTGCCTGGATGAGAAGCAGCTACAAACAGACCTCACCAGCTATTGTGTTTAGCTGTATTTTCGTGTGTTCTTGTGTCGGAGCCTGACAGCAGAACAACTGCTCCTGTCACAAGTGAGAAAACAGTTGACACTGTAACTCGTATCCACGAAACAGTAACAGCTGTTTGTTAACAAGAAGCTTCATGATAGTCGTGTGTTTTTCAGTATTTTTAGTATATTTGGGCTCTAGGGATAGTGATGTTTTGTCTGTCAATCCACCACTTTGGTCAAGATTACAATGTTTGAATGCATTGCCATGAAATTCTGTACAGATATTCATAGTAAATATACAATATAAGCATTATAAATGCTTTATATCCTGTTGGCATTGTAATTGTGAGCACCACTCTGCCAAAGTACAGCCTCACAGAGTCACTTTGGCTGTAGACTCTAACTCAAACTGCTAAATTGAGTTCAGTATCATTAATCTGTAATGATTTCACTGCTAGAGTTTGGAGGCTATAAGGAATTGTAATGTGGTGATTCAGTGACAAACACAATACTTCAGTAATACTCACGTTTTAAATGAGACACATAAAAGCTCCAAACCTCCCAAATATGATCTTTAATGGCTTAATTGTACTCGGAATAAAATATCAAAAACTTTTAGCCTGAGCTACAGAATTTATTTCTGATATTTTAATCAAATCCTCACCGTTAAACTGAGGGAACACCTGAACCCTGGTTCTAGAAAGATGCCGTAAACCCTCTTTTCTGTGCACTTTCTGTCCCCTTTCTCCAAATATAATACTTTCATGGCACTTACCTCTGGCTAGAATTGTGTATTGACCTTTTCACATTCAGCAGTCCGGCCGCCACGCCTCCGGCTTTGAACGGCGACCTCAGACCGTCTGCAGCGTGTTGTTTAAGATAACTTTGGGTCGGTGCAGCAGTGTTTCTCTACAGTTTGACGAAAGACAAAACTGCAGTAGAGGAATCTCCCTGAAACGCTCTCAAGACAAAGTTTTCTTCTGGAAGGACTCCCACCCCCCCCCCCCCCCCCCCCCCCCCCCCCTCCCCCCCCATGTTGGTATCAATGGCAACAGATTAAGGCTAACCCTTGAGGGAGAGAAAAGAAGAGATGGGAACACAGAAGTGTGTGTGTGTGTGTGTGTGTGTGTGTGTGTGTAAGGTACTACTCCACTGAACGGCCTTTACAAAATCTATTTCATCACCAAACACACTTCGACTGTGTTTCCATGGCTACCTTATTTGGGATGCTGAAAGGTGGAAAGAGAGCAAAAGGAGGGAAACAATGAAACAATGGTAAGAATGTACACATGGAGGGGAAAAGAGAAGATAAAAGGCGGGGAGAGCACTTCCAGCTCTTTAGAGATAGAGGCGATAGAAGAGTGAGTTAGATAGAAAGAAGATGGTTGGAGGGGGGGGGGGGGAGACGCTTTACTTCACCGGGCTTCATCACACGGACGGTGTTTTCCTGAGCAGAGTTTAGCGAAGCCTCCAGGTCTGTAATCTGGTACACGGGCTACTGTAGATAAAATGAGCAAAGCTCACATTCAAGGTTCCAGATATCCATTCAAATAATTCCCAAAAGCGAATTTATTAACAAGAATAACGAGCAGAGACATGAATCAAAAGGGGGAAAAAAATAATTCTTGATTGATTGAGAAGAATAATTCATTTAAATCATTAATTTATGCTAAGCTAATTAACTCCACACACACGTAGACATGAGATTGGTTGATCTTTCCATCTTTTATTAAATAAAAAAGTAGTAATTGTTTCTAAAAATGTCAATATATATGAAAAAGAGGATACCATGATATCAATGAATAGGGACAATGTAATTATTAAAACAAATCCTGTCAGGCACATTGACTTAATATTATTCATTATTCCTCTCTCATGCAAATGGAACAATTAAAAGGAGGAATTAGAATAGCATAATTTGTATTTGTGCAATGATTATTGCTTTACGTCCCAAATGTGCATCCCACATTATGCTGAGCAGAATTAAAGAGCATTTCCTCTAATTAATGTGTTTACTGAGTGCAGCTGAATCTCAGAGGTGCTGCCGGCAACAGCAGAGAGATATTCAAAGAAAGGAGCAGCCATCCGCATGCGTTGTGTCACAACTGTAATTTCTTCAATTACGTTTTGTATGTGAAGCACTGGAGTCACACACATGAGTGAGTCCGACAAAACTAGATGCAAACCGTGCTCGCTTCACTGGCTTTAAACATGATTACAACAGTCAGCTGCCACTCTGCTACTTACTGTGTTTGAGACATTGCATGACTTTTTATATCAGCTGTTGCTGTGTTGGCAAACTTTTAAATCTTTTAACGTTTTTGACAGAGAAATTATATATTGTGATGTCAGGCACACGCACCACACCGTTTTTCCCGTCATTATAAACCTTTATATATACTTTCAACATGCGTTTGACATTATCTGAGATGCTTTACCTGTGCTGCTTTCTGGCTTCGCCTCATGATCTCCTGCAGTAATTGGACAGACAGACGGACGCAGGCTCGGTGAGTGAAGGTAAGAGCAGTTACTGCCAGCAGCGATGACTCCAACCTCTTGTTGACCCTGAGGAGGCTCACTTTAAGTTAAAATGTCACATTGTTATACAGTGTGGAGTTTTTCCATGCAGAGAATTTTGTTATTATGAAATGTTAAAGTATTAAGTTTTATTATAAAGTGTTATCATAATGAGAACATGGTAATATGGAGACTTTAAGAACATATTTATTGTTAAAATTGTTGTTTCTGTAAACCTGTGTGCCACTCTCTCTCTCAAAATACAAAGGTATACAAGTGGATAGTTATTTAAACAAACACACATGTATGTACGTGTGTGTACATGTGTGTGTGTGTGTGTGTGTGTGTGTGTGTCTAGGTCAGGGGTCTCAAACTCAAGGCCCGTGGAATTATGAGATAGAAAGTCAAAATGATGATACAAAGTCAGAATTCTGAGATAGAAAGTCAGAATTCCAGAATTCTGAGATAGAAAGTCTAAGTTATGAGATACTTAAACACACAGTCATAGAAGCAGCTCTTTGGCTGGTTACTGTACACTTGAAATGGAAATGTATTGTGAGTACATTGAAGACTACTTTAAACGTGACTTTACAACACATGAAATACTTCACGTGGGATTGTGCAAACGCACCCTTGAAAGGATTTTAAGCTTTGAACAGTTATTGTAATAACTTGTGTTTGATATTTGTCTTTGCTATTTTCTTTAATAGTTTGATCTTTGATAGAGTAATGTGGGTTTCTTATAAATTAAAAGGATTTAAGTTATAATAACAGAAATGTGCGTAAATATATTTGTACATATATAGAACTGCATGTACAATATTTTTACACTTGAATAAACAATAATCAAATGCAGAGACAGTTATTTACCAATATGTTAGGAGTAGTTACATTTACACAGTCTTACATTTACAACCGGCCATTTGAGGCGACCGTGATGCTGATGTGACCCAGAGTGAAAATGAGTTTGAGACCCCTGGTCCAGGTCATTCACTGTCCCTCAAGTTATGGCATGTTGATGCTAATTGGGCAGTAATATATACCTTTGTCTCCTTCTCTTAGGAGTATTTCTAATTTCATTAAGGTCATTGAAATCTGGGATTACAGAGTTGAAATTGTCAGAATAAATGTTTCTTATTTTATTTACCATTTACCATTTTAGGGAGAAGTGCATCTCTGTCTCAGCCTCACCAGTGGAACGTTTTTTTTCCTGCCACTGTCACACAAACGCTCGCTCATGGGGGGATGTTGGGTTTCTCTAAATCACAGAGTACAATCTAAACCCTAAATCTAAAGGTTTAATAATCCTTTTGGAGACATGAGTAGGATAACGTAGTGTGCAGTCAATCAACACCTCCCTTAACTGTGACAAAAAAAAGAAATATACCATCTGGTGTTGTCTGCTGAAACGTTGGCGTACAACTCGGGCTAATTAGGCTTAAGTGCTTTTTGCTATCTGCTGTGGGTTTTAGAGAGCAGTGAATTTCTTTGTGTCTTGACAATAACATGTAGAGTTTAGTCTCTAATGGCAGAGGAAAGGGTCAGCTCCCCTCGGATGATCTAAAGCACTCTGGATTTGCAAAAGGCGGCATCACTGCTCTGGTATATGGCTGCTATAATCACTGATGAAAGAGATAGTGTTTCCTCTAATGGCCTTAATGTGCACAGATTAGAGCAATCTATATGTGTGTTTGTGCATTATGTCTCATATTTTTCGTGTGCGTTGGGGATCTTGTGTGGCCGCTTGTGTGGTTTTATGAGCATGTACAGTCTGTGTGTGTGTGTGTGTGTGTGTGTGTGGTCTGACAATTAGGGAGGAGACTGACAGAATGGATTTCCTGTCTGAGCAATAAGAAGACACAGTCACTCTGCACACATGTGCACACCATAACAGACACTTAACACACACATTTGTGAGGACCAATGATTTCTGGCAAGTCCAGTTACATGTATATAAAAAAGTGTAATTAAGACAGCTGGTCTCATCCGACCGTGTAGACATATAACTTATGAGTGTGGACTGTTTCTGTGTCCGTACACAGTACATTACTTCCTGGTTAAGCCTTTTATAAAATACTGCAAAAGCCAAGCTATCGCAAATAGTTGGAAAACTCTTAACAATAAAAACGGTGCTGACAGTGTGAAGGCCTAGTTTTGTACAGAACTGAATGCAACAGCTTGAACTAGCAGCTGGATGAAGTTACGACTAAAGTCGGAATCAGCTCATGGTGTTTATGCTAAGCTGAGCTAATAAACTCCCAGCGCAAGCTTCACATTTAGAATTACTGTCATCTCTTCTCATTTTACTCTCGGAAAGAAAGCAAATGAGTGGACTGTTTATACTGGGACACAGAGGCTGAGTGGACTGTTTATACTGGGACAGAGAGGCTGAGTGGACTGTTTATACTGGGACAGAGAGGCTGAGTGGACTGTTTATACTGGGACACAGAGGCTGAGTGGACTGTTTATACTGGGACAGAGCGGCTGAGTGGACTGTTTATACTGGGACAGAGAGGCTGAGTGGACTGTTTATACTGGGACAGAGCGGTTGAGTGGACTGGTTATGCTGGGACAGAGAGGCTGAGTGGACTGTTTATACTGGGACACAGAGGCTGAGTGGACTGGTTATACTGGGACACAGAGGTTGAGTGGACTGTTTATACTGGGACAGAGAGGCTGAGTGGACTGTTTATACTGGGACAGAGCGGTTGAGTGGACTGGTTATGCTGGGACAGAGAGACTGAGTGGACTGTTTATACTGGGACAGAGAGGCTGAGTGGACTGGTTATACTGGGACACAGAGACTGAGTGGACTGGTTATACTGGGACACAGAGGCTGAGTGGACTGTTTATACTGGGACAGAGAGGCTGAGTGGACTGGTTATACTGGGACACAGAGGCTGAGTGGACTGTTTATACTGGGACAGAGAGGCTGAGTGGACTGTTTATACTGGGACAGAGAGGCTGAGTGGACTGTTTATACTGGGACAGAGCGGTTGAGTGGACTGGTTATGCTGGGACAGAGAGACTGAGTGGACTGTTTATACTGGGACAGAGAGGCTGAGTGGACTGGTTATACTGGGACACAGAGACTGAGTGGACTGTTTATACTGGGACAGAGTGGCTGAGTGGACTGTTTATACTGGGACGCAGAGGCTGAGTGGACTGGTTATACTGGGACAGAGAGGCTGAGTGGACTGTTTATACTTGGACAGAGAGGCTGAGTGGACTGTTTATACTGGGACAGAGAGGCTGAGTGGACTGGTTATACTGGGACAGAGGGACTGAGTGGACTGTTTATACTGGGACAGAGAGGCTGAGTGGACTGGTTATACTGGGACAGAGAGGCTGAGTGGACTGGTTATACTTGGACAGAGAGGCTGAGTGGACTGGTTATACTGGGACAGAGGGACTGAGTGGACTGTTTATACTGGGACAGAGAGGCTGAGTGGACTGGTTATACTGGGACAGAGAGGCTGAGTGGACTGTTTGTACTGGGACAGAGAGGCTGAGTGGACTGGTTATACTGGGACAGAGAGGCTGAGTGGACTGTTTGTACTGGGACAGAGAGGCTGAGTGGACTGGTTATACTGGGACAGAGAGGCTGAGTGGACTGTTTATACTGGGACAGAGAGGCTGAGTGGACTGTTTATACTGGGACAGAGCGGCTGAGTGGACTGTTTATACTGGGACAGAGAGGCTGAGTGGACTTGTTATATTTTGCTTTGAGCAGAGAAGTTGAACCTACAGCAGAATCAAGTCAAGTACATTCTATTCATACAGTCCCAATGTCACAAATCCCAAATTTGCCTCAGGGGGCTCTGTACAGCATTGACATACAACTCCTGCCTTCCTTTTTGACCCTCACTTTGGATACGGTAAAAATCTTCGAGAAAAAGAACAACCCTTTAACGGGGTAAACATGGAAGAAACATCAGGAAGAGAAACTGAGGAGGCATGGATGGACAGACAGGAGCATACACAGGAGAAACCAACATAATACAATTACAATACAGGCAACCCATAAAACAAAATGAAATGACGAATGTGAAAATATATGAAAAAGACGGATCCGGGAGGATGTGAAGTAACTTCCAGGTGTCACCAAAGAGCTGGAGCCTGAGCCCCACGACCTCCTCTTTCATCAGATGAAATGATGGGAGAGGACGGGCCACTCAGACGCACACAAAGATGTTCTTTAATTTAACAGTACTATTATGATACAGTAGTATTGTAGAGTGTTTTTCTCATCAGACTATTACTGTGAAGACCTTTTCTCCTCACAAAGATAAATGAACCAAATATGGCACAGACAGACGTACGCACACAGTTAGTGGTATGAGTCACAGAGCAGCTGGATATGAACACAACACAGATAAGAAGAGGGACACAGAAGGGTACAGAGATTTACATAATGCACATTTCCAGAAAGGAGGGGAGGTTTACAGCTATAATGATGGAATCAAAGATAAAGAGTTGAGGAGAAAAGGAGAGCAGAGAGGGTGGATTACTAAAGCTCTGATGGTGGTATGCTTCCTCTGGTCAGTACAGCTGGGCGGCATTTTTATCCCAACCAAGCAGATGAATCAGCCAGCTGTCACTCCAACATCAACAAACCAGTATAGCCCACCAGCTATGCACGGACATTCATTTACATGCATTCACACACAATCTCGAGTACACGTCACTCCATCACTGCCACATTGCGTCTTTTCTCTTCCCAAAGGGCCACCTGGCAGTGCAGGGATCCAACCATTACCGATGGCCTGTCACACTCATGGCAACACACACACACACACACGTGTGAATAGTGAATCCATTGCAACCCCTTTTACTTTGTAGCGCACACATTTCTTCTAAGTGAAGTAGTAGTTCGTCCACAAAACTGAAGTTTAAACGAAAAAAAACCTGTCAATTGGTGTCCCTGTACACAAAACCAGAAGATTGCATTTTTCCCAAACTGCCATGAGACTGTGTTGTGTAGCATGAGCCTTTAGTGTTGAACACCTTCTATGACAGGAGGTGTTTGGCCTGGATCCATAATCTGGCCTGCTGCACATTCCACCTGGGTGGTTGAACACACATTGAGATAATCACTAGCATGCACTCAGAGCCCATGAGCACATCGATCAGCAGCGGGTTCAATGTGTGATAAGTTCAATGCACAGGCTCGTAGAATCCGTTCTATCTCAGTGCTGAGGTGGCCAGAAGAGGAGGAGGAGGGAGGGGGGGGGGGGGGTAGATGTTGTATTAGTGAGAGGAGATGATGAGGCATTTGTTAATTAGCACCTGAACACAACATTATTGGCAGAGGTGGGAAGCAACAAGTTACATTTATTCAGCTACATGTACTCATGTGAGTAAGTCAATTGTCAAGAGAGACAAAAAAGTAGAGACCAAATTATGCCGACAAAAAAAAAGAAAGACAAACTACTTTCTATGATGTGGTCATGACTGATTACAATGTTTCAACCACAGATGGTTTCCCTCGGGTCACAGTGAAGAAGTGAACACACCTGTCGCCTATCTAATAGGCAATTAGGAATGAAACATGCTGTCTGTGATGGGAGCTGGGAATTAGGACATCTATACGAATCAAAGTTTAACATGTTGACACGATCTATATTTAATGTTGGAAATAACAGACACCGTCTTTTGAGGACATGCCGCCAGTAATGTAATTTAAAAAATTACAAGCGAAGAATGTAATTGAAAAAAGACTTTGGGGGGGGAGACAGATATGTATATATATTAATATATATTTATTTAATGATTTCAGTTACTGGCTATTCAAGTATTTTGATTCAGTAAAGACTTAGTTATATGACGACTACTTTTACTTTTACTTGGTTACTTTTGTTTGGTAACAGTACTGCTAGCATACATTTTTTATTTATTTTATTGAGTTTCCTTTTAGTTAAAGTGTTCTGAGGGAATTTAAGCTTCCTGTGAAGTTACGCAGGGCGTAAGTCGAGGGCATTTATTGTGAAAGGTAAAAACTGAGGGAGGGGATCTGGTCTGTGCTGCTTTTGTCAAGGTTGAAAGAACCAACAAAGTTTGCAGTCTTGGTTTCGGACTAGGGAGCCTCCTTGTTATTTTGAATACGTCCGTTTACACACCGTGTGATTGGATGGTGCCTTTATTCACGATGCAAAAGCTCAGAAGACTGACATTGCTACAATGTATCTTTTTCAACTGTTCCAAAAAAATTAATTGATGTGAAATCTAATAGCACAAAAAAAAAAAACTCCCGGTGAGCAGATGCTTGATTACATACCAGACATGTTCGAAACCTGCCTGGCAACAGTCGGGATCATATTGCCTCTTCTGCCCTGCACTTCTAGCAACAGATTACACAAAACCCCGGTGGAAACCACACATCATCCAACTGCCTGTGGGAACGATCCTCTCGATGGCCCTTCAAACAGAGAGAAGTGCTTGTACTTGTCAGTACTTCAAATCTGTTTGTTACACACTCTTCAAAACACTCTTGTTGGCAGGATTATATTATATTTTATAGACAGTTTAACCTTTGAGATATATCCCACTCTAGTAGACCAACACTTAATTCTGCCATATTAGGAAGGAGTAGTTCCCTTCGGCCTCTTACAGGCTCAGATTATATAAAATAAGATGAGACACCTCTTTGGCCTTCCTTAACCGATCAATAGCACAATGACGACCATGTGACCACAATAATACTGTGATCCTACAACCTGGAAAGTATCACTACATTTCGGTGTAGTCTTGCCTGGAATTACCAACTGAGATATCCCTAGAGTGGTGCAGAAATGAGTCATAAAACCCCCAAATAGGTCCGAATTTTTGCACTTAATTTTCCCTCTTCTCAAAGTTAATGTTTTTTTTATAATGCTAATATTATTAATGACCAGATTATTAATATTGTTTTTCTGAACAAAACGTGAGAGTATCATGAACTTGTTTTTGGCACAGAGTTTATTTTCAGCAACAACAATCCAAATCCCAAAAAATCCCACTGTCTGTCTGTTGAGGGAATCAGTGTGATGCTATAACTTCTTGGTTGACCTTTAAAAATACGTAATCCCTGCAGCACTATTTAAGCCTAAAATGGAATGGAATAAAAGGAAATGCTGTAATACTAAGTTGCTTTTGCAAAGTTGACTTTACAGTATAAACCAACATCTCCATTAATTACCTTGTCTAGTGTCATTTATTTGTATCATCATATACATTTACTATCAAGGCCCTAAACACTGCAGTGCATCTCTTCACATGTAATGTTAGAGACCAATCAAGCGGTTTGGTTAGGCCTCCAAGGTTCGATAAAAACAGACCAAACTGTTTAGGTGTGAAAGCGACCTAACAAAGAAATCCATATTTGCTTGCAGCAGGAAGAAGCTCAAATCAAACTTCAACCTAACTGGAGCATCTGAGTGACTGTGTGTGTTTTACTAACGCTGAGTTAATGTATGCAGCTTGTGTAAATGTAAAGCACAGCGTTGTCTGCATGAATGTGAAAACGCTGTCTGGCCCCTGCTGATAAATCAATGACGACCACATGCCTTCATCACCACGATGAAGGCAGCGCGGCCCTTCCACAGCGCAACTTCTATATTTAGATCCAGGACCCAGAATACAGTAGCAAAGTAATCACCCCCATCCTGTGTGAGTGATGAACTGCTCCCAGCCTCCCTCCAAAGCTCTGCGGTGTGCATCAGCTGCCAGGTTACAATATCGACAGACCTTCACTTCATTGTCTGCAATCAGTCGCAAGACACACACACATGGGTCCACAGATATGTTAACGGAATAACATGAAACATGCATGTGGGTGAGCATGTAAACACACACTCACACATTCACACATCCTTCTATATTTGTGAGGACACTCATTGATGCATTCCCTAGTCCCTTACCCTAACCATCACAACTAACTGCCTAACTTCAACCCTTACCCTAATCGAAACTTCATTTGTTTAGGGTTCAAGTCTGAACCCTCAAACAGGCCTTAGAAGAGGTAAGGACAAATGTCCTCACTCTGAACCCTCAGTGGTCCCCACAAAGATAGATGTAAAAGTACAAACACACACCCATACAAAGGTGTGTTTTCATCAATGTTGGGGACAATACATTTATTACCTGGAGGCCCTAACCATAAGCGCTACCAAATCCTAACTCGTAACCTAACTTTAAACCAAGTCTTCACCCTAAAAATGAAATGGTCTACGTTATGGGGACCTGCATTTTGTCCCCATAAGGTAGGTCAGTCCCCACGATGTGAATGTGTTAACAGATTTATGTTCCCACAAGACAGGTAAAACACACACACACACACACACACACACACACACACACACACACACACACACACACACACACACACACACACACACACACACACACACACACACACACATGTTTCTGCCTATATCCTCTCAGTGATTGAGCTCATATGCTTTTGCCAGTCTGTATAATTAAGTGGTAAAGCTTAAATTTTATACAATCTCCACATAACATAACTCTATACTGAGTATAACTGAAACATATGTATTAAACAAATTTACTTTCATGAATACTTCATACAAAATAAGTTAAACACAGCAGAGGTCTCAATATTAGACAGTGTAAAAAGAGCAACTGTACTGTGGTGTAAAACAGTAAGGGAACATAGAAAATACTGTACATCCTTCTCCCCCTTTAAGATGACTCAAGATCTCAATCTACCCAAATTTGGTTTCCACAGTAACAGTCCCCTCCTCCAGCCCCCCCCCTCTCTCTCTTTCTTTCCATCTCCAATCTATTTTAATTAAAGAGATGCCAAAGGGCCAGTCAGCCAGTCTAGTCGTTGCCTCCCTGACTCTGTCATCTCATGTTTGCTGTGACTCACACAGACCGCTCCCTTCCATCACTCCATCCCCACCTCCTCCCGTATGTACTGTATGTGTGCAGTACATTCCCTTTGTTTACTTTCTCTCTGACTCTCTCTGCTCTCACGGGCCCGGTCCCAATCTCCACCAGAAGGCCTACACACTGAAGCCTTACGGACTCAATTGACGTCACCTGTGTGCGTAGCTGTAGTGCTTGATGGTACGAGTTCATGAGGGCTCCAAAGGGTATTAAAAGGGATGGATGGGGACCGTAGACTGTATCTAATCTGTATTGTCTATTTTACGCTAAATTGGTTCATAATTTACTCATCAAGCTGTATTGAAGAAGACTTGAAACTAGTAATTGAGACCATAAACTTCAGAGTGCAATGTTTATTGAGGTAATAAATCAAGTGAGAAGTAGTATTTTCTCATAGACTTCAATACAATCAGACTTCTTTTTGCAACCGGAGGAGTCGCCCCCTGATGGCCGTTACAAAGAATGCAGGTTTAAGGCAGTTCTGCATTGACTCGACTTTTAAGAGCCGGAAGTCAATTCCTGATGGGGACAACCCATCAAGACATACAGGTGGCTTAAGAGACTGAATGCCAGATATTAGGTTAACATATATTATCTCCTAATTATTTTGCCTATAACACAATGAATTTGCTAACTATAAGCAATAATTGATCGTGTGTCCAATGTCATAAGCAGCGTTTCCACCATGAAGTTCCTGGTTGCACGGGAAAGTCCCGTTAGATAGTGCATGAAGCACTTCTACTTTTCCTCTGTACCATTCACTTTACTCCAACCCCTCAAGTTTATTCAAATAATGAAAACGAAGCACAATTTAAAGAAAAAAAAAACATAATTGACACCTTGAGCATGAACATGAGCTGATAATGACGATCACATGTTCCAAGCAAGCTGTGTTTTGCTTTCCAACAATGTGCCGTCCCCTCCCCCACATCCCTGGAGGTTTGATATCAGACCACTCATCTGTCACATCACATTCTTCATGCAAGCGAGTTCCAGCTAATTAATGTGCAGAGAGAACAAATTGGAAACATTTGACCTCCTCCAGCTTAAAAATAAGTCCCACAATCCTTTGGGTTTGTCAGAACTGCGTAATGGGATGTCCCTATTTCCAGTGCATGTATGTGTGCGCATGTGATAATTACTGCAGTGCAGAGGCTAATTGGGCCAGTGCGTATTACTTCATTAAAAAGTCTCCCTGCTGGTATCCACTTCCAATCTGGGCCTCATCTGTTGGAGGGGTAGGTGTCCTCGCAGGTTCCTGGGGGAAATGCCTAGGAATTATTCTCAGGTAATATCCAGAGGTATCGAAATGTCTGTCACAACTGAACATAGACAGATAAAAGGTCATAAAACTTTGTCATAATGTACATCTGTGTACGAGAAACACGTCTAGAGGCCACTCGGGCCCATAGGGGCTGTTGCCGGGGCCTGGATTGGGAATGGTTGTCATAGCAAACAGCTTAGTATTGACTTCTGGCAAAGACTGAGATCCTCTGGTTTTTGTCCGATCACTATCCAGTGTGTGTGTGTGTGTGTGAGAGTGTGTATTTTCAAGCCGTCCATCTGAGAAAGCCTTTTATTACATATTAAATTAACCAAATGAGCAGATAGCAATCAGCTAAAAGGCAACATTAGCTTCTGCACAGCAACACTGAATACAGTAGAGGCAGGCTGTGACTTTAAGCCATTGTGTGTGTGTGTGTGTGTGTGTGTGTGTGTGTGTGTGTGTGTGTGCGTGTGCGTGTGTGTGTGTGTGTGTGTGTGTGTTTTCAAGCTACCTGAGGCCATATCATTGCAATAAAGGATACAGATTATAGATCACCTTCAGCAAATCATCCATAGTCTGAACCATCCGGAAAGAGTCACAATATATCATGTCCATTTAAAAAGAAAATTGTTGTGAATTGTTATTCATTTGGAGAATAAATAATCTGAGTTTTGGGTGAAAATGCTATTTACTAGAATGGAAAAAGAGGGTGGAAAAAGACTGTGGATAAATGGGTAGAGAGCGAAAATTAAAGGGTGAGGGGGAGACACATAATGGGAGTCGTGACAGAGGAAACAGGGAAAATGTCTAACAGAGTAATTTATGACAGTGGGAGAACAACATGATGATGAGGGGAAGAAAAACAGAAAAAGGGAGGAAGGGGGAGAGGAAAGGAGCATTGGGTGCCTCAGCAGGTGCAGGAGAGGGAGTAGAGCTGATGAGCCAAATAGCAAAGCACTGTCTCGCCCCATTGTTACGCATCTGTAAAGATGGACCAGAGAAGGTGAGAGATGAACAGACAAAAAACAGGTTTTACACTTACAGTATGCTGAAATAAATCCAGTTTTCTCCTTTTATTTTCCTTTAACCCTTACATACTGTTAGGGTCAAATTTGACCCGTTTTGACATTTGACAGCAGTAAAAATACCCTAAACGTCATTCTTTTAGCCTGCAATTCGATGACTTTTCCTAAAGTGACCCAAAATACACAAATATGAAAATATTTTAAAATTCTATACTTTTGAACATGTGCTACACATTTTTGTACACTGAGGCTGTTTCGGGTCAAATTTGACCCGTATCTATTGAGATGGATTTTGGATCTACCAGTGTGGGTAAATCAAGGGAAATGGTGGCTTTAGGGAATCTTGAAAGTGTACAGGCCATATTTGTGTGTATTTTTTATAGGACAGTGGTGACAGAGTTCAAGGGGGACCTCGACACTGTCACGAGAACTGTCTGTGTTCCAACATTTGCCCAGGTTCCCGCAGAGACAGACACCTGCTGGTCTTTGAAGGGGCATGGGGGAATCTTGAAACAGTGAAATAGTAAAACAGCACAGGAGTGATCATGGTGCACAAAGGGAACAGAGGTCATCCACAGGTCAGAGGGTGCATTTAGTCTCTTTTGACTCCCGGCTTTTTATTATTTAAGCTCAGTCTTGAAGCCTTCATTCACCGGGGGCGCGATGAATAAACAACACAAATAACGAAATACTTGCACTTCGAATATTTTGTATCAAATCTATTCATATTGACAGCTATGTGAATTTGCAACAGTTACAACCTTTTTTTTCAATTAAATTAAATAGAGCGAAAAAATGTAATTAAAGATTTGAATAGAGTCGCAAAGGCAGAGGACCAACTACCTGGATCCTAATGACCCGGAGCAGCGTCAGGCAGTCTGTCTGAGCTAAACTGTAGCCTAAGCTTCTGTAAGCTATTTTATTGAGTTTCCTTTCAGCAAACTGCTCTGAACGAATGTCTCTGTGTTGAACAGTTACTCAGTGTACGTGTCTAGAGCTTTTATTGTGAAACGTAATCACAAAAAGATTGGGTCTGGTATGTGCTGCCTTTGTCAAGGTTGAAAGGAGTAAGAAACTTTGCCATCTTGGTTTTGCACTACAAGGCCTCACTGTTTTACACTTTGGTGTACGTTTTGAATATTTCCGTTCTGCACAACGTGATTGGCTGATGCCTTTATCCGTGGTGTAAAAGCTCAGAAAAATTGTCCTTGTTTTTCCGAAAAAAAATCATGTGGCTTTATTGCCACGTAATATTCACTTTCTGTGTAAAAGTACTAATGAAAAAAATTGAATTCATAAAAATATATTGACCCTCCCAGCTTTCACTGCTCTAGATGGCCCAATAACGCCTAAATCTAACTGTAATTAAACAATGATCAAGTTTGTGAACATTTAAGTCAATATAAATCTGGGCGTCATCAGCATACAATTGGAAGTTTCAGTTCTTTGAAGATGTTTGTCCTAAAGCAGGGCCTTGGGGCACTCCACGTGAGGAGACAGTGACAATCACACATTGAGTTTTTCTAAATAACTGTGTGTCCTGTCAAGAAAGTATGAATGAATCAGAATCACTTTTTAAGTACACATACCAGGCATTTGACTGCGGTTTTATTTATTGAAATCAACATTATGATGCCAACATCACTAGCACTGCACACGATGGTATCTTTGGAATATTTGGAATATCCACTATTATGAAATTTAGAATAAAGTTCTGCGATAAGTTGATGAGTTGTCGTTGAGGTCAGTGGAGTTAAAGAGGTTGATCAATCTTTCTGCCGGGAGGTAGACCTGAAACTGAAAACTCACATTCGTACTTACATATATAAATGAAACCATTCGTACCAGAACTATCCCTTTATTAGTAAACTATGGTGTGAATCCAGCATCAGGTTACAAGACAGACGCAAAGGTGTGAAGGCAACAAAATCTAGGTTGAAGGAAAGGAGAGACATTTTAAGTAGACATGAGGAAGGAGATAAGAATTGAGGACATAGATGGAATGATCAGTGAGCCGATTAGCTGCAAGTCAAGCAGGTGTTCACCCTCTCCTCCGATCCCTCCTTCACTCAGTGTGAAGTCGGCAGAGGAATCAATAATTGGATGACTCATCCAGCTCAGCTCTCCTACTAACACATTCTGGGCAGCGTTCTTCATAGCACTCCTCATACCCCTCCTAAAGACATACTAGTAAAAAAGTGAAACTTTGAAGCGGGGTATCCAGAATTCATGGCAAAGCCACGGTAATTAATTGATGCTGCAGTGAACGCAGCCTAGAATATTTTCATCTTTAATGGTGCCACTCGGGAGCGCACTCAGGCAAAGGGTGCATTACTGCCTATCTATAATGGATGTGTCCCGTTCACCACACAGAGCCCTGGCTGGGAGGACGGTGTAAAGGGATACTCCAGATTCTCCAGATTAAAATAAAGGCATGCAGTTGCTATCTTTATCTACAGATTATAAAGCCCTCTGTGGCAAATGTGTGACATTGCAAATAAAATTGAAAAAGCCCACCTTTAACTTTAACATTGTCATTAATCATAACTCTGCCTCTCCATAAACCTCAATGCAATTGTTTTGCAATTTTAAATGTAAAGGTGCCATTAGAGTTTTATAACCCCAGAGCACACACATTTCCATAATTTGCTGCTGACTTTGCATAAAGTGAAGCCAGAAACAGTCTGAGAGCAGAGCCTATCTTATCACCATGCACTGTCAAGAAAGAATCACCCAAAGTAATTCAAGTTGAGTAAAATCTCAAATACTCAGTTTGCCTCATGTGTATAAAATAACTTTCAATAACCAAATAAAAACATTAAGTCCAACAATATCCCATAAACCATGCTGTGAACAGATTAATAAAATGGTTAAACATGGATCCTGTTATTCTTTCCTGCTGAGTCCTGGTTCAAAGTATTTACAGCGACTTGAATATGTTGCCTAAAGATCCGCCTGACGATGCATCTTCCTCTGACACTGATTTAACTCTTCCTCATCGTTGTATTATATATATATATATATAATACATATATATATATATATATATATATATATATGTATTATACATATTCTTTAAGGGGCTTATGGGTGAGTAAGTAACCGCATCCACCCAACAACACGCACACTTTCCAAATGAGGAAAACTCATCGTGTGCGATCGTCTTGCACACTCGCACAAACACACACTAAGTAATCCTTTCATCCTGACACACTCATAAACACACACACATACACATCACTTAGGAGTCTGCTGTGTGGTCAACTGGCTACAACAGTGCTAGTGAGGTGCTATTGTAAGAAACAGCTGGGCGACCCGTCCCTGTACCTCACAGCTACAGGCAGATTATGTTAATAGGAACATTTTAAACAAGACAGTGAATTATTTTAGTATGCATTATACGAAGCAATTATCAAACATAGGTTATTGCGTATTAGCCGATAGCTATAGTGTCTTGGACTTCTATTTACCTTGCTCTGAGCATAACTTGATGTGTTTGCTGCTGATATGGGTATTGTTTTATTGACACACTTTACACGTTACATGTGACGAATAAACAACAAAAAAATTAAAAATACATGCCTGAGAATATTTTGCATCAAATCTATTCATATCTGCAGCGATTGCCTTGTGGTCACTTGTGTTATGGCTTGTAGATATTTCATTGACAATTCAATTGAAAACTGAATTTATATTGAATGTGCTGTGTGACATATCTGATTTTATTGAAAATAAAGAGAACTTACTTATAAAGCAACTCTAACGTCATGAAAATCAAAATATGTTCTTAGCACCCCAACACACGGACACACGGTCACACGCGAGCTAACGCATGACCCTCCTGGTGGAGATCTTGTATCAACATTCATAGGAGTGTTGGCTCTTAACTGTCAATCAATCTGCTGCTATTCTGAAGAATATGCACTGTAGTATTATTTATATTAAGGAAGAAAAGATAATTCAAATTTCAGTTCAACTTGATTGTGTTGCTAAGCGTGTGCAGCATAATAAGGGCTGAGATTCTCGGTGAGTCAATGAAAATTCATAACGTGATTTCTTTCTCGTCTGTTTTTGAGATTCTGTGTTAGAGAAAATAAAAGTCATGACTTGTACAGTAGGTGTTACGCTCTCCTTCATCTCCAGCTCCAGATGAGTCACTCCCGCTGCACTCAGCTCATCAATATTCCAAAACCTTGCCTCCCCATGCCAGCGGGCGCGGGACGCATTACTAATTTAACTTTTATTTTCCAATTTTCTCTGCCTGCCTTACCTCTGCCTGCTGAGATGAGTCAGGGAGGCTGGAAGGAGCATCTTGATGAGCCGATGCTCCCTGTAGGGCAGGGGTCTCAAACTCATTTTCACTCTGGGCCACATCAGCATCACGGTCGCCTCAAAGGGCCGGTTGTAAATGTAAGACTGTGTAAATGTAACTACTCCTAACATATTGGTAAATAACTGTCTCTGCATTTGATTATTGTTTATTCAAGTGTAAAAATATTGTACATGCAGTTATATATATGTACAAATATATTTAAGCACATTTCTGTTATAACTTAAATCCTTTTAATTTAGTGTTAAGAAACCCACATTACTCTATCAAAGATCAAACTATTAAAGAAAATATCAAACACAAGTTACTACAATAACTTTGTTCAATGCTTAAAATCCTTTCAAGGGTGCGTTTGCACAATCCCACGTGAAGTATTTCATGTGTTTTAAAGCCATGTGTAAAGTAGTCTTCAATGTACTCACAATACATTTCCATTTCAAGTGTACAGTAACCAGCCAAAGAGCTGCTTCTATGACTGTGTGTTTAAGTATCTCATCATTTTGACTTTCTATCTCATAACTTCAACTTTCTATCTCAGAATTCTGGAATTCTGACTTTCTATCTCATAATTTCGACTACGGGGATATTTTTATTATCAAGTCTAAGTTTTAATTTTTTTTTCCAACCACCACAAAGGTCACTCTCAGCTTCACCTCATTGGTCTCTGGTTGCGGCATTATTGGACATTGATCCTGCATTATGCATCCTTGAGTTGCTGAGAGGTCAGCTACGGGGCTGTGCTTGTTTTTCAAGGCTGAGACAAAAACCTTGAGAAGATGAAAACTAAGATATCTATATTGATCTTTTTGGCTAGTTTATATTCATGGGTTGTGGGATTTTTTTTTTGCATAGAGCCAGCAAATGCAATCCTTTTGACATCATGAGTTTGTGTGCTTGTAGCAATAGGCGTGTGTGTGTGCGTGTGTGTGTGCATGTGTGTGTGTGTGTGTGTGTGTGTGTGTGTGTTACGTAACCACTGTGCAGACTTGGTGTATTCTCTACTGAGGCATTTTTCCATTTCTCATACAAGTGGTGGTGCTAGTGAGCAACAGCTGTATCAAGCACTTCTCATCACATCATTCTCCATGATTAATTATAAACTACAGTGCAGTGCCCGTTTGGAACAGGAGGGCCGCTTGGCTCCCGGTCCCCGATGTGCTGCAGTGAAGTGAAGAAGAGTTTGGTTTGTAACTTTAGTACATCCAGCATCCAGCAGCAAAAGTGAAGAGCAGCCAATGAGCGGCGGACTGTGAAGCCCCGCTGAGGACAAAGCTCCGCCCCCTGTTATTACACACAGCACTATTCACTTATTCGGCAATATTTGACGGGTCCAAATTTGCACCCAAAGAAACTCCAGCAAAACGCCCACCAAGGGTTAAGAAGATCTAATGAGCCGTTCTCGAGATATTAGAAGAACACACAGACAGATATTCCTTGTTTTATAGTTAAATGTATAAATTTAACTCTTCAAATTGTAATCATGTTATAGCTAAATGTGAGCTTTACTCATCGGAAAGGAGTTTAATTGTTATATGTGTATTTTCTTTAAGTTATATAGGCTTTGGGTTTGAAATCTTATTTTTAAAAGTAACACATAAACAGAGTAAAAAGTACAATATTCCACCCGTAACGTAAAAATATTTGAAAAGAACATGAATCAAAGCCAATGTGAATACTCAAGTGAAGTGCAGAAACCTCAAAATTGCACAGAAGTGCAATATTAGAGTAAATGTTCTTAATTACATTCCACCACTGGCGGATTCAACATTAAAGGATAAAGGAGGGTTCAATAAGCTTTAAATCCAGCAGGCATTCAACTGTGTATACATTTCTGAAGACAGTAAGATCTACTTCATCTGATGAACTATAGCTCTGTTCATGCATTTCCTCATTTTTGTTTAACCCTCCGCATTTGAAATTCATAACTGGAGAAGCTCGAAGATAAAGAGCTGAGCAGAGTGTTGTCACGAGGAGAGTGCTTTCAGAGCCGGAATGCCAAAGTGAGAGGCCTCGTTATAACTGGAAAGTTTCAGCGCGATGGGAGATGCGCTCGCAAATGAACACTCTCCCAGTCTTATGTGCAGCTTTGTGCACAGTCACTCGCCTTCGTCTGAGAGATGGCACTCTTCATCTCGGCACCAAATACTCTGCTTCGTTAGTGGAAAGGAAAACTGAATTTTTTCCACCTTGGTCCAGAAGACCTTGGACCATCTGCCAATTGCATGATTAGGTTATGATGCACGGACTGTTGTGGGGATGGAAAGCAATCTTGTGTAGAGTGGCTTCTCTCGACTCCCTGAGGGGGAAAATGGGCTCCAAGGATGCACAATATGCACCGTCTTATTTAGCACGGCACATTTGTTTTCTTCACCTGAGAGAAATTTCTTGAGGCGACGTATCTCACGATGTTTTACTGGAAGTGGAGTTATCTCATCTATCTCAAGTCTATGCCAGTACAAATTTCATATCTGAGATGCTTATTAAGGACGGTCATTCATCATCGTCATCATCGATCCAGCTCCCTGCTCTCTCTCACACATTCATTAAGTCCTCCGGTGTTGGTCTTACAGGTGAGAACATCCTCTCCTCACAGCCAGAGGAGATTAAGTGGGAGCATTACAGTGTGCCGTCAAAGCATTAGTGAGAGTTGCGAGGTGCGTTAAAGCTAGCCGTCTCTGTCTGGCTGGAGTGTTTAAGTCTGTGAAGCCGAGGCCAGAAGAATTATGCACCAGTGGAACTGGGATCTGTGTTCTACAGCGGTATTGTGTTTCACACAGTCACGACTCGCTATGCAGGGAGTGCTTGCCTGTGAGATTACAAAAAAAAGAGAGTCCGTCTTCGTCTCTGAGAAATAGCTCCAGTATAATCCCTCTGTCTGAACACAGGTGATATCAGCTGCTGCAGGATTAGCTGTGACACAGTGGGCAGGTGTTGAGGGAAACCTGGTTTCCCCCCTGACTGATCATCTCTTCAGTGCATTATGTTTTTAAATCCACATTGCTAGATCATTCTTCGATGAAATTACCAAACTGACATTACTCAGACATTACCAGATAGAATTTAACATCATGTTTACTGCCTTAAGAATGTTGCATTTCTTCTCATATCTAGTATATTAACATACATTCTTACCAGCCGTCACTGCGTGTGGCAGCTGTTGTTTTCACGTTGTGAGTATGTGTGTGTGTGTGTGTGTCATCATGGTAAAATGTGTGCCTGGAGACACCTTCAGTAGTGGGAACTACAACAGAGGAGGGTTTGAATACTTTGCCAGGGGTTTATATGTCTGTGGACAGGAAGTGGAGGAGATTGGCATCCCCAGGCCACGCCCCTGGCCCAATTTGGCGTCGCCGCTGATGCGATCCCATCGCATGATGGTTTCTAGTGGAATATATCTGCAATATTATAATTGTAAATAATTGTATGTTTTGTCCTAAAATACAGTATGTCGTTATGATAATTAGAGAGTCATTAAATTCAGTCCTCATAACTATAATTAGAGAAATACGATCTATTCCTGTATGCAACAATAAATGCTAAGCAGTCAACAAAACGATCTCACCTCTCGGTCAGTTTTATTCTGAGCTGTCAATCATCTCACATGATCTTCATTAGCAGATAAGGTTTGCTTGGTCGTTATGGAATGGACTGTTCACTAAATCCAGCGGGTTTATCTGCTCTAAGACACAAACGTTAACATTTGTTGGCTAACCAGCTTACTACCTTCTTCCAAGTCTTTTTCTTTTAGAAGATTCTTGTTTTAAATCAAGTCAACTGAAACCAGTCTAGAGTCAGCTGGAGCGTTTTAACCAAGCTTTTGGGTTCAGGTGGATTCAGGTGGATTCACAGTAACCATGCTGTCAGTCTGGACGCATCCATCTCCACTGAACCACACAGATTTATGTATGTGGCATCAGCATGTCAAACAGCAAGCCAGTCCCAGCCCAACTGGACAAAAGTGGCCTTCAGCAGAAGGTCTTGTAGATTTAAACACTGCAGCTATGAGACCTTGTCCTTTGACATAAACCGTGACATATCCAAAGCTTCAAACGTCTTCAAACAGTATGTTCTATTTCCTGCTTGAAGTGAATGGGAACACGTTCAAACAGGGTCAGACATTAATATGAAGAGTTTTAAAAATATATGATACAGTACATTAATACATCATTAGGAGATCATTCGAGACCCAACATGCAATATGTAGTGCAAATGAGCCTGTGGTAGTGGAATCTTGTAATTTGTTTGTTTGGGTTTGGGTGTTTGTGTTGAAGTTCAAGTCAGGTGCTGATCACACACTCAGACACATAGTAGCATGGCTATCTCTCTCTCTCTCTCTCTCTCTCTCTCTCTCTCTCTCTCTCTCTCTCTCTCTCTCTCTCTCTCTCTCTCTCTCTCTCTCTCTCTCTCTCTTCTCTCTCTCTCTCTCTCTCTCTCTCTCTCTCTCTCTTTCTCTCTCTCTCTCTCTCTCCTGAAATGATATCTGCTCTTCATTGAACTCTCCAGACTCGGAAGCAGAGCTCCCCTGCAGAGCGAGTATCTGTGCCGGATATGCCAGTGAGGTTCAGGTCCAACGCTGCTGCCATTGTATTTCCTGAGAAGACAAATATCCAGTTACGTGTCCAGCTCATTCATGGATTTTCCACATGTCATGGAGCTTTGGGTCAAATGAAGCAGTGGAAAAAGCTCTAAATGGCGCCATGAATACGTTTTACTCTCACCACCTGGAATAGTGAGTCAGTGTCGGGGTATTTAGTTGTATCATTTGTACCATACAAACAAATGAAACTGCTTTTCAGTAATAGATGGCAGCAGTAAGAACAAGCCTGAGCTGTATCCTAGCAACACAACTGCAGGGATGCAAATGATGCAGGTGGACTGCCTATTGTTTGGACCGGCCCATATTCCAAAACGTCTGAAAAATATCGCACCGAAAGCCCACAGCCCGTTATCTGGAAAACAAACAGCCATTGCTCCGACAGTACACACTGTCCCTGCAACAAACAGGTGCACATGGCTCATTTTTATGCAGAATGATGTCATTTAGACCTCCCTGATTTTATGACCCACCCTACTCTGCCTCTCATTGGCCAATTCTTGTTGTGTTGGTTGGTTGGGTTGGTTAGGTTGGTTAGGTTTAGGCAGGCAGAATGAGATTGGTTAGGGTAAGAATATCAGAGTAAGCCAATCAGAGACGGAGTAGAAAGGGTCTTCCTTTCACCATAGAGAGCAAGGGCTGAAACGCTAACCGTGGCGAGCTAGAAAACATCAGATATCAGCATGTCAAAGGATTATTTTAGCACCCTATATCTGCCAGGGATACAGTTAATGTATGTTCTGTTACATCGTTTACGTTTTACTTGTTTACGTACTTATTTTAAGTCCAACCATGATGGTTTTTAAGAGGTTTCGTGCGTAAACCCAAGCAGAGATTTAACCACGTGTTTATTGCGCCTGCACGCTGGGCTACCGATAGAAAGTGACTCTAAGGGGTCGGGGTTGGGAGCATCAGTAGTTGGAATGAGAATGTTTGTTGCAGGGGGAGTGTAATGGGCTGTCAGACGAATGGGCTGTCTGTCCAATGGGATATTTTTCAAACTATTGGAAACGGAGAATAAAGGCACGGCACCAGCATTCACCATAACTGTTGTTGTTTGGCTTTGGCTCATTGCTGGCTGCAGGAGCGCACTGGGAGGTGAAAAACAGACCTCGGGCACTTCTACTCGGTAATAAAAGTTTTCTCTGATAGTGAAGCCTGCCAGGCAGAACATGTAAACACTGAAGAACCTGACTGTAATTCACAGGAGAAAACATCCTCTTTTTCTTATAATATGCAGAACTCCTTCAGACACAAACCTGCAGCTTGAGGTGTTTATGATGAGTGAAGAGGGTAGAGGGAGTCGTAGAAAGCAGAATTTAGGACGTTAGTCCAATTCTGTCCTCCGGTGGAAAAAACATCCTTTGGCTATTTTTGAATTGGCGCAGTGAGCAGCATGCAATTCTATTGTGTTTAATAAAGGCACAACACATTGGCGTCATCTAAAATGCTGTAAGCAAAAGCATATTTTAAACACAAACACTGCGATGATAATGATTTCTTGCTGTTTTACTGTATTACTTAATTCATAAGGAAGCTCATTTTGTAACAAAACTAGGAGAAGAAAATATGACATTGCCAGTTTATTGCCTTGTCCCATGCATTCTGCTTATTGATATGTTCATACTAATTATTAGAAACCATTTGAAGCCACTGTATACAAGACAATGTAGGGGTTTCCATCACACCGCTAAGAGTTGTTTTGCAGCAGTCAAAAAGTAAGAGTCATTATTTAATAGTGGGTGTTATATGTACTGTATGTTTGTAAGACACTTGTCTCCAGAACCGTGCAATGTAAAGGAGAAGTCTGCATCACGGAGATGGACGATGGCATACGTGTCGTGATAGGTGACGTTGCACTCTCAGGCAATGCAACGGAAGATGTTCCCCTCCACAGCTAGCTGCATGTGAAGAACCATCCTTCTGTCTTTGACTTCTCCAGTCAAACGGTACCTGCAACCACTCCTTTGTTCTACCCATATTACCATTTGTATGGTTTTGCTTGCAGCCAATCACCACAAGCGTTCTTTGATCGGCCCACTACAGTCGCTACATCCCACAGTTGGGATTGCCGTCCTAACAGCTGCTAACAACGGGAACAGCGCTGGCGTTACGCTTCGGCGCCGACATGGTCCTTTTACCAAGGGTCATGTTGAACAGCTTATAATGAATAATTGTGTGGATAACCAAGTCTAATAAAGCCAGAAGTAAGTCCTCAAAGTGACTGTTGTCATAGTATTAATGAGTAAAAAGCATTTAATTAGCAGTCTTTTAGGTTATTTCTCTCAGACCGGGCTGTTTTTAGCACCTGCCCGTGAATTCCTGTATTTAAACACCTGTGAGTCTCTCAGCGGTGAATGACATTGAGAGCGGCGGAAAGCTGAAACACTCCCCATCAATAAATAATGAAATGTACTAATTGTGGCTCCTGTCATTTAAGAGTGCGAGACTTTATCTGAAGCGGATCCCAATGCTTTATCCTACTTCAACAAAAGGTCAAACAGTTCTAATGACGCTGTCCTTCGAGGGAGTCGAGCTCGATCACACGCAGTGCGGGAACTCTTTCTAGAATACGAAAATGAAGGTCAGTTTTCTGGGCCGCTGTATTTCCCACAGTGACCATCCCGCCTGGGGAAGAGGAGATGGTGGGTGCAACGCAACACGACCGCTGCGCGGTTACGCAAGACCAGAGAAAGTGCAACAACAGCATTGAACCCCTGGCTCGGAGGAGGGAAAGTGCCAACAGTACACAAAACACCTGGGAGACAGAGAGAGGGAACAAGAGGAGAAGGGGAGGGGGGGGGGGGGGGGGGGGAATTCAATCACATCAGCGTCCTCATTCACAGGACAGAGAGACAGAGAGACAGAAAGACAGAGAGACAGAGTTATGAACAACTAATGAAATAAGCAAAAGCTGAGTAAGATATTTGTCCCTGTCTCACTCTCGGTTAAACAACAAGAGAGGTGAGACAAGGGGAGGGATGAAGGTGTGTGGGCAGAGAGACCAGCAACAAAGCCGGACGGGCGAACACAGTTTCTCTGCTACAGTAACTCCTCCACTCCTTTAAGGTCAAAAGCTCATGCATATTAAAAAAACTAGAGAAACCTCCCATCCACTCTCATCCCTCTGAGCTGAGGAGCGCACGCATGCTCACACACATACACACCATCAGGCCTTGAACACACAGCTCTCCAAGCCCCATCATCCACACTTCCACTCCCCCCCCCCCCCCCTAAAAACCCAGACAGACGTCAACCCATATCCCCAGAAAAGAACAGTGGTTCAACCGTTCAACCTACAAACTGTATGATACGATTATGGTTGGAGACAGAGGCTGTGGCAAATAATCCGCTTTGTTTAAGGTTAGGCAGCTAATCCGCTTAAGGTCAATGTTAAAGAGTAACGGCACACTTGAATGTGTTTTTTAAGTCATAAACTAAATGATATGACTGCACTTTGATGAAACACATCAACGATGGTTTGAAAATGGCTCAAAACGCCATCTACTGTTTTTAAATCAGCAGAGTCACATACAAAGGAGATCACCAATAAGAGAGAGAGAGAGACTTTTGTTGTCTCTCATTCATACTTGCGACTTGTGTCCTCTCACTGGACATCCCTGGAACCGGTTCAACATCTTCACCCGAACATCTGGCCAGAGACTTTGAACGCAGTGGATATGAATCCCACAGCGTGCATGGAAATTGTAATCCCACTCTGACGACCCTCCAGTTGCATCTCATTCTGCATTTATTATGTCCAACTCTGCTGCGATTCCTTCCCCTCTCCTTCATTTATACGCCAGTGTATAATATCTTTGCAATAACATTTATCTGTAAATTATTCCTTTTAATCGGAATACAGAACTTTATAGTGGTGGCAGCCTCCAACCTCATGTTCACAATCTTTCCAATCACCACATAATCATCGGCGCACTCTTTGAAGAGCTGGCTGTGATGTTCCCATCACGTTGTAGTATAGTAGGTGCAGCTGAAAGGAAGCCGGATGAGAAGTGAATTTGGAGAGGAGAGAGAGCGCACGCTCGCATCAACAGAATACGTGTTGCCTAAATAACTAAGGGCTAATGAGACGTGATCATCCCACGCCACAGCGGCTGATTAAGAAGCTGACCATGCATGAAACCTCTCTGCTTCACTTTCCACGTCCACAATCCATCATGCCAGACATTGTCTCTGGAAATTGTTTCTGCTCAGGGCGCCTGCGTGCTCCCTGTGGGAATGTGTCGTTTTTGATTGTTCCTGTTGGGGCAGCGCTGGTTACGCAGGCCGGCTGTCCCTTCAATGAGCAACCAAACTTAGTCAGACGAGACCACCGACTGTGAGTCATCTCCAACCTTTGGACATAATAAAAAAAAAAAAAACACTTCCCACAGCTCCCTCAAGTTCTGTGAGGTGTGACGATGTATATGGCTGATGTCTGGCTCAGATGGCCAAGTGTGTGTGTGTGTGTGTGTGTGTGAGTGTGTGTGTGTGAGAGTGTGTGTGTGTGTGTGTGTGTGTGTGTGTGAGAGTGTGTGTGTGTGTGTGTGTGTGTGTGTGTGTGTGTGTGTGTGTGAAAGGTCTGGTACTCGGCTCATCGCGTCAACGCAAATATCCACAGGTTGTGCAATGTCTGACTCAGATCTGAGGCCTCTGATGTGTGTGTGCGTGTGCATGTGTGTGAGTGTGTGTGCGATTCCAGATGCAAGGTTGAGAAGTTGCCCTACAAAAGTAAAAGAGCATTAAATGTGTTTGCAGCCTTATTCAAATTGTGCACAGAAAAGCTGGAGTGCAACCGTCGGAATTTTGAACAAAATAAGTTTTGCAATAAGATTTTATGCTTGGCTGAGGTGGAAAATTTGGTGAGGGATAAGAAATGAATGTGACAGAGTGCAATAGAAACAGACTTAGTGAATAAATCATATCGCACATGAAGCATAGCCACAACTTCCTCTCCCCTGAAGAGATGAAAAAATACAGATAAAAACATCAGATGTGTGTGAAGCGATGAGGAGACTGATTTGCGTCAAAGGACTACTGCATGAAATGGACATTATTTTTTTACTTTTCAAAAAAGTAATTATTATCATCAAATTTTCATTCAAAATTAAACATTAGAATTATCATGCCTATCATGTCATCTATTTTTTGTTTTACGTTTGTTATATATCACATGTCACCTTGAGTTCCTCTTCTTTTCTTGGGTATTTCTTCATTGTTGTAACACCTCACTCACTGCTGTTTTGTTTTTGCACCATGCAACAGTTAATACAATAATAGTAATTTGTTTTTCAAATGCCATATTTCCACCACTTTTCCTCATTGATGTTTTTGGGAGAATTGGGTAACACGTTCAAAGATGGCGTCACAGTATTTCCTTTGAAAGTTGTTCACTGGGCCACATTTTGGCCGACCCGGCTGACTTCCTGTGAGCTCCCAGCACACATTATTAACAGGACAAACAATGAAATCATGCGTCTCTTCTTGAATTTTAAAATATTGGATTGAATTAATCAAATTCTAGTAGTTCAGCCCCTGTCTTTCTAACGATTGTGAATGGGGAAAAAGCAAGAAGTAATACCACGTGTGTGCATTATACACCAAATTGTTTGGAAGCTGAGATTTCCACATTTATTGATTTAACTGGGGCTTTGAAATAAACTCATTTTGTTGTAACCCTCTCCTTCTGCAATGGTTTCATGGCACCAGAGAATTAGCTCAATCAACTGTTTGGTCTCATGGTAGTGGACGGAAACACACAATGACTTGCATTGTCATTTGCCCAATTTCTGGAAATTCTAGTAAAATCTTTACCACAGTTGGATGGAAACTTGGCTGAAGCGTATTTATTTATTTTTTATGTCTTATATTATTCCATTTCTGTGACATTTTGTAAGGGTACACACTGATGGAGATACATAGACTCCTAGTGCTATAATAAAATGAGATGCTTTATCCTATCCAAAATGATATTATAGTGAAAAATGAGGCAATACTGTACAATAAGCACAGTTTTGGCTCCACTGGGTCAATATAGGAACATTACAGTCGTATTTCATAGTGTATTGCTTGTTTGTGGCCTTTGTGCAATCTTCATCTCCATCACAAAGAACAGAACTGTGGCGCAGAAGATTGTATTAGTATACACTCAGCACGGTGCGCCATCATTCTATGTTGTGACACACACATCTATCTGTTTTTAGCGGGAGAGAGGGAGAGAGAGAGAGAGAGAGAGAGAGAGAGAGAGAGAGAGAGAGAGAGAGAGAGAGAGAGAGAGAGAGAGAGAGAGAGAGAGAGAGAGAGAGAGAGAGAGGGGAGGGAAGTAGGAGGAGGGCTGTGCGCAACGTCGGTGCCAATAGGCGCAGCGCTGTCTAATTAAAACCCTACCACGTAATCCCGACGAAAGCTCCCCCCCTCCCTCCCGGTTTAAATCCACTCCACCAGCGCTCACCACCTGAACGCACCGCCCGCCGCAGCTATCCCGTCCCGACCCCTGGAGGAGAGGAAAACGCCAGCAGCAGCAGCAGCAGCAGCAGCTCCGCACCGCAGCACCACCACTGCTGCCTCTCGCCTGCACGGTAACATGGTTTGCAGGGCTCGGCTGCTGTAGCCAAGGGGCCACTTAGTCTGTCACTCAGTCCGCGTGGATGTGCGCGAGTGTGCGGTAACAAGCAGCAGAAGCAGCAGTAGTAAAGCAGACGGAGATCCCGCGCTGTGCATCAGGAGCACCGGAGGAAAAGGCGTCCGGAGCCGAGCCGAGCCGAGCATCCCTGCACCGCTGCCCGCCCGTCCTGCACACCGGCCCCGCTAAACCGGAGCAGGGACACCCTCCTCCCCGCAACAGACACAACCTCGGCTTTATCGGGTAAGGAAGAGGGGCGACATATACACCGCAGATGTTTAGCCCTCTCTTAAAGATGTAATGTTTTCTGTAACGCCATCGCTCGTGTCGTGAATTCGGCTCGTGGAAAAGCGACACAGGCGCTTTTGTTCGGTTATTTCGGCTGTTTGTGGCGACAAGAACCCGCCGAGTATAAAGCATAGCCGATGTGACCTGAACACATTCCCGTATACCCTGCAGCTTGTCTGGTTGCAATGAGACAGATGTTGTTGCTTTTCTTCCCTTTGTGCGTCCCACTCAGGTTGATCATCTTCTTTTATCGATTTAATCACGCACAAAAAACAATGAAAGGACTAAAAAACCTATTTTGCACAAGCCAATAGGATGAGCGCGTTATCGGCCATGCGATTGTTTATGAATGATGTGAACACGAGGCAAGCATGGATGCGCATGGTGCTGCTCTGGATCCTCCAGCTCTCCTCTGTGTGTCACAGTCATGAGGTGCATTCATCTCCCTGAGATGAATTGCACCCTCTTATTTGCTTCCTTATTCCACCCAAAGTCACAGTTATAAGCTATAATATTCCCTTTGAGACCGCAGAGTATGTGTGTAGTGAATTACACTCACTATGTAGCAGTATTTTCTCATATAGCAACATAGAGCGATATTCCAAACAGGCTGCTGCAGTGAGTTTATAGACATTTCTATAAAACGTCTTCTCATATTTCACAGTAGCTGCTAATGCTATCTCTGCTGATTCCTCCGCTATAGAAGAGTAGGATTACTATGATATGAGCTGAGTGAAATGTTACGTTCTCTGTTGCTATAATGCAGCTTGTGCTCTGCCCACATCCTCTTATAGCTGCAATCTCTGCATCTCATGCATCTCGTAAGACATGATTTGGAAATGTATCTACGCTGGAAATCTCTTGTTATTGACAGTGTTGTGTAGTCAAAATCAATACAATACGAGGCAGCCGGGGTGTCTATACCATGACATCTTCAATAAGCATCTGTCACCAGGTGTTTGGGACCTCTTCTCTCCTTTTTCCTGAGAGAACAAGCCTGTTTATGGCCTGATTCAGGCCCTGCTTTGCTACACTGATGTGAAGCATTCGCCTCTTTTCTTTCCCTATATGTCACCCAGCTGCTTCAGCTTTAACTGGTTCCTGTCTTGTGCAGAGAGCCAGCTGACCCGACCCTTGCAGGACTATTCAGAGGAGTCACATGAGTGGCAGTCTTAGGGTCGAAAAGGCACCACGGTCGCTCAGCGGTTGTCATTTTAGGGTGGCTAATGATGGAAAGAATGATGAGAGGTCCGGACGATGTGGCGGTCATGAGGTGTGACCCCGGGGTTAATGGGAATGTGGTGCACGGGCGACGGTGCGGCCCCTAACAAATTGAATCATATTTAGGGATCCTGTCTGAAGGAAGCCTGCTCGACTCAATTTGCTCCGGTTGCTGCTGACGTTTTGGTTGGGAGGAGGCAGAGTTTAGCCTCCGTGTGCTAATGCTAGTTGTTACATAAGAAGATAAATGTGTGCTGGAGCGCTACTCTCTCTCTCGCCTGCACACACACACACACGCACGCACGCACACGCACACACACACACAATCATAACTTTTAACTCTGAGGCGTTAAGCTCCAAGCAAAGGTGTGTTTTATTGATATTAGTGGTTTTTATTTCCATCTCTTACTCTCTCCAGTGGCTCTGCTGACATGCACTTCTTTTCATAGGCTTTCACAGTATCCGTCTAGTGTTTCTCATATAGGTGACCTTGCTCTTATAGGACGCCGCCAGAAATTCTTGACGAGATGCCCCCGACCACATGTCTGCATGGAATTCATAAGTACACGGCCTGAAAGTCACTTTGAATTAAGGTTTCTGTCCTGCCACGTGAGCACAGGTCACTGCTGGATCATGGGGTAGAAGCACAAAGGCTCAGCCTCTTGGAGCTCGCCCTCAGTCTAACAGAGAGACAAGTAAAACCTCTGAATGCTCCCGATGCTCGGAGACCTCGGTGGAGCCGGAGAGGCCTCCAGGGGTTGGGTCGGGGTTAAAGCAGCACTTTCAATGTTGCATTTACCAGAGATGTGCTCATAAGAGTCTCTGAACACTAAGCAAGAAAGAAAAGTATAAAAAACAACTAAAGAAATCTCAGTCAACTAAATACAAAACGACCGATTAGCAAACTAATCGACTGTCATAATCAAAGAGGCAGCCCGAGTTGTGCCAAATATGACGGTGGTGGAAGCAGCATGATGACAACAGAGACTGTGGTACGTGTCCCGTCTTACCAACATTCAACTTTGTGTTTGTTGTTTTTAAGCCAGAAGACTTTCAAGTGTTACGTATTTAATAAAAAAAATAAGTTTAATTGGAAAACATTCTCATTTATTTATTTGTATTTACATTTAAAAACTGATCTTTATACCTGGACTGTATGGGTTTGGTTGGATAAGATTTTTGGTTGTGACATCACCGTGTTACTAATGAGCCCCACCGACTTCAAACTAGTGAGAAAGTATCAGAAGCCTTTGTTCACCTCACAGCTTAGTTTCTGCAATAACCAAAAAGAAAAATCCCTTTGCCTTTTTGTCGAGGGAACCAGTGCCAGTCTAACTTCCAGAGTTGTCCTACAAAAACATGTCATCCCTGCAGCACTCTATTTCTCAAGCCAGAGGCAAAATAGTCCTGATGACATCACTATGGCGTCATCGGGGTTGTTTCTCTGACTCATCAAAGCTCCTCTAGAGTCACAGAAGGCATCATACAGCTGTTTTCACTGGCTGAGGAGCACTCTTCATGCTCCTTTAATGGACTACAGCACCCATAATTCATGTGCCTTGGACATAGTGGCATATTACATCTTTCTCAGGGAACAAGAGAGAATCAGATCCATTTTGAAAGGAATAACCAAGCTTTGTAAGCCCTCTCGCTATGTTTTCATATACGCAGGGGAGTGGGGATGTGGCCTGCGTGGGTCGACATGAGGTCTGCCCCATAATCTGCCCTGATCCTGCAGGGAGAGGCGTCTCCTGCCCATCACATCCAGTCTGATAAAGCCTGCGATGAGAGAGAGAGAGAGAGAGAGAGAGAGAGAATCCCAATGAGACGCTCCATGTGGTTTAGAGCACAGCCGGTGGTGGGCTCGGTCCTTGTTAGAGCATCCTCACTGTATGACTCAACCTGGACGATGGCGGTTGCTGCTGCTCCCCCCTTTTGTGAATAGACTGCAGTTGTTTGCTTTTAACTCCATATGTGGTTTGTGTGAACAAACCAGTTGTGGAGCTTCAGCAACCTGATTGTTCAAATCCCCCGTTGTAGGGAGGTCTAGCTGCACTGTCGCCAGTGAATCCGATCAAAGGACACTGGGCTGGAGTAATGTGAAGGAACTGGCGTGTGATTCCTCCTTTTGTCTTCTAACAAAAGCATGAAAAAACAAATGCAACAGGAAAGAGCAGCGGGTTGAAACAATTTAGTTGCTAACAAGAAAATAAGTTTTGAGTGGAGATTTTGTACAAACAACAGTAATTCTGCTACTTCGCCTCCTGTTCTCTCCTCTCCTCGAGCCATTAGGAGGCTGAGAGGGCAGCCAATTACTCCCCGAGCTCGGCATGTGGTTTAGCTAATGAAGTCAGCGGGCAGAAAAAGTGTCTGAACCAGTGTGTGTGTGTCCTTTAGCATAAAAGGGTCAACGGCTCTCCGCTGATAAGGCGTGGTGGAGAACACACACTCCACCGATACCTCTGTCGAGATCGTATCTCAAAGCAGCCTCTTCCTCCCTCTGTGCCTCTGGATACATCCACACTAATACGTTTCTGTTTTAAAATGAAAACGATCTCCGTTCACACGGGCGCCGTCGAAATGATTTCCATCCATACTTACACGACTGCATGCGAATATCACATGACTATTCACGTACACTGGGCATGCGGGTGCCGGTGTACTTTAATAATAAAAAGATTGGACTTGATACTTAAGATCCTTCTCTATAATCTTCCTCTTTAGACTCACACAGACAAAGTTGTATTTTTCAAACTTACTTACAACGTCTCTCTCTCAAACACATCACATTTACTTTAAAATAAACACTTACAAACCAAAGTTCACTAGTTTATGGGTCAATAAATTTGGTCAACACACTTCTTTCACTCGGTTTCGTTGTTGTCTGTTCTCACTCGTAGCTCTGCCGGTGGCTGAATTCTCTGTCGCACTCGAGAGCATTTGTGCATTTGTTCCTTTACAGTTTCTTTGTTAACTTCACAATAGTTGGGCAGAACAATAAGCATTAATAAGAAAAGGAAAGTCCTCCGTTTTGTGTCAGTCGTCCTCCTCAAAGACGCAAACCGGTAGTTCAGACGTCCGCTCCGTAGGGCTGATAGCGCTGGACACGCCACTCGCTAATTGCTAACAGCTAACAGCTGCTTCCTCCACATGTCGGCAGTAGTAGAATTATGAAATGCAGAATTTAACTGCACAACAGCTGCAAGGCCGGTAAAGCCTGTAATCTGTTATCCGGGTTGAAAAAGAATCAGTGGACGACCTGGCTGTGATAGGGGCGTGACGAATCAGGGAAGGACACGTCGTGACTGCGAAGACCCGATCAAGTAGCGAACGTCCAAGTCATCGTTTCCAAAGTTATGCGGCTCGGCCTGTCCACACTACGAGGTAACCCCGGAGTTTCCACACTTATCTCCGGAGTATTTTTAAACCTCCAGATTAGTGTGGACGCTCGGTGTAAACATAGCAAAAGATATGCGTTTTAAAAAGGAATTGTAGTAGGGTGGATGTAGCCTCTGTCTATCCTCTTCTTCCACCTATCATTTCTCTCCCAGACTGCAGGATTATTTCTCTCAATTAGATCTCATCCTGTCCCTCATCAAGTTTCCTCTCATCTTCTTTCAGTACATTTTTTTTGTTCTCTGTCCGATTCAAAAGGCTAAAGTCTAAAGGGAGTAAGAGTTGAATTCTCGCTTTAGACTAAGAAGCTGTACAATCCAAGCCAAGCTTGTGTTTTCCCTGATGGATATCTGCACTCCACTGATGGCACCTTTACTAGTTTGTTATGTTCCGTGAGTTTGTTTGATACTTCCTTTATGCACAAGGGAGATTCACTCGTCTTGTTGTCCGATCCGTTGTCATCATGGAGATTTTCTTGTGATATCTGTCTTTTTAACGACCCTGTTTGACCTGCAAGAGTACGTACGACCGGCCTCACAGACTCAAGTACAGACGAGAATTTCTTATTCAGTGCTGTAATTACGACTCTGCTAGAAGACCGTGGAATGTACCCAAACAGAACCACGACCAAGAGGGGGGAAGGAAGGGAGGAGTGCCCCTGCGTCGCATACCCCTGCCCTCTTTTAAGCTCGCTAATGTGCAGTCTTTAAGGAGTAAGATGGAGGAACTGACAGCCAGTGTAGAGTCACAGCCCTTGAGATCGGGACCCTGGGAGAGGGTGTTGTTCATACCTAGAACTATGGTTGTTCATGAAACTCTGTGGCCTTTTAACTGCCAGGAGGATTTTCACAATTATTCATCACTTTTGATTAAATTCCCTTCAAATGAAACTCGGACAATGCAACATCAGTCACCATTAGAGTGATGCGGCGTTTGCAGAGCATGTCCTCTGATGCACCTACAGTATAACCTTATTATGGGGGATTTTCATCGCTACTCTATGGATCCCTTAGTCATTTCCTTCAGCATGTTGCCTGCCCTATGAGACATGATGAGGTGCTGGACCGTCTCCAGTTTTTGTGGCACCGTCAGAGTAAATATTGCAAAGCTTCTTTTACGTCTGATCATAGTCTTGTTCATTTAGTTCCAGTCTACCAGCTGAAGAGAGCGAGGACTTTGTAAAGAATTTAAAGAATCTTGTGCAGATTTAGAAAAACTCACAGACACACAGTATATTTTTACATCACTTTCGGTGAAAATACGGTTATTCCTCGCAAAATAATAATCGAATAATTAGTAAATCCCTTAAAGGGCCAGTGTGGAGAATTTGGTAGCATCTAGCGGTGAGGTTGCAGATCGCAACCAACTGAAACCTCTCCCTGTAAGGTATTAAAAACACAACCATTTTTATTTTCAGGTGATTAAACACTAAAGAAAACATACTAATTAATGGTATGTTCCATTTCTGCTAATAGATCTCCCTAAATGCTCCACGCTGGCCCTTTTAAATAACTATTGAATCAGAAGAAACCCTTTATCGGGCAGACAGCACCCAAAATGGAGATGTAAAACTAACTATAGTATACGATTTGATGCACACGATTTTACTGGTGAACTCCCTGTGAACCAAGAGCGCTGATTGATGAAGCTGCAGATTGATGAAGCTGCAATGCGTAAGAGGGACAATCCTGGGGATTACACATCACATAAAAGCACAAATTACAAACTTAAAAACAACATCTGTTCGCATGATCTCAGTCCTCTACATCAGTAGAGAACATAGAAACACAGGAATAGACTTAATATAAAGACCAATATGTGAGTCATGTCCCGGGTTCCGTTGGTGTGAACAGTCGTTCCTACAACTCTGCATATCTCAGACCAAAGCTCAGGTCATCTTCCTGGACTCCCAGCAGCTTCTTAACAGTGAGTTTGATTTGCTTCCATCAGATTGGAGGTTTTACCTCCCAAGAGGTGACACAAACAGAGACGAGGTATTTTCTTCCATCAGTTATTGGCTTTTTAAACAAAATGTGACGTGGCCTGTTTATTGATCGGTACCTCGTGGTTTCTGCCTTTTTCTTCTTTTGCTGCTTTCTCTGATGGTTTTGTTGACAATGGCGACTTGTGTATGTATGTATTCTATTGATTGCTTGATTTGCCGTTCCTTTTGTTTCATTATTGACTGCTCTCTGTAAGCCAAATTGCCCCTGTGGGACATAAGTAGCTCTACTCTACCTCTGAGCAAAATGTGAGGAATTTTATGGAAGAATAACCACCAGCTGAGTCTCTACCTCAGCCACATAAATATAAACAGAGTCGTGGCTGTTGTGCCTGTATTTTTTTTTTATATGAGAGTAGAGCAGTATTGACACAGTGAGAGGAGCGAAAGAAAATGTTCCCAGTGAAAAATTACACCCTGTTTCATACCATGACAGCATCAATTAAGCTCAGCGCTTTCCCCCTCGCCAGCTTCTCGCTGGGCTCTCTGGGCAATAACAGGGGGCCAATCAGAAATAGAAAAATCGATGTGGCGCCGGCTGGCTTGGATGCATTTACAAGCAGCCGTAATGACTGCAGACTCCTTTCTCCAGCTGCTGGTGCAATCACATTGCAACCTGCGATCTGTGGAGCTGCGAGCAGAAGAGCAGTATTATCCCGTAGAGCAGGTTCACCGAGTGACACTCTTATAATGTGAACCGCTATAATGCTTATGTTTGTGTCTTTCCTCTCATACGGCATTTTATTTTCATCAGCACCAAATCTCCAAATGAGCCTCTCTCGTGTTTGGTTATTGGCTGCACAGGTAGAACACGGCAGGTGTTAACGTTTGATCAGCGTTCATGTTGGTGATCAGTGATGATGTAGTAGTAGTAGGAACACAAACACCTTCTATCTCCATGTCTGTAAATAGAACAACCTCGGTCCTTTACATACGGTAGATCTGTAGTATACTTACAGCAGAAGTAGATGAAGCAGTGACAGTGACTGCATGAAGCAGGTCGGGGTTGTGGAGAGATGCATCCACAAATTGTTTCTGTCGTCATGCTTACACATAACTAGAGAGGGGGGGGGGGGGGGCAGATGGAGAATAAGAGAGAGATGGAGATAAAAGGAGGTAGAAGGTGAGAGAGAGAGAGAGAGAGCTACAGCTGTATGGAAAATATAGTAACATAAGGATTATTGATTGTTTATACAGAATAGTTCTTATGTGTTGTTACAGCAATGCAGACATTTAGCTGGAACTTCTATGTATATCATGAGTGTTCCCTTAAATTTGCCGCGTTTGCACCAAACAGCAGAAAGACCAAGTCAGCGACCAGCTGGTGACAGTCCTGCAGCATTTAGCAGCTAAAGAGACGGAGAGTCATTCTTTAATTCACCAGGTGGCCAGAGACACGAATCCAACCGTTTGATAATGCTGCTCCGTAAGTGCTGGATGTGTAAATAAGCAACTGTTTGTATTTGTGTTCAATTAAATTGCTTTAGTTAGTTATTGTCCTGCAGAGGAAGAGAAGCTGCAGCCCTGGTGATAGCTAATGGGGATCCATTTAAATGAATAATGAATAACACTTCATGATGTACAATAACACAGAAATGATGCTTTACCTGAGTGAAATATAAAACTCATACCTTGTTTTATAGATTTATAAATCCATCACGGGAAAATGTGTCTATCATTTTATACTCCTTTTGATAGAACTTCCCCCAGAATGTAATTGTGGAAACATTAATCGTGCAGTGCTAAAATAAGGAGCAAAAGAATGTCTTATCAGCCAGGTGCAGTAAGTCACACTTGCAGCAGTTGTAATCTACAGCTCCGTGTTCAAAAAACGAGAGGCTGGCAGCGAGCATGCAGAGCGGCAGCACATGAGAGTCTGCAAGCGAACACGAGGAGTGGTCCGAACGTGTGACCTTTCCGTCGGAGCCCAGAGCGAGCCCCGCACGCCGGAACTGTACGAGTCGCGGCGCTGCATTGTGGGATATCTCCATCACGCAGCTCGTGGGCCTCTATCGGTGCGACACGACCGCTCGTGAAGGGCAAATCCTCGCTGAGTCGACCGTTTCCCTTCCTGCTGGTATTTTTAGACACTTTCTCTCTCTTTTTCTCATCACTAGCAAAGGGTATATGAAAGTGAGGCAGATGTAATGTGGCCAGGCGTTGTGGCGCACTCGTCCAGTCACCCCTCTCGGCCGAAGCATGAGATTTAGGTTGTTTCCTAAGCGCGTCACAGGCTGCGTGCCTCTGCCTTATTTGGGAATCGAGGGTGCCTTTTGGGTCACATAGTAGGTTCAAAACATTGCGTTTCCTTTGAAACAAATCTTCCGGAAATAGAGAGAAGTCAGAGTTAGATTATGATTGTGAGAATGCAATCCTCTTTATATAAGTATATTATAGAGCAATGTTTTATTAATGTGATGACTCTTTGGCCGGTGCGCCGTGGCCTCCCACGACTCTAACCACACACCACTTCTGCTATACACGTCAGAGCCCCAGTTGACATAATCGTAACACACCGAGGGGATTTGTTCATCTTCCCAGGACATGTTTGCATTATGTAAAGATAACAGGATTTTATATTCAGGGCAGCAAACGGGATGCTATGAACAGTAAATATCCTTATTTGTTGCCGGTGTGAGGATGAAGCAATATGGCAAACACCCACAGTTCACTTCGCACAATCTCTAAACACGAGCACCGCCAAGAGTGTTTTATAGATTCATTCAATAAGGGCTGTTGTATGAGTCACACGTTTCGAAGGAAGTGTTATAACCACGTGTCGGATACGAGGTGGAATGTCAGCCAAGGAGCGAATGGTGGTGGGGGGGGGATGCTGGTGTTTCTCACTGGGTGTTTAGAAAAGGTCAGTACAGAGGATGTGTGGAGGGGGGGTGTGAAAAGGAGAAGAGGGGTGTCGAAAATGAAGTGTAAAGATAGAGAAGGGAGGACAAAAAAAACGTGAGCCAGAGGGGTCGCAGTCTTGTCGTCCGTGTGTGTGCCACCGAACAGCTGGAAGAGTCTGACGCTCCTGCCTCTCCCTTCTGCCTTTCACACCCCCGACGCTCCGGAGCTCCACGTGATCGGAGCTTTCCCTTTTCCCTTCCCTGCTACAGTGATAACATTCACTGAGATAAGTGTCAAGAGAAATGATTTGGTCTACGTGATGAAATATCTGACGTACGTCACTGAAGTGTTGCTCAGAGGGGACGCTCGTCCTGGATCGGCTGTACTGGCTATTTGTAAAACCATTACTAAGTTAGTTAACTATTGACGTTAGCGTGTTCGTTCCATCAACTGGTTTGGAGCGAATAAACTCGGCTACATCGTAGTTTAGAAATTGGTGCTGTAGGCTACACTTTACACTAGGGCTTTGAAATATAGCCAAAATACTGTTTCACAATATGTCATTTCATATCTCAATAATGAGATGTCTTCTGGTAATTCAAGAAATAAATAGTCCATGTGACTATTTTCTCATTTAATTAAGAACTTTGGTGCTAAATAATACAATTCTCTGAGAAATTTGAGTTAGTGTGTGCTTATTGTTGTCAATTTAGACAACGTGAATGTATCACGATATCTGGATATATAATTTGAATCGCGATACGATTCCATTAAAAGACGATAACGTATCACGTTCATTGTTTCCCAGGCCTACATGGCTGCAACCTGTCAGTAAATAGAGCAGAAGAAGAAGTAGAGGTTGCAAACTGGAAACAAAGTCGCCATCAGTCATGTGAGTTCAATGTTCGCTACAACAGAATTATTCAGCAAAGCTGTTTCCAGTATTCATGAAGTTTTGAATGCTAACCTGCTTGCTGTAGTTATTTAGCCTGACATTGTTAGCCTAATGTTTGGTATGTTGTGTTACATTTGTGAACTTTTCTCAGTTCGCTTTTTGAAGCGCCAGGTCGGACGTGTCACATTACTTTTTTTTATTCCTCAATCTAAACGTCAACCTAACGTTAGTCTGGTGGCTCAGTTAGACTGCAAATACTCAGTAACCACTTATCTCTATGGAAGAAACACTTTGTGTGGCAAAACCAGGTTTTATTTTGTGATTCATAAATCAGTTAACAGTGTCCGTAAGTTTGAACTCTCACAGTCGGTATTTGCTGGTGAAGTATTTAAAATCAAATCATTAAAAATGTACTTCAGCTAAGCCATGAGAAGCTCAAACACCAGCGATGTTGCTGTCTATCTTTATTTCATTCCTCATCACAGAACCATCCTTGACCTGAATAACTAAGATAATTGCCTCCAGCGACAAAGAAAGGAAGTTGATGCTGGGAGAGTAATTGCCATCTTCATCCTGGGAAGTGTGTGTTCCTGCAGTGTGTGTGTGTGTGTGTGTGTGTGTGTGTTTTATGACTGCAGGAGGGTGCGTGCGATTCCCGCACGTGGCTGTGAGTGCGTCTTGCTGCAACGTGCTGCTGCGGGACGTGAGCTAAAATACCCTCCGGTGCCTCGAAAGCCCCTCACCCTGGAGGCCTCTCTCAGTAAAGGATGTCCCCTTTTTTAGAGCCCGTGGAGAGCTTTAAAAACGGGCGCAGCAACCCTTTAAACACTCACCTCTCAGGCAACGTGATACTGTTGGCAGGTTGAAAGGGGAGAGGTTTGATTCAGTGTCCTATTTAACTCGCCCCTTACACTATCATTTACACCCGGAACAACAACTAAAGCTGACCGCAAGCTTTACACACAAGCTGCTGAACGGACCTTCTCTCCCGATGCATGCAGGTTTGTACTCGCATCCACTTTTTGAACGGCTTGCGTTGTAGTTCATGTGCATGCATGTTAGAACCTCATTAAACCTGAGCACTTACATGTCAGGTGTGGAAGGATTAGAGGCTCTTATCCTGCATTATGTCTACTGTGTTTTGACCAGAAAACTAAACCAGGACATCATGACGAACCCACTTTTGGGTAGTTTAGTGACAAGGATAACGGCCAGAGGGCCGGGGTTCCACCGGGTCCTTGTTGCCAGTTTGCGTTGGCAGGAGCAGGACGGAAAGATCTAGAGCAGCGATACCAGGGGAGCTCAGGCGGCAGCAAGCTAGGCCCGAGGCATTTAGCAAAGATCAGGGGCTGTTAAAAAATGACAAACTGACATTGGCAACATTTTTGGAGGGGGAGAAGGAGGGAGGAAAATAAAAACAAAAAGGAGAGGCTAGAAGAGAGGGCAGGGAAGACGGGTGTTGTATGTCAGCATATCGATTGCAGCTAAGGATAGAAGTATATCAGGATTCTCCTTCACCTCAGCGGCAGGAATATAGCTTGTGACTCCAGAGGGGAATCCAGGGATGCTATGGATTTGTTTAGGGGTCAGTTTGGCAATGCCACTTAAATCATCGATGGGAAACTTGATATATCATTTTGGTCTGAGAATAGACTTAATGCTTATTTCTCATACCAACAAATGTCCCCGTTGACTTTCTTAGGAAAACAGAAAACCATGTGATTTTCTTCTTAAAGCCCCTGAATTCAGCCTCAGAAACAGTGGCTATATATATATATATATATATATATATATATATATATATATATATATATATATATATATATATATATATATATATATATATATATATATATATATATATATATATGCCTGAACTGAATGAACAAGCTGAAGTTGCTGAACGACTTTGCAAATAGTCGTTAATGATGACGTGAAGATTTGGCGGGAAAAAGACCGATCATTAAATCCAGTGATGGTGAATCTCGGTTTGAACTGAATGAACCTGCTCCAATCAGCTAATTGATTCATAACATCCACCTCTACGTCATGTTCAGTATGTGCTTTTGAATGCCGTATCATCGGTAAGAACTGCTACGCTAATCTGTTTATAATCCTTAGCTCATCCACAGGATTACGCTGATAGCTGTACGGATGCTGTGGTGGTAATTATTGGACATGTTTCATTGCCATACCTTAACAGAAGTCACTGCTTTGTTGAATGAAAGTCTTTTCGAGACCACTCTTTCCTCAGTGAAGTCCAATGTGCACTGATCTAGTTTAAGGCTTTAGAATCAGCTCAGAAATCCGTGCACGTCTTACTTGAGTGCACAGAGTTTTTACATTAGTTGTACGAGAGCATGAATATCTGTCATAGCTTCCTGACAAAGGGTTGGATTATCTTAGAGGAGAGAACAGTACTGACGTCTTAAAGTGCGTCTAAATATACCACTGTGCCCTGGAGGAACTGGAACCTGGCTTCAGCTGCTGAGGTCAAATTGTCTCCAAGAGGAAGACGAGCTACCTTGTGGCCGCATCCCCCCCCTCATGGGAGCGCGGCTACAGCTGATATAATAAGCTGTCTGGGTGGAGGGCCACGACTCGGCCTGTCAGCAGCCGAGTCTCCCGTCTTCGGTTCGCGCTGTGCGTGGCAGACACTATGGATTTTCATATATTATTATGCTTGGGCCCCGTGCTAGAATTACACTCTCTAAAGGTCACAGCGCTGCACGGAGCAGTGTCGGATATGTTCCTCTTGTTTTCTTTGATCCTTCTGTTTATCTGCTCTCTTTCTTCTTCGTCTCTCCGTCCATTTTCCGCCCATATGCTCTCTCTTAGAGTCACATGTTGTCTAATCAACAACTGCTATACCTTGACTCCCTTTGATGCGCCAACTGTGCAGACACTCGGCTCGTCGTCTCCTCTAACCCTGCCCTTCCCACACACACACACACACGAGCGTTGCACGCTCCAGTCGGGAAGCTAGCTCGAGCTCTCTCCCCTTGCTGCCGCTGTGAATGAAGGGACAGATGCCGCGCTGACCTGAGCCGCATGGTGCTGAAAACATGCTATGAGCAACGGCTTTGAGTGCCTGATTTACTGTTGTAACTTATGTCTTTTATTCACCAAAATAAACAGAAAAACTAAGGCTGTAATCACAGCCGCCCACACTTTCCTCTTTGTGATTGTCCCTCGCTCAATGACTGTGCACTTTTCTGCAGGGGTGAAATTACTGGGTTGTTTATGAAATTTGGGCTACTGCATCTGGCCGGGGTTTAAAAAATACTGTTACCAAACAAGCTGTCATGTTATGGTCAAAACACGGATACAACTTCGTTGTTACCACTCGTATTAATGACTCATTGTACTTGAGAAATATTAGCGAAGGGTCAATTGCTTTCGTCTGTCACTCAGCAGGACAAATTTCATCCGTATGCGTTCACAATGTGCTACTATTACATACAAAATGTCCAGTATAATTTAGCTCTTATGTGCAGTAATGTGTCATACATGTAGAAAGAGAATACAGAAGCAGCTACGTGGCAGAACTGGTCAGTAAATGCGTGCATGGCTGCACGGTGAATTGTGTGTTACCGACTGTGAAGATGAGCTTTCTCGTGTAAATATTTCACGAGTACTGGCAGCAAAGAGGCTCGAAAAATATGATATAAATACTACAAAAATGAATATCTTCTCTTTCCTTGTTTGTATCAGCTGGCTTATATCTCTACCCTGAAAGGAAACGGGAAAGAATACATTCCCGTATGCTGACACGTCTGTATGCTTTTATTTTCTTTCTGATTCAAAATTAAACAGCAAGAGAGGATTTTGTGGTCGAGGTTATCAGTAGAAGGAGACACTCGGGGAAGATGGCTGTATGCTTTGTGTGATTGCAAAGCCGTGAAATGGTGTTCTGCCATATTCATTACCTGTTGAACGAAAAAGAAACATCTTCTTATTAAACAGGAACAGGAATGAATACATTTTTGTGATGAGACCGTCCAGTGCCACAAAAGCTATTATCTCGGATCGCCTTTTTCTCCATAGAGCTGTGGGAAGAGGTTTGCCTGCATGACTTGAGAGCCCGTAAATAGTCCCAGATTTCATAACAGAGTATTGATCCTTGCTTGCTTGGAGCCCAAATAATGGATACGTGGAGGCACTCAGCTTTGCTGGAAGTTTTCAGTCACGTAAACCAGTTTGTTACTTCTGGATGGAGGACACTATTTCGTGTCATTGTGACCCAGATGGAAATAGCATTGCCCTCTGATGGACGTGTTGTAAATGAGGTCAGCCTCCTCCCAGATGGAGGTCTGAGTCCCTGAAAAGAGGTCTGCCGCTGTTGTCCTGCAGGGCCAGAGGGACGTGTGTGTCAAAGCTCAATCAGACAATCCGGCATGTCGACGGCACCATCAAGCGTGCCACCGACACACAACGTTGAAAAATGTCCTTTTATTAGTAATTCATATGACGTTTACAAAGTCCCCTTCGCATTTGTTGGTGAAAACGCAATCAGCAGATGGCGTTAGTTGACTCCCAGTGTCACCTGTCGTGTAAGGGGACATTTCGGAAGCTTGATGTCTGGCCGGTGGGTGGAAGTGCTGAAGACCTTCTGCCAACGGCGATGAGTCCAGTTTTCTTGAGCGCTCACTGCTGCTTGGGAGACGGATTTGATCTACTTCCTTATTTTCACTCCATAAATTCTTCTTCCATGAAACCAAATCATGTGGGCACACGTTCTCATTCACAGCGCGTCAAAGGGCGCCTTTGTCATGCCTCTCGGCATATGATGCAGACGCTCCGTGCTTTCAGCTGACTCCAATGTAAACCCATCTGCGTCCTTAGATGCTCAGAGAAAAGGCTGCGGGAGTGCAATCGTGTGGTATAAAGACTGAAAGAACTCAGCCGAGGCAGGAGGGAGGGTCGAACAAGCACAAGACCTTCCACCAGGAGCTTTGAGAGCGCTGTTTGAGACTCAAATTATACTCGGGATGTCTGGGACGTTTTCCGTTCTTATGTTTCTTATACATTGTTACATTATGTTCTTATTATGTTTTTCTTAGTTGACTTAGATATTTTAAGCAAAGTTAACTATGTGTGTTCTCCGGCCGTAGTGGAGCATCATAGTGTGACGCGTTGGGCTACCCGGTGCGTTAGAAATACTCCACGAGGTCCTGATCGAGCATCGCTATGTGACGAGCTGGATTGAGAGCTTTTGCTCATATGAATTACAAGACAAGTGTATATATATATGTATTTATTTTAGTTTTTTTATATATAAAAATATCTCTGGCACTGCGTCGTAGGAATCGTTCTCATGTAAACTGAGTGGGATAGTTCCAATAGTTCCTAAAGCAAATCTATTTCTGCACTATTATAGTGTGATGGGCATTTTTCACTGTTTTCAGATCTTTGTTTTATAGACGTGACAATTATTCATTTCATCCAGTGTGCTCTCAGAACAAGTGGGTATCTGATAATGAACATGTTCATAAGAGGAATCATTAGGCGAGCGAATTCTTTTGCAGTTCTCTAAATGTGGTTATGATAATCTCTGGAGTATGATTTTTTTCCCATTAGTAGTTATTCCCTTCAAAGAAAGACATCCCCGATCTGTCCCAACTGTCCGTCTCTCATCCTCTCCCTCTGAAGTCAACGCCACATAAGCCTTTTAAGCCTTCGCTTCTGCACTTTTGTGTCCTTAAATGTGGCTTCATCACATTCTCATCTCCTCTCCTCGGTGTCAGTCCGCTGCCAAATCATCAGCGGCTATGTGTGTTTTTTTACATTAGTTATTTAACATGAAACGAGGACGATGGCAGAGTACAATGAGGTTTGCGCATACTCCCTCTTTGAGAGTTATTATCAGGGTTTTGACATGCTCTGAAAACTCTGAGTGCAGCAGGAGAGAGAGAGAGAGAGCTCCACACTGAGGACCAGCCCTCATTCTTATTTTTAACCACTCCCTAAATGACTTCTCCTTCAATAACCCTCTGCATCTTCATCAATCCTTCCTCTCTTCTCCCTCTTCATCTTCGTCTTCTTTTTGTTCCCTCCCTGTCTCTGAAGGTGGAAACGCATGCATTTGAATGAATTCATTGGTATCGATCAGCAGCTTCTAGACTAGCAGTGGCACTAAGGGCACGATGTGTAGCGAGAAGGGAACGGATGCACAGGGTTGATGGGAGAAGTAGTTTCACGTTGGAATCCATTATTTATATCTAGAAGCTCAGTTCCTCATTTTATGACTGCAACCAATAGAATAAATATGTTTTGGGGCGTATAGCTGCTGTCAACAACTGTTTACTCTCAACGGGGTGGCCGAGCAGCTATAGCACCGTAAATTACATTTATATACCCACAATAACACAAAATCCCATTTTCTTTAGGGTGATAATGTTATAAAATAAATCGAGAGACTTTCAGAGCTTCCTTTGAAAGCCTCAGTGGAAGCTTCGAGTGTTAGAGAAATGATATTTGATACAGCCTTAAGTGTCCGTGCTTGTGCACCCACAATGCTGTCAAAACTTTCATTTATTATTTCCAACTGAGTCTTAATACTTCGGGCTTAAGACGTTATTACCATAACACTTGTTGTCCCCTCCATCTGGTGCCATGGGGACAGGAGAAGACCAAACAAGGAGCCCAAAAAAAACGAGTTGTTCTTCTGACAACTCTTAAGTTCTGTCAGAGCTTCCTGATTGATCCTGAAAGCGTTTTAAAACGTCACTTTTTGGAACCACATTCCTTTCACCTACACAGTATACTCACTGCATCTTCAGCATGAGTCATCATCATCATCAGCAAGACGCGAAAATCTTCAGCGCGAACAATCTGAGAGAGAAAAGGCCGACGATGCCGGGCTCTCCAGCGTCACGGAGAGAAGCCACGGGTCAACAGGATGGAAGTTACAGGAGGAGAAAAGCGAATTGTTGGGCAGGAATTATGGGACATTGCGGGGAGGGATACAAACACAAAGAGCTGGAGGGGGGAAAACACAGAAAGAAAAGAAATATGGATGAAAGGTATAAGCTGCCCGGCGCCTCAGGTGGCCTTTCAGAAGCCGCGACGGGAGGCTGAAAACACTCGAGTGAAGAAAAAGAAATCAATGGTGCTTGTCATTTCTTTGATCTGTCTCTTTTTTCACGTGGCATCAGCTCTGTCTGCTTTATTGTAGTGCCTCATACCACTTCAACCCCTCCCTTCGTTGTCTATCGTCGCTGCTCTCCGGTTCCTCTCGCTTGCTTTCCTCTCACCCTCTCTCTCCATCCCTCATGCTCCCTAATGACTGAGCTGTTGGCAGGCGATATGAAGGCGTCTTATGAGCATAAAACAGCGAGGGAGGAAAATACTGGCTCTCTAAAATGTTAAATTGGACTTTGGACTTATCTCTTCTCTAACTCTTTCTGACTTTCTCGTTTTCGCATCCCTCCTGCCCATTTTCCAGCTTCCCTCCCTCCATCTCAGCCTGTTCTCCGCCGCTTTCTTTCTACTTCAATTTATTGCAACTTAAGTTGCTGACGCACTGAAACGGGCCTTTTATTAAAAAGCTGATATTGGCCAGCCACTCTCACCAGACTCATCCACCTCTGATGATGACGGTACCTCCCTGGCTGCACATAGTCAATATGTTTTTTTGACATTTTTTTATTTCACATGGCTGTCCAGAGAAATCATTCGGGCTCGGAGTGGGAGGATTTTACTCAACAGTCTGTAAAATCTGCAGTGAAACTAGCTTCAGTCCTCCTTGAGGGGCGGCTAACCCAACTCAAAGAATTCAATTACTTTTAGTGTCCACTGATGGGCTGTAAGGTGCTGAGGGGTTTCAGGGCAATAAAATGGCCTTATAAGAAATCCAATTATAATGCTGCCATGAAATATCTGGCTACTGGCTGCTTAAATGACAAATACGTTTGGAATCAGCCCGCAAAGGTTTTATTTTAAAGTTGTAGATTCTTCCAGTTTGTGCCTAAATTTCAATCCTATTCTATGTCTAAGATTACAACACTGCTCCGGGCTATTGCCTTGTTCTGAACCGGGGAAATTATTGCTACTTGGAAGTTGGTTTTAATTCTTTTGTATTGTCAAAACTCTATGCAGTTAGTGTTGTGAAGCGACTTTCTGGGTTATCGAAAGATGGTCAGCAGTGTGATGGTGATACACGAGATACTCTGTTACTACCACCTAATAACGCTCTTAGTCTCTGGAGGCACCTCTCATCCTTAGATGTGAGTCACGCTCACCTTCGGCCCCCGCCAGTTTTCAATTCCTATCTTTGTGTTGCATCGATGGCCTGCATGTCTTTGTCTCTCTCCGTCCTCTGTCTTGCCCTCCTCTCTCCTCTCTGTGCGGGGATCATCAGCCCAGAGGTCGGTGACCCGCTTAGTGGCTCTGGAACAGAGCAGAAGGGGCAGAGTCTGTGCCTGTGCGTGTTCAGCGTGTGCGCGTCCACCGACTTACGGCAGGGGGTTGGACAACCGCAACTAACAAGCACCGGGCACTTAGACTGGAGAGAGGGATTAGTGATTCGTGCCTCATGATGGGGGGGATGAACGATAGATGGATGGTACGAAGGGATTGAAAGTCGGGTTTGGGGGGTTTTTGGGGACACAGGGGAGGATTAAGACACAGTGAGGACAGAATAATTTGTACGTTGTGTCACAGCTTGGTTAAATAAAGAAAGAAACCTTGGGGAAGAGGAGGGAGAGAGAGATTGCAGTGAAGAGGTCAGTGTGTTAGAATAGGATTTGTTGTGTGGTTGTAGAGAGTCAGGTTACACTTGATGTGATTTGGTCTCCGGGGGCTGTCAGATGAGTCATCACTTCCTCTTGGATCCATGTTGGAGGTCCAAACGAAGCTAATTGTCTTTCTAATCAACACTGAACAGGCATGGCTCATTTCTGTCACGATTTAAGAGCCTTTTTTTAACTGTTTATTCTCGATCATTTTGTATCTCAAGCCAACATTCAGTCCGTTTTAACAGACTCCTCCCCCCCCTGTGTCTGTGTGGGCATGCCGCTCCTCTCCTGGCTCCTTCCTGGCTTCCGGTCGCCTCTGATTATCCACACCTGCCTACCATCAAGCTCATCACTCTGCAGTATATGAACCCCGGCTCCTCACTCACTCCTCACCAGATCGTTGCTGCAGCTGCGGTGGTAGTTTGTAGTTCTTGGCAGCTCTGTTTTGTGCAAAGAGAGTTATTTCTTCATGCCGTTGGTATTTCTTGTGCGGCAGGATAACCCTGAGCAATCAAATCAACTTTCCGAGCTCAGCTCAACCTTTAACTTTCTACTTTCTTTCTTTCTTTTTATTCACTTTTGCGAAAAGCCAATTAGGGTGATGGTTTGCTGTGTATGTCTGTGTGTCATCATGAAGCATTTGCTGCTTTAATTATCCTATCTTTATCTCACCAATTAAATCTCATCCTCTCTCCCAAGCTTTTCTTCTTGTTCACCTCTAATTCACACACACACACACACACACACACACACACACACACACACACACACACACACACACAGAGGTTCAGACTGCCTCGTGACTGTGTTCTCCAAACGTCAACTGGACAGCGTGGGCGGCTATTATTAATCTCTACAGGTACTAAAAAGCATTTGCGTCAATGCGTGTATGACGAGTGTGTGTGTGTGTTTTCCAAACACTCATCTGAGACACAGCGGTGCACTCGGTCTGTGCTCGACTGAAACACACAAATTACTGTTTTATAGCGAGACGTGCTCATTTCTCAAACAGCTTACAGCGCTGCAGACGCCACTCAATTACTCCTTAAGGAGAAAATAATTTGTGTCTGCCTTTTGTTCTTAGATTGTGCATCGGGCTAAAAACTGGCTGAGCTGTGCTGGGTGTAGACACTAGAGAACAATAAAAGACATATCCGTCAAATAAGATTACAAACTAACCCAGGCAAATGAGATGTGTACCGTCAATTTAAGAAGACAGTGACATAATGATTTTTCTGTGTGTTTCAGGGGGAAAAAACAGACATTTGAGCTTCAAACCTCGTCACAGTCTGGAAATACGCTGCATTCTTATGCCACATGGCAAAAGCCCATTATATTGTTTCCTAATCCTCAGAGTGTGCAGCCAGTCCCCAAACAGAAAGGAGCAAATCATAATTGATGGCTTCAGTTATCCCTTCAGCAGCCTGGGAATTAGCTACAAGCACTGTCAGTGTACAAGCATTTAATGTAACACGTTCAGGACGAGGGAATTAATACGAGTCTAACTTTATTAACTAGAGCATCCTGTTTGACTCTGTCAAGTTCACAGAAATATAAACAGGCCTGTGCACACAAAGTTGTTGGTGTAATCACCTAGCATGACTGAGGAGAGACTGTGGGTCAAAGAGGTCGGCCGAGTTTCATCGGAAGGTGTCCAAGCCCCACTGACACTGTGATTTAAATCACCAATCACACACACACACACACACACACACACACACACACACACACACAGAAGCAACTGCTTTGATGGTGAAACACGGTTTAATTAGCCGTCTAGTACAGAGGAGCAAAGTTAACGAGTACAAGTTGTTTGTTGCTCTTTTTCTATACGTGCACTATGATCCCTTGAAATGCCGTTCATTAGTCCGTAATTCAACCCTGAAAACACACCAAACACCTTCTTTGTTCACATGAAGTTCTGAACTGTTTTCAGGTGAAAACTAATGATGTTTTACAAGCTGTACTCAGTTATTAACAGCTCGAATAAGGATTGTATGCGTGGCTGAAAATGAGACTGTTACTTTTCATAAACAAGCAACACCTTCTATATCTTACAAAAATAAGATAAATTGAATCTATAGGCAACAAATCCTATAGATCTGGACCTAATCCTTCAATCTCTCATTGTGTTTATCATGCTGTGTTTGTACGTTGCTGTTTATTGTTGTCATTTGTGTGTTCTCTTTGTGTTTTTCCACTTCACATTTGAATGCTCCTTTATACAGCTCAGTGAGCATGAAGGTTTTTCAATTAACTATATGCACAGTTTAAAAAACACCGTAACATTTACATTTTATTAACCCCTTCATGTTTTGCCGTAAAAAGACAAATAAATATATTTTTCAAGGAGTATAAGGACATTAATATGTAGAAACCCTTTACAACAGACAACGTTGGGCAATTGTAGGGTCAAGATGAAGATGATTGTATTCATGGGTTTCAATTTTGGGTGTTTGTACGACCTAAATCCATGAAACAATGGCGCTGTATTGCATGTCATTTTAAGGCAACAGGGTCATTGTGACGGTGCCATAACGTAGTTGCATCTGTTGAAATCCTGTTTTGCCAAACAGGGAGCTCAGAGCTGAGATGAAGATTAGGAGAAGTGGGCAAACACACACACACACACACCAAACAGCTGATATGACACACACACACACACCCAGCTGGCCAGATAAACCCGTAAATGTGATCATTGGGCTAGCGCTTGACGTCACAGGGGTGCATTCGGGATTATTTATTTAGTTTTGCGTACGTGATGCAGCAGTTTAAAGACTTGTGGCGTTGCGTAACATTCCGTGTCAAGCGGATTGGGACACGATGTGACTAGGCTCGCTTTGATTTCATTAAAGGAAATACAAAGTTGCGTAAAAGTTGCCTAATGGTATTTGTCTGTTGTTTGCTTGGTGGTTTAATTTGCACAAACTCAACTTCTGTGTTTTGCAGATGGTTGGTGACAGATAAAGCTCTTTCCTTTGTTCTTCACCTGTACCTGACAGCATCACTTGCTTGGACAATCCTCTCTAACTCCTCATATTTTCTCACCTGCTGCCGAGTGACTCCAGTGACATCCCGCTATTTGCTGAGCAGCTTGTATTTCGCTTCTCGCTTGTCACAGGAGGTCGTCCGTCTCTCTGGTTGATTGTTGCTGACCTGCTGTTTCTGTGTCTCTGATTGACAGGTGGGGAAAGCGGCCTGGCTAGTGCTGTAGTCACCGTTCTCGTCAAGGAAACCAAGAGTCCTGTCCCGTTGCGATGGGGAAACAGAACAGCAAGCTGAGGCCAGAGATGCTGCAGGACCTCCGGGAGAACACAGAGTTCTCCGACCACGAGCTGCAGGAGTGGTACAAGGTACGATGACACACATTGTACACAGAAAATGGACAGTATTTGTGGTACCAAGTCATAGTAAAGATACTACTACCAATACTGCTGTTACAAAGTAACTTATTACATGTACTATACTAGAAATACTTGTACATTAGTTGAGTATTTCCGTTTTATGCTACTTTATATATCTACACCACTACACTTCAGAGGGAGATATTACAAATATGAAAGCATATGATTGTTTCCTTGTTATAGATTTAAAGTATAATGTGTATAAATTAGCTCCACTTTGACCTGATTCAACATCTTGCTGTGTAGTGCGTACACGTTATAGCATCAATAATATTATCTAATAATAGAATATATTGAACCCTGAGAGGGACAATAATCTATAACACCGATTGCAGCCTTGAATATGACAATGTTTGTCTGACTATAAGGCAGAGCACCACATGCTAGCAGCCTGCTAAGCCTCGGCATAATGAGGTGCCACAGTGACCTGACTGCAGGAGTTATCTCGTCTTGTGTGCAGGGACAGTGTGTTTGTGTAACGGCGATACGGCTTCATGCATGGATTAAACATATGGAACACCTGTGTGAGCGGTCCTGAATACAAACTGTACATGTTATCCCACCACCTCCCTGACTGAACCCAGGTCTCTTCACACTGACAGTGGTCATGATGGCAGATTAAGGAGATGTCATATAGACCGCATTGTATATTCCACGGGTCGTCGAGGGGCCTGAGGTCACTGAGAAGTTATCCAGCTGGTCTTTTATTGGAGAATGTATTGACGATAGATCCATGAAAAGTTGTGCCGCTCTCTCGGAAAATGTCAAAGACACTGGTAATGAAAAACAAGTTTTATTAAGAGCAGAGCTGTGTTGACTTTCCACCTTCGCTCATGAAAATATTTCACATGACGATCAAAAAGTAATTCCATCCTTTAAAATCAGGACAATGACTTCGTCACCTCTCTGCCTCTGTCTTAAAGGCCTTCGTAAGAAAAGGGCTTCGTTTCTGCTGAACAATGGCAGAGACTGACATGACTTTTTCTTCTCGGGCACTGTGCTGCTTTACTAATGTGACTCCTTGAAAAGAAGATAAAAGTGCTTTCAACTCTCAAAGACTAAGCTCCTTTTCAAAGAGCACTTCTTCAATCTATTCAGAACGAAGCGTTACATGAATGAAACATGTACTGGCTGAAGTTTTGTGACATGAATTTGATTCCTGATATTTGCAACCGGCTTTGAAATGGTTTTAGTTGGATCTGATGATGTAAAACTTCTTCCATCATAGAGATGTGTTATATTGTCCTGGAGCAACTTATGTTCACCCTTGTATCGCCTCACATCGTCTTCTCTCCAGGGTTTCTTGAAGGATTGCCCCAGTGGTACCCTGAATGTGGAGGAGTTCAAGAAAATCTACGCCAATTTCTTCCCCTACGGCGACGCCTCCAAGTTCGCAGAGCACGTCTTCCGAACGTTTGACACCAACAACGACGGGACGATAGACTTCCGGGAGTTCATCATCGCCCTGAGCGTGACGTCACGGGGAAAGCTGGAGCAGAAGCTGAAATGGGCCTTCAGCATGTACGACCTGGACGGAAACGGGTACATCAGCCGCGATGAGATGCTGGAGATTGTACAGGTGAGCAAAGGACTCTGGGTAATGATGTTTGCTTCAGGAAGAACCCATTTGGAACCCTTATTTCTAAGAGTGTAGGAGCTGTTCTGGCCTATGAGCAAACGTGTCACATGTGTGACTTCTGAACAAGAGGGCAATATGGTGCCATTCATGTTTAGTTTCCAAGCTCAAGGCGAGATAACCACAATGACATCATCAGAGTTATTTCCTCAGACTCTTCCAGAGACACAGAGGAACTTTTCACATGCTGAGTCATACTCCTCAATACAAATACATTGAGCTGTATGTGTAAATCAGTGGAGTTTCTTAAGGTCAATATATGGGGCACAAATCAAGTACAAGAGGATCCAAAATAGTCACACGGGGAGTAATAACATGACGTGTGTGGTGACCCCAAATAATGTCATAAATATGTTATTTACCAAACTTGGCTTTGCTTTTGGTAACCAAAAACAAGCCATCGACAGGAATAGACAGAGGGAGCACTTATGCTATATGCTCACTTTAATCATGCAACTTAATACATGCGTATGTGCAAAGAGGCTCAAGCACCGATGTGCAAAAACTTGAAAGGACATACTTAACGTAATGTGCTGACTGGCACAGGCAACAGTGCATGGAGGCTGTTAAGTACAGTCCTACATTAGTGCTGTATGTAATCCTGTCACTCTTCAAGAGAAGAAATAAAGACGAGATATTTGCCCGAGGATCTCACGTATGTCTGTGTTTGCAGTGTGTGTGTGTGTGTGTGTGTGTGTGTGTGTGTGTGTGTTTCTGGGTTCTCATAGATTAGCGGGTTAAATTTAACCCGAGTTCATCCCTGAGTGTGCAGAATACTGGGATTATCCTCAACCTCATTGAGTAACGTTATGTTGGATGGGAGAGGAGGGGCCCGTTGTGACAGTGGATTGGTTTTACATCACATTATGGGATAACGAGCGACATCCTCACAACATCCTCATCAAAAGACATGTCCAACAAAACATGGACACATTTTTCTTGTAAATTGTTAATGCTTTTTAAATTGAATGAAAATGGTGTAGGGAGAAGGCCATGTATGCCACAATTAAGATGCGTCTGCAAAATCACTCAAACTATCAGACAGCTATGTCAGTCCTTGGTTAGATACTTAAAGGTTTTCTATACAATATTCAGAGAATCAATATAGCAGCTGCCCCCGACCAACAGCGCCGTCACAGAAGCTTATGACCCACCCTGAGAACTGTTGATCAAAGTCAAACCATGAAAGAGAATATATAACCCAAAGCGTGGGAGGCAGCCTCATTGTCTTTTAGTATAACGTTTCTATATTTTGCGACGTACACACAGCTATTAACCTTTTTTTCGACATGAACTTGTTTTATAGCCCAAGAGATAAAGTTTTATAGCCGGTATCAGAAAAGCACAGAGGGCTTATTTTGTGCAAGCTACCTTCCCTTCTGAGGATGCTGCTGTGACACCGATCTCGTGTCAGTTTAACACCCTGTGCTCCCGATGGAGAACATCTGATTTAATGGGCACGTAAGCTGATCGTAGATCTGCGTCTGAGGCCAGCTGATACTCGGTGTTTCCCTCTGCTCACTTGCAGAGTTTAATTTAATGCTGTCAGGGGACGGGAGGCGCTCGGCTCGTAACGGTCAACAGATGAAGATGTATCAGATCAATACAGTAAGCTCTACTTGTAACCCCCCCCCCCCCCCCCCCCACACTGCTGGCATGTACCACTGTGGTATCATGGCGTGGTTTTATAGCCTCACAGACCCTGCGTGGGTATTTGTATACAAGCTGGCCAGGGAGCAGCTCTTGGCATCGGGAGTAACAAATGTCATTGATTGATGTGGACTTTAGAAAGCCTGTTTATCAGCATCTTGAAAGCTGCAGTGGCTTTATTTTTTAGTTCCGTTGTGTTTTTCGTTCTCTCCTGCTGAGTCTCCTTCATGGCTCCCTGCTGGCTTGAATTCACTTATCTTTCTGTTTTCTCTCCCACACCCACTCACCCCAAACCCCGTCTCTCTCCGTCTATCAGGCCATCTACAAGATGGTGTCATCTGTGATGAAGATGCCAGAGGATGAATCCACGCCGGAGAAGAGGACGGATAAGATCTTCAGACAAATGGACCTCAATAACGATGGTGAGAGGAGGAAATGGCAACATGGAGGGGTGAAGATGCAGAAGGGAGGAGGAGGGGAGGGAGGGAGGGATGGGTGGAGGGTGTGACAGTTTATTGACAATAACCTTTGAAAGTTGCTCACTTTACTGCACTCTTAGAAATAAAGGTGCTAACTAGAACCACATCGGGTTCTACCGCTTGTCTTCATAGTAGAACACTTTTTGGTTCCTGGTAGAACCTTTTATACAGGTTCCACCTGGAACACATTTAAATGGTTCTCCCTAAACCCAACATGAAGGGTTGTACCTAGAACCATCTGTTAATGGTTCCACCCAAAACCCCTCTATGGAGCTTCAAACCAGAACCTTTCAACCTTTTAAGGGTGCTAACAAGAACCCACCGAGGAGGTTCTACCGAGAACTCTTTTATATTCCAATAGTTTCAACGTTGTCATATAAGATTCATGTGTTCATCAATATAGAGGCCTAGATATTTATATGATTTAATGTTCAACTTATGTGATCCAACATGAAATTGCAAAGTGCTTCAGATTGTAGAAGAATTGAGTCTTTGTGTAACGAGGGTCGTATTCCTCCAAAATAAAAGCTTTTTTCCCTGGTTTTCTCTGTCTCCGTCTACCCTGCAGGCAAATTGTCCCTGGAGGAGTTCATCAAAGGTGCCAAAAGCGACCCCTCCATCGTCCGGCTACTCCAGTGCGACCCCAGCTCGGCCTCCCAGTTCTGAACCCCTCGCCCTGCTACGACCCTATCCCCCTCACCCTCTCTGTTGCTGTTGAAACAGTCACTCAAATCAATGCATGATGGTTCTCGTCTCTCATATCATCTCTTTTTTGTTCGTTGTTGTGTGCGAGGATGGAGGCGGGATTTTAAGGAGGATAAGAAAAGCCATCACTATCATTTTGCTTTCATTTTTTTTTTTGGATATTTGGGAAAACTGAAGGGACATGCGTACAGTTAACCACCAGGCGTCAGTGGCGTCCGCTAATGTTCCCGAATATCTCTCTCTCTCTCTCTCTCTGGAAAAATGGATTTCCAAGGAGCTCGTGACAAAGTGTGGATTTTTTGCAGGGTGGGGATTGCTCAGTTTGTCCTCCAACACACATGTACATCATGTATATACTGTATGTCTCTGTATATCACAAGACGAAGTTTGTCTTCATGTATGGTTCACACACTCTCTGGCATTGAAAAGGCAGTATTATGTAGCGCAGCTTCCTGGTCTGATCTGAATGGGTGGTCGGGGTGTAGGTGGGGGGGTGGGGGGGGTTATTGGGATTTTACTGCTATATGATCTTTCGCTGAGAAAAAGAAGGCCTGAGATCCCATTAGCTTTTTATTGATATCTACTGGCATTTTGCTGATGTTTTTTTCTTCTTTCATTTGTACATATTGTTTACCTCCTTCATACTGTTTTATTTATTCATTTTTATTCGTATTATTGTGCTTTGAATTTGACCGTATTCCAGTTTACAGTGACAGAGAGAGAGAACATGTGAGAGGAGATTGATCTCTTTGGGAGTTGGTGGATTTGTTAAAGTGGAAGATTCCGAGGCTCTCGTGGCTGAAGCGGATCCCATAATGCTTTTGATCGACGACACCAGTAGCACACATCGTCTGAGCCGCCATGTGTTTATAAAGCACGGCTGTGCATTCGGTGTGAATGCGCGCGTGCATGTGGATATATGCACTGTGTGCCCGCGGCTAACTTCTACAGTATTATAATGTTGTGTTGTTTCTTAATTTGTAAGTATTTTGAAGTTCTTTAACAACGAGCAGTAAACTTCTGAGGTAGTCGTAACCTGTCACTATACTGCATGATCCTACGAACTGACTAAATCCACACAAACCGTTAACGCACATCGCCATCTTTTTGTAGCTCTGCAGCCTCCTCAGCATTGTACCCGGCGGAAATGATCGAGTATTTGTCTTGCTTTGGGACACACCCCTCAACCTCTCCCCCTTCCTCTGACAGACAGAGAACTCACTAAGGGCTCGTTCATCACTCTCTAGCTGAATGCTTTTATTACCTCCTGGATTAGTCTGCTTGCAGAGCAGTAAGATGAAGGGACTTGTTTCATGAGATAGGAGATACTTATTCTGATTCGAGTTTTCAGGGTTTCCAGACATACAGCAGTCAGATCAGTGGGCGCGTTTACACTACATTCATTTATTAGCCTAATATTTGGAGCGCCAAGGAAGTTGAAGACGTCGAGACACGACACCCAATCAATCTCTCCAACGCAAAGGGAAGACACGAATGCGACATCCTTCAGAATAGAATACCGTGCACGTGTAAACACAGCTGCTGGTTGCAGGAATAGCAGCACCACTCCCGTGATCGAAGGCCCTCATTGTCGGGTCTGTTTTTTGAGGTTAACCACAAAACAAATTCTGTTTGTGAAGCAGTGAAGCGTTGGGCAGACTGGGACAGTTATGCACTCATACATCATTCTTTTAGGAAGGGACCTTCAGGTTCTTTACTTCTATAGGCTGATGCAGTATAATGTAGAAGTGTTACGGTGTTTAAAAGTGCTGGAATGTAATTAAATGCAGTTACTCGATTATCGCAGCAATATTCTTTTATGCTGCTTCATATTTCTGCTCTGCTACATTCCAGAGGGAGATGTTGTACATTTGACTGCAGTACATTGACCTGATAACTATAGTTAGTTACTTTTTAGATTAAAATGTTACAATCAGTACATATCAGTTCATAAATCATATTGCATTCTTATAGATTAAACTGCCCCAAAGTATATGAAACAGTTCGTATTAGCTTCATTTTAAGGTTGAATGTTTAATCCATAATTTAAAAGTCCTTCTGAAAAGGCTTCGTTGAAATCATTTCAGGTGGTTTAGCAGCCCAACATTTCACTACCTCACAAACTGAATTACCGTGTGCAGTGTGGGCAAAGTGAACTCCCAATGAGAGCTGTGCTGGTGCAGCTGCAGCCACACGACATTGGGCCTGACCTTGAAGTAACTTATTCCAAACATTTGCACAGGCGCTTCCTAATCAGCCGCACCTCTGCTTTGGGGATCTTATAGTGTCACTGCCTTCTGCTGGCAGGATCAGGAACACCAGTTGCTACCGTCTGATCCACTACAATTGAACCCCTTTTCTATTCTCACTGCCTCTGATGAACTGGTACCTTGTGTTGGATAAATACGCCGCCTTCTTTCTTTCTTCCTTCCTTCCTAACCTCTTTTTCCTTGCTTCCTATTTTTTTGTTGCATGAAAACCTCACGTGAGGATTGTCATGTTTGTTCCGTTGGACCTGAAAATCAAAATATACCTATGTGTTTCAAAGCTGCACGTGTGGACTGGTTTCTCATTTCTGGTTATGTAAGGAGGTGGAGAGCGTTTCTCTGAGAGAATATCTCTGTCATGCATTTGAGTGTCGCGGCCTGTAAAGATCCTCCGTAGGTCCTTATTAACAAACCCCTAACAGGACGTGGGTGAATGTGTTTGCACAAACCTGTCAGCGTGTCTACATGAGTGTAACCGGTCATTCCTGTCAGGTCACTCTCTGCTGCTGCCATCGCCACATTTTAAACTGAAATGTTTTCAGTGACAGTTCAGCTACTAAACACACAGGATAGATGCAAAACTTCAAATAAATACTTTATTTACGTGTCGACTTCACTTCGTTGAAAAAAATAAAAACAACTTGCAGTACTAGTTTCTCTTGGCCTGTAAAAGCAGAAAAAAAATGCACATGCACGTCTTTACTTACTAGAACATTTTCCTATTCATACTGTACCTGCCTCCATTATGTGTGTACACCCGAACATGAGAAGAATAGCTCCACATTGTGGGAAACACATTTTCGTTCTCCTACCGAGTTCGAAGATCGAAATGTCTGAGTGCTAAATATGAGGCTAGGGTCAGGAGGATAAGCTTAACCTAGCACGGAGACGGGAGGACAGCTAGTCCTAATTAAAATGTCCCATGTTCCCAGGGTCCCATATTCCCAGGCCAGGTGACCCCGTGGTTTTTACGGGAAGTTGTCTGCTGTAACCATAATCATATACGGTAACTTCATGGAGTCACCATAAGAAATCATTACGATTATTAATCAAATTGGAACCATATTGTTAATTAGTAGAGACTAGTTGTCTCCCCCTGCTTCCAGTCTTTATGCTAAGCTAAGTTAAGCAAGTCCTAACTCCAGCTACGTGCTTAACGCACAGACATCATGAGAGTGACATCAATCTTCTCATCTAACTCTCTGCAAGAATGCGACAAAGTACATTTTCCAAAACTATTGTATCAACTCTAATCCTTGTACAGGGAACGATTTGTCTCATCCGTCCTAATAGGAATAATTTGACCCTCGTTACAGCAGAAATACAAGGACACACACTCACATAACCGGCATCCTGCACACTGCAAATAGCCTGAGCCGCTGCTCAATAGGTTCATAGCTTAGAAGCACTGACAGGACAATGGGGTTGTGAGTATGATGTTTCAATCCAAGTATTGTAGCTCGCACTACAGTCTACACTCTCACAGAACTTCAAGACGCTCTGGCATGTCTAACATGTCTAACATGTCTAACATGTCTAAATCCAGAAGCTGGACCTTTCCAGCGTCGCCCTCTCCAGCAGTTGGTGCTTCTCCGCTGCCTTTTGCTGGCTGCCAACACGCGTTTCTTGCCTTCCTCTGTCTGACCTTTCTCTGTTGGGCTGGTGGAGGGGCCGCCTCTCCGAGGGAGGGAGACTCCGGTGCTGATGGGGAGGATGCTGTGGAGGTCTGCGCTGCTGTCTTGTAGGTTCAGTATTCCGTCTCGGAGGTTCGCGGTGACTTCGTGGAGGTTCAGTGCAGCGTGTTGGAGGTTCAGTGAAGCTTCTCGGTGGTTCAGTGAAGCTTCTCGGTGGTTCAGAGTAGCGTGTTGGAGGTTCAGAGTAGCGTGTTGGAGGTTCAGTGTAGCTTATTGGTGGTTCAGTGTAGCTTGTTGGAGGTTCAGGGTAGCGAGAGGGAGCAGCTTCCTCCATCGGCCTCACCACATTGATCTACACAAACAAATTATTAACCATTAAGTCCAATTTTTTAAATAATGGCTTTATTGAAAGCCGTCTTATGCACCATCCAAAAGTTTACATTTTGAGTGGAAATCTCACCGCTCTGCCAAAGTCCCTGGTTCTCTTACTGTTCGGGTAACAAGGTAGACCCAGGAATGAAACGCAGACAGCGAAGCACCGGGCAGAAAACACTGTCTGGATGACACAGGTCACGATCAGAGGCACCCAAAGGATCAGAGTGGTACTCTGGGGAGGGATGGAGGAGCGGAGTTAGTGGCAACCACCAGCTGGACCAAAGAAAACACAATCTGAGGCAAGAAGCAGCAGGGACACTGTGCGGTTAATGATGTGTTTCAGAACCTTATTTTTCCTCAGACGGCTGCGGAGCAAAGACACAGCAGCGAGTCAGCAATGTGAATAAAATATGTAGAGCAGAACGCATTAAAGTAGAAGTGCACGGAGGGAACTCAGAGAAGAAGAGCCGCTGTTTGTTAGGCATGCTGACTCACAGACTACAAAGAGAATGAATGGTAATAGTTGGGAGTTTTCTTTGGAATGCATGATAAATTATGCAGGAAGCACAAAAAAAAAAAAAAGAACTTGCATAACCATCATTACTGCCTCTAAGCAGCAGCTATGAACATCAGAACCAGAAGCCCAAAACACACTTTCAGGTGATGTAATGGGCCCCCCGGCAGCCATATTGAATGGTCCTTTGCCAATAGTCAACTCTGAGAGGACAGCGTGGTCTGCAGTCTCAGCAGACTAAAACTTAGTTACTTCAGACTAAAAGATAAATCTGGTTTATCTTTATTTTGGGTCATCTTTTTTAAACTTTATTCGGAGGCAAAACCAAAAGTGAGCACATTCAAAATGATACAAATAATCCTTAATTTCATGAAATCTGAAAAGATTGGTAACAATTTGAATATTCATCGTAATTTTATCTTCCAGATAAATTTGGCTAACATGGGGGTCTGATCGTCTCACTTCCTCTCATTTCATTTTTACCTATTTTTATTGCGTCGTTGAAGCGATCTCAGTTATTAACTCAGTGAATCGCGAACTACAAAACCAAGGCCCAAGTTTGACATTCAATTAAAAATGCCTTTTCAATTGGGCACCTATTAAACAATAACTGCAAAAAATCAATTTCTTCGTATTTTATATCAAAATCCAATCATCTTTTTTTCCCTGTAAAACTTAATGATGTGGGCTAACATAAGCTAGTACCAACAAATTCCACCCGATAATATCATGATATCCAACTATCAATCAATCTGCAACTTTTAGCGAATCATGCTACATTCTAAGCCCGCCCACTTGTTAGCGGTCCAATCAAATGTGAAGGATTTGATTTAAATCCCTCTTGTAACTGTGCATCAAATGTTCCATTTTCACTGGGAAAACGTCACTTCATACTGAAGCTGAAGACGCTCTAACTTCTGGTTTCACTGTTGGTGAACTGCAGCACACCTCACTTTTGCTGTATGCACTTTAACTTTAATTGGTTTGTTACTTCATGTGTCTTGTGATGACAGAATGTGCTGAAACCTCGGCATGACAGCAGTCATAATTGGATAATGACTCGAGTCAAACCCCACACACACTCGCTCTCACAGTAAATAAAACAACTGCTGTGCAGGTTGCACATCTCTCTAATGCTGTGTTTGAGCTATTAATGGCTGCAATCCGACACTGAACTCTGGCCTAAAAGCAACGCTGCATGTATTTACAGTGGGCCCGGCATTAACGCCTGCGTCGAGTATAAATCCAGCTTAAGACAAAAGGTCACTTAAGTGACAAATTGTAGTGTGCTTGCCGAGCTACAATGCCAAAGTCGTGCTGATGTGTGGCTGCAGCTGTGAGGCTGCGGGCCTGACAGCCCGTCTGTAGCACGCTGGAAGAGGACAGAGCCTGATGTGGACAGACGGGGTCGGGTCAGCATTCCTGCCACCCAGCCCACCGGCTGCACAACGTGACTGAGTGAGTGATAGAAAAGACACCCGGCCTCACGCCGCACACCATCAGTGCACACACACACACACACACACACACACATATAGCCTCCGTGATGTGCAGCCACAGTGCTCCGTCGTGTTTGTGCCGCAGTGACGATGGTCAGCGTTTTGAAAGAGCCAGCTGCTGGAGAAACAAAGGTCACAGTATCACGCCTTGATCTCAGCGTCCGTCGCTGAGCACGAATGCACTCACGTAGATGCGCGTGGGGTCAAAAGGACACTCGTTGGTGATGCTGGAGTAGCCGACGGCATCGGGGAAGCGGCAGTGAGTCAGGAGGCTCCGCCCGCCGTGAACGACGGCCCTCACCACGGACACGGAGAGCCCGGTGGCCGAGGCCGCCGCCGTGAGCGCCGCGGCCAGGCCCACCGTGAAAAGTGACCACATCTGTGGGAGGAAGAGAGAGGGAGAGATGAGAAACGCAGCGCTGGCTGTTGGGAAAATTAGGCAGAAGTACATAGATGAGAGGACAGCAAAGAATAAGCAATATTAATACAGACGGAGCAAATTAGTCAGATTCAAATCTGCATTAAAACATTAGATATGGAAGCAAAACATTTTTCATTTGCTAAATTTGCTAAAATTAAAGTAAAAAAAAAAAAAAAAGGTAGGCCTATGAGCTTCTCAGTTCCTAAAGGATTCATAATGGCCTGAAAGATAGCTGGATGTAAAGGAGGCTGACGAGGTTTTATATTTCTCTCGAGGACACCAATTCCCACGAAAAGATTAAAACAAACAATGAATTCATCATTTTGCGAATTAGTTGATTAACAGAAAATGAATGCTGTAAATAGGCAACAACAAATTATTTTTACTGTCGTTTGAGTGACGTTTCCTATAAGCTAGAGTCTAGCTGTTTATTCAGTCTCTTTAAAAACATTTTAATTTGAAACTACATGTTTGTAACCACTCTTTAAAGATTTACATCTATAGTAGGTAAAAAAAAAAAAGGCCACAGACAGAAGAGAGTGCTGCAGGAATGAGTCCTAAAGCCAGGAAATGAGTCAGCACTTTTGCTCTTCGGTTCCCTGGGCTCTAGTCGGTACATTTCTTTGACAGGTTTCTAGATAGAAGTCTGAAATAAGGTCTGTGGTTGACACAAGATTACGAGATTTGGATGTTTTATTCTACGATATAAAATACGTCAGTAAATATTCCTCTCAGGAAATTTTAAGCTTTTACTTTACTTTTACTAAAAGTGGATAAATGAGACTACTGGACGTCATCACGCCGACTAGTCCGCCTTCATGCGGCATAGGTAGTTTGTTTACAGCCTAACGTTTGCTTTTTACTTCTGGTGATTGCATCCACGCTTCAAAAATCCTGAAAGTGTTGATTATTTGTGAAGATTATCTTGCTGAACAAACCATTAGTAAGTATCAAAAACATAGTTTATTTTCTGCAGTAATCCATAATCCAATGGAAACATCACATCTGCTTTTTGTCGAGGGAACCAGTGGGAAGCTAACCACCCGGGCCTACTAAAACCCATCGTCCCTGCAGAGCTCTATAAGGATGTCTAAAAGCATCGAGAGCCACCAATAACAAGCTGTAGCATTACAAACCAAAGCTGTCAGCTGTGAGCAATGATAATGCTAAAGTGGGTAGAAAAACAGTGACCCTATCCAAGTTTCCAGAAGGCTAGACATGTAGGCACAGGGAGAAATTAAAAATCACTCTGTGAGTCGAAACTCGATAAGAACAACAAGGCCTGACGCTGTGTGAGAGATTAGAAGTTGTAGTAGATTAGAAGTTGAAGTAGTTTAGAAGTTGTAGTAGTTTAGAAGTTGTAGTAGTTTAGAAGTTGTAGTAGTTTAGAAGTTGTAGTAGCCGTCATGAAGGACTGTGTTAACATGACAAAAAGGGAGTGTTGCGATTACTTGTTATTCATGCACTGTCATAGCTGGATGACTGCATAAGATAACAAGACCGATGAGGAGTTTGACCAGTTTACGGTTGCTGTGGCTAACAAAGGAAACGGGGAGTGGTTGGTCCGCCCGGGCTCAGCTCGGGCTCAGCTCGGGCTCAGCTCGTCAGTCCCGTCCGAGCAACCCAACAGCTGGCTGAGTAAACAGAGGAGAAGCCGTTCTGCACGACCGCAGGGAGAAAACACAAACTATTCCAGCTCTTCAGGTGCAGACTCACACACCTGAGGTGACAGGCAGGAGCTCAAAGGTGCTTTTTTTGGGGGGGTTTTTCAAGTCCCCTTGACTAGATAGACTGAGACAAAAGCTGAGAATAAAAAGCATGAAAACATCAAAAGACAAAGCAAGTGTTTGTGCGGCGCAGACAGACAGATCAAAGTTAGCAGAGAGAGAGAGAGAGAGTGAAGACAGCAGCTCTGTTTACAGGAAACATACTAACCAGGCCTCTACTCTTCTTGTTTTTAGACAGGACGATAGCCAGAATGCCGACAACAATTCCCTGCAGAGACGAGACGGACGAGATTCAAAGAATGTTCACGTTGACCACAAAATAAAATTAACATCATTCTCAGTCTCAGACGCACTCAAGGTAGCAACACGAGGGGGAAGTCAAAAGATGATTTCTCTCAACACAACTACAAGCATTTCAGATATGTCTTCAGGTACCTCCGTGTGCTTTGATTGTTGTTTTTACAAAGCCAGAAGAAGAAGAAGAAGAAGAAACACTCACAGAATCCTTTTAACTTCACATCTAACTCATTTTAGCAATTGGAATGATTCAGATTATCAGATAAATCTTTGACTGATTCAAACGATTTTCTGCATTCTTTACATATATCTAAATTAAATTAATTTCCTATGTACATAAAAAAAAGAGGTTTCTTCAAGGGCCGTTTGTTCAGGAAAGTGGTTTCACAAGTAGCCCTAATGACAAGAAGCCCAGAGAATCCTGCACTATTGATTTTTGGATCAAGAACGTTTTCTGCAGACTTATGATCAATTCTAGCTACATTTTTAGATGCAAGTGTGGTCTGCAGGGTGCAGCCTCAGCCCTGATGGAAAATCCCACGACTTACCATCATAAAGTCTGCACTAATGCGAACATTTTTGGTGTGTTTATTGCTCTGTTATTTTGTAAATCTAGTTCGAAGGAATGTGTACTACGAGTTCCTGTATCCGCCATAATGTTCCCCAGAGCTGCTACAGGTTCACGGTGGATCTCATGCACTCACCACGAGGCCGGAGGTGAGGGCGACCACGTTGGAGATGGCGTACTCCATGGCCCGGGCCTGCTTGTGGAGGTTGATGTGTCGGAGCACCACGCCGTGCATCAGCGCCCCTAACAGGAAGTTAACGTGGCCGATGAGGATCATGCTCAGACCCATCTTCATCAGGGTCTTGGGCTCCTCCAGGCTGGCACAACACAAACCTGGACCACAACAGAGGAGGGTGAATTCTCATGACGTGACATCATCCACGTTGTATTGATCAGAGGCAGAGCGAGGTCAAACGCACGGCGGAGATGACACTTGTATTAATGATTAGCTGCTGAGCACATAACTACAGTACAGGGTGTTCAGACGGGAACCGTCCAGAACAAGTCGCTCAAACGCAAAAAGAAGAGTGACGCTGCATTTGACATGAAATTGAAATAGTAAATTAGCAATTTCTGCCTATATGGCATATATCAATAAAGATATTTATCATGATATAGCATGTTTTCTGGTAATTCAATCAATAAATAAATAATCACTTGGCAAAGCCTATTTTTCTTTACTCCTGTGTGACAAATAGAGTATTTTCTCATTTAATTAAGAACTTTAGTGAAATATGCGTGTGTGTGTCTACATGCATGCACACAAATACAGAGTAATTAGATTAAGACAATGAAGAAGTATTACCACAAGCAGAATTCTTATCGCTTCAGAGTTTTGGAGAAAGTTGAGTTGTGTGCTTGTGATTATCGATTTAGACGACTTAATTGTGCGTCACAATATCTGACTTTCACGATATGATTCCATTAGAAAGGCGATAAATGATCACGTTGAATTATTGCTGGCACAACCTTTCTTTATTGTCTTAACTCAACACACACTGCTCTCCCATGACAGAGAACCTTTCAAATTAAAAAGATACATTTAGGACAAACGTGTGTCTCGGCTTAATTCATAATCCAACCTCTGAAAACAATGAGATGGTACATCTGGTCTACAAGATGATTAATATAAACCTACACATCTGTATGTGTGTGTGTGTGTGTGTGTGTAACATGGTCACAGCTGAATATGTCTCACTCACACATTCCTGCATTCACTGAGACAAAAACATATGCAGACAATTTGCATTTGACATCAGCATTCACACTATTGTTCAGCCTCAGATACTTTCACCACGGGGGCCAAAAACATACTTTAATTTACTTAAATGAACGTGGAATATCAGGACTTTGATACGGGCCTGCTTTTGATTCATCCTAAGAAACAACTACAACTTCAAAACTATTAGATTATTAATGCAATCAACTCTTACATCACAGATCATCTCCAGGCAGGTGTGCCACACCCGAACAAACATTCCGAAAGTTTGAAACAAACAAACTGCTGCAGTCTAAATTCATTTAAAATTCAGTTCCCAGACACATGGAGCCTTTTACCTGCACCGGCCATCTCTGTTAGGTCACCATTCGGTTACAGTGACAGCGCGTCTCGTGCGTGGAGCTTATCCGCGTGTCCTCTTAACTCTCCAAACGATAAGCACCTCACCACTCTCACTCAGCGGGACAGACAGAAAGTAAAGTGACAACTTCTCACGTTTTTCAAAATAAGATCCCATCATATTTTAGAATGTCTCAACGTATACGTTTGTTTTGAAGTGCTTTAAAAGACCAGTTATTTAATTACCTCGAGCAATTACGTGCAGTAGTCTCGATGACAGCCAGAGAAACTTCCAGAAAGAGCAAATAGTCCAATTGGTTCAACGAATAAAGAAAATAACCGAAATTCTGATTATGTTCGATTAATAATCTGCAGTAAATTAATATTTGTAATACTTTTTTTAATTCCCCAAAATGCTCTGTCCACTTAGTTGTTGTTTTTCTCTGAGAAAACATTTAATGCTTTTATTTTGAAACCAACGTTGCTATTTGCCCGTTGCCTGTAGAATGTCTGCAACCTTTACACAGGTGAACGTGCACCTGTTAGCGCCTGGCTGCCTTCTGTGTTTGAAAAACAAATACAGTCATCTGCCTGTATTCATAAATGTTATGTTTATGTTTATTTTTCCCGTTATGGACATTAACCTCTTCTACTAGTTACAGTGTCAACACCTGAATCAAAGCCTGGAAAAAAAACATGAGACACCTGATTACCAGATAAAAGAGCAGCATATACTATATAAATTAGGAATGTTGTAAGTATGTATAGTTGCCTCAGCAGTACACACATAATGCACAACAGTTGAACTCTGGGAGGGATCATTGCCAAGTTTTCTGGAGACTTTCACATCCGTCACATGAAGTAGTGTAGTGTAGTGAGCCTGTAGTGCCACCAGGTGGAGAAATGGCGCCATTAAAGGAGGAGAAGGCAGATCTTATCCATGCTGTGGTTTTTATTATGTAGTTGAAAATATTTTCAGTGCTTGGACAATACATATATATATATATATATATATATATATATATTTAGGGAATACAAGTAACAAATAATGTCAGTTTTGGTTATTGTCGTGGAGACATTTATGAGCAATCTTTAGATCAATGACTTCAAATCATTCAGCTTTTTTTTGCTACTGAAATCATTATTATACTTACACTTACACTACAATTTTTCTTTTAAATATCATTACAGAGCATAGGACTGTTTCTTACAATGTTTCTTACAACATGATATTTATATAGAAATTATACATAAAATTACTTTTTAAATGAAAATACCCTCAAAGGGAAAAATGATTGTAAGTCAATTAAAGGCATAACAACAAGCATCGATTGCCTATTATGACGCGAGAGAGGACTTGCAGTCCAGGTTCGGGTGGACCCTCCTCGATGGGGTCTGGACGCTGCCTCTGTGTTTGAGGGTCACCATCCGGAAAGCAATCAGGTAGAAGATCTCACAGATGTTGAGCACCACGCACACGACGGACGCCCCCACCATGAAGTAGGTGAAAACGGTCTTCTCGGTGGGCCGGGATATGTAGCAGTCCACCAGGTTAGGACAGGGCTTGACGTCGCACTGCACCTTCCTGGGTAGCTTGAAGCTGTGGTAGACGTAGTGCAGCAAGTAGAGGAAAGTGATCTCGAAGGTGGTCTTGATGAAGAGGCTCGACAGGTAAGTCCACCACAGACCGCCGTGCTTTTGGCCCGGGTTGTCGTACAGCCGGGTGTCCGCGCCGTGCTTGGCCCGGTACTTGCGCTCCCGCTCCTCCCGGTAGGCCACGTGCAGCACCACCATTAAGGACGGGCAGGTGACGAAGATGAGCTGCAGCGCCCAGAGGCGGATGTGGGAGATGGGGAAGAAGTAGTCGTAGCAGATGTTGGTGCACCCCGGCTGGCGGGTGTTGCAGTCGAAGTGTCCCTGGTCGTCGCTCCAGACCCGCTCGGCAGCCACCACGAAGACCAACACCCGGAAGACGAAGACCACCGATAGCCAGATGCGTCCAAAGGCAGTGGAGTACTTGTTGACTCCGCTAAGAAGACCCTGGAGGAATTTCCAATCCATGAGTTCAGCTTTGATCGGCTTCTTTTGAGACTCTTTAGAAAGATTTTAAAAACTGGAGCGCTAGAACACAATGAAGAGACAATGACAGAGTTAGGCAGTTACTCAGAGAAACACAAGGTTTTAAATGGGAAATTTACCCCAAAATCTAAAATACATGTTGCCGAGTGTTGGAGATATCGGCCGTAGAGACGTCTGCATTCTCTCAACTATAACGGAACAACATGGCACTCAGCTTGTTAAGCTCAAAGATCCCAAAAAATAAAAAAAAACTGAAAAAAACAGAAATCGGGACCCGGTTATTCAAGATAATCCACAGACCTTTTTGTGAACAGTTTTCATGTATATAGTTCCAACATGAAACTGCTCACAAAAAGGTCTGTGGATTATCTTGAGTAACCGGGTTATGGATCCTGGAAAGAGACATCGCTGAGGAGTTTTTTAAACGTTTTTCTTTTTGGAACTTTGAACACCGCAAGCCGAGTCTACAGCCAACATCTCCCAAACTAGGCAACTCTCAAAACAATCTAGATCGATAGATAGCACTACAGGTAAGAGGGTAAATGTGTATTTTTGAATGTCCCTTTAAAATCAGCTTTGATTTAGCTAAATATTCTATAATCCCTTCCAAATAATTCACTGCGTACTTAACGCAGTACTTCTCTTTTCCTATTAAACCAGTTCTTTGGCAGCTATAGAACCTCAATCCCCCTCTCCTAAATATGACTCTTGAATACTTAAATTGCTCAGTTTACCTTAAGAAAACCACTCAGTCCATCGTGTTCAGATGAGGAATTCTCTGGACAGGCAACCTCTCTCCGACAGCGGGTATCGCGTATTAACTGTCCACAAGAAACCACTGTTGGACATTATCAGGAGGTGTGGCCACTTCTTTGGCATCCACCCAAAATGTACCTTTAAACCTCCAGCTACTTCCTGTCAGCATTCATTTATCTTCCACTTGTTAAAGTCACCTTTACTGTGACAGTTGTATTGTACAGCAAAACACACATCAGGGGTTCCACCGAACGAGGAATTTGTTTGCAGATGAATACAGGTGATCAGGAACATCAGTTAGGCCTTACTGGAGACACATGTAGGTGTGGCTGTCTGCTCCGATCACCACGTTTCTCAAGAGGTGACTTTGTATCAGCTCCATTAGGCGGCCGCGATGCGGCGATATGCCCCTTTGTATCCTTAAATCTGGATTTAAACAGGGTCACCACCTAGCATTTGTTTGTGCAAGCACTCCGGAACCATTTGCACTCAAATACACCCGAGATACGGAGCCCCACTATCGCAAAATCAGATACAACAGCGTTTTGCTCGTTCTTTTTCTCAGGTGAGATTGGTACACTCAGTCTTAATCTACTCTCGGCCTGCTGGTCTGAAGGATTGCAGGATGTGGTCGATTGTCAATAATGTTTCTCCCATCAGTAACCGAGCGTTGATCGTTTTGTGCCCATTTGGAAACGTCACGATGTGTGTTTTCCTCTGATTATTTTTGGACATGTTGTACTCCACCATCTACATCTCTATTGGTTCATCTAACTCTGCACTGCTGCACCCTGCATGCTTTAAAGAGCCGAACACACAGTTGACAAAGCTCTCGCTCTAAAAAATGACCTCAACAATATTCAGCTAATCAGTCTAAAGGTAAGATTTCTGTGCAGGAATAAAAGAGGAACATGTGGCAAAGCAAAATTTCACAAGATGGTTGTTTATTTGACAAAATATCATCTTTATTTTCTGGTTGAAGTGAGTCCGTTTGTGTTAAAGTACACACACGGCAGCTCTCACGTCTCAGAACAAGTTAAGCAGTTTTACAGATAACAAAATAATCTCAAGTAACAAATATATTCTTATAAATAGTCAAATTACAGTAAATCCCCTTTAATTTATCAGTTATTTTAGATCAGAAGCCTTTAAAAAGCCAACCGCATTATGGGACAAACACATTACACCATTTTGATGAAGAAAAGAAGAAACAGAAAATAGGATATGACCTTTATAAAAACATTTTCTTCAAAACCACGGACATTTTGCTGATAAATGTGGCCAACAGTACAAAAGCTACCAAACATAGTTCTATATTCCCCCAACATGTCTCTCAGGAGACTGCTATGCTGTACGCTGGGGCTGAGCTCTCGTTGTCCACCGTCTTCTCCGGGAGCGGCTCCTTGAACGCAGAGTTCTCCTTCCCGGTCAGAGGAGTTCTGACCATCATGAAGGAGTTCTCCCTCACCGAGCGACGTTCTCCTCGGCAGCACTCCCAGAACCTCTTCCCGCACAGGTAGAAGATCTCGATAAGCGTGAGGAGGATGCACACGAAGCTGGTCACCACCATGAAGATGGTGAATATTTTCTTCTCCGTGGGCCTAGAGGAACACAATGGTCACATAGTGTAAGATTAACATTTCCAGTTCAGCCATTGAGACTCCAAGATCTGTAACTATGAACCTCGGAGGTAAACTTACCGGGCGATGTAGCAGTCCACCACATTGGGACACGGCTCCTCGTTGCATTTCACCAGCGGCGGGAAGAATGTGGCCTCGTAGATGTAGAACAGCAGAAAGACAAACACGCCGTCCACCAATATCTTAAACAGCAGGCTGAAGAAGTAGGTCCACCACAGGCCCCCTCGCTTCTTCCCCGTGTGGTCATACAGAGGGACGCAGTCCTCCCCGTGCTTCAGCCGGTGCTTGCGCTCGCGCTCCTCTCGGTAGGAGACGTGGAGCGTCACAAGGAGGGACGGGCAGGTGACAAAGATCAGCTGCAGGGCCCAGAGGCGCGTGTAGGAGATGGGGTAGTAGTGGTCGTAGCAGACGTTGTGACAACCGGGCTGCCGGGTGTTGCAGTCGAAGTCCTTCTGCTCGTCACCCCAGACCTTCTCGCAGGCCACCAGGAAGACCATGAGCCGGAAGATGAAGACGATGGCGAGCCAGATGCGGCCGAACGCCGTGGAGTATTTGTTCACCCCGCTGAGGAGGCCCTCGAGGAAGGCCCAGTTCATGGTGTTGTTTCAGATGTTCTTTTGGACCACCTTGAAGAAGAAAAAGGAGGCACCAGAATGCGGCAGAAGGCTCTCACACAAACTGAACTCAGACTTGCACGAAGGCTCTTTAATAGAGCACCTATTACTGCTGCCTTCTTGGCACAGGTCGAAGGGGAGGGAGGAATATCGAGGAGAGCAAACATGGACTCATTCCTCAGCTGGAGTCACTGGTGGAGCTGGTTGATAGCAAACACCTTGTTTAACAAGAGAGAGAGAGAGAGAGAGAGAGAGAGAGAGAGAGAGAGAGAGAGGCAGGGAGATTGCTGGATACTTTAATTCACACAATGAGGTTGCTGTTCAGGGTGCTGCAAGTTAAATATTAAAGAGATAGTTTGACATTTTGGGAAATACCATTATTCACTTTTCTTGTTGAGATTTCGATTAAAGATCAATACCTCGCTCACATCTTAAATATAAGCTACAGCCATGAGCTGACCAGACTCTCTACAAAGTTGGAAAAAATGAATCCGCCCACCAGCACCTCTCACCGGTGGGCAGATTTAATTGTTTATAGCAGATAATTGATTAATTGACAATTGATTTTTTCTCTCCTTTCAATCATGAACATTTAAAAAGAACAACGATGTCAAAGCATCATAATAAAAAATAACACAATATTATGAATATTAACACATCATTAACATTACATTACAATTGTTATATAATATACAGTATGACAATTACATCATAGAATTATATGTTAATCGTCAGAGGTGTATGAAAGCACAATTGTGTGGCTGTTGGAATCTTAAAGGCACGTGTTTGTCATGTTGGAGGCACGCAGATGACCTTTAGAGGTACGAACGAGACGGTTACTACCGGGGACAAGCTCCTCTACTCTAAAAGATATAAAGGTAGCGTCTGGTTCTGGGAGTGCATCCACTTGGTCCCTTCAGCTTCAGCACACGTAGAGTTATTCAGCTGGTGTTGCACTACATTAGCAAATGCACATATTTAAACTAAGAAGGGGTTTGATAGACGATGGAATTAAACAGTATCTACACTGTAAAGAGAAACCATCATAGTGTTACAGTAGTACAAACAACGCTTCAGCACGAGTCAGTAGCTATACTTATAATGGCCTATGATCATAATTGCTGTTTTTGACTGTACATTTGACTTCATCGGTGATGATGTGGCACAACATGCCAATGTTATAAACAAAAGGGATCAATAACAAAACACATCCACTGCGTTTTATTGTAAATCAGACGATTATGAGGAGTTCCTGGGCAATCCCGCAGCATTTCATCTGGTGAAAAACCCTCAGCAGTGGGATTAAAAGTATGCTATTGATTTAAAAGATGCTATTATCATTATTATTTTAATCAGCATTATTGCCGACATCGATTTTCATATAACTTCTTCAATAAATGCTTGCAAATGAGCTTATATCTGCAGACAAACGCACTTATGTGCTTGGTTGTTGCTGCGTCGAGGCAGACAGATTTAAAAATATACATTTTAATACCTGAACAAGTAAAAAAAATAAACTACTTATATTGTGAAAATGTTTTTATTTTTAAATTAAAAATATTTGCTCGGGTTTATGAATAAACCAGGTATGTGAATAAACATGACCAAATAAAAGGATAAACTACTTAAATTATGAAAATAGAGTGCCACTAATGCTTAATTAACTAGATATGGGCTATTATGTAGCCTATGACATTATTAATACATTTTTTTTATTTTAGATATTCATTTCCAAATCTTTTTTTTACTTTCATTTTAGGCACATTGTTATAGAAGCCAATTTCCGCAAGCAAAAAAAAAAATCACTACAAAAATTAAATAATTTCATTATTCTTTTTTTTTAAGTTTACAAAAAAATACAATACATTTTTTTTTACTTGATTTAATTTTGTAAATTTAAAAAAATAACTTTATATATATATATATATTTTTTTTTTTTGCGACGTAAATGGGCTTCAATACATTGCTGTTATTGGTTAGCTACGTAATTTTAGTAAGTACAGTATAACCGGAAGTCATAATTGTAATTTTTGCTAGCTTGACAGTGGTCATAAACTGAGACAGACTCCTCACATTTGCATAGCCCAAAGACAAAATGACCCCGCACCGGTCACCCTCTGCGCGTTAATTCACTGTCACCTCCGGACCCAGGACTTATATTTCTTTGGAGAGGGTTTAGGGGGAAACCCGCCACTTTCCCTTCAGTTTGCATCATCTCCGCTCTCCGTCCAGCCCCGGCTGCTGCTGTCTCTCCACAGCAACGGGAGGTAAGAGAGAGCTGCTCCGCTGCGGTGGGACGATCCGCCGCTAGCTGTCGGCTAACTTAGCTTAGCTAAGCGAGCTAAGTCAGTTAGCATCTGGCTGTGTCCCAGCCAGCGAGCTAAGTCAGTTAGCATCTGGCTGTGTCCCAGCCAGCGAGCTAAGTCAGTTAGCATCTGGCTGTGTCCCAGACAGTCGAACCTACCGAACCAGATGTTTGCTTGCCAGCCACATTTAACTGTAAATGTTTCGCACATAGCCGCCCATCTTATGTACTGTCGATGTAACTTCAAAAGTGGAAGTTTTAGATAAGTTGTTAGCCAAGATAAAACAGACTAAAGTGTAAATTTAGTCAAAATCCGTAGTAATGTTTTATATGGCCTTCAAAATAAAAGCGCAACTGTACACTGATTTTTCATAAAAACAAAGCTACACAAGCGAATCTACTTAGTTGCATCCTGTCATAGAGTTACATTAGAAGTGTTGTGTTTCTCCAAATATTTCACGTACAACTCTTGCCAAGCTTTGCATTAGAACCGAAACAGCGAGCTTTATTAATTGTTTATAATGTAAAGTATATAACTATAAAGTTTAACTTTCAAACAAATGTACCCTTATCACCTAGGTAAGTTACTGTAGGGTGGTGGCTTTTTCTGCTGGCTCACTTATTGTAAATAAAATATGTATTTATTTTGGTTTAAGTCAGGTACTTGTTATTAAAGAGACGTTGGAACGATCAAAAACGGGAGTTTGTACTGTTGCTCTTATTCTGAAGGTTACATTGCATTACTTCCGCTGTCTATACGTCACGCACTTGCTAACTTGACACAACAAGGCAGCGAGCAGCTATCGATGTGAGAGGCTGGTGCTCAGGGGGGAACCAACCGGAGTTTGACGGCGTTAGCTTAGCCAGCTATAGCCTGCTAGCGGAGTCATCTGCCTGTTGTCGGGTTTTTGCCAACATGCTAACAATGCTAACAGGGGCCGCTTAACAACCGCAACACACTGCAGCAAGTCTCCTCTGTCCCGACTCTGCAGAGGTCCAGCCGAGCTGAGCTCCGCGGAGCCATGCGACAGTGGTGCGTCCCCGCCGCGACCCCTCGCACCGAACCACTCCCGGGGCTCCTGTCTGTGTCACCTCCTCCACCGGGAGGTAAGATAACCGGTTTAACTTTAACTTTTTTTTTTTTAAAGCGAGAGCCAGCTCGCTGCTTTAGTTCTGCATCTTTGTTGGTTTTGCACATAAATAACCCACAATATTACCAGTGTGTGCAGACATACTGTAGCTCTGATAGGTGCTGGTCTGTAAACACTCCACATTTCAAACCTAATTCTCTGTATCTGACAAGTTAACTTTGTTAACTTTGTCCTAAAACTATTGGATTTGACACATTTTAGAAAATGAATCTTTCTGGTGAATTCGGCATACATCCCATTTAACAATAGCAACTTTTTTAAAGGTAGTTCTGTTTGTTTGAGCCGTGTGTTTAGGTGTAAACTATTGATGGACAAGGTCACTAAATCACACCTATGCAGAGTAAGTCCATCAGATGGGTATAAAGTTATGTTGTCCCAGATGTCTGAATGAGTTTACTGTGATCTTCACACAGCAGCAGCAGCAGTCTTTATAATTGATGGAGAAGGCTTCAGACCCTGCACATGACAGGCATGTACAGGACATGAAGGGATGGATGGATGTGACGGGACCTGATGTTAGGTTATGTATGCCAGGGTGATCCTACTTTAATTCCACCCTGGACAAATGGAGCAAGGTTAGCCCCAAGTGTCTGTGCCAAGTGTTTGAAAGGGTGCCAACATTTCCAATGACCCAAGAGCATCCTCAGAGGAGAATGCAGTCTTCACTTTTACTCAAAGTTCTTTGGTATTAGCGTAACTCAAATCATTTAATTTGATTATCATTTAAAGCGTTGTAGTCGAGATAAATAAACTCCCAACAAAGGAAGCGTCGTGTTTGGATTCAGCTTTAAATGTCTTTAAATGTTTTTCATCTATTAATAATCCTTTTCATCTTTTATCAGTATGTCTGCAGGTTCCGAAATCGTTTGCGACATTTTATCTAAATTTAAGACCCATCAAAGGTGGAGATAAATATAGAGGTATATGTCTTGGTAACACTTTGTGCTGTTTATCTGGTGAGAAATCACCCGAAGCTACAGACTTTTGGGGTATTAATAGGGCTTAAGTTGGTTCGTATTCACCTACAAAATTGGTCTTGTTTCCTTCAAAATGCCAGCCTAAAATTATTATTCTTATGATGTCTGCAGATGCCAGGATGGAGTGCTGTGAGGCGGAGCCGCGCTACACCATCGAGCAGATCGACCTCCTGCAGCGCCTGCGTCTGTCCGGCATGACCAAACCTCAGATCATCCACGCTTTGGAGTCCCTGGAGAGGCTGGACCCGGACCACCGCCCGTCCCACTGTGACTCTCAACCCGCCCCGTCCAACAACAACACCCCCGCCGCGGCCACCCCGGCCCCCCCCTCCTCCTCCTCGTCCTCGTCCTCCTCGCTCTCCCTAGCCTCCGCCACCACGCAGACCTCCGGCCTGGACGGCGCCGCGCTGTCCCCCAGCAACAGCTACGAGGCCTCGCCTCCGCCCCTCTACCCTCCCAGCGTGGCCGTTCAGCGGTCGTTCAGCTACGACATGATGGGAGAGGAGGAGTGGGACCTGGAGGAGAAGGTGGAGGAGTACATGAGGTGAGGAACGGTGGTGGAGCTCACGGTTATCGGAGAGAATGGTCGAGACAAAGAGAGACTATTATAACGCCAGATAATGACAGCTACCCTCCCCTGAGGCGCAGGCTTATTCTCCAGAATTTTAGTGGAGTTAATTCAGGTCAGGTCTTTAGGGACGGCTGGGAGAAGAGAAGCATCAGTGAATAAGGTTAGTCAGAGCAAAGGCTGGTGTTTTACCCACCACGTAGTCGTTCTAATGCCGCCACGGCTTGTTGTTGCTTTTGCAGGAGAGACAGCAACCTGGTGAAAGAAGAGATCAAAACGTTCCTCAACAACCGCAGGATCTCTCAGGCAATCGTGGGCCAAGTTACAGGTACTGTGTTTGCTCTGTAAAGCTAGTGGGCAGGTATTCTCTCCCACAGTCTCATGATGGAGTTGAGTGTGATGTCCCGATGAGGATTGATACTTGATTAAATAAGTAGAAAACACTTTTTATCAGGCTTTTTTCTGTGTATTTAATCCACTGAGTTACAATAAGAAACCTAACCGTCTGCTAAGCTAACTGGCTAAGATGAAGGTCACCGTCTGACCAAACATAAACATGAACAGAAAGAGAAGTGTGTGGGACCGACAACACCGTCTCTAGATTCTAGAGGTTCTGGAGTGAGGGTGAGAGATGTGTCATCTGTGCTCTCACTGATGTTAAACAGGAGATGATAAACTCTCCTGCTGAAACCCAGAAACAGAAGATTAATCGTCGGCCATTTTGATAACTTATTTATAGTTTAAGTCTGTCTCGCTATCCAGCTTCTCAAAGTTTCTCTGTTTTATATTATTTAAATGAAAAATAAGTCATATTGGGATCCAAGGAACTGATGAGCATTTTGCTGAAATGTTATGTCTTAAAAGATTAATTAATTAATCAAAATATAACTGACAGATAAAACCAATCGTCAACATCCCTTTGTTATTTAGTTTCTTCCAAAGATAAAACTGAACTTGACATGTTTTTTTGAACCCTTTTTAAAATTACTTATTGAATATAATGCTGAAGGAAGAACAATGCAATAGCTCAGAGCAGGTCGGTAGAAACGAGCTTGTGGCGCCCGCAGCAGGCTCCACCTCGAGGCAGTAAATCGTGAACTACAAGTAGCAGCATGTTCTCAAAGTACTGCACCAAATCACGTGTCCTTAATTAAGGTATTGATATTGGGGAGGCTTTATTAGCTCAACAGGAGCTGGCTCACAGCCGATCCCCACGGTCCAGATGAAATGAATCGATGTCTTTAATGTGTGAAGATGACATGCCTCACCCCCCCCCCCCCACACCCCACACCCCACACGCAGGCATCAGCCAGAGCTACATCTCCCAGTGGCTGCTGCAGCAAGGCCTGGAGATGAGCGACTCCAAGCGCCGCGCCTTCTACCGCTGGTACCTGCTGGAGAGGAACAACCCCGGTGAGTCTCCGGTAGCAGGCCGAGAGTCGGGGGGGGGGGGGGGGGGGGGGGGGGGGGGGGCAGGACCGTGTTTCAGGCACGGTGTGGAGTTTGACTTCTACAGAGCAGGGGAGTGGGATTATAGATCATTAGGATGATGGATGCTCGGTACAGGAGGACTGATGATGAGAAGAAGTGCAGATCAGCGCCTCAAGGTTGAGTGTCGGGTTAATGATGATAGATTAGATAATGAAGGAAGGCTTGAAAAGAAGGATAAGAACTTTTTTTTGTGAATGTGAACTGCTGCTTGCTATCCTGCCTCCCCCCTCCCCCCCCTCCCCCTCCTGCATGGTAAACCCACACACCTCTAATTCCTCACGCTAACTCCATCCCGGCCCTCGAGGTGCTGCGAGGTCGAGGAAGGACACGAGACGAATCTCTACATTTCAGAGGAAAGACGAAGGATAAAGGTAGTTCTGTCACAGGAGAGGCTGATCGATAGGATCAGGCCTTCTGGTTTGGAAGTGAAACCGTAGCGGGGGAACGCGGTTTGTCTGTCCGGGGTAGAGTAACAGCTCGGGTAGGTGTCGACCTCTCCATGTCCTAGGATGCATGGATACTTATATAAAACACACTGGTCTGGTGTTAAACAGATACAACACTGAAGATGCTCGGAGCTTTTATTGGTCTGCGTCAGGCAGACGTTTCAAATCATATCGGACATTTTCATTTTTACATTATGAGTTCTATGAAACAAACAAAGCCGCCGATGGACCTTCTGCCGACCCTGCCGTCTCCCCTCATCCTAATCCTTTATATCCCCCCCCCCCCCCCCAACCCACCCAAGCTTTGCCGTAGCTCCTCTGTAAATCTCAGCCCTGATGCTGGAGGTACTCTGGTGCTGGTTTTCATTCCTACATGCCTAACAAACCGGTTATTAACAGCGATACTAACAATAACTAATTTCCTCGGTGGCCACAATGCTTTGCATCCGATATAGACTCCTATTGACCTGCCCACCGTGAATCTAAAAACAAAGCTCAACAAAGTCAAATTGACTTCTTATCGGCGGATACAGTGTAAAACATGATAAAGCAGCCATTTGTTGTTACATTTATTTCGGCTGGAAGCTGCCAGGCAGGTCCGCAGGAGTGTGTCACGTTACCCAAATAACTCTCAATTTCCAATTAGCTTAAACTGGTGTCCATGACCTAATCCGTGGCTGTGGCCCGCCTGACCGTTGGTTTTGTCCCGACTGAAGGGCTGAGGTGGAGTGAAAGCCAGCACAGCGTGAGTCCCATGCCCAGGACGGTGGCGGGGGCGAGCGGCTGCCTCCCCAACCCCAACACCAACCTCAACCCCAACCCCGTGTGGAGCAGGCAGAGAGAGCTGCTGATGCACTTGCTGCCGTGGTACACTGCTGCCGCCGCCGCCGCCCAGGCCCAGCCAGGTAAACCCCCCCCCCCCCACCCGCCCCCTCCCCCACCCCCGGCCTCAGCAGCTCGCCGCAGGGAGATGCATGCATGCCATTCGCCCTGTAGCTTGGGATGCCTTTCAACAGACTCAAATGGCAGCGATAAACTCCGAGGATTGAACTCCGGATGCTACAAATGAAGCTTCTCCATACTATTAATCCTCTTTGCTCTGCCATAGTAGCAGGCTGTCACACCAGCTATGTGTAAGGTCAAACGTAGCTTAGTGTGAACATAGTGTAGGAATTATAGGCAGCATACAACAGGACATCTGCAGCTCTTAAAAAGCACAGAATTCAGGCTTTGGGAGATAAAAATATATTTATTCTCTTGCTTGCTATAGGCGGTAATGTTAAAAAGTAACTGCACATGTAACGGGAAACGTCCCTCACTCCAACAATGTTTTGAGTGAAACTAACTAGTCACAATGTAGCAGTTCATGTCGCCTTAGCGGCTTTTTTTGTTCAGCTGGTGCGACAGGAAGCTGGAGTCTAAACACCGTCTCTGTTTCCATAAACGCTCGACGGTTACATCGCTGCCTGCGCTCTCTTCTTTCAGGGGCCACCCTGTCGATGCGGTCCCTGGTGAAGGAGGAGCCCGATTGGAGGACGGGGATCATGGCCGGCGACAGAGCCGGGATGGTGGGCGGGCCTCTGAGGCTGCGCAGAGGAAGCAGGTTCACCTGGAGGAAGGAGTGCCAATCAATCATGGAGAGGTGATCAAGTCCTTTCTTAACTGCGTACTTTGATTACATACTGCAGCTGCCTTTACAAAGTATGCACTGCTGCGTGCAGTGTGCAGACAATACAGACGTCCTACTTTGTCATAACTTTGACCCTCTCGTTCATACGTCCGATATACGTGATATCTGTCTATGAGTTATCGGTCGATGTGATGCATCTTCCTCTGTGCAAAGGATTGTGGGTCAGAACAGCCAGACAAGCATACTGCAAAATGCAGCAGCACATTCTGTTTGTTGGGACATACTTGATGTTTTTCCGGCATACTAAACAGAAGATGCTTCATTTAAGAAAAAAAGACGGATGAGATAAATACTGACTGAGAGATTGAGATGTGACGTCATGACTTCAGCTCTCTTTTGGATGTATTATATAAAAGGAGGCTGTTACTTAATGAAAAGTGTGACAGTTTCCTAAAAGCCAATGAAACAAATACAAAACAAAGAAAGAAAGGTGGTGTAAACAAAGAAAGGCAGCGAGTCCTCCAAACATTAGTTGAACTAGTGACTGTTTGGTATTTTTGCTTCAACAGTTAATCAGTTATCAAAACAGATTAATTTTCTGTTGATCACACTTAGTGGTTCAGCTCTAAAATGAACAGATTCTTTATTTACATTAATAAAAAGCTGATCAGGAGCACCTGAGGTCTGCAAGAAGCTGCCGTCTCCAGACGAGTACGAACACGTCGGCTCTGGTTCAACCCTCCAGTCATAGTCGTACTCGCATGTGAGAGGAATGCAGCAGTGCTTGAGGTAATATTAGCAACCCGAGTGTGCTGTGTGCCTCACTGTTGTGGCGTTTATTAGCTGTGTTTTGTCTCTTCTCGTGTTATATTTGTCCCAGACTCCTCAGTGAGTAAGAAGGATGCAGAGAAAGAGGAGTCGGCCGTCCTGCCGGCTGCGTGCGATTGATTTTCTCTGTTCCATGCTTGCTGTAAGTATCGGGCGCAGTGTGGGCACTCTCAGTAATAAGACCACACCGGCCCTCGCACTCACCAGCAGGGCCCCCAGGATTACGCAATCCCACTGCAGTGCTGATCCCCGTGAGCTAGTTTACATCCAAGGACGTGTGTGTGTGTGTGTGTGTGTGTGTGTGTGTGTGTGTGTGTGTGTGTGTGTGTGTGTGTGTGTGTGTGTGTGTGTGTGTGTGTGTGTGTGTGTGTGTGTGTGTGAGAGACAGGATAGGGCACCTCAGATGGTGAGAGGAAGAGGAAGGGCTGGAAGAAGAAATTGATCTCTGTGTGTTTTGTAATGCGAGCTAATGATTATTTTTCAGGTTATAAAGAAACTAGACATGAAAAACAAAAATGATTTATTAATTTCTGTTTTCTACCAGAGGATCTGGAGGCCGAGGAAGACTCTCCTGAAGCTCTTCCACTGTGTTAATGTTGTTCTTACCTTCCTGTGGCTCAATACTAAGACGTGACCTTTAACTTCAATAAAACATCAAAAGGGTGTGCAGTATGTGCTGTGTGTTTATGTGTGTATTCATGTTATCAAAGAGCTTTGATAAGACGTGTGTGCTACACAAACCGTGTATTTATTTTCATATATTCTAACGTTTGCAGGGTATTTCTTTTTCTCTCTCTTCTAAAATGACGTTTCATCCTCCTTGATCCTATTTTTTTTTTTTTCAGCCCCGGGACGACGGGACGTCCTACATCTCGAGCCCCGCTGTGATGCAATCTGATTTTAATCCCGTGACTGTTTGTGTCTCACAGCTTCTTCATGGAGAACCAGTACCCAGACGAAGCCAAGCGGGAGGAGATCGCCAACGCCTGTAACTCCGTCATTCAGAAACCAGGCGAGTGTAACGAGCTGCTGCTCTACATCGTCTCTTCAGAAGCATTCTGCATACTCAGTTTAAAAAGTCTATTTTATTCATTATTTAGTCAATTGACAGATAGTTAGTGATAATAAGAATAATTAGTTGCATGTCATCTTTTTAATGTTATTCAGTGTGAAGCCCGTTAAAACTAAATAGTATTTACATTTAAATGTGTCTTTTGTTTAATAGATATAAAGTGTGAATTTGTTCACTCGTAGAGAAAAGACGAGATTTACTGCTGTCAGTTTTTGTGAGTTTGAAGTATTTATACCACATTCTTTGTTTGAGTTTTATTTAAAATGTAACTTTTTATTCAATCAGAAAAAAACCTGTAGAGATTGTATTTCTTTTTTTCAATGACGAGCCGGCCAAGAAGACCAATTGCACGTCGAGTACAAAAACTGCATCAAAATATCCGTTTACAAACTGTAGCACAACTCGTGCGGTCGGATCCGAGTCTCATTCATCCAGTCGTCTGGTCACTAAAACCTGTTTAACAACACTTTGAACTCACACGGACGAGTAGCGAGCCTGAACAAGCGTGAGACTGTTCATGCAGAAGAGTTCTAAATACAAAGGTTTTTAGCAAAAACGTTTGGGATGAATGAGACCTGGATCATGCTGCACGGCTGTGTTTGTGAAAGGATGTTTCGATATAGTTTCGCTGCAGCCCCCGTTTACTTCCATTCATCAAGACTTCCCCCCGTTTTGTAAATTCTTCATCCACCGTGGATGTGTGAGAAGTTTTCCTCAAGAATTCAAGGTGCCACGAGGTGGTTCAGTGATATACAAGAGGTCATTTTGTGGGTGACGTGTTGTGTTTTTCATCGCCCAGGCTGTAAGCTGTCTGAGTTTGAGCGCGTGACGGCGTTGAAGGTGTACAACTGGTTTGCCAACCGTCGGAAGGAGATGAAGAGAAGAGCGAATATCGGTGAGGACCTGATGACCTGTGTGTGTACCTCCAAAAGAAAAGCCTTGTTTTCAGCGTCATGGCATGTAAATGAAGAGTCACAGGAGGAGCCATGTGTGTCTCTCTCACTCCTTACTTCCCTGTCTAACACAACCAGAAGCTGCCATTTTGGAAAGCCATGGAATCGAGGTGCCAAGTCCGAGCTGCCACTCTAATGGTGAAGAGGGAGAGATGCACGAGTTCGCCGACCAGGTGAATCACCGCTTCTCAGAGCAGGTAAGTCTGGGAGTTGTCCGTGTTTTCGTCTTGGAACTGTAACCCTTTGTGTCTGTAGTTCATGAAAGTGAATTAGTTTTCTTTACCTGTTGTGTCTAATCAAGCGATGAGAATCCAGATGTTTCGCTCATACATGCACCCCTGCTCCTCCACAGGAAGACGCCTCTTCCCACAGGATCGTTGACCAACAAGACTCCTCCTCGCTGGCCACCACGGAGGCTGCGGCCCTGCCGAGCCCCACCCCTCAGGTCCCGGATCGCAAGGAGGAGGATTCAAAAAGGGAGACTGTGGATGAAGAGTGACCAAAGCTGGTGGAGTTTGGATCATATTTGAATTTTAATGAGATTAAATAGGAAAAAGCGTCTCCTCCTCCTCCTCCAACCACGTAGAGCCTTTTGGGGGCTATCGCACCCAAGAGTCAAAGGGAGAAGGGTGCTGAAGCTCGCTGAGGTGCCTCTATAGTAAGGAGGCCACTGTATTTATCAACAGTAATCCTGCTTATATTAACGGCAATATACAGTATATATATATATCAATATATAGTGCATTCCAAGATGGTATTAAAAAGCCTAAATTCCTTAGAGGGAGGATTATGTAATGGATACCTCGCCCGTTTTAAGCTAAGCCTTTTCTTCGTTTCTTCGCTACATGCCTTCTGTTAGCCTTTTTAAAAAGAGTGAGTGAGTGTGCTGAGCCTGCAGGTCAGGTGTGTTTGGGTGTGGTGGTGGTGGAGGATCTAGTTTCGGGTGATGTGAACACCTTCGTGAGACTCTAACCTCAATCGGTCGATCCAATCGGTCGGTCAATCAATCAACGAGTGCTGTTGCTACGGAATCCGTAAAAAAAAGCGCCCTGAGGGACAACTGGAATCTCAGGTAATCCCAAAACCGGTGGATAAAGGACGGCGATGAATTGTCTCAACACGTGCTTTACTTTCTTCATCTTCCTTTTCTTTCGTCTTAACTGTGTTTAACCAAAGCAGGACGTGTTATTTATACCTTTTTATATTAGCAATATATCACAGTATCTCGTCTTCTTTGTTATACTGAATGCTGCCGTTTGGTCCTTTTTGTAGTGTATCCTCATTTCAACGTTCACGTCTCAAACCTCAACTCAGCCAGTGAAGCTAGACGAGATACACAAGTCTACTCGCTTTCTTTTATCTTCTTCTTTTTTTTACGTTTGAAAGAACGCTAAAAACAAAATGTGATGGAAAACAATGCGTCAGCCTATGCGCTACAAGCACCTTCTCTCCTGTTGGAATAAGCTAAAGCTTAAGCTCCTGTACGTTTGTATGACTGCAAAGCTGCACTTGGAAGTGGATCTCACTATAATCAGACTGGGCCTAGACCTGTACATAACCCAGAGGATACACACGTCTGTGGGTGCTTTTCCTTTAGATGACCTGATGTAGAAACTGTTCTTTGTCAAACTTGAATAGCTGACTTTAAACTCTGCGTACCTTTGCTCCCCTTGTACTTAGCGGCCCAAGGCCTCGGGAGCTACTCCCTCAACGTTCATGAAATGGACTCCGGACGCCTTCGGGCGCCGCCACGTTACCTCGTAATGCCAAAGCTATGCCAAGGTAGAGATGAGCGAGCAGGAAGTGACGCAGTCACTGACCCACACTACGTAGATGTTTATTAGCTCAGTACAACACTAGCCAACTCTAGCTTACCTCAGAATATCTCCGTGACAGGCCGACTGTCATTAACGTGTCAGCAGCCGCTGTTGTGACTGTTTTAAAAGATGTGCACAGTGTTATGTAGCATTTATGACGTGGGGGGGGGGTCCACCCTGTGTTTATGATGTAAACTCAACCTCAGACAGTTCTCTCGTCCGGCTTTGGACGGGAACCCCAAAGCTGCACGCCGTTTCTGATTATTCCGCTTCTCTCTATCTGCTTTTATCTGACAACCAGGAAAAAAAAAAAAAAGACGATAATAAAATTGTAAACAATGTCGGTGATATGTCTTGATTTCTTGTTGAAGAGGTTGGTATTGGAGCGTTCAGCCGGTGTCGAGGTGATGGAGCTGGATTCAAGCACTTCCTGAGACGAGTCGTGTCCCATTTAGTGTCTCGCCCTGTCGTCACACGCACGGTAGGGCTGAGTTACTCAATTCAGTACCCGCAGTGAAGAGTGCCAGCGTTGTGTGGAACGTGTCTGGCAGAGCAGACGAAGACGACGCTTAATAACACAGGTGAGCAACAAAGAAACACACAAAACTAAATTCACGGTAAAGATTCTACATGCCACCAAAACTAGACTGCTGGTCAAAGCTGGAGCTCATCTCCTGTCTCAGGTCCTTGTGATGGACCGACACCAAATAGAAGAATGAAAGAAAAAAAACATGTAGTTGCAAAAATGTATTGAAATGAAAATGAGTTATTTTTCAAGGTACTGTACATAAAAGCTTGTCTTGTTTCGATATATGCCCCCCCCCCCCCCTTAATTTACTCTGTAGTAATAAAACTACAAGCTCAAAGCTCCACTTCATTGCTCTTGTGGTAAGTGACCACATGTTGCCGTTCCCAGTGTATCTGGAAGACAACAAATTGCTGAAATTTTGCCAAGTTGCAACTAAATCTCTCCAGCACAAGATGGCAGCATCGTGACTCAACAACTAATCAAAGACGTGAAGTCATTACAGGAGCGAGTGACGTCAGCTGGTCTGAATCCTGACGGAGTCAAACGTGTGAACACGTGTCGCTGTGATGCTGAATGTTAACATGCTGCTGAGCTGAAGGTGGCAGTAAAAGTCCACAATAACAAGCAGATGCATTGTTATAACAATGAAACGTCACAACATTGCATCTCCTGGAGCTGAACAAATCCTTCAGGAGCTTTTCAGCGTTAAACAGACTTCTCTAAGCATTTAACAGAGAAAATATTTCCCCAAACGTGCTCAGAAAAATCACTGATATTTGTGAGAGAATTTCCCCCCAAATCCCTCAGAAAGCTGTTGTGTGCAGAACGTTTTGGCCTCGAGTCTGGAGATACTCCAAATGTTTCAATCGTGTGTGTGTGTGTGTGTGTGTGTGTGTGTGTGTGTGTGTGTGTGTGTGTGTGTGTGTGTGTGTGTGTGTGTGTGTGTGTGTGTGTGTGTGTGTGTGTGTGTGTGTGTGTGTGTGTGTGTGTGTGTGTGTGTGTGTGTGTGTGTGTGTGTGTGTGTGTGTGTGTGTGTGCTTAATCACGGCCTTTTACAAGTTGTATGGTAATGAGATGTAAAACACGAGTGAGCCTTTTCTTCTGTACCTGTTGTTCCTCTGTTCAGCCACACGAGGGAGACGTTGTCCTCTGTTGATGTGTGAGCGCTGGAATCAGATGCAGCTGTTGACGTTGTGTGTAAATCCGTGTTGGACTGGTGCTGCTCATTTTACACTCAAACCGTTGGGGGGGAAAATCGGATCTAAAAATAAAGTATGGTGGAAAGTTTTCCCCCACATCTTGTTTACACCTTCTCAATCTCGTTTGCAGGATCAAACAATACGTCCAGAGTCTGCACGTGTCGGCAATCACACTGACGTATATTTGCAAGTCAAATCAGCACTCCTCTCTCTGTGTTTATGTGTGTGTGTGTGTGTGTGTTTGTTTTCTTGTCTGACACTCCGTGAGCAGTCGTGTTGCAGTTGAACCATCTGGTGCGTTTAAAGGCCTGAAGCAAACTCTGCATCCGACAGATCAACTGCATCTCAACGTGCCTCAAAAAAAGGTGATCCGAGCTAACCGTTTAGTCTCATAGAGTCCTTATGAAGATATCATTGAAACTGAGTTACATACTTGGTCTGTAAATGAGATGTCGGTCCTCGTGTCCCAGGTTTTATTTGTAGCGTGGTCCTGCTGCAGCAGAGGCACCGATTGACCGTTAAGAATAACTAAATAGAAAGCGCCAATCTTCTCTCTGATGGTCTTGTTTACTTATGAAGGCCATCAGTATTAAACTTTACTTTTAGGATTTTTGAAGCGTAAATCCAATCGCTATAAGTAAAAAGCTAACGTTAGGCTATAAATGAATTACACCAGAGTCACGTGACTTCGCAGCGCCGCCTCTGAGCTAAAGGCGGACGAGTGTTCGGCGTGTTGCCGTTAAGCGGTCTTATTAGCAACCGTCTCTTTAAACCCAACACACAATAACCACAAAACCTGAATGCAAACCTTTTCAGGAACACAAACGTACACACTGGAAGCGTTTTGCACAAGAGCTCTGCACACACACACACACACACACACACACGTGGTGTGTTTTCACCACGTCAGGCTTTAAGGACCAACGTGGCTCTTCTATCATTCATCCCCTCAGAAGTATTTTTCATCCTCTTCTTTTTTTTTATTTTCCTTCCCTGAGGAAAACAGAATTCATGACCCGTCACCTGTTTTTGCTGACTGCACAGGCCGTCCGCCGCCTTGGTAAACGATTTCCCGACTATTTTAGTTGCCTTGCAAAACACTTGACGACACAAGTGGCATGAAAAGTAGGCGATTCAGTTTGTCAGTGGGTATTACTTTGTGGCGGACAGTTACAGTTATGTTTTGATTACGGGCCTTTTCCGTCGGGTCGGCTGTCCCTCGGACTGCTTTTAAAAGCGTGTTGGTTCCTTCGCTTTGGCGATCTGCTGAATGTCCCCCTCTCTTGTCTGATTAAATTTCATCTCATTGCAGGCTCACCTTTTTAAGCGAGGGTGTCCTTTTGTGCGGCGAGAGAAAAGTAGGTGAGAAACGTCACGGAGAGAAGGTGGTACACAGACGAAGATAAAGGGAGGAAGGGAAAGGTTACCTTCACACTGAAGAATCTGTGTGAATAGGAGAGAACATTCCATCGACTCCAGCGCTCTGACTTCTCTTACTGTGTGTGTGTGTGTGTGTGTGTGTGTGTGTGTGTGTGTGTGTGTGTGTGTGTGTGTGTGTGTGTGTGTGTGTGTGTGTGTGTGTGTGTGTGTGTGTGTGTGTGTGTGTGTGTGTGTGTGTGTGTGTGTGTGTGTGTGTGTGTTTTAAATAAGGCCTCAGCGACAGCCAAATGGGTCATCTGCCCTTGAAAGAGTGACACGAGACTGGGTGAGTAGGAATCTTTTTTTCACCATGTCCTATTTCACAGGACAAATAAAAAGGAAACGCAACACTTACAAACACACACACACACACACACACACACACACACACTGTGCCCTGAATCTGTCAGGGTCTCGGTCCCCCTTCTTCCAGTCAGATACAAATTTCCACAAAGGACTTGTCGCAATCTCACCGTGCTTATTATAAAAAATTTTTTTCCTCTTTCAGACTTATTCTTCCCATAATTCAGAGCATCCCTCAGCGGCACCGAGCAACTTCACAAATGAGCACGGGCAGGTTCCAATAGCACGAGCACAACTCGTCTCTCCTTGGAGGCTTCTCCTCTTTCTTTCTTTCTCTCTCTCTCGCCCCTTCTCTTTCTCTGCGGCCCCCGTAACTTCTTTTCTCTTTGCTTTGCTCTTTCCTCCATCATTCCCCTCAGTAGGGTTGCCGGCTGCAGAGGAGAAAAAGAGAAGTCTTTCATGTTGAAAGAAATCCAACCTCTGGTTCCTGAAACACCAAAACCGTCAGCCGTCAAGTGTTCAAATGAGACGCAAACGACAGCTACACATATATTTTCAGGATAAAAGATGTAAACATGCAAAAGTTAGCAAGAATGCTAATTTACATCCGTAGTCCCTATAGGCAGGTAAAAACAGAAACCCGTGACAATATAAATAAAATGTCAAGTTGAAAGTTGCTCATTATTCACAGTGCTCTGCTGCTGGCTGCTTGATAAAGCCCCAGTGGGGTTTACCTTGCTCAAGGTCAGACTGCCTGATGGAGAGTTTTTCATTCCGGTTCTGAGACTCGGGCCAAAAGAGACTTCACAACAACAGAAAGGGCGGCGGCCAATGTTTACGCCCGCCTTTGTTTTCTCATTCTGACATTCAAACATTCGGATTTCTTCAAACCTGCACTAACAGATGTTTTTATTTTGTTTTGGCCACACGGAGGCAGCAGGAACAATCTGTGAGTACAAGATTGAGAGATCATCACCTTTTAAAGTTGATATGGCAAACTTGTTAGTAGTGTTCAAGCAGACAATAGAGCAACATTAGCGTTTCTCCATAAAAGGACACTCAAGTTGAAACCAGGACGAACCAGGACGTCCGGTCAACGTACGCTAACTTCTGTGTCCGTCTTTGGAGACGGGCACATATTGTACGGCCGGGTTTTTTTCTTCTCAAGCTTTCTGGCTGAAAACTGCTGCGACTGGAAACAATGCTGATGAGAGCAGAAACAAAATAGTAAAGTTGTGGTTGTAAAACCAAAACAATCAGCTGAAAGAAGCTAAAACGCTCCAGAGCTGTTGGGTCTCTGCAAGTGAGACTTTTCGCATTACAAGTGATCATTTGATCCATTGTTGATCTGAAAATCACGACTTGTGCAGACATATTCCAGCTTAAAAAAAAGCAATTTACTACATTTAAGGCATTAACATAGCAGCTAACAACCTGCTGCCAGTCTCCTAAAGGGGGCGGGGCAGTGAAACACGTGACACAGATACAGGAAACGGACTCCCTGTGGGGTGCCTCCTCTCTGAACTGTCCCGGTAGTCCATGATATCTCCCCTTCAACCATAACCGTAGTGGCGGCAGATTTAAAAAAAAAAAAAAAAAAAACTTTCAACGTTTTATGTTGGAGGACTTGTTGGACCAAAAACCCGACAAAAGCTCTCTGCCTAATCTCTAGACATCTCAACGTTTAGACCGGTCTGCATCACGTCGGCGCGTCGCTCTCAGATTCCCGGCCTACCAGACGGCCCCTCCTCTCATGATTTCATGTTCCCGCCGTTTCATAAGGGTTTAAAGCTTTCTGGCAGAGGACACAGGAGATGAAGCACCTGAGCGCACTGAGCTTCAGACAGCGCTACGCTGCCCCGCGACAGATAAGACTCCGTCTCCGCCAGCCTCTCTCGCCACACTCTCATCCCTCAGTGAAGCAGATTGAAAGGGGAGATTTCCTGGAAAAAGAATTGCAAAGCAGCAAACAGGATCAACAGCTTAGACGGCTTTTCTCTTCTCAGCAACTTCTTCCCGCCTAATATTAATGCTTTTTTAATTTTTTTATTATATATATATATATATATGTGTGTGTGTGTGTGTGTGTGTGTGTGTGTGTGTGTGTGTGTGTGTGTGTGTGTGTGTGTGTGTGTGTGTGTGTGTGTGTGTGTGGTGGAAAGGGTGGTCTTGTGAGGGAATTTATTCTCCTGTGTAGTAGTGGAGTGTAGAAGATGCCAGAATGCTCTTTTACTTCACTGATGATGTGCAGCAGCCTCATGAAGCAGGGACATAAACCTCACACACACACAGGCACTGTAACTCTTGCCCTTTTACCATCACACACTTGGCAACATTCATATAAATATACCCACTCAGTACATTATTACTTTAAAAAAAAGGCCATTACGTTAAGCTCCCGCCTATGTCAGTTTTACGGCCGCTGCTCTGTCGCATGAATGCAAATGAGACCGAGCGTATCCAGACGCACGAAAACCAACAATCTGGAGATAAAAGCTTGTCGCTGACGCCGCCGAAGCCGGTGTGCATGAGCGATCCTTCTCCCAGCCTCTAATTCCTCAGCCACATTACTGTTTGCTCCGTGAAGTTGAAAAACAACAGCAGTTCTGGGCCGGCCGTAATGGATTCAGTTGGCCTCCGAGATGTTTGCACAGAATGTTTTTTCTGCAAGCGGCAAATTCCACGTCGCCACCAGAGGCTGTAAACAGATCGATGGAGGGAGAAAAAAACTAGCAGGAGGAAGCTGCTTCTCTGGCTGTTGACAGAGGACCGGGGTTAAACAGCTAAAACAAAAGGGGCTCGGCATCAAACATCCCAGCATGTCCAAGTCCAAATAGACTGGTGGAGTCAGGACTGGAATGGGGAAGTGTTTTTCCTTGCAGGGCCAAAGAACACAGAGACCCAGCTGTGCACTGTTTGACAGTTTTCTGAGCAGGATAATCTGCACATTGGTGGTTCTGACTGGTGGTTGGGTGATATCTGTATTTTCAGTAGTTTGAACCATCATGACCCAATCAATTCACATTAGGTCTTATCTATGAACAAACAAATGTTCCAGGTCCTCTTTAATGCCATTTCCACCTCAGTTTATTTAATCCTGAAAAGGTAGCCAGAAAAAGAAAGAGAGATTAGAGCAGAAACGGATACATTTTGTTTTTCTCACACTCTTCTTCCTTCAATAACCTGGCACCTACATTACCCATAATGCAAGTCGACCATCATTAGTTGTGTCGGAGATTCGGGTGTGTTATGCTAGCAGTGGCTAATGTAGCCTCAAGCCGTTAGCTTCCAGCAGAGATGAGGAGGGGGCTACAGGGGTCTGGAAAGAACACTTCACATCTCCACACCCACAGATTGTTTTCATATTCAAACTTGTAGCTTTCAGACCCAACTGTGCAGCAGGACCCGTAACCAGACTTCCATGTGGAGCATTCATCCGTGGTTCCCTTTAATTGATCAACGCACTTGATTTAGATCATGCCAACTGACCAAGTGACTAAACTACAAAGCCTCAAGTGACTCTACCGTCTTTAAGTTCATTTTGAACAAATTTAACAAAGGGTTAAACACAACGAAACGTGACTTTTGCAGCTTGTGATAGTTGAACTTCCAGCTCCGATAAGCATTCAGAGGAGAAAGCCTGCAGCTGGGAAATAGAAATCCTGCTGTTTGTTCTGCTTGTTATTTGGACTGTGAGCGTGTCCTGTGTGCTGGCCTGCGCTGACCTCCGGTTGTATGCGCTCTGCACGCTGAGCCGATGCTCTTCTCTCTACCGACTTGTGCTTTTGGCTTCCTCCACAGGAGCACGCTGCGAGAAGCCACCTACATGCCCTGGCATGCCCAGTAGCGCCCGGAGAGATACCAGTTGAAATTTGGAGAAGATATCACATTGTTGCTCGGTGTGTGTGGCTGAGAGCGGCAGACGTGCAGTCACGTCAAGTGGTTCTGTGAAGGTTTTTGTTCAGAGATGGCCAGACAGGTTGAAGACTTTTGTGTGTGTGTGTGTGTGTGTGTGTGTGTGTGTGTGTGTGCCAATTATCTCTCTGCTTCTCTCTGTAACAGAGAGATAATTGGAAACTTAAGTATCGAGCCGTGATCACATCCAGTCTCCATGAGGATTACAACCATCTCCTTCTCCTCCCACGTCCCTCTGTTCGATTCCTCTGTCGTCCGTCTTGACCTTGTTTTATTCTAATTATTCTCATTACTGAGGGACTTTAGAGACTTCCCAAAGTGGGGAACTGCGCTAACAGCAGAGCCTTGGCTGACCTTGGAGACAGTCGGGCGATGATGGCTCATTTAAACACAACAGTGACAGTTCGTGGGAGGAAGGGGGGGGGGGGGTTCGCTCTGGGAGCTGGTTTGTCTCCTACACAGGTAATTAATACGCTTATTAACTCCTCAGCTCGTATCATAATCGAAATCACGAGGAGGAGATGGTGGGGGTGGAATATCTTAATGGTATTCACACTGCTTTAAGGTATGGAGCAGGTTACACACAGAGAGAACTGCAGGTGTAAACACCGGGTACAATGGTATTATTTTGCATGTGAAATGTAGTTGAAGCATTTTAAGGAGTTGAAGTTGCTGCAGGTTTTTGGATGAACCATCTGTCAATCAAAAAAAGAGACGGCACACCTTTTCCATTGAGAGAAAATCTTCAGTGTCGTTCTTTGCTCTTGTTTCAATAAATAAATACTTTCCAGTTCTGATGTAACTGAAGCTATTGTTGCATCTAAACCTCTCTGGGAGCTGCCATTGTCGTTTGGAGCGAACAGCCGCCTCTCCGTGTCCGGTTGCACATACCTAAGCCACGCCCATTGCACCCGCCTCGGCTTATTACATGCATTTAGTGTCTTTGCCAAAATTACTTCGTTTTAAGATTTACTTACACAACAAACGTACTTGGTTAGTAAGAGATCAGGGTTTGAGTTCAAATAACTACGCTTGTTGCATAAAATAACTACCGTATTTTCCGCACTATAAAGCGCACCGGATTATAAGGCGCACCTTCAATGAATGGCCTATGTTAGAACTGTTTTTATATATAGGGCGCACCGGATTATAAGGCGCATAGAATAGAATAGCGTCGTAAGCGTGTCTCTTGAAAGGTGCCATTTTGGGGTCTTTATACACACAAGTGGTGTTGGACTAGGAGTAAGCACAGTACCGGTGTTTACCGCGGTGCGGCTTTGTAGTTTACCAGTCGTACTGAAACATTTTGACAGAGCGCCGTGTACAACCAGTATGGATCAACCAATTAACCAATTGATCCATATATAAGGCGCTCCGGATTACAAGGCGCACTGTCGTTTTTTGAGAAAATTAAAGGCTTTTAAGTGCGCCTTATAGTGCGGAAAATACGGTACGTAGGTTGTAGAACAAGAGTGTAAGTCAATTTGGGTTCAAGCACTTCAACTGCTTTCATTTCAGCTAATCAAAGTGTTTGGTAAGGTGTAAAGGGGGCGATTAGAGTCCAAAATCGCACAAACAGCAGACATGGTTGTTGTAAAGTTTTTAAAATGTCATTTGAGCTTGAACATTAAAAACATATGGAAGCAATGAAAGAAGTTGAAAGGTTATGTGTCAAATCTAGGGATTCTCAACCAAAGAAATTCTTCGTCAACTAACACTCATACTCTTTTGTCGACTAAGCAATTATTGGATTTTAGCTTTGATCGGCAGATCTGTTAAACTGAGTTTCTCCAGAAGAGAATCACACGAAAGCACATCTTTATATCTTGTGTTTATCAGATGTGTCTTAGAAATAAATCATTCAGCATTAAAGAGCCTAAAATAAATGAGTAAAGACCGTAGACAACTAAGACCAAAAAGACCAGTTAGTCGACTAACCCTCTACTAAGCCTGAGTCGAATCATTTATTATATTAACCAAGTAAAACTATTACCAGTCAATTGTTTTTGTTCAAATTTGTGAGGGAAGTATAGTTTTGGTTTGAGAGTATCTGAGGGTGTTTTCACATAAAGTGATGGAAAACAGCGAGGTGATTTAATGCACACGGCTCCAAGAAACATTGCAAGTCTTTAAAATTCATCGAAGGTTCAGCTTTGACCAAGGTTGGATGGTCCTCCTGACCTCAGTACTGTAGGAAGCACTGCAGGTAGCTGAGCGAATGCAGAGTTTCAGACGTCCGAGGCCACATCAGACCTCATCAGGCCAGCTGTGTTGATCCAGGTGTTGTCTTAGTGGAGGGGCCTCAGCCTCTGCTTCACCCACGGCTTGTGTGTGAGTGTATTTTTATCCAGGCATGTGGTGCATTGCTTGTTTTGTCTGTGTGTGTGTATGCGCGTGCATGCTTTCACTAAAGGCTAAAATGGACAAATCTGACTCGACACTCGAGAAGGACCTCGTAACCTCGGCGTGAGGAGGGGGTCAAGCCTGCCAAACAGTCGGATTACCCAAAACGACAGCAAAGAGGTGAGTTTCCTGATACGTGAAAAGACCAAAAACTCCCCAGGGGCTTTGTCGGATGGCCTCTTTGCCTGCGTAACCCAATGTTGCCTCACCTCAAAGAATTCATAAGGTGTACGCTTTTGTTTGTGCATGCATGGTGAGCCGAGCAGCGAGGTGAGAAACATAACATTGTGTTTTAAATTACCAAGTGTGACATGATTTTTCCGCTGTGGGGTTGGTCGGTCGTTGGGCTGAATCCAAAACGGCACATACATATTAGTCATGCAGTTAACATACACAGCTTTAGCCGTGCCATGAATTTGTGCAAAGATGAACAGGCAATAAGGCCGCGGAACAGGGACAAAAAATGTGTGGAGAGAGCGGGCCAAATGTCGGATGTGCGTCTTAACTGTAGACGACTGCAGGAAGCGGGATCGGAACATGAATATTGTTCTTGGGGAAATGAACAGGCCTAATTACGAATTCCCATGAATCATTTTTTAGCGAGATGTGGAGCGAAGAGGTGATGAATTGCATTTCTCTGCATTCGTTGCGTGCATGAAACGTTCAAAGCAGCGGGTAATGATGCAGGGAAAGTTGGGTGGCGGTGGCGGTACTTTTATAGTTTCTTGTACTTCTATCTGGGGCGTCTTGCCATTAGCTGGGAAGAGCCTCACATTTCGACAGACGTGCATGCACATCAACACTCCCAAATACCTGAGAGGGCTTGCACTTGATCACACATCTTTGGCTTTTGGGAACATGGTGTTTTTGTTGTCATGAACACATAAGCACAGGCACACACACTCGTGTACATATATCTGCGACTACACAGCCAAGCTCACACATAGATCAAAGGGAACCCTGAAAATAAGCTCAAAGGCAGGATTCCTCTCCTCTCCTTTACGCTTCTATTTTACCTTAAAAGAATAGCGGCTTTGAAGAGGCACTGTGTAGAGAGGTATATCATTTACAGTCATTAAAAAACTGAATGTGGGATGAGTTACGGCTGTATTTATACAAATGCCCCAAAAGCTGAAAGAAGGTGAAGAGAGGAATTGCGACACCCTCTGACATTTCTTTACAGAGCTTTAACGGCTAAGAAAGGCCTCTGGTCTCCACCTGCAGTCAGCCTTTGAAAGCCTAAACGCATTTCTAATTGCCGAGACTAAAACCAAGCGCTAAATCCTCTATTGGTTTCAGAGGTTATTGAGAGTATTTGTGCTCTCTAGACTCTATTCAGCAGAAAGATGCAGGAGAGACCATGGTTTGATGTATCCAATGTGGCTGTGAGCCCCGTTTGTCTGGGTTTTGGCAATGACAGTCCACCTGTTTTGGGAAAGGAGAGGCTGAACTGAAAGCCAGATGATGTCAAAAATTAAAGGGAGAATGAAAAAATGTACTTCACTACCAAAATCTCCCAAGAACAAGTCTTTGGGAGATTTTCACACACTTGCAAAGCGTACAGTACCAGTTATCTCTAAATCCATTCCCGATCAAAAATAGTTCTGCTGGCACAGGCAGTGTAAGAACATCTATGGTGCCAGGGTACTGCTTTAACAAGACTGTCCTCCCATGACAAGTTACAGTAAGTGCCCCAAAACCATAATTAGGTTTACCTTCAGGTGACGGCGGCCAAAGTAATTATGATGGGAGCAAAGGAGGAAGTACGCTGATGTTTTCACAGTGATCACAGAGAGAGGAGGTTGGGGTGGATAGATGGATCAGCAAAATATCCAACTTTAATTCAGGAGAAGCCATAACCATGTGTTCATTATTGTAACCGTGCAAGTTCCCCTAACTTTAATAGTCATAACCCGCACCAGAAAACTTTCCTTAGACCTGAGATCCATTCATCAATCTCTATATATCCATCCATCTCTATATATCATCCATCCATCCATCCATCTCTATATATCTATCCATCCTGCTCTATATATCATATTTGTCTCTTTGTCTGTCTGTCTGACTGTCTGTCCAACCAACCACCGAACCAACACTGAGAATCAATTAGCTGAAAACATCCCATGCTACACCAATTTCCATCCAGAATAATCGTGTTTTTTTTCCGACAGAAAACATACACCATCAGAATAACTAGAAGTATGCTATAATATATTTTACACGCAGTAAGTACTTCAATGACTCACTCCATTATTAGTAGAAGGAAGCTGTTCACACAAGGAGATATAGCCCAGTATATATTCCATCACACTGCCCGTTAAAATGTGTCTACGACATAATGAAATCTTCACTCAATCTATGTGGCCCAACAGCCCGGCCTGAGAGCGTAACCATCTCCCACAGCCACTTTACTGTTTGCTTACTGATGACACAGAACCAGGGTTGAATGCAAACTGCCACCTGGGCAATCTCCCAGAGGTAACACTGGATATAAAAACTTAACGAGCCACAGGGCATTATGTGAAGATATACATGTGTCTATAAACACCTATTGGCTTTTCATTTGGATGAATGCGACCGGGCACCATAAATCAATTCTGTTGGTATGTCTTTAGCAGGAGAGTGTAAAGCGTGAAGGAGAGACGGAGAGCCCCTGAGTGTAAAGTATGTTCAATATGAATCACACACTTATGCACACAGTGAAGACACACAGACAAAACAATAAAAACAGCACTCAGAGAACAAACAGAACATTGATAAAAATAAAGAATGAAAGCCTTGAATGTGAGTAATCGCATCCAGCCCTTCCTCAGCCCCCCTGGGCTCCGAAGTGGCCTACTTTCTTTCAGCACAAATCACAGCACTCAAACATTCATATCAAACGATATCATTCTTTTAAAATGTAAATCAATGTTTGGGATACTGGCCAGGTAGTCAGCTTTATGATGTAACACAGTTTTGTACAGAGACGTGTCCCTCGCAGATCATTGGGTCTGGTGCCAAAGAAGCAAACACTATGTTGTATAATAGTAGGTGATACAACAATGTATTGAGCTAAAACTGTGCCGCATGTGAACACGATGCTGAACTGAAGTAGTTCTTGACCACATTACTGATATATTTTTAGACATTTTATCGCGTGTTTTGGTGTCTTAGAAAGGAGGGTGCTAACTAGAGCAAAATAGGGTTCTTAAGGTTTTCCTCATGGGAGAACCCATTTTGGTTTCTCGTAGAACCTTTTGTAAAGGTTTAAGCTGGAACCCTTTCAGAGGGTTCTACCGAGAATCCAACATAAAGGACCATACCATGAACCATCTGTTAAAGATTCCACCAAGAGAGTGACCTGAGAGTTTCAGCAGAGAACCCTTCTTTGGAGTAATAGTTCCACCCAGAACCCTTTCTAGAGGTTCTGTCCAGAACCTTTCCACCTTCTATAGGTGTTAACAAGAATCCACCCAGGTGGTTCTACCAAGAACCCATGTTATTACAAGGGTATTAATTTGATTCAGAGTCAAAAGTAAGCTTGGTTTCTCACCTTCCTTGCCATACCGATAGTTATGATTGTATTCGGCCAGGTTGTGAGGTATCCACCTGCGAGACTTCTGCTTCTGGATTTTTGTTTGTGGTGCTCACAACACGAAAAGATTCAAGAGCATTGGACACCTTCAGAAACAATGTCCTAATCCAAAGATGTTGCTGTGAATGGAACTTCTTTCTACAAAAGATAGATATCTCGAAAGTATTGGCAAGATATTGTTTGTGATAGCAAACAATAGTATCATCATAACAAATGTAATTGAATATTTACTCGCTCTCTATTGGCCTTCATATAAAAATGTTGATTAATGCCATTATAGATATATTAATGGAGGATATATTAGGCATTCAAGAATAATGCTATTCTATTAAAATCAATACAAATCAATACAGTTTTGCTATATATAGGAAGACTCGATCATTTTGGTGTCTAAGTTCTATTCACTAACCAGGTTAGGGGATTTTGTGTCTTCCTGTCTCACTATACTTTATTCTATATTTCAGAGTAGTATGCACTAAAGGGTGGAATGAAGGTGTCCACATTTCAAGAAACATGACGGGAACAGGAGCCGAGTAATCGGGCCATAAAGTGTTCTCACATTTTCTTACACTTACACTTTTTTTGAAACGAGAAAAACAGGAGTAATTTCCCCTCTCAGCTCCGTCAGAAATAACAAAACCTGAAATGTCACATTGCTTATTTATAGAAGCAAAAGACGTTGTGATTGCACCTGCCATGGTTTTTTTTTTTGCACTTCGATTTGTTAAGCGGAGACATTAAAGTTTTGGGCTGCTGGGTCTGTGGCATTTTTTCTTTCTGTTATTGCAGTACCAGCATAAATATGTAAGTGCCCTCCCTAATGGCTTTTCCTAGAACTCCAAGAGTCTCCAAGTGGTGGAACAAAAATCCTCCAATGCAAATATTAGTTTCCAGAGGAGTAGCGTATTGCTCCAGGTCATTTTACAAAAACAAGGTCTTAAACAAAATCCAAACCATGTATGTAAATGTTTGCACTTGCAGGGTTCAATTTCATTTTAATCTTCCAAGGACTTCTTCTGATGCAGATGCCTCCGTGGAGACATTGATCATCGACAAAACAATCACATTGTGGGCATGACAGGGACATGGGATGAAGGGAGAGCTTGTTTTCTGTGGTGAGGGGGAGAAGGAGGGCGGGTGGGAAGTGGTGAAGATGGAGGAAGAGGAGGGGTAGTCGGGAGGTGTTACAGACCTAAGCAGGTGTGACAGTTCTGAAAGCTTTCATGGGGAAAAAAAGGTTTCTCTGGCCTTGTAGCGATGCGAAACTGAGCGTGACCCTCAGACTGAACCCAGCTATCTCTCTCTCGCATGCTTTCTTGCCCAAATCGCCCAAGAGCAGGAAAACCCTCCACTGACAGTGTGACACTAAAGGATTTCAGCTTACACATCCCTCTCCTTTAATTTATCTCTCCCACTTACATTGTATCTTTGTTTTTCAACTATTGTCGATTTAAGAAATACTGTAGACAATAGGGATGAAAAGCCAACTGCTTAAAATTGCATATCATCCATTTAGTGCCTCCTCTAGTGAGGTGACCATGATCACGTTTAGTTGATATATATCCATTTGTCTCTGTTTTTTTGAGAGTCATGGTTCCCAGAGGAAGAATCCTACTGACTTAGGGGATCTCTTAAATGTTCCGAAAGCACCAAAATGAAGTTGACACTTTCAGTGTAATGTCTCCAAAACTATGGGATGGGTTGCCATGGAATTTGGTCCAGACATTCACGGCCCCCAGAGGATGAATCCTAACTACTTTAATTATCTCCATTGTGACATTTGTGGTTTTTCTCAACATCTATTGGATGGATACCCCACAGGATAAAATCACTTTGAGGAGCTCTTATCTTTTCACCTAGCACCATACTTGATGTTTAATCCTAATTAGCAAATGTTAGCATGCAAACATGCTCAACATTGCACCTGGCAAACAGTAAAATAAGTACAGCCTCACAGAGCCAAAAGTATGAATAGTCTTGTTGTACTGCAGTTTGTAAAAAAAATTGCAGTAAAACCTGCCATAAGGAGCTCCTAAGAATTTTACGAGTTGACTATTACTTTCATAGTCCTGTGATACTCTGAATGCTGTTACGTGGGCTCCACTGCCCAAACAAGTACATAACTCCAGGGGAGCACTGAATCCTTGCCATTTTTTCGGGCATGAAAAATGGTCAGATGCAAAGATCTGGAATAGCGGCGGCTTATATAAGCCTAACCCCAGTGTTTACCCCCTTCCATCTGCCCATGTTTACCCCAGACTGGTTCTGTATGTTACGGGACAGGGGACGTCCACACAAGCAGAAGGCAAGAGTGCGAGCTATCGGATTGGAACCCCTCCACCTGCCAAGACGAGTAACTCTTCCTTTTATGAGCCAATTGAAATTCAGCTCACAGTCCATCCATTCTGTCAACGACAAGAGGAATCAAGACAACCTTGCAACCCCCCAACACTAATAACACTGTAACGTTCAGAGATAGATCAAGCTGAACGCTGATAGTTGGAGCGAGGTTTTTCGGCCTCCCATAAGAGTTTATCGCAGAAAAATTTTGCCTTCATTTGTTTTGAGCAGCTGCATTCCTGGGTACAGCCGCCGGTCGATTGTAATGGTTTTCACTCCGGCAGCGGACTGACAAATGACCCGCAATTTTTTTTGCTGTTTGTTCAAAGAGCATCCGCCTGCGCTGATGCATACTACTGTATTAAAGACCCAACACACAAGGAATGACCTGCTCTCGATTTGTATGCATTAGGCCAGCTCTAACCTCTGACCTCTTGTGCTCCACTCAGCGGTGCGACAGGTTCGTTACCCACGTCTGATCGGAGAAATCAATCCTTTTAGGGTCCGCTCCAAATATTCCCTCACTGAGCTTCTCACATAAGTGTTGTTGAATCAATAGGAGCGGGGTGGAAAATAGGGGATTGGACAACGAAAAAGGCTTCTTCTGATGGACCCAGTTTCATCAGCAACAGTTTCAGAGACATGCTCTATGTTATGATGAGCACTGCCACTAAGGGACAGTAGAGAGCCTGGAATGAAAGTAGCGTACCACATCTGCAGGGCACACTGTATGAACTGAAATTATATTAACAAATTAAACACTGAAGAGGTGTCATCATCATTATACTATTCTCACCAATTAATACACACTTGACATGAACATGTGTTATATTGTAGACATTTCATTACATAATAGATTTGGAATATGATCCTATTGTAGTGCAGCTTCACAGATCAATTCATTCTGGTATGTATAGATTTCACTCTATCTATTTATCTATCTATCAGAAAAACATGAACAAGTTACAGTTTATTTCCCATTTTCTGGTCACTGTTCAGGTGAGAATTAACTGTAATATCTCTGTGATGGTTCCCAAAAAAAGTAGGTCTATCGAGATTTAGGCATTTGTTGTGACTCCCATCAGTTTCCTAAATGATCAAACAATGTCTTATGAAATGATTAGCACGAGATACATAATCTACAATCCCTTTCAGTTAATCATAAACAAGTTATCCATGTTTAATATGGCTTCTAATTCTAGAAAACCTAACTGCTTACAATATAGTAACAACTAATTAATCAATACACCTGTGCACCTCAGGCTCTGATTTACACATCAAATATCATTGTAATAAGTTCCAGTTTCAGTTTGTTATTAGAGACCTTCTTTATTTTTATTACAACAGCAGGACCACCACAGCGTACAGAGGGCACACCCAGTACTGGGGGAAAAAAGCTGATAGTGGGGCGGATTATCGCCACTGAAGGCGGCGCGCATCAACACACAGCAGCGACACAGTAGGCGGCGTCAGATCTGAGCTCACTTCCGCCGGCTTGAGTGGGATCCCGATGCTACCCGTCCGTCACCGCTTTTGTTCTCCCATTCCCGTCCAGTCAGTGCTGCTGCAAAGAAGGGACCTCCAGTCAGCTGAGAGGAGAAAACAAACCCTCACTACAAGTAGCGGAGACGTCCGTCGCAGAAACGCCCCGGTAGCCACATGCAAAGCTCCGCGCGCACAGAGGCTCCGCGACACTCGGTAGTTGCATAACTGGACTACTTTTTTTTTTTTTCTATTATTTTTGGGATTTTTTTAATTTATTTTTTTGGTTGCACCTAAAGTGACTCCCCCCCACCCCACTACCACCACCCCCCACTCCCCCCCATCCAAACTCAAAATGGAGAACGAAGACAAATATCTCCCCGAGCTGCTGGCGGAGAAGGACAGCCTGGACTCGTCGTTTACGCACGCCATGAAACTTTTAAACGCAGGTAAAAAAAAGTCCATTTTTTACGGGTGTTTATTTTGTGGTTTCATGCCTTGAGTTGAAGAGGGGGGGCAGGCTCGTGAACGCACCCAAAAATAAACGGCACACCTCCGCGCAGTGATTGGCATGTGTTTGCGGGACGGACGGGACGTGGACTGTTCCGTTCACAGATGTGTGCAGGAGTTTATTGGATGATGGTGGCTGAGATTGCATAAAAATAAAAAGCTATCAGCACCACAGAGAGAGACACTTTAAATAATGATTCATCTCAATAATATCCTCCTCGTGCGACGTTTGTGACTCTTTTGCGGACAAACGGTCGTTTTGTTGCCGGGTCCCTCTGTTGACTTCAACGTGCGGCAGGTGCGATGCGCAGCATGCTATAATGAATGTGCGCCAGCATCCGTGACCGGGGTCACCCCGCTACTTTAAGAGCCGAGAGGCGGCGTCGTAGCGGTGGGACGGGAGACCTTCAAGTACCCCGCTGCTGAAGTGTCCTTGAGCAAGAAGAGGCTGCAGCCTTGGCAGCTCTGGGGCTGCTGTCGGGGGGGTGAAAACACTGCCTCTGGTATCAGTTATTTGTCTGTGGTTGTCTACTCCTATTTTCAGTGTATTTGTATTATAATATGACTTCTCATGATAACATGATGCTGTTAGATGTCCTGGTGTATCAGGAGGTAGCATAGGATGGCCATAAAGTCCCTACTGAGTGCAGTGTATAGAAATTAAAAATACAACATAGGAGATAGTGAGATTAAGTGCTAGCTGCTGGTGAAGTGATTATTTTAGTTATGTCAGCGTTGCCCATGTGCTCTCCCGGAGACTGTGAGTGATTTATTTTCTGCAAAGCTGGTTATTGCATGCTGCCCCGGTCCAGTATCTCGGGCACCTCTGGTTCAGCTGGACTCCTTGTTTTAACAGGATATGCACTATATCTATAGGTGACATGCCTGCAATTGAAAGTGAGAATGATCCAGAAAGACAACTGGGTGCTGTGGGTTCCCACGGTTTGACAATCGACTGAGCCCCCCCCCCCCCCCCCCCCCCCCTATAGATCTGCAGCTGGTAGTCTGTGGTGAAGCTGACAGGCTCTGGAGTGGTCACGGTTTTGAGATGGGAGTGATGTGGTGGTGCTCTGGGTGCTGCTGTGACAGGAGGTGTGAGGGGAAGAGCTGATGGCTACTTCTCAAAAATGGTGAAAACCACGTTTTTGTGGATTGAAGCTTCGGTTTAAGATTACTTCTCATTATTGATTGGTTTTACGATTATTTTCTAGATTATTTATTTAGTTTAGAAGTGTCAAGTCGTGACAAAAAATGTTCATTAATGATGATACAGAGAAAACCAATATCACGATATTTGACCACATAACTATCGATATTGCGACGATATTGTCGGGTTGATTATTTGTGCTTTTACAAAATATTTACACTGAGATTTTTGATGAATAATCATCAGTAATGTGGATATAATGACAGTGAAGGCACATAATAGAACAGCTACACCAGTCTAGTTGACTTTACTGTAATGTAGCCTTTAAAACCAGGAAAAGACATCACTTATGCCATATTACGAGACCCAAAATCAAGGTCCATATCCAGTCTTACGTCATGATATCGATATTATAACGCTGTGTTGCCAAGTTCACAGAGCCCGAGGTGATGTCTCCACGTGTCTCATCTCTGTGTGATCAGCAGTCCCAAAAAACAAAACAAAGAGATTAGGTTTCCAATGTCAGACGAGCAACACGTCGAAGAAGCTGCAAGCAGAGATTGTTTGGAGATTTTTTGATCTAAACGGTTATTTGATCATCAAAGTATAGTTTATATACTTATACATATATATATATATATATATATATATATATATATATAGTGTATTGATGAACTGTTTCAGCTCTATTCAGGATGTTGGACACGACTACACATGTCCACGATGTGCTAAATGAAGCTCATCATCTTATGTTCCCCTCGATGCACCCGGTCAGCTCTGATTGTCGAGTCAAACTGATTGTCAGTGTAAATCAGGCCGAAATTGGACAGAAAATATAAAGATGTTTCTTAGGATTTTTTTAAGATAACCTGTGTGTCTAAAAAATAGTACATTTTCAAGTTTGAACCTCAACACATTATGACCTGCAAATCTATGCCTACTTAATAATGTAAGTGCACATAAAGCCTCCTCGTCTCTGTGCTTCGCCTCCTCTGAATCCTGTTTTGATTGCATGCAACACTGTGCCTGAAACGATTCCTCTCCCCTTCTAGAAATCGATAGAATCCAGAAAGACGAGACTAAAAAGGAGGCAGACGCATACCTGGACCTCTTCACAACAAAGAACATCAAACTTAAGGAGCGGGTGCTGATACCTGTCAAACAGTACCCGAAGGTGAGCTTTCTTTTGCCTGGTCTCTTTTTCTTCTTCTATCCTCTTCTTTTTCTTTTCTCCACCATGAACCCCTCTTGGTTTAATTCATCCTGCAGCTGGGTTTCAATTACACGAAGCCACGGGGTTACTTGGGAGTTTCAAATTACTCCTCTCAACCTTGATCCTTAAGCTCCGGAGTATAATTACAGCCGATACTGGCGTGTTTCAAAAATATCACAAAAAGGATCAAAATGTTAATATTACCATGATTAGGATGGCTCTACATAGCGCAGTGTAACTCGCACTGAGTGCAGAAGATTGGATCTGTTTCCATTCAGGGTGAAGTCTTGCTTTATCGCGTAACCTCATCCATATCAGTTCAATCTGTATCGGGCTCACCCATTTGGTGATTTTAGGATGACGGTTTATGTGAGGGTGTAAACAGTCCTGTAAAACTCCCACAATGCATCGCATTTGCATGTTAACTTTTATTTGCAGGTTGTGTCACGTCTACGTTTATGTGGCGGCAGTTACATTTAGGATTTAGCGTGTTTACCAAAACATTTGAACAAGGCTAAGATGCACAGATGCTGCCCGATCTCGAGCATCGGATCGATATGTAGGAGTCTGGCCTGTGGGGTGACACGGCCCTCTGATCTCCTGAAAGCCCGTCTTAGTTTGGCAGACTTAGGTTTAGTCGGTACATGAGTCCGCTGCGTCAGGGATGACACAGCTAGTTCAGGTCTCACAGCCTCCTTTGGGGCGACTCTTTGCTAAATGTGCTCGGCAATGACAGCTAATTGTAGCACACATCCATACATGATTACTTTGTGCCAAGATTGAGGAGGTAAAGGACGCAGGATTTGATCACGAGTTAGTTCCGGCTCAGTGCTCGGATGATTGGAGTGAATAGTAATTGACGGTGTTCCAGCCCTCGGGGGCTCATATCGACCTCCTCTGCTAAATCTACCGCTTAAGGCTGCAGTATGTGCAACAAGACCCCCCCCCCCCCCCAACCCGGCAGTGAATCGCTCCTTCACTCTCTTGGTGTTAAACTGTGCCTCTGCGTTGATTGGCTGGCTGATTTTGTTCTTCTTTGTGTTGCCGTTAGTTCAATTTCGTGGGGAAGATTTTGGGGCCTCAGGGCAACACAATCAAACGTCTGCAGGAAGAGACCGGAGCCAAGATCTCCGTGCTGGGCAAAGGATCCATGAGAGACAAATCCAAGGTAACACACACACACACACACACACACACACACACACACACATCTGGTGGGTTCACACCTGTGATAAGGGCACCTGAAGCCATGACACATCTGGCCTCTACTTGAGAAGGGGTGTCAGGCCAGCCGGCATCAACTGGCAGTGTAGCGTCGACGCGGAGCCAAGGGCGTCCGGTGCTGCACATCTGTTCCAGGGTTCTTCGGGTTGTCCCGCTAAAACCCATTATCCACCGCTTTGATGTAATCATCAAGCCGTATAAAGGAAGGGAGCACCACACCAGGCGGACTGAAACACGATTACTCCTTGCTGCGTGACTCACTTCTCTTTGACTCCCTGACACCTCTGCGCTGTCGCCCTCTCGTCTCAGGAGGAGGGGATGAGGAAAGGCGGCGAGCCCAAGTACGCCCACCTGTCCATGGAGCTGCACGTGTTCATCGAGGTGTTCGCCCCCGTGCCAGAGGCCTACCTGCGCATGGCGCACGCCATGGAGGAGGTCAAGAAGTTCCTGTTTCCAGTGAGTCTGACTCTTTTGTGTGCTTGTTGTAACTAACAATGATGTTACGCCGTTAACTAGCCTGTTTTATTTTGTATTCGGTTCATTATTTAGCCGGTAAAATGTCCACAATATTGACACTCACTACAAGCTAACAGAGGCTAAAGTGATTACTTAGTCTAAAGATGTAAATCCAAGCTGATCTTTATTTGTAACAGCAAATTGCCTGATGAAAATGGTTAAATTGGTATTAAGATTTGAGTTGTCTTCTGCCCGTCAACTAATTGATGAGTTGACCACTTAACCCTACAAATTGAACTCTCATTATCGAACTAATCTGCCAAATATCTTTTTGACTAATTGCTTAATCTATTTATCTGATTTGATATTAACAGCCTCAACCTCAAACTGTTTCACGTAAGAGAAAGAAGAAAACACCAAGTTGTCACAATGGAGAAGCTGACATTAGGGGGGGAAAGGTTGAGAAGCCTCACTTCATTAATTCATAACCTGATTTATTAACAAATCTATTCCTAAGAATATTGCCAACATTGATTTTTTGAAGGCTGTTGACAGTATTTCCTTATTTATGGAGTGATAAAAAGAGATTTTCCTGACTCTAACAAAATGAAACAAGGATTTTGAACCTGGCAATGTTCAGACTTCTGTGCAAATTTGCACATATCTAACAAAAGAATGCCCAATTTGCATATTTAAACATACCATTTCAGAAAACTTGCAATGCAAAAAATGACTTTCTTCATGTAAGTAACCAACTGGGGAAGTTTAATGGCGATATCTATTAGTTATTATTATTTTCTCTTAACCCTTTCCACCTGTAGTGTCTCCCTTTAAGTCTGGTTGCTGTCACTGTGTTAGCAGGGTTACCCCCCCCCCTCATATTTTGAGGATGAGCTCGGAGATGTTCGGCTCTCAGACAGATACGTGGCAGAGTTCACCCCGCGTGGCCTCGGCTCACTTTATCAGCTTCATGCTGAGAGATTCTTGAGCGCGGGCCAAAGCCAGTCAGCTGCTGAAGTCTGGTGCTCTAACAATGGCTCCTGTCAGGGGCCAATGGACGCCCACGCATTTTTAATTACTGTGCAGGCTGCTATAGAAGAGAGAATCAAAAGCGAGGTGAAAGGGCTGATGAACCGGTTGCGTTATGTAAAAAGATAAATAATAAAACAGTCCCCTGCAGAACCTGTCGTTACAATTTAAAGCCATAATCTGTCAGACCTGTATTTGGAAGCAGGCTATATTTTAATAAAGGCCATCGCAGAAAACAACAGGATGTGATTTGTTGGTGAAAATGTTTTATGTATTACCTGCACTGCACCTCAGGTATTTCAGAAGGCTTTTGTTCTTCCTCATCTTTATTTTTTTATTCATACATGTATAGCTGTCTGCAGCCTTGATCCCTTCTTTCATGTCTCTAGTTTCTATAGAATGTACCGTCTGCAGAAACTTAATTAATCTAAAGACGTGTCACCTTGTCGGGCTTTTTAAATGCAGCTGCGGTCGCGCTGCTCCTCGGCTGAGATGAATTTCTAATCAGTCAAGTGGCTCGTGTTTGTTTGCTGCAGATGAATTGAAAGCTGTCGTCTGCGTCGCATATTTCGGTATCCACCTGACCCCCCCCCCCACGCTTCTTTGTTCTCCATCGTTAGAGCTCGGTCACCATTTCCCAGGGACTGATTTATGAGCAAGAATTGATCGGGTCACAGCGCAGACCTCTCTGCGATTGGTCCCCGAAGAGAGGCGGCGGATTGTGTTTCCAGGATTTGTGCTGCTCAGACAGGCAGCCTCACTGACCCGGACCAACTTATTGTTTAGGTTTTTTTTGGATGTAATAATGTCACCGTTGATGCAGTCACACCAGACTTGTCGAGAAGAGCAGGGAGAAGTGATTTACGTTTTGTGCTTCACGGAGAGACACAGGAAGACGGGGAGTGTTGATGGATGCTTTCCAACCACCACCCTCCTCCACACCCTCTCCTCTTTAACACTCTGAGTCACTGGCACTGAGACTTTTTCTTCCACTCGCTCTGGTAGCCATTAAGACGCCGCGTTGTGTGCAGCTCTGTAATTGTGTTTCACTCTTTTTCTTTCCATCACTCGTTCTTACTCACTGCGTCCTTTTCTCCCCCTTCCTTTGCTTTTCATTTGTGCGCCCTTACTCCCCCCAAGTCACATGCTCCTGTTTCTAACTCTCTCTCTCTCTCTCTTCTTTTTACTTTCTTCCTCTGTGTGTGTGTGTGTGTGTGTGTGTGTGTGTGTGTGTGCGTGTGTGTGTGTGTGTGTGTGTGTGTGTGTGTGTGTGTGTGTGTGTAGGATATGATGGATGATATCTGCCAAGAGCAGTTCATGGAGATGGGCTACCTGAACGGAGGCCAGGAGCACGGTGCCAGAGTCCGAGGGGGCCCTCCGGTCAGGGGCCGCGGAGTGCCTCCTGGTGGAGCACACAGGTGTGGAGATGCAAACACACACACATACACACACACACATTCACACACACACACAGGATTTCTCATGTACCGCTGCTAGGTCGCTGAAGAAATAGAAAGACACTGTTCATCTGTTACCATATCTTTGCATCAGTGAGAATGTTGAGTAAGCCTTGAAGCAGCATTATAGTTACTCTCTAATGTGTAGTTGTGTAGTTTTGGTAAAGTTATGTTGAGGAAGCATTTTTTGACCTTCTCGCGAGAATACAGCACACACTGATACGAGAAAACATCAAGTAATCTAAACCGATGGCAGGTCTCACACAAAAGTCCAATTCCTCCGTGACGTGTAGGTTCATGTTTAGTTTCTTTGGTAAGAATGCAAACAGTCAGTGTACCACCACAGCGAGGCTCCGTAGTCCCAACCAAGACGGCAAACTTTATGCCTCCCTTCAACTTTGACAAAGGCAGCGCCGTTCTTACCTTTTCACAATAAAAGCCTGAGACATATACTCTGCGTAACTGTTGAGCAGAGGGAACTCAAATTCAGACAGACTTCAACACTGCCATGGGTTAATAGGATCCTGGTAGTTGGTCGTGCTGCTATTTGAAGCTTTTATATGAAGAGTGTTGCAACTGACGTGAATAGTTTTGAACCTGTAATTTCTGTTTTGTTTCTTTGTCACACCCCCGCTGTGTAAAGGCCTTAAAAGTGTTAATACATTTTCTAATGGAAGAGCAAACAAGTATTTTTTTTGTTTTGGCTATCTTGCTGCAAATTAGATGAGAAGCTCAACGCCACTCACATGTCCTGACAGTAAATAATGTGGCTGGAGCCTGTAGCCAGTTAGCTTAGCTTAGCAGGAAGGCTGAAAATGGGGCAACAGCTCTGTCTAAGAGTAATGAAACCTATAAAGCCCACTAATTAACACGTTGTTATGGTTATATGGGACAGAGCCGGCCAAGCTCTTTCCATCAGTTGCTAGTCTTTATGCTAAGCTAACTGGATCCTAACTGATTTAGCTTCCTATTTTGCGTAGAGGCACGAGAATGGTGTTGATCTTCTCGTAGAACTCTTGGTAAGAAAGTGAATAAGCGTATTTCCCAGAATGTAGAACTATATAATCTCGGCGTATTAACCCGGTGCTCTCTTCTTCAGGGGACGGGGAATGCCACCTCGCGGTGCTCCCGCCAGGGGATGTGTGGCTCGCGGCGGCCCAGCCAGAGGTGGAGCAGTGAGGGGCGTGCCAGCAGGCCGAGGAGGACCCCCAGTAGCACCATCCAGGGGAGCCTCGGCACCCCGTGCCAGGCCCCCGGCGTCCGGACCCCCGCAGAGGATGGCACACCCACCCCCCCACCAGCACACCCCTGCTGCAGCCGCTGACGGCTACGAGGATTATGTAAGTACAAGAACCAGTGGAGGGTAGCTTTAATTTATCCATTTAATTAATATGTCCTCGGCACAAATATTATTATACAACAGAAGATATGTTTTGGCTTTATTTGGGATGTAACAAAAGTAATTGTTAGACATATGAGGAATAAATTGAAACTGAAGTTGAGTTTTCTTGGCGAGGTTTGACACGTCTCTCCTCTCGATGAGATTGTTCTCGGCGCTCTTGTTAGCTTCGAGATTGCTGGTCCGTCAGGCACAGAAATAAGTGATTCCCGCTGCTCGAGATACAGGCGGAGTGCGTCTCTGCTTTAGTACAAGCGTAGTGCTTTGGGGACATCTTGACATTCATGAATCACGAACAAGCCTCTCCCTAAATCTCACTCTTGTTTCCTTCCCTCTCCAGGGCTACGATGAGAGCTACACAGACACGGCCTACGAGTCATACGACAGCTATTACAGTCAGCCGCAGGCGTGAGTGAATCAGACGTCTCTTTGGTTTTCACCTGCTTCTCGCGGAGCGCGCGCACACACACACACACACACACACACACGCGCTCTCACACACACCTTGCCTGGTTGCTCGTTTCCCTTAAATTGATTTGAGAGCAGCAGAAACATTATTATTTTAATTTTTTGAGCCACTCTGCACAAATTCAGCGCTGATGATGGTACTTCATGTTTCATGGTTGGGATGGCCGGCACTAAGATGTTCCATGCTCGAGAGCCAAGCTTTGATCTTATTCGTGGAAGCCAATTATCGTCCCCCTAGACATTCACAGTCAGCCGCTACTTGATGTTTTTCAAAGATTAAAAGTGATGTTTTTTTCTTCTTCTTCTTCTCTCGCCCTGTTTTTGACCATCAGAGAGCCAGAATACTACGACTACGGACACGGAGAGAGCACAGAGTCATACGAGTCATATGGTGAGGAGGAACTTTATTCACTGTCAGCACAGATGACCTAGTTTATACTGTTGATACAGATACAGAATATGAAAAGTGCGCATATACATATGATTTAAAAAAAAAGTTAGTTTAAAGTACAGTAGTATGTAGTATTTCTCCACATGGTGTTTTGAATACATGTTCACTTATTGATTGGTTGATTGATTTGTATAAAAATAATTTAATTCTAAAAATGCCCACATACGTGACCTTTCGGAGCTTTATTCGAATGATCGCCGGCCAAATTGACTGTTAGATTTTAAAGCCATTAACTATTATCTTTAAAGATTTTGAGCAGTATTTTTATTCTGTTTTACTTGTCCTGCCAGTGGTTTCATGTTATTTCAACCTCAAGTAGGGAAGGGCAGATCGATACTTTGATTATTCAGGCTACTTATTTGGTTATATATATATATATATATATATATATAAATACAAAGGTGGGTGACTGCATCACTACTTTTGTGTAATGTTTGTGATAGATTTAGCTGGCCCGTCTCACATGACTGTGGAAACCAGTGTGACATCACAGCCCAGCACACAGTCTCGCACACTTCCACATCAGACATGTGAGACACTGGTGCTACTTTTCACTTGTAGATAAAAATACAGCGAGATGCACTATTTGTGGCAATAAAGTGCCACACGCAGTAACCTCTTCAAACATTTAAAGACAGCTTGAACGTTAAAGGAAGCTTATTATTTACTCATAGCATTCCTGAAAAATACTGGACTGTTAAATAAATGTTCTACTCCTTTCTTATGAAATGACATTTGATGTTAGTGGCTGTCTGGTGAGAAACACTGATTGTAAACTCCATCGGGCAGCTCTAACAAAAATCTGGTTGTGGTTTGAATCCGAATTGAATTGTGTGTGTGTGTGTGTGTGTGTGTGTGTGTGTGTGTGTGTGTGTCCTCTCCAGGCCAGGATGACTGGAATGGGACCCAGCGGACAGTTGCAGGGAAGGCCCCTCCCCCCTCCAGAGGTGCCAAGACGCCTTACCGGGAGCACCCTTACCGACAGTACTGAGGCGGACTCGCCGCCCGTAACGTGTCGCCCTGACTACCGCCTGTCTACCACGGCAGCTCTCGCTTTAAGCAGCCCGACAAAAGTAATTGTCCGTTTTGTCTTTGGTTTGGTCTTTTCCTACACTGGACTTTATACGAGGCAGCAAATTGGGAACTGAAAATCGGAACTGGTTTTTGAGATTTGACCTACTTTGTCGCACCTACCAACCAACCAGCCACCGTTCCCTCCAGCCAACCACCCAAAGCGGCGTTTAGATGGGTTAGAGAGGAGAAGTTGGTGTCTATTTTTCTTTTGTTCTTTTTTTTATTTGAATTTTTATTTATTTTGCTGTATTTTTCCCTCTGACCCTTTTGACCCCCCCTCTGGCTTTTTTTTTTTTTTTTTCTTTTTTGCATTGTTGATCTTACATTTTTAAACTGTTTGGGAGAAGTCCTTTCTAGTGGAATTAATGGCTCGTTATCCGCTTGTCTAAGGAATCCATTTTAATTGTTTTTAAATACAAAGAATCTGTCGAGGGTCAGTTGCAGATTCCCATTTAGGCTACATTTCAAAATTCTGTTAATATAGCCAAATAAAATACCTTTTAAACTTTCAATTATGTAATATAGATTAAAAAAAAAATCATAAATTAAGTGAAGGTTAAAGAATCAATGTTAATGGAATCAGTACAATTCATTCTTGATGATGGTTTGTTTTTAAATAGTTCTAAAACGTTGTCCATTTAGATTTAGGCAGCAATATTTGTCATTGTCCTGAGAGTTTTGAAATATAGCCCTAATAGACAGTGTTGAGATGGACTGTCCTCATATCCTCAATTTGTCATACATATTCAAAAAATAATTTGAAGACTCTGAAGACAAAATGTTTGAAAACACGGCCGAGAGAGATGGCCTCGTGTTCTGCTAAAAACAGTCCAGGTCTTCATTCTGTGATCTGATTCTCTATAAACTGCATGCACAAAGTACACAAAGAAGGATTGGGACACAAATCTCCACATGGGTCTTCTCTTTCTACAGAGAAGGGATCCTGCAGCTCAATCCGAACTCTTGTACATATTTTAAAACATCCTAACTGTACTTATTCTGCCACTAGTATCTGTACCCTCTCCATAAAATGCATTATGCTACATGTGTAAGCTTGCCTAAATAGGTTACTAAATCTGTCCAAAAGATGTTTTGCAGCAGTTTGTCAATAAAGCTTAGTTTGTTTTTTATGAAACTTAACTTGCTTTATTTGTTTCCTGTCCTAGTAAAATTCTGAAATGGCCTTTTCTTAAACAACCTTCAGCAGTCAGATGCAGGTGTTTTCATTTGTTTCTCATTCAAAACCGCATTTTAAATCTAAATGAATGTATTGACGTCTGAAGACTTTAACCCTACTAAATGATGTCTTGATTGATTACCAAAAGAGCACAACTTATTCTTTCTCTCTCTTTCTATACTTTTTAAAAAGGACCCAGAGGTAAGACCTCTAAAATAACCTGGATAGCTTCCTAATGTGTATAGAGTTCTAAAGCATTGAATGCCTGGGTATGTATAAGACTTTTTCAATCCTCTTACCTGTGGTCGTAATCGTTAATGAGAATTGCTTTTATAGCTGAAAATTAACTGAGTTCAAACCACCATTCAGGTCTAGCCCTCATTGTCATGAGTGACGCTGGCGCGATGGCTACTTTAGTACAGAGTAATGGCAGTGCAATGGAGAGGATGGTTATAACCTAGACAACTCCACTGTAAAGGTAACCTAACCCTAAATGTTTAATTTCCTAGTGTGTTTATCCATTGACATAAACTTGCTGGTAAATGCGTACACTTTCTTAAAATATCATTACAGTCATGGCAACAAAAAAGGAATAGACCCAAAAGTAAGAAAAACGTAACTTCCAATATCATACAGTAGTGGATTTTATGTACCAAAATAACTGTTACTGTGTACTAACAAAATATATTAGAATAATGTTAATGCGACTCTTGCTAAAATGAACAAAGCCAAATCTATGTCAATATCTTCTGCAGCGTTGAGCTGCTGTTACTTTCTTTATTTGCTGTGTAAAGGTTGCTTACTGTAATATTTAAAAGGTTCTGCTTGTACAAAGTTATCCGAAAAAAGAAAGCTTGAGTTGCATGAGCACATCTTCTCCTGTAGACATTGCATGATCTGTCTCAAGTTTCTCCCGGTGTTTTTAGACAGGGTATTGATTTGGGGTCTGTCCTTCCTTCAGGCACAGCTATCGGTCACGGAGTGCCCGGAGACTGACAGTCTGCAGAAGTGAAGACCATACAAACCTCAGGTTGGTTCGCCGCCGCATTTCTTTCCATTTTAAAGAGCCACACTGCTGGTTTTTTGCATCCTTCAGCCCATTAACGTACTGAACGTTACTTGCGTCTTGATTGATTTTTCTACCTTCCAGGCATCCATTAGTTTGCGTTTGTGTGTTTGTAAAGACTTGAAACTCGCATGAAATGTGGAATCTATCACAGAAAACAAATCCAGCTTCTTTATTTAATTTCATTTGTCAAACATTCATTGTTTTTGTAGCAAACAGAGCTCATTTTGGAATCCTGCCCTGTTGCCACGTTCATTGTTACCACACATCTTCGGAGGTTTGACTCCAGACAGCAGCCATTTTAAAGGAATAGTTAAACATTTTGGGAAATTCGCTCTTGTCATGTAGAGTTAATATGATGCTTCAGCCTTCAGGGCGATTTGACGTTGAACACGATATTGATTGGACAGAATAACAGCTACTACTACTACTACTACTTTCTCTTTGTTCTCTTGCTTTCTCTGTGCTTCACTGCATTGTTGTACTCTATCAAAAAAGTAACAACATGCTAGCCTACGTCTGATTTAGTGTTTTTGTGGTTCTGTAAATGCAATTCATGTTGCTGTTAGATTGCTGCTAGACTGCCCCGTTAATACAGGTGCGTGCAGGCGAGTAAACAGTATTCGATTGCAGTGAAAATGTTATTTTTTAAAAGGCTAAACGCCAATGAATACGGTTTGACGCTGACTATTTTGTTAGATATAAACTGTCAAATAAATTTTGACTTTTGGATTTAGAAAATTACAGAGACCGCCAGGGCAAGAGAAGGTGGAAGCCGGTGAACTATTGCACGCTAAATTATTAAAAGTAATAATTTATATGTCAACGTTATGAATGAAGCTTCAAACTACTTCGTACAGCCCTAGAAATTACCCATGTAGCATGTAACAAAATCGGCTTCATGTGTACAAAAACCGATGCGGTAAAACGTTGGTCATTGTGTCCACAGTGCCGTGCCAGCGCTACAGAAAGGTGTGGCTCAACACATTATTATTCTGGTACATGGGGAGAAAACGCTCTGGCTTGTTTGTATTTTCTTAAACCAATCACAGTCGTCTTGGGCGGCGCTAAGCACAGGATGCAGCGATGGCGCCCTCGCAAATCAGATAGCGGAAGGGAGGAGAATGCCAATGCTAGCCTTATACCCACGTCTACGTTCAGTGAGTCAGACTAACACAGTCTGGGGGGGGGGGGGGGGTAACCAGTAACCACCGGTGACTTCCTGTATTCTCCTCTGATTGCCTGGCAACTAGTCCCAACCAGGAAATAGTCCGTCTCATACCTCCCTGTAGAACTGGCAATTGTTGTGTTGTTGTTTTCACACTTCACCACGTTACCTTTGGACAGAGCCAAGCTAGACGTTCCACTCTATTTCCAGTCTTTAAGCTAAGCTAACCGGCTACAGGCTGTAGCTTCATATTTGCTGTTTTTAGTCCCAGCATGCAGCACCAATTAAAAAAACTGACAAATCTTCCCCTGTCATAAAATAGCCATCTCAAGTTGTTATGTGAAGTATACACAGTGTATAGGTAATATCCATAAACATTCATAACCACTGGTATGGTCTTTTTAACTTCTTCCATTTCCCCCAAAAGACCATTGTGCACGAAACATGGCTGCAGATGCCTGCGGGCCTTTTTAGCCAGTGTAACATTATGCTGCAGCAGCACGTTGGTGGTATTCACAGCATTTCAAAGGTTGGTTGATTCTGATGATTGCCCGGCTCCTGTAAGTCGCCTGGCTTTTGACAGCGCCTGTGAATCGGTGTGTGGCCGCGCTTGCCTTCAGCAAGTCTGAGCGAGGGAGAACGCCACGCCGGTCTCAGGGAAAGTGACTAATGAGGATCCATAGCTCACGGCTCTCTTGACAGAAGGGGAAAAAAACGGGGAGCGAGGGGACTCTGGCAATTCCCGAAATGGAACCAGCAGCAGGAGAGAGGTGTCAGAGGGATTTTCTCCTGACGTCCTGTCTGTCCGTGCCTCGAAGGCAGGAAAAAGTTAAATGAAGGCTCGAAAAGTAATGCTTGGTGGCCAGAGTTTGAGAAACATAAGCGTCATTGGCATTTTAGTCGAGGGAAGCGGGATAACGAACCGTTTAAGAACAGTTCGAGATGTGTTCTGATGGAAAGGTCACTCGCTTGTTTGAAGAATGTGTTTGACTCGACTGCTGACACATTTTAGGCTGTGACTGTGTTGACTAAGCAGCACATTGGAATTCTTTTCACGAAAGTCCCTCAGAGCAAAATCTGACTGTTGAATAATGAAAAGTATTCATTGTTTTCAGACTCGCCTTGAAGTATAAAAGATATATATGTCTGGTCTTTGGTTCTCATTGGCTGTTATGTTCGAGCAAAACACTCGAAAACTGAGAGCTGTGACCACATTAGCTTTAAATATTTATGCAATAATCCAAAATCACTAGCCTCGCCAGTAATTATGTCTTACTTACTTAAATATTGCCTTGCTCCTCTTGAAGAGCTGTGCTACTTGGCAGGAAAATTACCTTTAATTACAACAACCACTGCTTAAACATTCAATTGAAAAGTGGGCTCTTTTCTTTTAGCTCAACTCTTCCTCTTCATCCGTCATTAAATGGCCGTGAAGTAGAGGAGGACTTGTGTTTGCGCGTGGACTCGTCCCGGTGACTCCCCTGTGATTCTGTCTCTCTCTGCAGTGAAGCCGTGCACCGGAGCAGCGCAGCATGAAGGAGGCGGTGGTCAGACGAAGCTCCCGGTCGCCCTATTGAAAGGACTGGCCCGAGGCCTAGTTCTGCTCCGGGCAGGGAGGGAGGAGAGGTAGGAGGGGGGGCGGGGGGGGGGTCAGCTGGCTCCTGACCCACAGGAGCCAGCTGATAAAGTGCTGGGAAGAGAGGAGCTGGCTCACACTCCCACTGGAACTGGACTCAGACTGCAGCTGGTCAGCGAAGACATTCTGCTCGCTGGGAATCCACAATAACCAGAGACTGACTCTCCTTTCATGGGGACTTTTGTTTTTTCCATATTGAATCACTTTGCATTATGTAATTATTTTCTAACATCGAAGACACCCACTTGAAGGCTTTGCTGATTGCGCGCTGGCGTACACAGCTTCCGCAGACCACCCACTCCTCCAACAAATGTAATTGTTACAGCCTGATTTACCATAAAATGAGCACTCCTGTTATAGTGGGCTGTGAAATTGTTTTTAATTTCTATTAATCCTTGAATTAGACATGAATCAAAGTCTTTCACTTTCTGCAAGGCAAGCTGTTCATTCAATTCAGGGAGAATTGTGTGACATCTGCATTTCAAGTATTTGATTTCTTTTTACATTCCGGCCGCGTGTTATTTAGTGGCCATGCCTTATTGCTGCATGAAATTAGACTCAGTGCTGGAGAGTTAAAGGCGCCCGGAGAGAGTGGATCACTATCTCGCTGTGGCCGATTTCACCGTGAGCTCACACATACACACGCACGCGCTGCCACATCTTGGCATTGCGCGGCCTGCGCTGCCTCGAGGATATCAAATGCTAATGCGGCGGCCTATTTGCATGTTCTCGCATGTATCCTTCCCCGCAAATGTGCAACACTTCCATAACCAACTCTCAGCGCTCCGGCATCCAAGTATGATAATTCAGCGAGATGGACCCAGGAGGAGAGCCGCATGCGAGGAAGGGACAGAGGGTGAAGGAAGACATTATTTAACTTCCCTCCATCTATCCATCACGCCTCTGTTGATTTGATTCCCCTCTATGCCATTTTCCGCCATTACCACTGATGATATTACGGCTGCCTGTGGTGCTGAGTTACATTTAGAGGTCAAAACTCTACTTTCCTGTATTAAAAACAAATTTCTCTGTCCCGACTCGCTGGTCAGAGGCGGCATTAGCCAAGTCTGAGGCTCCATTTAGTTTATTGAAAAAGCTAGCAGCTGAGAGGATAGCACATTAGATATTAGGATAGAAACCATCATTTGAGATGAAACGTCAACAGTCCATATCCAAAACACATCATTTTTCAGCCTTTATGTGCCATTATGTCTAAAATAATGATTTCGGTGTCTCCTATAATCTAATGAAAGATAAGTGATGGCGTGGAAGCCATCTCCTTTTGTTTGAATCGACGAACTGTCAGGAGCGCCAGGGTGGAAAAGAAAGTAAATGTTGCTGTGCAATGATCAATAAAAGTAGACTTGAATATGAGCCCATGTGTATCCGTCTGTGATGTTTCCTCTTGGCTGTGGAAGCCTGCAGCACGCTTCCTCCCCACCTCCGTGTGGTGCGCTCACACAGCGCTACGTGGGAGAATAGATGGAATAAGGTAAGAGACAGGAGGCAAGGCTGTCTTGTCTTTTTGAGGCTGGGGTGGGGGGGTGGGGGGGTGGAGGAGAATGTGTTAAAATGCTGTGTGTGTTAGAGGTGGAGATACTGTGGGCAGTCACAGTGGACAGCTGGATTGCATCTTCTTGTCCTGGCGGATTCACACCATCGCAGGAACATCGCACACTGCTGCGTGTGAAGACGGTGACAATCAGCCTCCCACAGATGCACATCAGCTGCTGCTTCATCAGGCCAGGCAACAATCTGAGGGGGCTTGTGGTGCTTATAAGTGGGGTGAGCTGACCCCCCCGAAGTGATCATTCAGGACAATTGCAGGAGAAGCTTTGAAGATGAATAGGGTGTAATAAGCAGTCTGTGCAGTATAGATTTTTTTTTTTTAAAGCTCAAAAGGAGGGGCTCAATGGTGCACAATAGAGAATCACGTTAGAGTCAAAGGATGAGCTGGTGAGATTCTATATTTCTATCATTTTTATCAAAAAGACTCGCATGATGAATGATCTAACTAAGTGTTCTATGCTACTGTCTTATTCCTCCGTGCCATAGAGCTGCATTGAGCAGCACCTGTTCCTTCACTAGCATGGTTCGTTTATTTCTGAATCAGTTCCACATACAACTTCCTGCTGATTTGAATCAGATATGCACCAAATGCGTATTAATCTGCACCTGAGAATAGTCACAAACAAATGTAGCATTTCTTCTGATGGAGTAATGTTTGCTTAAAACTGCAGCGCTCAGCTGCTTTATGAATTTAGTGACGATTTTACATTTTTCAGATGAATTGAATGATAAAGTGCTCCTTCATGGGTTGAGTAATGAACCTCCTTAAGCTGAACAACCGTTTGAAAACTCCACCGGGTAAATTGAAAGATGCATTTTCACAAAACTGAATTTCTTCTTTTTTTTTGTTTGCTCATGAAAAGTAACTTTAGTAACTTTGTTTCATGTTTTTCCATGGGATGGTGTCTCATTTAGTGAGAGACTCAGGATGCCTCAGTGTTCTACTGAACGAATCAGAAGGTCTTTCGTTCCAGCAGCAGTCCGATTTTTACACCTTTAGAGGTTTTTATCTTTCTGATGTCGATCATGTTTTATATGGCATTGTCTGGTGTTATTTATCCTTTGTAATGTGTTTCTGTCTGTTGTGTACTGTGGACTGTGTCGTCTGTATGAGTTTTTGGGTGGCAAATGAGTTTCCCCACTGGGGATTAATAAAGTTTTCTAATCTAATCTAATCTAATGAAGATCAGTATCCACCAGAGCCACCCAAACTACGATGTCGGCGTTCAGCCTAATGTGACAAATTCAGCCTTTCTTGTAGTAACTATCACTCCTGAAACACACACCTGCAAGGGATGTTTCTGAACTGACATGTTAGTTACCTTTGATTCTAATAAGTCATGTAGTAAAGTCACACAAGACATAAACAAAGAGATGAAAAATGACTACGAAGCGCAATATATCTGCATGATGCAAAACTGGCAGCAAAGAGAAAGAAAATGTCACAAAGAGATACAAAATGTCACAAAGAAACAAAATGTCAAGAGATACAAAATGGCAATAAAAAGATGCAAAACATCCACAAAAAGACACAGAATGACAGTGATACAAAACATCTACAATGATGTGCAAACTACAACAAGACGCAAAACAAGTACATGACGCAAAACAGTGGGATTCATAATGACACCGCCACACTGTGAGGGGAGGATATATTTAAAACTAGACGGTTTGACCCTTGCAAGGTAAAAGCCGTGGGGGCTGTTTCAAAAAGCCTAGATTGCAGATTAAACCGGGATTCAACGGTTATCCTGACGGCAGGAAGAGTAGTGGCACAGACGTTACCATGGAGATTTACTCAGTCGGGTCGGCAGCAGGCTAGCTGCACAAACAGCCGCTTCATTTATCCGGCTGCCTCACAAACCAATGTAGTTTTTAAACAGTTGTTCCACGTTCTTGCACTTCTGAGACTGCACTACAATACGACAGGTACATATTGCCACTCAGCTAAGCACTGTTAGTATTTTAACGCTGTGCCCATTATTGTTTTTATAATAATCCATGTGGTAGTCATTATTACCTTTACTTTGTTATCATGGCGACTGCTGTTCATGTTGTTGTTCGAGGTCGGATCAACATATTATTGCACTCGTTGAGCTGACGGTTAGAAACGGCTGATAAAGCTGCAACGGTTCAGTTCACAGTTAATGTTCATTCATGAAACAACAGGTAGAGGACACCACGAAGGACACCTTTTGTTTTTACTGATCACGCGTCTGCTGGGAGTGAAGGAGAGAAAAAGAACAACAATGAATAATCAATCTTCATGGTTAATTTCCTGAGTAACATTTTCAATTCCAGTGCTCACTTCTAAGAAAAGTGTTGAACTGCACATTTGTGCAAATGACAGTAACGTTAATTCCTTGAATGGTATAATTATGACCGTTTCAATTAAAAACAGCGGTTAGTAAATGTAATTTTTTAGGCTACTGCCATGCGTTTTCTTGCTGTTTTATTACACCAGCTGTGTTCTTTTACATATTCTATGCTTTGATTGCTCCATTAGCAGCTGCTCACTTAAAGGACCGCGACCCTCTCTTCCCCATTTCAGCATCATTAAATCTGGGAGCGACCTCGTGGTGTGTTGAAGAAAAGCCGTGAATGTGCATGTATCCCAAAAACTTAGACCTGGCTTAACCTAGTCTCACCTCCTCAACCAGGCCAGCCTGAAACATAACGCCAGGATGAACTTGGTCAACCATCACTTGTTCCGTTATCCTGGATGTCCTAAATCTGCTTTTGTGAAATAACCCCCTGGTGCACTATTCCCATACCACCCATGCTTCAACTTGTTTGCCGTGCATAGCCTCTCATAGATAACACGGATCAGGTGATCTGACGCCTCCAGGGTCACAGGTGTAAAAGGGGCGTGGCCTGGGGAGCAAAGGGAAGTGAAATGTTTGGGGTGGAGAGGAAGGAAATGCTTTTCAGAGGTAGATGGAGGAGTGATGTTGGAGCCGGGCGTCTTTCAGTGGAGACGTTCCTTATTACAGTTGTACCTCGTCCGTCTGAAGAGAAATCAGTGTGATTGGAGTCAGAGGACTAGAAATCAAGCCAAAGGCCGGATCACCAATCCACAACAATACGTCTGGTGAGTTTGATATTTGTTTTTTTTATTGCAATGCAATGCTTTTGAGTTGGCTGAACCTTGTGGACGTTCAAGTGGACATAACAGTTATGTTATGGTGCATTCGTTTGTTGTTTTCAGAGGGGCTTTAAATGCACCCAAAGTCTTTGAATTTCCTCCTTTTAACTTGGTTTTAGCATCCCAGTAGCTCTGAAATCAAAGTTGTAACTAGGCTTCAAACTTCAGATGATTGTTATAAAATGACTGCAGTAGTTTTAGTGTCTCTTCTGTATACACAGTGGGTGGCATGGGGGCTTTGACATGTCCGAGCTGAGTGGTCCGTTGTCATCACATGATCAGTTCTTTTATTGGGACAACTTGTTTTAAAGCGTCTGCAACTTCAGCACGAGGATATATTTTTATATCTAAATGCTCCTCTCTCACTTTTATTTAGGTCTTTTTCGGGGCTTCATTAAGTAGAACACGTCACTTTGAAGACTAAACGTTGATGTGAGCACAGGGACTTTGTCCCCCCCGCTCTCTCTGTGCAGATTACACAGCACAGGGGCCCAGTCGTCATCACGGATGGCAGTGCTCAGCGGGGGCCGGAGCAGACGAATTAAGCCAGCAATATAAAGTGGATGAATCTTACTTTTGAAGTGGTTGCCATGGAAGACTTAACCGGATGCCGCAGTGCAAAGTGAGATACTCTCAGAGCGAGTCTGTGTGTTTGTGAGTGAGAGCCCCGCGTGCGAAAAGAGAGACTGGAAGCACATCTCGGTTTGTTTATTAATGAAAGACGGAGTGAAAGAGAACTGTGTGTGTGTGTGTGTGTGTGTGTGTGTGTGTGTGTGTGTGTGTGTGTGTGTGTGTGTGTGTGTGTGTGTGTGTGTGTGTGTGTGTGTGTGTGTGTGTGTGTGTGTGTGTGTGTGTGTGTGTGTGTGTGTGTGTGTGTCAGTTTCTGCAGAAAAGACAGACAGACAGACAGACAGAGAGAGAGAGAGAGAGTGTGATGGAAAGCGAGCGAGAATGAGAAGTGCCTTTACATCTGTGTGTGGGAGGGAAATGTCACACCTGTCATGCTTCCTAAATAACATTTATCAAATTGCCAGATCACATTTTAAAAGAGCAACACAGCCGTATTTTAGTGTAGTTTACAATCAGAAAGCTCACGTCAGCCAGACCTTTCACTAATCCCATTGATATTCAAAACCTGTGTGTCCGCGCACACCGGCATGTTCACATGTTGAATTCTTACATCCCCTTGTGGCAGAGCCGAGATCAATGAGACTGGAGCTGCCTTTCCTTTAATGTGCAGACAGCTCAGGTACCGCGTGAGGGGGAAACAAAGAGCTCCTGCTGGACCGGTTTGTGTTGGCCTCACGCTTCTTTGTCACGACTGATCGCCATCAAAAATAATGAAGTTGCTTTTCCCCTTGTCTCAACCCGATTTTTGGAGATGCATTGTTGGAAGGGCCCAATGCAATTTGAAAAAGAGAAGTATGGATGAGTATCTTTAGGATTGTATCCATACTAGTACTCTTATCAGTGCTGCTTATCGGTTCGGTGCCCTATCGATACTCTTATAGAGTCGACATTACTGTAGTTTATTATTCTTGTATGTAAACAAATAGTTATTGACTTTGTATCTTGCTAGCATAATGTTAGCTTTCTGGCTTGTAGCTGAGTCAAAGGGTTCTATGAGCCGAGCAGAAGTCGTATCTTCGGCTCGTCCTATTTACTGGAGCAGTGAATAATGTTTCCAATGCATAAGAATCTTACTGGATGGTAATGGTTGTTTCATGTATTAGCAAACCTCTCAGGGAAACGAAGTGAATGGATTGTTAAAAACAATCGCGCAAAATGCATGAAAAGATAAACTAATGGTGCTATTTTTTGTTCCTTTGGCAAGTGACCATGTTAGGAGCAGGATAAAGCCCCTCTCGGTGTCCATAATCAGGAACTAATGGACTTTGCGGAGGCGACCTCCTGTTCTCCATCTGGACTCCAGGTCGTTCATTAATTCCCGATAATGTTCACCCCTCAGGGCATTATTCCTTGCAATTGTGCATCACAGCTTTCTCGTCCTTTATTTGCCTCATCTCACGGTCAAAGTTAAAGTGCGCTAGCTAGTGGAGGTCTAGCTGTTTCCTCGGCCTTGCTGGTTAGTCAGAGCTGGTAGCAAAAGTTCTCCAAGTCCCTACATGCAACGCCTGTTTTAACCTCTGCTCCTGCATAAGTTACACATTGAGCAATTTGATTCTACTTTACTGGATTTTTATACCATAAACTTTCCTTCCGCAGGGGTGAAATTTGAACTAACAGTTCTTCTGCATGACTGGAATACATTGGTAACCCGCAGACTGTAGCTGTACGCCCACACACAGACTCGCATACGGAACACTCACACTTTGCTCATTTATTTATTTATTTATTTCCCGTCTCTCAGTTGGCTGGGAGCACGGGTTGGGATATTATACAATTTTGACTCCCTCATTTCTCTCCAATTTCACTTCAATTTCCTCCCCACTCCGTGCAGCCTCCCTCTAATTTCTGCCTCTCTCCCATCTCATTGTGCCCTCTGCTTTCCTTGTTAGCTCTGCTCGGGTCTCTCACCTCTCATTAGCTTCTCCTCCGCTGACTAGAGGCACCTGTCCTCAGGTCCCACTGCGGATATCTCAGCTTCTGTTTAAATCAATTTCCATGTTAAATAGCTGCTGCAGGGTGTTGGTGGGAGGCGGGGTTGGGCCCCTGGTCGGGCATGGATGGATGGATGGAGGAGGGGGGAGTGGGGAGGATGGAAGAGGTTGAGACATTACAGTGAACCACAAGTCTTTCACACCGCTGACCCTCCAGGCTGATCCACAGCCCCTGTCTTGTTCTCTCCCTCTCTCTCTATCTCACTCTCTCCCCTTCCCTTCCCTGGTTTGGTCTTTTATCACCGCGTGTTCTCCCCTTTGGCTTTTCTCTTTTATTTTATTTCCCTCTCTGTCCTTCTCTTTCTGTCTTTGGCTTCCATTCTCCCAGTGCGGCCCAGGGCATGTTCTCATTTCAGATGAGAGCTAAAAAGAGTTGTGACAAGGTGGTGGTGGTGTGTTTGTGATTATTTATGTGTCTGTGTGTTGGGTCTCTCCGTTCTGCAACCCAGGAGTTGCTGCACATATAGTTCTCTTCTTCACAAAAGCCGTTTTGGCTTAAACATCTCAACATGAGTTTATCTTTTTGAATAAGCATATAGAACATGTCATCAGATGACTGTACATGTCATGGACTGTTAACAATTCCTCGTTTTTTAAGTTACCCAACTGACATGGAGACCGAACTCTTTATTTAACTCATTATTCTGTGATTGCAAACAGTCACGCCAACCTCCAGTAACCTTGTAGGATCACGCTGACAGAATTATATTATGTGCAATAAGTTAGGTAAATGTCATCGTGTCCTAGTCTCTCTCAAAGTGCTGTGTCACAGATTTAGTGTCCTATTTTAAAGACTGAATAGGATGAAAAGGTGAAACCCATTACAAACGTGGTGAACAGTGTCTACTGTGTAACCATTGAGCAATACTTGGGGAAATTAACAGTTTAATCACATGACTATTTTCAGCTCTTTATTCTCAGGTAGTTGCCTGACAGGAGGGTCGTCACCTCCTACTCGGATATAAAAACTGGGCCAAGTGTTCATTGGCTGTGCCTTCCAATACCCACACGAACATACTATTTTGCATACCAGAAACTTATTTAGTATGTCCCAATAGTATGTCAAATGCAGTATGCCAGAAATACATGTCTTTTCCACCTTCAACACATCCACAACCTACTCGCCAAACATCCATGCACTCGTTTCTAAACGCCAAACATCCATGCACTCGGGGTGACTGTGGCTAAGTGGATAGCAGGGCCGTCTTTCAATCAAAGGGTCGGCGGTTCAATCCCCGGCTCCGGCTCTGCTAGTCACATGTCGATGTGTCCTTGAGCAAGACACTTAACCCCAAAATTGCTCCTGTAGTTGTGCCTACGGTGTAGAAATGTGATAGACTGAATTGTAAGTCGCTTTGGATAAAAGCGTCTGCTAAATGACTGTAATGTAATGTTTCTTTGCTGATATACCTGCTCCATTGTTGGTTGTGTCCTAACCGTAGTTTAATAAATGATGTTTGTTTTAAGTAAATCCCGTGTGTGGAGTCCCTCCTTCTTACATCCCTTGTGCCAGTTTGTGACAGAGAAAGGTTTTTCATAATTTGGTTGAAGCTGCACTTTATAGCAAGTCTAAAAACGTATTCATCACTGACTTGAATCTACCCAATATATACAGTATCTATGCTGTATATTGTTCTTTGTTGTTTTTTGTATCTATACTTGTAATTATTGAATTACTATTTGATACAGATAAAGTTTTCTTGCCTTATCTTTTGGCAAAAGCGTGTGTAGCCACACCCAAGCAACGAGCTGACTGTATGCTACTTTCTCATCTAGTTAGTGGAAGCACGGAGTGCTGCACAAAAGCTGGCTGCAGCCCAACACCATTTTTAATGATCCATGAGTACACGTGCTAAGCAGCATTACACCACCAGACTAACGGCTGTATTTCTGTTCGTGTGTGTGGAGGGTACTGACAGTTACTCAGACTGACTCCAATAAATAGTCCAACAAGCGTTCTGTGCTATTGTCACTAAGTATAATTACGGCCTTGTCCCTGATTAGTGCGTTCACAATGCAAATTACTTGTTAATCGCTCGTGTGTGTGTGTGTGTGTGTGTGTGTGTGTGTGTGTGTGTGTGTGTGTGTGTGTGTGTGTGTGTGTGTGTGTGTGTGTGTGTGTGTGTGTGTGTGTGTGTGTGTGTGTGTGTGTGTGTGTGTGTGTGTGTGTGTGTGTGTGTGTGTTATGGCTGCATCTACCATGTTAGTTTACAGCGTGCAAACACTACTGAGCGCCCTATCTGATGAGATTAAAGATAAATTACTCCCCATTAATCCCCGTATCAAGCAAATGAGCCCACTTGTAGCTAAGCTCTTCACCTAAAGATGCATAATATGGTGTGTAAACTCTAGTAATGGACTGGTTTAACATGCTCAAACGCTTGTGCAGATTCATATCGAGCACACGCATACATGTGGTGACATCTCTGGACGTGATGGATAATGTCACCGACTCAGAAATATCCCCCGGGAACATTTCGCCATCACTTGATAATTCAATATTTGCGTGTACAGTGTGTTTATTCGGCTTCTCGCCTCACGGGAGGAATTCATTATAAATCACTCCAGCTCAAATAAACTCATGCCCTCACACTGCAGCTTCTGCATCCAGTATTGGATTCGGATCATGCTTGGTGCTTAATATTCACAAGCTGTGGAGACATTAACACGGGCATCTTTAATTCGAATACTTCTTTTATCCCACAGCAGCATGGGTCAAGCTGGTGTGCGAGTCCCGTACATCCTCATTTTAGAGTTGGAGCTGTGATTATATCTGTTTCTATGTTGAGGCTGTGAATTTCTGTGAAGAAATTGAGGGAGGTAGATGACGAATTCCAAACAAAGGATAATGTTGATTTTAAATAATGTGTCTTTTATCACTGATTTTTCAGCGAGGACTTAATCGTGTTCTGAAATCTGCCTGAATCTAAAAGTAATTTACTGAACTTTGAAATGGAGCCTTAAAGGGACGATTCACCCCAAAAGCAAAAATACATATTTTCCTCTAAACGGTAGTGCTATTTAATTAATCCGGATTGTTTTGGTGCATGTGAGGTGACTAGTTTTGGAGAAATCTGCTGTAGAGATGTCTGTCTTCTCTCCAAAACAATAGAACTAGATGACACTTGGCTAGTGATGCTCAAAGTGCCCAAAGAAAATGTGTTAAAAGAAAATAGTTCCTCCACAAACTGCTCGAAACAAAGTCTGTGGATTATCATAACAAGACTCTTTAAAGACCACAGGTCTGAATGCCATATAGTCCCATTATATTGGAGCGAAAGCATCCATCTGTAGGGACGATGTCTCCAAAACCAGCCAGTTCACACCAAACCAATCTAGGGTGGTAAGTGTTTTACATTTTTGGGTGACCTCTCTCTTTAAGATTTGCTTGTAGAACAATTTTCAAGTAAAAGCACATCTTTGAAATCCTGAAAATCCCAAAAAAAAGCTGATAATTTTAGTACCCGCTCTTCGTGGGAGCTTGAATCCCATGTTGTATTGTTGCTGGTGTCATCCAGACCTGTAGCTGGGCGTGGCAGTCAGAAAGCTTCTTGGAAGGATAGTCCCACGTTTCCTCCAACAAAGCTGCTGCAAAGGAGATAACGAAGCGGCTCACGGTGTTTCCTCCAATGTCGGGATGGCGGATCAGAAAGGAAGGGAGGAAGTAGTGAGGGAAAGGAAGAGGCCTTTCTAGGGTAATGGGATGCAGACTTGGTCTTCTTCGTTCAGTATGTTATAGATTGAATGAAAATGTGGTCATAGCTGTAGAAGACTAATCTGTTTGTATGTTTCCAAGCAGTAAAAGGTGGAGACAGGCTCTTATAGCGTCTGTCTCCTCCCCCTCCCCCCCACACAGTCTGCTGGCTCTTGTTTTCTTCTCCCAGACCTGTCAGGCAGAATAGAGCCACATCTGCTCCCCATATCTCCTTCAAGTCAGGGGGACACAGTTGGCAAAGCTACCAGCTGCTGGCCAGAAAGTGTGAGCGCGTCCGGTGTGTGCGTGGGGCGGTGTGCACGCCGCTGTGGGTATGTGCCTGCGAGCGCTGGTGGCTAGTAGTTAACCAGCACCCGTCACAAGGGACATCATTAGGCTTCGCTCGGCAGAAACGGGGATAAAGATGGAGAGAGGAGGAAATTAGAACGACATTCACTGTCTAATTCCAAGGAGCTCCTACTCTCAGCTTGTTCAGCTGCTTCTGTGTGTGTGTGTGTGTGTGTGTGTGTGTGTGTGTGCGTGCAAGTGTATAGTTTTTCCTCTCTTGCTCTGTTCTGCTCTCACACCCACACAACTTACTATTGCTTCAGCAACAGATTGCAAGCTCCCAACTATGTTCTACCACCATCAACCTCTACCCTTTCCCCTCCCCCACCTGCATCTCCAAGAGAAAAGAGTGATCAAGAGACGTAATAGCAGACTTAGTCAGACAGTTCTCTGCTTTTTTTTTTCTGTGGGGGAATACGGTGTAAATTATGATGCAGCAATTGTGTATTATTTCCATTTTTAAAAAGAGGATCCACAAGTTTTTGGACATATTTGTGGAAGCAGCATCCAAATGTTTGCGATTTAAGACATCGGTCACTTTTTAAGTGATTCAACATAGAGTGCTGCACTTCCTGTTCCTGCGTATCAAAGTCAATGGGTTTTTGGTAAGATGCCTGAAATAAGTTAACACAAGCTTTAGAGATTTTAACGTTTTGTCCTATAAAGTTAAAATTTGCACTAAATTTGGAGGGAAACTTGACTATTGTCGGCTTCTGCATGGCAAAGAAACAAGTGATGAAATCACAGTGAAATCGCGAGCTGGTTTATTGCAACTGAAACTGCAGTAAAATATAAATGGTGTCTATTTGTTCAGTCTTAAACAAATAAGAACAAGTAAAAAAAAGAACCAAACACTATTTTTAGATTCTTTAGCAAACTATGTTAAAAGTCTCGCCCTCTGCTGTGTCTTTATTTCTTTCTTTTCTCCGACGGGACCATGAAGGTATAGACGGAGGAAGAAGGATTGCAGGCTGAAAAACATGCATTATTTGAGAGCGCGGATTCCCTAGAGACATGTGACGAGCCATTAAAACCTGCTCTGGGACAGATGGAGAACACCGGCAGGATTTAATGGGTAAAAAGATGCTTTCTGGGGGAATGAAGCACTTCTGCATCACTGCGCTCTAACTTGTACAGCAGTGACCTGCCCTGCAGCTCTGGGCTACAGAAGAGATAAAGGACCGGAGATGAGCAAAAAGAAAAACGGCATTAAAAGAATAGAGGGACAATTGCTAAAAAAAGACGCAAAGTAAGGGAATGAGAAAGAAAAGGGTAGAGGCAGTTTGTCTTCCTTGTAGTTCTTAACAAAGCGCGCTCTCTACAAAGCAACACCGCGCCCCCCCGCCCCCCCCCCTGCTATAGCTGCACAGCTCAGATGAGTATTACTTAAGCCCACACACACAGACAATGCATGACCATAAATAAATTATACCCATCTCGCCATGCTTCTCGGCATTAAGAAGTGCAGGAGAAAGACACTGAGAAGCAGGGGGGGAGGAGATGCAAGAGTGGAAAAAGGAAGGGAGAGAGAGAGAGAGAGAGAGAGAGAGAGACAGAGGCAGAGGAGAGCGAGGGAGGGAGGGAGGCGGGGAGACATATCATCACATTAAAGGCCAAAGACTCAGACTCGTTAATGAGATTCTATCTCCATCTTCTTCTTCTTCTCTCTGTAAATTCTGGTTCGCACATTCTCTGTTCTCACTCAATCAGACTTTATACTCTCCCCATTTTTGCAGCATATTTTCTCTTAATTCGCACAACTATTCATTTTTGTTGCTGTAACTGGGCATTGTTTTGGGTGCTAGCGTTTATTAAGTGTATGTGAGATTACTGCTATGCTCAGCTTTGTAGGTTCACACCCAACTGGAAACTGACTCATAAATCTACAGCTGTTCGGGGTCCTTTTGGGGGCCTGAGGTTGCCAACCTTGCCGGTACGGTAAAGTTTGCCCCTGGTGTTTTTCACTGGTATTTCTGGTCGCGACGTGGGTGTTTCATGCAACTAGTGCATGTCACGGCAGGTGTATTGCTGAGGACCCAAGGAAGCCCAGTGTTGAGTGTGTGGTGGCAATTTCTGTTGAATAACGCACAAAGTCAGCTTTTGTCTTTCTGTAAGTTTAAGTCAAGCGTCTGCAGCCGGACTCACTGCACAGTCAAATGAATGAGATGCGCAAATGAGCAGAGGACAGAGGAGACGGAAGTGTTTCATACACTGGAGACTGTGGAGTAAGAGAGACGGGATGAGTTGCACATTATCTTGACCAGGTACAAAAACGCCATCTTCCGGAACAATTTAGGCCATCGTATCTTATCCTGTCCTTGGTCATTGTGTTGGTCACTAAAGCTCGCTGTTTGGAGAGACATAAAGTGTCCTTTACAGAGAGGTAAAAGGTAGTTTTTCTTTTGTAATGGGTCACAAGGTCTGGAAGAATACATAAGATCCGGAAATTTCCATTCCAAGTGTGAGGTTGTTTTTTATGAGCGGTTCCCGAGAAAGCTGCAGGCAGCAACACCACAGGCCGGGCGTTCAAACGGGCATGTTTTGAACGGGCACTGCACCTTGTAAAATATTTAACACCACTTTATTTTGGATATTCCGTTGTTGATACTAAGCTGTCATCTCGCAAAAATCATGTTTAGCAAACGGCCCTTTTCCTGTTTTCAACGTTAACCCAGAGAATTTATGCCGACTACTTTAATTTCTAAAACTCATAAGAACTCGACCGGATGTGGAGGGAAACTCAGTCACGAACCTAAACACATTCATGTATTTATCTCTCCGTCCTGTTCTTTGTATTACTTCTGCATTTCCTGCAAATAATCACAATATAAGTGCCGCCGATGATTGCGGATTATTTAAGCACTCGCTACTTTCTTTTGTAATTTTCCAAAATACACTTAAAATGAGTGAGACTCATTGGTGGATAATGAACCTGTGAGAGAAGCTACATATGGAGGGAAAATAGCAGTTTAGATTCTCATTTGAGTCAAAGAATGAATAATTTCCTCAATTCACACATGAAATACAACATAAATCACCATTTTGACATTAACAGCCAGCACGTATGTTGCTCTCATTTATTTTCTCCTCTCATATTGTTATTTTTGCGCTTGGCCTTTAAATCATACCCCCCCCCCATAAAGTGTCCCAGGTGTCTCTGTGAACACCGTGGTCACAGTTCACCAATCAACCCTCCAGAGAGATGAACTGAGAGGACCACTCGGTACACGTGTGGCTGCTTCAGGAGTGATTTTCAATTGGATCTGGTTTTCAGCTCGTCCTGCAATCCTTGAAGTGATGGAGCAGCATCTCGATCACTGCTCTTGTTCTTTCAACAAAAGAACAATGCATGCCACACGTTCTACAACCGCGAGCACACAGCCAGTATTGATCAGCGATTGTTAATTGACCTTTGCGTGTTCTCATTTACATTGGTTAAAGGTAAACAGAGAGAGAGAGTAAAGTAACCTGAGGGCTTTAAGACGGCTGCTGTAACACAATGGATTTCATGCACAAGTGCACCAACAAGACATGCGACTGGATCAATACGTTTTTGTAGGTTGGACTTACAGCACTTAAAAACTGCTATTGATCAGTGTGCCGTTTGGCTTGCATGCTTCACGGCGACCCCGGTCCATTTTCCGGCGAGCCCCAAGGTCTCTGCAGTAAAAAAAGAAGGCTCAAGCAACAGTAATAAACAAGCTGCAACTACAGATCTTTTTTTTGTATTTTATTTACCGCGGGCAGCAAGAAATGAGGTTGCCAAACTAAGTCTTTCATGCAGATCTCAGAGAAGGTCAAGCAGGTTTCACCGGTGCTTCAACAACCGTGTGCTGTGATTACACTGTAATAGGGAGAATAATAACTTTCTCATAATGCGACTTGTCAAAATGTCAGAAACATGTCCCTCTAAATAAGGTGTTTCCATCGCAGGGACCAATGACCTTTAGAGGAACTCGGGAACTATACCTGTTACATTCAGGTGTATGTTGCCATTTCTTCACTGAGAAGCTGCGAATCCAGTGTCGGTAGGATGACGTTGATCACTGCTTGTACCGGGCTTGCCTTTTATTTACACTGCCCTCTACTTCTTCTTCGTCCTCTCATGTTGGACCGAGGACAGAGGTGACGCTACAGTGACTCACTATCGCGTCTCGAGGTACAAGTGGCGTTACGAGAAAGGACGAGGCTAGCAGGTTAGCCCGCTCATTACAGTAGATATATCTCTGCAACGCAATACAGAGACGTCTTTGACATTACTTCAACACTGTAACCTGTTTAAAATTCTGGCCGTATCTTACACACTGCACCTTTTTGAAAGACTCAATTAAAGTTTAAGCTATTTTGAATTAAAATTCCAGTCTCAGTTCTTAACTTCAACGGCTTCCCAGAGATGCCTTGTGACAAACTTTACAATGCGCAACAATCATCTTACATTATCGCTGTTATTGGGGCGGTAATGTGAAAAGCAATTACCTGTGCCCACACAGCGCTGAGTGTAAATTTGTAAACCCTACAGAGGCAATTACCAGGTGTCATCATCACCGGGTTGGTCTCGTGCTGAGCATACACTCAGTCAGTAAACCTGAACAAAGGCTTCGGTTGGTTTGACGTGTTGTGATACGGTCGTACAAGATAAGTTGTGTGTGTGTGTGTGTGTGTGTTTCTCTTGGATATGCCAGCCCAGCATATGACCAGCACTTCCTGACAGGGACTGTTTAATTCAACTCTCACTATCATCACGGTCAACAGCACCAGGACGCAGCCTTTAAGCACCATTACACACACTAATGGAACTGCATGTAATATATCCTCCCTACGCAAACCTTTCCCTCTCCCCCCACGCGCCGTCTCCAACACAGAATTATTATCACCCTCCCTCCCTCTCACTTGCCTCGCTGAGCCCGCCGCCCTCCCTCCACACGTCTCCCTGTCTACTGCTCCATCTCTCTCACTCCGTCTCTTTGCCGGGGATAAAAAAAAAAAAAACCCGCCCACCTACTGTAGTTCCACTCGAGTGATGAGTGGGAGAGAAATACAGACTCCAACCCAGCCGGTTTCCATTCTTTCTGCACTCTTTACCCTGCGCTTAACATTTACAAGTTCAACATCAGACATTAGAGGGCTGACACGGTGCCTGAGGTAAAACAATAAGTGCCAGTTGGAAGTTTATCTTAAGATGCACTTTAGCTTTTGTGTGGCCTCTTAACCTGTAAGCACTGCTGTGAGATATAAGAAAGGGAATACATCGAGATTCACAGCAGGCAATTGAAAGCTCCGATAATATAAAAGGTTCTAAATTTGATATTCAGAGTAATATAGCAGAAACTATTAGAGATGTAAAGATGGGATTAATGTCTACCTGAGCAGAGAATGGAGTCGCTCTCCCTCTGTTGGTAACAGAGTTGTTGGCTATGTTCGTGCACGTGAGCGTGCCCAACTGGCTAGCTTATTCCCGTCGTCCTAACTGACAGCGTCTTGCTGAAGCGTATGGTGCCCACCCCCCGAGAAGAACTTCCTTATAAACAATGTTTAAAATCAATACGAAAACGTACAGATAACCAGAATAAGAACTCTCCTTTGGTCTCTCGTGCAGCACGGTTTTGAATTAATTGTAGTTGATTTATTGTAACGCTCGGGAGAGCGGTACAGTAGTCTCCTAACAAGCTGTTCTGCTCTGAGTAGGAGGGATCGTCACCGGCATCGCTGATCACCTCGAGTTGAGATCTGTTCTCAAGGTCGAGAATGAACTTTTGGGCTTTAAACTCCTGAGATGCCATCTGTTTGGCCATAGCAACACCAATACAGTACCAAACAATGCACCAAGTTACCAAATCCCAAGTGTAGGATTACTGTTTGACTGAACTATAGAGGAGAAATTGTGCTTGTTGAGCAGTTTAAGCCATAAAGCCAAGAGGAGCCTATTATAGAAGAAACAGCCTGGATTTAGCTTTCATGGACACGTGTTTTCAGATCAAAGATAATCACGCCAAAGCCGAGTGTCGAAACTGCGACATGTCAGCAGGTTAACGACACACAAGGACGCAATCTTGAGCCGTCGGAGATATACCGGCCTTTTTAAATCACGTTGATTTCAATCTGCAGCTGTCGTGTAGTGAGAGATTGATGGAGACAAGCTCTGATCGCCGAGATACGCTGCAGCCAATGAGCGCTCCTGAAGGAAACTGGAGAGAAGTTGGAGGTGGCGACAGTCTTCAACGGTGTTTAACTCTCCAAAATTCAGCTGAAAAATGAGTGCACAGGCAACCTATACGGTGAGCTGCTGTTCCACGTCAAGCTCCATCTGGCGCGGTGAAGTCACTGTCACCAAACACGTACATTACAGAATCCCTTAAGACCCAAATCTGAGTGAAAAACCTCATCGTGTTTTACCCTCAGGGGCCCAGCATTCAGTAAGTAAAACCATGTAAATCCAAGTCATTTTGCAAAGTTCTTGTTATAAATACTGTCATATTGTATCAACTTGAAGTAAATGTAATAACGCCAGTGCTCGAAGTGGGCCGGTAGCGCTTCTATGTTTTATTCTTTGGTGTGTTGTGACTTTTTCAGCGCTATAAAAACAATATGGAGAGCATCTGGACGAGGCGACGCACAGCGCGGGGGACGAGAAGGTTCTGTAATTTATCGAAACAATGCTATTGTCCTTTTGGTAAAATAATTATTGAAATGTTTGTCATAACATTTTTAAATTTTATAACACATATACTTGAAGTCACTTGATTTTTCTGATTTCCAGAAGAATTTAATGATCAGACGAAGGCTGTGATATGTGCAAACAATAAAATGATTATTCAACCATAGCAAGTTTCGCCCAAATATAATGATATACCAATTTAATCACAACTGACAGTGTCACATGCCTAAATAAATAATAAATACGAATAAATGGCAAGAGATCGCTTATACCAGCGGATACACGCCATAATGTGAATAAGCGGAGTGTTGGCACTTGTTTTTTTTCCACTTAAAGCACTGCATGACACACAATTTTAAATGACTTGTATGCATTGCAGATGTGTGTGTGTGTGTGTGTGTGTGTGTGTGTGTGTGTATATGTGTACATGCGCACTGCACACGTGTAGAAGTCAGAGTTTGCCTGCACCCCGGGGGGAAGGTGCTATAATGGAGTATTGATGTCTCAGAGGGGCGGGGTAGAAGAGGGCGATAATTAGATTTTGTTCTCACTCTCTCTGCACTGCTCAGACACACACTGTCTTTAATGAGCGAGCGGCTCTCGCCTATAATCACGCCGTATTTCCAAACAGCATTCTCAGCACGGCAAACAGCGGCAGCATGACCTCGGAGAAAACCCCACTCATAATTGGATGTCATTTGACGATCAAATGTGTCGGGCTTGTGTGCAAGCAGTCAATATATAACTCCAGCTGGTGTGCCGGGGAAGAACGGCAGCAAAGCAGACGTCATGTTTTTCCTGCTGGGAGCGTCTTCATGGTGCGAGTGTTGGGTCGGGTTCTGCTCCTTTCACTTTGCTCTTCTCACTGGGTGCTAATGAAATGCTCCCTACTGGGTGGGAAGTCAAGAGGGCGGACGGTATGGGAGGCAAAACAAATGTCGGAGGAAACGCACACCAACACACGGCTGCACATCTGTGATGCGAATCTCCTGTTTTACCACGTCCTAAAGGTGCTCTGCTGGATTGAGATTCGTTGAGACCATTTGAGTAAGGTGGACTTATTATCATGTTAAAGAAACCAGTTGGAGATGATTTGAGCTTCTTCAATCTTCTGTGGTCCCATTTTGGTGATCCCATAGACTCAGTTTCCTGTTCTCAGCTGACAGGAGATGTCCCGGTGTGGCACATCTGCTTCAAGGTTCAACATGTTCTGAGTTCAGATACTCTCTTCTGCATACCTTGGTTGTAACGAGGAGTTGGTTTGAGTCATTGTCAAATTTTCCCTTTTTTAGATCAGAATTTCACTTCAGGCAGATTGATAACTGCAGGCCCAGGTTGCTAAACTACGTTGTACGATACTCGCGGCCTTCGGTGGTTGGATTGGTTATGTTTGGGCATGAAGACTGAGATTGGTTAGGGTAAGAATATCAAGGTAAGCCAATAAGAATTGACATGCCTTCGCCACTGTAGGATTTAGAAAAAAACTGGACTTACTTCATGATTACCTCAGAGTAAAGTCCAAATATTACCACAATTTATTAGAGAATGTGACGGAATGTGACACAAAATTGCAGTGCAAAGTCGTCCACTACTGAGCAAAATAATCACCCCCAAAAAATGATGACATATAGTTGAGAGAAATTAGATCCTTTTTAGATCCACACAGTACATCTACACACACAGAGTCCACCACAAACCACCAAGCTGGTCTTTTACTCCATTACCCTCCTTGGAGACCTCATTCACACAAGTTTGAGATGATTTTGATCTCAACCAGGATGCACTGAACCAGCAAAACCACTCTTCACATTTCGGTCCCACGGCACACACACACACACACACACACACACGTCTTATTCCTTCTACTTGACATGGCTCTTGGAGATCAGGGCCATTTTCCCTCTTTCCACACCTGGTCGGCTTTCAGGATTGGTTCAACCAGCAGTCACAGTGCAGCATGTTAATGGTGGCTTTTACACCTACAGTGTATCAGAAAGGTCTCTGTGAATATGGCATCAGATGGTGTGTGTTGTTTGACTAGTCGTTGTGTTCAACTTTCTTGTTGAAGGTCGTTAAAAATTCCCTCATAATCTAACATTTATGCATCATTTGAGTTTTTTGATTTGATTTTTAAGGATATTAAGACGTCTAAAGGTGGAGTCTGTGATTCTAATCCAACACATCCAATTTGATTTCAATACATTTTAACTTTTGGACTAAGGCAATTAGGCACTTGCTGTGTGTGTGTTTCAATAATTAATATACAGACAAGCTTATAGATTATGCATTTATAAAGGCATGGCGAGAAACGACGAACAGAGACACCAACAGTCACTTTTCATGCCAACACAAACAAAGCAAGTGAATGATTGGCCTGTGGTATATTTTCAGGTCTTGCACAGTACAGCGAAGACCCCAAGTGTAGTTGTCTTAGATGAAAACCAGATGTGCAGGAGACCAGGGGCAGAAGGGGGGATGTGTAGAATGAGGAGGCCACATACATTCTCTTACGTTCCGCCCAGATGTTGCATGACATGTACCCTATATAAAGATGAAGCGAGAGCCCTAAAGGCAGGACTTTCGGATTCGACTTGAGACCTCCGGATGATCTAGACGTCCGTAATGGCATGTGTTGCTTGTTTGTAATAAACTTTATTATACCAGCAAGAACAGTGTCCACGGAGCATCCTTCATCATCACTTCAACAGAACTGTCGCATAAAAGAGACTACAGGCCACTGAAAACAATTAATATGAACAATGCAATTTAAAAAAATCTGGCAATTAGCCTACAATTAAAATATTAATACACCTTTTACAAGAACTCTATTGGTTGGCTGAAAGCATAAGCTCAAACATTCCTCCTGGTCTGCATGGACTTAAACTTCCTCGTGCGAAATCAAACACAAGGAGATTGCTGCAGAGATGATTGTTATAAGTTTTTGAAAGACAACTTCTCATGGCCATATTGATTTTCTTTCAAATGGCAGAAACCACACTCTGCTGCCGTAGTTAAAGACTGGAATTACCAGACTCTCCGAACGTGGGGATTTACCGATCCTGCATGGATTCGCTTAACCGAGAAGAAATCCCGCAGCAAGCGCTCCTTCTGCAGCAGTGGTGCCGACGCGCTTCAAGGCCTCCAGTCCGTGAAAATACCGGCCTTCAGATGACGGATAATATTTGGTTTACGCAACCTCGGAGTGTAACGTGGAAACCACGCGGGTACCTTTTCAATTGACAGATATCGGCAAAATAAAAAATGGATCTTCCCCAACTAAAAATGGGAGAAAACATAAATAACATGAAGTTTTCAAAATTGACTCCAGAATATTATTCATTACGCCAGTTTCCTGCCATTAGAGAGGTTGAAAGAAAACAGGAGTTGAAACATTCAGAGTGTCATTTCTGCTTTCCGTCTTGGCGGACTGACGACAGTGGGAGAGTAATAAAGCACCTTTACACTTCATTGCCTCATAAATCTTAATACATTTCATAAATGAACTGCTGCTCTCTTACTTAGCTCCTGGTGTTCGTTTGGCTGTGTGACTGCAGACGGATTCATTTGGTAATACCCCTGAGCCGGTACCGCACCGCCACTGGGTCCCATTTCAAACATGATGGAGTCCCCCCCCCCCCCCCCCTCACAGGATTACAAACATGCACGTTCCTCCATTTCCATCCCTTCAGATCAAATGTTGCTTCAGCTGGCTTGCAGAGGGTTCACAGCGTGCATGTATGTACGTTATATGCGAGTGGGCGAAGTACGTTTTCACGCGTGGGTGGAATATGGCACGCCTCGGGGACTGGTTTGCCACCGTGTTTGATCATTGTAAATATGAGTTCCGCCTCTTTTTGTACCGTGAACTCAAGTGATCATTGCTGGATGTGAAATCTCGTCACCTCGGGGGAAGACGAGGGCGGATCGAACACGTTTGTTGATTCTTTTTTTTCCCTCTGAGAAGCCAGCGTTAACAAGGAAGTTGGTCACGATGACGTTCTACATGATTTGACACATTTTTATTTGTCCAGCAGTGTTTTTTTTTTTCAGCATTTTGTATATTCAGGTGGACACAAAGGAAGGTGATTAAAGACAAACAATATCCCCTCATATTCGAGCCCCAAGGCCACTTTTTGATGCGCCTGCTTGATCATCAACATCGACTCAGTCAGGAGGCCAATCAGAGTGAATCCGTTCCCTTTCTTCCTCTAATATGAAGACACGTTTTCTCTACGGGGGTATTCGGAGGCATTTGTGTTTTGGCCTCGCTTTGTGAGTCATCTCGATGAATGATGAGGACTTGGCAATACTGGCACAGGCATGACACGCTAGATTTGCCGTGGAAATGTGCCGTGGCAAAACCTCAAAGAGACATCAAGGTCTTTTGCATCGAGGTGGAGAGGGAGAGGGAGGGAGAGAGAGAGAGGGAGAGAGAGATGGAAGTAGTGAGGGTGGTATCGTGAAAGGAAGGTGAATGTTAGAGCAAAATGTGTGATGGGTTTTACCGGCACAACCAGCGTTTCCCTATTTTCATTAAAGCTCAACTAACTTAAATGAAAATAACTGTTTTTGTCACATTTATTTTTAACTGTCACTATATCCTGGTAGTAGTACATGAGACAGATAATCCGTAAAACACATCTGGTTCCTCTGCCTCCCTTTAGCGCTCCAAATGGCATTTGCAAGATTTCACGGCACACGGAGAAAAACAACCAATCAGAGCCGAGGAGTCTAATTGGCGCTGCCAATCAGCTCGTGAACTCCGGTCAAACAGCCAAACTCGGCAGCGCTGATTTAAATATTATCGTTGCGTATTTATCGCTAGTTCACTAAAATATGTTTCTCAAAACATTTGCGACTCAGCTTTAAAAAAAAAAATAGCCTTTTAAATGCAACTGGTCACATAGAAACTTAGGAGGCAATTTGGCCTTGTGTGCTTTGAGTGATTTGGCATGCAGTTAGTTTTAATGAAAAGTCAACAAATTGCACATTTACTCATGTTAATCTTCACGGAAGTAATACGCAAACAAGCTTTAAAAGAGACTTATTTACTTTTTAAATAAGTGCTGTGTGGTGGATCTTATGTATGTCGATGTGAAAAGTGGTTTGTTTGGATTTTGAAAAGTAACTTACACAATCACATAGAATACACGAAGCGATTTCTCTGCAAAAATGAGTTTAAATTTCAGTTTGTCTTTTAAAAATGTTTTTTCAACACTAATATTTGGGTAATTTTGTTAAACTTTATTCTTACTGCTTTCCCCAATTGTTTGTTTTGGTGAGTTTGGATATTTTTCTCAGGTTTCAAAATTTTGCACAAATTTGTAACTTCTATTTCAAATGTATCTGCTGCTTTGTACTCCGTTTGTGTCCGTGGTTTGTCACTGCATATAAAGTAAACTAGCAGATGCACTGATTTCCTTTCCTCAAACCAGAGTGATATACTGCATTGTAGCTGTCAGCTCACTCATCCACAGTGATCTACAGTATATGCAGGGCCGAATAGACTGCATGGACACTCGGCACTTGCCATTTGAAAAAATTTCAACCAAAGCATTTTGCACAATTTGCCACTCACAAGCAACGCGTCATCAGTGATTCATTCTCTACGTGTCAGCTTCGCTTACAGCGGACAAAACAAAGAGCTGGCGGGTTTGTTAGAGATTCATGTGCAGATGCAGCTACAGTGTTGAGGCACTATGAATGTAGAGAATGAGTACTCACTGGTTGCACACAATCAATGCATGTCTATATGTCTCAGTGCACATAAAGCTTCTATAGGTCTGCCTCTCTTTTACACTGTACAGCTATGGCATAAAAGACCAACGGAGACAAGAAAAGTGAGCCTGAAAGTGCATCTCCCTCGTGCAGTATCTTTCTGTCTGCCTGTTTGTCTGAGTAATTGTGTCGGTGGATATACCGTACTCCACAGAGCACGCCGAGGCACTCGAGCATAATCTGGTCCTAATCCCTGCCAGTGGCATCCAGCAGCTGGATATTAAAGTGGGATTTCATTTTTTATTTCCCTCCGACTGTCTCTCGGCTGTGACGTCACCACCTGCCGCAATGGCAGCAGAAAGCAGGCTGAATTTAATCACTTGACCAAACCTTGACCTCTCCCACCAAAGAATAAATAAATAAATAAATGAATCCAATCGTGTGTGTATTTGAGGGTTGGCCATGTTTGTTGGAGTCTGTGTGTTCTGACTGTACTAAACTGTCAATCATTCCTTCTTTTCAAGTGCTCATTCAGAGAAACCTGCCTTCCTTTGTGAGTGTGGAGTGTGTGTCTTCTGCCAATTTGCATGAAGAGCGAGATAAAAAATAAATAAAATACCCCAACCGCCATGGGTAATTAATAAATCAGATTGCAGTGATGGAACACTGGGAAGGCGTTGTTCCATTAATCGCCATCCCCGTCCTCTGCCAGTATCTTCCATCTCGGCGTTGCCGTTCGCGGCTCCTAATTAAATTGTACTTTCTGTCGATTGTGCTCATTACTCAAAGCCAAACCAATCAGCGGTCTGCAGCTGGGTCTGAAGATGTAGATAAATACGGGAGTAAATGTTGGTTGAGGAACACAACACGGGGTGAGTCGTCTACCTAGATTGCGGAGACAACACAGCGGTGCAACCTCCAGGGTTTATTTCAGCACAGGAATTCACCAGAGAAGACTTACAGTTCTTAATATAGACATAAAGCCAAAGAGGACGGTTCTCTGTCTCTTTATAGTCTCGCAAGGCCTTGTCAGCATTGCTGACAAACAAAGCCTGCCTCGAGGCCACAGAAATGTCTAATCTTCTAACCTGAAATCAACTCTCTTTCTAATATTTATCAGATTTGCATTCGATACTGAGGGTGGGGCGATGCTGCAAAATTAGGTTTTGATCTAATACCAAGTAAGACAGGTCCAGATTCACCAATATCAATACTTTTTATTATTATAAGCGTCTTAAATGCTTCAATGCTTCAAAACGGCAGTCCACAAACCAATGGGTGACGTCACGGTGACTACGTCCACTTCTTATACAGTTTATGGTGGAGAAGAGAGAAACTAATGCTGTTTTTTCTATCGATCCTGTTCACGCTAGCATCATCTCTCAAAATGAGACGTAGATGTCTGTAGTATGGATATTTTCGGATGACTCCGCCCACCTTTATGAGATACTTCATTCACCATAGCGTCATCTCAATGTCTCAACGCATGGTGTTCCTGAGCTGTGTCTCTCCCACTGTTGCTTTATTGCTGAAAGATTTACAAAAATATCCCTCTGGTTATTAGTTTCAGTTAGCTTCCTATACTTCCTGCTGTCACAAGACATCCAATCTCCCCTCTCTCTCACTCCTTCACTATCTGAGGCTATCTGCCTCACTGTAGTACATCGCTGTGCATTTGGACTCGTGACAGACTGGACTTATGTGTGTGTGTGTGTGTGTCTCTCTTTCCATCTCCACTTCAGAAGATACAGCCAGCTCTTTAAAGGAGCTGCTCAAAGCTCTCTGTCAGTGTGCTAGAGGCTTGAAAGCCGAGAGGTCCCTGCAGCGTTGATGGAGTTTTTACCTGAAAGGATGGGCCTTTTCCCCGACACCTCGTTCTGCCTGACCAGTCAACAGATCCACTTAGACACGAGCGAGGTGGTGGTGGTGGGTGGCTGTTTGAACAGATGACAGCAGCTAAACTAGGGCTGGCTTCTCCATTAAAGAGAGTTTTTGTAGTTAAAATGAGGGTCTCAGCGGGAGACCGCTTTGCTCCGACGCAGTTTGATAGATAGGCAAAAGTCCAAACTGTCCGGGGTAAAACTTTGGAAGACTGAAATGGACCTGAGCGGGCTTTTCAAAGGTATTCATAAAGTCTTAAAAGTACAAAGCTGCGTTTCAAGGTCTGAAGGGTGGCCGATTGACATCTGCATGGTAACCAGAGGGAAATGGAAAAGCTGCTCATTTACAACTCGTCTGGCTCGGTTCACGAGGTGAAGTCTTTCATGAACATTTCGTGCAATGCACTGAGATAATAAAACAAAAAACCTTGGTTTCATGTCTCTGCAGTCTATATGGACCTGGAATCAGGACATGTTTAGCTCAGCATAAAGACGCAGGAAGAAACTGAGTGCAAGAAAAAGTACGCCCACCAACTCCTCTGAAGCTGCACATTAACTTTCATGTTCAACCTGTACATAAATAGGAAAAAAATGAACAAACTGAGGGTTGAACAGGAGTTAGCGTGCTGTGAACTTATCTTGGCATTGACTTTACAGAACTGGGCGACAAGATAAACCGATGTTTTACTTTTGATTAAACGGGGCTCGGCAATGACATTTCGGCTGACATTTCGCATGGTACAATATTCAGTAAACTGTGTCTTTATTGACTCGTTTGATTTGAGAAAATATTGAATTCACATGATGAATTCTGTCAACACTGATTGTTCTTCAAGAAATGGCTCCGACACAGAACTCCAGCTAAACTGACAAACTCTCATTTTTATATTCATGTTTTTTAAAAGCACAGTTGTTGAGATGCATTTAGTTTTCTCACAGAGCGATGCTTGCTGTTTCCTCAATCTGCTTGCTAAGCTACTTAAACACATTCGGAATTTTGCTCTGTACTTAAAAGCAGAGACATGAGATTAAGATAAATCGTGTCGTCACACTCTCAGAAATAAAACAACAAAAAGCTGAACTTATCTTTTAAGTCTACTCTGTGCACTTTTTTATATTTGTCCAGGGAAACTATACTGAGCATGAACTCTTCTGATCCGTCCGTTGGTCTCTGAGTGTCCCCACTGGGGCAGTTTAGGGTTAAATGTCTTGTGCAAAGAACACATGGAGGATAGTTGCTGGTGGAAGGGGGAGATTTCTCCCCAGAAACCCCTTTTGGAAAAGTGGGGTGTCAGCATCTCTCACTGAAAGACAAGTGATGCAATGTTTTGCCCATCACAGTCCTAGTTGGCTTGTGTGTGTGTGTGGGTGTGTGTGTGTGTGGGTGGTAGCAGGCGGGTGGGTTTGCAAGTGACAGGGCGAGATGGTGAGCGAGATAAATAGTCACACTGAGGGAAGCGATAATGGACTTTTCTTGTCTGCACTGTGTCAGTGTCTGCAGACGGCGAGGCCAGAGCGATGACAGACATGCTGATGTGTTTAACTGCTCTCGCTCAGACAGCGAGAGAGGAGGAGAGACAGCGGGGACAGACAGACAGCGAGAGAGGTGGAGGTGGAGGGAGGGGGAGAAAAAGATGCTGATGCTCTTTAACTCCCTTCCACATTGCCATTGGCAACCAGACCTATACTGCGCTCTGACAGATACATGGTAATGAAGCCCGCTTTAGGTGAAACCCGTCGCCGTCTTTTCCTCACAATCTGTCCCTCTCTCTCTTTGTGTCCCACTTTGTGTCCCCTGTCTCTCTCACTCTGTCACACACATGCACCCACCTACCTTTCCATCCTCATCACCACAAGGAATAACGAAAAGGAAGAGAGAAAATGAGATATGTCAACAGTGGAGTGGTCCTCTTTTTGTTTCTTGGAACTTCATTCGGGGTGTTCACAGCATTGGTTATCAAACACAAATCCCTTTGGAAACGTGTAACAGTATGTTCTGTAGATGCTAGATGGAGGTGATCATGAGTAAAAAAGGTGAACAGTTGTGTCAGAAAATATCTACCTCTTTGATCAAAGTCAATGGTACAAGCCTGGGTATTCATTCTCATGCATTCTCTCTAGTGTCCACCAGGGGGCGACTCCTCTGGTTGTATAGAAGTCTATGAGAAAATGACTCTACTTCTCTCTTGATTTATTACCTCAGTAAACATTGTAAACATGAGTTTATGGTCTCAATCTCTAGTTTCAAGTCTTCTTCAATACAGCATGATGTTCATTTAGTAAACTATGGTCCATTTAGAGTCAAACAGACCATAAAGCAGAGTATGCTTCAGGGCGGTGCTACGTCGTGATTGACAGGTCTCTACCACAGCGTTGTTGTCCGTGTTTTTGTCTTATAACTGTAACACTATTTTAATGTGTTTTCATTTGGTCGCCTAAAAAACTTTCAGTTGTAGCTCCACCCTCTTGTGTTACTTAAAAAAACCAAGATGGCGAGGGCCAAAATGCCGAACTCAAGGCTTCACAACCGCAGTCCACCAACCAACGGGTGACGTGACGGTGACTACGTAAACTTGTTATATACAGTCTATGAAAATAACCTCAGTATGTTTGTGTTTCAAGACTTCAGATGTTTTTTTTATTTCTTAAAAACAATCGCACTGGTGTCTCTTCCCAGTTCCCAATTTAGTAGGGATGGAGGCAGAAATTGATATGGGTAGGTACCACTAGAGATAAGTGACAAAATATGCGTTTAGTCAACTGTGTTGACAGATCCTTTTAAAAGTTTGTACCTGGCTCCTGTTAGCTTCAGGGTGCCAGAGAAAGCGGAACAGAGAAAGTAAGAAAGGGAGCGTCTCGGTTGTCTGATCTGTTGGTCACTTCATCTTCTAACTGGTTTTCCCTCGCCATGCAGTTCGTTTGTCACTGCCAGCACGGGCCCATGTCTCACTTTCCTGTGTGTGTGTGTGTGTGTGTGTGTGTGTGTGTGTGTGTGTGTGTGTATGGCGAGCCTCGAGCCGGAGACAGAGACAGATGGGCCGACTCCCACTGGTTACATGTGTTTGCTCTCCGTCAGAACGCTCTGCCAAGAGGTCTGGACCCGCATGCCACCGGGGGTAATGCCCCCTCCCAGTGGCCGCCGGGTTGCTAGTTTAAAACCCCGGCCTGCTGTTTCCCTGAAACTGGCACACTGGGGTTACGGCGGCTGTACATGGACGAGGTTAGGAAAGTAATGGAAAAGTGCAAAAGGCGCTTCTCCTGAACAGATGAGAGGAAACTTTGCGGGTCGGACACACTTTCTCCCTCACGTACTCAAACTCTATTATATGACACACCTGTCTGGCCTCTCCCAATCCCAGCTGCTCAATTTACCCATCATCCCCGGCACCTGTAAGTCAAAACCCATACAGCGACCTAAATGCAGTGACAGCCCAATCAGCCCAGAAGGCGTCAGTACCGCGAGAAAGAAACAAAAATCTGCCTTTTTGTAAAACAAGTGCAAATGGAACTTTTTGTCGCATCAGCGGAGGATTTATGATGAACAAAGAGGATGAACGCAGGATAAAGAGCTGAACTGGCCTGCAGAGCCCCCCGTCCAGAGGGGGGAATGGTTCAGTTTAATGGGAGTTGTGTTCTGAGCCCCGCGGCCGACGCTGGGTTTAACATCTGCTCCTGTCACACTCGGGGACGAGGTGCAGAACGCTGTGACAGAACAGAACACACACACACACACACACACACACACACACACACACACACACACACACACACACACACACACACACACATTGCTCACCGCTTCCTGTGAAATGTTTGAATTTGAGAGTATTATGATGTAACCAGTGATAAATAAACACCTCACCTACTATCGGTTTAAATTAGAGAATTATTTTAGACCACAGTGCAAATCTATTCCACGAATACGACAAGGTTTGACAAACTTCAGATCACTTCCCCGCATTCCTTTTTTTGAAAGAGTCGGATTGGAGATGATATCCGACACGATTCCCAGGAAAGAAAGTGAAAAAGATGTTTGAATTAAAAAATGATTAGTTTCAGGTTTGCCATATGGGATGTGAAAACGCTTCAAAGCTGCATCTTAGCACAACTCTGACAGAGTGTCATTACTCTGAGCTTGCATCTGGACACTTTGTTTTACAGGGCTGACAAGTGCGAAGTGTTCGAGATTCAGTTATCTTGCACGTCTTTGCGTCATGCGAATGTGTTTTTTGTGGTGTTAGAATCAAGCTGCAGCGTTCGGGCTGCGGATGAAATACAAATGCGGGTGTTCAAACGGAGAGACATGCACCCAGTACTATAATTGTACTGTACTATAGAACATCGTGTGTGTGTGTGTGTGTGTGTGTGTGTGTGTGTGTGTGTGTGTGTGAATAGAGGGTGTGTTTTTGAGTGTCTCTCCCAGATAGAATTGCCTACTGCAGTCCAGTTCACCTTTTGTTACGCCTCTGTTCAGGAGAAACATTCAGAATAGACACAGACAAATGCACATGCATTCAGACTGACACACAAACACACCTAGATTTTGCTGGTAAACAAGTGGAAGCACACACAACCACAAGAACACAGTCAAACAGGAGATGAGCCTCCACAGTGTGGACAGAGTTACAGTCCGCTAACAGTGCGCGAGACGGCGGGTGTTGCCGAGCAAAGACAAAGCATCCCATTGTTGTGCAAATCAAGAAGAGTGCTCTACCTGTTCTGAACAAATTGTGTTTTCACTTCAAACTGGGGAAAAAAAAGAACCCGACAGATGGTGGCGTGGACGATGTCTCGGTAAACAGGAAACAGAGAGGAATTTGTTGCCAGAGTGTAAACAAGCAGGTGGGCAACGGATTTAATAATTTTTCAGGGATTGTGTTTGGGTGTGTGTGTGTGTGTGGTTCCCCGCAGCTGTCGAATCCTGCAAGGTGAGCGAACGAGGAGAACCCCCGGGTTAAGGTGGTCTCCATGGTAACCGCTGCACTTAAAGCACTTAGCCTGCTGTACCCATTTCACCTTCTGCCTGCGGTGATGGTTTGCCACACTGCGCAGCCCCCCCCCCCACCCCCCCTAAAACAAGATTCCCTGCTAAGCGATAACAAAGAACTGCGGAGATGATAGCCGTGACGAGCATGAAGCGGCTTCACGTGAGGTGAAGGTGTGGTCATCGTCAGGAAAACACCCCTTAAACTGAATCCATTCACTGCAACTTGATGATTGTACCTTTATTTCAACCCCCACAGGTGACTGAGCAACCTGTTGGAGATTTTTTCATCCTCTACTTGGCTGAAATATATGATGTTATAATCTCACTTTCTAGACCTGCATGTTTTTTTCAGAGCGTAAACAATGCCTGTTGTAGATGCTTGTGCTGTGAGAATGGGAGCTGTGTGTGTGTGTGTGTGTGTGTGTGTGTGTGTGTGCAGATGGTGCCAGCCAATTAGAGAAGGAGAGTGGAAAGGGAGCCCTTAGTGCGCAATTAGCTCTGATTGCTTCAACATTGTTTTTGTGGGCTGCAGCGCTGTGGGGGCTCGCTGTGGGGGCTCGCCGTGGGGCTCGCTGACGGGGACGGGCAGCGATATCAATACAATATCGATAACAATATCTGCCGTCGTCATCGAGCTTTTTCCTCTTCTCACTCCGTCGATCTCTTTCTTACCTGCTCGCTTTGTCTCCGCTGCTGCTCAATATTTGCCTGATCCAATATCTCTGCCTTTCCATTTCGCTCCCGATGTGTCTACTTTTTCACTTAACTCTACTTCAGCAAGTCTATTTTTTTCACTTTCTCATTACCAGTGTTGTGACCAATGCTTTCCTAGGCTGTCTTATGAATGCTGTTCCCTTTTTTTCTTGCCTTTTTTTTTTTTCTTCAGTATTTTTTCATTTATAAATTGTTTTTCTTTTCATTTTTAGGTGTCAGCACCAAGCCGTTATTGAGCACTTTTTTTTTTTTTGCCTAAAACTGTCGGCAGAAGATTCTTGTAACCGTTTCATTTGGAAGAAGAAACGAAGAAGACACTTTCGATAAATGTGTAAAAAAAAAAACTTGGATATGCAATAGAGGTGTAACCAACCGATATGATTCAGAAAAACTGAATTCAGGTATTTGGCTACAACAATACAGAATCACCAACATAAGGAGACCATGTTTTCAAGCCCCCCAAATCGGGACCCTAAGGATACTGCTTGTTCATGCACGTGCCTGTATATGTTTAGGCACGCACTTGAGGCGTTTATTAGGATTTGGGACAATTATATCAACGCTTCCCACACCTATACAGAGCTAATCTTTCAGCACCATGGACAGCACCTCAGCAAATGAAAAATTATGTTTTGTCCTGCAAAACCAACCAAAACCGCTTCTTTGCTAAACTGAATAACAACACGAAACACACAGATTGCATTGGTGTAATGAAATTTCTGATTGTCGGATACCTTTTTAAATCCGAACACAATGTATCCGTTGGTGTGAACAAGCGCAGGCTAAACGGCCGACTGACACACATTCTCTGCCAGATATTGTGTATTGCTATCTGGCCGTCTCAATAGGATCTTTTGTACCAACATTTCCACCGTGTGCTGAATACATTTCAGTCAAATAGTTCAGTGCATATTGTCCAGCAGCTCTCATTGACATCTGATACCGACACACAAGACACGCTTTAGTGTTTGTGTGCGACACACCAGGTTTTAAAGTAACTATGCAAACCAATCAGCGTCCTCATCAGACGCTCAGAGAAAATGTTCAGTGTGACGACGTAGTATGAAGACTGAAATTACCCTCACAGGGCGGCGGGGTCAAACAAACAGGAGAAACCAGGAGACCGGTGTTTGTTTTCTGTACTTTTGTTCCATTGTTTACATTTGATTTAGTTTACGTACTTACTTTAAGCCCAACCGTGATGACTTCCCTGACCCTTAATGGTTTTATTGCTTAAACCTAAGCAAGTGTTTTTTTTTTTTTAATTCACAATATTAACCTCGTGTGTTCTGTGACCGTAGTGGAGCGTCATAGTTTGATGCGCTGGGCTACCCAGTGTGTTAGAAAGTGTATTGTTTTGTTGTACCAGATTGTGAGACCACACACCGTAGAGATACGTATATAAATCATCTGAGAGGGAGAGATACATGCCACTAAAATACAACAATATTGATACATAATGCATAAAATTATTTTTCTTCTCTGCACCGAAAGATTGGCCCGACCTACATGGTTGTTTTTACTCTCATTTGTAACATTTGTTCGGCAGCAAGGACACAGTTTGATAAATTGGAGAAATATGTGAAAGTACAGAAACTATTATTGGAAAAAAAAAAGGTAAATACTCACAGAGGTGAAATTTGCCTGTTTCTGTTTTATTCAAAGGTATCATTTTAAAAACGTATTAAGAGCTGGAGCTATTCTTATACAGAAGACATCCTCGAAAATCGTACTTGTATTCAAATTTGAGTGTAATCTTGGTGGCACTTTAGGAAGCTGCAGAAATATCAAAGATTTTACTGTACCTTTAGTGTGTGTGTGTGTGTGTGTGTGTGTGTATGCCGGGACATTTATTTTGAGAGAGCAGGAGTTGAAGATGACAGGGAGCCTCAGCGCCGGGGTAAATTTAGGATGCTCAACAAGAAGCTGCCTTCTTGCTTTCTCTCATTCTCTGCCTCTATTTCTGTCTCTCTCGCCTTCTTCTTCTTCTTCATCTTCTTCTTCTTCTTCTTCTTCCCTCTCTTTTCCTTGTTCACACACTCCGTATCGCCATCGCACCAGCTCCGCTTCTGTCTCCTTCAGAGTCGGTTGCTTCTCAGCGGGGTGGGAGTAAAAGTGTTGATTGGTACCATGCTGGTAAAAGGCGGGAGATTGGAGGTAGCCTGCTGTTGCAAGCCCATGTTGAGCCCGCACCCCCTTTCGGCCTGGTCTGGCAGGAACAAAAGAGATGAAGCGATGGCCGGGGGGCTGGCGGACCAAATTAAAAACAAAATGAAATGCCACTTAGCATGAGAGGCACTTTGAGCTCGTCTCCATTGATGCTTCAGCCACAAATGGCAGTTTTGTTTTCAGCTTCTTGGGGCATTTTCCAGCTTTCCAGTTTGTTTTGGGGCCCAAATTGTTATTTCACTGAATTTGCATGACTGGATGGCAATTAAAATAATTTTCTGTTTATGCTTAAGTTGAATAAAAGGTCCTTTGGCTTCAGATTTGGCTTAGCTGACCTTTCAATTCCAAGGAGAAGCATACCAGCTAGATTCCAGCAGGAAGAGGGATAAACGGAGGGTCAAATGGAGAGATGGTGGGCCAGGAGGTATCGCAGCTAATAACCCAGGGAGCGAGGCTCACAACGGGGCCAAGTGTCAATGAGGCTTTATGGTTTCGTTGTCCCCCTCTGGTTCCTGTAATGGGAGAAAAGGATGGCAGGGTTGTGAGACAAACTGGAGGGAAAATGGTTGGACACGTTTTTATGTCCAAGAAGTTGGTTTGGATGTGATCTCTGTTCCTGAATCGCAGTTATAACCCGATTTTGCATATTTCTTTCTCATTTTTCTTGCTTTCCGTGCAAATTGCATCATAAATCAGAGACACAAAGTGTTTGTTTGATGGATGTTTGATACAGGAACAAGGATCTATATTTTTGCAGGGGTTTGGGGGGTTGTCTTGTAATGTGACTCTCACCATAGCAGTGTTGGATTACTCAAGTACTCTAGACCGGTCTAAAGACTACTTTATTGTCTCGGAATAAACCGCATCTTTACTCTGTCTGGTCTCGGTCTCAGACAAAGAGGACTCAAACGTTTATTTCAAGGCCACAACTGCTGGAATATCACTAAACTGCCTCAACAGTGTCTGATTTATTTGTCAGGAACACATCTCTGTCCTATTCCTGTGTTCTCATCAGGCCTGAGCAGCCACATAAAAGGTGAAACCATCGAGAGGAGGAATTTGAACCAACCAGATATGAAAAAGCCTTAAATGGCGGAGCACACGCCAACTCTACACACCCAGAACACAGAGCCAGAGGCAGAAACATGAGGATTTGCTAAATGTCAAGCGACCAGGAGGGCTGTGTGACTTTTTCATTGTTTTTTCAAAAAGCAAATGACTAGACAGTGCATGTTAGGAAAAAAGGCTTTACGTGTTTCTGAAGTAAAAAATCTGAACAGAAGATGGGGAGGAAGGAGTTGAGGAGGACAAGTAAGCTTGTTGAACTCCTTGCCAGTTTTTCGCTCTCTCCCTCTCTTTCTCGCTCTCTCTCTCTCTCTTTCTCTCTGTTTCTCGTTGAGTAAAGATTAGCTGTTGCACCATAAAGGTCACAATGGTGTAGTCCTCTCTGGCGGTGTCAGCCATGGGATTGGATTGGCCGGTCTTCAAAGCGAGGGATTACCATCGAGCCAGAAACTAAAAGTAACCCGGCGCTGGTGGCCCAGTCTGCAGCCAAATGACAAATTACAGCTGGTCTGGTTCGGTCCGTGGGCCAGGAACCAACGAGTGAGTGTGTGTGTGCGTGCGTGTGTTAATAGTGCAGCAGCAGACAGAGGCTGCTAGAAGCTGGTGGAGTTCTTACTCCATTATACAGACAAGTGCCTCCATTCCCTCCCTGTCTCCACTTCACACACAGTGTGCACACACACACACACACACACACACACACACACACACACACACACACACAGAGTTGAAGTCCGCATGACTCCGCCGCCCTCTGCCTCCTCCGCCTCCAGGACAAAGACATCAAGACGAACACACACACACACACACACACACACACACCCCTAATCTCTGACATGCAAGCAGACATGCCCTTCAAAGCCAAAGGAAGTGGAGCAGATGAGAGAGAGATGGACACGGCGGCGGCGATGCTGCAAGCAGCCACAGGAGAAAACAAAGGTAACCCAACTCATCCCTGTTTATTCCAATTCATCGCCCTCCTGTCAGCCACACAGCCTGACCTTGGCTTTGTGTGTCTACTTTGTACAGAAAGATCTTTGAAGATAAATGTACGGTATTCACAAGCGTGCAGTGTGTAAAAACAATCAGTGAGGCAGATGAATAGGAGCAGCCCAATGAGAGGCATCAGTGAGGACAAGGCGGATGGTGAGCTGAGGTAACCACCGCTAATTGTATTTATTTGCCCGTTGCCCGACTCTGGCTCATTGACCGCCTGTGTTACGGTTGAGCACCTGTAACCAGGTTCATTCGCCGGTCAAAGCCTCCACTTCTCGTCCTCGGGGTCCCTCCGTCAATGTCCATTTAGGGGACGCTTGAGTGAGCAGCCGTTGCCTTTACTGTGGAAAACTGCTGAAAAATCACTAAATGAAATCCTCTCGCCATGATCCCTGGCTTTGTGCTGGAGCACTGTGTCTTTTCATGAATCGGTCCTGTGGCTATACTTGCAGGGTTCACTGGGGAACAAAATAGATAAATGAGCAACAAATGAACACGTTGTTTGTGTTGCACTTTTAAGAACAAATGGCTCTTTCATACAAAGAAAAAGACTAATGGAATTTTCTTTGTGCAAAAATTAGGATAAATGGCAGACAGAAGATTCCGTACTTTGTCCTCTAAATACACAAACATGCAAACATGTCTGACTTAATTAAAAAAACAACATTAAAACTGCATATGGTTGCAGGCTATTCCCAAACCAACACTCCCAGTAAAACAACTCTAACACATATAATCCACAATAATACCCAAATAAGCTAATTTCTATTTGTTCATGTGGAATGTGCAGAATGCATAAGCTTTTAAATGACATTATTTTAACATTATGCTGGCTTTGCCACATACACTTTCCCATTGGGAGTGCTTGTATTTAAAAACATCTATATTACGTTAACACCCATCTATGGGTATGTGCACTGAGCGGTGACGTTAACTTTACTCTTCAGAGGGAGAGCAGAATGGCATTAAAGGCATTGCAGGTAAACCAGGTCTGTCATGTTGTTTGTCCATAAAGCTCACATAGTACACACTTAACAGGTTTAAAAAGGCACAAATCGCGTAAAGAGACTTCTTAAAAAAAGTTGCCATCCGTGTCCTTATTTGCCACTCGGTCCAAATGATGATTGCCATCGAAGTTAAATAACCAATCTGGGGAAGTTGACAAAGGTCCCTGTGGCCACCGGATGTGTCGATTTTCAAATATGCGCTTTCAAAAACACGATATCGGCTCACAAGATCAAAAATGCATATTTTCCTTACCTGTAGTGCGATTATTCATTTTGATAGCTTTGGTGTGAGTTGTCTAGTGTTGGAGATATCGGCCGTAGAGATGTCTTCTGTCTTCTCTCCAATCTAATGGACTGTCTATAAGTCACTCGGCTTGTGCTCAAAGCGTGAATAAAAAAACAACAACAATGTTTCTTTCCAGAAATCATGACCTGGTTACTTTAGATAATCCACAGACCTTTTTGTGAGCAGTTTCATGAAACAGCCTGATTTATAAACATTTATTCCATAAAATCACGGTGAAAATTGATATTTTTATGGCTGTTGACAGTATTTTCTTATTTATCGAGTGATACAAAGAGAGATCCAACATTCACTCTGTAAAGAAACCTTTGACTCTAATCTGCCAACCAAATGTACCAAGATCCTGGCTTTCAATAATCCAATAATGATCCAATCATCAGATTTCTGTTCTGAAAATCATGCAAATTAGCATATATTTTATAAGAAAATGCCTCTGATATTTAAATATAAAAATGTAAGAAAACTTGTTTTATAAAAAAAAAAGATGTAAATGTTAATAGTCAACGAGGGAACTTTCATTTTCACCCTATTGACCTGCAGTGTCTCCCCATATTCCAGCATTGGACTGAGAGAAGTGGAGACAGGTTGACAGGGACCCAGTACCTAACTGTTGCCCTGCAGGTCGATCCGGTCGTGACTTCCATACATCGTAAGCTTCTGTTGAGCTGCACACAATCTCCTGCCAGCTCGGTTTTTCCGAAGCTTAACATTTGCCGGGGGAGTGGCGTGCACAACTTTCCAACACCTTCTCTGTGTGTTTGTAATGATCATAAATGAGGCCTCAGGAGGATGTCGAATGGAGCAGGTGGTTCTGTGTTCTGTGGAGGCATACAGGTGGGACGCTGCAGGCCACAGGTTAAGGTCTCTTCAGCTATAGCTGGTTACTCGTCGAAGCGCGGCAGAGCCTCATCCTCCCTCTGTCTCTCCCTCTCTCTCTCTCTGTTTGAACACAAAGATGTGAAGCGGCAGGCGCAGCAGACTCACATGAGGATACATTTTGCTTATGATTTTTTTTTTTACATCTCAGGATGTATATGACCTCTACACCGGCATCAGGCATAATCTCCCTTTCGCAAATCTACATATGAAGTGTGGCTGCTTGCATGCCCAGCTTTTTTGCCCCCCCCCCCCGCCCAGTCTTGGTGAGAAATGTGAGGGGAGGCAAGTAAATATTGATGCGCATTCTGTTCCCTCTCAGCCTCAGTCCATCTGGATCCACAGTAGCCTCTGGAGAACAAACAACCTGGAAGAAACTCTCATCACTCCCTCCTCTACCAGACCTCCTCACTGCCTGTTCGTCTCCCCTCTCTTTGTCTTTCTACCCGTCGCTCCTCTGCCCTCGCACCTCGTTACGTTTTTAACATCCACCTCTCTCTCTCTCTCTCTCTCTCTCTCTCTCTCTCTCTCTCTCTCTCTCTCTCTCTCTCTCTCGCCACTCCCCTCGCAATCCTCCAGCAGATACTTTGCTCCCATTTCATGTGTGCTCCCAGTCAACAGATGAATTATAGATGAACATCCATGAAGCAGAATACCAGAGATCACATGCTGCCGTTACACACAAACCCCGCCACGAAACTACTACCCCGAGCGGGGAGACGTTATGATACGGTCATTTAACAAATGCTTTTATCTTAAGTGAACAGTAATCCGTGGTGTATTTATTTTGTTCAGCTGTGACCTTTTGGGGCTTTTGCTGTTTGTTGGGACTGAAGAAGCAACATACAGTTTACTCTGCTCAGTTGTTGCCTTCGTATGGTATTGTCTCAGCCTTAGTCCATATGTAGGGCACAGAAACGGAGCCAGTGGAAAAGTTGTCCTATTCCCTGTTATCATCCGTCGGAAAATAAATATCTAAGCATGTCCAAAGCCTCAGAAGCATCTGGAATATTTGAGCAAGCCATCCGTGAAAGTGAATAGTAAACGCGCTGCCTCTCGTCACAGCTCCCTCATTGCATAGCCTCTTTTCCACAGCAAGTTTCTTTCTGGAGCTATTTCTTCTCTTTCTTCCGTCTCTTTTATTAAACCGAATCAGTTTTTCTTGTCAGAGTCCTCCCTCGCTCCATCACTTTTTAATAACCCTCCTCTCTTTAATGAGTTCTGTTATGTACACAGGGGGCAGCGACTAGGGGCCAATTTGTGATTTCACATCAGATCAGATCAGAGAAAGCCAGGAAAATAAGAGGGGAGAAAAACACACACACACAACTTCCTGCGTCTCTCCTCCTCTTCCCGGCTGCGCTCACTAGAGAGAACCCTGCATCTCATCTCGGGCAGTCTGGGGAATAGTGACGCTCCCCGAGCCGCCATTTTGGAATCATCCTCTGGATCAGCGAGTCACCGGAGAGAGCTCCTTTGAGGGTGAAGGGTAGAGTGCAGCAGAGAGAGAGATAAAAAGGAATGCTGATGTGTACCCCTATGTGGTTAGTTAACTTTATACCCCTGTATAGGCCTAATGAAGCTCTCCTGTTCTTTCTCGCTGGGTTTTGTAGATGGAGGAGTCGCAGGGAGGTGAGGGATTTGGTAATGGGATACAAGCTGCAGAAATCCTCAAGTTTCAGACCTGGATTGAGTTTATCTCTCCCAGGTTAGGATGCAGAAGGAGACTGCTCTGGCTCCACCACACTCAGTGCCATAATCTTTTACAATTTTGCTTGCCTGAGAGATACTGCTCGTTTTTTAAATTTTTTTTATTTTTTGCAGGGGTGACTTGGGTTATGTATCAGACGGGAAACTGTTGCAGAATTACAACATTTATGACCGAAAGTATGAGGATATCAATATATGATTGTTAAACATTTCATACCCACACTACAGCAGTTAAGCCGCTGCTACAAGATTTTTTAAAAACTTGCTTGGATTTGATCCCATTCAGCCAAAAAAAGCATTGGTGAGCATCAGGTGATGAGCCTGGCTTACAATTTACCCATTTACATCCACACAACAACCATATAAAGTTTAAATTATGGAAGGATATTGGTTGTGCCAAATGAATTCTGGTTAAGGTATGGTTCGGGTTAGGCAATTAAAACACTTAAAGGTGAGATAAAGAGAGGGAAAGGTTATATAAAAACAAAGATGCTAATTTAACCTTTGTTAAGTCCCGCCCCTCCAACGCAGACTGGCCAATCATAGTGTATCATCGGCCGGCACCGACCTGGGTCTGACAACTCTTCTCTTGTAAAAGTGAATATAGACCTACCAGGCTTTACAGGAACAGTGTTGTTCCGTGTTCATCTGTCTGGATCGCCAGGTGATGCTGGGGTTCACTTTCTCCCTGTGATCTGTAGGCTCTTAGCCCTCTCTCTTTCCCTCTCTAACTCTCCTTGACAGCCACATTCTTTATTCTACAGGCCCCTTCATTGCTATTTTCCATCCATCCATCCATCCAATTTACCCATTCGTACATCCATTATTCATACTAATATATGCTTTCATGCTGTGTATCTTTTGCTTTGTAGATACTCGTCCCCTTTATCTGAACCTAAACCTGTCGGTGAGATAGACCTTCAATAAATCACTGAGCCGATCCTGTCGGGTCCTATCCCTATTACCTGTGTTTGCTGCATTGTGACAGTCTTCTGCATTTAAATGTCAGATGTGCTACAGTGTTTGTCCATTCGCCACCCAACCAACTCATTTTCCAAGTCGCCACATAAAGAAAACACTACGATCCTCCACTGGCACCGAACGATTGTTCTGAGGGGCAAAATTGTCCAAAAAGGACCTATTTAGCAAGAATACTAGGCTGCAAATATATTTATATTTCCCAGGGTGGCAACATACTTTAGTAGGCTATACATGCAGCAACTGTGTATACTATATTATTTTATAAAACCTTTTAAACTGGGAACATGATGAGCCAAGTCCTCCCTGAGGAGAATATCTCTTCAGGTACAAGATCCAAATTGTAAAAGCAAAATAGATGATTAATAGTCTTTTACTGCCAGTAGTTCCAATGCAAATGCAACAAAAGCAATCCAAAGGTATATGAGCTAAACAAGCAGAAATGAATGCACTGTAGACCAGTGCCAGATTTTCTTTCCAAAAAGCACAGTGCTGCAGAAATACTGTGGATAATCGATGTGTTGTAATAACTACGGGCGGAAGCTGGTTGATTTAAGGACTCGAGTTTATCCAAGGTACTTTGTCATTGGATTTACTGATTTAGCTATTTTATGGCATTGTATTATGGGCAGACAGAGACTTTTAATTTTGATTTTCTCTCCTCAACAGCACCCCTGGAGCTGGTAGGGTTTCAGTGTCTTGTCAAGGACACTTGAGCAGGGCGACTGTTTGTTGTCACATGGGCTTGAACTCGCGTCCGTCTGATTAAAGGACGCCTACGCACCACTCTACTCGGCTGCCGCTCGGATCATGAGAGGCTCTGGCTTTGTTCCAGAAATGACGGGTTTCTGAATTTCATATGGTACAGCCTGAGAAAATGTAATTTTACTTTGAATGCCCAGGAACAATGGCAGATATTAATTCTTCAAATCGTATAGTTTTATCAGTCTCATAAATGCATAGAAAATAGCTGCTGAAAGTGAAATAACTAGTAGCAGCTTATTATAACACTTCCATTTATCATTCTTTCCCTGAGCTTACTTTTAAAACCTTAACATCTTAGTGTGCTCCCCTGGGCTACGTATACGCTCTTTATCTACGGTTAAAGGTAAACGGGGAGTTTTTATGAAATCTCTGCTCATCTGAAGTTCCATCCACCAAATTGTTTCCCTTTCTTTTTGGGGCCAGAATAATAATAATGTAATACTTTGTTGATCCCTGGGGAAATTCTCTCTCCCCTCGCCTCTCGGAGATTAGAGGTCAGGGCCAGCCAAAGACGAGCATCCCTGCAGCAGGTAGGGACGCTTTGAATTGCTCAAGGACACTTGCAGAAGAGCAGTGCAGACGAGCGGTTTGAAAATATGTTCCAGCTCAAGGGCGCTCTTTGGATTCGTCACACTAGGCGGTGACTGCACAGTATGTTCAGATGAAATTTACCTTTTGATTTACTCACAAAACTTTTATTGCTCGACGTGGAAATGAGCCGTAACAACAATTGACCGCGTGCTAAACCCCTCCCCTGTCCAATCATAACTTAGCAACCGTAAGTAGGCACAGCAGGTCTGTCAGGCGTTTGAATTTCTCCAGAAGCGGTTTGCATGGGACTGTGGTGAGAGCAATACTCCTTGTAAATAAGTAAAACCAAAGATATATACAGAGCAAAAGTGTGAGGAACGGATGAAACGGTGTGTTCTATACAGTAAGCTGCAAACATAAGCTTTGGTGAACAGTTGCAATACCAGAGACATTTAATAGTATGTTATAATGAATGATTTTACATTTAATTGTCATACTTCTAATATTAGGGCTAGCTAATGCGGCTAATTAGCGTCAGTATTTGATCACGATGCCATGTTTAACACCCCTTTACAAGGATAGTTACCTCAACAAGTCAGCAGGAAATAGCATTTTCAGCAATCTCAGGAAGCTAACGTTGCTGTATTAGCTGATCAAATCTGCTAGTGACAGTTGTCACTCCAAGCTTCAAAATGTACAGACGCCGGCTAGAACATTTGAGAAGCCTGCTTCTCTGTCTAAAATAAGCATCTTTTGTTTAAAATCAAATAAAAAGAGTTACTTATTACTATTATGAACTGCATATGTCTTTACCGTCATGCTCATGCGTTAAACTGACCAACCAGCATGTTTGCGAGTGTTCAAGTTTGCAGCATCTTGCATTGTTTGTAGTCAAAATGTGGGTAAAATTCACATACTGTACCATTTCTCTTCTTTCTTACTACTCCGATAAATGTAGCAGAGCGACTTTTTACTTTTAATGCTGTAATTTGTGGGTCTTCCAACATGACGGTATGTTTACAGGAGTGACTGATTGTTTATTGGCAGAGCTCGCTCCCGAACTAAACCGCTAAATGAGGCACTGAGGAGCTTGACACGTCTGTCTTACAGTCTGAAACTGACTGGACCGAGAGAGATGGAGGAGTGATGGAAAGGCAGCGTGCTCTGACCTAATGGTGTCATCTGCTGTGAAAAGGCTGTGTTGTAGCCCTGGACTGCTCTGCCCTGGTTGCATTTATCTGGTTTGGACTCTACAGGGGTTCCAGACGGTCTGAAATCAAAGGGATCAGTGACACTTTTCCTGCTGTAGTTGTTTACACACATTAGCTGGCAGCTTCACTGAGGTGTCAGGGTTTGAATGGCTGTGTAGTTGGTGGTTTCACAATGATTGCAGAGTATTTTGGACATCATGTGGAGTGGTGGGCAAACAAGCGTCTTAAAAAGGCCAAGAGACTGCAGCTTTATACTTCCAAAGACTGCACCAGGTGATTTTACTGATTAGGTCACCATCTCTGGCTGGAGCAGCTGCTGGAGCCACTGGTTGGGATGAAAAGCTCCAGTCTCTCGACCATCCGTGGCATGTAGTTGGACACCACTGCTGTAGAGTGGTCTGGCTTTTGAGAGAGTAGTGCGAACAAGAAAGCCAAGGAGACGATGTGGTGCCTCGGCCTGGGCTGATAATGATCCAAACTAGGAATGTGCAGTAGTATGCAGATCTCTGCCAGGTGTGTCTTGTGTGATTGAATGAAGACAACCCACAATTGGCTTTCCCTGCCGTCTAGACACCAATGGGCTGTAAAGCTTTGTAAAACACACTTCATACAATCTTGCCAACAACACATTAAGCTCACCAAGCTTTCGGCCCACGTAGCAGCAGCTGAGTGGCGGCGGTGTACCGAACAGTGTGTGCGCTGTCTGCCAAACACACTGTCCAAAACAGCAAAAGTGATCAAACTGTTTTCCTTCCACTTTGTCCATGGCTGCAGAGTAGCAGATTGGGGTTTCGGCGATGCACTCATCTGTGTTATCACCAGCGGCCCCAACAGGCCAGGGGGGGGCGGTTAAGAGTAGTGAATGAGGAGTCAGCAGGTAGTCCATGGCAGGATAAAAGAAAGTGTGAGTCACAGCAGCCACGAGAGATCCTTGAGCATAACAGGTCTTTAAGGTTTGTGGGCAAACTCAAATGTGAATGGTCTTCCAAGCAGCAGAGTGCTTTACAAACACAATACAAAATGTGTTATTAATCAATCATATAATTATTACTAAAGAATTTTATAAAGGTGTTCTTTGATATTGTCTTTATAGTGTATATTCAGCACATCTTCCTCTGTAACTTTCACTTCTCTGTCTCGTGATCCACGACTCTACCACCCTCCGTGATAAAGCTGCATTTTGCCTCTCTGTCTATGCGGAGGATGTTTTCCAACCTTTCTGACCAAAAGAAAACTGTCTGGGCTGCAGCCCAACACCAGCATGCGAGGCCAGTTGGGTAACTCGCTCTGCCAGGCCCTCACCCCCGATCCCTCCACTACCGTCCCCCCCCCCCCCCCTCCATCTTTCCTCCGGCTTTGGTATTGGGGTCACGTTTCCCTCCATTGACAGGAAAGACTTCTTTAGAGGGCGGATTAAAAGGCCTCCAAACCGATCCTGATGGGAGGTGTCTGGCAGCTGATGTTGCTGGGTGATATGTCACAGAACAGAGGAGTGGAGAGGAGATTTGGGGGGTGGGGGGGAGGACAGGGACAGGTGGAAACTTCTGATTGGTGTTGGCTGCGCGAGCAGGTGTATGGATGGATGTGTGTGTGTGTAGCCATCTATGTGCGCCGGTTGCAAAGTCCACTTTGCACTGACCAGAGATGAAAGGATAACTGTTGTTGGTCTCCTCTCATGACAGCTGATTAGAGTGATGCAACCGAGTGAAAGGACGCCTCCTCTCACACACAAACAACATTCACCAAATCATCAAACCCACTTCAATGTAAGAAGACGTGAAAACACCCACAGGTTGGCTGCATCACAAATCATCAAACATTTCCATGTGACTTCATCTCATTTATGCAAAATAAAACTCCACCTCACTGTCGATTGCCAGATCACCAGCTGGCTCATTTCACACTGAAGTATTCTTTGTCAGTACCAAGAGGAGGAGGAGGAGGAGTGTGTGTGTGTGTGTGAAGTGGTGGTATTGGGGGGGGGGGGGGTGCTCTAATGGCAGATGAGTGACCCAGTCGGAAAAGGTCAGCAACACTACAGGGCTGATGAGGTGAGACGTCCTCCACTCACCAACTAATTAAATGTCAACGAGTCAGATTGGATTGAGAGAGAAGCAGGGGGGAGAGGAGAGTTTGAGGAGGTGGGGGTGACACCCGGGAGAGTGGCAGACAGGTAAACGTGGAACCAGACCTTGTTGTAAATGTCATGTGTTACATAAGGTTTGACTCTGGCCGCTGAGAGTTCAGGAGACAAAAAGTATAGCAACACTTCATCGCCCTCTTGGTGCTGAACGCTCTTTGTTGTGTCGTTTCTGTCAGTGTCTGTCCATTCAGTCTAGTGCTAGGACCCGACATGCTGTTATAAGCCTCCAACAGCCGTCACAAGAGACCGCTACTCAAGTTAAACGAGCTACATGACAGAAAACTTTGGTGAAGATTTGGATCCTGCAGTAAGACGTGCCGGCATGATTCATTTGGTACATTAGTTTAACACGAGAACTGAGCGTTGCTATCAAGCTGTTGCTTTCATGCAACCCACCTCCACTTCAGTTACCTCCATCAGCATTGTTAGTTACACGGGTTGAAGCCTGTGCTATTCATCACAAAATTGATGCGTAGAGGAAAACTCTTGCCATTGACGGAGCATAAAATTGGGTGGTGCAATGCAGCTAATATGATATCTTAAATTTCAGTTATAAATGCTTGTGTGAACCAGCCTTAATGTTTTAGCATTCCCAGTGACAAATGGCACTGGTATTAAAAAGCACCATATTTTTTAAAGAGAAAGTAAATCATTTCGATTGCACACAAGGTTGATTAAGATATTCCTGTAATGCCTCATGTCCACTGAATGTAAAGGCTCTGCTGCCTAGTACTTTCTCTGGCTTCCAAGCAAGCTGAGCCGATACTAGAAGGTGGAGTTAAAACTCTGCAGCCCTCTGATTGGCTCGACTGAATCATGGGAACTTGCGCGACACGGGACATCCGGCACAAAGCCATCATTTTCAAATAGCCCGGTTAACGCTGTCTTACAGACCTGTCAATCACTGTGTAGCCCCGCCCTAAATCATCCCCTGCTTTGTGGTCTGTTTGACTCTAAATGGACCATAATTTACTAAATGAACATCATGCTGTATTGAAGAAGACTTGAGACTAGAGATTGAGACCATAAACTCATGTTTACAATGTTTACTGAGGTAATAAATCAAGAGAGAGTCTTTTTCTCATAGACTTCTATACAATCTGACTTATTTTTGCAACCAGAGGAGTCTCCCCTTGTTGGTCATTACAGAGAATGCAAGTTGTAGGCACTTGGCTTCACTTAGACCTGGAAGTTTCCGCCTGGAATCATGTGGAAATGAGGCACAATAAGTGACCAGTGGAACAATCGCTCAACAGCTTAGTGTATTTCCTGTAACTAACATGGAGACAGTCTCAGTGGGTTTGAGCTAGCTGCTGCTGCTGTTTGTTTTTAGAACATTAGTTTGGGAGTTTTAAGACCTGTTGGCAGTGACTGAACTGATGGCATAACTGTTCGGCACACATGCTGTGCAGTGTGGGAGCATGTGTCTGTATTATGAGAGCAGGGTCCTTACGTTTTTCCTAAGGGAAGATATTGGAAGCGTCTCCTCTCCCCCTAAAAAGCTGTTGAATAATTCACTATGCCCCAGTTTCTGCCCATTAGGTTGACACACTGCTGGAACTCTCTCGCCTGGAGTAGTTGACAGCTTTCTTACCCACACACACACACCCACATGCTCAGATGAGGTCACAAACACATGTGCTCTGTCTTTCTCTCCCAATAACACACTCACACAAATATATATGTATATATATATATGTATAGATATATTAGAGCTTCAGCTCTTTAAAAGACTTTTCTTTCTCCAGTTGTATAAAACGCTTGCTGATTCTGTCACCTTTCTTCCTCTCGTTCTTTTCACCCTTTCTTGCATGCATTTCTTATTCCGCCTCCACTTCCACCGTCCCTCATTTCCATTCCCGGTCTGTTGTCCTGTCTCCTCACCTGACACATTTTCTCTCACGTTGTCCACAATGTATGCATTGATTACTGTCACCTTGATGTCGCTATTTCTGGGTTGTTGCTGAGGCCCTCAGCCTAAATCTAACAGCTGTGCCGCAAAGACTTCTGACTTCTGCATTTAAATTAAAATCTGCATTAACACATTTCTTGGCTACTGGGGGGGGCAAAGAGTGAGAAAACTATTTACACATCTAGCTGTGTTTTTGTTTCTGTTTTGGTCTCCACCAACTCTTGATGGAAATATATTTGGCTGGAACAGCTAGTCGCTAACTTTGTCTGCCGTCTGCTGTCTGTAGTGTACAATAGTTTAGGGAGACTCCCGACCTGTATGGTGAGGATCACGTAATCCACAGAGACTGCTGAAAGACTCGATTGGCTAGTTTTCATTAGCCTTGCTAGCTTCTCCGCTTGTTCTGTTGAAAACAAACAGGGAAGAGGAATATAACCCAACCCTGGAAAGTATCACTCACGCTTGACCTTGAGTGGTGAGAGTAAACCAAACATCAAGCTGTAAAACGCTATTGAGCTCTGAAGAGCAGAGAGGAACGGTGGAGTGAGGCGACAACTCCGCCAAGGAGGTTCTGTTTTCGCCTTGGTTTGTTGGTTTGACTGTCAGCAGGATTAATTAATTATGTTTCCACTGAGCTTTGTCTTCTCTGAATCCCTCTCATCAATCTCCCTCTTCGGCCATAATTGCAGCCTTTTTCCATTTCTTATACACAGCTTTTGTGCCTTGGAGACAGGCAGATGCTTTTTCAATACGCTCAATATTCTCTGAGAGCTAAAGTGAAACACAAGTGATGGACGTCGATACAATTTCTATGTGGTTTCCTGGAACGCACTGTTCAAATATTGAGCCCTGCTTAAAATTTCAAGTCCATCTTCCAGCCTTTTCCTGGTGATGCAAACTCAGATATATTCACACCCAATAATTCATGTGCGGATATGAATGTTTGAGTTATGGCAGAGGAAATTAAACTGAATTAATGATAATCAAACTCCGGGTACTGTTGCTATTTCAGGGCCGGCAGGATAAACTAAGCTAGACAGATATGGGATAATCCAGTACCTGTCAGTCCGAGTGTCCTGCTCATTTCAAAATGCTTACAAAATGAGGATCTTTTTCTCATACATGCACATTACTGTGGACATTGGTTAATTTCTACACAGAGAAATTAAATTAAATATCTTTGTGGGACTGTCTGATTGGTCTAGTGAGCATATTCTCCTAATGAACGTCACATTGGGAAGCTGCTTCCTCTCTGGAGAATGTTTTGAGAACATTTGTGTATGCACACAGTGTTTGTGAATATGTTAAATATTGTTTTTTGCCACAGTATTATGACATTTACTTTTAATCAAACTTGTGGTTAATTAGTTTGTGCTTAATGTGTAAAGTCCGTATTATGACAATTTCAAGCAATCGATAATTAGGCTTGCTTTGGAAACATATTGCTTTGTGCAGGCATGACAGGATGCAGGCGATTAAACGCCTCTTCTCATATTCCACATTTTTGCATCTTTTTGGAAATTTAAAATCCCAAATGAACCGTCTTATCTTCATTATATCCCTCTATTCCCGGTTCTCTCCATCCCTGGTGCTAATGATGCGCCGGCATATCCTCCCTCCTGAATTCGTCCGTCCATCTCCCTTCCACGTCTGTGCTCCAGACTCTAATGATGGGACGATCTATGTGTGGCTGCGTGTGAGTGCGTGTGTGCAGGATACGTCGAGGCTGAAGGGCTGACAGCGAGCTGTCCACCTACAGTGCAGCCGAGCACCCAAGACGGTGTTATTATGAAGTATAGGACATTAACTCAGAAACATGTAGCCACACACTGGCATTCTGAGAGAGAGTGCATCATCTTCATCATCATGATTGATCCTCTGATTAACACCAGTTTTTCTGCAAACACAGGAGAAGAATAGGCAGCAAATGCTTCTAATCGCTGGAGACATGTCTTTCTATGAGCTCGAGAATCCTGTATTCCGTGATGCTCAGCTTTGTGTGCTTTGCTACGTCACAACCAGGATTCAGATGTCTGTATTTAAACCAGGGTCAAGGCCAGCGAATGGCACAAGCTTTAAAAAAATAAATAAAATAAAATGACACAAAATGCTCAAAGTGGTTTTACAACCAAAGGCTGGGCTGCAGCTGACCTTCAATTAAAGTCAAAATGGCCCTCGTTTATCATAGCATCGCTGACATCATGGGAAAAGATACAAAATGCAACATGGCATACAGGATAGTACACACTCATGGCTGTGTGCATCAATCAAAACCTTTTTTTTTAGCTTATCACAGTGACGCAGCTCTAAAAGTGGAGGATATAATACTGCAAACATCGTAAGGATATGAGTATGTCGTGGGGTGGGACCATCCTTCAGACCAGTTTCAGTCACCCTGCTTTCATTGAGCCTATTTCACACAGAAGCTTTCCTCGAGAAGCACCGAGAGAGATGAAGAGATGAGCGGGAAATCTATTTCTCATAAAGGTTCGATGATGTTTACACTACAAAGGCTCAGCGGTGTTTACGCTGGGTGATTGGGGAGGCTGTGGAAGGGGTCTGACTTCATCCTGCTGTTGATGAAACCCTGTGTGCTTGAGGGGTGTGAAACACGGGGACATCGTGAAGGAGCAGTGTTTACACCATAGGATGAAGTTGGTTCTGTGAAATTACCTCATGTGCCTCAGTAACTAAAGGGTCACACGGAGTCATCTATAGACCCAGACACTCCCAGACCAGGAACCATCCACCACTGTGGATTATAATAAGCAGTGGACATTAGCACCATGATGTAATGTGGTGCGTTTAGGTGATTAGAAGAATCAGAATAGAATAGAATTTTCTATTTAGTACGAACAAAATTCACAAGTGGTCCAGGCCTGTCATCCTGTCAGACGAGTCATATACAGATACCTCTGCCTTTCTCATTTTTGTGTGTGTATTCAATCGAGAAAAGATGTAAATACAGCATTCGTTACGGGAATGTCGCCACAGCTACCAGGTGTTGTAATACTGTACATATTTAAATATTGCATTTTTTTTATACTTTAGTAATTTGCACATCAATATATTCATTCGAGCTGTTGTTTTTGTACATGTTTCATAAAGAACGACAATATTACATCACGTACATTTTTTTTTCTTCTCTTTAGTCATTTCACCTCATTTCATTTCATTTTCTCCTGCAGGTGTGTGCTTTGGTGAGTGCGTTCGTGTCGTTGATTGTTTATATATTATTTTCAGTATGCGATAGCGATGCCATGTGCCCTGCAGATTAAGTTACTGCATTTCAGTCGGGACACTCGTGTCACGGCTTCAACACAAACAAAAGAAACAGAATTTGGTGGTTTGGTTTTGCTCCAGTGCACGAAAAACAAATCTGTGTGAGCTGAGGTGACACACGGACCGTCTGCGAGCTCACAAACCCCGAGCAGAGCCACGGGTACACAACATTTAGATGAGCAGGAACACACATAGAAAAACAATCTGGATTCACCTAAATCTAAATGCTAATGCAGGAGGAGGCTGGTAGAGTGCAGGGAGGAAACTTTCGGCGTGGCAGCAGTGTTAGCCCAGAGGAAGCAGTGCTCAGAATCGGAATGACACCAAAACTATTTTGACCATATATATCTCGATAAAGATGGAACAAGTCTCGGGATGCAGAGCTTGTTAGTCTTGTGTACTGATTATTATATAAGTAAGTTACTCCATTTTGTTCAGGTTGGCATGTAACACGTAGCAGGGAGCGGAGCATTGATGATTCATGATGACACCAGGATATTTAAGTAACAAAAAACTCTCGATCTACGTCTTTACACAAAGACTGATATTAGCTTCCATTTCGCTTTTATTTAACTGCTTTTACATGATAATCATATTGTCAGCATGATACACTTAAACCTCCCCCAATCCCAATTTAACTTACACAAAAGAGATATATCTATAACAAAAATAGATTACTTACTCCATCCAGGAATTTGCGTTTAATATCTGCTTTCAGCAGTTTGTACCAGAATCCATCCCCCCAGACTGTATCACATGCCGTACTGGAATCAATGAAAGAGCAGAAAAGGCAAAACAATACAAATCAATATGTTTCAGTAAAGTGATGATCAGTGGTGGAGTAACTCTTTCTACATCCTGCCTGACTTTCATTAAGGATGGTATTATCCACACAACAACTACAAATAGTGATACTTGTGTATTTATTACTCAGCTACCTATCAGTATCAATGATATAAATGGGTTGAACCAACAATAGGATGAAAACATTGTAAAGATATAGTCGCTCAATCAAAGGCCTGCATTTGGTTCACATCCTGGATCTTCTTGCAGATTGTTCCAGTTGCATGAGTCATAACAGCTACATCCTGCTTCACCATGTTTAGTTCAGACTCAGGATATAGGAGCCCTATCAGGTTTCTATTATTTAAGCATATCAAAGATGAACAAAATAAACAAAAAAAAAGCAACTTTAAAATCTATTCTGCAACTTGTTTAAAGATTTCAAAACGTGAGTAATGTGCTCTGTTCTAGATAAAACTGGAGCAGCAGCATAAACGAGCTGCAGCTGCTTAATGGTCCCTTTGGGAAGACCAGTTAAGAGGCCATTACAATAGTCCACCCGACTGGAAATAAAAGCATGCAAGCTTCTCTTGGTCACTTTGGGACACCCCACCCCACATTCTGTTTCTATTTTCAGGATGATAGAAGGCTGATTAGTGGCTGGTGGAAGTGAGATCTGAGTCGATCAGAAGGCCAAGATTCTGGACTTGGTCATTGATTTTAAAGCCTGAGACTTGAGGTGTTTACTAATACTGAATATCTCGGTTTTGTTCTTTTTTTAGTTGAATAAAGTTTTGGCTAATTCAATAATTTACCCGCTCCAAACAACAGTCTATTGGGCTGAAGTCATCAGGCGAGAGGGCCGGATATGTCTGAGTATCATCTGCATAACTATATGGTAATCAATGTTGTTGTTCTGTCCGAAGGCAGCATGTAGAGATTTAACGGAAGAGGACCAAGAACTGATCCCTGTGGGATTCCGCATGTTAAAACCACTCTATCCGATTCATCACTGCCAATGATGACAAAATAACTCCCGCCTTTTAAATAGTATCGAGGACTGCTCTGGGAAGTCTTGCCCAATTCGGGTGCAAAACCTCACACAACATGAAGGTTTGTGTGGCTTTCATGACTAACTCAGGCAATCTAGACATCAACTATTGGACTGGCTGGACTCTAGAAGGGACTGATTGTTTGGCTTCTGACATGCTGCTAATTGCCATTGAGCTGAATGTGACTCACTTTTGGCTGAATGTTGCATCTGTCATTTAGTTGTTCCAAAGTTAAGACCCTATTCATGTAGTGTTTATATTATGTTGTCCATCGCTCAGAGCTGCAGACCAGTTCAAAGGGAATTGCAACATCATTTGTGGAGTCTAGCTCTGACCGGCACTAATTTGCTGCTGCAAATTTAATTTCTCATCACGTTAATGATGTATGCTTGGATTAGGACAACAAAAAGGACTGCAGCAGCATTACTTAGCTGAAGGACAAACTCTTTTTCATGTGGCAGGATTTCTGTATGACCTGCTGATTGCCAGAGTTAAGAGCCAAGTTTCATCATGAGAAATAAATAACATTTGAGGGTGCGTGATGCCACTGTGTGAATGTGGAACATACAGATGGCTTGTTCTCCCGTGAACATTTACAACATTCTCACTCCCAACTTGTCAAATGCCAAAGCTTACTCTTAATCTTCAAACGATGACACTTCAGGAGCCCCTAATCGACGTGTCAGAAAAGGTGTTTCAAGTTTCAGCTCGTCTCTTTTAAGAAATAAACTTCCAACATATGTTCACTGACAGAACAAAACAACATGCTTAGATTCAGGCAACAAAAGTACTTGATTAGTCATTAAGTAAGTACGTACGTAACAAAACATAGTTCAAATGAGTCAACAATGGTTTGGTTTCACCCGGGACATAGACAGCGGTCTCCAGGGTGAAAGTCCTGTGTTTGTTTGTGAGGTTCACCCCCTCATAACATTGCACCCGGGCGCTACACCGTCCCCTATCTTTTGCAGCAGGGCCCCCATCACAGCGAGTGCAGCCTCACATGTAGCCAGCGAAGCGGAAAGCCACAGCGAGTGTCTTTTAAAATTCATGTATTCACTCAGAACTCAGTCAAAGCGGCAAAATCTGTGAACACAGCCAACTGGGGATCTCATGGAAACGGGTTTCGTCCCATTTCATCCTTTATGAATCAAAACGCACTCCTGGACTTGGATTGAGAACAATGCCCCTGGAATGGGACAACGTCCATCTTGCCGCTCGATGCAAATGTGATGTGTTGAATGCTGTATTGCTTGCACGTGCGTTATTTGAACCGCGTGCCGCTTAATACATCTGTATGCTGCGGCAACAGTGTGTCGAATATGACTGCGAGGTGTCGCCCTCTGAGCTCATTACGGCCCATAATTTGCCGGTGAAAAGCGGTCCGCGCGGTTAACGAGAGAGAAGCACCGCGAGCACCAGAGGAGTTGGAGCTTTTGTCCTTCCTCCCACACTCAGCATCTCTCCTGGATAGCCCGCCATTGTTCTCTAATAAGCCCGGCTCCTCGCTGTTGCTCACATGCCTGTTTGTGCGTGTAACATCCATCCATAACAACATCATTATCAGGTTTTGTTTGAAGCATATCTCTCTCTCTTCCTCCTCTGCCTCATCTGCTCATCCTTGGCAGGCCCCGGTAAGCCGGTGCCGGCGCGAGGAAGCAGAGGGAAGGGAAAGGAGGGGAAGATGTGGAGTGAAGAAACTGTGTTGGCTGCATTAGCATATCAGACACATGGTGAGGGCTGGAGATTGGGTACTGGAGCAGATGTCGATTTACATATTCAACATCGGGGCCAGTGGTGCATGTGTACATAGGTGTGTCTGTGATTGGAGAGAAAAAAAAAAAGCAATGGATGTCATGAGAGTGAAGGAGGCATGGGTGGAGCAGGAGTGGAATGGAATGACGGTGGAATCACAATCGGATGAAAACGTTTCCTTCCACTCCGAGAAAGTAAACGAATCACTTTGCCACTCCTTTTTTTTTTTTTTGGAACAAGATCAGCATGAAAGCGCGATGGCTGTGATTGACGGGTGTGTTTTTTGGCAGACTTTTTGGCAGAATGTGGGATCTGACGAAAGCCTGAAAAGCTGTCCGACAGTATTGATGTAGTTAATTAGAGTAAACACCGAGCGCTCGCACGCCGCCTCGTTATCTGCTACCTGCACCAGACATGAGCTAATACGTGTTGTCTTTATGTCTCTTTTCTCCAGCCTGAAATGTGAAACCCTTTCTCTCATCTACCTCTATCTTTGTGTTTGCTTCATTCCTTATCTTGTTTCATATGGAACATTCACCTTCATCTCTCGTTATGCTCAAAACTTCCCAGCTCTCTATCTTTTCTTGGTAACCTCTGCCTTCTGTTGTTTTTTCCCTCTGTAGTCTTGTATCTTCTTGCAGTATCCAATTTCTCTCCGTCTGTCTGCTTCTCTGTGGGGGAACAGGTGGTTGCAGGAAAAGGCCTTAGCTCTGTTCCCACCTCAGAACGGCGAGGAAGCGAAACATACATGAATCTCGCTCCAGCACTTCTGGGCCGGAATGGAGTGTACTTTAGAGGAGAGGAAGCAGGGTGTGTGTGTGTGTGTGTGTGTGTGTGTGTGTGTGTGTGTGTGTGTGTTTGATGGTAAACGTAATTCAAACAGACAGGAGTATTTGTGCAGGAATAATGGTCATTATTCTATGAATGCACATGTTGGACAGAAAGGCTTGTATCTGTTATAGGACAAGGTAAAAAAGGACAAATGTGAAATGTGTGCACATATATGAACTAAAAGGTGTGTGTGTGCACACACACACATTCACACACACACACACACACACATGCATGCACACAGCCATCATGTAGAGCCCAACAATGACGTAAATAATATCTGCTGTCATTAGGAGTGATGATAGATGATTACATCTAAAGGATTAGATAAGAAACTGCAATATTCTCAATGCACCCATAAAACGAGACACCCCCCCCCCCCTCCCCCCCCCCCCCCCCCCCCAACAGCGTCTCGGTGCTGCTGTGCTATCTGAAGGGGTGTTAAAAGTAATATGCAGACATTTAGCACAAATTTGGCCCCTTTCAATGCAAATGAGCCTAATTGCAGAAATTGTCCAATTCACAAAGAGCAGCACTAATTGCCTCGCGCAGTTACAGTGAAATTATGACCGTCTTTAGAGAGTTAACTGGTAACTGAAGCGCATACGAGGTGTTGGCTAAAACTCGTTTATTTTGGAATGCAGTGACGGGATGCAGTGACAGTTATAAAATAGAAATGAAGGAAGCTGCCCTACATGTCTTTCGTTTTAATACACGGGAGAAAAAAACGAGATTCAAGGCGAGAAACCGCAGGAAAAAACCTAGTTTATTCATGGGCTGGTCAATTGTGAGTCTTCTTTTAATTAAACTAGTGAAAGAAACGCATCCAAAATACACATAGAGATGTTTATTTTGCTACTTTGTTGATTTGCATGTTTAGTTTTCTCCTAAATTCACCAAAGGTTAACGTTAGATAATGTCTCATTTGCGTGTTAAACACAACATTTCTGATTTTCCCTCTTTCAAAGCTTTTGACTCTAATACATCAACAAAATGAAATTTATTTGAACCTGGATTCATTCAATGCTCAGATTTCTGTTCTGGAAATGTCTGCACATTAGCACAAATGTAATAGTATAATGCATCATTCCATATTAAAACATCAGATTTCATAAAACTTGTAACACAATTGTTTTTGTGTTAAGAGGCACAGCAGCGTAACTTGTATTGATTATGTATGACGCTACAGGTGAAGAGATGTCATCATGAAACCTCCCCAGTTGATTATCTACTTAATGGGAAGACGCACTTCCTGCTGGGATTATCTAAAAAAAAAATCAGTAATAAAAGAATTTAGTTAATATTTTCCTCAATAACAATGTTTTATAAATACCACCAGCATATGTGTGCTTGGTGGTGCAGAGGCATTTGAGCTTGGTCTATAATATGGCCCAAATGGACTCAGCGGGTCGGGGGCCCCCCCCGGGCCTCTGGCTCCGGCTGACTCTCACAATCGGCACATTGGCCTCAAGCGCATTGATACTTTGCCACACGGGTAATTGCAATCTGATGCAAAAAGCAGGAAAATTGCACTAAACTGCGAAATCATGAATGTAATATCTTCTGTGAATGGAATCAGAAGGAGGCAGGTGGTGGTTGCAGAAGATGCGCAATTCATGGAGAAATCAGAGACCGCAATCCATTCTTTGTGAACTCGGCCCTTGGTGTTTTCTGGATTCTGACATTAACACACTAGAATATATCCACTTGCATACATATGTGCACACACACACACACACACACACACACACACACACACACACACGTCTACACCGCCCAAACATCCGCCGTGCAGGATACAGGCTACGACTTACTGTATACAGTGTTATCAGACACCTCCCTGGGGCAGTATGTGTTTGTGCCTGTGGCTCCTCAATATTGTGCCCAGACTGACCATCTCTCTCACTCAGCAGTCATCCGCGGGTGTCGGTTCGTGCGTTTGTGCCCGTGGCACTGCTGTAGACTGATATTGCTGCCACCTGCAAGATTGCTGCCGCCTTCGGGGGCCTTCCTCTCTATCCTCCATTTCCAGCTTTTTCAATCCTTCATTCACGGCTCGCAATCTCCCGCTGTACGTGCCTCACCTCCCCCTCTCCAGCTCTTCCCCCTCCCTGGTCATTCCTCTGTCTCGAGCCCTCCTCTCCCTTTGCTCTACCACCATTCTCTCTCCCTTTGTGTCCACGTCCTCTCTTTTTCTTTCTCCTCTTCTCTCCCCCCCTCCCCCCCAGCACCAGACTTGGTCCGCTTTCGCACTCGATATTGTATTGATTGGTTTCCCTCTGTGTTGTCTGACCTTGCTGTAATAGTGCCACGGAGGTCACGGCAGATAGATTTCTCTGAAAAAGACGCTGTCATGTTCCGTAATCTACGGTTGTGCCGTGCCAATTAACGACAAATGGGCCGCGGACCTTCCTCATTTAGCTCGTTTTACAGGCTAAATGTGTTTTGGAAAAAAAATACAACAACAAAAAAACAGGTCTTTCTGTGATGTGTGGGGATGGAATGTGGACAGGGGGAGAGATCACATGCTGCCGTGGAGGATGCTGAATAGCAGTGTGAAATAGGGAAAAGGGGTTTTAGGAGAGCACAATTGAAACGCGTTGCGGAGCCATGAAGGCCATGAATTACACCGAGACGGGGAGGCCGGGGATACATGGGTATTTCTGTCTCTCTCTGTTTTGCTTACATTTCTCTCTCCTCTTCCCGGCTGAATTCACTGTTGATATGTGAGAAAAGGAAATGCATCCTCTGGTCAGACAGACCTCCTCGAGTCCCTGAACACACACGCCGATACACACACGAGCTCTACATCAGCCGCCCGAGGAGGAAATGCTTCTTTCACAGATGGTGCGAGAGAATTCGGTGCTTCCATAGTGACGCCCTCATGAAACTTTCAGCCGCCCCCCCCCCCCCACACACACACACACCTCCTCCATCTTCTTCTCTGCATTTCAATCTCAGACATCGCTCTCTCTCCCCCTCCTCCCCGCTGTTCTAGCTCATCTCCAACCCTCCTGTCATCGCCCTCTCCTCACCTCCCCCTCTCTCTCTCTTTTTATCACCCGCTCCTTCTCGCCTGTTTTTCGCTGTCCTTATCCCCCCCCCCCCCCCCCCGCTACGACTTCCAAACTTGTCTTCCCTCTTTTGTCCTCTCTCCAGCAGCTTTTCACCAGTAGCTTTTCTCCCCCTTTGCTTTAAGGTCAGACAACTCACTCTATTCCCTCCCTACCGCTCTCCCTCCTAGTTCCTCTTTGAGCACAGGGCTGTCATTGAGGCATGACTCTCTAGGGGTGCTAATGTAGGAGGCTGTTAGCAGACATGCCACCACAACTTATTCTTTCTAACGGGACCAAGGACTCCTTCCCCCTTTTTCCACACGGACCCTCCCTCAGCTTTGCATTATAGATCGCAGACAGCACCACTCACACCGCGGATGAATCACAATGTGCTGCTGCAGTTTATGTGCACTGACACGAAGGCCTTATCTGGCTGGGGTGTGGCCTGAACAGCATGGATTTAACCTGGTTTGCAGACCTCTAAACCGTGGCTCATGCCTCTGATCTTTTCAGGGATTTAGATAGGGCGGAGTCGTGCTCACTGACACCTGTTTGCCTGGTTAGACAAACTCCTATGTCTGTCAAGTAGATGGGATTAAGAATGGAGACGTTCTGTAGCCGTAATATGAACAGAAATGTGACGAGATTGCAGCAGCTATACAGGCTGTGAATGGAGTGATTTCTTCAAATCACATGATGCATGTTCATTTTGTTAATGAAAGCCAATGAAAATGATCTAAATGGATGGATACATCAGTCACTGTGGATTGCTTCTGTTAAAATAACTCCCCCACCCGAACAGAAAACATCAACACAATGTCAGACTGGGTCATGAAGAGAAAAAACCCAATTATTTTTGGTAATTTATCTAACATGGATCAGAATTTTAATAGCTTTGTTACATTTCAACCATTATTTTCATGCATTTTTTGAAGTATTATTATTGTTTTTTCAGCAGAGTGAAGTCATTAACAGACTATAAATACATTGGGCCTCATGCAAGAACCACTCATACGAACAGATTCGTCCTTAAGTGACTTGTACCAGTGATTTAGAAGAACTTGCTGCCAATCTTCTCGTATTTTGAGTTTTCTCTGGAACACGATATACGGTCCAGACCTGTCGTAGGAGTCTCTGTTATCTTACCCCATTTTTCTACGAATGTCCAGCAACACATGTCAATTTCCACTAGTTATAGTCTTTTCAAAACAAACTACCTTCTTCCCAGGGATATACCCAGTTAGGCAACACAACTACTTGGTTAGGTTTAGGAAAATATCGTTGTTTGGGTTTAAATAACTATGAAAATGGCGTTACTTAAGTACGGATGTTGCGTGACTAATAACTCAAAGTTTGTGTTAAAATGATTACTGAAGTTACATGACAAATAACTCAACGTTAAGACATGTGACACAAACAGTCTCTTAGTCAAAAGTCTAGTGTTTTACCCACCCGCCCACCCTGACCTATACTCCCTATGCAGCGTTTGTCACTCTTTATACTTCCTTGTTCACAATTGCGTGAAATACACACAAATTGATATCCTGGGATATTACAGTGCAAATATTTTGGTCGGTAAAGCTAGGAACAGTATGAGAACTGCCTGCATTATTTTCATAAATAAGGACACCTTGTTGTGTATGATCACTCACTCGCTAGACAACCTGTGACAAATTGAACAATTTTACAATGAATGTAAATTACTGGTTGAGATATGTGATGTTTAAATGATTGTATTTTGGCTAAACTTACCTACAAGCATCTGTATGATGTCGTGTTTATAAAGCATACAGTACTTCCACTTGAGTTTTGACATGTTTGACAGGTCTAAAAAATTACTGTTTACAGTAAGAAAAGAAAGGAAAGAAGCTGACATTAATGTGTTTTCGACAAACATACACACTCTCTCTCTCTCTCTCTCTCTCTCTCTCTCTCTCTCTCTCTCTTTCCAACCCTCCCGTGTCCCCGCGGGGCAAAACACACCAACAGGGTGTCTCCAGGTTCTCTTCTAACCCTGCAGACCAAAGATAGCAGCAAGAGAGAGGGGGAGGATTTAGCAAAGAGAGGGGGAGAGAAAGCGCTTTCTTTTATTCATACGTGCTCTCCTGTCCAAATGGAGTCTTCTAAAGGAGTTGCATTAGGACAGCTGGTAAGGGAGGCAACACGCGCTACAGCACAATGAACGTGGTGCCACATTAACCTGCAGTGTGTTTGTGTGTGTGTCTGCATGAGCGCACCCACCACCGGGCTAGGCTGAGATGGGGACATATTAGGCAGGGCTTAGACAAATCTTTTAGACCCGGAGTCGCACTTCATGGCATTACAGGGCGAGGCAAGATGGATAGGATCATTGTGTGAGCTCAGCAGGGGAATACAACAGGGACGCTAAAGAGTTTGCAGCCATGTAGCTGTCAGCCCCCCTAATGCCATTTACTTTCTCTGCTTTCCTCTCATGAGCCATATTCACAGGATCAACAAAATGATTTTTCTTGTGCATGTGCCAGCTTCAATAAGTCACAAAGGTGTATGAATGAACGCATTAGGTCCGGGGTTCTGTGTCTGCCGAGCCTGTCCAACCGAGCGGGAGGTTAATTTCCTGCTGAAATAGATGGGATAGCGTGGCGGTCTCAATCTAAGGTCTGAGTGGAAGGGCTATTTAGTGTGTGTACGTACGCGCCGGCATTTGTGCCTGCTTATGTGTGCATGTGCTCGAGTGTGTGTGTGTGTGTGTGTGTGTATCTTGATCTATTTAGTTTTCGTCCCATCTTCATCTTGGTGGAAGGCTGTTAATTAACCCTGCTGTCAAGCCGGCAGACGTCTAAACCAGCAGCCGTCACTTCTCCTGGGTCTTGTTACAGCTGTAATTAGTGGCGGATAAGAAATTACAAATGCTCCCACTCCCTCCCGTTAAGATTAGGACACCTTGCCGTTTCTCATTCTGATGCATGAGCGCACCAGGGATGTGTGTTTGTCTGTGTGTGTGTGTGTGTGTGTGTGTGTGTGTGTGTGTGTGTGTGTGTGTGTGTGTGTGTGTGTGTGTGTGTGTGTGTGTGTGTGTGTGTGTGTGTGTGTGTGTGTGTGTGTGTGGCGGGAGGTGGACTGGGGATGCTTGAAGATATATAGAGAAAGCATTATGGTTTCATGCAGCCGCCAAATTCATAAGCTGCATCGACAAAATGCAAATTCTGTAACTGAACGGTAAGATTATACTTATGACATTAATAGAAATATCCAGTATGGAGTTGATGTACACTGCAGGATCAAATTTTGCTTTGCTCTTAATTTAAGGAAAGCAATTAAGGGACGATTTTCTATGTTATATTATATATTATTCTATATAGTTATGTATTTTCTAAGTCTATATGCACTCCATATCAGCTCCAACATGAACAGAACGGTGCTCTCTGATGTCCAACATCCAGGTAGAAATTGGGAGGAGTCTGTCTGCACAATAGTGAGTGCTCGTGCACAAACAACAATGGTCGAAGTCAGCCTAATTCCAATCCGGCACCAAACCTACTTCCACTACGTTAGCGCGTTCTCCTGGAGGGTCCTCCGTATAGTGCAGGGGTCGGCAACCCGCGGCTCTTCAGCCCCTCTGTTGCGGCTCCCTGAGTCTACATCCACACTAATACGTTTTAAAATGATCTCCGTCCACACGGCGTTTCAGCATCGTTTTCGAGATGATCTCCGTCCAGACTAACATGCCTGAAATCGAATATCACGTGACTTTACGTACACTGGGCATGCGGGTGGGTGCCGGTGTAAACAGGAAGTAGATTGGTTGCTCAAAGCCGCTAACGTGAGTTCAGACGGCTGCTCCGTAGCGCTGATAACACCGCTGGACACGCTGCTCACTAATCGCTCCAGTAACACCTGTAATCAGTTGTCCATGTTGAATTAACCTGGTAGTCGATCGGTAATCAATGTTGTTGTTTGTGATCTTCCTGGTAAGGGTCACGTGATGGGGGTGTGACGAATCAGGGAAGGACACGTCGTGACTGCTAAGAACCAATCAAGTAGCGAACGCGGGTGTCTACGTCATCGTTTCTAAACTTATGCGTTTACGAGGTAACTCCGGAGTTTTCAAACTCCTCCGTTTTCGCTCTAAAACTCCGGCATAGTGTGGACGCACCAAACATGGGGCAAAAAAAATGAGTATACGAGGATAAGTTAAAGTCTTATTCTGGTGTTATGAAGGGGAAACTTCTGCTTTAATGTGCAACTTAATTGCATATTCCATTCTACATGATGAATAACTCACTTCTTTTACGCATTGTTGGATTGATGGAGAGGGGAAGTCATTAATTTCAATGGAGGGTAAATGATGAGTAAGGCTGCGTTCAGACCATTAGCCTTGCAAGAAAAAAAACCAACCCTCCCTCATTCATTTGAATGGCATTACTCTGTTGACATAGTGAGGAGGCTGACGCATGCGGGGCTGCAGCAAAAACAAGTTAGACCTGGCAATGCAATGTCATCTGCAGCAGCAGATATGAGCAAGTGCACACCCCTGGTAGACTACATTTGTGTAACGTGTAACACTGTTTTCTGAGAGACTGTGACAAGAGAAGATAAAACCATTCACCGTCAGAGATGTCAAATTCTGTCTCATAGTATAAACTGCTGTGCTGTGTTTTTGGTGTCTGAGAAGCCTCAAACTCAGAGATCGATAACCTAAAATGGACTTCCTGGGTCATATTTCATTGTTTTTTTTTCACCTGAAACAACTCGCCCTCATCATTGCAGCCCACGCATTGTCTGAATGCAGGGCTGTTTTCAGTCTAACTGACTATAAACCCTTCTGGCTGCTGGATGACAGACGTATTAGATTTCTCGAATGTTGCGTCAGTAAACGGACGAGCAGAACAACAGGGCGTGAGAAGGCAGAAGCAACTTGTAAATAACATAGTTTTACAGTATAAGTAGAGCAGAAAAATGAAATAAATCTGATAATTGATTAATCATCTTTTAAGCAAATGCCAAAATTCACTGATTCTACCTTTTAGCTCCCTGGTTTTCTTAGTCCTCTATGATGGTAAATTTAATGCATTTTTTTATATATGTCTTCTGGCATTTTATAAAATAAATGATTATTCAATAAAAAAAATCTGAAGATGAATCTATAATTGGTTGAAACATACAGGAAATAAATTAATAGTAAATACTTTTGAGTACTTGATATAAATGCATGCTCATATAAACCTTAATTTGGCCTCATGCTTCACAATGGATGGACTTACATAAGTATTCAGGAGGAGAGTTATTGAAAGTTGATTCTGGGACGAAGGCCAATTTAAACTTCCACTGAATTGGCAGCTTCATCAGTGGTGCTTTTCTCTTTTGCTCTATTCCGAGGCAACTGGTAGAAACATGTGCACATGCTATTAGTATGAATCATGTAGTCATAAGTTCATGTAGTGCTCACAGAGTTCCAAATCACATACTTGTTGTACAATACTGCAGATAGCCTTACAAAGTACGTACTTTTCATGCAATATGCATTCAATTGGGAAATACTATCTTGTCATAACCTATGCTTTTAACATACTATGTGGGACATGTTAAATCTGTTTCTAGGATACCAAATAGCATGTTAGTGTGGGTATTAGATCAAGGCTTATGCGGGTGCTGTCCATGGTCCTGATTGGGATTGTTGAAAGTTTACTGCAGTCATGTAGCAAGTTGGCCTCAGACCCGCTGAAATATAAGCCGGCGAACGATGCATTTCAATGCCCATCAATAATTGACGCGAAGAAAACACATCAATAAGTCAGCATTTCTAAAATCAGCTCAGCCTCTCCGACAGAAGTTTCTAGTTAGCTGAAAATATTCCCTGTGTTCCCGAAGTGCAAGAGAACATTCCTAATCACAGACAAAGAAATGAGAGGGGAAGAAGAAAATAACATTTCACTTGCAAGTCACCATTTTAATTAATCTCTTCGCCGTCTTAGTGGAATTAAATATTTCATAAAAAAATAAATAAAAAATGGAGACATTCTTTAATTCACTTCAAACAGAATAGAGCTAGTAAGTAAGCTCAACTTGGCATCTGCCTTCATCACGACTACTTCCACATGGGGAGATAAAATAAACAAACACTCCAACGCTTTCACGCTGCACGCGAGGCCCCGTCTAGTTTGATAAGTAAGTAATGAGAAGTTGAAATACTTCCTGCCTCTCATGCAATTCTCTCTGATTGAAAGCGTTTATTGATAAGCAGGGCATGTGGAGAGCCTGGGTGTTTGATGCCTAGTCCATCAAAAACATTTCTTTTGAGCCCCGCTGATGGACGAAACATACTTTACACACTTGAAACACACAACGCATTCAGACATGAGCGCATATGCAATGACCAAAACATCCATACTGGGAGTGTTGATGGCATTGAGGCACGGTAATCATATTTATATTCTTATTACGGAGTATAATCATTTTCATTTTCGGAAATAGTGGTAGACGTTCTGATATCTTCCAGTGTCAGGATGTAGCCTCTATCTCCTGATTTGTTTCCAGCGTAATTAGTCTCTCAGCGAAAGTATTCCAACCACTTTGATTTTATCGAGGGACAGGATGACAAGAACGTTGGACATCAACGCTGGTTGCTTCCCTTGATCATACGCAGGCAAGGAAACTAAATGATCCTTATTTTTGAAGGTGTGAGAGGATGCGGCAATTTTGCATCATGAAAAAAACATGAGGGGAGATGGGAAGAATTACTGATCAGAGGAAGTCTACAGTGAAGCAGAAGAACTCACCTGCTCACTGTAAAACCATCCGTTCCATAGATACGATTAATTGCAAACTATTTAATAATCGATTAATAGGTTTGTAGTAATTGTTAAAGAAAAAAAAGTCAAAAATCTCTGATTTCAGCTTCTTTAATGTGAATATTTCTGGATTTCTTTACTCCTCTATGACAGTAAACCAAATATTTTGGGTCATCTTGGGCTTTGGGAAACACTGAACAATTTTCTGACGTTTAATTGGCCAAACAACTGATCCCGACAAAAAAAAAAATCGATTTACCATTAAAATAATCGCTAGTTGCCAGTTGGATGAAAGTGGTGGACGGACCAACAGACATGCCACTAGCATTGCTAAAAAATGAGTTCCTGATACAAGTGAGAGTATAACTGGTCTGTTGGGTAGAAAGCTGAACTTTCTGCAGGAGGAAAAAGTCTTGAAGACGTACAGTATTCTGGTGGTGTGAGTATGGGCTGGCAGACAAAAGAAACCGTGGATGAAAGGGCAACTGGTGCACTCGTGTCAGCGGTGATGATAAAGGTTTGAGGTGGCACATTGATTTCTGCTCCGGTGTTCGAACAGTTAGCCGCAGCAAATGAATGTGACGCTGCGCAATCTGCCGCGGCAGTCTCCCGTTACACGGGACCGGAGCCCTGACAAGCCACAGCTAATGGATAATGCATGCGAGGGAGTGAGATTGAAGGACGGGCGAAAGATATTAGGGAGGAGATGAGCGAATGAAAGTTGGAACACAAAGGGGCACAAAGCGTCACGCAAAGAGGGAAGTGGAGAGAAGGAGGAGAGGACAAAGCGATAAAGCTGAGATGAGGAGACAGGCTCGCTGTAAAGGTGGATGGAGATCGACATTTACCTCAGACGCGTGAGGACACACAGTGAAACACACACACACACACACACATAAAAACCAGGAGACATCTCAGTTTAAATAGAAGTAGTGTGACATATACCACAAGCGTATATGTACAAACATATACAGAAAAAAACGTACTGTTGAAATACACGCGCATGTGCACGCACACACACGCACACACACAAAAGACGCAGGGTGCTGATGCTCAGCCAGTGTTTGCTTACACACACTCCCTCAGAATGATTAATGTCTCTTTGCTCCACACGCTGACCCATGGGGCACAGCAGGCCACTGGCTGAACACAATTTATTAAGTAGCACAACTGTCTGTGTGTGTGGGTGTGGGTGGGTGGATGTGTGTGTAGGTGTTTGTCGTGGTTGGAAAGGGAACAGTTTGTATGCAGATCTTGCATGCAGAGGGCTCTCAGCAGGGGCTTGGACATTCAAGGCGTTTCAATCTTCTGTGGAAGAGGGCATGCCATTGAGAGAGGGAGGGAGAGGGGGAGAGGGAGAGAGAGAGAGAGAGGCTGACTTTGTGTAGAGGACAGATATAGCAGCGTTGCCATGGATATATGTGTCATCATTCTGTGTGGATATACCAGCCCATATGGGAGGATATTAAAAGAGAAATCAACGGTCAACTGTCTCACCTGGAGCTGACAGCCAGAGGGAGACAGATGCGTCACAATGACAGAGAGACGTAAAGACGAGACAGAGACAGACAGCGTGGAAACCACATCACATTCATGGCGTGTCTCACTCCAGGCACTGAAGCCCTAAAAGCTGCTTGGCTGCAACACGGCCGAGCCTCTGAGGAAACGCACACAGGAATAGGGACTGTGTGTACAAATAACCACGAGGGGACGTGCAACTGCCGGTGCATATTGTAAATAGGTTGCCTTCTCGTATCGACAACAAACAGGAATATGCATTTCTTTTTAAATTTGCTGTTTTAAAGACTCCCTTTTTCTTGCAGAGACGAAATGAAAAGTCAGATTCATGATTTATTTTTCACTTGACTATCGTAGTTAAATAACATCACTTACGTAGTTGTTTTAACCCAAAACACGATCTTTTCCTAAACCTCACTGAGCCGTTTTCTTGCCTGAACCTAAACTAGGTTGTTTCCTTTCAAAAGACGGTACGCATGTAAACGTGGAAAATTGACACCTTTTGCTGGAACACTTCCTGTAAAGACGACACACACACACACACACACACACACACAGAGACTCACAAGGTGAAAACAACACCAGCATTGCTGTCGCGGCTGATAATAGAAATCACAGAATTCATTGCTTTGTCTTCTGTAGATGTGAAATTTCCAGTGTGAGTGATAATGCAAAAATAACGACAATTCATAAGCTCGTCGCTCATCGCAGTGTACCGAGTGTTTGGCTCAGGCGATAGAGCGGGTCGTCCCTGGATCTTTCTGTCTACATGTGGAAGTGTCCTTAAACGAGACACTGAACCCCAAGTTTGTCTCCCAGCGCTTTACATCAACCTAGATGCTTAGTATGGGTTGAATGCAAAGGTCAAATTTCATGCAGAGTGAGTGAGGGAGAGACACTTAACTAGTGTCTGCTAGCTTTAAAAAAAGAATCCTCCATCCATAGGAGGTAATCTCTGTTACTCCATTTAGTTTGGAATGCAGAGCTGGAAAGGGGATTGAACAAGATGATGATACAACTGGCAACAATTTTGTGAGGTCAAAGACTTGATGATGAACTTCATTTCTAAAACTTTGGCAGAAGCTAATCAAAACAATTTGCTTCATCCGGCTATCCCCGGCTGGATGGTGCTTTACGCTAACCAGACATACGTGGTTTGACAAGCATGACTGCTTTTATCTCTGTTATAGATTTAGCTAATGCCTTCATCAAGTGAGGATTACACATAGGGAGTCCAGTAATGAGGAGAAGCCTTGTAAAGGACACTGAAGCCATGTCATTTGTCTTCACAGTCCTCTACCTGTCAAGCTGACCAAAGACTGAGCCCAAAAAAAGTTGCAGCGAAATGGAAAAAGAAGAACAAGATAGAGGAGAGTTTTTTTTTTAAAGTGTATACTCTGAAGGCACTGCCAAATCATTTCATCACTCTTGGGAGAAAAAAAACAAAAACAAAGTGCCATACCGGGTCTCTCAGGAGCAGGAGATAAGTGATAGAACAGAGCAGGAGATGGATTCTGCGTCAGCGTGGTCTGCCAGAGGCCTTTCGCTGGAGATGTAAGAAGGACGGCTTTTCAAGCCTTCGCCGCAGATTGCTGCACAAGACAAAAGAAGAAATAGAATCGGCGGGTCATATGACAAATCCGCCTGTCGTCACGTACTTCACAACACACGCAGGGTGATCCTGATGGTCCAGAGAGACAGCAGAGAGGTAGGCTTTCGCCCCTAGTGAAAGCAGCAAATAAAACAATAACACTGCAAAGAAAAGGTTCCTGAGCATCCAAGAGGTTTTCAGATTTCAAAGTGTCACAGCAGGAAGAGAGCAGATCTACATAATGAAGTGAATAATGGCTGAATCCATTAACACTCTAATGGCTTACTGACACTTGAACTGAAAGTGACCATCATTAGTGTTATTTGTAACACCTGTGCTTTTCCTTCATTCCTTCAAAGTGTCTGCTGTGAGAGAGGACTAATGGAAAGAGAATTAGCCGACAATTCTGAATTGGTTGATTGGTACTCTTCCACTTGAGATGTTTATCATCGTGAACATTATCTTTCAAAAATGTAAAGTTTGAATGTAAGGTAATCAATTAATCAATATCCAAATAACTGGACTCCCCAGTGAGCCAATACACCACTGAGAGTAAGGTACACCAATACACCACTGAGAGTAAGGTACACCAATACACCACTGAGAGTAAGGTACACCAATACACCACTGAGAGTAAGGTACACCAATACACCACTGAGAGTAAGGTACACCAATACACCACTGAGAGTAAGGTACACCAATACACCACTGAGAGTAAGGCAATGCTGTGCAGCAAAGTCATCTTTGCAAATTTGTAACCTGAAACTTATTAACCAAAGCTTGTGAGTACAGTCCTGGCTTGGCTGAAACCATAGACGTATGTATGAATTATAGTCACTCATAGGATTCTTTAGAGCTGTTGTGAAGCTCAAAGCGGTGCAGTGACGACTTCCCCTACGGCTTATCCCAAACTGGGCAAAGAAGTGGATCTGAGGCGGGTAGCGCAGCAGAGTGGAGAGCTAGCAGCTATCGACCTGGTACTGTACGACACCCACCTGTCAATCAAAGCGGACACAATTCTGCCTAACTGTAAGCCTTGATATAATTGAAACGGGTGAGTTACATAAACATTCACCCACCTTGCTGTTGTCATGAGCGGGGAAATTGGTTATCGAGACCAAGAAACGTTATTAGTACCAGGCTGTAAACATTCTGCTGTAACGTTGGACATTTTAACATGGAGGTCCATCGAGTTTCACTCATTTTTGGAGCCAGCCTCAGGTGAAGGAGTTTTGTCACTTCCGTGTTGCCCCGTTGAGGTTTTGTGAGGCAAGAATTACCAACTACTGCTTTATCTAAAATTGCTGAAGCAAGCAAGAAGAGGTGGCGTTAAGTGGCAGATTTTTTTGTGAATTTGCTCAATGTGTACTGACTGAATTCTAACAGGTCTGTAAGAGTGTAGAGTAAAAAACACCGTCGCCTTGGCTGTATGGCAACAAACATAGAGCCTAGAAACATATAAATAATCAATGACTTAATAAGGATTACCACTAAATTGGATCAGAGTCTCTTCTAATTTCATTGTGTTTTTTTTATTTATTTCTCATCTCAATAATGTAATTGAAATATTGCTGTATTGCAACGCTGAGAATTAGACATAAGAACACTCAATTTGTTATCAATATTGTGTTGTGTTGAAAGTACGCAGTATGCTTACAGAGTGAATGAATTGCTCAATACTGAGCGGAAAATAAATTGAATAGAGTGAGTAACAAACTGCCATTACTGCCAGTCAAATGTGACCGGAGCCCCCTTAAGTGTTTATCAGTGATGCCCATGTCTGTGCTGTACATCTGGCCGCATGTCCTCGGGCGAAAGAGCAACACAACAATCGACGATTACCACAAAATGTACCACTGTCAAGAGGCAGCGGCGGAGACGGCCATTAGCATTCCTCTGCTGTAGTCCACACATCCAACTTGTGAGACCACACACACGCACGAACGCAGCCTCTCGTACACGAGACTAATACATAATTCATAGTAATATATTACAAATGATGTATAGTTCTGGGGGTGCTTCTGACAATGTGTAATAACGGAGCTACAGTCACTGACAAATCTGCACATAAACAAATGATCAGGATTGTCATGAGTAGAATGTACGACGCTGCAGGCGTCCTGACATCTGTAGGACGGCAGATGTAAGAGATGATTTGGTGGAGGGGGGGTAATTGCATTGATGTCATGAGAGAGAGAGATGCTGCGTACGTCTGTGTCTGTAGCTAGTAGTGGGGGTGATGGCGGGGTTGAGCATTTGAACCAAATTACACCACATTTCATTCATGTTGATGCAGTAACATGATTGTAGCTTGAAGATGTTTTATTAACCCGTATGTAGCCGGGAATTTATTTTTATTTTTCTATCTCAGTCAATACAAATTCAGCTTGCTACTGCTAGAGTGCATGGACAGAGCGCCCAGAAACTAAACACACTGCATCACCTAACTGAATCAACTGGAGCTAAGGGTGGGGCAGGACTAAGAGCAGTTACTTGTCTTTCTACTGGCACTCATGGCTTCATTACTCAGTACACAAGCTGTCCATTGCTGCAAACCCGACCCCGTTTCTGTTGTAGAAACAGGCAAAAAGCAACCAATACATCCTTCTTCCTGGCTACCTACTCACTGGGGTTTCTCACAATGTTCCCTGGAAAAAAAGCTCATTTCAGCTGCTTGTAGCTGTGATCTAATTATTTTGGCCACTACCCAGACTTCATTACCAGAAGTCAGTTTGAACATGACATTGGTACATCAAGATCTTCACATTCAGGATCAGAACCCTCTTTACCATAGCGTATCTTACCCTCACTCGAGACCCTGATATACAGTATATGAACATCCTCACTTGGGGCAGGAATTCCCAACCCAAGGGAAGTAATCCACCATTTCCCAATAGTGCACCGTGACATTTAAACGGTAGGTGATTGGTCTCACTTATTCACCGGACCAGTGCATGCTGAAGGTAATGGTCTGATGACCGAAATCAACAGAACTGCATCATCTGCGAATGTGGAGATGTTTACCAGCCCTGTTTCCATTCCCGTCAGCATGTTTTTGATCATCTCCATGAGAATAAAAAAAACAGACTTGATGTAAAAGCAGCACAACCTTGGCAGAGTCTTATGTCTTAGTAATACATCCTGCTCGCTGTGATCCCAGCCTACGTTTTAATGTACTGTGCTTTTGCACTCTCAGAGATAATCCCAACATTTGGAGACACACTGCAGTAGCTACAAGAGATTTGCCCTGTGAGTTATATCCCTCCCTGCACCAATGTCCTTCTCTTTGAATTCGGATTACTCCCAATTGTGATACCCTAATGATGACTCGTGTCCTCCAGTCCTCACTTTTTAAGCTAATACCCGCAGAGAGAATCTCTCCTCAACTGATACCGTGAGGGAGAGGATAACAAATGAATGTTATTAGAGGAGTGAGAGCAGGAGAGCTGTGGCTTTGGAGGACAGATTAGCAGTAGTGCCAGGTCATTTCAGCACGCGGCTATAAGACTATTGCAAAAACCTCAGTGGGAAAATGAAAGTGCAGCATAATTACCTGAGTCAGATCACTAAGAACTTCCAGCCTTGCAGACCACAATTAGTTTGAGCTCAGTGTTCTATTCCGCTAATGACCATAATCAATCATTTATCATACAGAATCAAAGAGCAGGGATAGTTTGAGTCTCGAGTAATTTAGTTTAAGAAGCTTTAGCCACCAGAAACAATTGGCAGGAAGCTGATGCAGGAAAATGGTGAGCCAAGAAACGCTCACGGAAAATAAATTATTCTTAGTCCCAAAACTTTCAGTTGCCATACAGTACAAATGGATATGCTGCATATATGCATTATTTTGTTGATCGATTCTATTTTATTCTTCTCCTACTCATGCATATCTTACCAAGGACAAGGAGGAATCCAATTTCTTTGAACTTCTTTCCAGGACTTGCATTTACACGCCGGCTCCCACTCAGAAAATGCATTAACACTTGAATTTGAATGCAGGTAAACAAACAAATATGCGTGTTGAAAAGTCAGTGCTGTGACGTTTTTTCAGTACCAGATTCTCATCTATGTGTCCCTGATGAGAGTCATGTCAGTACGTTCTTACGTCCTCAGAAGACCACGTTGGGACACTCTGGAACATCTGCAGTATGTAGGGCCCATATCAGATGATTCAGTTTAGAGGTTACCTATGTTGCTTGTCCCTTTTCTTGTATGGCACTGCACCCATTCACATGTGCAGAGATTGAGAAGTCAACGACACCAATCAACGTGTATTACTGTGTCTCGTGTTCCCCTTATGTCCTGTCCCAATGAACCAGTTCTCAGATCAAATGAAAGTGTCTCAACTGTTTGAACTCTTTTTCTGTACCACTACGTTGAAACAATCCACAAAGACACAAAATCTTCAAAAACACATTTTCATTCATTTTCCTAAGCACCATTTCCTCTAAAATCGCATCTGAAATTTGAAGGAAGTTAGCTCATGAATGAGATTTTGAAGGGCTTTAATTTTGAAATGCTGCATCAGAATGTCCTGGTTCTCTTTGTGGAAGTTCCATGGTTATGTTTATTAGTTACATATATTATGGCAACTTTAGAGAAAGGTTTGTTTCCGCAGTGAATAACACCAAGGTAGAGAGCACTGTGGAAATATTTAGAGGCTCAGAAAATGACCGCAAATGTGATCATTTACAAAATTCATTGTGCTCTGAATGTGACTGTGCACTTTTTCACGACATTTCGTGGATTTGGATAACTAATATATTCTAAATTAATTTAAATCCAATTGTGTCAATAAATTACAATCTAGCACTGTCAGTAAATTTCTGCACTTAATGTTCCCGTTAAATTCATTTTACATGGCTGAGAGTTCTCCTCCTGGACTTGCTGTATAATTGCCTCCAGAAAGTGCAGTCATACGTTAAAAATTATACTTGAACTGATCCGTGGACAGCGTCCAGATAACTAACTTATTCTCCAATTACGAGCACTAATCAGACTTTGTCGAATCTGAGGATAAAAGTATCCATTAAAGGTGTCGCAAAAATGTGTTTAGTGAATTGTTAATAGTCGCTCGGAGGGAAGTTATTGTGGTTGGTTAAATTTGCAACCAATTCTATTTAATATTTAATACGGTTCAAGTATTGGATTTTAAACTACTAATGAAACAGTTTCGTTAGAATGGAGGCACAGTGTGTTACCTTATGGGACAACACTATCGGCCAATACTACAGGAAAGTGGTTTCAACAATAAGTTAATTCTGTCTTGGAGATGGAGGAACATAATGAGGGAGCACGGGATCGCTCAGGAGTTCAGACTGAGATGGCGGAAGCAACACGATGGAAAAATCTTTGCAAAGAGAGGTTGGACCGTTTCTGTAAACACTCTCTGTATGCTATTTCATACAAACAACAGTCTCTGCTTGAATACGTATTTAAATAATTAAAATCTACGCCACTTATGTACTTTATGGACCAAATGGAGGTGTAATTAGGCCTGTTTGCCCTGCTGTTGGTACTTCTTACAAAACAGTTCTGAATAACAATGAGTGTGAAGTGTGTTTTTGCTAAGTCTTAATGGCTGCATGGGGGGAGGTGATGGTGGATCACAATATATTACAATGGCACCATGTAGGCTCTGGCCCATGGCCAGGATTAAACTCTGCTTATGTAACCAGTGGTTGTTTTCCCTTTAACATGTTTTCACATTTAGTTGTTAAACTTAATGTGGCCTAAACAGTAAACAGGGGAATAGTGACAAGGACTGGAGTAAGATTTGTAAATGAATTACAACTATTTACCAACATTTGGGGAGTTTTTCGTTGGTGTACTTGCTCCTGGATAGGCTCATGTGGCAATATTTCTAGTCATGATTTCAGGGATTATGGGGATTCAACTTGAAGAACATTGAATCCATTGACATGAGCATTGAGTCTTTGGAATGCATGGAGTACTTTGTGTGGCTGAAGGGTATGTGTACATACATATTTACTTGAGGAAATTGGGAAACTGCAATGTTTCTATACCGGCCAAAAATGATGTGTAAACAGAACATAATCTGACACCATTTTGTTCTGTTGTTTCAGGCCACCTGGTGAATGTAAATCCAATATTTACTCTCTGTTGGCTCCGCTTTTGGTCTCTACCAGCTTAAGTTTTCATTTGATACACTCTTATTCCAAAAAAATGTGATTTATGAATAGAAGTAGGATGTTAAGTGCTGTGGGAAAATATACATGAAAAATATATTTATATATTTATATACAAAATTAAACAATTACATGAAATACATTCAAAGCTGACAAGATGGATACGTGATTTTCTGACATTTTATTGTGAAATTAATAACATAATGCACAAAGCAAATGAGAACATGATATAATATTGGATATGCACGGACACAAATTCACGACTTGTGATTTCTTCCCGTCACTTGCATGTCTCTGTGTGCAGTCACAAGATGTATAGCCAATGACTTGTTTCGTTAAACATGCATACTTTAAGAGATATTGATACCTCATCCAAGTCGCTCATATATAATTCATTTACATATTCATGTATATATAATTCACCACCTCCAAAGGGTCCTTGTTCTTATTGACAGATTGAATTTGTCTTTGACTGAGTTTGACTTTGCGCCTGCTGCTGGAGCTAAATCCCCGAGCTCTCCTTAGTCTCCTCACGAGACAGCATCTAATGAAACATTTAAATATTTATGTGTTGAAAGTTGTTTACCTCCCTCTCTCTGGTGTGCTGTGGGTCGGACTCTGGGAAAGCCGACTCTCACTCTGTTCTCTTTGAGTAATGTCCTTTCTCTCTTGTTTCACTCCTTCCTTCACTTATCAGAGTTGTGAATTAATGAAGGTGAGAGAGGGTGAAAGTATTGTAATTAAACATTTTTTTGCTTAACAGCGTCAGGCTTTTTTTCGTAGAGCTGGTGAGGGACTTTCATTTTTTTTCTTACTTCATAAATTTAGATTATTTCAGATTTACCCTTCAAGATGTTTCATACAAAAATAGATACAAGTCAAGAGAGTTTGTATGTTGGTCTTAAAGGTCATTCATACTTATTTTAGGCTATTTGTTGTAATTTAGTGTGGGGTGCAAACATATGCAACTTACATCAAACTAAATCACCGCGAAGCGACTAAAGTTCTGCCTTGAGGGGTTGAACTTCTTCTGATTTGAACTATGGAATTATAAATGTAGCAATCAGAGTCATGAGAATAATTCCCATTCTGAACATCTTTGCTCAGCTCTGAACCATGTTCCCCTTCAGGAGGGATTTCATCCCATGTGAATTACTACTCTGCAAAGAATGACACAACTATGGTGGCCCATAAGAACAAAACCCACATGAGCAAAACACAAACATAAAGATAAGAGAGATAAGATAAGAGAGAGAGATGAAGGCTTATACAAAACACAAAAGTGATAAGACAAAGATTAGGAGAACATATTTTGAAAAAACTAAAACGTATATTGTTCCAGAAAAACATTTTGCCTGGCAACTCAGTTAGCCCTTATATTCGAGAGAAGGCAGACATCTCTTCGACTCACAATCTAAATTGATAAACGGCACATGTAAGAGGAAAAATATGTATTTTTGAGTGGTGCTACATCCAGGATCAGCTCCGGCATCAGCGGACCTGTGGGTGACCAATTAGCCAAAGCAGAATCCTGACATGAATATAATCATATACATGTTCCTAGAAACCGATACATATGTCCCAAGTGTGTTATTAGAGCTGCGTATATGAGCTGCAAAAATAATAAGTGTCAATCACCTGCGGAAACGAATGGAACCGAGAACTGGCCTTTATTAATGGAGGCTTCATCGAGGCAGAAAAGTATATTCGTCACACAATCGCAATTTACCACAAAGATCATAAGCCGCTATAACAGGGTACAGTTCAAAATGTGCAGCTGATTGGATTTCTGCAGGTAATGAGAGCAACTTGTCAGGCAAGGCATGTGGGAGGCACAGATCCCTGTAAATCCCCCAAAACCAATAGATGGGTCGGCACCAGGGGGAAATTCAAAGGCAGCTATACTTTCTCTTTATTGTCAGGCAGAAAAATGTTACTTCATCAGTCACATACTGTTGCATAAATCATATCTACACAATCAGGAATGAAATACCCAATTGAAAGACCTTACCATTATACCTGCAAAATAATAAACATGGCAACATTTAGGATGCAGATGTGTCAATGTAGTAGAGTAACACATTACATTTAAACTTGTCGTTATGGTAATAATTATTTTGTGTACTTTTGAAAGTCAGAAGTATTACTTTTACTTAAGCCACATCCATTAAAGGGCAAAAAAAAAGTCCCATTAAAAGTCATAAAGTGTGAAAATGGAACAAAATAAATGCCTCAAACCAGCAGCTGCAGAAGCGAAGAAGCTGCTGGTGTGTGCTGGAAGTCAAGGATGTAATATATTATATTATGAATACAAAAACCAGAAAAGTCAGCGGACTGTCAATTTATTAATTTTATTCGGATAATCTCGAGTCTCAAGGTCTTGCCCACCATTTGCACACTTCAGGTTTGAATTTAGAAGGTAAGCTTATAAAAGAATAAGACATGTGTTCATGTACTTAATTTGATACAGGAAGTTTTGAAGAAATGTAAATTATTGCCTACCTTCTCCTTCAATTTATTATTTGTATAATGCGTATTATCGTCATTTTGAACCGGGAGCAGATTCAGGAAGACTTTGAGGTTCACAAGGTTTTCCTTATGAGAGCATCAACAACCACTGCGTTTTACACATGCAGTGGTGTCCATCGATTTGTTCTTGGTTTTCGTTCAACTTTGCTTGAGTTTTGTCTCTTTTCAGGTTAATTCTAGTGAGGACGGTGGGACAGCGTTCAACTGTTGGCACTTCCTGTTGGTTTGGACATGAAGGCTCATGTTGTTCACGGTGTTGTGTATAAGTTGACATTTACAGAATTCTATTTTTACATTGTAGTCGCAGTCACGTTTACTCAGAGTACACATAACTGACCTACTTTTTAGTATTTTTACTTTGAGTTGAGTGAAATCTATTTAAAGTTACAGTACTTTTAATTGACTACAATATTCTATAGTGCCATTTCCGCCTCAGCTTTACACAGAGGCTGGCCTCCACAAAAAGAGAAGCAACAAGTTGTCTTATTTACGTGTTGTGTCATCTTAGCTGACTTGCTGACGTTATTGTGGTTTTACGCCTGTTAATGCAAAACGTTGGTAACTTTTGACAATGCAAGAAATGGCTCAGAGACTGAAGCAGATGTAGACGCGGCAGGGATGAATTATTTAAAAAAAATATCACAATGCACATTCTTACATGAATCCTGAAATACATTCAGATACAATACATGATGATGATGATGATATAACTATGTAGGAGGGTCTGATGAAGAATTTTCTTTGAAGAGACACAGTGAACTCTTGGTGTATCTGTGTGTGTGTGTGTGTGTGTGTGTGTGTGTGTGTGTGTGTGTGTGTGTGTGTGTGTGTGTGTGTGTGTGTGTGTGTGTGTGTGTGTGTGTGTGTGTGTGTTGGTTCACACACGGTGATGCTAATGTGTCCAGACACTTTGCGGGTCCCAAAGTGACTCTTGCAGTAACAGATCAATCAGGGCTGGCTGAGTAGACAAGCTCCCCACGCCTCCATTGTGATACCATTATCTTCCATTTAGGAAGGAAAAGTCATATTGATTCTTGCCATTATGTCACTGCAAATCTGGCTCTATTTTGCTCTTTCCAAGTTCTCTGTTTGCCTGGGAGGTAAACGCTGAAAGCTATGGAGCTATGGAAGGAGCATGTGTAAAAATGAATAGCTACATGGCTTTAAGTGGCACAAATATGTTGCGAGGTACAATTACATAGATTCTAATATTGACGTCGATAACACTAAGTTGTTATTTAGCCCCATTATTGAACATAGCAGTGTATGTACTGTATGACAAAGGCTACGTCTGCGTTATTATTTACAACACTGTGTGAAGAAAAGAGATACAGACACCACTACTCAGATGAATACTCACATTGAGGACCTTTGGAGAGAATGTTTTCATTGATTAGCCATTTGTACACCGTGGGGGTGCTCTTATCAAAATGTGCAGTGTCCTCTGCACAGCCGAGCTTGGCTTTGTGAAGAATAGAGAGAACAGGACACTGACTGCAGTTGGCCTGGAAATGTGATGGAGGGCAGCTGTGCTGCCACAGAGGGGGAGGAAGACGGATAAAGAAATCCCAGAGAGGCAAAGGGGGGGTCGAGGTTACACTGTACTCGCGGTATCAGTGGGGACAGTGGAAGCCTTTCATAAGCTAAAGAATACTGAGCACTCCAACTGAGGGACAAGAGCTAGTCAGACGGTCATTGCCAGTGGGTGAACTACGGCTGCCTGCTGATTGTGTTTCGCTGTACGGCCGGCATTAAAGAATGCAACACATTCTTATTCCAACTCGTACTGACACTTAGTTAGACTCTCAACGACGCTTTCCAACGGACGGCCGCAATGACGACGTGGTAACATTTCAAATTCAAACAAAAACACTTGCTTAGGTTTAGGAGAAACAGCATGGTTGGGCTTAAATGAGTACGTGAACTGAGTAAAACGCAAACGTAACATAAGTACGGAAACGCATCACCAACAAAATAACTCAACAACACGAACACAACGGGCAATCTGCACGTGTCACTGCATCTTTATTAATTCATTAATTTAACATTGTTGTGTGCCACACAGTTCTTGCCTGTACTGCCCACAACCAGCTCAGAGCAGATTTAATTAGCGTACTGGTCAGGTTGGGAGTATTACATCAACATGTCAGGCTGAGTCAGGTCAGCAGTTGATTTGGAGATGATGGCATGTAACGCGATGGTTCGGATGCTGAGCTTTGCAGATGCACAGACTGTTTGCAACTGGAAACGTGCGGCACTCTCAGAACAGAGACGTATCCTATATGCATTTTGCAGCACGAAACATCATGTGTGTTAATGTCAACCCCCATATTGCCATAGAGTATTTCCTAAACACTGGTTGCATTCAAGTTAATGAGATTGCAAAAATGAATTACGTCAAAATGGCAAAGGTGTGTACAATCCAGGCGGTCCTGTGTGAGTACTACATCCATGAGTTAGACCTGCACAGCAGTTTACAACGCCATGAAACAGGATTTTGCTACTGGGATTGACTGCAACAATTTTATCCTCAAGGTCACCGATTGCCAAGCAAACAGGAGAATTACATACCAGCCATGTGCGCCCACACATATTCAACAACATTTGTGTGTTGGTGGATGATGTCGCATTGTGTTGTGCTCCAGATTTAAATGAATTGCCGGATCAGGGTTTTGGTTTTTTTTTGGACAGAGCTCTTGCGTTGGCGGCCTCACTGTGTCAACTCAGTGGCCTCATCACAGGTCTAAACACGACCTAAAATAATCTGATTATAATTTAAAAGAGTGTCAGACCTTCAATAATTTTCATATTTAGATTTTTCAACGCACAAAAACTTTCAAAACTCTGTACCAAAAACATCGAGAGTTCAACGTAGTCACTTCTATTCCCACAGAAATATTAGCTTCTGTCAGTACTTCTTTTCAGTATTTGCATCTGACGAATAGATAAAAGCACATAAAACAAGTCTGTCTTGTGTGCACTTTATAACGGTTAGAGGGATTTAGGGGAAGCAGGGAGGGACGGTAGGAAACGAGGGTGAACTGGGTTCCCACACCGAGTAACAGCCGGCGTCACAGACTCTCCACACATCAGGCGCCCCAGCATGGACGCAATATGTTTAGTGTTGCTAATCACTTTAAATAGTCACATTTGAGTGCCACACATGGGCTGTGCTTCTTGAACGCATCGTGGTTGTTAATGGCATCCTTCTGATTGGTGAAGAGGGGACATGACTGGAGGAAGGCTCCACAAAGAGTCTGGAACAGGACATCATGATAATCTTAAAGACCTTTTTACTACACCGTTAATTGAATGTACTCGTGTACAAACTTGCTACCTAAAACCGTCTTTTAATTTAAGGCATTCTGTCTTTTTCTTTGCTCCGCTGACACACAAACATGCAGTGAGAGGCTGTTGTCTAGTCACAAGAATGGATGGGCACGTCGGGCCCAGCTTTGTACCTGAACGGAAGGTCATGAAGGCAGCTCCATGAATCACCTCAGCGGGGTTAGCCTTCCGCATATCCCCGTGATTTATCCCCAGCATGGGAGACCAGCCAAGAGAGGGGGTCAGATGCATATAGTACGCAGCCGAGGACACACATGCAGTGTGTTCACCTGTACACAAACACCGCGCCGCGTGCCCTCAGGCATACCTAACCACACACACACACACACACACACACACACACACACACACACACACACTTGAACATATAAATACACACGTCCTTACCCCCAAGGTCATTAGCGGCGCGGCTATCCCCTCGTTTGCTTACAACCAAGACAAACTGCCAACAAAAGGCCGATAAGCAAAGCTATCCATCTTTAGGGGAGTTCGGCGGTGCTAGTTGATTTAAATGGGTGCTAAGCAGTTAAAGAGGACGAGGTGTGGGGGGGGGGGGGGGGGGGGTTGAGGCGACTCTAAGCCGAGGTCTGGGAGAAAAAAAGGTGATATGCCGATTATGGGAATTCCCTTACATGGTGTCAATTGGATTAGATGCAAAACAATAGCGAGGGAAGCACAAGATTCTTCCAATTTAATTAGAGACACTTTATCTTTTACTCTTTAAATTGATTTCCACAAGCTCCAACCTCTGCAATTAAGCCACAAAGATAAAGTATATGAGTTTGGACATATATTTTTATTTTTTTTCCTTTTCTATCACACTTCCTTACACCACAATATATTTGCTAGTGCTGCAACTCTTTATGTTTTTGTACTTTTAAAAACAATCTATAATCTCATAAACAAAGTAATTAATCAAAGCTGTATTCGTATGGTTTTTTTCTCTTCGTCTTTTGTTGTGTCCACTTGTTGGCAGAAGCCTACAACAGCCTGAAAATCATGTATCATAGGGGCAAGTTTAATTTGGCTAATTGTGCTATATTTGCAAGCTGTTGCCCATATTTACACATCTGCAAACACGGAGCAATATCAGCATTTAGTTTGAGTTTTCTGACCATCACCTTGATCTCAACTGTGAAAATGATGTTGCTCTTTAGCTCGTGAAAAATTGTCATTTTACCCATTATTGATACAAAATATTGTAGTTCAGCTGTTAATATGTACTTGATTTAACTGCGGTGTAACTAGCAATAGGTTGTTATTAAATGATTGTTAGGCAAAATTTGAAATTCATCTTTATTATCGTCTCAACACATGCAGTCATCAACAGGTGGTAAACTGTGTCAAATCAAAAGAAAAACTGTACCATTCCATTCCCATCGTGGCTCTTCTCGTGGTTCTCACGGTAGCAGTGGACGTTTGTTTTCAGTCCTCTTCACACCATGTGGAAATGCAACGATGCACTGTGTTGCTTAACTGCTATTTAACCTGCCGCTGTGTAGTAGCAGTGGTTGCTTCATCACAGTTATGAAACAAATAAAAAAACATGAGCTTTTAACATACTTATAGCATCTTTGACCTTTGAAATAGAAGAAAAGTTTTGTCTTTTCACAGCTTCCATCTCAACATGTTCCCACGACAGCATAACAGCTTCCACAGTACTGTGTTATTGTGTACTGGTAATTGTGCTGGCCAGTGTCCCAGTTAGTGAATGTGGAGGTGCTTTTGTAGAGGCCGATCCATGCCAGTGTGAAATCGTGATGCCTTCAAATTCAAAGTAAACTGGATGTTGTTAGTGTCCTCTCGGTTTCTTACGCTGACCTTGTCTCTGTGGCGCTCCCTGCAGTATGTCCGAGCCTCCGACCCGATGCGTTGCTCCTTCCTTGGTACTGTCTAGAACAGCAGAACTGTGCAGTATTGATTTGTTTCTGTACTTACATGGCTTACCTTTTAACCAGGTCGTAAAGTCATGTCAACTCACTGTATTTAATGTTGCGTTTATTAGTCCACATGCCAACCTGGTGTATTCAAACTTGCTCTTCAATAAAACAGCCCAATGCAGAGTAGACAAAGAGAGTCATTTCTGCTCCTTTAGTCACTGTATCTCCCGACAGAACAACACCAGGGTTGAATTTCAAGCCAACAGGCACATTCTTTCGGCCCAACATTGTTGAAACAGAGCAGCTAATTTTAGTAGCCAGAGCAAGAAGTTAGGAGACTTACAATCGTTAGAATGCCATCTCCCTGCTCGACGCACACGGAGTGTTCACGGAGATGTCCACACCTCAGTTATTGCTGCCATTAGACATCGACTGTAGCCAGCTTCTACCTGTTTGGGTCTGCAGAGCCTTTACTTTGCAATGTAGCCGGTAACTACAGCATATCTGTCAGACATGTAGTGGAATAAAAAGTACAATAATGTAGTACAGTTTGTGCACTACATGTACTTTGCATTCTAGACTGACGAGGAAGACAGGTTTTCATAAAAATCCCCCTTTAATAATATTTCCCATTTCTAAAATTCTGTGCAAATCGGCACAAACCAACAGGAGTGCTTTCACCCGTACGATCATGCCAATGCATCGTGGGATCCCAGGACCTCCAAGACACACCTGCAGCACCTTTCAAAGGACGCAGAGAGTAAATATTAAAGCGATCTTATGCTGTTCGGCCCCATAGGCACCTCTTGCAAACAACACTGTATTTGTACAGTGAGAGCAGCTCTCCATGTCAGACGTGTCCACAGTGTACTGCACTTATCTCTTTGCGCTGTGGTGCTGACGGAGGTGTGAGATATGACTCTGAAGCACCACCCTCACGAAGACAAAGACGGAGAGTAAACACAGAATAGTAGAGAGCAGTCTTGAGACCTGTATATCTTTTTGATTTTGATGTCTATTCAGCACATTTACAGTCGGTTTAAGGCCGGTTTTAATGTTTTAAATATTTAATGAGTACCTTCTCTAATTTCACAATCATTTGTTTTATAACCTAAGAAAGAACTAAGTCCTGAATACTTAAAGAGCCTCGGTGACTGATTCAATTAGATAAGAGGAGTAAAATATGATCTGCATATAAAGAGCTTGTAAGCTTTGTGTTTTTAGTAGTGATAGTGGAAATATGTGGCTTTTTGATAGGAGGCCTAATTTGTGCTAATGGCTCGGCTGGAGCGAGTCCTATTCATTTACAGTTAACGAGGGGCGGGGTCAGACCTCCTGATAGGACATTCTCTAATGCTTGACCCAAAAAAGAAGATCCAAAACCAGAATGTTTTTAATTAAAACGCCCCGCAAATAGAGAGCCCGAGTGAAACCAGAACTTCCAGAACAGTATGGCATGTTGTTCACCCCACATGAGTAGATAAGAACTGTCTTTAAAAAAATATTCAAATACCGTCGTTTGTCAAATAGATATGCTTCATAGTGCCGTAGATCTACCACCAGTTTGATTAGGAGTACGCCACACGCTTTAGCTTCCAAGAAAAGAGTCTGGAGTGGATTCTCCACATTAAAAAATAAAATCTGCATCAAGAGGAAGATTAAAGTAAAAAAAAAAAGAAATTGATCAACATGTGGCAAACTCACCTGCAGGCATTCATTATTTCAACAGTGTTCAAATTCAGATTCAAATAATACTATTTTTAAGTACTCTCACTGCCAGCGGGGGGAGAAAAAGGTCCCACTCGAAGCTTCAAATGAAGGGATTTCATTTGAAACAACGAGCACACAATACTGTACTGACAGAGGGAAAAAAGAGCACAACTTAGTGAAATCAACTTAACACCACATTATTGCCTACTTATTCAAATTCTACTCAAACAGATATGCAAGCGCCTAATTGAGCTGGAAAAAGAAAACATTAACATGATTCTGGGAGACATTAGTTTGATTTTGTACGTATTAGCACTTGGCTTGAATCAAACCAAGAAATAAAATGAAGCACACACATGCACACATTCACACAAACTGCTAAACAAAGACAAACCCCCTGCAGACACCGAGGGCATGCATGCAGGCAGGAATAAATCAGAGCTCCAGCCAGGCAGATGAGGCGTATTTCACACTCAAGGAGTGGCCTACTCTGCGCAGCACCAGGGATCATTAATCTTGAGGAGACAAGCCCTCTGGCCTGAAGCTGGCACAGGTAGACCTGAGCCGGCTGGGCCCGGGCCACGAGCGTACAACACTAATGGTCTCATTGTGTTATCAGTTGTCGGATAGTACAGAGCTGATGCTGTTGACCTAAATGGAAGTTGCACCCCTGCCAAGAGCCACAGGCCCTCGTGGAGCAACGGCAGCGGTGTTTGAGCTGGATCTGGAGCACGACTGTCGCCGGTTGGATCTGGACAGCAAGATAAGACAGCCAGGGTCAAAGTTTGGGCTCCAGCATGGAACTGCTACCTAAGGGAGCAGTGTTGGACTGATTATTCAGAAGAAGCCGCATCTATTATTTATTAGTCATTACTCATTTAAAACGTAATTTCATGATTCCACTTATCATTCCGCGGGAGCAGTGACTCTTCTGATTCTTCTCCCACGTCGGCAACTTCATTCTCTCCTCGCTTGAACGTAACTCGGACGCCTGTGTGCTCAATCTGACGATCAACGGGGGCTAATCGCACTGATTTCTAAAGCTCTGGATCAGTAAAACCAGCTTAATGGGAACATTTCCACCCACAGAAAGTAAACTTCACAGTGTTTCAGAAGTCACTCGAAGCTCTTTGAGGTTGAGCTATTTAATGGCAGGCTTTTGTCAAACGGAAACAGATTATGATCAAACTGAATTAAACATGAACAGTTAAGGGAATGCTTCAGCTGAATGACATGAAAAGAGATGCATTGGATTTGGAGCTAGTCGTGGTTAAACGTTGTGTAATAGTGATACTCGTTACCCGGGGCGGTTGGAGGGAGATGCACTTTCTAAAACTTTACGTTTCAATGTAAAAGCCTGTGGAGCTAACAGTAGCAGAGTATATTAGCACATCAGCTACGCTACGCTAGCTACGGAAGGTATAACGAATGTCTACTGCTTTTACTTTTTATTGATTGTAACAGTGAACAAAGACCTACCTGGCTTTACAGGAACAGTGTTGTTCTTTAATTTCATCGTCTTCTGTCTCGGTCGTCAGGTGATGAGGTGGTTCACTTTTATCTGTGATCTGTAGTTTTAGCTTCTATCTTTATCTTTTTAACCTGATTTCACTGCTGAATCAGTTTCACGTCATGGATATTTCTTTCAAACACATTGTGTCGACCCTTCTGTCTGCTTCTCTCTGAAATTGCTTCTTTGCTTCTCCAACAATTGGATAATATGTATTCAGGGAGTGCAGTTAGTGACAGTGTGGGCTCCACGTTAGCAGTGCGGGGCGGGGCTTAGCCAAGGGTCAATTAAATGGTAAATATCTGCTTTAGAACCTACTTGATCCATTGTGTGTTTACTACATCGAAAGTACACTGTGCAAAACTGACCCTGGATCTACCATAAATGATCCAATTTACATGTTATACAAACTCATTCTATAGTTGTTGTACAGACCATTTACTGCAAAGGCTTATGCACTTATAGGTGTGATGGGGAAAGATCCGTTCTTTAGGTAATTATGAATTTATACCAGAGCACCACCAAGTGACCTATACCAAAGCAACAGCAAACATTGTTTGTATGAAACACTGAGCAGTGGTGAGAGCTGACATTCTATCGAAGCTACACTAATATGAATGTGTTTGGATGATGAATGTGGCCAAACAGATGATGCAGCGATGAGCAAATGAGCCGCAAATGTAAATGTGCAGGTTCTGTATTTGATTTGACTGACGAATGAGAGGCGGACGTGGATTGCCTTCAGCATCGATAGACTTGGAGCAGCACATTGCCCGTGTTAAACTGACTCGTTTGTTTTACTATATTTGTGTTCTGCATGACATGAAGTGGCAAGGTAAATTATGATGGCTGGTTGAGACCGGCAATTTGCTCCAAACAAAAACACACTGCCGTGTTCGCAGGTGCTGCTGAATTCAGCACTGCAGGCAAACGCCGCTTCATCCACTGCAGCTTCCAGGTGTGTTTGTTCGGTTTGCGTTCACGCCAGAGGAGCTCACCAGCCACAGCTGGAGCAGACACGACTCAAGTGTTTCTGAAAGCGAGAAATCAACACAGAAACCAATCTGGAAAGTGAAAACAATTAGGCCTGAATTCAGTCAGATGATATTGTTGACTTGTTGCAGCTTGTTTATCTCGCCTGCATGCACTCACTGTGGCAATTTATTCATTTTTGATGCCACATTTGATTTCATTTAGATTTACTCCGCTGCAGAGAGAACATTGTAAGATGTTCTTTGTAATGTAATCAAGACCCCGATGCCGGCCACAAACCAGACGATTAAGTTCTTCCCTATACTAAAGGTTTCCAAACTTCTGTGGGGCCAAGGACCACCTCTTTATTGTAACACAGATTACAATGTAAGCAAATGCTCCCTACCATGTTTTACTCTCAGATACCAGTGAAACTATTCGTATTCTTAAACCGTTCAACCTAAATACTTCAGACCTGTTTCATAATGAATAAGAGACACATTTATATTTTAATCATGTTAGTACCACTTGTATACCTTTTAATAGAGGGTTATCTTATTCAAATTGCATTTGGACTCATCTTGACAGCATTTAAACTTTCATTTTCATCATCTTGTTTTTTGTTTTTTTAATAACCAGCAGCGAGAATGGCATGAATCCAGACATTCAAAATCACCAGCCGTCTGTAGATATGCCCTCATTAATGATACAGCACATTCTTATGATTCATAGCTAATACCTGACAGAGTGCCACGGACCCCACTTTGAGAATTACTGCCTTATACTACAAATGTAGCTGGAGTTGTGACCGCTTCACACTTTTCCTGTTCTCTATGTAGCTTTTAAGGAGGTGAAGGCTTCTATAGATATCAGGAAGATGCTCAGTGGCGGGTTACCTCACAATTCAGCTGTTCTTTTAATTGCTGTTTAACAGGGAGTGGATTTGCAAAGGGAACTAAATCTAAACTTTAATTAGGCTCTCTGTTCATTGTAAATCAATGGTCGGACCGATCTTGATTATCAATGACATCATTGCTGGCTTTGCTTTTCTTCTAAAGTGACTCAATACACATAACAGCCACAACAAACCTGTGCTCACTGACTTCACCTGGCAACCTGCACTGTGTGGGCCGGATGGATCAACTCTTGTTTAGGCTCCCTGAACTTCACATACATTTCCCAAAATGTCAAACTATTTCATTTCCTATATTTCACTTGTGCTTCTCTGGTAGTTTTAATGTTACATTGGACTACAATACCGTCACAACATGAGTTGTTTAGGTAAGATGGGTTTGAATCCATACTAATCATACTAGTATTCTCTGCAGGCAGAATGTAGTACAAACACAATACTGCACAAAGAGATGCTTAAATCTCTGAGGTATTTTTACCAGTCTCCAATTTTAGTGAAGTGTCTTCATCACCAAGGGTAACTGGGACATTGTCCTTGAATCCTGGTGTTATTTATGACCCACCTTCATAATACACCACACAAACAACTGACAGTGCGTTTGTCACCAACACTTCCCAGAGCCAGCTCATTGTAAATCCTTTGTCCAAACTTTTCTGTCTATGTGCAGAATGCATTTGAAAGTGTGTGTGTGCTGCAGGCCTGCGTGTGTGTGTGCGTGTGTGTGCGTGCGTGATGAATGGTGACTCACACAGTCCAGCCACTGTAATACAGTTACCGAGCGTCATAACAGCTCTCAGACAGGCTGGAAAAATTGCACAAAATGAAAATGTTCCCTGCGTGCATTAATAAAAATAGCGAAAAATGAAACAGTAGAGGAGCACACAAGATTTTCACGGAGGTATAACACACACCGCCGAGGAGATATGTATGACGCTGTCACACCAATTTGCCTATTCTCTCCTACGCACCCCCCTCCTGCTATGCGCTCTTCTTCTTCTTCTTCTTCTTCCTCCCCACCACTGCTCCCTCCTCCCTCCCTCTCACCAAGCAGATGGAGGTGTCAGTGGATTTCCACCCAAACACACGCCAGGGCGGAGCTACCTGGCTCATTTGCATGTTCTAGAGTGAGGAGTTGTCTGCTCGGGTCACAGAGGTTCCTCTGCTGACCCAGCTGCTCGGTCTGTCGGCACGGCGGAGAGGTCAAGGGCAGGTGAGCGGTGACAGGAGCGGCGAGCTCCGTGCTGCTTTTCTATTGCTGCAACCTCCACATGCACCTTTTGTACTCGCGCTTCTCTTCTGAAGCAGATAAAGATAAAGCAGTTTTTTTTTTTTAGCTTAAAGTCACAGTTCGCTCAAAATATATAACCCTGGCCGTATTCACTCAGCTGCATAAATGAATAACTCTCCCATCTGATGTTAACAGGGCTGGTTGTTTACAGAAGGGAGAGGGATTGACGATAAGGTCTGGGGTTAACACGAGATTTTCTTCTACCATACAAAATACGTCCCCTCTCCTGAATTTTTAAGCTTTTCCATGTCTTAATAAAAGCATAGGTGGCGAAATGAGACTACAAAATTGCGTTGATGTGACTGCGGTCTAGTTCAGCATTTGTACTTCTGCCGATTGCATTTAAGCTTCAAAATTCATGAAAGTTGTGTATTTATAAAGATTATCTTGCTGAACAAAAAACCTGCATAAATATCAAACTTCTGTTTTTCCACAGAGCAATAATCCAAAATGGAGGGACCCAGTGCTAACTTCTGGGGTGCAAAAGTACATCTTCCCTGCAACACTCGATAGTTACCTTGAAATAAATCGTCAAAATGAGACGCTCCTTTCTATTAGCCAGGAAAAAATGCTGTCATTGTATGTTTCTGCAAACCAAGGATAATGTTGAATGTGGACGCTTTTGCTTACAGGCAGAGCAAATTATATAGTATATGGAGCGGCCATTATTGAAAGTTACATAATGAGAGGTGTAAAGAGTGAGAAGGACCACTCAGGGTGGGTGTTAGTGGTGGTGGAGAAAGCTGTTAGTGTCCCATGTGACTAAAGTAAATGTTGACTTAACACTTGTGACACAATGCTACATGAGAAAGTCTGCGAAGGACGGTTGTTATTTATTCACGCTAGTTACGTCGCGTTATTAATTGAACACAAACCATAATCTTCTTTCTAACCTTAACCAAGTACGTTAGTTGCCTAAACCTAACCAAACATTTTGTAACGTTAGCCGTGTGGTATTGTGCGTCTCTGTGTGATACAAGATGGACATGAAACTTAATAATGAAACATTTTTAGGGCTCAGAAACGTTGACATTCATTGTATTTCCTGGTTTGCAGAAACTTACAATGCCAACAGTATTTTTTGGGGGTTTCTCTTAGCTGCTGCTGTCTGACTAACAACATTCTGGAGATTAAAAGAGATGGAGGCAAATAAATCATCTTGCAATGAGGACTCGCGTTAGTTAGCATGAGCTTCTGCCTCCAACACTTAAGTGAGACTGCAGTTCCAGCTGTGCTTAAGGTTACCTCAGACTCCATTAGACTGGGTGTGGATTTTCAAAAGTGTAGTTTGGTTATTTAAGGGCTCAGCTGTGAGTTTTGCCTCACGGCTACTGTCTTCTTTCTTCAAAGCCACGATGAATTGAATTTCAACACATTCTCACTTCAAACTCATCAAATACTAAGCGGAGCTAGGTCAGCTCCGCTATAAGCTTCACACTATGACGCTCTACCTACCCGACGTATCCTCATACAGCTGTTCATGATATCTTATAAAGTTACCTCCTCTTTTTCTCTACATGAAAGGCAGCAACACCTGTCAATTTCCTCTCGATAGTGCTTACAGTCGATTCAAAATAGACTTCCGTCTTCACGAGAAACTAACTTCTAATGGCAAAATAAAACATGCAGCATACATGACGCTTTCAGCCCATCATTCTCAGTGTCCCTGGCTCAGATATGCAAGGCGAGGATGTCTCTTTGTAATCTATTTCTGGGTGTGCCGAAGCAGGATTTTTGTTCAAATTCCTCCATACCTAGCGGCTTTTAATGAACCACCTCAACTCTGTGCTGCAGCTTTTATTTGAAAATTGCAGCTGCAGCCTGCGTGTGTTCAGTGGCTGATTCACTCAGACAGCAGCTCAGTTACGCAGTCAGCTCGTGGACTGTGTGTTCTGAGAGTGAAGACGAGTGAAGCAGTCGTAGTTCAGCATCGGAGTGTCTGAGGCCAAGTTTAGAGAAGAGGTGAGCAAACAAAACATTCACTTCAGCCGCACTTCCACCTGAGAAAACCTGTCATAAAATGATGATAATAAAACAGTTGAGGGTTCGCCTTCAAACCCGTTTTGAAACACACAGCTGTGACTGCATAAATCATAAATTTCATGGATGAACATGCCCCAGAACGCCATCTACTGTTTTAAACCAGCACTAATCTTCAACGCCAATTCTGAGATAGTCGACCGTCTGGGACTATTCCAATGTAAAGGCCCTCGAATCAGACCCCCCTCCTCATCTATGGTTTTTTACTTTTTCCGTAACCATTCTGCAGCATTACATTCACAGCACAGCACAAGCTTGTTCTCTCCTTTCTGTGTGCATGAAATCAAGCTATCAGCACACTACATTGAGGAGAACACAGTAGCCTACTTTCACCCAGGATACCAGTGTTCATGTCCAATGTGAAACCAAAAGTAACGTACTCATTTGATATTTTGCTAAACCCAACCAAGTAGCTTTGCTGCCTGAACATAATTGAGAACGTCTGTTGGAAAAGGCCAACGTGCCACAAACGGTTAAAACACAATAAACATGTAGGAATGTTGATATGAAACATATTTAGTGTTCAGAAACATCGAAAATTCAACTTGCCGTTTTATTCTGGTGACTGTGGTGTGAATATCACCACAAAACAGTTGCAAACAGCAAATTGTGCTCAGTAAATGCAGCAGAATATATTAGTGTCCTCTCTTAACGCGTCTCCACCATTATTTCCACATAATAGTGTGTTTTGGCGTGAGTTGAGAACTGAAGATGCGTCATTAAACTATCTCTGCTTCTAGTTACGACTTCTTCTGTACCTAAACACAACTTATTTCTCTCGTTTATGATGCATATACAGCACCCTGATCTTGTCCCGATCATTTGAATTGTTCAGAAGAGTTTCCATGGTTGAGACGAACGTTTTTATTTCCTGTAATAGTGCATGCAGTATAATCGTTCAAGCAAATGCAAGACGCTCTCCTGTTTCTCCCCCTCGGAGTCTCACTTGTTCTGCCTATTCAGGAAAGTAAAATCTTTCATATGTTCCACACTCTGTGTCACTCTCACTGACAACCAAAAGGAAAAAAGAAACCTGCGTGTGAACATATGGAGATTTCTAGCTTTGTCAGCGTCAAGCATCTTTAAAAAAAAAGCAGTGTGATGTTCAGCTGATGAGACAGATGGTTCATTAGAGAATCACAAGTATCCCGCTAAGTCTTGCACTCACTTCAGGAACAGACCTCAGAGGACCGAGGCTGCTGCGAGTTAGCCTGAGTGTGCGTGCTGCTTCCTTAACAGATCCCAGATATGAATAGGAGATCGCAGTGAGCGCACATCAGATGTTGAAAGTAAAGGTCAGTTTTGTGCCGTCCTCCAAAGTAATGTCATGTGATCCTTATTGCTCAACAATATCTGAATGACACTTTGTTTGCTCCACTTTCCGTCTCAGTATCCACTTTCTCTTTTCCTTCTGTGACGTTATTCACATCTTCAGTCGTTGTTTTTTTTTTTTTTCCTCCATCTGGACAACTACCAAGTTTCAGTTTCCATGGCAACACACCGTATTATTTTTTTCTTCAGTTCCACTGGTGAAAACTCAGAGACTTTGGATCGCAGCTTCTGGTGCAGAGCATTTCATCTGGCTAGAGTCGTTCCTCCCGCATTTAATCAATCCATCTCTCGGTCATCACTGACAGTCAGGTGTTTAGAGAACACGTGTACGCTGAAGGTCCGTGTGCACAACGGGCAGATTATCAGGAAGCATGTAGCTCAGCAGCGTGTCTCAAGCTGTTGTAGTCATAAAGGGTTGCAGTTGGATTCTCCATCCTTGTCTTTCCTTCACCCCATCATGTTTTCCATCAAAGTCAAGGCAAAGTGGTTATGAGACGTATACGGACGTCTTTTTTGTTTTGTTTACTATTCGCCTGCAGCCCAGGCCTCTGTGGTAGAGAAGAGGTAATGTGGTGTTTTCCCATCTTCCAGGATCCATATTCTTTATGTTTGCTCTCTATCGGCCTGATGTTGTCGTACTGTTCCTTGTGGATTTCTTCCTTTGCTTTCCCTGTTACAGTCTGAGATTTGTTGTTGTGTTTTTGGGGCGGTGGTCAGAGCATCGTGGGTGTCATCTGTTGTACAGATTGAAAACCCTTTGGAGAATTTTTAGATTTTGAGCTCTATAAATAAACCTGCCTTGACTTGATTTATTTTACAAGTTTACCCGTGTCTTATAACACAACATAGCTGTGGGAAGACATTTTGAGTAGTGGTTAAGTCACGGTTGGACTCTCTCCTTGACTCATTTTGCGAGTCCCCTAAGTTTACGTAAGTGAAACACTAAATTCAGCTTTTAACCCCTTTCTTTCTCCTGTTTGGCTATTTTGCGCCGAACTTGAGTAACCTTCTGTTAACGGGCTCGTTCACGGCAACACAGAGACTCAATCACAGGTTATCAGAGGTTCGTGTAAACAGATTAACCTCACCCGCGTAAGGCCAACAGCCAGGTATTTTATTTCTGTCGTGTGCAACGCAGCCAATGAATACATCACGCCATGTCAAACAGGCAGTGAGGGAACGAAAGGTTGCGTGGTGATGACTGTGTGTGAGACTGCCGTTTGAAAAGCTGCCTTTTCATTCTCACCGTTTCACTGTATGTGTGATCGCTTACACATGACATATGAGGCCCAGCCATTCATCCGGGAGTCATAGTGAAACATAAAGAGTCTTGAGAAACCTCTTTTTTGATAAGCATCTCAAACACATGCCTTCCCAACATGAATGCATGTGTTTCCCTATGAAAATATTGTTAAATCAAACCAGCTTTAGTCAGTGTTCATACTCCCTTTTGAAAAGCCCTGATACTCATTTCCATTTTAAGAAAAAAAAAAAAGCTTACTTCAGACCATTAATATGATAATATCAGCAAGCCGACTGCTGTTCCAATGATTCTCATGCATGGAAAGTAATTGTCCATTTATTTCAGAATCTTTTCACTTTAAGTAATCTATTCAAATTGATTGAATTCTGCTCTCGGCAGGCTGAAATCTAATATTTTGATGCTCCTCAGGGTTTTTGGGGCATTCACTGTCAATTATTTAATAAAGAAAAATAATCAAAGGGTGTCACAAAATGTAGCCATTTACCCAAACAATAGAGAGATATTTCACAAAGAGATGAAAAGCTGAGGATATTCCCTCAAGGCGTTACTAAAATCATAATTCAATCAAGCAGGCAGTTATATCAGCTGCAGGAGGTTGAAGGAGGAGAGAGCTGAACGTGATGCTGACACACAACTCTGTGCTGTCGATATGAGAAAGAACACGTTTTACAACATTATTGTGATGAACGTTCGCTTTTAATTCTTAAAACACAGATTGCAAATTGAAATTGGCAGTTGATTCTTGACCTTGAACACGGCAGCTGACCAGACAATCTCACCTCGAGGTTCACTTACTTACTTGTTCCGGAGTTTTCGACCGCATCACGCGGTCTTCATCATTTCGAATAGCTGCTTTGAGTTGGGATTGTTTTATCAACCGCTTCTTCCAAGTTCAAGAAGCAACTGTTGAGCTCAACTTTAGGGCCGACATAAATAAGAAGCACCAAAAGTGCTCGGACTAGTGGAAGCTTTAAATGTAAAGTTTGATATTTTAATTCAATATTGTGACAATAAATAAACTCCAGAGCAGAGTGTTTATGTCCCTCCTTGACACAATGATGTGTATTTCTGGTTATCAAATATAAATATCAATTGTTGTTCTGATTAATCTTTCCACGTTACCCCCTGGTAACTGCAACAGTACCTCTGGTTGGGAATCACTTATCTTGAGCACTTAATTTAAGTAATTAAAACCAAAAGTGAGTGCACATTGTCAGTAATAATCCCCCCCCCCCTGCATAAGATATCTGTGCAAACTAAAACCATCACGGTAGTTCAAAGTTACAGCCAAGAAGTTGATCTGTAAACTGTCATCAATAGACAGTTTGGGTCATAATTATGCATCTTCTCTTCCAATAATTTCGACTGACCTTATTGTGTGTTTACAGGTTCTCTATATCACACTCAGAGTATTCGTATATATAGCATTCAACAACTAACAAGCTTCTCTGTGCATTGTCCACACGGTTTGGCCGTGGATCCCTCATGCTGCGTTTACTGCTGATTACGCCATTTTGAGAGCCGTCAAGAAGCAATAGATAGGTCTGAGTTTTAAATTTAGCACCTTTAAACCCCAGAAAATGGATTGTTAATAATAAGAAGAGGGAAAGTTGTTTGCATATAAAAAAATTTAATTGATGAAAGGTAGTCACCTTTCCTTGAAATGTTCTCATGTTGAAGATAGACTCACCTTTGTACTTTGAAGGACCCTTTAAAGCCCTTTTTTGGGATATGTGACCTTTTGGAATGAAACCCTTAAAAGCGACGCGTGACACTCGATCTTTCTCTACACTCGCCTCCTCTTGTGAAGTGACTCAGAGGCTTCGATGGCGATGGCGAGGGAAATGAGCAGGGCGGCGCTGCGCTGTAGCATCAGTGTTTCATCTTTACTGTACGAATAAGGGGGCTGGTGAGACTTAACCCGACTCTGTAGATCTTGGCTTAGTCGCTACCCATGAGGCCGCAGGGGCTGGCTGCCACGGCGACCCCCCGAACCCTGGATGACAGAGCCGGCAGCAATATTAGCCTCCAGGCTGCACCGTGGGATCGAGAGAATCTAGAGATGTCCGATTTCTGTCTCTTCGCAAGTGGAGGAAAGAGGGGGGAGGGGTGGTGGAAAATGTGAGAACAAAGCAAGGAACAGGAGCGAAGAGGGGAGAGTGATAGATGGCACACTGTGATGTCTCCAGAGGGTCGAGAGAAAACGAGGGAGAGCACGAGAGGAAGAGAGCTCCAATGTCAGCTGCAGGATCAAAGGAGAGAAAGGGGGAGGCAGAATTTGGTCGACGAAGGCACCTGAAATCCATTCAAATTAAAACATACGCTGACACAAGGTCGGCACATGAATACAAAGAGCGACTTTGTTTGTTTGAGCCTCTTGAGAAGAAGAAAAGACGTCTTCGTAGGGCACGTTTCTGGCTGCTTGCCCGCCTGCTGACCGCGTGGAAGTCCTACACAACTGTGAGCATGTGTGTGGACATTTCCATTGGTGTGTGTGTGTGCGTGTGTGTGTGTGTGTGTCTATGGCTGGAGGTAGGCGAGCATCAGGGAGCAGGGGAGTTTTGGGAAAGGTCGTGAGGCACAGTGGCTTGGCATGGTGGCATATTTCATTTATACGCTCACTGGGGCATAGCTGTGCTGCAGGGAAGATTAAGCTGTAACTCCTCAGTTTGTGCTCAAAAATGCAGGGCGTGTTCCACTTCGTGAGGGAAAAACAAGTAAATTCGCAAGTAAATTACTGATGTTGCTGTGGTTGATTTCATCAGCACAACTCATTTTTTAATAATTTGTTTATTTCACCCAGATATTCCCTGTTGGATTGAGTTGATTCAAATAGAAACAGACACAGGGAAGATATGGCAAAAGGGCATTTGTGTGTATCTCTTATGTTAGCATTGCAAACAATGACTTTTCATTTAATCTTCCCAGATTCTGTTTTATTTTCCCCAAAATTCGGTGTTCAAACAACCATAAATCTTGTGAGCAATATTGGCCTTTTAACCCTAAAAACAAAAATGATCATGCAAGTGAATGTGCATGAGCTCTGCTGTAAAGCTTTGTGACGCTTATAGCGTTCATCTTCAGACACACTTCATTCATACAATGAAGTGGGAAGGGGAAAGAGAGTCTGTATTTCTCTGCGAAGGTTCAATGTTTTCAACGTGGACAGAAAGCTGACGGTGTTGTTTCAAAGGTCCAGGATTCAGCTGGGGAACATCGTCAAGGCAGTGAGCAGCAGCCTTCGAAGACATTTTTAGGTGACAAATCACCCGAAAAGCTAAATCCATCACAGCAAATCCAGCAAATCCTCTCTTCAAGGAATCCGACATGCTCCTCTCTGGTCAGAGATGCAGGTTCCCGAAAATAAGGAGCAACAGGTTCAAGTTTTCATGTATTCCATAAGAGCTCTCAGTTCTAATTCATCATGAACTGCCTCTTGGTGCCTCGCACAGCTTTGCACTTTTATCTTCTCTGGTCTCTATTCTTGTTGCTGGAGTTTTTCTTGCTTTTGTCACATAAACAATGTATTCTGTATTCTATATTGTGTGTAAAGTACCAGCATTTTGAATGTCTTCAGTTGTATTTTTATCTGTTCATGCTGGCTCGGTGCAAAGATAGGTTTGGTAACACTTTCTATGTTGCCCATGTCTATAATGCATTATATAAACATACTTATAATGCATTAAAATATGCTCATAGCACTGTATAATCATAGATATAAGCACTCATTCATAATGCTTTATGAGAAATATCACACATTCTGAAGCATAATGATTTATTAGTATGATAATACTTCATAATTGCTGGTCTCTCACAAACATTTGTTTTGCAATGATCGCAGTGTATTATAATACCCATCGTTGTAATATATTATGATCTTTATTATCATTATAATGAGCTATTAACTTGCTCTAAGCTGTCACTGTTTGCTTTAACTTAAGTAAAAAATATATATATTTTGTTCTTATATATATTTAATGATGTTATCACTTTACTTAAAATAAACAATGAGCACTTAGAGTTATAATCACAGTATAAAGCATTATAACAGTGATTTTAATGTGTTATATAAAATATTATAATGTATGAAAAACTATGGCATTTAATACACTATGATCGTTGCAAAAAATGTTCAGTGAATTAGTATGATACTTTGCCTTATTAGTCATTATACAGAGCTTTATAATGTGTTATGGTTATTGTTATATTTATGATTTATACAGTGCAATAAGCAGATCTGAGCATATTATAAGTATGTCTATAATGCATGAGAAACATTGGCGTCACAACAAAGATCTGAAGACGATATTATTCACTCCTTGTTAACCAGCTATCAGATGCACTAACGTCTCAACACTATTAATTTGGGTGGATTCCATTTCCTCCCAAACATCACCGGAAAGATCTCATCGCACTGAAACTCAGCTGGGCAACAGGAGAATGAGATCATGCTGCTCCCTAGTTTATCATTTAACATATTTCACGTTTCTTTCACCTTTAGCGCTGCTCAATACCGTCTGACGGCTGACCTTTAGTAGGCGAATGAGAAAGGCCTCTAACTGTAAGTATCCACTCACACACAAGCGAGGACACATAAGAGAGTGCACGCACTCCTCCTAAGGTCATTGCCCGAGGCAGTCAATAAGACTGGTGAGCTTTTGTGTTTGCCAATGCCTCCCAGCCAACAGTTTGACAGGGCTTTATGCTTGAGATAAACGCCAGGAAGGGCTTTCCTAATACGTTGATGGAGATGCATAGTACATGTAATACACGCACGCACACGCACACACACATATTCAAATAGGTGGATCGGTTTTGATGTCAAAAGGAAAATATGACACTTCCTAACCTCGCCACATCCTCTGCTCTACATGTTTATGCAAACCTGATTTAATGGGGCCTTTGTCACTCAACCATTGCTGCAGCAGTGAAACATCCAGACACACAGGCAGGCAGGTAAACAAAGGGAGAATCATTCACATCAGCACACACACACGAGCACAGAAAACCCACTGGGAGCTGTGTGGACGCTGCTCCAGAGGCCTGCAGAGAGGAACATTAAGTCATACAAACACCTTGAGTGTCAGCCTTGGCTGTGAAAGGGGGGGGGGGAAGATGGATGTTCTTTAGCCTCGGCTGCTCAGGCAGTGATGAACGACCAGATAATTTCCAGGCCCCCCACACACACACACGCACACACACACACACATCTGTATGAACACTCGCGAAAATACACGCAAAAGTACATATATTTAAATAACAGACACACATGACTGCCTGCATACCCTACATATCTGCACGGGGCACACACTCGTGCACAGAACACACGTGCACACTGTCTCCTGCAGTGCACGTGGGCTTGAAGTTTCCATACTCTGCCCACTGATGACTGACTGCTCACAGTAAAGAGATCCCACAAGAATCCATCGCTGTTCCACCCACTCAATATAGACAGGTGGAGGCAGAGGATATTGGTTCGATATGAAAAAAAAAAAAAAATAAGATGGACAATTACAGAGAGGTGTTTTATGGTCTCTCTGGAGATAAAGGGATGAGGAAGGATGGAAGAAAAAGTGTGCCCTGCACTTAGGAAGCATTTTCACTTTATTGTATTAGACTGCAGTACAATGTGTAAGGTGGAAACAACAAGAGAGGGCAGGATGACAATCTCAGCGATCAACTTTATTTATGTCTTTTCTTCTCTTTTTAAAGATAGGACATGTGGTATTCTAACGTCAATAAACCTTTACCATGTCTGAGAACAGTGCAATTACTGTGAACCAACAAGTAATCAACCATTATTAACAGACAGTGCGGTTCTTCCACAGTGGTGAAAGACGGATGCAGATCCTCTAGTTAAGTGAAGGTGACGATACCACACCACAAGAACACCCTGAGGGTCCTGCACTAAACACAGTGTATTAAGTAAATAAGCTATATGGTATGCAATAGTAAAAAAAAGAATACAAAATAAAGCTACACAATTGATCCCTGTGAGAGCAGTAAATAGCATGTTACTGGATTAATATTATTGTTTATTGTAGTTATTCTTGATGCTTGTCATTGGTGCAACCTGGTCAGATTCTGCACAAAGTCAGACAAAATCCTGCAGGTTCACCAGAAAATCCTTCAGCTCAGACTGCAGCGGGGCCTCCAGCAGAGACCGGCTCACAGCGCTTCTTGTGCTTGGAAACACCACCACTTTAGTTCACAGGAACCGCCCCAAATCAACATAAAATGGAAGTTTCTCGTGGGAGCATGAAGTAAAGTAGAACTACCTCAAAGTTGTACTTGAGTACTTAAGTAAATGTACTTAGTTACATTCTATCACTGTTCTTCCAGCACAAATAGAGCTAAAGCTTTATTCCTGCGCAGCCCAGTATCAGCAGGACTTCCCTTCCAGTGCCCATGTTCAGCTATGTAAGCATTGTTCCCGTTGTTGTTCACTGTTATATTGGATATTACGTTACTATTACTACATGTGCTATTGAACAACAGCAATCTACCGACTTGAAAGTACAGAAATCCCCTTTAATATGAATTGGATGCAACTCAAATGACTTTGGAAGTATTACCATAACTGCATATACGGTCGTGAAACACAAAGTGGCCTGTATCACCTGTTATGGGTGAGAGCTCTGTTCGATATGAGTACACACTCTTTCTTCTGGAATAGCAATATTTGGCACATAAAAAATACAATTTAAACCAACCATCCTTGGACAGATTGAAGGGTTTAGTTACTGCTCTACATTCTACATTGTTCTGAAAGAAGAATGACGGCAGCTCACTTGAGGGGGAGGTATTGATTATGAGCGCTTCTCATTTCTGATTGATATGACGCAGCACTTCATGAAAACGTTCACTTTCCTAACTGTTGTTAGCCGGGCGTGTGGTTTTGTCTTTTCTGCGGGAAATCTCCAGTGTTTTCTGTTTGGGGTTTTGTTTGACAAAGCGCTGCTGTTGGTAGCCGAGCATGAGCAGTGACAGCCACCGCGACTGAGAATGACTGACACATGACTGAGGCAGAGAAAAGAGCACCGCCCACAGAGCCCCAAACTTCATCAACAAAAAGTGAGCACACTGCGTGATTGACAGATGATCTCTGGGAAGTGCAGTGCAGAAACACCCCAGTAATGAGCACCTCAGATGGAGCCATAAAAATGATTTCATGGATTACCATTTTAAAGACAGCTCGCGCTCGCTAAGGCTCCAGTCAGAAAATGGAAAGGAGATGGAATCTGTGAAGTGAGAGGAGTGCTAAGATGGTGGCGTGGGGTTGAGAGTATTCACATGGTTGGACTTGTCACTTTCCTGTCTGGCCCCTGAGTTTCCTCCTCTGCAAGGGGTGATGGAGATGGGGGACTAAAAGTGTGTGTGTGTGTGTGTGTGTGTGTTTGATTATTTGTATGCATGTTTTTCAGTGAGTCCCTCTCTGCGTGTGTATCCCAGTGTACTGTATGTGTATTTGTTGCACCTGTGTGTGTGTGTGTGTGTGTGTGTGTGTGTGTGTGTGTGTGTGTGTGGTTGTTTATCACTGGCCTGTCACCGGTCTCAGGGTACTGGAGACACCCGATCTGTAACAGGTGGATACACTCCAGCACACACACACACACACGCCATGCAGAATGTAAAACAGCTTGGCTTGCAGCCATCAGTCCCAACACCATTATCTGTGTGTGTGTGTGCGTGTGTCTCTGTGCATGCATGATTGCATGTGCATCTGACATGGGCATGTTTTGATGCTGATGAGTAACCATGTACTATTTGTCTGTCATTTCAGTGTGTGTGTGTGTTATTTAGTGTGTAAATGTATCACAACGGTGCTGTTTGTGAATTCAGCAGTGGATTTGTCTCTGTGTCAAGGTGCAAAGATCTGCACACACACATCTCACTCTCTGTCGTTTACTCTCCGACGCACACACACACACACACACACACACACACACCACCAGGCCATGCCTAGTTAGCGTAATGACACATTGGAGGGACATCAACTGTCCAGGAAGATAAACAGTAGTGACTGGAGGGCCCATTACTCCCAGTCATGCCTGAAGGAACACATTTCAGATGCTCCATCATTACCGGCCGTATGAAGCTACAGTAGAAACCAGGAACAGTGAAGCAGCAGGCCGTTTCTGTCTCTGAGGAATGCTGTAAAGTTTTGTAGGATAAACTGCTTAATTTGTTTATACTTTCCTCAATCCTTTGCCGGGTTTCGCTTACTGGTGAAAGATGGTGACAATAACTTTTCTTTTTTTTTTCTTTTTTACCATGTATTATTAACATGCACCGTGTTAATTAGGGATCTTTAGTAGAGCTGGTAAATAACGTTTTTTACCATTGGACTGGGGTGAACATATTTTCAAACCCCCACAGCGTCACCATAAGCGTTTTCATCAGGATTGGCGGGCGGTTATTTCAGCGCTCGGCACACCTACCGAGCACCTTTTCAGCACCCTGGCAGACTAAAAATACGTTTTTTCCCTCACACAATCCACCAAAACTGTTTTTTAAAAACTGTATTATAACTCTAGTTACCACAAAACACGGGCTAGGTGTTTACAAACTTGATGCTAGGCTAAGCTAACCAGCTGCTGGCTAGTATTCATATTTAAGGTGCAAGTGTGAGAGTGGTATCGATCTTCTCATCTCTTCGCAGGAACGGGATTAATTCAGGGCTCAACACCGTTTACCTAAGTAAGTAGCATTTACGCTAGTCCCCCAATGAGCGTCTACCATGGTTGCGTAGCGTAACAATAAGATAAATTATGAAACCACATCAAAATGTTAATCTCCAACGGACCTGTAACTTTTTTTTCCATCCACATAGCAAAAGAAAAAATTAATAAAAAACTTTTCTCCCATAATCAGGACATTGTAATTACATATGAGAGCACTATACAAGAAGGTTACCGTCTTTATTAAAACATCCACATCTGAGGTGACATTATTAACCTGACTAACCTTCCAGCTATGTTGTTCTTTAGCAATAAACTTAATGAATTTCTGGAAGAAGGCAACGATTACTAGTCAACAGAGCTGGGCAACTGCCAATGGCTTTGAAAGAGGTCGTTTGTCATGCGGATGGGAGGGCCCTTCAACATCTTCAAAGAACTCTCCCACAGTGCTAACATAATGGTTGCTTGGTTGGTTGCCCCACGTCTACATGAACAAATAAATCAACATTTTTTTTGTTGTTTTGATGATTTTTTATCAAAAGAAGAATACAAAACCATTGATGTGTTTGTCACAGCCAAGCTGCTTCTGTCTCCTCTACTGCAGCTTTGTCTCTCAAATCACAGGCTCACGCCGCTTCCAACAATCTATTAAAAACAGCTTGCAGCAGAGATATACAGGCGGCTTGACAAAAGTGATATATCACGTTGAATAGCATGCGTTTTCATATAAAATAAAACAATTTTATCATATAATTAATGTCTTATCCTCTCTCGGGCCATCCTTGTCGTGTGTGTGTGTATATACAGGTGTAATGTTTTGATGGTGTTGTCCGTAAAGTGTAGAGGGGTTGCTTTTATTGATGGAACAGCATCTGCAGTCTCAGCAGTTCCACCGGCTCTAAAACCTGACAGAACAGCTCTCGTCCGGGCCGGAGGACATTGGTGCTACTCAGCTACTGTGTCTGCACACATTCTTGTCCCAATAGCTCAATGTTTCTTTGGTTTTTTTTCAGCGGAGAAACCAGTGTTTGGGGAGTTTATTGGAAAATGAATTAAGGGTGGTGTATAGTGTGCTGTCTTGGCAAGAACAGAAGACGTAGTACACTAGCACGCTGCAGAGGGCTCAGAATGTGAGTCTGCTGCTCCAGTGTGTGAGTTTGAACGCTGTCTACTACGGTTGTGTTATTCAGTAGAGGGCTTTTATTTGAGCATGCCTCTGGTGTCAGAAGCTGCTGCCTGATGCTTAAAACAAACAGATCGAGGCTCAACTTTGTAAGAGGATATGAGGAAGAGTCACGAAGCGTTTAGAATCGTCACCGAACTTTTCCCCATTGTTTGGTTAAAATTCTTCTAATTTGCTTCCTGAGAAAACTGAGCAGAATATATGAACTATTTATGTTCAAAACTCAAAATGAGCCTAAATTAAATTGTAAATCCACTCAGGATGGAGATTACAGATATCTCAGGGTTTCGTTTTACTTGGTTTCTTTATATAGTACATTTAAAAACAACAAGAATGGACCCAAAGTGCTTTCAAGCTGAGGCGGGTGGGTAAAGATCTGCCTCAATACAGGAATGCAGCATAAGAGACATAAAAAGCTGCATTAAAGGCAATGATACATGATATAATACCATAAAACTATAATGCACCAATCAGACTTTTTCTGTCCCGTTACTGATGGCGACACCTGCACTTTGGGCATCGGCTGAAACCGAGTACCGATCGGATTCCAACGTTTAATTAACACTGAGACTGGGATCATTCTTTCATGGGTAAAGAAACATCTGACTTCACTTAAACATTGGTTTCCAAACTTTGTAAAACAAAATGTAACAAATAAAGATAGAGCAAAGAGAGAGTAGATAAAGTTACATCAGCTCCTCACACTAGAAGAGATATATATATATATATATATAGCTATAGAAAATGTATAGTTTACACATAGAGAATATACTAGAATACATAAACATACCAAACAACTAGTTCTACAATATGAAAGAAAACCTGTCAGGATAACATACGATACATAGTTATTTTTACTGCAATGAGACTGGGAGTGCCATGTGCCTGTTAGGAAGGAGCAAAACAGACAGGAGCACGGTTGAGACAGACACTAGAAAGCTGAGAGTTTTGAGAGTTCTCTGTTAGAGAGAGCCGAGGTGTTGTAGAGAGTTATCGCTTTGGGCAGGAAAGCTTTCCGTTACTTGTGACGGCGGAGCTAAATCAATCTGTTCGAGAGAGAGGCTCCGCTGTCTGTCCAGTCGGTGGTCAGGATTATCCATAATGAATCACAGTTTGTTCAGTGTCCTCCGCAACTTAACACAACTTTTAACGATGTCTGGTTAGCAGCCAATCGTCCCGCCTCAGTAATCAGTCCATTCAGTCCGTCGGCGTCATCGGTTCCAATGCAGCTCTCCCAGCAGAGCAGTCCAGTGCACTGGTCAGAACAGTCTGATCGATTTCCCAAATCTTGCTGCACAAGTTGAAGGATCTCCAATTCCTCAGGAAATACAGTCTGCTCCTCCGCTTCTCTTCTACGCCCAAGGCCGCATTTAAGGACCATGCATGGGCTCAGGGGCTACCATTTGTTCTAGGCTTCTTCTTCATATACACTTACGATTTCACAACACTGCAGGTTTTTGGTAAAGTGACTAGAACAAATGCAAAGTTAGGCATCTCATATCAGAGACGCCTTCAGCTGCATCACTTTTTTTATCTTTATTTATTCATTTGATCGTCTCTCTGTCTTGCCTTGTTTGGATATTGAGATCACATCTGTGCTGTCTGGAGCTCTAAGTGATGATCAAGCTGTGAAAAGGAACAAGAGCTGAAGGCACATTGGACAGTTTAATTATATCAACTTAATTACAAGGGATTCTCAGAGCGTAATTACTGTGAAATATTACATGAGCTCAGACCTTTATCATTTTGAATCTCAGGATATTAATGCGTACGGGTGTGAAAACTGGGTCAGTTTGGCTGTATTTCCAAGGTAACAGAGGTCATAGTTACTTACTTCATCAATATCCATTTTGGCAGGTCTCCCAGAAGACTTCAGATCGCATTCGTCAGGTTTTATGGACCAAAATGTTTTTTCGTCTTTTTCACCGAAGGCATAATTTTAGCCATCAAGTGTATGAGGCACAGCGGAGCAATTCAAAGCTGGAGGCTTCATTTAAACTGTGCCACGTGTGCAGATTCTCCATCCATTAAGTCTGCTTCCTGATGAAACGGACTGATGGACTATAATATAAGGGAGATTTCAATCATGAGGTTTTTAAGTTGCACAGCTCTGGATAAGAATAGATGAATCTGTTTACTGTCTTCTAGACAAGTTAAGCTGTGCAGTGTCGGCAAAGTGGATGTTTAACAACACAAACCAGGATAAATGTCAGCTCTGACTGTTCTTTATCTCATTGGCTCTATTAAACTTTAAACCACATGAACAGTAACGTTATCATTCATTTATCTCAACAGTGCATTTCAAAAAAGGCTTAACATGATTTGTAACTATAATAAGATAAATACAGTAAAATAAAGTAATATAGGCCAGGAGATTCATTGATTATTAGAAAATGTGACCAGTCAAGTAATCATAACATAAGTGAAAAAGCTGAAAAAGAGTCCGTACCTACAGATAACATTAATCTACGAAAACAGGTCATAGATACGTAGTTTCATTATTCAAAAAGACTTTTCCAAAACAGCTGCAGGGCACTGGCAAACGTGACACAACTGAAGGAAATGGTGTATTTGTAAGGGACTATTTTCGATCGAGGACTAATACGTGCTAGTGAGTATTGGCAGCAGGACAGTGTAAATCTGTGTATGTGGGAGTGACTCAACATAAATGAGGGTGTGTTCATGGTAGTTTCCTTTGCAGGTGTGGAGAAAAATAACATGCAGACAGGCAGCAGGTAATATACAAACGGAAAATAAATAAATAAATAAAATAATACTCAGTGTCCTTTAGTTTGCATATACAGATCATCAAAATGTTAATAATAATAAAAGTCAGTGAGGAAAGTAATTTTCTGGACATTTACATCTCAAAATGAGGTTTTTAGTTTTGCAATAAAGGAGCCCTGTGGAGTGAACAAAGTGTCTGTGTTTCTTACTAAAAGTCATTATGTGCGTCCTCGAGGCTCTAAAATATGAGTGGAATGCAGTTACGTCCCCATAAAACAGTTGCCAATCAACAGTTTATTACTGATTAATTAATGATGTATAGTGACAGGAGTGTGTATTGTGTCACCTGCGTGCGTCCTCGTGAGTGTTTCTGATGCAAACACAATGGGAACCCACTCGCAAAAACAAATAATATCATTTAATCTACGCAAGAAGAACACACGACAACACATTTCCATTTTTAATGAAAGCAAACAGAGACCACTTATAGTGACTAATTATCACATTATAATGCAATATAACAGAAATGGTGATACATATTCAAAAGATTATAATGGCCAGCAATTATGAATACTTGACATGACACTTGACTCATTCTTATTTAACTTTGGTGAATATTTATGACACTTTATAACTTATGCAATGCTATAAATAAATTGTAACGCATGTTTGTCATGTAATATAAACACATAGAAAGTGTAACCAAACATTGCTCTTGCTGTTTAAAATAAACATGTGGTCATTTAGATTTTCACTCTCTCATGTATGTCAGCTACACCTGTAATGCTTCACCTCATAAAGTGCTGCAGGGACAAGTTTCTTTTTTGTAGGTCAACTCGGAAGTTAGCATCGCAAACGTTAAAATCTCTTAAGCTTGTGTGTTAACCACAGACCTCATTCCAGGCATCTAACCAAAACCACATTCACAAATCTGGGTTTCTGTGTTTCCTGCAGCACAATTCCACCATGTACAAGCTAGTATGTGATGTATGTGTGTGTGTGTGTGTGTGTGTGTGTGTATATGTATATATATATATATATGTTTTTATTTTATTTTCCAAACACTGTTTTACGGATTAAACAAGTAAACTCACCAGCTCTATTTTGGATCACACGTACACGACAGTGTAGCAGTTTGATGAATCTGAATTTGCATCGGCTCCAAATAACATTAACCTTATTTCACCTGCGTAACTCCAATCTCACCTCTGTCTGACCTGTAATTTAACAAGTCATTCTGCTTTCTCTCTCTCTCTCTCCCAGTCTCTCTCTTTCTCTCTCTTCCATCCACACAAAAACTTCTCTCTCTTTTTTTCTCTCTCTCTCTCTGTCTCTCCTTTCTCTAAATGGCTGTCATGAGTCGTGCAGTACATTTAAATGTTAAATACTAAGGTGGAGGTCATGAGCCATTTCCCAAAACATTACCAGCTAATGGTTCATATCTTAATAACCTTACCAGTCTGGTCATATTCTCTTGGGTGGATATTAAGACCACAGGCTTTGAATGGAAAGCACTGAAGCTGTGTGAGGCTTTCACTGCGGAGATTGATCGTCAGATTGCAAGTTATTTGTTGCGGGAGACAGATTGGCACTGCTGAGATGAGGAAAAGCTTTTCTTTGCAAAGAGAGAAAATATTGTGACACCGTATAATGGAAGAGGTTTTCCTCGGCTGTGAGGCAGTGCTCCCTCACACACATGCACCACCTGGGGAGATGCTGATCTGTGTCTCTGCGTGAATTGTCTTGGGACGTCAGACAGCTTAGTTAAAGAAAAGGATCAGTGTCTCTTAACAATAAACAACATGACAATCTAAAGTCGTGTGGGAAAATAAAAAACTAGAAAGGTGCAGTCAGTAGAATGCAAATCTCCGCCAGGTGTGTCTGCAACGGCCACTGCTGTGTGTGATCACACATATACGTCTCAGCTCTGTGTCTCTGGCGTTGCGGTGACTTGGAGTGTTTTTAAATGCTTTTTTTTTTTTTTACAATACGCGTGTAAGCGTGAGGTTTACGGCCAATAAAAATGCACAACTGTGTCTCTGGCAGCAGGGCAGCGACTGAGCGGTGGCAATGCAGTAGTTCCGTTAGCTGTTAGCCAAACACACCTTCCAATGGCAGTTTAAAACGGGCAATAAAAGGTGTTACGAGCAAGTGTGAGTGACCTCAACAACCAGAGGTCCTTGAGCATGCAGCCGTAACCGGCCAATCAAAATGTTATGCAGTTTGCCGCAGCAGAATGCAAGATTGGCTGTGGACAGACACAGATGTGCACACTCACTCACTCACAGACACGCGCACGCAATCGTATGACTCTCTCGGAGATAACAAAAAGTTTTGCAAACATGAAAAATGTGCTTTTGTTATATTATAGTATATGCACGTGTATGTGTGTGAGTGTTTTTCTGAGTGTATTTGTGTGAATAAATCAATGTATGCACACTCTGTATAGTCTGTATAGGCGGCTGTGTGTGTGTGTGTGTGTGTGTGTGTGTGTGTGTGTGTGTGTGTGTGTGTGTGTGTGTGTGTGTGTGTGTGTGTGTGTGTGGGTGTCTTCCAACAGATTGTGAGAAAAAAAAAAAAAGATTGAAACTGCAGCATTTCCCGTCTCAGACTCACCCACACTGCCTTTAGCGAGCCATCAATTTGCTGGCTTGTACTATGCGAGCTAGAGAGTGACAGCCCGGCTGTTCCAGACTGCTCCACTGCTTACTTTGGCTATTAGAGATTAATCAATAGATACATAAAAACCTCACAAAGTGTTTCATTAAATTAACAATTCGGGATTTTCATCATTATCTCCACACAACAAACGCTGATATCTAATTAGGCCGACATGTTGACATGTCGAGCACAGGTGGAGCTAATTACATTAACGATGGCTGCATTCCACTTAGGCGTCCCAGTGTCAGGGCCCTTGTTGTTTCTGTTGACTCTCTGCCATGGCTTCCTGGCACACCTAGATGAAATTAAGTGATTGTTAATGTTGTTAATACGCCTGTGCTTTGTTGCCATGGTCAGTAAACATGCCTGCTGTGAGAATTTATGTCTCCTGGATGCAATTTTTGTTTAAATTAAAGATGTATGATTAATCTGTTTCAGAGAATGATTAATCAGGATCAGCTATGTTGGCCAGGTAAGAGTACACATGGTACTCTTTGTACATACGCAGATATACAAATACAACTAAAAACAAGTACAACAAAGCTGAACAAGAATAAAGAAAAATGATAAATACATTATGTATGCAACAAGTATATAAACAATACAGCAAGTAACAACAACATAAAATGTCTAAGTGCTTCTGTTAATTGTTAACAATAATGCAAAAGTGCAAATAAGCTTCAATGAATATGTAATGATTGACATAACTGGTGGCTTTTTTTACATTACAGATGTAGACGTCGTGTTGCATGTAGTCGCTATTCATTTCACTTCATCATCAACATTGGACCTTAAACTTTGACCCTTTTGCTCAAATATTAGAAAGACATGCTGCTTTACTGTGAATGCGACCAAATGCAGGAGGACGGGTTGTTTTTTTGGTTTGCTGTAATTGACACAATGTGTATTGGAACATACTATATATTTTTTCTGGCATATGCGATGGTACATCCCAAATTGTGATTGCTCATCTTTGCACTTAACTGCAACTCATATCAATGTACACAATGCGTGGTGTGTTAGAAAAGTGTCTTTGAACTATTTTCAAGCTGCCGTCAGAAGGCGGCCTACAGATCACAACAGGACAGCGCTTTATCCGTGTGTGTTGTGTGTGTGTGTCTGCGCATGTGTGTGTGTGTGTGTGTGTAAGACCATTAGATCAATGTGTGTGTGAGCGAGTTTCCCAGCATGCCTTGACAGCCCAGCTCTAATGGATGGCGTCTTCAGATGTGAAAAGGTGAACACAAGTCCAAGTGGAGTTCCACCCTGCAGTTTGTCACTACAAATTGGTTGATGTGTGTGTGAATGTATAGTACGTGTGCTTCGTGTTACGTGTGTGTGTGTGTGTGTGTGTGTGTGCTCTCAATGCAGCACAGCGCTGCTCAGCTTTACAGGCTGTTGTGTTGCTGTAAGTGCATGCGTTATGTGGTTTTTACTGTGTTTCCTGCGTCTGTGCTGAAAACAGAACAGCCAGCTTGATTTCAGCCTCCAGTTGAGCTTGTGGCCTTTGAAGAAATGAAGTGTCAACTTCAACTCACGCTGTGCCTTTAATCTGGTGTCCCCAAAAAATATACACTCGCACACACAAACAAAAAAACACACACTCCTAAAATCATTTTAAAAGGGACGTTCAAAGGAGCCAAATGCCCAGATTATTATTGTCCTCATCAGCTCATATTTTCAGGGAATAAACTTTTTAAATTAGCAACTTGCTGAAAGTCTCAAAGGTGTCGGCGCTGAATATCCTCACTTCATACAGAAAACTCTTTGTGCACCTCCCTTTGGGTGTGCTTGGGAAATGTCAGGGTACTGAATCCTCTCGTTGTCATGAACTTCCAAAAGTTGTGTTGCCGGATACGTTTGGACAAAGTTCACCAGAGCACGGCCAAGAAATGTTTCTCAGGAATAGAAAAGAGAGAGAAAAGAAGAGAAATTAGTTGATTACGCCATAGAAGATGTAATTCAAGCATCACACATGTTACAGTGTAGACCACATTGTTTGCTGCTAAACAGCGATTTAATAATTAAAATCTTCTCCTGTTATATTTTCATATCAGATCATATTAAATCTTTGTCCTACACGTTTGGTTTTGGTTGAATCTGATAGCAAATATCTTTTAATATCAATGTCCTGTTCACCAAAATGTTCCTTTAACATCATTGATGTTAATGGATCCATTCAGCACATACCAGACAATGCCTCACTAATAATTGATATTGTCGGTAGCAATCGTTTTAGGATGTGCAGAACAAACTTTTTTTTCTTTGTGGATTACTATATTTACTATTAATATTTGGCCTGGTTGCAACTTTTAATGTTGCAAATATGTTAGTTCAACTCCAATGCATTAGATTATGTTAAGAGGTATACCGTTGGAAGACACCTTATGCAAATGTAGATGTTTTATTTTTTATTTTTGTGTGTTTAAAATACACTTTGGATACAGTAAATACCGTGGGTCTGTTGTCAGGTTCTTTCTTTCCAGCGTTTGCATGTTAACTGTGAGTGGGTTTCCTCCCACAGTCTAAAAACACAAAGGTCAGGTGGAAAGTCTTCATTGTGCAGAAGATGATTGAAAGAAAATGATCATTGCGTATGAAAAGAAAAGTTCTAATTACAGCTCACAGTGAGAAGGCTTCTCAGGGCCATCACATTCATTCCTGGAATAACCAGTGAAACTGATTACAGCTCTTCATTTCCTCTTCCTCAACCCAACAACCTCTCTGTCATCTGCTCGGTCACAAAGTAATGATGATGTCATTATCGAGTCGTTAATACCGGAATGAAAGATACAATTCTCTAAGAAAAATCAAGCCAACCGTATTATCAGGAAAATAACCATTCTTGTTATGTGCTTTTCAACTGAGCTCATCATGAATCAATGACAGCACAAAGTTTTCTTTTATATTGAGAATGATTTAAAGCTGCAATCATTTTTGTACTTACTATGAAGAAAGGAATCTCTGTCTGTGTGTCCTCCGCATATCTCCAAAACCATTTGTCTTATCTGCTTCATACTCGGGTGTATTGCTGAGGACCCAGGGACTTGCAGTGTCAATGTTGGTGTAATTTGGTCACGCGGACATGTTTAGTTCCAATGAACGTTCAACAAACAAGCGAACAGCTCTCTGTTCAGCAATGGGGGCGTGGCTTATTATTTCCTATATAATATAAATTATTTCTAAAGATATAGGAACGATAGAAGAACCAAGCCCTGCATCTCACTCTCATCTGGTTCTTAACCTCCTCCCAGGTTAAAAGAAAATGAACAGGAACTGTCCTTTTAATTCCCCAACCTCCAGTCAGTAGGAGATGTCACGTCCTTCCTCATTCCACATGATGAATGTACTTGATCTTTCTCACTGGTGGTGGTTCCGTGTGTGTGTGTGTGTGTGTGTGTGTGTGTGTGTGTGTGTGTGTCTGGCCTCCACTCCTCTGCATTCAGAAGAAACCTGCTGCACTGCAAAGCAGATGGATGGACTCTATACAGGTGTGAGCTGCAACAAATCAGAGAACATTTGACCCATTAAGCAGCAGCACTTTGGAGACTTCCTCTCAGACCCTTCTCTCTCTCCGGCCTCTGACAGGGTTAACCTTTATGAGCAGCTGTTGTCGTGCTTTAAACGTATATATATATAATATGCAGGCCTTTAATGTAATGCTGATCTTCTGGGATATTTCACAGATTCACGTTATTATGTGTTAACCAAAAGAGTGAGACGGCAGAGACATTTTCAATTTTTCACTTTCATTCAATTCTAGGGAGGGGGGGGGGGGGGGGGGGGTAATCAATGTAATTATTCTGCGGCATCGGAGCATAAAATGGCCCTAACATACTTTATTATGCAGTTCTTTGGCAGGGTTGTTGATCATTATTACTGATTTAAAGTTTAGCTCACTTACCAGGCTGCTGGAATGTCTTTGAACCCAGTTGTTTTTATTAAACATTTAGTTGAAAACCATAAATTATGATTGGAGAACCGATATTCCTTGAGAGTTTATAATCCCGATATACATTTTATTCACGACGTTCAGCTAAATTCCAATTCCAACTTCTTTGGCGGACATAAACCAGCCTGAAACCTGGGAAACAGAAGTGTAACTCACACCCAGTGTTGAGTTGTAAAGATTAAACTAGTGCATGTTTGCTTTCGTGGAACAAAGACTCCCCACCCACTGGATTTTTGAGAATCCATACTCCACCACCTCCTCCTCCCAGCTCCTGTGGTTATCAGCTGCTCAGTGTCATTAGAGTGACTGACACCACAACACATCTTTGCTTTAAAGGGTTGTATGCCTCAGTCTCAAGACTAAGTGAGTGAGGTTCAGACTATATCCAGTAATTAATGTTGAACCTTGGTGCTCTTATGAGCTAGCTTTCCAATGTGATAATGTGTCTTTTGTCATTAACAAGCCAACATATCTGAAAGCAGTGAAAGGTGTAGGAGGCTATCAGCGTCTGTGTGGAAGACTTGCGTGGGAGAATAGAAGTGATGTTGCTGCCAGAGACCTAACTGCATCTTTTCCTCTGTGTGGTTGTTTCTTACAGACAACCGTATGCCAACAACATCCAGTAACAAGCGACACCCCCACCCCAGTGCTGTACGTTATGAGCAGCTGAAGCATCGGGCCATCACTCAAGAGACTATAGCAGCTGTCAGGTATGTTTGGAGAAATCTGTTCGACCACACTTTACCTTTTTTATTGTTTTCAATCACTCTCTGGTAGTCTAGTTGTCACAGGGACGGGCGGAGACTACAGGAAGTCACTGTTCCCGACCAAATAACACTCAACAGTGCATAACCCTCTGTAGATGTGCTATTATGAATCCCACTGCTTTTCTTGGCAAGACCCACGCTGTGGAGCATTAAAGCGCTATGATTGGCCAGGTGTCCATGTACACCGAGGTACTGGAAACCTGATTTGTTTGGGTCCGATACCCTGAGCAGCGGGCTACTTGAGGTCAATGCATAACCTTAATCAATTACCTCTGCCTCAACCAAGAAGAGCAGTGGGATTCATAATTACGCGGTACTGAGAGGTAGTTTTTCTTTTTTTAGCTAGCTAGCTATTTCCTGTCTTCATGCTAAGCTAAGCTAACCGGCTGCAAGCTACAGTCCATTTTTTCTGATGTCCTACAAAATAAAACAATATCCATATACCGGTCTGCAATACGTTCACACATAATCAAGACGATGACACACGGGACACATCAAACTGCAGTTAGTTGCACAGTAATGGGCTGGAGGGATTAATTGTCTTCTCAAGGGCACACAGCAGTCGGCCCAGCGTAGCACCAAGAGCAGTGACATCAGCGGCCCGATCACAATCTGCTCCTGCTAGTGCTCTGAAAAAAAATCTCCACAGGGGGCAGGTTATAGGTCCACTTCATGGACATCACACCATTTAATTTTGAGGCTTTTGTCAGCCATCCAAATGCCAGGACATTAGAGGTGTGAGTCTTCACCTGCAAACTATTCTCAATGTATCACACCTTCAAGTTTCTATATTACTGCACATGGCTACTTCATGAATGAATACAAGCAGCTAGATTAATCTGAAATCCCCTTTCACTTAGAAAGGGTTTATGCACTCTGTACAAGCTGCCTCTTTTCAACACCAGTATTTGTGTGACCCCCCCTCAGGACATAAACATTACAATAACAAAATTAAATTTGTTTGCAGTGTATTACAAGTGTGCTGTAATCTGTAAAGTGTTCACGTACAGTAGCAGCTCTGAGAGAGAGCACTTCCTGAACGCCTATGGCATTTTACACTGCATAAATTAGCCTAGTGGTTAGCAGACATTTCCTTAGCTCTTCTACTTTTATTGGGTTTAAGTCACTGAATCTCCTGACAGAACAACACCATGGTTGAATTTCAGCCTGCCTGCGCCAGGTTTTTTTTTACAGCCCAACATTGTTAAATGGATTAAATGAATCAAGTGCACATAAATTAGTTAAATTAAGTATTTTCTTTCTTTCTTTTAGATGGGACTGGCCGAGGCGAAAGGCAATAGTAAGGTAAGCACTGTTTTTAAACTCCTGGTTGTGCTCTGTCACTGCATCAATGCAATATCGTCCACGTCCGCATCGCGATGCTTTTTAGAATCAAGACGTTTCCACACCTCTACAGCAAATGCATACTCTCCCTGAGTTTACGTAGTTGCTCTGCATGTTTGAGGGTGTGTCTGCGTGTTCATGTACTGTTGCACAGTTGTTTTTCAAACTTAGCACACGGCTTAACGTCAGCAGAAGGAAACACTTGGAACATGAATGTCTAAGAATAGGCCTATCCTGGAAAGATCCGGAGTCTGGTATTTGGGATTCAGCGGCTGCACTTTAATATCCCCATGTCATTCAGGTTTAGCTATATCTGCTATTTGAGGATTAACAACCTCCTGACAACGGCAAACATTGTGTTTCTCATCTTTAGCAGATCACACTGGCAATACCAATAAGCTTTGATCCAGCATCCAGAGAATGGATTCTGTGAGGGGATCTCGTTACACTCCACCGCTCACAGTTTCTGATCAGCTGAAGAGTTGCACAGGAAAACTAATTCTCAACAATTTCAGCTGAGGACTTTTGATGACATGACATGAGCAGTTAAAAATACTATTTAATATGCTCTTCCAACTGAGATATAATGAGTAAACAGTTTCATATCGCACGTTGAAGGGTGTGTGTGCTGAGAGCGATATCTGCCATTAGTCAGTAGCTTCAGGGATTTAAGAATTTCTTATTTTTTTTAAGCTGGTGTAGGAGTTTATTTTTGGCGTCATTGGGCAAAAAATTCCAATTAAGGTCTGAGGGGGAAACTAGACTTCTGCACCTCCTCGTGGCTCTGGTTTCAGGATTTAGAGAGTCTATCCCGTGACAGGAGACTTTGGCCATTCACAGCGTGCACCTCCCTTCTGTGAAAGCCTGATTCAACGGCAAAATAGTATGCATTAAAAAGGTTGCTATTCCAGCCTTGGTAACAACTCCCTACAATGAAAAGCAACCCCAAAAAAGAAGCCAGACAGACGCTTCGGAGATACTGTAGCTCGCTAGAGCTTCGAGTCACATATTTTTTATAGAATTGGAGGTATACAACACCATCCGGATCAAAATCCGAATCAGGATGACGATTGAAAATAATTTCTAGTACTAGAATAAAGTCTAAAATTAGGGATGCACCAATTCCCCTTTTTTTCAGACCAAGTACAAGTACTTCATTTTGAGTATTTGCAGATACAGAGTACCGATATGAGTAGTAATACCATTACAGTGCTAACAGTGACTTTGAAAATATTTTTTATTTCATCTGATAGTCGTCATTTTGTGACTGTTACAAATCACATGTACAACATGCTGCGACATCTCAACAATCGACTTGGTGTTTTCCTGATACAATCAGAGCATAGACTGCAGTATGGATGTTAGTAATTAACTGTCACCTGATGACCAATATTGCTATCAATTAAACATGCCTAATGATGCCAACGTCTACGCATACATGGCCAATAAAGCTGATTCTGATTCTGAAACACATACTGCCCACACTGGCTTTAATAACAGATGTTATTTTTACTGCTCCGTGACTCAAAAGGACAGATGGCTTTGTTGGCCTCTGGATGATCTGGATGTTAGATAGACAGGAAGAAAACCGTTTTATTTTTATTTTTATATCTCTGTCTGTCTCTGCAGCACTTAATATTGGCGTTTGTCAGGGAATGTAAGAGCGGCTGAACACACAGGGTCATAGCTGACAGAGACGGTGCCCCTGTTTTCTTCCCTCAGTTCTGGTTGCCAAAAGCAGCTCTTGACAATGTGTCTGTACAAACTGTCTGCTCATTTCTGCTCACAGGCAAGAGCCAAGGGGTCAGAGAAAATCACCTTAGACTTGAAGTAGTCTGACTGTGCTTGTGTGTGATCTTTTTCTTCCATCCTTTGAGAGAAAAACATGTCGGACTCTAAAAAATCCGGTGTTGGTCCTCATTGGCAATCAGCATTTGGTTTTAGGGTTGAACTTTAAAGTAGAAGAAGCCCAGTCTCACCAGAAAGTGAAGTGAATTTGCACAATGCAGATTGAGACGCCCTATATATATTTAGTTTATTTTATCTTTCAAGTGATTCAAAAAAGTTTGATGCTTGGTGTCCCCTCTTTGTCCCACATTGGGCCTAGCGGTGACAGCTCTAGTGCTCAATCGCCAACATGTGAGCATTACTCTCAAGCCACAGGCATCATAAATATCTGACAAGATCAGACTCTGCAGTCATGCATTTTTTAAATGAAATCTTGTTTGTTCAGATTTCAACTATTGCTTAATGTTTCATAAGGCAAGACACTCAGGACATGTAGTCTGTATTGTGCTACTTTTATATATAAAACAGTGTCTGGATGTTTTCACTGTTAAGAGGACCGCAATTATGAAGGGATGGCTGGGTGGTCTCCTGCTTCTTGTTTAACAAAATGTGGCAATGCAGGACAGCCACTGGAACAAAGAAGCAAAGTCTGAGTGATAAGTTGTGTGTCCTTGAACCGGAGCTGCAACCTTAATTCTTATTCAGCCGTTCAAGTCGGCATATGATTCCGGCTCACTCAGAGAAACTTTGCCGGAAAGGTCAGGACCAGTTTGAAATTGCGGTCCATGACTAGGAACTGCATCCAGTATGCAGTTCTGACACATAACAAACAACTCCAGTGGTGCCCTTGATGGTGCCCAACCCCGAGGAATCAATGAATAGGCCTTGGCTCCATTCGCTCCGCCGTGGCTTTTGGCACTCAGCCAGCAGTATTCAGTTACTCTCTAACTCCCGGTGCCTAATAGGTTTCTATAGCTGGACTGTATCTGAGTTGCATGCCTCAGAGTTCCTTTTTTTTTTTTTTTTATCAGCCTCCGTTTGACTCAAAGGCAGCATCCAAGACCATCCAAATGTTAAAAGCTGGTATTTTCTCTTAGCTTTTCTCTTTAGGATAGACGGTGCAATATTAGGAAATAAATGCAAAAGATGAAACACTTGACAGTTATTCGCTCTCCGCCTGGATAGAGGAGTTCATCAAAAGACAACATTATAAAAGTATTATTTTGTTCATGTTCTCTGTTTGGTTGAGAGATGAATTGTCTGTGTGAGAGGGCGTTAGGGTTTTATTAAGCCAAGAAAAACAACAACAACGTGCAGTGTTGGTCAGCGGTTCCTCTGCACTGTGAGCTGCTATTGTGAGGAGAGCTCTCCAACTTAACCATAGGGCTTCCTAATGCTACGAGATTACCCCATATTATCCTCTCCCGGAGGGGAAAAACAATCGCTACTGCAACACTGAGTAGACCACATAACACACACTCACTAACACAAACACAATGCAATAGCTAGAGCTGCGTCTCTACGTATACGAGAGACAACAATAAAACATGGCTGTGTAGGAAAGCATCAAAGGAGATGATCACTGATGCACATGAATGTCACGTGACATGCATTCTGATCAAACACGCATGTGTGCACGTGTGGTAGGAATGCACAGGCGTGCACGCACCCACACACACACACACACACACAAGTCACCCACAGCTGCTAATGAGCAGCCAACGGGGTCTCTGGCTCAGCAGCCAATTATACCGTCTCTTCGGAGTAATAGTCTGTGTGTGTGTGTGTTTGTGTGTGCAGATGTTTCGAGCCACAGCCACTCTGATTTTGTTCTCTATGCCAATACGACAACAGTCTTATTCACATAATCTTTCAGCTTTAATTATGTCGTTACATACTGCTTATGAAACATTTCCCAATATTATGCAAAAACATGGAATCTTGAACCTCACTACCCAGAGCGCATCAGTGCTGTGTTATGAGCAACGTTTAAAAAAAAGAAAAGCATATAAATATATATATATATATAAGCCTTTTAGCTATGAAGACGGTTGTTTATTTCAGGCCTTGTCCCTTGCTTTGCGTCAGTGCTGTCATGTTTTTCTCACAGTAGATCCGTCTATTTCATGACCAGAACTGGGGTGATCATAAATTATGAACAGAGTTTGGTGCATAAACACGCAAAATAATTCAAAAGACAGCCTCTCAACGCCACAAAAAAAGTTCAGTATTTCAGTCAGGAACTTGTGTTTTGCATCAGCTGTTTGTCACTATTGTGTCATATAGTGTATGTGTTGACTTGATACAGTAGCAGTGCATATTGTATATTAATACAGGTGTGTGTGTGTGTGTGTGTGTGTGTGTGTGCGCCATTTTCCCACAATTTTCCAAACCTCTCACAGAATAATCAGGCTACAAAAGGACCATTCTTTCTTCCCCTCTGTTGTATTTCTCATCCACTTAAGCTCATTTAGCCAAAGTGTTCCACAGTGAGAGACGTCAATTTGACAGGTCTGAATGGGAATCTGTGTGAATGTGGCTGTCAGTGTGTGTGTGTGTGTGTGTGTGTGTGTGTGTGTGTGTGTGTGTGTGTGTGTGTGTGTGTGAGTTGTGGTGTTAAGGCATGTGTGATAAGTGTAATTGTGTCGCTCTGAGCATGGCTGCCCGGTTGCGGGGGGGGGGGGGTGAGGTACTTCACATTAATGCTCCCCTCCTCACTAAATTGCTTCCAGCTGAATCATTAGCATATTCAAAGGCCAATTTAGGTCTGGCATAGAGACTCCACTTCAACAATGTGACGGTACAGTAATGTTTCCACCGTGTGTGTGTGTGTGTGTGTGTGTGTGTGTGTGCGTGAGCTTAGACATGTGCTTCTGATATAAATGTGTGTATACGTCTTATGTGTGCATTTTGTTTGTTTCATTTTGTGTGTGCTCTCTGGGCTCCATGAGCTTGTCAATAAGAGTTAAAGGACTCCAGAAGAGCAGATGATTCTCCAGGGTGTACAATGACCCTTTGCGCTGAAATGCAAAGTGTGTTGGAGAGAGCCTTCACAAGCTATCAGTCAGCATGTGTTTGTCCGTGCTTGTGCATTACAAACATGCGCTTTGGCCCAAAAAAAAAAATGCGCTTGTGTCATTTTCAATGCATAAAGGCACGCATGTGTGTAAAAGTGTGTGTTAAGCCATTGGTATTCCGTCGCCCTGAGCAATCCATGGCCAAACAGATCCCATCATGTTTGTGTTGGGAGAGCAGATAGGCTTCATTCCCTCCAGGCTTGCTGCGTGCTGATGCTCCATTCAGCCAGTTTGGATGGATTACAGCATCCATTTTCGGTTCTTTGGACCTGCGCTGGCTTTCGTGGCTCATGGTGGTTTTTTGTTTGGGAGGTTTGTTTGGATGCAGCGCTGCAGAATTGCTTCAGTGTCCACTATGTGCGTGCTTGCTATTGGCCAGAGAGTTGGATGCCATACAGCATGTCAGCCAGGACTGAAATAGTTTGCTTCTTCTGGAAAGAAACAGCAAACCTTTTTATTCAGCCTTACTCCCAACGCGTCAAATACAGACATTTGTTCAGTGCCCCTCGGCGTATAATACCAGCTGTCAACAAACTCCAATTTAAACCACTAACAGTCAAGTTAACGTTCTTTTCCTCAACCTAACTAAGAGGTTCTGCTGCCTTAACCTAACTTCCTGTGAAGACGGAAGTTTATTTTGAAAAGACACACCATTCCTGCCACGTCCAAATCTGTCGCTAGAGGGGTACGTAGAGCGTCATTCTTTGAAGCTTCGGGCCGATAACAAACTGTATTGGACGAGTTGGAAGTGAGAATGTGTTGTTAACTCTGGTGCAGAAGTGTAGTAGTTTAACAACCAACTCAATAATATAACTCACAATTCATGTACGCAAACAAGTGAACAAAAAGCAGAACAACACTATTCATTGGTTTCTTTGCAGAATGAAACAGGGAATTGCTTGAAGGGAAAATACAGTTTATTACAACTAAGTAAAGCCGCCCCCATGTTTACTAAAGTAAACCTAGGACAGCTGGTTTCAACCTCTGTGATCATCAGACTGCTTGGCATCAATCAGACGTGATGTCGTTGAGTTTTTGACCACGAGTCGTGCAATAGAGGGATGTTTGTACAAATGGGTCCTTGTTCTGTTTAATTCGTACACATCAGTGTTAGTTAGTGACAAGAATGTGGGGAAGACGAGGACTGCTGGCAAGTAAACATGGTGAGAATAATTAAAATCAACTTTGGTTTTGGTGAGAAACAATGAATGCAAACATTACTTTTGTTATTACATCTCCACGGGGCACCTTGAGTTGCAGAAAGACGTAGAAGCTGTTTAATCCTCTTTGGTAACAGTGACTCTCACAAAATTAAGCTGACAAGGAAAAATTTAACAACAGTCAAGTTGAACAATGACTTTTTAGTGAGATTAAAATGTGTGTTGCTATTCTCAGGGTTGTCAAATTCGCACTGCTAATAAAATAAAATACGACTGGAGCTAGAATGGATGTCAGCTGCTCAAAGGTCTATTTAAACCTGTTAAGAAATGCAGAGGCCAGGTGCTCACACGCACTGCATTCTGGGAACTTAAGGGTGCTCTTGAAGATGAAAAAGACTGCAAACCAAGTTGTACTCTCGGACAGACGTGAGGTTAAAATGTATTTAGTCTGGCATATAAACACTTCAACATTTTGCCTTTAAACACATGTCAAAGCAGTGCAGCTTCTCGTGTTGTTTGTCAAATGAAGTCATCAATAAATAATATAAGACTGTAGTCTATTTTTTTGTGTTTTTGACAGCTTGCACCTTCTGCAGACACTGAAAGAACTTGGAAAGAGACGACCTTTAACACTGCACTTTTTGGGTAAAAGCTACATTATCGGGGGGAAAAACTACACTGATATCCCTGCTGTCACTGAGATCTACAACCAATGATAATAAAGTATTTGACTGTGCCTTTCACCCAGGTGAGGTTTATTTTACAGCCGTGCTATGAAGTGATACAGTACCGTGATGTCTGCAACTAGAAAAGCAGGTCATATTCCTGGTAAAATATTCACGCTTCCAGTGATGTATTCACATTAAATTGCGTCAGAGCGGAGAGAAGAAGCCTTCACACTGATCGCCTCAAACTCTCATCCTTTGGCCACTGTCATGTCTCATTGCATACTGAGATGTTGCAGAGTGTGTGTGTGTGTCAGTTTGCTGTTTCACAGAACTAGATGGGAGGTCGAGCATCCCTCAAATGCTTTGTTGACCTTGTTAAGCTCCTCTGCTCTCTCTCTCTCTGACTCTGTCCTTTCGTCTCTCTTTGTTCCACCACGCGGATGCAAAGTGGAAATGATAGTTTCCACCGGGTGTTTTCATCTAATGGACGTCGTCCTCCGAGTGTCTGTACCCCCAAGACGTTCTACAGATTTACACAAGTAATAGCCTTCTGCTCTGCAATCCCCGTTTCATTTATTTTTTTTGTCTCCTGCTTTAATCTGAGTATCTCCCTCTTTCATCTGGCCCTTGACTCCTGCTCGGTAGTTTCTTACAAAGCGCAGCCGTTAGCTCCTTTGTTTAGTTTGCTTCGCACACAGCCAGGGAGGTTGGGATTTTTGTGTTTTACAAGTGTTTATTTGTGCTCACCGAGGAGTCCAGCTAGGAAAACAGAAGGCAGCGCATGGTTCCCCCGGGAGAAGTCGAGCTTGCCAGATACCAGAATCACAAATCAGTGATGGAGGGGGGAAATGTTGCTGCTGTATATCTTTTCAGACTATTGCTCTGGGCCAAAGGAGGTCTGGAGTTTGCTTCCTCTCTTTCCCTGTGAAATTAAGGTAAATACGTGTTGGCAGAGATACTGATTGCTTGTTAGTGTCTCTGCCATGTAAAGGGGTCAAACACCATCTTTGTGTGGTAACCACAGAGACTCTGCTGTATTATTCGTATGGTGCTGTTAGGCATCATCTCAGCACTATTCAGTCTGTACAGCACCAATGATTAAAAGTTTATTTTGAAGGAATAATTTGACACTGATTCACTATTTTGCCAATTAATACAACAAGGTCGATACCATTCTCATGCCTCTAGATCATGTATGAAGCTAGAGCCTGGCGGCGATTAGCTTAGCTTAGCATAACTGGAAGCAGGGGGAAACGGCGAGCCTGGCTTTCTCCAATGTTCAAAGAATTTGGCAATTAGCTCCTTTAAAGTTCACGGAATTTCCTATTTTATCTGGTTAGTTTTATCCGTCCAAAGAAAAGGAAATATAAAAAAGAAAAGTTGTTGTTTTATTGGGAGTTACGTACGGTAATCATGTCCCGCTAACATGAGACTTTCTCAAGTCTTGATGTCGACCTGAGGTTTCCGCACGTATTCCCACTCAGACCTGTAGCAGAGAAGAAGAGCTTTTTACAGAGCCTGTTCCGATGTTTTCCCCTTGCTTCCAGTTTGTATGCTAAGCTAAGCTAATTGGCTCCTGGAAAAGCTGAGAGTTGTACCGATAATCACATCTAACACTTGGCAAGTCAACGAAAAAAGCTAATTTTCAAAAATGGTGACCTATTACTTTCCAATAATAAGTTAAAATTAAAAATAAAATTAAAAAATACGTAAGCAGTCATACAAAAATAGATATTTAAAAAAATAATTTTGCTTCACTCCCATAGAAGTTGCATGTCTACAACAGTCACACTCACTTTATTACTACAAGCAGCTTAGTGCACAGCACCTCCACTATGCACTGACATTTGCTGACATTATTGGATGGTGGAGAAACAAGTTTGGCTCAGATAAGTTTCGCTGTCATCCGGAAGCCTATGGGGGCGCCGCTGCTGCTCAGTCAGTGGACAGCCGAAATGAATTCCTCATAAACAGAGTGGACATTGTGGATTACTTTCTGTGACGTGTTGTCAGTGTCAGGGGGGATTAGTGTTATAGATATGAGTCCACCTATGAGGAAATTAAACAAAACGAGGCAGATTGTCAGACTATCGCTTGGCTTCCAGGAGCAGCGCCGCTAGACTGAGCCGCCGGGAGCCAACTGGTAGTATCAGTGCTCCAGTTTCCCGACAGTGCCAGCACAAAGTGAGTCACTGTGTTGGAGAGTTTCACTGTGGACTGTGTAACTGATGCCAACACAGAGGGGGGGCTCCAAACTTTTCTCAGAGATGCAGTGAAGTAAAACATCTCCAACTGGGAAAAGACAATATATTTAAATATATTGATACATTATGTAACAATGCAGATTTTGCTGTTGGTAAGCAAAATATGGCTTCGCTGGCTGGTAATGGGAACAGCGCTTCGCTGTTTGTCAACCCAAATCACACTAGTACATGTCGACGCTGTAGAGATGGCGCTGAGGTCTTTTATTTAGTTTAGTGAACTACATAGAACACCAGAATAGCCGAGCGTCCTCATAATCAGTGAGCAAAGTTTCCACGGATGCAGTACAGTAGCTCCACAGAGACTACACACATCACAAAAATGAATTCAGCAGTGGTTTCATGAACAGCAGGGGAGGTCAAACACCTTTCTATAGCCTCAATTACCTCCTCAGAAGTGGATTATGAACCGCCTTCAACAGAGAAGTGAGTTTTCTTTATATTGCAATTTAATATTATCAAGAGGATATGAGGATTATGACTTTACAGATATGAACAGACCACCAATGGGGCATCATGGGGTATCATGTGTCCATGAATCACAGAAATCTCCAAATTTCTTCAGTGTACCGTAGAACAATAAGCTGCAACAAATCCGACATATTTGCCATATTACCATTGAGATATTATGGTCTCATTCACTAGTTTCAAGTCTTCTTCAATACAGCATGATGTTCATTTTGTAAATTATGGTCCATTTAGAGTCACATAGACCATAAAGCAGTGGATGCTTTAGGGCGGGGCTACCTTGTGATTGACAGGTCTCTACCACGGCATCACTCCTCCAGAGTCCAATACATGAAGCAATATTTTACACTTGAAAATCTGTCAAACCAGAAAATAAAAGAACATCCAATGGCATTCATTCCCTGTATTAATTTGTTCATGTTAAAATAATAATAATAATTCATATTTTTGTTGACGCAAGTTCAAGTTTCAGAATCAGTATCGGGCTGGAAAACATCTGTATTTTGTAAAACCTATGTACAACTAGTACAACAATGAGTTTGATGGCGTCTTGTTGTTGTTTTATTGTCGAAATGACTACAACTGTCATGGCTTCCTTACTGCACTCCTTGGTCTGTTGCAATGTAGACATTGTATTATTCAATCGCTTCGGTTTTTAGTGTAGTTTCCGCGACTAAACCCCACCCCACACCCTCCATCCCACACACTTGTCTTTCTGTCGTGCAAACTTTGTCGCTAGATGAACTCGGGTGCCACTACTAGTACAACTTTTTGAAATCTTTTTTTCCTTCTGTCTTGTATCTTTTTCTACACTGTAGCAAGTAAGACTTCAGGTACGTCCGCCTGTTCTTTGCTCCCCCGCACTGACTGTCACATATTGTATCTACCTGCCGGTCTGACTCTCTCGTCCTTTGATGGCAACGTTTTTTTACCTTCTTTATTCGTTTCAAACTCACGAACACGCACACACAGCTCTTTTCCTGGCACTCCTCCGCTGATGCAAGGTGTAAAACAAGAGATAATGGCGGCATTTCATAAATAATGCAGAAAGAAGAGTCAGATGCCTCTTTGTGTGTGTGTGTGTGTGTGTGTGTGTGTGTGTGTGTGTGTGTGTGTGTGTGTCCATATCATGAGAGTGAGACTGCCCTGTCAGCACTAACACTCCTCCTCCCCAGCACCTCCCTGACATCGAAAAGAGACCCCAGGTTTAATCCCCTCTCCCCTCCTTCCTTCCTTTCTTTCTTTCTTTGTCTTCCACACAAACATACACACAGCACACGCTCACCTCCACACATTGCTCAGACACCCTCCATCAGGTTTTAATCTCAGCAGCGGTGCTCCTGCAGCGTGCTCCTCTTTTCCTCACTGGTTAAGAGAGAGCAGACAAATGACTCATTTTATGGTGCAGAAAAATTACCGCCTAAGAGATATTACAAGGTGTATGTATACATTTATTGTAGGAGGAGATGAGATTTAGAGCACATTTGTGTGAGAGAATAACAAATAATGGGGGGAGAGAGTGTGCATGTGAGGCTGTTTTGCAAATGAGAGAGCCTTGGCGGAATAACAGTTGTTCTGCGTCCTGTACAGATGGCTTGACATACAGTGTATAGTGTATTGTATACGGTCTCACATGCCTCCAGGATACGTTGTTGCTCGAATCGATCGTGAACAGAAGAGGAGGATGAGGAAGCAACAGTGAAAATCTATTGCAGCGTGCAGGATATATGCTCCCTCTCTGAGAAAAATGCACTTTAGCAGCTTCTTGGTTCATTGGTTTGGCCCGGGAGGGAAGACATTACGGGTGTGATGCCGGACCTTTTTTCGATCAAGTCTGTTCTCAATGTGCTCGCTTGGGCCAACCCAGAAGGAGGCACAGATGCTCGGCAGAGGCAAACCAGAAATGAGAAAAAACTACCCAATGATTTAGCTTGCAGGAAGATATTTACTCCAATAAGTCTTCCTAAATTGCTTTCAATTGAACAAATTGATTTGACTGATTTAGTCCAAAATGACCCATCCAAAGCATAAATACTGGTCGAATGTGTCTTTAGCAGGTAACACCATAATGTCTTCACATCTCATCAGCCAAAAAGTTTTGAGAGTATTTAGAATTAAAAGAAATCCACGCTGACTATTGACCCTTCGCTCAGTCCCGCCCTTAATAGCAGACTGGCCAATTATACCGTAGAGTTTGCTTGTCATAAGCGTGAGACATAAACCTAGATCATTTTAGTGATTTAGTGATTTAGGAAAAACAAATGCTATTGTTTTTGTGGCAAGAGCAGTCTCACTTATCAAATGCAATCTTTATCTTTTTAAAATTTGTGGGAGCTTCTGAAAATATTCACTCCATATGTGCGAGGTTGTGTCTCCTTTCTGCAATGTTGACTTGTATTTTCACCAGTCGTCGTTTGAATGATCCAGTTTTATTCAATACCGAGCCACACACCGTATCATCGCTCTCCTCATCGTTTACAGTCTATGAACGGTTCAATAATTATTTATTAGATGCAATGTTACATTCCTTTTGTTGCAGTGAGTGGGCTGAATTCTTTTAACGAAGGGAAAATGTGACAATGTCTTTGATTTGTTGTAAAATGTAGATCTCAAATTGAAACATTTTGACGACACTGTATCAAACAGGCTTCTGATTTGCTCATTGTTTCATTGATTTCACACAGCAGTTGTATTTAAACCAACCTTCAGCAGTGCATTTGTGTAAGACACTGTTGATCACATCTGACATGCATAGAGGCTTAATGTTACAGCAGCAGTGGGGACCGTCACTGGATACCATGATGCTACCTCGATATTTTGATGTACTGCTCCATAATGCACATCAGTTTCTGTTGTGTGAGCATAAAAAAACTCCTCTAAATGTCATATTTTGGTCCGCGGTTTCCTGATGATTAATTTGGCTCAGAGACCACACTATCCTGCCTCAGCAGAAACAGAAAGGAGCTCAAATGAACAGGTCCTGACCTCCTAATCTCCCAGTCGTGGGAAAAGAATGCGCTACAAGGTTCCCTATGAATTCCATTTATCGACTCTTTCTGAGTTTTCTTTTTGCAGAACTAAATGACGAAATATATCTCTGAGCAAAGAGAAGCCTTTTGAAGAGTTTATTTCCGGAGTGCAGCAGGCGAGCTGGTGGTGGTTTGATGCTCGTTTATTCCCGGTTTTTCAACAGACACACTGGACACTGGAGCGTGTTTTGAACTGCACGCTAGCTGAATGTCATGGTCTGTACATCTGAATGACAGGAGGGCTGCTTATCATTTTCCTCATCGTCAGGCTACTGACATCTGTCACCTTCAGTCTTTCATCTTCTCTCTATCTAACACACACCTATACACACTCGCACACATGCACACACTGTTCTGCTGGCGCCGAGTCTCCACTTCCAAAGCATCTCTGCCACTTATCTCCCTCATCACTCAAACCGTTTCGCAGTAGCACTCCTCCTTCCTCTGCGGCGCAAGGGGAACGAACGGAACGAGGCGGGCGAAAAAGGGAAAGGGAAGACAGAGGGGACGATTCGTTCATTCGGGAGGCCTCATATGTTCTGAAAGGTGCTGCTTTGGCAGCAAAAACTTTCCCGTGACACGTGTCCAATTGATACTTTGAAACGGCTGCCCACTCAGCAGAAGTGATGGGACAATTCCCCTCGTCTGCAGATTGGGAGATGAGAGTGTGATGTTAAGGAGGAGAGAGCTGTGGAAGTGCCGCCGCCAGCATGAAAGCTCAAGATATCACCTGCAGCCGTTGTCAGGGTTGTTTTATCGATTTTCATCCACTTCCCCCTCATCATCGTCAATGCCGCCCACACTGTCAGACCCACCGCCGTCATCATCATCATTATTTACACAAGTGCCATCCATCATGATCATTATCTTCTCCAGCATCTACATTGTTCATCAGCATTTGCAGAAACTTAATGTACAAATACTGTAATTGTCATCATGATGGCGGTAAGGTGCAGCATCGAGTGATTGGTGGAAATTGTGAAATTGAGGAGTCATGAAGCTTTAGTGTACATTTCCTTCCTGATGTAAAAGGTGCTAAATTTGAACTTCAGAGCATTAATATCGAAGCAAACAACTGTTATCTATGTAAAGATATTGTGGAGTAAAATAACGCTGAAGCGTAGCACCCACTCTCCGGTTCCCCCTCATGTTAACACAGTTGGCATTGCCAGCACCTTTTTTTATAAAGGGTCCATCTGGAACCCTTTAAGAGGGTTCTACCTAAGTCCCAACAGAAAGGGTTGTGCCCAGAACCACCAATGAAAGGTTCCACCCAGAACCCCGATGAGTGCTTCTACAGAAAACCCTTGTAATGGTTCCACTCTGTGCCCTCTGTAGAGGTTCTATCGAGAACACTTCCACCTTCCAAGGGAGCTAACAAGAACCAACCCAAGGGATTTTAAGGAGAACCCTATCATAGTCCAAGGGTTTCATCTAGAACCCATAGACTGTATATAAGAAGTGGACGTAGTCATCGTGGCATCACTCATTGGTTTGTGGACTGCCGTTTTGAAGCCTTGAGTTCGATGATTTCACCGTCTACATTTTGGATTACGGCCGTCGCCATGTTGTTTTTTTCGCAACCAATGAATGAAAGTTACCGTATTTGGAATGTGGAGGAGTGACGTATAGACCCCATAGACGGCTCTGTCGCTCACAGTAACCTCGTCCTAAAGCATCCCCTGCTTTATGGTCTGTTTGACTCTAAATAGACCACAATCTACTAAATGAACATCATGCTGTATTGAAGTACTGAATTGTTTACTGAGGTAATAAATCAAGTGAGAAGTAGAGTCATTTTCTCAAATGACTTCTTTTGCATCCGGAGGAGTCGCCCCCTGCTGGTCAGTAGAGAGAATGCACATTTTAAAACCTGGCTGCAATGCAAATGATAGGGACTCTTTAAACTGGACGGAGAAATCAGTTCTCGATTAGACCTCAATGTGGACACTGAAGATGCATGTTGATACCAGGTGTAATTGTATTCAGGTTAAACCATATCAAGATCCCATGTGGCTACAACATGTATTTTAATTCAAGGTGTAAAAAGGTAGAGAAAGACAAAAACTTCCAAATATTGACGTTCCAATATTTGGACATCATGATATCTCTTATTTAGTTGAATTCATGTTTCATGAAATTCTTTTCCCTGCATATTGCCCATCTATGCAACGAAACAACTACAATAAGTGCTAAAATGTGTTTCAATTATTACTATCTGCCTGATTATGTTATTACTGAGCAGTTAGAGTGCATTCTGTTATGGAAATGCTCAATAACGATAAGGCCACTACAGCAGAATGGGGCTATTTTGGAATGGAAATGGGAAATTTGCTGTAATGATCCTTTCGACATGACAGAAGAAAATATCGTGAACCTCCAAATGATTTCACAAGTTAGAGGTTCTTTACGATGCAGTTTAAAGTCCTAATGTAACATAAAAACATAACAACAAAAGGAATGAACAACATGGAAGCCTGTTTTTCCAGCTTGCAAACACACACACATTGTGTGTGCACTGAACTACAACAGTGTTACGCACACCCAAAAGCAGTATTATGAACTCAATCTATGCATATCTAATGTGGGCTACATTGTCTCAACTCATCACTTGCTGCTATAAATATAATCTTAGCTCTACCGTTTGTCAGCAATCTCTGCAATAGAATCAGTGTAATGCAGCATGAATGCACGCCTGAGGCACTGATGTGCAAATAGTTCTTTATTACTCTAGTTTTGCTCTTATTCTCAGTTACCAACTCATTTCTATGCAGGTCATACGACTGCTGCTGACATTTATAACAGGGTGACCTTAAACCGGGAGGAATGCACTTATGTAATAGCAAAATATATATTTAAAATTGGTAATTGGATAGACATTTTCATATGAGCTTAATTGTGCATAATTAGGGTTACAGACTCAAGTATAATTGTTTAACCTTGCTGAGTGGAACAGGACTAAGACTGAGAGGCTGTATTTAGGCACAGCAGTGCTTTGAGCTAAACTTGCTGACAATGAAAACACGCTGCTGTTTACATTCCTCCTGATGCACTGCTGTGTTTTGTTTTGTCACGTTTTTCTTCATTACATTTTGTGACATTATCCTTGAATCTTGAATTAGGATACATCATCCATGAATGTCCGTATGAAAGTTTTCAATTTGGACCACACTGGAGGACTGACTGACAGGTTAACGTGTCTATCCGTAGAGCCATGACGCTAGCATGGCTGAAAATAAATTGAAACGAAAACTCAGGATTTGGAGGCCCCTCGGTGCCATGAGGCCCTGTGCAGCCACAGCTCTGCAACAAACTGTGGTCTAGAGGCACAACTATACAGAGTGGAAGCCCGACATTCACTGTGACGGTGAGTTTGCAGCTCACTTAGCGTTAAATAAAAACAGTAAGAACACGTAGACGGATCGTCGGAGCGTTTGAAAGCTCGACCGTCCCTGCGTAAAATACCGCAAGTAGCCTCTTTAGATCGAATCAGTCACACTTTGATGCCCTCGACTGTAGCATCACTTCTCAGGGGAGAGGGGAATGTGCTGACTTTCATTTACTCACACACACACACACACACACACATACACAAGCAGACAAACACAGTGAACTCAATAAGAAGATTACGATGGCTCTTTTTCGGTCTCAGCTCAAGGGGGAAGATTACCAGATTCCCACAGCAAATTAGCTCAAATGAATGGTTGATTATCAGTGAGAAACATGGTGGCAGTGGGATGTGATCATCTCTTGGTTGGCTTGATTCATCATGTAATCAATGAGACCAGCTCGGATTGCATTACACATCGCAGTGGTGCGGAGAGATTTACTAACCTGCTTCCGGCCAGGAGATGCATTCTTAATGATTTATTTGTTTAACTGTAAATAGCAACAAAAAAACAACTGGATGCTTTAGCTTAAAAAAAAAAGCAGATATCCTGCAGATATGTTTTCCCCTGCATGGCTGTCAACCGTCTTCATCCGCTTCTCCTTGTCTCCCTGTCTCCCTTTCTCTCCGTCTCATCTCTCCCAGGTGTTTATTTACAACACAAAGACGCCGCTTTAATGATGCCGCAGGGTTGTCAATATAATCAGAGAGCGATCCTCTTCATCTCCGCGAGCTGTCAGAAAACAAAAAGGCCTACAAGTTACAGCTGCAGCGCCGGCAACGTGAACTGGCACCCACGCCGAAAGCTCTCTTTCCACCGTGTTACCGGGACAAAGATACGAACAAAAGCCCTGTCAACACAGTTTGACATTCTTTGGTTAGATCCCTCTGTGTGTAGTGTGTTTACATCTGCTAACAGACGTCTCTTTTTCAGCCTCTGCTAATCATCGCCGCTGATGACAGATTTCGGTGCATTGTGGGAAACGGCTTGAAAAGATCAGCCGGCTTTGGAGTAAAAATAGACGATCTATCCTTGATGCTATTTTGTTTTTTTTTGTTGTGAATATTTAAAGCTTTGAGTTTGACGGTGTGTGCACACACACGTGTGTGTGTGTGCGTGTAATTACTGGCATTTGTGTGGCGCAGCATCTCTCATTACAGTCAAGAGGCTTGCAGCGAGGACAAGGTCAAGGCTCAATTCATCATCGTTTGCTACTCAGGGCAGAGTGTGTTAGCCGGTGCTGTGGCAGACACTTAAAAATGGATTCATACAATTTGAATATAAGTCAAACTGAAATTTGAAGGCTCAGTTTTGTGTTAGGAAATATGAACAACTCTTTTTTTCATGAATTGAATGGAACGTTTTAAATATTTATCCCCAGTCCAGCCCAGCGTTCAGGCCGTTGGCCGACTCTTCGTCTCTTTGCCCCTCTGCGTCTGATACCGAGGCACAAGGCCTCCTTTAGCTCTGTCGGATGCAGGGCGGTCGTATTTGAGCGATGAGGACGGGTTGTTGCAGCGCAGACATTCTCTCCTCTGCTGTGTGTCGAGTGGCCTTGTGTCGGTAAACCGAAAAAGACACACGAGCGGGGGAGGCCTTTGGCTGCATTGGTTGCACAAACTTACTTTTCTATTCATGTGAATGTTTTCTATTCATGTGAATGAGCCTGAGACCGAGCTGCTGGGACGCAGGGTCAAATGAAACACTAGTGCACTTGCTTTATAGGGGTCCATTGATGTGGAAGCAGTGCGGAAGATCCAGGAAATGGATCTATTGCTCGTGCAACGGGAAGCAGTTTGGACATAGAAACACAATCACCACATAGACTGAATGAAGAGCTAGACTTGACATGTTTCCTTGTATGTTCAACTCTTATTATTTTGTTTTGATACATTTTGTTGGAAATCAGATTGGAATTTGAATCTTGGTTTGGTCTTTTAGCCAGATTGATGTATTTTAATTTGACCCAAAGGAGCCATTTGTGTTGATGGCAAATAACCCAACTGTCAAAACGTACAGCAGCAGTTAGTCCTCTTGTGACTTCAGCACATGATTCCAGTTATGACACTTAAAAGCTGAGTCCAGGCGGCATCAGGACGTAAGATACAAAATCAGAAACAAATACAAACCGTTGGCGCTGCAGTGATGTTATTGGCTCATTTTGGTGGCTGCCTAAACAGATATTAGACCAGTGAAGTGAGTACAGTTAGTTGCACTAGGGGGCTGGTCAGCATCATGGTAGGAAAACTGAAATTACTTCTTTTTGTGTAGTTACAAAATCATCAGGGATAAATATGCTGATTTCTCAGCAAAAACACATTCTAATTTAATTTCAACTTCAAAGGCAAGTTTATTAGGAATAATCAAAAATGACACGTCTTGAAAAAATAAAAGAAGCTCCTCCCACCTCTCTGAGAGTTTTCTCCCCTCCAGTGCCTTCATTAATGACCAGATGCCTGCTGATGAAACCAGCAGTGCTTTGCGGGCAATCTCAAGTCTCCAACACGATTCAGACCTCGCCGCTCCGCCTGAGTATCACACGGCTTCTATCAAATCAAAGTCTGCGAGTTTAGACAAATAAGTGACAGTTTTTGCGCTAAATGGAACTAATTGGACGTCATAATACATTTAGATTTGCTGTTTACGTCCCTCCGTCTCGACACATCGACAACCGTCTGATATCGTTGCGAGTGAGCTCATTTCAACTGTGTGTCGGCAACAAAAGCGAGAGAACAGGCGAGTAGAAGTCGAAACTGTGTTTTCGTCTTGCAACTATTCCAGAAAGTTCCCTAATTAGGCCTATCTAGGTGCTTCATATATCAAAAGAGAGAAAAAGCAAGGAGCCCCCCGTGTTGGAAATCTCAGATTTCCTATGAATAAATGATGAAATATGAGACAGACAGAGCAATTATTAGCTTTCTTAAACATCGTTTACACACCAAACAGGCTCTACATAATACATGGGGCTGTTTTTAATGGCGGAGATCAAAGAGAATCAAAGCCCCGGCGGTGCCACTGTTAAACTGACTGCAATTAAATAAATCATAAACAAAGAGCAGGCATGTTGTGGTCCAGGGACCCACCGAGTGTGTCCCCAGTGAAAGACCCTGATGTGATTGGACCACGGGTGTCCCTCTGGACGGCAGCTCGAGAGTTGTAAATATTATGAAAACTCATTTGTAATAAAGAATATGATTAGATGGTTTCGATCCAGCTGCATTATTATGCTTATTGCCTCCGCACGTTATCTGGCCTCTAGACGGGCCCCGAATTCAATAACATCCCGGCAGCCATTTTGTGTCAGTCAGTCAAACAAGTAAATTGCTTGTATGGCAATCAGCTCGCCCGCCTGCCAGTGAGCACTGACAGCGCTGTGATTGCTCTCTAATGCCTCACTGTTTTACTGTCACCGCTCCAACGGCAAGCGCAGGAGATGCCAAAGACCAAGTGTGTGTGTGTGTGTGTGTCTGAGTCTGTGTGTGTGTGTGTGTGTGTGAGAGCACGCTCATGATAACTCCTGATCTCTCTAAATTCAACACCTTTGACCCGTCATTCCGCGACAGAAGTGATGCCGATAACGAAACCAAACACCAAGCTGTCTTTTTCAGCACAGAGCGTGTGTTCGTGTGTTTGTGTGTGTTTGTGTGTTTGTGTGTGTGTTTGTGAGATGACAGTTCAGGGATTTAGGGAGTGGCGGGTGAGAGAAAGCCGAGTTGTGCGCTTTTTTTCAGCTGTGTGCGTGCGTGCGTGCGTGCGTGTGTGTGTGTTGGGCTTCCGATATCAGGACAAGGATGGAGAGTTGATAGGGCTCAAGATTACAAGAGAGCTTTCAATTTTCAATTTTCTAAAGCCCCCCCCCCCCCCCCTCCTCCCACTACTCCAGCCCTGATTTATTCCACTCTAACAACGTGAACGCAGACTCAAACATATGCAGTGGCAGACAGGTCACACCTAAAGTGACACTCTCAGTTTCACCAGCGAGTAGAGTATTCAGGATTCTTCAACTCTAAATTAAAAAGGTTGGCTTAGTTTTAGTTTTTTTTAAATAATTTTTTTTTAAAAAGAAGAAAATAAGCAAACAATGTGCGTGATGAGCGTTGCAACATTCTGCCTCTAAACATCATTATATTTTACAGCAGACTGTGACAAACGCCGCGTGACTGTGACGAGCAAATCGCGTTGGGCTTCAGGGAAAAAAACGTGTAGAACAAATGTGGAGGACTGGGAGAAACAAGCAGCAGTGGAAGTACAGTACGACCACACGCAGAACATTTTTAAATATTCACTATTACTATAACTGAAGCTGGGAGAACATACTGTATATAAGACATTAATCATATCACAGGGAGCTCCTTGTACATGTGCATATACTGTATGCATGTCCAATTTAAGATTTCCACTACAACACATGAATTCTAAAAATATCCGTGTAAAATGACTTTCATTTGGCAGATACTTAAGTCCAAAGTGATTTACAATAAGTGCAATCGACCGCTGTAGGAACAAGAGCAAGATGTCACCAAATCTTTTCACATATGCGTTAGTTGTGTGATCTGTGCAGCCCAATTAGTTTCCAAGACCCTTCTAAGACAAACGAACAATACAATATACTGAGAACACAGAGAGTTTCTGTGGATGTCTCGTCCACTGTCACTAATAGAAATACAAACTTTAAGCTATAACGTTTAACAGCTAGATTTCAAATCCACAGAAAGGTGAGATTTTTGGAGACAAAGGTACACTAGCTTCACATGACAGTTGTGTTTGTTAGTCAGTGCCACAGATCATGAAACATGCCAACTGTCTGTGGTGCTGCACATTGCACTTGTTGATTTACAGAAATCTCACGCCGTGTTCTAACGTCAGGAACATTGAGCCGTATTGATACTACCCCCAAGTGGTAATATCAATACACCCCACAGCCACCTAATCCATCTGAGAGACCGACAAACGGGATTAGGGAGTAATACATGGAATGCCTTTAGGTATCAGGATTTTTAAGTAACCCTTTAAGTAACCCTCCCATATGACAATAAATATTACCCTAATAGTGGATTCAGGTAAGCAAATGTGGAAAAGTTCCTTCAGAATTCATTCATGCCTGTTTTATTTCTTACAAATGCTGACAGACTTAATCCCATCTCTTAAAAAGAACTCGCCATTTAGCTTTTAGAGCTGCTGCTGTTAGTCTCCTCTGTACTGAGATGATGCTGTTACTCAACATAGTGTTAAGCAGAAGTATGAGTTTAGTTTCTACTGCTACAGTGAGCAGCAGACGGACCTCCGGGAACTATGTATTGTGTTAACCCCCGCACCTTTAGCCCGGTGCTAAACCTTGTGCAAACTAAATGTGTCTACTTTGGTGGGTTTTCATCACCTTTCCATTCTTGTGAGGACAATGGGAAGCTAATAAGGTTAAAAAAAAAAAGAAAAAGATGTACACACACACACACACACACACTACTGTAGCCTGCAGCTCTAAAAGAAAGAGCAATCAGGGGTGATACATTGGCAAATGTCAAACAAGGATTAATGGATTAATAACATTGTTAAGTATCCTCCGAGTAGTGTCTCTGTTGAAGTTTCCGATTTCTTTTTTTTTTTCAGCCCTCCCTCCGTCCTCTCTCTTCTCCGCTTCACTAATAGGCAGCGTGAAGGGAGCTGGGGACGTTAAGAACCAATCTCACAGACAAAAAACTCTCGGCAGAATTTAATCTCTCCGTCCTCTTTCTGTCTATATCTGACAGCACCGCTCTCCAGCTTCCCAGTGTGTGTGTGTGTGTGTGTGTGTGTGTGTGTGTGTGTGTGTGTGTGTGTGTGTGTGTGATGGCAGTGTGTTCTCCATCCTGGGTTATTGGGGCTTCCATTAAACCACACTCAGTGTAATCAGCAGAGAATTATGGGCGCCAGGGGCAAAAATACTCTGTTAGTCTTATCTAGGTCTGTGTAAGTGTATTAATGTGTGTGCGTGTGGATATTTTCTTTTCCGTTTGCATGCGTGCAGGTTTTGCAGAGACTAGTGCATCTGTGCAGCGATGTACTGAGGTTAAAGAAGAACATTTCCTCCAAATTAAGAATTAATTTTGACACCTAGTGGACCTATAGAGCGGAAGTCCCCCTCGAACACACTGCACTGGCCAATTAAAAAATCTGAGGGCTAATAGGACTGCTGCAGTCTGTCAAATGATTATCTAGAAAGTGTCTCGCTGCGGTACTTCCAATGAAATGCATGGGTGGCAATTCAGCCAACGCCAAAGTGGCAGTCGCTTGTTAAAGCCTCCAGCACCATGAAGTTGTTTATCATAACGCACGTCTTCAGTTTCACGTTTTCATAGCTATTCCCCACATCCCTATATGTGCCGTTTTACTCACTTATGGCAAAGAAATTTGACCAAGTTGGAGAGAAAAAAAGAAAACTCTGGGAGGACCTTTCGCAACCTCACGTCGTTCCTTAAATCAGCAGTAATATTGCTGACGGGACATTCTGCGAGGGCATATGTGAGTGAGTTATTCCTCCTCTGGATTCTAATAGCAGCTCCTTACTTAGAGAGGTCAGCCTTAATTTCCACAGGGAGTGATAATTACATGGGATTCTGGCTCCTCCTGTGGCCTCCTCACCACAAACACCCCGTCTCAACGGAGGTTAGCTTCACAGTGTGCTCTTGACTTCATGCTAATCAGCTCCGTTTTTAAACCCAACGCGGAGTTGTCACTCGTTCGCCGCCTGTCTTTCCTCAGCCGCGTCCACAGTTGCATTGTTTTCATTCTACCCACTGCTATTTCCCCATTGCAACATCGTAACTGTAAGAGAGATGACAGGGATGATTGGAACTCCGACTGCATGATGATTGCCTGATGATTACAAGTATGCCATTTGCATTCAGCAGCTCGCCGCTCGATGGAAAGACGGCTCCACACCTCAATCACTGGAGCCGTGCGCCCGTAATAAATACACGACAGGCCGTTAAGACAGAGAGCCCAAGTCATGTCTTTTGCATAACAAACATGCTGAGGAGACGGAGAACTGCGAGGGAATGATGCACTGTAGTTTGGGGAGCTCGCGCTGCTGTGTAACTCAACTCTCTTCGCTCATCCACAGGGAAATTAACTGTGGCGAAGCAGCATTACATGAATTACCAGAGTAATCCTGTACTGACACTGCCCTAATCTGCAGAGGGATATACGGGATCAAATTGCAGCTTGCATATTTCACTGTGTGTAGCCTACAGCCGCACTTGGCAGGTGGTTCAAGGAAATAGCAAAGCAATGTACCCGCGTGACAGGAAGGTGAAGAAGTCACAGTTTGGAGTCCACAGCCACACCAGCGCGACTCTACTTATGCTAGGTGACACTTTAAGCTAACGTTAGCATGCTAGCATGCTCACAATTACAAAGCTGCCGAGCTGATCCCGAGCAGCTTGTCGTGTTTACCGTGATCACGGTCTCAGTTCAGTGTTTTAGCACGCTCGTATTTGCTAAATAGCAAACCCACACATTATCTCCCGAGGCACTGATGTGTGCAAATTGTTTTTTCATTAGTTTAGTTCCCTTCCTTTTTCTCAGTCCCTTGTTCATTCCTGTGCAACCAGTCGCACTCTTTTAGGCTGATTATTTTTCACAGGGTGACATTTCGGAGGAACTCGTGTAATAGCGAAATATCTCTAGTCTGAGAGGAAGACCTGCCTCCACCGAGCTGTAAAAGCACCTTGGATTCCTTTGTGAGTTCTTCTGGTAAAAATAAAATAATGTATGATATTAAGTATAGTCAGTTTTCTCTTTAAAAGACACTATGGAACATCAGTCAAAGATAAGGCAGTAAGAGGACTGAAGCAAACACAATATGTATCTATTATAAATGTTTTGTTAGTCTATCAATAATACTACAATGTGTTCATTTTTTTACTACACTGCTTTTCATTTTGAAGGTCCAATAACTAGTTCCAACATGTTTTTTTTTTTGCTACATTGATATGAATAAATACATATATAGTTTATATTGTACATATACACCTCGAAAAAAACATTCACGCACACAAACTTATGTGTATACTAAAAATATGTTCTTGTTTATATATACTTCTGACTGACCTCTGAAGCCAAACCTGCACCCTTGATTTATCAAAAGCTAGATGCTTAAATGCTCTCAATGACAATGTTCACATGCTGATTTTTAGCAGGTGTAATGTTTACCATGTTCACCATCTTAGTTTAGCATATTTGTTTGTTATTTAGCACAAAACACAAAGTACAGCTGAGGCTGAGTGGAGAGAAGTATTGGAGAAATTAAGATCTAGAACTAATGAAGAGTCAGGGGATCACAAAAGTCATCATCCTCTGGAGATTATCAAACGTTTAGCAATTCATGTTGAACGGGACAAGAATGGCTGTACCAAATTTCAAGACAATCCATACAATAGCTGTTGCAACTACAAAGGTCAACCTTGTGGTGGCACTAGAGAAAAGTCAAATATTCGCTGCAGTTATTTGGATATATCTTATGGAAACCATGAATATCTGTGTCATATTTTGTCCTTATAGATCCAGTAGATGTTGAACACTTTGTTGGCACCACAAGAAAGTTCACCAAAGTCATTAGAATTGATCGCCTGATAACACTTAATATCTTTACCAAACTTCATTGCGATCCATCCAATAGTAGTTAGAGACATTTCACCAAAAAATCAGAAGTAGGAAAGAGATCACAAAACGTATTACAATTCATCCTCTGGGGACTATGAATGTCTGTACAACATTTCATGGCAATCCATCCAGTAGCTTTTGAGACAGTTGACAAAATGGAGCTTGGCTAAAAATGCCCTGACAACTTTGGACTAACAGCCACAGACGCAGCTGGTATGGAAGCAGCCTCGCCATCACTTTCAGGCGGGTTGTGGGGTGATAAGCGACATGTTTCTAGATGAGCTAATCCAATAAAACCATTGCTTTGGGCCTACAACACAGATGGATGTGCTAACGATCGGCCAATCCCAGCTCCCTTGGCGCCGAGTCAACGTCGAAAAACACTTCTGTCGGTATGAGGCATCCGTCGGCCATCTCCCTTTCGGCTGATTGACGTCTAGTGCCGTGCTAATAACAACGCCGGCCCGCGGCGGTGGCTGCAAAGACAGCGAGCGCCATTAACTGGAATCAGACAAAATGCAAAAGTTTAGTCTGCGCCCGCCCACTGCAAAGCAAGGATCTAAAGGGTATGTTTCCATTTTGAAGTAAGGACGCTGATAGAATGGAATCGAGTAGAGAGACATGTGGGGAGATTATCTCATTTTACCACTATTGGACTGATGCTGATTCAGACCCAGACATGGCGAGGGAAGGATTACTGCAGGCTTTTAGAATATCTCTTGAGAAAAGCTCTTCAAAGAAGGTATTATACTAAACATCCAGCAATATCTAGTGCTCTTTGTAAAAGTCTTACCAGTGCCCTCCTCTTTGTGTCCCGCCTCTCTGTCTCCCTCGCTCCCTGTCTGTTCACCAGGGAGGCTCTAAACAGGAATGCATGAAGGACATTTGCTAATTAGCATTCCCATACACAAAAGCAGAGTAGAGGTGAGGAAGCCAAGGAGCCCGTGTGAAACAGGTGCGGAGGGGGCGCCGACGAGGCCTTATCGCTGGCACAGATGTGGTTGTCTCCTCCATGGCTGCATGGTTAATGATGAATGATTTCCTCTCTGTCTAAATGCTTGTTGTCACATCCCTGTCAATGACGGCGCGAGTTACAGTCTTGTAGGAGTAATGGGGTTGGCATGGCTCCAGCCGCGCGGCATGTATAGCGGAGAGCCGCCAACAGAGATAGGGGAGCCGTGGAAATGAAAACTGGTTTAAAATGACATTTCAAAACTTGTCAACAACAACCAGACTCCCTCCAACCTGCAATTTCTTTTTTTTTAATTAGTGATGCACAAATTGCAAATGATTTCCTCAACTTGAGCAGCTCATTTTAATAACTCTGAGGACATAATAATTTACCTTTTACAAAATTGCTTATTTTCTACTGAGACTCGTTGATGCACACTAAGCACAGCTGCAAGCAAGTCCTCATGAAAATCTTTTAATAATTAACTCAAGCTAGAGGGACATATAGTGCTTTTTACTCTACTACATATATCTGATAGCCACAGCTACTTTAGCGTTTGATTAAGACTTTACAAACAAAATATAAGACCAACAGTGTAAAGTGGTTAACATGACCTCTACTTTGACCAGCTACAACATTAAAGGCCCTGGAAACAGATTGTTTTTAAATCATCTTTGTGCTCAGACATTTTCTGTCAAAGTTTGAACAATTCTGGTTAATTCACACGGGTGATTTCTGTGTATGTGTTCATGTCTTTGCTTTTCTCACCCGTTGCACCAATCAGAAAGTGCAAATCGAAATGCCAGCTCGGGCTTTGTTTTCTAATGTTGCAAGGCCACTGTCAATCAAATCTAATGGACACCAACACTGTCCTGATGAAGAGTTTTACATTTCTTCAGAAATAATACTTTTAGTTAAACTTTAACTTTGATTGTGACTTATGAAGTCATGAATATTTAATCTTATGAGGAACAAATTAAGATTTCAAAACCAAGTTCTAAGGGGCTTTAAAATGCTTTTAATTATTTAATAATGTAATATTTATTATTATAATGCTGCTGCATTATGCATACTTTTTCAACTTTCTGTACATTTTACTTACTTACTATTTTTGAATGCAGGACTTTTACAATATATTTTTAAGCTATTATATTGCTATGCTTATATTGAAATACAGGATCTGAATATTTCTTCCATCTGCTTCTTCTTTTCTATTTGTACTGTGAATAACTTTGACATACAGGTAACAGTACCAGTATGTGTCAGTGAGCAGTGGCGTGTACTTAAATCTTAGCAGCTTTCTAAATTAGGCATGTTGTCGCGCATAATTGGGAAAGTAAAAAGAACAAAGGAGAGAAGAAGCAAGAAAAGAAGATGCAATAAAGCTACAAACGAGGCAGACAAGCTTCGTTAGGCTAGTTAGGTGAAAATTCAAGGCCTCATTGCAGTTTTAATATTGCATGGTGTGATTTAATGTGTGTTTTCCTCTTTTTAAATCTTAAAGTGAAGTTAAAATCTTCTTCTCCTTTGTCTCCTCTCATTTTCTTACTTTCAGTGAATGCCTGGTTGGTTTGTGAACATAATTGCGCTGCCATTTTGACCGGACCGTCTGGTTAAAAAAGTTTCCCTGCACATGTCGACATCAGCAAAACACATAGTATGAATGCAAAGTCTCATTCAATTAACTGACTCTTGAAGCAGGACTTTACGTCTCAAATTCTGTATTACAGCGAGCTGATTGGCTGGTGTGATTGTCCAGCTGTCTGCAGTTGCTCACCATGCGGTGCAATTAGGCGCAACATCCCGACAACTTTCAATGTCTGAGTAATGCCTTTGAATAAGAACTACTCCGAGATAATGAAAAACACACAGCAGCGAGGACAAAAACAATAGATTGAGAATGCGTTCCTGTAGCTTCTATCTGTCTTCATGCAATAACATTAACTGGCACGGTGCACACTGCAACATGAAAGGTAAACAAAACATTCATTTGGGAGGTTATATTTCAATGTCGTTCACTACGGCCTCCCAGGTTGAACATTATTATGAAAAATATTAATGAAAAAAAAGGGTTGGAGTGTCATTGAAAAGTAATAAGGCTGCATTTAAAATGTACACACACTCTCTCTCTCTCTCTCTCTCTCTCTCTCACACACACACACACACACACACACACACACACACACACACACAAAGAATGATCCTCAAAGGAAATATAACCGTCTCCCTGTCCACTTGAGAAAAAAATGAATGTATCTCAGGGTTCTGGGTGGGAGTCACCTTGAGCTCTGTGTGTGTGTGTGTGTGTGTGTGTGTGTGTGTGTGTGTGTACGGACACTTGAGACAGGTGGGATCAGGTGAGACCTTGGATAGAGCCCTGTTGGACACCTTTTGGTGCCAAAGGGAAAAAAAATCAAACACCTCCCCGCCAGCTCTCTGCGTCTGTAACGAGGACCATAAAAAAATAACGAGCCATCTTAACCTTGAGACCAAATCAAAAAAGTGAACACTTAGAGTACACTGAGCTGATCAAGGTGATCTTTTATTTCTTACCCCCCCCCCCCCCTCCCTCCTTTTATTGCTGGAAAATGTTTCTGCCATTAAAAAAGATACTAGTTATTATTAAAAGAGAATACAGGCCAGCATTTCCTCTCTGGGTGTCAGCTATGAATATGGATCTGCAGTTTAGTTTCATCTGCTCCTGGTTTCGATGGTGATGGATGGTAGCAGGTATGCAGGAATGTTACAATTAGTGTGCTTCATATCGAGCGTAGCGCTGACCCCTTGTCTGCTGCCTGTAGCGCTATCATTAAGCCTATAGCAGCTTGTTCTCCATCTTTTTTCCATCTTTCTCTCTCCTCTCCTTTTTTTTCTCCTCTCCCGGCCATGTCTCTGCGTCCTCGTTTTCATTCCACTCAAGCTAATGATCAGTATCCCGGCACACGACGAGTCCGTCCGTCTCAGCACGAGCTTGTGTGCCTCCTCAGCACGACCCGCCACTCTGACGTCCTTTCAAGACAAATGATGAGCGGCGTAAACACAAATATGTCGTTCAATTTCCTAGATTCTCTCAGAAACCCACATTCAATATTTGAACTTGATACGGAATATTTTATCACACGGAGCGGATTAATTATTAATAACAAAGAATTGATTATGGCTGCTGGCTCCCTCGAGTTAATCTCAGCGCTGATGTGATTAGAAAATAAAAGTGGTTGCTGGGAGCTGACAAATTGACAGATCGACAGTGAGCTACAAGATTAAGTTTTAAGTGAGGGAAGTGAATAAATCCTACGGGGCATCTTCAAATCTTTCTTTAACTTCAAAACAAAAGGCAGCTGAACGCAGACATGCATACAACTTCTGTTCTGTAAATCAGCATTCTGAGCAGATTCTTAATACTTGATGTTTGTCAAGGCCGGTGCACGTGCTATTTCAACCTTTTCTAACTCCCAAAATACCGATATTTGTTCAGTGCTCCTCTGCATCTAACACACAAGAGCACTCTTTAGGGTCTGTATCATATTATATAAGAAGTGGATGTAGACGTCGTGACGTCACCCATTGATTTGTAGACTGCCGTTATGAAGCCTTGAGTTCGGCGATTTCACCATCGCCATCTTGGAATACGGCCGTCGCCATGTTGTTGTTTTTTCGCAATCACTGAACAGAAGTTACCATATTTTGCATTTGGACATACAGTAACAGAGACAAACTGGGAGTCAGATAGACATGATAAGGAAGACAGAGACAGAAAAAGAGATGCAGTTGAGCTGAGTGATAAGGCGGCCATCTTGGAGCGAGTCCAAAGCCTCCTCTTTCGTATGCAGATAAAAATCTCAAAAGGCATCTGTCTTCTGTTTTTTTCTCACAGGCAATATATATAATCTCCCATCAGCCCCTGTTAATACTCAGCCTAACCGGACACCGTTCATCACATCTACAGCTGCCGTAACGTCAAACCGATGTTCTCAGAAGGGTGTTAACGTTTGCATGAGAGGACGCCCGACGTTTCTCACACTGCTCGGAGTCATATCCTCCGAGGCCTTCTATTGTGCACGAGGCAAGAAGTGGGTTTATGGTTGCGGATTTAGCATCTCTCATTTCCAGAGCAAAGAGGCCATTCATGTGTGCTCGGCCAAAATCCTCCCCGCAATGGTGAGGGATAAGCTGCTGCTGGAGACTAGTAATAGGCTTTTCACACCACAATGTTAGCAGGGCTGAGGGTGAGTGTGTGTGTGTGTGTGTGTGTGTGTGTGTGTGTGTGGGGGAGGACTGTTTGCCTCCGCCTCCAACACGCGCCAAGGATATGCATTCATTTGGTGCACACAGAGGGTGCTGAATGAATAATGTCTGGGTAATTAACATGCTTGCGCTTGCAATTTTAGCCTTGAGCCTTGATGAAGGGCATCAGGAGCGCCTGTGAATAGGGGGATATCTTATTTAAAAAGTGATTGTGACTTGGGATGAATGGCGTTAGCTCCCCCCCCCACTGCCTCTAATCTTTCATTCCCAAGCCTCCCGGTGACTTTTCTCATCACCTAAATCCCTTCCTGCTTGTGTACTCGCATCTCTTCTACCTCCACCCAGCTGCCATTACTCGCGTGCGCCGCTTCCCATCCCCTCCCTCCCCGCCCACATGCCACCATCCCCAAGTGCACACCCCCCTCAACCCCCCAACACCCCCACCCACCCTCCTCCACATTGCCTCACTGTGATTACATTGCAAAATCTAACTCAGAAGCCTGCAATCTTCCTCTCCCCAGCCTACCATCACCTCCTTGCCTTATTTTTTCTTCAACCAACCCCCCACACCAAACACCTCCCCTCTTCCAATCTCTCCCTTCAATTGCCGCTCCAGCCCACCCACCCCCTACCACCCCCTTTTTAGCTTTGGGTGCACACAAAAAAACTACTATCTCCTCTCCCATCCCGGTGTGCCATAATGAAATTGCCCCCCCAGCGTTGTTCCACTCTGACTTCCCCCTGTTGCCAACAACCTCATCCACCTATTCCCTTCATATTTCCATCAAGTCACTCTCCACATGCCTCCGAACCAGGAACCCTCCACATCCTCCACCTGTGCCGTCTCCTTTCATTTCCCCTCCGTCTCCTCCTCTCCTCTTCATCCCCCCCTTTGCTTTTATCTCCCCCTTTTTTTCCCTCCTTCGTTCACGCCCCGACCTTCATTACTTCCGACTGCCCCCTCCACCCGGAAACCCATCGCTTTAACTACTTCTCCATCCCAATTACCAGGTAACCCCCTGCTGAAACCAGGCCCTTACATCCCTGCCTTTTTTCCCCCTCCTTGACCTGAAAACGCCTCAGCTCCTAGTCCTTCCTTCTCCCTCCATTTTTATTATGCAGAGCCTCATAGCAGCTCAGGGTGCCTGATGTTTGATAGCTTGTTAACGCACATCCAAAGGGGACTGATTAATTCTGGCATTTCAGAGGGAATTATTTTGTATTTGCCTCCATGTCCGGCCCCCACAATCACCACTGGCTCCTTTCCCCCTCGGGTGTCTTGCACGGGAATAAGAAGCCCTTGATGTTAATATGGGAAAGAGGAGGTTAGCCATGTTGGTTTACCAACCTGGGCAATTGGAGTGGACAGCCAGGACATCGGCCTTGCAGGTTAGACAAAGATCAGTCAGACTCAAGGATGTCTCTTCTCCTGAGAGGCTGCGGCATTTAAATATGAAAGATAACAAGGCTGGACAAAGGCAGGGAATTAGTGCGGTTTGTGTTGGTGCACTAGGCAATGTGAGGTGCTGGTGTCTTGGATGCACGTTCCAATTTTCATTTAAAAGGCAGTCATCACTCTTTTTTAAATTTGTCGGGAACATTGGACGGCCTTTTGTTGAAACTCAAGTGTTCACATTTTCAGAGCCTCTTCTTTATCTGTGTGATGATGAAAAACGTTGTTGTTACAGCTCTGCTAGCAGCGCAGTGTGATTATGCACAAAAGCGGTAGTGAATTTGGTGGTAGTTAAATGGAAACAAGCAACAACAAAAATCTCTTCTTAATATCATTACGCATCATAATTCACATGGGTGCCCCTGTTTTCATCATCCCTCCGCTTCTATCTCCAACATCCACCAAGGTCTATTCATCATTGTTTCATCTTTGGTCGTCTTCCCAGTTGGAGCAAAAGCCTTGTGGATAATATGTGTGCTAAACTAATTAGTGCCAGCCATGCTGTGAGGATTGTAATGGGAAAATATGTCATAGTCTAATGTGAAGGTTTAAGGAATGTAAGTCCTAAAAGAGCAGACACCAAACTGTAGTTTCAGCAGATGACTTTAATTAGTTTAGTATCCAGGTGTCTTGTTATCTGTTATCATTGTGCACTGTTTGTTTACTCTTCATAAGACAGAGACACAGAGAGGCTTTGATTAACAGAGATCCTCTGTTTTAAATACTTTTGAAGTCATTGCTGACGCGTTATCTGAAGTTGTAAGGGCGTAAACCTTTGCATGCAGATAAGATGGGTGAGGGTAAAGAATGTCTGTTCTGTCTCTGCAAATGGTCATTTTTACGATGTCACAGTGACTTCAAAGGAAGCATCTGTTGTGAGTTTAAACTGATTAGGGTAAGGCAAACTGTGAACAAAAGGGATTTGTAAACAGGAGATAAAAGCATCTTCCTGACTGTCTTAAATGATATACTAAGGCTCGAAGGATGACCTGCCTTTTGTTGTGTTCTTTGGGTATTCTTGTTAGCTAAGCAGATAACAGGAAGCTGTCTGAGTATAAATGTCCATGCATTCTGAGTGTTAGGTAGAGCACTCTCCTAGATGACTGCGATGTGTCTGTGAGACTGTTCTCTTTGCTTGCAAGTAAATAAATTGACTTTACAAACCTTGATCATTCATCAAAACTCTGTTTTACTTTATATTGATAGAAAACCTCAACTTTCTTCTCCCGACTAGTCATAAGAAATATTCCACAACAGGATACACAGAGGCTTTTCAACCACTGGTAAAAATAAATAAATTTAAAAAAAAAAGACAAGACATCTCAGAAAACTCTTTGGCAAAGCTGCCCTTCTCAAACGGCAGTGAGGGGAGGCATGCTAGGCGCTCCTTTAGAATCTGGATCTGAGCGGCGCTTGAACTGCAGAAAGCTCCTCGCTGTTAACCTTCTTCCGACGTCACTTCAAAATAAAATAAATAAATAAACCGCCATGTTCTCGTGTCATCCTATTTGGCTCCTGGGAACTCAACGTGGGAAAAAGGTTTCTAAACTTTGAATGACTGCTGCACCGCTCAGGACTGCCTACTTTCAGTTTGCTAGTTCTGCCTGTTATGTACTGCGCATTAACTGTCGATGTTATCAAACTATTACAGCTCGGATATGAAGCTGCAGTTTCCTGAGAGCTCACGGACTGACATGCTTGGACAGGAATCATTAACTTTTAATTTTCATTAGATGTTCCTCACTTTCTGAATGTAACACATCAAATATACAACTTAAAGCTGTTGCTGACATTTTAACATTCAACTTTGTGTTTTTCTGAGACCAAAAGAGCACAGCTTGCAGTGGAGAAGTTAATAATTAATGGTTAACCAAGAAAAAAATGATTTTAACTGATGAGTGCTGTCAATTAAAAAGTTGAAAGAAACATTAAATATCTTTTTCTTTTTCTTTTTAAAGCAGAGCAAAACTCAGAGGAGTGACTTGTCACTTCAAGGGGAACAGCTGGTCCACCTTAAAGCTCAGCCCACCTTAAGTGAGCCGTTGTTGCCGCTAACTTCGGGGCTAACTCCTTCCCTTTAACTCCTTCCCTTTAATTCCTTCCCTTTAACTCCTTCCCTTTAACTCCTTCCCTTTACCTCCTTCCCTTTACCTCCTTCCCTTTAATCAGCGGGTGATGAGCAAGACACTGGAGCTTGGCTGGGGTCTTGAGGAGATGTAGCATTTATTAACCGGTAAATACACTTTAGAAACAGTGGAGTTCTAGGTTCACTGCCAAAACATGATGACCGGACACTCAGTGAATAATTGGGAAGTTGCTGCATTTGTCCACGACAAGTACACAAGCACAGTATCAGACTAATACCTGATATTGGTATAGAGGCATCACTATAAAACAAATACATCAGAAATTGTTGTAATACAAATCCAAACTTCTTGTTGAATTGGACCCAAAACATGGAAACGATGGTAAACAACAAGCCTTTTTTTCACAGCTGACATTGCGACAGATGTTACTAATTAACAATGGCTCTGTGTCCTAGTAAGCCGTGGTAGCACGCACAATACCAGGACCCTGAAACTGGAGCAGCTAAATGGAATCCAGCCATCATTCATTTTATTATTTACACCTGTGCTGTTCCAGCTGTGACTTGTCAAAATGCCTCTGGTGAAAAGGAAAATATAGCCAACAAAAACACTGAAATAATTCATCAAAGTAAATACTGGGACATTCTTAAAGAGCAACTGGCTTTCTAAGCTGACGCATCGATTTTTTCCGTCTTGTGCCTTTATTTTAAATCTGGCAGAATTCATCTATGTTGTAAGGGTCTCGAGGGCAGAATTACTGGACTTTCTCTGGGGGAAAAAAAGAAAATAACTTCTGTTGTATACGGGACCCGGATCAATCGGTAGGTAGCGAAATAAAAAGACTGCTCACATAATTCTGTAACTCAAAAAGTGGATTTACAATTGAGTTACTCTTAAGATGCATTTGCCATCAGCAGCCTTTTTATATTACCTAACCATTCTGAAACCTTCTTTGAACACTGGACTAAAAGCTTCTGTAATCTATATCAAATTGAAAACCTTGAGTGTTGATCCCCTGTTCAGGCCTGTGATATCATCGGCTTAATTACTCCTTTTATGTATTAAGCTGTTGCTATTTTTTAACTGTTTCGTAGCACCGCTATATGTTTGTTTTTTTTGCTTGTTTTACTTTAAATGTGGACCAGTAGGTCTCCTGGTTCAACAAGCAGCCCGTGTTTGGTTTGGAGATGTGTTCATTATAGCATCAACAAGACCCCCTCTCACATACATGCCATGTGTTTTGTTGTTAATATGAAAATGAAGTAATAGCATCACCATAACGTGATACATTACACCATTAGTGACTTCATTACATTCAGATCCTCTGAAGCTTAACTGAGATTTCACTGAGCTTATCCTCTCAGCATTTAGAGCATTTACCACGATGCAGCAGCAAGTACATTACCTATAGTTACGTCTTGAGCCCATTGCGTCGCCCTCATTAGCGGCATTAATAAGTAATTTAGCCAACTTCCATCTCCCCTTTTCTCCTTGTTCTCTTGCTGTACACGCCCTGCCTTTGAATCTTCATCCTTTTCCGGCCCGCTAATTGCTTTCCTTCCTGCATAATTCCCCCGCAGCTCGCGATATTGCCGGACACATTGTCACTGGTGGATATGTCTGACACGCGGCTGGTGAGAAGTTAAATGGGGAGGCTAAATGATGCTTCGTGGCCCGGGTGATGATTCGGATGATAATGACCGCAATGATAAAGGACGCTTCTCCGGTCTAATAGCATTTGATTTCCCCGTAGGCCGGCGAGAAAAGAGATAGGAGGTATCAGGGCTGCTCATCCAGTGAGAATGACCTTTAATTTCACAACAAGGCCCCGCATCTCTCTCTCTCTTTCTCTTTCTCTTTCTCTTTCTCTCTCTCTCTCTCTCTCTCTCTCTCTCTCTCTCTCTGCAAACCCTCATTAGATCGCAGAGCTGAGGAGCAGAAGCAAAACTTTACTTGGCTGCAAGTTTACAAGGTCAACTGCCATCACTGGGTTGCAAAGTGTGTGAATTTTGGAGGGTATCTGTCTCTTTTGAAAACATCATCTGCCTGGAATAACGGAGTAGAAATGTATATACCGAGTGAGGACGGGGTCTGGAATCAATATGTCAGTCTGACGGGGAACAAAAATAATCGTGTGCAATTCTGAACCAAAGGCATCCACTGTCTTGTGAAATAATCCAACGTGGAGTTCATCAAAGCTTTGCACACAGCTCCTTGCCTTAGAGAGGCGATATAAGGTTCATAGTTTCCCTCTGAAATCGTTTCGGGCATGACTTTAACTGGCGATGACAAGGTATGCCAGTGAACATTGGGAGAAAATGCAATTTCTCCACAGTTCATTCAATTACAGAGCACCTCGGCACACACACAAAAAAACCTCCTTCCCCAATGTTTTACCCAAAGAAAATGTTGTGTCATCTCAGAGAGCTGCGCAGGGAATCTGAATCCTGAGCCGGCGGAGGCTATATGTAGGTTTGCTTTGCTCCGCGGCACTGGAGCCGAGAATGAGGGCATAAAGCTTGTCCCCGTCCTCCCGTCGCTCCTCTCCTCTCTTGACAAAACCCAATAACCACCCTGTGTTCCAACAATAGGCTTCAGATAAGCGAAAAAGAAGAGAGAATAATAACGCTCAAGTGCCATGGAGGGTATCTGTTTTTATCAACCCAGCACTCCAGAGGACGGCCTCCAAAACATCCGCGGTGTGTCAGTGTGCACGGTGTGCACGCGCGCCCAACTCAATGGCGGTGAAAAATACAATTTTTTATCTGCTTCCCACAGCTGCCCCTAGTGACCCTCACCGCAGCTGAGAAACACCAAAAATACTCACCGATAAGAGAGGCCTACGAGGGGAGAGTGAATTTTAATCACTTAAGAACATGTGTTGTGGCGATACTGTCATGTTCCCCCGGTAGAGGTAGTTAGTGTAACAGCACAATAGTGGAAGGACTCCGCAGGGATGCCTATATAAATATGACAGTGTTGTTTATGCATGAGCTCCTCCTGGCAGGGAAGTGAATACCCGACGCTCCTGTTTCTACAACACAGGGAGCTCTGCCAGATATATTTGGACACATGCTTTCTGTCTTGGATGTGCTGTCATTTACCTGATTGTGTTAGTTTCCTGGTTGTTCTCCACTGTTTCTGTAACAATAGCTGTCTGTGCTCCTGAGAGGATTGAACTTGTCTTATGCAAAGTCTCGATGCGTTTGCCTTTGGATGGCGTTTTCCTTTATTAACCAACAGAAGGATATTTCTCAGTTTTCTCCTCTGCCTCTCTTTATATCAGGAATATGCAAATGAAACCGTTCAGCAGCGCAGAGCGTCTCAATTAAATTAGTGCTCTCAAGTAGTCATCTGCTTCTATTCATTAAAGGCGGTGGGTTCTTGGGCCCCGAAACAGGCAACCCTGACAGAAAATTCAGCGCCGGGCAGCTCTGACATGCTAGTCAGGTCCTCCGAAGGCCCATCAGTCACCACCGAGACAGGAAGCAGATAGAAACAGGACCATAGTGGAAACAAATGACAGACAAGCCTGTTGGGTAATCTGACACTGTCTGATTGGGCTGTTTGCTCTCTCTCCCCCAGTCGCTCATGTCCTGACGGTAGATATCGGTCCAGATTCACCTCCTTCGCTATCTGATGGTTGCGCTCATTGCTTAAAAATGCTGTAATTACGATCTCATATGAATCTATTTGTCCCTCCATTAGGGGGAACTCTCAGAGGGCACGGCGGGAAAACAGAGACTGGATAATGAGAGCAGAGACCATTAAAAATCTTGAGGCTCCTTCCATGATGAATTATACAGCGCATGCAAGACATACTTAAATTATGCTAGCCACCCGCTCATCCCAGCCAATACACTTAGGCCTGTAATGCATGGTTAATGGGAACACTGGGAATATGTTGAGAGACAAGAAGTTATTTGGAAAGTAGGCACTTCAAGAAAACATACGGCTGGAAATACGCCCTCAGCGCAGAGAGGTCACCGGCCCGGGGGTTCATTTATCATGTGAAATACATGGCGGAATGTCAATTGTGCAGCTTTTCTCACAGTCAGCGGCCGGTTCAGTGTGAGGCTCACATTGTTCTGACACTCGGGGGCAAATGAAGAAAAATGAGGCTCTGATGTCAAATATTATCAGGTGCTTTATTGCTGGACCAGGGTTTTTGGGGAGAAACGCACCAATTTGCAGATGGTACAGTATTGGCAGCACCTTACTGTGTCCAATTCAATATCTCATTACTTTTGGTGTGAATAGGTTGAACGGAGGCCATGGTCGGTGTTGTCTTGACGATACGCCAGAGTACATACAGCAAAAGGCCAGCGCTTCTTTCTGATATTAAGTATTGATTTGAAAAGATTGATCTAAACAGTATTAAAAGAGCACTGAGAGAGAACCAGTCAAGCAGGTAGTGTTAAAAAAAGAGAAAGAAAAACACCAGCGAAGACTAAAAAGAAGGCGAAAGAAATTATGGAAAAGCAGGAGATACATGTGTATGTGTGAGTGCACCGGGTGCTAAAAAGATGGGAATTAAAGGGTGAGAACAAAGATAAATGGAAGGAGATAGTGAGCCATGTAGAGAAATGCTCCAGACTCCAGGAGGTGACACTAATTGGGGTGTTGGCAGCATAAACTTGAGAGGGATCCTCATCTTTCTGTTGAGCTGGATTGAGGAAACGCTCACACGGTTGTGGCAGATGTCAGGAATGCTTGTTTTAGTGTCAAATCTTCGGCGCTCTCGTGTAGGAGAGATGCTCTCGTTGTTAACAAGAAAGACGGAATGGAAGAAATAGGGACGGTAAGGAGAAGGAGCCAGAGTTGGGGGTATTTTGTCAATACTGCTGCTATGTTTTTCCGATATGACTGAGCTCTGTGCTCTTTTTCTATCTAGTTCGCAGCATTCACACGTTCCTGTTGGTGAAGGGAAACATGGTGTTATTAGTTCATGTATTCATTAGTTTCCTTTTGTTTTGATTCCTAATTTGTAACGTCCAGTATTACAGTTGATTGGTGGTTTATTCAAACACCTAAAAGTGACACCAAAGGCCGTAGTTCAAGTCACATAAACAGCCAGTCTATAAAGGCACATTCTAGCCCTAAAACTGCACTAATCACTCACTAATATTGTTCTTATAATAGCAATGGACTGCAGCTCACCTCCACTCTACAGAGCTTTTTAGCCTCTTCCAGCTGTTCTGGTCTTACGCCACACAACCTTACTATTTCAGTTCACCCCCTGTACGCTACCTTGCCCGGCAGCAGGTGGAGGACAGGCAAAGTTTACAGTTTTAAACAAAAACATTCCAAATAGGTCCCAGATAATTCCCTGTTGCGGTACAAGGAATATATAAAAGAAGGAAAGGTCATTACGTCATTGAAGAAACCTTTATACCAGTACTTGCAAAATGATAATAGTGTCACAGTGAGGTAATGACCCTTCCTTCTTTTCCTTGGTGACATCAGCTGGCAGGAAGCAAACATGGACCAAGCTGTTGCCTGGCAATGCAATTCTGTCTGCAGAGAACTCAGTGGAGCATTTAGCAGCTAAAGGTCCAGATATTACTCCGAGGAATTTGGTGGAGAGCAAAACTTGATTTCATTAGTTGGTGGAGAAACATGACTCGTAAATAAGGCTCGTTGATCTGTGTGTTGGTGATATTTGAATGCTGTTGCAGTGCCCCAAATAACCCAATACAAATGTAAATTAAATTAAAATAACATTGAATTAAAACATGAACACATTAAATCTGATCTTAATATGTCAATGTTGCAGCTTTTACTGCTGCCCCAAGTGGCCAAATAAATATAAAAAGTATTGCTGTTTGGTTGCTTAAACTCAAACGCACCTTAACAGTACAGATGGCAGATCAGAGAATTCTTACTTTCTGACACTCAAATGGTCAATTTGGGAGACTTTACTTCGCTTACGTAGTTATCTTTAGCCCAACGATGTTTTTACTTACCCTAACTAAGTGGTTTTGTATGAATTCACAACGTTAACCACGTATTTATTGCGAGTAGGTTAGAAAGTGACACAGAGGGGTCCGACAAAAAGCATCAGTAAGTGGCAAGTTGGAATGAGAACGCGTTGGCCACCCAACTGTTCCTGAACAGTCGAACAAATAGCAGCTGCCCTGTCATTAGGACTTTTTACTTTTTTTGTAGCAAACACAAGACAGGGATATAAGAAAGAAATAAGGTTTGCAGAAGTTTAGACATAGTCCGGCTATAATATGCGTTCTTGGAGTTCGTATGTGCCCACATACCTTCGGGACTGTATGATATATGGCGGGGTTCGGTGCTTTCTATCTGTTCCTATAGATGATTCATGGAAGTGCTTTGTATGTGTGTGTGAGCGGAGAGGGCGCGTACATGGCGTCCTTGGGGAGCAGGCCCAGCTATGCGGGTCAGGGTGGCTGTGATCTGAATGGAGAGCATTAATATTTAAACACAGGCTCCTGAGGGAAAGAGACTGTAAATGATTCATGATTTATACTGTGGGCTCTGAGCAGCAGAGGCTGGAGCTCCGTAAAGATGCACTGATTCCTCCCTGCCTACGTGCCCTGCTCTGTCCTCCTATATGGGATGTATTTCATCTTGCATTCAGTCTCCAAGGGTAATGTCTTCTTCACTTGCTTTTCTTATTTTTTTATTTTTTTTTCCTCACTAACTTTCCATCGTACTGTCTTGCTGTCAACTTTCGGAGCACTTTTGCCCCAAACAGAAACACGTTTTTCATTGCGCTGTGGCCACCAAAGCTGCAGGAAAAGAACTTGTAGGATATTGACTTTAAACTGTGGGCACTTAGGTGTCATATATGGGGGGGAGGTACAATGACATATGGAGCAATCCTGTCCACTGATGCTTCATGGATGTTATTGATGGCCTAACAGCTCCTGGCCTAACACCTTCTGAGTGGAAGCTAGCTAGCTTCCACTCAGAAGGTGGAAGCTATTTAGCCTAGCTTGTTAGCATTAATGATTCATATCAGACATCATTTTTCTTTCATGCTATTCCAACATGGCTGCCCACTTTTGAGCAAATAGCACATGTTACTAATTTAAAGCTACAATTATTATTTTCTTTAATTTCAGTTTATTTGACATAATAAGAGACCAAGTCTCCTCATGATATATATTATGAATAGTTAGTCCTCATTCATGTGTCAATTTCCTGTCTTTTCAAAATAAACTCCTGTCTTCACAGGAAAATACTTTTAGGATTAGTCAACAAAACTACCTAGTAAGGTTAAGGAATAGATCGCCGTTTGGGTTAAAATAACCACGGAAGTGCCGTGGCTGAACTACGCAAGTTATGTGACAAAAACATCAACGTTGACTTCTTGTTGCATGTAACGGACAGCGGCCTCCTGGCTGAAAAATAGCTGTTTGTTGGATCCATCCACCGCCCCTCATGCCCACCCCGTTTGCGCTATGTCTTTATACTTCCTCGCTCATGATTACGTGGATAACGTATGAAATAACTTTGCAGGATATCCATGCAATACGGTGCATGATTTTTGGTAGTTATAGCTACAGATGCAGGATGAGACCAGCCTGTAGGATACACACTAAAATTCATGTTCACTTAAGAGACTTTTTCTCTCAAGCATTGACACATGAAATAAAATGCAGAACAACAATGTGTCTTTTTGATGAGGGGTAGTTTGTGTCCCCTACTGCAATAAATCAGATAGACTATCTTCCTGACATTCAACAATATTGTCTGCAACCTCTTTTACTAATAGCTGGCAAGCAGAATGCTTTAATGGTGTAACCCCCCCCTCACGCTCAACACCGCTGCTCCAACCCCTGCTGGTGTCAGTGTCTGTTCGCCAGGAGGGAGATGGATAGAGAACGACAGCGGGAACTGTGTGCTGAAAAGAGAGGGGGGAGAATGAGAAAGAGATGCATGGACAGACAGGTCTGAAGTGGCAGCAGTCAGCCCTGATGGAGACTGATGGGAGGATGAGGAGATAAGAGCGGGGAGAAGGCGGAGGCTGCATTCCTGAGACGCCGGCACTTGCTGAAAAGCCGGCAAGACAGATGGAGAGCCGGGCTACGGGAAAGTGAATCAAGGGCTCGACGGAAATGATGAGCACCGAGCATGCCTCTGGTACAAAATGGAGGCGAGGAAAAGGGAGGAGCAGGGGGAGAGGGAAACGTGGCGAGGAGAGATTTATGGAAAGCGGAAATTAGAGAGAGAGAAAGGAGGGGGGGGCGAATATGTAATGAAGGAGAGGATGGCGTTCAGTGTCTCTGCGCTGCATTTGTGGAGCGAGGAGGAAGAAACAGGAGATGGGTTAGGTTCCCCTGCACTTCCACAAGCACTTTACTGATCCACCACAGCCACTTAGGTCTGTAGGAGCTTAGATCCACTCAGTGCTCCGCCGTCCGTTTCATCGTGTCCACAACAATTATCATCCAACCCTCACTCAACTGCTGCAACGTCATGGAAGAGCGAACGACAGCCGAGGCACAGGGAGAATAAACACCGCTGCTGTACAGACTCAATTAATAGCAACATTTATCAAGACAACAATCTTCGCCGAGTTTCATTTCAGTCTCAGTTATGCAAATCAGGATGCAGTGAGTGTGAATGTCGGGATGACAGTGTTTGATGTAAGTAGGGTGTCCTGAAATATCAGCCGTGACAACCCCGAGATATGTCACGGTGCTGTCACTCCCACACTGAAGACACAGGATGTCATTTTCAGTCAGTAGATTGGCATTGTGACTCATTGAATATCATTATTTTTGCCCTCAGACAACATTTTATATGCATTTCTTTAGCACAGGCTTCACTATATGGCTTATTTTCCAAAATGAGTCAATTCCTGGAAGACATTAATGTGGGGGTTTTTTTATGACACGTTTTATGTCACGACAGCCTGTTTATTTGCTTCCAGCCACCTAATTTGCATTAAGTTTTGCTCAAAATGAGCTTGTCAGTTGGATGGATTTGAAGCACCTATTAGTGTTCAGACGAGGCCTTTTAAACGTGCTTCTTTTCATTATGTTCTATGGAGGAGCTCACTCCGGGGGGATCGGCTCTTTCCTCTGCCAACGCAAGACGCCCCGCGTTTCTATGAATGTGTCACGAGCGAGAGTTTCTTTCCTTCTGTGCAGAGAGGAAAAGGCCATCCTCGAGGAATATCCAGAATGTCATGCAGTTTGCCATCAGGCTCATCACCACCTAAAGCGTTACCACTCTGAGTGTTTGTGATTAATTCAATTACTTTAAATCGTACAGTGATGCTGATTTCAATATCTACTAGACACTTAGTGGTGTGTGTGTGTGTGTGTTGGGGGGGGGGGGGTTTGTTCGCACTGCTGCTGGTTTGTAGCATATGGCTAATCATACAAATGCATCTTGCACATGCGGTTCCACATGAGTTAACGGTTTAAAAACTCACTGATCTTCCAAATACAATCTCGTGGTAGAGTGACTCAACTAGTCACATTTTTTTTCAGCCCACATTTAAAATTCTTCTGTCGTTGCGTAAAAATGATCCCTATGAAGTGGGCTTAATGCCTCCTCCGGGTCGGAATCAAATTTCACGTAACTGCTATAATTAATTGCAGATTGTAGTCATTGAAATTAGGTGGCTCCCATCAGTATTGACTCGTGACCTGTTCAAAAGCAGAGAAAAGTCTATTCACAGGTTGCTTATTATTTTTGGAGCCATGGAGTTTCACCAGTGTCCCATTCAAACAGTAAATATTACAGACAACAGAAGTGTGTGCAGCAGAAATATGTTTTTGCCCTGTTTCTTGGTTTGTTAATCATCTTGGCACTCACATTTATCAGGCAGCTCCTTGGAGGTCGGTATTAGGAACCACTGCTTTAAGTATGATTGGTTTCACCAGTGCTTATGTAGCATGAAGCAACAGTATTCTCACTCTGGTTAATATACTCTACCTTTTGCACTGATTTAGTCCAAAATGTTGACCTAAACTATGTCTTCCTCAGTTACATTGAATTCCTAAAGAAAATGTAGTTTTTCTCGTGATATTTCTTCATGATGAATGGAAAATCAGAAAACAGACAAAAACAGCATAAATCCTTGATGAATTGGGCAAATGCATGTTTAGTAATGAACATTCGACCGGATAAATCAGACTGCATTATTTGTGTGAGTCCGTAAAAAAATGTTTTGATACAGTTTTGCTGCATTTACTTAAATTTTTTGATTATGTGTTTTCTTCAAGTATTAAAGGGAACAAACTGAGTAACTGTTATACAAATGGTCATTTTGGGAGTGAAGTATTCCTTCAAGGTACTAACCCTACTTTGAATGATGTTCAATTCTCACGAGAAACCTACAGTAACTACTGTGACCTGCGCCGTGATGTAGCCTGAGAGGTGAAATATTTGCAATCCATGACTTTAGCTCATTGCATAAATATCTTTGTGCAGCTTGAATACAGTGTTGACTGTTTCTGTTTTGTTGAGATTGCACCAAAAGTGAGAATGCTTGTTTGATTTCCTGTTGTCAACTCGTCTTGTTCTGAGTAACTGCTATCACTTTATATGAGTAAAAAATGCCGAGCGACTTTGAAAACGTTAATTTCTGCAAATCCATCTGGACGGGCATTAAAGACCCACAGGCACCAGAGTGATGCCGAATTCACAATGGTGCTATTTTCTGTCTGTCTAATGGTGTGAATAACACTGTGTGTGGAACGCGATCATAATGTAACAAGAGGCTGATCGATATACTGTCAGCTGGAGAAAACAAGCACAGCTGCAGCGCGTGTGTCTACGTGCTGCCATCTGATGTGAAAGGCTGAGAGCATTTTATTGGGGAAGTGTACATATCATATTTGTAAACCAAAAAACACACACACACACATATTTGGAGACAAACTCTGTTGTGTTGGAGGTTAACGCCTACATTTTGTTCAGATCCGTGCTCCACAGATGAGGACCTCAGTTTCAAGTTTCAGAGAGGAGAAAAACGAATTGTCACGCCTCCGTCGACGCTACAGGCTCTTTTGAGGCTTCACACCGTTCTCTGTGATTAATGACTCCCCATGAATATAACACACGGTGTTAAAACATTTGATTGATGCTTTGACGATTGCCAGAGCGTCCCTGCATACATCATTCCAGCTTTTCAGACAGCGGAAGTGAGCAGCGAGTAAGCAAGAATGACTTGAGGAGAAAACGTTCTGTTCTACATGAAGACTAAAGCTGTGACAGGCACATGGCATTTTTCAAAACTGCCGCAAATTCACCCTTTGCTAAACCTCTCCCATGAACAGGAATTGTCCGAGTGGCAATGCAGCCAAGCTTTGGATTTCTCCTCATGCTAAAGAGGCGTGCATGTGGCATTAAGTTTGTAAGGGGGGTGTCTTCTTTTTTAAGCCTTTCAAATAACACCAAAGAGTGCAAAGAGCGGCAATCATTAGCAGGTCTACAATCTTACAAGCTAGTAGCTTTACTTCTCATTCCAACAGTTAGTTTGTTATTAACTGAGTACATTTATTTGTGGGGTTACTTAAAAGAGGCTTAGCTTACGACTCGCTCATATGCGATGTTGTTTTTCTTCAGTGTGGAGGCTGAGCCTGGATGCTACAGTTCAGGGTAACTCTGTCCTCGTCTTCTTTGGATTTCAGCTACCCAGCAACCCCATCCATCAATACATGAGACAGCATCAGGTCCTCGTCCTAAAAGCCTTCTCTTGGAATTTTAAAGTACTATATGCAGTGGGAAATTACACACAAATATGAAAGCTCAGAGGTCAACTGAGAACTGGAAACACACTGTTAAAAGGGTCAAGTTATAGATTAAAAACATAAACAACTCCAAGACCGAGCAACGCCGCGGTAGCGACCTGTCCATCGCAAGTACAACCGAACGCTGATTAAGACATGTTTTGGTAACAAAATGTTACAATTAACTCTCATGAAATGAAAACACACTGTGAAGGAGTTGCCGTAGCAGCGACCTGTCAATCACCGTGTAGCCCCGCCCTAAAGCATACTCTGCTTTATGGTCTGTTTGACTCTAAATGGACCATAATGTACTAAATGAACATCATGCTGTATTGAAGAAGACTTGAAACTAGAGATTGAGACCATAAAGTCATGTTTACAATGTTTACTGAGGTAATAAATCAAGAGAGAAGTAGAGTCATTTTCTCATAGACGTCTATACATTAGTCTTCCATACGATATCTGCAAGTATCGGTGTGCTCGTATTATATATGGTTTTTATGTCCCCAGGTTTTTAGACTAATTAAACCACATTGTTATCATACTTAATAGAACTAATAGCTGAACAGAGCAATACAGGAACAATGCTGGCGAGTGTGCTTTTCCTGCCTGGGCCTCTGTTTTTAACACACTATGATGTATGTAGCCATTAAGTGCATCTTTAGGTCCCCTTTAACTGGGTTTGTTGTTTACTAAGAATTTCAATAATACGTCTGCCACCACTATTATATTGTAAACTGCCTGTGCCACAGAAGAAGGGAAAGCTCAGCAACAATAACTAAAGTGGACAGGGCTTAGCTAATGCTCATTTGGTTTGAACTGTTTCATCCTAAACTTCTTAAATTTCTCTTTAAATTCACTTTTCCTCGAAAATTGTATCTGGTTTGTTTGTGCCATGCCAGTCACCAGATCCAGCCCCACCTGTGTGTGTGTGTGTGTGTGTGTGTGTTTGTGATATTGTGTTGTTTGGAGTATTCGTTCTCTGGCACCTGGTTCCATCTATAATTGATGGGCAGGGCCAGAGGACATGTCGAAGCCACTCCACACAGCCAGAGTGTGACAAGGCCACACACAGTGACGGAGCAACACCCCGCCTCCTCACCCCATCTACATTCGACACACACCTCACGCGTTTCTGTGCATCTGCGGCAGTTGTGAAATGGAGGTAGAAATGAAGGAGAGAGGGAGCAGCAAAAAAGTTGTGGCGAATTGTATTTAATGTTCGGGTTCGTAAAATATTATGGATTATCATGTTATTGTGTGTGTGTGGACGTGTGTGTGTGTGTGTGTGTGTGTGTGTGTGGGTGTGTTGTAATCAAAAAATAATGGAGCATTGAAATTGCTTCCATGCCAGATGCACACACACACACACACCCACAGAGCTATGCAGATGCACGGATGTGAAAGATAAATCCGTGCATAAACACGTGCAGGTGTGTGCATACATACAGACACTACACACGCACGGAAAAAGAAAAAATACTAAATCACAATCTATAGAGTAATCCTGATGATGAGGCTGTTTTCCAGCATTCCCCAGCTGTTATGGGTGCGATAATGAGAACATGGCACCTGGTAGACATTAAGAAGCACATCACTCTGTCTGGCGTGTCTCCTGCTTACCCTCTCACAGCGATTTGGATGATGCCCCCACGACAGAGACAGTCTTTTAAGCTCCCTGTTACTGGCTGTTGCCTCCCACCCAGAACGTATGGGGAACACTTAAGCATTCAGTGACATAATGATCGCTGAGGCATAAATTAACTTTACAAAAATGGTTCTTATGTTCAGAGACCCAGAGCTCTGATGGGTGATCTGCAGTGTTGGCTAACTGGTGAGATGGAAAGCATGCTACTTTACGTAACCCATCGGGTATACATGGCTACAGCCTGCAGATTGGAGTGTGGTTCAACGTTGACTGTTTAACCCCCACACGCGTGATTTGTTTGTTGAATTTGGGCGTGGTTAAACGTTGATTTCTTTAGCCTGTCCTTTATGGTCTCAATCTCTAGTTTCAAGTCTTCTTCAATACAGCATGATGTTCATTTAGTAAATTATGGTCCATTTAGAGTCAAACAGACCATAAAGCAGAGTATGCTTTAGGGCGGGGCTACCTTGTGATTGACAGGTCGCTGCTACGGCTACTCCTTCACAGTGTGTTTTCATTTCATGAAAGTTAATTGTAACATGTTGTTGCCAAATAATGTCTTAATCAGCGTTCTGTTGTACTTAATTCCACCCTCTCGTGTCATTTCTAGTTGCAAAAAAACAAGATGGCGACGGCCAAAATGCCGAACTCGAGGCTTCAAAACGGCAGTGCACAAACCAATGGGTGACGTCATGGGGACTACGTCCACTTCTTAGTCTGTGGTTTGAAAAGAGTAGAATATGTGGTTGTGAAGTTATAAATAAGTGAGTTTAGCAGACTTATATAGCCCGCTCCTCATTGCTACTAAAGCAGATATACTAGAATATCACAGTGGGTATTTTTAAAGGGGTTGGGAGGTAAGAGTGTTTTTTTGTCAGAATATTACAGCACTTTGCTGTCATCCACCTTCGAGTTCGTTTTTTTTAATCTTTGTTTGCCCTGATGAGCAATTAGTTTCACAGCTAGTATTAAAAGCATTATTAGCCACCGGCACAGGAAACAACAGATCCTTTGCTGCCAATGCTAGGTGTTAATGTTTCATTGCACAAAGGAAGCATGATTAAAATAGTCACCATTACAATTATCACATACACCAGTTGTTGTCGTCATGACTCCGACCACAGCCCTCCCTCGCCATTTACCAACGGTGCGAAGGTCCAGAGCAACTGAGGTAAAGAACTCCTTTGACCTGCTTTTCCTCCTCTGTTTTAAGATTGAAGAGCAGATGGGCACATTCAGAGACGATGGCATTTGCTTTGTCCACCACCTGTTTGTTTTGGCCCGATTCACACGGCCTACAGAACCGAAAGCTGAGAGTCGTTAGAGTGGATATTAATACACTTATATACCAAATTCTTGACGGGAAAATTAACTCACAGCATGTGCAGTAAGTATTATTTTTTTCTGGAACTTGCAAGAACTTGCAAGAAATATGAAGCACGTTCTCATTTCAACTCGTCACATATGCTGCTTTGTCAGACCCCTTGGCGTGACTTTCCAACGCACTGGGTCGCAGTAAACGCATGGTTAACGTTGTGAATTCAAACAAAATCAAGCAACAAAACCATTTATTTAGGTTTATAAAAACATGGTTGAGCTTAAAATAACTAAGTTCAATAACTGTTCAAAGTAAGGAAAGCGTAAACAAAGTAACACAAACGCGAAACACGGGTCACAAATGTCACTGACGTAACTTCACAACAGCTCAACGACACTTTGGGTCACAAACACCAGTCTCCTGGTTAAAGGTTATGTGTACATGTACCATAGCAGAGAAGAAGTCAAAACACAGTCTGGTGTTTATCTGGTCTACATTTCACCAGCAACAGATACATAATTAATGATTTTGTGGAACACTTTGGAAGTACAATTTTTGAAATATTAAAATCATACATGATTTTGCCCGTGTGTCTCTTTAGTGGAATATATAAGTAGCAGCCTATATTTAAACATCCTTTATGATGTTAATCCATGTGATAGAAGGTAAAACAGATGGATAGCTTTATATGAATGTGACTAGAAAGGATTGTGGTAAATGAGAGAAAATAGTCGGCTAAGGAGTGAAAAGTTAATGTGAAATTGATTAAATCCATTAAAATTAATTTCTCTTTTTATGTATCCCAGAGAAAAAAATCTATATTTCCTCAAGTGCTGTAAGTGTGAGCACAGAGGGGTAAAGGGTGTCTGGCAGACTGACATGCATTTGTCTTTATTCCCATAGTCCCACTGGACAAATGATTTCCAATGAACTTAAACAGAGAAAAGTACTGGGAGGACTTTTGTGCCACAAGAGGGGCCATGCCCTGCTTTTCTGGTTGGAAATGGAAATCTATGAAACGGCATGTTTAAAGTATTATTGTCCCTCAGCCCATCTGGGGAAATAGGAGGCATCGGCAGACCGCCTATTGCGTCCTGGCCTCACCCTCCCGCCTCAGCTGGGGGGAGAAAACAGGCTTACACAGCAGAACAAACTCTCCCCATCGGCTAACAAGACATCTCCCACGACCCAATTAGGAAGTAACACTGAAAAAAAACCACGAAGACGGAAGGGGGTTGTTTCCACGGAGACATTATGAAGAAAAGGACAATGAGACGACTGGAAGTGTCCTGTGGAGACATCGCGTGTTGATGTGTGTGAAAGGAAGCCGTACCACATATGGAGCAACCCGTGTACGTGTCCAGTACAAGCTCAGAGATGTTGAATAAGCTTAAAGCAGCATGCGAGAGCTAATAATGAGATCAGGGAATAAGTAAGGAGACATATTTCCAAGCAGGCTACCCTTAAAAAGAAGGCCTTTACTCTTCACACAGTGTTTGCATGCTCTTCTTTTTTGGCGCCGCACGACATCACATGAAAGAAAAGAAATCACGTGATGTGTATGTAAATCCAATGCTGAGTGTCACAACAAGAGTGGAACGCCCTTCATCAAGTCAAGCGTGATGTTAACCACTGTTGGCCTTGAGAAAAGAGAGGGAGAGGTATGTGGATAGCCTCAGGATCATGCTGTGCAGAGCACTCGGAGAACACAATCAGTCAGTGGGGGGCTTAATTACAAGAGGGGTCTCACATATATCCACTCTGACATAGATACTCTGTATCACAGACTAAGTGTACATGCAAAAAATATTCAGTTTTTTGCCAGGTATTCCAAAAAAAAGGACAATATTCCTACTATAAGATGTTTACATGGCTAATGAAAATCAATACCCCCCTAATATTCCTGTTTACATGCAGCCGTGCATACTCCAATTAACGTAACCAGTTCAGGGGGACTGTTCGACCATGCACACAAAAAGGTGTCTTGAAAAGGTCGGCACTGACCTTGTTGATATCCAAGTGTTTCGTAATGTTCAAAAGTAGGTGTGTTTGTCCTTCTGACCAGAAAAGTGGGCTTTTTATTTAGCATGCATCTCTGCAAACTGTTGGCAGGTTGGTTTGTGTACTACGCACAGAGCTGACCGCAAACAGGTAATAGGCTAGGATATTATTGGAATATTAGTGTGCATGTAAACATATAAAATAAATGTAAAAAAAATGTTTTACATAAACTACTGCTGAGTGCTGGACTTGGGTGGAGAGCTATTCTGTTTATTTCGAAAAACGCGCTTCCCACTTTGAAATTGCACGACTTCACCGAAAGCCCAGATGTCCCATTTTCACACCAGCACTTAAACGCAGCATGCATTTGTGGATCTCTGTGGAGCTGGCAACTGTGTAAATAGTCTCAGAACTCACAACACCTGTAAATATAGCCCGATCTGTGCCTATCAGGCCATCCATGTGCACACATTTAACAATCTGTAAATAAGAACAAAAGAATGTCACGAATATTTTACACAGAAAGCTTTTTTAAAGAGAAAACAATCAGATTTGTATAGCTGAAGTAAAATATCTGCATGTAAAATACAAAGGACTTCAGTCCAGAAGACTGAGATGTGCTCCCATCTGCTCTTCAATCTTCAAACAGCAGAGAACAACAGGTCAAAGGAGTTCTTTACCTCAGTTGCTCTGGAGCTTCGCACTGTTGGTAAATGGCGATGGAGGGCTGTGAACAGAGTCATGACATCAACAACTGGTGTATGTGATAATTGTAACGGTGACTATTTCAACGTTGACATTTCATCACCCACTTGCTTTTTACGTTAGTAAGTCAAGTGAACGTTCAGCCTCTCTTCCTAAACCTAAGTGGTCTTGTTGCCTAAACGTTACTTCCCGTGAGGACGAAAGTTTGAAAGCACACGTTTGTTGATGTGCCGTCCAGACACATTGAAAGCTAACGCTAAAGTAGCACCTATTTGCTCCAATCTCCAATGCTAATTGGCACTGACCAAGCGACGGTATTTGACATGTTGGCAGTGAGAATGTGTTAGATGCAGCGGTCGGTAGCTGTAGCCGAAATACAGTCATCAACAGGACAGAGCGCAGGACTCCGGTGGGACGGGAGGAGGTGGACTCTGTGTTTACAATTATGCTTGGTGCTCAAACGTAGTCAAAATTGATGGACAATACTACCCTCATGTTGAGTTTTTAATGTTAAGATGTCGGCCATATTGCCCATAGAATCGTTGTTGTACTGATGCAATTTTTTTCAAATGCTTCACAGGAACGCACTACTGCTTTTTGTTTTGCTTTGTTTTGGCATGTTTTTCTCGTGTAGCAAATGGGCGTGTCTTTGTGGAACCCTGTGTTGCACAAAGACAATAAATTTGCCTTCAATCCCAAATCTGCATTAGTGGATTTTTAGCATGTTTTCACGACAGGAAAGAGAGAGAGAGGAAAACTTAATTGCTTCATTCTTTGGCTCCATTTGCTCAATTCAATAATTTAGAAAGTCAGTAATTTCGGCACAAGCTGTGTAACATATGGTCTTTCAATCTCTCTGGGTGATGATGTTATTGCAAACGCACTTGGGGGGGGGGGGCTCACTTTGGCTTCACACAACCCTTTGGATGTCCGGAGGGATCACTTTCGCTTTTCTTTTTTCTCTCCTCAAAGGCAGATTCACCTTTCCTTGTTTGCATCGTTCTCTCGTCCGTCTTGTTTTCCCCGGCTCCGTCCTCCGGTTGCTCCGGTATAATCTTTCCCCAGAAACCATTCCAGGGCTCTGTTGTTAAAGCAGCACTGTACATGAATTTTACATGGGCTGCACACAGCCTCCTTTCAATACTCCCACTGGACACGGCGGGTTCATTCTTCCCATACACATTGGTGCAAATACACACACAACCTAGCATGACCCCATAAATCCATGAGAGCGCAAATACAGACTACTCACTCACACAAATGCACAATTCTCCTCTTCTGCGAATATTGAAGCATGCTGCATATTCAGAACACGGATGAAATGCCTCAGATCAAAGACGCTCTGATGGCTGCTTGATGTTTTATTGATCATAAACCATGTTAAGTATATTTGAGGGGTGAATTTTAGCAGCAAACATTATTTATTTCTGCTGGAGTTTGGGATGTTTTTGCACTCGGTAGCAGTGGGTCTGACAGAGGAGGCGATGCTCCTAATGTGACACATTAAAAGGAAAATCTACCCCCGAAGCACAAGTCCTACTCTTATGATTTTGGATAGCTTGGTCTACGGTTCATGGGCGTAAACAAGCCATCAAAGGCAGGAACAAGAAAGGCGAAACTCTGAAAGGCTTGTCTTTGAGAAACAAATCTAAGAGCTCTCACCCTCTCTTTAAAAGTGGCACACACAGTGGTAGCATCCAGGCTCATTAAAGATACAAGTACATTTTCTCCTAACAGTATTACATATAAAGCTGAAGTACATGTAACAGCTTGGATAAATATTGTATTCTCTGAAGTCAGGCTTCACTCTAGGTCATTTCTACTCATTTGACAGCCTTGGGTTGCTGGTTTCCAGCTATTTGAGAGAGTTCTTCGCAAACATTGACTGAGCTGTCTGAGATCAGCGGCGAATTACACATCTATGATTTGTTCTTTGGGTTGGTTCTTTCCTTTAAGCAGCAAACAAGTAAGCTTTGTCTGGCGGGAAGGGCTGTTTTTAAACCTGTTGCTGATGACGAAGCAGCAGAACGTGATAAAAGACGAGGCCTACGAGTAAAGTATGAGGACACAAAACACGTTTTCTTCCCAACCTGTCACATACTGACGCTTGACACAACAACACCGGCCTCGAGGTCGAAAGTCCTGTGTGTGTTGGACCCATCCTTCTTCCACCATAAATAGTCTTTCTCGACGTCTAATACTACATCACTAGTCAGTCCGTTGTATATTAATGTGGATGCTTTTAATGTCCATTCCAATATAATGTCCACCATCAAGAAGCATGAATGTGGCCAAAATGTGAGGTGCATAATTCGGATAATTAGAAACCAGAGAGCCCAGAGTCGGGTACAATACTTTTTGTAGCCGTTAACTCCCCTCAGGTTGCTGAGACAGAGGACATGATCCAGTTGGCATTAACATTTCTCTCGAATGCATTTGTGTTGAGCATTAACCACTGTTCATTGTATATTTTCAACACATTCTTTTACTGAAATAAATTTGAACTACATCTTTACTACAGTAGGTGTAAAATGAACTTGGTAGCTTGGCTTGAATGTGACTTGTATTTGGCTAAGCATGCTTTGACAACAACAACTTCTCGGAGTCTAAACACGGGGTTCCATCTCAACGTATATATGTGACATCAACAGAAAATAAGCATGATGCAGAATGCAGTGATTTCACTGCTTTATTGCTGCTTGTCTCCCTGATTCTCCTTTTTTAGAGGAATCCGAGGCCTAGCCAGAAGATTGCAGTCATATTTATGAGAATAAATAGCTGTCCAATACCCTATCTCCGCCTTCCGTTCCCTGTCATTTCCTCAGATCTTCCCCTCTACGTTGTTTCCTCCCACCCTGTGGTCTTTTCTTCTTCTTCTATATTGCACCTGTCTCTCAAATGCTTTAGTTATCTCCGGAGTCCTCTTTATCCTCCACCCACACCCCCGCGCCCCGTCGCCGTTCTCTGTCTACCGCTATCTTGCCTCAGTGCCTCTTTTTTTATGCTTGTCTTCTCCTGACAGAGGTGTATCACAGCAGAGGTGGCTCTCAATCTCGGAGAAGTCACTTTATCATGTAGCAGTCAGCTGCGGGTGGTGGAGCTGGTTTGGCTGGCTGGCGTGGCACAGGATTGTTGTTACATTGTCAAACGCGTACACCCTCAACCAGAGGCGCCTTAATAATACTGGAGGCCCCGAGGCGACGGACCTTCACAATATGCCACAGAAACGTTAAATCAATGGACGACGACGAATGCTAAATCAGGGAACAGAATATGAAGATGGTAACATGCATACAGTGTTTTTAAACTAAACTTCTGTCTTCACAGGAATTAACTTAGTTAGGTTTAGGCAACAACACTACTTGGTTAGGTTTAGGTAAAGACAGTTGTTTGTGTTAAAATAACTACGGAAGTGGCGTTACTTAGGTACGGCAGTTACATGACAAATAAATCAACGTTTCCTTCTCAGTTCAGACGCTGCACAAACACCTGGGGTGCAAGACTGTTTTTTGTTTGACCCGTCCAACTGCGGCCTCCCTGTGTGGGTCTCTTGCGGTCTTTATACTTTCTGGCTCATGATTATGTGGATTACATACAAATTTGAATTAATTGGATATCTACTAATTCCAACACATTAATTTCCGTCGATATAGCTACGAACGCTGCAAGCAGCAACAATTGTTTTGTACTTATTCGCTAACTACCAACAACGTTCGCTATAATGCACTCAGTTAGTGCGATAAACATCGTTCTATCAGTGCTTATAATCGCTCGCTAGTAAGTGGTAGATGATTCGCTTTTCGATTTTCGAAGGCTTTTGTCTTGTGAGGGACATCAATCCCAGAAAGCCCATACATTAAGACGCCATTGCTCTCAACCACGAAACACATGCAGATGGCGCCTTACAATCCTCGTCCTTCTCGAATCCCCAAGCCATCCCACATGCGGAAAACCTCTCTGTCTCATCAGTAACATCACCCCACTCCCCACCTCGCATCCTCCATAAGACAGAGCGAGATTGCTGTACACGCCCAGCACTACATCCCAAAGCTATTAGTTGCTGACAGCGTCCTCCATTCAGCCTCGTCTGCCCCCCTCGCCCCCCTCCCCACACGCACACACAACTCTCGGGGCTCGCCTCTCTGCACGCCGCATGCGCTCCCCTTAATAGCTTTCCACGCTGCAATCTAGCCGCCCGCCCGTCGAGTCAATTGAGTGTATTATATTCGTAATTGGAGGCTATTGATTGACAGACTCCGAATGCGTCGCAGGACAAAATTGTGTGAGCTTCCAACTATGTGCACAAAAAGCAAATCACAAAGGATTTCTTTTCTTTCTTTGTTTCCCTAGGAATCACGTCAGGCTAGCACACGTGGGCGTTTCTACGCTCACACGGACAAGTACACACACTTGCCGACACTTGCAAAATGAAGCTTAAGAAATAGAGTCCTCGGTCCAAGGTCATTCCATCAAGAGAGGCTCTGAAATTGACAGGAGAGAGAGATCCTTTCCATCTGACACAACTGTACGGGAAGAGAAGGCTTAGCGCCGATCAGTATGCTTGATTTGTAAACTATTATGTGCTGCGTAAAGGAGCTTGTTGTTGAGCCAGACATACCGCTGTTTGTGTGTATATGTGTGTGTGTGTGTGTGTGTGTGTGTGTGTGTGTTTGTGTACTGTATTTGCCCATTTTCAAAGCAGGCTTCATAAAAGTGTCATAACTTTGCGTTAAACGACTCTGACGTGTCATCTTCCGCTCCCTCGTTCCCCACACTTAATCAAGATCCATCGTTCCCAGGAGTCTCGCTGTGTGTGTGTGTGTATGTGTATGTGTGTCTGTGTGTCTGTGTGTGCGCATATTTGTGAGAATTTCAGTTAGAATTAGTGCCTGTGGCATCATTAATACCCTGTCTTCAAATATATGCTCTCTTTTCATCAACACTCAATGCTGCTTTTTTCTTACTGTTATTTCTTTCACAAGGGCAGGCCTGTCTGGAGGTCATGCAGATAGATGACTGCATCTGAGAAAGAGGAGGAAATATGGCTGGCTGATGTAAAATTGCTAGGAAAATGGCCTTGGATTCATATACCAAACAAACTGACTTACTGTAGGTATTTTAATATGTTCATCCTGAAGCTTTGACTTCACAGACGACAAAATAAATGAAGACTGGAAGGAATTCATAATTATAATAAATACAACATTTTAAACGCACCAAGCCAGCCCTATACAAACCCTATACCCTATACAAAAATATATATATTTGACGCTTCGCAGATGTCGCCACGATCATGTGACACCATCACAACATCAGACACTTTAAGGAGCTTTGAGAATGTTTGTTTGCCGTGAGGAGAAACAGAATATAAATATTTAAACGTTTCCTCGGCACGATTCGGCGTCAGCTCATGTCCGTGCGAGGCTTAAGGCTGCTGGAATTTTGCAGCCATGGACGGGGCCATAGATTCCAATTAGCACAAACATTCAGTCAGATAAAGGATCAAGGAGTCAGGCAACATATTCAACTAAACAAACCCTCGGGACCTGCACTCTCTCTGCTGGAAGGGCATGTATTTTAGTCATTTTGGTAAAAGGTGGGATGGCATCCCCTCATTCCTCCTCAAATTGCCTACCGAGTACATCTAATGTGTTGCTATAGACTCCCAATGGATATAATGTGTTTGTTGCTACAACTTGTCTCTGGTCCAACAGGCAATTTGTGGCGAATGAACGAGGGCTGCAAAAAACAGAGGTCCAATGTTCACATTTGTACAAAATAGGTAAAAATTTGCATTCAATCTTAACGCACTTTAGACATTACAAAATACAGAAAGTGAGCATGTGAACGTTTTAGTTGTTGCTGATATTTGATGGTATAGACATGTTTTACAGGTGTATTTTGATTTTTCTGAAGAAGTCAGGAAATACCAATGTATTGTAAACCAGACAATACAAACCTTGAAAGAATCGTCACATTCTTATTTCATGTTGTGGGAGGTCATGGAGAAGACAATACGAAACCTTTTACATAATCTGGGCCACAATGCGAACCTTGATGGCAGACACTACCAGAAAAAACAATCTTAATATATATATATAAATATATAAAATAACTCCACATTAAATATGTGTGCACTTGACTCCTATGTCCCTGAAACATCCTTGTGTTTCATTTAAATCGCTGCAACCAAACCCCCTGATAGTTTCTGCCATCACAGTTTTCTTCTTTATATTCAGAATGGGCTCCTGAGGTCACAATCCATCAGGCAACAGACTGAACCCAAGAAAAAAATAGAAGAGAAGAAAAGGCAGTCCAGGTAGGTGAGGGGAAAGAAATTGCTGCTAACTGTCACCACAGTAACAGGGTCAGGGAGAGGTCAAGGGTGAGGGGCCGGGGCTGTTGGGTGTCTTTAGTGGTGGGGCCAAATTAGCCGGAAGCCCCGCGGAGGTGGCCTGGGTTGTCTGGCCCCGATTGATCCCACCCCCTCTTGGGCCGACACCTAGCCAGAAATTGCCCGTGTTAGCAATTCAACCGCCGGGGAAAGAGTTGGTAGTTAACGGCTCCAGGTGAGAAGACAGCAAGAACACAGCGTGGAACAGAGACACAAGCAAGTGGATCGATGTTCACAGAGCATATGAAAGCAAGATGAAAAGTGCATTTGTTGTTAACTGTAATTCACCAGTTAATCCAAGTGTGACATACCATGGAAATATATGGGACACTGTGATATATGCAGCACAACTTTATTCCTCTATTTAATTAATATAATGTTCTCATACCATGGTTTTAAAGCTAAAACAAGTTTTCTTTTCTCAAACTAATAGTTAAAAACCAAAGTGTAAAAAAAGACAAATTGTTTTATTCATGGGAGGTTTCGGGCGGGACTATTTCTTGGTCGGGCATAGTGACTTCCTAGAATCTTGTCGTCCCGAAGTCACAACTACCAGATGCTAAATTCATGACACTCAATGACTGTGGTTATTTTTTGATGAACATTTTGGCAAACAGGCAAATAAGATACATATCTATATCATTATTATTATTATATATTAGTATTATTTTAGACTGGATTGGAACTTGACAATTATCTGATTGTTTCAATATTAACACTGCTTTAAGTGTATTCGCGTCTGACTGAGAAAGACAAAGACATTTAGAAGTGAACCCTGAACCTCTTTTTGTTATAACTTAATCGTTATGCTGCAAGCCAGCACAGCACACTTGTTGGAAATGGATTAATTTCTCTGCAGCCAACTGAGCTTGGAAAAATCCTCTGAGAATGCCGTATTGAGATAAGTAGTCTACATGTAGGGGCCTTTAGCTGAGTAGTCTGGCTTTGTCTTTAACACTGGCCTGCAAAGGCTGTCTCTCGTCTTTCCAGCTAGCTATGCAAGAATGAATTGTCTGCACTCCATTATCCCCCTGTTATTCTTTTTGTCCTTGCAGCTGTTCTGTTAGTCAGTGAAAATAACAAAACACCTGTTATGAGAGTGAAGGACATTTACAACAATAAATCCTTTGCATTGAATGTCAACATGTTTTTTTCTTCTTCTAATTATCATATAAAGACAGGCTTTTAGTATCCATATGTGTATCGAAAATGCAATTATGTAGTTGAAACACATCTTGGTGACGTTTCTTACAGCACTAATTGGTGCTTGTTTCCATTGCCTTGTGTTTGCAGTGACGTTTGAAGGCAAGTGTCATCTTCAAATTAGCAAGTCAAGACATCTCCATGTTCATGTGATACAAGTTGCAAGACGTATACCCTCATGCTGTCTTTGGATAGGTTTGCAATGTCAATGCAGCCGTGATATTACTATAGGAGAGCCAGAAAGTGGACATAAATAGATATATTAGGTAAATCAGTTTGAAAGAAAAGACCATTGTAGTGAAATACAATGTATCTAACTCAAATACCTGCAAAAAAAAAATATATATATATAAATATTACCCAGAAGAAAATCTACATTTATGAGTTTCGACAGATATATACATGTGTATATAGAAGATTGCTAATGACTAATTGTTTAATGATTCAGCGCTGGTATTTAAAAGTGGAATCATGCAGAGAAGCGATGCAAATGTGTATTTGATAGAAACTGTGTCACTGATGTTTTGCTATTTGACTTTACTGACGTTATTGTGAAACAGCTGAATACATTAGAATCCGCAGTTGCATGTGTTTTGATTTGTTTATGATTCTTTTGATATTCCCGTCATTGCAGACATGATGTGAGGAAAGAGTGTGTCGTGACCCCTGAACGCCAAATACCTTCAATAATTGCATATGACTTTCTCTCAAGGTCATTTCGAAGAATATTTTACTCTCAAAAACAGGATTTTTATAGAATGTTGTCATATTATTGAGTCCATACGCCACAGTGTTGTCTAAGCCCCGGTGTTGTCTAAGCCCCGGTGTTGTCTAAGCCCCGGTGTTGCCACCTGTGACGGCAAGCATTTTTTTTTACCTCCCTAAAATATAGTTCACAGGCTAAATGAATGTTATTGTCGCGTTTCCAGTGAATGATGGAGAGATAGAGGTAAGATGGCCCGTTTCATCAACATTTCACATGAAAGCTGTCGATGTAATGAGACGACGGCGGCTCTTTGAAACCTCACAGCAGCACTCCCGCTTTGATGCGCGGCGGGCCGTCTGCAGGAGTGATGCATTTCATCGGTGATCGCTCACCGCACACTTCAAACCTTCCTGCGAGCTGAAGACTCTCACCTTTCCTCCTTTACCTATTCATCATTCAAGGGCTTAAGGAGCGCATTACTCAAACCACTCAAGTACACTTGTGAATGAGCAGTTCAGCCAACTAACGCACACTGTGCTGTTTCCCTAAATCTGCTTTAAATTTAAGTGATATGCCAACATGTCTTTTTTTTCATTTAGTTTTTATGAAAGTGCATGTGGCTGGAGGAAACACTCGGCTGTATCATTCAGCCAGCAAGTGAACACTCTTGGGGAAATCAAACCCTTGAACTTGAATTGTGTGTTATCCATTAAACAAGCCGAAGGGATGTAAAGTAGAGAAGGGGTTAAGTTTGAAGACGGTTTGCCGACACACTAAGTTATCCTACACGGTCTTTGCCTGTGCTCCTTTGGCTCAGAGTCTCATTGCTATTCTGGATCCAGACCTGACATTTCTCTCATTCGTTCCAAACGTGACCGTATCTGATCCAGCCGGTGTGCCAGAGCCACGGCTGTAATGTCCAAGTCAAGTTGGCCGTTTGCTGAAGTAAAATCTCTCTTTGCACGAATGCATATTTCTTTATGTACAATGACATTATGTATCACTTGATAACCTTCTGGCTTACGTCTGACTGTTCTATCATCCCTGTCCAAATCAGTGAGCACAGAAATGTAGAAAAAGGTTTGAGCATCGGTGTTAAAGTGCAAGTTGCCTCTTCTCTGATCAGCCGTTTGGATCAGAGGAAGCCTGATCCGCGTTTGCATCGTGACCTTTCCGTCTAGTTGAAATGACAACTGACACGAGATCGTCCAGATTGTTGCACATCCGTTGGCATTTAAATCATCAAAAAAACATGTCAAAGACCAGACGTGTACATCAAGCTGACAAATGATCCACGTTCGTCCATTTTCTCTTAACCCTTTCATACTTATTTTTAACCAGGATTAGGTACAAGATATCCGATATTCATTTAATCCTTTATTTCAACACTGTATCAAGTGCAAGACAAACAGAAATCCACATCAACACTCACCACAACAAACAATTTCCAAACACAAAATACAGATGAAAGAAAACAATTACAAGTGCAAAGTGCTAGACTTTTAAAACCTTCAAAAACATACTAAAGCTTACATTTGTATTTAAGACCAGTTTTTCCAAGCTCAGTTTGACAATGTGTCAAACTGTCAAAATGTCCTGTTACCTGTCATTATAATCACTGTATTTAGATGGAAATACTCAGAGGATTAAAGATAGTTTGGCAATTTGTTCTTCTAGATAAATAATGTACAGTGCAGCTTGATGGTTAAAGACGAGCAGAGGGAGAGGCATGCGTATGAATATCACAATAATTAAGCTCTGACATAATGGTAGATTGAAAAATGTTCTTCTGATTACAAGAAGAAAACCATGATTTGTTTCAACAGAAATCCATTTTTGAGTCTGATACCCAGCCAGATCCAGAAATACAGCATTTTTAACAATTAACCATTTCCCTGAAGAACCCTGAAGAATTTAGATTATAGATTATCTTCTGTGTTCTAGAGAATGCCGTGTGTATTGTTTTAACATCATTTATTGGATTAGATATGTGAATGCTTAAAGCAGATTGTACGTTTTCTCTGGCCAGATTGAGATAAGAGCTGGTGGGATATAAACACGTTCTCAATCCAACTCGTCACACACCAACGCTTGGTCAGGACCCTTGGCTAAACGCACTACGGCCTCAGGGATGGATGGACAAAAAAACTGTGCATCCAGGTCAAGGTCTAAGGACACTAATGGAAGTCAGACCTCGTTTCTTTTTGGACAACCAGTACCAGACACATGACATCATGCTGCTGAAGATTACTGAGCCTAACCCTACTCGGATTCAACCTGTATCGCTTCCTGATTGTAAAAGTTGTCCCAGAAAGTAAGTTCTGATCTTTCCCCTTTAATAAGTCTGAAAGCTCAACTCATGAGGAACTCTGAGGAAAACTGTTTATTTTCGTTATTTCTCTTCTATTTCAGAGTTCAGATTGCAGGTCATGCACACACAACAGTAGACCAAAAGAATCAAAGAGGTGAGATGAATCTTGTTTATTATATAACAATTGTCTATGTTTTTGGTACCAAATCACAACATGACTTATTCTGTGGTGTTCCTCGAGTTCTTGTGTCTATATGTAGTATTTTTGATCATTTTCATCAATTCTCTCTAGATTAAAATGTTGAAAAAACGGGGATGGGAACGTCCATCATAACGTCCTAAGCTTTTTTACACTTTCACTATTTTAATTAATACATTCACAATAATAATTATCTGATTGATGACTATGTCAGCTTGACACACCCTGCTGACCTGCATCTCAAATTAATCTTCATGTTCTCAGCTTTCAGATGACGTTCACCACTTCTGTGTGGATTATACTGTCGTCCTGCTATCAGCCCCTACAGATCCCTTGTCCGCCCTAAAAAAGACAAAAACTGGTCTTCTGGTTTCTAAGGGTTAAATACAGTTATTCCTTTTCTTAAAAATGTGTAGTTTATTATATTATATATTTCAGTTTATACATAACAAAACACAAAATCAATAAAATCAAGTCTCTTTTCCAGCTCAACTCGGCACATTTAATTATATTAATATAATATATTATTTTGATATTTTGAAAAGTAATTTGGTCCCATTTCTTTTCATAAAACAGATAAATAGAATACATTTGGTTATTTGTTGGTTGAAGGATTTTCTGTGTACAAGTTTGGTAGATAATGATGAAATTTGTTTTGGTGAAGTTGTTGAAAATTGTTGTTTTTTCTATTCTCATCTAGTAACAGTTCAATCAAATACTCTCCTCTGTGCAAACACCGATGTTGTCAACTGTCAGCCGCTCAGAGACTGATTTCAGAAAAAGTACCGACAGCTATGGGCAACAAGAAGCTGTGAACACTGGTTGTGTTTCAAAAGAGCTGGAGTGGAGGTCTCTGGAGTGAGTTGGCATGGCTTTATATCTTTAAGTTTTACCAATTCACTATAAATGAGTATTATAATAAATGATACGAAAGTCTGTTACACTAAATATTTATATCTCTCTCACAGGGTGACTCTGGTGGAGGAGTGGTGTACAATGGCATGATTTATGGTGTCCATGTGTTATCTGAAAAACGCACCTGCAATTTACCAGCTGCGTCGATGGACGTCTGTAGATACATTAAATGGATCGTAACAACTACTCGTATTGCCAGACCCAGAAAGGTGCGGTTAGGGTGTGCTCTACTTTAAAATGTTCTGTCATTTAACAGACATTTCTCATGCATTAAGAAAACTGTTGAGTTATTCTAAATTTGCAATTGATACATTTACTATTGATGAAATGTTAGTAAAGCCCTTCAAGACAAACAATAACTGTTATTCTATGACTTTATTTTTCACAGTGTAGTGTCTGAGTTATAACTGTTAGTTTACACATTCTTGGTGTCAAACCCTTATGGTAAAACATAATAATCAAAATATATAAAAACACATCTGTAGATTTTAACATGTGTTATTTTACAGTCATTGTGTTGAAAAACAACAAAGCGCCAAATGTAATAGTCTGCTATTCTTTCAACAATACTGATAACTATGATAATCAATATGACTCTTCTTGTACAATGTTGTCAGTTTAAATAAAATGAAGATGACTCACAATCGTTTGTTGTTGTTTTTGTTTTTAGTGTCACAGAAAAACTACACAAACAGATTTCTGTGACATTTAAAGCTCCACTAATCAATATCTCTAAACCTACAATGAGACTTATTTTGGCCATGTGGGGGCAGTGTGTTCTTATAATAACATTGATTAGAGCTGCTTTACTTACTACCTTATTCTTTGTGGGGAAAGGGCAGGAAAAGAAGGGATGCTTTTCTTTTTCTTTTTCAATTTTCAATTTTATTTATTGAAATATTTCTGGCAAATCAGGGGAGTGTCTTTTACTTTTTCTTCCCAGAGTTTTATATTCGTGCTCATATTCATTGATGTGATATCACTGGCAGCGATTTATTCTATGCTGCTGCAGATGCCAAAGCTCATAAAAGAGCGCCCCCAATGCCACACATGCACTAACCCAAGCACAACATACACACCTGGAGTCTCCAAATGTCCTTTAGTGATCTGGGGAGAGGGGAGAGAAAGCCCCAGAAAGCCATTACATTGTGTTTTGTCCTTTCAGTGATAAAAATATATTTTTGAATATTTGTATATTTTCTCCTTTTTAGAGGAAAATCTATTGTGACACCACGTTTCTGGGTTTGTTTTAGAAGCATGAAACATTCACCGGAAAGGTATCGGTTTTAAAAAGGAATGTGCATGGACGAGCAGACTTTAATTTATTTCTCGCTCCGAGTTTGTGATGTGCTTTTGATTGGCCATCAGTCTGGACGCTTACTGCCAAATCAAGACGAGAGTAAATTGATGTCCCTGTGCAGGGCAAAGGCAGTTTGTTTGTTTGGTTGTTGTTGCATAGACATCAGGGATACCAGCGTTCTCATCTCAGACCAGCGAGGGTGACTTTGACAGCACACCAGAGGGCTCTCAGAAGACGGAGAGAAGAAATAAGAAAAACGCGATGGAGGGAAAAGAGAGAAAAGCCTCAAGAGGTGGCAGAGGCCAAGAAATGCAGACAAGAACATTTGTGAATCGCAAAAAAATATAAGTAAATATAAATAGTTTTCCTCCAAGGCTCTTCATCCAATCGCCCCTGTCATATTCTGCAACGCTTTGCTCGCCTGTCACAAAAACAAGGTTAGCTGTTTTTCCAGGCTTAGTGGCCCTCTTTCTGTGGCAGATACAAAACGTTTTATTAAAACCTGTTTGGAAAATGTCATATCTCGCCGCAAAAAAAGAGGAACTAAAGATGGATGAAAAATAACACCAGAGGCTGACAAGCCGTGAGTGACGACGAGAAGTTCCAGCGCTGAGATTAATTCTAAACAACATGTTCTCGCAGAAATGACCTGCGTTCATGAGACAGATCAGTCACCTTGATATCTTTCACAATGAATGCACCGTGCTGCATTTTCCAGCGAGGTCCTGTTGGGTTTAGATCCAATCTGCCAGTCTGTTTATAAAAGAATGTGCCCCAGTTCCGTGAGAAAAACAGCAAAAGATGTCAGAAAGAAATGTGATCTGATAGCGGATATGGGGAATGGAAGATGAAACGATGTTAAAATCTCGTCTGTCAAATGTCTGTGTGCAAAAGGCTTTGGATTCACTGGTACTATTTGTAGCGGCAGCTGGCTTGTCGCTGTACGGCCAAGATTGCCCGCTAACACTGAATTCCACAAGTGAATTCTTGCAAGTGCTCTGAATTAACCCAGTTAGGTGCCACAGTATAGATTCAACACTTGGCGTCCCAATTTCCAAATGCACCAGATGTTTGGATGCGTCGCACCAGGGGACATGTAGGAACGAGATCAAACCGGGAAGTTGTCAATTATTTGTCCGTTTTCTGAGGAAATAATCCATCTGTCAAGGAATAAAAGTTTGCTTTTGGAATATATAATGTACTTATGTAAGAAAATACTTAACATTTCAAAGTACCTGTTTCCCTCAGGCAATAATTCTGTAATATTTCAGCGATCCAGACCTCCTCAGGGGCCACATGCATATGTATGTGGAGGCCTTTTCGGTACGCACACCCACCAGACCATCCACCGACACGCTGAAGACTCTCTCTAGAGAGAGGCAGTAGAGTGCAGCTGAACGCCCACAGAGTCTGCTATCGCTGAGGCGCTGTCTGTTTAGCCAGACGGAGCAGAAAGCCCAGAGTTCCTACAGCAGAGAGTCAACCTTGTTATCCAGTGGACAACAAAAGTAAGAACTGCACAGCAACTGCAGCAGGCGAGTAACGTCTAGTTATCCCCCCCGAGGACTCGCACAAAAAACACAACCCCAGCCTCATCTCATTCCCCGGGTCAATATATATCGGGGGCTAATATAACCCAGGCAGACAGCCCAGGAAAAGGCTGGGGACCAAAGCGGGAAGCATGTCCCAGAATTGGCAGTCCTAGTGGGTCCAAAGCGGAGTGAACACACACACACACACTGCTGCAAAGGATTCATAAGCTGTGGAGGAGAATATGATGGGCATGAGAGATAGAGGCAGGATATTATGAAAGCTTTGTGGAGTAATATCATGAAAGGGCGCCCTATTCAATCACAGAGATCCAGAGGCTAAGTCTGTCATGTAATTAGATGCTCTTTCATTCTATCTGTCTCTTCTTCTTTTTCTGCCCCGTGCATACGCAATGAAACCAACGCTCGCCATACAAAACAGAATTTTCAAATGAAAGGCTGAGACACCTCCACTCCCCCCCCCCCAACCCCACCCCCCATTTGTATGAGCATTACACTCACATATTAATGCCACCTCTGTTCTCTGGGTTGTGCATGGAGGGCAATGCCCCCCTCTGTGCAACGTGACAGGCGTGACTGTTGAAATGTCACCCGGATCACAGCGGGGACGCACGCTGACACGGAGGGATGGGAAGAGATTTAGGGAAATGAGATGAGGATTGCGTCGGGGAGGGAAAAGGGGGTCGCGTGGAATGGAAGGGAAAGACGGGAGAGGTGTAGGGTCAGACAGCGGGATTGCAAAGTGAGTGATGGAGACACAAAGGGTCATGTTTGACGGTTTCCAGGCACAGAAGACCGATGAGGCGGGACAGGGCCGGTAGGTGAGAGGGGTTGATAAAATAGCACGGGGAAAGGATGGCGAAATGGCAAAGGGTGAAAAGCCAGGAGGGAAAGGTAATGCTCTCTAATCCATATGCACAATAATTGGCTAAGGAAGTCAATAAATTCATATCATGCCACGGACTAAACTAAGCACGTGCCTTTATCTTAGTGTGAGAAACGTCGGGTGTATCTAAGCCATCTAGTCGATCCGTAAAAAGGATGAGCTCCGTTGGGGTGATAAAAGCCGGGAAGCTGATTATTTCCCTCTGGGAGATAGCCCGCACTCGTTTACTGTAAGAGGTGAGTAAAGAACTGTGTGTGTTCATGGAAGCATTTGCCCGGCAGTCTATTTTTGTGCATGTTGGTGTGAGTATGCGTGTCGCAGGAAGCAAGAGTGTGTGGCCTCTGCAGTCGTCTGATTTATCGTAGCAGGCCTTTTAGGCTTTTCGGGGGTGGGGGGGCTCCTCCATCCCTCCTGCTTGGTCCTCCCCCTGCAGAAATGGACGCTGAGATGATAACAGTGGCGGTTCCGGGGAAATGGCTCTGGGTTATTTCTTTTTTTTTCTTTTCACTTTTGTCTCACTGCTCTCCAGCAGCCAGGGTTTCTGGAGGCTAGATGCCCCGTGTTCTGATTTCATTGTGATTCTCCAAGTGGTCTGGTTTTCCCTGCTGTTCAGAGACACTGTGCTACTGTGTGTGTGTGTGTGTGTGTGTGTGTGTGTGTGTGTGTGTGTGTGTGTGTGTGTGTGTGTGTGTGTGTGTGTGTGTGTGTATATGAGTATCTGCAGGCAGGTAATTACTTGAAAAATGTAATAAATTATTTTCTTTTTGTGTTTTATTATGTTGAATATTTCAAATTGGAAAAATAATTACTCAAATCATTACCTAATCGCTTACTTGTTACACTACTCCGTCAAAGCTGCCTTCAAACGACTCCAAATCCTGCACACGTCACATATTCTTTCATGCTGTGTAAAATGGAAAACGAGACATATTTTGAGAAACATTCTACAGTTAGTATGTATTGACCATCAACATGTAGCTTAACGTTAGCATCAGTTTCTTGTGTTACCATTACATTCAAGTCACAGAGCTGCACAGATCCCTTTTCTTATGAGTGTATATTGATATGGGCTGTTATATTGTTTCAGATCCAATATGTTCTTACTATCTGGATTAGGAAATACAGTTGCAACTTAAGAAACAAGTTACAAATCTTTTTTGTGTGTGCAATAGACAATGTAGGCTACCTTCTCATCCACATGGCCAAAGGACTCTGAGGATTGTGGAGATACCTTCAGAACAGTGGTACAGTAAGTGTTTCTTGGTTTTCAAAGTAGGTCGGGTATATTTTTTTCAGAAAGAAATCCATTGCAAGTCTGATGTCGATAATTCTGAGTCGGCATTCCCGACTTTCAATCTAAATCTGCATCTACTCGGGAAAACATGGACGCCCGCAGCAGCCTAATGTTTGTAGGACAAGTCTCTGAGCTTCACAAGCATCGACAGAAGACCTACATCCATCACAGCGCCATTAGCAATGAGAAACAGTGTACAAAATAACCATCATTAAATTAACAACTAGAGAATCCTGTCGGGAAATATTTCCGAAAACCTAATTTAAGGCACTTCAAGGATCCACGGGAACCCTGTTTAAAGAGACAGGAAGAGTAGGCTTGTACCACATGCTCGCAAAGAAGCACAAACGCGTTACAACACGTTTCACAACACAAACACTACATGAAGTAAAAATGATGAAAAGGAAATTCACTGCGAGCGCCGCCATGTTGCTGTGACGTCAGGTGTGACGTCAGGTGTGTTGATGTCGGCACACTCGGGATAGATAATTCTTGCCCGAGTCTCCGACTTGGAATTCCTACTTGAATGAATGTTCCATTGCACTTTTCAGTGTTGGAGGTTGTTTCTTTTTTTAAGAGTTTGAGTACAATGGAATACAGAAATGCAAAAGTATTACACGAGAAACTAGGGCTAGCTTAGAGTTAGTCCTAGCGTATACAGAAAGCTAACACACCAAATCAACACTGAACTAATCCAGACTCCTGAGCGAAGCTTTACATTGGCTAGACAGCTAAAGACGACACTTCCGAGGTCGCTGCATCAAACTGTTATCAGCTGTCAGTACGACTACGAGCAATGGAGAGCGACTAATGTAATTACAAAATTTCAAATTGTAATTCTTAACATTAATCATTACTTATGTGGATATGCATATGTTCATATCTGTTTGAGTTCTTTATCTCAGAAATTACATATGTGTGTGTGTGTGTGTGTGTGTGTGTGTGTGTGTGTGTGTGTGAGTGAGCGCCCATCGCTCAGCATCTCACTTGGTCCGTGAGCGCACCAGAAAACTCTTGACACGCTGAGCGATTGCATCCTCGCACTGACTGGGAAGCGGCAGCAGCAGCAGCAGTTGTTCTCTGTCACCTAACTGCTAGACTCTGTCCTGCAGAGACTAACTAGAGGTGAGTTCTCTTCACAGCTATGCAGTCTGGGTCTGACAGTCACACTAATACTGCTACAGCACTGCTGGGGAGCCAGCAGAGGAACAGACCTACACACACACACACACACACACACACACACATAAACAAAAGCATCACGGTATAAAGTTTATCTCAACTTCCCTTGTTAAGGATTACGACGGTTCTGTCTCTCGTCCCTTTTTTCTCTTTCCTTCCCTTCTCCGGTCTCAGAGGAGTGGAGCAGTAGCTCTGAGGCAGGCACGGCAGATAGTAAATTTAGTTTAAGTCTCTGCGGAGAGAAGAGACAGAGTATTTTTCTAATACCTCGCAACTACCTCTCTCTCTGTGCTCGAGAACATATGAAGTCAGCGTTTTTACAAACGTGCTAGGCAGGCCTTGACGACACTTTCTTGGAATGAGAGCACTTCAGTGTTGAGGGATACACAGACCTTGAGTATTTAAAGTCAGCATCCGTACAGAAATAAAATAACAGGTTTCCCCGGAAGAAAGATTATTGCAACATCCTGCTCAAGTACTGCATTAACTTTACTTCAATTTACAACATAATCATGGAGATGTTTACACACGTAGCCTATTTATGTAGCCTACTTAAACTCTAATCTGGAATGGTTGTTTCAAAATGTAGCACAGTACATCAGTTGAAAGGGAACCCAACCTGTTAACAGACTAATTTGAAATTTCGGGATATACACTTATTTGCTTTCTTGCCGAGAGTTAGATGAGAAGATTGATACCACTCTCCACATATCTATGGGTTGAATATGAAGCCGAGCAGGTGATGGTTAGCTTAGCTTAGCACAAAGGTGGGACTACTCAACCTGTGAAGTTTGTACTTCTGTTAAATAATGTCTTCTGGGGTTATATCAGGTCTGAGGGATACTACAATTTACAACACGAGCCTGTAACTAGGGGCTTGTATTTTTGAAAGATGTGGGAATTTATCAGACTGGGATGGTCTAAAGAAAAGAAGCTATTGTTGCATTATGGGAAATGTAGGATCTACCGTTCTTGGAGCTCAACTCGTACGACGGAGCACAAGTTACGATATCTCGCCCACTGTTGCCTCAATTTTGTAATTCTTTTTAAAAAGGTGTCTGTTGTAAAATCCTCAACCTTAAAGAAGTACAATACTAAATCACTATAAATGTGCCTTTAAGCAAAAGTAAAGTAGTTTAAAAATACAGAAAAATGAGCGATGAGAACAACAGTTGCTCTTTGAGACTTCCATCTTTGCTGGTTGAGAAACACGTAAACATGTCTTGTGGTTTCCCAGAAAGAACTGTATAGCACTTCATGGAAAACGCACAACATGAAGTCGACGTCTGTTGAAGGAGTTGTTTTCAGAGTGTTTTGACAGTGACAGGTAAAGACGGGGGAGTCCTTTTCAAAGAACTGTTTGAAAGTGATTTCTAAAGGATGCATATTTTAAATAGATCTTATTTCTGTTCTAAACGTTGGGTCTTTAATTCAACCGTCAAGAATTACTTTCATTTATTTGCTATTTACACTGCTAATATATCTTGACAACCAATTTATTTTTGTGTTGAGTCTTTTTACACTGGGACAAGTCGGGCATATGAAGCATGGCTCTCTCATTCTCTTTACCTTCTGACACTTGTAACTTCTAGTGGTAAAGAAGGCAAAGTTGGTTTTATTGATCATGTTAACACAGAACTGATTTGTTTATACTCTCTTAGGCGCCTGAGCCTCCGCAGACGGCACGCAAGCTCCGAGCATGAACAGAGGCGTTTATACTGTATTCTATGTGCTGCATTATTCTCCAGAACGCCAGAGGGCAGACAAACAGAAGAGACTGTGAGGAATCAAAAAGATAACGAGGCCCAGAGATATGCCCACAGACAGTAGGTGTTTTCCAGCAAAAACCCATAAATCAACCTCCACAATGCCATGGAGTGATTGTAATTATCTGTAAAGTCATATCTCATATTATTACCTTTGTACCACGCCTGTAAAGAAGCAGAAGTACATGTATTACATGCATTAGAAGGAAACAAAGGTTGAATATCCTGTAAATAACCTCCTGTTTCTAAAGCATTTAAAAGCTAATTGGCCACGTGATCCCACGCGCACCAAGTTACAAACATTCAGAGTGCAAGACGAAGCGGCGCGACCACTGTGATTACGTCATTTTCTGGTGCGGGATCTCTGAAAAGAGACCACCCAAACAACCGCCTTTGCAATAAAGAACAGAGATATATTTCTCAACCTCTGCAGACTTACCAGCCCAAACTACAACTTCTTCAGGCCTCTATTACAAACCCTAACTTTAACAGGATGATAGAGTCTCTATGGTCCAGACCAACTTTAGTACTCGCTGACTTCTTCATCTCAAAGGTCACATCATCATTGACATTTTCAATGTAATGGTGCCAATCATTTGTAAGTGCATTTTTCTAATATTCTATTAACCAACCTTGGAGTAGCACCTCATTACGGTTGAATCTCTACCTGGGGAAGGTTTGCCATTTGAATGAGCTTTGCATTATTTGACCTTGCAGACATTGCCGGAGCTCACACGTATATATACACGCACCATGTTGGTGCATGCCTCGCGATGCCATATGGCTCTAAATGATCAAAGATCCTGTATTTGACTTTGAGATTTCTCCAGAGGAAAGCGCCGCTGCATTGGAGAGGAATTCACATTAAAAAGTCTCCAGTTGAATCTAATTGCTCCCTGGCCCCCCTCATTTCTTTAAGATGGAGCTCCTGCCATGCTGTGTGTGTGTGTGTGTGTGTGTGTGTGTGTGTGTGTGTGTGTGTGTGTGTGTGTGTGTGTGTGGTGTATGCAAAAAAGGGAATGGGGGGGTTGGCTCTATGGTATGGTGGATATTACATCCTGTAATAAAAGGGTGAAGAAACAGAGGAGACGGGAAAATATTCTTCCCTTTTAAGATGACTTTGTCTGCTATCATCGGGCAGAAGTGCCTGATGAAATGAAAGCTGACGACAACATCAAACGTCCAACTGAAGCCTCTGATGGCAAAATGATTAATTAATTGATTGTGGAACAAAGCGGTCCGTAGATAAGACGGAGAGTTTCTAATGAAAAGGATTGCTGTTATTTATCCCACCAAGGAGCATCTAAAAGACGATTCTCAATCATAACAGCGACTGACAAGTTGAGATAATGAATTTAATAATCTCGCAAATGAAATAGTGTTGACCCCTACTTGCAAACTTTGGACAAATTGGTGATGTCTCTTCTTTTTTTCTTTTGTACTGACAGAACCATTATTCCAAACCCGGGCACAGGAACATCTGAGGCTGAATGTTTTCATCTGGGGAAGATGAACACATGAAGAGTCATTTGATTTTAGAGGAACACGAAACCACTTCGGCGAGCGGTAGGAGTTTGATTAGGTTTTCAAATCAAACGGCTTGCATCTGTGCTTCTCTTTTAGTGTTGCAGGTATTTTTGGTAGAGCGACAGTTTAGCTGGAAAATTACAGGAAAGATGTCTTTTAAGTATGACTCTTAGGGAGCTTGTATTTCCTCAAACAGCGAGAAGGAAATGATCATGTTTGATTATCTAACATTGGCGTGTGGTTATAATTATCTTCGCACAACACCAAAACATAACAAAACTAATGTCATTCCAAACTTTGAGTTTTGTATCAATGAGCACAGCCTGCTAACACTCCTCTATATATACATTTGCTTTTAGATTCACTTTTTTAAAGAGTATTTTATTTATTTTGAATGCATTTGCATGAATTGTGCCATTTCAATACATTCTAAACTGAAAGGCTGATCTTTTTTTATAATGATCAAATACTTTCTACATTTACAGCGTGTAAAAACATTGGGATAAAAAAGAGATAAATCTTTGCTTTCAACTAATCAGCGTTTCCCAATAACAAAAGTTAGAGCTCAAGTTTTGAATGAGTGAAGAGCCCGCCCACATTCTCGGTTAGCATTGCATAATTATTAGGTAATTAGATTTTGAGAAATGATTCCAAATATTTAAGATATGATGTTTTGCTTGCTGCAATCACAACACATTATCGAGTATGTAATGAGGCGGAACTGCAGGTAACAAACGCTGGCATGATGCACACAGACGCACACACACAAACACGCCGCAGATAAAAGACAAAACACAAACGGCGAGGATCCTGTGTGTCGAGCCTGCCAAGTGCTCACCCATAATTAGGTGGTGATGTAGTGGCTTTTTGTTCTCTCTGATTAATTATCAGGAGCTTTCAGAGTGTAAGGAAACAGCCAATTAACTCTATCCAGGTTCTCATTCAGTTTCTCAGATGCTACATGCGAAAGGTCAGCAGAGGTTGGGTTCGGTTTGGTGGGAGGCAAAAGTAAAGAACTAGAAAGGCATGTTTCAGGCCTCTGAAAGGGCACGGAGGCAATTTGCTAATCCATTTATCATCACGCCGGGCTGTTTTTCCCATTTTCTCACTCAATTTGCCTGTTACATGAATAATAGAGTGCATGAAAAACAAGTAACGGCAGCGCGGCGTTATGCAGAGTACAGAAATACATCCTGTTAAGTGACACGCTGTCAGGGAAAATTCAGACCTTGTTATTTGAAGTTAACTTAAAAGCCATTTGTCCGTCTTGAACTAAATTGTTTTTTCTGTGGCCATCAATTCTACACGTCCAACGCTGGTTTGCAAACAACAATTAATGCTGTGGAGAAAAAGCAAGAACGCCAAGCGAAACGACTTAATTTTATTCAGTTAATTTTGTGTCCTGTCAGAAACTGTTACACCGTAGAAACCGGATTGACTGGAGGAGAGACTCTTCGGTTTCAGCTGCGGAGTTAATTAGATAGATTTACTGGAGGAAGGTGATTGTGGCAGACCAAGAGGATCAGACTGCTGTCAGGGTCAGTGGTGGTGTTATTTACGGAGGAAGCTGCGTGCGTTCGGCTGTCTGTGGGTGTGTGTGTGGCCGCGTAGTGCGCCGGGCCCCTCATTACCTCCTCTCTCCAATCACAGGGTGGATTTATGGCCGCCGCAGGGAGGCTGTGAAAGCCCTGTAGTGAGGTAGTTAGGTGTTCCAGCACATCCACAGCCATACACATCACCTTTATGGCCACTCCTGTCCTATTCTTACATCAGAGCCGGGCATAGTGGGTCTCAAAATGCTCAAGAGCAAACATGAAACGGCTTTAATTAAAGTAGTCCTGGCCGCAGTCAGAGATGAATAATTTGAAGACTTTTTCTGATTTCTGTGTTGCATTTTCTGCAGAGGAAGCATGACAAGAAGTTGAGTTGAGAGAGCTGGTATTTCAGGGATTATTATATGGCAGCAGAGCTGAATGTGCTGTATTGTAAATACTATTGTAAAAAAGGAATAGACGCGGTGGAATCTCCCCTGACAGTCGGAGACTTTAAAGCCCTTTGCTGCTCTGTGTTACAAATAGAAAGTTTAAAAATAAAGATACAAACGTCCTCCGATACGAACGATGAGGCCTATCGCAGGTAAATATAAGCACTTTGAGTTAATAGGCCTTATTGAACTGGTTCGATTGGGCTGAAATTAGCCTGTAAGGTTTAGAGGGTCGAGAGGAAGTCCTCCCAAGCCCAGTGTTCATCAATTACAGTGTGTACAATGACTGTGCCATATTGATCTCTTTGTCTCATTTTCAAGTGTTTTCTGATGCAAGACAGCCTTCTCTCACTCTTTGGCATCAGACTGGTGCATTACTGCTTCCACCTCGGCCCACGCTGTGCCATTGCTGTGCCATTTCACAGGATGATTTGTTTCAGTTGATGAGCCATCCAGCCCTCCATCACTGCATAAAGACCAGGATACACGGGAGGATCGGATGACGTCAAGAGTATCAGGACCCCAAAGAATATCACCTGGGGTCTGTAATTGGGATGCACCAATGTGATATTCAGAGTGAATTTGGGCACCAATACTGACTTGGACTAGCTATCAGCAATCAACATGAAAGGTGCTAAATTAAAAAAAACAGAGTATTAATTTAGCAGCAGAGTGATGGCTACCTGAGCTGAGAATGAAGTCACACCTCTGTGTGTGTTGTAATCTGAGCTTCGATCATGTCAGTGCATGTGAGTCCGGGTGTGTGGCGTCCCCGACCAACGGCGTCATCGCACTCCCCACCAAATACTGTCAGCACTCTTGCCATTGGTTTGCACTGTTTGTGCTGTTAGCAACGTTAGCTGCTAGCCCCTCAGTCGTCGCCCTGTTAAGAGCCGAGGCAACCCCTCAAAATATGCTCTGATATTTGGAATTAACCACCTTTGAATTCAGTTTCTTTATCAATGTCATTATACGATTATGTGTTTTTGTTGTCACTTCATTTATGTTCAGCTGCTAACGGCAAACCCTGCCCTCATGTTTCCATACATACAAATAATTCCAATGAGTCCTATGACGTATACAGACTTAAATTCAGGGAAAAGAGAGCACTGGTATTGGATTTATACTTGGTATTCATAGATACCCTCAACCCTGAGTTGAGGGACTGGAAATTGTATTGGAAGAAAAAAGTTATAAAGGTAGACATTCCCACTGTGTATACCTGCTTTGAGTCTCTAGATTCATCACAAATTTTCACTGGGACGGCGCTGCACTGGAGATATTTACATAATGATAGTGGTAGGAAAGTTTTTAGGTTCTTCACTTTAACCAAAAGTAGCAACAGCAGCACACTGTAAAAGTGCTCCAAGTAAAAGTCCTGCATATATAGAAATGTTAACAAATGTTGAAATGTTGAAATGTTAACAAAGGCACAACTGCCTTTGTTTTTTTGTCTACACCACATACCTGGTTAATCGCTTGTCTGATTGGATTGTGGCTTAGGAATAATCTTCCCACAGTTAAAAGGAAAGATCCCACGCAGCTCTCCTCTTCTCAAATAAAAAGTGGTTGCCATATTTGCTCAATGACAATGTCATTTCTAGCCTGTGCTTTCATTCCGATCAATCCAATCCGCTCCAGATTTGTCTCTCCGAGTCTTTTATCCCGTGAGGTGAAAAATGACTATTCAAATAGTTCCCACAAATCTCCCTCTCACACACACACTGAATGATCGAATGATCCACAAGAATATTCACAAAAACACCTACTCAGCATCTCACTTATCGGCCCCGCCACCTGGTTGGTGTCAGAAAGCGAGAGGGAGACGGAGAGAGGGAGGGGGGCCCCCAGTCGTCAGGTTTTAAAAAAGTAAGGAATGGACAGCGCTGAATGAATTTTCAACACTGAAGACATATCTCCTCTTTTCCATTCATGCCCCACATGCACTGACACACGGCTCTCTCCGCACACTATCCTCCCCCATGGCGTTATCTCCCTCACCCTTTATTACCCTCGCACAAAGCGTTTAGCACGGAGCCTTGCAGATGTTTCTCTCTCCCGCAGGCAGCTCAACACACATTCTCACATTTCCGCAAACTAGCTCTATTATTATTATTATATTGGGTGTAATTGAATTAAGGAGCAGTTTAAACTGGGAACATTTGCACACTCAAGCACAATTAAAACTGAACTGCCTTCGACGCTTCATAAGTGAGTCTTTCCTTCACAAAGATGCTCCTTGATGATGTTAATCTCTTTAAGGGTAGCTTTTTTTTCTTGTTGCGGTGTCCACCTGCAGAGATTTTGGTCCTGCTCGATGTTTTATCATGAATATACTGCCAGGAGCATGATGCAAAACAGGGCAGACATTTGCCTCTGAAACCTCTCCGCTGGATTAAGTACAGTCACCCTCAAAATGAAAGGGATTTATGTCTTTAGTAAAAGCATTCAGACTACAGAGAAGTGTAGATCTGTAGATATTAAAGCGTCTTTGAAAGGGGCTGTATACATATGATGTATTATTAATATTATTATTATTATAAAGTTATTTTAAATACAGCAAAATTTGGACAAAAGGCAGCCAAAATAAAGCTTATGATGAAGAAGTTCCTTAACAAACGCTGTATTGTCTCCTTAGAAACAACTAAAAACTAATTTTGATCAAAATTGCAGTTGATAAACATCTAGTTGTTGCTCTCATCGTGCTGTAGCTGCATTGCTAATTTGCTTGTTGAAAATGCTGTGTGTTTTTTTTTCAATATTGCTGACTCAGCCTTCGACGGGCCACGGCCACTAATGAGGTCGGCAAGAGAGGTCCTCCTGTTTGTTAATTTAGTCCTTTTCCTCTTTTTAATTTACAGCCTTTTGAATTTGGATAAAAAAGAGGGTATTGATTGTAGTGTGTATTATATCTACATTAGGGGCTGATGGTGAGTGGGAGACTTCGGCAGAATTGACCATGCCCTGTCTACTATACTCTAGTTTAAAAAACCCTCGGTTATATGCCTTGCTCGGCTCTTATGATTCCATTACAGAGGCAGTCTTTACTCTGTGGCATTGACTAATGGATAGCCTTTGCTTCCCTGCAGAGTGGAGGCTGCTGTATGACGTGCTTCAGCAGGCCTAGAAATGAAAAAGGTAAAGAAACTCAGAAAGGAGGACCTGTGAAATCAGATTTGATGAGCCCCAGCTACAGCCCTGCAGACTGGATCTGGTCCTGTGTGTTTGTGTTGTTTGATACCAGCGGAGAGCTGCTATCCAGCAAGTAGTGTCTTTTGATTCATCTCTGCACCAGCACACCTGCTGAAGGCTGTTGAATCCTCAGACCTCGTGGCTCGGCTGAGTGAAGCTCAAGCCCGAGCCTGTGGGTACTCTGTGAGAGCATGAGCATATGAACAGTATTGGTTCTTGTCTGTTAAGAAATTGTAATTATGGGAAAGTATCTCGGTAGTGCTACAGTTGACTTGACCTCCCACACCCTTTCTAATAGGGGAAAGAGCCAGCCTGACGGCAGTGAATGCCATTACTTACATTTTATTTGTACAACATTGCCCCCTAAAGTTCTTTGTGGTGTATCTCCCCGGGCCCCCTCGAGGGCCCATGTCAGAGGACAATGCTGTATCACAATATAGTGCACTAATTTACCACTACCTGCTCCCAGCAAATTGACCACGGATGCACCTCACCTGTATTACTCTGTCACATTCACTTTGAGAAAAACACCGGGGAACCGCGGCTGTTCACACACACACACACACACACACACACACACCTGCACGCACACACTATTTCAAAACCAGATGGAGTTAAGCAGAACTAGACAGTGAGGTATCTGAACCATGCCAGAAGGTATGCAAAGTGGAGAGATTAGTGAGTAGCAGTGACTTTGGAAGAAGAATGCAATGAAAGTCATGTGTCCCCTCCTCTAACTTGTATGGTATTTTAATGATGGATGCATGAATGAATTGTTCATCTTCGCAATTTTAACCAATGTATCCGTTTGAGAATTAAATAAATGCAGTCTTAAATTAATTATATTTGGTTATTGTATGGGAGCTTTCTTGTGTCCTTTACTGAAGGTGGCTTAAATGTAACGAGGGAGTGTTTTGTGAGGCTGGTGCGCCCTCTGGTGGCAGGAAGTCGGTGTTATATTTTGACGTTTCCGTCTCCGGTAGACATATTGCTTACAGGAGCAAATTCTGGAAAGCTAGAAGAGAGAGCGAGCGAGAGAGAGAGGATTCAACATTGATTTATATCTTCACGACTTGATACACTCAAACGACATAGGACGTAATGGGTAAGCTTTATCTAGAGTACAGATATACGTTTAGGTGGTAAAAGATTGGGCTGTGTCATCGAGAGTAATGATTCTAAAACCCTCATCCTGTCACTGTTGTTTAGCTAACTACTTAGCTAACTTCTTTAGCTATGCAGCTAACTTACAGTTAACGATGCTAAGTTATTAATGTATACTAGTTAATTTATATTAACCTGTAACCTAACGATCTATAGTCTTGGGACGATGTTTAATCTCTTATACAAGGTGTAACACTTCTAACGTAACCCAAGTCGTTAGCCAACTTAAGGAAACTCTGCTAATAGCTAGCTAGCTAGCTAGCTAACTACGTAGGCACCGCTAGTAGTAGCTAGGTAACTAGTTCAATGTTATGTATGCTAGCGTTAGCTGTGTGCTCCGTGCTATTTCGGTGGCTTGGTCAATTGTTACTTGATAATCAGACTTCCACAACAACTCATAAATTGTTTATAAGTCATCACCTATAAGATGACACAGTATAATAGTCACGTTTTTATTAGGGCGCAGTTGTGTGTGCGTAGCGGCTAATGGTAGCTTAGCGGCTAGCGTTAGCTTAGCTGTGTTAGCTCTGTCAATCCAGCCACAGAGTTAACGCTACACTGTATTATTATAATTATGATAAATTATTTGTTGTGTTTCTATTGAATAGTTGGAGCTAGTGAAGTGAAATATTTAGTAGCATTTATGAGAGCTTTGCTTACAACGGTGAGCGATAGTTTTGACATATCCGTCAGCACACTTGTACGCATGCGTGTTACGTTACACGTGACACCAGGGGTCGCCATGTTTTCCAGACTATTCCCGAACAGGATTATGCTTAGTTTTGTGTGTTGTTGTCATTTACAGTGACATAACTGTTAATTTATGTATTTATAAATACGAATGAAAGAGAGGCAGTGACAGTCTTTTATTATACAAAGTGTCCAAAAACCATCCTGCTTCATTAATGATGTCAAATGGAAATAACATATACACAACGAAATATCAAGCTGGACAACAAACATCTGGTCATTATGTTACTATTGTTCCTCTCTTCCTTAGGCTCCATTAGTTTTTATTTTTGGAAAAGTGTCCTTGGCTTGAATCACCCTTAGTGCTTGATTTTGAGCACACACACAAGAAATTAAGATTTATAGCCATACAGATAGTTTGGGAATTAGATATATCTGCTGTTGAGATTTCTGCCACCGCTGTTTCAATTCTGTTTTTGGGGTACTGGCAGAAATCTCATTAGCGATATGATTTTCCTCCTGATTTGAGTCAACAGAAAACGTAGGCCTAAGCACCTTCACCATTCTGGTTTCTTTCCTCTCGAGACTCGTTGCCGTCGGGTTAAGGTCTCCTCTGTACTGCCAATGCAGACTTGTCCCCTGCAGGGCTATTTCTGTGCCAAACTGTCGGTGCAGTTCACGTCCAGCAGCTAATCTAACTCACACATTACAGAAATCGGAGCATCCAGCCGCAACCTGTGCTCTTATGCCGTCCACGTCTGTGGCTTTACCATCTGGACCAAATACACACACACATGCATACAAGCTTTTTATGAGGCTCGTTGTGCTAATGCCCTCAAACCATAACATGACCTCAATTTGCGCCACTTGTTCCGATATTTAACCTCGGAAAACTCCCGCGGTTACAATCGGGACTTTTGGCACAGAAGGTTGCCACCACCGTGCGCTGGTGGCAGGTTTCAATGTTCTCTCTCCCTCCCCTGTAGCCACGGGATCGGCCCTGTTCTGGTGGCATGACTGCACAAACACTGAGAATGGGCAGTTTGTCCTGTGTGGGCACCAATTTATGCTAACTCTGCGATTTAACTCTACTGAATAAATACGTTTGTTCTGCCGGCCAGCTGACTGGTTGTTGAATAGCTCAGCTGTGTGTGTGTGTATATTTTTAGGCTGTGTTATCCAGTTCCTATGAGCTTGTTTATTCAAAGCCTTTTTATATTTAGACCGGTGTACATGCTGTGTCATCATCACGACTTATAATTAGCGATGTCAAGGGGAAACAAACGCAAACTGTCACATGTTCACTTACTCTTCCCTAAATATGGTGTAGTCTTTAAGTTCAACAGCTCTGTTTCCTGCTTGTTCTTTGTTGTGTTTTCATCGTGATGTCTGCCTGTGTCTGTGGCCCATTAGAGCCGTCAGCCAGTCCGGCCAAAGACAACTACAGGATGAACCGCTACAAGAACAAAGCACTGAACCCTGAGGAGATGAGGCGCAGGAGAGAGGAGGAGGGCATCCAGCTCAGGAAACAGAAACGAGAACAACAGGTATCCTCGGCCCCTTTATCTCTGTGTGAGATTAGGCCAGCATGTAGTGCGTGTATATCGAACATAGTCTGGCTGGATCGTCTCTATGGGCGCTCACTTTTTTTTTTTTTTTGTCTCAGCTTTTCAAGAGGAGGAACGTGGATGTTCTCAATGAAGAAGAGGCCATGTTTGAGAGTCCGCTGGTGGACCCCTACCTCAGCTCCCCAGCAACAGTGAGTGTCTGTTTTTCTAATTCCACTCAAACAACGCAGACAAAGAGAGGCCCACACAGCACAAATGTCATTATTAATGTTGCCGAGCCTCTTTTCCAGCCTGTGGACTGAGAACAGTGGAGTCTGTACTGAGTGGACCAAGTGTTGTGAGTGCTTGTGCATGTGTTGTTGCAGGAAGGAGTCATTACCAGAGACATGGTTGAGATGCTGTTCTCGGAGGACCCAGAGCTTCAGCTCACCACAACACAAAAGTTCAGGAAACTACTCTCTAAAGGTATGAATAGTGTACTCAAAGTGATTCTGCACTAATGTGATAACAATCAGGAAGTCACCGTGGACCAAAACATAAAGTATTCACATCCAATTTGACCTCATTTCAGAGCCAAACCCCCCAATTGATGAAGTCATAAACACGCCTGGAGTAGTCGAGAGGTTTGTGGAGTTCTTGAAGAAGAGCGTCAACTGCACACTACAGGTCAGTTTGTACACAGTTCAGAACACCCTCTGTGCATGGAAGGTGTACATAACGTGTACATTTAATATGTTTAGTGTCAAATACACATATGAACCAACATTTTTGCAGCTCTGCACAAAGCTTTGAGGTGTAAATTCTTATCTCCAGTGTCCGAATGACTCGTTAACTTAAGATGAATTGAAATTTGTTAAGCTGACCCAATGTTGCAATACAGTTTGAAGTTTTTCTCTTATAATTAAAACGTATCCCTCTAACGACTGTATTTAATCAATGTCTCTCTCCAAAACTACATTTTACAACATTACATTTGAACACATCATGATAGCGGTGGCACACCTGAAAACTGACCATGTGCATCTGTAGTTTAAAATGCTACTTTTACACTTTGTGTCCCCGCAGTTTGAAGCAGCTTGGGCACTGACCAACATAGCGTCAGGCACATCCATGCAGACAAAGACGGTGATTGTGGCCGGAGCAGTGCCGATCTTCATTGAACTACTTAACTCAGACTTTGAAGACGTCCAAGAACAGGTAATGCAGCGTGACCGACATGATTTATCCATCTTGACTATTGTGTGCTTCTGTTTGTATTTGCTTTGTTCCACACTATTGTCTAAAGGTTTGTTGTGTTGTTTCTTTCTGCAGGCAGTGTGGGCCTTGGGTAATATTGCAGGGGATAGTGCCGTGTGCAGGGACTATGTGCTGAACTGCGACATCCTTCCACCATTATTAATGTAAGCCCATCTTCATACTGATTACAGCCACGAGCTTTCCTTCCTATAATAACATGTTTCTGATACTATCTCATGTACTTTGTTATTTCAGGCTTCTGACCAAATCCACTAGATTGACCATGACTAGGAACGCAGTGTGGGCTCTGTCTAATCTCTGTAGAGGAAAAAACCCTCCGCCTGCTTTTGAAAAGGTACAACTGTGCCTCATGAAGTCAACACTGAGATCACTTCAGATCAGGCCGACTACTTTTTACATTTTCAATGTTTTGCTAAGAACAAGTACGGCTGCCTGCAAGTGCTTGAAATTGATTTTGACTGTCCTGCTAACAGCTAACGTTAACTAGCTCTCTCCCTGCTGATTTCAACACAGATTTTTTGTTCACGGTGTAGCGTTATCAGGGACATTTTCTATTGATGACGGGACGCCATTAGTCACAAGTCTCAGCATTGTGATGCTGACTTGGTACCGAAGTATCGGCTCTTGTGACATCCCTAGATGAGACTGAACCAAAGTTCTTTTGAAGGGTATCGCACATATTGTTTTACAAACTCTTGCTCCCCGTTTGTATTTCGGTGACCTTGGAAAAAATCCGATATTGCCGAGGCAAGCTGCTTTCCCTTCAAAAGTTTCACTTGACGTATGCGTGTGGTCGTTTCTGAGCATAAATATGCATTGTATCTGTGCTGTCTAGGTGTCACCCTGTCTGCCGGTGCTGTCCAGGCTTCTATTTAGCAGTGACCCAGACTTGCTGGCAGACGCCTGCTGGGCCCTGTCGTACCTCTCAGACGGCCCCAACGACAAGATCCAGGCTGTCATCGACTCTGGCGTCTGCAGGCGCCTGGTAGAGCTACTCATGTGAGTCAAGTCATACTCTCTGTTGTCTTTGTCGCAGTAAATATGACCTGTAAATACTTAAAATGTTTCTCTATTAAACCTCCTGTCCTGCAGGCACACGGACTATAAGGTGGCCTCCCCGGCCTTGAGAGCTGTAGGAAACATCGTAACTGGAGATGACATCCAAACACAGGTGAGAGTTTATTAAACTGAAGTTAGTTTCTGTCGCAGAGAAAAAGCCCACAATTTAGCAAAAACACCCTCTACTCTTGGATTGTATTGTTTTATAGTCACAGATGTTTCTGTTATTTTGTCCACCCCATTTAAAATGAGCCTAAATACCAGAAACACTTTTCTTTATATTGACTAAATTACTTTTACCCACTCTGTTGCTGTGTATAGGTGGTGTTGAACTGCTCAGCTCTGCCCTGTCTGCTGCACCTTCTCAGCAGCGCTAAAGAGTCCATTCGCAAAGAGGCGTGCTGGACCATCTCGAACATCACTGCAGGAAACCGAGCACAAATACAGGTGATGCATGTAAACGAAGCTCGTCACTAACCTCACTATCTGACATTTTCCTCCAGTAATGCTCACCATGGCAGCAGAAATGCTCATTCAGGTGGTATATTGTTTGTAATAATGACATAAATGTCAAGAGGAATGACATTGTAATAATTTGCTCTTTTGAGAAGAACACACGTATTGGTAATCGTGTCTGTTGAACTTAATATGTTGAGATGTCACCACTGTACAGTACTCCTGACCTTTATATAATCACAGCTCGTGTTATTTAGTCTGTGACCTTAACTTTTATGTTCTAGTCGTGTTTGTGATGTTCTGTGCCCTTTCTCCATAACTCTGAATCATACAACTTATGCCTGTGAAGCAGTTGTTTCATCTGATCTTCAATTATTTAATCTAACAAGCACAACCTGCTATAACTTCAGGATGATTGACAGACCGTTGAATACAAGCGCTGGCACTAACGACAGCTATTTTTCTTTTTTAATGGCACTGTTTACATGAGTTATGTTTTAATTATCCAAAAGTCAAAGTATTTCAAAGGTGAAGATAACTATGTTGAGGCTGCTTTTGGAGACACGCTCTTGATTTCATATCTTATTCTGCCCCACAGACGGTGATTGATGCCAACATCTTCCCGGTTCTGATCGACATTCTACAGAAAGCAGAGTTCAGGACCAGGAAAGAGGCGGCCTGGGCCATCACTAACGCCACCTCCGGAGGAACGCCGGAGCAGATCAGGTGAGACTCCAATAAAGTAAAGTTAAACGCGTCGGCACTGAATCAGTTGGGGTCAACCAGAGAGGATAGTCAGCTGAAAGGGTTTGATGGTCGAGCGTCAAGTGATGACTGTGGAAGCGTGAATGGCAGATTGTTTAGAGGTTGGAAGGGTTTCTAAAAATGTATTTTTACAACATTTGTTCATAAATTAGCACAAATCTTCCCCCGACAGTGAGAAAACAAACATGTCAGCCTGTTGTGAAAAATGAGAAGAAATCATGTGATAAAAATGTATTAACATTATGAACATGGTGATAAAAATTCAGGCGGTAATCAGAATGAACCAGGAAGAATTGTTAATATTCAATATATTTGTGTGTTTGTTTGAATCCAGATATCTGGTGAACCTGGGCTGCATTAAGCCGCTGTGTGATCTGCTGACGGTGATGGACTCTAAGATCGTCCAGGTCGCTCTCAACGGGCTGGAGAACATCCTGCGGCTGGGCGAGCAGGAGGCCAAGCAGGAGAACAGCGGCACCGGAGTCAACCCGTACTGCAGCCTCATCGAAGAAGCCTACGGTACTGTACACGATCACTAACGCACTGCGGGGAGGAAACTTTACACGCGTTTCTGCAGACAATACATTGTTCTAACATTACTTGTTTTTCCAGGTCTCGACAAGATCGAGTTCCTCCAGAGCCACGACAACCAGGAGATCTACCAGAAGGCCTTTGATCTGATCGAGCACTATTTCGGGGTGGAGGACGAGGACAACAGTCTCGCCCCCCAGGTGGACCAGGCCAACCAGCAGTTCCTTTTCCCCCAGCAGGAGGCTCCCATGGAGGGCTTCCAGCTTTAAGTCCGCAGCCCTCCGCTCTAAAATACACCACGTACCCCCCTCCCCCATCCATACCTCCTCGTCTCATGGACGACCTCTAGAAGCCAGAGTCAGACCTCCATGCCCCAGACCGCCACCCCTCCCACCTCTACCATCACACACAGACACACCCACCCTTTGGTAAAACTGTCCCACTCTCCTGAACCAGTGGACTGACTTCTGGCAGGGCAGACCCGTGTGTTACCTGGTCAAAGGGGGAGACCGTCACACTTCCCTAGAAGAGGAAGTGATCACCGCACTGCCCAAAATTCTGCCCTGGCTTCAAACGCACACACGGATATCTTCCTGCCGTTCGATCGCTCTCATTGGCGCTAACGACGGTTTGGTTGTTTAATATCTTTATACATACTTTTCTTTTCCAGTGGGACATTTCTTATTTTCAGGGTTACCCATGCTTCCCCACGCAAAGTCCACAGACTGGGGGGTGCATGAGGTGAAAGATGCCTAGCTCTTGATGTCAGTCTGACTTGGTGCAATTCAAAGAAAAACACAGAGTAACATGATCCCTTTTTTGTTGTTTTATGATTTAGTTATTTTCCCCTAATACTTATTTATATGCACTTTTTTTAGTGCTTGTGGTTTTCTTTGGTTTGCTACCAATCGGCTCCCTGATCATTAGGCTTAGGGTTCAGCTAATCTGATGCCCCGAGCTAAGAAGTGTCATTTTATTCCCCTTCTATTAACATTTTTTTTTGTGGGACAAATTTCATGGGGCGGGTTGAGGTGATCTGATCGTAGGACGAGCTCTGGATGGGATTGTGGAAAAGAGATTGGCTTTTAATAGAGGTTATGTTTAAAGATCTAGAAACAAAAATCCAGTTTTCGAGGGTGGTATAGTTAGAGATCCAATGTTCGTCGTGTGCTGTGTTATTAATAACAATACATTTGAATTATGAAGTGATCTAACTATTAAACAAGGCATAGCTGGGGATTTAAGGGGGGACAGGTACCAGCAGCAGCAAACCCAACTTATTTTTATATTTAAATGAATTCAAGATGTTTAAAATAGGGCGAAATGCCACTCGTGGTGCAGACACAACATTTATAGTTTTGAATGTCTGACTTTAGTGTAAAGGGGCTGCTGCTGCTGCTCCGCGGCGAGGCCCTCGTTCTCCCACATCTCCCCAGCTGTATGCGAGTTGGGGTTTGTGCATGGCGTTATATTACTCTGCGTACAGTCACCGAGTATCCCCGGCCAAACGCAGAGAGGTAGAGAACAGCATGAAGTAATATCTTGAGACTGTGCTGCACAAAAAAAGCAGGAAGTGGGGCCACAACGAAATTAAGTTTGGTGGTGTTGACAGTGGTGGTGTTTTGTATTGTGGTAGAGTTGATACATAAAGCCTACTGGCATTCTGTATCACTCTATCTTTTGAGGAACGGGAACTGTTAATGATCTTTGCATGTTGATGTAAATAGCCTATCCTCTTCCTCGTGGGTCTCATAAGGAGCCGGGTTTGGCCAGGGATACATCTCCGACACGTGACGAACCTAACTTCAACCAAAAATTCAAGTATACATACATATTTGAATTTCGTTGTATTTGATATATATATATATATATATATATATATATATATAAAAATTAAATAATGTGTATTTGCACACACTTCATGCACACTTGCATACAACACCAGCAGACACTGTACACACACCTCTCACAGATGAGTGGCTAGTGGCAAGAAAAATAAAGTTTCCATCGTCTTTGGAGTAGAAAAAAAAGTAGTTCTTCTTTGAGAGTGAAAATTGCCGTTTTGGCTGTTTTTTGATTTCAGGTCACTTAGTATTATGTTTTTTTTGTTGAAAATGTTGCCCTTGGTTAGATTCATATTTGAGACATTTGTTTTATTTTGTTTTTGCGTATTCAAATGTGATTCGGTGCACAAAGAGGTGTCATGGAAACTTTCTTTTTTTTTTTTTCTTGTTTCTAGCCACATGACTTACGATGGCTTGAATTAGACCTGTAAACCCTGACCCTGGATCAGCCTTTTGCCTGTGACAGGAGCTGATCTGGGATCAGGCTTCAGGCTTTGTGGATTGAGCAGAACTGTGGCTGTGTGATGTTTTGACTGACGGGCACTGTGTGAGGAAGAGGTTCGATTGACTCTATACGACTTATGTCCCGATCCGAGTCTGGGAGCGCCGGTTATGTGGATCACTGAACCAGCCTGAATATTAAATCATGAAGCTGTGAACAGAATTATGTTAATCTCAACGAAAATACTCTGGATTAGTCTGTTGAATAGTGTACTTGGAAATACACTTTCATCAAAGAGGTTTCTTTTTTGGATAGACAGACGTCGATTTTTCCATTTGGTTTCTTTCAGTATTATGTTTTTACATAAGCCATAAACTTCCATTGACATAATATTCTAGTGCAACAGGCTGCTATTACACGCGAGGGTTAAACCGTTCATTGATATGTTAGCGAATGAGTTACGTTATCCACAGAACACGTGTGCTCCCGGTAAGACATAAGAGTTCAAATCATGAATAATTGAGCATCAAGAACTTGCCTCTACACGACAGATATAGCGTAGAGCCGCATTTATACCTGAAGTCTTCGATTTCAGTGCTAATTCTGAGCTTGGCCTACAAATAACGGCAGAATTGCAAAGAAAAAAAAAAAAAGAAATCAGTGCATCAACCAGGAAGAAAACTATTTATATTTCTGAAAAATGAAAAATGCACTCCTATTCACAAAAGTGCCAATCCGACCAACAAAGACTGGAGGTTCTTATGTATCCGTCTTTGACTTGTAGATTATTTTCTTTATATCTTCTTATTTACTTGAATGTGCACACGTTTTGTGCAGAACATTGCTGCTCTATTTTCCTTATCTTTAAAGTTACCTTATTTGCCATTGATTCTATGGGAAGAGTGGCATGCATTACTGTGGGCGCCTCAATAAGGAATTCAATTAAGGCAGTTTAATTCTGTCGGTGGGGAAATGACTTGAGTAATTACATAAAACTGGTCTTTTGCAGCTACTTATTTTCCATTATTAGTCTTCTAATGGTTTTCACTGTGCGTAGCTAAGCTGCAGCTGTTTCTTTGGAATCATACAAATGATTTCATGCGGTGGAAACGGGAGTGTAATATTTAGCATTTTCATGGGGTCCCCACAGCCGGCCCCTCAAACTCAGCGCTGATGGAAATATTCTCGTACTCGCATGTGGCAGATGATGCAAAATTGTGGAAATTTAAGCGACTATCATAGCAGACAATTGCAGGTACTAACCGTTATTGTCATAGTTTACCAAAGTTTTGTCATCCTGAAGGCTGGTTGAAAGGATTTACTTGATGTCTTTGTTTTCAATACTCGACTTATTGTAATTCACTTGGTTTGACCCAGTCGATAAGACTTGGTTTGTCCCAGTCGGCATGACAGAGTTTTTGCTTCAGGCCATTTGAAAACTTGCTTCTTTTCATTAGAAGCTGCAATAGCTCAGTCCCTCTCTTCTCAGTTTAATTTTTTTCTCAAGTTCAAGTACTGTTTCAGGGAGTTAAAAAAAACTAAATAATCCTGAAGACTGCAATAAATATATTGTCCAAAATCAGGCACCCCAGAGGCAAAGATCCACCGACTAGCTAACGGCTCTCTAAAGGTGAAGCTAACCGAGGCAACTACTGGACATTTTTCTAAGATTAAAAATCTGGATTCAGTGATTTACATTAAAAAGTATTATAAGTTAAACTAATATGTATGTTCTGATACATCGACAGGGATTCAGATGCAATTCTAATCACTTCTGAGAAGTGGAGTAAAAGCCTCATTGGAACATGTCACACGGAGAAAATATAAAAGAGAGGAAAATAAATAGGAGTTGAGGATACAAGCCTTTCCTGCTTTTTCTTGATCTTTTTTTCCTGATCAGGATATTCTGGGCTATATTTTTGGATAATTGTGTTTAGTCCTAGTCTGGCTGCATGATCAGGAACCTTGTTATCTAAAAGGGGAATGAACAGACATCACGAAATATCTCAAATCTGACTCGTCTTCCGTCCTAGAAGCTGTTCATGTCTAATATCAAAAATCTGAAGCCATGCTTGGCTTGGTCATGTTGTCTATGCTACAAATGTTTACAATGCTACATGTTTGTAAAAATACTTTTCATACGCCACCACTGACCAGTCCTGATGTGTATTCTCTGCTCTGGTCCTCTCAATTCTTTTTACATGTATTTATTTTTCTCTATTGTTTATGATTTTTTTTTCTCTTTTTTTTCGCTCTGCTCTAAATTACTCATCTTTAAAACTGTGACTTGACTTGACTTTATCGACGGTATGAATGAGTGACGAGAAAACTTATACACGACACACAAACACGAACATGAAAAACAAAACAAATGCATACAGGAAACGGCAACAATATTAAAAAAAACGTGTAAAGGAAAATATATTGAATTTAAAGTTGTTCAGTGGAAATACTGTACAAAACAAATAAAGTTACGTTGCAACCCTTTAATGCAAATGTTTCGTCTTTGATCACAATGTGCAATGTTACTGTATTACAGTATATACAGTGCTGTGAAAAAGTATTTGCCGACTCATCCAGGTCGTCATAAAAGACCCCAGAACAGCATCTAAAGAGCTGCAGGCCTCGGTTAAGGTCAGTGTTCATGATTCAACAATAAGAAAGAGACGGCATCCATGGGAGAGTTCCAAGGCGACAGCCACTGCTGAGCAAGAAGAACACACAGGCTCGTCTCACATTTGCCAAAAAACATCTTGATGGTCCCCGAGACTTTTGGGCAAATATTCTTTGGACTGACGAGACAAAAGTTGAACTTTTTGTAAGGTGTGCGTCCCGTTACATCTGGCGTAAAACTAACACAGCATTTCATAAAAACAACATACCAACAGTCAAACATGGTGGTGGTAGTGTGATGGTCTGGGGCTGCTTTGCAGCTTCAGGACCCGGACGACTTGCCATAATTGATGGAACCATGAATTCTGCACCATCTCATCTGAAATTAGACAAATTGTCTCATGAATGTGATTTGAAGTGAGCTCATGAATGAGATTTTGAAGGGCTCTAATTTTGAAATGCTACATCAGAATATCCTGGTTCTCTTTTTAAAATAAATATTGTACTACTGGATTCTATCCATATTATTTATAAAATATATACGCAAGGTTAATTTTGACATTAATAATTGTTAGTTAATTTGATATTATTCTATTTCATTGTATATATTGTGCATTTTATATATAATATTTTACTCTGTTCTTATTGTATATACTGTGCATTTGATTTTTTATATATTTTTACAGTTATTTTTATTTACCTATACACATATTGCTGCTGTGGCGAAAAAATGTCCCCTTGCGGGATTAATAAAGTATCTATCTATAATAACAATTGGTGTTATATTACTGTAGGTGGCGACAAAGTACCAGGTCGGGATGTAAACCGCCGTTTATAAACTACAAGAAGAAGAATTAAAAGTTAGCACCGGAAGTCTTTTTCCTTTTTTTCTGGCTCACGCTGTTGTAGAAACCCGCAGTTCGCAGACACACACTAGCTGTTTCCTCCTTTGAGTCTGAAGGTAAACAAACTCCCTAATATCAGACAACATGGGATATAATTCACAGACGAGTACGTTTGTAGTCCGTCTTTATTTTTAGAGGTAAAAACAAATTAATTTACAAGCTAATTTCGACGCATCTTGAGGCTAACGAGCGTTAGCAGGTGCTAGCTAACGTGATAGTAAAGCGAAAGCTAGCGAGGACCTGGCACTCTTAATAGGAAATATAGCTTAGCTTTGTCATGGCATATGTTAGTACACAAGCTAAAGCTAGTGTTCTAAACATACGTTAACACGTGAGGTAGTGCTTCTTGTAACGAGAAGGTTTAACCCAATGTACAGGAAAGTGTTACGAAGTCCCACTTAAATTAGTCTGGTGGTTGAACGTGTTTATGCAAATAATCTAGTAAATATAACGTCCGTTATCCCCAGAAAGAGGATGTTTTGTGACTTTGACAAATACTACGCAGCTATGTTTGTTGTTTGGTTCAGTCTTTGCACTACTGTTTAGTTAGATATTTAATATTATTCTATTTCATTGTATATATTGTGCTTTTTAAAAAATATTTTTTACTCTTATTTTTATTGTTCATATTGTGCATTTTTTATATTTAATATTTTTTACTCTTATTTGTATTGTATATATTGTACATTTTTTATATAATTTATTTAAGTAGTTTAACTGTACGTGACTTTTTCTACTTGTAACAGATACCAGAGATGAAAAAACAAGACACAGAAGAGTCTGCCACCCAGGGCGGTGAGGACGCTCCGCCGACACCAGGAGGGACGGAGTCACCTGCAAAAGACAGCTTGGACAGCAACAGCCCCAAAGAGTCTGAACCTCAGACGGACACGCCGCCACAGACGGACACGCCGCCACAGACGGACACACCGCCACAGACAGACACGTCTCCACAGACAGACACGTCTCCACAGACAGACACGTCTCCACAGACAGTCACGTCTCCACAGACAGTCACACCGCCACAGACTGACACGTCTCCACAGACGGTCACACCTTCACAAGGCAACGAGGCAGGAAGTGAAGGTAAAGTTTGAACTATTTACCAGGTACATTGTACGTTGTTGACAGGACCGTCTCTGTTACATGAGAACCGGTGATGGTCTCTGTTGGGAGAGGACGTTGTTGTCCTACCTGTCACTGTGGATGGCTAGAGTGCATTGAGTTGTAATAGATCAGCATTAATAACAACAATGATTGATATATTTAATCCTTAATAATTGGTTCATCTTTCTCACTAGTCATCAGCAAAGACTGGTAAATTACTTTTGTTTTTATCACATTGTGTTTTATCAGCCACTTGCCATTTTTGGAGTTATTTTAAAGACTAAATGTCTTTGAAGCTTCACTGTAAGTGCCTCAACGTTTTGCCACGTCTGATTCCAAGAATTCACAAAAAAAAATGTCCTTTTTTTCCCTCCCTTTACTGCGTCTAGTTGCAGAGGCGGCCCTTTCTCAATGTGACATGGCTGAGGAGCTGAGCCGGCAGCTGGAGGACATCCTCAGCACATACTGTCGGGAAACCATTTCAGACGACGCCGGCTCCGTGCCCAACGGCCAGTCACACAGCCCCGAGCTCAACGGCCTGAGCAACGAGCGGGGGGGCGGCAAGCCAGAGGGCAAAGTCAACGGAGCTGGCAACGGAGGGCAGAAGAAGACTCAGGAGAAGAAGAAAGTGAAGGGTCTGGGTAAGGAGCATCTCTAATAATTGCTTATTACAGATAACTGTTAACAGTTTGGAGGCTAGTTATGTGTTTTCTAACCGGCTCTCTGATTGTGTCCTGTCTCTGTTCAACTTGTTGACACAGGCAAAGAGATCACTCTTCTCATGCAGACTCTGAACACACTGAGCACCCCGGAGGAAAAGCTTGGAGGCCTCTGTAAGAAGTACGCTGAACTGGTGAGTGTTTCACGCAAAGTCTAGCCCGAAGCACTACTGTTGATCTTTAAAACATTTCGGTGGGTGGGGGTGGGTGGGTTGGTGTGCATGAACGTTTGAGAGGTAGACCGTGTGTGTGTGTGTTTGGATGTACGAGAGCTGGATGAAGCTGATGTGTGTGTCCCAGATGATGGATGAAGATGGGTCCGCTGTGCTGCTATTGGCTGAAGGAGAAGCAAAGCCTCCGTGTTGTTTTAGCATCATGTGCTGTAGTCCCATTACGAAGGAAGCAATGTACGGTTAATATAGGTCACATTGCATACGGGGTCGATCTGTAGAAAATCAAATATCACAATATTTGTTAACAAATACCTCGATATCGATACTTTTGGGTTCACTATTGTGCTATTTTTGATCAATAATCATCAGTAATGTGGATATATTGACTCCGTGGGTTAAGACAAATAGTAAAACAGACTGTTAAAACATTACATCACTTTACTGTAATGAAGCCTTTAAAACCATTATCCAAAATCCAAGATGATACCCAGTCTCATATCCCAATATCGATATATTTAGATATATAATACCCAGCTGTAATTATACTACTACTCTACTACTTGTTGAACAGCTTATTAGAAAACAAAGTAGTTAACTTCAGATTATAATAGTATTGTTTTAATATTACCAAGTGACGAGTGTCTATGACCCCAAACAGATGAACCGTAACATGTAATTAACACACGGCATCATTTTGTTTTCGAGGCGTCCTGTTTGGTAAAACAAGTCTAATATCAGCCGTCCAATCTTGTGGAACAACATCAAAATGCTTCTGTGTGTCTGTGACAGCTGGAGGAGCACCGCAACACCCAGAAGCAGATGCGGGTGCTGCAGAAGAAGCAGAACCAGGTGGTCCAGGAGAAAGACAACCTGAGGAACGAGCACAGCAAAGCCCTGCTGGCTCGCAGCAAGCTGGAGAGTCTCTGCAGGGAGCTACAGAGACACAACCGCACTCTGAAGGTAACAGAACAGCACCGGCGTCCTGCATGTAGACTCCTAACTGCTGCATCCATCCGATAAATGACTTCCTGCAGCTGTGGCCTGTCTAAGATCCAGTTTCTGTGTATTTATCAGTTTATTTAAACGCAGTTTTGGGTCTTTGACTCCTTCGATTAGCTGCCTTCATGAGATGCATTTGCTAAAAGTTTGCTTTCCAGATGTTTTTTTAAACTGTAGTTTGTTGAGGTGCATTACCGAATAACCAGAATTGATCACTTTAAGATGATTCTGATGTTAGCCAGCTTTTCAAAGTGGAAACAAGCAGCACATCATTTTCCACTTCCATCTTCAACTTCTGTCCGTCTGCAGGAGGAGGGAATGCAAAGAACGCGTCTGGAGGAGGAGAAAAGGAAGGAGGTGACCTCCCACTTCCAGGTGACGCTGAACGACATCCAGGCTCAGATGGAGCAGCACAACGAGAGGAATGCCAGCCTCCGACAAGAGAACACGGAGCTGGCCGAGAAACTGAAGAAGCTGTACGAACAGTACAAACTACGAGAAGAGGTTTGTGCACACTGTCCTCCACAACGGCGTCCTTTAAGGGCTGTAGTTCTCTTTGATTTCAAACTGCAAGTGGAATGCCTTTTACGGGATGTGTGACAGGCTTTGTATTTCTCTGACCAGCACATAGACAAACTGGTGAATCACAAAGATCTGCAGCAGCAGCTGGTGGATGCCAAGCTGCATCACGCTCAGGAGCTGCTGAGGGAGTCGGAGAAATGCCACGACAGAGAGAAACACTTTGTAATTATCCTCCTGACTCACATTTACAAAAACAAGCACTGTGTGTGTCCTCCTGTTTCTAATGCATATATGTTACCGGGATTCGTCTCCTCAGCTGCTGAAAGAAGCCGTGGAGTCTCAAAGGATGTGTGAGCTGATGAAGCAGCAGGAAGTTCACCTCAAGCAGCAGGTTTCTCATCAAGCCTTTACTCTTCACCTTTTACAGTCGGACTGTGATTGACAATGTTTGCATCCTAATATGATCAAACCTGTTGTGTTGTTGTTGTTCAGCTCTCACTGTACACAGAGAAGTTCGAAGAGTTTCAGACCACTTTGTCCAAGAGCAATGAAGTCTTCACCACGTTCAAACAGGAGATGGAGAAGGTGAGGCGTCCGAGGCCGTAAGATTCAGAGAAGGACGAATCGTATTCGCTTTTTGCAGGACGTGACGGTCGTGTTTCCTTTTGTGTCTCAGATGACTAAAAAGATCAAGAAGCTGGAGAAGGAGACGGCCATGTATCGGTCCAGGTGGGAGAGCAGCAACAAGGCTCTCCTGGAGATGTCAGAAGAGGTAAAGCAGCTTTTAGGGTTGTTTGTTGACCGACCACTTTGAGATCGCCAGAATACAGTACTTGTTTTTTTATAATGATGGATATTCAGTTCAGACGAGGCGATTTATTTGATCAAAGGCTGACGTGTGTGTGTGTGTGTGTGTGTGTGTGTGTGTCTGTCTCGTCTCCAGAAGTCTGTGCGGGACGTTGAGTTTGAAGCTCTCCAGGGTAAAGTGCAGCGGCTGGAGAAGCTTCGACGGGCCCTGAAAGTCGAACGCAACGAGCTCAACAAGAAGGTTCAGAACCTCAGCGGTCAGGACGCCGTCGCGGCGGGACCCCCCGCCTCCGACCCGCAGACCGTCTCCCCCTCTCCGCCGCCCACAGACTCTCTGCTGCAGCCCGACAGCCTCCCTGTCCCGGACTCCGCCCCCTGCTCCCAGTCCTGCCACTGTGACCCAGAACTGGACACAGACGCCCCGCTAGAAGAGGCGAGGGCTCTGCCCGTCGCTGAATGAAGCTAACGCTGCTCACGGCCTCCTCTCTCCCCCCTCCAGCATCAAGCCACCTAATATGAAGCCACCAGCCTGCAAGCCGCTCCTCCTCAGCTGGATGAAAGTGATGTGAAACGCTGGTCCAGAAGCAGATCAGATAGCAAGGTTAACTTGTGTCCTCCCAGCATTCCCTGCAGGCTTTATAACGTACATTATGTCAGTACATTTACATGCACACCATAACTGTTACTGTGAATGACCTCGTTAAGGTGACTAAAGGTGACACTCCAAAAGACGTGTTACACATGCTGCTGTTTGTGGCTTTCAGTCGACCAAAAACATCGACAGAGTTCAGACTTCACTGATCACAGTAATTCAAAAAAGAGAAGTTATCCAGCTCTGCTAGAAAACTTACACCTTAACTTGAGCCGATTTATATGACGGCAGCAGCAATCTGTAATAATCTAATTATCAGTACTACTTGACAGTGTGCATGTAAATGCACCGGCTGCCTCTGTGTTTCACTGCACATTCCCTTTTTTTGATTTGCATCAAACACAACTGCTCAGCGAGAAAAAGCAACAGTGCTGCTCGGGATGACACAAGCCAGGCAGGTAAATGACAAGAGGAGTCATCAGAGGGTGTGTGTGTGTGATGTTTTAAAATCCATTCCTAGTAATTGAATGTTTTTCTTTCAGCTGAAGTCTTAACGGGGATGTGAAGATGATCATTTCTTTGGCCAGTCCAATTCTTAATATCATAGAAATAATCTAGAATTCTACAAATGTATTGAAGGACGTTTCTCACTCGCTCTGGATTTCTCTCATTCCCTTTTCTTTAGTTTCAGAGTTTTCAGTTCTTGTGGACCGTTTTAGGGAAATGATTCTTTGTTTGCGTCACACTGCTTCTTTTGTGCAGTTTTTCTCGTTTGTATTTATTGTTTGAAGCATAATCTCTGATGTTGAAATGTATGTATTTTACAGAGCACCACGATAACATAGATCTTGTTACACATTTACAAAATGTAATACGGTGTTCATTTCATGACTTTTCATTCCTAACCTTCCCGAGTTCAGTTGTTAGCTGCATTATTTTTACATGTCTGCTTATAACCTTATAATGACGACCACTTAGAGCTTGTTTTTGTGCATTAGTATGTATGGTGTGTGTGTGTGTGTGTGTTCAAAGGACCTTTGTGTGGACCAACAACACCACAAAAGGGTTGTGTAAGACACATGGCTATGATTGTCTCCTCCCATCCCTGGTAATGGCAGTAGCTTGTTATCAGGTTTCTACTAGAATGTTGGAGGACCTCTATGCAACGCTTGCCTCTTGTCTGTTTCTTTTCCTGTGGCTGTCTCAACTGACGAGCACTTAGCTGAGAATGTATATTCATTAACTCCACTGTCTCGCATGGATGTATTGTATAAACAGACAACATATCTCACAGCAGAACTTTATTTTTGCTTAGGTTTGAAGCTTATTAATCTCGATAGATGTCGGACATTGAACGTAATGTTGTGCAACTTCCTGGTGCTTTCACGCGGTGCAGTGACTGAGCCGAATTATTGGACTTCTGAATCGTAGTTTGACTCCCACACGTGCATTTCTCTTCAGTCATTCTTATGTTCTACTTCATATGTAGCATTGGTAACAAGGCGTCAACGTATAGACTCATTTTCAATTGAAATAGAAATGGCAGACGTAGTTTCTTCCATTGTCCCACAGGACAGAATCGTTGTACCTCTGGTCCCGTGGTAGATGTGGAGCTTCATTGACCATGAGAAGGAACCAAAGATGTTTCCTTTCTTTTGTCTTTTGCAGTACTTTTATCTGGCCCTGTATATTTTGTTTCTGGTTAAATAAAAAATGTAATGGTGTGTATTTCAGTTGTTTGTTGATTGACCGTGTTGGCTGATTTAGAAAAGATTTAAGATTTAAACGCATGTTTTAATATGAGAAAGGTGTGTGCAGTTTTTGCACTTTTAGACCACAAAACTACATTTGAATTTGATGTATCTTCAAAAATGTACTTTTTGTCTTTTTCATTGTTAAAAAAATGCACATCACAGAATTGAATCAATGTTTATAGATATTTATAATAGCACATTGTGTGCTTTACCTTTAATAAATCAATTTATATTTCCTTTAAATCCTATTTAAACACCTTTAAACTGAAGGGATTGGGCGTTAAGGTGATTTGGGTGCAGTACTACAGTATCACCGAGAGAGGGCGTGCTAACGTTATTTTTCCTTTCTGCGCCGGAAACACGTCATCTTCCTCTTCCGCCGCTGCTCCGGCGCCCTGAAACACGAGTGCTGATCTTTTCTCTTTTTTTTACGGGAGTCGCTGTGAATATACTGGATCGACTGGTTACACCCAGCTGACGACCATGGTTTGTGAATATTTATTAGTGACCGTCTGTCGCGAGCTATGTATATATATATATATATATCAGAATAAAGTCTCATCGTGCTGAGACTGTTAGCTCCGGTTTAGCTAAGCTAGCATATCTAGCCTGGCTAACGTTAGCTTAAGAATTAGCCAATGTTAGCGCGACTGTTAGCTGCATGTTGTGAGAGATGCAAGATGATTCACCGGCTGTTTGAACTGCACTGGTGTACAATACGCTAAGATGAATTAAGTAAACATAACATGTATAGCTGGTTCGTGATCACCGACCACCTATTGTCCTCAATAATAAACGCCATAGCACTTCATGGAGTCAGTCACCTGCTCCTCATTTGAAGCAAATGTCTGTACTGTTATATCAAGTTAACAGGTCTCTCTCTCTCCACAGAGACCCATCCTGCTCCAGGGCCACGAGAGGTCCATCACTCAAATCAAGTACAACCGAGAAGGAGACCTGCTCTTCTCTGTAGCCAAAGACACGGTGAGATAACGAACACATGCTCTGCCGTTATCTTGTTATTCCACCTGCAATTGTGTTTGGTATTAACTTATATTGTAATGTCTCCTTCTGTAGGTAACCAACGTGTGGTACTCTGTCAACGGAGAGAGGCTCGGCACCTACAATGGACACACAGGAGCCGTGTGGTGTGTGGACTGTGACTGTATCCTTCTTCAAGAAACACACTTGTTTGCGTTGTTTTATTTCAAACGTTTATACGATAGTGCGTTCATGTGATGCAGTGTCTGTTCTCATACATGCTGGGCTCCTTAACGTGCACTCTCTCAGGGGACACTAAAAACGTATTGACGGGATCTGCAGACAACAGCTGTCGACTGTGGGACTGTCAGACCGGTATGTAGAGACGAGCTGCACTCCAAGAACAAAGCGTGTGTCCTACATCCACTAACTCCCCGTGTCTCTGTGCCTAACAGGTAAACAGCTGGCTCTGCTCGAAACCAACTCCGCTGTCAGAACGTGCGGCTTCGACTTCAGCGGCAACATCATCATGTTTTCCACAGACAAGCAGATGGGTTACCAGTGCTTCCTGAACTTCTTCGACCTGAGGGATCCACAGCAGATCGGTACGCACCACACACTGCACACCGGGGTGTAACGGCACACTAAAGTCAAAATAGTAACTTATGTGGCTCTTTTTTTATTACATTAGCAGCAATAATTAGATATGTACTGCAAATTCATGTAAGTGGATTGAAAATCATTCATCGTTGCAAATGTTGAATTTGTCTTTAATTAAAAACTGCAATATTCCTCTGCAGGAAACAGGATGTAGCTCTCTCTCAGTATTTAACAAAGTCATGGTGTCACACATCACTGTATGATTACATCATATTTAAAGGAGATTATCTTTGTTACAGTTGTAGTGTGGTAGAATAACTGCGTTTCTGTCTCTGCAGAGGACAACCAGCCCTACCTGTCGCTACCATGCAATGACCACAAGATAACCAGTGCTGTGTGGGGACCGCTGGGAGAGTTCGTCATCGCTGGCCACGAGAACGGAGAGTTCAACCAGTTCAGCGCCAAGGTGGGTCAGACACCGTCTTTGAACTGTGTTCATGTGGCACCGTCTCTTAAAGTCCCGGTGAAGCCAAAGTTGGAGCTTCTTTAGCTTCTGTGCTGTGAGGATCTCCAGGGAAACAGAATATTTGAGCGGTGCGCAGTTACAAGAGGGATTTAAATAAAATCCTTTGCATTTGATTGGACCACAAAAAAGGGGTGGGTTTTCGAAAGTACATTTTTTTATTTAATCTCGTAGTAATAAACAAATCTGATATTCGTTATGGAGCCCAAAACAATCTATTAACTGGGAGGGTAAATACCTTCTCAGTTTGCCAGTAAATATGTATATGTCTGTATGTATATGTATATGTATATGTATATATGTGTATATATATATATATATATATATATTACAGTGATTAAGAAGATGAAGCATGTAAATGTGTGATTTCAGACGAGGCTTGGCTTAAAAAGAACATTTGTTTTAAACTCACAATCTTCAAAGTTGAATGTTGTGACTGTTATTTATTGGCAGTCTGGAGAGATCATCAAGAAGGCCAAGGATCACACCAAGCAGATCAACGACATCCAGACATCCGTGGATCTGACCATGTTCATCAGCGCCTCCAAGGACAACACGGCCAAGGTGAGATCCCCGTCCACTCTCCGGCTCACTGACACAAACAACCAGACATGTTGTGAATATATGGGTCACCAAATTGCTACTTTTTGTTGTGTAACGTTTTTATATAACACCAGAAACGATTTGGTGTATATACTGTGTATAATCCATGTATTGGTCACCTGGTTTTTATCTGAACTTGCCTGTTGTTTGACATCATACGTGGTTATTGAGCGTCCTGTGTTTCCTCTCAGCTGTTTGACTCCGCCTCTCTGGATCACATCAAGACTTTCAAGACAGAGAGACCCGTCAACTCTGCTGCCATCTCCCCCGATATGGATCATGTAAGTGCCGACTTAGTGAAACGAGGAAAGGCTGCGAGTGCTGTCACCATGTACACGTTTGTTTGCCGCAAACTGTTTTGTCAAATGAAAAACGTGATCTGGCCCCTACCTCTCAGGTGGTGATGGGAGGTGGACAGGAGGCCATGGAGGTCACCACTACCTCCACCAGGATCGGCAAGTTTGAGGCCAGGTGAGTTAAAGTGTGCCCGAGGTTCACTCCACGGGTCAGGAAGCAACCACCGTCCCACATCCACTCTGCTCGGGACAGTTCAGACCGAGGCGCTGACCCTGGCTTTTCTTCTCCCCCCTCAGGTTCTTCCATGCTGCCTATGAAGAAGAGTTTGGCAGAGTCAAGGGTCATTTCGGCCCCATCAACTGTGTGGCATTCCACCCCGATGGCAAGAGGTAAGACGCTACACTGACCTGTGATGTAGAGTGGTCGAGTCAAAAGTCCGTGTGTATCGCTGCTAACATTTCCTTTGTACAATGTTTTTTGTTTACAGCTACAGCAGCGGAGGAGAAGACGGATACACGAGGATTCATTACTTTGACTCACAGTACTTTGACTTTGAGCTGGAGGCGTAAACAGTCGGGCTCCTTCCCCACACAGCTTCAGCCCAGTCGGGAAGAAGCAACCACCGACTGAAGTGCATTTACAGTCTACTAACCACCTCGCCTCATTCCCTTCATCTGAACTGATCTGTAATCAGTGTACTTTTCACCCGTTGCTTCAAATAAAGGTAAAGCGGTCAGGACTGCATCTCGGAGACGAGAGGGTTTCTGGTGTTTTTTTGTCATTTTTCTAACATCACTCGGGAAAACTGTCTTTGTGGGATCAGAAGCAACTTTTGTACCCTGGATCCTCGGAGCGATCGTGACTGGACTTCAGAACCAACACTCCCTGACACCAAACTTTATTTAATCTCATTCTACAAACAAGTAGAATTTGAGTTGATGTATCTTCTGTTCTGCCATTCTGCACCAATTCACCATAAAATTACTGAATTCAAGTGGCTGCGTGATTTATTCAACTGTCAGTCAACAATAATGTAATGCAATATAAAGGAGAAGCATACTGAAAGGACCACCTCACAGTTCTGTGCCACTGCCATCCAATTTATTTACATCCATGTTTGTCCAAAACCTCATGATTTGAACCTATTAGACATTGTTATAATTAGCGCATTAATTCTTGATTTATGTCAAACTTGTTTTTTGAGATCACAGGGAACTTTGACCACAATTCTAGTCGTCCATGCGGGAGTCGAAATTTAAAGAAAGTCCGTCCGGGTGTTCCTGACATATCGAAGTTTAGAGAATCAGACGGGCAAGTCAAACAGCATGTTAAAAAAAAAAAAGTTATGAGTATGTAAAATTAGTCATAGTATGTTGTGGCGTAGTATAGTATGTCGGAAAAATAGCAACAAAAAGGCTCAAAAGTTATATCGGCCTCATCGAGTGTGTGGCCTTCCATCCCGATGTAAGAGACTAACACACACTGACCACAAACGTTAAGCTTCTCCATAATTCTTTGCATCACTGCCAACATGATTCCTGTACGGTTTAGCTTCAGCAGTGGAGATGACGGATTAGTAAGGCTTCATTACTTCATTACTTTGATCACAGCTTCAGTCAGGAAGGAGAGACGATGAACTGAAGTGCCAACCAACGGTGTCCGATTCTACAAATGAGTTCATTTAATTTTTGTTCTGCTATTCCACCACACGTCACCATAAAATGAATGAATATAAGTTGTCTGATATATGCAACTCAATTATTCAACAATTTCTAATCCTTTAACAGTTACCAGAAATAAAAACCGTAGATAAAGTAACAGAATCTAAACCAAAAGCAAAATACATAATTAGTTGTGTTTTCTGTTGAGGGTGTATAAATAAAATTGGGAGGAAAAACGTGGATCACTTCATTTTTTTATTAAAATTATTATGATAATGCACATTTCACAAGGATAAAACTCCAAACAACCACATGTAGAGGGTCCATTTAACCAGCTCACTCCACCTTTATGTATAATGGTATAAAATATCAAAAACAAGTCACTCACTTCCAAACACCTCCGAACCTCTGAAGAGGTTCACGACCATTCACACTTCCACAAGAAAGAAAACACTGACCATGTTCACAGGAAGGTGGGCTGAAGGGACCGCTCATGAAGTAAAATAAGTTACTGAGCATCGATCGGGCCTGTCCGCGCAGAGGGAGCAATATATACATGCTGAAGGCGAGATTATCCTAAACATGCATTCACTGATCAATCAACACAGCAAGCCAAATGCTGGTTATCCTACAGTATCATAAATAGATGTTTAAAAACTAACAGAAAAGCCTTTTTTTGCACGTGAGCACTATACTTATAAATCATCGTCATCTCTGCAGGTATTTCGACCGCGAGCCTGTTTAAATCTGTAACACCACGATAGCAACAGTAATGATCTGAGTGCTTTTCTTCACAGCAGACCGGGTTCACACAAAGAGTTGAAAAGAGGATCCGTGTGTCATTTGTTTTATACTTCAAGAGGCTCCAGATGCGGACCGGTGTTTCACTGAGGCTGGTAACAAACGTAAATACTACAGTGTAAACCAGGCTTGGCCATAAGAACACATCATAAAACAGGGATACAAAAAGGCTCCCATTGTCACAGCAGGAGAATACAGGAATCAGTGGGGATTGAGGACAACAGCACAACCAACTCTTCCTCCTGGTGTCACACTTCAAGTGGTCTTCACCTCTTCTTTTGGTCTGAAACAAACAATGAAGGAGTTTATGCAACAAACCACCAGACACACTGTGAGTCAAGAGGGTTTCACAGGACACACATCGATGCTTTGACCATTTACAAATCGTCTCCTTCGTTTAGGATAAGATGAGGTGACACGGTTTATTGTTGGCGTTATGTCGCAGCGCTGATACATTCACTCTGCTGCTCAGAGTAATCACAGTGACGGCTCTTCACTCCATATCACAGTTCTGCTCATAACGCAGCAAACAACCACCAACGGAGGCTGCACTGAGCTACAGTATGATGCCTTAAAGCTCCAAACAGTAGAAATGAGTATTGGTGCAAAAGTAAATTATTAAACATTATTGTGATGAGTCCAAACGTAATCTTGTGAAATTAAGTTTTTGGCTTGAAGGAGATGTTTTCACAGTAATAGAATAGAACAGACAACTAATCAGATTTTATATTTACCCTGATGTGTCCATCTTCTCTTCCTCTTTCTCCTCCTCTTTCACTTCTAAGAGGCAGAAAGATAAACGATTAGCACAACGGTATTACACAATGATGACATATTCATCTACAAACACCAGCTGGGAGTTGTGAACAAGTCTTACCTTTCTTTTCCTCCCCTTCCTTCTCTTCCTCCTTCTTCACTCGTTTGGCCTTCTTGTGGTTGGCTGCGTTCCTGCGGCCTCCTCCCTGACCCTCCGCCTCGTCCTCAGAGTCGGAGAACTCCTCCTCGCAGGCTATCCTTTTGTCGTGGGCCCGGACTGAAACACAGAAAGGCAGACTTAAATCCACAGAGTACAACTTGACAGTAGCATAGAGTGTGTACGTGACCACTTCCTGTCTAAATCTATGCCTGTGGAAGCCTCTTACTGGAGACGCGTTTGTCGCCCTCCTCCTCGTCCTCGTCTCCGCTGTCCGGGTGGGGGGCGTCCTCGGGGATCGCCTGCATCTGGACACCGGGGGCGTGCGGCAGCATGCGGAGGTTTTCAAACAGACGCTGCTTGATCTTCTCCAGGTACTCGTTGGTGTTCTGGTTGGTCATGTTGGACGGGCTGATGTGCAGCTTGAAGTCGGGCCCGAAGTACTCAAAGTAGTCGTTGTAGGGCAGCTCGTTGGGGATGGAGCAGTCCAGGGCGACGGCCGTCTCGTACGTCCAGCAGCGGGCCACGTTGCGGATGGTGTAGCCTCCGCCGCCCAGCATCAGCAGGGGCAGGTTGAAACCTTTGATGTACTCCACACATTTGGCATGGCCTGGAGGAACTCGCACATATTAGAATTCTCCAGCACTAAAGCACTTCTACATGTCGGTTTAGGGCGAGTGAATCGTGTTAATACCTTTGATGGTGAGGTTGAAGCAGCCCAGTCTGTCTCCAGAAAGGGAATCCGCTCCACACTGGAGGACAACAGCACTCGGCTGGTACATCTCCATGACTTTAGCCATGATCTAACACACACACACACACACACACACACACACATTAACAGCCATGGAGTAAAGAGTGATTGTGGTGGTTCGATAGTACCTAAATAAGAGCTGACTTACAGGTTTGAAGATCGCTTCATAGGACTCATCGTCGATGCCGTCTCTCAGCGGGTAGTTTACTGCGTAGTACTTGCCCTTTCCAGCTCCGATGTCCTGCACACAGTGGAGGTAACTGAATTACAGCCCACACGTTACGCAGATGATCTTAGAAGGAGAATTAGAATGAACAAACCCACCCGCAGGTCTCCGGTGCCGGGGAAGTACTCCCCATACTTGTGGAAAGAGACGGTCATGACCCGGTCTGTCGTGTAGAAGGCCTCCTCCACTCCATCGCCGTGATGGATGTCAATGTCTATGTATAGGACCCTCTGGTGGTACCTAGAGAGGAGAGAGCATCCAGTTAACAACATGGTCAAAGCTCTGCGGAGTAAAGCATGTCGTCTGCAGTGGGACTTTACAGGCTGTAAAAACACAAAGACACTTTAAGATAATGACGAGGGCATGTGTGCATCAAAAATAAAGCTCCATGGCAGCAGAAGATCTAATTCAGCTAAACCTGATCTAAAATGTACACGCACTGACAGATCAGCAGAAACGCAGGATGATTCTATTAAAAAGGGAAGAGAGCAGCTTACTTCAGCAGCTCGAGGATGGCCAGGACGATGTCGTTGACGTAGCAGAAACCCGACGCCTCAGACTTCTTCGCGTGGTGGAGTCCGCCGGCCCAGTTGACGGCGATATCCGTCTGCTGCTTGTTCAACTTCAATGCCCCAGCTAGAGTAGAAAGTTAACAGAGGAAAGATACAATATGGGTTAAATGGACGTCAGTGTGTTGATCCAAATATCCTTTATCGTCTTCACATTTATAAATGTGCTTTATAGATTTTCCGAGCACATCTGGACAGTGCTGGGAGCACATGTTCTCCCCAGTGAAGGCTACCACAGGTAGACAGCATTAGCTAGTTTAATTTAAGGCCTTTACTTCTGATTTATTCCACGCACATGTCATACATGTCCCACTCGTTGGAGGCTGGTGCACCAGGGGGATTATGGGACGTGTGGTTGGCATAACTCACCGACAGATCCACCCGTTGAGAGCTGGCAGAACTCAAACAGACCATCGAACACCGGACAGTCTTCTCCGACATTGACTGTAAGAAAAAGAAACAGCAAATTCAACATTTGTGAACAGCAAGAATACTTCGGCGTCCATTGGAGGAAAAGCGGACACTCACATCGCTGCATCTGTTTGCTGTACTCAGACATGTTGTCGGGTCGGATGGACCTCAGGAACTTAATGTAGTCATCACTGTGGTATTTTGTCATCTCCTCACCGCTGGCTTTGTGCGGTCTCTGGAAGCAGAAAGAAAGATGAGGAGGAAAAGTGACTGCTGCCACTTCTTCATTCAACAGCAGCCATCGGGTTTGTCGGATTTTAACACGTTTTATGCAAACATTCTCTGAGTGGCTAGTCTCTATTCAGACAAGGTTATCCACATATTCAAACACAAACTAATGGACTAGGATAGCCAACCAAATATAAAAAATACCTGCATGACAGTGAGAAACTAACAATTAAAACATCTTAGTCAGCAGGCAAATAGCTGCCAAAGCTTTCTGGATCAAACTCACTCTTTTGAATATATGTTGTGCACATGCATTACTAACAAGACTGCACTTATTAGACCACATCAAACAGAAACATGTGACACACTGAATGGTTCATGATGAATATGTGTACCATCACGCCTACTGCTGTCCATGTGACCCTTACTTTTTTAAAGATTATGATGCAATATACGATGTACGTATCCGAGTGTCGGGGGCTTGTGTGGAGTGATATAACTCACGTAAATCTCCATTTTCCTGTACAGTCCATAGTTGAGGAGGAGGTTGTGCGTCATGCGGATCCTGTGGGGTTTCATGGGATGGCCCTGGCCGTAGTAGTAGTTCCCCACATCCCCTGAAACAGAAAATAACCACCCAGAAAAGTTCACATCACAAAATCTGCTTGAAAACCTATTGCCACAATGCAGTTAGTCTCTCCTTCATGCCAAACTCCATTCATGCCTAGTTTATCTGCAGATTGTATGTAGCTTATCGGTACACAAAGTTCGACCACCAAGCAGTTTTTATTGCACGGTTTCACCTCATGTTTGGACACCGACATGACCCGATATTAAAATGTGAGATATATAAATAGGTCAGCAACGTACGTAATTCGATTTTTTTTTTCAAACATAAACACAAACAATAACAAAGTGGAATTTAAAAGCTCGACGATGCGCACATTTAATACAAAGCGTTTTAGGTACTTTCTTCACTTAACGTGCACACGATATCTCACGTTAGCATTTTCTTTGAGAGTGCAAATGCATCGCAAAAAAAAGGAAATGCATTCAAACTTAACGACACATAACGTTCCTCTAAATATTGAAACTGATAACCGGAAGTTCTTAGCAATTTGGGAGAACACTGATGAGATTAGCGACGTTAGATGTGTGGCTCCTCTGTTCTCAGAAAAAAACAAAAACACCGCTACATATCCACACATCACAATCCAATAACAGCATTTTAACGACATTAAATACATTGTTCTGGTTATTGGATAACTTGAAACTGAGATGAACACCGAGCTAAGCAAAGGCTAGCTAGCTAGCCGGTGTAGCAAGCTAACGTTAGCTACACAGGCTCGCTAGCTAGATAGCATGGTCGTACTGCACACTTTAAAAAAACAAAATACACGTTGAATTTCCTGAACATCCGCTGCAATCTGAAGAAACTGAGATGCACACGTTGGGTATTTACCGTCATAGTAATAGCAAACTTTTTTCTTTGTTCCTTGAGACAGCGCCATTTTACACCCCCCAATTACTCCACACTGTTAAGTGCCCACCGGTTCTCCTCTCGTCTCGTGCACCAGGGAACTATAGCGATGAGAGTCTCGTCAACCAATCACAGATGCTCGACCCGCCCGGCTGGGAGGCGCCGGTGTTACAAACCAAAGGACCCGCCGAGGTTGCAGCTCCAACCAGACAGTGTCTAGACTGGAGCCTAAAACAGTGACACAGAGGGCAAGCTAATTTGTAATATCTACCACTTTATTGTCAGTAAACTGGACTATCAGTTGATGTCATACATTGAGCAGCTCCTTCAGTGTGGTTCCTCTCTGCAGGGAAGTCATAAGTCCCTGGGGTTCAGTGTCATGCACCATTTAATTGTGCTCAAGGACATTGGTATGAAGTTATTCAAAATAAAATAACCCCACTTCTACATGTTGTGGAACTTGCATGCAGGTCCATCCTGACATCCCACACCACGTCACACCAGAAACACCATTACTTTATTTGTTTGCCAATTTTACAATTAATGTATTATTGATTGGGCGACTTAAAATCAGAAGCCGGCCTCACTAACACTGCTTGCCTTGCCTGAATGTATCTCATAACCCTTAATGTCAGCCTCAATAGGTTAATATAGTCAGATATAGTACGTATAGATGGGTTTCCTCTCCATTCATTGATGGTTTAGTGATCTAGTTTGAATTAAGTATAAATGTATCAATGCCAATTGCCTCCATTGTGTCATGCACGAGGCAACAAGAAGCCATTCAGGTCTCGACCTTTAAAAACTGAAAATATCACGTTTTGTTTCATATGTTTCTCAACAACCTATTTCCATATTTATTGTATTTCATTAGTTTATTTGACAGGAAAGGATCAAGAAGGAAAAAAACAGTAAAATGTTCATTTTACAACCCAAAAATAGAATAAAATGACATTTGCAAGCAGATGTATCTAATGTAGGTCATGGGATTTGACAAATAATGTCAGACGGGGACATGCACACATGCATGTTCTTACAACATAAGATCTGTACAACTTGAAACACAGCTGAATACATCATTTGAAGAATCTGTGAAATGCATGTTTTTCTAAAAGCACTTACTGCCCTTTTGTTTATGAAGCAGTGCATAATGAGACTGATTATGCACATATTGATGCAGGCTTGGGAAACCAGACAATAGACGATCAGCTTCGTGGCGTTCCACGTAATGGCCAGCAGGTGGCAGTGTAAGCTCACGTGTGTTTGATTGTCTCCTCCAAATCTCTGAAGACTCCGTCATTGCTGAATGCGAAATGCAGCATCCTTGAGCCGATCAGTCACAGAGTACCATGCATAGTAAGCAGTGCACAGAGGATCAACTAAACACTGGAAAGACTAAACCATGAGTGATGTACAGCTCACTGTACCTGCTGCCAGTGTATTTAGAATATTAAGAGTTGTGATGATTTTTGCTTGGTCTTTGAAGACACTTATTATAAAATAAATCTACAGTTTGAGCTCAATAAATCGTTTGGTCAGGAGGCAGAAGGCTGGATCCATATGGAGGCCTCAGCTTTGTTTAAATAATTCAGAATCGTTTGGAGACTGGGTTCCAAATGTGGATCTCAGATCTGAACTCATATCAGCATGTGAACTAGGTCAGACCATCCGGAGCTGTGGTAGCCATGTTCAGAAGGCCAGTCGCCTGCCTCAAATGGAGGGAATATTGTAGATGTGAGAGAGGAGAAGGAGGAGTGAGTGGAGGCAGAGGTAATGGTGCTGATCTTGGGGCCATACGACTAATAGAGGGCCGGGGGGGGGGGGTCAGTGCAGCTAACGTGGTAGTGATGGTGTGTTCAATTAACTCCGAACCAATCGGCTACAAACATGTGGGTGTTCTCTTGTTTTATGGAGAATCAGATAATGACCCAATGGGGCGCACTCTCACATCAGTTAAGATGCTGATGGGCTTTTATTTGTTATTGTCTTTGTTGGATGATTGATTGTTTCTTTATGCTGAGGACAGCGGGTGTTTTATGCATTGAAAAGCCCCTTGAGGTGATTTGTGATATTGGGCTGCATAAATAAAATGGACTCGACTTGACATGTTCATTTAAATCTGGGCCAGAGTGAGTGATACTTACATGATAGAGCAGAGTAATGGCCTACTCAGGTTTATAGCTCTAATAAACCTTTTTTATCCCGACTGTGATGTGCTGTAATGACGGTTCCTTGTGAAAATGACGTATTAAAGCGAAGCTATATGTGCTGACTAGCAGCCACTGTGGCTACAGGTGAACTGAGAAATTCTGTATTTCATTGTTTAGTTTGTAAAAGAGAGAATGTGTTGTTTCATCTTTCAAAAGCTGCTTTAAATTGGGTTCTAGGGTCAAATATGTGAGGAAATCGGTGCTGCTGCAGCGATTTAAGTTTTTGTTTTTTTGTTTATTCTTTCATTTGTCTTATATGCAGACACCAAAGCAAAGTAAGATGTCAGAATCAATGAAGCGTCAGCCTTTAAACTGTATCTCTAATTTAAATTGTTCAATATGTGGATGAATTAACATGTTAAATCCCTAATTCCTCACTAGACTAATACTGACAATGGGTGTTTGTTGACAGTCCAGCTCTATAACACTGTTTGATATGAGAGGCAGGCCTCTCATACTACTTTCATAACACATGTAATGCATGATGTAAATAACCATAAAGACACACAAACAGGCAGGTAACCAACATTTATTTACCATTATCAACTTTACAATAAAACCAGAAACATCTGTCAACATTAGCAAAATAAAGAACAGAAATCAATCCAATGTATTTACAGAGACAAAGCAGATTCAGGCTCACATACGACAGATAAACAACTCTGCTTCATATCAAACCGCGACAGTGAACATAGCAAGCTTAAGTGTTCTTTTTTTTTCATAGTAAGGTAAAAATCAAAGTTGTCTATTTTTTTTTCTTTTCTTTAAACAAACAGGTAATAGCTTCTCTGAATCTTTAAGATGCTTCTCTATAATACACCACAAAATACTTCAAATTCGGGTTAAAATATAGGAATGTAAAAAGTTGGCGAGTCTCTTTAATTTTCTGATTATTATTATTTTTATTTTTTTTTGCTCTATTCAACAGTCATTTCAGGTGGTGGTGGTGTCCTAGTTTCTAGTTTCATTCCTTCAGCGAGGAGGCATCTTGATTTGCAGATTTTTTTTAAGGGAAAAGATGCTTTGACTCCATCCATCCTTCATCCATCTATACTTCATGGTGTCATTAGCTCGAAGCTCTAGCCATTAAAATCCAATTTCCACACAGCGACCAGCCCACAGCCTAAAAACTCAGTCCAGGTCCAGATGTCGAGCAGTAACCAGGGAAGTGATCTAGTGAATCTAGTCTGTCGTCTTGTTATCATGACGAAAAGTGGCACGTCGAAGGAGTCTCTCACATACATGTGTATATATTTACATATACATATATCCATATACATATGTATACATATACACACATATATATAAATATATATATATATATATGCTCTTAAATTCTCTCTCTCTCTCTTGAAAAACAGTTCACCCAGTTCATTGTGAGCTTCAGGTACAATCACTCTTTCTTTTCAGAGGGAGCCGGGGTCGAGCTGCTCTCCTCTGTTGGTTTTGTAGCCTCGGGGGCCGGGGCCGCGGCCTCCTTGGCCTCCTTGGCCTCCTTGGCCTCCTCCTTGGGGGCCTCCTCTTTAGCCGGAGCCTCCTCTGCCTTTGGGGCCTCGGCTGCAGCGGCAGCCTCCTCTTTAGCCGGAGCCTCCTCTTTCTTCTCCTCCTTCTTCTCCTCTGCCGGAGCAGCGGCTCCGTTCTCGGCGGGTTTCTCCTCAGAGGGGCTGGCGGCGGCGGATGCGGTGGCGGTGGCGGCAGCAGGTGCTTCCTCCTTCACCGCCTCGCTCTTCTTGCCCTTCTTCAGATTCAGTTTGAAGTTGAAGGACTTCTTCAGGGAGAACTTCTTCTTCTTCTTGGGGGTCTCCTTGGCCGCAGCCTCGCCTTCGGGTTTGGCCGCCTCTCCATCCGCAGCGGGCGCCGGCTCGATGGCATCTCCTTCGGCGCCGGCTTCGGGCTCCTTGGCTGCATCGGCCGAGCCGTTGGTGGCCGCAGCATCCCCATCGGCCTTTGTGGAGACATCCCCGTTGGTTTTCACATGTCCATTCTCCTGAAGACAAAAAAAGGTTGACAGAATAAGTCATACGTTTCTAAAGCTCAGAGAGAGAATCATGTTTAAATGTAATAAAAAAAACTCTGTGCACATGCATGAGGCTATTTTAGAGGTACATTTCTCATGTATTCTCAGAGCAGCGTCGTGCTCATCAATTAACCACCGTGTCGCCTGGCTCAGAGGCGACGCCTTGCAGTACCCTCATCCAGCGATAGGCGGCGGTAGCGCCTCGCAGACCGCTCAGGGCACCAGACAGACGTCGGCTCAACAAAAGACCAGACCGGAGCTCATCGATAGACGAATGAAAAAACACCGACAATCGATGTTTTTTTATTATTAACCCAAATAATCAGTCTGAAACGAATTCTGCTCGATTGATACAATCAATAATAAAGTCGTTTTTGTGTCACTTGATAAGTATAAATAATTTCTAATATTAAACATGCATAATGATCCAAAGTGGTCCAAAGTATCACATGTATGACAAAACAAAACAGATATCGCTGATGAAATTTTGTAAAGCAAAATTGTTGCCCAGACGACAGCCAGGCTCGTGCTTTTAAACAGGGAGGAGTAGTGCCTACGTGCGCGCGAGCTGCCCCCCCATCCCCCTTTAAAGCCTGGCACTATCACTCACGTTGTGCGGATTTTGGGTTAAAGCTCATTCACAAAAAAACACACAACTCAACGTGCTTCATCTCAACTTGTCAACCGAGATAAATAACAAGAGTTAGCTCTTTTCTTTCGTTTTTTGGGGTAGTTTTTTGGCTTGCTCTGCAGGAGACAGCGATGCGTAAAAGCCCCACCTGACTTGCCCCAAAAAAATGTCCTCACATTCAAGTTTGATCAATTCAGCGTCGACTAAATGTGTTAAACTAACGTTTCCGTGTGAGCAAATCAAACTTGTATCAATTCGTATGTATTTCCATTGATAAAAAAATAAAAAAGCGCACTAAGTGTAATTACCTGTCCGTTGGTTTTGACAGCTGCACCGTCGGCGGCTGCAGCGCTCGCCTCCGCGGCCACATCTCCCTTGGATGCCTGGGATCCCATTGTGTTATGTGAGTCTTCCAAAGCAAATTAAAAAGAAAAACTAAAAAAAGAGTGTTCTTTTTAACTTAATCCAAACCCCAGGGCGAGTTACGTATCCAGCGGTGGAACGATGAAAAGTGTTGGTTGTTTTTGTATTTTTTGGTGTGTTTTTTTTTCTTCAAACGGCAGGTACTTCCTCTCGGTTGCTCCTGTGGTCAGACTTGTCACCCCGCTAGAGAGAGACCCTCTAAACTCAACACTGGTTGAACGCAACGCTTCAACATACAGCAGGTTCGAGGCGCCGCCCGTGGGCGGGACCCTGCTGAGGTCTGGCCAATCAGCGTACAGTCTGAGGGAACGTCTAGCCAGCTCTGACCAATCAACTCTTTTACTCCATAATTGTCCCCGCCCCTCAGGAGGACCCCCAGCAATGAAATTAATTTAGTTCAGCTCAATTCAGTGTTTTATAGGCTTATAGGTTTTTTATTAATTTAAATAATTTTCTGTCCTTTTATCAGTGTGCCTGTTACTGTTGATGTGCTCATTTACTTCTGTTGTTGGTTGAGTATTCAGTCAAATATGAGGAATATCTATCAGACGTCGAGCTGATTATAAGGCAAGAATGAGGACTAATTAATGGATTTATTACAACATTTGCGCTTGTTGTTTGTGCTAGTGCCTAAACAATGACTCGTAGAAGTTGGTGTAAACACAAACCGTTAATAGGAATGACTGACTGAGTTTTGAAACTCTGATAACTCTATTCGCTGTAGCCATTTACTTACACCGCATCCAGGTTGACTGATACATTGTGAATAAATAGCAGTAGTTTCCATTAGGGCTGCAATTAACAGTTATTTTCATTAGCCCACTAATTGACTTTTGTCTCGATTGATTGGTTAATGTTATCTCGAAAATGTCAGAGAGAAAGTGAAAAATGCCAAGTTGATGTATTCAAATTGCTTGCTTTGTCCAACTAACAGTCCCACACACAAAACATATTCACTTTACTATAATTAAGGATTAAGAACATGAGCAACAGCAAGCTGTTATTCTTTTCTAAAAAAATGTTGACTTACAAAAAGATATGAATGATAATTTTGCATGTAATCACCTGATGGTTTCAGTTCCAGTTTACTCTAATCCTCTCAGTTCATGGAATGAAGTAATCACTGCACAGCAATAGTTTCACTTTTGAGTATTTCTTAAGCAACCAGGGAAGTTTGTGAGTAAGTCACTTTTGGTTTCACTAGGGTTAGGGTTAGGGTACAACTCAACATGTGACTAATTTCCATCAGCTGTAGCCGGCCAGTTAGCACGCCAATGATTCGGAATAAGTGAGTTATGACGGTCATGAGATCGTGGTCACCGTCTCTCAGAAATAAGGGCAACATATGTGACGGATGACATGACACAGGACAGGAGTTTGGGCAAAATGTACAGATGAAATGTTCAGCAGGAGGAGATAGGAAATGGGGATTTTAAATGTTACTTCAGAGTTTATTGCGTCAACTTTCCCCTTCTTCTCTCTGTGTATCCGTCTTTGCCAGTACGAGCAGCTGCACAGTAAAATGGACCTACTTTTGTCAGACAATGGTGAATAAGAGTTCAAACTATTGTTCAATGTTGTGATCTCATTGTGGGCATGGGGACATGGTGATCGTACTGGAGCACAGGATCATTGTCGCGACCAACTGCATGTCACGCTGTCTCCTCATGGCTCCATGACTAGATTTTGTTGTTCACTTCCGCTTGTCAACAGCATACCAGCAGCAAAATATGTCAATGTGATGATCATGCACATTCCACCTGATCGTTTTCTCCCACATGCATTCCTCGCATCGGCTGTTAAAGCTGCAAATCTCAAGTTGTGAGAGAAGACTTCAGTGTTCAATGTCACAAATGATCGTTGCTGCGACCAATCAGCCTAATTGATTTCGCGAGACTCGGGAACGTTGGAATGCGTGTCAGCAGCCCGTCTTGATGCTGAAGCCTCCAGCTCTCAGTGTCACATGTAAGTCAATGCAAACTTTGGCCACATTACCTATGGTACATTACATTAGATAAAATGCAGTTATTGGAGTGTTCCACAGTCTCTGCAAACATTCTATCAACGTGGTAAATACCATATTGTAAATACAACATTATAACAGCAATCAGTTGAAGTCAATAGGCCAGTGTTGGCCAGTATATACATTGTATGGGCACAAATATGTAGCCACATGAACAAACAATGCGAACATCTCAACACTACACCCATGGTTGTTGAAGATCTCATCTCAAAACCTTTGACATTAAAGGAATTATACATTTTCTTTGCTTATTTCCCTTCTTACAGAGAGTTAAATGAGAAGACTGATACTGCTCTCATATCAATCTTCTCATCTAACTCTCGACAAGAGAGCGATTATGCTTTTTTCCCAAAATATCTAACCATTCATATGATATGCTGCTAGAACAGCCTCCAGTCGTCTGGTGGTGGTGGGGGGGCTTTCCATGCCAAACTCGGAAAATCATTTCTTTACGGACCTCGCTAGTTTATTGCACAGAGGCATTGTCAGGGTGAAACAAAGTGTTGCCGCAAAGCTGAAAGCACACTATTGTCTAAAATTAAATTTCATACTTTAGCATTTTTTATATCCCTCATTTGAAACAAAGGAGCCTATACTCAAAAGAAAAAGAAAAGATGCCCTAATAAAAAGTAGGCCTACACAACTTTATGTTGTGTCCACAAACCTTTGGCTAGTTTGCGTATCTTGGTTACAAATGTTGAATTGTGTTAAAGGTGTGCATATGTGGAGACTGAGGAGAGGTAGAGTGTAAGATTACTCTTGTATTATTCACAAAAGTCTCGTAATTTAAATAAGTAGCAGCACATCACTAATGTAAAGAGGATTATTGTGGGGAGTCGTAAGTGGTTTTATTACTGTGTTTTCAGGACTGGATTTGTGTTTGCATCCGAGTGTGATAAAACATCAATCGAGCCTCTTCGACTTTCCTTCGAAGAGGCACTCGCTTCATCACACTGAGTGGACAACATTTTCTTACACACACACACACACACACACACACACACACACACACACACACACACACACACACACACACACAGACACACACACACACACATGTATCACGCTGCATCTATCTAGCTTGGCCTTGTAAATGTCATAATAATGTGTCCACTGTGTGCTGCTGTGGAATGCCTGGCACGCAGGCCGGTCCTGTCTCCTCAAGCCATCTTCTCCTGTGAATGGGCTTCTTCAGCCTGCTTGAGGTAACTCAGCCTTGGGAGAGGGGTGGGGCCATCATGGTTAACTTTTGCAGATGGAACCAACATCAAGTGCTCCTTTCTTCTCTTTCCATGTAAAACCCGGTTCCTGTGTGATGGTAATGACAGCTGTGCTGAGGGCAGTGACGAGGCGCAGGCTCACCGTCTCCTCGTCGCCGCACTTGACACTTTGATCCGTGTAATGCGTGTCTGTGTGTGTGCGTTTGCACATGTGCGTCTGTGTGCTATGTGCATATAAGGGAAGCATTGTCGAGGGACCAGCGAGCGTCAGGGGGAGAAAGGCACAGAGAAGCAATCCTTCACACATAGACACACATTATGCACCCGAACACAGGCGTACAAAGCAAGGAGGGCATCAGCTGTGACAGAGTTCATATAGATGGGCCGTTTGGAATGCAGAGAGGAGAGGGTGTGTGTCTGTGTGTGTGTGTGTGTCTGTGTGTGTGTGTGTGTGTGTGGGTGGGGGGGTTCTGATCTGTATGATAGACCTTAGATGTAAAGAAAGGGACGGTGGGGGAGAAAGAAGACAGCCAGAGGTGTAGACGCAGTCATTGTTTGGATGTGTCTGGAAACAAAGTGACGTGCTGATGGCTGAGTGATAGCATCAGGTGTGGCCAAGGTATGTGATAAGAGGTCATCAAACAACCGTTAACCCCCCCCCCCTCCTCCGGGATTCTGGGATTTGGAGAAGATGGGCCAGATGTAGATAAAAAATGGTGCCAAACCAGGGAGGGTGCCTACAGAAACTTAGTTTTTCTGGCATTCCTTCATAATGAACGGAGAATCCAGAAATGGACAAAACGGAGTAAATCTTGATGAATCTAAGTAAATGGAGGCCGTGTTTAACAACAGCGAAACTATATCACACTCTCACAACTCCTGCAGTATATGATACAAGTCGTTAATTTAGTCGTGTGCTCACTACTTCTACGTTTTTAACAGATGTTTGGATATAGTTTTGCGGTTTTTAAAACTGGCCTCCATTTACTTCAATTCATCAAGACTTGTAACGTGTAAGCATCATAAATAAATTAAAAAAACGTCTTCTCTGCAGCACTTTATGAAAAAGAAAAGAACATTAAGAGGACTAAAAGAAGGAATCAAGGATGAGTATGATGTTTTTTATAAAGGTCATTGCATGAATCATTTTTAAGTGGCCTGCTGTTAAACAGTTAAACAACCAAAACAATTTAGCTTTCCTCCGAGGAAGTCACCTAACTCTCTCGTGACTGTGTGTTTTACTGACTCAGGGTGTGCCGGTGTGAGCAAGGTGCTTTCCAATCAGAGAAGTGTCATGGTGAAATAAGAAGGTGAGGAAACTGAAAGCATGGGGTCATATTCACAAACACCCAGCAACATGAAACAGACCATTTAGTCTAACAGGACTCTGAAACAACATAGAATGATTTATAAGTGATGGTCCAGGCTTAAATAAAGGACAAATAGTATTCCGCAAAAGGGTCAGATGAATGTTCATCGTTAATGGTTTGCAAAACTAAAGCCTCAACACTAACTCCATTAAAGCTTGAAGGAGCAGATATCAGATTTGTCGGCAGGAAAAGGATTATATAGAGATCACTTGAAGTCTAATTGAGCCAATCATGCCCTTTCACTTTTTCTTTTTTGCTTCCTGTCACCTTGTCACACCACGTTAATTCAGCCTCAAGGAATCGTCCGAGTTGTCCCTGCCCTTTGACCCGGTCTTCCATCCCCCCCCTTTGATGGCATGGTTGGAGCCTGGGCCTCATCACACAGAGCGCCGACTTCTTCCCCGGGTCACTGTTACCTGCCCCGTGGCGTTTATCCCCTGGCAGTCGTAATTATTTTTCATGTCGCCTACTTCTTTTAACTTATGTATGATCCCAAACCCCCCCCCCCCCCCCCCCTCGCTCTCTTTCCTTCAATGAAGCCATGCATTCCTGGATGTTGGGCTGTGTGTGAGCTCTGTCTCCCAAAGGCGCCATTGTTCTGCACTTCATCACATATGGATGAGCATCACAAGGTAGCACTGGCTGGCTAAAGACAGTGAAGGAAAGCGATAGAGAGGCAGAAGGGACAAAGGATTATGGGTATTAAATCAGCACAAACTGAGCTCATCACAGAGTGTGCCGAAGGTTAATATATGCTTATTTTTGGACGATGTCAAACAAACAAGGAATTTAATATTTGGATGATTAAGTCAATTAATTTTTTGGAAAAGCCTAGAGTCCCTGCACTGGATTATAATCAGCAATTTTAATCAAAGCCAGCCTAGCTGCGGTCAATATCTCTCAAGTGCTCGCTCAATCGTATATAAGCACCAATTCCCAGACCTCGTAGAGGGACAATAGATAGCATATGGCTCAACGTTTGAGCTGACAGATGTCCATGCTGGACAAACACAGAGCAGGGAAAAAAAAATAATCATGACTTTAGCTTTTGAGCCAGAATGGCCTGGGGTCACAGGGGGTCAGAGTTAGGGGCCCACACAACAATGGTGCAAGGAAATGGGGAGGTGGAGTGTTGTAGTACACCAGTCTTGTTAAATGTCAGCTAAGTAGGTCACATTAGCATGTTGTCTTGAGCGACAAAGAAGCAGCGTGACGTTACAGTTATGGTGGTTTATTGTCCTCATGGAACTGGAACTGAGAGAGAAATTGTAGTAAAAAGTCCAATAAACAGATTCAGAGTGTTTGGGACTTTCCATTCACAACTCAAATACTACTGTTGACCCATTTAGACCCACGGATCACCCTGCCAAGCATGTTCACGACATTTTACTTTCACTTTCAGCCCACTGCTTCTCTCATTGAGTTATGGTCAGAGAGGGGGAATCGCTGTGGGGATTTCCCGACAGAAGGTTTACAGTGTAAATACTGTAGTAGAGAGAAGGCATTGGTCTTGATTTCCCCCCCTAATGTAGTAAAGCAACGTGAAAATGTCCCTGGATTTTTTACGGAGTGTTACATAAGACCTGATTTTGAAAGCGGCCTACATTTTCAGGAAATAAAACATACTTTGTCATAAATGTGGAATTTCAGACTTGCTGTTACTCACCAACGAAGAAATGACTCGACTCAGCCTTCCAGTCTGTCTTTGTACATACTGTACACACACACACACACACACACACACACACACACACACACACACACACACACACGCCTGGCACATGCAGCACTGGAAATGGTGTAAGCCCAGTATAAATCTCTTTTGACATATGAGCGTGCCAGTGACCTTATTACCATGACAACAGTTTCTACGGGATAATAACGTTGTGGCAATGCTGACACAATATGACACAACAGCCTGGACACTCATTGTGTGATGTGTTGCTGAGAGGTGAACCGCCCGCTTTTAAGTTTCCCCTCTCATCCTCTCGTCTCTCGTGTTTCACCTACTTCTTGTTCTTGTTTTGCCCTGATTTCCCTTCTGTGTGTCTGTGTGTGTGTGTGTGTGTGTGTGTGTGTGTGTGTGTGTGTCTATGTTGGGTAATGTGTAGAGTGCATTTGGAGGATACGGCTTTGTGGAAAAGCATCCTTCCAGCAGCTCTCAAAACATGATTGATATAAAGGTAGGTCAGGCCTATCTCTGGGCTTGTGAGCTCTCACTTCCAGTGTGTGTATGTGTGTGTTTCAAATCTGTGTACACCCACGCGAGAGTCCTAAAATAAATGCTTCTTCTTTCATACATGTGAGCGCATTGAGCAGAACTGAACAACACATCCACCCCCTCCCTTTCCCTCTTCTGCCTCCTCCTCTTTCCTTCGCTTTCCTCCATCCCGTCCTGAGTGGGAGAGACAGAGAATGTCAGAGGAAAGTATGGGGAATTGGGAAGACCAGGGGAAGAGAGAAAAGCAGGGCTTTGCATGCTATTTGGACCAAACATATGAGAGTCTCGGGGTCGGTTTGTCTTCTTATGTTCATCTCATGAATGCATGGAGGGCGTGCAACTTCGAGGAAAGGGAGAATGAAAGAAGAGTAAAAACAAAACACTGCGCTTAAAGAATGTAGAAGAACAGCTGAGTATTCAATATGGAAGCTCAGCTGAATTTATTCTATATTATTAAGGGGCGGTCCAACCATTTCACACATGATCATCATCATCACCCCAATGAATACTACTAAGTCAGGAAAACAGTTGTGGGATGTTGTTTTGCGGCTCTGGACGGAGCTTTCCGAAATTGAAGACCCGGATGATGACATCATAATATCGAAAGATGCTATCTAGTTGCATTATGGGAAATGTGAGAACCTGTGTTTTTGGAGACAGGTCTCTCTATTGTTTTGATTTACTTTCTACATTCCAATGACAGCTGCTGACTTAGTTGTGTGGACGTGCACGCGACTCCATTCATAGTACAACCGAGGGTCCGCGTTGTTCTGACGCACGTCCATTTCCCGATCCACACTCCATTCCAGTTGGTAGCTGTAATGCACCATGCCGTTGTTTGCTAGGAGTTCAACGCTTTTTGGCTGTCTTTGTATTCTTTTAAAGACAAATTCTATAAATGTGGTGAACTGCTGAAGTATCCACTTTGTTGTCTTCTTCTTCTTCCTCTTCTTGGCAAACCAGCTAGAGATACATTATCCACCAACTGGACTGGAATGTGGAACAAAACTGAAACAAAACGCCATGACGCTCACATAGGATCTACACGGACCCACGTGTACACAGAAAGTATGAACTGATCTTTTGTCTCTTGTGACTCCCCAGACTTCATAAAAAATAAATACTTCTTGTAGCCATCTCTCACACACTAGACTGAATATGAATATAACTTCGTCTGTTATGAAACTGACTGAAAGAGTACTAATCTAATAATCTAATAATCAAAGTTGATGCAGCACAAGCTGAGATATAATCTTTTTTATTCCACGCATTCTTCATATCAAAACCTGGTGCCCATGTTACCCACAATGCAACTTGGCCATCGCCAGTTCAGTCGAAGGCTCGGTGTGTAGCTAATGTAGCTTCTAGCTGCAGGCCTCAAGCAGAGATGAGGAGCGGACTACGGAAGTGTGGTAAGAAACTTTCAAACTTGTAGTCTTCAGACCCAAAAAACGGCAGCTCAAGTGACATCACTTGAGCTTCACATATGCAGTATCACTCCCCAAAACCTGTAAAAACACTTTGATGTGTAAAATGGGTGAACTTCCTCTTTAATAGCACGATATCGATGGCCAACACCATATTCATTTCAACCTACGACTTTCCTATTTATGACCTACTTTAACTTCATCTGGCTGAATTACATAACAGGTTTCCGGCACACGTTCACCCACTCTGCAAGTTGAACTTCATTATTTTTAAGGGAAGTCAAAATCATCCAGATTGCAGCACATATTAGGAAATGTTGAATTCTGGATGCTGAAACAGTGTCAGCATGCTGTCGCTCTCTAGGAAGTCAGACCCCTTTTATCTGACTTTCAAAACTCTCAAATGCTGAGCTTTGCCACCACCTGCACGTTTCCATCTGTCAAATCCTCGCTGGCAATCCGTTGTCCACCTTGTTAGCTGACCTCCTTTACACACCTGATTTAGCATCGTCAGTCCGAAGGAGTTCATTCAGAACTCAAAAATGTTCTGTGGACACTTGGTGAATTTAAGTGAGCAGGAGAGGGAGTGAGAGTCTATGCACCGGGGGACGGATGGGTGGTGAGTCAGAGGAGAGATGGAGGCAGAAAGAAGAGAGGGAGAAGTGCTGATGAATGGGCTGATGGCACACTGACCCACTAATGTTTCAATTGCATTGCCAGTGGCTTCGCCTGTCCCGGTGAAACACATACTCAGAGTGACACCTGCACATCCACATGCAAATGATTAATCCCCTTTTGACTGAATTTACTACTCCTTTGCATCAAAGCAGGGACAAAGATTTTCTGCCACGGTTACATGTGCATCATGTGCATTTCCTCTTTTTACACTATGCCGCTGAATTAAGCACTGAAACCACACACTGGCAAACTTCTGCTAATAGCTCTGGCTGTCTGTTATTAAAGGTCATGAAATGGAGGAAGTGGTGAACATACATCAGACTGAATCTGTCAAATGTATTGTTTTGGAAGAGAATGCCGAATGAGTTTCAGAGTAAAGCCTTTTGTCTTGACAGTGTGGGCGAGGGTGACTTCAGTTGAAGTGTGCAACATGTCCGGTCTTCTGAGGATGATCATCATGTGATATTTGAAAAGAAAACCTTTAACCTATAGCCCCGGGCCAAAATGTAGACCAGACCTGGAACTAAGTGTGAGAACGCAAAAAGCATGTCGCTGTTTCACCAAAAAGCTCTAGTTAGGGTTAGATGCAGACCCGCCATAGAGGCCAGTGTTTAATTCTATCATCTCTCTTTCTTCTTCATCATCATCCTCTACCTCTCAGACTCACTGTTCCTGTGTTTCAGGTGTTGGGCAGGCTCAGGCTCCGGGTGTTGGCTCTTCTTTTTAAGTACAACAGCGCAGAGTGTGCTTGCTTTCATCCTTTGATTTACTTTTGGAGTTGAGTACTCCCTCCCCGATAGATAGAATCAGAAGCAACTAGTTGCTTTGGTTGCTGTGTTCAAGCAGATGAGGCTCACTTTATAATGGCAAAAGCAACATCTTTAAGGATGTTAGAACCAAAATGTTGTGCTTGCCTCCTTAAAGGAATATTGTGACATTTGGGGAAATACAATGCCTATTTGCAAGAGTAAGATGAGCGGATTGATACGACTCTAATGTCTGTAGCTACAGAGGTTAGCTTAGCTTAGCATAACGACCAAAAACAGCCCTGTTCTGTCCAAAGATTATTTTTAAATGCACTGTTTTCTATGTAATACATTTCCTTATTAGGTTAAAAAACCTCTGAAATAACATTTAGACCATCTGGGTACATTCAAATTGTATGCCAACCCCTATAATATCTGCATTTATTGTTATTATTACTATAAAGGAACCACACAACCGTCCATTTACACTTGTGAGTTCATCATTACCGTTGACCGTCTGTATAATTAACTAATTAAGTAAATCTGAGACATTGTATGTTAAAGAGATATAGATCTAATTAACGCCTTCCAAGGACATCAGTGCCGCGAGTGATCGATGCAGCTCACAACACACACACACCAAAAAAAACATGACACATATCCCCGGGGAGAGGAATCACACACACACATGCAGTACTAGGATGTGATAAGACTGAGAGTTAGTGACAGGTCTGTGGATGTGCGCTCTCTCAGGGTTGGCTTGCTGCCTCTTTAAAGGGACAGTGCACCCCAAAACCAAAAATGCATATTTGTCCTCTCACCTGTTGTGCTATTTATCAGCATAGATTGCTTTGATGTGAGTTACTTTGAGATGTTCTTTCAACCTTTGTTCCTACATAAAACTTCTCTCATCACAGTCTGTGGATTATCTTGAGTAACCAGGTCATGATTTCTGGAAAGAGACATCGCTATTGAGTTTTTAATATTTATCTTTTAACGCTTTGAGCACCACAAGTTGAGTGCAATATAGTGCCATCATATTTCGAGAGAAGGCAGACATCTCTACGGCTGATATCTCCAAAACTAGGCAACTCTAAAAAAAAATACAAATAAAATAGGCCAGCCAGAGAATTGAGGACTTGAATGCAGGGTATTTGTTGTTAGCGGCATAAAACATTTCATTTGGTGTGAAAAAGCAGAAGAGGAAGGTGAGAGAGGTTCTCATATGGGGCTTTAGCCTACAGTGCTGCTTATGTAAGACGGGGCAGTCAGCTGGTTAGGGGGAATAAAGGTTTACTATGTAAACCCAAGACATGAAACCACATCCCCGGTCTCTACCAACACGGGGCTGTAGAGACCGCCGGCAGGTCACATCGTTTCCCAAAGAATTTGGAGAATCTGTATCATTCTCAGAACTAGGTGAATTTGTCTATCATGTGGTCTGTGTGATGGTGAGGTAATGAGGTCAAGCATGGGTGATGGAGGAAGCCGGGAAAAATGTAGACCTGCAAGAAAAGGGCAACGGCAATGACATGCTGGCAGCCCGAAAAGCTACAGTAGCAACGCTGCCCTTGACATCAACACACACACACACACATATAGACTTTGCCCTCCCAGCACACCCTCTAGGCTGGCACATGGAGCGGTGGGGGGAGGGAGGCTGCATGCCCAAGGATGAGACTGAAAAGAGAGAGCGATCCGCGGATAGCAAGATGGCTGCACGGCTCAGCCTGCCTCTTGCACTCCCGTTACATTAAAGACTGTACACCGACTGTTAAACCAGACGTACCACATGGAATAATTCATCTGCTCAGATCACAACATCTGCGGCTTCGCCATCAGCAATCACAGACCGGGCTTTTGAATAATTCCATATCAAAGAAACACACATCACATATTGGGCAAATCACAAAATTATTCCTGGTGGATCATTTCTTTACTGGAAATGCTTTCAAAGCTCAACGCAGATTGTGCACCTTTGAAATGGCGCCTAAAAGACATCAAGAATATCTCTACCGTAGGCACAATATGTGCACAGTAGCGGGCATTTTGCGACACACGCTAATGATTATATAAATATACAGTAAAGAGAATTGACAGCCAGGAAGCTAGACAAGAGGAATGAGTTGGTAATCAGCAAAGACAGAGAAAGAGAGAAGGAGGGGTGTTGTGTGGAGAAGTGTTGACCTAATTCTGTGCAAATGGCTTCTCGTGTGAATTGTTGGTGTTATACATTGTAATGCCTAAGACTGGGGTTCAGCCAGACCTGTGTGTGTTTAGCTCGTGCACATTCATGAAATCTATGACATGTGTTTAAATATGATATGGTGTATATATATATATTTTTATTTGTTTGCCATACTGCTAAGAAATGTGTGTGTCTGTGTGTTGGGGGAGGAGAGACAGTGCTGCAAAAGGAGTAAAGGGAGAAACTGGAAACAAATTCATTCATTTCACTGAACAAATTGAGCATTTAGAGTCTAAATCGGCACCAAACGGTTGCAGGGATTTTGAGTAACAGAAACAAATTTGATACATTTTGCAGACTATTTTGTGATGATTTTCTGTGGTGGAAACCACTTAAATAATAATAATACATTTGTTTGAGGTCACAGTGGAAGATAAACACTAGAACCACTATGAATATCTATCTTTCGTCCTCTCTCTCTCTTTGCCTTTCTCCGTCTCTTGTTACCTGTCCTCCAAGTTGACAGAATCATACGTGGCACCAATTAGCCCGGTCTCAGCCTGTCAGCTGGAGGAGGGCAAAGCCAGAGGAAGTCAAAATGACAGCTGAGCGTCTCCTTACCCTCCACTGTGGGGTTAGAGCGGATACACATCTCTGATCTGAAGTCTGAATCTGTGTGTGTGTGTGTGTGTGTCTGACATTAAACCAATACAGTGCATCACGACTTTATTGACCCATTTAGCTACACCGGCGCCGTGGCTCTATAGGGACGGCAATGTTAGACTATCTGTCAGTCCACCACGTTGGTCCAGACTGAAAAATCTCAACATCTACTGGATGGATGACTTTCATTTAGTCCTCAGAAGGTGAATCCTAAATACTTTGGTGATCCCCTGACTCTTCTTCTAGAGCCACCATGAGCTTGACACTTGTGATTTTAAATGAAATGACTCAAAAACGATTGAATGGATTGCTATAAAATCTGGCACAGAAATCCATGTTCCTCTCAGGATGAAATGTTAAAATGAAAGTGATCCCCTGTCTTGACATCTTGTGCCATTATCAGGTCCAAAAATACTTGAGAAGAAAATGTTTGTGAAGATTATGGATAAAACCAGTTACGATGATATGAATTCCCTCCGCTGAGCTATAGTTTTGGTGTGTGCTCACGAGGTAATCATTCCCCTTAGATAAATCTCAAACGTTTCCCTTTCTAATAATTGCTGTAGTGGGTGTCAAGTTGTCTTAAAATACAAGTAAACCTCAGGAAAAGAAAGATCAGAAATGCTGAATGAGAGATTTTATTGAGTTATAAACTATTGGAAGAGAGGTGACCCCGGACGTAATCTCTATAAACAGATTCTGCTTTCAGAATCTATAGGCAACGGAACAAGATTTCGGTATCGGAAGCGATCTAGTTTCCGTTTTTTAGTTTGATTAGTATTGACCAATCACGTTCAATTAGTCTGTGTGGTGAGCAAAAGACGCAGAACGCATCGGTCAAAATGCTTTCTGGTAACCCGTCGGTTATTGTCTGACAATGATTTCGCTTTTTACTGGTTTGAAATGAATTTATAAACTGGCTACTTGTGAAACCGGTTGTACACGTCGTCTCTCTACTACAACTCCAGGCTTGCATTTTAAAAGGAAGTCTTTTTTTGATTACACCTCTCTCCTCTTTGGTTTATGATCAAATACCAGCAAAACTAAAACCATTCCTATCAGCCTCAACTGTGAGTTTAGTGCTAATTTCCAGATTGCAGCTGTTAGCAGCAGCATGCTAACTCATTAAATTAAGATGCTGAACATAGTAAACATGCGCAGGTTAGCATTGTCATTGTGAGCATGTTAGCATGCTGATGTTAGCATTTTGCTCTGTGAGCATTGAGCTATACTTTAAATACATTTCTGCTATCCACACGACAAAAGAAAGCAGATTTGGAGTGTATAGTTTTTATATATGTCACAGATTTTTGAAATGTCGTAATGAGCAAAGTGAGCAAAGTGCGATATTTTAATCGGATAGCACCGAAGCATCCATAAATATTATGTTTTATTACTATTGTTAAGCTGGACTTTAGAGCGCCGTTATCTTACCACTGCTGCAGAAGTTCTTCCATTCTGCCATAATTAAAACCTGATGAATTGTAATTGTGTTGCATTAAAGTTGTCCCAATAAATGATTCTGAATATCAGCACAAAACATCTGCTGTTGGCTGTTTCAATCCAACAGCATCGGTCGTGAATCAGTGTAACACCACAGTGTCTTGCGTCTGCATATGTGTGTGTGACCCTGCTAAGATCTGCCCCAGAACGTCTCCGCATTCTTTGTTCAAGCGGTTATAAAGCGTCAAAGCGAAACAAAACAATAGCTTTTGCTTTCCAAATGAGTGACTATTTTTGAAGCGTATCCACCAGAAGTGAAGGAAGGGCCTTGATCCGCTGCCGGCGATCAACAGATGGCCGATTAGCATTTCCAAATCTGTAGTCAAACTCGGGAATGAAATGGGGAATGATTGGAATTCAGCAAGAGACTTTATCTGCTCACACACCATTGAACAGTCTCTCTCTCTCTCTCTCTCTCTCTCTCTCTCTCTCTCTCTCTCTCTCTCTCTCTCTCTCTCTCTCCCTCTCTCTTTCATTCTCTTGCCTTTCCTCCTTTTGATTAGCAAGTAAAACATTATTGTGATGGCTCATTGATCGCCTGGTAGTTTTAAACAGACAGTATTTATGGCTGTGTGCCCGTGGAAAAACACACATGAGAGCAGTGCAATTTACTTCTCCTTTCACACTGCTACCTCCTCATCTATAACACATACTCTGCCTCTCTCTCTCTCTCTCCCCCTCTACGCTGGCACTTTGCTCCCTCTCTCCCTCTCTTACGCCTTCTGTCTCTCCATTTCGCTCTTCCATATCACTTTCCAATCAGCTAAATTCCCCTGGCACGGCTGAATAATGTGTCATCATTCACTATAGCGAGCGCATGTGCACACACACACACACACACACACACACACACACACACACGGGTCCTATCCTATAATGTCATTATGGCACCCACTGAGTCAAATTACACTGAATCAATAGGTCTTGTTTATCTGTTGGGGGCCTCCTTGCTCTCAATTACAGCCCAGGGGAACGTCTAGGGAGGGGAGCGTGTGCGTGTGCACGTATTACAGCGTGTGTGTGTGTGTGAGGTCTCTTTTAAGATGGCCCTGGCGTTATCAGTGGCCGCCGTGCCTTTACATGACTCTATGTAAGTGTTGTGAGTTCCCTCCCTTTTGCCGGCCCTGCATTGGGACGGCAGCAACAACATCAAGGCAGATGTTGCCAATAGCTAGATAAGCTAATTGACTCCCTGACTGTCTGAATGAGAAGCCCATTGAGATGCAGCCCAGCGTCTGAGAAGCGGCACACAACAATGAGGAGAATGTTAATGACTTGCTTTTTTTTGACTGCAAGGTAAACAGCACACCAGCCCGAATGCCTCTTAGCATTCATTCAGCCACATTATCACACATCTCAATGCAGCTGTGAGACGATTGCAATTATAAACATTCCTGGAATTACAAGCAGTTTTTACATAACACGGTTAACACTCTGATGACGCCAGCAGGAGGAGTTGCATGCGGTTTCAAGCCAGAGTGACGTTCTATCCGGACCTGCGGCCATTTTTTCTGTAAACTGTTGACTTACGGGTACAAACATGAAATTTGACCTCTGCATGTAACACATCCTAAGCATTTCAGGAGGAGTGGGCTGCTGTGAAGTGCCCGGGAGCAACTTGGGGTTTAGTGTTGAGCTCAAGGAAACTTTTAACATACGGACAGTAAGAGTCGGGGATCAAACCGGTCGACCCACTCTCCCCACTTAACCACATCCGCCCCCCAATTTCTGATAATTAATGAGAATAAAGGATAATCTTCACGGAGCATCAGTTTGTTTTTTTGACGGTCGCAGCCGTAGACTGCGGGCGCAGCTAATCCAGTTAATATGGTAATAGGATTTCTCAATTCAGCCAATCAAATAAATTCTCGGTGAGCAGAGTGCAGTGCCACCTCTGGCCACTGCACAGCACCTGAAACACGCCGTGGGTCCCGAGGCTGCGCCAGCAGAGCAGAAATCGCCATACGATTTCCGGAGGCGTCCATTTTCTGTGACAAGGAGACACCTTCACACAATACAAAGTGGATAGAGAGCGATGTATTATTTTGGACGGGACTCAATAGCGCTCTGTCTCTAGTCTGGGTGGGCTGCAGTGATTGACAGCTAAGGCGATAAACCCCTCCCATGGGGGGTCGGTCAACCCTTGTGTGGACACTTTCACAGACAAGCAATTAGCACACAGACCAGATAGCCAATTAGAGCACCACTGTTAAACCCCCCTGTATGCAAATGAAGCCAGGAATTTGCAGAAAAGCACTGAAGAGATTGCAAAAAGTATATCGGCAGCAGACTTGAATAAAATAAATGCAGCTGTAATTAGGGAGCTGCGGTGCGGGGAACAAGATGAGGAATATATGTGCGTTGAAAAGAGAGGAATCCAAATTATCAGGGTGGGAATAAAGCAGAGTGATAAAAGGAGGGGTTGGGAGATTAAAAGACAAGAAGCAGGGCGGAGGACGAGAGGGTGAGGGGGTGGAAACAGAGCAGAAGAAGAAGAAGAAGAGGAGAGAGAGACCAAATGCAGGCCCACATGATTGTTTCAGAGACAGTGAAACAGGCTTCCAGTCATCCGGCGTACTAACGCAGCTCGCTGTGTGTATTTATTGGGTGTGTTTGAGTGTGGGACTGTATGCAGGTGCAGACTGAAGGCATTCCTTTTGATCATATATGAGAATGTGTGTGTGTGTGTGTGTGTGTGTGTGTGTGTGTGTGCATGGGAGGAGTTCAGCTACAGCGACATGATGAAAACCCTGCCATGGGGTGAATTTTGTATGAAATCACAGTATTGCACTTGATCACTTGAAAGACGTGTCATGGCACAGTGCTGCATACGCGACACCTCTAATACCTTCAAGATGCACACACACACACGCGCGCACACACACACACACACACACACACACACACATCTATCTTCCTTCTTCCCGTGGGTTTCATCACGCTTCATTTATTGAACACTGCACATGTCCTACAGGCCCTATTTGCTGAAAACAGGTGGTATATTATTTGATGGTTTTGTGTGGTTGTTCCTATGTGTGTCCAGTGACGCCTGTTATGTCATAAGTTCATGCGTTTAGCCCCTCATCACATTTACTCATGTTCGGTAATCTCAGCATGTCACACTCAGCTGCTTGACGGGAGCCATGGCTTAGCAGAGACTGAGTATATGTGTGTTAATGGGATTGAGCTCATGGTGGTAAATCCATCAAGTCACATCAATGGTATTTCCTCCTTTTTGAAATTTTCTAGTAATGTGGCCATTTATAATTTTATTGACATTTGGTCATAAAAAATGTATATTTTCCAAGTGATCAGTGATTGGAAGTTAGATAACTCCATTAGATAACTCCATCAATTCCAGTGTTTTATTTGTATGTGTTATTAAACAAACAATACTGATCAATACAGCATTACCAATTAAATTACACTATTTTTGACATCTAGGAAATAGGTTTACTAGCTTAACTACAATTCACAGTTTTAATCTCTCTGTGTAATACACAGCCAACCTTTGTCAACAAACTAAAATCAACCTCCCAGAGCCTCTAAAGCTCACTAGTTTACCAAACATCTTTTTAAACCACATCTCATAAAAACAAGTTCTATGTTCAACAACAAGACAACAGCAAGTCACTTCTTCCAGCTAAGAAACAGAATTACCCGTAAAATTACAACTTGCCATTTTTTTGTTTTGTTTTGTTTTTACACTTTATAGATTAAACAAACGATTAATAAGATGTAACATCAATGAGTTGTATAGGGGCTGGTAGCTGATTTGTGTTACCTTTGGACAGAGCTAGCTGTTTTCCCTGTGTTTACAGTCTCAATGCTAAGCTAAGCTAACCAGCTACAGGCTCCTGCTTCATATTAAATTGTATGAGAGTGATATCAATCTTCTTTTCAAACTCTTGGCAGGAAAGTGGATGAGGGTATTTCCCAAAAATGTTGAGCTATTGCTTTCAAGGGCATCATGAAAGAAGATGTTTTGCATTTGCTTCCAGAAAATTAATCCCATTCCTAGTAGCATTTTTTTTCAAATGTTGAGACTTTCAAGATACCTATTGTTGAGGATTCCCTTTCTCTGTCTAATCCTTTGTTTACGTCTGGTCTCTCCCTCCCCTGTCTCATATCTTCCTCTCCATCCGTCTTCCATCCTGTGTATTGACTCCCTGCAAGGTCTGCCTGTTTACCGAGAATGTAAACAGTGGAATGAACGTGCGGGTCACTGTCAGGGTCACTTTCTCTGCGTCCTCTCCTCTCCTCCCACCATCCATCCCTACGCTCCCCCGCGGCTCCGTCGCCCCGTCCTTCCCCTGCCCCCTGATTATGTGCTGGTAATGAGAGGTCTAGACATGCTTGATCAGGATTAAGGCCCAGGAAGGCAGGCAGAGCCAGGTCAAGCAGGGAGCGAGGCGGCTTTAGCTTGGACACATACACCCCTGTGGGCCTGGGATGGGCACCAAAACGCCCAGCCAGAGGTTTTTGAGGAACGTTCAGGGGTCATGGAGAGAAAGAGCAATAAGGAGACAGAGGGGATGAACAAATGCAGCCATAGTAGAAGACCTAGTTTCTGCAGGATCTCTGTGTACTGATGCTCCACCGGTGCGCCAATATTAGGAGAAAACAGACTAGTAGTGCTGCGATGGGGTGGCTCTGTGGAGAGATAAAGTCTACAAACTGAAAGGTGAAATCCTTCTAATTACGTGTACCATGGTGCATGGATGGATGAAAATGTGCATACAAATAGGTAATTGGACACCTTATAATATCTAAAGAGAAGCAGGACAAGCCATTGCCTCCAGCAAGTGATGATGTTATGACATATTCACTGAATTATAATATTTTTTCTTCAATAAGAATTAAATATCCAAAGCTAAGGTGAAATATTGGACACTAGGATACTGTCATCTGCTTTTCATTTGCAATGCATTTGAAGTATAGTCATTTTAACCCTTCCATCTGTGTGTTTATTGACTTGTTTCTATTCAGGTGCATGCAAATCATGCATATGAGTGTGTTTGAGGTACAGGACACCAGCTGTTGACATAGGTGGCTTTCTGTCCACTGGGAATAATAAAGAACAGACAACACATAGCCGGCATCCAATTCCCATCCTCAGAGCTTCCAGATGGATCTAATTTATGATCATTTGTAAACATCCAGGAGAGGACAGCGAGACTGACACTGGGGATGTCTGGAACGTGACACGATAACTCAATGAAAATATATATGGAGTAACTGGGAAAATAGCTTCCAGCAGGATGATAATTCTGAATTTCACCCTCATTGCCTTTTTTTGGAATCAGGATGATCCAGAGAGGACGTTGCCCTTCTGCTGGATAACAGCACGGACAGTGTATCTTCCAGGTCACCTTGAGTGGAATCTCTGAGGCACTCCAGATACAGAGTAAAAGGTGAAGGTTAATTGAAGGAATATTATTCACTGTCATTAGTGACATGCACACAAAAAAACGCAAAACAATACACAAAACTACAAGTTTAATAAATACATTAAACATAATAAATTCCTCATTGGGACATAGTGCGCTATTGAAGTCCATCGTAGATTCTACAGCTTGGATTGGGAGGAGTGGGGTTGCAATCTGCCACATACATCCACATCCTTCATATAGGCTTTACTAACATTACATCTTTTTATGCGTTCTTTATACTTATGTAACTACACACCATTTCTGAATGTCATTATTATGCATTTTAGGCTTTTTGTTTGGCATTTAACGGAAAACAAAAGTCACTTATTTAACTTTTTAAAAGAAAATACAACATTTGTAACTGTGATCTCGTACACTGGTCTCCTGGTTGCAAGTCCTGTGTTTGTTTGACCGCTCCACCTCCCCTCCTGCCACCATAAGCGGTCTCTCGCATTCCTTACTACGTCCCCTGTTCAGTGTGTAGCACATTCCCACTGATGCGTTTATGTTGCAGTCAGTTCAGCCTACATGGCATACAAATGGGACGCAAAAAGCAAGATAAGAGTTGTTATTGCGCAAAATGATTTACTAACTGCGAGTCATTCATACGGCAATTGGTGAGAGCGGGTTGATGGGCTTGCTAGACCTGACAGATATCTAGACATGATCATGCCGTGCAGTGATAACAAAAATGGAAACGCTAGGATGAGGCTGCATTCAAATTTACATTTAAATTGAATTTAACAGTTCTATAAATATTGAAAATGTCCATATCTAAGCTGTCATAAATGGACGGAAACGTCTGTTCTGACCCCTCGCTGCGTGTGAATCCAGGGCTGTAAATGGGAAACTCTTTATACCTTAATGTTTTTATTACTTTTACAATTGTTTTAACTGAAGTCATTTAAAATGTAAAAGTTTCTTACAAATCCATGTGACTTTTTTTGTTATTGGGTATGCAAAACAAAAATCACCAATGCAAAAATGCAAACAAAATAAACTTTTATTTCTTCTTTAAAAGGTGTAATCTCGCCCAGCTTCATTACCTTGCAGTGATGAATTCATGTAGTAATGTAGTAGTAATGTAGCTCCAATGTTATCTACAACAACCAAATGCTTGTGTCAAGCATCGGGATAATGAGCGTAATTAGCAAGTGCTTTTTTGCAGAGGAACATCTTGTCTGATGTGTCAATGGAAGTGTTGGCTGACACACAAGCACCTCTGTGACACACTGTGATAGACTCAAGTTGTTGAAAAACCCACATTCACGCATTCCTCACCATTCACAGCTCTTTCTCTTCTCTCTCTCACACACACACACACACACACACACACACACACACACACACACACACACACGAGAACAGGGACTCTGGGACACTGAGGGAATGATAACAAAGACATGTTAATGCTTGCTAATGATGTCATTATCTCCTGACGAGTACAAATGGAGCGAGAGATTAACACCGACGCTACAGGGAATGAGGTGTGGGTTCACCGGCACATAAGTGTGTGAGCTGTGTGTGTGAGGAGGTCGCTATACGTTTACTGCATGGAAGATTGTGGAGACGGATGGGAGATATGAGAGGGCTGTACGGATGTGTGAGCGCGTCACACTCCTCTTTTACAGACTTCCCCTCGAACTTTGGCCTCCTCCTCTGCCTGTTGAGCATCCCACAGGAAAACACACTGACCTTCCCCCCCAAGAGAGCGGATGAGTGTCTCTGTGGACGTGTATTTGTTAGTCCTCCCTCCCAAATGAACAGAGCACATTTTTTTTGCATTTTCCTGTGGACAGTGTGCTGCACCTGAATTTCAGCTGAGTTGTCCCATTCTTGTCACAAGCTCACTTCCATGCATTTGACTCCACTAATGTGCGTGTCATTTAATCGCCTGCTCGCTTTTATCATTTAGCCCATACGGTCACACGCTTTCACCAGCTTGCGTCATGAGCTCCCACACACTCACTCCTCTCCGAGTAAAACATCTCTCTTTGAGTGTTTTAAAGGAAGACACCAGGGATTTTAGGAAATTGCTCCATGGGTCCAGTTACCTGTTGAATGGTAAGAGCGTGGTCACCAAAGTCATGCATGAGTTTCTTGTAAATTTGTCAAAAGGCATTTTACAACCAAACTGTTCTGGGGAGCTCCCCCGAGAACTACATACCTTCAAGGACTTTTTTTCCTGTTTGCATTCCGCTGAAGTGACGTAAGCCGGCGGATGCCACTCGCACACATCTCCAGCTTGGAGATTGGCAAGCGACAAGTTCACTACGTTTGCTACAAGCTCTGCTAGATTTTTTTGGTAATATGAGAATAGATAAACAACTCTGTTACATGCCACGATCTATAAACACAAGAGAAATAGCCGTCACGAGTGCCTCTTCGGCTCAGTGGGTGTGCTCTATGCTACTGGGTTAGCCTTTGTGCTAACGTTACTGGGTTAGCCATTGTATGCTCAGTCTGTGTGTGCTCATGAACGAGTTAACTTCTAGACTGTCGGTCCATTTGTTCATGTTTTCTTCCAATTTTTGATGTTATGTCACACCTATTAACAGAATTTTACAAGTTGTGGTTGCCGGTGCTGCATTGAATCAAGTGTTTGACCAATCGCCATACACTCATGGTTCCTCTCCTGCTGGGAGTACCTACAACAGACAATACAAATGGTTCTTAGAACCTCTGGTCCGAAAATGCCTAAAGTGTTTTAAAAACCCTTTATTCAGTAATTTCAATATGTCTGTGTCCCAATGGGAAACTTTCATGTTTAAATTAAATGTCAGGCCAATAGACATTTGTCACATTGGCATGTCATGAAAGGTAAAGCACAGGTGTTATTAAATGCAATGCATGACTGCATTCCATTTAGTTGAGCAAGTTCCGGGGTCCTTGTAATGTGCATACTGGCTAACTGGCACAGCTTACTGGGATGCCTGATGGAACTGTGCAATTGTTAACATAACTAGTTTCACCTGCTTTTCCTGCTATGACAAGTCAAAACGCCTGCTGTGAAAAATGTGGCCTGAACGTTTCAATGTTAAGCACTTTGCTCCAATACGATGTGATCATAACTGTTAGAAGGCCAAAACTACGAAAATAAGACCCCTGTTAATAAAAACGTAATCATCCTTTAAAGAGTCTTTGCATGTCTTTGCAGACCCAAAATAAAGGACTGTAGAACTGGTCTGCTCTTGTTTCCACAGGAGGTGAATGTTGTGGCTGCTCATTCAAATGGGAGCAGCTAAATCATGGTACATCACATGGTCGCTCACCTGAAACTGTTCCAAAAATAAACCCTCGGTGCATCAGCTGTTTTGACTTGTTTAACAGCTCGGTCGACCAACAAGACAAAAGGGTGTATTTCTTACTGAGTGAGGTAACAGTATGTAAATCATTTCCCCCACTATTCTCAGAGAGCTGCCAGGGCCGTCACTCCACCCTGATGTCTATATTTTCCTCCACGTCCTCTCCCACATCCCTCATCCTGCCTGATGAATTTCCAGTCCGTCAGACCCCTCTATCCCCACTCTGCTCCTCGTTCTCCTCCCTCGATCCTGCTCTTTCTCCATCATTTATGGCCCACTCCTGAGCTGCTACCCATGCAGGCGTCGGCTGAGGGTTGGTCGGTCTGTCGGTGGTGGGGGGATGGGAGCTGGATGGTTTGCACGTTTTCAAGCAAACTGAAATATTCATGTATGTGTGCCCGTGTCCCTGTGTGAGAGCGACTTCACGTGTACCCCTCCTTGGTCTTCGTATATACGTATGTGTGTATATTCATGTCTGTCGCACCAAATAGACAGCTGCTTGGAAAAACATGTTGATGTGTGTACCTTTGTGCACGTGCTGCGTTTTTTGCCAGGTGATGCGTAAAGCCCCGTCATTTGATTTAGCTCCCAAAATAAGTCTCGGCACATCAATTACCCATGAACCGCTCTGTACGCGCTCACACGACCGACCGAGGAGGAGGAGGAATTATCAGAACATGCCTCTCTTATTCACCATATTAAAATGCAGCGCACTGTGCTTCAAAATATCCACCTTTTCAGCCCCACATTCAGCACTAATCTAAATATAGAATCAGCAGTTGAACGATCTCTTGAAACATATATGTTGAAGATTCAACCATTTTTTGCAGACGTTTCCTTCAACGAAATGCAGTTTTAAGTCTTCTAAGAAGATTATGATTGCAAAGCAAACATGTATAATGCATTTAAACCGTGTTTTATTTATTAAATCATTCTAGTTGTCTGCAGAAAACACAGCATTACATTGAGTGATGCACTTGTCTTTTATTGCCTCTCCATGACCCACATGGCTTTTCAGAGAACTGTCAACCGTGAGTTCACTCTCCTCTCCTCCATCTTTGCCTCATCTCTTCGTCCTCTAAGGTTTACAGCAGCTGATCCCCTTTTCTTCATCCGTCTCTGATTTTTAGACCTCACTCTCTCTTCCTTTCTAACTCCCACACACATGCACACACACACACACACAAAAAAAACAACACAAATTGACATGCACACCCCCCCCCCCCCCCCCCTCCCCCCTAATTTCCCAGCCTTCTCTCGCCTCTGTTTCCCTCGACCTCCCGCCCCTCAACTGCCCTTCTACCTCCCCCCTCCCATCTCCCCTCCCTAAACCCCATCAGGAGTCGACCGGAGGCAGCAGCCGGTACATGTATAGCCAGTTGCTATGTGGGAGCCATGACAACCGTCATGAATTCGACATGGCGCTCACGTATCCAGGCGGATGTGAGCCTGTGTGGATGCAGCGCTTCAAATGGCGCTCACGTATCTAGGGGATGAAACTCCCAGGGGGTTCGGTATAGATTTAGACTCTACTTCCTCTTTTTATACACTCTGTGTAAATGTATGTGTGTGTGTGTGTGTGTGTGTGTGTGTGTCATTGTAACATTGTCACATAAGGATGTGAAAGATCTATGCAACTGTCCGTCACACCAGTTGTATTGAATTGTATTAAATATAACCCTTATAGAGAAAAGACAGATACTTTAAATTAGATATGATCTAAAATCGTAGTAAATTAGCGAGGATTCCTGTGGGAAACACAGCAGGGTGTTAAATTACCGTTTCAAGATGTGCGTAAGGCTTTTCACGATTCAAATAAAGTCCTGTCCAGGACATCCGATAGTGAAAGCCATATTCTGACATCTCGACCTCATTTAGGCAGGTTTTCACTCAGGCCTGTTACCATTAAACATTTCCCGCTGTAAACATTTTGGAAAATGACACACATATGATCAACAGGAAGTAGTCATCATTTGAGTCTCCTGAAGGCAATGGGAAGATAAAAGCAAGTTCTCTCACTCAATTTTCTGTATTTATGATCATATTGTAAGAATGACTGAGAATGTCAATGTTCCCTAAATTGTTTCTTGGTCGTCTTTATGTTTCTTTTTTTTCAAGTTACAAATGCTTAAACCCTTCAAAACCAAGGCACACAACAGAACAGATACAAATCTAATCTGAGCAGCCGATAGGCGAAAGTTGCCCAGAACAAAAGAGACCAAACCAAAACCAGACCAGTAAAGACCGGCACAGGCAACTCCAGACCAGTACTGACCAGTCAGTCTCCATAGACTTCAGCCATATTCAGAGCAGCTCAGGCTGACTGACGACTGTGCTGCTTTACTGTAATCTGTCTTTATGACGGTCCTGCCAACCAGGGCACTTTGTGTGCCTCGCCGTCCACACGCCCCTCTTACCAGCAAGGCCAACAAATAGGTCTGGCAAGGATTAACCCCCCCCACACACACACACACTCCAAATAATGTTTGCACCAATACACCAAGAATTCATACATGCCTGTTTTCACAGGCTCACTCATGATCACACACAAACACCCTCCCACACAAATTCACACACTGTTTTCAACACCGGGTGCCCAAGGAATTACAGGATACAGTTTGAAGGTTGGAGGCCTCGTGCTCCAAATAGAAACATCTCTCTCCTCAGCATTGTTATGCAACTTGTCGAGAAATGGTGCGGTGATATGCAACGCAGAATTACACATAAAAAGAGCAATAAAATGCAAAATGGTGGTGGATGTCATTTTAAACGTGTTTGCAACATGTGATTTTCACAGTGCACACTTATTAGGAGTTTCTAAATGCAACCTTCATGGTTGGAAGTTAGATGCCCTATACATGCATGCATTTGTCGTGTGCACATCTGTTAGAGTGTCAGCGATTAGATGCCTCATAAACCTCTGGATGTATGTGTGTGGAGACAAAAAGATTCAGGTTTTAACACGTTTGCATGTGCTTGGAAAATGTGTGTGTGTGTGTGTTTTCTTTGTAGTTCTTCCTCTGCAAAACCAGCGCACACACAGTACACACTGCCTCCATGTGACAGGAGTATCTGATCATGTCTTCAAACTTCAAACAAGTCCGCGAGCTCACAAGGACGCCGCCACTCCTCTCACCTCCTGGACCTCCTTCACGCACATACACACACTTGACAGTGAAATGCCTTTGGGTTCACTTTGTCATTATCAAGTGACAAATGACCTTGTAAGCGGCTGCCACATTAAAATGGAATGTGTTTTTCAAAGCTGGAGGGAATAGACCCTGCAAGCGTCAGTCAAGGCTGAGGAAGTTTGGACAAAATAGAGAAAAACACACAAACACACACACACACACACGCTCAGTGCCCTATACTTGGCATTTAACTATTTTTCGAAAAATCTCTTTATACAATAACATTTACGGACAAATCACCCAAAACTTCGGGCCACATTTTGGAGACAAAGTGGACCAAGTTTGTGGACACCTGCTCTTTTCCCCCTAAATATGTATACGTTGAACATGGTGAACAGGTTTAGCCTGTGAGATCATCACTCATTTCCACTTTATTTTCCATCTTTCCCTCCTCTTCATCCTGTGGAATGTTCAGTGTGTTCATCCCGCTGGTCAACAAACCACACTGGGAAGGATACTTTTGTCTTGTTTTCAATTCACGGTGAGGATGGAATTTGAAAAAATTAAAAAAATAATTTACAAAAAGCTCTTGAGAAGAAGTTATTTCATGAATGGAGTAAAAGCTCGGTGGCATAACTTGCCATTCATGATCCTCTTTACTTGTTGTCCTGTTGCTTTTTCTAAGTGCTTCAGTGCACAAAAAGCTCCTATTGTATTGTTTGTTTTTATTTCTATCCAGCAGCTCTTAGAGAACCTGGTGAGTCAGAACAAGGATCTGGGATCAGCGCACAGAAGGATTGCCACCTCTAATAGTGCCAAATGCTGGATAAACATTTCATTAGACTTCTAGGAGATTTCTTGAAAGTTGCCCTCCAGGCTAAATTTTCTAGGCTGTGTACTGCAAGAAGAAAACAACCCTCTGAGCAAAAGCTATGATGACGGACTTGCCAATTGATCAACTGATTAGTTTGGAATAAATCTGAACAAACTCATTTCCACATTGTTTTTGCTGTGTCATTTGGATAATTCTCATTAATCTCTTCCCTTTATCCCACTTGATCTGTAGTCTTCTTCCCACTTGTGTCCTCTGCGTCCATTATTCACTCTGCTGCTGTCTTTACTTCTGTTCAGATGCTAAAGTAGCATCCGAAAAATGATTCCAGCAGGACAGATATGTCGCTTGCTACTGACCAAAACCAAACTAACTTTGGTCAACTGCGCACAACTCACAGAAATTGCGTTGCAAGTAGCTACTGCTTTATTTCACGTTGTCGCACGTCAAGAACAATGTTGTCGCACACATTTAGAACAAACAAATGAACATGCACATACCCACGACACATTTACAGGTGTACCGTATAAACATTTATTCATCCAGGTAGCCTTGTGTATACTCTTGTAGTGTCCTCCACTGATTCCCATCAGTGCCGTTTGCATGGTTTGACAATTAAATTAACTGGGTTTGCCAGGTGACAAAGAGATTTTGTTTTCAAAAGGTTGCTGTCCAACAAGCAACAGGTGCAAGCTAAATACAGTTCATGTGAATCATGTATTCTAAGAAATGAGTGGGGGGAAGTGGAGAAAAAGGATGAGCAACAATGGAAGACCCCTTTGGCAAAAGATAGCCAGAGGTCCTATGTACCATCTGTGAGAGGAAAGATGCCTGAGGGGTGTGTGTCTTTTTGTGTTATTGTGTACTTTTGAACTTTTGTCTTTGTAAGAACCCTTCTGTGTGAACCCTTCAATGTGAAGGCCCTGTTTTGCACTAAAAAGATCGATGTACATGTTATTTCTTTGCATGATTAGGATAGAAGATGTTTCTGAATGTCACACGTGGTTCCATCAGTGTCATATTACCAGATTACACAGAGTGATACAGATAGCATTGAAGGAGATTGGTGACTATGTTTGAATGTCAGCGCTATGAAAAACACTCCGCAATTACACCAGTAATAGCGTTTCAACCAAGCAGCAGCTCAGTGTCCCTGTTCAGTATCTGACTGTGATCCCATTTCCATGTAGGTCGCAGTTGTACAAAAACCGCATGTGCTCCCTACTACAGGGACATTTAATTTTCAATGAGATGGAATCTAAATTATATTGTTTTTTCTCCGCCCACTACTTCCTACCAAGAGAAGGCCACACAAAGAAATGCAGGGAGATTGCACAAAAACAAACAAAAACAGTGTCTGTCCAGTGGTTTCCACTGCCAAAACCTACACCACCGCTACCACTGGAGCCCAGCCAGTGTGTGTGTGTGTGCGTGTCTGTGTGTGTGTGTGTGTGTGATGGAAGGTTAGAGGGAGTGTCAGATTTTGATTTCTGATTTTTTTACAGCAACCACTGGCCACGTAAAGTGGAGCTGGCCATTGGAGTTGGGGAAAAAATGTCAAGAATTTTCCTCAAATACCAAAAAGAAGAAGAAAAAGAAATACGTTTTAGATGATCGGGTCAAAGACTTTCTTTCTGCTGATGTTCACAGATATTAATTGACCATTGGTGACAGAAGGATTCAAAATATAAATGTTCGTGTGTTTGACATTTTGGGAAACTTTCTTGCCGAGAGTTAAGAAGCTCAATATCACTTTCACATATGTCTGCTGAAGTAGCTTTAACACAAAAACTGTAAACAGGTGGAATCTTGGCTAAAGCTAGTCGGACTATTTCTTGGCCTAAAGTCTCCACTGGTTGTCCTGCAACCTCATGTTAATGACAAGAATCCAGGAGGTCACTGCTCCCTGCCAAGAATGGGTGTTCGTAGGTGGCTGCTGTAACCACAGAGTGATGCAGCGATGATGTATTTTTTAGGCCAACCCAAATGTTAGCATTGCACTGGTTCCCTCAACAAAAAGTCAATGGGCTTTTTCCATTAATGAGACTTACACCTCTTGTTCATCAAGATAATCTTCACAAATTAATTCCACTTTTATGATTTTTTAAGCGTCAATACAATCGTCAGAAGTAAAAAGCTAACATTAGAATACAAACAAACTACCCCACGATCACATGACTTCACGTTACCGTCGATAAGCTAAAGGCGGACTCGTCGGCCTGATGGCATTCAGTAGTCTCATTTAGCCACTTGTTAGCAACCGCCTTATTTAAGCCACGGAAAAGCTTCAGAGTTCACCAGACTAATGATGTATTTTATGTCATACAACAAATCTCTTTAGCTTGTGTAAACCACAGACCTTATTTCAGGCATCTAACCAAAAACCCATTCAATTTCAGAGTATTAGGACTCTGCAGCACTCTATTGGAGAGAGCTAGGCTTGCTTTACCCATTTCCAGTCTTTATGCTAAGCTAGCCGGCTGCTGGCTGTAGCTTAATGTTCATCATACAAATGAGTGGTAGTCTATTAATCATTTAAAAAGGGTCCCTTTTTCACAAGCCTGCTGAGCTACCTGGAATTCAGACCCTCTTGATTCTTGACATTAATTCATTGCTCGTATCTTTCTCAGTTTAGAATCCATTAAACAATACATTTTTGTCCAAATGTTCATCTTCTGGGCAGAGTTTCCTCACACTGGTGTGTCTTTAATCTAACGTTTAGTTTTTAAAGAAAGACATGGGTATGCCTTACAGTATTTTTGCTGGTTTTGGTCTTCACGCTCATTCAAATGTCAGGGCAATAATATTCAAATAAGAGAGGAAAGAAACAATCAATCTAGCAACGAAATTATCCATGTCAGTCACATGAACTTTGAAACTTACAAATATCCAGGGGGAAGACTGGCTGTCATTGTTTCAAACCTGTCTTTAACATCACTCTCAGTTTAAAGCAATGTGTAAGTATTTGACAAAAACATGTCTGAAAATGTGTCAGGGCAATGAGTTTAGTCCTCATCGAGAAGAGAAAGAGGAATTCTGCCGTCTGACTGTGGCTAATCGAGATGTTTATCAAGACTAAAGATGTTGGATGAGTCAAACTTGTTGCCATAAGGTGTGAGTGATGCTGTTTATGTGTTTATGAACCAGCTCTGACAAGTATGCGAAGACAGCAGTCTGTTTGTTTGTGACAGTGATAAAAACCACAGGGCCAAACATGTTTGTGTCCACTGGTTCAACAAGACAAAATAAACAAAACAGCTCAACTGCAGGTTTCTGTGGGAATTGTCACTGTGTGGATTTGTGGCAAAGACAGAAGACATCTTCCTCCAAAAATAGCGAACAGAACAGGATGGTATAATCCTCAGATTTTGCCGAAATGCCAATATAATTATATGTTTATTCATGTAGATCAAACGGGACAAGTAAGAAGCAGTACAATCAGCTTTGACTCATGAACTCAAAAAGACACGTTCTAATTTGATCCTCTGGTTTCCATCCACAAATTTCTTGGAGACGTCATTACAGAAAACCTAGAGTAATACTCCACATCATGGAGCAGTCAGTGATTGCCTAAATATGTACATTTTGTCATGTATCACATTAACCAATTATGTTGTTGCTCATTAGTTATTGATCTACTTTGTCCCATCAAAATCAGTTCACATTCATCAGGACTTGGACTGCAAATGATATCATTTCAGCACTTCAGCTCCCTGAATTAGACAAACCATTGAATGCAAAGCAACGCGCACTCTTTCATCTTTGCGAGTAGTTTAGCTAGCTTTCAAATATATGAAGTGACCTGGAGGACTGTGAAGAGGAAATCATCTTTGAATTTGAAGTGGAGTGGGAAGAAATAGTCAAAGCAATCGTTTATTTTTCTGTTAAGGTGATTAATTTACTGTTATTTTAATACCTTCACTAGTTTACTTTGCCAAATTGTTAACGAAGAAGGTTTCTAGTGAGTTTTGACTCCCAGTCTAAGACGTTACCGTCAACAATGAGCTAAATTTGTGCTCTTCTTCCAGTCGAGCAGAAAAGGCAGAAATGCACTCAACCGAATGGTGCTGCCCAAATGTCCTCGTTTCCGCCGCAGAGCTCCTTCTTGCAGAGCGTCGACTCGAAGGCCCGCGACACACACACACACACATCGCTCTCCTTCAAATCATGCAGCTGACAGCTCTTCGAGGGCTTCAGTGCCGCGACGGCAGACGCAAACTGGGTCACTGGGAAAAAGAAGAGCGCGCCTATGGAAACCCAGCTGTCTCCATGGCAACCGCGGTGTTGACACAGCTATTACCTCCTCATCTTTGGCAAATACGGCACCGCAAGAAAGCAGCATGTTCCATTGTATGCGGAGTGGATGATAAAATACTCTCAAAGCGTGGCTAATTCACTGTTACTGCCTCCCTGCAGCGGTCCATTTCATTCTTCCTCCCCTTCAGATTTTGGTGAAGAAATGTGGATGAGTTGACTTCTGAATGCATTTCTGTGAAGTGGATGGTGGGATGAGCGTTGACGTGTGAGGGTAATAGATCCCTGCTTCTGTTTTTGAGTGTTTTAGAAGGTCCGTGGCTCTGCCTGATTGAAGTTAAACCGTTGGAGAGGCATGTTTGTGGCCTGATGACACCGGGCTTATCTGGTCCTGGGTTCAGTAAACTTGAAGCAGATGAAGTGTGTCTTTACGCATCCCTGTAGTTTATTTACGATGAAGCATTCAAATGGTTATAAGGCCGCACACTTTTCAACATTTTCTCCTTAGAAGAGTGAAAATAGAGAGCGTGGGAGAGAAGTTCAAACTCGGCCTACTTGCACACTTTTGCACATCTGTACAATCACGGCTCTGCAAACGCTACAGGGCGCCTCAAACGCCGTTGGGGTCAAACGCCGAGGAGCACTGACCACTGATACCTGATGCATTGGGAGTGAGAGCGGGTTGCTCCTGTCAGCCTAAAACAGGAAACCGAGTCTACTTTGGGATCAGCAAAATTGGACAATAGAAGATTGGAAACAAGTTGCCTGGTCTGATGAGTCTCGATCAATCTATTAATCTGACTATATTTGTATTGCACTTTTCACTCAAATAAATGTAACATTTACATGTAAATGTAAAATGTAATGTAACTCCCCTTTGTAATTAATAAAACATTCAATGATAATGAAAGAAAATAAGAACTGGGTCATCAATTTATGGTGAGGAAACACCCGAGGAAGGATTTTAAATAAATGAAGCTCAAACAGACAGACTAAAGAGGTGTAACGCAATAAATATCTATGATAACTAAATTTAGCTCGATTTAAAAGCAAGACTAAAAAGGCAGGTCTTTAGTTTGCTTTTAAAAATACCAACATTCCCTGCTGCCCTCGGGATGGCTGTTCCAGAGACGTGAACCATAGTAATATAAGCAAAGGACGATAGGGTCAGAATTTGGCATAAACAACATGAAATCATGGATCCATCGTGCCTCGTATCAGCGGCTCAGGCTGCTGCTGCTGGCGTAATGGTGTGGGGGATATTTTCTTGGCACACTTTTGCCCCCATTGTACCAATAAAGCATTGTTTAAACACCACACCATGCCTGATTATCATTGTCCATCCCTTTATGACAACAGTGAATGTTGCCAGAACCTTGTTGAATCAACGCCACTAAGAATTGAGGCAGTTCTGAAGGCAAAATGGGGTCCAACCCGGAACCACCAAGGTGTACCTAATAAAGAGAGAGAGAGAGAGAGAGAGAGAGAGAGAGAGAGAGAGAGAGAGAGAGAGATGTACAGTGCCCTTTAACTGTGTGTATGTGTTTTATCAGTACAGTTCACATAACGTTGCTCAGGCTGCTGGACTCAAAGTATGCCTATCATTTAATTGATCTCCAGGAGGGAAAGATAGCTCTGGTCTCAAACGCACATAAACACAGAAAGGAAAACACACAAACACATACTTGTATGCAAGCTTGCACACAAGCGTATGTTAACACACACACACACACACACACATTCAGGATTAAAATCAAATCTTTCCCTTCGTTAGTGCCAGAAGGGTGTGTGAAACAGACAACGTCGTCGCACGATGATGTTCACCTCCTGACCTCTTACTAAGCGACAGTGGGATTGCTGTGTGTGTGTGTGTGTGTGTGTGTGTGTGTGTGTGTGTGTGTGTGTGTGTGTGTGTGTGTTTGTGTGTCTGTAATATGCAGGTCACTGGCCACAGAAGAGGGTGAATCTGGCTGGACTTGATTGAAACTGGCGGTTAATTCCAGGGCTTCCCACTGAGATTATAGGAGAGAGAGCGGCACAGAGAGAGGACGGCGGGCTAAAGGTCAGAGCTGATGAGATGGGACCAAATGAATTGGCAATAGCCTGTCTGTCTCTGTGGATGTTAACAGGAGAGAAAGACAAAGTGCGTATGAGTGTGCCCTGTGGTACAAAGGAGGGACGAGGGGAGAAAAAAGGCTCATCTGAGTCGATCATCTGGAGTTATCTTTTCCAGCTGTAACGTGAAGCTAATATACACCAGAGTCTTAGCTTTAAAAGCTGTGTTTGAGAAAATATTTCCTAATGATGAATAAGATGTGTACGCTCACATTACACTACATCTGTTTCAATTTCTAACATGACAGACGACAAAATATGTCAGTAAAACCCCTCTTATGTATCTTGAAGCTTTTAGGTGTCTTAAAAAAGGTGGTTGCTAACAAGTGGCCAACTGGTACTACTAATAAGTATAATGTATAATGGAAAAATCCCATTGGCTTCTTGTCCAGGCAACCAGGGCGATGCTAACTTCAGGGTTGTCATAGCTCATCCCTTCAGCACTCGATAAAAGTCAAAAATATACTATTTTCATGGAGAATGGGTAACAGGGTTTGCTTTTCCACACATGTGAATGTCAAACTAATGTCTCATTTGTGGATCGAGCGCATCAGTCGATAAAAGATTCATCAAAGTTCACAGCAACTTTTCATGGGACTTTCCGCCTGGTAGCAGTCAATGAACAGAGAAGTTGAAGGAGCTGGAAGCAATGCTTAAAATACAACAGTCTCTCTTTATCAAACTGAGGAACAAGGCCAACGCAGCAACAGAAGCTTTGCTTAGTGGCTGCACATCCTAACAAAACTCACAAAGCTCCTATGGTGGGATTGAAATAGAGGCAATGACTGCGGCGTCTGACACGTTATTAAAGGACCACAAAAGTTAGACAGGAATGATGCCTTCTATTGGTGATGTACAACTTGGTGCCATGAGTAGCTCTGACACTTTCATTTCTCCAAATTGTGAAGGAAAAAAAATGGATGCCACTGTGAGCACAGCTTTTCTTTTTTCATACAGTATGAATGACATAGACATGATGATGTACTCTGATGAGTTTGTATGTATAAAATGGATCATATGGAGGTAACAAATACAAAAAATGTCAAAACACGTAGTGTGTAATGTTGACATGCAGTATGTTCTCATGTTGTGTGATGTCAGGTGATTTATTACAGTCGTAGGAGTTTTTAGATCGGTTTATTTGTGAAGAACTGCTCAGACTCTATTTGTAAAAAGGACTTTTACGACATCATGATGAAGTTTTAATGCAGCCAGCAACAGAAGGGAATCTCTCTTCTGGCCGTATTTAGCTGCTGGTGGTAAAAAAAACAGATAAAAGTGGTGTCAAGTGGAAAGGAGCTCTGGCCTTTTCTAGGTATAGAGGTTGCACATGATTTATGTGTACTTGCTAGCGTGTACTTGTATGTGTTGAAAGTGCATTGTCCATTTATTCTCAACTAACATCCCAGTGTAGACTCGATCAATATGTCCTATTATGTCCCTGAGGACAATACATCGAGTGTGTGGGTGCCACCACTGTGTGAGCGCGTCTGTGTGTGTGTGTGAGTAAGTGGATGTGTGTCCCTGCACATTGTGTGTAAGTAGGCATGCAAGTGACAAGACTTGAACATATTCATGCATAAAACCTAAATCCACTACGTACGTTGATTCTCCTGTGGTTGCATGTTTGTACAGGTATACGTCTGTGCATATAAGCGCACATACATATGCATGCATCTTTTCAATTGGACACTTATGGAGTATATGTTCAGTGGCTCTTGCAAAATGTCAGCTCTCAGTGCAGTGATGGAAGTAGTTTTACACTGGACCTGGACCAGCTGTTTGTGAGTGTTGGAGAAATATTGTGGCAGCTGTTTTGACGCTGTCATCTGTAGTCTAAAGATGTGATGCGACCACATGGCTCACGGCAATGTCAGCCAGAGTATGAAAGCTGTGTCCTTTTTTTCACAGAGATTAGAACTGCAGATATCTGTGGAGCCGAAAAGACATTTCAACCATGAGACCGATGTTTGTGCTGCAAAGTGTTTTACTTAGTTTACGTACTCATTTTAAGCCTGACCGTGATGTTTTTCCTAAACCTAGCGTTATTTTTGTTGCTTAATGTTAAATTGTTTCTGTTCCACAGCCATTTTCGGAGGTCGTAGTCGTTTCACGTATTTCTGTGAGATCACGTTGGTTTATGGGGACTTGACGATTGATTGTATCCCATCGTTTTGTTCGCCCCCCTTGTCTGAGTTGGCCTGTTTTTACCCAGGCTTCCCATCACCCTCCCTTATCCACACTGTGAAAAATTCATGCATCTTCTCAGCAAAGAGCTGGGAATGATTAAACATTCAGATTCCAACTTTGAAAATGGAGGCTGAAGTGCTCTCTCTCTCTCTCTCTCTCTCTCTCTCTGTCTCTCTCTCTGTCTTTGTATGTGTGTGTGTGTGTGTGTGTGTATGTGTACGGTCCAAATACATGAGATTCATGTTTGTTTTTTTCTGAAATGAAGCTCAGCGTTAATTAGTGTGTGCGTGTGTGTGTGCAGAATGAAGAAACAGCGAGAAAAAGAGAAAAAGAAAGAGCAACACAGGGAACCGGAGAGATGATGATGACGAGTGAGCTGAAAAGACGAGCAGGCCTGATTTGAACTCTCCCAGCTCTGCTTGATAAGCAGCGAAGTGAGAAGGGAAAAGAGGTTGAACTCACACATCACACACTTGAGCACCTCCTTCGTAGGGATGGCACAGGGCAACACTCACACAAAGCCTGATGTATCAATGAGCCACACTGTTGCACTGGGACACCTGTACCTTCAATACAGCCAACAGGATGCTGTAGTTTATTTATTTTATGTTTTTAGTTTAGCTGAAGATGATCCACCATCCTGCTGCGGTGCACCAAATGCAGTAGTAGGAGTAAAATCCTCCCACAGATCAAGTATTAATCTACTCAAAAAACGACAAGTTGCGATGAGCGACAAACCTCTGACACTGACTGCTGGATATTTGATTGTTACAGTAATAAAAGGTCAGCACCACCTGACTCAATGAAAGGAATTGAACTGATATCGCAGAAAAGCAAAAGTAGGCAGAGCTTATGCATTTGTTGCTTGTGGGATTTGATTTGACATGAGAGAATTGGGTAATCTATTAGCGGGCCGGTGCTATTTATCAGCGCAGCATTAAATCGTGACGTCAAATCGTGACGTCCGCAGAATAGTCTCAGATTAAAAGGGAATTAAGATTAGCCTTCAGAGTTTAATCTCATACAGGTGTAAAAGAGTGGATACACATTTGCTGTGATATGTGGTTGTGCTGAGTGACATCCAGATAAGATACACACACACACACACACACACACACACACACACACACACACACACACACACACACACACAGACACACACACACACACACACACACAGAGACGCACTGCACTGAATATGTGACTTCATCCGTTGGGTAAAAATGGACGTGTGTGTGCATACAGACACACACACACACACACACCATGATGCCGTCATGTATGGACACACATGCTCACCCACAGCGTGTGTGTGTGTGTGTGTGTGTGTCTGTGTTAGCTGTCTCTCTTTCACGAGTCCAGATGTGGTGAAATGTCCGGGTTGTCGTAACTCACAGCATCATGTAGTCACGTAACCTCAGCGCGTCGTACGTTACCCTGTGTTTTTGATTCCAACATGGAGTAAATAATGCAGGAATATGTAAAACCTCTTCAGGATTTATACTTGAAATAAAAGTGGTGAGTGTTTTCGTTGCTTTTACTCCGAACACCAGTTCCACGGTGTTAGAAATGTAAACATGGGTTTACATTTCTAAACCCATGTAAAACTTTACAATGCAAACAGTAAGCTTCCCCAGTACTATGTGACGTTAAACACAGAACAATCCCGCATCATAAAGTAATTAAACTGCTGTAATGGTTATGAATAAGTTATACAATCCCAAGAGCCTTTGAACATGTCATCACCCTACGCAATAACATCCTCATAAATCAACCATGTTCCACAAATCCTACATGCACAATATCGCTTGTGAGCGCCCTTCCCGCTCCCCGTGGCTGCGGCTGATAGAGTAGTGACCGGCGGCTGAAAGCAGGGGTGAATCGACCACTGTGGTGTGCAGACAGGGCCGCATTGTTCGCCGCTGATGGTAACAATAGGACCTCTGTCAGAGGGGATCATCTGTTTTCTTGGCAAGTCGGCCCGTTAATAGGGCTACTTATGCTCTGAATGGGCTGGAGGCAGGTCACAAACAAACGGACGAATAAACACACACACACACACACACTCACACACACACACACACACACACACCACACTCACACACACACACACACACACACTGATAAACAAGCATGACAAGTGTGTGTGCTTCGCCCATAAAAAGAGGTTTAAAACGCAGGGGAAAAAAGTGGGTATGCATGCATGTGCATAGACACACACAAACACACATACACACACACACACACACACACACACACACACACACACACACACACACACACACACACACACACACACACACACACTCTCTCTCTCATCAGTAGAAAGAGAATAAGGATTATAGGCTTTGAATACCACTGCACATTCATCTTTAACTGTCCGACAGGCTCGGAAAAAAAAACACTTAGAAGTCTATTGACTAGGAAAGGTGTGTGTGTGTGAGAGAGAGAGAGAGAGAGAGAAAGTGAGGGAATAAAAGAGAGACAGTGAAAGAAAGAGAGAGAATAAGCACACGCCCAACATTTTCCAGGTCAGCCCAATCGCCCTGAGCTAAACTCGCCGTTCTGTTACTGTTTTTCGTCTCCCTTTCTCTCTCTCTCTCTCTCTCTCTCTCTCTCTCTCTCTCTCTCTCTCGCCCGGGGGCAAAGTCGAGGAGCTGCAACAGGATTTAGCCGTTCCCACGGAGACCGGAGAGACGGTGCTGCCATGGCAACGAGGCATCGCTTGCTCGAGTGGAGAGCTTCTCCTTCTCTCTGTCTCTCTTTCTCTTCTTCTCTCTTCATCTGCACTTCCACCTCTCACTCTCTTTTTCTGAAAATTTGGGAACCTTGGTCCTTAGATCAATCTTTCTTTCTTTTTCTTCTTCTTCTTCCTCTCCACCTGTAACTCATCCTCCTCACATCCATCCATTCTCCACACCAAAAAGGATTAGCCGGCCCCCTGCCTGTCAAACTGCCATGAATAAATACCTCAGACAACAACTCATGACCCAACTCAGACACTGAGCGTCCACACTACGCCGGAGTTTTAGAGCACCGTAAACGGAGGAGTTTGAAAACGCTCCTGAGATCTGTCCTCTATTCAATGCAACGACAAATATATAATACTCCTTCTTCAAGCATCATACATCGTCTGTGAACCACAACTGTATGACGCAAGAAAGGAAGCAGTGAACTGCATTTGGATTGACAGCTAGATTGATCTGCCTGCAAGTGGTTGATGGTGGAAGGTGTCAGTGATGTTTTTCCGTCCCCCTGCTTTTAGTCCAACCCGTAAACTATTCACGCCATCTTTAGGGGAGAGACACTCACGGCAAAACAAAAGCTCTATTAAAATGATTTAAGGTTGAATCACTGTTTTGCTCTAATTATGACAAAAAGGAATATGTGAAGATGTCACAGATTATTACTTCACACTCAACTACTGACACAGAGCTTGCAAAGATACAGAACCCAGAAGACTTTTATTGACATCATTTCATCAAACAGTCTCTCGTTCCATATCGTCACGCTATGACATTTAATTCAGCTTGCCCTTTAAGAGTGTGTTGTTTTGCTTTTACTACATACAAGGTAAATAAAAACCGTCCCGCATCACTTCATCTTCCACGACTCTCATCCATCACAAGTCATCAGATGTCTGAGAGACTTGACGGTGGTGTGTGGTGTGTGTGTGTGTGTGTGTGTGTGTGTGTGTGTGTGCGGATGCATGTTGCCATGTAGACGTTTGAGTGTGACATATGGAAGGTCGCTTAAAGGAGGTTTTGGTGAAAATGTGCGCGACAGCGGGAGTCTGAATTTATAGATTATTTATATGGCTGTCAGAGACTCTCAGCGTCACACACAGCGGGGTTGTGTGTGTGTGTTTGTGTGTGTGTATGTGTAAGTGTTTATGTGTGAGAGCTTGAGAGAGGAGAGCAAAAGAGAAAGAAATGACTGAAATAAGAGAGTTTGAGCTCATCCTCAGAACACATATTTTCACCTTCACTGGCGGCAAACACTGACTGTACTTTATCATCAAGTGATATGTACTGACTGCCCCGTAGATGCGACATGTGGTCTTCACAAACACACACACACACACACACACACACACACACACACACACACACACACACAGGAACCGCCGAAAAGGTCGACTTTCTCTGCGTCGGTAGCTATCCATCAACCCTGAAGCATTTTGTCTACTCAAACACTCACTCTTCCTATAGCTGATACAATATAGAAGCCTCTGTGGTCGCTTTTACTGTCACTCACCTCTATATACATCACTAATGGACTGCATGGATGTTTCCGTCTGTAGAGCGATTATTGACTGGGTCCTATATTGGAGCCATTAACAGGGACACAGTGACACATTTACAGACGTGCTTGAGGGCTCAGTGACAGAAATGTGTGTGTGTTTCCATATCATTTACTCATTAAATCATTGAGTTAGCATTGGAGCTTAAAGTTAAGTAACCTTTGCAGACCGGCAGCCAATGTGGCCAAAAGAGGCACGTGATTTTGGCGAGGTGGCCAAAGTCTGAATTGCAGGTCATGTGACATCCCCTGGCGGAAAAATACTTTTTGCGGTACCCAGTCATTATCTACACCATTAGCCTGTAGGGAGCTCATGCGTTCAGTCACGTGTGTGTCTGTGTGTGTGCCTGTCTGTCCACGGCTAATCCTGCACACTACTGTGCTCATTTATGACTGTATGCTAAAGGTTCTCTCGTGGTTGCAGTGATTCACAATTTTTTAAAAACACCTTTTACTGACATTTCTACTGTCATTGACTGCTGACTCCTCATTCCTTTCTTAGAGGCTGCGAGTGATCAACAACTGATTCAGCAGCAAAAAGCATTTCTAGCAATCGGTTAGGCTAAAAACTAGCCGTGCCTACTGTGTTTCAGGCCACATTATGGATTTTGTTGTATCTCAAAAACTGACATCCACAGAAAAGTTTTTACCTGTAAATTATTTGTCATGCAACACACACACACACACACACACACACACACATACATACATTTACATACACACACACACACACACACACACACACACATACACACATTTACATACACACACACACACACACACACACACACACACACACACACACACACATATCCATAAACACACAAATGCCGGCACACACGCCGCGGCCCCCTGCCAGGCGTCTAAATAAAAATCCACCGACCACACCGGATGTACATCATTGGTTGTCATGGCCACCGAGGAATATTCTGCAGGGTTGCCAAGGCAACAGCTTGGGGAACTCTTCGCCCAGCCCGTCACTGGTCGGGGGAGCAAAGACAGGATGAATGCCGGTGATTATACGTGTGTTTCTTTATGGCCACATGAGTGTGTGTGTGTGTGTGTGTGTGTGTGTGTGTGTGTGTGTGTGTGTGTGTGTGTGTGTGTGTGTTTGAAGGGTCTGAGTGACAGTAACACAGCACAAGTGGAAGTGTAGTGATGTGTAATGAGGGAGCGTGTGTGGATGAAGGGATGGGTTTCGGAGATGCAAAGCAGCAAGAATGAGATAGAGATGACAGGATTGCATTAATTTAAACATCTCAGTTTGTCTTCGTGTGTACTGGAATATGTGTGTGTATGAAGTAAGTCTGTGTGTGCGTGTGTGTGTGAGAGACATAGAAGGGAGGCTCTCTCCGTTGCAGCGCCTCGTATCGAACCAAACCGCCACTGAAACCGACGGAGACAGAGGACGAGGGAAAGAGCAAAGTAGGACCCAGTTGCCATGGCGATGCAGTCAGCTTTTCAGTCGAAGCGTTTCGTCTCCCGGGTGCCGTCGACGTTTGATCTCACCTGCGTAATAAACACACATATGTGAACGCACACGCAAGTATACTTGTGCACAGACACGCGGAGATAAACGCACAATAAATAGGGATGGTAGAACTGCAACTGCAGTTTACGGTCATCAATTATTAAATACGAGGCAGTATTGAACTGACTGTAAATGCATTCCACCTTAAAATGTCAGCTTCTAATTGTGCCTAAAATCTTCTCCAATAATCTGCAATCGTTTTTTGTATAATTCAGCCGAAATTTAGCTATTGTCTACGCTGCTGCCTTCCACTCTTTCTTCACTCCCTCTATCATCTTTTCCCTGCTCTTCATCATCCTCAATTTCTCCTCCTCCTCCTCCTCCTCCTCCTTTCTGTTTCTCTCTCTCTTTCTCTTTCTCCTGCCCTATATTCATACTCTAATCTGGTCCAGTTGGACTTCTTGTCTGACTCCAGTAATCTTGTCAGGACAGATGGCCCACACACACACACACACACACACACACACACACACACACACTCATGCACATTCACTCTCTTTGTGACCCAGATTGGCCAGAAACTCGGCTCAGGTCAGATACTTGGATCTCGTATCCCCCCCCCCCCCCCACACACACCCACACCCACACACGGCTGTCGACCCACAGTCCGACCCACCAGTCATGTGACCCATGAAGGGAAGGGCTGCCTGCGATCAACAAGTCAGCAGAGCAGCAGATCGATGTCAATGTTTCCTTCCTCACGCGTTCAAAAAATAGATCGCTCCATGTGTTTGATGTCAAATGTGATGAGGAGCAGCGTTTTCAGATTGTTTTAAGCCAATTGCTGTGCTGAGCAGTATTTTCTTTAGGTTTGTCTGGTTCCTTTAGTGCAGGCTGATTTTATTATGTTTGTCTTTCAGTTCAAAACTGCATATCAGTTGGGAAAAAAAAATGATCTGTTGTAGGTGATAATGTGATGTTAACACTGTTTTCAGAGGAGAGTTTTAATGTCCAATGATCATGTAAATGCCCATCCCACCACTACAAGAACACAGTTCTGTAGAAACCACTGTTAACTAATCATTTCTAAGAATCTAAGATCTAAGATCTCAAAATCTGCACAGAAAACCGAGAGGGAGGCAGGTTTCACTGCAGGTTTTAGGAGCCGCTGAGTAAAACCGTCCCCCTGGTATGATTGTGTGTGTTCAGGCATGTGATGTATTATGAAAATAGTCAAAAGATATATTGACTGCTGCGGTGAAAATGTCAGAGGTAGATGATGCTGCTGGAGAATATGATTTTAGTATGTCGGCAAACTATATTTATCAGTCTAACTTAGAGATGCCTTAAATTAATTAGTTGTTAAATTATGTGAATCAATCAATCGCTGCATGCATGAAGTCAACCTGATGTCACTTCCAATGCATCGATTACTGCAGCTCCTCACTCAGTGGTCAGTGCTCCTCAGTGTCACAGAGGCACCGTTTAGTGTGTATGTGACGCACCAGGTTCACATCTCCAATGTAAACACACCGCTGTTCTCATTACACAGCTGACGTAGTAGAAAGTGTGAGATAGTCCACATGGTATATGGGTGGAAGGAGAGGTGGATGGGACAAACAAACACAGGACGTTCATCCAGACGACTGCTGTTTGTGTCCCGTGTGAAGCTGAAAGTAGATGTGGATATTTTGTCACGTCAGTTGTTTGTCACTCGTTCACCACGTGACTCGATTAGTCAGTGAAGTTAACGCAAACCGCGCTCTTTACCTAAACCCAACTTCCTGTGAAGAGACACTATGCATGTAACGAGTGTATATTGACACGTCGCCAATGACACGTCCGAAACTGAGGAGGGCTTTACATTTGTGTAATATTATTTGTGGGTTTGTCATATGAGCGATGTTGTTACATAACACAAAGTAATTTGATCCATCGTCACAATAAAAATATTGTTTTGTGTGTGGCTTTAAGGTAAAGAAGCATACATCGAAAAAAAGGTGGCCTTCATTTCTAAAAGAACACCTTGATGATTTTGATATAATTAATTCAAATATCAAGTCGAAAAATTTGAGAAAGACGTGTCACCTGAGTGGAAGTCGGGAGAAGTTAGCAAGTTAATGGGTGACTGAGTTTGGTGGCCAGACAGAACTAATCAATCCGAGCATCATCGTCTGCCACACATTCCTTATGAGCTAATCCGTTCAGATATCCCAGCATCCCGTGTCACACGACGTCAACACAATGTCACACAACGCACATGTAAAACACTCGAGGGACTTGATGCATCGCATTGATTATCTTTTGCTTGAGAGTAACGTTGCAAACAGAGTAAACATGCAAACCATCCTGTCTGTGTATGTTATATATATATATCTACGTATATAAACACACATATGTGTCTGTATGTACATGTGTGTGTATATGTATATATAATAATATATATATGTATAAGGATATAAAGATATCTGGCACATTGTAGTATTAATTTAATTGTTTCTCTCCACCCTCACAAAAATACAACTCTGATGCTACTTAGTAAATGTCCTTGAACTTTTGCTCATGATGATAGTGTAATAAATATAGGCGAGTATGTTTCTGACAGTATGATGACACACTCATCCCTCCATCATCTGTGTCTTCACTCCTCCGCTCCTCTGCCCGATTCCCTCTAACCTTCGGGGAGTGGAGATGAAAGCAAGGTGGCGTGTGATGGAGAGAGAGAGAGAAGGTGAAAACGCAGATGAAAGTGAAGTGCCAGAGGGTAGCGATGGCCTTTATCGTGAACTGTGATGGAAGCTAGACCTGAGCATTAAGATGAGCAGGTCAGAGAGAGAGAGAGAGAGAGAGAGAGAGAGAGAGAGAGAGAGAGGAACAGGTTGGCACCTTGTAGTGACTAAAGTCGTCCTTGGTAGTAGTTTTATCAAAATATCTTCACTCGGAGGATTGTAGCAGCTGGTACTCAGAACTGCAAGGTCAAAATGCAATAGCAGTGAAAATGTACTAACATTCAGCCAAATTAAGGTCAGCCTAGTTTTGTGATGCTCTTTGAGTAACAATCAATACTCACTTTGTCAATGTTTGCTGATTTATGCCATAGTTAGTCAGTTTGTAGTTAAACCTGGCTGAGCTGTGAACAGAAAGTGTTTCATTATTCTGGTTTTCAGCCTCAAAATATCGACGCAGCAGATGGGCTTCATTAGCATATTGGCAGTCACAAGCAACCAGCAGAAAAGTGTGGTTGTTGTAACAATGTATCACATCGCAAGGTTACATTTTACCAACACAGCTCATTGTACAATTATGCTTTTCACCAGGATGGATATTTCAACGCGTTTCAGCAAGATGCCATCATGACTTCAAGAACCTTTTCATTTTGATTTGATTCACTACTGAAATACGCTTCCTCTGCCGTGACGGTAAAATAAAAAAAGTCATCCATCAACCGATCAATGCACAGGAAGTAATGTTGCAGGATGTACAGTAATCATGGCTTGTACTATAGTCAAAGGACAGCAGTTTAACTGAATGATGAGCTGCTATGCAAATACAAAGCATAGTAAACATCATAGCTTCATAAAATAACCGGACATCCCTTAATACAGAATCAAGGTAAATGAGTGTGGGCATGTCATTGAGATCATCAATATCAATAACACAACAAGAAAATCCCCCCTTTTGGACCAAATCTTAAAGGTGCAGTCTGTAGGATTTGGCAACATCTAGCAGCGAGGTTGGAGATTGCAACCAACGAAAACTTCTCAAGTGCACCAAGCGTGTTGGGAAACTACGGGGCCGACGCAAAGACGTGAGTGGCCATTACTAGAGCCAGTGTTTGGTTTGTCCCTTCTGGGCTACTGTAGAAACATGGCGGGCGGCTCCTTGAAGATATAAACATTGTAAAGTAACAAAAGCACAACGATTCTAATTTCAAGGTGTATACTAAAGAAAACATACTTATTAAAGACAGGGAATAGTCTTCAATAATAATCTTTTTTTGATGTTTTTGTTGACAGCTGTGAGTAATAACAATAGCCATGTTTACTGTTTACATTCATGATGATATGTTTATGTTCATTATGATTATCGTGGGGGAGTGGCTTTTGGTGGAAGGCCTGAAAGGGCTGTCAGTGTTGCCGACTTTCTTGCTAGATTTAGCAATTTTTGGAGCTAGTGCTGCTAGCTACTCTCTTTGGAAAAGAGTTGGCAACACTGGGCTGGGTATTTCGCTTGGGTAATTAAAAAAGCTAGCGTACTCTTGCAGGTCTCTCAAAATCTGCCTTCAATGTTGTTTTCCTTTTCTGCCAATATAACCTGCTAAATGTTACACACTGTTCCTATAACAGACCCAGTCACACTGCACATTATCCGTTAGTGCATGGAGTTTGGTGACATGACGCGATTTTAGCTCCACCCAACTTCAGCCAGAGCAGTCTAATCAGCAGAACTATAAAAAACAAACACCAGTGTGGGACCTTGCCATGATTGTTTGGGACGTTTGCACAAAGTATACCATCTGTACCTTGTAACTCCTGTCACACTACTGGGAGAGCACTTCATTGCATGAAATCAGTCTCATTCAACATGGCCTTTTTGACATGTAACGGCAGAAGAACCACAGGTGTACCACAGTTAATAACATTCATCATGGCTGCATTCCAGTTCCAGAGCCCTAGTGTTGTGTATACCGGTTCACTGGCATGTTTTACTTGGGCACTCAGATGGGACAGAGCCTCCATTGTTTCCTCTTACACCTGTGCTTTTCCCACTATGACGTGCTATGCGTGGTTAGCCTGGTAATAACTGACATATAATATATAAATATAAATCTAACCGTACAAAATAAAGTTTCATATAAAGGAGCTCTTTGAGGACTTAACTTTGAGGTCACATTGGATTGTCACACATCGATATAGTATCACTAAAACATACTCATACACAGATGGAATCTCATGCAGTCATATAGCAGAGGGGACTACTCATTATTTTAAATGGTCCTTCATGCTTTTAGGTTGTAGAAAGTCCTCATATGTTATTTTGTATGAAAGGTTGTGAAAAAAGGAGTGTTTTGCACATGGAGAACACAACGCGTCGTTTCAACCAGACAATGGACAATTGAAAGGGCAGAAACCCTCTGAGTAACAGTCAAATAATATTAGAAGAAATCACCAGTCATTGGTAAAAGAAACTGGCAGCTTGTATATGGAAGATAAAGAGGAAAGAAGAAAAACATCAATATAACACGTGTTTCAAAAAACGATATCAGACGAAGTCATGCAGGTCTTTCAGCTCAGATTCCAGTCGAGCCTCCAGACCTGCAGTCGGAAGCTCCGGCAGAAGGAGGAGAGCTTTGCGTCCGGTACCAGGAGGTCCAGGTCGTATTGCTGAGCCCGCTGGAGGGGAGGAAGGCACGGGTGAACCAGGACTGCGTGGAGCAGACTTTAAGGATTTCAAATTTAAGGATTTCTAAAGGGAATCTGGTGATCGGAAACACGACCACTTTCGTCCACACGGGGCGCCAAAATTAACGCAAAAGTTCTTGTAGTAGCTTTAAAACTTTAGACTGGCCTTCACCAGGGCATCTTGGCCCATCCACACTGAACCAAGGAACATGAAAATTGGGCGAGTAGCTTTTATACTGTTAAAGAGCCAGTTGAGGTGCACAAGGAAATTTCACTTTGAAGGAACAACATAGAGTAGCGGGCAGAAGACTACATCTCCCAGCATGCTGTGGGGACCAGCGAGAGAGCTGAGGAAAGCTTGGGAAAGAAGGCACTACTAACAATGTTCTGTTTATAATACACATTTTCAAACCTTTATCATCTAATCATGCATGGACCATTGATCAGTAAACATCAATGAAGTCAATAGAATAAGACAGACAGAGGGAGAGAGGATACAAGAGAAAGAGGGGATTTCTTCTTTGGTGGATGTGTGGTATATTTTGGAAATTCATATCGCCTTAGTCTGCCTTGGCAACCCATCCCCCATACTCGCCTTCTCTCTTGAATTTTAACTCTCACTTTCTGTCGCTTACTCATACACACACACACACACACACACACACACACACACACACACACACACATGCATGCACACACACACAGACAGACAGAAGTGGTGGTCCTCTATTGGAAAAAGATAAAAACATGGCATAGAAGGAGAAATTAATATATAATTTGATTATAGATAATAGATTTCGTGAAATTTGATGTAAAAAAAGAAGAAAAGGTGGCGACATATATATATTTATAGAGAGAGAGAGACAGAGAGAGAGAGAGAGAGTGTGTGGGTATTTTGGGAAGATGGATGGCGTTGTGAATGTGAAACAGAGGAGGAGAAATGGAGAAGCATGTAGACAGGCAGCAACAGCGAGAGAGAGAAGTGGGGGTGAGTTCATATTGGGGAGTGGGGGTGGTGGATGGTGGGAGACGAGGCTACGTGACGTTTGTTTCCATGGTGATGGTCTCTCTGTCTCCCACACGTAGGGAGATGGTGCTTTAATGTGTGTGTGTTTGTGTCTGCAATATGTGTGTATGTGTGTAATGGCATTTTTGTCAATAAATAACCAACCTCTTGTTGTTGCCATTGTGGGCATTTTATTGACACAGCGGTGAAACCATAGCTGTGAATGGTCCCAGTTTGCACACCCGGACGCATCCGGGCTTAACACTGTACAGAGTACTGCACCCCCTTGTTCCCTTTGGTGAAGTGAAAGATGCTTTTTAGTTTACATACGAGCACACTTATAGCTAATTCACAATAAGGACGGCTGTTACTTCTCATCTTGCCACGGTGGAGATTTTGTTGTGCACATCACAAGGTTTTATCGTCCTGGTGTTGCATTTTAGGGACCATTGAGATGAAAGAAAGATATATTCTTAATCTTGTGTGTTAATTTACTGTTTCCACACTTTGGAATCCCTTGACGAGGAACGCTACATCAGGGGGAACTAAATTATCAGTATAAGATTAAATTCAATGCATCTAGATGTATCTTGTGCACGTACCGGGCTGCAGTCATTTTCAGTTTCAATTTGACAGATCAATTACAATGAATCAGTCTGTTTTACACCTGAGCTCTGTGTTGCTGCCATCGAGCCTTCCACTCACTGATGACTGTAATAATGGTTAAAAATAGAGCGGCGTGGGCTGATGTCTTACCATTTGGCTTGGAAACACTGCGATATGATGGAAGGCTTTGAACTTTATTGAAAAAAGACGTATAAAAAGCTGCAGCTTGGTGTAGTGTATGAATATTAATTGATTTTTTTGGGGGTGTTTACATACTGTAAGTGCATGTGTGCACTTACAGTATGTCTGTGCACATGTTTATGAGAGATGTGATGGTGTGCGTCTGTGTGTGTTGAAGGAATAGGCTAATATCTGTGTGGGGCGTGACCGGCATGGCGAGAAGATCCGACTGTCGCGCTGGATCCACTGAGGAGGAGGAGGAGGAGGAGGAGGAGGAGGAGGAGGAGGAGGAGGAGGAGGAGGAGGAGGAGGAGGATGTGGCTACAGAATGGTCATGAATCTTGAAGGCAACATCACCATCTGGTGTCTGATTAAAATGAAGAGTGCACATCATACAAGTGTATCAAATTTAAATGTTAATTATTTACATTTTGGGCTGAAGTACATTTGTATGAACAATACACCTTAAAATATGTTATCTCCAACTGCAGTACACACACACACACACACACACACACACACATCCAAATTCAGGCTGACAACCAATCACTGAGTTAAGAATACCGAACCAGCATCGTCTATTCTAGTCTTACTGACCGAGTTAAAAGTCCCGTCCACGATTTGACTACGTAGATTTGTATATTTCTATAACCTGTTTTAACCAAACCATCCAGATTTTTTATTTTATTAGTACCCATTGATTTCTGGGATTGACTTATGTTTCCTTATTTTTGCTCTTCTCTTGGGAAAGAGAACATTTTGAGATTGGCCAAGAGCAATGCTACCAAGATAAGACAGAACATTTTGTTTTCCACAAAGTCCACAAATGTTTTTTCTAACTCAATGAAAGTTAAAGTTTGAGGAATTAATTCATGAGCTAAAGAAATATCCCGTGATCCCAACTATCGAGACTATAAACACCCTTCTGATAGATGCTTTGGCCTGCCTTTATATATTGTTTTAGGAGCAATGTCAGCTAATGAAAAACAATATTCCCTTTTCACCGCAACCATTGACATGACACCGGTGTAATTAATAACATTAATCATGGCCCGAGAGTATTCCGCATGCTGGCTCACTGGAATGACTGTGACACACTAAAAAGAATGGAGCCGTAGTTAATTTGATCAATTACACCTGTGTTTACCCTGCAATGACATGACAAAATGGCTGCTGTGAAAAGGGTCTATTGGCCACACCCCTTCAACTTATGATTCATTCAGCACACCTGGGGAAGAACACATTATTTTATTTCTCTAAACAAAAAAATTGAGAGAAAATATGAGATTATTTAAAGAGAGTGTTGCAGCATGAGGCCCATTTGTAATTTGTTTAAAGGCAACAACACATCCTTTTTTTATTTGGTAGCATTGTATTACAGTGAATGAACTTGAAAATGCAAAACAAATCCTTAACTGATAGGAGGTGAATAAATCTGCTCAAAGCTGCAGAACTTTATCTTTTAAGATAAAACTAAAACCCTCTTGTGCCAGTCAGAACAGAGCAGAGCCACAAAGTGATCACCAGGGGGAGCTCCAAGTTAGTTAATCAGTTAAACATGATGCCTCAAGTTAGACGCCCACTGGTCCTCGAGCTCTGTCCATCTGTTTAACGCCCTTCGGCCCTGATATTGAGACCACATATCGAGAAGCTGTCAGCTTTAACTCACTGGATGAATGGTTGAGATCACACAGGAGTTAAAGGTCACTTAAATTCACCATCTGCCCAAGTAAAGATATTACAGGCCAGTCCATATATGATGCGTATACAGAGCAGATGAGTATCATGACATGTTTTGCTTTATATGTCGAGGATTATAATGACTGGCGCCGGGACGGTGCTTGTAATTGTTGTAAACTGTTTGTCATCTTTAGTTTACTTACATTAACGATGTGAATGACCCTGGAGCAGTAGGTCGGATGCTTCATTTCACCACCTGATAGTGCATGGAAGTTAGAGTTCAAGCTCTGCTAATAAATCACCTGTGAGAGGAAGAGTTTGGGTTTTACATAATTACATGAATATTTCCTAAACCACTGATAGCAACAAAATGAGTTTCAGTCAACGTTGCCAGATGGTAAATGTTAAACTAAGGCACCAAAGGCTTAAACAGATGGTAGTTTGAGGAACATTTTTATTTTAAAAATCACATATTTTGATACTTCACTTGTTCTTGACTTTTAGTACATTTAACTCTTCAGAGTTACTTTTCCTCAAATACAGTTTTGAATGCAGAGCTTTCACTTGTCATGTTAACATTGTAGTATTGCTACTTTAGAAATACATGAATAATAATGTTCATAATGAAGGTTTCTATCAATTATCAAAGCGAATGTATGAACTCCTCAATCAACAACAATCTCTGTAATGAATTGTATGGGTATCTGTCTGTGTTCCTCCACCAGTGCATGCTGGGAAAGGCTCCAGCCTCTCCAGTTCATCAAGATATGCAGGTGCTGGTTTGATAGACATTCTCCAAACTGACGTTATCATATGGGTTCACTACTCTTTATACTAATACAAGTTGCTTTCATTGCCTGTTGGCTCGTGACTGAGTTTAAGGTCACAAGCTAAATTTCTCCACCTTGATTTGTATGTTTCTTAATCCTTTAATCCAAAGTCTGGATCAATGACATTACTTTGCATTATTATCTTGGAGACGGAGGAGAGAAAGTGAATAAGATTAAGGCAAGGCAAGTTTATTTGTATAGCACATTTCAACAACAAGGCAACTCAAAGTGCTTCACATAAAACCATTACAAACTTCAAAACATAAGGCAAAAGAAAAGGAGATTTAAAAACAATAAAGAACATTGATTGAAATTATTAAAAACAGTTATTAAAAGATTAAAAAACAGTGTAAGAAATAAAATACAGTAGTACCGTATTTTCCGCACTATAAAGCGCACCGGATTATAAGGCGCACCTTCAATGAATGGCCTATTTTAGAACTGTTTTTATATATAGGGCGCACCGGATTATAAGGCGCATAGAATAGAATAGCGTCGTAAGCGTGTCTCTTGAAAGGTGCCATTTTGGGGTCTTTATACACACAAGTGGTGTTGGACTAGGAGTAAGCACAGTACCGGTGTTTACCGCGGTGCGGCTTTGTAGTTTACCAGTCGTACTGAAACATTTTGACAGAGCGCCGTGTACAACCAGTATGGATCAACCAATTAACCAATTGATCCATATATAAGGCGCTCCGGATTACAAGGCGCACTGTCGTTTTTTGAGAAAATTAAAGGCTTTTAAGTGCGCCTTATAGTGCGGAAAATACGGTAGTAAAATGCAGGAATTGATTAATATCCTTGAATCTGGTTCAATTAAAGGCAGAAGCAAACAGAAAAGTCTTCAATCTTGAATTAATGAAGTAAGTGAATACTAACTGAAGGTTTGAGATGTGCTGAAACAAAGTGAAGGAACAAGAGCTGGAACTTTCTGAGGTAGGCTTGATGATCTTCTTCCTTTCTTTGATGTTTTCTATCTTCTTCTTTGAGTTTGATAGGCTTACCTCACTAAACAACCTTTAGACCTGTTACATGTACTCTATGAGTGATCTAGTTGTGAAGTTTAAGGTCATTTAAGTTTCACCTCATATGCCAATAATTAAGCTATCATTCCTAGATTTAAAACTTGCATTTCCCAAATGATTCTCATCATTAATCCCATTTCAATGGATTTGATTTTTATTAGGAATTTAAAACACAACAACTCTAAAGAGTATCATGATGCAGAAATCCCAGAGGGTGATACTTAAAACCATTTCTAAAAACACAAAGTGGTCCTAAATGTTATTAACAAACACACGAATACAAATCTATGGAAGCAGACAAACGTAAACTCCACGACAACGAGTCAAACTATCAACACTCCCCACAAATCCACCTGGACTTTTGTTTAAAGATGCATTTGTTTGACTTTGTTTATGTACATTTGAAGGAATCTCAGGCATTTTTACTTTTAGTAAAAACTATTTTCTGTCCCGTGTCCTGTGAAACAAACAACTGCACAAAGTTAACGCTAGCATATACCTGGCAAGTTGCACAAACAAGATATGATAGTGAGTTTTAGAGGTGCTGCAAGACAGATTTCTAGAAAAGAACCAGCGCAGCTGCTTACCTCTGGTTCCAGTCTTTGTGCTAAGCTAAGCTAAGTGTATGATAGCTGTACAAATACAAGAGTGATATTGATCTTCCTATCTGACTTTTCACATGAAAGACAATAATTGTTTTTCCCAAAATGTCCAACTAATCCTTTAAACCACATGTATGATTTATATTCTCTGCTTTTTTTCAGGGCCGTGTGGCTGAGTGCTCGTTGTGCAGTGGACATTGTGGTTTTCACTGCAACACGATCTCTCAGTTCTTATTTCAGTTTCATTTTATATTTTCTACACCATCAGTGATGAAATGGCTTTTGTGGATTTATATGTTTGGTTGCATGCTGTGTATCTACAGAACCTCATATATCATTTATCTGTTTGTTGCATCACTTGCAGTCCGTTGCAAATAGAACTTTATTTAAATGTTTGCTGTCGAAACAAAAATATTTCTGCTTGTGACTTTAGAGCATGTAGGGAGGTTTGAAATGAGTTTGAAAAATATTAACATGTTTTGTTTTTGTCGTATTTAATTTGTATTCCTAATACTCCTAATAAACTATTCCCATATACTGTATGTCTCATGAGCTCTTGCTGTGTCTTTTGAAATGTGTACATTTTGAACTTGATGTTTATCTTTTTCTGTCTCTGAAATGTGTGATTCTGTAAATGAGCGGCATCGCAGTTAATAATCAGATGAAATTATTGTAGAAAAGTCATTTTTTACAAAGTGTTTTGTGTTTATACCTTTTGTAAGGTCTTAAATAAATAGGGAACATGAAAAAACACTGACCTGGAATCTTTTGAGGTATTTACATTAATTATAGCCGAGCTGTTCATATCTTTATGAAACATACTGACAGTGTTAACAAAGTTTTTGCCAAAGCCAAATGTTTCATTTTTTATTTAAAAAATCACATATTTTATTTTGAAACTCACATATTTTGATACTTCACTTGTTCTTGACTTTTAGTACATTTAACTCTTCATAGTTACTTTTCCTCAAATACAGTTTTGAATGCAGAGCTTTCACTTGTCATGTTAACATTGTAGTATTGCTACTTTAGAAATACATGAATAATAATGTTCATAATGAAGGTTTCTATCAATTCTCAAAACGAATGTATGAACTCCTCAATCAACAACAATCTCTGTAATGAATTATATGGGTATCTGTCTGTGTTCCTCCACCAGTGCATGCTGGGAAAGGCTCCAGCCTCTCCAGTTCAAGATCACAAGCTCAATTTCTCCACCTTGATTTGTATATTTCTTAATCCTTTAATTCAAAGTCAGGATCAATGACATTACTTTGCATAATTACCTTGGAGACGGAGGAGAGAAAGTGAATAAAAGTAAGTGAATACTAACTGAAGGTTTGAGATGTGCTGAAACAAAGTGAAGGAACAAGAGCTGGAACTTTCTGAGGTAGGCTTGATGATCTTCTTCCTTTCTTTGATGTTTTCTATCTTCTTCTTTGAGTTTGATAGGCTTACCTCACTAAACAACCTTTAGACCTGTTACATGTACTCTATGAGTGATCTAGTTGTGAAGTTTAAGGTCATTTAAGTTTCACCTCATATGCCAATAATTAAGCTATCATTCCTAGATTTAAAACTTGCATTTCCCAAATGTTTCTCATCATTAATCCCATTTGAATGGATTTGATTTTTATTAGGAATTTAAAACACAACAACTCTAAAGAGTATCATGATGCAGAAATCCCAGAGGGTGATACTTAAAACCATTTCTAAAAACACAAAGTGGTCCTAAATGTAATTAACAAATACACGAATACAAATCTATGGAAGCAGACAAACGTAAACTCCACGACAACGAGTCAAACTATCAACACTCCCCACAAATCCACCTGGACTTTTGTTTAAAGATGCATTTGTTTGACTTTGTTTATGTACATTTGAAGGAATCTCAGGCATTTTTACTTTTAGTAAAAACTATTTTCTGTCCCGTGTCCTGTGAAACAAACAACTGCACAAAGTTTACATGTTTCTATTTCCAGGATGAAGAAGACACTGCTGTTTGTGCTCACTCTCTCAGGTCAGAGAAATGATTGTGAACGTTGTGTGTAAAGGAGTCAGTCACACATACTTACAGTGGTGATAATGATATACATTAACAATGGTTGTGTTTTGTTGCATGGTTATTGAACTACAGTAGAATAAATGAATTAAAAACAGTCCTTTATCCATCAGTGCTGTCTGCTCGGACTACAAGCGTCATCAGAGAATACCACTATGTAGAGATCTTGAAGACCTGGACCGACGCTCAGAGTTACTGCAGAGAGAAGTTCACTGACCTCGCCACCGTAGAAAATCAAAGTGACAACGACAGGCTGCTCAGTGTATTGCAGAGCCTTGGAAACTACGCGTGGATAGGGCTTCATGATGACATGGAGGGATGGAAGTGGGCACTGGGGAATGCAAACTTCAGTAATGAGTATAGTAACTGGGGAACAGGTGAGCCTAACAATAAGAACTACAACCAGACCTGCACTTTGATGAAATCAGATGGGTTTTGGACTGACTTTCCGTGTTCGTCACAATATCCCTATCGTGCAGTCTGCTATCATGGTAAGAAAGATGTTTACCGAGTTCAGTTGCAATTTGCTTTATAACTCAAGCAAGGAGACAAGTTAGATTAAAAGCTTGCATTTAGTTTGACATAATGGTTTTAAGCTCTGACCTGTTTCCAGCTCATGTGATCTTCATCACTAAAATAGTTTCATTCACAAAAAAGATTCATAACAGCAAAGTGTTGAAACAACCAACATTCCAAATCTAGCAACACTAAAAACGGATGGTACAATAAAAATCACTAATAACTGAAAATATCCATCATGTAGCATTTGAATATTTACATGATTTGTAAATACATTACTGTAAATGTTCTTTATTGTTATTCCACTGAACTGACTCATAGTCGTACATTTGGTTTTAGAAATACCGAGGTCCAAAAACTGAGTTCAGTCGGGGGATGTAGGTGCGTTTTAAAAATGTTTGGAGCGCAATAATTGGATAACAACCGCATTAAAGTCGGCATTAGAGTAAATGTCAAGCAGTAAAACATGAGAATAGGTTACATGTTGCATTGAATGGTCCGCCCTACAATCTGAAATACAAAAGAGGCTAAATTGATCACAAAACATTTGAAAATGATTTATGATGTTTAATGAATGTTTAATGAAAATGTTCAAGTAAATCTGTTCTCCCTCTCACCCTCTGTATTACTCTCACTCCTAGCTTGTCTCTCCTGCGAACGTGTATTGAAAATAATTTAGTAAAATTTTATATACCGTCTTTATTTCACCTTTATGGTTGAGTTTTGGATTTGAATTATATTACTTGAAGCAAAAATTGTGTATTTTACAATAATAATGTATACAATAATACTATATTAATACACTATAAATATGCTCGGTGTTTGTGTCAATAAATATAGCCTCCAGGTTATAAACCGAACAACATGTGTCATTCTTAATTGGATCAGGTGAGTTTTTGTTTGCGTTGATCAGTATATCCTATCCTGGCAACAGCGGTCAGCGGTCACCTTCTCTTCCTCTCATCTCCATCACCTTTTTTTTCTAATTTTCTAAAATGCCAAACTCTATTTTTTCTTTCAGAAAAAGGCCCTTCCAAGTACATTTTTGTGAACACAAAGATGAATTGGTCCGATGCTAGGACGTACTGTAGGTCCAACTACACAGACCTCGCCAGTGTGAGCAACCTGTCTGAGAGAAATCACATCTCCTCACTCTTCACATATCCTGGTTTCGCCTGGATCGGTCTCCACAGAAATACCTGGGCTTACTGGTCCGACGAGACCCCCACCACCTTCACTTACTGGAACGAGAACCGGCCCAACAAAATAGGGAATACAGTGAAATCCTGTGTCGAGGTCAAACTAACCACAGGAATGTGGTTCGATAATGTCTGTAGCAGAAATAACTATTTCATCTGTCAAAAGGTTCATTCACGTCAGCAACAAACGTTCAAGTTAAGGTTCCAGTCTGAGGCCGACCTGACTGATCCCGCCCTCCAGCAGCAGATGTTAGAGCAGGTACAGTCATCTTGAAGCTGCTTAACCTAACACTGCCCCTGGTAACAATCTTTTTTGCAGTGTCAACTTCCCCAGGAACGTTTGCTAAACTCTCATGAAGGAGCATCCTGGACCGGCTCCCTAACAGAGGTGGTGCTAGTCCTGAATGGAGCTTTAAATAAAGTAACCTGTAACCCCACAAATGAACTCAGTAAACTGATGGTACTCTCCTTGGTTTGGGTGTGAACTAGCTTACTACTGGCAGCAGGCCATGTTAACATTTGCAGCTTCCATCAGAGACAATAAACACACCGTTTCAGGGTTTTCTTACAACTTTGATATTTTGTTTGTTTAGATTCTGGACACTGGTGCACAAGTGCCTGTGCATTTTATATAGAGATTTAAAATATACACAAAATAAATCTCTGAGTAACATATTTATGTTCTTTAGTGGATGGAGAGCAAAGGGAGATGTGTAATAAAGGTTATAAGGTAATGATGTGATATTCACAGATTTCACTTTATCTGTTTCTCTACAGCTGCATGCTAAACTGGAGAAACATGGGTTATCAGACTTTAAACTGCGCTGGACCCAGACGGATGGGCAGGTTTTTCACAAAGAGCAAAAGAAGAAGAAGGATGAAGGTACTTTTTGTATTTTTCTAAATAGGGGAGATCGTTATTTTGTGGGTTGGTTGCTTTAATTGCATATTTGAAGCATTCGTTGGACATTTTGGGAAATAAGCAAATTTGCTTCCTTGCTGAAAGTCAGATGAGAATATCGATAACACTGTCATATCTGTTCAGTTAATATTAGCAGCAGGTGCTTAGCTTAGCACAGAGACCTAATATAGGGGGACACAGCTAGCATATACCTGGCAAGTTGCACAAACAAGATATGATAGTGAGTTTTAGAGGTGCTGCAAGACAGATTTCTAGAAAGAACCAGCCCAGCTGTTTACCTCTGGTTCCAGTCTTTGTGCTAAGCTAAGCTAAGTGTATGATAGCTGTACAAATACAAGAGTGAAATTGATCTTCCTATCTGACTTTTCACATGAAATACAATAATTGTTTTTCCCAAAATTTCAAACTAATCCTTTAAACCACATGTATGATTTATATTTCTGCCATTTTTTAGGGCCGTGTGGCTGAGTGCTCGTTGTGCAGTGGACATCGTGGTTTTAACTGCAACACAATCTCTCAGTTCATATTTCAGTTTCACTAAATATTTTCTACACCATCAGCTTTTGTGGATTTATATGTTTGGTTGCATGCTGTGTATCTACAGAACCTCATGTATCATTTATCTGTTTGTTGCATCACTTGTAGTCCGTTGCAAATAGAACTTTATTTAAATGTTTGCTGTTAAAACAAACTGATTTCTGCTTGTGACTTTAGAGCATGTAGGGAGGTTTGAAATGAGTTTGAAAAATATGAACATGTTTTGTTTTTGTCGTATTTAATTTGTATTCCTAATACTCCTAATAAACTATTCCCATATACTGTATGTCTCATGAGCTCTTGCTGTGTCTTTTGAAATGTGTACATTTTGAACTTGATATTTATCTTTTTCTGTCTCTGAAATGTGTGATTCTGTAAATGAGCGTCATCACAGTTAATAATCAGATGAAATTCTTGTAAAAAAGCCATTTTTTACAAAGTGTTTTGTGTTTGTATCTTTTGTAAGGTCTTAAATAAATAGGGAACATGAAAAAACACTGACCTGTAATCTTTTGAGGTACTTACATTAATTATAGCCGAGCTGTTCATCTCTTTATGAAACATACTGACAGTGTTAACAAAGTTATTGCCAAAGCCAAATGTTTTCAGGGACTGTAAAATAAATGTTTGTTATATTGTGTCAAAGGCCTTTATAAATTAAACAAAATAAGAGTTTTAGACTTAAACTGCATCTGTATAATCCAACAAATCTAAAACGATCCTTGTGTTACAACTAATATGTAGATTCTTCATAAATCCTGTTATAAATAATAATGGGATCCAGCCCTTTCTGTAATCACTTTGCATATATTCAGGCCAAACTCGTATAATCTATTGTAAAAAGAGTTTTGCCATTGTTCTATTAATAAAGGGTCTTTATTGGGTTTGGGGATAATACATATTATGATTTGTTTGATCATAGTTGCCATCTCTCCCCGACTGATGAAATCTTTGTACATTCAGATTAATGGATTCTGAATAAATTCCCATGGTGCATTTACAATTCTAAAGAAAGCCCATTATTAGCCGGGATTAGTCTTTCTTCATTGAAAATAATGCGTCTTTGATTTGATTAGCTGTCAAGTGAGAGTCACTCATAGATTTAAGTTCTTCATCAATTGAGGGGATATAGGTCGACGTTCTTTCCAGATAACTTAAATTGTTTGCATTACATTTGGATTTATATAATTTTCATAAAATGCTGTGACAAAATTGAGGATTAACTTTGTATCTTTGGAGGAAGCACCGTCAATATTAAGGACAGTTAATCATTTCCTTTAAAAAAGATGTGTGTTCTTTTCCCCTTCCTCCACTTAGCTCTTGAACTAATGAACACTTCTTATGTCAAGTCTAAATACATTTGATCTAGTTGTAGCTGAATGTCCTTCAATTCGAGTTCTTCTTCCAAAGTAATATTTTCTTTTGTTAATAAAAGGTCAAGTTTGTGCACCAAGTCAGTTTCTTTAGTTCCTTACTTCTTTTAATAGCAACATGTGTGACGTTAAATAAAAAAAATCCTATTTTAGCTTTTAATCATTGTTTAAGCCACAACTGACGAGTTCTTTTGCTAGTTTATTAATAGTGTCATTGAATAAATCATAATTTTAAAAAGTCTAACCCTCAGACACACTGAGGCCCGGCTGCCACTAGTAAAGCTGTTCAGACAACGGATGTTTGACAGAAATAGTGACCAATCAAAGCAGACTGGCAGACAGGATGAGAAGAATAAAGTGTTTTTAATATTACAGCATGCAAGTGTGTTCTAGTAGAACAACACAATGTAAATAATGAACCTGAAGATTTGTATAATATGTCCATTTTAACGATGTGAATGACCCTGGAGCAGGAGGTCGGATGCTTCATTTCACCACCTGATAGTGCATGGAAATTTGAGTTCAAGCTCTGCTAATAAATGACAAGTGGGATGAAGAGTTTGGGTTTTACATAATTACTTTAGTATTTCCTAAACCACTGATAGCAACCAAATATATTTCCCAGTCAACGTTGCCAGATGGTAAATGTTAAACTAAGGCACCAAAGGCTTAAACAGATGGTAGTTTGAGGAACATTTTTATTTTAAAAATCACATATTTTGATACTTCACTTGTTCTTGGCTTTTAGTACATTTTACTCTTCAGAGTTACTTTTCCTCAAATACAGTTTTGAATGCAGAGCTTTCACTTGTCATGTTAACATTGTAGTATTGCTACTTTAGAAATACATGAATAATAATGTTCATAATGAAGGTTTCTATCAATTCTCAAAGTGAATGTATGAACTCCTCAATCAACAAAAAGCTCTGTAATGAATTGTTTGGGTATCTGTCTGTGTTCCTCCACCAGTGCATGCTGGGAAAGGCTCCAGCCTCTCCAGTTCATCACGATATGCAGGTGCTGGTTTGATAGACATTCACTAAACTGACGTTATCATATGGGTTCACTACTCTTTATACTAATACAAGTTGCTTTCATGCCTGTTGGCTCGGAAAGTTCTTCATGACCGAGTTTAAGGTCACAAGCTCTATTTCACCACCTTGATTTGTATATTTCTTTATCCTTTAATCCAAAGTCAGGATCAAATCAATGACATTACTTTGCATAATTACCTTGGAGACGGAGGAGAGAAAGTGAATAAAAGTAAGTGAATACTAACTGAAGGTTTGAGATGTGCTGAAACAAAGTGAAGGAACAAGAGCTGGAACTTTCTGAGGTAGGCTTGATGATCTTCTTCCTTTCTTTGATGTTTTCTATCTTCTTCTTTGAGTTTGATAGGCTTACCTCACTAAACAATAATTGTCAGTAACATGTCATATGTATTGGCGATTTAGTTGTAAAGTTTGAGTACATTCAATTTCACTTTATATGACAATAATTCAGCTATAATTCCTAGATTTAAAACTTCCATTTTCAAAATGTCCCTCATCATTAATCCCATTTAAATGGATTTGATTTTTATTAGGAATTTAAAAGCACAAAAAATAAAAAGAGTACCATGATGCCATAAGTTAGGAATTAACACAGTTGTTTAAAAATTGCCTCATTTTGGCTTTGTTTATGTACATTTGAAGGAATGTCAGGCATTTTTTACTTTTAGTAAAAACTATTTTCTGTCCCGTGTCCTGTGAAAAAAACAACTGCACAAAGTTTACATGTTTCTATTTGCAGGATGAAGAAGACACTGCTGTTTGTGCTCACTCTCTCAGGTCAGAGAAATGAAGAGTCAGTCACACATATTTACAGTTAATGAAGTAACATGAACACGTTACAGTATAATGCATGCCAATGTAACATCAGCTCAAACGGTTGTATCAACATTTTTACAGAATTGAATCACAGTCTTTTTCTGACGGTCTCCATATAAAAGTGATCGTTTTATACATTAACAATGGCGTTTTTTGTTGCATGGTTAAAGAATAAATGAGTATAAAGTAAAAAGAGTCCTTTATCCATCAGTGCTGTCTGCTCGGTCTACAAGCGTCATCAGAGAATACCACTATGTAGAGATGTTGAAGACCTGGACCGACGCTCAGAGTTACTGCAGAGAGAAGTTCACTGACCTCGCCACCGTAGAAAATCAAAGCGACAACGACAGGCTGCTCAGTGTATTGCAGAGCCTTGGAAACTACGCGTGGATAGGGCTTCATGATGACATGGAGGGATTGAAGTGGGCACTGGGAAATGCAAACTTCAGTAATGAGTATAGTAACTGGGGAACAGGTGAGCCTAACAATAAGAACTACAACCAGACCTGCACTTTGATGAAATCAGATGGGCTCTGGGCTGACATCATGTGTTGGCGTACACGTCCAGCTGTCTGCTATTATGGTAAGAAAGATGTTTAATGAGTTCAGTTGCAAGTTGCTTTCTAACAATCGTAACACAAAGAAGAGACAATATTCTTCAGGGACTCAAGCAAAGAGAAAAGTTAGATTAATAGCTTGCATTCAGTTGGACATATTGTTTTTAAACTCTGACCAGTTTCCAGCTCATGTGATCTTAGTCAGTAAAATACTAAGATTAATAACATCAAAGCGCTGACAACATTGCAACACTAAAAACAGATGCTACAATAACTATCAATCACTAACAACTGACAATATCTACAATGTAGCATTTGCATATTTATATGACTTTTGAAAACATTACTGTAAATGTTCTTCATTGTTGTTACAATGAACTCGGTACCTTCACCTGACTTATGGTCTTACGTCAAGTTCTGGAAATACTTATATCCAAAAACTGAGTTCACTATGGGTATTCAGGGGCATGCCCCTCCCCAGCAAAAAAAAAGGTGCATTGTAAGGTGTTTGGAGTGCCGAAATTGGCTAACAATAAAATTAAAAATAAATGTACATGTTGCATTGAATGATCAACGCTACAATCTGAAAATACAGAAGAGGCTAAATTAAATGTAAATGTAAAAGTAAAATCACACTACTGTCTCTCTCTCACCCTCTGTGTTCACTGTCTGTCCCTTTCTCTGTCACTCCTCACTTCTCTCTCCTGCCAGCTTGTATTGAACATGATTAACTCAAATTATGAACACCGTATTTATTTCATCTTTGTGTTGAGTTTTGGATTTAAATTATTGAAATGTGTCTAAGACAGTACAAAAACATCAGCAAAATGTGTTGTTTTACAATAGTATTTATATATATTAATAATATATATTTTTAATACTGCAGAGACTTAAAAGGTGACTGAACTGTAAATGTATCTTTCTTTACCGTCATGGCAAAAAGCCAACCCACAGTCCAACCTATTGTCCTTCATTTCTTTTGTTTTCTTTCAGAAAAAGGTCCTTCCCATTACATTTTAGTGAACACAAAGATGACTTGGCACGATGCTAGGACGTACTGTAGGTCCATGTACACAGAACTCGCCAGTGTGAGGAACCAGTCTGAGAATAATGACATCTCCTCACTGGTGACAAAGAACACCTGGATCGGTCTCCACAGACAGACCTGGGCTTACTGGTCCGACCAGACCCCCACCACCTTCACAAACTGGAACGAGAACCAGCCTAACAAAAAAGGGGAGCTGAAATCCTGTGCCGCAGTCAACACAACCGCAGGAACGTGGTGGGATGTTGGCTGTCACATGACTAACTATTTCATCTGTCAAAAGGTTCATAGGCCTACACGTAAGCAACAAACGTTCAAGTTAAGGTTCCAGTCTGAGGCTGACCTGACTGATCCCGCCCTTCAGCAGCAGATTTTAGAGCAGGTACAGTAAGCAAGATTTTTCAACGAGTTTGTTGGAGTTTCAACTTCCCCAGAGATGCAAAAATTAGCTTAACTCTCCTAGAGGACTATCCATCCATTGCCAACCAATCCAAGGACCAGGACTGGCTCCCACACAGTGAATGTGCTAGTCCTGAACAGGGCTTTTTCTAAAGTAACCTGTACGTCCACAAATTAACTCAGTAAACTGATTTTACTCTCCTTGGTTTGGAAGTAAGCTTGGTTACTACTGTTAGCCGGCCATGCTAACATTTTCCACTTCCATCATAGCAAATAAACACGCCGTTAAATTGATTCCTTACAAGTTTGCTCTTTTGTTTCTGATTTTGGAAAATGTTTTTAAAAAGACACTGGCTCCCCCACAGTGTCTTACCTGTTTTTCAACAGAATAACATTTTCCACAAAAGAAAAAAACATCAGTTAAACGTAGTTTTTATTTTTATTTCTCTACAGCTGCATGCTAAACTGGAGAAACATGGGTTATCAGACTTTAAGCTCCGCTGGACCCAGACGGATGGGCAGGCTTTTCACAAAGAGCAAAAGAGGAAGAAAGATGAAGGTACTTTTTGTATTTTCTAAATAGGGGAGGTATTCTCATGGGTTCGTTGCTTTGATTAAATATCTAAAGCATTAGTTGGATAGTTTGTAAAATACAATTTTTCACTTTCTTGCTGAAAGTTAAATGAGAAGATCAATAGCACTCATAATTGTTCGGTCAGTATAAGCAGCAGGTAAGCGTAGCTTAGCACAGAGACTGGAAACAGCTAGCATATGCCTGGCCAATTACACAAACAAGATATGATAATTAATGAGATGCTGCAATGCAAATTTTGTTACTTTAGGAAAGAGCGATATTGATCTTTTTATCTAACTCTCCACAAGAAAAGACAATAATTGTTTTTTTCCCAAAATGTCAAACTATTACTTTAAACCACATGTATGACTTACTTTGTCTGTCTCTTTCTAGGGTCGGGCGGCTGAGTGCTCGTTGTGCGTAACTGCAACGCAATGTTTCAGTTCGTATTTCAGTTTGAGTTTCACTCCATATGTTCTACACCATTAGTGGTAAAATAGGTTTTGTTTGTTAATGTGTTTGGTTGCACACTGTGTATCTACAGTACATCATGTATCATTTGACTGTGTTGTTGCATCACTTGCAGACCATTGCAAATAACTGTTTTATTACTACTTTTTTACAACTGAAAAAGTGAATTTCACAGGATTTATTTTTTCAGGTTTTCTGTTAAAAACTGAACTCTGCTTTTGAGTTCAGAGCAGTGAGGTTTGAAATATATGAACATGTTTTTGTTTGTGTCATGTTTTATGAGAGCTTGCTGAGTCCTTTGAAATGTATAAACTTTTATGCTTAATGTTTAGCAGCTTTTTTCTGGCTTTGAAATATGTGATTATGTTTATGAGCAGCATCACATTTAAAAATCTAATACAAATGTAATAAATTGTGTTTTACCTTTTGTCACAAAGGCCTATATTAAATATGGAACATTTAAAAAAGTCTTTCAACTTGTATTAAAAGACACACACACATAACCCTGTTAAAATCTGCTGTGAAATATTGGACGCTGTTATAGAACCTATATCACTTCATGGTTGGTTTCGAGGTCTGGGCTCCACTCGTCACCTACGATTTTACAAAATGAAACAAACATCAAATTGAGACTCTGCAGGCAGAAGTTTGCCAATCCATTCTCTGCATCCATCAAAAAACACCAAATAATGCATGCAGAGCAGAATTAGGATGATACCCTCTAGAGCATGAATGTCCTCTCTGACATTGTAAAGAGGTTTCTGCATGCACAACAAATCCGGCTGTTTGTAATTAGTGGAGGCCTCACGAAAGTAGACAGGGAGCAGCTGGGCACTCCTTAGAGATCACCTGACAATCAAGCCGTGCAAAATACTGTGACGTGTCTCAGAGTAGCTTCATGTGAATACCAATGCTTCTGCTATGTATTACAAACAAACTGAAAACTTAAAACATATCACTTCCAAGAAAGAACAACCATACACCAAGTTTTCCGGAGCTTGCTTGAGCTTTATTGTTCACATTAACTTAAACTTACTCAAATTAAAGCAACAAAAGCAAATGAAATGCTCCAGAATATTACAATACATGAACTTAACTGGCTCAGTGTTCAGACCATAAGAGGGAGAACACACGAAAGGTTGGAGGTAATAAAATTACAATTTACTAAAGTGTGCAGGTAATGCAGGCTGTTCTCATACTCCGCTTCGTTTACAAAAATGTATGCACTGTAAATTATATATTTCACATAAGGGTGAATGGGTGAGTTAAACACTTTAGTCCAGGAGACATCTGTTTGGGTCCTGTGTGTAAACAGAAGTCACAATGTTGATAACTTTCGTACTTACGTAACGCCACTACTGTCGATATTTTAACCAAAACCACCATCTTTTCCTGAACATAACCCAGTAGTTTTGTTGCCCAAACCTAACTCTGTTGTTTCCTGTGAAGACGAAAGTTTATTGTGTAAAGACTGTATGCATGTATGTATGTAACAAGCTCAAATTGACACATGTTGCTGGGCATTCGTAGGAAAACGAATGAGGATACGCTGAATAATGAGGTGACCAATAATGACCAATTAGTACGTCAGCTGTAAGTGCCGAGGTGACTGAAAAAAATAAGGTGCGAAGGTGTTGCATGCGAAAAAGAAAAGACAACACAAAACAAACAAACCAAAAGACCCATGTGGGAGCTGAGAGACTTGAGCTGGCCAGGCTTGCCCTCATCAGTCCAGCTGAGCCAGCATGGTGACGACCTGGGAAGAGAAGGATAGTCTATCTACTGTAACTTTGGAACTGACATGCTAACAGACCTCATCCACCCCTTCCTCAAAGACACCCACCACATCCTGATTATGTGTCACCAATGAAACACATGCGCACACCAGCAATAATCCCATTGTGTCAAAATTGGATTCCATGGTAATTATCATTTCTTGTGTTAAACTCCCCAAAACTCTTGGGGACAGCTTATGTTTCTCATTACCAGCACTGTGTGTGTGTGTGTGTGTGTGTGTGTGTTTTACAATAATGCAGAACTGCATGTGTTTACAGGTGCCACCTCAGTCACGGAGCATCCACAATTCCCAGTGCTCGTCTCCACACATACAAATAGATAGACTAACGGAGATAAATAAAAGAGTAGCAGTGCGATCGTAATTCAACCGTGCTATCGGCTGGCGCAAGACCATCTCTGGCAATACCCTAAATTAGTTCTCATGTCCCCCGCGGCAAGATGGAGCAACGCTGCTAAAGAAGAGCCGCTTTCTAGTTTACACTGCTACTAAATCCCAGTTTGCACCCCCGTCGGCTGTACGTTCAATAGGAGGATGAACTGGAAACAGAGAAGGCAATAACATGGGTGAATCCTCTGCTAACTGTGTGTGTGTGTGGGTTTGTTTTACCTGTCTTGTTGGGATCTGCTTAGACAGTTACATTGTGGAGACCAGCATTTGTTAGGGTGGACAAAATGGGGACATGGCACCTCCCCATAATGTAAATCATTCAATGTTATCGTGAAGACTTGGTTTGAATTAAGGGTAAGATTAGGTTTAGGTTAAGGTCAGGGTCAGGATTAGGCTGGTAGCGGTTATGTTTAGGGTAAGGGTAAGTCTCCAGGAAATGAATGTAATAGCTACTGTTGCAATGAACACTACAGAATGAACAGGACCATGATCAATAGATAGTGTCATAAACTCAACTGAAAAATGGATTTAGTTGTTAAGTTACTCTTTACGTTTAGTCACTGTTAATGTCAGGGCTGGGGCCCTAGGAAGTTATTATGGACACTATGGTCCTCACAAGTGTATATGTACAAGTACAAGTGTATGTGTGTGTGTGTGTGTGTGTGTGTGTGTGTGTGTGTGTGTGTGTGTGTGTGTGTGTGTGTGCATACTTTCATTAATCATGTTGCAGGGACAAAAATACATTCACACAGTCACATATTTACGTTTCATTTGGGGACAAAAGACTGGTTTGGTTAAGGTTAGCATAAGTCTTGAGTGAATGCAATGTCCTCCTAAGTGACAAAAACAAGTTTGTGTGTGTGTGTGTGTGTTGCTTTACTTAAGCCATGATTGTGTTATTGACGAAGCCTCCTTTTGTTTACTGTTTCTTGAAGCAATGTGTTTTTACGTGTGTTTGAAAGCAGGTATAAAACCCCAGTGCTTTTTCCACAATGAGACTGCTCCCATATTGTGCAGGGTGAAACGTTTGGTTTATGCCATAACTCAGTACACTTCCTCCTTTCACAAGCTGTAACTGTTGAAAATACTGATCTGTTTTCTCCCTCTTCCAGTTAAAGCAATTCAATCGAAGGCCTTTAATGGGACTGGTAATGGATTTAAGTTGACACCAGCTCAATCACCATTAGATATTAGCTGCTCTCCAACCTCCTCCCTCTTTTTCATTAGTGTTTCATAATGTATGTTTAATGTCCGTGTTTAATTGTCATTCAGATTTGCTATTGACACTTTCAGTCATTACTGTTGTCGCCAATTATGACTCTAATTGAATAGTGACTAAGCAGACATGCTCATTAGCGAGTTGTTGAGTTAATAACGTACACATCGGAAAGTATACTTTGCCAAAAAGTCGGTTGGCAGCCATTAGTGTCAGCAAGAGAAATAGTGGGAGCTGGGCTGCCAAGTCACATCAGCTCAGTAACCAGGGGAGCCCGTATAGGCCTTGATTAGGGGTTTGATTACATCGAAGTAAGTAGTATCAAAGTATGAAATTAGTGAAATAAAATGATGAAATTGCTTGCCACCTATCAAAGGGATATTGAAAATTAAAATGACACTCATTACGCCTTATATACCATCTGCGTCTTTGTCACGCATGCACAAAGATAAAGTTCACCTCTGTCCCGCCGAGTTCAAATACCAAACATTGGCTGCATTACAATTAGGCCTCATCTCACTGCGTTCCACACAATCATGTATGATTGAGTGCCGTTTGGAGATGTCCCTCCGCTCAGCCTTCGGCACTTCAAAAGCTACTCTGTCATCATTTTGTTAAAGTCAAGCTGTGACCTCCTTTTGATGGAGCGTATGTGGCGTGCAGTCTGCCTCGGTGTCAAAAAAAGACCTTCTGAATCTAAGCGCGAGAGCAGGTTTATTTCTAAAAGGAGAGCTTGTTAATTAATGTTTGACTCATATCATGACTTTTATTTTCTTAGTATTTTCACTGTAGTTTGCTATCAAAGATCCACATTTGCATTTCAGTCATAGCACCTGTGTCTGCCCTTGTTAAAGTGTCCATTTAATTCCACAGAGTGACTAAAGAGGCTGTGATTCGCAGAAGGATTAATTAAATGCTTTTGATGAAATTATTTTAAAGTCATCAGTTTTCCAGCAACTGGTCTTTGCTGTTGCGCAGGTAGTAAGTAAATTCACTCAGTTACTCTATTTAGGGGGAAATATTGTACTTGTTCTTCACTACGGGAAACATTTTTGACAGCTATACTCACCACTTTCCTTTGAGATTAAGATGTTAAAGACATTTATGATCATCTTTTACAATATAATTTAGTGCTAAAGGTTAAACCGGTGGTCCCCGACCTTATTGGCTTGTGACCCTTGACTAAAAACAGCAGCGTCTCGTTGAGGCTCCCTGTCATGTGTGAGATGTTCACAGTTCCACCACAGAGATACAAAGAGGTCACATTATCAATTTCTCCAAGAAAGAAAGAAGACTTTTGTGTTGCAACATTTTGTTTTTTTTCCTGTCCCATTGACACTCAACCCTTCAGGTTAATATCAATAAGATGTGTAACTGTATTTATTAAAGTACTGATAACTAGTTTGACGGTAAAATGCATCTTGATGCATTAGGAACAATCTGGGGGACATTTTTTCTGCAGGATACTTTAAGTACTTTTAGATATAAACACTTCTGTACTTTCACTATTATGATTTTGAATGAAGGACTTGTGTCGTGGTGGTGAATGTGCAACAGAGTCTCACGGGCAGTTTTTGAAATCGTCACGAAATGCAATCCATTGGTTTTGCGCTAAACGACACAAATTGTCAATTTTTTAACGTGCCGCTTGACTCAACTTCTTTTTTGTGACGACATTACGCTACGAAACAAAAGTTAGGTTTAGGCAACAAACCCACTTAGACACGTTTAGGATAAACGTTAAGAATGCGTCACTTCACAACAACACTTATTGTGTTTGTTTGACCCGTCCACCTCTCCATCCGCTCACCATAAGTGGTCTCTCTCAATATTTAAAACCACTTGACTAGCTATGACAATTTTTTCCATTTTCTGATCGTGTTACCCCTTATCCATCAGGGAAGGACAAATCAACACAGAGGCCTGTCGTCCTGCAGGCCATCAGTGTTTTCCCTACCTCGCCCCCTGTTGGCTAAAAGATTGAACTACAGTTATGAAACAGTGAGTCTTTCTTTTCCCTCTGCTTTGACAATAAAATACAGCTTTAGACAAAACTAACTGAGAGTTTAGAGGTACAGAGGAACAGAAAAAGAGAGAGAATCTGGCAGAGGAAGGAGACTTGGGACAGCAGTGGTTTAATAATGACACACACACGCTCAGCCCTCCCAAAGCCATTGTTGTGAATAAGTAATGGCTCCAGCTGCACCTTTTTGATGCCTTGCTGCCAAATATAGAGGCTGTGTGCAGAAGAGCAGAAAGAAGAGGATTATTACATAACCACCTCAACCCCTGGACATCCTCCATCAGTGTACAGTCTGTGCAGCACAGCGTGAACTGGGGTTACACTGTTGGTCGTCTGTTTTGATCTTCTATGAAATGTTTTTTGTTTTTTTAAAACAGAGATTTGGCTGTGCAGGGTTGGCTTTGCTGCCTCTGGGTGTTTTCCTCTGGAGCTGGTCCAGCTGAGCTTATACATGCATTCACTCACTTCTACTCACAGCCAGGCACTAACGCTTTCCTCCTCTCTCATCAATCACAATCACACACATATTTACAGCTATATACAAATGCACTTGTTTTTCCTTGGCTATAAATTGCAAAGTCAATACATTTGAGACTTAGTGAGGAAGATACATACAAAATCTAGACACAGCAACTTTCAAAAACTGTAATTTGAAGTTTAATTTAAAGTTACCACAAGGAACTTTCATTGTGTGTTGATTTCGATGTGGACGATAGCTGTAGTGTTCCTGAGCACCTGTAAAAAAAAAGTACATTTTATTACACTGTATTTATGATTTTATGAGCGTGTTCTTGGGTCTATTTCACCACTGGTAATATGTTTACTACACAACCATACCAACAATATAAGGGGGCACTATATCTCTGATTCTATTGATCCCTAATGGCAACCAGGAGAAGTAAAATCAATATTCTGCACCCCATTTTCCAGTCTTTGGGCCTTGTCACACCAGCAGTCAGCTGCAGGGCATCTCTGGGCTTCCGTTGACTGTCTTGTGTTGATTCACCTGATAGAGCATAACACACTGAATCAACTGTCAACGTTTTAAATCCACAGTGGAGGCCGTCGAGGCTGAAAGCTGCTGTGACCAGATGTTTCGTCGTGGGAATCGGTGATTTCACTTATTTTGATCCTTTTTTGCTTATTTTTCATCCACAATTTATTTTCTTTTTCCATGAGCAAGGAACTGTCAACATCAGCGCAGAACAAAGAAAACTAAAATATGTGTTCCCAATTTGACATCAGACTTTATTTGTATTCTGAGCAGAATGTAAACAGATGCAGTGGCCAGTGTGTTTACTTTGTTTTCCCGCAATGCTCCTCTTCATGTAAATAGTGAACTAGTGAATAGTGATTTCCTTCCATTTAGGCATGTTGGCTTTCAAGTGAAACTCTTCACCAGAAGAAGAGAGGTGACTTTTTACCAGCGTTGTTTTAAAAAGTGAGTTTTGTTTGTAATCGCTGAGTTACTGGCAATAAGACACAACCCCCTGGCGATATAATGGTAATGGTTTGTACTCCTGAGCACAAGAAGAAATCCCACTAAAAGCACCTTAATATGATGTATTTGTCACCCATATCAATACAGTTTTCCCACTGGCTGCACTGTTACTGCAGTGCTAATGAAGGGAACGCTCAGTGAACAGCAGGCTCATTAAACTGTGTGTGTAGCAGAAAGAATGGAGTAGAGATGTTGATGATGAAGATAATGTTGTATGGATGTTTCTTGATATGAAGGCTCAATGGTAAAAGGTATAAAAGTAAAGTGAGGTATATTTGCTCCACTCTAGCAGAGATGGTAAATGTGTCCCCATTCACCCCTAATGAGAGCACACTGGCAGTGATGTTAAAGCGTGTGTGTGTGTGTGTGTGTGTGTGTGTGTGTGTGTGTGTGTGTGCGTCTGTGTGTGTGTGTGTGTGCGTGTGTTTCTCAGGGGAATCAGTGGCGCCTTATAGACTGGAAAACCGGCCTGTGTGGGGAACACATTAGAAAATCAGGTTGTCATTGTGTGTTTCATTTTCAGTGCTGGAGTCCAAGTCTTAGGAGAGAAAGATGGAGAGACAAAGGGAGAGAGAGAGAGAGAGAGAGAGTCAGGATGATGGCAGAATCCCATTCATCACAAACTCAGGGATGAATCTAGAGCCTGTTATTTTGCAGCACAGCGACAGAAACAGAACAGAAATGACAATGACCGATACTGGATTCATGTGTGACAGAGATAGAGATGCACACACACACACTGAAGTGTGTGCTGTCAGCATCAGTACCGCAGTTATTCATCAAAGCCTCTCCTCCCTTTCGTCTCTCCCCTCATCTCATGAACACCTCTTCCTCACCACCAGCCCTGTCTCCTAAAAATACATGTTTCCATACAACGAAACTGCAACGAAACTGCATTGATGAACCTCAGATAAGTTTCACATGAGGAGGAGGTCGTGGTGATGGGGAAATAAATGACAGGACTTTCACCCAGAAGACTGCTGTTAGTGTCCAAGTACTTTTGTTTGGTTTGATTTAAATTTACAATGTACATAACAACGTGTTTCAAAGTGATTCAAACTGCGACGGTAATCGGGAAGAATATATTTCCCTCCACACGTAGTGCCATTTAGTAGTATGGGAACGTCATTTTGAAGTAGACCGGGTTTGGCTTGGTTAGGTTTAGGAAAAGAAGTGAGTAGAGTCATTTTCCCATAGACTTCTATACAATCAGACTTCTTTTTGCATAGAGGAGCCGCCCCCTCCTGGCTGTTGGAAAGAATGCAAGTTTAAGGCACTTCCACATTGCCTTCACTTTTCAAACCCGGAGGTTGCCACCTTGGCGCTATAGCCCCATACACACCGCTCCAAATCCAAAGCTTGACAGGCCTGCGGTGCCAAGTTAACTTTAATACAGGCTTAACTGAGGATTGGAGGGTTGAAGAACTGATGAGACGGAGAGATGAGTGTATGCTAAAGAGGGATTTCAGCACCGAGGGTGGGCCCCAAGGGGTTCCCTCGGAATGAGACTGTTTAACTTCCCCATAATTTGATTCACGAGAATATGTCCCAGTAGAGCAAGAATCAGGAAGGATGATTTAATAATAGGCATTGCCATCACCGCCATTATCTACCCCTCATACATAGCAAACAGCTCTAAAATGTAATTCTAAATGATCCGCCACGGCAATATGATGCCGGGGTTCAGGGACTAATCTGATCAAATGAGTCCATCGGGTCTAATCTTACCGGAGATAGAGTCTCTGTAATAGTTTCATCTGCCAATGCGCGGGGATGAAAGTGACTTTAACTCTCCAATACATGACACACATGCTCATACTGTCACACACATGGCTGATATGTCACCTGTGCACCTGAGCCAGCATCGTCTCCCTCCACCGGGCACCTGCACATGTCCTTGTAGCAGGAGAGGGATGCTAAGAAAAGACGTTGACGTCAGAGCAGCATCCGTTTACCTCCCTCTCTCTCTCTCTCTCTCTCTCCTGCTCACACACACTTTCTATATCTCTCTCCCCATCTCTCCGTCCCTCCTAGGACGGTCCCTCTACCTGATGCCAACACTTTAATCGGGACCACTTAAGGAAATAAGCTGCTGCCACTTTCCACTGCAGGGACACGAGTGCAGAACTGCTCTATGAGAACATGCACATTGGAAGAAGACAGTATCCTTTCCATATGCCCTATAATTCCATATTAAGTAGGAGGACACCAACATTCAGTGTGTTGATCCATAATAAAAGTTATGGAGATCATATGGTCAGTTGTAGAAGGTGCCATGCTTTACCTTGAGGGTTAGAAAGACAATGTGCAGTAGCTGGTAATGGATGGATGAGTCAAAGAAACATCACACTCGCCATGTGAATGGAATATAAATGAATGAATATAATTCATTCACCATTATAATGAATATACATTATATTCATATTAATTATATTAATCATATTAATAATTATATTAATATTAATGAATATATTATATACACCAATATAATGAATATTTATTATGAATATAATAAATGAATGAATATAAATGAATAATTGCACCTCTCCCAACACCACTCACTGGTGGACTTAAATTATCTGGATAGCTGAGAGGACTGGAGGAGAGGAAAAACTGAGGGACAACACCACTTCAAAGATGCTGCAGACTCCCTCATTCCCCTGCAGCTTCTGAAGGATTAAGGCCTGTTTGTATCAGCTCCCCTTCAGTTCCTCACGCATCACAGAGAGCTCTTTAGGACAGATGTTTACTGTGACACTCCAAACTCTCCAAACCCCCCGGAAAACAACCCATCAAGAACATTAACTGGTCACTATAAACTCACGCTAAGTAATTGAAGCAATATAATACACTGATTTATCCAATTTGAGGTTAACGTTTGGTTAAAATCTCCTGGTCTTCCTCTGTGTATTGAGTTTGCTCATTTGTGAGTGTTAAGTCAGTATTAAGTGTAATAAAGTGTCATCATTTTCCTTTGTGGGCATCAGTTTTTAGATGTATTCCAGCATAATTAGCTGATTGCTGATTAGTTTACAGTCTAAACAATGTATAATTCTTTCCAATTATTTTTCTGTAAAAACATTATTTAAATAGACAAGGTTGTTACTTTAACTTGTCATTATGTAGTAAATATTAATTGCACACGGTAATGGCTATAGAATAATGGCACCATCGGTGTTTAGATTCCCATTAAGCCTCTCTTTCACAATGCGATTCCGTCTGCAACTGTGTACGATCATCCGAGAAAATGAAGGCTTAATTTACAGCACAAAGGACGTGCGTCAATCGTTGCACATCCAAAACAGGAAGAGGATAGCACATTTATCTCCCCCGGTAGCCATCGGTATCCATCCCCAGTTACTTGAGAGTGTCAATGTAAGTTCTTTCCATTTACAATCCCCGGCAGTGGTTGAAGAGTCAGCCATTGCCACTTAAGATGTGTTTCTCTGTGTGAAACCACTTTTTTCAAACCCAATCATCTAAAATTCCAGAGATAACATTTGTGATATGTACAGACTTAAATATTTTGTTTCAAAAGTGATAAGCAATTCACCAAATATCAATAATCCATAAAAATCTAAGCAGCATTTTTTGTTTTTTTAAAGCCAGTTGCCCTCAACTTGTGTTGCCAATATGACAACCAGATGTGCACAGAGGTGGGCTGTGTGTAGAAAAGAAAACCCGAGACTTTTGACTCAAAAGCCCCCTGGAGATACATCACCACCAAAATATAGCCACAACCAAATATATTCTCAACAAAGATTAGACTAGATTCCATTTGCAATTATGTTCCTTAAAACTCCCAACTGATCACCACAGACACAGTCTGGGAATAACGTATTTGTATTAATGGTTTGAGTTTATGATGAATGTGAGCATGCGTTTGTGTCGAGGTCAAACAACAATCTTCCTCACCTCTGAAGTAGTTTATAAGGGATTCCTCTCGCATCAAATCTGCACATTGTTATCATTGCAGCAAACACATTAACCTCGGAAGGGAGTTCTGCAAAAATATATAAATCTGTGGCCATCACGGCCCACGGAAATAACAGACGAGAACCCACAATGGGTGACCTCGTTTTTGCAAAAGCTGGAGCTGCTGGCACCAGACGTCACTGGAGGAGATTTTGCTCATCTGAACCTTCGTCGAGTGATAAATCCGTCAGCGGCAGAGCAAAGAGATATGACTGTTGACGTCCAAAATCGTTCTCACAACCTTCAGGTGAACACAGTGAGGAGTGGGAGGAGAGCGGCACCTCTGCCTCTTCTCATTGAAATGAACGAGACATCAAGAGGCTTCCGTTAGGAATGTTAACGTGCATCGATCTGTATGAGCAGCTCTTGTCCCCGGGTCCCTGTATGTGTGGACGATGAACGTCAGTCCTCCACACGTCTGCCTAGTTTACTTTAATAAGGTGCATGTACTGTAAGACCCTGCTTCCTGTTTATATTGTGTATATCTTTGTTTTTTTGTCTATAGAGCAGATAGTTCATGTTTTATGGAACAGATGTAGGGCCAATGGTTCATACATATATACATCAGGAATCCTGGTTACATTCCAGACTCAAGGGAATATGTTGGTCAAGGCCGGACAGAATGTGCTGAATGAAAGTTAGAAAATTGATTTAATACATGGACAATATGCTGCTGCAGGCCTTTCCTTTGGTGTTGCACCAATCGTTCCACTTTGCAAATAAGATTTTTAAAGGTGGAGTGTGTAAGATCTGGCCGTTATCTAGAGCTGCAGGTTGCAGATTGCAGCCAACTGACACTGTACATGTGTGCCCAGCGTGTTGGGGAACGTCAGTGGCCGACGCAAAAAATGTGACAGGATCTCTAGAGCCAGTGTTTGGTTTGTCCATTATGGGCGGACTCCCAGAAGAGGACTTTAAAAATGAGTTTAAATGAGTTTAATGAAATTATGTGTGTGCGCTCAAACACACAAGCATGTGGGGGTCTGAGAGAGGAAGTTTAAGCATGAACTCAATTTCATTGACTAATTGTGGTCTCACCCATTCATTTGCGTAATAAAGGTGTACATCATTCAAATGAAACACCCAAAATTAAATGGAAATGTTTCAAATGTATTTTGTGTGTTCAGGTGCTCTGTGTGGACAAAGTCATGGAACCATGACAATCAGATTTAATGAACTATTTATTCAGAGAGAAAACAACAGTAGGGTTAACTGCAGGTGTGTGTGTGTGTGTGTGTGTGTGTGTGTGTGTGTCTCAGAGAGAGAGAGAGAGAGAGAGAGAGAGAGGGAGGGAGAGAGAGAGTCACTAGCTGTGGAGGCACATTGCTCTCTGCAGCACGCCTTTAACGCTCCGCTCCCCTCTCCGCCGTCCCGTCACCAGCAGCTGGACGGAGTCCGCCGGTGGTCCGAGGGCCGTCTCCGAGGCTCCGAAACGAAGGAACGCGGTACCGAAACACCCCCACCCCCCTCGTACCCACACTCCTCCGCTGGCCGCTGTTGTGCGCGCTTCTGCTGCAGCGTCCGAGTTCAGGTGAGCCTCTATCGTCGCGGGCACAACAAGTCCTCTCTCCGGTACCGGGGGATGCTGGCTCCTTCCCGTTAAAATGGAATGGTTATAAATGGGCCGAGCGGGATGTGAAGCCTCGCTAGAAGAAGCAGGAGGATGGCTGAACCGGGATCGTCTGCGGCGGCGGTGGTGCCGCTGCTCCTGCTGGGCTTCCTCTCGGTGTCATCCGTTAACGCCGGTGAGTTTTACCACAGGTAGACGGGGGATGACGTGCCGGCCCATCGAACAGCTGCGCGGCCGCTGTGTTTGTTTATGATGTTTGGGACCAGAGCTGTCTGATCGGACGCATCTAGTAGCCTATATTCTAGTGCAGCGGGTTCCTGACACCACACATCGTTACGGATGAGTTGAGCAGAACGCGTTGTAATGGCTTTATGTAAGTTGCCCTTCCTTAGTTTGGAAGATATTTCTAGAAATAAGTCATTTTTAAATGTTAGCCCTTATTTATCTGTGGTTGGTTTACAACACCTCTGTATTTTTAAGAGACAAAGCTAATATTCCCTTAATTTATATATTTTTTAAAAGATGTTAAAACTCTTAACACTAAAAAAAACTATAGAAGTGTTAGAGGTCAAACAATTACTTGATTGATAGATAGTCAGTCAATTAATCTGCAACAAATGTGAGCATTTGCTGCATTTTATTTGTCATATATGATAGTAAACTGAATATATTTCACTCTTGGACTGCCGGTTCGATGATGTCACCTTCTCCATTAATCAAGACAATAATCAATAGATTACTGTAAACCTTCAGCTTCAACATCCACCAATGTCCTGAAGGGTTATGAAACAGTATTGGATTAAACTAGGATGAGGTATTCCTACTGAAGGCCCAACATACAGCATACAATAATCATGTTATGCACGGTGGAGAACCTCATCTATCTTTCATGGTGTTGCATATTTTTAACCTGCAGCCACTTCAATTCAATGAGAGCATTCATCTCAGACGTAAGATCTCGGTTACATTGCGTCCTGATGATGAGCCGAGAGATGACAGATAGTCCTTTGAGAAGCCGAAGTCTTGGCGATAAGATCATGTGGGATTTATCTCGTCCTCGGGAGATTTGATATTTGGCTTCCCGAGGCTTGAGATTAATGTAGTTTTAAGAGGGAGTTTTGAGATTCCGCTCTTTGGCAGCAAACGGCTGAAGAATGGATGGGAATGCCTCTCTGCTATTGTTTCTGTGTGTGTGTGTGTGTGTGTGTGTGTGTGTGTGAGTGCTGGAAGATACACAGCTAGTCAAACAGGGAGTTGTAGCAATGTATCACACACATACTTAAAACTCTGCATCAACAAACACACACAGAGCCTTTGGGAGCCAATGGCAGATTTGGGCCAACACCAAAACCTCGATGTAACACTCTGGTTTTCTCTGCTGTATTCTGGTGTGTGTGTGTTAGCGCTGGGCAAAGAAACAGGGAGCGCGTTATTCTACCTGTAATGCTAGTATTTAACTCTGCGAACAGGTCGGAGGCCTGATGTTCAATATTTGCACAGGTCGGACAGCGTGACGATCTAATTGGCAAAGATGAGACAAACAGCGGTTCCTGCTGGTAACCTGGAGGGTAAACGGAGAGAACGAGCAGTGTAGCGCCATCGCATCAGTGAGCTGAGAGATGTTAAAATGCTCCATGGAGCTGAAGGAAACTGTTGGTGATAATTATCTTTGGGTTTTCTGAGCGACTTTCACAAAGCAATCTTGTGATTCATTAAAAAAGGGGCGCACACCTGGAGGGGAAGGTTAAAACTGGAAAATGGGTTTGATCTTTAACTAGCATTTACAAAGAAAGACGGTATTAGGCATCGTGTTTTAAGGTTTCGGGTTGTTTGTTCCCATTAAAACAATATCTCATACGTCCACCTGGACTCAAGGATGAACTGATTACATTTGAGGTCACCTCACAAAACACCTTTTTGGCCTTAACTCAATAAATCACATGCTAATTAAGAATTGAATGAACTATTATATCACACAAATGTCTAACGGGATAAAATCATAAAGTGATGATATTTTGGACAGGATATCATGGATGTAAACTTGAACTTGACTGGTTGGCGGAGGCGGTAAATCTAGTTTCTCATAATTCCTCTGATGGAATTCAATTTGTATATGTGCTTGTCCATTTGGAGTATTCTTAGCGTAGCACCTTTCAATGCTAATCCTGTGTGTGTGTGTGTGTGTGTGTGTGTGTGTGTGTGTGTGTGTGTGTGTGTGTGTGTGTGTGTGTGTGTATATATGTGTGTGTGTAGTAATGTCAAGGTCTTGCTCGTCTTTTACAAACCAGGCTCATGGGAAATACAACTCCGCCTCTGTTCATAGAAGACCTTGAGTTGGTCTCAGCTCTCACACAAACACTTTCTCACACACATTACAAATGTTTTGTTTTTTTCTCCACTCTGTGCCATCTTTACAGTTAAGAAAGGGAAAAAAAGTTCAGCAAGGCTGTCATTTAAATTGAATGTGAATTTTTTTTTTTATTAGCCCAAACATTAAAATCAATTTGGGGGCATGACCGAGGAAATACTTCCCCATGAGTCACACTTTAATGAGATGTGTGCGTGGGACAAAGAAGAGCGAGAAGAGAGGAGAAGGTAAAGACAGGGAACTGTGTGTGAGAGAAACACCAAGATGGCTGAGAGAGAGCCTGTTCGAGAGAAACGCCGAGAGACCTGTGTGGTTAATTAGGCCTGGTGTTAATAAAAGCAGAGAGATTAATCTGCAGCAGGAGAAGAGAAGGTTTTAGGGAAGTCGGGGCGATAGAGCAAGAGGAGAGAGTTGAAAGAGAGAGAAAGTGATGCAGAGGGAAAGATATGTGTTCAGCTCTACAGTGTCATATCTTTTTTTATGTATTACAAGGTGTAACAACAGACTATTCATGACCTGTCTCTCTCAATGAATTTGTTTCCTGTGGCCATGCTACATGTGTTTATGTGTGTGTGTGTGCGTCAGACCCCCTGCTGTCAGCTCCGCTCAATGTGACCATCAGAGAGATTGAGGTAAACTCTGCCATGGTCACGTGGGAGATCTTGGAGGGGGACCCCGTCATTGGATTCGCCATCACCCAACAGGTATTTCTATGCATGTCGTGTCTTTAAATTGAGTGTGTGTGTGTCGAGAGAAACTTTGGACAAATGTTTTTTTTTTCAAAGAGAGACACGAAGCAAAGAAACGGCGTGAGGTGAAGGGGACAGGTGCATGCCGGAACATCTAAAAACAACAGGAGGTTCGCTGTAGTTTGGCATGCTGACATGGGCCGCGCTCACCAACACGGTCAATAGCTGCAGCAACAAGCTAACCAGAGGGCAGCTTGTTGAATTTTCTCAGGTGGGATCATCAGCAGGAAATTCAGAGCACCAGAAATCTGCATTTCATAGAGCATGGATCCAAGGAATCTTTGCTAAGAAGTGGAAAACTCTTTTATATCCCCCTGAAGGAGCCGACTGAAGCTGAACTTGTGACTTTAGTTTGAGTGATTCTGATTGCAGATATTGCTACTTTGAGCCCATATTATCCGTTCATGTCAAAGACATTACAAGTCGTCTGTGGTTCCCTCTTGGATTCTTCCTGGCACGTTGGAAGAACTTCAGAAAGATGTAGAATCAAACCCCACTGCAATCTGTGCTTACGCAATATCAGACAGTGGCTTGATGCACCAGTTTAACCCTGACCTGTGACTTCTACTCTGAGGTGGTGCCAAAGAAAAAGAGCATTTTCCCCTGCAGGGATCGATAAAGTATCACATTACATCGAGTGTCCTGGCCCTGATTTCTCTACCTCTGCCCTTCTGTTCCTCGCTTCCTCTGCAGAAAAAGGATGTCCGCATGCTGCGCTTCATCCAGGAAGTGAACACCACCACGCGCTCCTGTGCTCTGTGGGATCTGGACGAGGACACGGAGTACATCGTTCACGTTCAGAGCATCAGCATGGGAGGCAGCAGCCCCCCCAGCGAGCCGGTCCTCTTCAGAACGCCCAAAGAGTCGGAGAAGATGGCGTCCAAGAGCCCAGGTGAGGGACAACAACTCCTTATTTTTCTATTTTTACTTGGTTATTGGTGAATGTTTCACAAAATCTGTACAAATCTGGGTGGAAAATACATTTTAAAAATACAATTCAAAGCACAAACACTCTCTTTTACTTACTGAGAGAAACACTGGCGCTTAATAAGCAGCTCATTTGTCCTGAAGTCCATCTTCACTTACTGTTACTGGAAGCTCTGAGCTGTCAATGCTCTATGAGGAACTCGGGTCCTTGGAGATATAAAATCAGTGCAAAAACCCTTAACCCTTGGTTTGCAAAAAAATCATGCATTGTTTTTTGTTAAAAATCTGCAAAAGCTAAACACAACGATGAGCCTGACATCAACAGAAAAAGCACACAGATACAGAAGTGATCACGCATTACATAACACAGGAGCACTCAGAGAGAATAAACAAACATTCTGCTTCTCTGTGACACACACAAACCTACACGTGCAGATTCAGACATATATCTACACACATGTACCTGAACATACACGCACATATTTTAAAAGCAGCTTTTAACGCGAGGCAATAACCCAGCGGAGTACTGTTTCAATTGCATTTCAATGCTTTGTCACGACAAAGAAAACGGTTATTTGACAATCTGATCCAAATGAAAGGCAGGTTGTCTTCGTGAGAACCCCCACCACCACCACCACACCTCCCATACAACGCACCGTTCTAATTCTCAAATGCAGAGGCTGCTGTTATCTGGAGCGGCTGGCTGCACTTCCAATTTTATCATGTCCGACCCAGTTACGCTGCCGAGAGCAGCTGCTTCAGAGGGACACGGAAAAATGCTAAATGCTCATCAGAAGCAAGGTGATAAGGAAACGGGAGACATTAGGGACCGTTCGGGTGGTGCAAGACGGGGAGGCACGTCAAGTCATTTTTCGGCAGTGGGGAAGGACTTCCGTTTTTTTATTTTGGCATGCAACCTTAACTTACCATCCTTCATAACTGGCATGCAGAGGAGTGCTCATATTCTTCACAGTCCCGACAGGAAAGACACCTGCTCCTCCAAACGTTTCAGATTCCGAGCGGCTGTCAATACCCAGAATGCAGTTTGGTGCACAGGGAACCAACTGGACCTATTCACCTGTAAAAAATAATTGCACTTTATTTCAAAGGCTGCCGTGCCAACTGATATTATTCTGGCCGCTGCCGCCTTCTGTTGTGTATGTTACGGTTTATTTGGGAAAACAGTCATTATGCGCATGTCGCTGATGTTGGCTATGTGTGGTGTGTGTACGTGTGTTACGTGTAGGCTGATTACATTTTGTTAGTCTGTCTTGTGTGGTAGGAAGGGTGGAGGATCTGCATTTCATTTTGGTGATAACTCTCACTCCCTCCGCGCTGTTTGCTCGTTGCATCGACTGGACTAAGTTAGCGTCTTATTTCAGATTCAGAGCTGGAATTGTCACAGGTAACTTCTGCAGTATTATAGGAGAGGACGAAGTGAGTTGAGCTGGTAGTTAGTTTGCCTGACAGTGTGTGTGTGTGGGGGGGGGGGGGGGGGGGGGGGGGGTCAGAGGGCCATGGATTAAGAGTTTTTTCCAATACTCCTTACCTTAGCTGTGAAAATAATAAAAATATTATTTATGGTAAAGGTGGGGTTGTGCAAATATGATTTTAAGACTCAATGCTAGACCGGAATATTTGTCATGTTAGCTGTATTTTCCATTAGCGGTTCAATTCGTCTTGATGTTGAGGGGCTGACTTGTTTTGTTTTCTCAAACTTTGACTGAAGTTCCCCGTGTGCAAACAGTGTGTGTGTGCGTGCGTGTGTTTCATTGATTCATTAGCTGCTGATTAAATCTCCTAGCCATTACTTCTCTCCTCCCTCTTCTAAGCAGGTATTAATCAACCCGACACCCTTTAGTATCTGCAGGCGCAATGCAACACGACACACAACTGTCTGTGTTCCTACCTGTCTGTTGATGTGTCTGTTCATCTCTCTGTCTGAAGCTCATATCCAACAACAGCAAAATATTGCACCGAAGTTTTCATAATGTAGGAAAATCTTTGATGGCTAGCGTCAAGGTGTAATTACGTTATACAAGGAGCTGCAAAATCTGCAGTTTTGTAAATCAATCTCTGACAGCAGTGAAATATTACTGAGACTCCTCAGTGTCGGAACGGTTTCCACCTTTAATTTATCTCTGACAGTGGTGCAGCAGCAGCATGCTGCCAGTATTCACATGCTGTACAGTGTGGAAGATTCCCAGCACAACCAGGGAGCTCTGTCAGGCACACTCAATTGCTAGATAATTTTATTTGGCTTGATGTTTTCGACATAGAACAAAGAACAGATGCTTTGGCTTTACAATCATTTCCAAATATGCCCGTACGGTTTACACACCTGTAAATAGGAGTAAAAGACCTCATGTATTGGGGGGGGGGGGGGGGGGCAGTGATCAATGCCAAGAAACTCAAAGTAGGCGTTCGTGAAGAAGATCCGTCCCGGGGATGTGGGTGCGATGAGAGAGGGTGGATGAGTGGAAACCCACAAGTATAATGACTTATCTTTCACGTAACTTCTGCAGTGAAGTAACGACACTTCTGTAGTTATTTTGAACCCAAACCATCTTGCGATCTTTTCCTAAACTTAACCAAGTAGTTTAGTTGCCTAAACGCAGCAGGGACTGATCAGTCATGTTGCTAAACCGTTTTATGCAGATACATTGACTCATTGCTTTACTTTCCTTATTCAGTCCAGCTCCATCAAAGGTGTCTTTAAACAACTTCAAATCATCCACCCACATGTCACATCTTTTGCATTTATCACGTTTAGAGATAGAAAAGGAGACATTGTGGATCAACAAGCCATCAGAAGTTAGCTTCTAGCCTCGCAACCTCAGCTGCACAGTTCACACATCGAAGCTAGGTGACTCCTGAATATAGGCGTACTTGTGGCTGACGTAAGCGCTACGTGAATAAGTCAACGTTGGGAGTTACTGGGACCATGGTGACTATACACCCGTAGTCGGCAGGCCTCCATATCCGAGAGATGTATAGACGTCAACTTACAGCTTCATGTCAAACCCACCAACCCAAGCTTATCTTATTCAGAGGTCCGCCCTCACAACAGAAACATGTAATTTGCTATTACCAACTTCATACTCCCCTCTGTATTACCAACTTCATACTCCCCTCTGTATTACTAACTTCACGCTCCCCTCTGTATTACCAACTTCACGCTCCCCTCTGTATTACCAACTTCACGCTCCCCTCTGTATTACCAACTTCACGCTCCCCTCTGTATTACCAACTTCACGCTCCCCTCTGTATTACCAACTTCATACTCCCCTCTGTATTACCAACTTCATACTCCCCTCTGTATTACCAACTTCACACTCCCCTCTGTATTACCAACTTCACACTCCCCTCTGTATTACCAACTTCACACTCCCCTCTGTATTACCAACTTCATACTCCCCTCTGTATTACCAACTTCATACTCCCCTCTGTATTACCAACTTCACACTCCCCTCTGTATTACCAACTTCACACTCCCCTCTGTATTACCAACTTCATACTCCCCTCTGTATTACCAACTTCATACTCCCCTCTGTATTACCAACTTCATACTCCCCTCTGTATTACCAACTTCACACTCCCCTCTGTATTACCAACTTCACACTCCCCTCTGTATTACCAACTTCACGCTCCCCTCTGTATTACCAACTTCACGCTCCCCTCTGTATTACCAACTTCACACTCCCCTCTGTATTACCAACTTCATACTCCCCTCTGTATTACCAACTTCACACTCCCCTCTGTATTACCAACTTCACGCTCCCCTCTGTATTACCAACTTCACGCTCCCCTCTGTATTACTAACTTCATACTCCCCTCTGTATTACCAACTTCATACTCCCCTCTGTATTACCAACTTCATACTCCCCTCTGTATTACCAACTTCACACTCCCCTCTGTATTACCAACTTCACACTCCCCTCTGTATTACCAACTTCATACTCCCCTCTGTATTACCAACTTCACACTCCCCTCTGTATTACCAACTTCATACTCCCCTCTGTATTACCAACTTCATACTCCCCTCTGTATTACCAACTTCATACTCCCCTCTGTATTACCAACTTCACACTCCCCTCTGTATTACCAACTTCACACTCCCCTCTGTATTACCAACTTCATACTCCCCTCTGTATTACCAACTTCACACTCCCCTCTGTATTACCAACTTCACGCTCCCCTCTGTATTACTAACTTCACGCTCCCCTCTGTATTACCAACTTCATACTCCCCTCTGTATTACCAACTTCATACTCCCCTCTGTATTACCAACTTCACACTCCCCTCTGTATTACCAACTTCACACTCCCCTCTGTATTACCAACTTCATACTCCCCTCTGTATTACCAACTTCATACTCCCCTCTGTATTACCAACTTCACACTCCCCTCTGTATTACCAACTTCATACTCCCCTCTGTATTACCAACTTCACACTCCCCTCTGTATTACCAACTTCACACTCCCCTCTGTATTACCAACTTCATACTCCCCTCTGTATTACCAACTTCATACTCCCCTCTGTATTACCAACTTCACACTCCCCTCTGTATTACCAACTTCATACTCCCCTCTGTATTACCAACTTCACACTCCCCTCTGTATTACCAACTTCACACTCCCCTCTGTATTACCAACTTCATACTCCCCTCTGTATTACCAACTTCATACTCCCCTCTGTATTACCAACTTCATACTCCCCTCTGTATTACTAACTTCACGCTCCCCTCTGTATTACCAGCTTCACACTCCCCTCTGTATTACCAACTTCATACTCCCCTCTGTATTACCAACTTCATACTCCCCTCTGTATTACCAACTTCATACTCCCCTCTGTATTACCAACTTCATACTCCCCTCTGTATTACCAACTTCATACTCCCCTCTGTATTACCAACTTCACACTCCCCTCTGTATTACCAACTTCACACTCCCCTCTGTATTACCAACTTCATACTCCCCTCTGTATTACCAGCTTCATACTCCCCTCTGTATTACCAACTTCACACTCCCCTCTGTATTACCAACTTCATACTCCCCTCTGTATTACCAACTTCATACTCCCCTCTGTATTACTAACTTCACGCTCCCCTCTGTATTACCAGCTTCATACTCCCCTCTGTATTACCAACTTCATACTCCCCTCTGTATTACCAACTTCATACTCCCCTCTGTATTACCAACTTCACACTCCCCTCTGTATTACCAACTTCACACTCCCCTCTGTATTACCAACTTCATACTCCCCTCTGTATTACCAACTTCATACTCCCCTCTGTATTACCAACTTCACACTCCCCTCTGTATTACCAACTTCACACTCCCCTCTGTATTACCAACTTCATACTCCCCTCTGTATTACCAACTTCATACTCCCCTCTGTATTACCAACTTCATACTCCCCTCTGTATTACCAACTTCACACTCCCCTCTGTATTACCAACTTCACGCTCCCCTCTGTATTACCAACTTCACGCTCCCCTCTGTATTACCAACTTCACGCTCCCCTCTGTATTACCAACTTCACGCTCCCCTCTGTATTACCAACTTCATACTCCCCTCTGTATTACCAACTTCACACTCCCCTCTGTATTACCAACTTCACGCTCCCCTCTGTATTACCAACTTCACGCTCCCCTCTGTATTACTAACTTCATACTCCCCTCTGTATTACCAACTTCATACTCCCCTCTGTATTACCAACTTCATACTCCCCTCTGTATTACCAACTTCACACTCCCCTCTGTATTACCAACTTCACACTCCCCTCTGTATTACCAACTTCATACTCCCCTCTGTATTACCAACTTCACACTCCCCTCTGTATTACCAACTTCATACTCCCCTCTGTATTACCAACTTCATACTCCCCTCTGTATTACCAACTTCATACTCCCCTCTGTATTACCAACTTCACACTCCCCTCTGTATTACCAACTTCACACTCCCCTCTGTATTACCAACTTCATACTCCCCTCTGTATTACCAACTTCATACTCCCCTCTGTATTACCAACTTCACGCTCCCCTCTGTATTACCAACTTCACGCTCCCCTCTGTATTACTAACTTCACGCTCCCCTCTGTATTACCAACTTCATACTCCCCTCTGTATTACCAACTTCATACTCCCCTCTGTATTACCAACTTCACACTCCCCTCTGTATTACCAACTTCACACTCCCCTCTGTATTACCAACTTCATACTCCCCTCTGTATTACCAACTTCATACTCCCCTCTGTATTACCAACTTCACACTCCCCTCTGTATTACCAACTTCATACTCCCCTCTGTATTACCAACTTCACACTCCCCTCTGTATTACCAACTTCACACTCCCCTCTGTATTACCAACTTCATACTCCCCTCTGTATTACCAACTTCACACTCCCCTCTGTATTACCAACTTCACACTCCCCTCTGTATTACCAACTTCATACTCCCCTCTGTATTACCAACTTCACACTCCCCTCTGTATTACCAACTTCACACTCCCCTCTGTATTACCAACTTCACACTCCCCTCTGTATTACCAACTTCATACTCCCCTCTGTATTACCAACTTCATACTCCCCTCTGTATTACCAACTTCACACTCCCCTCTGTATTACTAACTTCACGCTCCCCTCTGTATTACCAGCTTCATACTCCCCTCTGTATTACCAACTTCATACTCCCCTCTGTATTACCAACTTCATACTCCCCTCTGTATTACCAACTTCATACTCCCCTCTGTATTACCAACTTCATACTCCCCTCTGTATTACCAACTTCATACTCCCCTCTGTATTACCAACTTCACACTCCCCTCTGTATTACCAACTTCACACTCCCCTCTGTATTACCAACTTCATACTCCCCTCTGTATTACCAGCTTCATACTCCCCTCTGTATTACCAACTTCACACTCCCCTCTGTATTACCAACTTCATACTCCCCTCTGTATTACCAACTTCATACTCCCCTCTGTATTACTAACTTCACGCTCCCCTCTGTATTACCAGCTTCATACTCCCCTCTGTATTACCAACTTCATACTCCCCTCTGTATTACCAACTTCATACTCCCCTCTGTATTACCAACTTCATACTCCCCTCTGTATTACCAACTTCACACTCCCCTCTGTATTACCAACTTCACACTCCCCTCTGTATTACTAACTTCACACTCCCCTCTGTATTACTAACTTCACACTCCCCTCTGTATTACCAACTTCACACTCCCCTCTGTATTACCAACTTCACACTCCCCTCTGTATTACCAACTTCATACTCCCCTCTGTATTACCAACTTCACACTCCCCTCTGTATTACCAACTTCACACTCCCCTCTGTATTACTAACTTCACACTCCCCTCTGTATTACTAACTTCATACTCCCCTCTGTATTACCAACTTCACACTCCCCTCTGTATTACCAACTTCACACTCCCCTCTGTATTACTAACTTCACGCTCCCCTCTGTATTACTAACTTCACGCTCCCCTCTGTATTACTAACTTCACGCTCCCCTCTGTATTACTAACTTCCCACTCCCCTCTGTATTACCATCTTCATGCTCCCCTTCTGTCGAGCCTGTGGCCTCAGCTTCAGCGCAGAATGATCACCATGGCAACAAGAGATTCGGAGAGCCAGCCTGACGACGGGAGCTTCGTCTTTTCTCGACTCGTCCAGACAAGATAGGCGAGACGGGGAAAACTCAACCCATATACCTTTCATTCTGTCGTTCTGTCGTTCTTGTGGTTTACCCTCAATATTCTGAAACAAAATCGGCAAACGTGACTTTGAATGAGGTTTTCTTACTTCTGGAAAATAACCCGGAGCGTGATTAAAGATTTAGACTCTTTGAAATGCTTCAGAGGTTTGTTGGTGTTGTTCTTCAGCTGCAGCCTGGATGTTGACTTAATGTTTAAATCTGCTCTCCTGGTGAAATACGGGAGAGTCATCTGCATGGGCTGTGCCAAATCATGATTAATGCGCCGCGTATCCATAAAAAACATTATTTTCCAGTTGACTAACTTACAGTTTAATAATGTTTTTTTACTTCTAAATGTAAGAACAAAATTAAATGAAATACCATTTTATACTTACAGGGTTTTGCTGCCAAATGGGTATTTTATTGCATTGAGATTTTATTGACTGTGGCAATTCCTTAACTGCAGCAGTAAGCTGTTCTAGTAAAAATAATGCTGTATTTACAGTTTTATAGTTTCAAGGCCAACCCCCTTCACCTAGCTCCGTAGACCCCTCTTAAAAAGCAAAGACATCTAAATGACCGTGAATCATGCAACCCCTTTGATATCATACAGCGCTATGCCAGGCAAATCACCAGTTTGACCACACAGAGAATGAGAGGTTCACTCTGTTCAAAACATTCACGTTGTGACTGGTGTAATGCTGCAGCTGCCTGTCAGTAAGAGAACCACAGTGAGTGATGGGGTTTGGGATCCTGCCCTCTCTCTGCCTCCGTAGACCTCTGCTCTCAATTAACTTTAATCACAACGGACCAGAGTGGAAAATGTACACCAGGCGGCTTCTCTGCTCTCCCGTCGCCCCGCTTTATTCTTTTATCTTTCCTTGCAGACTTTTCAGAGTGATGCCAATTTCACATTCTCTCTTTGGGACAATGAATCGCAGTGTGAAACTATGTTGACTGTGAGTGTGTGTGTGTGTGCGTGTGTGTGTGTGTGTGTGTGTGTGTGTGTGTGTGTGTGTGTGTGTGTGTGTGTGTGTGTGTGTTCTCTCTCCAGACGAGGTGACGATGGAGGAGGTTGGTCAGGCTGCTCAGCTGAGGGCTGGAGAGCTCATCATCATTGTAGTGGTGCTCATCATGTGGGCAGGTAATCTTCCTCTTCAGAAACGCACATTTATCACTGCGGACCTTGTAGGGATACACTGTCTTTGGAGCAAATAAGCTCTGTGACTGAGGGTCTGTGAAGAGACAAACACACCGGCGGTGGAGTCATCGGTCTCTCCGATGACTCCACGGACAAACGGACAAAATGGTGTGCAACAGATATACATGATTGAAAGGCAGAAGCATATGTAATATTTGTCATTACTGGCCCTTGAAAATACAAAAAACTTTTCTATATCGCCTGCTGGAAATATAGTGTTTGATTCATGTGCCAAATTTCAAGGGCTCTAACATCATAAGAATCGTTCGAGGTTGTAATGGAAGAAGAAGAGGTGTTTTAATCTTTAAAAAAAACATTTCATTTCAGGGTCTAAGGTTGAACTTTACCCCTAAAACCAGCAAATATGCTCAGTCTGTCAGTAAACTGAATTACTCCCATAAACTCGAGAAATGTTAAAGCGAATACTTCTTTCCAGCTTCAGAAGCTTTGACTCCCACATGTTTAAAGAATATATTGATGCCAGTCAGAGAGGGTCACCTATAGCTTTCTGTTACATTCACATAAAAGCTTACTGTTTTCCCCCAATGGGAATGTTAACTGGTCTAAGGATAAATAATAAGGACACTTTATTCCAGGGCTTGCTTCACATGAGTGCGTGGCCACTTGCAAAGTCACATTTACATCATGACAACATAGACTAATCTTTGCATCTTTACAACAACAAAAAATATCTTTATTACAAGACTGTGGCTGCTTCCTATTTAAGCCTCCCAGTCATTAGCTCCGTGCATCTCAGCATTGTTTTACTGAAGAACACAGCTATAAATATATCTTCCTTAACCCACTTCACCAAGTGTAATGAGATACAAATATGGCCCAAATACTGTACATGGCATATACATTAACGGCAAGCGGCTTGGATCTCCCGTGAGAGGACGAGACGCTGAGATTCAAAGAGAGTTGGAGAGGGAGGGAAAAGAGAGAACATCTGAGTCTCGAGAAGAGAACAAAAGAGGGCAGGATGGTGAAAAAGACTGATGGTGAATTGTGCTCTTCAGCTTTTAATTGGGCCTGGTGGGGGATATCACAGTGAGATACTCCACCTTGCCCTTTGGTATTGCAGTGATCAGATGAGTCTGACACAAGCAGATGAGCCGAGACTGAAGCCCGTTCAGGCCAGATTTCCTCCCTGCCTGCCCGCGCTCCTTCCGCCGTCATGAATTATTCTCTTTCTTCTTTTTTTTTATGCTTGTTCTCTATCGCTCTCAGCATCTACAACTCCTCTGCTACGTTTTTAATCTTCACGACTGAAGGCGGGCCTCAAATTGGCTATCTTGTCATCAGGTTCATATCTTCGTCTGTACGTTTCACCGTATTCTGTTTCTCTCACTTCAGGTTTGCTTTATTGACACATCAAAGACAGTTGATAAATAGAGATAAATTGCTACATATCATCACTTCCTCAGTGAAAAACAAAGAACCGTTATAAAGGGAGGGCTGCAAATGAAAACAGCAGTATAGTAGCTTTAAATGCTTCTTTTACAAGCTTGACAGCAAATTTACAGTGTTTAATGCAAAAACTGTGTTGAAATTGGCAAATCTATTTCCATCCAATATCAATGTCATGGAACTGCAGATGAGAAACATTATTCTCAGTACATTTTAAGATAGATTGTCCATGTGAAAAGTTGCGATTGAATTTGAAAATATGTGATTTAATGCAGTTAATTTAGAGCTAAGAAGCTTCGATAAATGGCTCTTCTATTTCTGATCTTTAAAGGAATACTGTGACATTTTTGGAGACACGGTTATTCCCTCTCTTGCGAATGGTTAGATGAGAAGCTCGGTACCATCTGTGTCAAACTATTCCTTTAGCTTGATCAGCTAAAATCACATGTTTTTATCTATCCCAGGGGTGATCGTTCTGTTTTGTCGTCAGTACGACATCATTAAAGACAACGAGCCCAACAACAACAAGGACAAAGCCAAGAACTCCTCGGAGTGCAGTACTCCAGAGCACCCACGGGGGGGGCTACTGCGCAGCAACGTCTGAGACCAGCCCTGCATAGCCTTGTGCAATAACCAACTCCTCGAACCTCAGGACAGGTGAGGAACAGGACATTGACTGTCATCTTATGTAATACCTCATATTCTAACCTTTTTTTTGTCTGTGCTCCATGTTGTTCTATTGCTTCTGCAACAACCTAAAGGTCAAACGCGAACAACACATATAACACTCTTTCATGGGCATCCAGTTTTGTAATGAGTCTGCTGGAAACAATAAGTAAGCGAGATAAAGACTTTTCAGCCAACTCAGGTACTTAAGAGTTAATTAGCTAGTTAGCTCTAGCGCAGTGGTTCTCAACTGGTCTGGCTGCGGGACCCATATATATATATATATATAATTTGGGTATATCTATATTCAAGAAGTCTAGTAGTAGTAACGCCTCTGTGTAGTAAACAACTGTCAAATCAAATAAAGAAAGTACACATCAATTATATAGTTCTTTCAGGGTGGAGTGAAAAAGCCATAATATTATATTTTTCTCATCTTCTAAAAAGAGAAATTAGTGTTTGACTGGACAGACTCATATAGGTGAATTCTTCAGAGTCTCATGACTCTGGTCTCTCCGGCCATTTCTCTCTTTTGGAGATCGTCCTATGATTTGACTTTCACGACTCACACCTCAATAAATAGTCCTGCTCATATGTCCTCGTCTCTCCCCCATGTGTCACGGTGTGTGTACATCTCACTCAAGTCAGGAAACTTGTCAGAATACCCATTTTTCATTGGCTGAGCTTCATCACCTGATGTGATTCACAACGCATTGGTCGGTGTCTTTCCTGCACCGCTGAACAAGTGCCGTAAATGCTGGAATAATTCCGCTGCATAAAAAATGCCCTTATTTTTAGTTTTTTTTTTTTTTGTCAGGCAAACCCACCAGTTGAGAATCACTGCTCTAGCAGATAACAACAGTTGATGTTTCGGTCAGGGATCCTCGTTTGGAATTCAGAAGCCTGCTTTTAAGTAGTAAATCTGCCACTATTACACTGCAGTTTCTGCAGTGCTAAAATGGAAAGCTTAACAGGTGTAGCAACAGTAGACAAATCAAACACTTTTAATTCTGTCGATGTTTGGCCTGGTAGGTGCTTTTGTTTCCTCATGATATCTGAACTCTTCCTGTCCTTGTATCTCTCATTAAGTTCGGTAAATGTGTTTCCTCCAGACCCTGAGACCAACAGAAAGCCATTCTCAGACCCCATCATACCGAAGGGGCGATAAACCATGACAGAGACTCTTCTCTACACAAGGAAGAACTCTGCAAAAACAACGGACACGAGTCTGAACTTTCAGAATCAAAGGAGGGAAACAGAGGAGGACGAAGCTACTTTTACCTTTGTTGTGACCAAAAACTGGACTGTTAGCCTACTTTGAGTGGACAGTCAATATAGAGACATAACACGGCTGTCACTCAAAGCATAGGAGGGGACATCATTTCCTCTTCACAACAACTGCTTGATTCATGCGTTCTGGATACTCTCCATCAGTGGCATCGAATCCCAGGAGCGGATCATCAATCATGAATGTCTGAGTATTTATTTCTTTTAGTCCACTTCTGGTTTATATCACTGGTAAGAGATGGTAGAACTGTAAGTTGCCTCGCAAGAATAGCTGGTCTTTCAGGTCCAGGTATCGGTCGGCACACAACTAAACAAGCTGAGCTCTGTTTTCAATCCCTCCATCCGCATTCCCTCCTTTCTGTCTTTATTACAGCCCTTTGTGTAGCAGCTCATCCGTCTCCCTGTCTTTCCGTGTCGGTGTCTCTCTAATAAGCACATTGACGTTTGGTGCTCCTCCTATTGTGATTGTTTGAGCCCTCACAATCCCGGTCTTGATTGCGGTGTCATTTTTGTTCTTGGGTCAGAAATATTGCACGCTGAGTCTTGTCTCCTGCCATCGGTTGAATGATGCATCTGTTGTTCTGTCCTCTCTTGAACTGGTACCTTAACGCCCTTGTCAGTTCGGGGGATAAAAATGTGACACTTTTTTACTGCACACCATATTTTCCTTACGCGAGTTGGATGACATCGTCTGAATACAGCCGTGATTCAGACAAAGTTCAAGGATTGACCAGGCACTCTCTTATCGCCACTTAACTCCACGTCAACATTATACAACAACTTCCAGGTTTGATGATTAGAAGTTAGCTTCAGTGTCAAACTTTGAAAAGATTGGCATGGCTGGAAAAATGACAGATTTAGGTTCACATTGAGGTATATTGTTCATCACTGCATATTCAGCACCATATGCTATCTGTGGGCTACAACAGGATGCGCAGGGAATAAGGACGGAGACATGCGGGGCATCATTCCTAATGAAATGAATACACCAGGCGACATTTGGCTGGGTTTCCACTCTTGTTTTGGCTGGAGAACAGCAGGGATGCCAGGCTGTCGAAGCACACAGATAATCCACTGGGCTTTTGAAATGTAAACCGTTTTCTCTCAGATCCCCTCTCAAAGTATCATTACAATGCAAGGCTATAATGGGATGGAGGGGGAAAAAATGCATAAAATCCAGGTGTAAATTCACTAAAGACCCACTGTGGAGTTGATCGCCGAAACTGCCAGCAGCTTGGGAGAACAATTACAACTTGCATAATTTTGTCATCTACATGCCGAGAGATGAGATTCTTATCTTTTCAGTCATTGTGTCCGTGGACATAGGGGTGTAATAACTAATAATATTCCATATTTCCATTCAAAATCTAACGAAAAGACCAAAATCAAAAGTGAATTGATCCTTCTGTTATAACAAGTGTTGTCTGTTTTGCCAAACCTAATAAGTAGGTTATTGCTCCGTGTCATAGAGCTCCATTGTTTTTAAACTATTTTAAAGACACCAATGAGCAATGACCAAACCAGTTGATGGAAAAACACCTCATTTGCATTCGCAAAATTCGCTTGACAATTGAATGTAAACACGGCTAGTGTCACATTTCTTCATTGCTATGAACATGCAGATTATTTTAAGTGGGCTTACAGGGCCACAGACAGGCTAGGGAAGTGGGAAAGTACTGAGAGACGGACTAACAAGTTTTGGTCTTTTCATGAAAAAAAAGAAAAAAGTAGAACAATGGTAACCTAATGGATAGATTATTCAATGAGGGGAAATCATTATTACTTGCAGCACACTGGACTTCATCAGAATTATCCAGCTAAAGATAAAGCGTCATTGTCTTCTTCCTGCTTCCCGATTAATTAAGATGTGTTATCCACATAATTGCAAATGTGTCGGACCCGGACCCCTGAACACTGACGCTCACCAGCACAGAAAAGTCAGACGGAACATCGCCACGGAGCTGAACTCGGCACACTTGCTGAGCCGCATTAGAGATAATGAGTGAATGTCTGAATGCCTCGCTGGGTCGAGATGACTGCTAATCAGCACCACGTACACACATGCTGGATTTCACACAATGCCTTGCCTACTTAAATACGTCCCCGTGCTGAGAGAGTCAGACATTACTTTCTCATCTCAATCGTCGGTTGTGCCAGCACACCGTATCTTTCACCCTCTCCCTCCGTTATCAGCCTCTCTCTTTCCTCCTCTATCTCCATTCTCCCATTTATGACTTTCCCCTCACTCTCTATCCCTCTGTCGCAGTGCTCTCTTTCTCGTCTATCGCTCCATCCCTTCCCGGGTTTCTCCCCTTCACCGGTCTTGTCCTCACTTCTCTCACCTCCCAGCTTCCCTCTCCCCAGTTTCTCATTATTTCCACGCTCAGACTCCCGTTAGCCGCTTTCTCCCTCCACGCATCAGCTCTTCTCTCTCTCATTCGGGACCCGGCTCGCTGCCTATCCCTCGCTCCTCCGTTCATTTATCACCTGTTTTTGCTTCAGGTCGGCCTGGATGGACGCTTCACCTGGTAAACGAGAGAGGTGGAATAGAGTAAAGGGAAGAGGAGAAACAAAGAATCAGCAATAGGAAAGATAAGAGATAAGATAAGTAAGGAAGAGGAAGCACTTTATTTACACTAATAATAAGCACAAGGTGGAGTTTTATAAATGATTTTTAAAGGCATTGGAACAAGATTTGACACAAAACTGTGACTTGTTCGCTTAAGTCCACCCCTGAACATGTGGAAGCATGGAGCCGGCATTGGATGTTCTGCACTTGTTTTAAGACGAGTCAGCTGGAAACATATAAAAGTAAGCCAGAGAGCGCGTTTCAATCAACTCATGGATCTAACGTTTAAAACTACTACAGATGTTGAGTGGCAATCTGCCACCATTTTTACTATAAACTGCATACATGTCGTACAAGAACAGACAGCTTGACTACTGCAAATTAGATTGGGTGGAGCTTAGCGAAACGTCCATTGGAAAACATTTAAGTGTTTAAAATGAACAGTTGCAGTGATCCTATATGTGTACCCCAGGGTAACGTGACATCACCTTTTGGTGTGGTTCTTGTAAAACAAATGCATCTAGAGGGAAAAGAGATTAAAAACAGGACTGTGTAGAATGAATAAGTGACTCCAGTGGTGGTCTGTTAACTCAAAGGCTGGTTTACGAGAGAAATCCATCTGAAGTAAAGAAAGAAAGAACCCGCACACAAGCAGAGAGAGAGAGACCTTTTTGAAGCATATGATACTTGAAGTGGGGCATCGTGGCTGGAGAGTGGAACGCGGCAGAATTAAAGAACAAGCGCGTCCGACGAAGTAGACACTTTGATTTGAATGTCAAGGTTTTTTCAAGGGGAGTGTAGCTGGTGGCCGTTAGAAGCTGGAGTCAGAGTGGTTGTTGTTGCTCCCGTCGGCACAGGTGGGCCGGGTGAAAGCAGGGAAAGACTCGTGGCTGTGATGCATTTAGTCTCTTTCTGTGATGAAGAAGAAAAACAGAACAAGGACCCGATTCTCGATTCTTCACATGTACACATACTTTCCTTTCCATTGTTCTCCTCGATTATTATGTATAGAAACCCTCCCAGCATTTCTTTCTGACATCTGATACGTAACGTTTTCCAAAACCATTGAGCTTCACTACCAGCTGAGAAAGCAGCCAGGATTAGACCTCCTCTCAGCTCCCTTTATTCCATTCTTGCCACAACTATTTCTGTCACTTTTCATATAAATGACCAAGTGCAACAATTTCAATGTCTTCCGGGGGCTCAAGTGTAGCGTTTCATAACAACTCTTCCAATTTCTGACGTGATCAGACAACACGTCGTACGAACTAGTTTGATCGAGTATACTTTAGCCCTGACTCTTAACATTTACTCTTTAAAAAGAGCAGGTCACAAATTTGGAGGATGTGCTTGTTTGCCAAATGTAGTCAGTTGTGAATAAGGCTGGCAGTTTCCCTTTGTTTCCTGTCTTTGTGCTAAGCTAGGCTAGCCTGGTTCCAGACCTCTGAATCACTGCACACAACTCTGATCTGCTTCAAACAGGTGAGGTGTTGTTCCATCACCTCTGGTTGGATCCCATTAGAGCTTGTAGGAAAATGTTTTTTAAAAAGCTAAGTAGCTACTTCCATGAAAAATAGCAAAATAATAATGGCGACAGAAATGTCAACAAGCAATAATGATGATTTATGCAGCTGCACAAGTTTTTAAGTAAGTAAACTAATAAACTAACAACTCTTGAATTTAATGCTGCTACATGGACTGAGACTGACATAGCAGGGCGGATAAACTTCATCATCATTCAAACAAAACAAGATATCCAACAACAAATCAGCCAACATGAACACAATGACAAGCTCAATGAATGATGGGAAACTAAATGGCGATTCAGTCTGATTATCGGGCTGCGCTTAACCATGTCCAGAACTTATTGTTGTTTTGAAAAGGGATTGTCTCACCTGTCAAGAGTTTGAAGTCCTTTAACTATTGACATCACGCTGTCTGAAAGTAACGGCTGCATCCTGTGATGTCTTTGGAAAACAGAGTCGCGCTGTTGAACATCTTGTCTCAAACATGACACGGTGAACTTTTCTAAATTTCTCATTCAACTGTGTTTCATGGGGGTGAACAGTATCTGGATCATTGGACATTAATCTGATGTAGTGGGCGATTAAAGTACGGACGTGCCTAAGAACCGTAATGCTATTGAACCTGAAGTGGTAATTGTCCTGTATCGGGTCTAATCCAAGCACACACTTAAACTCTCACTGGGGCACCAAGTCCATTCTCCCGCTGGCCGCGGTCCAAACTGACACATTTTTGGGAAGCAGCAGAAGGCAGACCTGAGCCAGACAGCTCTGTCTATCTGAGGGCTGCAGGGGGCGACTCGACAGCTGCTCAAGGTGAACATCCAACGAGGCATGTGCGGGTACGGGGACTGGGAGAGAGGGACCTAAAGACGGGGGAAGATGAGTCAGAGAATCCGAGGGAATAAAATTGGAAGTGACAGACAGAGCGAAAGAGAGAGAAAGAGAGGATCAGTATGCTCAGTGGGGTTCGGAGTGTCAAAGCTCCAAGTTCAGTCCTGAGTGATGAGCTGTTTCAATGTGAACAGAGGTGTTGGTGCGTTGTGGGAAAAACCTGTGGGGTTCATCATTCAAGCAAATATGAAAGGAATGTATTTGGAAAGCATAAAGGGAAACATACAAATGGTGTACACAAGACATGAAATGTCACTGGCCAAATAATATCTACTCAAAAGCAACTTTACCATCAGTTATAGGTTTTAGTGAATTAACACCCCTGGATTTTATTTCAAACAAATGCCTGCATTTACACTCCCTCCAAAGTACGATTATTTCACTTGATTGGATGTTGAAGGCCCTCAAACATAAGAAATATTAACATAATAGATAATCCAGTTGTGCAATTTGTCAAACTGCAACCCGGTGAGCGTCTCGTTAATCCCAGCCTTAAACCAAAGTCCTGCTTACCTAATCATCATGTGCCAATGGAAGACTACAGGAGCGGTTAAAGTCATCCCATTCACCCTGGTTTGCCTGTTCTGTCCATGACTGGATGAGTGACAACTGCGAACCTTGAGTACTCACCCTGACGTCCTACACATAGTAAAGATTAAGGCCGTTTACTTGTGGCGTATATATTTGTACTTGATGTCGAAGCAAATAACCAAGAAGCATGGATTTACAGCAGAATAATGGAGTCGGTGTTTTATGTCCAATCATGACGTCTGTGTTTGAACCATTTTGATGTTCATGGGATAAATCCTGTTCATGAGGGCTAGCATGACTCTGCTATTGTTCACACCCATGGTATATATGCTATTTCTATGAAAATATAAATGTCTAATTATGTATTAACACAGGAAAGAAATAAAATATTTTCAATGCACCGTTCATGTGTCTTGGTGTTTACTGTACTTTCTGTCAGTTAGAGAAATATCATGATGGGAAAAGCTGAATGTAACAGAATGAAAAATATATAAAATGATTGATGTTGGAAAATGATTATTATTATGAATCCACAGCAATGCTTTTACATAAATGTAAATTACATATTGGTTGATAACTTGTCATGGAATTGATGTTCAAATTTCCAGAGTCAAATTAAAGGACTTTTTGTCCATGTTGGCTTGAAAGTTCATTCATCACAAGGTCCATCATCTTATCATTTGGTCTTCATCAGCAAACCACCTGACAGCCAGCACCTTTACCTAAGTAAAAGTATAAATACCACAGTGGGAGAAATACTCCATCACAGGTAAGAAACCTGCGTTCAATATTGTACAGTGTTATCAGCAAAATGTACTTAAAGTATCAAAAGTAAAAGTACTAATGAAGCAGAATTGCTCATGTCTGTGTCCTGATATGACGCCTTGTTTTTGTATCATATAATCATGTATTAATTTGTGGCAGGTCAAAAGGTGAGCTAATTGTAAGTACTTTATGTACTGTTGGGTAGTTTAATCCATAGTAATGTATTATATTCTATATATTGTATACCTTCATCACAGGTGTTTTGTTTGTAGTAAAAAGTACAATATTTGACTCTCAAATGAAGTGGGGTAAAAGAATAGAGTAGTATGAATATATTCAATATATATACTCAGGTACCTCAAAATTGTGCTGAAGCACTTGAATACAATGCATTGAGAAAGTATTCAGACTGATTCACTTTTGTTTCACATTTTGTCATCATGCTTCATTGACATAAATACTCAGAACGTTTGCTGTGACTCTTGAAGTTTAGTTAAGGTGCTTCCCGTTTCTCTTGATGATCTTTGAGATGTTTCTACACCTTGATTGGAGCCCACCTGTGGTAGATTGAATTGATTGGATGTAGATAGGCAAGGCACACTGCTGTCTATATAAGGTCCCACAGCTGACAAAGCCTATCCAATGCCTAGCCTCTCAATGAAAGACACATGAGAGCTTTAAAGGACTCTCAGACTGGTCTGATGAAAATAACATTAAACTGTTTGGCCTCAATGACATCAAGCAGGAAAATGGGCACCGCTCGTGCACCTGTACTACACCATCCCAACAGTGAAGCATGGTGGTGGAAGAGTCATTCTGTAGTGGGGGGGTTAAGTTGACTGGTCAAAGTTGAGAAAGATAAACGGAGCCAAGTACAGAGATACCCTTAATGAAAACCAGGCCAGTGACCCTGAGCACACAGCCAAGACAACACAGGAGTGGTTTAAGAACAACTGTGTGGATGTCCTTGAGTCCCAGCCAGAACCAGGACTTTAACTCATTCGAACATCTCTGGAGAGACCTGAAAAGCACTGAAAATCCCCAAATCTAGGTGTACAAAGTTGGGCCCACTTCGCTCCAGATGTAATCCAGCCTTTGGGACAACTGTGATGGGATCATGAACATGTGCATACTTGTATTGAATCCAATCAAACTGCAAAATTAAAATTTCCCACTTTGGTCCAGTTTAATACCTTCCCATCGTACCGGCTCCAGGAACAGCTGTGAACCTTTTGAGTTAAATATGCAATCAAACTGAATCACATCCATCAAATAGTCCCTTCATGCTGGCCCGCATCTGATCATTATGGAAGACCTGAATCGGCCCAATACATCGGCTCACTTTAGTGTTTGGTGGATGCTTTTCTCTGTGAATGCTAATGAAGGGTGTGGTGGCCAAAGATGGCCTCCAGCATATGGGGCGTGACAAAGTGAGATTGGGATTGATGTGGCACCAAGTTTGCAAACTCAAGACTGGTCAAAGAGGCTGGATCAGCAGCTGCCGTGCGTCAATATTACATCCCCTAACATACACACACACACACACACACTCCCACCCAGTCCTGGGCATCCTGTGGAACCGAAAGCATAAATTAGACTATGTTCACACAACCGCAGGTGTTCACAAACTTGGGCGCTGCGCACACACACACGCACACACACACGCACACATGAGCTAATCTGTGTCAAATAAAATGGTCATATTTTTACATATTGCTTTATAATGAATGGGGTAGCGGCAGATGATGACTCAGTAGATTGTCAGAGGAGGCTGACGGAGCCTAATGATGCAAACACGTCTGTTCTCTCTTCTAGCCTTGGACGGCAAGAGGCGCTGGTGTCTGTGTGATGTGACGTGGACGTCAAAGACAAGAACATGAAGACAAGGACATACAGAGACACACACACATACTTCTAAGCTCAGCTGTATTCCCTATCCAAGTCTTTAAAGTCCCCTTGATCGAGCTGCTTCTCTCTCAGCCGGCACTCACTGCTGTTATCTGAACATCTAGAGGGAGGAACAACGCAAAATTAATGTCACCACTTCTCCATCCAACCGCTCCAATGCATTAACCGCGGCCGCTGGCAGGCCACATTATACAATTCATTAGATATGTGAATTAAGAATGGCATCGATTTGCAGCCAGCGTAGATTAATCGTCTTGGAAAACCAGAGCTATGGATTAGTTTGCTTGAAGGTTTGCTCGATGCTGAGCCAGTTTTTACCGCAGTGCTCATCTCAGCTGAACAACACCACCACCGAGCAAACAGCAGTGAAGTTGTTTGTGTGCAAGACATAACCGCAGCATACCCTCTTTGACCGCTGCAAAGTCTGTTTACATGAGGTTTTGCTGCTGAGTGAGAGCTTGAAACCTCCATCCACAGTCTGCCTTCATGCTTAAAGTGAGCAGGGTGTTCATCATGTGGCTCTGTATGTTTGCCTCAACAGAGCGCTGCAGGGATGGCGTTGTTTTTTGTAGGCCAGCCCTGAAGTTAGCGTCGCGCTGGTTCTCTCATCATGAAGCCGATGGGATGCTTCCAGAAAATATGCTCAAGATTATGATACTTGCATGTTTTGCTTAACAAGATAATCTTCACAAACAAACGCCACTTTTATGACTTTTGAAGCGTGAATGCAATCGTTAGAAGTAAAAAGCTAACGTTGGGCTATAAAAAAGAACTACATGAGTACAAACACGAGGCTGTTAGCCACTTGTTTGCAACCTTTTTAAAGACTCATAAAAAGCTTCAAAATTCACAAGAGGAGTATTTACTGAAGCATTTTATGTCAGTTATTTCAGGCATCTATCCAAAAAGCCATTTAAAAAACCCATTGACCTCGAGACACGGAAACCGGAAACCCAGAAATGCTGACTCATTTCTGGGTTTTCGGACCCCTTTTCTTTTTAGGTTTCAGGCTTTTTGTCGAGGGAACCAGCGCGATACCAACTGACGGGTTTGAATACAAAAATACGGACGGATATGAAAGTGATCTCAATATTCTCATCAAACTCTCCGTGAGAAAATTAGGCTTATTTTCTAAATTGTCAAACTATTCATTCCTATGTTTCAATCCTACACATTTTTCATATTCACATTTTCCTCTTTTTTTTCATCTCTGTACATTAAATAGGAAATACATTCAGGAAATGAACATTTAAATTCACTAGGAATATTTTTCTGGTAGAATAGATATCCGCACACGTGCAGAAAGAGACTGCATTTTAGATACGTGCTTCCTTTTAACAGGTTTTCACCAGTGTGGTGTTGGAAGAAATCGTATACAATTTATTGCGTCAATAAAAATATACCAGCAAAAAATAAAAGAAAAACCAGTTAGTTTAATACGGGCCTGTCAAACAGTGAGTTTTGCTGTGAATAAACCTCATATTTTGCTGCTCTCAGCCATCACTTGACCTTGATTCCTAAAAACCTCACCATGAATCTTAAGCCCTTATTGCCGTTTAAGTGCGTATCTGTCCCCTTTACTGAGACTTCTGCCTGGCTGTATCTCACTGGGCATTCGTCAGTTGGAGCTCCCGTTTGAGGAAAGACTGTTAAATAATGCAGGTGGTTAAGTAAGCTTGTCGGGGCGAATTGTAAAAAAAAAAAGTCCTGCTTCACTGAGTCAGAGCCTGTTAGAGAGAGGGGGGGAGGGGCTGCATGACTTTCAGCCCCTCTAGAGTCCTGTTCACACACACATGGCTTGAATACAGAACATGGCAGGATGTGTGTGTGTGTGTGTGTGTGTGTGTGTGTGTGTGTGTGTGTGTGTGTGTGTGTGTGTGTGTGTGTGTGTGTGGGGCAGCCAGACAGACTGAGGACCCCTGCCATCGTGTCCTCTCGCTGGTGGTTTAAAGATCAGTCTGACACAAGGTTGGTTTTACCTCCTCATGACATCTTTATTGACCCACACTGTCACTTAGACTGTAGGGGCAGGAAGAGAACGGGCAGAATTAGACACGTTACAGCATCATAGTCTGCCAGCGGAGAGCATCAGATACTTCTGCAGCCTCAAACGGCAGTCCTCTTAACTGTACTGTGTACAGTGTAATGTACAGTGTGTGTGCATTACATGGTTGGATAGTGCAGGTCTGCCCCCTGCTGCTGGTAAAAACAAACTGCACCCTCGTGTTTTAAAGGGAAACTACGCCCATTTGAAAAAAATAAAAATGAAAAAATGTTATTTTTATAGACTAAGACATTCCAAAAGATTTTAGTAAACATGAACAACTCTCACAACTGCAAAAACAAAACATTTTGGTATATTAAGAGTAATAACATAGTCGTTCTCCCATGCATTGTCTATTGAACAGCTCAAGACTTAAATATTGACGACAGCAAAGTTTCAGACTAAGCTCTCTGGTTTCTGTCTTTGAGAGAAACCAGCAACTCATATTGATTGAACTTTCTTATAGGCCATGACCATAAAATATGGTCATTATTTATTCACAGAACAATAACCTTGTTTCGTTGCTCTTCTCCAACCTTTTCTTCAACCCTGGTACAAAATAATTTACTTGGTGTAATAGGAGATTAACTTTAAAATCAAGAATTCTATAATTTCAAATCATTTTTATACCCTTCAATTTGTGAAAGAAGTTAAATATTCGTTGGCCATTTTTTTGGGCCATAAACAAATAATTTTGAAATGAAATACTATACCCAGGATAGTTGTAGATATGGATATTGGAAATTCAACAAGACTATTCTAAATGATGATTTATTCAATGACACTATTAAAAAAACTAGCAAAATAACTCGTCAGTTGTGGCTTAAACAATGATTAAAAGCTAAAATAGGAATTCTTTAAATTTACACAATAAAGACCCTTTATTGATAGAACAATGGCAAAACTCTTTTAACAATAGATTATACGAGTTTGGCCTGAATATATGCAAAGTGATTACAGAAAGGGCTGGATCCCATTATTATTTATAACAGGATTTATGAAGAATCTACATATTAGTTGTAACACAAGGATCGTTTTAGATTTGTTGGATTATACAGATGCAGTTTAAGTCTAAAACTCTTATTTTGTTTATTTTAAAAGGCCTTTGACACAATATAACAAACATTTATTTTACAGTCCCTGAAAACATTTGGCTTTGGCAATAACTTTGTTAACACTGTCAGTATGTTTCATAAAGATATGAACAGCTCGGCTATAATTAATGTAAGTACCTCAAAAGATTCCAGGTCAGTGTTTTTTCATGTTCCCTATTTATTTAAGACCTTACAAAAGGTATAAACACAAAACACTTTGTAAAGAATGACGTTTTTTCAAGAATTTCATCTGATTATTAACTGTGATGACGCTCATTTACAGAATCACACATTTCAGAGACAGAAAAAGATAAACATCAAGTTCAAAATGTACACATTTCAAAAGACACAGCAAGAGCTCATGAGACATACAGTATATGGGAATAGTTTATTAGGAGTATTAGGAATACAAATTAAAAACGACAAAAACAAAACATGTTTATATTTTTCAAACTCATTTCAAACCTCCCTACATGCTCTAAAGTCACAAGCAGAAATCAGTTTGTTTTAACAGCAAACATTTAAATAAAGTTCTATTTGCAACGGACTACAAGTGATGCAACAAACAGATAAATGATACATGAGGTTCTGTAGATACACAGCATGCAACCAAACATATAAATCCACAAAAGCTGATGGTGTAGAAAATATAAAGTGAAACTGAAATAAGAACTGTGAGATTGTGTTGCAGTTAAAACCACGATGTCCACTGCACAACGAGCACTCAGCCACACGGCCCTAAAAAATGGCAGAAATATAAATCATACATGTGGTTTAAAGGATTAGTTGGAAATGTTGGGCTAAACAATTATTGTCTTTCATGTGAAAAGTCAGATAGGAAGATCAATTTCACTCTTGTATGTGTACAGCTATCATACGCTTAGCTTAGCTTAGCACAAAGACTGGAACCAGAGGTAAACAGCTGGGCTGGTTCTTTCCAGAAATCTGTCTTGCAGCACCTCTAAAACTCACTATCATATCTTGTTTGTGCAACTTGCCAGGTATATGCTAGCTGTGTCCCCCTATATTAGGTCTCTGTGCTAAGCTAAGCACCTGCTGCTAATATTAACTGAACAGATATGACAGTGTTATCGATATTCTCATCTGACTTTCAGCAAGGAAACAAATTTGCTTATTTCCCAAAATGTCCATCTAATGCTTCAGATATGCAATTAAAGCAACCAACCCACAAAATAACGATCTCCCCTATTTAGAAAAATACAAAAAGTACCTTCATCCTTCTTCTTCTTTTGCTCTTTGTGAAAAGCCTGCCCATCCGTCTCGGTCCAGCGCAGTTTAAAGTCTGATAACCCATGTTTCTCCAGTTTAGCATGCAGCTGTAGAGAAACAGATAAAGTGAAATCTGTGAATATCACATCATTACCTTATAACCTTTATTACACATCTCCCTTTGCTCTCCATCCACCAAAGAACATAAATATGTTACTCAGAGATTTTTTACTTTCTTGAAATGTTTAAATTGTGTTTTCTTTTGTGTATATTTTAAATCTCTATATAAAATGCACAGGCACTTGTGCACCAGTGTCCAGAATCTAAACAAACAAAATATCAAAGTTGTAAGAAAACCCTGAAACGGTGTGTTTATTGTCTCTGATGGAAGCTGCAAATGTTAACATGGCCTGCTGCCAGTAGTAACCTAGTTTACACCCAAACCAAGGAGAGTACCATCAGTTTACTGAGTTCATTTGTGGGGTTACAGGTTACTTTATTTAAAGCTCCATTCAGGACTAGCACCACCTCTGTTAGGGAGCCGGTCCAGGATGCTCCTTCATGAGAGTTTAGCAAACGTTCCTGGGGAAGTTGACACTGCAAAAAAGATTGTTACCAGGGGCAGTGTTAGGTTAAGCAGCTTCAAGGTGACTGTACCTGCTCTAACATCTGCTGCTGGAGGGCGGGATCAGTCAGGTCGGCCTCAGACTGGAACCTTAACTTGAACGTTTGTTGCTTACGTGATTGAACCTTTTGACAGATGAAATAGTTAGTCATGTGACAGCCAACATGCCACCACATTCCTGTGGTTAGGTTGACTGCAGCACAGGACTCCCCTTCTTCTCTGTGCTTGTTCCAGTTAGTGAAGGTTCTGGGGGTCTGGTCGGACCAGTAAGCCCAGGTCTTTCTTCGGAGACCGATCCAGGTGTACCCTGTCACCAGTGTGGAGATGTCATTATTCTCAGACTGGTTCCTCACACTGGTGAGGTCTGTGTAGTTGGACCTACAGTACGTCCTAGCATCGGACCATTTCATCTTGGTGTTCACTAAAATGTAATGGGAAGGACCTTTTTCTGAAAGAAAACAGAAGAAATGAAGAACAATAGGTTGGACTGTGGGTTGGTATTTTACCATGAAGGTAAATAAAGATACATTTACAGTCGAGTCACCTTTGAAGTCTCTGCAGTATTTTCAGACTAAAAAATATGTATATTTGATAAACGTATATATATACTATTGTAAAACACATTCCACTGATGTTTATCTACTGTCTTTAAGGTGTGTTTGGAGAGGAGAGGGGGCGTGGCTTATCGCCCTGGAAGCCGGTCAACTTTCCGCCATCAACCATGGAAGAAATAAACACTATTTCTGCTTAGTACTTGTTGTGGATAGATATGTTCAGTTGTTAGTGATTGATAGTTATTGGAACATCTGTTTTAGTGTGTTTTTAGGTTTGCAATGTCGTTTTACTTTTTGTACCACTTTGGTGTTATTAATGTTAGTATATTACTGACTAAGATCACATGAGCTTGAAACTGGTCAGAGTTTAAAAACAATATGTCCAACTTAATGCAAGTTTATAATCTAACTTGTCTCCTTGTTGAGTTATAAAGTAACTTGCAACTGAACTCAGTAAACATCTTTCTTACCATAATAGCAGACTGCTGGAAGTTTAAACCCACAATCTCCGTCATTCCAAAGCCCATCTGATCTCATCAAAGTGCAGATCTGGTTGTAGTTCTCATTGTTAGGCTCACCTGTTCCCCAGTTACTATACTCATTATTTAATTCTGCATTTCCCAGTGCCCACTTCCATCCCTCCATGTCATCATGAAGCCCTATCCACGCGTAGTTTCCAAGGCCCTGCAATATACTGAGCAGCCTGTCGTTGTCGCTTTGATTTTCTACGGTGGCGAGGTCAGTGAACTTCTCTCTGCAGTAACTCTGAGCGTCGGTCCAGGTCTTCAAGATCTCTACATAGTGGTATTCTCTGATGACGCTTGTAGTCCGAGCAGACAGCACTGATGGATAAAGGACTGTTTTTAATTCATTTATTCTACTGTAGTTCAATAACCATGCAACACAACCATTGTTAATGTATATCATTATCACCACTGTAAGTATGTGTGACTGACTCCTTTACACACAACGTTCACAATCATTTCTCTGACCTGAGAGAGTGAGCACAAACAGCAGTGTCTTCTTCATCCTGGAAATAGAAACATGTAAACTTTGTGCAGTTGTTTGTTTCACAGGACACGGGACAGAAAATAGTTTTTACTAAAAGTAAAAATGCCTGAGATTCCTTCAAATGTACATAAACAAAGTCAAACAAATGCATCTTTAAACAAAAGTCCAGGTGGATTTGTGGGGAGTGTTGATAGTTTGACTCGTTGTCGTGGAGTTTACGTTTGTCTGCTTCCATAGATTTGTATTCGTGTATTTGTTAATTACATTTAGGACCACTTTGTGTTTTTAGAAATGGTTTTAAGTATCACCCTCTGGGATTTCTGCATCATGATACTCTTTAGAGTTGTTGTGTTTTAAATTCCTAATAAAAATCAAATCCATTCAAATGGGATTAATGATGAGAAACATTTGGGAAATGCAAGTTTTAAATCTAGGAATGATAGCTTAATTATTGGCATATGAGGTGAAACTTAAATGACCTTAAACTTCACAACTAGATCACTCATAGAGTACATATAACAGGTCTAAAGGTTGTTTAGTGAGGTAAGCCTATCAAACTCAAAGAAGAAGATAGAAAACATCAAAGAAAGGAAGAAGATCATCAAGCCTACCTCAGAAAGTTCCAGCTCTTGTTCCTTCACTTTGTTTCAGCACATCTCAAACCTTCAGTTAGTATTCACTTACTTTTATTCACTTTCTCTCCTCCGTCTCCAAGGTAATTATGCAAAGTAATGTCATTGATCCTGACTTTGAATTAAAGGATAAAGAAATATACAAATCAAGGTGGAGAAATTGAGCTTGTGACCTTGAACTGGAGGCTGGAGCCTTTCCCAGCATGCACTGGTGGAGGAACACAGACAGATACCCATATAATTCATTACAGAGATTGTTGTTGATTGAGGAGTTCATACATTCGTTTTGATAATTGATAGAAACCTTCATTATGAATATTATTATTCATGTATTTCTAAAGTAGCAATACTACAATGTTAACATGACAAGTGAAAGCTCTGCATTCAAAACTGTATTTGAGGAAAAGTAACTCTGAAGAGTTAAATGTACTAAAAGTCAAGAACAAGTGAAGTATCAAAATATGTGATTTTTAAAATAAAAATGTTCCTCAAACTACCATCTGTTTAAGCCTTTGGTGCCTTAGTTTAACATTTACCATCTGGCAATGTTGACTGGGAAATATATTTGGTTGCTATCAGTGGTTTCGGAAATACTAAAGTAATTATGTAAAACCCAAACTCTTCAGCCCACTTGTCATTTATTAGCAGAGCTTGAACTCAAATTTCCATGCACTATCAGGTGGTGAAATGAAGCATCCGACCTCCTGCTCCAGGGTCATTCACATCGTTAAAAGGGACATATTATACAAATCTTCAGGTTCATTATTTACATTTTGTTGTTCTACTAGAACACACTTGCATGCTGTAATATTTAAAAACACTTTATTCTTCTCATCCTGTCTGCCAGTCTGCTTTGATTGGTCACTATTTCTGTCAAACATCCGTTGTCTGAACAGCTTTACTAGTGGCAGCCGGGCCTCAGTGTGTCTCTACACTGAGGGTTAGAAGCACTTTACCGTGAATAATAACATTAGTTTATTGATCAAAAACTAAACACAGCATAAGTTCCAGCAGGAATCTGATCAGAAATAGGAGAGAAATTAACATCTGCAGACAAGATTACAGCTTTTGCTTCGTTTAATAATCCTATATATAGCTCTCTGTCATGTTAGCTTAGTATTTACGTTTTGCATAAACTCAGTGAAGCGTAAACATACTTTCTGTTTTACATTTGTCAGCTTGTCATGAAAACTGCAGATGTAATTACTCATCTCATATAAACGTGAGTTGGTCTTCCTTGTCAGACAGTCATAACCATATTTATGTTGTGAAAGTTTTGTCAAAACTGCAGATTATGTTTGAAACACTTTTAAAATACTGTTGAGAATACTGTATAACTCATATTGTCATCAGTGTAGTCAAATGAAGTTTGACGGGAACATAAATGTGTTGTGTTGCTCACAGTCAGTATTTGTTACCTTTAGAATAGAATCACATTTTCACAGTCAGGATGTTAAATTACTTTGTGTTTCGTTGCCGTCTCTCCCTCTATAGTCATAACCGCTGCCTTAAACATCAACACCTACAGCATTACATGTATGACAAGAAGAAGTATGAAGAGGCGCTCTGATTTTTTTTAACACTTTAAGGACTTATTTTCCTTTAAGTTTAAGACACCCCAGATAAATAGATTCAACATTTTACTGAACAGAATCACTGTGAACGTTTCCCAGCTGATATCTACATTTAGACAATTATTGTAAGTAATTGTATGACAAGTTTTTTGAAAATGTAAGTTTAAATATGCAAATGAGGCACCCTTATTAAATACGTGCAGAAATCTGAACGTTGGAAAGCCTTCTTGTTTTGAGTCTCAGAAAAAAGAAAAAAAAAAAAGATTTAGAGAAAAAACAGCCTTTAAAGATATGTTTTGTAAAATTACAAACATTTTGAAGAAACAAATATCACCATGGAACTTCTCCAGTTGATTACTGACATTAAAACAATTACAAGTTCTTTAAAATGTTATTTAATGCTAACTTTTGGAGAATTTGACGTTTTTACTCTGTTGTCTCTTAAAAGTTCATTCTTGACCGTGGCAATAATCAAAAGCTCCAGAAGAGCTACTGAATTGACATTATGGTAAAACTGTAAGAACGTCGTCACTGAACTGCAAATAAATTACATTAATACACCGGAAAAGTAGATTTTTTAATTTTAATTCTTTATAATGGCGGTAGATTACAATGTACATTAAATGGCCACAATGGGATCTGATCACCTTGAACACATCTGGGCTTCATTCGATTGAGTGCCGTTAACACTGCAGTGGATAAAAAGCACCGCCTGTAACAACACGTCCCGAAGGAGCCACTGCTACAAAAAGGGTTCTTTATAAATACAACTAGCTTGATTTTCACATGTTTAGACATTAAACAATGTTTACATCCAAGGGGGTGGAAGGCCAAATCCTCACACGAACTACATCCACTGAAACATGAAGACATGGTGTGGCTGATTGTCCTGCTGTTATTAAGGCCTGTTGATACAGTCTGTACATCAGTCGGAATTAAATCCTACTCTTCATCCATAAAAAAATAATTACAACTCTATAAATTATAACTACACACATACACAAAGCACTGAGTATGATGCCAAAACTACTGAAAGATATAAGCAAAAGGTGACATAAGTTTGTGAGGATGTTTGCGGTGTAATAACAGGACAGATGCAGCAACCCAAATAAGGATGATGTTATTGCTTTGGTGTGCGGGGGGGCAGCAGTCTGAGCTGTTTCCACAAAGACGGGAAGAATTGTCCATGTGAAGAGTGCAGCAACAAGGTGAGGAGGCCAAACGTTATCTCACAACTCTACACTTATTCCCTTGTGGACTTACTGCAGCCTCTTAAATACACAGTGATGTCTTGTTAATTCATAGGAAGACATAGAGACACCTCCCCCCCACCCCACCCTCGTTGTTTTCTCTCTCTGCTGTGTTGTTGGTGGTCAGAAGCCGAAGAAATCGTCCCCGAACGGACTGAGGCCGTTGGGAGTGTTTCCGTTGGCGGTGTCACAGTCGGGTTCGGTGAGCCAGTCTTGGGGCGTCACCCCAATGTCCAAGACCTGGGGGTTAGTACGCGACACCGCCAGTCTGAGGAGACAGAGGGGAAAAGATGAATGGATGAATACACCAGTAAAACAACTACAACCCAAGAGAAAGATGCTATTAGCACCCTGGTGTCAGAAGCTAGCAGTGCTATTTGCACCCGACCCTAAACCTTACCAAACTGTGACTGAAAATAATAATAATAATAATAATAATAATAATAATTGAAATTTTTTAAGTCTTGTTCTGGGACTTGTTGTGAATGAGAAAAATACAGAATAACGCCAGCCTCATCCTTTAAGACAGCAGAATAAAATGACGGTTATGACATAATAAAGACTTTAAAACTAGCCTAAAGATAAAATGTGTTACACGGAGCAAAAGCTAAATCTGCCAAAGAAAATCAAAACCTCCTCTAGAAGAGAAGTATTCAAAGTCCTCTGCACAGAAAACAAAGAGAGAAAAAAAACTTGTTTGCCACATAATGAACAGGCATGGGAACAGCATTCAGTCAGCATAGCAGCTGAACAGTTGCTCTTTAGTGTCTCCCTTTAAAGTTTGGGTGAAGCAATCATTTGAATGCAGCTTAGCCTCACAAATACATCTGAGCAACTAAGGCCTCAATCTCTTCTAAATAAGGTCCGTCAGCCCTTTTCTCTCCCAGCTGGAGGTCAACCGGATTACTTCGAGACATTCAGTTCACTCGACCCCACGGGATGGAATTGTTTTATCGGCCACTAGGCTCACGTGACCCAGTGCTCCACTTTCACACCAGCGACCGCAGAGAGAATAATTGCCCAACAAAGCCTTCAGTGTGTAGTGGAGTCACATTACTCCCACTGAGTCAGTCCATTCATTGAAAGACAAACAGACTATGAAGAGGGTTATCAGGGGGGAAAAGGCAATTTTTTGTGAAATGAGATGGGAGGTGACGATACTACTTTGAATCAGCTTTCTTTTCAGTCGACGATTATTCCATCTGGGAGGAGGTAAAGGACACAGGAAGCTACGGATAACATCACTGACCCGTTATTGTGGTATTGGGTTTGGTGGTGATAGAATGGAGCGGGTTAGGTTTAGGTTAGTAATTAGGACTACTACACTAAGTAAGGCTTGTACAGCTGGTAGTGGTACTCTACTTTACCTGGACATGAACCATAGCTATCCAGAGCACAGCTGGAGACACAAACACACAGCAGATTGACGACAGTTTTAAAGTTTAGCTTTCAAATTTAAAAAAAACAAATCAGGAGGATTTGTATTCTGCAGTACACAGAAATCAGCAGTAGGTGGCGCTGTAAGGCAAAGCAGCACAAGAGTGGCTGAGAGTGCACAGACAGGATGTGAGGAGGCAGAGATTGGGGAAGTTTATTTTAACAAGCAGCAGAGAGAATCAAGTAGGATCATTTTTATTATATATTAAAATATGAAGACATGTCTCACCTGGAGAAGGCTTCATCCAAACCATCTTCTGTCTCCTGGAAGAAGAAGAATCTTGTGAATATCATACAAACATGTGGTAATGGTGTTTTATTTAACTGCAGGTTAGACTTTATGCAACTTATTTAAGACTCAACCAAGAAATCTCATGTTATTGTCAACTGTATTTAAACCTTATGATTTAACTTATGATTTGACATATGCTTAAAGTGACAGTGCGCCCCAAAACCAATGCAATGTAATCAGTGCAATTTATCAATCTTGTAGAAAAGGCAGACGTCTCTACGGCAGATATCTCCAAAACTCACACCAAAACAGTGTAGATTGATAAATAGCAGTACAGGTAAGAGGAAAAATGTGTATTTTTGTTTTTGGGGTGAACTGTCCCAAATCAATTTGAAACACAGAAGCCTTGAGATCCAACTCTCAAACACAAGTTTAAAGAAAACTTAGTTGAGCTGCATGAGCCTCAGTTGTCTCCAGGTGTAACATAGAGCCAGAGGAGGGGAGGATCTTACACAGGCGGGGTTGTTGTTGTTGTTCTCAGCGGGCCTGTGGTTATCCAGCTGATCCTCCTCTTCATTCCCATTGGTCTCCACGACCACATTCACACCGTCGTCAAAGTCCAACAGGTTGTCTGTGGCAACATCTACATGAGAGGTGAGTGAAGGACAACCCATTAGCTGCTGTTGTGTGCACAGGTACTCTGTGTTTACTAAATGTATGTTGAAGAGACTTAAAGTCCACTCCCATTATTCTTTGTTTATTGTCTGCAGTCACAGGGCTGTAGGTAGAGGTGGTAGGTAGATATTGGCTCCGCGTCTGTATTTGGGATTATAATTTACTGCCATTTAAGGTTTTGTATTTCCATACTGTAAAGAGATGTCTCAATTTTTGATAGTTGTGTGTGAGTGATTTGATTGTTTGTAGGTATTATTATTTTAAACATGTCCTTTTTGTCCACGCCAAACAGAAAATTCGACAAAAGAAGTGGAAAACTTTATCAAAAAGTGTAGATTTCTGGACACATTAGACTCAACTTGGGTCTCTATAATATTTTGTCTATGAATCTTATTCATCCTATTTTAACCCTTATAAATCGCATGGTTCTTTAGTGTAAATTAACGCTGTACTAAGATTGTTTTACCTTTTATGTGAAGCTCTTTGAGATTTATCTGCATTTTAAAGTGTGCTACATAAAGTCATTATTATTGTTATCAACTTGTTCGGTTTCAAATTGTAAGAGCTCAACTTTCTCTCTCGGCTGCACGAGGATTTAAGAAATGAAAAGCGAAACACTATCGACGTGACTCGAAGTCTTTTGGGGGCCTCGCACACGGACGGCGTTCTCACCCGTCCCCTTCAGGCTCCCCAAGCTGTTCGATCTCTCCGAATGGGAACTGCTGCTGGCCTCTCCGGCTGAACCGGACTTCACTCTTTTCCCTTTCTCTAGAAGAGAGAAGAGATGTGACACAATGAGGCAAAAACGTGTTAGTTGCAATCTTACAGCGGATAGCAGCGTCCTTGGGAGCTTCAAAGCTGATTCAACACAAACACAAACAGTCTCAGAAGCTGATACAACAACTCCCACATAGACAGCACTTTGAAGATGTCATTGCGTGTGTCATTTCCAGAACATGAAGGGTTTGGGAGTTTGGTGCCTACCTTCTTTGGCCACTTGCCAGAGTTCAAAAGCTACTGTGAAGGCCTGGGCCACCGTCAAAGCCACGGCCTGAGCCTGGAGAACAGAAGATACACTTTGTTACAGATTAGCCTACAAAAATAAAAATACATCACTGTTTACCAAACTCAAAAAACTTAAAGCTGCAGATGGTAACTTTTATAAAGATACCTTTTTGTCATATTTGCTCAAACTGTCACTATATCCTCACAGTAGTACTCCTCTACTCTGATTGGTGTTTGAGCACGGTGGAAACTTGCAAGTTACATTGAGAGCACTAAAAGGAGGCAAAGCAACCCGAACGTTTCACAGATTATCTGTCTTGTTTACTACTTTTAGGATATAGTGACAGTTTGAGCAAATATGAGAAAAAGGTATTTATATTACCAAAGTTACCAAATGCAGCTTGAAGTATAGACAGAATAAGAGGAATAATAATAATAATAATAATAATAATAATAATAATGTCTCCCATTTCAAATCAAAGTACATTTATGTATGTCTCAAGTGAGACATTTGATTGTGTGAATTATTATAGAAAACGTACTGTTGACCATTAGTCTGTGGTCATATCTGGTCTGCAGATATAGACTAGTTACTTTCTGTGCTTTTACTTAAAGTAACAAACACATTTTGGTAAACTCTAAGTAAAGATGACTCCCCCTGGAACGATTTAAATTGGAATAATGCTTTCATTCATTAAGACTAGACCTCGGGCTACTGAGACGGATGGAGAATGTATTTCAATCAAAAAGCAAAATGACATCAAAGGTCAATAGTCATGTCAAAGTAGTCAACGCTGGGACTGAAGAGCGGTTCTAGACGAGGACAAAGAGTTCATCGCCACTGTCTCCATCAGCAGGACGAGTACTGAGGAAGTAGGGTATTATCATCAACTGGGAGAGAGAAGGGGACGAGTGTGGAAGCATGTAAGACGAGAGGAAAAGTGCCCTTCTGTTTTTCAACACACACAGGAAGATGACAGACGGTTCGGGCAGCGAGACTTCTAGGGTTTCCTCTTAAGAATGGAAGATGAGAAAGAGGAGCCATCGTGTCAGAGAGGCACCGGAGAGAAAAAGCACAGTTGCAGGAGAAATGATGTCTCAAAAGGAATGAAAAGCACTCGGGATGCTGGGCGTCGCCGGGTTTTACTCAGGAAGTGAAACTAAAGCTAGATGAGATAACCCACCCAACCACGAGGAGAGGTTTACCCCACCTCAAACTCAAAGCAAACGGAAAATTAAAATAATTCACTGCTCTGGAACTTCATTTATATTCATCATACATTAAACATTCTGTACTCAAACAACTTACCACTTTCCTCTTGGAGCAGAGGTAGGCGTGGCACTCCAGGGTCCCATTGAGGGTGTTTTGAGCGATATAAGCAAACACTTTATCGTGCAGCTTGTCCACCGTGCAGTAGGATATTCTGCAGGCCAGAGGTGGCAGGTTAGAGGAGCAGCACACCACGGAGGCGAGGAGAGGTCACAGGGTAAGCTCAGCTACACGGCAATGCTCTTGTCAGGTTGTAAACTTGCACTTAGCGGCTTCGGAAGTGCAACAACGCCGTTAATGATTGATCTGAAACACGTGTGCTGCTCTGAACATACCTGTATATGGAGACATTTTCCAGGAGTTTGTTGGTCGAGCTGTCGTTCAGGACGATTCCCTGAGGGGAGACCTTGAGAGCAACCTTCTGAGGCTTCTTCCCACCGGCTTTAGCCTGTTACAGACGCCATTATTAAAGAGAGACGTTGGTTTAATAGCATGCTAATGTCGTCTGTACATACAAAATACACTAAATTATATTTTTGCGCTTGGCTGACGTGGAAAAGTCGGCGTACGGAGAAAAGAAAAATGCGACAGAGTGCAGTGGAAACAAACTTCGCAAATGAATCACGGCGTACACAAAGACTGAGTTTTGACTCAAATTGCAGCAGACAGACATTAGATGCGTCTGAAAACGGGACTATTCAGCTTTTAGCTCTTTTAATTATGCGTCGTCTCGTTGTGTCCTCTTCTTCCGCAATGGTTCAATGGCACCCGGCTGGAGAATTAGAAACATCAACTGCGTTTTCTTTTCCCAATTTCCTGGAACTTCGGTGCAAATTTGCGCAAAATTTGGATGGAAACTTGACAATAATGTCAGAGGGAAGCTTTAAAAACCCAATTTTACTTTATCTGAAGAAATGGCACGATCCTTTATGAGTTGAGAAATTCAACATCAGAAAAACCTGCAATTTTTAAATACTAAATTGCAGGTATTTACATTACAAGCCATCAGTTTCATCACTTGTTATTCATTGTGCCAGATTTATACTTGTTAACTACGTGTTTAAACAAAGAAGTGAAAAAAAGAAATGATGTAAAACAACAATGATAATATGAGTAAATAAAATGAGTTCATAGGGAGACCCTTTCAAACAAACGATTGATGGGTTAATAAATAAAAGTTCTTTCAAAAAGTACTGATTTTTGTTCCAACAAGGGCATTGTTCTGTGCAAGAAGTCCCAGCATGTATAGTACTTGTAGACGAAAAGAGTAATTGAGGAAGCGGTAATCCTGTTGAGTGTACGACACCCCGACAGCTCTCACCGTGGCCACGATCCTCTTTACTGCTGCAGCCGACAGGTCCTCTCCTTTGGGCTGGTCCACGAGTGTCATGCCCAGGTGACGGAGGTTAAAGGTCATGCCCTCAACGATGGTCTCCCGTGTGTCAGTCCAGTTCTCTGGAAGCTCTACAGATTCAAAAAAAAAAAAACACACATTTTAAAAAGGAGAAGAGTGCATCAGTAAATAGACCAACAGGAAACTGCTTGTGTTGAGCCCATGCATCAAGTTAAAAACATCCAATACTAGTTACAGTTTCACAGGCGCTATGACTCGCCTGCCTTCCCCCTTTTCCACTTCATGTTCCAAAATAAAATGATTTCAAAGAGCTTGAGAAAAACACAAATCAGAGGAAATGTAAATCGCCAATGTTGAACATAAAGTTGAGACATTTCATCTGCTCGCTCCCTGAAGTGGAGAGGCAAAGCAGGGTATCTAGGTCAGAGGTACGCTTTATGTAAAGTAAATACTTCAACTCCAAAACAACTTATAGGGCTCGACAATGAAAAGGCAAAGCGTTAGGAGCAAGTCTACATGGACTCTGACATGCTGTGATAAGAGGAAAGTGTGGTTCTTTTCTGAAAGAAACAGAATTTAATGTTTCCCAAACAAGGCCACATACGTCCCTCTAGTCTCACTGTTTGTGTTCAAAGAATGGAGAAGATAGCACTTTGATATGTTTGCTATGTAAAAACTGGAACCAGTGAAGGAACAGTTGCTATATGCATGTGGTGTCTTATCAGTTTTTGTATGGTGCCGGCCGGCCCTGACCCTCTGGCTGTGTTTACGGAGATGTCCTCAGAGAAAGAACGTAGGGGGGGAAAAAGGGGGAGGAGGGGGAGGTAGAAAAACATCCCCATTACCTAGAAATCCATCCTCCGAGCACTGAGCTGCCTCTGGGATTTAGTGGCGCATACAGCACACACGTGCAGACGCATGTTCCCACACACTGTACATGAAGGAGGACTGCAGCTAAAAGATGATTCTGTTAAAAAGGGACGGGACTCGTTTTCTGAAATATGAGAATCGATGTCAAGCATTCATAACACCAAGTGAAACCCTTCCATTAAAAGCAGCTTAAGTTTAAAACTGGTGTTGTGAATAATGACACCGATTCATCCCAAAGATTCCAGCTTCACACATCGTCCGTCCTTCTGCACGCTACTGTTAAAGCCTCGAGGGACATCAAGACGAAGAGTCTACAGCAACGTAGCACCTCTCATGACAATCCAACCCAATGTTCTCAGCTCACTCTCTAATATCTGCCGACTGGCTTTCATTGTGGCCGTAAGTGACGATTTGGCGAAGCACTCGTTAATGTGAAAAGGTTTAATTGTGCCAATTGTTGAGTTGACATCTCCTGCCACAACCACAAATGGACACAAAACGAGATTACATTTTATACAGTTTTATGGAAAAGGTCACCAACATGAAAGCTGGTATTTTGTTTTAAGTTTCATCCGCCTTCCAAAACAATAGCAAAAACAAGATACAAACTTTCCATTTAAACCCAAAATAACTTCATTATGTTATCTAAGGCTGTCATTAAATCAAAGAAAGTTAGTTTATTAAATCAACAGAGCTGTAAAAAGGAGTTGATCCACAAATAAGCACCACCTTAAATCTTGAGTTTACAGCAGATGTGCTCATAAAGTTTCATGAAAAAAGTATAAAAAACAACTTATTACCCAACGAAAGCTTCGACTAAGACCAAAAAATGACTCAAAAGGGGACAGCCACACTTTCAACAACTCTTTATGGCAGACTGAAGCAGCTTTCATTGCAGGTTTAGAGCCCTCAGTAAACTCCCCTCACTATTGTGGACCAGCTGTGGTAGCGGTCCAAACCGTCACAATGGAGAAGCACCGCCCCGCAGGGCCAACCCGCCTGAGAACACGGCAGCAGCGTAGTTACAGTACCAGGCACCGCTGAGCCAGAGAATGTGGGCGGCTCCGGGATCAAAAGGTCAGCGGGAGCGACACCTGCAAGGAAACAGCTGTGTGCACGTGTGAGCCGACCCTGCTGCAACTACACGCCGACCTCTCTCTTTGGAGATTATCCACCGGGTGTGAAAAACAAGACTTTTGTGATGGCAGGGTAAGAGGAGGCGTCTTGGATGACAAGAGGAGGAAAGAAAGATAAAACAATACCCCCGCCGCCCCCCCGCTCCTTCATCTATCAAATCCAACACTAATGGAGGAGTATCCATTTCATGTATCAAAGCGCAGAGCCTTTGTTGAACACTGTGGCAACAAAACGTGCTGATGCAAAAAAAAAAAAAAAAGGTCCAACTGACAAGCGATTCACATTCCGGCTGATTTGTGCCTCTAAACCAAACAGTGAATCACTGTGGAAACCACCAACTGTGGCCCTAAAACTTAGGACCACTACAGAGCCAAACAACCTTTAAACAAAAACTACAACTTCTGCCCCCATTTAGCTTGTCTTTTTAGCTCCACTTACATCCACACGAATCCAAATCCTTCTGAGTGTATGTGCTGGTTTCTACTGATGCAGAGAAATTTAAAGAGGCAGAACGTGTTGGTTCTGAAGTCTCTGCAGCTGCAAAGTTAAACAAACAGTTCAGAGGCATTTAGCCTCAAGTTGACTCACCAGGATGAAGCGTTGATGGGCCAAATAAACACAAACTTCCATAACTGTTACAATGCAAAACAGACTTACCAAGTCACTTGATTTAGAAGAACTAGCGGGTTCTTAAACAGGCCAAAATCGGTCAATTAGGTGAGATCATAGTCTTTTTTCCACATAAGTTACTTTGTTCAACAGCATTCTCATTGAAACTAATGAAGTGATGCAGTTTGTGTTTTCTTTTATTTTGTCAAAAGAAACCAAACTTGAAAACGTGTTCCTACCGATGGTCGTTTGTTGAAATGCTTGCTGGATGTTGATTTGACGAAAAAAAAAAAGATTAATAAAAAGATCATCTGCTGCCCAATAAAACCGTGAACCACAGCTCTAAAAAGTGTTCAGTTCCTCATGTTTTTGCAGCTGCAGAGCCCGTGCGTTTGTATGATTTAAATTTGAGAGGACCTCTAAGCAGACATAAATCTCAACAACAAGTATTCACTCGACATATCTATCTACGTCATAATGGAGTGCAGACACATCCTGCGTAGAACTGCAGCCCTCTGGCACTGAACACTATTATAACCCTGGTGCTATGAAGGCGTGTGCAGTAGGTGTGGGGCTCTTTAGAGTCTGACTGGTGGCCTTCTAGGTTGAGTCTGAATCAGGCAGCAACCTCCCAGTCTGAAAAGTGAAGCCAATACAGAAGTGCCTTAAAGCTGCATTCTCTCTAGTGTCCACCAGGGGGCGACTCCTCTGATTGTACAGAAGTCTATGAGAAAATGACTACTTCTCTCTTGATTTATTACCTCAGTAAACATGAGTTTATGGTCTCAATCTCTAGTTTCAAGTCTTCTTCAATACAGCATGATGTTCATTTAGTAACTGATGGTCCATTTAGAGTCAAACAGACCATAAAGCAGGGGATGCTTTAGGGCGGGGCTACACAGTGATTGACAGGTCTCTGCCATGGAGTCGTCTGTGTTTTCATCTTACAACTTTAACCCTTTCACAGTGCGTTTTCAGTTCATGATAGTTAAATGTAACATTTTAGGTTGCCTAAAAAGTGTAATTTAGAATCACAATATAGCATATATATGAAATAAACACACGTAAAACCCATTTTTGTGTGAAATAAATACTTAACAAATGAAAAGTACGAGTATTTTGTCTTTCAATTAAGAACTCAACTGCTATAACAGTTTCAAGTAAAATCATAGGCAAAATAAATATTTCCAGCTATACACTGACCATGTCTACGTGCATGCACACAGATACAGAGAAATCAGATTAAGATAAATTTGATTTAACCGAGTTTAAAATCGGATTTTTGGCGAAATCTAAGTTAGTATGTGCTTGTTATTGTCAATTTAGACGATGCAATACCTCTATATATGATTTCATCCTGATAAGACTCCATTGAGAGACAATCAATCATCATATTGACTGATTGCACAGCCCTAAGTGATAGCGGGAGAGTACCAGCAGTAATAGAAGAGGGGAAGCCTCATCCATGAGCAAACTCCTCTCCAGAATAGAAGAGCCAACGACAGAGCAAGTGCGTCGCTGAAATAACTACTTCATAATCGGATAGAAAAGTTGCCATCCTGGCAGTTGTTTTGCCAAACTGACCACAATCCATTTGAGAAGGCCCCTATATAGAGAGAAGGCCTCTCTTCTGCAGACAGGCCCCCTCTGGCCCCCCTCTGGCGTGCCGGTGTGGGTCGTCTAGGGCGACCAAAGCAGGCCAGTAAAAGCAAAGAAGTGGGTAAGGAGCAGGGAGGCCTTTGCCATTTAAAAATGGTGCAGTCTCCATCGATTGAATAGGTTTCTCCTCAATGCAGACATGTTAAGTTGAGCGGCTAAGCCTATAGCGACACATCAATGGCAATATTTGTGCAAAATGCTGGTTCTTAGGTGCTCCAGCTCTATTGGCGTTCACCTGATCCCGACTGTGTCCCGTAGGTGAGAGTCGGACTTGGGAAGTCGGGCTTTGGGCGATATGGGTCAGCGCTGGTGAGGAATGTGTTCCCTGCAGTCTAGAGAAGACCTGGTAATCTATACTACAATACACCACTTCTGTAAACAAGTGGGTCACGAGCTGCATTCAGGAAGCTTTTAATTTCCCCAATTATAAGATTAAGAGCCCAATTAAAGCAAAAAAAAAAAAAAGGCCTCATGCAAACACCTGAGACGGAATAAACCAGCTCATAGTCAGAGAAATGTTACTGCACTTAAAAAACAGGCTGGTTTAAAACTTGTACAACATAAAACGGGTTCATATTGAACATTTGAATGTTTAGTTCTTATAAGATTCTGTGCTGCTTCATTAAAACAAGCGATGGTGCAGAGCACTCCACACAGCCTGTGCATGTTGGGACTGTACTCGTCTTGATTGTTTACCGAGGGGCATTTAAATCCGTACACATCGTAAAACGTTAGCAATTGAATTCACCGCTCATGTTCTGTAAATATTATCCAGGAACCAGGTTGTCCCACGTGACCGCAGGCTTCCGATAGTAAATACATTAACATCTGGCCCTCACCCATTCACACAGAAATGTGCTGGCGAGACATCTGTCCTCGTGGACGAGTGCATCTCGGATTCCCGAGGCGTTGCTACTTCCTTCCCCTCAGGTGAGCTCCTGAGGTTACACAGCAATGTTTGTCTACTCCACCCAATGTGTTGTAATGATCGCATACTTCACAATGTCGGCTTGAACTCGAGCCAACCAGGAGCCTTGCACCGACTGACTCGCAGCATTCCTGGCTTGTCGTCTTGGTTACAAAGCCACCCAGTACCCCCCCCCCGAAACTTTACAGCCAGGATCAAGTGAGATTTAGTTTACAAAGTGGCCCTTGAGTGCTACAATGGGCAACCAGAGTGCCTTATAAGAGTTCCATGTTAATGTTGCAGTGTGAGCGGGCTCCTGACCTGCTGAAGGGCCCTTGAGCAAAACACAAAAAAAGAAAATCACTGTAAATTCTATCGCCGACCTCTGCACTTCCTCTGGTAAAGGAGATTGGGATTATCTACAAATCCAAAAGCCTGCTGTAGTGAGAACATGTGTAAAGACAACACAAGGGACTTCTCTTCAAACATGTGATTTATCTATCTCATGAGATAACTTTATAAATATAAATAAACATGATGTTTAGAGATAAGTGTCCTGTTTGTTCTTGAGGCTGGGATGTAATGTTTTTTTCTGCCTGGTTTCAAAATAACATTTATTTCCGGAAAATTCAGCCTCAATCTCCACGGTACGAAAAACAAGGAAAACATTTGTTTCTTTCCAAATGAAACGGAACCAAACAAGAAGAAAATCGCTTATTTTTATATATATACACGATTGTAGTTGTTGTCCTTTTATCCAACAAAGCGAAACGTTTGTATTGTTAACATTCACAAGTTAAAAATATGTTAAACTTTGCTGCAACAGCTGTTTTCCCTTTTATTAAACAAAACGTTAAACTTTGACAGAGTGAGTTTACACGTGTGACGTCATTTTGTTACCATAATTAAGATAAAACACACAGCTGTAAGCTCTAAACAAACGTTCAACTTCTGCAAACAAAATGTAGCTTTTTCTCTCAAACTAACGACTATTTCTTACTTCTGTGTCTGCCGGCAGTCCAGGACTGTTTCGCCATACTCGGGCTCCGGATAATAGCTCTGCCAGCCGACTTCAGCGCATCCATGTCGGCGTTTGGAGCTGCAGAGGAGTCGGTGAAGTTTCGCGGAGAGAAGTGTTGTTGACCACCGGACTGCTGATGGAGGAGAATGGACTTGTGGTGCCTTCGCGTGCTGTCAGAAATACCGCTATTTACGAGGTCAGCGCACGTGAAACCAGCCCACACGAGAGAAGGCATGCCGCATTTGTGTAAAATGGGACATTTGAAAACCATTTAAATTCAGACGGTACGAGAATAATCCACTCAAGGCAATACTAGGACAAATTATTTAAAAAAAGAGTGTATCGGTGTATTAAAGTCAGTTACTCTCTATTGTGGAATAATGCTGCTGAGAAAGTAGTAAGTCTATACAACTTCAATTATACTTACTTTTTATCTTCATATTGTATATGAGCACTTTTTCTGTTGTTTCATTACACTTGAATGTGGCACAGTTGTTGAGATGTGACATTTAGTCACATCACTAACTTTAAAATATATATATTTTCAGATTTTAATTTGTTTTGATGTGTGTTTCTATTGTTCTCTGAAGTTTCGGACGCTATAACATTTTGTGAATAGAGCTTGTAGCGTTATCTTCCCAGAACGGAGCAGCTAACAGCTCACAAATATTTACTTTACATTTATCTCCGCTTATTACGACACAGACAAAAAACCTGCAGAACAAAGCAGCTCTGTGCCCTCAACATTTCTATTTAAAAAAGTATATTTGGTTGTGTTGTCTGCCTTAAAGCAACTGAATGTAACATGTCGATGAATTTCCTATTAATAAATAGGTATTTACAAGGAGCACCTGAAGGCATCATAAAACCACAGGGCAACCACTTATTTTCTGATTTTAAGCACTGGAGCAATATATTCATAGACGGAGGATGTCAACAATATTTATCTAGCTGTGCTGAATGTTTCATGTTGGCTTCATGTGAATGCATTCAATTTGTGAATGTAGAAAATGTGTCAGTTAGGTGTTTGTGGGTGATTTTGGGTTAAAAGTTCAGCCTCTTGCCAAGAGTCATAAGAAGGAAAACTCGACACACAGATGATGACGCGCACACTCACACACTGAACAGCTTGCATTGCCACCAGCAAGACTTTCTTTAATAGTGATGGCCAAAGTGAAAAGAGTGACACAGCCACCATCACTTTGAGTAAAGAAAACAAACATGGCGGAACAATGAAAAGATAAAACAAAAGCAATTTTCCTTTTCCCAACTTCCTTCTTTTCCTTTAACACAAACCTATAAAAGCAACTTGAGAACTGAATTCACAACACCAGAGCGATCCACCACAAATAATACTTTTTTTTTTTTTTTTTCCCCAGGTAGGCAACATGACAGCACAACATGGTCAAAATGGTTCAGAGGGAGGGAATCCTTCCTGGTAGAAAATATAGGAAATCAACTGAATATGATGGGAAATATCAAGGAGGAGCCACTCAATACAGGTTTCTAACAAATAAATAAAACGGGAGTTTACTGACCACCTGCTGCTTCGCCACGATCAGCCCCGCACCTTGTAAACACAACACCATCTGAACATGGTCTAATGACGACATCACTCGTTATGCTAGCTACATCGGTCGAAGTATGGATGGGCAACCTAACATCAACACTTGGCACTTAAGAACGGAAACAAACAAAGAAAACATTCCTCAGTAAGTTAATGTACATCGTTGTAAACAGCTAAATGCCGACTCTTAGGGCACGATGAGAGACAATCAGTTTGGTTGGCGTTTTGGCGCACCAAGACTCTGTCACTGTGAAATGACGCGTACCATGTCCAGTGTTCTGTTTTCCCTTTAAGTCCGTGACATCGTGATCAACTGGTTTTAGCCTTTGAATACTGAATTGAAAGGATCAGATTGAGAGAAGTCTTGAATGAATGAATGAATCGGAGCGAGAGAGAGAGAAACACGGCTTTGAAGCTTTGATGCTTTTTTTGATCCCAGGATTGCAAAGTATGTGGTTTCTGCATCTTAAAAAGAGAAACGGCAAGGCACTGTAAAATCTGCAAATCACGGTAACGACCGGTTACCTCGACATCATTAAATCCGGTGAACAATGTGGCCTAGCGGGTTCTAATTTGGTCCAGAGGGAGAGGAAAGGTGTCTGCAGCAGAACGTTAACATTTTGGCAGTGCCTGGTCAAATCTAGCAATAAGAGTTTTTTCTGGTTTTGCTTCATCGACTAACCGATAATCCCGGAGGCTTCAGCGTGAAGAGGATAAATCATATTGGAACATCTGAAGGACGCAGCAAACGTTTATCCGTTCAATATCTTTTAGAAGAAATGTACAAAACTGAACTGAGACGTTACAAAACAAACGATCACGGATTTCAGTGAAAAGCATGAATAGTTTTTACATTCATGTCACTCACTGGGCTTCACTTTACAGGAAACTGCCTTCTGTCTAAATACAAACCATCATGTAGAAATGAAACGTCTGTGTGTCGGTTCACTTTAGAAGAACATATGGCGGGGGGGGGGGCATGGAGCGATGCATGGCGGCTCTTCGGGAGACTTTTGACCAATGAATCGTGTGTTCCTTTCTCCCCCTTCAAACAGATCACGCTGGCTAATGGCTAAATCCCAAAACTCCAAAAGAAAGTCAAGATTGTACACAACCCTCTCAAAAGAATAGTTCTCATAATAGAACCAAAAACACACATATGTATGGAGGGGGCTGGTGTCTGTATGTGGTACATTAGAGTGCAAAGACCTGTCAGGGGCTGGTAAACAAAAAGCAGAGAGCTTCGCCAACGTAAAGAAAGAGACAAAGTTCTGTCTGAGGACACGCGTGGCTGTCAGAGTCACTTCTTGAGGGGCTGGTAGACCGAGGCGTTGGGGTCCAGGGAGGAGGGACTATTGTCCATGAACTTGGAGGAGTAGTGCGGGGCCACGGGGCTCAGGTTGCTGCCGTCTGAGGAGTAGGACAGGCTGGGCATCACCGCCATCACCTCGGCTATCTTCTGCTTCAGCTCGGCGATCTCCTGCTCCCTCTGGTGGATCTGACCTGCACGGGACGAAGCACACAAAGACGTTCAGATCACAGCGTTGAGGACCAGCTCGAGGATCACTCATACATACAAAGAGAGTCCTTCTTACATGTTGGTGTAGGGGTGGGCATTATGAATATAATCCTCTATCATGGTATATATATATGATTATATATCACAATATGGGTATTTATCATGATTATAGCACATTTTCTTGACAATTAACGACAGAAATGCTTCTTTTTTGGTTATTTCAGCAAACTAAAATCCCGACAAATCAAACTTCTTCATTACAACAATATAAAACTCCATTAAGTATTCCCGATTACTGATTTGAAACATTCCCTACGATGGGGTAATACCCCCAGAGATGTTAAAGGGGCCGGTACCTCTGTATGGTTATGGATTTTACAGATGACTATCTCAATAACTTGGGTATTTTTCAACCTGGACTCTGTTTCCCATGTTGAAACTGGTCAAATATGAAACTCTAATCGCTCGGGGAAATTCCTCACCGACAATTCACGTCCACTTAAAGTGTTTGTTTTTGCTACTGACCTGCTCCGATTGTTATCATGAGTGTCTGACATCTTCAGGTAAAGAAGCCTACGGTGAAATAAAACCTTTTTCTTCACCGTGCACTCTGATTGTTATCGTGTCGTGTGACTTGTTGCCAGAAGACAACAGCGGAAGCGAGGGCGAGAGAAATACAGGTGTTGTGTTTGAGGACAGAAAGCGTAGCTTAGTGTCTGAAATAATTTCAATGTCTTGACTCAATATTTAGATGATTTCAACAATGGGGATGTGACGCAAGATTTCCCAATGAGACAGATCTTATCAAGTGAAGAGTAAAGAAAAAGGGTTTCTATCTCTGTGGGGTCCTTTCCATAAGCTGAGCCTGTCTGAGGCAAAAACCAGCAGTCTAGTGGAGGAACATTGAGGGTGAGGACATCATCTAAAATGAAAACGACTACAAAACAGTGGCGCTCGCTACCTTGTGCTATCTCCAGCTGCCTCTTGGCATCCCCCAGTGCAGAGAAGAGGTCCAGCTTGATCCGGGTCTCAGCACTCAGGCTGTTCTCCAGGTGCTGGGTCTTCTCCTGCATGGCCGACAGCGCCGACATCAACACCTCTGTGTCCTTCTCGTTCTCTTTGTACTTCCGCAGCTCCTGCACGTGGCGGAAGAGGAAAATGAGAAAGAGCATCGGAAATGAGATGAAGACCAGATGACGCTATAAAAGCATGTTCTTAAAATGAAAATGTAACACCAGGCACACCAACAAGCAGCTTGGGAACTACCAGTAAGAGCATAAAAGTTCAAAGTTTACATTTCTAACCAATTAAATTCCCAGACATCCCGCCCCCTTCTGACACAAAATGATTGTTTGCACATTTAGCTGTCAATCAAACGAGTTACGCTACTTTCAACTTTACCGAACATTGGGCGGTGTTAGCGGACTTTTTCACCAATATGAACGATAATCCAGTGTCCCGTTTGTGGTTGCGAGCGCGTCAGTCGGTAAAAGGTTTAACGTCGAGTGCAACTTGACCACAGCAACTTTTCTTGGGACTTTTTTCCCCCCCGGCTGGTCTACGAACAGAGCAGGTGAAGGTGTCTCCGTTTACCAAACCGACTAAAGAAGGCCAACGCAGCAACAGAAGCTTCATTTAGTGGTGCACATCCCAACGAAAAACTCCCAAAAAAGCCCTTTGCCTATGGCGGGGTTGTAATAGAGGCGGCTCCTGAAATGCTATTAAAAGGGCCATAAAAGTAAAACAGACATTTTAGTGATGTAAAAGTCATTTTGTGAAGTTAGCAGTCAGAGGGGGAAAGGCTGGAGCCCTGTTTTACACTTATTATGAGCCACTAACGTGCCTTACTCTCTAAACAAAGCTGTGCTGAATGCCTGATGCATCAGAAGGCACAGGGGGTCTATTTATTCAATTACATCAATTACCAAAGCTAAAACAGCATATCATTTTAGTAAAGTGATCACCAGCTGTTGTTGTTAGAGACTCAAGTACAGCAGCAGCCTGTTAATGAGAGCTTATTCACGATTACAATCACAGAATTTGAATCACGTACTGTACCATCGCTTTACTGACAAAGGAAGCAGAACTTCACTAAGCTGAAGCTTTATGTTATCAGAGAAAGATAGGAGAGTCTCCTCCTCCTCACCTGACACTTGCCCTCCAGATCCCGGATCTGCTCCTCCTTGAGTTTCATCTCCATGCTGAGCTTCTTGCACTCGTTCTCCAGCTCTCTGATACGACCACGCAGAGAGTCCGTCGACTCCACTCTGTTGGCCACAAGAGAAAAACGACACTTTTAACAATGGAAAAAGGCAAATATGTGCAAGAGTCAACAGAGCTTTCATTTCCCGTCTCGATATGTGCCGATTCAATCTGTCCAATTAGCAGAAGCTCATGTTGATGGCAGAGAGCTGGGCTGGAGTACCTGGTGGCAGCAGCCAAAGCCACGGCTCGGGCAGCAGTGGCCTCTTCCATCTTCTTCCTCTTCCTCTCCTCAGCCAGCTGTTTCTCAGCGAGGGCGCGGGCCTCCTGCTCGGCCTTCAGCCTCTTCTCCAGCTGGGAGATGGTCTGCTTGTCCTTCTGCTTGGCCTGGACGGCGCTGTGGAGCCTACAGGGTGGAGGGAGAACGTGGTCAACCAGGCTGGAGCATAAGATTAAACACACGCACTGAGATGAAATGAGGAGTCGTGGTCCGTAATAAAGCTTTTCAGGAGGAAGTGACGCACTGTGAATCCCAGCTGAGCTGACATCCCTGAAAGCTGCTGTGTGGTGGGATGCACGACCAACAGGGTAGAGAACCCAGAGCTCAAGTTTTTACAATACTGAATACTGCATACTCTGTGAGTACACTGCACATGTACGCACTTGTTCTGGAGCAGCTCGTTGTCCTGGCGGAGCTGGCCCAGTTCGGAGCGCAGGCTGCGGTCCTGGCTGCTCAGAGAGGAGACCTGACTCCGCAGCTCCGACTCCAACTGCCGGTTGGCCTGAAGATCGGCCTTCAGACGCTTCACGTCCTGCTCCAGCCTTTCAGAAACAGAACAAAAAGGAGGCACGAGATCATCAAAAAGGCAAAAAAAAGTCTCCTGTAAGTAGTCCAGTACAGAGACAATTACTCCATTATTGTATTTGTGTGTCTTACCGTACGAGAGCGTCCGGCTTGCCCAGCTGGTTGTTGGGGATGCAGTTCTCCACCGGGTCCTTCTGCCCTTTCCCCGCCCCCTTCTGCTTCTTCTCATTCTTACTGGTGGAGGAACCCGGCGGGACGCTGCCATTTGAAGAACTGTGGTTCCGCGGGGACGAGTTGGAAATGTTACCCCCGCCTCCGCCGGCATTTTTGTAGTTCTTCCCCGCCCCCGCCGTTTCCTCTTTAGAGGCCGAGTGCGTGTTGGCGTCGGCGTGCGTGTTCTCTCCTGCCAGGTCGTTATTCAGTCTCTTCGCCCCGACGTAGTTCTCTATATACTCCGCCTCCTGCAGTTTGGAGTCCAGTGCGTGTATAATACTGTTGTTATTGATTCCAACCACGTTCTGTTTTTTGCCCTCGCGCTCTTTTGCGGTACTGTCCTTCCCTTTTTCTCGGTACTCCAGCTCTGGCAGCGGGACCGGAGTGCTTTTCTTTCCAGGAGGTGCTCCGTTCTGGGATACAACGGCGGGTTCCACCTCGGAGATCCCTTTAGCTAAAGCAGCTGGAGGAGAGCACACGTTGGCAGCGTTAAGACACATACAAGCAGCGTTAACCTAATTCCAAAGCAATCTGGGAACATGACCATAGACATAGATTGAATGAAGGTCTTTGTGAGTGCGAGTCAAAACAGAGAACATCTCCAACCAGCAGGCGTTTCCAGGAATACTTTCTGCTTTCTATTAACTACAAAATAGACTCTAAACTCTGCTGCATTTGAGCATTCGGTTTGAGTCGTTTCTGCTGGCGGTAAAATTCTAGCGCGGACAAAACATCTGGGCCGAGACCTCCTGAAAAGTCTCGGTCTGGTTCTGTGTTTGTTTGCAAAGCGGACCAACCCCGGGCTCATGAGATAGTAGATAGGAAACACCTGTCCTCTTTGTTTCCCCTACACATGAGTGAGCTGCTGACATTGTAATAGGGTTGTGTGTGTGTGTGTGTGTGTGTGTGTCTCACCCTCCTCTGCCTCCCTCTCCTGTCTCTGCAGCATCTGTTGCTCTGGTGGTAGAGCCTGCAGTAGAAGCTGCATGTAGAACTCGTTCTCCTTCTGCACCTCCTTCTGCTTCCTCAGTCGCATCTTGTAGCTGACGTAGCTCTTAAAGCCGAAGCCCAGGGTGACCACCGGATAGCCGATACTGGGAGGTGGAGAGAAACACAACGTCGCCTTTAAATATAAGAGCGTCCTTATATTTTTAGGCATGAAATATTGAAGCATGTGCTATTTTATCATGACTTTCTTTACTATTAGTGCACGGACAAAAAGCCTCTCCTATGGCGTTTACCAGTGAGCAGCAAAGGGTCGACACAGGTCCACGTGAAAGTTCTTCAGGTCTTTGAACCGGATGGCAGCTTCGATGTACACAAACAGGATCCACAGCGAAACAGTCGGTAGACAGACTCCTCTTTCTGCGTGAAAGTAAGAGGAAAAAAAAACTGGCACTGAAAGAAACATGGCGACTATGGATTTCTCGTGAGTCTTTGAGGTGAAAGCGGCCGTTTGGCCCGGCAGAGACACGAAGGGTACGCAGGAAACGTGGACTGACCTGTGTGCCAGACGTACTGGACCCAGACGTAGGTGCTGGCAGCGAAAAACAGCCATTGGACGGGGATGAAGAGGAGGCAGATGATGTCCGACGTAAACGCCACGCACACGAAGAAAACAGAGAACGCCTAGGTGTAGGAGGAAGACACGGACAATTAAATATGGCGTAACAACTCTGCATGAATACAGTACACATGCATATGTAATAATATAGTGGCATGTGCACACACTGTACTAAAAGCTTGTCTTGTTTCCCATCCACCACTACCATGTAAATACAGTACATGTTTTTTCAGTTGCATATAGGCTACGTGCATTGGAGATGCATTTAATCTTTATTGTGCATCATCAGACCACCTCATAGCATTTAAGTTCATATCTGGTGGAAAAGGGGGTTTGTGTAAACAAAGCTCTTACCAGTCCCTGGTATCTGAAGGAGTCGTAGACGCTTCGAATGAAAAGCCAGAAGGGCCACAGGTACTCGAACCTGAACTCCAGCACAAAGTCGGCCAGCAGAACTAACACCCACACGACCAGGAACTTCAGGTACAGGAACGTACTGCGGGAGAGGGTGTTACAAAAATAAAGACAAAAGAAAGAAACAGAGGATTTAGGCTTTTACAAGGCCCTCTCCAGTGTTACCTCAAGCTCATACTGTATTTGGAGGCAGATACAAATATGATAGGTATAAAGAGAGCGTCAGTATGTATGTGTGTCATGTCTGGACATGTTGCTTAAAAAGCACAGCTGGTTTCTTTCATCTGGCTTTCCGTCCACAGATCTAGAGGTAAAGCCACGCTGCTGTGACAGTGCACCTCCCTCAGGAATACACGTGCTTTGTTCCAGTTTGACCCAAAACAAATTTTGGGGTTATTGTTTCTCTGTCGTATTCAAATTATAGACCGCTGACGGACAAAGCACAGGTGAGAGCCCCTCCGTCGTCGGCGTACACCCCGGATTTCAAAACGAGCGCCCCCCTGACATTGCTGCTGTCATCTCAACCCTCGAGCGTCATTATTCTCTCAAATTCACGCTTTTTTAAACACTGGAGACTCAATGCAAACTGGAGAGATTTGCATTGAGCGGAATCTGTTACAATTCATATTTAAATCCCAATTTCATTTTTATTTTACGCCAGAATTTAAATTTTACCATCAAGCCAGAGAGAAATAAAAGCACCAAATACAACACAAATAACGTTCGGCCTATAATAATTCTGACATAAAGCGAGCATGTTCATTTTAGCTCGCTAGCAACAACCAACGCGTGTTTAAAACATAAACGCAGCCTCGTCTTGACATATGCAGAGAGGCGCCATTGTTACACAATAACGTCCCAGAAGCCCCCTTCTTTTTTTTTCGTACCTGCTATATATACCCTCAGTGATTCGGTTCCGTTTTAACGGCCGTCGGAGTTTGCTGCAGTCCGCATTGCGCCGCTTCATCCTCCCCCTGTTTGGTTCACTGATGATATCGGTCTGGTGGTGGCTGTAACTGGAAATGTCATCCGCTCATCCTCAATGTTCCCACTTCTTCAATTATCCAACCATTGTTGTTGTTTTACGCACATGAAACAAAGAAATAAATAAAAACAGTCCCGCTGAAGGCCCCTCCCCCTTTCTCGACACGCAGCGCCCCCCCCCCCCCCCTTGCTGGCGGCTGACGTCATTACGTCGTCGGTCGGAAAGCGTCGGAAAACATGGCTGCCCCCCTGCGGAGTCGATACGTTTCTCTCAATTTTACGTGTTTAACGGTCGCTTCTGAACGGTAAGTGTAATAATAATTGGTTACGGGGGTCTTGTCATGTCATCCGCTCATCCTCAATGTTCCCAACTCTTCAATTATCCACTATTGTTGTTTTATGCACATGAAATAAATAAATAAATAAAAACAGTCCCGCTGAAGGCCCCTCCCCCTTTCACGACACGGTACGTGTGACGTCCTGACGTCGGTCGGTCGGATTGCGTCGGAAAACATGGCTGCTACCCTGCGAGTCGATACGTTTCTCTCAATTTTAAGTGTTTAACGGTCGCTTCTGAACGGTAAGTGTAATAATATCGGGTTACGGGGATCTTGTTTTAGTTTACGGAGCCGCAGGTTGTTAAGTTAACGCCGCTGCCGTGTAAACCGATATACGTACGACGTTACTTGGTAAAAGTTACCCACGCTGGTCTCAACCACGTTTGTTTGGCAGCCTTTTCTCCCTCAGCAGAGATGTTTAAAATCTCAAGTTTATTCAGCTGCGACGTCACATGAGACAATTTAATATAATTCCTCGATAAAACAGTCTGTTTTAATGCGAATGTATTATGGGTAGTTTTAATGCGGCATAACCTATTTCACCATTTTACGTTTTGGTTGTTGCCATTGACAAGTTATCATCTAAGATTCTTTATATATTTTTCTTGTTTATTGTAAAATAGTGTTTGTACATTGAGAGCGGAGTGGAAACCGGAGCCAAATTCCATGTATGTGTACGCATACATGGCCAATAAAGCTGAGTCTGATTCTGAAGATGGCTAATGTTTAAACAGATCTTATTCACCATGGACATGGTAGAGGAAGTTATGCCACCGGCTGAGGAAAAAGAGAGGCAGGAGGAAGAAGCAGAAGATTTAGAAGGAGGAGAAGATGATGCTGCAGAGAAGGAGGGAGATGATGAACAGAAAGGTGGGGATGAACAGGAAGTCAAAGCAATCCCACAGGCCGCAAATAAAAGAAAAAGAAAAAGAATTCCATTACCCAAAAAAAAACCCAAAGAGAGAAAGAAGGACGAGGTTCTGAACCTCAACAACGAGGTGGTGAGGATGAGGACGGAGGTGAAGAGGGTGAGGGCTTTGGCCATCAGAAGGCTGATGCGGCAGATCGCTGCGCTGAAGAAGAAGAAGGGCAAAGAGATGGAGATTGAGAAGAATCAGAGGAGAGCTGCCAGACTGCTGGAGGAGATCCACGCCATGAAGACCCTCTCACCAGACCTGGTAGGCTTCTTAATACCTTCTGTTCATCCATTACTGGTGGAAATGTTGACACGTGTCTAATTGGATTGTCTCCCCCCTGTTTCCAGGTGACAAAGACAGCCTTGCAGAAGGATCTACACTTCGAACAGATGTGCAAAGACCCCAAGTCTACCATGTCCGACCGGGCCACAGCACGCATCGCCACTCACCCTCAGTTCAACAAGAAGATCGAGGAGATCAAAGCTGCCGTGAAAGCCTTCAAAGAGGAGCGGATGAAGGGTGGAAAGCAGGGAGGGAAGGAAAAGGTGCAAAATACAGGTGGGAAGGTGACTACACAGTCAGCAGAGCGAAAGAGTGAGAAAAAAGAGGACATTATAGTGGAGCAAAAGGAAATCCTAGACAAAGAGGAAGGAGGTGATATCCCTAAAGACACTCAAGATGCAACTGTTGCCGAACCTGAAAAGGAAACCGTGAAAGCAAGTCCTTCAGCTGATACTGCGGATGGTCAAAGGAAAGAGATACCAGAGGCTAAGAATGTAATATTAGCATCAGTAAAAGGCAGTGAAGGAAAGGACGTTGTGAAAAATACACCTCAAGCTAAACATGCAGAAAAGAAACCCGATCCTCAGTCTGCACCAGAAGTGCTCCAGAAAAAGGAGGATGAGGAAGAGAGTGATCTAGAGGCATCAGATGATGAAGAGAAAAAGTACTTTGATGACAGCACAGAGGAACGTTTCCACAAGCAGTCGTCCCAGTCCGAGGAGAGCGACGACGGCTTCTTTGTGGGAAAAGTGAGCAAATTCAAGAAGAAGAAGAAGCAGGAAAGTGTAGAAGGGGACAAGGCCGATGAGTGGCGTGAAGGGAACGGTTCAGACCGGGTCCAGAGAGAACTGGATGAGCTCGAGTCCAGGCTGAGGTCTAAAGGGACCTCTCTTCAGTCTGTCTTTTGTTCTACCCTCTCTTCGTCTAAGCTGGGCGGGGGCAGAGGGAGAGGTGGGGATAGATTTAGGGGCCAAGGGAAACCACAGGGGGGCCGTGGTCTAGATCGAGATTTCAGTAAACAACCCAAGTTCCAAAGGCAGGAGAGAGGAGCAGAGAGACATCCAGGGTCCAAGTACAGCAAGCCCGAGTCCTTTCCCTCTGTGGGCAGAGGGAGGGGGCGAGGGCGAGGCAGGGGTGGAGGCGGAGGTGTCTTTACCCATCAGGAACCACAGCAGGCACTGCATCCATCGTGGGAGGCCAGTAAGAAAAGGAAGGAGCAGCATGGACAAATCCTGGCCTTCCAGGGGAAGAAGATCAAGTTTGACGATGACGACTGAAACCGTTTGTTTATTAACGTTGAATACATTTAGTTTGAGTGTCGTACACACCACATTTGTCTGGTCCTCGTTATCTGGCACACTAGTGAGGCTTAAACGTCGTCACTCAGTATGTTGGAGGCTCAATACTAGTGGAGATGATCTTTGAGAAGATTTGTTTGTATTAAATATCAAGAGAAATGTGTTTGAATATAATTTTATTCCCAAATGACATTTAATTCTAAATTGTGAAATGCATCACCTGAAGCATGTAATTTGTCATGAAATAGATTTACTAGTTAACAAGTCATTTGTAAGAGGGCCAATTCTGTTAGAAATGTATATTTGGGAAGTGATATTTTTCTTTTTTTATGTTTTTTTGAATAAAGTATTTCTAAACCTGTACACGATTGCACTGCTTTGTTCTAAATTGTAATTAGGGTCCAGTTATTGTATATTACACACAGTTATTTTATAGTGACAGACCTTTTGCAACAAGATCTTTGATTTTTGGTACTTGTCCCTCACCAAGATGTGTTTCAACAATATGAAATATCTGCAGTTTTATTGTACTTGGCTGTCTTTATTTCAAGAAAAAACTTTATTAAATGCAACATGAAATGTTATCTCAATCATAAAAACATCAATGCAGCACATAAAGTAAGGTTATTACTTACTTGACTGTTGTAAAAGAACAGTAATCCACTTTGTTGCGGAGCTTTGCAGGCATTGGTCGACCACAGCTGCGTCAGACGTATACGTCACTGCGTACACAGGGTGACAGCCAATAGTGGTTGACATGCAAATTTGGTTTGAAAACGGTCGCGGGCACTCGGCAGTTTCGCGCGAAGAATATCTCGTGCTGGGCTCTCTGTCACCTTGATTATAATATTTATTAGTGGAGGTACTTTTCTCAAGACAGAGATGGATACGGAGCGATATATATATTATATACATAATCCTCCCCTGACCCGGGACAGACGTTACAGCACGGAGGAGTTCAGGTACCGGTACCGTAAAATCGGATTATCCAAATGTTACGTGGAGCTGGATTGGATGGAAAAGTTAACATACACATGCTAATATGCTAAAATACTAAATTGCTTGCTGAGTAGAATCAACGTCGCATACCACATTGTCCATGTTAACGTTAACACATCACCCATTTTTCATCTGGGTTCTAACGGTTTACGTTAAGGTAACGTAAAAAACGCGTAACGTTAGCCGTAGCCGCACGTGTGGACGTGTTTATTGTGTAACCTTTCCGAGCTTATTTCTCTTGGTAGATTTAAATATTTCTAATGATGTTATAAGCTTTGCAACATGTCTCTAGCTGCTCGTGTGGTTAGTCATATTAGACACCGGGTCACAGTGTATTTTCTCTGCGACATCAGCACCATTTGTAACTCGAAATACAACTTTACTTAGCATTCGTCAAGTACACGAAGAACACTGTCGTTGTTAACGGAAGTGCTGAATCTGTCTTCAGAATAAAGGAAAATTAAAAATTGTCATTCTAAATATGTGGAGGGATAAAGTGCGTACTGACCTAAAACAGAGATCTTATAACCTATATAGCTACTTAAATGTAAAATACAGTTCTAAATGGGAGGGTAGTGGACATGCTAGGGGAAAAAACGGTTTGGCTCCTCAAAATAAAACAACCGTGCTAACGTTCCTTGGAAGTTTATCAGGGAAAGCCTGTTGTAACGTTGCATGTATGCCGATGTCTTTGATTTTGATACAATACATGTCCCGCATTAGTTTCCCGTTTTATAGTTATGTGAAAAAGTATAACTATGTCGTGTGGTAGTTTGAACTTTTATTTTGAAGGTTAATCTGTGAAGCTTCAGCTACATTAGTGTATTTCCGGTAACTTTACGCTCGTTTTTTTTTTACCTTTGGAGCTGAGGCATCACACCGCGCCTTGTCGGAGCATACTTTTGCACACTTTTGTTCTTCGAGTGCCGCACACGCTGACAGCGCACTTTAGCAACCGAGTATTCTGTGGGAGTACAGTGGTAAGCAGGTTTAACTGTAAAACCGCTCTGTGTTCATTAATGCTGGACGCAAACTCACGTTACTGGTAGGCCGTGGGTGAGCGTGGGAGGGGGATGGGGAGATGTTGTTCCAACTAGCTAAAAACACTGGTGAGGGAGGCTAACCCCCAGGTAATAAACCCCTCCACATGAGCATAATATTTAATGCACAGGCACAGTCATTGCTTCTAACTACATGCAGATTGTGTCACAAGTGAATGCAGTGGGTTCATGACAAGTTTATAATGCATTATCGCCCAAAATGGCTGCCCTGTGACACACTTGATGCAATGAGATAATTGGCAATTAAAAGTTTTATAATGCATGATATTTGTAACACAAAATGTTTTATTTTGCTCAGGCAAAGAGAAGGCTGGAGCTGGAAACCGGTGACCCCCAGGACCTCCATGATGGTGGCTGGACCTCCAAAAAGCAGATGGCCTCTCGGTCCCACACAGGAGGAGCTGGTGAGACTTTGGCAATTTTAAAGAAACCTTACAAATCACCTTAGCACAATGTTCCAGTGACTGGCAACAGCGGTGGTAGATACCAGCCTTCTACAGTTATATCTTCTGTGTCAAACCACCAGATCACCGGTTCATATGTTTTGTTCAGTTTCAGTCTAGTTAGTGGTGGAAACTTGCAGTGCTGTTGTGTTTGGCAACGCTTGCTGGTGTCTCACACATGCTCTCCAACATGGTGACCAAGCTAAATGGCTAACTTTTCCTAAAGTCTGTCCAACCAACTCCTGGCTGCTCAATGCCACTTTCACCAAACACTGGATCGAAATAGAACAGCCTCCATACGCTCGCTCCGAGTATTCGGTTTAAAGTAAAATGGTGGAATTCACGATGACCAAACGGTGTCTAATGACATTGAAACTTTGAAATCGAGGCGCAACACACTTCTTGTTTCGCTTGGTGGCAACAGAAGAATGGCAAATGTTAGAGGAAGTATAATAAGAATAAGCACACTTTAATATGACAGAACAGATAAATGAATAAGTAAAGAATCTTAAAAGGAATCATCACAAGTTCTCACCCTTCACCTGTGTTTTCTTTTCCAGCTCCCGCCCCCAATCCCATAGCGCGCAAGTCCCTGTTCGAGAAGTCTCGCTGCGACACGTCGCTCGGGCTCTTGACGCAGAGGTTTGCGGCGATGCTGAGTCGCTCCGCTGACGGGGTGCTGGACCTGAACCTCGCCGCACAGGAGCTCAACGCCCCCAAGAGACGCGTCTACGACGTCACCAACGTCCTGGAGGGGATCCAGCTCATCAAGAAGAAGTCCAAGAACTTCGTCGAGTGGTTGTAAGTACGCGTGGTAGTGTAATGCATACAAGCATTATGTGACCGATTGTCACAATGATTCAATATTTTGAAGACTGACAGATTATACTACGCACAGTTAGTGTTATTGTCATCTTCTTAAATGCCTCATGACCATTACAGTTGGATGTCTTTAGTGGTATTTGTTGAGGTTTTGATCCTGTGTGTGTGCACAGGGGCGGTGAAGTGAACGTGCACATGGATCAGGAGCTGAAGGCCCTCGTCGAGGAGGAGAGGAGGCTGGACGAGTTGATCCAAAGCTGCACAAAGCAAGTTCACCAGCTGTGCGAGAACCAGAACACTCTGAGATATCCTTTTTTGATTTGTAACTCCGGCTTCGTTTTGTACTGTTGTGACCCAGATTCAGGGTGTGGCCCCAAAGCATTGTGGGAAAAGAGTCATTGGTGACGCGTCCAAGAGATAATCCAGAGCAACAGCGCTTTAGATTCAGGAGGCATCGGAGGGATCGGTGCCTTCTACCCACCGCCAGTGTGTCGCTTATGATGAGACTTTTGGGTTTAGTCATTGAGTGTGTCCTGTACACAAACCCATCCAGGTTGATTTATATCCCTTAACCCCGAGGATCACGTTTGCCTATTTGACTTACGAGGATGTCCAACGGATTCCCAGCCTGAAAGAACAGACTGTGATTGTGATCAAAGCGCCTGCAGAGACAAAACTGGAGGTGCCGCACCCAGAAGAGGTACGTGTTTCAACATAATCACTCAATCACATCTGTTGTTTTTTTGTTGCAATGAAACTGGAGCTCAATCCGCACTAGAAGACCCAATCAAGAAGCAAGCGTGGGCGTCTGGCTCAGTGTTTTCAAAGCTTTCCGTTTGTGCCTGTCCACACTTCAATCTCCTTTTTAAGGGTTCTTAAAACGCCAGATTATTGTGGACGCTACGCGTTTCAGAAACTAAAACATGGCAGTGTGGACGTGGCCTCGATGCTTTGACATGCATCCCCGGTCAAACATTACATCGTGCTTAATTGCTTTGTTTCTACTGATGCAGCGTCGGCTTGAATGAAAGTATGCTCTTGCCACATCCTCCCAAGACGCCGTTCACTGTGAGCGTCTTCTCCCGGCTCGTGTTCGGAGAGTGTTTTAATGAAAGCACTCCGTCTCCTCCCGTTCTGCTCAGAGCCTCCAGGTCCACCTCAGCAGCACCCAGGGGCCCATCGAGGCGTTCCTCTGCTCCGACCACCCCGTGCCGATGGAAGCCACGGACGGCTCTGTAGCCAACGGAAGCCACTTAAACTCCTCGGCCAACGGGAACAACGCCGCCCCCCTCGTGCCTTACTCCTCCTTCGTCCAGGTGTCATCCAAAGGTGAGTCTTCCACTTAAACACCCCACGGCCACAAGAGCGGGAGGCAGATACCCATGGGGACCTTTTCCTATACAGGAAGCTTTTTATAAGACACTGTATTTACTTCCACCGCTCATCTTTTGTCTCCCTATCCACACTCCCATTATCTTTCCAGACAACGCGATCCGTACCTCTGGAGTCGATATTATCTCCAGCCCGCCGTCCGAGCCGACACAACACCTCACATCACCCGTCGCCCCCGTCTCCCCTATGCACACCTCCCTCCAACCCCCCTCTGGAGATCAGCAGAGCTTTGTCACCCTCACTCCCCCTCTAGCGCTCTCTGTTGGTGGGGAGGAGTATCTCGTGAGCCTGACTGAGGACGAGGGCATCACTGACCTCTTCTCTTCTTTTGACCTGGACCACTTGCCCCTAGATATGCCCCATCTCTCAACAGCTGCTTTTGGGGATTCCATAATTTCGTAGGCGGTTGCCACTTTCTCACAAGCAGGATGTCAAGGGGACACGATACAAGAACAAAGTGCTGTTGTTTTTACATTTACATTTCCCTACCCTGGACAATGTGACTGGGATGTACTGATGCTCAGGTATGTGGAGGATTGAGATCTTTTCACGGCTTCCTCGTTGTCTTTAGGACATGGACTGACACGCATGCTGTTATAAAGAAAACACTATTTCAGAGCTTTAATCTGTTGCGTTGTTGGGCGTCCTTAAGTGTCCTCCGTGGTTTATGAGCGCGGCGGTCTCAATGCAGGACTTATCCTTGAGCGTGTCCCGGGAACGTTTTGTATTGTGATCACAAAAGAGCCTTCACAACAAAGCCTGGTGATTCAGACGACCGTTTAGTGTCAAGAAGTGTTGATTAAAAAGCATTAAATATACAAAAGAACCCACGTGTCTCGTCTTGACTCCGCTACAAGGGATGCACCATCCAATCTTTATTCCCCTGATGCCAATAAAGAACCGTACGTCCGGGTGTCTGCTGATACGGAGTACTGCTTCTATTCCATTTTGCAAATATACAATCTGAGTCCCTGGACTCATATTTATGTAAAGTAACATGAAGTCGGGGTTTGTTGTAGCACTAAAAACTGACTTTGTGACATTACACCGAATTGTATAATGTCAACGCGACACTAACATTGTCATCCTAAGATTTAATGTGGGTGGGACACGGCTGATGTCGATCCATTCATTAAAGTCCGTGTCGTCTCCAGTCGTGGCTGCACAGCTTCCTCGGGGCCCTCCGGTAGCTTTTACCACAGGCGCAACTTTGTAGATTCACAAAGAAGTTGGATATTAAACTGTTTTTAAATTCCTCTGTCGTTAGGAGCGGTGTGTCTAGATTGTAACAATACTTGTTGGTCTAAAGAGGAACATCCTGCAGCTCTCAAGATCAGGCTGCATGAAGCGGTAGAAAGTGTCCCGTTTAACATGGAGGCCACAGACTTACAGTGACACGCTTTATTCAGAACCTCTGAGCCTTTTCATATGAAAGCCTCGTCCTTGATTGCAGAGACATTTCAAGTGTGGCACTCGGGAACCAGGAGAGCACGGTTCCGAGTGTCAATTTGGGCAGAAGTGTGTTATTAAAGACATGGGAATGTGAAAAGGTGATTGCCATCAAACTGGAAACTTGTGCAGAAGATTGAGTGCTTTCAAGAGTCCAGGTTTGCGCCGATAGAGCCGCCGTAATACCCACTCTGATTCCCCTTCATGTTAACACTGTTGGTTCTGTTAGCATCGTTAGCTTCTAGCCGCCGTCGCCGCGTTCCGAGTGGCGTAGAGACAATCCTTCAATCATAGATATGCTTTAAATTTAGATTTTATCTCTGTTAATAATGTAGCGTTTAAACACCGTGCTACCTTCACTGAAACACTAGATCTTTGTCTTCATCTCTTTAAAACACAGATCCCTTTGTGTTCGTCACTCTACTCTTCAGACCAGCGTTGTATCGTAGTGATATGTGAACATAATTTGAATGCGTTTGGTAACATTTTATCTAGATTTGCTCAAATGTTCTGTTTAAATCACGAGGAAAGAAAAAACACGATTCCCCTAAATATAGCAAATGTTTCTTTACCTGTGAAATAGTTTTTACTTCTACACTGAACTATCAAATGTATCGATAAATAATAAAAAAAGAATGTATCGCACAATATCATTTATTTTTTAGTATTCAGTGAGCTCTTGGGTCAGCATTAATTTAGTTTTTGATAATATTGGTGGCAGATTATACATGTTTTATTTATGGTCTCAAGTAAATATCAGATACCATTATCTATTTTCGTAGGAACAACCTGCCAAATGGATACAGATGTTATTGAACAGCTGCTACATAAACGTATCCAACGCGTTTGACTTGACTAGATATTACAGCTGTCGGAGCACTTCATCAACATGTTCCTCAGACGTTACCTCCTCTCCTCCACAGTGAAGTCTAGCTGCTCTGTTGCAACACATAAGCAGCCACTAGGAGGCAGTGTGCTCCCACAGAAACCCTGCAGCCGTCACACAGTTGGGATGTAGCCCATCTCCTTCTGGGAATTCACTGTTGTGCATCTGGCACCAAGTGGACATTACTTAAAACTCAGTGGTAGTCTGTTTGGCTCCCGTGTCTAAAGCATGATGATAGAAATGTTTAAATGTATAAATTCATGCCCATGTGTCCTCTTGAGCTCTTTAGGCGGCCGCAGGACCGACACCTGTGACCGTTTGTGTCCTCTTTGAAGTCTGAACCTTTTCAGGTATTACTGCTGCTGAGTTACGTGTTGAAACAGAAGATCAGCTCCACACACTGAAGGGAACATCTTAGAGGTGCATTAAGAAACTGTCGTTTAAGCAGCAATACAGAAAATATTTAGAAAACTGGAGAAAAGGTTTGAGTGACATCATTGGTTCTGCTGACCTGATTCTGTTCATTTAGGCCTTTGATAGACAGGTTAGTGTATCTAGGATAGTTTTGAAAATGTGCTGAATACACAGTATTTGTCTATCATCATTAGAGGAAGTTGTATTTAAATGTATGAGACTCTGTAGTAAAGATGAGAAGTGTGGCTGTGAGTGTAGTCGTCAGCCCAGATGGCGTTTAGTGCCAGTTGATGATTGATCAAATCATTTGTTTAACTCGTGTAAATGTGGCATATTTGTCAGATGTGTAATTTAAAACTCTTCTTCCTGTATTCGTCCACATATACGTCTGTTAATTATTCGCTGTAAATCTTTCCCGTGTAGCATAAAACTCTCCATCCCGGCTTCTCTTTGTCTGAGCTACAGCATCTTTTAGAAAAACACATCAGTGCCCTCAACATGATGATGTAATGTGTCGGTGGAGCCTGCAGCCGTCCATACCGTCCATAGGTGGCAGTGTTGCACCTCGGAGCCCCACGAAGAACCCATTCAACCCGGTTCCCCTCAAACGGCGGCACGCTCCCCCTCCGAGTTCACGGAGAGTCGCTGGATCACTGCTCCTATTGATTCATGTGTGTTTCTGTTGTTTTTCTGTGCCACAAAGATTTGCACTTCGAAAAAAAAAAGAAACACCCAAAGTGAATATTGAATTGGGTCAATAGAGAATTAGGCCTGACGTCAGCCCGCTCCCGTCTCAGGAGGGCTCGGTTAAAGATCAATCAATACGGCTGTCAATCAGCCAATCAATCGCTCAATACGGTTTCATTTTTAGAGTGCCTTTCCCTGTCACCTACGAGCAAACGGTAGCAGGTTTACAAAATACACAGATGGCTGGTCTTAAGGGCGAGACGGGACTAAGTTTCCACTTAGGACTCTGCTCCTGAGGAGGAGGAGGGGGGTTAGGAGTGACTTGGAGCAAGTGCAATCCACCCCCGAAAGTGTAGTGATAGTCTAGTCCAGCTGTCCCCTCTCCCTAAAAGTACAGCACTTGTTTCTATGCTGCGCTCTCTTCAGCCAGGCTGTTTTGACTGCTGTAATGTACCGAGACAGAGAGAGAGAGAGAACAAAAATGAGAGGGTTAAAGAGGGAGCACGGAAGCGAGAGAGAGGGAGAGAGAGAGCGCGTACTACTCGCCTCTCATTGGCCACCGAGAGCGCGCCGTCTTTTTGCGTGGCACGCTCCCAGCCAATCGGCTGCCTTCAGCGATATTTTGGGTTTATGAATGAAATGAGTAGTGAGAGAGCAGGACAGGAGCAGTTTTGATTCATCACCCAAAGCTCGCAGCGTGCGGAGCGTACCCGGAGAGACGGGTGCGCTCGTTCGCTGTGCTTCTGAGTGTCTGTATGCGGTTGCTAACATTTGGCTACATGAGACTCCAGAGCACCATCACTGCTCCGCCTTCAGCTTTGTGGTGGTGACATTGACGTCATGTGACCGTGGTGTAAAATATTAGCTTTCTACCTTTTGGTGATTGTATTCACGCTTAGAATATCATAAAAACTGTGTTCATTCGTGAAGATTATCTTGTGTTATTGCACAGAGTTTATTTTCTGCAGAAATTGAATGAAAAACCCCCGTTTGCTTTTTGTCGAGGGATCCAATGCGACGCTGACTTCCTGGTTGTGTGACTCTGCTGCCGGTCCATCATCAGTCAGTTGCATCTGCAGTTCTTGGCCTTTCTCCAGAGAAAAGATTGAGCAATGCTGCCATCTACACAAAAAAACCCCCTAAAAATCTGACATTACCTTGTCCTCCACACCTTGCTCTCTTATTCTGTATGAAAGACGTGTCTCAGCAGGTTAACTGGCCATACAAATAACCTCTTCTGATTACGAGCAGATGGGTGAAATAATGTGTCATTCATGAGGAGAATATTCATTACATTCTCTAAAACATAAACATATTTTTTTTGTCAGGCACACATTAGCAGTCTATACTCGTGTGCGGTCGGGTGTCTCTAAATTGGAGGATTTAATGCCTACATGTACGTGTGGATTTCAGATGACGTCAGAGCCGCACCCCTCCATCGTGCCGCGTGGCATCCATTGTTGCATGGCACTGTCTTTGCTCTCGCACCTCGTTTTCCCGCCTCTCTTTACCGCCAAATGTTGTGCTCTTAGAAAAAGGACCAGCCTCACCACAAAGTAGCATCCTTACCAAACAGACGGAGCTAAAGGCTCGGGGATGTATTAACTACTCGCGGGGTTAGCTGGTGAACTCCTGCAGCTGGTGAGCTAATGACCACTTTTGTAATAGTCGGTCACAATGGCTCAAGCTTCTCTCCGTTCTTTGTCCTCTGCATCAGGTTGTTTACACCGGCCTTGGTGTTTTGTTCTTAGGATTGTACACCTTTATTGAAGAACAATAAGTCCATTCAGTCTCATAACTCTCTGCAAACCATTTCTCTCCTGTGGAGCAGTTCATTCTCCAACAGGAGGGTTCAATAAACGAGTAACCAGTCGACAAATACAAAATACTCTGTTCAGAAAGAACTATAAAAAGAATGTTTCACATTTTTCTTTCTTCCTGTCAAAGTAATTTATCATTCTCGCCATCTGGCACGCTGGAGATAATTGAGGTCTCGGTGCTTGTGGATTGTTCCTTTTTAGTACACACATCTACACTGCTCAGCTCAGCACAAGTTATCTCTGGTAACTTCCATGTGACATCAATCTTCAGCTCCGTGGCCTTCGGAGGATTGAAGGCTGAGACCTCGCCGCCTCCTCAAAGGAGTTAACGTTGGATTAACTGTAATGTCACTCGAAGTCCCCTCCCATAGCCGCACCGATACAATCGACCGAGCTTCGGATCACTGAAAGACCTGGTCGCGTCCTCCGAATTCACACAGAAGAAGACCTGACGCATGTGACGACCCTCTCTGCCTGTTCGTTTGGCTGCCTTCCTTGCAGGTGTGGAGGTGGGTGTGGCAGAGGGTCGTCAGGCAGAGTGGAAGCACCTGAGGCCATTTGCAACACCGGCCCTGTGTGCCAGAGCACTCGGTACAAAAACACTCTGGATCTTCAGTTGGCTCTCGCTCCTTCCTGAGACACCCACTTTTGCTTTGGTTTCGGTTATGGTTTGTTTTACACTATACAACACTGCATATACACTTTACACGCACCCACTCACTTACACTGCTGAAATGACTGACTTCACATGTCACTGTTAGTTTATGTTTGTCTTTTATATTACTTTAAACTTAATAAATAATTAATCAACTGTTCATTGAATGCGTCTCCCTTTTTTGTCATGGCCGTTCGGCCCGGTTTGTGACAAGTGGGGGCTCTTCCATTCAAATTGATTGGTTTGAGGCTGATATTTGGTTCTGCGTTTGGGAGATGCATTTTTTTGGCAGCAGTGAGTACATGGTCTTCTAGTGTGTTCGTTGACTTTTGTGGAGTGTCCCTGGATAGGTGAAGCAATGTGGTCCATGTGGCTGCTTTTTTTTTTTTTTTTTATGTGGCGTGCGGTCAGAGCAGTTGTCTCGGGGACACATCCAGAGCTGTCAGGTGAGTAACCAGCTTGCTGGGGGCCTAACCGGGCTACTGGTTTAAGTGTTTAAAAAGCCTCCCGCTAATCTGCATGAAGACTAGGGTTCAGTGAGGTAGATTAGTTTGGTATAGGCAGTTTAGGTAGAGGGACTGCCACATTAGTTGGGCGACATATCATTGTCTCTTTTATGGCACTAGTTGACCTAGAACAGTCTGGTTTTGTGGTGGTCTTTGTCCTGGTCTAGTATGGCAGGGGTACAGGACTTTGTTGATGCTCCAGGTGAGGAGTTTCTGGATCGTTGCAGTAGAGATCAGCTCTTTAAGATTGCGGAAGAGTATGATATTGATTTAAGTGGTGTTGATGATAAACGACTTAAGGAAAATGTAAAGGCTATGGTTAAAAAGCAGCTGGTTGAAAGAGGGGTGCTGGTTGCTAAACAAGAGGGACTGAGTCAGTCAATAGCAGCACTGGCACTTTCAGTTCCATCAGGGAACTTTACCTTTGAGCAGCAAAAATAATTGCTTTTGTTGCAGTTTTCTCATGAGAAGGATAAACAAATGGAAATTGAGCGGTTCCGGTACAAAATAGAACAGGAAAAGATAGCATTAGTCAGAGATGGTAAGCTTTCTGGAGATGTTTTTCACGCGGGAAATGGTTCATCATCGCGTTCTCGTGATATTGTCAGTAATTTGCATCTCTTGCCTAAGTTTAACGAGAAGGATCCGGATGTGTTTTTTACACTGTTTGAGCGGGTTGCACAGGCAAGAAATTGGTCAGACTCTGAGCAAACCTTGCTGTTGCAGTGTGTGTTGTCAGGAAAAGCCCAGGAGGCATATGCAGCTTTAGATAATGATCTAACTTATAAATCAGTCAAGGATGCTGTACTGAAGGCATACGAGTTGGTCCCTGAAGCATATCGCCAGCGTTTTAGGATGTTGGAAAAAAGGTTCAACCAGTCTCATATGGAGTTTGCGAGGGAGCTGACAAATTTCAATCGTTGGTGTATGTCTTCTGATGCTAATGATTTTGGAAGTTTGTGTAATCTGGTCGTCTTGGAACAGTTTAAGAACTCTCTGCCCAGTCGTGTTGCCACATTTATTACGGAGCGTAAGGTTACAACTGCCAACCAGGCTGCGGGATTGGCTGATGACTATGTGCTCATTCATAAAAGCCGACTCGGTGAGCCTGTGTGGGAACCTGGGTTGCAGAATGATGGAGGGGTCAAGTCATCTGGTCGCTTCGGGGGTTTTCCAGGTGGAGCGCCTGAAATGGGAGAGGATACGTGCAATTACTGCCGTGAGGCAGGCCACTGGAAACAGGACTGTCCGATACTTAGGGATAGGAGGCAGCAGGCTGGAGGTGGGCGGCTAAAACCTGTTGCACTGGTTGTAAGCGTTCCTGGTCCTGGTCCAATAAATGCAGAATCTGTGGTTAAGGCCCTGAGGCAATTCATAACTGTGTTTGGCATCTCTAGAGTCATACAAGGTGACCAGGGATCACATTTTTCTTCTCACCTGATGGCCCAAGTGTTAAAACTGCTAGGTATCAGACATAACCAGTCGTCTGCTTATCACGCACGGAGTCAGGGTGCTTTGCAGCGGTTTCACCAAAAACTCAAGTCTCTTTTGCGTTCATATTGCACTGAGCTAGATGGGGACTGGGAAGATGGGCTACCGTGGTTGCTGTTAGCTGCACGGGAGGTTGTAGGCCTACAGGACAGTGCAGGGTTTAGCCCAAGTGGTCTGGGGTTTGGCCACACTGTCCGGGGTCCATTGTCTGTGTTTGAGGATGGTTGGAAGAAGTCGGGTCCGCCCACCGATCTTATTGATTATGTGAATGGGTTTAGGCATCGACTTTGTTCTGCAGGGGAGTTGGTGATGGAAGTGTTGGCCGCATCACAAGCTGGGATGAGGAGGAGGTGTGATCCTCAAGCTGAGATGCGTGAGTTTAGTGCCGGTGATCGAGTTTTGGCTCTTTGTCCGTTGGTGACTTCACCCTTCCAGGCTGAGTTTTGTGGTCCGTTTGCAGTGGTCAGGCGCGTCTCAGACAAGAATTATTTGATTTCAACTCGCGGTCGCAGGAAACCTATTAAGTTGTTCCATGTTAACTTGCTTAAACCCTATTATGCTCACTCTTCTAGTGCACCTGGTGATGTCCAGCAGGAGCCAATGGCATTGAGTCCTGTGTTGGAGGCTGATAAAGTGGATGCAGATTCAGTCGAGTATGGGCGATGCTGTTCTGGATTCTGATGAGGGGTTGTTTTCTGGTCGGCTGAAAAATTAGGGGACCCTCATGAGGATAAAAGGGTTGTTTATCTCCTAGTTTGTTTGCTGTTGTCGTGGTCCTGTGGGACCCCCGTCTCCACACCTGCCTTCCTTGCAGGTGTGGAGGTGGGTGTGGCAGAGTGGAAGCACCTGAGGCCATTTGCAACACTGGCCCTGTGTGCCAGAGCACTCAGTACAAAAACCCTCTGGATCTTCAGTTGGCTCTCGCTCCTTCCTGAGACACCCACTTTTGCTTTGGTTATGGTTTGTTTTACACTATACAACACTGCATATACACTTTACACGCACCCACTCACTTACACTGCTGAAATGACTGACTTCACATGTCACTGTTAGTTTATGTTTGTCTTTTATATTACTTTAAACTTAATAAATAATTAATCAACTGTTCATTGAACGCGTCTCCCTTTTTTGTCATGGCCGTTCGGCCTGGTTTGTGACACACACGTGCTGTTGAAATGTGGGTGTAAACTACTGTGGGAATCACTCAAATTAAATGTTGAACAGTAAAACCTGAGTGGGTGTCGAGCTCCAAGTACGAGGAAAAGTGCGGGATTTAAAAGAAGAAAAGCAGACGCTCCTCTGAAAGTGAAGCATCCACCCGTGTGGATGGTTGAGAGAGGATGGAGAGGAATCAATTAACCGCTCCTGTCCGCAGCAATCCATAGTGTGGGTGTGTCGTACACACCGGGCTTTAGAGTGTGAAGTGATTTTCCTCTGTCGCGTGGTCTTCAGGGGCTTGTGTGAGCAACGGTTTGACCTCTTCACAGGAGGCTTGGGCCTCGGATGCACCCTCTGTCAGGTGTTAATACGACGCCGACCGGATCGCCATATTTATATTTGGGCTACCCGGGGCCACGATGTCAGAAGTGAATATATAAGGCATGGCTCCGGATGATGTAGGAGTTGGCTGGATCTCTCACACACACACACACACACACACACACACAGCTGGCCCTGGCTTTGGTGGTCGGAATGCAACGTCTGCTCCCCTCTTGTTCTCTGGTCTGAGGTCTGTATTTTTCCTCTCTTTTCGTGGGTGTATAATGCTTCAGCTGTTGTGATGACAGCCTCCTGACCTGTCGTGAACCTCCTCCTTTCCTCTCCAGTGGGTATTTACTTACTTTTAGTTCCACTCGGCTACGCCAAATATTTGCATAGAGAAAGTCCGGACCCGAACCCGTCGGCTCCTGCCCAGCAGCCAATAGAGACCAAGACCGTCGGTTGTCATTTGCATGTCATTTGCATTGGATCCCCCCCGTGACTGTTTGCAATGTCAGGAGGCCAAATTAACCAGTGTTCCGTTTTAGCCAGATTTGCATCTCATTTACATTAAAGTTGCTTAATGAGGGTTACTTAGCCGAGTGACCCCCGTGGAAACTCCTCGCCTCGCTCGCAGAGGAGGCAGATAGTGCGATCGGCTAATTTCATTATGGGAAACAGCCGTTTGACTGCGAGGATGCCTTTGGATGTAATCATTAAAAGGGACGAGGGCTCGCAAGCTGTTTGTAATAAGGCTGTTTTTTCGCCCGCATGCGGACATTGTGTCATATTTACTGTAAGGATGAAAGATTAGGCGCGGAGGGGAGAGCGGGCGGCATCAATCTCACTCAGCATCTTGGAGCGGGCGCATTAATCATCCCATCTACGGGAAAATCATCCTCATCAAACGCGGGGCCACAGTGTGCACACATGGCGACGATCACTGGGTGCAGGAAACGGACAGAAGGAAAGTTAGTGGCTGACTGAGCAGAAGCACCACAGCCAACACTTCTTCATTGATCCTCGGGACTTGGACTGGATGTCAGACGGTGTTTTGTCCCGCTAATGTGTTTGTATGGCGGCGCCTGGCTGCGCAAACGTCCCTGCAAGCGCGCGCGCGCCCACACACACACAGGCCAAATCGTTTTAGGTTCTGCATCCTCTCAGGTTCATCGGTCCCTCCTTTTATTTTCCCCCAGATTGGCTCCCGTGTTCACTTCCGTTGGTGTTCCTTTTCATTAAGTGAGGGCGACGGAGAGCTTCTTGAACAGATGGATACCCTCAGATATTATTTGGCGGATTTCAATAAGGAGAACCAATTCTGGCTTTGTTTGTAGAATCAACCCACACGGCACACTAATGCACACACACCCAGGGCATATCATCCGCAGAAATTTCATCATGTTGTTTGTTTGCTTTGAGAAGAAAAGGGCAGGCACTGGAAGTCAGAAATAAGGCCCATATTCCACCAGGAATTGTTGCACCGTATATACATCTCCTCCAGTTCTACCTCGCCTCTCTTCATGAAAAATAAAATGTTACATCCAGTACAAATGTGATTGAATCTTTATTTTTTTCTCTTTTTGCTCAAGGATTCATGAAATGCTTTCATACATATTGTATACACTCTTTGGGCACGGTTCCAGCAGCCTTTTCTCTCCTGTTGAGTGGTTTTATTTGGAAAATGTGACTCCTGTTTTCTGTATGTGCACTAATCCCATCTAAAGAGGGGAATGAAAATGCCCTTGTTGGCTAAATCTGCAATTGTGTAAGCGGACTAGCCAGCACTCACACTCTCATTACCAGTGTTTAAGTGTTTAGTGCGAGGTGCTTAGCCGCGCACACACACACGCACGTGCACACACACACACACACACACACTGCGAGACTGGTGGTCGGTTTAATGGGGGAGAAGGCCTTGAATGGTTCCTATGCTGTGATGCATTAAAGCTTAATAACCTGTCCTTTCAGCTCGCTCTTAAGAACATGCTCCGGAGCTGATAATTGGAAAGATATTTCCCTCTTTCTCTTGCTCTCTCTTGTTCCTTTTGTCTAATGGCTGCTTTCAGTTCAGTTGGGTCCATTATTTGTCCTTGAAAGATTATTCATATTTTTTTTCACCAGTAATATTTTGTCTCTTTACCCAGAGTGCAGTTTTATGGATGAGGTGAAAGTGGCATGTTTAGTTCTGTAGTAGCTGCTGCTCAAACATCCATCACATTTAGCCAAACAGTGATGGCAAATGAATGGAGGCCATTCAGGAGTAGTCAAAAGGCAAATTACAACGTCAAAGGTCATTTTAAAATGTAGCTTTTGGATTAATCTCATTAAATCAGCGGTGAAAAGTACTTGAATGTATAAAAGGAAAGAATGGCATCTCCTCTGCTGGAGTTTGTTTTACCAACATGTCATTTCAGTTCAAATAAGCCACTCTAGACCACAACATGCTAGGCATAATAAAATGATTCCAATTCAAAGAAAACTTTTCCAACTTTTCCGAGACAGCTCGGCAAAGCTGGTGAAGACGGTGTGAAACCGGGAAAAAGTGGACCGTGAGCTGGAATTTTTTTGTAAAACCGTTGATGCTTAACTTCAAGTCAAAATGGGCTAAAAGTTGTAAAAGTGCTACGAATTACACTGCGAACCACTGACTTCATGTCATCAAAAGAAAAGAAAAAAACTCAATCCACGGATGAAGACCATGTAATGAGGCTGAAAGGTCCGGAATAAGCTCGTTTGTAAAAATAAAGCTGCGTTCTTCTCTGAACATGGTGTAGTTTGAAGATGTTTTTGGCGGATTTTACTTTATGCCCGTTTTGTTTCTTCTTATTTCACTTTTGAACCTAACTCCCAACAGGAAGTTGGATCAACCACTTTTTTTTGATGCACAGGTCTGCACGAGGTGTTGACACTTAGGTAAGTGAAGGCATTCATCCTCTGTGACCTACTACCCATCACATCCTTCTCTGTGCAGACCAGCATGCACGTTAATGTGATGTATCTTCAGAGAAACATAAGTCTAACCTCAGGCACTGTTAAAGAGGAATCCCACCACTTCTGTGATTGTATCAATTGGATAACACCTGCAGGAGTTTTATGAAGTCGGAGAACGTTACTCAACTGACCAACATTTTCACACACAGCCTGCAGTAACAGGGAGGCCTGGAGGAAAGCAGTCAGCGGCGATCTGACAAAACAATATCGGGTTACATGAATGACCCTTCGCTAAGGGTTAGCACTCTTATGCTACGCTAGCTACTGAAGTTATACTGAATGTTGCTTTTGCTTTTTGCTGATTGTAACTGAACAAAGACCTTCAACTTTACAGGGACAGTGTTGTTCTTTAATCTCATTTTCTTCTGTCTCGATTGTTGGATGATGTGGTGGTTCACTTTTACTCTGTGATCTGTAGCTTTAGCTTCTATCTTTATCTTTTTAACTGGATTTCACTGATGAAGCAGTTTCACATCCTGGGTATATCCTCCAGAGAGTGCCGTTAGTGACAGTGTGGGCTCTATGGTCTGGGGGGGGGTAGGGCTTAGCAAAGGATCATTTTGAGAACTTGCTAGTTCATGACCTCTCAACCTCTCTCATTGCTATTATTTTGACCATTTGTTTTCTGAATCTGTCTCTCAAAAGCTGTCCTACTTTATGGCAATACTTAATCTGCGTAATATCCCTTTAAATCGTCATCAGCAGTTTGCTTCGTGTTCACTGGGGAGGATTTGGCATGAACTATCGACATGTAATTTTTCACTGAGCTTCAGCGAGATGGGGCTAAATTTAAGTTCTCAGACTAGTCGCAGGCTAACCAACCTTAGGAATGTGACATGGAAATAAAGCACTTCATGCGTTAATGCCCCGCCGACAACTCCGACTTGAAAATCCCTCTCGTGTCGTATGTGTTCCATACCATGTCCTGTGTGTGTTACCTCCCAGTGTTTACGCCTGTGGCTGTGGACCATTACTGATGAGTTGAGGTTAACATTCGTGCCAGTCAGCGCGTGCACACACACACACACACACACACACACACACACACACAGCTGCTGGCTGCCGGCTTCTTAGATGTATTTCTGTGTGTGCGTGTCCCTTTTTATGCTGTGGATTAGAATAAAGGGCAACTTTATGTGTTGACGCCCTGAGCAGTGGCTGTATGGCCTAATGTGTGGTCACAGTTGGTAGAAGGCTGTCTACATTGCTGCGTCGCCACGGGGCCGAGGACGACGGCTCAGGGTGGCCGCTTGTGTAATGCGCTCTGACCCAGAAACTAGCAGTCTGACCTCTTTAGCTTCTGCTTATAGAAAACCAGCCCTCCCTCTCCCCCTCTGTCCTCTACACCTCTTCCTCTCTTGTCCTCTGTCGGCCTTCTGTCCTGTCGAGACGTGACGTTTCACCCTGTACCCCCCCCTCCCCATGTAAACTGTCTTTCTAAATCAGTCTTGGACTTTTTTGTTGTTGTTTCATAACACCTTTCCTGAAACCCAGATCTAGGTTTCTTAAATCATGCTGAGATTTTGAATGTCTTGACTGTTAATCAAATTCAGCTTCTATCACAGCAGCAATGTTATTAATCTTAATCTTAGATTATTATTTTTTTTCTTCACTTGTCTTTTTAAACACTGGATTGAAGTTAATTAAGACATTTAATCTGCTGATTGATTCCTCATTAGTCCTCCAGTTCTGATGCGTAAAGCCAATGCGGAAGTATCTTAAACCTGCATTCTCTCTAGTGTCCACCAGGGGGCGACTCCTCTGCTTGTATAGAAGTCTATGAGAAAATGAGTCTACTTCTCTCTTGATTTATTCCCTCAGTAAACATTGTAAACATGAGTTTATGGTCTCAATCTCTAGTTTCAAGTCTTCTTCAATACAGCATGATGTTCATTTAGTACATTATGGTTAATTTAGACTCAAACAGACCATAAAGCAGAGTATGCTGTAGGGCTCCGCAGTCCAAATATGGTAACTTCCGTTCACTGTTTGCAAAAAGCCAACGTGGCGACGGCCAAATCGCCGAACTCGAGGCTCCAAAACAGCAGTCCACAAACTAATGTTTGACGTCACGATGACGACCTCCACTTCTTGTATACAGTCTATGGTTTTGACAGTCCAGTCATTTGCCGTCAACACAACTGACGGCAAACATTTGCTCGACACCCTCCTCTGTATAATGTGAGATGAACACAACACATTGTTAGGGTTTCTACAAGAACATGTTCCAGTGCTTCAAAAGAATCACGTTATTTCCCTCATACGTTCTGTCTGAATATACCTGTAGTGTATTCACACTGTCTGAAACGCTTCGTTTCAGCGCCTGTCTCTTTAAGACCGGTCTGTTCTGATTGGTTCACTCGGAAAATATGATGCAACGTTGCAAAGGTGGTACTCCAGCTGTTGAGGTGGAGATATGCCGATGGGGGGCCATACATTCTGCATGTGACATAGGAAGGGGAGCCAAATCTGAATGGCTTGTTGAGTCGCATGATTTTCTGATCTAGACACCGCACAAAAAAACTGACTTAGGTTGTCTTCTTTCACTGTTCGTAGGTTCGTAGGCTCACCAGATATCCGAATGCATGTGCACAAGCATTGAAATAGTGAGTAGTCATGATATGACCCCTTTTTTTGTAAATTGCTAACGACACCACAGACAGAATGCTTGTTGAAAAAGAAGAAACATGTCACCACAACCACAACACAGCTGGTCTTTTCACAACACTCTTCATGTCCACCCAGAGCGGCTTGAATCTCAGACACCGTTTCCTCTAATATCTTCAAAAAGTGTCCGTCCTGCTTTATATTTCCCTGCACAAAAGGGAAGAAGGTGTGATTTTTGAAGATAAAAGATGATGTAACTAGACGTTGTGGAAGAAGCGGTATGAGTGTCTAGATGTAAAAACTGCTTTCAGGGATTATTGAGATAATTACTCAAAAACTGACAAAATGAATACGTTTCTACACACACACACACATATTCACACTCCCTCACCCCTCCTGCCCTCTCACCCCCCTCCTCCTGTTATTGTGACTTATATAAGCTGTGTTACTGTTTCTGTTTGACCTCTCACTGTGGTGACAGCTAGTGCTGTGAGAGCGCCGCCCAGTCCCATTCAATCACGCTCAACACAGATACAGTATGTGTGTGGTGCGACTGCTTTTGTGTATTATTTTGTTTATAGATCACGGGGTGCCAACCAGGAAACATCCTGTTATATAGTCACATACTCATATTCACGGGGGGGGGTGCTGCTGAGCAAAACTCTGAGGAGCAGCTTGTCACTTAAATGAGATTATCTGGTCCACGTAAAAGGTCAGTCCAGTTTTAAATGAGCCGAAGTTGACGCTAACTTCGGGGCGAACCCACCCTCACTTTAATCGGCAGCAGGTGGTTAAGCAAGACACGGGGGACTAGTCGTGGGTCTTGAGGAGTTGTAGCATCTATTCACCGACAAATTAACTGCTACGTTCACAGCTGTAATGTATATATGTGTATATATAACACAAAAAGGTGTTCCATTGTTCATTTCATGGCGTTCAGACGGTCGGTCCTGTAGTTTTTCCCGTGACTGACCACTTTCGATGTTCCTTTTTTGGCTTGGCTTGAGTTGAACGAAGAAAAGCTACCTCGACAAAGAGCTTTGTTACCGCGGTCGCAGAGCTATTTAACCACAAAGACTGTCGCTACTGACTACTGGCGCACTACTAGCGACTCGGTGGCCGGCAGCAGCAAACACCGGGCCAATAGATAACAAGGGGAGGGTGAGCTCGGTGATTGCGGCGGGTCAACCTGTACTTTGGTTCGTTACAGTGAGTGTGTGTGTGTGTGTGTGTGTGTGTGTTCGGTCGCGTCCAATAGTTGGGAGGCCTTCGGAAATGTTCAGCTCAAAAAGAGCAAACATTACATTGGTAAAGTAACCAGAAGTTACACAGAGTGCTCTTATGGGAAATAATATTTGAGTAAAACATAAGCGCCTCATCAAGGGAACGCACAGAACTTTGTAAATGCTCCAAGCCAACAAAGTTAAAGAAGAGAAAGTTTGACTGTTGAAAAATGGTTCCAAAGTCCCGTGGGTGTTTGCATATGTCTGTGAGTGTATATGCTGTGAGTGTGCCGTGTGAACGAGTGGGACGTGTGCACACATAAACCCACTCAAGTTCTCAACTCTGGGCTAAAGTGAGAGAGCGTTCAGGCCTTAGAGCTTGAATGGGAAATGGAATGTGTGCAAAAGTTATACTGCGAGTTTATCTCAATAAAGTTACAAGAGGTGAAAGCGCGAGCGCCTATATGGAGAATTGTTTATGCGAAGGCCTGTTGTGTGCACGTCAACCCGTGTTTGTCGCCACTCCAGACCCCCCGACTGGCCTAAATGTCAACACTGCCCACCGAACCCCCCCCGTCCGTTTTGCACGGCGAGGGAGATGTTATGCAACTTAATCCTGACGGCCGCGGCTCTAACGCCGTCAACAAAGCCTGCCGGCTGCAGATCCGTCCGCGACAGCCTGTTGTTTTTGTTATTTTCCTCTCTGTGTGTGCGTGTGTGTGTGTGTGTGTGTGTGTGTGTGTGTGTGTGTGTGTGTGTGTGTGTGTGTGTGTGTGTGTGTGTGTGTGTGTGTGTGTGTGTGTGTGTGTGTGTGTGTGTGTGTGTGTGTGTGTGTGTGTGTGAGATTACCGACTACATTAGCGAGTTAATTACATGACCTGACGTGTACCGTTTGGTGAGGATCGCGCCAGGATCGCCGGCACTTGGTCGCCGACGAGGGGCCCATCTTGAGCGGCTCCGATAAACAAGCTGCCGGCTGAATGATAGTCGCCTGTCTGTTTATGAGTGTGTCTGGCGTAACGAAAACTTGTCTCACGTGTGTGAGATTTGTCTTCGTTCTAGTTGAGCTCTCACATACCCGGGCTGGGGATTGCACTCTTTGATGACTTTCAAGGCCCAGTTCTTTTTAGTTCTCTCTCTCTCTCTCTCTCTCTCTCTCTCTCTCGCTCTCTCTCTCTCTCTCTCTCTCTCTCCGTTTATAGCTATGTAACCAGTGGCCTGGTTGTTGGGTTCCTGTGCACTGAGTTCACCTCTCTCTCTCTCTCCCTCTCTCCCTGGATGAGTCATTGCAGGATAATCAGGCCCAGAGCTTTACGAGGATAACTCAGCCTGACAGCATAGACACGCTCTAACCACCATCATCGTCCAGTCAAACACACAAATGCTAGATAGAGAGAGTCGAGAGAAAAGGAAGAAGATCGATTAAGATGCACGGACGAGGCGGAAGAGTTTATTTTGTCTGTGTACTTAAGATTTCCTTTCTCCTCCACTGACTTTCTCTAGGCATGCATGTCTTTGCATAATTAAGCCTGTGCATGGGTTTATATATGTGTGTGTGTGTGTGTGACAGTGTGTTCCTCTCCTGCTGGTTTTGGGAGGTCATCGGGTGCAGTGAGTTGGCACATCAGGGTTTTCCCCAGGTTAGTGCCAAGGCCAGTGCCCAGGATAATTATGGTATTATTGCATGTGTGTGCATGTGTTTATTTTACCAGAACTTTCTCCTCTCCCCTTCATTCCCCTCACATTCCCGCTCTGCGCTGTGTCTGAAGCCAGTGGTGCCATCTGTCAGCTCTGTGTTTGTGTGTGTGTGTGTGTGCATCTTCGGAGGGGGAGACTATATTATGCAAATTAGAGAGAGAACGAGGGAGGGGGAAAAAAGTAGAGGGTGGCAGTGAGCGGAAGGGAGGAGAAGGGGGAAGAAGTGGAATGGAAATGATTTTGTGTGTGTGTGTGTGTGTGTGTGTGTGTGTGTGTGTGTGTGTGTTTGTGTGTCTGCCTGAGAGCTGCAAAGTCAGCCATTAATTTGACCCCTTCCTGGCAACGCGAGTGTGTTGTGGTTTGACACTGTGTGTGTGTGAACTGGAAAGCGGCTGGTACCACCAGTTCCTTTACTGGAAGCACACTGTGGAGCCGGAGCCGTCCAAGTGTTATTTGGTGTGCAGGGGTGGAAAGAGCACATCGGCATCGGCTGCAAAATGTCCCACTCCTGTGAAAGTGTTGCTTCGGTGAAATGTTACGCATTAGAACTGCACTTATTGAAAATACACTCAAGAGTACTCCACTGATTTAGCTTTGCACACCAAGAGCTGCAGATAGCATTGTTTTTATTCCACACGTTCTTCTTCCCCTCTCAAAACCTGGGGCCTACATTACCCACAATGCAACCTGACCACAGACCATTCTGCCTGCTAAATTACAGATCCTGCTGTGGCGAAGGTGTGACCCGCCATACTCGTTGACTTCGTTGACTGTGAGATTGGTTATGTTCAAAATATCTGTTTAAACCAACCAGAGGCAGAGTAGGGCGGGTCATGGCTTCGTCATAGTGGGACAAAAAAAAAAAATCCTATTCCGTCTCACACTCCGGTGTGTTATGCTAGTAGCGGCTAACGTAGCCTCAAGACTCAAACAGAAGCTCACTCTTTCTATCTCCACATATATTCATTTTTAGTCTCATTATTGATGATGAATGCGCGTTTCATGAGCTACGGATAAGAACAATATTGACAAATGTGTATGACGATTTGGGAGCCATTCTTTCAACAAATATCAGTTGTCAGCATTATCAAAAACAAAATTGTTAGAGCTTTAATTTTAGTTTATTTTGGCGTTCCCTGTGGACAAAAGTTAATTTTCAAACTTCAGCCCCAGCTGACAGTAATTCAAGTGCCTTAATTAAAGGATTTGATCAGATTTCACACGGATTTCACCCCTTTTTTAATATATGCAGTAGTACTTCCCAACCCCTGTAAACACGCTTTAATGTGTAAAATTGGTGGAGTTCACGTTTAAATTGATTAAATTAAATTAAAATCTTAGATTTCCCTTTTTCTGTCAGTTGAGGACACTTCCAACCATCACAACACACACTGCATTGTTATCCATCTCAGAACACGGCTTCTGAGAACATTGCGTTTTGGGAGCACAAGGACGATCTTCACCACACAATGAAACCAAGAAAACAGGGCCGAGTTTCAAGTAGCTGATTTTCAATAAAAAAGCCCAGAATAAACGACCGAAACTGGAATCAACACAATTAACTCGATGCGATTGCAGCTGGCTAGTAAATGACGTGTATGAAAAGCCTGCAAGCAATTTGAAACGCAGCAAAGGAAAATAGTTTACAAAGATTACAAACTGCCAAGTTCAGAAAAAAGAAGAAACAGTCGGTTTCAGTGGAGGAGAGTAATTGAAATGTATTACTTCCACCCTTGGGTCGGGCTCCGGCTACATCACCACAGCACAAGCCCTGTTTTTTTGCTCCCCGTGGCAAAATGTGGTTTCAGCTTTGGTCATGTCAAACTGAAAACATCTTTCAGTAAGAGCCACATCCGCCCGGTGCTGTTTGGGCTGAACCATCAGGACTTTGGTCCAAAAGCAGAATATGAAGCAACAGACGGGTCGTTACGAGATGTCCGGGGTTGTTCATCCAGCTGTGCGATCCAGTGTCGAGAGAACTTCACGTCCCAACAACAAGAAACGCTATTCAGCCAACCACACTGACTCACAGAACCTGATTCTTGCTGCAGGACCACATCCTTTGTTTGTGCCCTCCACAACTGTTGCAAATCACCGTTGCTGAAGTAGAAGTGACATTTAAAAAGCACAAAAAGGACTCTGGGAAACGTCATGGGTTAAAATAACTGGATATTGAGGGAAACATGGTGTTCCTGGTAAAACAACAGATGAAACGGTTCTGTCGCTTACAAGCTGTAAAAGGTGTTAATCACAGCATCTGTGCCGCGTGCTGGTGTTTGATTTTCAGCGGATGGAGATCCAATGTCATACCTGCCGGCTGCTTCCTGTTTAATCAGTTTCACTACCAGCACGCTATCACGGTCAAGTGGAGCACAGTCACGGTCTGACGCTTCGTTCGGGTCTTTGCTAAAACATATTTTTCTTATTTTTTCTTGGAGGACGGTCTCGTTCCATCCCTTCGGTAGAGAGTCAGAGGCCTGGAGACGCCAAGGAGCAGTTAAGCCGTCCTGGAAGTCGGCCCAGCACCTCGCTAACAAAGCGCCTCAATGACGACAACAATAACAACAGCAATCTGTGATTACAAAGCAAATTCAGCGGCACAATTATTTTTTTACAAGCAAGTGAGAACCGAAAGAAAGTCAGCAATGGCAAGGTAGGTTATGATAAAAGTAAGGAAACCGCCGTGAAAGCAAGGTCAAAGATAATTAAAAAGATAATTATGTGAGATCTACTGTATAGAGAATGAGCTGTAGTGCTAATCTGAAATGGTGGTACACATTTAACATCCTCAGCCCCTCAGATAGGTCGATCTAAAGTTGGAGACACTCTTGATTTTAATCTGGCCTTTATGTGCACATGTAAGTGGAGATAAGAATGTTGAACTACAGGGAAAATAAGTCGAGTTTCACTCCGGCGGCGCTGTGTTTTCTACCCATTGTAAAGTCGTACTTTATGTCCGCGGTGGAAACGAGAAAATGAACATCGCTGTGAGCAGATGTGTGGAAAATAGACGCTGATAGTAACGGAGATCTAACGTTCACCGTGTCGCACAGAAGAGTCAGAGTAGAGAACACAGAGCGGTGTGATGACGGTACGGTTGTGTCGGCCTACGGGGACGTCATTAGATGAGATTAGCAGGAGAACGGAGATTGTTTGTTTTTGGCTCGTGGTTCAAAGTTGTCATCAGACTGACCTTTGACCCCGGCGGTCTCCTGCGACACGACCGCATTGAGTTGGAAGTTGCACGTCAGTGTCCACGACTTCCTTGCTTTTTCAGAGACAATAAATATGTTGATCATGTTTCATCCGCACGCAATCCTTTTCAGCAGAGGAAGAAGCAGATAAATTCAGTTTTCCTAGTACAAAAACAAAAGATTAAGAGGTGATTTAGTTTTATTTGTTCCACCTTTACTTTCCGTCACCGCTATCGAGATCATGTCACTTGATTCGAGGAGGAAAACCCTAACAGCTCCTCTCAGTCTCAATGGTATTTCCCCCATTTGTTTTTAAGAGATTTTAAGATTTTAGCTCCCCGCAGTACACAGACACAGATTAGGATCACTGTAACCACTGAGTCACCGGAGATGTGACAGCAGTGTGTGTGTGTGTGTGTGTGTGTGTGTGTGTGTGTGTGTGTGTGTGTGTGTCTCACAACCCCGACTGGGCGTGCGATATTCCCATCCTCCCACAGGAGTGTCTCTCTCTTCCATTTTTACCCTCTGTCGGAGGTGAACCAGTGAACAGGCCTGTAATTGCGGTAAACATGGAAATGCAATATTCACACCAGGACGCTCCACTCGCTTAATGGACAACTTCTGTCATCTGTCTCACACTCCCTCGCATTTTATTTCCTCTTATTTTTGGCTGATCTGTCAACACTTTCATCACCCTGGGGTAACAAATAAATGACGTTTACAGACCCTTTTAGAGATGCCTGCATCCCTTTACATTTCAGTATATCATTGCTAAATGATAAGTGAGACCCTTGTTGTGGCTGTTTTCTCTTCTTTCCAGTGTTTCTTAATTTCAAGACCACATTTCCCAAAAACTCGTTCGCTGCCTGTTATTCAAACCGTTGCCGTTAACTGCTCCGCACCGCCTTTTATTGTTGATTCATCTTCATAATTCATATATATACACATTACAGGAAACTTCATTTTGTTATATTGGTACTTTATCTGTGCAATGAGTCTGAGAAAATGACTCTACTTCTCTCTTGATTTATTACCTCAGTAAACATTGTAAACATGAGTTTATGGTCTCAATCTCCAGTTTCAAGTCTTCTTCAATGATGTTCATTTAGTACATTATGGTCCATTTAGAGTCAAACAGACCATAAAGCAGGGGATGATGTAGGGGCAGGGCTACTGTGTGATTGACAGGTCTAGAAATGTCTCATTCAGCATTCAGTTGTCCTTAACTCCACCCTCTCGTGTCACTTCTGGTTGCCAAAAGACAACATGGCGTCGGCCAAAATGCCGAACTCGAGGCTTCAAAACGTTAGTCCACAAACCAGTGGGTGACGTCCCAGTGACTCGGTCCTCTCCTTATAGTCTATGGTGTCCACACACACAAGTCATGTAATCAGCAGTTTAGGATAAACCCAGTTGTTGCCTGTGCGCCGTTATATTTACCACTTTAATTACTCTCATTGGCAGTGGAAGGCCAGACCATACGTTTGATCCTCTGCATCACTCATGTCAGACTTTTATTTCAGCTGCTTATCGTCTTATATGTTTTCTTTGCTGACTAACAATTGTAAACAAAGGTTTTAACACGCCACAGTTTCTATTCCACTTGCATCAAAACTCCCTGCTTCTGTCTATAAGCGCCTTCAGTGCACGACACAGAGAGATTTCATGAAACTTTCTGTACTTTTTACATCCCAAATACTCTCTCAGCTCAACCTTTTTTTTTTTTTTTTTCTTTGAGCAATTAAAATTGTTAGCTTTGCGAGAAGGCTGTTGAGCGACAGTTCGCTCGCATGTCTCGCCAGACAATGGCCGCTCTCTGTGTCTTTGGCGGAGGCGCGGTGCGCGGTCGGCCCAGACAAAGGAGGGAAAAGACAAAGTGAGAGACGGCGCTGGAAGTTTGCATCAACAGAGAGACGGACGCTGCTTGTGTAGCACTCATCGTATCTGATGCAGACTGAATCATCCTCAAGTCTGAGATGTGGGTGGAAGGTATGTGTGTGCTTACGTCTACCCCCCCATCCTAATAACCGATTCTGATCACCGCCCCAGCATTGTCTTGTAGTTGCCTCTCGAGAAATAAAGCGGGAAAGATAAAAAATGATGGCAGAGAGAGGAATCCTAATTAATTGTGATGAATATGCAGATTGGGTTGAATCCTCTGGATAGCCGACTCTTTTCACCACGATCTGCTTCAATATTTAGACAGAGCTTAGGGACAAAGACGAGTCTACGCCGAGAATACAATCAGCCTCAATTTAACTTCAATGCTACTCCGCCGGCTCGTGTGTCAGTGTGTGTGTGTGTGCCTTCAGCCTTTTCTGCTAGTCCTCCATCTGTCTCCTCTGCTGCTTTATCCACTGCAGAAGTGTCCGTTTCATAAAATCCGTCTGCCACTGAGTCCGTGTTTTGTGTCGCTTCTGATTAAACCGGCACAACATCTCTGTTTGAGGTTTTTGTTCGCGAAACACTCTTCCTACTGGTGTGATTTGAGTATGCCTCCCGAGATACTTTGGCAACTAGTGGCACTCAGCAGGGGCAGAGGAATTTCAATCAATCAAAAACAAGAATTTGGATAATTTAACCGACAAAACAAATCAATTTGTCTCAAGACAATTCTGGAATCAAGTGTGTTTTTGTGTGATGGTGGAGGAGGACTGTCTCTTCCCTATTTCAAGATTCAGATAATATAGGAGGGAAGTTTCTTGAAAATAATCCTTTTTTTTTTTTTTCATCTTGAAAAGTCTGTTCAACGGCCCTGAATTCAGTGTAAACAGTCAAAAAGGATTTCATTTACTTTGCTATATTTATCTAATGCATAAAAATAACACAATTCCAATTATTTTACCTTCGGTCCGTTACACCACCGTGTTTGTCTCAACGACAGTCGAGGAGACTCTATAAAGGAACACTCGTGCTGTCAGACATGTTTTGATGGAATGTTTTCATCCATTTAGTGTTCATTCTGTTTTAAAGGTGCAAGATCCGAGCGTTTCCGTTTTTCTGTTGAGTCTTACCGAGATTCACTTAAAAGTTTTAATTTTCAGCAAGCACAGAAAACCGCTCTGCAGACCTCCAGTTTAGTCAATAACAACAACAACAACGTGCGAATCATAAACCAGAATTTACACTGCAAAGCTGCCTCATAACATCGACACAGCGTTAGTCTTTTACATTCCGACAGCGTTTTCAGTCGGCGTTTCACATCGATGCAGACTGTTCGTTTCTGAGCCGAGATGAGACGAGCATCTGGTTTCTGCTGAAGTTTCAGGTTCAGCGCGTGTTCACTCTCCGCTTTCTTTTTTTTCCAACGGAAGTCTTTCAATCAGTACCTCATATTCACTTTGATTGCATCTGTGAATCAAAACCTAGTCTAGCCAACAGGCAGAACAGTTCTGGCGGCTGTGATCCATTAAAGGAGAAAAGGAAATGACTCTTAATTTGTCTGTGTTTTTGTAACAGTAGGTCCCAGCATGCTTTTTCTTTCATGAAGACCCACTGTAAAAGGAAGAGTATATCAAATATAACAAGCACAGAAAGACTTCTAAAAAGGGAACAGAAATCTTCTTTCTCACTCCTTCAGCACTGACCATTATAGAGAAATGGAAGGTTGAGGAAAGGAGATGAGGTAACAGGAAAAAAAGTCTTTGAGGTCAGGAGGACCCAGACTCAACCTTTACTCCTTTCATCATCCATTTCACTGTTTTTTCTCTTTATTTCAGTTCTTTCTTTTATCTTTCCCTCTCCAGCCAGCAAGGACTGACTTCATCCCTATAAACATGATGAGGTGCGTGTGCGTGTGTGTGTGTGCGTGTGCGTGTGTGCGTGTGCCTGCAGTGATGGGTGAGTCATGTTAATGTCTGGAAGCCGTGTTGTGATCTCTAAACCTGCAGGCTGGCCGACAAGAGGCAGCCAAACACTTGGTCATCCGGTGTGGGCTGAGATATCGCAGCCCGGGTGTAAAACTGTGTGTGTGTGTGTGTGTGTGAATGAGAGACACGCAAAGCCACAAGTGAGACTACTTGGACCGGCCTCCTGTGTACAAAAAGCACTGGAAGCTTTGGGTCTCTTTCCCAGGGATGATGCAAAGATGCAACATTTAGAGGCAGTGCTTGATTTGTCCACTCTGGGCTACTGTAGAAACATGGCAGCCTCATTTGACATGCATCCATTCAGATCCACCAGATTTGAAACACCACAGAACCAGCAGTATTTTAGGAACACGTCGCTATTCAGGCAACATCTTTGTATATTACAGATGCACCTGAACACCTCATTTTTAAAATTGTTGACATGAATAAAAGTTGAACTAGATAATGTGAAATTGGCGTCACACGATCCACTAGAGGGAAGACGTATCACTCTGTTGTAGTTGTTGGGACTAAAACACTGCCTGTTGTACAGTGGTGTTAGTGTTCTCTTACCTCATAGACGATCTTTGGCACGCTCGGTGAGTTTGCTCCGTTATTTTAAGGTGATTAAACACTCAAGTTAATATACTTTTCTATCACGGATGCAGTTTGTCCCTCCTGAGTGAGCCGATTGTTTACTCTAAAGTAAGTGTCACATGATTAGGCATGCTGCTGTGTGTAAAACCCCTTCAATGAAATGGCATCCAGTAAACAACTTTGACATGAAACTGTTCCGCTCTCTATTGCTGATTCATACTGTCTATTTGCTGCTGCGGAGGGACTTTCCTGCCTTCAAAGATGTGGTGTTGTTTCTCTTCAGGTCTGTTAGATCTCACTGCTGTTAATTAGCCTCAGTGTACACAGAGTTTCTTAGATCTAGTGCCAGCTTTTTAGATGCTCTAAATGGGAGCATTCTACTTAGTTTTAGCCAAATTATTATTATTATTGTCTTAATAAACATTATTAGGAGCATGTGTTGGATGATGAATGATGGCATGATGGTACCGTCGCCTACTTCTTAAACTTCTAAATACATTGTGTTTTTCTTGGTTTTGTAGGTTATTGATCCGTTATCTTTTACCGCTTATCATGTTCAGGGTCACAGGGGGGCTGGAGCCGATCCCAGCTGACATTGGGCGAAGGCAGGGTACACCCTGGACAGGTCGACAGACGCTCACACCTACGGGCAATTTAAGAGTAAATAATTAACCTAAGCTGCATCTCTTTGAACCGTGGGAGGAAGTGTGTGGAAGTGACTGGGATCATTCATTTATGTGTCAGGCAACACCAGGCCTGGTTTTTCTGACTTTGTAAAACAAAATGTAACAAATAAATATACATAGATATACAATTACTGAATAGATATTGATTATTAAGATGATAAATCGTGCACCAGCAACTCGACTTCTTCGGCTTGATACTTCTTGAAGAAGTTGGTTGTGTTTTATTTTGCAGTCTTACTGCCACCCATCGAAACAATGGCGTTACAGCTCTAGTAGCCATTTAAAATATACTTCAAACAGCTGAGAAGTTTGTTGTTTTCGCCCTCAGCTGTGTGGTCTACAGACATGCTGCTTAACGTTAGTAGCTCATCAGATGTCAACATTTAATTGAATAGATCTGCCCCATTGTCACCGAATTTGTGCCAGTACCGGCCCGATATCCGTATCAGATCGATGCATCCCGGATCAGTAACTGGAGCAGGTGCCATTTCATATAAATCCCATCTCTTCTGAGAAGGTGACCAAAACACGGAAAATCACTCTGCGACTGAATAAAAAATCGTCTGGCGAGCGCTCCTATCAAATATGCAGCTCCGAAGTGTGTCGAAAACAAACACCGAAGGACTGAACGCTTCTGTTGTTCATTGTGCGAGTACGTGTGTGTGTGCAATTTCTGTTTTTGAGCCCTTTGATGTAATTATGTCTTCTCCCTTATGCGTCCCAATCTGTTTTTCATCATCATTATGCTTTTCAGTAATGAGCACTTTCTTTCTTTTGAGCAAAGGAAAACATGCAATTCCACACAATGGAATATTTAGTAGTGTTATGTGTCCTTGGATGGGTTTGTTCTCCTTTGCGGCGACGCGTGATCACAGTTCAGTCTGTGTGTGTGTGTGTGTGTGTGTGTGTGTGTGGGATGAGGCCCAGTAGGGGGTTAAGACCTGAGATGGGGTGAGCCTTGTTGTCCTCCCTGAATTATTTAGCACTCGGGGGGGGGGGGGGGGGGGGGGGATATGAGAGTGAACGCACGAGCATTCGTTCTTCTTCTGTTATATTTTCGACTCAGTCCAGTGAGATTGACCAAAAGCTCATTTGTCCTCACTTTTCACTCTTTAATCCTGTTGTCAGTTTCTCTGAATTTGACAGAAGGAACAAACAAATAGAAAATAGGAGGCGGTGGGGAGGGGGGGGGGGGGGGGGGGGTGTATTAAAGTGTGATCTCTTCTGGTAAAGCCTCTTACGGCGCTGCGGGTTTACACTCCTGTCAAGTGATTTGGGTTATGCGTTGTATTTGAAGTGATGGATTTGCTTTATTGTAAGTCAAGGTTACATGATCATAAACGACTGAAAGTCAATAGAATGTCCCCACAGGTGTAGCGATACGAGCATGTATGTGTGTTTTATTTATTTCAGCCCCTGTACTTGTGAACTCAGACTAACTTCAGACCCCGAGGAACAAAACACCCCCCCCCCCCCCCCCCCCCCAAAGCTCCCTGCAGGTATCCCGTGGAGCCGTGAATGTGTGCACCTTCTATTTAAATTCACCTTTATACTCATTATACCAACATCACCCACAGTCAACCACCTTTTTTTCACCTTGATCAAGTGTATTTTTTGGGGGCGACACCCAGGTTTGAAATGTTTACATGTCATTTCTCGTCTTCTCACTTTCTTTTTATCCCCCGATCCTCACTCTCTCTCTCTCTCTCTCTCTCTCTCTCTCTCTCTCTCTCTCTCTCTCTCTCTCTCTCCCCCCCCCTGCCTGGCTACTGCTAAACCTCCCACCCATCCCGCGGAACATGTTGGCACACAAACACTGTTTTTAGAAAGCAAAACAACCCGGCGGAATATGACTGGAATATGGAAGCGCTTAATCTCTTTGGGTGGATGAGTATCAAATCCCCCAGTGAACGATGGAGGTAGAGAGAGACTGTGGACGAACACTGTTCATTTTGCCAAGGCCAGATGGTGAGGGCAGCTTTAGTGCTGCACGTCTCTCTCTCTCTCTCTGCCCGTCAGGCCATGACACACACACACACGCACACACACACGCACACGCACACACAATTACTTCAACATGTTTGTACAGCAGTGGTCGTCTGTGTGTGGTGGCCCAAGCAAGTCAGATTTATTAGATTAATCTCTTATTTGTCTCTGTGCCGTTATCACAGTTTTTCCATCTCAATGATGCTGAGATTAAGAAGCAGTTTATAGTTTGCATTCTCCTTGTTTGGATAGTTTGTACTCTGTGTGTGTGTGTGTGTGTGTGTGTGTGTGTGTGTGTGTGTGTGTGTGTGTGTGTGTGTGTGTGTGTGTGTGTGTGTGTGTGTGTGTGTGTGTGTGTGTGTGTGTGTGTGTGTGTGTGTGTTCAGGACTGCAGAGAGTACAAATGTGTCCTACAGCACGTCTGTGTTGAAACTTTTATTTTGTAGAGCTGTAGTTACTACTATAGAAATAAATAAAGTACAAATTGTAATCACATACTTTTATATTTTATTTTCTTAAATGGGCTCAACAACAACAAGTTGTGAACTGCATGTCATGAATGAGCTGTGAGGAAATCAGGATCAAAATAATTGGATCAATAATCTCAGTGCGGTCCCACCGGCCCTGTGCGGGTCTTTGCGGTATATTTACGAATTACAGCGCATTCATTTCCGTAGGTATGGCTATGATTGTATGAAAACAGCCTTTTTTATGTATCCTCTACATTGATGACCGCATGATTCAGCTTGACCATTTAGCATCTGTAGCTGTCTGTTGTGATGTCTTTTTTTTCTGATTATACAACGACAGAGCCACACATGTTCACACCACACACATAGTGGCTTTAAATCAAGAAAGGCATGTTGAAGGTACTGCGTGTGGTTTGATGTATAATGTCTGAATTTAATTTTCGCTCATGTCTCCTCTGCAACTCCTTTCAACTTGCAACAAAACCTTCATTCATCTGACAAAATCAAATCGAGCATTGCTCTCTCTCTCTCTCCACACATTCACACCGCAGACCTGTCCAGTGGGAACACAACCCTGCCGTACGACATCAGTTGGCATTGATGGTCATAGTACAAAGCGAAAGAAGGAAGTCATGGTTGTGCCAAATAACGTTGCTTCCTTGTAATGTGTGAGAGCCAAGGAGAACATTTGTGGAACTTCACCTTCTTTAGTCTTCATCTTCTTTGGATAACAGACTCCATTTAAAGAGCTGAGCTTTCCCTTTCGCCCCGTGCCTTTTTCTCTCTCAGCTCCGACCGTGTTTTACTGTTGCTCGGCTACTAATTGCATCGCCAAGTCCCTGATGTCTGCAGGTGGATTCCATCACACGGTTAAAACGCACTGTTGAGGGTCTTATTTCCAGCACATAAAAAACACATGGCGCCAGAGTCCGTGAATGACACCTGGTGACTGCGTCTGCTACTGAATTATTTGGCGTGAATAAGATTGGATGTTAAGTAAACTGTTCTATTCACTTATACAAACATGGGTTAATTGGAAGCTGGCAGTTAAGCTCAGTGTGCTTTATGAACTCGGATATACTCAAGGTAGCATGTTAATTAGTCTTTTATCCCTGTTTTGCAGATCCAAACACATTTTTTTCAACTTAATGTGACTGCTTTGATGCACCATAGATTGTGAAGAGTTGATTGGAGAAAATGAATGTAGTGGATGAATACAGGATCGTCAAACTATAGAGTGCTGCAGGAATGAGTCCTTCAACACGGAAATCAGTTTCCTCATCTCGAGTCAGTGTTTCTTTAAAATGGGTTTGTGGTTGAATGTCTGGAGGTCTGTGGTTAACACGAGCTTAAGGCTGCTTTCAAGCCTGTATTTCGGTTCATTTGGTTCGGACGAAAGGGGGGAAAAATGATACATTGTTGCATTTTAGTTCTGGCCCGGTTCCTGTTCACATTGACAGAGGAGTAAACATGAAGTTACACAAACTGACAGGTAACTCGTTGATTGGACCGTTTTGGCGATTGTCCTCAGGACCCACATGAGGAAATCAAAATCCATTCAAATCGGTGTCAGAGCTCTCAAAGAAATATCTGATTATAAGAGTATTATTAGACTGCAACTGCATGTTATGATGAGTAATGACTAACAGGTAGAGACAGGACTGTACAAAAGCCCCTTCACACGTTCCAGATGACAAGCGCATGAGGCGTGTTAATGTGGGATTCACTGTCACACACTTTTTAATGGACTTAATGAACTGACAAAGTGCGTAGAGTTACAAGCACTGCAGTTTTAACAGCTTCTGACCTGTTAATCATGTGTTGATTTGCATAATCAGGTCATATCCATGGCCCTAATATACGGATCAGAAATACGATCGCTTCCTGAACAGATTTCACGAATCGATAGATGGATTTATTCGTAGTTTAGCTTTTGAAATTGTGCTAAAATCGTATATATCTGCTAATATAAACTCCTCTGGTTGGTTCTTTTGCTTTCACACCACAAACGAACCGCACCAGATTCCGCTTGGTGGAGGACAGTTTCAGGAAGTCTCTTCTTCGGTTGTTTGGTTCCAACCAGAGTTTGATTGACAGCTTTCACACCAGAGCAAACTAACCGCACTAACCGGGCAAACTGACCCGTTTGTTTTAACCAAACAGGTCAGATGTGAAAGCGCCCTAATACCTTTTAACTTTCTGTTCTACGACATAAAATATGTTTGTGAATACCACACTCGAGAACTTTGAAGCCTTTAAGTGTCCTGAAAAAACGCAGTTGCTAACTAGAATCTAGACTAGAAAACACCATCACTAGTTCACGTTTAGCTTGGTGGTGGTGATGGGAAGTCATGTGACCATATAGTTAATTTATGGCAGTTAGCTTTCTACTTTTGGCGATTGCATTTACCTTTCAAAAATCATAAAGGCGGTGGTCATTTGTTGCTTGCTGTCATAAACGTTTGTTTGCCTCAGAGCTTATTTTCTGCAATAAGCCAATGGACAAAGCCCATTGGCTTTTTGTTGAGGGAGCCAGTGCGATGATAACTTCATGGCTCTTCCCCACAGCACTACATTACCTGTTTCAGTGTCTTGTTCAACAGCAGCTCAGCAGTATCATTTACATCTAAATATTGCAACCAGCCACTATAAAGTGAGAAATGTTCTCCTTTAACCTTTCAGACGCTCCGTCTGCTCCCGTGTAAAATGGTAAACAGTTCTTCTAGCCCACCGTGCATCATTTACTTACATAACTGCCTAACCTAACACCTTCAACGTGACGATGTGGAGATGAGATGGCTCGATGCCGCGCTGCTTATCGAGCATAACTGCAAACAGCCATATGGAGAATTCACACTCTCGCTGCCATATTTCAACCCAATTCGGCAGCGACAGGCCAAGCTGACTCAAACAATAAAGTCTACAAACCATGCCGACTTCCCCTTTCACCGCGGGGCTCCGGAGAAACGCAGAGCACACGCACCGACCCGGGGGTGACTCGTGTGGAATGCTGCAGTTTGTGGGAATGCGGCTCGGAGCGTCAGCGCCGACGCTCTCACATGGTACACTCCGCGGCTGAATGGACGAGAGCCATTTATCAACACAACACAGGCAGGGCTTTGTTGGAGCCGTCCTCGTGGACACATTAATGTGGACCGGAAAAATCTTTGAATTCTTCAATAGATTGAACAATTCTCTCAAGGCCGATGCCTTATCTGACCTCACTCACCTCTCGGCCAATTTATCTATGCATGTGTATTCTTGACTTTTCTGTCAGATTAATTTACTTTTTTTCTTCTTTCTAATAAACGATGCATGTGAAGGAAATACGGTGTCCTTGTGGGGATGAAGATGGTGGTGAATAATCAGCCTTGCCTGTTGTTCCTCGCTGCATTCTGGTTGAACTTTGTTGGCTCGACAAAGACTCTCCGTGGCCCTGAGAGACAAATAGATATAATTTGTAATTCCTTGGCATGAAAACACTGTTAGTGCTGCAGAGGTAGATATTGTCTGCTCCGCCGATGTCCTTGTGTGAAGTACTTTGTGTGTGTGTTGTTATATTTGGAAGGCTCTTATCTGTTCTGTCTCTTATTCCCGCTGTGTTTCTGCTGCATTTAATCAACACTTGGCCCAGCTTGCACTGGAGCAGCCGCTGTAAAAACGCACTTTAGCATTCTCTTTCCTTGCTAATGCACTTTTTAAAGCTCGGACTTCCTCACCCCTTTTACAGCAGATAAAAGCGCTTTCATCCCATCTGAGGTATCTGGCTCTTTCAGTGCAGAATAATGTCCGGGCCCTCGTATGAATCAGAGCAGGGGTCGATAGGTCTGCCTGCAGACGCATAACAAAGCTCAGAAATAGCTGGGCTCATTGCCATTCCAGACAGAGAGGACTAAGCCCAGGGCAGTGCTGAGAGAGAGAGAGAGAGAGAGAGACTAGAACCGGCAAGGGGACAGAGCCACGGTCTGCTCAGGATACGCTCATCAAGGGGTCGGTGATCCAGCCCAGGTCACCTCGCATTGACCCCAAGAGTTTTATAGCCGGGAGGCGAGAGGTGCCGTGTATGTGTGCGATGCGTTGGTATAAATTGTGCCTGCTCTAAAGTGTCTCTTGTTTATTTATGTCCGAGAGATTTTTTTTTTTTTTCGTGTTTTCTCAGCGAGGATAAACTTGGCCCCAGACATAGATGGATCTAAGCTATTGTGAGTTTTAACCCGACGCTTAAGTTCATCGTGTCACCGCAATAAGAGTATAGCTTGCAACAACATTGAGCAAGACAATGAGACGGGGTGGAAAAGCAACCATGGCGGGCCACTTACACTTTGTACATCACGCTGAACCCGGGAGGAGAATGATTGGAGGAGTCTCACGTCTGCCGGATAAGAAAAAAGAAAAGAAAAAGGGGATCGGATGAAAAGAAGCCAAATAAAGTAGAGGGCTGAACGATTTGAGAACAATATTTAATTGCAACATTTATGCACTTTAAATAAAGTAACACACATACTGTCTTATTAGTCTCTATATGGTACTTTATACTGTAGCCACTTAGGCTATCGTTAGCCAGCTAACTAACAGGACAAGCTGATAAAGACTCATCCCGTAATTGGAAACTAAAAGACGCTAAAAGCTAAAAAAAATTAAAAACTAGAAGGGGAGCACTTTCTTCCCTATTTTTTGATAATTCAGTGCAAATCGCTCTCCACAAAGCACCTCCTTGGGTCCTCAGCAATACACTGACCAAGTGTGGAGTCAATCGGATGAACGGTTGTCGAAAAGTTAGATTAGTTGGATGCATATTCCATTTTGTTCAAATGTTTTGCACATTCAATGACTTGGAAGTGAAGTTTAATTACATTTTGACACATTTTGAAAACGTACCTTCCTCACAAAACACTTTCAATCACATTTATTCTTACAATCGGCACTTGAAATGTTGAAGGCCCTTGCAAATGACACGGAAGAACAAAATGTAAGCCATGCTATTCAAATCAAAACCAGCTTAATATCACTTAACTTACAACTCTTTACTAAATGTGCTGATCTCTATTTAACAAAGCCAGATGGTGACAGTGTACCTCGCTGTGAATCCTGTCAGTTAAAGAATAAGATGTGAACACCGTGATAAGTGGAAGGTGTTAATTAATCACTTAAGAGCGCAGTTGGTTGCTTACTGAGCCGCAAGGTTCAAAAACAGTGAAACGGTCGGCAACTCAAATATCAAACAACGTGCCTCTCTTTAGGCCTTGCAGTAAGTTCACCGTAGTGTCAGCGCCGCATCAGAATGCTAATTACGAACATCCACATGTCGACATCTCGCCGCATAGAAAAATCCCCGTGGTACCTGGCAGTATAACCAGCTGTACTGTATATTCAGAGTGATCCTTTGATTTAATTCGTAGCCAGATTGATTGAACGTAGCCCCAGGTCTGGTCCTGGCCCCAGCATAAACAGATCCAGTCCATGTTATGTTTAATTCAGAGTCCCTCCACTGGAAGGGAACCACACTGATCAGGACTTGTTTACGCTCTCTGGCCCCGGCAAGCCCTGGCCTACTTCTAACAACTTCAGTGCACTTTAAGCGGAGTTAAGTGCATGTGCGTATCGTGCGACTGCGCACACTGCATGTGCGCTGCAACAACAAATTAGCTTTGCATGTATAATGCAGGACTCCTCGGCTATAGATCCACATATCATCAGGCATGGGGGAGTGAGATATCTTTAGCTGCATGCTCCTGGAGACCTGGCTGCACTGCTTGTGTGTGTGTGTGTGTGTGTGTGTGTGTGTGTGTGTGTGTGTGTGTGTGTGTGTGTGTGTGTGTGTGTGTGTGTGTGTGTGTGTGTGTGTGTGTGTGTGTGTGTGTGTGTGTGTGTGTGTGTGTGTGTGAGAAAGTAAGGGACTGGTTATTGTGCGTCCGTGTGGAGCATATATAGCCTCGCTGTGCGACCTTTTTTGGTTCCGAGATGTCCATCACTCAGAAAGACTTAGAACTCGGAGCAGATAAGAGGCAGCCGTGCACTTGATGGCTTATAAAATAGGCTGATAACGAGCCTTTACTCATTCAAGACGTTCAGCTTTAATGCTTCAACAGCACGGGACGTTATCAGTCCTTGCCTTTATGAAATTATGGCGGCGCTGCTGTATGTTAAAAGTACAATTATATAACTAAACGCACATGTATGCTGAAGTAAAATCAGTCGCCCATCTGGTCCCTTAGAACGTCTTCCTCTATCAGCCAAGCACTGACTTCACACACATGCACACACACACATGCACAGCCATTTAACCACAGATTTAATGTGTAGACTTCAGGACACAATCTCCGTGGAGGGTGTGTGTGTGTGTGTGTGTGTGTGTGTGTGTGTGTGTGTGTGTGTGTGTGTGTGTGTGTGTGTGTGTGTGTGTGTGTGTGTGTGTGTGTGTGTGTGTGTGTGTGTGTGTGTGTGTGTGTGTGTGTGTGTGTGTGACAGCCCTCTGTACTAACAGCCCCTGTAGCAGAGCAGATACCAGCCAAAGATTAGGATGTAATTACACGCCACTTTCTGCTCCATCTCTCTGCCCAGGAGAGGAAGAGAAAGAAATGGGGGTGGGGGAGAGAGAGGGGGGGGGTAAGGTGGCGATAAGGCTGGGCTGTGTGAATCAGACTGTGGTGTGTGTGTGTGTGTGTGTGAACCCCGCCCTAAAAAAAAAGAAACACCGTTCACACACCTTACCTCGCTCCGCAAGCGTCAAATGTTTTCAACACAAGATCCCCCCCCCCCCCCCTGCGCTTTCATTGGCCGTCTGTCGCCGTGGTAACGCAATGCACACCACCGTCCCATGCGCTCGGCACACTTGTGCCCTAAGCGTCTGACATTAGGATAATCCCCTCTCTCTCTCATTTAAATGTAAAGTCAGCAAAAGAAAAAAAGTGGCTCTGGTTATGTGTGTGTGTGGGGGGGTTAAGGAGGGAGGAGAGGGTGTAAGGAAATGCTATCTGGCTCCCTGAACATGCGTCCCCGTTTGCACACTAATTTAGCAGAAAAAAAAACACAAAACTTTAATGCCGTCAAATTGATCTCCTACTTTTTCCTCCTTCCTTAAATATTGTGTTGCTCGCGTGTGTTTTTTTCACCCCCTTTTTTTCTTCCTGCGGTGACATTTTTAGGTCACCGCTCACTCTCTTTCATCATCTTTACCCCGGCGTGTTGTACGCACATCTGCGGCGTGAAGCCGGTGGGAGTGGGATGCAGGAGGAATCCCTCCGGGGAACATCAGGGAAACGATGATCTCCCGCCATTCCCGTACATGTTCCCGCTGGATCCCTTTGGAAGATGGGAATGCCGGTGTTAGAGGAGACAGCTGTCACAAACAGACACCTATAGCGCAGTGCAGCACCTATACATGTACATGCATACATCCATATCCCAATCATGCCTCTTTTATAGCTGGTTCTGGAACTGTCAAAGTTTTTTTGTTTTTGATATAGGAAAGTGGGAAAGATTCCCCAATCAGGAGCAACGTGGAGTTTTAATCCAACTTCTGACAGAGAGATGGAGGAAGAGAGAAAGAGGGGGAGGAAGAGAGGGGGAGAGGGAGAGGGAGAGAAAAGGGGGAGTTGCACATTTCTGCAGGATCAAAAGCTTTCAGGGGATTTTGGAGCCTAGAGCTGGTGTGTGTGTGTGTGTGTGTGTGAGAAGGGGGGAGGTCCAGGGGGCTTTGACACAGATGTGAATATAGAAAAACAAAAACAGCCCCCCCCACACGTGAACACATCACATTCAATACACATGATCATAGACAGATAGAAACACACATTTTCTGGTGAGAAGTACCCCCCCCCCCCTTCTAACACCACCCTCCCCACATACTGTACACACACACACACACACACACACACGTTTCCCGCTTACATCCTCCAACACACACACATGTAAACATTATGTTCACTTCTGACTCATAACTCCACACCTGCATGTTAAAAAAAAATCTCACCGAAAAACAAACACATTGGGCCGCAAACACACCTACACTTTAAAAAAATGATCTTCAATAAGGAGCCCCGGCTTTTATCCATCAAATCAGAAAATGCTTTTGTGTAATTGCAATCTGTTCTCTACAAATATGTCAGTTTAAGGTCAGTTAGCTAATCCTTAGCTGGCAAATTAGTTAAGCTAATTGACTGTGTTCTTGTAAAGTTAATATCATTTAAATAAATTAGGTGGGTCACCAAGCATTAGGCTATTTGGAGGAAGGAAATGTAGAAACGGCTCAGTTAAGTTAGTTTTAAGTGGCGCAGCTAATGTTTAATGTTAGCCAACATACTGCTGAACCAACACATTTCTGCTTAAAAAATAACTTCAACAATCAATTATCAAAATAGTTTTGCTTAACGACTATAATATTTATTTGCGTTTCACAAATTATTTTTATCCATGAAAGGTGTATTGAACCGTTGAGGTGTGCCATGTGTGTACAAAGGCAGTAACGGAATAGGGCTCAATGTAGAACCGCTGGTTTTCAGAGTGATATTTATACACACATGTTCAGACATCAATCACTTGCACAAACAAACACACAGCTCCGCCTCGCCGTCTTACCAATTTGACAGCATGTTAAAATCCTGAGTGGATTACCAAAAGAGTTTCTAAATCATACCGAAATCATGGCTGGATTAATTCCATGTGACATCAGCTCGTCTGAGGCTCCTAAGCCATATTTAGTTGACGATCAAATAGCTTAACCTGGCCAGTTAATCCCATCCTAATATTCCACTAATCTGTCCCCAATCCAAACTATAACAGAATCAGCATCGGCCGTTTGTTGTTTGTGTTTGAGGTTTTTTTTGTTGCATAAAGTTGTAGTCAGGACACCTGTTTGTGATTCTGACAGTGTGTGTGTGTGTGTTTGTGTGTGTTTTCCTGTAAACATCCTCCATGTTCAGGCACCATGACTCAAATTGTGCCAGATGCAGCGTTGTATCACTCGCACACAAAAACACACTCTTACCACTGCGACCTGATTGAAGCCACATACCTCAACAGAGGATTAGTGACACATCATCATAAAGTCCCCGGAGGTTTGAAGTTGGCGAGGTTGTGTTTGCTGCTAAGGTTCTTATGCTTTACAATAAGCAGGCGACCTCTGAATATTATTCATTGCGATTTTGAAGAGCACTTTACTTGATGAGTGTGTAAAACCTCCTCGCTGTAGTTGTTTGTTTGGAGCAGATCTAATGCCGTAATCAGATCAACATTTTCCACTAATAATAAAAAAAGGGGGGGTGACGGAGGGGTTCTGTGATGAGGATGATGGTAGATGATTTAGCTTTGGGGGGGGGGGGGGGGCACAAGTGAAGACAGAGGGAAGGATTTTGAGGAGAGGGTGATGGAGTGGTGGGTGGAGACGATGAAAGGGGGCAGCAGAGCTTTAGAATTGGGGGAAATGATTGGTGGGTGGGGGTAGAAGCTACTGTTGGACCAATGAATCTGTCTCCTGTACTGTTGTCTTTTATTAAAACTCATTTATCAGCATGCCAGTGATGTGATGGATATGTCGCAGTTTGATTGATCTCCTGTTTATTGGGGAATTGATCAGTGCCACAGTCGGTTCTCTCTGTCTGTGGGAAGCACTCCGGCTGAATTTTAATGACACACTCGTACTTTTAAAGTCTGGATGTCTTAGTGCTGAGTCCAACCTTACAATCCTTATAGAAAAGTAGGTGTCCCAAATATAAAATACATAAGAAAATATATAATATACAAAAGCTAAATCCAACTATTTTTGTACATATATATATTTGCAAAAAATAGTTATATTTACCTTTTTTATTAGTAAAACTTAATTTGCATAAATGCAGGCACTAGAAGGCCAAAGAAAAACAAATGTAAAAGGTTTGGACTGGCAGTGTATTTGAACTTTGCTGCTCTTCCTTTGGCAGCATCAGGGGCTTCATGCTGACACATGTTCATGAATAAATTCTCTCTTTTATCTTTACCCGCTGAGCTACAGCCGGCCCTTTTTCTTCAACCTCTTGATTCTGCCTAAAGATCGATGGTCAAGCTTCAAACCTTTTACTTTTACAACCTAAGAGACTGCCAGTCCAGGCCTCTCTGCGTTCTCCTTAACTCATAATGCCACATTTGGGCACAAATTAAACATATCGCACGTTTCACTTTTCTGCATTGAAAGGATCCCCAGCTTTTTCCTTTCCCCTCTTGACAACAGTCTACAATGGCTATGTGGACTTTATATTTTTTCAGGTTTACAGAGGTCAAATCGGCAGCTCTTGGGTATCGTAACAGAATTTAAGGCATTGAGAGCTTCGGTGTGGGTTTCAGTCTTCAAAAAACCCAATCTGGTGGAACCCTGGCAGATGGTACCGTAGTGGGGGAAGGGTATTTGGGTAGAATGGTAAATGACCAAGAGCTAAAGGAGGGGCGATGGGGTGTGACCGATGGGGCTGCTACCAGTTTCAACGAGGTTAGCATCTCAAGAGACCGGCTCCCTCAAAGCCCAGATGCAGTCTCCAGCATGATTAACAACCTGCCAAGTGACTTCCTGTAAAAAAAAATAGCTAAAAGTTGTTAACATGGTGTCGCCACTTTTGGACTCACTCATTTCAAATGACATATTACTGTCGGGAGGTCACAGCATGATTTTCATCAGCCACGAGATGATTTATTGAACGTGGAAAAAAAATACATCCCTAATGTTCAAAGTTGTTCTGTTTTTAATCACGGTAATAAGAGTTTTAGCTGTCAAGTAATTAGTATTTGCTGCCTCCAGGCTCCCTCCTATAATTAAAAAAGTAAAACTGCCTGTCAAGGGAAAATAAAACTTGGCATTTGGTATTGAAGTTTACCGTTTGGTATCTAAACACCTGCAACAGTGCGCGTTTGGAGCAAAGGTGGGCGGGGGGTTATTTTGGGGCATCGAGAGCTAAAAGAGAGACGCTGTTACTACGCAGTGATGTTTAGTGCCAGGAGACGTACAGAGGCAAACACTTCCAAGACAAACAGGTTGTGTAAAGAATCTGACAAAATGACTGTTGTCACATGCATTCGTACTCTAATCTATTCTTTCGTGGCAAACGATTAAATAAACCTTTCTTCTCGTGACATTTTGTCATCTGAGAAAAAACAATCGGACATTTTGAAATGAAACGAAGTATTGAACACTTCTTGACAGTTTCTTCTGTCAGTTTCCTGTATGATTAAATGGTCACCCCTGCAGATCGATATCCCACGATGCCGCCCATTAAGGTTTTACTTTAGGGCGCAGTTTGCTTGCAGCATCGGGGGGGGGGAGCCATGACAGAATGGTCACGGGGGGGTACAGGGCTTGGTAGAAGGAGGGGTGGAGGTACCCCATCTGCACCATCTGCGACAGATCCCATGACCCCATTCACCATCCACCGCCCAATGAGGAAGCCCCTGATCCAGAGTCAGTGGGCCGTGTCCCACTTCATAACATGTCATGATGATAAGTCGCCAGGAAATGATCGGGATGCTCATTTCGAGTTAATGAAATGGTGTGATTTTGTTGACTCTCAAGAGGATAGCTTCACAAAAGCATTGTAATCAAAGTGAAATTTCTGTAATTAAAGTTTAACCGTCCTAATATATCACTATAATTATATTTACGGTCCCTTTCTCATTACGAAAGCTTTACTTTATTACTTTTTCTATCTAGCCTCAATACCACTATCTTTCAAATCCCTTTGCATCTCTCAAATCTCCTATATGGGTTCGCTCAGGCTAATACGAGTCGCATACTCAACATGTTTTGGACTGAGATGTATAGGATTGAGTCATATAAGACCGGGGATTTTCTCAATCCCTGTTTTTGTACAGACCCGTATATCGCTGTAATGTAGGCTAACACTTAGGGAACATGGTGGTTAATTCGGCCACGCTGATAGATATAGATTGAGCCGAGCCCCTGGGGTTAGAGGATGTAGGGAAACAACAAGGTCCTCATCAGCGGTAATGTGATGACCGGGCCAGGATTAGAATAAAAGGTTTGATTGCATCATACGGTAAAAAACCAACTGACTCTAAATCTGCCCCCTGTATACAGTTTGTGTGTATCCGCATATGTTTTGTTCCTTAGTGATTAAGCGGCACATGTGAAAGATATCAATCAATGGCACTTTTTATTGACCCCCCCCCCCCCCCCGTTCTCTCCTGCTAAGTCAATATCGCTCTGCATAATATGACTCAGGGAAATAGTGTGGGAGGGATTTATTTAGGTGTGACAGATGCGTCCACAATGCGCCGGTTTGTTGATGAGATTAGTCCCGTCGGACACCCCTCTTGAATCTGCATGTGTGTGATTTGAGTGGAGGGCAGCATGTGTCGCTCAAGAAGTGTGTGTTTGCGTGTTTTGAGGGCAGCGAGGTAATCCCGGCGAGCAGCTGTGCTTCAGCCTATAGAGCATCTGGTCAGGTTGGCAGTGTGCTTATATAACATGCTGCTGACCTCAAATTACTGACGGTCGATAATGATGATTAGGTCCGTTATAATGATGGTTATTGGATATACGGAGGGCTTTTATGTGTCTGATGGCCATTGTATCATTGCATCATTGCTACAGCAACCCCCATAACGAGGTCCTGTCACAGCAACCTCACTGCATTTTCATCTGCTTTTTTTTTCACATTTATTGGCTTTTTGTTCATTTTGAATAAACAGAACAAACAACCACAGATATAGCGTCCCTCGCATTCCCAAATAACACAACATAGACTCAATTCAAGTTAGTTCCATGAGAAAACCATTAAATGGAAAATGTTGGCTGTTGTCTTCTCACTGCGAATCAAGCTCGTGTCTGTAGAGTTTGTAACTGAAAGAAAAAACAATCTGAAGGCTGTCATTTACTAATTGAAAAGCTAGTGGGTGAGTTGAATCTTTGTTTTTACCTTGTTTATTTATAACAGGCAGAAACCTGCAGGTTTGACAAGTGGCCAGCAGGGGGCGACTCCTCTGGTTGCAGAAAGAAGTCGGATTGAATAGAAGTCTATGAGAGAATGACTGTACTTATTCACAGTTGAAGCTCATTACCTTGATGTCTGAATTAATCCCTCAGGAGCATTCAGCTTGTCTCGTCAGTTTGTTAAACTATAACGATAGCTAATGTTAGCTCACGCTAATATCTAATTAAATCAATTATCACAACATATTACAGCACTTGATTAGTGTTTAGATCAAATAATTGAATGTCAGCTAACAAGTCAGATATCTGTATCTGTAATTGTCAGACCTGCGCATCATTTTACTATTCATTGACAAATGCATAGCTGTCATCAATCAATATCACCACACTCAGTATTATTTTTTGTTAAATCAACTTTGGTATCCCAGCGATGTAGCTCATGTTGCTCAGTGTGGGCTACAGTACATTAGTCTGGTTTTAATTGCAGATTAATATTAAAGTTATTTTAGATTGACTTCCAATTAATATAATAAGTGACATAATTAGTGAAACAAAGAACTACATTTACTGACTATTTTTCATTCAGACGATTTTGTGATTTCCCAAATGTTCTGATTTCTGATGTAATTGGAATTTGGAACTTGTACGTCCAATTTGTCTAATATCAATTGTCATTGATATTAATAACCCTTTGTAGCACTTGGTGGATGTGCAGTTTTCATATTACTGTTCCTTCTTTCGATGGAGCAGTAGACGCACTAGAAAAGTACTAATGGGCTCGTGACGATCTTTAATCACACTCTGAATTTCTTATGTCTTTGTGTGTGTTTGAACTTAGATAATGTATGCATTCAAAACAGCATAGGGAGTAAGTGTACCATTATCTCTCATTGGGAACCTAGGGTCTTTGAAGTGTTTTGTTCAGTGTGTGTGTGTGTGTGTGCTCACAAACATGTGAGCGTTGGATGTACCCTAAAGTAGTATATGTTCCCTACTAGGTAATTGGATTACTGAATTCCTCAAACGCAACGGCTGAGACCCCCCCCGAGTACTATTTTATGCCTCCTCAGCAACCCCGCTACTCCCCGCTTCATCCTTTGCTCTCATTTTAACTTTCCCCAAGACATTCACAATAGAGACCCTGTCGATTTGCAAGAAACATCCAGAAGCGCTGACAAGTATTTGTAGCAGCGCAGAGGAGTCTAATTCTAGTTCTCTGACCCATTTCTTCAGAAATGCCTGAGAATCTCCTCCCATCCTCTCCTGCCTCCTCCATCGACTTCATGCTCAGTCTGATTGCATCAGAATGGACTGAACTACTGTATGTAGAGAGCAAGGCCAGGACTGCTGGGATATCGCTGTGCATTGTCTATTAATGTTAACAAATAAATCACTGTATTTCGATGTAAAACCTCCTGCTTCAAATGCAACCGATTACTTGACATCGTTACTGTTACGGCTGTCACGTATCGTCACATGCACTCCAAGAAAGTGAACGCGTGAGAAGGAGAAGAAGCTGTGGCTGCTTGGGAGGAGATGTCACCCGAATCTTCAGTAATACAATCTGTAAGGCAGCCCTGAGTAAAGAAATTCAGAGTCAACAAACACCCATACCATTTTGTCGATTAATCAATTTGTTTATTTAATCGACAGATATGTAAAAACTAAGTTTCCCCTCAAAGAATCGTGCAAAAGCACCACTTTAAATCTTGTTTACCAGAGATGAGCTCATTAGTTCCTTGAAATAAGTCATTCAGCACAAAGAATGACAAGAGATCCTAGTCGACTGAGACCAAAACAACCGATTAGTCAACTAATCGACTAAGACAGGGCAACCCTAAAAATTTGGCTTACTAAAAACACACAGCGGTACTGGGTCTGGTCTTGGTCTTGACTTGGTCTCGACCCGTCAAAGTGTTGGTCTTGTCTCGTTACACTCCTTGTCTTCTTGACTCGGTCTCTGTTTAGGTTGTCTTAACTACAACACTGGAGCGTGGAAATGTGCGTGTGTCATTTGACCGTGTCGTGTGGCGCGTGTGCCAAGGTCAACTCTCGTTTCATACAACCTCTTCACATTCCTACTTCCATCTAATTTATCTCAATGAAAAGAGGGCGAGAGACGTACTATATGCACAAATATGTGTGTGTGTGTGTGTGTGTGTGTGTGCTTCGCACTCAGTCGGGGTAAAGTAATACCCGTGGATAAATCCAGCTGAAATAGGAGGGGAATGATTTAATAAGGCGGGAGGGAAAGAGGGAAGGATAGGATGGATGAATGTTTTGATCAGAGCAATAAAGAAAGATCCTTCTCCTTGCCCCCTTTTCTTTGCCCTAGGCTCTATTTATTTATATATATGTGTGTGTGTGTGCGTCTTGCCCGGGCACCTCTGCTCTAACAATGCACTGGGATGAGAATGAAGGGAGACAGCCGGGGGAATAGTGTAGAAAACAGAGAGACAGCTCCGGTGGACTCCATTCAATCAGCGTAGCGCCGGACCCAGCTCATCTGCTCCCTAACAATGGAGGGGTCACTATGAATTAGAGGCACGGGGAGATTTGGGAGATGGAAGTAGGCGAGGCACACTCACACACACGCTTAGACAATTCAGATACACACACTCTCTCACTTATTTTATCCGTCCTTCCATCTAGCTCCCTTATTTCCCTCTTTCTCTTTCCATCTCCATCGGCCTGTCTTGGCTCTAAACAGGTCCACCAACAGGCTAAGCATTGTGCAACGCCCCGGAGACTGAGTGTGACATTTAGGGGGCTCGGTTTCCATTTCCCCCGTCATTATCGGCTGTCCATTCTACTGGGGTTCTACGACAATAGCTGCTGTCTCACTCCAAACGGGCGTGCTGCTGTTGATGCTTATTGAGAAAACGCGGGGGCTTTTCTTGTTGTTGTATGGCCCCCCGTTTTCCCGGTGAGACGTATCGACTGGGCATCTACTTCAGAGCAGAGCAGTAATGATTGCGGGACGGTGGGAGGTGTGTGGACTCTTGATTAGATGACATGCTCGGCTTATCTTAAAGGGGACATATCGTGCTTATTTTCAGGTTCATGCTCATATTTTGGGTTTCTACGAGAACATGTTTACGTCCTTCAATCCGCAAAAAACACATCCTTTTTCTCATAGTGTCTGTACTGATTATACCTGTATTCAACCTCTGTCGAGACGCTCTGTTTTAGCGCCTGTCTCTTTAAGACCCCCTCCCGAAAAGCCCAATCTGCTCTGATGGGCTTGCAAGAAATAATGGGGCACCTTTGCAGTGGTGATTCTGTTTGGGGAGATACTCAGATGGGGGGCGGATTATTCGAATGAGCCTGTATGTGACATAGGAAGGGGAACCAAATCTGAATGGATTTTGACGGGGTTGTCTTATTTGTGGGGTAGCAGGCACTTCAAACACCCAAATGTATGCGCACAAGCACGGAAAAACGCTTTTCTCTACCGTATGTTCGGCCAGACCATAGTGGGTTAAATGTCACAGCTCTGCAAATGAAGGGTTGATTATGTAAGTACTCGCAATGCTGCGCTGGTAAATTTTCATGGGAGCTGTATTTAATTTGTTTTTAAAAATAATTTATGTTTAGCTTTGTCAAAATCAGAGCGTACTGAATACCATATTTTGGGCTTCGGAGCGTTGGTAGTAATCAACAGTGAATATTTGAAGCTTTGGTTGGGGCCTGCTGAGCAGATGGAGAGCTCCGCTCTGTCGGTGCAGCCTCGGCTGTCCAGACCGGAGCCACGGCGGGGCAACGGTGTGTGATGGCCCGACACTCTGCTGCCCTCCGATCACCCGGGACTGGACTGAATGACTTTAAACACACAAGGTAGAGTTGCGTGCAACGCATTGATTCCCTAAGTCCCTCACAAACACATTCACAACAGACTCGTCTGTGAAAACGCCCAAAAATCCAAATCCCAAAATTAATAATTCAACGCCTTCCCAAAGAACAAATAGTTGAATATTCAGGTCCAGCCCTAATTAAAATCATGACAATCTCAATCACAGACAACGAGAAAGCGCTAGTGGAACAGGACATGATGCTCTGCTTTTATGCGAACAAGCTGATTAGCGTTCACATAAGCAGCTAACAAAGTGCTAAGACCAGTGCGTTTTATCTTCTTTCATTAGCGAGCTAGCAGACTTGCATAGCAGCCTATGATTAAAAGCCCTTCTGTCAACGTTACACTGACTTATTTCTCAGGTTCGTTGTCAATCATGTCTTTCAACTAATTCCTTAGAAAATCTCACGAAGTGAGCGAACCCCTCTAGGGACTTGGTTTGAGTTCTGTGGTTTAACTTACTCTGCTAACCCACAGAGTTAAAGAGCAATTTTTTATTTTTTTTTACAGTCGATAAAAAAAAAAACCTTTCTTTGTCTTACGCTATGAGATGTCATCACTTTATCTCGTTGATGTTTTTGACATTGTAGGTCATAGTTTACCGCATCATGTCTCCTCTGTGTTTTTCTCTCCCACACACATGCACCCTTTGAAGTCTGAAGTCACTATGAGAATGCATAACAGACATGGCGCTCTGGCACGGCTGATGTAATCGTCAAATTGTAGAATTTGAATATTATTTATTTAACACGGTGATGGTCCTGGACCAATAGGCAACCTTTGTTTGACATTAAAACATGCATGTTCAATTTACATTTGCTAGAGAGCAAGTATCTCTGTACAGATGAAGAGATGTTTGTACGGCAGAATTCTCTGTTGCAGTTTCCAATGCCTATGGGGGTCTGAACAATGTTATAAGGTTATGCAGCAGGGGGTCTCTGCCTCAGCCTTTGCACTTATTCAAGGCTATAGGGGAGCAGGAAATGAGACACAACACAGCCCCGGCCTGCTTTGTGTTCCATAATTTATGTTTTCTTTCCTGACAACAAACAGCATGGCTATAGCTATACGTTACCATACCAGCTTAAAATACGAACAGTGTTATTTTTTAGTACAGAGCCACTCTGGTTTTATCTGATTTATGGGCTTTTATATTACTAATTGGGGTCAGGGCACAAGCAGTAAAAGAGGATGGCGAGAGAGAGAGCAAGCACGGATAGAGGTCAGTTTGTTCTCTGCCTTGTTTACCGTCTCTTACTGTCTCCAGCTAGCACTGCTAAATGTACACACAGACGTGTGTGTGTGTGTGTGTGTGTGTGTGTGTGTGTGTGTGCGTGTGTGCGTGTGTGCGTGTGTGCGTGTGTGCGTGCGTGCGTGCGTGCGTGCGTGCGTGCGTGCGTGCGTGCGTGCGTGCGTGCGTGCGTGCGTGCGTGCGTGCGTGCGTGCGCTAAGCCGTTAAACACATTGTATATATTTATCCTGGGGGATGAATCCGGGGCATCCAACTGATGAGTCTTGGATTTAGCCTGATCAGTCTGGCTTTGAGCGAGAGGGAGTGATGGAGGGGAGGCTGGGGATGAGTCACTGTTATTCAGCCGGTGGCTCGTGGTTAAATGGATATATAAGCATGCGGCCTAACCCCGTTGACACGATGTGGGTTTAATCTGTAAAAGTGAACCGGTGCACGCGTGAGAACCAGAGAGAGGGAGTTAATCAATTAAAATGCAGCCTCATCAGCGCGTACAGGAAAAAACAAAACAAAAACAAAAACAATGGACGGCCATGATGAAAACAAGCACCACAGATAAAACCTTCCCACTGGCACGGTTGTGGATAATACAGTAGGTAAGACGAAGCTGTGCAGGACTCAGTTTCAGAGGGAAAGGTCTTCACTCTGTCCTTCTTTAATATTAAAGGGTCCCGTGTGTTATAACACCACCATGGCCTCAAACAAACTCCCTGACCGTCACAACCCGCTGCGTCTCTGTCATCCCTCATTCCCTCTCATCACTCCTCCTCCCTTTTCTTTGCCTCCGGTGTGATACAGACTGTGCTCTGTATGCAGTAAAATGAACGGTGCTGAAAGGATTCCTGGATTCATCAGTCAATTAACTGAAATTAATCATTTCACAAGAAATGTAATGAACAATTAATTCATTTTATTTATCAAGTAAAAAAGTTTAAAGTTTAGGGACAAAACCTTTGACCTTTGGGTTCTTGGAAATGAGAATTTGGGAGAATTAGGAAATATTCTGACACTTGAATCGTATCTCTGTAGCTTTGTGAGACTGACCAAACGTATTGTAAATACAATGGGATGCTTCAGTGTTCAGATTCGTATTCTTAGTTACATGTCCCTCCGTCAGGCAGATTTAGTAAACGGCAGAATAAAAGATGGCGGGAAAACTTTAAGAGCAATGCTTGCTCTCCCTCATCACCACCGCCGAGGTGCCCTTGAGCAAGGCCCTGGAATCCAGCCGCTCCTGTGGGGCTGCCTACTATCCATTGCCATCACACTGTGGTTGTTCTCGGCAGCCTCCAGGCGTGAATGTGTGTAACTGTGTGATTGAGAGAATGGCATTCAGTAAATACATTCAGTATTCTCTGTATAACTGAAAAATAAAATATACATTTTGGACTATATTTTATTTAGTGTTAAGTTAATTTCTTCATCCCAGCAGTTACCAAAACGGTCTCAACTCAAGGTCCACTTGCTCGCTCGTTCCAGAGCGTTTTACTATACAAGTTCTCATGGATGAGAAGTCCAGTGGGAAACAATTCCGTGACAACTAGTGTGCCTCTATATGCTGAAGGGGACCATGTTATACGCTCAAAAGCTCTGGAACAGGCAAGTAAGTGGCCCTTGAGCTGAGATTGTTTTGTCAAACTCTGCATCATATTAATTGGAGCATGAAAACACTGCAGAGCCGATATCAGATTCTTGAAAGACTAGTTTTTGTAATTGATTGGTTCATTAAGAAATGTCTGTTATTTATCAAGTTAAAATGTTAAATATTAGCCTCATATCCATGTATATTGTAGATCAGGGATACTCAACTTGTTTTTGCAAAATGACAGGAGGCCAGTAGCCAGTTGATAAACAAACGCACAGGTCAGGTGTTTCTAGGAGTTGAGGACGTTCGGGGCTTAGCCCGGACCTTTGCCAGGGCTCCGGAGGATCCTCCCCTGGCACTGTTTTGTCATAAACAAGTCTATTTTAGTCTATTTTGATGTTTTTTTTATGCAGTTTGGCACATAATTTACATTAAAAGTAAAAAACTAAAATCCCATCGTAAATCAATTAATTTTCATTTTGAACCACATCCATGCCTTACACTCCTTTTCCTTTCCACCTCTCCTCTCTCCCTCGCTCCCCCCTTGAGCTGTCCGATGCTGTTTGTTTGTGTTTGCCTCTCCAGGAAGCTCGAACAAAAAACTGGCATGCCTCTCTTTCCTCCCACTCCTCCACCTCGCTCGTCCCAGCTGTTTCCTCTATCCTCCCTCTCTCTGCCTCAGCAGGGCTCCTACGCCCCCCCTCCATCCCCATCCATCAGCCCAAATCCCTAACCTGCGATCCTCGGCAGGGGCCGGGGTCGGTACGGGGCTCCAACAACTCTCCACCCTGCCAGAACATCCATCCTACAATGCCCCTCATTTCCCTCCCAGCATGCACTGCACTTCCCCACCCTGGCACCCTGGTGCTGCTGTCTGCTGGTTCCTCATTGGACGGCAGCCGCTGCATCAAAAAGGAACACCTGGGGGGGAGGGGGCAGCCATTTCCCTTCAACAAACAAACTGGAGTTTAACTACCAACCCACCGGCAGTTGAACCATGCTTGAAGCAAGTATGTATGTTTTGAAGTTGTTATAGCTGGCAAGTCACTGGGGGTTATGTGACCAGCTGTTAAGCGCATGCTAAACTGTTTACATCTGTGAGTTTGCGTGTACGCATGAGTGTTTGTGAATTCCAGGATGTTGGCGCAGCACTGCCACCAACCTCAGAGACAGGAAACTTAAACCCTTTCCCGCTTGGTACTTTGTCACTGCAGAGTCAGACAGAACAAGGCCAGGCTCACTGTGTGTGTGTGTGTGTGTGTGTGTGTGTGAGTGTGAGTGTGTGTGTGTCAGCGGTAAGTACCGTGAGAAATGTGAGAAATGGCTAATCATCTTCATAAATGCACATCAGGAGGGCTTTGCAGAAGCCCTGGGTTGTTGACAAAGCGTTTGGTTGTAATGATATTCTTCTTGCTGCAGATGTAGATGATAATCATACCTGTACGCATTAATGAACAGGTTCAGTTCATCATTAGCAGGCTAGCGTGAGGAGAGAGAAGCCTGGATGACTGCACAGGATGAGAATAAGTAGCTGGCATTAATGTATTCAGAGAAGTAATTATGTAAACAGGGCTATTGCTTGGACATGAGCTGCAGAGATTACATGGTGAACAGGCCTGAGGATGACTCACCCTGCAGAGACTAGCATGCTGCTCTGTCTGCTACCTCAGCTGACCTGGTGGGAACACAAACTCGTACACAGACGTGCATTCGCTAAGTACACAAACTCCCACAGGAATGTGCAAGAATGAAGACTTACAACAACTACGCTGGACATAAACACATCCAAGGACTGCACACAAAAGCCATAAAGATATCTCATATAGGAATGCACTTACTGTCTGGCACACGCATAGTCATAGCACATGCATACGAGGACAAACTCCTCTCAGGCATGTAGAAATATATACGGAACCCAAAGCTGGATTACGAAATGGTCAAAACAGGGAACTGCCCCGGGCCCAGGATCACTGAAGTACAACATCACCTCAGGCTGCTGCTGCATTATTAGCTGATGTTGTTTTGTAGAGGGGCCTTGTGTCTAGTTTTACCGATCATTATTTTTCTGTCGGAGACACGTCATGAAACCGATATTATAAAGTGGATAAAGGGAGCTCTGCAATGAGGACTGCTGCGAGGACTAACAATAAATGAAATCAATAAAAATGAACGGCGTATGTGTATCAACAGAGCAATAGTGAGGAGTGTCTGGTTATGATGAGCACGCTGTTCACCTGTATGAATATGATTGGATGTTCCTCGTCTGCTGGTAGCCATGCATGATATCTTATGAGAAGTTGCTCCTCATTTTTCGTGAGTTTTCCCTCGAAAGCCATCAACATGTGTCATTTTCCGCTCATTGCATGCATACGGTCTTTTCAAAATAAACTTCTGTCTTCAGATTTTACCTTAGGTATAAATACGAATGCTGGATGAGACCAGCCTGCAAGCAGCTGTATATATGAATAAAGCAGCTAATGAAAGCTACTTGTTGGCTCGTGGTTGACAGTGTTTCAGAAGTCTGGAACTGGTCTAAGAGAGGCTCTCAATAAAACTGCCCTCTACAGGCTTTGGTCTGTAATAGATGGGAGTCGGGCCCCAGGTGTCATCAAACATGCCAGTACGAGCTCTCAGTATTGCTCAACACACACTGGAGTACGGAGGCCGAACTCACACTCGGGCACATAAGCCACCCGTTCCCCGAAGCTAATAAATCTTGATAGTTTTAACGCACAACTCGATGTTGTTCTTTCCATGACTCCCTCTTCTCTCACATTCTGTTGTTTCTTGGAAAACACACTGTTGTCTTTGGATGAAAATATGTGATGAAGACAGGTGGTGTCTGAGATGGCAGAAGATGACAGTCAAGAGAAAGTTTTTTTAGAAAACCCTCCACGGTCTCGGCTCAATGGAAAGTTGCTCTCGGAGCCAAAGTGTTGCCTCATTTTGTTATTTCCCTTTAATTTAGCTCTTTTTTTTCTCCCAATGCTTTCCATTTGCAAGCACAACAAAAACAGGATATCCCGTCCTGTCCCCGGGTTTTGCCTGTGCATGTGTTCGCATGTGCCTCTGTTTCTTTTTCTTTTTTCTTCCTGTGATGTAACGGTAGACGGCAGCGACGGCTGTTTGTTTGGCCTACTTTCTCTCTATCTGCTCTCATCATCTGGCAGTGGGGAGGAAAATCCCATGGTTCCCTGTGTGTGTATGTGATGGGTGGGGAAGTGGGGTGTCACACCTGAGCCTGATGATTAGTTGCAGTACCCCCCCCCCCCCCGACACACACACACACACACAGCCAATTCCCAGGTTAATGACACTGACATGAAGGATATTGCCCCCCCTCCCTCCTCATACCCCCAGAGATCATTAGGCGGGGTTGTGCGACCTGATTCATCTTCCCCTTGCCAACACGTGTCCACTGGCCCACAGTTCCACCAGATGTATGCCCTGCAGCTACAGTCACGCTGCCATCTCTCACTGTGTGTGTGTGTGTGTGTGTGTCTGTGTTTTCTGGCACACACCCCACCTTTCCCTGGCTGTTCAGGGGATAAGGAAACAGGGTCACGGTTACAGCGGTGTGCAGAGGATTACAGCCTCCACCCATCCCTACCTCCGTCTTTCCATCCATGCATCCAACCTCTCGCCCTCGCCCCGCTATCCATCTCGGGGCCCCCCCCTCTGGTTGCTGGCGGCTACTCTCATTACTTCCAGGGGTCCGAGAAAGAGAGGATCACGTCTGGAATGGTCCCCCTTTATCTTCCTCACGTTTTCTCTCTTGAGGATTGAGAGACATGCATAGAGAGTGTGTGTGAGAGAGAGGCAGAGAGAGAGAGAGAGAGAGAGAGAGAGAGAGAGATGATAGGGCTTGGTGGGGTGCAAATGGGGTGAGGTGACAGACTGGAGACAGGAATTGGGGGGCGGGGGCGGGGGGGGGGGGGGGATTATGGAGGCAAGAGATTTAACAGAAGTGGGGATGAGGATGGGGTGGCTGTTGTCATGGAGACGGGTCGCCGTGGAAACAGCCCATTTTCCAGACAGACAGGCAGGCAGACGGGGGCTGACTGCTGAGTGTGTGAATATGAATGGTGTATGAAATGGCAGTGGCTACGCCCACACACACACACACACACTCACACTCACACCTACACACACACACACACTCGCACTCGCACCTACACACACACACACACACACACACACACATATTTCAATGGTACAGGTAGGATATAGTGCGGTGCCTAAAAACTGCTGATTTTGAGGTAAGACATTAGAGAAGGGATGAAAAGGGAAGGGTTGACTTGGAAGAAAGAAAAGTCTTTTGAAAAGCTTTTAGATTCACGAGAGAACATACGAGAGAAAGGGAGGCATTGTAAGAGACGCTAAGCTGTATATCCATCTTTACATAAATTCCCTTGAAATTATAAATGATTAAATTAAACAAGACTACGAATCTGCAGCCATGCTCGTGGCTCTGCGAGGCTGTATGCGATCACAGTGGTGCTTTGAGCTAAGTGCTAACGCCATCATGCTAACATGCTAACAATGACAGATCTAACGTGCTGATATTCATCATATTGTTTGCCGTCTTTATTTAGCGTGCTGAAAAGCTAACGTGTTAATTAGCAAAACACACAAAGTACAGCTGAGGACTATAATACGTTTTGATGGCGCTAGATGAAAAGGTGCTACGTGGAAAGTCAGGGGGAACCAAAGTCAGGTTCATCCTCTGGATACCATGAATGTCTGTACAAGATGTTGATATATTTCAGTCTGGACTAACCATTTCAGTGACAGGCCGATACTGCCATTCATAGAGCAATACAGTTATTGTGGCTAAGTAGAGATATAGGAATTTTACAGTTTTGTGGTCAGTAACAAATAAATATGTCGAATCAACTATTATGAAATAGACGATAATGGAAACAAGTGAAACACCAAATAAATAGGATGACATGCCCACAATGTACAATGTACCATTGTTGAAAAGTGGCCTGGAAATTCTGACACGTGTCCACAACAACCTCCCATCCCATTTATAAAGCAGAGTAATCGGGAGTAATCTCAGCAACACGGTGAAAGCTGCCCTTCAGATGCATTATGGGCCTCGAGCAGGTGTCGCAGGGGATTTCCGTGAGCCGGAGAAGAACGCTGATGACGCGGTGACTTTCAGTAAAGCCACTCAACGCTGCAGGCCAAATCACACCACTCCCACTCCACGCGGCTCACATTCCCAGGAATGTGAGCTGTTGCATCAACATTTCATAAGGAGGCTAAATACAGAAAAGGAATCGTATGAAGTTAGATCACTTTGGCTGCACCGTCACGTTGAATCTGCATCAGAAATGTGGCAAGAGACCCTTTTCTGAGGACAGGAAACGGCTCAGTTTAACTAATATTTGAGGTCTGGTGTAATTCTGCGGTTTCACACTGAACACGACCGGTGATTTAACCCATGGCAGGCAGTCTGGTGTGAGTGGTTAGACAGGAGGTAAACATGTTCATCAGGATGTGTCAAACACAAGGTTTGTGTGTGAAAGGGGTGTTTATCACTTCTGCAGAAGGGTTTTCACCTTTGCTTCACGGGACGAACGCTTCATAACCTGATGGATGTGCAAAGCACACTTGTTTACCAGACACTAAAGAAGTCCCAACATCATGTAAACCCAAGTGGAAATAACATTTATATAAGGGAATAGTTACATTTGGTGAACAACTTGTTTTCTCTCTGTGTTAAGTGTTGAGCTGCAGTCAGGACACGTGTAGGCTATCTTGGCACAAAGACTGGATGCCTGGAGAAACAGCTAGCTAAATTACAATGTACTGTTTAAGGGGGAGTTACACGCTGGAACAACATTCAGGTGCAGTAAGTGTGTGCAGTATCCTGGAGGTATTGTCGTCACAGTGAGGTTGCCAGGTTTGGCACCACCTTGCCTGCACAGAAACCAAAACGCTGTGCTCACCAACCGTCTTTGTTTCGTCACCAATTGTGTGTTTATCACCAACAAGGAAGCACCCCGCTGCTACATTTTGTCTGTTAGCTTCCTGCTTCCACAGGAGTGGGAATGTGTCACTCTGCTGCTTGTGACGACAACGCAACATGTAGCATTAAGGAATGTTCTGCCAGAGATGGAAGTCTTCCACAGCAGTCTTAAGGTCTTCATACACCAGAAGCGCCACGATGAAACAACACGAAAATGTGCAATTTTAATCTGCAAATATATCTGAGGTAAATTGTTGTATAGCCTAAAGCTACTGTACGCTATTTTATTGAGTTTCCTTTTAGCAAAATTATTTTTGCCTCTGGTACCTCTGGTAAACAGTTACGCAGTGTATATGTCTCGGGCTTTTAATGTGAAGGGTCAGAACTTAACGAGGGGATCTGGGACGCGCTGCCTTTGGGTTGAAAGGAGTAATAAGGTATGCTGCCTTGGTTCGAAACTGTGCAGCCTTTGTGTTGTTGTACACTAGAGTGAACTGTTGTGGGGATTTGGTTTGACGCCTTTATTCTCCGTACGAAAGCTCAGAAAAATCGACCTTGTTTCGAAGAAACATGAACTTCACTTTCATGCTGCATAATGTTCGCGTTCTGTGTGAAAGTACTCATGACAAAAACAACACAAATAAATTGAGGTGTGAATATTTCACATGAAAAAAACACTTTACAAACAGTATCAGCGAAGTTAAGAGGAACTATTATTACTATTAAGAAGTAATATTGATAACTGAATATGTATCATAACACTGATAAGTCAAGCCTCATCCCATACATGTTTGAAACTTCAAGCTAGTGCTACAGATGGCCAAAAGTCATCTTTGTCATCTAACATGTGCAGTGGATCACATGACCTTGCCATACATATGAACAGGTACAACCAGAGATTGATAGTAATCTTCTTATCTAACTCTCAGAAATGTTTCCTGGAACTATCCCTTTCATTCTCATGCTCTCTCTAATACATTTACTGCTGTACAATTGCCCATTACAGCCTGCGTTATGGCTCCTTTAGATCTGAGCGATGGGAATAAAAAAAAAAAACTGTTTGATGAAACTCCCACAGAGAAGCGCACCTTGGCAGATGATCCAACACAAAACCGCCCGAAATAACTCCGGTTGTCAAAAGAAAAAAAGAATCAGTCACAATAAACGAGCTGTGGATGTGATCGGGTTGAAGCCGCGTGCCGTGCGTCCCCAGCGTTGGGAGCTTGTGAGGTGAATCCTGGGAAGAGGCGCCGCCCCTCATCCATACTGCAGTGAGTCATACGGGGACGTACCGCATATAGTACGGCCTCGTGCCTGCAGCAGCTGAGAGAAGTACGAGGCTGTAGAGTGTGTGTCCTCAGGTCACCTCTCAATAAGGTCGTCACAGACGCTTTATGTAAGCCCCTGCAGTGCCGTGCTGGACTGGAATCTGTTTACAAGTTCGCCTGTAGACTTCCTCCATTCTGTTTTTCTTTCCTTCTATTCAATTTCCCTTAAAATCTGCTTTGCTTATGTGCTTGCAATATGAACAGTATCATGACTGCATCTAAACTCAATTGCATGAAAACAACTAAATGCATCTTTTCCTGGTATGTATGCGCCAGACTATCTCCATCTGCATCTAGTTTTTATTTATGTTTTCATTCCTCTTCATTTGCTCTGTACTGATTTGAACTCGGCTGTCCCTGTTTCCCTTCACTCCCTCCCTTCCTCTTACCTTCTCCCCTCCCACCATCCCACCTCATATGCCCTCATCTTCTCTCCTCCTCCCTCCCGTCTGCTTCAGTCATCCACCTCCATTTTTCCTCCCCTCACATCAACCCTTTTACCGTACTTCCTCCTCTCCTCCCGTTTCCCTTCCTCCTCTTCCTCCTGTATGTATTTACTGTACTTCTTTCTCTACCCCTTTTCATCCCACCGTCCTTCCTTCCTTCCTTCTCTCCTCTTCCTCCTCCTCTGCATCAAACGTCAAGAGTTAACTTTGAAGCGAGGAGGGTGGAGCGTGAGGTGAACCGAGGTGAGATAGAGGGAGTGGACGCAGATAGATAGATGGGGCTAGGAAACGAGGGAGGGATGGAGGGAGAGGGCAAGTGGGTTGAGGGACACTAAATGAACTATATGTGTGAGAGAAGACGAAGTGGGGGAGGAATAGACATAGTTTCCACTCGCACTTTGCAGAAGCACAGTCTGGATCCACTCAGAGCGGCTCCCAGGAGGATGACCAGGGCTGTTTTCCCTCTGCCTCACTCCTTCTCCTTAATGTTTAGTGCTGATAAACTGTTTGCGTCCAAAACAAAACCCGGAGAGATAAGGCTCCTGCTGCAGTCATCAGTGGGCTCTCCCTCTCTTATTTTCATATCTTTGTTTTCTCGCGCCGTACTCCCTCTCCGGCCGATAGGGATTAAGTGGCTGGTGAAACTGCAAACAGGCGCTCCCTTATCGCAGCCGCCCCTGCATTAACTCTGAGTGTGTGTGTGTGTGTGTGTGTGTGTGTGTGTGTGTGTGTGTGTGTGTGTGTGTGTGTGTGTGTGTGTGTGTGTGTGTGTGTGTGTGTGTGTGTGTGTGTGTGTGTGCGTGTGTGTCCTTTTATGCATGCTTGACAGAGCTGCACTTGCACTGGTGTTTGAAGTCATTATGAGTCAGAGACGCCGGGGTCAAGGCTCCTCTGCACACTCAGCACATTTACATCATTGTGCGTTGACAACGATGTCTGTGTTTGTCTCCGCCCGTGTGCGCATGTATTTATGTATTTGTATACATTATGCATGCCGTGCGTCTTTGATTGTGTATCTGTGTCTTTGTGCGTGTGAATATATCGTCTGCCTGCATTTACATACTGTAGCTGCTTCATATCTCGAGGGTTTTGAAACAGCAGACGGAGATTCCATGCTTTATTGGGACAATAACAACATGCAGGTATAGAGAAGTGAAAGGAGAGCGGAGATGTGCAGTCACAGCGCTGTTGTATCAAATAATAGATAAGAAAAGATGGAAAACATCCAGATCCTTTTCTTTGAAGTCATGTATCTGCATATCTACAGATACCTACAGAAGCCCTCTGCAGCGGTAGAGAAGTCTTCACATTGGTTACTTCAGTTAAAGCAAACACCATTGCAACTGAAAGTCTTTTATCGTTGAATATACAATATTATAGGAATAATATCTCTGCTGCAAGAAGCATCTCAATGTTGTATTCTATATCAATGCGAAAGCTGATTGTATTTTTGTACATAAAGGACTTGCAGTACAACTTGTACTTGTACCACCACATGTATCTGACAGCTATGAGATGTTGGAGTAAAAAAAACATGTTTATATAAAATACTACCCAAAATACAACGTCAACATTGTAACAAAGTGTATATAACACGTCTCATGAATCATAACATATGTCTGCATCAGCTCTGCACATCTGGAGACTGAAATTGTCCCCGTTCTCTCTGGAAAACTTCTGCAAGCTTGCTATTGCGAAGCGGTCCGGACTCTGGCTCCACTCCAGGACATTAACATTGTTGTTTTGAAGCCATTCCTGTGTAGCGTCGGCTTTGTGTTTGAGGTCACCGTCATGCTGGGAAATCAATTTTCTCCCAGGATGCAGTACTTTCGCAGACGGCAGCAGGTTTTCTCCCAGATATGTGTGTGTGTTTTGCAGCCGTGTCCACTGAGAGGAGCGTCAAACTCTCATTCGCTGTTGGTTTAAACCAGACTGGTTCTTGACCCTGCGGCCTTGCGACAGCTGGGACACTACCAAGTTGTGTCTGGTGGATAGTTTGTATTGAACACTGACTCCAAGCCTCATTGAGACAAATGATGTACAGGGACTTTCAGAGTACTGAAATCCTCAAAGGATACATTGAGTGTTTCCCCATATTTGGGCATAAAAATATGCTCTGAATTGGACGCAAGCATTAGTGTCACTTCTAAGATAGAACTGGGGAGAAGACGTTCAGCTGCTCTCTATGACTCTGAATTACATTTCTAGGTAACATTCACACTGACAGAGAGACGCTAGGTAAGTGAACGCCGCTTCTCTGAGCCTGACTTGATCTCCCATGGCTTATTGGATTACTGGTCCCAGTGTGCATCTGCTTGTGAACGTCTGCGATAAGTGTGTGCTCAGTCTGACTTACTTACTATTTTTACTTCAGGTGTAGAAGTGTCTGTGTGTGTGTGTGTGTGTGTGTGTGTGTGATCCACTTATGTTGTTTAAATAGAGGAGAGCGGTTGGGTCACTGGATGCCTGCATATATCTCTCTCTCACTGTGTGTGTGTGTGTGTGAGGTGGAGATATGATGAGAGAGTGATACCTCACTAAATCTAGTAATTGGTTGTCAGACAAGTCCAAAGTATTACTGAATACATCAATAGATAATAGTTAAATAACTGAAATGTAGCTATATACTTTTCTGTTATCCTTCATTTCGGTTGATCCTCAGCGAGTGACCACATCATGGATCAATGACTTCAGTTGGAGCTGCAGAGCTGCTTGCTTGGCTTCCACCTCCTCCTCTTCCAGCTCCTGGAGAACACCTGGACAATGTGGCGGCAGGCTTAGACGGCGGCCTCGACACTCTTGCTCTTCAGGACCTTTGTGTTGGCTCTCGTCTCGTTGTGCATTTGTGGAATCTCTGTTCTGGAGAAGAATTGTCCCGTGGGCTATGTGAAATGGCATCATATATTTCGATATGAAATTTGCTAATGCTCGATTAAGATCTTTTGCGTTCTTTAAAGTTGGTGCGTATGCAGTTTTTTGTTTTTTTTGCAGAGTATCTTTTCATTGCTGGTTCCCCAGCAGTTTCTTTGGGTGCAGCTGGATGTGCGGTCTGAAAGAAAACAAATTATAATCTCAATACGAAGCATGAAACGACACAATAACAACTATGACTTGTATAATCCAACCATGACTATTTCGCTTATTCTATTATTCACTTGGCACAAAATCAAAGATGCCGTCTACTTATGTTCGCTGTTTGTTTTTTCACTCGGCACATTCGAAAGAATTCTGTGACTCAGGAAGTTGAAAATTCTTGGGTAACGGTAGCGTTACGTAATGTGTGAATACAGCGCTATCTGAATATCATAGTGAAAATGAGCCTTGCTTGCACTACGGAGCGTTTGGTCGTTCTTAGCTCTACCCTCTCGTGTCACTTCTGGTTGCAAAAAAAAAGATGGCGACGGACAAAATGACAAACTCAAGGCTTCAAAACAGCAGTCGACAAACCAATGTGTGACGTCATGTGACTACAACCACTTCATATATACAGTCTATGGACTCACTCGTGGTCTCATGGACATTTGATAGACTAGGCCTTGTGGGAAATGTATTTATTAAAGGCTAAAAACATGAATATTGAATGAATAACAATACTAGATTGTTTTTCAAAAAACTACCTTCAGTGTGTAAACGTATGAAGCACGTCACACGACATATTGTTATGTCTGTTCCAAGGCTTTATCTTTAGTTATTAGCGCAGCTACAAATGTCAATGGGTTATTTATACATTTAAAGCTATTACATTGACTATGGGGATTTATTATATAATATACAAACCCTATACGGCACACATTTTTTAACCCTGACCTAGTGCTGTCTGAATCAAGACACAACTGACCTTGTTAGGCCTTTTGACAATGAGTACATCTCGGTCCTCTCCACACATGCACATGTAGGTTTTTACACTAAAGGCCGACGCCTCCTAAGTAGCCATTAACAGCTGCCGGCATGGCGCCGAACCCCTTTAACCGAAGCATAATGAAAGCCCTCGCACCTCTTAAGCGTCTCTCCAACCGTGTAACAAGCTCTCTTCATTACCAGACGGCCATGGCAACATGACACAATGCTAATTAGGCTGTACGAGGGCAGCGGCGGGGTTCCTCGGACAGATAAATGGGTTTGTCAATGTATGCTGGTCAATTATAAAAAATCAAAAAAAATCTTTGTCTTTACCGAAGAACATTCCAATATGTACAGTATACAGCCAGCCGACGAGCTGTGATTGTTTATTCTTCTTTCACATGACTTCAGTTGAATCAAAATGCCAACTATCGGTGGCTTTAATCTTAAATTATGTACCAGTAGCTGCATTGGAAAATCAGTAAGCCAGCAGGCACCACTAGGCCTTCTGTCTGTGACACACACAAACAAAGAAGTTGTCTGTGTGTTGTTGACATCCTTTAAAGACCAGCGTCCGCGACGAGACCGCAAGCAGCGCAACATGATCCGTCATTGCCTCAAACCCCAGGTGAAGAAGGCATTCCCTTGTTTGAAATCTGACAGTAAATCCGATCATCGCGGTCCATCATCGAGAGACGATCATGCACCGCAAATCTATTTGTATTTCTCTTCGCTCTTTCTCACACCCTTTTCCTTGTAATGACTTCGAGCGGGTCGAGGTCTCCTGGGAACACAGGAAGGTGCCTGCTGAGAATCTAAATAAGGAGGATGAGGCAAAAGCTCTGCAGTGTGACAGGATATCAACAGGACACGGCCCGCCGACACTTTCTCTCTCCGGATCGCTACTTGTTGCCTCTCTTTCTCTCGGTCTTCCTGCCTCTCTCTCTCGTATTGTTACCGTGACATTCCTGTATCCAATTTCAGAGCCTGAGATTTCTGTCTCACGTCATCATCTGTTCTTGAGCCTCACTTGAAGCCCCTACACTGCCGCCTCCGTCTGTCCCCTCACCCCGTGTTGTACGGCCGTAGGTGTCACTGTCTTTGACATAATAATCCGATGAATGCTAATCAGATTCCAACTAATGCTATTAAACGGCTCTCAAGGGAATATCTATCATTGCTGTGTGTGTTTGTGGTGGGTTTAGACTGATCTATTGCTTTGCGGATTTGTCGAGCTGAGACGTCCACCTTTGATGCGATTAGGATTGGAGTTCAAAAGCGTTTTATCAAATCCGAATCCAGTGACGAATCATTTCATTTGATCAAAATCCTTTTGAACCTCTTACTAAATCCATTTAGATACAGTTAAATCAACTAAGACTCAATGATTCGGGCGAGATCAGCAATCAACTTTTGTTCACAGAGAAGCTAGAGACAGTGAAGTTTTCAGTGGTAGCCTAATTACTATTCACAACCTGCAGCTAAAACCTCAAAATGAGATGAACAGTATATGATACGGGATACTGATCACATATGCACACTATCTAACACATTGAAACAACAAGTGCTGACTATTTTACAAGTGCACACCTCATTTCTTCTATGGCGCTTGCTCCAAATATTGGGCGTCCTGTTTTTAGAACGATTGAGAATAAAATATTGATTTGATAACGCATCAAAGTTTTAAACTGGCACGACAGAGTGGTGAATCTGCTCCAGTGAAACAAGCTGTTGGTGAATTGCAAAGCAGATTTTTTGATGCGGCACGACTGCCTACAAAGCAAATGGAAAGACATGAGTTGATGCGAGAAGCCACAAATTCACTCCAGGCGGTGAAAGTTGAGAGTTGATAATGTTTAAACTTGAGCGAGAACAAATTGTGCTTGTGCTGAGGCTCAATGACTCCACTTCATAAATGTTCAGAGCCACGAATAAAAGGGAGAGAATTTCAGAGGAAAACCACACAGATGCCTTCTGAAAGCAGTCGGAGTTCTCACACACTAAATAGCACTGCACACGGAGCTGACATTGATGGCTATATTACAGACAATATCTGTACAGAGTGCAGTATATCTTTGTTCTTAACAATATCCCTTCACTGTGTTTGTCATTGATGCACTTGTACGGTGGAAGACGGATCAACCTTAATTTATTATCGCAAAATAACCACACCTTCTCATTTCATTTTGTCACATACTGACGCTCTTCTGCACTTTGTAACGCACTGGGTAGCCCGGATCACGGTCGCCATGAACACGTGGTTAACGTTGTGAACTTGCTTTGGTTTAGGCAACAAAACCACTTTGTTAGGTTTAGGAAAAACATCTTGGTTGGGCTTGAAATAGCTACGTAATCTAAGTAAAACATGCTACAAATATCACCACTCGTACAACAATACAAAATACCAACACTGGGACACGGACAACAGTCCGTATGGGTTCTACAGTCTTTATTCTACACCATTTTCTCTAATAATGACGCGTTTACATTTCATTAGAAAGCCTGGTGCTTCTCATACAGACGCTAAAGGGTTCCTTGTGAGCCGAGGGCCGTGACAAAGCGCTGGTATTTGACGCCCTGGGAGTGAGAACGGGCTGGAGAGAATCCAAACACACGTCAAATTGCATTGACATCTATGGGATCCACGTTTTTTTTATATCCCCCCCAAAAAAGGCACAGGCATTACACTTTGCAAAGTACCTGTGTTGGTTTAGTCTATGGTGCATCGGCTTTCATATGAACATTGCTGGCTTATACCTAAAGCTGGACAAGGTCTGGTGTATTGACTCTATATGGACATTGCTTACAGCTAAGAGCCAGATGTTGAAATCCAACCCTGGATGTAATTATCATGCTTATTGATTGACATTTCATTGATTACCGATTGATAGCCGCTAAATGATTCTGTGGCAGCTTTTTGGTCTGATTTATTGCTTTGATGTTTATATTGTTTTTCCACTATTCTCCTGTAGTGATGCAGATTTTAAGGAAACATTTAACACTTTGATGTTGGTCAGTTTGGAATAGCAATTATCATACATCTGCATAAAATAGACTGCTGGCTGTTGGCAACAACAGTGTGTACAGTGTTTGCAAAAACATGCTTGTGCAAGTTTTGAAAGTCATTATGGAGGAATATGTTCTGAAGGACTCTTTGCTCTCGGTGGTACTTTACACACACAAAGGGTTCTCAAAGCTCAACAATATAAACAACGTGGGATGGCAGCTTTTTATTTAACCTTTGAAATAAATAGATGAGTTTGAAATAGATGAAATGTAATAAGAAGGTATGTTGAAGGTATGTTTCAAATTGTCTTTTGTTATTAAATGTTTAATATATATTTCATTTGAACTGAGTCTGTATTTGCTGCACACACTGTTAAAGCACAAAAGGACAAAATCAATAGAAGTATGTGATGGAAAGGCAGCGGCTCATTGAGATGAATGGGGACACATTGCAGAAATGTCACTCAGATTGTCGTGTCAACTTCTATATCTCACGTAAAAGTATCGACTTTACAGTTATATACTGTATCTGTGTGTGCGTGTGTGTGTGTGTGTGTGTGTGTGTGTGTGTGTGTCTGTCACACTCTCTTGTTGTCCACCAGTGGTAGTCATAACAGGAAGAAATGGTCACCCACTATCTCCGGGCCTTTCCCTTCAATGCTGCTCGAAGCAATCTGAGAAGAGGAAGTCTCCTCCACTGATGAAAACAAGACACAAGTTTATTTGTGCATCTGTGTGTCAGCGTGTGTGTGTGCACTTGGGCTCCTGCCGTAACTCTAACTCCTGTCCCTTTCCCTTATAAGTCTTTCTGCCAATGTGTGTGTCCACATGTGTGTGTGTATGTGTGTGTAATGCAAACGGACAGCTCAATCTGCTCCCTCTAATCGCAGGGATACTGCCGCTCCGGGAAAAAGACACATCCTATTTCCTGTGACATGGCTGTAACTTCCTGTCGCCCAGTTTTCATGGACGCTGTCCCAGTCACCCTCTTGATTAGTTGGCGTGTGTGTGTGTGTGTGTGTGTGTGTGTGTGTGTGTGTGTGTGTGTGTGTGTGAGAGAGAGAGACGGACAGCGTTCATAGGCTCGCTGGTTGCTCTGCTCCCTCTGCGCTGACGAGTTGATTACCAAGACACAACTGAAATAGTATCTACCTCCACTCTGTGAGGGGATTGAGAGCTGTGTGTGTGTGTGTGTGTGTGTGTGTGTGTGTGTGTGTGTGTTTTTCCTAATGAAGACCAAATGTTCTAGTGATGGAAAGATGTGTGTATGAAGGCATTTGTTCAGACGACACAGTCTACACAGGGCTGGTTTAGGGTTAAGGCTTGGATTTAGAGATACGATTGGATGAGGGACGACATTATGTGAAGCATTTTGGCATGAATAACTCAAAAATACATACATTTGTACAATTCCATTCTAAACAATGCAGAGTGTCCTAATTCAACGGTTCGTTTGATATCTTCCTCCTCATTTTTCATGCGTTTTTCTCCAACATGAGTCATTCTCCGCTTGTTACATGCAATTAACTTCTGTCTGCACAGATCTTTACGTGGATAACACAGGAAATGAATCCGTGGGATACCTTTGCGTGTCTTACGGCGTGTCATTTTTCGTATCGACAAATGCTGGATGAGACCAGCCTGAACAATGACAGGATGGCAGAGTGGCAGCACGCACAGCCTGTTACAGCTGTGTGTGCAACAGAAAGTAAAGCGGGTTTATGAGAAATGTGAATCACTGCAGCTTTAAAGTTATGGCCAGTTGTTCAACTTGTGTTTATTGTCAACTAGTATCACTTTCAACCTGGGCCTTTTGCTTTCCCCGTCATAGTGGTGGAAATGTTGTTCCTCACTCTCTGAAGTTTTAGTTTATCACAACACACCGAAACACAACGGAAAAACTGTTGAAACCCAAACTTGTTTCAAACTCATCTTTCAACACGGTGACATCCACACTGCCCTGGGACTTCCCTGACTCTGAATAATAGACCGGAGCTTGTAAATAATCTGTGATCTGTGCTTTGTGTCACACGTTTGTGGAAATCTACAAGTGGAAATCCAAAGCAACTGTGCTGTGACGGTGTGTAAGAAATAATTTGTGCGTAATTACTATTATTGACGAAAAAATGAATAGAGTGTCGCCCAGAAATAGAAATCAAAACATGTCTTGACTTCACTGAACCTCTCAAGTGTCCCATTCTAAAGTCGTACGAGTGTGCGTGAGTCCTTCATGTCTCTCTGCTTGTGTTCGAGGCCCTCTGGGGTTTAAAATACTTTGGGAGCAGCATTTTGAGTTCTCCCCCTCCCTCCCTCCCTCTGTGCACAACCAACCCCCCTCTTTAAGCACATCCCCACCTTGTTATCACCCCGCAAAGCCAAAAAAAAAATCTGCGTCGCCATGGCGACAGCCTCCCCGTTGCCAACAGAAATGTGTGACTTGGAGGTGCCACAGCCATTTTCACGGCCGGTAGAGACGCCGCCGTCGTTGACAACTCCCGTTCCCTCTCCTGAGTCTCCTGCCGTCGTTAACGCAGTTTGCCCTTTACAACCGCACAAAGACAGTGTGAGCTCCCATTCATTAAACGCAGAGGCCGAGCTCCGGATCAACACACTTCATAAGCAGCTGAGCGCTAATGAAGACTATCAAAGCACTTTTTAGTGGCTGTTTCTAGCCCAAAGATACCACTGCCCCGACTGTCCAGGAGTGTCACAGCTTTGGTTTGTGCATTAAATTAGATGAAGCATCGGACGCATGGAGCAATTGGATACATGATACTTAGAAATTCATAGATAGAATTCATAGATTCATAGAAAGAGGCAAACATGCAGAAAGCACCACTGGAATGGTGGAGATTAAAACAAACAAGAATGTGCGATGTCTGGAGTTAGAGTAAGAATAACAGTTTCTGAAAGCTGAGATGGTGTATTATAAAAAAATAACACGACAAGAATGTAGAACGACTGATATTCCCAGAATCTCAAAAATAAACGGTCTAAATTTGTTGGTGCCACCGTCTTTTAAACTTTCACCTCAGAGCAGAAATGTCTCGGGTTCACATTTTGGTCCTCATGCTGCTTTGAGTCTCGGTCCTTCCTCCCGCGCAGAGACACGGGGAGTACAGCGAACTCCACACAGGAAGCACCGAGACTTAATTCCGGTGAGGTGAAGTGGAAACTCCATTCTGCCTGTAGGCGTGAGAATGAATGTGTTTGTCAGCCATGTGTTCGCTCTGTGATGGAGTGACCCTGAAGGAGCTATAGAAGATGGGATCATGGTTAAAAGGTTTCAACTCGAGCTGCAGGAAGAGAAAGACAACACCATTTACAAAAGGATTTCAGTGACAAAATTGCCCCAGCGATGATCTCATGTTATTAAAGATCTCATAATGATAAAAGAAAAAAAATGGGCATTGAGGATTACCACTTTAAACACCAATTATGATGTTATGATTAGCATTCGTGTTATCATTCTGAAACACTGGAGCGACTGCACTTCAGGCATGGTTTGTGCTCCTGTGTGTTTTCATTTATTAAAAATAAATTTGCCTCGAAGTTCAGTGTGAAATTGTAAAAACAAGCTACATTTCGGTTAAAATTGAGCAAGGAGAAAGATGAGAGAAAAGCTTCTTTCTACTCGATTTTTAAAAGAAAAGAAGACATTTTTCAACCTGGGTCTTATTCATTCTGACTATGGGTCGGGCCAACGTTGACTCTGGCTCTATAATGTATATCTGGGAAGGCAGCGCAAGCCTCCTCAAACTTTCATCTCACATAAATCATGACAAACTCTTGTTTCTGAGTCCAAATCACAGAAATTAGCCCCTTGAATTTGCCTTTGATGTTTAATGCATTCCACTTGCATTCCAACTTGCATTCTAACAATACCATCTACCTATTCATCTGCATTAATATACTAATAATCTGCATTGTTTTATCTGTTGCATGATTCTATTTCAGCAAAGGTGGATTTTACAAAAAACATCTGAAATCCCTAACTCAGCCACTGTGTTGTCCTCAGAAGACAGTAGGTCATCAAAGTATTTTCACGGTACGATTATCATTATTATTATTGTTGTTGTTGTAATATTACAATGGCCCTTAAAGGAGAACATCAGTTTAATAATAAACAGAATTATAAACCTGATAACAAAAGTAGCTTGTAACTACATTTTATATAAATGAAGCCTGCTAGTTTACATGTTAACTGTAGCATAACATCAGCTGTGAGCTTTTAAAATAAAATCATATGATTATTAACAAATAACATATGCAGCAGATGTGCAACAGTGCAGCCGAATGCTCCAGGCTGTACCTTTCACACTCACACACACTCACTTGTCAGTTTTTTTTCAATACCCTAGATATCAAACGTAGATGGTATGATGACCATCAATTCCAATACCGCAGTACACAGTGATGCAGGTATACCGTTGCAACCCTGGAAGGCAATATTGTAAACAAAGCATCTCACATTGGCTACTGCTTGGCTAGCACATGTAGTTAGCTTCAATAGCTAATCCAGTGGTGTTTTTTTTGTATTTACATTCAGTTGGATTTAGAGACAAGTGTCTGAAATGATTTATGTGAAACTGTTTGTTTGGAAATCTTTAGGATGCTGGTAATTCTTGTCCCGATATACATTGTTTTGCTTACTTGATTAGCTGACTAGTTTAGAGTGACCATACTTTCGAAGCCCCAAACTTAAGCGTACCGCACCCTCACCCGCATGTGATTATGGACGCATCATAGGCGTTTTCATAAGAGTGCAGGACAGTTATTTCCGCTCTCAGCACACCTACCGGGCTCACCTTTCAGCACCATGGACAGCGCCTCAGCAGAGACACAAATTGTCTCCCAAAATCCACCAAAACAATTGGGACAAAGCTGGACATCTGGTCCCCGTAGACAAGTTGCTGCGGGTGTACCTTCCTATGCCTGTAGCTCGAGTAGCTAATCCAGTGGGCTAGTTGGCCGGACTGTCAGACAATCATTTAAAATGATTTATGTAAAATGTAATGTTTGTATGGAAAGACTTGTGCTGCCTATCCTTTTTTTTTCCAGTTAATTTGAAGGGAGTTTTGTGATGTGGCATTTTGCCCAGAAAGTAGATCCTAACATGTAACTATAACATTTTAAATAAATGGAGCGGTGGACTTCCTCAAGATCAATGTAAAAGTCTACCTTCATTTGGAGAGCTTTAGGAGGCTCACTGATACTTGTTTTGCAAAAGTGGTGGTTACAGTTGTTAAAATATTGACTTTGAGTCAGCTATAGGTTAACGATCCGGCCATTTTTTAATCAGTGACATTTCTGCCACCAAATATCTGCAATCAACCACCTTATAGATAGAAAACAATCAGTGCTGTTATTGGACCCGAGCGTCTGATCAGAACCACCGCTCAGCGTCGGTGTCACCGTCAACCACCGTGTGTTTTTTCAGGCACTGAGAGACGAGACTAAAGCAGCGTCTTTCTCTTTTTTGACTGCTGGTGTATGTGGGGGCTTACAAACACCATCTGCCCACGGCCCAGCCAACACACCCTGTATATATGAATAGTCAATGTCGATTAACTTGTCTCTCAAGTGTTCTCACTAGCGATGTGATGCTCGGAAATCACACTACCTCTCTCAGGAAGTATGTGTGTGTGCGTGTACATCTGTGTACAGTACGCATGTGGGTAGAGGGGGTCTTAATTAAAGCTGCTTAATATGCATATGGTTATGCTGTTTTAGGGGTGAAAACAAATTTGTGGGGAACATATGGTGCCCCAGACATGACAAACACCCACGTAATACACAGACACTTGCGGACACACGCACACAAAAACACTTTCAATCTTCAAAGTGAGATACACACAAACACACACACACACACACACACACACACATACTGGCACGCCTGGGCTCCTGCAGACACTGGAGTGATGGATTCTGGCTGATTGTGTGTAAGTGTTGGAATATCATTAATCCTTTCTCTTCGCCATTTGGGAAGGTGTGTGTGCAGTGCGCGTCTGAGTGTGTGTTTGCGGGAGATTATTTTCAGGCAGATGGAGGGAGCCGTGGCCCCTTCTGCAGGGTCAACGAGGAGAAGTTAACCAGCACAGATTGTTGCCTCCTCTCCTCTCCTCTCCTCTCCTCTCCTTACCCCCTTTCTCTGTTCTCTTCATTCGTCCAAATCAGCCTCAACGCCCACCTCCACCCTCGCTTCACTTCGCTCCTTCTCGATTTATCGCTTTATCTTTTATGTCTTGTTTAACAAAGTCAAATGGGCGAATAAAGGAAAAAGGAAGTCGGGTCGGTTAAAAAAATGTTTTTGCAAATAGTCTGAAAATCACACAAGAACATTTCTAAAAAGGTTGTTTTGGTTCTACCACTGACCTCTATGCAGTTTAAAGTATTATTCACTGGGTCCTTGAGCTCACAGACTAGATCTTTAGAAAGAGAACTAAATATTAGAATCTCAGGGGATGAGTGTTTTGCACTTGTTGAATTCAATTATATTCCTTTGAATGAACTCAACAAGTGGAAACATACTGGAGTTGAGATAAAAGTGTTGATCCAAAGCAGTTTGATCTGTAAGAACATTTTGGAAACTCTGCTATTTTACGGAAATGGTAAGTAGGACTTCAATCCTCTTTATCTAGTGACAAAAAAAACAAGAACTAGTTTGACAAGGTTTTCTGAAAAGAGCCCTCCGAGTGGAGGTATGAGATGAGAGTAGAATAAGAAGCGTTTGGTGCGGAGGAACATGCGCATGCTGCTGAAGACATCCTCCCTTAAACGGTATTATGAATATCTGTAGAGCTTACAGAAGAGTACAGTGGCCAAATGCCTGAGGCGAAATGGTGAGAATCCATACAATAATGGTCTTAAAGCATCCACAGGCCTTATCGCTCCGGTCCATACGTCTTAGCATGTGTGCGTACGCATGTGTTTACACCACTCCACCTACATGTTCCAACCTGAGACGTCCAGAGACAGAGGGAGCCATGCAGAGGATTAGGAATCGGTATTCCCAAATCCCAGACGCGGGGCTCCTCCACCAATCACACAGCAGGCAGCGCTCGCCTCCTGGTGAGCCATGCTGGGGAATCCTGGAACAATACCAGTCAAGGCGATGCCTAAAGCGAAAAGGGATCTTGGAGCGGAGTTTCTCTCTTCCTCACCCCAACAAGATTGCTTCCAAACGTCCAAAGCAAAAAAAAAAGAGAAGAAAACTGAGGGTTTGAGTTTGAAAAGGTTGCATTTTCAGAACCAGTGTTTACAGTCGAGCCCTCCCGCTGTCACGTCGATTTAACTTTTGTGCCCACACACGCGGAATATCATCCATCCGCCCACAAAGGTGAATGTATATATATATATATATCTAGACTATATATATTCGAGCACAAAGAAACACGCCACAATTATCGCCGTTGCCAACAAGAACAAGAACAACAACTCCAACTCTTCTCCTTTTTCCATCTTTCTCTCTCCTTTTCCTTTTCCCTCTCAGCCTCCTTATTATTTATATTTGTATCTCCTGCTGGAGGAATGGACTGCAGGTTTTTTTTCTCCCCCCGGACACCTAGTGATCACAAACGGAGTGGAGTGTTAGAGAAGTGATGGGCAGGGCGGATGAGCCGCAGAGACTGATGCTATTACAATAACAACACAGTTCCCCTGCCGGTCGATACTCGCCAATACCTGGTGAAAAAAGAAAGAAGAGGAAAACCTGGAAACTAGTGGGCCAGGGGTGATACAATAATGAGGTCACAACCTCATACATATTGTACATAGTTAGTCAGGCAGTTGCTTTTTCAAATTGAAATTTCTTACAATTCACTTGCAGTATTTCCGTGACCCCGTGTGTACGGGTCTGCCCTGCAGCCTATGTGCGGCTCCTGGGGGTTAAGACGAAGTTTGACAGCATCTGTTTGTTTTTTTGTTGTTGTTTTTGGGGTGGCCGTGATAAGGTATAAGCCTAAGCCTGCATGGTGTTTTATGAGAATTATTGATTGCGAGGCGCGCACTGATAAGCTGAGGCGAGGCAGCGTTGAATGAAGCAGGATATAGTGGCGACCCAGGGGGAATCACAACACACTCCGGCCTGATCTCTTGCAAAGCCGCTTGGAACGCGACGCCGTCCTCCCTGATGAATGTACTCTCTCCTCTTCTGCCTCCCTCCGACTCCTCTGCTCTCTCTCTCTCACTCTGTTTTCTGGGCCTGATGAATGCGGAGCGAATCAATAAATCTATTCCCCTGCTGGAAACCTGATAAAATTTACAAGGACAAGCTTAATAAATTACTAATGGGGTGGCCAATTAGTTTGTGTGCTTGTCTGTGCAGGAGTGTGTATATGCTAGAGTGTGTCTGTCTGTGTGTGTCAGCGCCTGTGTTTGAGTTTAAATTCCTGCCTGGTCATTTGTATGCGTGTGTGTGTGTGTGTATGTGTGTGTGTGTGTGTGTGTGTCCTCGGCCCTTTGCTAACTCAACACAACGAGGTTGGCAGTAAGCCCACAGACACCGTTTCTCAGTCCACACTGTAACCTTACAGTCGCTGCAGCACTTTGCTTCGTGATTTATCAACTTTTCTTCTTAATTTCACGAGTTTATCTCACTTATTCAAGTTTATCTAATTTAAAATGTAATTTACACAGCATTTACATCTTAAAGGTGCAGAAAGTACAGAATTTAGAGCATGTATTTTGCCTCCACGTGGCTCTTAACATGCAAACTGCTGAGCCGGCGGTTGAACTTCAGAATTCAGAATTGAACTTGCATTCTTTCTAACGGCCATCATCTGGTTGTATAGACGTCTATGAGGAAATGACTCTACGTGTCACTTGATTTATTACCTCAGTAAACATGAGTTTATGGTCTCACAAGACTTTAATTCTGACATTTCGGTTGCTTAAAAATGTCTCATTCAGCTTTAGGTTGTGGATCGCTCCACTCTCTCTTCATTTATTGTTGCAAAAAGCCAGAATGGTGACGGCCAAAAGACAAGATGCTGAACTCAAGGCTACAAAACGTCACAGTAACCAGGTCCGCGTCTTGTACTCTGTGATTAAAATGCACGCTCGGTTACGTACACAAAGAACAGAGATGCTCTGATAGCAACACACACACACACACACACACACACAGAGAGAGAGAGAGAGTGACTTCATTCTCTTCTTACTATATTCATGAGAAGTAAACAGTTGTTTGCTGCTAGATTAATTCTCTGAACCGCATATAGAACCTTTAAATGATTATACACCTGCACGTGGCCTCTCCCATCCCCACAGCAGATTTAAACACCGCAGTCCAAAGAAATGTGGTGTATTTGGGTTTTGTGAAGGAGAGCGAGAGAGAGAGAGAGAGAGAGAGAGGGGGGGGGGGGGGTGAGAGACACCAGTTCTGTGTCTCCTAATGTCTCTCTTCCATTACCCAGCGTAACATCAATGAATCTTTTGAGCATTGCTATCTTCAAAAGGCAACCCAGCTTTCCTCCCTCAGACAAGACTGTAATTATTCTACATTTGCATGATAAGTGCGTCTGCCTGTGTACGCATTTATGTATGTATGTATGAGTGCTTAAACGCACATTAGCCGCAGTCGGGCACGAGTTCTCGTCTTTTATCTCCGGCGTAAAAGACGGGAAGGGGCCTTTTTCTTTTTCTTTTAATGTGGAGTCTGGATCGCTGTCTCTTTGCTCTTCATCTGAGTGTTCATCATTAGCCACTGTCAGCCGGAGAGCTTTGAAGTGGAGTCAGGGGCTCTCTCGCGATGCGGAACAGTTATGACACTTGGGCTCTGTGTTTCTGTGTGTTTGCGTGTGCGTCCGCTTGCATTTCTGTATTTCCCCATCACGCTGTCCTTCCTAAGTTTATTTTTTTACTTATATGTGAAATGTAGCGAGAGTGTTGCTTTGAAAAGAGGCTCTTCATCATTTAACATGCATGTATATTAGCAGTGATGCTGCATGCTTGTTGTTTTGTAAAAGAAAATATATAAATAAATCGAAAAAACAGGCAAGATATGTTTGGAATGTTTTAATAACTCCCCATGCTTCACTGACTCTGGTGATGGGGAGGTGCACAGATAGTAATGGGAGGAAGCAGGAAAAAATGGGGTAAACGAGTGTGGTGAATGGGCGCATGATGCTTCGCCTTGTGAGATGCCCTGCGCGTACAGCATCTATACGACGGCGAGCTTCACGCACAGATAAACACGTACGGAGTCAAGCAGACACAGAAACGTTTTTAGATGCCTACGATCTCCAAAGGCCTCATTAGTTCCTGAATAAGTGTGTGTGCACCGAGGCCTGACTGCATAGTGTATGGGCACACGGCGGCCCATACAGGCAACACTTGATTGGCCTGAAAGCTCGTCTCAGTGGGCAGTCAGGGGCACCGAGTAGCAGTGCCTCGTTTAGCTTATTAATTATACATTATGTTTATTCAGTCATAGTCTGCATCGCGTACCGCAGCTGTTTTGTCCCGTCCGCTTTCTTAAATATAGACGCAGTGTCGTCGACTCCTCTGCTGATGTTGAAATCAGATAAAAGGGATAAAAGAACACAAAACCTTCAGGGGCAACAGTCAAAGGTTTGATGCGAGTGCGGTCCTGTTCCTGAGTTTTATCTTTATTGCTGCTGCTTCCCGGTCAGGTCTCCTCCTTCTTTCGGAAACGAGGTGATTCATATTGTGGTTGGGAGAAGCAGCTACAGAAGTGATGCCCTGGTAGTGATGTGAATGTGTGAAGGCCTGGCAACCCCATGACATCCTCGCTGAGCATAGCGTACCATTTGGGAACACTTTTGACAACTGGAGGCCGTTTATTTTGAATAAATGATGAAAAAGCTATTCACACATTGAGCCTCACGTAGTTAGAATAATGTAAGAGATGTACAATTGATCAAAGGTGCTGTCATTCAACTTGTTTCCAATGCACTTTTACTCTCAGGGATGTTTTTAGAAACAAATGCACAGCTGGATTCCACTACTGAGACGATCTTGAAGCAAATCAGAATTAATCTCGACTCACTGAGAGACTTGTTTTTGCTGTGTTTATAATTAGACTTCTTCTTCTCTTTACCAAAGCCACCAACATTTGGGTGGGGTGGGGTAGGGATATATACAAATAGGCAATATACTGTCTCTCTCTCTCGCTCTCTCGAGTATATTGCCTATTTTTAGGGGGTAGATAAAGGATATTGATATTGATTATAAGCGCAGCAATGTGATGGTAGCTGCTCAAAAAACAATCAAAGCAAATGTTAAGCCAGCTAGAGTTAGTTCAGTTTAGCTTGACTTCATTTGTTTTAAGTTTAATTTCTTAAAACCTTGTATATCATGTAAATAGTTACGTGACGGTGGAAATGTTAATCAGCATTTGGCGTAATCTAGCGATTTCTTTATACCTTTTATTGAAAATTGCAATGTTGTCGGTTTTAATACGTCTCAATACTGAAGATAGAGACACTCTGTTACACTGTGTCTTTAAACGGTCATCTAGCTATTTAGTATTGCACCTCCATAAAGCTGGGTGGGATAGATGAAAAGAAAATATGGCCAAAATCAAAGCAGCATGGAGGCTGAGATACCCTGACTATGTTTCTCTAATATGGGTCAACTCCAAACACAAAGGCTCCTACATTTCCATCCCAGTATTCCTTGGAATTCCATTCACATTGGACGAGTCTGAACAGTGATATGTGTCTAGTGCCAACATCAAGTGCCAGTGCAGGAAGTAGTGTTCCCTTTGAATAGCAGAGCCACATTTAAGGGAGTGGATTGGTGCATCTGAGATTCATGAAAGAGAGTTTGCATTCAGTCAAAGACCTGCACTTCTTTTTATTAACCACCATCTCTCACTAACACTGTTTTGTTGCCTGAACCGTGGTTTGTATCAGCTCCTGTCTGACGATGAGGTTGACATTTCCAATAATTAAACGAATAGCATTTATTTTCTGCTGAGCCATCCACGCCGGGTAAATTCACACTCTAAACCGTCAAGTTTCTTACCTTTTCTCTTATAAATGTGTAGTCTTCAAGCTCAAGCTGAGATAACCTCTGATGATATTATCAGGATGTTTTTCTTTCTTTCTGTACACTTGACAAAGCTCTTCTAGATCCACAGACCTGATGTAACAGTTTGTTCACAGGGACCCGTTGAGTAGGACCCGTACACTGACATTTAAAATCAACAGACCCTTTAAAGATAAACAAAAGCAGCTGAAGGAGTATGCTCCTCCGTGGATATGAAGTGCTCACTCTGCAGGCCTCTGTCGGCAACCAGAAGCCAATGTTACGTAAGACACGCATGTCAGCTTCGTTGTCAGCAGTTAGCGGTGGAAATGAGGTGAGAGTGAGCGCAGCTGAAAGCATGGAGGGCAAGACATTACATCAGATCAATAATAAAGATCCCCGCAGTCTAAATGAGACCGCCCCGCCCATCACCCCATAACGGACAGCCTTAATAACTGCCCTAATAACAGGAGAGCAGATTAATAAAGCATACCCTAAATGATTACCTCCATCATTAATCCGTCCTATGGCTATTTAAAGCTGCACGTATTAACTATTTGGACAGGAGGTTTTCACGTGTTAATGGCCAGATTGAACACACTGAGGGCTTGGAAGTACATTAGAGGATCACATGATTTGATTAATGCCATTCACAGGAATAGAAACAATTCACGCCGGCAGGTCGACGTCGTGCACCTGACGAAAGAAAGAAAACGAAAGAGGAAAAAAAAAAGTTCAACTGAGAAATGAAATATTTGCACAGTGGAACCTGCGTAATCCCCTCGCTGCGGATCTGATATGAAGCACGGCCTCTCATTAGCCGTGTTTGGACCAGATTGCATCGGGTCCACTGATTCATTTGGGAAATCCATCTATATATTGCGTACACCCTCCCCATGGCTGTGCTGGAGGCTCAGCCTGTTAGAGTGTGGATGATGACAGAGCTGATTCAGACTTAATAAATAATAGAGGGTTACTGGAGGTATCACCCGATGAATATTACATCCCCATTGCTGTCGCACGCACGTCTGTCTGTCTGTCTGTCTGTCTGTCTGTCTGTCTGTCTGTCTGTCTGTCTGTCTGTCTGTCTGTCTGTCTGTTTGACTAAGACACTACCTGGCCTGATGCCAGCTGTATCCAGTGGAAATATCCAGCTCAGCTCCATGTTGACAGCTGGTGGGGTTGGAGGCACTCTGCATCTGAAAACACCCACAGTGTCAGCCAGCAAATGCGAGACAATTACCTCTCGACTGCGCCACTGAAACTTGTTCCAAAAAAAAAAAAGGTAACGTCCCGCCCATCTGACACGCACCGCGGGTGGATTCAGTGCCAGCTGGAGTGCAGAGAGTTGAAGAAGGAAGTATTGGGGGGGGGCACAGTTTCGAAGACGGAGAATAAATTATCACCTTCAACAGATTATTACTGGGGAAGGTGTTTGGGAGCGTGTCACCGTGCTCCGAGGAGCGTGTATGGGCTTGCACCTTTATATTTCCCTCTTGACTTCCAATCAGGATGTCTTTGTAAACATGATACAACTTCTTATGTTGCCAGAGCTGATCATAAATGGCATAAGACTCGCTATTAATGTGCACGAGCACAGGCAGGCTCGGTCCTGCATGCGACACCTGCTGATATTTAAGTCGACCGAGCAAAAGTGGAAAAACAGAAAGCCAAAATGAAATGTTGTTGTTCATATCGGTAAAAAAAAAACGTTTTTTAATGGTTTCAAGATGTTTTTATTTGACATCAAGTCGAGTGTGACTTGTCGCCATCTGTCAAAGGCTTTTTTTCGGGATAACAGGATGTTTCTGGCAACATAGAGTGAGAAGATATGTCATGAGGTGATGCATCTTCTTATGTCGCCAAAGTAATGGTGGATATCAGTAACTTACACCAATCTTAACGTACACCAGAAAAAGCAAGTTTATTCGTGCTCCTGCTGATATTTACTTTAACAGAACAAAACGAGCCAAACGGAAGAATCCAATGAATATTTCCACAAATACAGGTTCACGCCACATTCAAAAGCGGTAGAATATGAAGCATCGAAATGAGGTATCAGCGGTGTCTGTACCAGTCGAAAACATTCCGAAACTGTTTGATTTAATTGGATATTTGACTATATTTCAAGTCGCCAATTTTATGTTTCTGTCACACAACGTTGAATGTGGCATGTCACCATCTGTCAAATGCTTTGCAGGGATAACAGTCTGGTTTGGCATCAAAAATAGGAAATATATATGTATACGTATTCCCAATCACACACATCTTTGATGCATGCAGAAACAGGCCTGCATCTTTTACTAAGTGATAAACTTTTTTGTACATTTACTCCGTATTATTTGGTGTTAGAGAAAGCGATAACCAAGTCTCTGGATTGTTATAGATGAATACAGATATGCAGTATTAACTGATTATTTTTGCTCATAACGGAGTTTCAGTGTCAAACAGACTTGGTAAATTGTTATCTCTAAAACCTCTCTAAAAGTCTGAATGCGTATCGCTGTGTGTACAGATCACTGAATCACTGCAACATGTCTTTGCAAGCGCCGTATTCTAACATTACCCCGGTGAGCAGCACTGCTACATAACTGCTAATTACTTCACCGCTGCATTGTATGGCAGTCATGGAAAGTGGGAATACAGGAAGAAAAAGAAATGCAATTTCTCTCCTTTTATTGATTAATTCTCCTTAATCTGTGTTGTGTTTGTCAGCGTTACAGTATTACTGTAGCATACTGTATATAAGATGATTCAACTTGCAAGTGATTGAAATATCTAAGCTGTGAGCTGATGCAGTAAATCATCATTTTATCATCACCTTGTACGAATGTATTTACTGTAGTGTAAAGTCAGACTCCAGATTTATCTATATTTACATTAAAACAACACATTCTGTAAACATTATGAATGTTTCCAACATGTATTCTTCTGACGTTTCAAAGGCCAACTTCATAGATTTTACATTTTTTTCCGTATTACTGTTTGTGTAATCTTGAAGAAAAAACACCAAGACTTGCAGTTTTTGATGATAATTCGTTTTTGTAGTCCTTCCAGTGATAAACATGTACATTATTGTGAGGATCTGGAAAAAAATAAATATTGCCTTGTTGATCATTTTGTGTTTTCTGTATGTAAGTTTTGATCCACAATGTTGTGATCTATATTCAGTGCTCGTCTCTCCCGCTCTTATAATATCTGGGTGCCAATCAAGTGTGTCTGTGTGTGTGTGTGTGTGTGTGTATGTGTTTTTGATTGTGCCAGCATGTGTCAACACTGCACCAGCCGGTGTGTGTGTGTGTGTGTGTGTGTGTGTGTGAATGGGAGAAGCATTTGTTTTGTTGAAAAAGGTAGAGGCAGAGAGAGGAAAGAGTGAGGAACCCAATCAGCCAATCAGGAAGCAGATTAGCAGGCTGGGTAGTCTGCGGGGGGTGAGGTAGAGCTGTTACTACAGGAGAAGGGACTTTTTTTTCCTTTTTTTTTGGCTAGCAACACACCGACCAATCACAATCCCCGAAACAGACCAAAACAACTTCATACGCCAATGACCCTGTCTGGGTGTGTGTTTGTGTGGGTGTATGGGTGTGGGTAAAGGGTGAAAAATAAGACCAGGCAAAAACTGCTAGCTCCAGGGCTATTTGGCAGGTGCCCAAAATGTGTGTGTGTGTGTGTGTGTGTGTTGAAGTCAGTCTCTAAAGGAGATGGGCAGAGGGCGCACAAACTTCTCTTTTAATTTGACATGGTTCACCGTTTTGGCATGCGCTAGCTGCCTCTCAGAGTGTGTGTGTTTGTGCCTGTGTGTGTGGATACGCACATATGGACTTTGGTTGCGTGTGCATCTTTGTGTGTGTGTGTGTGTGTGTGTGTGTGTGTGTGTGTGTGTGTATTTTTTGGGTGAGTGACAGCTCTGACCTTTTCAGTATGCCTGTTAAACCTGAGCTCTTGTCCCAGTGCAGACGTGCTTGTGTCAACTCCAGCACTCCTACATGAAGGTCAAACTCTCTCCTGTTGGAGTATTGGCACACACACACACACACACACACACACACACACACACACACACACACAGTGTTTCCTGTCATGTTGTTCCCATCTTCTCTATAAATAATGTGCTCACTGCCCCCACTAGCATGTCCAGGCAATTATCACATCATACTGATGCATGTTCTCTGCTGCCCACCAGGCAATAATTGTAGATTTAGTCAGTCTCAACGTTATTTTTTCCTTTTTCGTGGCAGCAATTTTCTGGTCTTGTTACCGTGGTCACCATCATAGCTGCTGCCATAGGTTGAATCCCTGGCAGGGGAGCAGCGTTGATCGGTGAGATTACGGCGCTCATTAGGGAGGTAAACTGCATGTTGTCTGATGGATAAAGTGACGAGTCTTTCGAATCCCCGTGGCTGACGAGACTAAATGAGATCATTTATTTGTATGAATGATGCAATCTTAGTGATGTTGCAGCTGCTAAACAGCCATTTGTAAGTAGTCCTTAAAAGGTAATTGAAAGTCTGACATTATTATATGAGGTTACTAGCTGCAGCAGATAGTTGTTACTTTTGTTTTACTCAATGGGCCGGATTTGGATGCACATCACTTTACAGTTGTGTTGTTGAGATCAAAATGAAAGCTGAATTCTGAGATGAGTGCGGTCCGATTAAGAGCCCCATCCAGAGCCTTATATCTCCATCCAGAGCCTTATACCTTCATCCAGAGCCTTATATCTTCCTCCTCTCTGTAATCAAAAAGCTGCACTGTTGCACTGGCTAACAGGTTCATAGCCATTAAGTTTATTTCCCTTCAATCCCACATACACAATACCCAAAATACCCTATCTACTACTATTTGAGTAATGTTTGCTAATAACTACAGTGCCCAGCTGTCTCTTTTTAACAACAAATCTATTGCTCAGAGGTAGAGCGGCTCGTCCTCTAATCACAAGGTTGTCAGTTCGATCCCCGGCTCCTCCAGGATACGATCATGATGGGCAGGTGGCACCTTGCATGGCAGCCTCTGCCACCAGTGTGTTAATGTGAGCGTGAAAGGGTGAACGTTGTCATTTTTGGAAATACGCTTGTTTTGCCTCTTAAATCCTGTTAGTTTAATCCGTACAAACCGTTTAAAAACAAGACACTGTAGTTTTATGGGCGGTACGTGCTGGACTCACTGTACACAGCATCACAAAGAGGGTAGTAAGGTCAGAATGTATTGGAAAAACAGATTAATGGGTCTTTTCATTCAAAAGATCCAGGAAAATATAAAATAAGTTTTTAAAAATATATTTTACAGAACATAACAGAAATGAAGCATGAGGGAGATTAAAATGAAAGAGGTCAAAAATATCGAAGAACTCCAACACAAGGTATGAAAACACAGAAGAACTAGAATAAAACAGCCGCAAGGTGAAAACTTTACAAAGCCACGCATCTTCACGAGTCATATAAAAGATATATCGCTCGGGTGCTGCTCTCTGAAGCAGCTCCGTGGACCAGAGTGATGGATGAATTATAGAGTGTGTGTGTGTGTGTGCTTGTGTGTACCCATTTTGACTTTGAGTATAAATGTTTTTGTGAGCCTGTGAATGAATGTGGACCCATCTCAGACTCGCTTGATACTGTATGAATGTAGCAGTGGGTTTAAAAGCATGCGCTTACATGTACTTGTTTACGTCTATACATGCATATAATATGTGCCTGTGTGTCTTTCTATCAGTGTGTGTGTGTGTGTTTGTCTCCCCTATGCGATCATCACACAGGGGAGATGCTTACAGTCCATTTGTCTGCGAGCACACTGACCATTAGCTGGCCACGATACATAATGTATAGCGGTGACCTTTCTGCACACTACCCGTAGGCCAATAAGCCATTGTTTGGTGTTGTATTGATTTTTTACCCCCGTCATAGATGGAGACGGTGATTTGAGGGGAGAGAGACTGAGTGCCGCTGTGTCTGGTGAAAGGAGAGAGGCGGGCAGAAGCAATGGAGTGTAAAGAATTGAAAAGGCTCGCCGTGGAGAAGGACACATACCTGTAACCCCCCCCCCCCCCCCCCCCTCCCTCCTTTTCTTTTTTTTTATTCTCAGCGGAGCGACTGCTTGGAGGCCCGGCCCCCCCGCGTGACAGACAGGTTCGCGTTTAATAGTGTTGCATGTTGTGGACCGTACAAGTGCCACCTACACACAGCCCATTAGACAGAGTGTCGAGCGCGAGGCTGCATGGTAAACAATTTAAGTCCCCGAAAGATTTCCAACATTCATCCAGCGCGACTCGGTGGAAGAAAAAAAAAAGGCACACGTTGGGGGGGGGGGGAAAGGTGGAGGTCGTGAGGGCTTCCATTTGCACATCTTCCCTATAATCTGCCAGCAATGTTCTTTATATCTCTCCTGCTCCAGCTGACAACTAAAGTGGAGATACACCCAGGAGGAAAATGGGCTGAGAAAAATGTTTTGGTGTCCTACAGTGATGGATCTTTAGGCTGCCTGGCAGGGATTTGAATCCGACATCACTTTGTTGGCACCCGGAAGGCCAGTTCTTGATCAGGAAGAGGACTGGAACTTTGAAAAAGGCCCATTGCTCTGACGCTCGCTTACAATGCTAAAAAACAAATCACACTGATTGTTGATGTCGTCTAGCAGAGAGAGGGAGACAGCGTGTTAATCTTACTGGACTCGGTACATCCTCTCGGCCCATAACAGCGCTACATGAGTTGCTCGTCTAGTGTTTGTTTTTTGAGACGTTTATTTTCACAATCCTAGACTTGGACCTTCACCTCTATTATTGTATTGTTTTTGGCCACTTGAGGTCAGTACAACAAGCTGTTGATACTCCAGTCACATATTACCACGTAATGCATGCAGGTGAGCAAATCCGACAGATACAGAGCAACATTTGCTTTCATTTTGTGTTATAATTCCAGTCCAACATTCACTTTTCTTTCGCTAAATGCTCCGCCAGGTTCACTAATTCGCTAATGTTCGCTAATGTTTCATGTCTGCAGTTTGGTGCTGGCAGGTAGTGTAGGTTCTTTAATTTTGTTTTGTTTTTTAGCTTTTTCACTGAAAACTCCAGGACATTATTGATAAAGGTTAAAAATGTACAGGGTTTGTTTTGCTGCCTTCTAGTGCTGTTGGAAGTATTAAAATCACAAGCTGGGAACACATGATCGCCTTCGCAATGTAGCAACTATTACAGGAAGGTGAAAATCCTCATATGTGTCACTATTTAGATGTTATTTCTCACCAAATGACCACCGTTACCGCTGATTACATCAGTCAAACTGCTAAGAAACAACAAACAAACAAACAAACATAACCCCTTGCAGGTATTTATGAATATGTGTGATAGTTTTGTTTCATGAATTAACGTGAAGTAAAATGTTATGGCTTGTAAAGCCATTGTGATTGAGGGAGAGAAATGTGAAGCGGTAATGCCGACACTAATGCAGCGCTGATCACTCGGTTAACAGAGGGAGGAAGAGGGGGGGGGGGGGGGGGAGCGTGCTGAGGGAAGAAAATAAGTGGCGTCCCACAGAGCTTTCTAATTCCTCCAGGAGATTGACACCTGAATGTGCTTTCATGCAGAAAACTGCTGGGTGGCAACACCCCGCCATGCACCCCCCACCCCCACCACTAGCTTTTTCTTCTCCCCCTTTTCCTCTCCATCCCTTCTGTCCCTCGTACACTCCTGCTCACCTTGCCATGTGACTAGGCATACAATCTCCATCTTAATGAGACATTGACTCCAATATTGACTTTTAAAATGTTTATTTGCGCAGCAGTATTTCCACACTTTTGCTTGAAGTGCGTTTGAATGCATCACAAGTAGATTGCGAGCCCATTAAAAGCACGGAGAAACTGGCAGGGAAAATGACATCTGAGTTCATTTCATGTCGTTAATTATTCAACTTGCCCCGTCAAGTGTTCAAGCCTCTAATTTTTACCACATTATGTTTATTAAATCATGATGTGATTATGGTAATCATAAGGTAAGCACTGTGGTTGTCATGCACTTTTGACACCTTTTTAGGAGAAAATGTAGTGGGGAGAAATGTTTCACTATTCTGAAAAAAGCAGCAGATCACTCCAAAGTTCATTGGAGACTATTTCGATGTCTCCAATGAAGCAAGAGGGTCTTGGCGTCCACCTTTGCAAACAGCCAGGGGGCTCTTTTCTTCCAGGGCATCCGCTGATTGTGTCGCCGGTTCTGTGGCGGTCGTTCCGTTGTTGCCTTCCTCCTCATCCCTCTCGTCTTCTGAACTGTCCAGTCTGTGTGTGGTGGTCCCACATTCAGCAGAGCCAGCCAGCACAGAAAGTTGATTCCAGTTGTCCAAAGCAGTTTTTTGTTCCTTTGTGCAAAAAGAAAAAGAAACTAGCTAGGCTAATTGCAGCAGCACATTTTTTCTATTCAATATCATAAAGATAATATTGACTCATACATGTAGCTTCTTCATAGGGTTGCGCGGCCTCAACATTTCACTGCGTACCATGGTGGCTTTGTGGAGAAGTGCAGCCACACTGCCATTCATGAGAGATTATGGTGTGTAGATCTTTTAGTGTATTTATACCACCTTAACATAAAGAATACTCATTACATTGAAAAATGCATTATATGATTTTACTGCTTTCATGGGAGCTCAGACCCCCCTGACCTTTCTGTCACACACGTTCTACCTGTCACCTTGTCTTTGTTGTTTCATCATCTTCCTCCCTTGAAATATTTTTGATCATTCCTGTCCTTCTGCTATTTCCTCGATTTGTTCTCATTCATCTTTTGTCTCCATTGAAGGTGGGCGAGGAGGGAGGGAGGGATGGATGGTTTGGGGACAGAAGAGCTTCACAGCAGGCCTCCATTCCATTCATCAACATCAGGATTTCACAGCGCGATGCCTTAAAAGCCAACTCGGAAACCTCTCCGCTCCCCCTGCGAACAAAAGCAGAAAGAACACAACTTAAATGCGAAACCATTTCTTTCCTTTTCACGCTGAGTTCACCTTTTCACCAATAGGTACTTTTCGTTGGCGACTACATGAGGTTATTTTCCTTTCAAAAGAAAGGGCAGGTAAAAATAAATAAGAGGAATATTTACCGAGCCTCTCTTTGCGGCCTTGACGCTTTGCTAAAAAGGCTTTTTTAGAAAACATTTATTAATTGTATTCACTCCGTTTTACTTTCTCCCATTTCCCTTTTTGTCTCTATCTGCGCCGTGGCTTTCATGGAGTTTCACCATGACAAGCTGAATCAAGGCTAGAACGCTAAACACCTCTGTATGACATCTATTCAGCCACCTCTGTGAAGCCGTTAACCATAAGATATTCTTCAGCTCTGTGAAGAGTTTGCAGATAGAAACAGCCAAGGGTTTCCATTAACCTTCCTTGATGCACACAGAACCATTGTGTGTGTCTGTGTGTGTGTGTGTGTGTGTGTGTCTGTGTGTGCATGTTGTCATTACTGGGTCCCTTCCACATTTAGCCCTCCATATGGCTTATGTAGATAGCTTTCTTTGGGTCATGTCTTGGCTCGGCTTTAATTAGTGGATTTGCTGCTAATAGATGGAGCTAATTAACAGGGATTGGGGCTCCTGCATGTTTGCCACTGTTCATATCGGTGTGTGTGTGCGCAGCGTGCACGCCCATACGTGTGTGAGCTGACATGCTTCTGTCTGCCCGACGATCGAGACAACGGATGCTGTCACCTTGGTAACCATGTAAAATGGATTCCAGGGGTGGAATCAGCCCGAGCCAATTAGACATAGACATGCTATGGAGATGGCAGGGCGCACACAGATACACACTCGGAGTCTGTGTCTCTCTCTCTCTCTCTCTCTCTCTCTCTCTCTCCATGGCACACACACACACACACACACACACGTAGGCAGTCAGACAGCGTCTTGCCCCAGGCAGTGTGGATACGACCATCATAATCACATCATCCCCCCGTGATAACAATAACTCTGCTCAGGGATGCAAATAATCTCTGTGTCCACATATCTTATTATTTCAATCAATAATAAAGAAGCACCTCAACCCACACACACACACACATACAAATAACACCCCTGTCACCCTAATGAGAAAGTATAGCCTATTACCATGGTGTGTGTGTGTGTGTGTGTGTGTGTGTGTGTGTGTGTGTGTGTGTGTGTGTGTGTGTGTGTGTGTGTGTGTGTGTGTGTGTGTGTGTGTGTGTGTGTGTGTGTGTGTGTGTGTGTGTGCAGCTGTGTCCCCTTCTTTAAAAAGCGAGGAGATAAAAACGGAGCAAAGGGCTCACGGGGCGTAAAAACTAATTTACTTTCAAAAAAAGTAATTTTGCCGGCTGAGTTTCTCTTTTTTTCTCCCCCCACCCCCCCTCCCGCCGTCAAGTAGCCCCGCTCTTTATCCAAAGCACAGTGATTGAGAAACGGGCCAAATGTGCAGGGAAGGAATGAACACATGCTCCGGTTTGATCTGCCTCGCGTGGCTTTTCCCAAAAGCAAACCAGTGACCCATAAGCATTCCCGTTGCTCTCAGCCCGTCCTGATGAAATGGCCACAATATTACTGCTGACTTTGTGATAACACTGTGTTACTTATGTCAAACACACACACACACACTCCCACCACCCTCCCTCAGTTTAAATGTGTGTTTGTGGACGAGTGGGTAGGGTAGGCTGACGCACTCGCAAGTGTCGATAAGTGACTGTGACTGTGTTTGTGGGATGTGTGTGTCTGTGTACGCTGATAAGTGTTGATAAGTGAGAGTGCGTGTGGATGATTGCTGATTTGTGGCAGGGTGTCTATTGTTAATGAAATCCTTTGTGCCCCTCTGATTGGCTCATCAATCAAACAGCAGTTCGCATATTACCCATAACCCCTTTCTCCTCTCTCCAGGTGGCGGATTACAACATGACACATGCACATGTGTACACACTGGGACACAAACATGTGATGGAAGGAACAAACCTAGTAATTTTCACACACACACACACACACAAATACTATATACACACACATGTACACTCTCACAAACTCACAAACTAGAGTGCAGATCACTGCAACGACCACTGCCGATTTGTGTGATTGAATGAATACCCCCCCCCCCCCCGTCTATACACCAATGGGCTGGGCTGTACGGCGTCGTAAAACACACTTATTTTAAAACAAGCGCCGATGTATGCAGGCAATGGTCTCGAAGATGCCCTACACTTCATACAATCTTGCCAAAAAACTCACCAAGCTGTCTGCCCCCGTAGCAGTGGCTGAGTTGCACAATGTGCAGCAGTGTGTGTGTACTGGTAGTTACGTTAGCTGTTATCCAAACACACTGTCTATTCTGTTAGCTCTTAGCCAAAAACACTGCAAACTGTTTTCCGGTGCTGTGAATCTGACCACAGAGATGCACTCAGCTGTGTTATCACTAGCGGCCCTGAACCGGCGGGGGCCGGTTAAGAGTAGTGACCACCGTATCACTGTAACCACAAGAGGTCCTTGAGCAGGCAGCCATAACTGGGCATCCAAAATATTATGCAGTTTGCTGAAGCACAATGCTCGATTAGTCGTGGACAGACACAATGATGCACATAGTCACACTCTCTCTCTCTCTCACACACACTTACACACAGTCTCCCACAGACATAAATAGGCATGTGCGAAAACAAAACACACACTCACACACACACACACATCATTGTATTTACACATTCTGTACATAAACACCCTCCAGTCTTGCTAAAAGCTTTACGTCAGTAGTTTCCCCCCAATGTCCCTGTCATCTCAATATCCATCCACAGAAGGAAGGAGACAATGAGACAGTGAATGCATCATCTGCATTAATTTCTGCTTGATTCAAAGTGTCGTGGCTAAAGAGGGCAAAAGGAGGGGCGGCGGGGGGGGGGGGGGGAGAGGAGGTTGGGGTGAAGGAGGGAAAGGGAGGAGAAGAGGTAGATAGACAGGAATAATTGAGGGGGATGGGGAGATGTGAGGAAGAGGGGGAGGCCTTGGGGGAAACCCCGCCGCTGCTGGCCCCGGGGCTAGGATAGATACACACACACTCGCATATCCTCCGAGATAAGAAACAACAGACAAACACGAGTGCACATAATCACATTCACACATATGCACGCTCATGCAGAAACATCACAGACACAACGAGGTAAACGTCCCATACAATGGTCGTGAAATCCAATGAGGATGCAGCCGAGGCCCAGCAGTAGTACAGTATACAAATGAATGTTCATATTGTATTACAGGCCTGGAGGCAGAAGAAAAGGCAAGAAAGAATTGGAAGCATGTTCCAATCAGACTCTCAGGACAATCAACTCCTTGAGGTTTTGTATCAAAAAGGTGGGGACAAACATAAATACTTGGGGAAATGCCCTAATGTGGGGTGATAATAATCACCCCACACATTAATCAATAATCAATTAATTTTTTATGTATGTATACAAGGGAACATGTCCATACTGGAAACCTATTCGTCCATGTTCCGTGTTCTGAGTTTCGGTAGATGAGGGAAGGAGTGAGAGGAAAAGGTGAAATATTTTGTGTTGCATTTGATGTCACGCTGCAGTGAAATGGAACATTTCATAGGACTGGAGGGACAGAAGGGATTATTCAAAAATGTGAAGGTGTTATTGGTATGAATTTTCAAGTACATCTGCTGATATGTGATGTAACAACTATACGAAAAGCATCATGTCTTCCAAGCAGTAAGGTAAAGTATTGAAGTTTCAAGGTACAAACACGGAGGAAAATTAGATTTTTGGCGTGAAATGTTCAGTGTTAGGATCCGAAAATGAGACGACAAGGTGCAAAATTCATTTTCACTTCATTTTCTCTTCGACCCGTCTATAGCAAGAAGCAGACAGGCGTCTTATTCCTTCCCCCGTCTTGCCGTCCTCCCCTCTCGTCCAACCTCTTGTTCCACATCTCCACTTTTTCGTCTCAACAGCCTGTCAGCTCTGGGACACAGTTATGACTCATCTGTCTGTCACATTGAAGACGCCAGACCAACAGACAGCCAGAGAGTCCGTCTTTATCTCCGGAGAGTGAATCACAATTTGATGCTGGGCGCCTCGTCCAAAACCAGGCAATCTGTGCTGTCTGCACCCCCGTCCCTCGACAGTTGGCAGTTTGCTGATTTCAGATACTTTATTGTAGAGCTGATCAATATGATGATGATTGGCGGTGGGAAGAACTTTTTCTTGAACTGATTGTACATTAATGTAGCAGTTTGATCCCTTTCTATAAACTTATTTTTATTGAAGGTATCATTTAAGAGTAGCTTTCCTTCATGATGGTGTAAACACTGTTTCAGAAGTGTTTGGTGTTTGTTTTTGGTTAGAAATGTTGTTAAAAGAAAAGAGAAGTTTGAGTTTTATTTAGGACTGCAGCCCATAAGTTGTGTCTAGTGGATGTGAGTTTTCGGTTGCAACCATAAACTGTATAAAAGAATCCCCATGACGTCACCCGTTGGTTTGTGAGTTCGGCATTTTGTCCTTCGCCATCTTGGTTTTTAGATGTTGCCATCTTGGCTTTTTGCAACCAGAAGTGACAGAAGAGGGTGGCGCTGAATGGTGAAAAATACTTTGTTTAGGCGACCAAAACCGTTTAATGGGCTGAAAACACACTTCATTAAAGTTTAATGAAGGAAACAAGGACAACGCCGTGGTAGAGACCTGTCAATCACAAGGTAGCCCTGCCCTAAAGCATACCCTGCTTTATGGTCTGTTTGACTCTAAATGGACCATAATTTACTAAATAAACATCATGCTGTATTGAAGAAGACTTGAAACTAGAGATTGAGACCATAAACTCATGTTTACAATGTTTACTGAGGTAATAAATCAAGAGAGAAGTAGAGTCATTTTCTCATAGACTTCTATACAATCAGACTTCTTTTTGCAACCAGAGGAGTCGCCCCCTGTTGGTCAGTAGAGAGAAAGCAAGTTTAAGGCACTTCTGCTTTGGCTTTGCTTTTTACAGCTGCAGGTTGCCACCTGGTTCCAACTGACAACATTGGTACTGTAATTAAAAAATAGTTTGTAATACCACTTGAGTTCTAACTGATACACAAACCATTACAAACCAATATTACACAAACGACAGAGGCCTATACTTGAACACACAAACACTTGAACTAAAACAATAAACTTCCTCTGTGTTTCAGTGTGGCCAACACATCCAAAATGGACAGAATTCAAATGGCACTACGTGTGAATTCTAGACCTATATGGATGCTGATATATGTGGTAGAAATGGCCAATTATTATGCACGTAAAATGATGGAAATGCTATTTTTCAGTCACCACCACAGCACAAGGTTCATGCTCTTTAAATGAAAGGCGAGCACTTGTCTTGACATTGGCCATAGCACACAGCGGTTCAGGTTGAAGTATTACACATAATCCACCTCTTCTACTCTCGGGGATTCAACTCATGAGTGTGGTTTTATACGGCATCTCCCGTGATCCTTTGCCAAAGCGGCACGGTGACGAACGCCAGCTGTCGGGGGTCAGTTTAGAACCCGCTCTTTTGAAGCTGTGTTGAGAAAATACGAAGTATGTGGATCTGTGTGAAGGTTGCATGAGTGTGTGTGCTCTGCTTTGTGTGTGTGTGTGTGTGTGTGTGTGTGTGTGTGTGTGTGTGTGTGTGTGTGTGTGTGTGTGTGTGTGTGTGTGTGTGTGTGTGTGTGTGTGTGTGTGTGAGAGAGAGATGGCCTTCGGCGAACACTGTGAGGTTTTCCAACCCACGCTGAGGCGACTCTGGTTGGACCGGCGAGGCTCAGTGTGACCTGCCAAAACACACAGCAGCCACACCAACGGTGAACTCTGGATGGTCGGGGGACAGAGGGAGGGATGGATGGAGGGATTAGTGTCGGAGAAGAGAGGGAGAGGTGGAAAGTGAGGTATGAGAGGAGTGAGGGGAAGACAGGAGGAGGGCAGAAGAAATCCATCATGGTCACAGAATGTGCACGCACAGTCAGCCGTGACGTGCGTGTGTGCTCAGTAATGACAGAGTGACTGATGTAGTTCTGGTCTCAATAGGTATAAACCCTGTACTTAAGAACCCATTTAAGCTTGTAAAACCAGTCACCCATAAAACTTTAGCCTCTCGATGTGTATGTGTGTGTGCGCGTGCACTATTTGTCCTCTGATTGCGTGAGACGGTCATTGTGACTTTGCTCATTAACTTTGATTGCAAGGGCGAGTGGCGGGCGTTGGTCGAAAAAACAACAACAACAGGTTGGCTGTGTCGCGAACCTTGCAATTCGTGGGAGGTGAGAGGGAGCGAGGAAATAGTGAGTGGAATACAGAGAGGAGAAGGAAGGAGGGGAGGAGGCGGTAAATAAGTGCCTTTCAGTCTCAGATGAGCGGGGACTCTGACAGCTCCGAGAGTCCGACGGCTAAATGGCTCACTCAAGACAGAAGAGGTGATGGAGGAAGAATAGCAGGAGAGGAAAAAACAAAACGTGTGAAGTCAGCCGTGTAACTGTTTCTATCACCGACCAGAATGACTCTCATTGTGTTTATTAACACAAAGAGGTGATAGCAGACAGACACTTAATCATTTTCTATGGTTAGAAGAAAAAAAATCTACTTTTAAGTATATAGAGTTTAATTATTCTAAACACAGATGTTTTTTTTTAATTTTCCAAAGCTAACCACGCATGGTTTGCTTTGGATTGTTACCCTCCTGTTGTCACAATGATATGAAAACTTTCTGTAAGCGTATTAAAAGATGCAAAAAGATTAGTTTTTTGGGATACTCGCCAAGTACAGCTGCCAGAATCTACACAACAATAATGTAACTTATTTTTAACTTAAATGTTTATTGTGAGGGATAAGCTACCTCAAGCATGATTCAAATCTGAAATAAATTGAAACCAATGGAAGCCTGGAAGGTAGTGTGTGTATAATATACGACTAGTGGCTTATCCCCACACCCACATTGACTCGGCTTGACTAGGTTTGCTTCAGCGTGTCAGCACAGCAGTGTTTGCACCTCCATTACAGCAGGGCTGCTCTCTCGAAGGTGTGTGTCGCCATGGCTGGGACTAGTGGTCAAAGTGGTGGCTGTAAAATGGTGGATAAACACATTACATTTCCTGTATTCTTCTCAGTAAAAGTCCCCAGTTATTTTAGCTGCTGGTACTTTTCCTCTCTGCAGTATTAAGAGACTTGTTTTTATTGAAGAATAGCTGCTAAAAAACAGCTCAGATAATTTGGTGATGTTTCATTTTCATTACATTTGCACATCCACCATGTACGCAACAGTGGCGTAGTTTGAAAGTACAAACAACTCTTTAATAACTTTAAATTAAGTCATTGTCCTGTTAGCGCCAGAGCTAACTAGCATGCCAACTGCAAACTGAGTTAAGCAGAGCTTCTGTGACAATGATGGTTCACTAACACGCTCCCAGCTGGTTAGCATGTTAGCGGTTAGCTCTGCAGCTTTTCCAACTAGCCCTACGAGTAGTCGCCACATCACCACGCTTTTAGAAACACGTGTTTCATAAAGACGTGCAGATGAATTTCGTTGTGAAACCAGCAAAATCAGCAACACTATCTTTTAACAATATGCATTTATATAATGCTGTTGAATTCTTAGCCAAGTAACTGAAGTCTCCCCACAGTCAATAAAAAGGGTTATTCCACTATGCATCTATAGACATATGTTAGCAATGTGAGTCATTGTTGGAGCCCGTCGACCATCCAGGTGTTAAATATTTATATTTTTCTGAGAAGAGAGCAGTACGGCCAACAGACCTGCTCTTTCCAAAAGCTCATTGACATCTCTGTTCAGCGGTGGCATGTTGCCTTCATTTGATAGCTGACAGTTGAGAGTGTGAAGAAACACGGGGAGAGTGACAGAGTGAGTGGGATACTGTGACAAAAGTCCACCAGGACACCTTCTCTGAATTAACAGACTTTCCAGGAAAATCATGAGATTAGACGTGTGTGTGCGTGCATCACTATGTCCTCAGCTAGACTCATAACCTTTTATTCCACACCTGACAGACAGAGGAGGACTGTGTGTGTGTGTGTGTTGCAAGGGCCTATACGTGCACACTTTTGCCTCACACTCTCGGCCACATCCATAACTTTTTATTTCCAACAGTCTGCACTTCTCCTCATTGGCATAATTTACTGCTGTTTTATGCAGCGTGTCCGGCAGGTCGTCCAAAGTTTAACACCTCTGTTAGATTTTAATGCCTCCGAGACTGGAGCTGTGTGAACTTTACTCGCGCCATACTGCTGGCCGAGCTCATGAGAACTCTTTATTTTTCTCTACGCGTCTCTAAAACCCTCCTTTTCTTTTGAATTGTATTAGATGGAGCAACACATTAAACCTATTTTCACATTAAAAACAAAACAAATCCCTCTTTCTTGCAAGTGAAGTGTTTGATTTTCACTTTATCTGGGTAATGATGAGAGATTATCGTGTGTATTTCTCTAATTTCCGCCCTTTGGCACATAACATTGAGAACGAATTTATATCGTCAATAGCTGGGATTTCCTCCAAGTCTTTTATGAGGTATTGAATTCGATGGACTGAATGGAAACAGTAGAACTCCGATTAAAAACAATTTTTTTTACACTTGCTTAAGGCAAATACATTTTATGATAATGAATATATCATGCAATCAGTTGGAATAGAATTGCAAGTAGACTTGATCCAGAACAAAGATATGTCTCCCTCAGAATGTGTTGTAGCATGCATACGATCCCGACTTTGATTTCATGATGCATAGCAAACACTGCAGTGAAATGGCCACAAACAGCAAAAATAGACACGTTTACAGCCTGGTGCAGAAAACGTTTTGGTTTTGTCATCCAGGCGCTATTACCACCCACAATCCCCCTCTTTACCGTTTCCGGATTACTCTGGAGATAGGCTGTGTTGTCACTGCCAAGAAGGTGACGGACGGACACCTACTTTGAGTTTAACAACGGCTCTTTGTGGGTGACGTCAAAGAGACTATACTTTTGTATTTTCATACAGTGTATGCTCTCAATGTGGCGATGGCTCAACGTGCAGCAAGCGGTGCTAACGGCGTTAACGAGCAAACAACGGTGCTGACAGAGCTAACAGTGTTAACCTGAGGTGGAACCGGAGGGTGTGGGCACTACGCTTCCGCGACGACACCATGGGTCGGGACAGCGTTGTCGGCTGTAACCGCCATATGAGCACAGTGCAGAGAGGTGGCCGTGAGCTGACCAGTAGGGCCCGCAGACTGACTTTCTCTGCTCGGGTAGACATTACTCCACTATATCTTCACAACTTTTCTGTGGCAACAGTGTCACAGCTCTTTGTCAATCAGTTTAATTTGTCTTTTTAATATCTTCATACTCTTTAACGTATAAAGAACCTTTAGCAAAAATGTATTTGTCAGAGTTGGTGTCGATAATACTATCCATGACTGACCACGAGGTGCTACTTGAACCTGTTAGCCTTTATAAACGGCGTCTAGCTTTCATGAGCAGCCCACTAGCAGAGCAGCAGCTTCCGTCCGTCCTCTGTGTCTACACAGGATGCATTCAAGCACAGTATGGAGTGTAGATCACACAGTCACTGTATTGATTCAAAAAGGAGCATTTACATTCTGATGCTTGTTGCACAGGCGAGTTAAGAACGCCGCTGAAGCTCCTGTTTGTGTGTAAACGTGCCCTTAAAGGTAGTTGTATCAGTACTTTTCCTCCTTAGAAAATGTACTGCTGAGATGCGTTTTGAATAAAAAAGAATCAATTTCATTTTTGGACTATGGATCAGATATATTCTATTAGATCCATCTCATCACTGCATTGTTACTACTATTGAATTACTGTTTGCCCACGTCCCAAGCACAAATCTCATACCCCAGAGACAACATAATGACATGCTTCTCATAACTGCATTCGAGAGTAGCCCAGTCAAACGTGCGCTTATTGTCAGGAGGAGGAAGAGGTGTCACAGTTGTCACAGTTTGTTCTGATTTGGTGCCGTGTGGGAGCACTTTCCTGTTTCTTCTTCCTTATTATCTTCCCTTCAATTACACCTGAATAGCTGGAAAATTGTGTCACCTCAATAAAAGAGAGCGCGCGTATGTCATCGCGCATTGTGCTGTATACAAAAGCTCTAACAGGAGGTTTATTTACCGCTCGTAGCTGTGAGCTGTATGTGCCAACTTCGCTCTCAGCTGCATGCAGCGGCTGCCTGGCTGCACATGTCAGCCAGACTTGACATAGCTTTACTCTGCTCTGCCTTTCATTCTTTCACTCCTTGCCACCCCAAGGCAGAGCAAGGCGATGAGGGCTCCCAGTGAAAGCAATGATCAAAAGTAGCACTCGGATGCCTACAGGTTTCCTGACATGAGAGGAGATTGTGTGGTGGGAAGAGCGACGTGGAGGTGAGAGGAGAAGAGACACACCCATTGCTTGTCAAGCAGAGATGGGATACCTCAAGATTGGGATGGATGTAAAGAGGGGAGAGATGGTGGCGGGTGAGGGTTAGTGGTGGTGGTGGTGGTGGTGGAGGGGTTGCAGGAGAGGATGAAAGGTTTGAGGCATGAAAGGGAGGCAGACAAGGGGTGAAAAGAGGCGGAAAAGAGAAGTGAAGGAGAAAAAAAGGACGAGAGAAAAAGTTGGGCTGAGCAAAGTGCGACAAGAGGGGGAGGGAGGGAGGGAGGGGGGAGAGCCGGGGGATCGTCTTGAGTTGAAAAGCCGTCATAGGTGAATAATTGAAGGCAGGCTCTGCTGCCTACACTCGTACAGTAAAGGCAGAGGTGGGTATGCTTGTGTGCAAGGCTGAGGGGAAGCGGAAAATCTCTCTGTAATGAGGAAATTCTTGACTCGGAATAATAATATTTCCCCAGTTTGGGAAAAAAAAATCTCATTTCTCAGCACTCATTCACACCGGCTGCCTCTATTTCACTTTCCTCAAAGTGGATCTGATAGCGCCGCATAGCAGAGCTGTGTTAAGCCAATAACAAGCTGATAACTCCTGGCCTCTGTGATATGCGGCGGAGGATGACAGTGACACTGTGTGTGAGTGCGGCTCTCTGCCTCCATGTTGTGCGCTTGGTTTTTATCTGGGCCTCATATAAATGATTTTACGCTCTCTCAAGGGCAATGTTAGGTGAATGATTTACCTCACGCTATTGTTTGCTTTCTGACGTCTGCACGTGTGTGTATATTTTCTGCCGGTGTGTGTAAGTGCACTCCTCTCGCCCCTGTGTGACATGATTTCTTGCTCACACATCATGTATAATGCATATCCTAAATTATATGTTACACGTTTGTCTGCTCTTTCTCGCCCTCCGCACCCCCGTCCAACCAAAGAGTGAGCAGACATCGTAATGCAACGGCGCTGGCACTCGACTGCTTTATTTGGCCGCGTGTAAGACCAATTTCAGCCAGATTTATGACTTCTGCAGTCGGGTTGTTTCACCAAATCCCCAGACGGGACACGATTCACGGCTGTTGTGTGCGACGCCCGCTCTGTTTTCAAATCTGAGAGCCGCGGTGTTGCAGGCGAGCCAGGGGAGTTGTTAGGAGAAACCCTCTATATTCTTATTTAGCCGTTTCTACATTCACAAGCCGAAAAAGAAGAAAAAAAAGCCCCGGGCAACTTTTATTACACCCTCCCTCAATTACACCGTCGTCATAAAACAACACACATTTAATCACAGCCTCTGTGCGAACATGATGAAGTAGTTCATCACAAAGAAACGGCGGATCTTAACAATGGAAACACACATTTCAGAGCGGGCAGATATTAGATACGTGTCAATAAAAAAAACATATAGGCCTCGCCAGTGCCACCGCAGCCCATGAATTATTATTAAGGAAGAGGATGGCACGTTCCATAACTTATCCAACTCTAGGGGAGACAAGTCCTGCACTCCCCGGGGAGAGCGCAGCGGGGGGGGGAGGCGGGTCGGGCTGACGCTTCCCCCCCCACGGGGATTCGTGCGCTTTAAGGGAGCAGTGACAATCCATGTTGGGAATACAGAGTATGAGAAGAAGAACCCTGCGGTGGGGAGACTCTCCAGACAAAGAGAGGAGTCAATTGTAGGTGCAGGGGGATTCACGCTGATGGGTGTCCCACTGGGATGATGGATATGCCACCAACATGACTTTGACACCATTGTGAGTTGACATAGAGGCTGAAGATAAGAGCCAACGCGCATTGCTTCGAGAGCTTTTCTCATTAGCGGATCACTGCACTCTGGCTTGTTTAACTTTTGTGTTTAATCCATATTGAAGCAACACTCCCAAAGAAACATTTACTTTGGTTCGTTGTATTTGTTTACAGTGGAGAAACATAAATGGCCCAGATTTGTTCACAGGTCAAACCGTGCACCATCCTCTCTGGAGTTTCCTTTGCTCTTCGACACTGTAGTCGGTGCTGTAGACAAATAGCAAGCACAACAGAAGGCCGCAGTAGAAGAAGACAAAAACAGCACATGACTTTAATTTTACTTCTTTTACTTTTGAAAGGCATGTGCTGCATTTTTGCAGGGCCTGGCACAAGAACCGAGCACAAGCTTTTCACCAAATTCAACACATTTTCACTCTCAACTCGTCAAAAACCAACGCTTCAAACTATGACGCTCTGCGTACAACTTAGTGTCAAATTTGGAAGTGTCAGGAACGGCTGATGGTTTCCACTAACTAGTTACTAGTTAGTCAAAATAACTTCCTTCTTCACAGGAAGTTGGATACAGGCAACTAAAGCACTTAGTACCTTTACTTGACTAACGACTCACGTCACAAAATGTCTTTAATCCAGAAGGCCGCTGCTTGAGAGGTCCACTTTGAGATATACCTTCCGTACTGAAGTCATGCCACTTCCGTATGCATTTTAACCCAAACCATGTTAAGTACTTCTGTTTCCTGTGAAGACAGAAGTTTATTTTGAAAAGACGTAACGAGTAGAAATTGACACGTGTTTCTGAATGAGGAAAACACACAAAGTGTGAAGGATGAACTTTTCCGTAAGATATCTTAAGACACACAGTGTGCTGCTGCTGCTGCATTACCCGGCAACCGGTGGTGTTGATCTTTCATGACATGTGATCCATTTTAGCGATTAGGAACAACAATTAAAACTAATGAAAGGTTGTCGTAGAAACAGTACACATAGAACCGACTTTAAAAGACGAGGTGTATTCATCTATTTGCATTTAGATTTACAGCTTATAGTTCGTTATTTTTAACCATTTTAAAGCCGCGCTGTGTTCTTTCCATCCAGAGATAAATGTTTTTTTTGTCTACTTTTTAAAGCGAGGACTCAATTTCCCAGAAATCCTTTAATGTCACATTTGTAAACCACACTCAGGAAGGTCATGTTTACCTACCCGGCCGGTCTGAGGTCACTTCATAGAAAAGAACACCTGCAGGGAGGGAAACAAAACACCAAACTGTTTTCAGCTTTCTTTAAGGTAACTTGATATTTACTCTTGAAACGTACATTTTCCATTTTCCATTTTTCATCTGTCACTTCTGGAATGCTTTCCCATCAATGGGAGTTATTTACTGTACCAACATGTGGGCAAATCCAGTAAGTCTTATGGATGAATAATCCAGTAATCATACTAAAGACATATAACAAGGAGGTGGCCACAAGATAAAAAAGGATAGAGAGTAAAAAATGGCATAAAAGACATCCCCTCAAAGAACTCTAGTTTAGTTTAAAGGAGGGATTTACAAGGTGATGGGGAACTAGACAACGCAAAACAATTTCAAAGAGGAAAAATATTCTGCTACAGGAAGAAGAGGAGGAAGCAAAAACAACACAGAAACGAAGATTAGAAGGCACCCAGAGACAGTGATTGTGATTGAGAGAAAGAGAGTGGGAAGAGGGGGGGTTTTCAGCTGGGAATTGGAACGACAGAGAGGGAAAGAGTGTGTCCAGGGGGCGAGGAAGAGGAGCTGCAATAGAAGCGCAGGTAGCGAGTAAGTGGGCGAGAGCGCTAGAGGAAAGTTGAGAGAGAGAGAGAGAGAGAGGGAGGGAGGGAGGGAGTCCGATTGCATTCCTGTTGCATCAGTTCAGTGTAACAAGATTTAGAGATGCGGGCTCAGACATACTAATAGGTTTTGCACTGACGCCCCCCCCCCCCCCCCGCGCACACACACACACACCATAATAGACAGTTCTGCTCAGCAACATGGTTTTGCTCACCACTCACATTTAGCCCATACCTTTGTAACTGTGTGTGTGTGTGTGTGAGAGAGAGAGAGAGAGAAAAAGAAGAAATGAGTGACCTGCCCCCCCCATCACTGTCGAGAAGATACCGAGTAATCCCCAGTGAAAGAGGCAGATAAAGACAGTGACCTTGAGCCGCAGTGAATTGAACCATCAGCGGAGGAAATAAACACAAGCGAGGCCACCACAAGAACAAGCGATACATCTGCCCGATCAAATCTAATTAAGACTTCTTCTTCTCTTTGTAGAGCCGGGACAGCGCGGCCTTTTGCAGCGCTGTTAAAGCCTCGTAAGAACGGGGGCTCGCCATTGTTCATCCCACAATCTGAGGAGATGTTTTGTATTTCTGAATGGCAAGCAGGAAAAAAAGAGAAAAATATCTCACACAAATGAGAATGCATTTTAATCTCGGCATTAAAAGGGAGCCGGCACTGTCGAGAATTGTCTTGTTTTCAAGTGTTTTTGTTGTTGTTGTTTTTTGGAATGGGTGCTGTCGAGCAGTTTAATCTCCTCCCCGGCTGCTTTCACCACACACAATTGAGGGGGATAGAAGCAGAGACACTGGTATCTGGTCAGTTTTAAATTCCGGCTCCTCCAGAGGATTGAGATGTTTGTTTTCAGGGGGAAACTGATCCCAGTACTGTACTTGAGGGCAGCTTAAACCGGCAATCAAAAACAGCGCGTGTTGCCGTTATGTTGCAACATCCAGTGTATTTTTAGCCTCGGCCATGAAAAGAAAAACAGCAAATTTGTTCTAGTCTTTTGGCACGACATATTATGTAAATGCACAAACATAACATCAGGAAAAAAACAGAGACTATTACCACCTCTTCAAAGACATAATATATTTAGGAGAGACGCGCTCGTGTTTTCACACTTTCTGATAAAAAATTCCCCTGCAACATTTATGCGCTTTTAACAGAAACAGAATGACTAAAATTAGAGGAAATGGATAAATATCATTGCTTTTTTTTCTTTTTACATCTTACAGCTTTAAAACAACAGAAGCTTTAAGTTGATCTGTTGTCTTTTCTTTCTCTTTTTCTTCATCCTATACTCCACCAAACTGTTTCATTTCAGCTTGAGTTTAACCCCCCCGACATGTGTTTCCCTCCAAGGACTCACCCCCTTTCTTCTATTCTCTCTCTTCTTTTTTAAGCTTGCGAGTTCTTTCAGGTAGAAATGGTACCTTATGTGTAAAGAACAGAGACAGTGAATCAATAATCAAAGCTCACCGTCTTTATGCCCAAAGGCGAGTGGTTTCTCAGTCTGTGCCGAGGATCATTCATAGTGTATAAGAGGCATTGCTAATGCCTCGCTCTATGAGCAATAAGAGAAGCCCAAACCCGTTCTTTTTCTTCTCGGCGAGCTTTTGAGTTGATCCGTGTTGTCTCCAGGTCTTGTGATGAGAAATCCAGCATCACAAGAAAGGAGATCCCTTAGCTGGATGATAGGGCGTTGTGGGTTTTGTTAATTTGCTTTATAGATAAAGGCGAGGGACTGCCCCAGGTGAAACAGGTAGCGCTTCAGATCTCTTTAAAGCGTGTGTTGCACTGCTTTGCAATGATAAGAGCGTTGAGCGTTTGGAAGTGTTCACTGTGGGTGGATGTCACGCAGACAAACACACGCAGGACCACATACACGCGAGGCCAACGAGGCCTTGATCACTAATTAAAGAGTGATTAGCACTAATGGTTCATATTGATTGTTGGAGGCTGAGGTAATGACAGACGGTAATCTGGTTAGCATCATTTTGCGCTGAGGGAGAGAAATTGAACTCTGCTGAACTTAAAGTGGTTAAATGCTCCCTCGGTTGTTTGTTTGGAACGTCATGCTTTTATGGTATTTATGCAGGAACTGATTGACCAGACGTGAAACCCATCTCTTGAACGGGGACTTTCCAATCATAGCTTTACAACACTAGACGTAGCAGACCTCGTGGCTTCTTTTGTTTTGGCTTTTCCAAAGCCGAACGTGTAAAAAATACACAGTGTGTTTACTACTCTAAATTATGAGGCAAGCGTTAGCATGTCTGGCTAGCTATATACTGACATAATTAACCTTGATCAGCATTACCTCCAAGCCCACATTAGTACCAAGCTGTCCTGAGTCTTCACAGATTCTTTAAAACATGATTTTTTTTTTCTGCATGTGTGTCAATCACTCAATCAATGTGACTTTGTCAAGGCTGTTGTTATGACGCTTTCCACTCTTTCTCCAAGAACCTGTCGGTACGCTAACGGCTATCTGTCCTGCCGAAATAACAGAGGGTTTTCTCTAAAGGGTTTACACCTTCCTTTGTAAAGTACCTGGCAAAGAAGATGCAGCGTTCTACACACTTCAAGAGTACAGTTTTGGTCACACGCGGTGGAAATGTACACTTACTCGGTATTTGTGTTTGAAAATATGGTCGCCATACTCTTGCACCAACAGCCAAAACTCTTTTTGAGAGAGCTTTACGTTAGCCAAACAGATTAGTCCTCATCCTGAAAGCTGTACACTAAAAGCCCTGTTAAGAGTGAAACACACTGTTTAACATAAGAACAAAAAAATCACACATCTAACCCCCGTCTTGCTTCGTCGTGTATGTAGCTAAGCACCTAAAAAAGATTATGTTGGAATGAATCATCTTGCATTTTTCTTTATAATACTTGAAACTCAATGAGTAAGTTATGGTTATAGCCATCAAATGCATATTTTTAGTTCAAAGCCAGCCAGCTGTAAACATTAGAAAGAAGGCCAAAGACCGTGTTTCCAACCAAGACATGAAGCTAACGGTAACTTAATGATAGATAACTAGCTAAATGAGAAATGAAATGAGAAGCTCGCATTCGTCTGAAATCAAGGACCCATAGTTTTGGCTTACCTTTGTAAACTGTGCTGTAAGAGGACACAATTCTTCAGAGACGTTCGCAACAGTCAGTTAACATGAAATAAAAACGTCTCTTTTAAGAAATAAATCTGCCCTGAAACGTTGATGCTGGCAAACTTTCCTCTGTATCTTTGTTTGGCCTTTCGTTCCGTGATCTGAAAGCGCATCAGCTCACAGACGGCTGAGTGAGCCGTGCCCTTTCAAAACTTCCAGGTCAGAGGTCAGCCATAATCTGCCTATCACCATTCCTGTCATAACCCGGCTGACATTTCACTGGCTCTGACTCCAAATGTCAAGCCATAATCTGTAAGGGTGAGAGCTGCCTCTCACCGACACGTTTCCCCGTTTGCTCCGGTGCTTTCCTGAGGATTTGGTTTCATAAACAAGCTGGATGTGTTTATGATATCAACTTCTGTCTGAAATGGAATTGGAAACCGTCCACTGGGTTCAAGCGAGTTATCGCTCGTTCTCCTCAGTAGCTGAGTGAGTTTCTGAATTCGTGCGGGAGGTCAATGGGCGGCCTGCAGCTTTGTCTGTATGAGATAGACGGAAGGTAAATGAGTATTGTTGCCGGTGTCTACTTCCATCCTGGGCCAGTGGAGAGATGGAGGGAGATCATTTGGTGGCTGTGTCCCCACTCGTAATGGGGAAATGGATTGTGAGAGAAAGGAGTGTCGAGCCTCATTTATGCCTTGATTCCTCAATCTCTTTATTTATTTTTCCCCACACATGGCCGGGGCGGCCTGCCAAATCCGTGCACGTGTGTGCGTGCGTCTGTTTGATCTCTGGATGCATTGGAAGCTGGTATTGCATGCTCATTAAACTTTAATACAGTATACCGTAGCATATATACAGGCGCAGCAGTGGTCATTGCATTTCCAATGAGATTCAGATTTAGAAGAGGTCATTTGCTAGTTTTAAAGGCAGCGGTGGAACGTGGGCTGTTATTTGTGGAATTTTACTTTTTGACCTTTTGTATCGGCTGCTGTCCTTCACACTTGGAGATGTGCCGGAGAATATCTAAAAATTCATACGGCTCATTTACCCCATAATACTTTATTTTTTATCAAAACTGTTGAGACCTGTGGATTAACCTGAGTCATCGGGACTTTCGTTTCGTTTAAGTTTTCAAATGTGTTTATGTAATACTTTGAGCTCCGGCTCCATTGTATGTGGGTGGTGACAACAACCTTTAGGTCGGGATTTGACTACTACTACTAATGTGATTATAAGACGACACCTGCTCTTCCACCTACAACTCTTTTCAGGAAAAAGGCCTTATGAAAACACGTTTTCAGACTTGAAGTGTTAAGCCCTTGCTTTAATTAGAGTAAAACGTGAAATACTTCCAGTAAAGCACAACCTAATTCTCCACATTTGGGTAGCTTTTATCCACCCAGCATGCAGCGTGTCATACAGTACTCACACTCACCTGTCAGGCTCTTGAAGCAATCACAATGATTTTCTCCGGCTGTAAACATTTTCAGACTTTTTGTCTTTTTGACCTCCTCGTCATTACATCCTGGGACAGTTGAACTGTATTTCTGGGCTGCTTGACTGATCTGATCACAGGTCTGTTTCTGGCAGTGCCTGATCGGGTGTACTTTGTGTTTGAAGCAGCGGCTGTAAAATGATGGATGAACACATTTCATATCCTACAAATTCTACACAATAAACGTCGGCCTTTGTTTTTGCTGCTTACTCTTCCTCCCTGCAGTCTCTGTAGACTTGTTTTCATTGAAGAATAGCTGCTAACAAAGCTCCGCTAATTCAACACATTTTCCAATAAATTCTGCACAATAAAAGTCCCTCGTTATTTTGTTATATAAAAACTTTCATTCTGAAGCAGTGAAATCATGAAATGTTGTGTTTCTATTCGGCACTTAAAAGGACTCAGAAGGCCGGTCTCGACTGTTCCAGACCCGGTTTCCCTCCTCTCTTCCTCTCTGCTCTCCTCGGGAGAAGAACTCGCATGTGGGGGGAAGATGATGGAGACCAACGTTCGATAAATTGTCCAGATTGTGCCCACATGTTGCCCACACCTCACTGAGATTCAAACCCAATGCGAGCCAGCCCACCTCGGCATGTGGTCTGGCCGATCAAGGCTGGATCCGATCTCGGAGCATACAGACTTTATAGTAAATGCGTCCTGGCATGTGTAACCCAAGTGTAACCCCCTGGACTCAATTCCGAGAGCCATCAAACGCTGCAGTAGTTTAAACAAAATGTTAGGGCTGATTAACTAAAAACACACATAAAGGCAACAAATAAACCATGACGAAACATTCTTCGTAGGAGCCCCTGTTGCATATTTCATTCAAAAGGACCTTTCAAATGCAAATAACAGCGTGCACACGAAAAATGCCTAAAGTATGAAGTAATCCCTGGCTGCTTTCTCACCACCGCACACCGAGCCAATCGATGCATAAGGAGTTCATGCTTGTTCGAAAAAGACCTGGAAATTCCACATCGTAAAGGTGTGAGGATTAAGAACGCTGTTCCTCATCTAACAAGCACTTTCTAAACCTTCATATCTAGATACCACTAGCTGTAAAGAAGTACATCTACGGTATATCTTTGTGATTTAAACCTTTGTATAAAAAGCTGTGTGAGCTGTAAAAAGTTCTCATCATATGGATAGAAATCAACTATCCCTTTAGAAAATAATTAATTTACGCCTTCAGCCCATCTTCATATAACATGCATCAGATATTGATACCACTTTCCATTACTGTTAATGCCGCTTACTTTGATGTATTGCATGAATTTAGGTCATGATGTTTTCTGGCAGCACTTTAAAGGTTGGTAAAATCTACCCCTGCAAAATAGAAAGCTAAGTAAACCCAGTTATTTTTTGGGGGTTTATCCTCCCTCCACATCCCGTTCCCATTCTTTCATCAATCAGCCAACACCCACCTCTTGTCAAGTACATGTCATGGCTGTTAGTGCGAAATCCGACGTTATTCAGATACCTGAAGCGCTGTAAGAAATGTCAGATCTCCTCCACAGCCGCGCGGAAGTGTGCGGCAAGACGAGTGCCACCCCGTCTTCCAGGCCTGAGGCAAACGCATCATCTCCAGCTATCCAGCAAGAGGCCCAGTACACGCCAATCCACACTTTAACCGCTCTATACGTATAGATGCCAAACGCATCACCCCCCCACCCCCGCGCGACGACCCCCTTGCTTTAGATTCCACTTCGCTTTTGTTTTCTCTTCTGTATGTTGAAGGTGTGGAGTGAGCGCTCAATCGTTGTGACATATATAGGTCCTGTGTGTTTAATGGTGTGTGCCTGAGTAAGAAATGGTATGGAGTTGGGGTGGCTTTAAATGCGTTTGTGTCAATCACGGAGACACACATAGATTACGATCACTTCCCCTCAATTACACTTTATAAAAAGAAAGGAGGAGAATTGAGGCAAAATAATGGGGGGAAACGGAAGAAAAGGGGGAAGGAAATATCTCAATTATGAAAAGAGAACTCGTCTCAGAGCTTCAAAGGCAAATCGCATTTCTCCCATTTCATTTTCAGATCGTTCGAGATAACTGTCACATATATCATGTGTGATTCCACTAAGACAGCTGCTAATGCTCTCTTGGCACGCGTTTTACACAGTAGAAGCAGAGATCTCAGCCTGTATGGCCTACATTTATTACTCTGATCCATAATATGACATTATTGCATCATCTGTCCACCCAACATTTCTCAAGCCCTAAGGCACTCGTAACTGAAGTGACAGACGGTGACTGCGTGTGTGTGTGTGTGTGTGTGTTTATGCCTGTGTACGTGCGCATATGTGTGCGCAGGCCCCTGTGTACAAGCTGGAAGCGTTGCACAGGTTGTGTTTGAGTTGATGGCCAATCGTTGCGAGTTTGCATGTCCATATGTTTCAACCCGCAGCTACATCCACCATCTGTCCCAGTATGATGCTAATTTAGCTCTCCTGTCATAATCGACTGTCTCTGTTTTCCCCACTGCCTCCAATCGCCTGTTTTGCCGCGGTGCCGTTTCCCACTTGTTTACCAGGGCCACTTCCTGGCTCCTGTAAGCAGTGCTGGTGGTCAGGAGTAAGAGCCCTGAGGGTGGCGTGTGTGTCACGCAGGGTAGGTATACGGGGGGGGGGGGAGGGTGCAGCAGCGCCGTGGCTCGTCTCAAGCGTAGCCCGGGGAGGCATGTCAGGATATTCTCTGGATAATCACTCAAAGACGGGTTGTTTACTCTGAGCAGGGGGAAGGGTGGTAAACCTTCAGAGTAGTTTGCTCATCGAGGTCAAGAGAGTGAAGGGTGAGAAAATGTGTGTGTGTGTGTGTGCATGTTTGTAGTTGATGTTCGTGTGCCATTTTGTGAAGACGAGGGAGCGTACGATTATCGCAGTCGGAAACCAAACTTTGAAGTTCAAAACATGAAAACGGCCTGTTATTTCGGCGTCAGATACCGCAGCTCTTTAACGTCTGTTTGAGACACTCTGGGCCTGTTACTAATGTCTATGTAAACACACCCGCATTCTTACACGCTCAGAGCAACTAACCTAGTAGGCTACAGTCCATACAGGACAAATGGTAGGTGGATGGGTCAGTATATAGTCAGTACAGTTAATGTTAACCACGCTCTTTCTCTAACCGTAAGAGGTTTTGTTGACCAAACCTGTAAAGACAGAAGTTTATTTTGAAAAGACACCATGCATGTAACAAGTGTATATTGACACAACGTCCCTGATGTGTCCAAAATTGACGCTAGAGGGGTACGTAGAGCGTTATACTTTGAGGCTTTGGGCCACTGACCAGGCGTTCGTATTGGACGCATTGGGGTGACAATGTGTTGGTTATTTTCGAAATCGACTTGGTCTACCCTTGAGTGTATAACAAGGCCTTACTACTAGCAAAAACATGCATTTGTATCAAGTGTGTTTATAGTCAATTAAACAAGTGGTTAGGTATGTTTCCGCGAGTCATAGAATAACTGTTCTATGTTTATTTGCACCTTAATAAACGTGGGTACCGATATAGAATGGCAGTTAGAGTAAGTCTATGTGAAAGTGGAATGAATAATGCTAAAACGTAGTTAAAAGTTTGTAACATTTGCTGATATTAGATAACGAAAAAAGATTGTGGTCATACGAGACCAATTAAGGTTGTATTGGCGAAACCCCTGAGTGTATTGATTTAATAAAGGTGTGTTTTGATGCCCTTGAACTCATTTTTTAAATTATTAATAAGACAAAAAATGTTTTTAACAGTCCGGATTTGAACTATAGTCTAATTTTAAACTGTTGATGTGAACTACGCTTAAGGGGTCCTGATACATGATACAAGAGACCAATCCGAATTCAGTATGAGATCGTATTAGGATTAGATATGTACCTTTTCTCTGCATGTGCCACTGACACTTTTGTGTTTTTTGTTTGTGAACAAAGAAAATGAAATGATCCTGCCTCAAAAAGCCATAAAGACCTTAAAACCCCCCCTTAAAAAAAGTAAGCATTGATTATAGCGGAAAGTTTTGGCACAGCTATCACTGTTATCTTCACTGTATTTCTTACTTAAAGTCAACCGTTGTGACTTACCTAAGGGGACAGAAATTGGCATGTTGCATCAAGAGGGGGGGGGGGGGGGTGATTAACGCAGCGCACCGTGTTGTCAGTGCAGCGCTGGCTTTCCCTTAAAGATCTACAAAGATCTCGTGCAACCAAAGCTGTGTCTGAGGGTCGCACGTGCACACTCCGCGGTTGTGTTTGAAGGTAAAGATGTAGATGCTCCTGTGCGGCGATGCTAACCACAGGGACAGCTTGAAAGAGAGATGGCATGTGTGTGTGTGTGTGTGTGTGTGTGTGTGTGTGGCATGCGGTGACAGAAAAGACAGACCCTTGTAGAGGAAGAAAGATAAAGACAGAATGCAGAGGAACGGGTGATTGAGACAAAAGCAGATGAGGGGAGAGTTGAGTGTGTCCTGTCTGATAAACAGGAACATGGCTCATCATTACAGGGAGCACCAGGGGAGCGCTGAAGCCCATCTGCCAGCTAATACATACTAATGCTCTCGCTCCACTGTACAGCCACCGTCGAAGCCGTAGGACACGGACGCGGCACGTGCATACTCTATAGCACAGTTACTGAAACACAGGAGTGTGGCGATTCAAAGCGGGATTCCGTAGTTGCAGTGTGGTTGCAGTGTGAAAAAGATTCAAGGATTTAAGGATGATTTATTGTTACAATCCAATAGGGTTGCTGACCGAAATGCATCTGTAGCCCATTTCCTTCACAGGAAATACATGACAAACAGAAACTGTTGGGCGTTCCTGTAGAGTATTTTTTTTAATTTGCATCAGGAGGAATGTAAACGGCAGCAACAAAACTCTCTGAGCAATATGGCCGACATCTTAACATTAGCATCAGGGAAACATCTGTGCGTCAACATTGACTGTGTTTGAGCACCAAGCATCACTGATGTAAACACAGAGTCTCTGCGGCCCGCCCGTCAAGTGTCGCCCAATCCGGGATGCCAGGATGGCACCGGGTCTCTGTAAAGATGTAAGCACAGCAGCCACCAGCCTCCCGTTGCTGTTTTAGCTCCTCAATTTTCCTGCAACCGAACATTAGCCAGGAGCAGATTGCATGGTGGAAAAACCTTAGGTCCTAGCTGGGTTATCTTATCTTCCATCTCTGCTCTCCTCGCTCTCCTCCTGGGGCGGTCGACTCCGCTTTCATAATGTGCCAGTGAACAGTAAATCCATTTCAATACGCGGTCAAAATGAAAAGTTTCGGCAGCGTCTATAGGTGTCCATACTGCCTGCATCGTTTTCTGAAATCAGAAGCTAAATGTCCCGGTGATGTGAAAACACTTTTGTTTTTCAAAACTGTCTCAGTTGTGTGAACATCATACAAACCTAATTGGTTGGACTTGGCCACATTCATGTACAGTCTGCTGCCATCCATCAAACGCTTGCCGGGCTTTTCTTCTCCTCGCCATAATGTGCACACTTTGTTGGCACCCCGAATAACATTTTGGCTCGGTTGCAGTTGCCCTATTTTCCTCTCTCTTTTTCCTCATTAACGGAAAAACACAAGTGTAAAGGATGGTCCGTCACACGGTGCAGTTTACTGTGTCAGGGTGATTTCAAACAGGTTGAAATCCCCGAGCGGTTAGGTTTGACACCCACTCAGGCGTGCTATTGCCTTTGATTTTGTGTTTAGTTTGTTTTTTCGTGTGTGTGTGTGTGTGTGTGTGTGTGTGTGTGTGTGTGTGTGTGTGTGTGTGTGTGTGTGTGTGTGTGTGTGTGTGTGTGTGTGTGTGTGTGTGTGTGTGTGTGTGTGTGAGAGGGGTGTCAGCGGTGTAAACAGTGAACAGTGTCCCCGGTGTCTGGAGGTATTACACTGAAGCGCAGCCATGCTTACAGGCCTGGGAGGGCCTTTCTGAATCAGTGGACAGGACCGGAGCGACCTTTTCAACACACATTATAACAGGGTCACCTCACTGAGATGCCGGTTTGTGGGAGAGCGACACGGTGAGAGGAGGACGAGGAGTAGCAAGAGAAAGATGCGGAGGGGGTGGGGGTTAGGGGTTGCATGCGAGCGCCCTCTTCACTATACCTTGTGAAAATGTGCCCTTTCATCACTGTATTCCCATGTGCAACTGTCCATATGTATTTGTGTTCCCTGGCTGGGGAGAAAGCACACATTTACGTGGTCACGATATGCTGTCAGATATAGTGGGTTGATTTGTTTGGAGAGGTTTCAAAGTTGCCCTGCACGAGGGGTAATCAGAACTGAATGCACTGCGGTAAAGGCGACGCTGTACATGCACGATAGGCGATGCATCGATCAAAGTACACTCGCCCGCGTTGTCGTTTTTGATTTCAACTTGTGTATCCAATCGCAACGCGGGCCCTACATTCCCTTATAGGCCTAAATAAAACACATGCATGGGTGCGCTTCTCCTACCTCAGCAACAATCTGTACAAAAACGTCTCCACATATCAAACTTGTGTGCGCGTTCCGTATGTGTGTGTGTGTGTGCGTGTGTGTGTGTGTGTGTGTGTGTGTGTGTGTGCTCAAGTGCGTGTGTGTCTCAGTGCATCAGACCGGTGAGGAGAAGAATAACCCAATTATAGAGACAGTCTGCCTCACAGACATACAGTATGTACACGGGTAGAAGGTGTGTGTGTGTGTGTGTGTGTGTGTGTGTGTGTGTGTGTGTGTGTGTGTGTGTGTGTGTGTGTGTGTGTGTGTGAGTGAGAGAGACAAACAAAGACGAGCACAGCGAAGCAGAGTGATTTTTGATGAAAAGAACACAGCAGGAAAAGGGCGAGAACAAGAGGAGAGAACGCAAGGCTCGAATGAATGAATGCAGAATGAACAGGATGTGCGCTGAACAAAGGTGAGCTGGTAAAAATACAACCAGCGCGAGGACATTTTAATATGTGAGGAGAATTCAAATATTGAAATATTGGGGTTTTATTTAAATGAGGAATCCTGCACGCCTCAGTTCGTGTACAAAGTACCTTTCCCTCTGCAATTTTTTTTATTTATTTTTTTTAGGAAAGGGGGAGGATAAGGAGGGGAATGTGGCCCTGAACCTGACAATTTGGAGGATGCGGTTGCATAGCAACAGACAGCAGCCGAGTACCTAAAACGCAAGGCTATTTGGCTTGTTAAATATTCTCTGCCTGCCAGGACAGCGCTCAAAGCCAACCAGGTTTAGAAATGCAGCTTAAAAAGCGCATAAGGCTGGAGCTGTACACAAACCAACAGTTCATCTGTTTTTCTTCCAAAACTCTGGCTTTATTGACATTATTTTATCTGCTGAATATCAAACATGGACATGAATAACAGCACATCCTTTATTTATACAAAAAAAAAAGAGTGATTACATCTTTAGAAGATGGCCATTTGCTTATAATATGTAATATAAAGATGATTTAGTCAGCATCAAGTCATTGTCCACATGGACAGCACATATCACCTCCACATATTATCTAATAAGCCCGTACACAATGGGGAATTAGCATCTGAAATGCCATGTTTGTGAGCTTATAACATGCGCCGGGGATCAAAGTCGAGGTGTTTCGTCATATTACGGATAAACACAAAGCAATTTCCCCTTTGAATTCATTAACATTTCACACGTTGAATCCTCAATCCGCCGACACGCGTGTATGCATATGTCGCGCATGCCTCCGTGTGTCCTGCAGGTCGGGAGATTTCAATAAAGCAATAAACTGCAGAGGTTGTTTGTTGCCTGTAAAGTCAGCTGTAGATTAAAATGGACAACAACAATAAAGAAACCAGAATCCCCCAAAGGACAAACACGATTCCCTTTTATTGAGCCTCTCCAATAACAGTGCCCATACATTACCTGCTTTTGAATAATACATCAAAAACGCATGATTTTTTTTTATTTTGCTTAATTGAACTTTGCGTTGGATATCCATACCAGCCCTGGATATCAAAGGCCTGTTCTTCCACAGTCTTTTGCTAACTCTGCAGCCTCTCCTCTATCTCCACACGTGGTTATTAAGGTTTCTTTTTGCACACCAACAGGATGGCGTTGCTCGGGGATATATTGCGAGTGACTGCTGTTGATCTCGCCACCAGTGTTTCTCACAGAGCTGTGAATAATAGATAGGAAAGCTGACCAGAGATAATATGTCTCTCATTGAGGACGTAGCTCCTAGCGCAGGGAGCGTCTGAGAGAATGCTAACAAGCAGCGATTTCTTTTTCTTTCTTTATTATCTCCCTCTCTTTTTATTTTTGCAAAGCCGCAGAATGTTCCTTTTTCCGTTGGCTCTCATGCATTTATTAATACCAGAGTTCCTTTCAAAACATCTCCTCTGGATAAGATGGATAACACATTCCTTTTATCATACTCCCTCACACACACACACAAGCAGTATATATCGTCCTGACAGTGATGAGCTGTGAAATCGGATGGGAGGACTGGAGTGCGGTTTTGTAGCCTTTCAACACATAAATTTGGGTCACAGAATAGATTATCACCCCACACATGTCACTCTGACACTGATAGATACACTCAATCCCTTACCACTCATAAATTACATGTTTCATGAAAATGAATGCAATATTTAAATTGATAAATGATCATTCTGTAGACAGATATGTACTTTACGTATGGCAGTGTTTCTTTGTCTGCTACATTAATATTCAACATTCACTAATATATGTTTTAGGGTAAATATAACTGCAAGGGTTGTGTGTTTAAAAGAGAGGACAGCTTGTTTTTGTATATAAAGTAAGCTTTTTAGAGTCAAAGCTCATTTCGTGCGGCTTGAAAGAGCTGGTTTACTGTATAGAGCGCATTGGTCCGGACTGCAGAGGCCATATCAAAAGGATCCTATAGGAGAATAAGGACAGGCCGCTCTGTCGCTCAGCAGAGGCACTCCACTGTGAAGGATCCACGGTGTTTGAAGTCAATGACAGCTTTTAGGGATTTGCTGGAGACTCAAGCCGTCTCTTTGCACACTTTCACACATAAAGATGCGTGTGTGTGTGTGTATGTGTCTGAAGGTGACCAAGACGTAAAGTGCGATTTCAGTTACCCTTGGAAGTCAATAGTGCTGATGTTTTTTGAAGAACTGTATTTCCAATGAATGTTATACCTAAAAAGCTGTAATCAGTTGTTTGGAATTTGCCAGTACTTCGCTAAATAACCCGCTGAATGTTTTGCGACCACATTTTTTGAACACAACAGAGGTACTTTTTTTCCCCAAGTTGAGACAACTTAAGGTTTTGGGAAAGATGGAGGAAAGAAACCATCTTGCTGGTAAAACAACATCGCACTACTCTCTTTTTTCTACTGATTGTAAAGTTTAATGAATTAAACAAACACTGTTGACGGGCTCATGGCATATGACGTACTGGTCTGGCAAGGGCTTGAAGGTAACAGACGTTCATTTATATGTAAAAGTCCGGCACTCTAGATTTAATTCATTTCAACGACAAATGCTGCCATTTCTTTCCTGGCAAGGACAGCATCTTGCTTCCTGTTGCCAAGAGGATGTTGCTTTTTTACCCACTTAACTTAAACGAAAGTCTACATTCAATGCTACTTACAGAAGCACACTCTATACTTGAGATCTCACGAATGTGTGAAAACATCTCCTTCCTAAGTATTTTAAATCCATGTTCTTCTTCACCGTCTTTGCTTGTGCATTGATGCATATCTTGGCGCGTCATCGCCACCTGTAGACCAGTGGAATAGTGTGACACCATTGAATGCAATGTGTATCACGTCATCTGTGTACATGTGCACAAGATAGACAAAATGGGGACCCACAGCTCCACAATGCTACGAGAGGTCAAAAACTCCACAGGGGACCTTTAGGAGGACCACGAACTAGATTCTTTGTAAATGGCACAAAAAGCAAGATCACTATCTGTATTCTTACAGGCAGCTGGAAAAGGTCGTTTCCCATGTGTATCCTCATGATCATCAATTATTCTGTGATTCCAAGAGAGCAGGCAATGCTTTTTTTGTTTTTTTGCTGAGTTATCCAGAGGAAAAGTTCAATTGGTACATCCCTGTTGCACCTTCCTGATTGCGGACCTTATCTGAAGAAATGTAAAGATTTGGCAAACTAGTTTGATAGCGGTCCAATAACTTAAGAGATGTTCTTTCTTTATGTCGACTTACGAGCGTGCACAGCTGTGTTGACCAATGTTTTTGTTGCCATTTTTGTGGCCTCTTTACTTGCTGTTTTTCATGGAGGCTGCCATATATTCAGATGATTGGTCGACTGTTTCTCCATCTGGCAAAATAACGTTAAACATGATGTGATTCAGAGGTCTGGAGCCAGGTTAATCAGGGCCTGCTTATTACATAATAAATGCCCTACACAGGTTTTAGCAGCCTCAAGGTTTGAGTCTGGGGACATCCTGGTCTTAAAGTTGAAGCCACTGAAGCCTTAAACCTGCATTCTTTCTAATGGCCATCAGGGGGCGACTCCTCTGGCTGCAAAAAAAAAAGTCTCTTTGTGTAGAAGTCAATGAGAAAAATGAACCTACTTCTCACTTAATTATTTATTTATTTATTACCTCAGTAAACATTGTAACCAGCTAGTTTGAGGTTTTCTTCAATACAGCATGCACGCTATACCACGGGGACCAGCCAATCAGGATAGAGGTGTAGCACTGCGTATACACGGCCCATTTAAATAGCCTTGAACTTGTTTTGGGGTGTTTTTGTCTTTGACCCTCTCAAAGTGAAAGTGCTGGAGAGCACTGTCTAAGGAGCACAACGTGCTAATTCCCCGCTAGCCTAAATTAGCTTCCCAATTAATGTCACATTTAACTTAATTGTGATGCTTCTGGCCCCGCTCCTCCCTGGCTCCATTCCTCTCGTCCAAGTGGTCACTTCTGCGTCCAGAAAACCAAGATGGCGCCGGCTCAAATGCCAAACTCGAGGCTTTAAAACAAAAGTCCACAAACTAATGTTAATTCTAAGGTGTCTATTATACAGTATGTGGTTTTACTGTATAAACTCAGCCCCAAATAGTTCCTGGGCCATCAGAAGGCATACCCCCCAGAGGAAGGCCAGTTTTTGGGCCAGAAACTATGGGAAGTACATTTTGACCCTGCTTCTTCTGTTTGAAGTGGTAAGCTTCCTGATTTCTTTTAAATGGTTCCTGGAAAGTGGCTTTAATGGAAACAGACTTTCAAGAGACCCTTTGCTCTGTTTTTAATGGAAAAATGGCCCTAAAATTGCGTTTTGTGCCATAAAGCAAAGCAGCAGATCTTTTAAAGCAAACTTAATAACACAAGTACATAACGTGCAGCGTAAAACACCACAGAGGCTGCCAATCTTCTTAGTGATGCTCCTGTTTGTTTAAAGTAGCGCTATAAATTCCCTGCCGTAATTCACGTGTCAATAAGGATGTTTAACAGCTCCTTTGGTTTTCTTATATGTTGGCTTTCTGAGATATTCTGAAGGTTTTAGAGGAGACGTGTTGGCATTGTGTTTCCTGGTTCTTGCAGCTTGACAGTGAGGCTAAGCAGAGACAGCTTTGTTTGTCTTACGTAGAGGTGACAGACAGGAGGTCCGCCCCTCTTCGCCCCCACAGATATCACCTCCTCTCCGTTTGCTGCGCATCAAGGGGATTAGCGTCTTATTGCTCAGGTAAAACAAGCAACATCAATGGAGTCCTGTAAAATACTTGCCTGGTGTTCTGCATAAACCGCGGGCCGCTGAGCCGTTTATGCAGCCCTTTGTGAGTTAAACACTTTGACATCAATCGATCGACTGGGGAACAGCCTAAGCTTTTCTTGGTTCACCTTACCCGCCCACGAAAAGAGGGGATGAAGCCTCATCTTGATGGGTTTAATTCTGGGGAGAAAGGGATGCAGGGAAGGTGGAAAAGAGGAACGAGGAAAGGAGGGAAAGTGAAGATGACGGCTTCCTCCCACTGGGTTTGGCTGCAGCTGGTGGGTGGAAGAAAAAAAGGGAAAAACTGTGAAGGATCTGAGAATCCGTTTCCTGCCGAGTGTCCTTTCTTTATTCCTTCTTTACTTTGCTTATTCTTATTACTTGTCCTCCATTTTTCCTTCTTTTTTCCCTCCATTCCTTTCCTTCTTCCTTCCTTCGTTAGTTGATTATTAATTTCTTCCTCACCGGTTTCCTCCCAGTCATCTATATCCCCTCGTTTTACTCCTTAAATTCTTTCTTCTCTGCTTCTTTACCCTATTTTCCTTTCTTCCCTTCCTATGTGCTTTCCTTCGCTATCCTTCCATCTATCTTGTGTCCTTACTCCCTTTCCCCTTCTTTAGTTTTGCATCCACTCTTCCTTCTTTTTTTTGCTGTTTTCTTTCTATTTCCTTGCTTTCCAATTCTTCCCTCCTTCATTTTATGTTGCTCTTTCTTTCTTGTCCGCCTCCTTTTCACCTCTCCTTCCTCCTCCCTCCTTCTTCCCTCCTTACTTCTTTGCTTTCTGTAAACAAGGTTTCACAGTAAAGGTCAATAAACATCAGCCCTATTCGTTAGTATCTAACCGTCACAACCATTAGAACTGCAGATCCTGAAAAAAAGGCTTATCAGTGTTTTCCCCTGTTCCTGCTGATATCAGCTCCCCCCCTCCCTTCCACAACACACACCTACACACACACACACCTACACACACACACCTACATGCACAGACACTGTTATCTCTGCTATGGTGTTTAGCCAACTCAGAGCTAATCCAGTGTGAACCCAGTCCCTGGCTTGTACTCAGCAGTTTGCAAACAGATTTGGTCAACACACACACACACACACACACACACACACACACACACACACACACACACTCAGGGGGAGTCAGAGAGTTTGGCCCTGGAGCAGGGTACATCACGCTCCAGTAATGTGATGCTGAGCCAACACTGTGGTACAGTAGTGTGGCATTAACATAAATGTGCATCTCAGCGCGAGGAGGAGGGCACATGCGGATGTCTGCATGTGATAGCTGTCTGATTATTCCTGCAGTGCATTCACTGTCCTCACAACACACAACACATGGCCTTACACTGCCAAAATATGTCCATCCTAAACACTAATAATCAGGCCTTTTTTTCATGATTTTTCTTTCTTTCTTCAAATAAGGGGAAATTTCAGGCAATTTAAATGGATCTGCTGACAGACACATTCTGACTGACACATTAGCAATACAGAAGAAAAAGTCCTAAGAGGCTGTGTTGGTGTGGGGGTGTGGCTGAAGGTACCAGTCAGAGGGCGACGTGTGAACCAGGAGGTCCACTGTGAAGGCTTATCACAGTCCAAGAAGAAGCTCCACAGCAGTAAACTTTGAGGCAGGGTTTTTTAAATCATGGAACAACTTTCTATCCATTCTTTCTTGACGCTTAGTCAAATTAGCACAATGCACAAGGGTGACACTACAAGGTATCATCAGTATTATCAGGGTCTGAAGTTCTAGCACATCACCTACTTCCAAGGTATATGTACAACTTTATTGTGATAAAACAATGAAGTGCTTGCATGTTTCTGATTAAGTGATTCAGTGAGTTGCCGAATAGCGTTTCAACAGTTGAAGCACCCTGACATTTGCTGGAGCTGGAGCACCTATCTGTGGCTGTACAGCATTCGTTTCACAATAAACCCCCCTGATGTGTTTGGTTGTTTTTGTTGTTTTTTTACTGGTATCAATATGTTAAACATGGCTGATCATTTTTTTTAACTGGTTAAAATGCACTGAGGGGGGAAAAACATCTCGTCACAGTAGTTAACGTTTTTTCAAATGCGATTCTGGGAAAGGTTTTACAACTGTGTTACACAAGTTATCTCAAGCAGTTAATGGTCAGACCAGATGTTCCCAAACTCTGGCTCGGGATTCAGCTGAACGCTGCACAACTTTTGTCCACCAGATACACTCTGAAACGAGCCGGCACACAGCTCAGTTTAAACTGCATTTGTTGTCTACACACACATGTTCACATGTTTATCAGCATGTTGAGTCTGCACTGTCATACATTTCTATGCAGACCCTTGAAGTATAATGAAGTTTAATTTGCATTATAATGCACTCCATTTGACGGGGTCACAGAAAAGGTTACGTACCCTCTGAGTAGAAGATTACCAATCAAGTCACGTGTTTATGGTAATCTGAGTGATGGATTTAGTGCTGGCTTTTACAGTAGATCTAACAGCAACTGCGACTGTATAGTGAAGTCTATTACAGTCTGAGTCAACAGTACAAGCACGGCCCCAGGGCTCCATTCTCACCTGTGTGCGAACAGCCCATTTTGCATAAGCAGCTTTTTTTTAATGAGCTACTGCAGTGATTGGAAGCCACACAGGTTGAGCGTTAGCTTAGAGCTGTGTGGTTAGAGCCCAGCAGGTCCCAGCCCGTTCTCTTCCCCAGAGTGTCAAATGTAGACCCTTAGGTGTCTGATACTGATGCACAAGACACCCTTTAGCACCTTTATGAGACGCGCCGGGCTTTCAAGTAAATATCATGTATGAAGACAGAAAACTCACACAAGGCGAGTCAAACAAACACAGGACGTCCAACCAGGAGACAGCTGTTTGTGTTACAAAGTGTTGTTGAATTATTTCAAAGTTACGTTAGTGAAGTTATGTTACGTTTCTTTTTTTACATTTAACTAAGTCCAACCATGAAGTTCTTCCCAAACCTAACAATTCACAAATTTAACCACAAGTTTACTGCAACTGTAGTGGAGCATTGTTTGACTCTCCCAGTGCGTTAAACACCAAGGTTTCTGACCGAGAGTCAGTGTGTGACGAGTTCGGATGGAAACGTGTTGTAAGTCCGCGTACACACAAAGACTTCCTCCTTAAAACACTAAAGCTGCCAACATCCTGTAATTCCCCTCTTGTAAAATACCCGACTAGCTTGGCTCATTTTACCTTTGAACCTGCTTCCACTTGTTATAAAAGCAGTTTTTGCTTCCTCCAGCAATTTTCTACAAACAAGCACCAATATGTTGAGGGGAAATAAAGCAGATCCTGCACTTCACTCGCTCAGTTGTCAAGACTGTTGCTTTTTCTAAGAATAAAATGATATTCTAAGACTCACGGTATACAACGTGACTCATTAGGATGGATGTTTTTGCAGCTCTGTTGATGTGACTTTCAGTTCTTAGACTTCCCATGCATGCTCTCTACAGTCTGCAGCCTCTCTGCTCCTCTCTCTGTCTCTCTCTCTCTCTCTCTCTCTCTCTGTCTCTCTCTCTCTGTCTCTCTCTGTCTCTCTCTCTCTGTCTCTCTCTCTCTGTCTCTGTCTCTCTCTCTCTCTCTCTCTCTGTCTCGGGTTTTCTCAGGAGACCTGGTTAGATAAGACCGCCTGAGCTATAAAAGCAACAAAGAGCTTGGGGAGAAGAGTCTGCCACACAGAAACATTCAGCAAGGTGTAAAGTATGGAGGCTAAAAAACACAACGTGCTGTTCTGAAGCAACGAACGCACACACACACACACATACCTACATGTGGGTGACAAACACAGGCGACACATTTTCTTTCTCTCGTCCGATCCTTCTACTCCCTGCCTCCTCTTCCTGCCTTCTTGAAAGTTTCTATTCGTGGAATCCCCTGAGGCCTCTGCGTCGTTATGGTATTATTATTATAATAATTTCTGTCCGGTCAGTCTGGGGCAATGTGAACTCCTGGTTCCGTCTCCTTCACACACACACACACACACACACACACACACACACACACACACACACAGAAATTGTCATCACCAAACTGTTAATTCCACCTTTTCTCTCCGTGTGCCGACAGTCTGCTGTGACTGTACATACAGCTCCACACCTTTGACTCAGTGTTGTGTAACAAACAGACAGACTCACTCTCTACTGCTTTGCTCACGTTGGTGTAGTTGCTTGATTTCAGCATCTGGCATGCTGCACCGCAGTGGTGAAGTCAATGAGCAAAAATCCACCTTTTCCTTCATGCTTTACAGGGCAGGCTTTCTAAAAAATAAGCCAAACTCAGAGGGAGAAATATTCATTTCAACAAGCTGTTTAGTGCGTTTTTATTATTTTGTAGCGAGATGAAGACAGCCAGCCAGTAAAAAGTAATCACATTTAGCTCCACCTTTTATAGCAGCTGCAACATTAAAATAATGACCACATTAATGCATCAGTTATAGTTCTGCAATATAATATACAATTTAAAAGAGGCCATTGTGAATAATGAGTACTGTAAATTTTGGAACTTTAAGTATATTTTCATGCTAATACTATTGTATTTTAACTTAAGTAAGAGTCTGAATTCCTGAGTTTTACTTGAACAGAGTATACATACACTGTAGTATTGCTACCTTTAGTGAAGTAAAACCTCTGAGTACTGTCTGTTTTCAAAATGATGTAATGTTTTCCTGTAGCAAGCTATTATTTCCAGTAGTGGCGAGTGTAGTAGTGTAGATATTATCCAGTCTCAGCTGTTTACAAGCTGTCTTACCTGCAGTGTTGGTAAGTAGAGAGCCTACAGCTAGTATCATACATTTAAAGGGTTTTAATATTTGATTTTCTGAGCATCAATAACTCAAACAAGTATTTGCTATGTAAAGATATAGTGCAGTAATGTCTTCCTGAGCCGGGAGTGAAGTTGCAGTCTATCTTTATACTTCATTCATTCACAATCCTCTCTCTCTCGCTCCTCCTGCTTCTTCCTAATCTGAGTATACGTCCACTCTTTTAGTTAAACCAACCAGATCTTGCCACGTTCTCCATCAGCAAAACACGTCGCAGCTGTCAAACTTTGGCTTCCTTCCTCAAACCATCATAACCATTTTCCCAGTAGAGACGATAGAGGAATCTACCAAAATATGACTCAAGTTGAAATAAACCAGAATTATTCTTTAGATCTTTCTTCAGACATGATACTGTATTAGAGGGCAGGTTTACAGATTTGACAGTGGACACACACACACACACACACACACACACATGGGCGGGGGAGACCACACCAACGGACAGCCTCTCTGAGGGTTCCCTCCTCATGGCAGTAACGCCGCCGAATCGTCAGCTCAAGATGGGACCAACACTCAGACACTAATCAATGCAATGCACCCTGGGCATAGCTAGGGAATGACCAGTGTGTGTTGCAGAGTTGCACACACACACACACACACACTCGCGCACACACCTCCTCAGACAGCAGACCGATTACGCATCATAACCCAGCTGATTTGCCCCATGGGTTGACACTCGCTGTCCAGTCCAATCATATAACCTTGGCGGCCCGGCCCTGTGGTGTTTCTGTTTGTCTGCGCCCAAGTGTTTACATGCTCAGGGTTCATCGTTGCTGTTGTTCCGCAGCGCTTTCAGCAACGTAATTTGTCACAACTCGTAAAGCGTTAAGCCAGGAAGAAAAAAGCTAAGTGCAGCAGAATGGAAGAGAAAAAAATAAAGTGTGTCATTGATTTTGAGCGTTTATTTTCTGAGAAAAAGGTCACACTGGGAAATACTTGGAAAACTCGGTGAGGGCTTTGACGATGCCCTCTTGGCCTTAAATACATCAACGCTCACAAATAGTACTCCGCCTGAGGCTATTTCAGCCATTCGGATGATACACCACGGCTCGCTTTTACAGCACTTCACATGCTGAATCCCCCCCTGAAATGGATTCCTCATGACCTCTACAGTACAGAAACACAGAAAAAACAACTACTTGCTCTCCTGTAAACTCCCCATCGAAAAGATCTGCGGGCCAAACCGCGCTCCTCCACCGCTGTCCGATTTCTGTTGTTTGTGATGGCAGACACGCAGCATGAAAGGGGTCTGGGGGTTTAAGGCAGCTACTAGTTTGCATGTCATACGAGAAAGACATTAAAACAAAAGACCGCGGGGAAATCGAAAAACTTAAAAGACGTGAAACACACCCTGTAGTTATGATCAAATTGTGAGATTTAGCGTAAGGGAACCATGCATACGGGCAGGGATTTATGTGCAGATGTACGATAGAAGCCAGATGGAACCAGACAGACACGCATACACACTGAGTCCGCTCTGTGCTATTTTGGGAGATGGGGAAGAAAACGGTCTGACTTGGCAAGTGTACATATACAGTATGTGCACTTGTGTAAGCAGTGGGTCCCCGTACATATGGGGAAGTATAGGGTCTGGCACGTGTTTCGTGTGGTGACCCACTTTTCTTTGCATCTGGACCTGATAACTTCCCTCTCCAGCAGTAACGGGGACGAGATCGACTCAGTGACGTCTCTATCTGTCTCTATCTTGACTGACTTTGAAACTTGGCTGCAGCAGCCAGGAGTCTTCATCCGTAATCAGGCAGCAGTGAGTGTGCCATGTTAGATGAGGAGCACGCTCCTCGCCATCCTGGATTGATGCATGCACATAAACTACTTGTGGACCGATGCTGTTTTTAAAGCTGCTCTTGGTTTTTTTTTTTTTTTTTTGTGATTTAAGTGGATGGTTTACATTTCATATGGAGTGAACCGAGAGCTCTTTCAGGCCATACCAAAAGAAATCACACCATTGTTTGGTTTTGAGTGGATTGCGGTTACATGCTGTCATATCGTCATTCAAACAAGGCGTTCGCTTTTTAAATCTAAGTTCTCTTAAAGGTACAGTCTCATATATTTATCGTAGCTGCCAACAGCCCCTTGAAATCCCTAAACTGTTCTGCGCTGTAAAGCCACATTTCCACCAAGTAGTCCAGTTCAGTCCAGTTCAGTCCGTTACACGGTATAACAGTTATTTTCGCGTTTCCATTTGCAAAAGTTGTGGTTAAAACACTGCAGACAACTGCCACACGGGACATCCTGCACAAGCCCGCCGCTTTTAAATAGGCAAGCTCGTCAATAGCGACTGCAATTTTTAATTCACTCGACCCAGATTTTTAAAAAAAAATGGCAGATCACAAAACTTTGAGCCATATGATTCACAAAGCGCAGGCGTTCCTCTGATTGGTTGCGAGGGTCCAGTTGAAGATGAGAATCCCACCTACACCCTAGTGGAAGGACAAAATGTGTCCATGCTGGTTGAGCAGTGGGGACAGTTGCTGAGTCCCCACTCAGTTGGTCGAGTGGGGACTGTTGGTAATTAATGGAACAATCTCAGCTTAATGTCCACTAACATTCACCAGAGCTTTTGTCATAAGTTGAATTCTATATTCTACGTTATAGATGTTCAAACTTCATTATTTCTCAGGAATTAAAGGGCATGTTCGCTTAAAATAGGCACGACAGGTCATTCTTAAGTTGAGATTGTTGTGAACTGCTGTCTCCAACGTCCAATTTGTGTTCTTCTGTTCTCTCCATTCCCTCAAAGGTCAGCAATGTCAAGAACACTTTGTTTCTGAAAGTTTCTCAAAGGTCAACTTTATGTTGCCTCTGTGAGCAAATCCACTGACTGTGGCGATTCCATTGAAATGAATCCACTGCCAAGAGTTAGAGGAGGAGATGGATACCTATCTCATGTCTGTGCTCTAAGTTTGGCACGAGGTTGAGTTAGCTTAGCATAAAGACTGGAGACAAATGGCTCACTAGCAGTGAACATGACAGGTTGGGGTTTTTCTGAGGAGTAATATGCTGTATCTATTTCTTGCCGGGTGCAGTGACTTCCTTTAGTCACCTTTTCACCTCCCCGTAAAAACCACAATGTGTCATTTTTACATTTCTATCGTTAGTTTCCACAAAAAAAAAAAGATTTTAGGACTGATAATAGCCACAAATAGCTTTTTATTTTTCACAGTTATAAGTACAGTATACACCGTTATATTTATGTGAAAAAAAGCTATTTTAATGCTTTCTTGTGTGGCTGACTGTTGGAGGGAACAGTGCAGAGGAGCCGATGGAGGATTTTCTCCACCACTGTTTTGTGTGATTGCCTCTGATCTCTTCAATCTTGGCGAAACAATTCTTCTAATACCTTCGCAGCCATAACACAGAGGTTAGTCTTTTATAGATAAACTGCGAAGACTGACAGCTCCAAATGAATCGGGAAGCTTTAGAGAAAAAAAACCCCCCAACCTTTTAAATACCTGGTCAATTTTCAGATCTCTTTGTGTGTCACTGACCTTACCAGGATCCTCTGACCCCGCTGGACTTTACTGTATCTTCTAATATACTCGCCTTTTCTTTCCCCTAGCTCCCCGGGGCCTATGCTCACCTCAGGATAAAGACATTGTTAGTGTGACTGAGGTATGTTGCTTTAGAGACTGACTTCTGCTGCCACACGGGGTCCCAGGGGAGCCACGCTAACGTTAGCCTGATCTATCTGCCTCAGTATTGGTATTGATCCGTGTTTAGTGTCGATGCCGGCACTGGGGAGTAATGATCACACATAGTCACTTGGACACACACTGCCGCAGCACTGCAGGAATGGACACAATCAGTCTGAGCGTTGAAGGAGATGCACGCCCAATAGCCACACACACACACACCTGCCTGAACACACATACACACACACAGTCGTATAAAATGTTCTCTTTCTCCTCCTGCCGCACTGCAGAGCCTCTGCTGCGCCACTCCAGCAATATAAAACACACACACACACACACACACACACACACACACACACACTTGCAATAAGCTGAGACGAGCTGATATAGCCACAACAACTGAGCAAGCGATGCCAAACCCTCCCCTCCACACACACACACACACACACACACACACACACACACACACACACACCACCTCCTTCTCTCCCTCTGCAGCCGAAAGCCAGAGCAGACAGATAAGCAGGCAGCCAGAGACGGACTAATCCTCCCACAGTGAGAGACGTTTTTCGGATGGTATATGATGAGAGTCACGCTAAACAGACAGAGAAAGAGAGGGAGAGGATGAGGAGAGGAAGAGGGAGAGGGAGGGCAGCATGGGGAGGGATGAGAGGCGAAAGGGGAAAAGTGAGGCGAGGATACAGATTAGCAGAATGATGAGGACAAAAAGGGATTTTTAATTAAGCGTTATTAGTGTGAAAGGATGAGAGTTTATTTCCATTCCCCCCCTCCCTCCTCCCCTCCTCACATCCTCCCCTCCTCACATCCTCACATCCTGCCACTGTCTTGCACCTTTTTTCTTTTTAAAATAAATGTTGCTATTTTGCAAACCGAGCCTCTCCACTCTGCTTACCAGTCTCTCAATCACTCTCCCATCCTCTCTCTCTCTCTCTCTGCACCCCCCACCCCCTCCTCATCCCTCTCTCTCTCTCCCTCTCTCTCCATCTCTCTCCCAGTCTGACTGAGACTGATGTAGGTCAGTGCGTCTGGAGCCTGTCTGGAGCTGCAGAGAGCCTCAGAGCTCCACGCCTGGTTCTCATCGACCCCTGTAGCTGCTGCCGCCGTGCCCGAGCTGAGGACAGCGCTCCCTGGGCTACGTGAGGACACCACCAGCCTGCCTGAAGGAGGATGTGCCAGCAACACAGGAGGAGGAGGAGGAGGAGGAGGAGGAGGGGGAAAGAGGAAGGGGAAGGGGGTGCGGGGTGATATGAGGTGTCTGTGTAGCATCGAAAGCTTAGTCAGCGTATGTTGTTTGCATGTGTGTCGAAACGCAGACGTACATGGAGACGGGGAAAGGCAAAGCGAAAGGTAGAAATGCAGGAGATCGAGGGGAGATAGGCGTTGCAGTTGTCTGTCTCTCCTCCGTGATATGCAGCACTGCAGAGTTTTTTTGGGGGGGGGATACATTTTCATGCAATGTTGCCTCCGCATTCCCCTTCCTGCCTCTTTCTCCACTTGCTACCTAACTTCGTCATGATGCTTTCTGTCTCTTTCCCAGATCCGACTCTTTTGTGGCTGCAGCCATCGACGCTCCTGCGAAAACCACAGCGACCCGGCAAACTCCAAACTCTGATGCGATTTCCCTTCCAAAAGAACAAAAATTCTTCTTTTATAGTATATCCATTCCTGCGCCGCTGCAAACGGATCCAGGTCTGAGACGTTGTCCTCCGCCGAGAGTGCTGTATATCGAAAGTGTCCGTCCTCCAACTCGTCGCGGTACCCTTTTGATGGAAGCCAACGAGTGCAAGGGCGACGACTTTTGACGACTTCTGTGTCTCCTGATTCTGCTCTCCTTTCCTTCCCTTTCCCTCCTCCCTCCTTCTCCTCTGCTCTCATTCTCCGCTCCTTCCCACTCCTCTGGCTTTTAGACAATGCCCCCAAAAAACCGATCGTTGTATCAGAGAGTCTGAGTGTAGTAGAGTGCAGCTGTGAGAGTGGCTGAGTGTGTGTGTGAGCGAGTGTGTGTACGTTTGTGAGCGAGTTTGGTATGTGTGTGTGTGTGAGAGAGAGAGAGAGAGAGAGAGTGTGTGCTCTCGATTTGACTCTGCAGCACGTCTGGGTCCGGCAGCGGTACTCTGGTGCTTAGCTGGCTCTGTCTCGCCGGTACTGTTTGTACATTTGTGTGTGTGTGTGTGTGTGTTTAAGTGTGTGTTCGTGTGAGTTGGTCTGCCTCGCCGTGACACAGCAATCATCTGACCGGCCTCGTCATCGCTATTCGGGACGAGGGATATTTGGAGTTCCTTGGGCGTGGCGTCGCCGGCCCGAACCACACCTCCCTCTTGCACTCATTCATTCATCTGTTTCCTTTCATCTGACTCCCATCGCTGTTTTTTCTCCCACCTTGACCAAATCCTCTGGATTACAGTAGCGATGGAGGGATAAAGCGAGTGAGCAAGCAAGGATTCACAAATCAACTCACTCTCTTCATAACAAGACATTTTTTAAATTTTCCGTCTCCGTTCTTTTTCTACTGCTTTGCGTTCGCGCTTTATTTCGCCTCTGGTTTGTTCACCGTCAAGGACGCTCTCTCTCTCTCTCTCTCTGTTCTGTCTTTGCATCCACCTGACGCGCGCTCGCTCTTCCTCTGTACCGCTTTCTGTGTGTCTCCATGCAGGATTTTCAAACGTGACGGAAGGGAAGGAAGGAAGAACATCGGGATCGAGTGGGAATAGAATAAGAAAGATGGAAAGAGAAACTAAACAATTACTTCTCCGAACAATTTGTTCTGTTTATGTCCAAACATAAGCTTGATTATCGAGCGTAAATAAGGAAGTAGAAGACACTTGCAGGCATCAAGAGAGGGTATTCAGGAGGCACGCCTGTAATGCAATTAAATTAAGGCCTCAAAACTACAAAAAAGGCTTCTTATCTTGGATTGCGGTATTTTGTAATGTGTTCCTGTTATTTTGTCCACTCAGCCAGTTTTCTTACCTCTCCGTTTATTTGTTATCTCTGATTGTTGGGGAAGAAACACAGAAGGATACAAGATAGCATGAGGTACTGTATGTTCCATGGTAACTAAAAAATAAGTGACTTAGTGTTGTTGTGTAAGGAGGGACAGCAGTAGGTGGGTGAAATGGTGAGATGGCCACCTGCACTGTCTGCCATATCCACACAAAACACAGAGAGGACAAACTGCCTGTGGATGAGTCACACTGAGGGAGACAGAGAGAGGGAGTGTGTGTGTGTGTCTGTATGCAAATGAGTGCTTAGTCTTCAGTTTTTCTGTTTAACTGCAGTGGAGGGGACTTCCCACCGCTTTTTCAAACTTTCATTCCCTGGAAAAGCACCAGTTCAGTTAGGGCTGCACACACACACACACACACATACACATACACATACACACACACACACACACACACACACACACACACACACACACAAAGGCCTCATTGTGTCTGACCCCTGGATGACGAGCAGGCAGGTCAAAGTGGCACGTCATTGCTCGGCGGTTGAAAAAGGCAAGTTCATGGTAATGAGCACCTCCGTTTGAAAGACGCACACTTTCTCTGCAATGCACGCTCCTCTTTCCATTTCCATCTCTTTTCTGTCTGTTATCGGATTCTTGATGTCACCCCTCGCTTTCATGGCACACTCTGACGACTGCGAGTTTTTTTTTATTTTTTCAGCCTCGGTTCTAATAAATCCAGCTCCCTGCAAAAACGTTCACACACACACACACACACACAGGCACGTGCTGTACACTCATTTACCCTGTAGTTTGCTCCAGGGTTAGGCTGACACGGCCGGTTAATGTTTATATTTTATTAGAAATGGAATATTAAACACAGCGTCAGTCAGCTCTGAATGTTTTTAATGTTATTTTTTAAAGCCCCTTCAATATTTTCACTGTTACCAAAGGTTAGCCAAATGAAATTTTACAGGTGTGATGATACAGGCCTGTCACAAAAACTAAGGAAAACCCATCTCTTTTTTTGTTTTTATTCATCAAGTTTCAACCCAGAATTACCAGCGGTGCATCATCCTCAGACAACCCACACCATGTCTTAACTCTAGCTCGCACCGCGCACACACTTTGAAGAAGTCGCTGTAACAGCCCCAGTCTCCCACAGCACTCCCTCATAATGACACCATCCCTTTAGGCGTCAACAGAGCGCCGGTGTATTTGGGGTAAACACATGGCTCCGGCAGCTCTGAAGATGACAGAGCGATAGGCCGGCGTGATGGTGCTCGGCGGCCCCGGCGCTGCCAGAGCCGCACATCTGCCGGTGACAGAGTGGAAAGCTACCTGACAGCTGCTTCTCACACATCAGATAAGATTACAGGTCTACCTGCTACACCTGTTCAAACAAACCCGCGTGTGCGTTGAGATAGAGAGAGACGGCAAACTAATCCGGTGGCAGGTGTGCACTTATAATTGGGGCAGCTAAAGATATAGACTGATGAAGGAGCTCATTATTATTTATGTGTTTGATTTATGTCAGCACCGAGGGGGGTAAAGGGGCCGGGTTGTGAAATTTTAAAGAGTTTATGCCTTGTTTTATCCTGACATAGATCACGTCATGAATTAAGAAAAGACAGCGTAAGTGCATAAGTGATGTTGGAGAACATGAAAATATAATCAGACAAGATACAAATAGATATGTTTTGTTGATTCTTGGATCCGAATTCTCTTCGGTGACCATCAACTGAAGGACACAAAGTTCAGCACAACACCTCAGTTCAGCTGCAGGATCAACATGAGCCTTCGATGACATCACCTGCATGATTTAAAGACGGCAGCTCAAAACAGCCGATTACAGGACGGAGATAAATCCGCCGTGCATGCTGACACACACACACACACACGCGCGCGCACAACGTACACCTCATCAGCGCCCGTTGGCTCTAGCCTGACATCTAGCGACACAGGCTGTAATGTGATCCTACATGACATGTGCATGTTAACATAGTGGAGCTGTGGAGGAAGAGGAGGAGGAGGAAGCTGTGCGTTGTGCAGCGCTGCTGTGGAGTCAGTGTGACTTTGTTTGTTTTGTTGTGTGTGTGGCCCCGATACATAATCCTCTTCAGGTTCCTGGTTTACCATAAAGCACCGATGAAGAGTGTGAAGAACAATCATCGCCTCACTCGTTTACACTCGCTGCTGTGATGTAATGCTGCGAGCTGCTGCCGTAGTGATTTGTAAATAACAGGTTGGATGAGCCGTGTTTGGGTGGGTTCGCTCTCCGCCGCATCCCTGCTCACCGCACTGCAGTCTGACTAACGTGTCGTGGCTGCTCTTGTTGTTTCCTCAGCATTTTTTCCTTGCCCTCCAACATCACACATAACCTAAATTTAGTCGATACTCATCCACATGCAAGTAATGAAGTTCTAAGTATAACCTTGCCAGCTTCCCCTTGCAGCAGGGGAAAGGACAAAGTGCCCCTTTAAAACACACACACACACACACACACACACACGCGCGCATAACGAGTTCGTCTTTCCTTCAGTGGAGTCTGACAGGAATGAGGTCAGACACACCGATCCTCATTGCACATTATTATTATTATTACCCGTTTTTTCTTTATTCAGCCAATGAGAAGCCGGGGGGAGGGGCTTGAATAAAAAAGCAGGATGGAGACAGACGCCGATTGGCTTTTATATCTCGCGATGAGGGTATAAAGCGGCGAGGTTCTCGTTGTTGTGTTTACAGTAATATTACAGAGCGCTCAGGAAACAGGGAGACTATGAGAACGCGCAGCTGCTCCATTCAACCACATGGTTCCTCAACCGCACAGACAAGCTGCGCCACAGACAGCCAGGTTCGCTTAAGGGACTTGCACTGCTGTTGCCCTCAGCAGCGCATTTTGAGGCTCGCAGGGCGAGTTTTCAGCCGCACAGGCAGTTGAAAGTTGCCGTTGATTAGTTTCGGGATTTATTCTTTTTTTTTGTTTCCGTGAAGCGCACTGGTAAAGAGTTCAGAGAACAGTCGTCTCCAAAGCGTGCTGAACTGAAAAGAGGAGACTTGGATGAACTTTTGAGACCAGTAGTCGTCAGCGGTCTGGTTTTAAAGCGCCTGAAATAAGAACGGGTGAGGAGTTATTTATTTTTGTGAAAGCCTAATAGGCATTTTTTTGCGAACTTTGTCAGTAGCACTGAACTGAACTGTGTTTCCAGACACTTAAAGGACAGGATGGTGCAGCACATGAGCCAGACAGAGAGCGCCCACGGTCATTCTCCCGGCGGGGACTCCACGGACACGGGAGAAATGGACTTGGAGATGGATGTGTCTCCGACCCCCGAGTCCCCCTCCTCCGGGGTGCGGAGAGACTTGGCGTGGTGCAAAACTCCGACGGGGCACATCAAGCGACCCATGAACGCGTTCATGGTCTGGTCGCAGATCGAGAGGAGAAAGATTATGGAGCAGTCGCCGGACATGCACAACGCGGAGATCTCCAAGCGGCTGGGGAAACGCTGGAAGCTGCTGAAAGACACGGACAAGATCCCGTTCATCCGCGAGGCGGAGCGGCTCCGCCTCAAACACATGGCCGACTACCCAGACTACAAGTACCGGCCCAGGAAGAAGGTCAAGTCGGGAAGCGGAGCGAGTAAGCAGACGGACCGCGGGGAGAAGAGCGGGGAGCGCAGCGCCAAAGCCGGTGTGAAGAGAAGCCCCGCGTCCAAAGGAGTGAGCCGGACGCACAAACAGGGGGGCATGAAGAGCGCCACGGGGCAGGACTACGCGTCTCCCGGTGATCACCAGGCGCTCTTCAAATCCAGGTCAGTGTCTGGAGCGAGACAGATCCCTGACAAACGCACCGGAGAGGCGAGGCGCGGCCACATGTTCGGCGGGGCAGGCAGCCTGGAGAGCGGGCCTCCCTCCGTGGGAGTCCCGGCCAGTCCCACCCTGAGCAGCTCAGCAGAGTCCAGCGACCCGCTCAGCCTGTACGAGGAGCAGAGTCCCGCGGCCAGCGAGTCATCACACACCGCGCGCCTCAGGTACGCTCGCGCCTCCTCTCCAACACCGTCAGCCTCGCACTCTTCCTCATCGGTGTCATCCTCATCATCAGACGAAGAGTTTGAAGACGAGCGGCTTGAACTGAACCCGAGCCCCGGGGTTGAGAGCATGTCGCTAGGCGGCATGGGCTTCTCCGACCCAGAGCTGGACCGGGACTTGGACTGGAGCTTCGGGGAGTGTGGGGCGGGGTCTCACTTCGACTTCCCCGACTACTGCACCCCGGAGGTCAGCGAGATGATCTCAGGAGACTGGCTTGAGTCCACCATCTCCAACCTGGTGTTCACCTACTGAAAAGGACCACGGTGGAGAGGAGACGCGACGTCCCCCCCACGTTTTGAACTGTTGAACTCCCCTAGACAGGCGCGTGCGTCCAGACCAGAATATTTCCTTCATTCTTTCACTAGATAAGGGAGAGTGAAAACAGGAAAGAAAAGGTGGCCTGTGTGCGCGTTGAAGCCCAGGTACGCGCGCCGCACACAGACTTGGACAGCGCTCCGTGCGCTTGACGGGAACGCGCAGACGGGGGAAATGCTTAGTTTGCATTTGGACACGGAGGAGGAGTGAATGTAAGCAGAGAGCAGTGAAACACACGGACTTCAGCTCAAGTGTTCAAACCAATCCGCAGATGACGAGGACTCAGAACGAACTTTGAATCTTAATGTTGTTTTGGGTCGGGGAAAGGGACATTTACTGGACAGCTCGTCATGTTGGGCTTTGTTAAAGATACAGCCAATTAACATTGACCATCAAGTTGCTATTCAGGTGTAGTTTTTTTCCAAACTCAAAATAGTTTCAATATCAACACGCATGCCCTCCGCGATAAGGAGGATTTTGTTGTTGTTAAATGCGTAAAAATGTTCATTGCTGCGTAATTACGCAATTTGTGTGACCATAGGACACAATTCACTATCACCAGCTTCTCTTTCAACGGCAGGACTTAAAAACAAAGACTGACTCCAAACTTCAGAAAACTCTTTTCTGAACCTTTTTATTAAACACTCAGTGCACAATTCAGGACCAATGTTCCCCGACGCGCATCCTTTCTGCCTAGTGCTTCAACTTTGTAGTTCCTCTGTGTCCGATGACGTTTTTTATATCGATGTATTTATACCGGCCAAACTTTTTTATACATAGAAGTATTGTTCTCGTACAGGTCTCGTTTGTGTTTGTGCACATACACCTGTCTGTATCCAGCGCGGAAGGGCTAGAAGTGTATCTTATTTAAAATGTCTGACTTCTCTCACTTTTAAGGAGATTTGAGTGTGTCATGATTTTCTACTTGTATTTTTGTACAAAATCTATAGAAAGGGGGTTTCCAGCGAGTGGGTAGCCTACAACATTGTTGTTTGGGTCTACATTGGTGTTTAGACGTGCAGAGGGGGGTTTGTTTGGCACAATCTGACCTCACACAGTGTTTACAGTATTTACCCACATGCTTCTTAATGGCACAGTAACTCCAGTTTCACCAGCCAAGTAAACAAAGCGCCACTGAGGCTCCCAGTCTGAGTGGTGACTGTTTCCAGTACACATAGACCTAAAGTATATGCGTGTAAGATCCCAGAGAGTCACTGTTTGGATAGAGCTAATACCTCTGTGTGCTTTTTTTTTTTTTATCAAGATAAGTTTTATTTGAACCACTGGATGGAATTTCACACTCATTCCACTTTGCCTAGACTTTGAAGGGAGGGAGATGTATGAAGTGCTTCATCTGTTATTGCGCAAATTGCATCAAAAATAGTATTTAACCTTTCTGTACCTGTTGGCTAAGTATAGCAGGCTAATTGTTTTCCTATATTATGGCATGGCAAATAGCATTTGTATTTCAGATTCAGGTATATGTAGCTATAGCTGTTGTGTTTAAGATTTTAAAAGAATAATAACATGGAAGATATTTATGTAAACTGACTGTACTATAAGCAAAGATTGTGTGTTTTATGTATGATGATGATCAACGACAGGCACTAGGACAGCCATCTTTGGACATCCTTATGTTGAAGATGATTGTGGTCCAGGAGTTTCTTTTTTCCTTTTTTTTTAACCTTTGAGACATCTTTTCTATTGTCCTTTTTCTTTTTTCATTTGTGCAATATGCTGTGTATGATCATGTTTTGTCCAATCATGCCAATATCATTTGATGTTTATAGCTCAAAACCAGCCAATGTTTGGGTCAATCACTGCCTCTCAGACCTCTGTACAGATTGTCGTTTTTTTATTTGTTTTTCTTTTCTTCCAAGAAGGAAATAAAATCAGCTGGAACTGAAAAGTACAAAGTCTATATTTCTTGTGTTATTTCATTATCTGTACCCTTTAAAAAAAAAAAAAGCCAAACTAAATAGCTACCATCCACAGTTTTACAGGACTGAACCGGCGCAGTCACACATATTGAAGCCCCCAGCATGCACAAGGAAAATGTGAGCCTTCATTATCACATTCCACAGCCAAGCCTCATTCAAAAGATCCAATCTGATGTCTGATGTTTACACTCTGTGCACGTGTGCGCACGGATATGTGTTTGGCTGTGGGCCGCAGACGTGTTGGTGAATCAATAGCCAGCCAGTCAATCGATAGGAGTGGTCTCTTTCTCTCTCCCTCTTACTCCGTCTGATTCCACACGTGCAGAAAACGTGGCTGCCATGGAAACACTGTATCCAAGAGAGAGGCTGCAGTCCGCTCTTTATATATATGTGTGTGTGTGTGTGTGTGTGTGTGTGTGAGGTATAAGGGACACAGACTGATCCATTGGGGTGGGGCGGGTGGGGGGGCGTCAGACATTTCTGCAAGGCATGACTGGAATAAAGGAGGAGGAGGCGTGTGTGTGTCTGTCTGCGGGTGAGTGTGCCAGTGGGAGGGAGGATAAGGTGCAGGGGGGGGTGTTTGTCTGTCCTGGTGGATCGTGCAGGAGACTGCTCCCAAATCCAATTAATTCCTTCTGGATGCCTTCATTTGTCTCGTGCATCTGACGAGAAAGAGAGACGGAGAGAGAGAGAGAGAGACCCCTAAGGTACAGTATTTAGTGTGTATCAATTTACGCCCTATTCCACAAGAGACATTGGTAATTATTTCCATCTCTCTCGCTCTCTGTCAGGAGAGCAGGGTCGTCTCCAGCTTTCCTCTGACATGTCGGGCTGGGTAATGAGAAAGATAAGGCATGGCCATTACACACACCATCCCAACGACGAGACGCTGGCCCCCAGATGTCTGCAATAAGGTCGACATCACACAGGAAATACTGTGTGAGGTGTCCCTGTTAAAAAAAGAAAGAAAAGTCCAATCACCCCCAGAGTCTGATGGATACCGGGAGATAAAAAAATAAAAAGATGCTCTCCTCACACGCACATTCACACACTGACCCACATAAAGACGTGCGTGAGTGTAAACAGATGTAATCAAGAGAGATGCCGTACGCTTGACCCTCATGGCTGATCGCAACAGCTTATTTCTTTCCTGTGAGAGTCTGAGATCCACAAAGTCAACATGTCTGCTTAAAATATTAAAGTACAGTTCTATCCGTGTGCTCCAATTCAGAGCAAAAGATCACATTGTGTTTGACTTCAGAGCAGAATTGCTTTACAAAAAATTCAAAACTGAAACTGGATTCTGCTCTTAATCTCTGTGTTCCTCTTAAAAAATAAAATTAAAAAATAACACAATATTTCATACACTCATAGTGTGTTTTGCGTCACCAGCGATGAAAGTAACTAAGGACATTCGCTCAAGCGCTGTACTTAAGGACACTTTTGGGGTACTTGAGTATTTCCATTTACACTTCATACGTTTCAGAGGAGAATATTCTACTTTCCCCCAAATGGAACTGTTACTTTTCATTAAAACCACATGATCAGCTTATGACATACAATGCATTTCTGAGGAAACCAACCTTTTTGGCTTATGAACCCTCGCATGTCTATGAGTTGTTAACAGTAAACATTTCACCAAAAAAATTAGATAAAACCTATCTTTTACCTCCTTAATCATCTCATGACCCCCCATATTTATCTTGTTGTGAACCTTTGGAGGGGCCCGACCCCTCGGTTGGGAACCACTGGACTAAACTACCTAAGTGTATATAGCACTTAGGTAGTTTAGTCTGTGTATTTAGAACTTAAAACTATAAGTACTCAATCAAGTAATAATCAACAAATCATCTCCACCTGAAATAAAACAGCAATATCATATGAAGTATCAGTCACAGGGCTGCATTCCATCCTGCAGAGCGAGTATTTTTTACTTTTGATAAGTACTTTCTGCTGATGAGAGAGAACTTTGAGTATTTCTAATGTTGAATTGGTACATTTACTTAAGGGAACACTCCATCACTGTGTTTGCGTGTTTGTGGGAAACTTTGTCACATATATTCCTATTATTTCTCTTCTGGATGATCCACTAAGTCTGTTGTACCATTACTTTTCGATATATCAGTGTATTTCATCTTTTATTCATGCTGATACTACACAAGTAACACATAGAAGTCCCCAGGACTTTTACAGTGATATTACATAAGCTAAACATACCATGAAGTGATGCACTTTAAGTCCCAATGGATATTTTATAGGAATAATATGGAACACGATATTGATAGTAGAGGAGATATAAACACCATTAAGCCCACATAAAGGCGCCTAAGAACATCACAGACGCCCTCACAGTCCCTAAAGGAATAACACAGGAGCGTTGCGGTGATTTTTTTTTGCACGCTGCCGATGAAGTTGAAGGCGGGACACGAAGTCATAAGGCATGCACGGACGAAGAAATATGCAAACACCGCTGTCATGGCACCAGCCCAACTTTGTTTCACTGATTTGCAGCGAGTTGCGCTCCTGCCGTCTTTTGCTCTGAGGGTCGAATCGAGTCGAATTATTTATCAGATGGAAGCGTGGAGATAAAAAAAAAAGAAAAAAAAGTTTGCGGAGTGAGACTAAACTTTTATCCCGAGTCATGTGTCAGCGGCATGAGTGGAGACAAAGGGAAGGGAGTTGATGCGGATGGCAATGCGTACAATTCGAAAAAAAGTGGATTCAGCAAGAGTTGGAAGGAAGCTGGACTTTGTCAGGTAGGCTGTTACTAATAATACACGTCCTATGCTACTTTTATTGGTGAAGCAATATCTCCACGTGCTGCTTTATTTTTCGTGTCCCCAAGGTTTCTTTGTATAGAGATGACTGTCATCTTAAAGATAAGAGTTTCTCTGGCTTCGAAGTCAGTAAAGAAACATTTCTCACCAACGAGGGACTGCGAGCTTTTGTAAAAAAAAAAAAAAGGAAAAAACATAAAAGCTCTAACGGTATATTTGTAGGAGATCCGAGGATGTCTGATGCTAAATCTGGACTTTAAAGGTAACTTCTGCCAGGCACGCTTCTGCGACAGCAGCCAGCATCAGACAGGACTGCTAAGTTGTGTCCAGTTAATTATTGTGACGATTAAATGCTGTTCGGAGTGCCTGCTGACTGCCCACTTTCAGCACAGCCAGGGCTGGACAGCGGCTGTCTGGAATGATGCGCGCGCGCGTGTGTGTGTGTGTGTGTGTGTGTGCATATAGATATGTGTGTGAAAACAGTTGCGCGTGGAGCAATGATTACAGTTTGTATGCATAACCTATTTGATGGGTGGGGACTTAATTGGACACAAATGCACATTGTAGCACAATCCAATATAGTGGACGGTTACAGGACAGGGTTAAATGATGTCTGGCAGTGCGGGGGGGGGGGGGGGGCATAGGACATGCTTGCCCCGGGGCTGCTGTCCGGGTAAACAGGGTAGTGCCCCCATTAAAGCTCCATCAGTAGATAAACACAGCAGTTGTAAACATATGACAGAGCTCCAGTTAAAATAAATCCTGGAGTGGTTTTCTCCTCTTGAAGCACCACGTGCTTAGTGACTGAGGGTTATCTTGATTAAGAGGCTGTACACAGACTATTGGGCAGGGGAGGGGCGTGGACATCATGTTTTCCTTTTAAAGACGGGACACCCCAGGCAAAAACTTTGTTTTCCTGCACTGGTCCATTTTGAGTTTTTTTGGGCTATTTTGCCCATATATATATTAATATAGTTTTTATATAAAGTTTTTTTTTTTCCACCTATTCACCTGGGGTTGCACACTAACAAGTTACACTTTTTGTTCTGGGTCTTCTGTTTGTTCCATGTTTCACGTTTTTTTTATTCATGTTCAGTGTTTCCTGTTTTATTTTGATACTCACTTCCTCTACTGTTGCAGACAACTTCATTTTCCCACCTGCGTGATTGACGGCCCCGCCCTGATTGTTTCCACCTGTCCCTCATTGTCACACTCCTTTCCTTGTGTATTTAGTCTCTGTGCTCTCTTTGTCTCGTGCCAGTTGGTCATTCTTCTCAGTTCCTTGTATCAAGCGCTCCGGTCCTGACTCATAGTCCTGGTTTTACTTCCGTTTCCTGACGGATTTAGGACACTCCCACTGTAAGTTATTTTTGTTAATAAATCATTGAACCCTTCCTGCTGCCTCCTCATCAGTTTGTCTGCATTGGGGCCCAAATCCGCAATTCCCGAGACAGCCAACAACTGTACATCAAAAATGAATAGGTATTTACAAATTTATGACGAACTATGAACATAACAAAATGGTGAATATTCTTGTCACTTTATTTCAGGATAAGGAGCTGGCAAGCAAACATTTATTGCCGTCATCGAAAGAGTGAACTGGACCCAACCTGTCTTACTGATCTTGGATTATATTTTGGACTAACTATATATTTTAATATCTAATCTCTCTTTTTTGTGAATCACTAACATCCATAAAGGTCCAGTGAATTCAATGTTTATCTAAGCATTTGACCGTCTTTATCTTGCAAAGGAAGGCTGAAATGAAATGTAAATCATGGGTGAGAATCAAAAGACAATTGCCTCCAGAGCTCTGAAAAATAAACAATTCAGACCGCCTTCCCTTCAGCAAAGAGAAAATCTTAAAACCTTGTTACCCCCCCCCTAATCATTTTTGCACAGTCCCTTACTGCATGACAGTCTGAATCACTTTGTTTGCGAGTTCATTACGCTCATAACAGTTTATCTCGGTGACATGAGTGCCAGGAGAAGAGAAGTCGTGAGTATAGACGGTGGCAAACAGCAGAGTGTCCTCTCGATACAGGCTCGTGAGGACACACGAGACAGTATCACTCCACCTACATCCAGGCTTGGGCCTGAGTGTGCAGTCAGACATCGTGGCACACTGTGTACTGCACATGGAGAACTCGCTGTTAAGCACTGTGCTGAAACAGTTTAGCATGACAGAGGCATTCTGAGTCATCGTGGTAGGTGTTGTACTGTAGTGCATGCTTGAAAAGAGAGGGACAAGTTCTGAGAACACAGAGGCTTGGATCATAATCTTCTGAAGGCTTACGTGGCAGAGTGTACAGTCTGGTTTGTACAGAACAGGACACTGAGCAAACACTGTTGTGTAAGGTAACACTGACGCCACAGTTGAAGCCCGCATGTCATTTTCTGACACGGGACGTGACACCTTTTCAGTTGTAATCTGGATCTGAAAGATGTGAGATACGAGACTGCATCCCGAGACGGACGACCTACATGCAGCATGAATTTAAATGCTGGAATTGGAATGTGTCATTGTGACGCAACCTGAATTACATCATGTCCTTGGACAGTTGTCATAATTTCAGCGCTCAGCTCGTGTGAGCCAGTGCCAACACGGAGGACGGCTAAAGGAGTAATTAAATAAGAATGAAACTCAGTTTAGATAGAAACACAAAGGCTTGTCATTCCTTGACAGTTGTTCATCCAGTTTAGCTGAGTCTTCCATGGAACGTGAGTGTTTATGGGTGGGAAGCCAGGGATCATGTCCTTGTCATATGGGTAGCGTGACCTGGTGAAACTCCTTTGCCTGCAGACGAAAAAGAAGCAGCAGGTGACTCCTGGTGTCGTCCTGTGAAAACAACATATCTCCAACACTTTGCAAGCTCAGAAAAAACAGTCCTGTTTACAGCTTTGGGACAATATATTTTTAGGTAATCCATTTTTTTTATGGTTTCATAGACTTCTATGAATAGAACAAGCTAATATGAGGCTTCAGCAGGTGGAATAAAACAATACAAGTGGCTAAGTACTAGAGCTATTTTCTAGGAAATTCTCTCCTGTGAGTATTGCTGAGCCTTTAAATATGTGGAGCTATTTGTTAAAAAAAAAAAAAAAAATTCAACAAATGTGGAGGTACGTGGTTTTCCTTGGACAATGACACATGTAATGACTTTTCCACTTAGCGGAGACTCATTCTGGTTTCAACTCAAGTTGGTGCAGGATCGGCTCATAGAGTCTCATCCTGAAAGAGATGAGCTCAAATATAGGCAGCAATTAAGCAGAAGGCAGGAAGGTGTGAAAGCAGACTACTAATAAATAGGATATGCTAAACAGCTCCCGTAGCAGGATTACGGCTCCATAGGGGACTGAGGTGGTTTGAAGGCTGTTAACACCAGACGGAAGCAGACAGACTAACACCTGAGCAGACTGTTCAGGTGTTGTGATTTGTTTTGCTCTCGGTGGATCAGTGCTGTCTGTCACATGAAAGTTTTCCATGAAACACAGCAATAGGAGAATTGATGACAATCTCTCTTCTCTCTTCCTTCAGCTGCGTTGCCCACTGAGCAGCAATACAGCGAGGCTTAGAGCCGAGGCAGACGGGAATGGAGGATGTGAAGATGCTTTTGATTACTAAACGTAAGAACTGGTTGTGAAGCTCTGAGCAACCTGCGGGGTCCTCGGGAAGTAAAGCCTTTGGTGGGCTTTGGGAGATGTTCTCATGCTATTTGAGGGATGATGGTGGACTATCAAAACATTACAGACCAGGCTGAGTTCACTGTTGAGCCGTTCATCTGCAAAAGATGATGAACAGGCAGTTTCTTTCAAGTCAGTCCTCCATGTTTCCTGCAGGTTTAGTGTTCAGCTCCAAGTTATTATTCTTCCCCCATGGCGAGAGACTGTCCACCTCCTGATAAATAGATGCAAATGCGACACAGCCCTAAAAAAAACAAAACCTTTCTTTCCCACAATACAATACAAAACAATGGGATTTGTGAAATACCTTTAGTTAAAAAGTGTGATATTGTGTGCTTTCCATAATATTCTTATGCTCAAACTGTCCTACTTTGTAGTAAGACAGTTTGGACAGCATAGAGTTGATTAACGGATTCTGAAAGCTGAAGACCCCATGTTTTCAAAACAGTATAACAATCATATCTTCTATAAATGGACCATCTTCCATCGCAACTTTTTACATGTACACCACTGGGGTGGACCCGGTACCACATTCGTTGGGCTAAAGAAGCAAGAACAAGGGAGTAGGAGAGTAGAGAGACAGCCACACAAATTGCTGTCTTTACATCAGGAGCCATAGAGATGGACTGGACAGTAATTACACTTTATGTTGTAATTAAATTTAACTCACCAAGAATAATATTTGGATGAATTAAAAGACTTTTGGACACCAGCCAAGCAGTGCAATATGAATACTGTTTATTTACGACCATGTGAAGTTAAATGCTGGCCAGTGGGTGCATTGTTTAACTCGCCATGGCTGAAAAACACCACAGTAGTGAGGGCCAGAGTTTCTTCTTTCATCGTGAGAGCAGGGTGAAGAGCTGCAAAAGGTCACTTTTGTTAAATATTTGCAAGGTCAAGGAGCAAAGGGATGCGCGCACACACACACACACACACACACACACACACACACACACACACACACATATATCTTAATGCTGATATGTAGTGACTTTTCAGAGGAATGAGCAGTTTTGATTTTCTGCCGCTTCCTAAATAGCAATTTAAAGTTGAAATATGGACTTTTGAAGCCCGTTCCCAAATGATGCCCCTGTGGCTGTGGCTGTGGCTGTGGCCATGCGTCTGACTGAATACTAAAATGAGTCCACTCAACAGCAAAACAAAAGGAAAGCTACTCATTCTGGTGACTCACAGCAGGGGGTCTTATCTTTTTTTTTTGCTTTGCTTTGTTTCATCCAAATTGGCTTATTAAGGACACTCGTGTGTCCCGCAGTGACCTCTGCACATTATATGCAGTCAGTGACCTGTGCAGTGTTTGTTAGCCTCCAAACTCCTCAAACAACATAAAAGTGTTCTGTCAAGATTGGGGGGGAAATGAAAAATATTTGTTAAACGCCCTCCAGGTTGGTGATGGATTTAGCTTAACTGTGCAAAGCTTCCTGTAAATATGTAAACTTTTTTTTCCAGCAGCCTCCTTGTCTCTAATCCAAGAGGTAGGCATGGTTTGTCAAATCATTTTTGAATTGAGGCATTTATTTAGAACTGGCAAGTGAATTAGCAGATGTGTAGAGGAGAGAGACATTCTGTTATAATCTTTCCATTTTCTCATATGTCGTGCCAATGCCTGTCGGCAGCAGTTAGGTGCAAAGTAATGATTTCTAATTGTAGGCTTCTCACTGCCGCCTATTTGAGACGGTGTTAAACTGATGGTTAGTTGTGTCAAGAAATGTGTGTGATCGTTCCCGTTCCCTCGCTACTTTTGGCCCGTACTTGCCCTCACCCAGGTGGAAAAAGCCTAGTCTGTTCTTTAAATGAACAGAGAATTACAATTTGAGCAAGGAAGCCTGGTCTATTGTGGACCCACACAGTACGTGCTTAAGTGTGCATGCGAACTGGTGTGTGTTGCATGCTCGTCTGGAGGAACTGCGAGATGTGTTGTTGTGACATGCCTTGTCTTCCGTTCTGTGGAAAAACAAAGACGGTCGCTGCTGGATCCAGACAGCATAACTAATTAGTCCCGAACACACATGCGTACACACACACATGCACAGACACACATATACACACAGCATGGATACATGCGGGAGCCAGCGAGCAGGATATGATGTCACCTCCATAACCATAATTACCCATCATAAATCATGTGGTGTGACACCCTGTCACAGAGTGAATGGGTGTCCTATGTGCCAGCCAGGGATGGCTGCACTTTACTGCTGGGTGCTAGCATGTATCATACTACGGGCTCGCTCCCACTCAAATGTGTGCGTTTTCACGTTGAGTTTTTCTTCACTCAGCCTCCTGAATGATACAAAGTGCTCTTTTATGGTTCCCTTGCTATCGTTTAGTAACAGGCAGTGTGGGTCTGACAACACAACACAGTGGGGATTTAGTTGTTTGTCTCTTCGTGAACTGCACAGCATGGCATAAACCAATGTAACCAACAGATTTAAACATTTGTGGAATTTTAACGTTATGCCACTTATTTGATGATATCCCAACATTTTTCACAGGACACTATGCAGCAGTGGTATAGTGATTTTTCCTTTTTTTTTAAATTTAACAATCATATTGCAGTTACTAATCCCAGTAATACTCAACTACTTTGACAATTTGGGGTTTGATTTGTTTGCTGTCTTTCCAGGAGTTTGATGGAGGTTTTATATCAATTTGCACTCTGAGAACAGACTGCTGTGCAACAATTAGCGTGAGGGGGTCATTCCTCTGTTCCAGGGTGCTATGTTCTACATATGTCCTCTCTCAGGGTCCTATGGTTCTATGGTTCTCTGTTCCCAGAGTCCTATGTTCCCCAGCTCTACATATGTTCTCTCTCAGGGTCCAATGGTCCTGTATGGACCCTGTTTTGAGCTGTGATGGTTCTATTGTGTTTTTGTTATCGTACTATTTTCCCCTGTTGCGATGTTTGTCATATTTAGTTATTTTCATCATTTATCCTCTTGGAAGACATGTAAGGTTTAATAGGTGCCATAAAAATGTATTTTTCTTACGGTTTCAATATGTAATGAGAAATCAAGTGACACAGACTAGTATTAATACATATTCATGCATACCTATGTGGAATCCAATCAAAATGTCACATGAGAATTAATTAAATTTAAGGGCGTTCTTCATCAAATACTAAATTAAATCTATTTAATCATGTACACTAAAAGGTGAATGAACATGTGGCTGATATCTGGATTTTAATATAAGGCCCATATCTGTACATTGGATAAGCTCAGCGATATATATCAATGTACTGAATAGTATGTGACCATATAATGTGTGTGTGTGCTTGTTCTTTGCGCCTATGTAGGAAAGTGTCCTTGCTTTATGGAACAACAACAACACCGGGAGTTTCCATTCCCTGTGGATAGGTACCACACACACACACACACACACACACACACACACATGCGTTAGCAAAAACTGCTGACGGTGCTGAATAGAGCAGCTTCCCTGTCACTGAAGCCCTTGAAGTGTGGAAGCAGCTCCAGCAGTCCTTCTGCTGTTCAAGTCAAACCCACACCTCCACTTCCCACACCTCTCCCCCCCCCCCCCCCCCCCCCCGTCTCCAGTTCCCCCTAACTCCCTTTTTGTTCTCACACAAATTCAATGTATTAACTTGACTGCTGTGACTTTCATCGAGACAATACTGCCGAAGCAGTTGCATAAAATGTAAATTTCCAACAGCCCAAACAGTTTACACGTTGAAGCCGGGCTGAGATGATGAATTGATCTCTTTCTCCTAAACCACAGAGAATGTATGCAACCCCCTGCCTACTTCCCCTCCATCTCTGCCTGTGTGCCTCCACCCCTCTCTGACATATAGACTCATGCACATCCCTCTTTCTTTCAAACACACTCCACTGCTCCCCTCACATATACTGTAGCTCACACGCTTGATCAAATATACACAGAGATTCCTCGCGGTGTTTTTTTGCTTGTGTAATCTTTCCTTATATAAGTGGACTTGAGGCAGGCGGGGTCAATACATCGGATACAGTGCACTCAGGAGAAACGCTCAGCTTTTGTTTGTGTGTCACGGCTCGTCTAGACGCTGATCAGGGTCGACTATTGGCAAACTTATGAGACTTGGCACAGAGGCATTTCAGAGTTTTTCTGTTTTTCTCGTTTTATTTCTTTGTAGAAGAGTGAAGATATAAGCAGGAGTATTCAGGTTGGGTATGAGCAGGGATGTAGCTGATAAAGATAAAGGCCAGAGAGCGTGACCTAAAGCGCATCATCACAAGTAACTGCCAATAAGACACTTCAACTGTTCAACTCATCTCACAACCATGTGCTTTCATGTCATCAGTGGGTCCTTTTGCACTGCCTGGAATATCTTGTCTTTGGCATTCAGGTTATGTTTTTGCTCTTAATATTTGTATTGCTATTGCATCAAAATACTTCTTTTCTTTCTGTTGAATTCAAAGGTTTTGTGGAAGTATTTGTGTTGGGACATGTTTTGTGCGGTTAATCTAGTGTTACAATAGGTCTTTTTAAATGTGAGCAAATAAGTCAACATTGACTTTTGGTCGATGCCGAGCATCAAATATTGTGATGGATGGGTTTACGTTGTACTTGACAGCCCGGTCTGTCACATATGTTCGAGGGTCCGGTATCACACGATAAGGGCAGTTTTTACTTTTTTCTTTTTTTTATTGGGGGGTGGGGGTGTTGGTATCATTTGTTAACGCATTAAGACACCAAGACCTTGAAGAATACCATAGAAAGATCCATGCTGTGATTTGATCTCTAACATTTTGTATTGGAATGGAGCACTTCTGATCACTTATTGTCCATTTACCTATAAATGCCATACATCCTCTGAATGTGCAACGTCTTTACTTTGTGGTTGTAAAGCTTCATTCGGCTTTTTCATACCTCCTTGAGGTCCCAACAGATCATTTTATACAGTGACGGCAAGTTTAAAAAAAAAAATGGTTTCACATGTCAAAAAGCTCATTCATATCTTGTATAGGGAATCTGAGGGAGACTTTCCCAGAATACTAACGGCATATAATGAAATAGAAAACAGTGACTTCATATCTTTATTGTTGAAATGGAAACGGTGCTTTTGTGGTCTTTCTATCAATCGAGCAGCATGTTCTTTCCTGAACATATTTTCTGTAGGTTGCACTCTTATTCTTAACAAACTGAAGAGACTGTGTTGTTGGTGGGGCCAAACTGGAACTTTAATTTTAGAAACTGTGGTATTTTCCACATAATAATGAACGTCATCATGCTTTTTCACATATGATTATATTGGAGCCGTAATAGTGTTCCCTACGTATGACTAAGAAAAATGTTAATTCATGTCTAAACATCGCTGTGAAAGATCTGTATTTAGTCTCAAACTGAATATTTCACACATTTTTCATCATATCGTTTGCTATCATAAATGGGTACAGTCTTCTAAATTCAAGTTGCTGAGTAGGTTTTAGTTTCTTTACCCTCCCGTATATCTGAATGGGAGAGGAAAAGGAGGCATGTAGGAAGAAAAAAAAAAAGTCCTCGCCTCCTATGCTTCTATACATCGAGTGGAAGGATATACATTCCAGATGGAAAGCTCTATAAGTGTACACAGCTACAGTGCAAAGCAGAGAACCATGTAAGTAAAGTCGGGGGGGGGGGGGGGGGGGGGGGGGGGAGAGCGAGAGAGGCAGAGAGAGGTATGAGTGTACAGAGAGCACATCTGTAAAAGCCATTTCTCTATAAGGTATGAAGAGGAAGAAGGGAATAAAGATAAATGTTCTGTGACATTCTGAATGTGGGCCAAACTTGGGTATGTTTAAACTGATCCATATGGGGTTTGAGAGGGATAATTTATCATCTTAATACAGTTTTAAATATAGCAGTACATATTAACTGGTGTATGTTGGCTTTAGAAATGCTAGGTTTCGCTCACTGTTTTGGCAGTGTTTCTGATTAAAACGCATGCCACTGTAGTATATTATTAAATTCATACAAGAGAGAGACAGAAGACAGAAATAGACAGAGCTTTTCTGGTATTACACCAAAATACATATACACAATATGGCCAAAAGTAGACCCCTCTTTTTCTTCTTTGGTCTGGGCTGATTTTGTGCCTCTTAGTTCTAGGAAACTCTTAAAGGCACAGTCTGGACTAAACCCCAAATAACCTCAAACAGGGGCAGAGGTATTTTCTCTTTTTACTAGCATTGTAACGTTATCCCCAAAAATGACATGAAACAATGTTTAAATCCAAACAAATTATGACCTTAAATTGTGGTTTTGGAATGAGATGTTCAGCAATCCCTGATGAGTGTAATGTCTGGATCTCCACATACCTTTTGATCGTATTGTGTGACGTCAAGGCCAAATGCAAAATACACCATTATCTGAAAGAGTCCAACAAAAAACTCTCAACCTGGTTCAATATGGAATCGAATATTTCTCTAAGCATTCACTAAAATGTAGAACTATTGATGGAGAACGTATAGAAGCAATAAAGCAGTCGAGACATGTGATATGTGGATATTCCCTTGCCATTATATTGAACTGCTCTGGCCAATAGATCACACATGTAGAGTTTGACCCCAGAATCTCCGGTTTCCGTAGCTCCTACTCTCATGGGATGAATCTGTGGTGGTTCGCTCCCCTCCTATACCTTCTCCCCACCACTTAACCACCACGCTTTACAGTTCTTTTTCATCTTACGTTTTAATGAATCGCGTTAGATTTCTGCTGTATTGGATAAGCTGGTATAACAGTTTGAGCTTTTCTTTTGTAATGAAATGTGAGGTGGGTGGACTCGGGCTTTGCCATGCATGTGTGAGAGTTAATGTAAACCAGCTATACTGTAGAGGGGAAATGTGATTTTTGGCAGGCTGAGATGTGGTTTGCAGACTCCCTCTTTTTCTCTCTCACACGCCAGCTGGGGTTAGACGGATATGGGTTTTTGAAGGCCAATACTGATATTTTTGGTTTGAAATTCTTCAGTCTTCAATATAACTGTTTCAATGTGAAGAGATTCCTTGTTCAGCTATAGTAGTGATGCAGTTCTTATAGGTGGATTAGCTACTCTGAAGGGTTAATACTCCCACACAATAAGTTATTGCTGACATAGTTTAACAAGTTATCATGAAAATAATGTAAAATATTGCCAAAATATATAAAGCAAGGTCGGGGATGATCACATCATGGGGATGGTGGGAGGTTTTCTCAGTCAAACTCAACATAAAGCCTAAACTTTGCCTACATTTCAGTTTGTTTTTATTCCTATAGCTTTTCTTGTTCAATGTAATTACATCTATGAGAGTGCTTCTGTCATCATTCTTTATTAAAGCTGAAATGTGATACTAAATTGGTGTCTCTACCGGCTGAAAACGAATTAAAACCATGTAATTATAACCAAAGTAAAAAACTGAAATTTAAATGTGAAATTCACAACCTTGGGGAAAAGTAGTTTGACAAAATGACATAGTTCCACTTAAAAAAAAAGAAGCTCGGAAGCGCTGGTGCTTTTGAAGCTTCCTGTTTGGCATTTTGGCAGTCGCCATCTTGTTTTTTTGCAACCAGTGAATGGAAGTGACCATATTTGGACTGAGGAGGAGGTAACAATCACAAGGTAGCGCCACCCTGAAGCATACCCTGTTTTATGGTCTATTTTAGTCTAAATTGGACCAAAATGTACTAAACATCATGCTGTATTGAAGACTTGAAACTAAACACATGTTTACAAAGTTTACTGAGGTAATAAATCAAGTGAGAAGTAGTCATTTTTTCAGAGACTTATAAACAGTCGCACTTCTTTTTGCAACCAGAAGAGTCTCCCCCTGATGGTCAGTAGAGAGAATGCAAGTTTAAGGAACTTCCACATTGGCTTCACGTTTCTGCCTGATTTTGACCAATTTGTTGCTGCTTTAAAAAGGTTCACAATTGAATCGTTCATTTTTTAAGAATCCTTACCAAGTTGCTGGAGTGCAATTCATATTTTAATAGTAAATAACAATGAAGTGAATTTATATCTATGTATTTATTTGTTACATTTTGTTTCATAAAGCAAGGAAAGTAATGTTTGCTTTACACATAAAAAATGATCCAATTAACTTCCACACACTGGGGTTTACACGTTATTGATTATATAGTGTTATCGGAATGGTACTCCGTATCGATGCCCGGATATCCCTATTAGTATTAAGCCATTAAGCCAAGACTCGGTAGTATGGTACGTGTTGGTAGGGCCGGGGAATGACATGAATGAGCATGTGTCATGAGAGGCACAATATGGAAGCAAACCAAAAAGTATTTTGGAGCGTACGCTGGGAAATCAACATTAACTGGAATGAATGGACACCATCCTGGAACACATTATCCTGTTCTCATATTGTGTCCTTGCAGAACACCCAGAACACAAACCACTAGCTTGCACCGGCTAACCCTCACATTCCTGTGAGAATCAGTTGATTTATAATCAGTTAAGGTTGTCAAACAGGATTAAAATAGATATTGTAGTGCGCGCAGGATGAGGGGCTTTCCCTTCCTTTTGACTTTCTCCCATTTCTTTTGCTGATATCGTAGTTTAGCTTTAACATACTTGCAGCGTGTTTGGACTTTCATTTAGTAGGTAAACTGTGTGTCCGTCCCCTCCGGCTGCAACAACAGACAGGCCTTCACAGTGTGATCCACAGGTGGAGACCACCCTCACGGGAGCACATGCACACATACTTCAATAAAGACATGCACAGGCAACAGACATACCTGCACAAAAATCAGAAGCACGTGGACATATGATGATGATGCACATGCATAGACACAAAAACAGGCACAGATGTACTGACGTGCACACATGTTATGCACTAATGTGGACACACACACTGGGGTGAAAGGATTCCTTGTTCTTTTATCACAGTGAGGCCTCCCTGGATTGAGATGACACGGCAAGTTTGCTAATGTCAGAGAGGTTTTCTTCTATTACACACACACACACACATACTCAACCCTGAATGCCAGCAGCTGGCTCACCGAGAAGACCACACACACTCTCTCATACACGTACGCCGCAAACTGAGTCACAATCAAGACTTCTGATCCCTATCGCACACTCGCCCTCAGCGGTGCCATATGGGGAGCAGCGTTGGTGGCTGTGTGTGGGATCAATGGGAACACCGGTGGCAACTGCAGTAAGCTCTGGAGACGCACCATTAACCTTGACAGAGAGAGACAGACAGACAGCACAGGGAGTGATTGAGAGTGAGACAGCTCCAGACAACTTCCGCAGTGTTTCGGTACAGTGGAGGGAGAGTTCTCATACAATCTCTCTAATACATTTCTCATGGATTTAAAAAAAAATAATCTTTTCCTTCTTGTGTTTCATGCTGTAAGGCCTCCTTCACACAATGTGCAGTAATAACTGGGTCATTTCCACTGTGGGAAACAGAAACGAGCCCATACACAACCCATCCATTTTTCCTCCTCCTGTATTTGTTCCTGTCGTCTGTAGCTCCCACTGTCTGCTTCCTCTCTCCCTCCTTTTTCTGGGATCCTGGGGAAAGTCCCAGTCTCTCTCTCTCTCTCTCTCTCTCTCTCCTTGCATTCCTGTACTGAGTAGAAGGCAAGGGGCCCTTCACGCTGCAGGAATTCTGCTGCGTTTGTGTGCGAAAGCAAGAAAATGTTCTGTCCATTTCTAATTGCAGTGTTGAAAGTGGTCTGTGAGAGCTGTGTCACTAAATCTAACAATAGACAGTAAAAGGCAGGAAGCTGCAGATATGTTGGTTTTGCATTGTGTGTGTGTGTGTGTGTGTGTCGTGCTCAATTGCTTCTACAGCTGCAAGCCCCTCACAGGCCCAGTGTAATCAGTACACTTCAGCTGCACAGTTCTCCCACTCAGTGGACTAAAGCCATTTTGCCTTCCTACTCTCCTTACTGATGTCTCAATTTAGAGTTAAAGCAACACACTGAAATACTGTTGTTTACATTATGTTTATTACACATATATTACAGATTAATAACTGAATACGGAAGGCCTAAAACACATTCTTTGGATTCTACAAAAGTAAACGTAAAGTTTTTTTGTACAGACAGTCGATGAGTTAGTTGGGATTGGTAGCATGTATAGTGGTAGTAGTGGTAACAGTAAAGGAGTAGTATTTGTAGTTGTCAAGGAGGGGTAGTGTCTAAAGTAGCAGAAGTAGTACTGTGAGACTACTACAATGAGTTTTAACAGTTGTTGTTGTAGTAGTAGCAGATGTTAAAGTAACTATTAAAAGTCATTTTTTAGTAGTAATAAGTAGCTCTAGTATTACATTTGTTTTCAGTGGGTGGTAGTAGCCTCTGAGCTTTTTTCACCTCTCTTGGACTGAAAAACATTGAATAATGTGGAGTGATTTGTAAAAGTAGAGTATTGGCAGCTTCAGATCCCAAACTATCAGTATGAGCCTTCAAAGAGCGCGAGTCTTGTGAGCTGCAGTCTCTGTGAATCAATGTCCAACCTAAGCCTCAGTTGCTGTTTACACACCCTCACCATAGTATTAACTGCACTGTATTTCTTTTTTGTTTTCATTAGAGGGTTAGACGGCAGCGCCCCAGAGAATCCTCCATTTCTCCTACTTTGCTCACTTCTGCCTATGCTTCAGTGATTGATATTAAATCTGTTCTGTTTGATCAATAATTAAAGGTGCAGTGCCTAGTGTTCCCAGACTAGACTGAGCGTTATGAATTATAGATTGTTATTCCTGCTGGTCTGATCAAAGAATAACAACAACAGCCCTTCGCCGGGTTGGACCACTACCAGTACTGATGCTCTCTACTGACTGGATAACACAGGATTATTATTTCATCTCTCTAATAGTGATCCTTAATCAGGGTTTTTCCCTCCTGGTGTAATGGTCCAAGTTTCTATTCATGTAGAGAGAGAAACCTACAGCGAGTCAGAGAGGGGAGAGGAGTTAAAACGAAGGTCTTCGGCCAAATGGATTCAAACCCCGACGTGTTGATGCCAACGTTGGCCAGCATGTGCAAACGACAAGCTTGTTTTAATTACACTTCACCACCACAAATTGAGTATTGTCACGCTTGGACGGGGTACTTCTGGACTCTGTCAGTGATCAAAGTCAGAACACAGACAGGAAGACAAATGAACACATGCTCATGGTCTTTTCTTTTTTCTCGTTTGAATGCACCCATCCCCGTTGTGTCTCCTAGTTACATTATTTAGTGTCACGACTGCTTTGAGACATCAGTTTAGCTTTTCACAAATACAAGTTTAACAGTTTCACATTTGTTAAAGTTAAAGACTGGAAACGGGACACTGTCCACGGACCGCTATCCAATAGACCTCTGCGCTTCTGCATTTCAGCAGAAATTCATTATTGAAACAGGGCTTTGTTGTCGAAGGGTTGAGCGATTGTTTCCATTTTCATATTTCCAATCGCGGTAACTCAAGATGCCCAATAGGCGGTCCAATTGCGAGGGGGAGGCGGCATGACTCAGCATCTGACGGAGCTTAAAATAATAGAACCGTATTTTTACAATTTTACATTTGTCAAAGAGTGGGAACATTTCCTTTCAAAAATATCTAAACATTAAAAAATAAATAATTAAATAGCATTATCTCCTCTATTGAAACAACGGTGTCTCTGTGCTTGTTGAGAGAATATGCAGCTTTGTGTTACGGTTAACATTAGGCAATTATCGTCTCTTTAACATCATTCCAAACCATATCCATAACTGTGCCGAATATTTCAAAGGTTGGATACTTGCGTGCAATAGTCCATCTTCTACCCCCCCCCCCCTCTCAGTCACTCTCAAACACAAACAGCCAGCGATGCGAACATTCACATGTCCAAGAATTTGAAGGAAAATTCTGTGATAACAGAAATGAATAGCGAAGGAAAGTCCAATTTATATTAAAGGAATCCTTAAATGTGGTTTTAATACCTTATTAACCTGAAACTGTGTGTGCATTGATATTCACTGTGCATATTTTGTAGGGAGGTCGACTTGCTTCCTAGTTCTCTCTCATAATAAAAGTTTTTTGTACATTTTAACACTTGCATTGTTCAACTCACTTTGGCTAAATGATAAAGCTTGTGTTTTTATTCCTCTGCTGTACAGCATTGTGTACTGAATTCTCTAAGGACAGTTGTGTCATATATGCTTCTTCACTGTAACACTCTCCTACAGACAATCTAGTAGCAATGCTACCAAAAATGTTGCCTAAAGACGGCTTTTACTTTCTCAGTCCACTATCAAAACGTCTGGCACAAAACCCTTTAAAACCCAAAAGGTATAATTCTTACACTTAGGCTTTTGAATGGTTTAAACAAACAAGATACAGCGTGTTACTGGACAGAGCCAAGCTAGCCGTTTCCTCCTGTTTTCAGTCCTTATGCTAAGCTAAGTGGCGGCCGGCTGTAGCTTCATATTTAACAGACAATTATGAGAGTGGTATCAATCTTCTCGGCTCACTCTTGGTAGGACAGCGAATTAGCATATTTCCGGAAATACTTTCATAGAAGTTAGTATTTTCACCTACAGGTGTGTGTAAAGTGAGCTTGTTTTATAGCGATGTAAAGTAATTTCCCTTCACAGAAAAAAACTTGCAAATAAGCAGAAGGGAAAAACAGGCCTTGGCAACCTCCGTGTGACACCATTGTTTGACACTTGAGTAGCATTGTGTGTGTGTGTGTGTGTGTGTGTGTGTGTGTGTAAAACTCAGACAGAAGCAGTCAAAACAGGAAAAACCCCACCAGCCAGCTGCCCCTGTCTGTCAACCTCACTCACCTCTGGCTGAGGTTAATCGGATGTGTGTGTGTGTGTGTATGCATATATGTGCTGCAGTACACGTGTGTGTGTGCGCCATTAACACCTGGCTGTCTCTGTCTTGTCCAGTCATTAATAGAGTGGCTGAATGGGGTTGAAGCTATCTGTAGTGAGAGGGACATTGTGTTAGAGACAATGATTACACTGTGGGAAACTGGACTCTCTTTTCAGGGCCCATTCATTCACACAGGAAACGCAGAAATATACAGAAATCCACACACTTTAACACACACATCCAGCCATTACACATGTTTCCTTTGTTCACACACTGTACCAGAAATGAGTTTATTTGATAATAGGCATGCAGAGCAATGGGATGTATCACTGCCTAATGTGACTAATTTAATTAAGTTAATTCTGAATTCAGCGCTTGTATATTTATATCCACACTGCCTTTCGGCACAATTTCATTTTCATGTGGCAGCCCTCCAGATCTGATGCTTTGTTTTCAACTTTTGCCAAAACCTCCAAACCACCTTCCTCCTTTCTCATTCTAATTTTCACTCCCTCTCTCCTTGGTTACACCCACACTCACACACACACACACACACACGTACACACACATGCATGCACAGAGACCCATGCTGAGCCTCGGCTGTGGTAATTAGATACAGTCTGTCTAACTGTCAGACATCAACTGGTACTAGACACCAGACTCCAACCTCATTGGCTAATCCGCCAGACGCTGCTACGCATTCCGATTGGCTGTTGCCTCCTCCGCTGCTCTGACTCTGACCCAGTAAACTCGCGTATGAACCAAATCCCCATATTTCCATTGGTTGTCTCCGAGACACATGACTGGTGCTCACAGACGCTCTCCGGCTCCGCAGGTCCCAGCGGAGGATACAGTTATCCTCCTTGCAGAGAGAAACAACACCATTCATCAACTCCTTCTCTCTCTGTGTCCCTCCGTCATCTATCTCTCTCCCTGTATTTAGGCTGTTGCTGTGTTGTTTTGTTTCTGTCTTTGTCCCTCTGAAGGTTTTGAATCCACTCCAAGTCCTCTGGATGCCCGGGTCAAACTGAATTACCTCCTCTCAGACTATTTAACAGCTGAAGTTGACTCTATCAGATCCAGGCTGGCGTGAAATAATCCCAGGGGAAGTCATTTATCTAGATTGGTTCCCTTATACGGTCTCCTTTTTTGACTGGGAGCACTTATTATTTTTACTTCCTTTTCCACCCACATTAGACTCCCACACCCCCGTCAGTCGACGGCCACTGAGCAGGATAGGACCGGTCACGGAGCCATAAATATTTATCCGGCTCACTCATCTGGGTCTTACTGCTCAGCGACAGTGTGATGATGCAGGATTGGTTTCACACAACAGGTTTGTGTTGTCATATCCTGTCGCTGACGGTAGTGGACAAACGCACTGCTGCTCCCAAAGGTTCCAAGCCAGGAAGGGTGTTTGAATTTATCCTTTATTTAAGCCTGACCTTTTCCTATTACCCATGGTATTGTGACACATCACCCTGTACGGGAGTCGTTCACTGGTTGTAAAGGCTGACTTGTAATTAAAAAGTCCTTGACTAAAAAGAAGAAATTCATATTTATGTATATCTTCTTGTCATGATTGCTTCCAAAACATAACTGTTCTCCAGGATGAATTACGAGTCTTACTATGGCGAAGGTTCAACCCCTCTACTCTGCCTCAAATGGCTCACCCTTACATTTTAACCCTAATCAATCTTACTCCACATCCCTAGATTTAACCAATACAACCAACAAAGGCAAGTAGCCTTTGTTGCCAATCAGAGGCAGAATAGAGTGGGTCACGCCTTCGCCATAGCAAGATTCATAATTAAACCTCCAAGAGGGGTGAATTTATGGGACACTGACAATATTAGTACTTGTCGGGCACAAAAAATATAATTTGAATTCCATCAGCCAAAAGTTAATCAGCTGTGGGGTCTACGCTGTTAGCTGCTACTTAGCTCCAGCTGTTTTTGAGAACTCACCAGGTTACTCCAGCCCGTTCTGGTTCCCAGGGCGTCACGTACCGTCACTTTGTTGCGCCCCTCTGCGTTTGATCCCGACGCACAACGCACCCTTTGGCATCTCCACGAAACATACCGTGTTTTTAAGTAACTGAATTGTAAACCCACCCGCGCCATTATTAAACGCTCAGAGAAAATGCTTCGGGAGTGTGACGACGTAGCATAAAGACAGACAAAACTCACATCGGCTTGGATGGAAAAAAACACAGGAATTTCAACTTTGAGGCCGGTGTTATTTCGACGTTACGTTAGGGATGTTTGGATGTGTTATGTTAGGTTGTTTCACAATGAAAGTTAACAGTTTAAAAAAAATAAAAATACTATCCTCTCTTGAAAAATATGTACAATAGCTGCAATATCTCTGTAGTTTATGTCCTCACACAAAAAGTGTGGTGAAGATATATTTTGGTTCAGTTCTAAGATGAGGTGATTTAGACACTGGAAGATAATTCTAGTTTTCCTGAGCAGCTGTTTGAAAAACTGTAATATTACCTCATCATAGGCCATGTACCCTCACTAAATAAAGTAAAAAAAGAGAGATGTATTACTTCCCTGCAGATGTATGCTAGTGTACTCTGTGATGTATGAGGGTCAATGGACTTCACGTCACCCTCATAGTCCTGCCAACGATCAGAGCATATTTGATCAGCAAATCCCATTAACGCGTACGGAGCACAATGCATCATGGTACGCAAAGCTTTACCGCACACGGAAGATCACAGATAGAAAGCCATTCAGCATTCTGGATCAACATGTTCACATGTTTGATCAGGCTTTGTGTGTGCGCTCATATGAAGTGTCACTGTCCATGTACTCGCACTCAATTATCTCCTCTCAATAGGCCCTGACTTCAACTGTGGAGCCAGCAGACTAGTGGTGTGTGTAATCCAGAGCGCCTGGGCATTAAGGCTGGTCAGTCAGGCTTGTGCACACATTTGATAACATGGCAAATAGTCAGATCAAAGTTTTTTCAAGTACATTTATATAACGGGGATTACTTAGTCGTGTGTTGTTTTGTGTTATTTTTTAGCAATGTCACGTTCCTGCACATTCACACTCGGCAGCTTCCTGGTGCATTTCATTTCTGGCCACTGAACAGCTCACATGCTGAGATTGGGGGCTTACGTGCCTTGCTCAAGGACACACTCACAAGGGTGTGGTGGGAGAACGGAGAAAGGTTCCTTATTAACTTCCCCTTCCTGACAAGATTTTCCCAGCTGGTCTGTAATTTGAAACGGCAGCTGATCACAATGTCAAAACCACTTGCGGTGGCATCAAACCTTTGAACTGAAACTACAATTCATTTTTTGCTAAGAAATTAACATATCCTCTGTGTTTGTGTTGATTAAGGATCCTTTTTTTTTAATCTGCATTAGTAAAGACAATCATTTCCAAAATATAATTTCACATAATGTTTATGTCATCTTTCAGTTTAAGTTATAATTTAAAAGATGTTTTAAGTGAAGCTCTAACATGTCAACACGGATATGATAAGATACAGGGTAAGAGCAGTTCACCGTGCCTGTCTAAAGACTTGCGTGACAACTCCAGGCTCATGAATATCCTGGAGAAATTCCTTCAACTATGTGAGCCCGATTTCATGCTTTTAGCTTTTACACCCAAATAAGCTGCAAATTCCTTGAGGAGCATGAGTCACATACATGAATGTGGCAACAACAAGCATGTCATCCAATCCCCCTCTGGGCCAATCAGCAGCCAATATGTCACCTTGATTTGACCTAGTTGTATTGGGTCCTTTTGGGCCAATTAGGACGTAGAAGAAACTCCTTGATTGTCGTGTTGAAATGCATCAGGGTCCACGTTTCAGATATCATATGACAGATGGATGAAAAAGCGAGTGAAGGGAAAAGACAAACACTGTAGGAAATGATTCACTGCCTTAGCCCCACATAGTTTAATTTGTCAGGAACGCTATCACACTTGTGTTTATCAGTGTAGGTATTCTCCAATTGGAATCGCTTGGAAAGTATTAACCCTTATCAGTGGTGTAACCTTACCGATAAAGGAGTCATTTCTATCTGACGGATGCACTGACAGTTTAATACCACGCCTTTAAAAGATAGTAAAGGATATTTCAAAATTTGAATTTTGAGCTACTGATTTCCGTCCAGTGAAGCAGTTTGAGGCGTGCACATGATTGTATTTAGAGGGTAGCGATGGAGGAAGTGTTGAGTGTCTGTAACTTGGGGTCATAGACAAGCTTAACTCATCTTCACTGTCAAACAAGGCAACAGTCACTGAGTTTATCCATTTATTTGGATAAATTAGATATTAATAATGAACTTTTTTTCCTGTTTGTGATTGGGGATATACAGTATACGTGTTGTTAATGGTTACTCCAGTAAACGCAGACTGTTATTCTTCAAATTTCCCTATAAAATATTTGCAAAATCTATCTCACAGTCACATGTGAATAAGAATGCTATTTATCTGGTGAATAGCAGTCAATGAAGCTGTTTCAATTATCTAACAACAACCATAACTGTATATAATCAGTCGGCGTAGTCACCGTGAATGCACCCATTGGTTTGTAGACTTTGGTTTTTAAATCTCGAGTTTGTCAATTTGGCCATCGCCATCTTGCTTTTTAGCTAAATTAGCATTTTAAATATTTTTTTTTCGGGCATAGGTTTTGTCGGGTGCACTACTGGATGTTATGCTGATGTCGCGTCTGCAATCTGAGTGTGTGTGTGTTTTTGTGGCTGCCGTGCCTTAAAGTGTAATTTTTAATGTTACTGGGCATGTTGGTGTTGCCTTTTCTCAAAACGCTTGATTAATGATTGTGTCCGTCAGCTGTTTGTGTGTGTGAATATGAGGCCGGCGTGCCACTGTGGTGCATTCAGGCACATGTAGTTGTATTTGCCTATTTGGGTCAAAATATGAGTTTCCAAACGTATTATGGAGCCTACGATTGGCCTTGGACGGGCCCACCTGATTTTCTCTGTGCCCACCAACACCGAGGTTTCTGGCTATGCTGCTGTTTTACATCAGCTCTGTTTCACTTTCACTTTGGTCTTTTGCGACAGTAAGTCGGGTTCTTTTTTCAATTGAATATTACAAGAGCACTCACATCCTGAACTTTGCCCGTTGCGCTTTTTGTTTGCTTGTAACTTTTTCTGGAAAGCTTATTCTACAGCTTTGCACATTTTACCTCCGGATGAGAGCATCAGCTATACTCGAATACAAACAAAAAAGGAATACATAAAAAAAACTGCCTCAATGCTTTCCATTGGTGTGATCCAGAACATAAGCTGTTTTTCAAATTTTGTTCGAAGCTGAAGCACACATCCACAACTCCTCACTGACACCTTGGGGTTAATCTAAAGAAAGAGATGGTTTAGACTCACGCACACATGCGCACAAAGAGAGAGCAGATTAGGCCATTAGAGATTAGAGAGAATCAGCAGTATTATAAAGCTGATTCAGGATTTTCTTTTTTTTTTTTCAGACTAAAAGAGGGAATGGGCTAATCTCTGCCCGGACACCTACAATATGTCTGTCAGTTGAGGATTTACACCTATAGGGCTGTCTGGGCATGTGCTCTGTAAGGAGAGGTGCGTGTGTGTGTGTGTGTGTGTGTGTGTGTATGTCGGTCAGTTTTAGGGATTGACTGCCAGCATCTTGCTGGAAGCATGACCATTTCTTTACCAGCAACTGGGCTGATGATTAAGGGACACATGTGCTCATTAACTTCCCTCCATTGTCCATCCAGTAAAATTAACCACAAGCAGAGAGCAGGAAGTCAGTGGGGGTATTTATTGACTGAATGATTAATCCTCTGTGTGTGTGTGTCCACTTCTTTCTTTTACTTCATTTTTTATTATTTTTCTTTTCTCTCACTGACCTCTCCTTTGTATTTATTCCCTTTCCTTGCCTTCCTATTTCCTTTCCTCTCTCCTTTCCTCTTTTCTCCTGCACGTGATCCTGTGTCCTAATCCACAAATACTGTTCCTCTTGTCTCGTTCCCTCTCCTTTTCTCCTCCCCTCTCATCGCCTTTCCTATCATTTCCTTTCCCTTTTCTTTTCTCCTTCTCCGTCCTTTTCTTTTTCCTCTCTTCTCTCCTCCTTTCTATTCATTCCCTTTGCTTCTTCCGTTTGCTCGTCTCCATCCCTATCCTTCCTCGCCCTGCTGTCCTTTCATTTCCTTACTTCCCTGTCACCTCCTACTGTTCATATTATTTTCTTTCTTCCCCTCTGCTACACTTTCTTCTTCTTTCCCTGTCCTTCCCTGCCTTCTTCTTTCCTTTATGTTGCTTCCCCATCCTTTTCTCTCTCTCTAATTTCTGTTCATTTTGTCCTTTTTATCCTCCCCTCTCATTTCCTCTCCACTCTTTTCATTTCCTACTCTCTTCTCTCCTTCCTGTAATAGCTCACGGAGGCATGCCTAAGTCCCGGCCACCCTCATTAACCTTATCATTATGCTGACCCCCACCTGGAGTGCGCTGCCCTCGCACTGCTGTGGCTTTGAGGAGTTGTGTCAATACATACACACTCAGCCATTAAGCTGGAAAAGCGAGAGCTGGGAGGGAGAGCCGGTGGATGCACAGTAAATTTATATAACCGCTGAGGCAGCGAGGGAGGAGAGTGTGGCAGAGAGAGGAGTGAATGATACATCCAGGTTCATCTGAACTTTCCATGTACTCCTTTCCTTTTGATGTGCCTTGAGTGTGTGCATTATGAAAGCCGGTGGTGATTAGGCCGCCTATGTCTCCGCGATATGAATGAGACCCCGGGGGAACAAAGATGTCTAGACTTATTCAGAGAGGAAGCTTTATTATCTGCTGTACAGCAACTATACTGTATGAAGAGGCTCATATTCACTTATCCAACTGCTGCAGTGGCCTTACGCAACAATCCAATATGAGAGTCAAATCCCAATCAAGTAATCGCTCAAGAGAGTGAATGAGGGCAGAGTGAATAGAGAGGGAGAGATAATGGTTCTTTATATGGCCTACGCATTATCAGCTATTAGTGTAATTCTTATAAACAAAGGAAGAAGCATACAGGTTTTTATATATATATATATATTTATTTATGTATTTATTTTTATTATATTCAAATAAACTTAATTTCCTCACCACTTACACATTCATAGAGCAGGTCGTCTGCTAATTGTAACATCTATCCCCGGCTCCTCAAGGCGAACTCAAAATTCCAAAAAGGAATGTACTTACGCCATGGCCTCTTTCTGTGTGTGTGTGTGTGTGTGTGTGTGTGTGTGTGTGTGTGTGTGTGTGTGTGTGTGTGTGTGTGTGTGTGTGTGTGTGTGTGGGAATGCACGGAGGCATGCGCGTATGTGGTTGCTGCTATTGCAAATGTGTTCAAGGATTATTGTATTGTTGTATCAGAACATCAGAAAGGATTGCATGGCTGGACTCGAATATATCATCCAATGCATCTTGTTGAATGTCAAATATCCCCAAATCTAAGTTTGTTTTGCCACTGTAGAGTCAGGCCTGCTAGTTGTTGTCTTTTTACACTCAGCAGTGATGATATGTTAGATAACAGAACAACACTTCCTCTACTAGACCTACTGGTATGTATGAGGGCATTGGTGGCAACAGGCTGTGATTGCGCATAGAAATGCATTTGTTTTTCCTCATACTTGCAGTGAGCGGCTATTTAAAGAAGTGTTGCTTTTATCGTAATGACATGTGAGAGATCTCACTGGGCTTCACACATCATGGTGATAAGGGGGGGGGGGGGGGGGCGAAACTGAATCACACCAGTTCCTCATCTCCATCAAGGTGAGAACTTGTCGTCATTGAGCTAAATCACTCAATGAGTAAGGAGCAAATGAATCCGTGGATTTCTGAATGACCACTCTGTTCTCGCATTACCTTTGTTTCTCTGTATATTTAACTTCTTTCCTTTTCCCTCTGACCCTCTCAGCCCACAAAGATCATTCAAGTCAGGTTTTGACAATTGAACCGAGGGACGGATATCAGCGTAACATGTATGTACTGTGGATAACATGTAAATGAATCCATAATATATTCAGATTGGCTCTTTGTCTCTGTGTTTGGAGCTCATATAGGTGATTCTTGCCCGAGGCATAACAATCATTCAACATGTTAATGGGTCGCACACAGAGCTCGTTAGCTATGCACAGCCCTCATTAACATACAAATTCAATTAACTTTCACTGCAAGAAAAAAAAAAAAAAAAAGAAGAGTAGGAAAGAAAACAAATCTTTTGTGTGATGTCAACTCTTCCTGCCTTTTTATCTTCATCTTAGTCACAGTGAGTGGAGGAGAATGCCGACGTTGCGGTGACTTTCTCTGTTTTGGGCTCGTTGATGAATGCTTCATGGTTCTTCTGCAAGGTGATACAGTTCAGAGCGCAACCAGACACCCCTACGCAGGGTGAATGAGAATCTTTTTCCCTCGCACTTTATATGAAGGACACTGTCAGGTATTTGTCCTCTGCCATTAGCTGTCTGTGGAGGCTGCATGGCAGCTGGTTGAGAGGGCCATTGCGGGGAGACAGCGTAGGTTCCTAACTGTGGCAGAGTTAAACAGTCCTCACTATGTTGATTGAAAGCCAATTTTCAAAGTGGTGTGTAGTCAGAATGTTCAATAGCTGTGGCCCAGCAGGCACACCCTTCATCTTCCATCGTGTATTCTATGGGCAATGCTCTTATCATGGGAATTGGTAATTAGTGGCATGCATTGTGTCAGAGGACAGAGCACTGAATACCAACGACATTAAAGGGCTGATGAGATAAGAGGAGTATGTGCTTGTGTGTTTGCGCTCGCGGCTGCGTGTGTGTGTGTGTGTGTGTGTGTGTGTGCGTGTGTGTGTGTGTTTCCCGCTCCCGCGCTCACATTCATGCTCCGGGGACGATGGTTAGGTGCCTCGGCCACGGCAATGCATGACTTCAATTTACATGTTTGCATATTTGACAATTAACCAAATTGATTTCCTGCGTCTGTTGAGCGGCAGCATCGGATGTCTGTTTTCCCAAGGATTTTCAAAACCGCGTCCATCCCCATATCAAACAGGTCCAATAATGGCAGTGTCTCATTTGCATACCATTAATTAGACATTCATATTAAATGGATAATTAGCATATAAAGCGTTCTGTGTTTTGTCAGGGAGAAAGCTATAGCAGCAATAACTTTTCCTTTCATATTACTAGATTTTGCTATCTATGCAAATGTGAGTAGTTTGTGTTGGTTTTAATCAGTTAGCGAGTGTTTGTGAGCATAAAGGAGACTCTGGGAGAGATGTTCAGCCTACCTTTTCACAGCAGCGGCTGAGAAGAAAAGCTGTCTTGCAGGCATGGTGAAGGAGAGAGATAGAGAAGCGCACTAATGATTATGTTTTTGTTTTTTTTCGCCACAGAAAGAAAAAGAGACTAATGATGCTTTTTTTTGTTTGTAGTTGACATTTTCTTTGAAGAATGATAATGAAGCTCCTCAGAGAGGTGCAACCACCAGCCAAACCTATCCAAGCAGTCCTCTTATTACTGTATGTATTAATAAGAGGACTGCTGTTGTTAGTGTCACCCAGGAATGTAGTGCAGGATGAACCCACCTGGACCCACATGGACCACTTCTTAGTGTGCAAAAGTTTTTTACATGATAATTGAGTCATCGAGGCCAAAGCGAATATAAATGAGTGTTGATTTCTTTATTTCATCGTTTTGCTTTCCCTTTTTCTTCCTACAAAATTAACAAAATATTTGCTTCTAGAAAATTGGTGTAGTGACTACTCGCAGGGCTGTAGCTGAACACACTGTGACTGAACGCACTGAGCTGCCCAGATTAAAAGTGACACATGAAAAACATATATTTATACCATCAACTACTGTCTAATGAATGGATGTAAACCTTAACTCTGTCATAAAATCGGATGGGGACACACAAATACATAAGTTAGGATAGTTTCCTCCAAATTGGACTCTACGGCTCTCCGCTTGCTGCTGGTTAATGTCACAGATTGTTTTGGGGCGAAGTTCACCAAAGTTTAAATCCGATTTACTTTGGCCCGCGACCAAGTCCACCAGTTGCAGCGATTCCTTTGGAATCGATTGATTCCATTTTAAATGCTGCTGTGACCAGGCGTTATGGATGATCACAGTCCTGATGATGGAGGTCAGAGATCATTCTTTTTTATGTACCACTACGTCGCTGCTATCAACTGTGCAGCCAAGAGTGCTGCTGCAGGGGGAAAAAAAAGCAATGGATAGCGAACAAAAAAAAAAAAAGTGCAGTATAAATAAAGAAAGACAGAGAGAAAGAGGTGGGAGGGATGGGAACGGAAAGAAGGATGAGGTAAGCCCTGTGGGAGAGGTCTGCGCCGACGTGCTAAACCCCTCCAACCTCCTCCTCCTCCTCCTCACTTCTTTCCTCCATCACCTCTCTTTCCAGGGCGAGATGACGAGAGGAGAGATTAAATAAGAGGAGCGAACATGAAGAGGGAAGGAGTGACGTCAACGGTGACATCAGGTGGAAGAGAGGTCAGAGGTTGAGCAGATGATACTTTGTCTTTCGCAGAAAAAGGGCAAGAGTCGGCGTCATTGGAATTTATCGGTGTCGAAGACCTGAGAGGCAAAGACGCTCTGCTTTGTTTAGTTTGACCTGTGCTTGTGGGTGTCCTCTGGGCATTCTGCCGGGTGCCTCCCAAGGGGTGAGGCAATTTTAGGTGAACTTTAGCCTCCCTCCGCCCTCCCGTTACTCCCCTTTGCTCAAACTGAGCTTAAACACTCTCGGGCCGGCTTGTGTCCCACGGCATATGTGTTTTTTGGGATGGAGTCGGCCCGTCTGTAAACTGTGTCTGACCCCGTGTATCTGGAGGGCTACACACACACACACACACACACACACACACACACACACACACACACATATGAGTGCTCCCATAGTGGGGTACACACTGCTTAAAGCATGATGTGATGACTTGCTTCTCAGTTAAAGGCCTCTTTGATTTGGGGGGGGGGGGGGGGTTGAGCTTCCCATCATCTCATGCCAGGCTAGCAGAGGGAAATTGATTGTAAAAAAGGGCGAGCGTACAATAGCAACTCACACTGCCTAAGCTTTTGATCCACTTCACAACTGGCAATGAATCTACTCCACCGAATATATGCTAGACTTTGTTCTGCATTTACAAGAAAACATCATTTTTTTTTCCTGTCTACAAACAAAAAAACTATGCAATTAAGGTGATTGATTTACCAGGTACGGCAAGACTCGTTATCAAAAAACCCGAATGTTTGAATAAGTGCGACAGTAGTTTACTTTTCAATATTTTATGTTTGGATTGCACTGTTTTGAGAATAACATACAGTGCGATAGTTTTTGGTGTATTGGCTCGTGCTAATCACTGTGTTTGTTAATAGTCTCCTTAGAGGAAGGCGCATTTCCTCCCAGTCCCTAATGTAATAAAAGGCTTTTAGCAACTCCTTTAAATGCATCAGGACTGTGCTTTTCCCCATTTCCTTTGTATCTCATTAATTTCCATATTTAATTAGCTTGGCTCATTAAACGCCATGCACGCAGGAATGTATGCAGGAATAATTGCATGCAATGTTATAGACACAAATTATCCATAATGTTCTTGTGCGAGTTGTGACAGCACATGTAGGCCTTGTTGATTAGTCCACTCTAATGGACATGGCACTTGATTTGTTAGTGTATCGTTGTGCATGTGCGCTGTGTGTACCCTTGGGTGCTCAAGTGTGTGCGTGTGTGTGCATGTGAATATGGTATTTGTGCATATATGTATCGTGTGTGTGAAAATCTGTCAACTCTAAACCATGTTAAAGAGTGAAATTACACATCAGCTCTAGTAAAAGCATGGCTGACAACCTGTAATCACGGTCATGAGAGAAAACAAATCATCGTACCATGTGGGCAGACACACACACACACACACACACACACACACGCTCCTGGTCAGGACCAAAAGATTGGGCTTCGAGAGACAACAGAAAAAATCTAAATAAAATTGTGTATCCTTCTGCGTTTCCTGTCTTTGAGTCCGTTTGCCAGAAGCAAAGCTAATACGCTCTGCTAAGTAAGGAGAATGATGAACGAGAGCAACCTTTGTCTCAATTGTCTCACCGGTCTCTGTGCTGCAGTCTGCTGTTAATGCATCATAGGAAATGAATGAGGGATTCTTCTGAGGTACACTATCCCCCACTCAGATATATATATATTTATATGAGACATTCTCTCGCACATTTGAATAGACCTATAGGTGGTTTTTAATCATGTAGCATGGTGAGACACACATGAATAACTCTGACATTTACAATTAGCTGTTGTCAGCAGTCAAAAGGCAGTAGTGCAATTTACTAGGTACACATTACTGTCGTAAATGGAAGTGACAACACTTTGATATGTTGTTTGAAAGTGGCGTGATAGCGAATTGTATTTGACCCCGTTTAAGTGGGCTCGCTCTTGATAGGTGAACACCCCTTTATTCAAAAGAGATAATTGGTTTTGTAAAATGTTGTTTACGCGCGGCCTCTGAAACGTTTTGGGAGAGAAAGTAGCGGGCGTTGATTAACCTTGTCAGAGTTCCAGACATCTCACGACCACGCAGCTCTTACATTCAACGCGCTCTCCTGCATCAAATGTCGCTCTTTTTTTTTCTCTCCATCCCCTGCATGCCAAGGCTAAGTGTTAAATTAATGTTTTTTCTTTATCATCATCTTTGACAGATGTATTCAGAGTGGAGACACTGTTCTGTGAAGCGGGGTTGTAGAAGGATAGAGGGTTAGTTTCCGAACCAGAACTTCTGAGGCAGTGATAGTTTATGACTCAGGAGGTTGAGTTAGGAAGGGGGGAGGGTAGTAGTTTGGGGTTGCAGGGGGGGGGGGGGGTCGGGCTCTCTGGTCTCTTTGGTCTCCTTGCTGTGGTTTCCCCACATTTGGCTGGCAGACAAGTGTATTGTGCATGAGTCCTCTCTGATGTGGCGCTGCGATGATGAGTAAGCACACATATGATGGAGTGGGTATGTGTGTGGTATCCAGAGCTCTGCCTGACACATGGCCATGAGGAGATTGAGAGGCGGGATCCATGAGGGACTTTGAGATATATGTTACGCAGCGTTTCACAGGCCAAACTTTTTCCCTCTGTCTAATTAGAGGACTAGCTGCGGGTTCTAGTTATGTAACCTCTAAAGACTTCCTGGTGAATAAGCGATACGTTCAACATGACACATCTGGGAAAATTATTCATAGATTAGGTTCCAGTTCAAGGATATAGTGGAGGATGAACTTGCGTAAACTTTTCTAAGGTTTTCCATTCTTTCTATCTGCATTCGATTAAGGACAGACTGTCATGCTGTATATCACTGGTTGTAGCCTGAAACCTTTGTCACAGGTTCCATAAGTCTTTGAACTGTGGGAACCAAAGAGTGATGTTCTCTTCTGAGATCGTTTCATTTTAAGTATCGCACTTTCAAAAAGATTAAAAAACAGATAAAAAAATAACCATCAAAATTCAAACCGCAGAGGTTGCGATATCGTAATATTTCAATCCCTAATATGAGTCAAGTGAGCTTCACCTCACTGCTTCCCAAGTGCTCACTAGAAGCCACCATCGACACCACTCTGCTGAAGGCCTCGGCTGTATTCCTGGGCCAGCTGGAGGGAAGGGAGGCACGGGAGAACCAGAACCAAGTGTTTTCTTTTAAGGGGATCTGGTGCACTGAAACACCACAGGGGCCGTTAAAGTCAACACGAAATGAAAGTCTGTCATTGTAACTGAAAAATAATAAAAAAAATAACTTCAACCTTGAATTTCATTCATGATTTCATCTCTAGAGCCTTCATCTAAAGCAAATGACATACTGCATTCAAATGAGATTACTCAACAACTGCTGAACGTAAACACATGAGCACGAACAAGCGCAAAGTAAAGCTGAGACTGTTGGAATGTGTTAAATTTAGCAGGTATTTAGACATAAACCATTCAAGTATATGTGTATAAAAAGTAAAGTATGAAAAAATTTAAATTTTGATCAGATGATGGCTCTACATGAAAAGTCGGGGATTACAAAAGTTCATTTAAATTCATCCTGAAGAAGACATGAATGTGTGGACCAAAATGCAGATTAATCCATATAATAGTTATTCAGACATTTCACTCTGAACCACAAATGTCAACCTGCTGGTGGCGCTAGAGTAAAAGTCAAGGGCTCACCAAAGTCATTTATCCTCTGGGAACCATGAACGTCGGTCACATAAATCCATCCAATAGTTGTTGAGGTTTGGTTTTTGAACAATATTTGCGACCTTGCCATCCCAAGAACCACGTTGCCTACCAGTGTGACAGAAAGTTTAGTTTTTAGCAGAATCGATCATCTCCCTTCTAACGATGCTTTAAGATTCTAGGCCCAGCCCAATGCACATCTTGTGAATCTCAGTCGTCTCAGCCCTGGGACATTTCACTGTAACACCTCACACTATCTAAAGCTGACTGTAATGTTCTAACTTAAAGTATCGCGCTGTGCCCGCGACCCCCACCCACCTGGCACACCCAGGAGATTAAACCAACCTGAGGGTTGATTGCACACGCTGTTGGGTCTGGCTCAGATGGCATGTTTGTTCAGTCAGAGGTTTGGAGTAGCTTTGATTGAGGCGAAGCGTTTGAGTAGGTTCAGGCTATGTGTCACCGAGGTGGGCCTATGTTCATCATCATCAGCTCATAATGACGCCAGTACCGCCACTGTTATCACAACCTCTCTCTGTGGGTGGTTTTCTGCTGCGTGTGTGTGTGTGTGTGTGTTCTTTTAGAAGTGGGATTCAATAGTGCTACTGCCCTTGATCCTTCTCACTCTGTTGTACCTCTCTCTCTCTTGCTCTCTTCCTCTGCCTTTTTCCCGTGTCAACGAACTCCCACAGAACTCCCAAGCAGCTCAGGTTCAGAGGAAGTCCTTCCTGGGATTAATACACACACACACACACACAAAGGCACAGGCGCATACAAAAACTTCCCCGTCAGATTTATCCCCCTCTCATTCGTCCTCCCACAGACATCCTGTTTGTCTCCTGCAGCTCCTCTGCTCCCTCAGATGAACATAAGCCAGCGAGGCACGGAGTAAACAGAAGAGCAGTTTGGCGGCACGGAAGCACAAAGAACTCCTACAAACAATTGCAATTCCCGTCAGTCTGGTCTCCAGCTCACATTTTTCATCCTTCGTCACCTGGCTCTGTTTTTGTTGTTTTTCTTTCTATATTTAAAACGTGTCGATGCTGCGGATCCAAATACAGTGACAATCAGTTTTAACCAGGATCTGGGACCTCGCCAATCATATTACTGCCACGTCTTTTGAGGAGCGCTTCTGGAATGAGAGAAACCTTGTTGAATTTTTCTATAATCAGTTTCCATTATCGCTCGCCGCGGCGGTAGGCATCAGCTCTCCGTCCTGTCTTCTCATCCGTAGAGCAGTCTATCCAATCCATTTTACCCATCTGCCAATCTCCATCAGTTCGATCTTGGTTTGTCCCCTCTTCCCTCTCCTCTCTGTCTCCCTTCACTCTATCCGTGGCTAATCCATTACATCTTCTAATGACTGTTGTTTCGCTCTATAAAGAGAAGTGTGGGCATTTTTGATGCCATATGTGTGTGTATGTGTTCGTAACCATCACCTCCCCATCTCCACGAAGCCCTATCTCCCATGTACTGTAGCCTCACGAAGACATTTCAGCTATGTGAAGGTTTTAAATGCCAGAAATCAAATTATTTCAGACAGAACGATACTCTCTGGTCACTGTTTCAATAAAGACTCACTAGTTATTCTCATTTTGTAGTTTTTATCTGAACGAAAGGACATTTCTCTGTGTAGGATCTCTTCCCACATTGATTATTTTCAGCTTCTCTGCTACTCCTGCCTTAGTCATAGCATATATTTTAGTCTCCTCTCCACATTTTCTTTTTTAATTTGAAATATCACATTTTTCTAGCTGGTATTTCTAACCATAGGATAGTATTTATGTGTCGAGTCCTCTGCAGCGGGTGCAGTTTAGTTATGTGTCCCTCACGACAGCACATTTAGGACCTTGAAAAAGTAAATATCTTTATTCCCTGGCTTGTTCCAGTCAGTCCCCGCTGGCTCAGCCAAGCAATACTGAGAAAAGTATTCACTTTGGGTTGGTACATAAATCAGTGTCTTTTTCAGTTATTTTCAGCATGGCACGGTGCAGTAGGCTGAGTGTTTACTATATCGGGTCAGGCTTTCAGTATTACTCATTACATATCAGTCATTCATTCTGAGGTGATTCATGAATGTAAAGTGTGTTACTAGTGACAAGCAGCAAGCAGAAAAGACACAACATGCAAATACTACTGTGAGAGCCCAAACCCCAGGAAGAACGTCAGGCTTTGAAGCAAGTTTTCGTTGTGGCCAAACCGTGGAATTACGACTTCCGGGTCCTCACGAGGCAAAAATAACCCGATTCACCATAAACTTACATTGGGAGAGGGATGTCTATAAATCAGAAGATGATTATTTTCAGGTAAATCAACTTCCCATTACAAACACTTGAATAGCCCTTAGGTTCCCAAACCTCCTAATAGTTGTAAAATGCACTTATAGCCGAATCCGCATTTATTTTACTTCCTCCATTCATGTGAATGAGCCCGAGAACGAGGCTGGACCAATGGATGGGAGGCGGGGTAAAGGAAACGCCAGACTGCTTGCTCTATGGGCCCATGGATGCGGAAGCAGTGTGGAAGATCTGGGTGATTTTATTCTTGGCAGTCGAGCCATTTTGGCTTCATGCACCACTGTGCAACCTTCATAGGAATAAATGGGGCCCGTCCTCCAACACTGTATCCAGTTCTCCAGTTCGCCTCTGTGCCAACCGTCCACTAAATGCACATAGACAGTATTGATTAACCCCGTTCCCCCTTTATATTAACCTAGCTGACCCTCAAAATGTCATGTAATGCTACCGGGTTAGTTAAATTGAAATGCATTACTTAAAAAACAAAAATCAGGAATGCATTACTGCGGCTTACGAATATGCACCATTCGGAGCCGACAGGGTTGATGACGAATGAATCACTATAAACGCATTCTGCATTCATATGACCTGGTTTCTCTTTGTTGCCCAAGTAGTATTAACCAATGACGTGTGAGCAGGCTTTGGTTGAATGCAGGTAAACAGTCTGCTTGGAGAGCAAACAAGGCGGAATGCATCGGCCCAAATGCAATCTGGGAACCCGCCATCTATCGTCTGACGTTGTTACAGATTTTCATTGGTTTAAAATTTGCTTGTAAGCTGGCTACTTGTGAAACAATAATTTCGAACACGTAATCTCTAAACTCCAACACAAAGTGTTATCCCGTTGCCCCCAGAGGCTTTTCCATCCTCAAACCGAGAGGGCCAATGGGTTTACAAGATTTATCATAAACGCTCTATAGATGGGCTTCTTACTACCGGGGTGGCCAATGGGGTTCCCTCTAATTGTGGCACTTCTGCACCTACCGCAGTATCTTGTTTTTGTCATTCAGATGATTTTTTTGGTTGTTGCATAACAGGCTAATGAAGGATGGTCCTCTACAGGACACCTGCAGTATAAGTCATCTTTACTATACACAACTCTATTAAAATTGCAATTACATTAACTTTGCAGTCATAGAAAACTAGTATATTGGAATTGCCGGCATTCCTGAAGATATTACCAGAACGGACAAAGATATGGCCTTCATACCGCTATCTTACTATACCACACACACTGCATGCTGCTAGGATACAATCAGAAAATAAAAATAAAAAAGATCTCTTCATCTAACAGTTATGGTGCCCTTGAAATCGTAAAGGTTCCATTCTGAGACAAATTAGCAGTTGCAGTCGCTCCGCTGGAACCCCCACTGTGCCAGTCAGCGGCGCTCCCCTCTGATTTAAGATCATGAGCCTTCAGTGTTCAGCCACATCCATATGACAACTCTCTCCATTCATATGTTTTATGGAATCATCACTGTCGCCACCCAGCAAATGAGCACAGCAATATTTAGGACAAATGCCGCTGTCGAATGGCCCTGCGAAACAATGCTTTTGAATATTTCATCACTTTGAAAAAAGCCGTATTAAAGCCAGGGGGGGTGGGTGTGTGGGGGGGGGGGGTGACATCCATTTCCTAAAGCTGTGTGGGTGTCGCAGTGCCGAACCTTACAGGGAGGTACCGGGATTAGCAGTGAAGCGCTGCTGTGGCTGATGGGTTGTTTGTGTTGCAGGGTGCAGTTTCCTCAGCGCAGCGAGGTCTGGCTGCCAGAGAGGCTGTGGAGCGCGCTGGCTGTGGCCTCTGCTGACTGGCTTTCTACACAGCGTCTGTGGTGGCAGAGATAAGCAGCGACACACACACACACACACACACACACTCTTGACGTATGACGTCATGGGTTGAGTTTGTGTGTCTGCGCGAGCACTGTTCTTTGCTTCATCTATTTTTAAAAGCCGTGGGGCAGCGGGGGTGAGATTCCAACAGGATCCTGGGGCCAAAAGTTCAGAGAGAGACAGACGGAGAAAGAGAGAGGGATGAGAGAGTGGCAGCTTGTGTGGATAAAAGCGAAGGGGAGGCGAATGAAAGATGTGGGATGACGGTGGGAATGGTGTGAGCCGCGGCGATGGACAGCCTCAGATGCGGTGCAATTGTAGTTATTTTCCGTTTACCCCTATTGGATTTTCATAGGCTGGTCACAGAAAACAGATCACCATACTTATTATTAATCCAAACATCTCCTTTCCTCCCACTGGGTCGACTTGCCATCAAAGTCGTGCGACCCTCCCTCGCGTTTGGAGGCCAGCCTCCCATTTTAAATCTCCAGGTAATGGCCTGTGAAATGACTGGGCTGTTGTTGGTCGGGAGGCTCGCCGGAGGCCCGGGCAGCTTATTTATGGAGCTACTGTGGTCTTTCTCCCGGCCTCGACACCTATAAATACACGGGGAAGGTTAGCCTGCTAAAACAAACAATGATGTGAGCCCGGGCCGTCTGAAATAGAATATGCAATTCTGCAGCTCGGCCTTCTATAAAAAGAGCTGGCGTCTATCTTTAGGTGGGCGGGAGATTAGATTTAGGACTGTGGTGTGAGTGCTGGTTTAGATCTGGTGATGACTTGAAGACGTAATAAGACGGTATTAGAGTTTAGACTTTATTGACCTGAACTATACATGGTATTCAACCTTCTACTCTCCGTTTACGGTGAGTTTGAAGGCAGCAGTAATTTTCTGTTAGAATGACGCAATGCGGTCAAACCTCTTATATTTCTTCGAATTTTCTAGACAATCAATCAGGCAGAACTCCAAATGTGCTTCTCATTTGTATGATTTATATTTCTAAATATCTATACGGCCCAGAACACATCACAGTAAGGTTGTAGTTGGAAGAGACCAGGTGGCAGTGAAATAGGTGTTGGCAGGCGAGCTCCATGTGTTGAACCTGGACAGGTTTCAACACATATACAGTACAGCAGCACGTGGAAGCTAGCTGTGGTACATATCCATAATGGATATACAAGAGGCTCTTGTTGGGGTCTGGTTTTAGCTGAGCAGAGCTGAGCACACAGCAGACAGGACTGGAGAGCAGCCCAGTCCTGGAGATGGCAAACGTGGTTAAACTGATAAAACTGTCATTACCGTGTTGGAGGCAGCTGGCGAGGTGCGAGGGTCGAGAGAGGAAGAGTAAGAGAAAAACATGAGTGAGAGAGCACATCCTGTCAGGGTTGCTGGCTTGTAGTCTTATGGTTTAGACCAATATCCTGGGCCGATATTGGCCTGACAGATGTTGGTCAGACATGGTTCTGATATTAGAGCTTCCTGAAAGACCAAATATTGTTTTTCTATATCAGATCTTGACCGAAGATATTACCCCAGACTGTACACTTTAAATGATACATCTGGTTTATTAGGACTTGATTCTTAATTTTAGCTATCCGTGTTACTCACCAAGTTAGCTGCCAATATCCAACACATTCTCGCCCCCATCTCATCAAATACTGCTGCTTGGTTATTCTCTTTTAAGTTTAGGAAAACAGAATAAATGACAATTCTTTGTTTGATGCAATTCTTTAGTCTCTTTTTATGTTGTTTTAAATGTTTGCTGTTTTTTTTTTTTTTAATTACTTATCTTGACCTAACCTGACCGGACAGTTTTTTTTACATCAATCGTCTGAGAAACCGTCAGTTGAAACAGTTTGGAAAAGGACAGGATCTTTCAAAAAATGACTTGCGAAGTGAACCATCTGTGGAGTCAAACTCTTATCGAAGCCACTCGGGCAAAAGAGCTAAAACATCTTTTCCATCTAGAAAAGCTTTCAAAGCTGTTCTTTGCTCTTCTTTCAATGAATAAATGTTCTCCAGATCTGATGCTATCGGAGCATCTGCGCTAACCTCTTTAGAAGCCGATGTATTGTTTCGGACAAACAGTCTGAGTTGTTTCAGCCAGTAGCTCCTCACAGGGCGCTGATTGGTCCGTGCTCTGGCTTGCTGGACACAAACACATTACTTGAAGCCTGACAAGTGATAAGTGATCCTGCTATTCTCGCGTAGTCTCGTGAAATTGCGAGAATCCAGCTGCTGTGCAAGGTAAATCTTGACCAGGATCCTTATACAACACATTTTAAATCTCAACAGGATTATCCCGGAGGAATAAAGATTAAATAAATAACGAAAAATAACAAATGTCGGTTACAATCAAGAGGCCACAATTTCCGTGGGCACATGTAGCAGCTTGTTGCAAGTCCTCATCTTGACTATTTCCATTGTAATGTTCATCATTGTTGCCCGACCCATCTCAATTAACCAGTTGAAAGTTTGAATCAGTCTCAGGGTTTTAGCCCAACTTGGATAGAAATGACTGACAGATGGATGCCGTTGCTGAATCAACGACATGAATTTCATTAGTTTTAATGGAGCATTTTCTTTCCTCATGCTCTGAAGTTGTTTCACAGGGTTTTTCCACTCTGAACAAATGATGAAGGAGCCACTGAAAATACCTAAGTTTTTGCTATCAGCGGTTTACGTCCAAAAATATCAGTTTGGGCCTTTGTAAACCCATAAAGGTCAAACCCTAGCAGAGTTAGCTCTTGTAAAATCAAACATGCTGTTCTGCCGTGTCGAGAGAGGAAAAGGGGAGCAGTGCGAGGGAGGGAGGAGGAGAGTTTGGAAGGTGTTATGTTGCAGCGTGGTGCCAGGGGAGCTGTGAGGCTTGGCAAAGAGGTGTGTGTTCACATCCCCAGTCTCACTGCCGCTGCTGGAGAAAGGGGTGGGATGGAGCGCGCGGGGATGGGAGGGTGAGATGAATGGAAAGACAGTAGGCGGGGAGGCTGCCGAGACATATGCCAAACACAATTTACCCATCTATCACTCTCCAGTGTTATTCAAAAGCTAAATGTGTGCTGTGGTTGCAGGAGGACCTACAGCACCTTGGGTTCATCGTATCATCGGGCGCGCGCATCTCTGAAATGACAACCCCTCAAAACATTTTCATCCCAGGTGTAAAGAAACCACTCTGCTGGGTTTGTACTCTGCAGCTGACCACATATAGCTGCAGGACATGAGCATGTAAGACTTAGCGGAAAGCTAACAGTTGCTTGCACTCGCACCATATTTAGACAGACTTTCACCAACCGTCTTTCCTACTTGTTTTTGCAAAATACATTTTAAGATTAATGCAAATGCTGCAATGATTATGTTCAGTATAAACTTTTGTTCCAGTCCAGGAGGTTCTGTGACCTGTGTGACACACAAATCACAGGTTCACATCCTGAGACCCCGAATAAGGTGATTTGTTTTTCTTTATGGTTGCATGGGCAGTTAGCTCTACAGAGTGTTTCAGCGTCTTACTGCTGAGGGGAACCGCAGAGTCAGCCAATGATTATCTATGAGTTCATAGGTGAGTAGTCAGACTCAGCGGATGTAGACTGTGGGTGTAAGTCTGCCATTGGCTACGTATCTCACGCGGCATTCTCCTCCCCTCCCAACTATGTGCCTAAGTGCCCCGTCGCTGCATCCTGCTTAGCGCCGCCCAAGACGATTGTGATTGGTTTAAAGACCTACAATTAAGAGTGTTTTTTCCCCAAAAGTGCAGTGATGATATGTAGAGCCAGACCTTCCTTTAGCGCTGACATATCGCTGTGAAGTTAGGTCTGGCTATGCAAGACTAACGGTTAAGGGACCCCTTTCACATAACACATACTCAATTTATCCAATCTTCTTTTTAAATGATTGATTTAAGACCGAGTGCTCTGAATACTTAACTATAACAATAAAGAAATGAAGCGTGCTTTAGTTAACTATGAGGGAACATCGTTTGGAAAACAAATATTTTGCAACTTTGCAGTTCACTATCAATATGTTTCTCTGCAAAAAAGAGTCTATTTGAGCATCATATTCGGCTGTAAAGGTATATTTTTTGTTTGGATTAAAACAAGCCTTTTGAGCTTGAAGAGAAATTAGGTTAAATCGACAGATGAGATGGCAGACTTGTTGTTGAAGGTTGTGTGGAAGCTTGTTGTTCGTTTGAATCAGCCATAATAAAACTTGAAAGATGTGAAGTCTGACAAAGTGTGATACTACCGGGCTTATGCTGTCGATTTGCAGTGTGAAATGTTGTCGAATAATGTGTCACCTCCACGGCACCGGCACCGTTGTGAGCAGATTGTGTTGACATTTTTACACCAGCACAGGTGCACGTAAAATAAATCAGTTTTTTTGTGTTTTACATTCCTACACTATACAAAGCAATATATATTTAAGAGGGATCTTTTTTTCACCAAATATTTGTGTCAAGAAAAAAGGCAAAATAAAGCTCAGTTCAAGTCTTATTTCAAGAATGAAACGATCTTAACGGTGCACTTATAGGGGTGCCGCGGTATACCAGTATTGACGATAACCGTGATTTTTAATAAAATATTGATATCATGTTAAGAATAAACTAATGATATGAAACACACAATAATCAAAGTTAAAGTTGAATTTGCCTGATTGTCTACAGTTACAACGATAACACAATTATTTTTACCACAATAGTCTTGTAGTGAATATGTGATACCGTGCCAGCCCTTTGCACTTGTGTACAAAAGCATGCGGCAAACAAACACACACACACACACATGCTGAAGCAGAGAGTGAGCCCGACACCCTGCGGCTCCCATTACTGCAGTGTGAAGTCAGTTGAGGTCATTGGGATGATTTTATGAATACAAACTATCTCAGATGAAGTATTCATAGCAAGAGGCTGCGGCCAGACCGGTGATTAGTCAAAGATCTCTTCGTTGAAACGTTTCATTAGTCTCCCAGCTAATGCGAATAACTAATACTGCTTTTTCAAGCACAAAAGAAATAAAAGCCATTGATCGTGGGCGATCAATAGAAAAAGTTGCCTCGGGGGTCTTAACGTTTGAACTTCCGTGAACATTTGAACATGGCTGTTTTACACTGCCATTCCTCTTGAATGCCCCCCCCCCCCCCCCACCCCCCGCCTCCTCTCTCTTGTGTGGTGTGCCTGAGTTGGGAGGGATACAGGGTGAGGGGGTGAGTTTAGGTGAAGCGAGGAGGGGAAAGCAGGGTGATGACACCAGAGTGAAACTGAAGGTGTTGGTGCAGAGGACCGGGGCTCTGTGGTTTGGGATTGCTGCTGATGTTAAGTGTGATCCGTCTGTCACTTTGACTCAGTGTCAACAGTGTTTGCCCCCGATAGATGCCTCACCTGCTGCTGGGATCGGGCCTGTGGTGTGGTGAGAAGGGGGCACAGACAGTTTGGTGTCACACTGTCCATAGCACGCTCTATTGGCTACACTGGCCACGCCCACCGCCACATTCACGGCCAAATTGTTGGAATCACTGCGCTGGTGGCCAGTGGCTGTGCATGCACACTACATTCTTCTTTCTCTCAGACTTCTCTCTGCTGCCCGGCCGCCCTTGTGCACATGAAAGGATGTTGTCCAATTTAAATGCTAATTTTCCTCATCGCAGGAGAGTCACTGTTTGGCTAACATAGGCTTGACAATGTAGATTAATAATATACAGTTCATTTGACAATGCATTATTTGATAGTAAAAATAAAATATATTTATATTATTGTTTTCATTAGTGACTAGTCCGGTAAGTATCAGCAGGAAAAATAATAGAAGAATTTCTAATTAAAAGTAAAGAAATTAACATAACAAAATGGTAATATTAATAATACTACTAATAATACAATTTATTTGTATAGCACCTTTCATACAAGAAATGCAGGACAAAGTGATTTACAATAGACGTAAACTCAAAACATTTGACGTCTTGTGCACAATTAATATTCGGTACCGATGCCAGAAGCAAACACAAACCCTCCCAGTGTCCCAGGTCTCGAGTACATTGAAAATAGTCTCAGAACGTTTTCCCCAGGTTTTATTAACTGCAGGTCTCATCTCTGTTGTGTACAACCAAAAAACTGCCCCGTGTTTAAACCGGAGGAACCAAGGTTTAGATTTAGTTCCTTGCCTCTAAAAAGACACATGAGTATCGGGGTGGAATTCGCAGTGCTGGACATCGCTCACTGGTCAAACACAAACTTTGCAGCTGCTACAACTTAAGCAAGCACTGGGTTCCTCTTGTGTCAACATTAGGTCAAGAGTTTGACATTTCTTGTAATGCTTACTGACGTTGAAAACAAAATTATAGTTTGACTTCCCAAATGTGAAAAGAGCAAGATAAAAATACATCGTATAAATTAGAGAGAGGGATATCTTCCTCTGAGGGAACAAAACCATTGCTTTGAACTACGTTGCTAATAGCAAACGGACACCTGTGGAGATTCAGCTTCTTTACATTTTTGCATGTCTAATTTGCATCAATTCGTTACATTCATTAAAATATTGTCTACATTGTTGTGAAACATTAAATACAAACGCAACAACTCTGTTGAAGCTTCCTTGTGTGTAGAGATTCATGTTTTTTAATAATTTAGAAGACTATTAACCTGATCCCCACAGTGGAAATGCAAGCAGTAATGGTGGAGAAAAACAAAGCGGTGAAGGAGCTAAATACGAGCACATTGTGGCCACAAATTCAGTGAGAACTAAAGCGCACATTTGAGCTGCCCCATCTTTTTAGTAAATGTGGTCCTGAGTATTTTAAGCCACTGAAACGCAGCACATAGCCTGCTGCAAACGGTGCCTTCCTTCCTGATTTACCTTCAGCCGCAACCACCTCTGACTTCAGTTCCAATTGCGACAGCAATTTTACACTTATTCAAAAGCACAAATTTAAAGAAGTGAAAAAAATAAACGACTCCTGTCAGTCTCCGAGTTCCGTAGACTGCTCCAGTCCGTCTGAAAAAAGTTCTGCTTGTTATTTGATGCTGATTTGACTGATTTTGGCATCCTGGTCCTCTCCTAATGATGATGTTTTACAAAAAAAAAAAACTGTGCAAATGTTTTCCCTCGTCTTGGCAACTGTTCTCTTTGGCAAAGGCCGCTACGTTTTTAGAGAGTGTGTGTTCTCGGCCAAATCAACATTTATGATAGACTATCCCAGATGGGATGTTGCAGATGGTCGCATGATCTGGCCTCTACTGGGACAGTTTCAGTCCTACCCAAACAGTGTGCAATACTCATTTGTGAACAATATTAGACTCGCCACGAATGTGCGAGTATCATATTTTCCTCACCCCCTCTGCAATCGATGAAGATAATACAACTGAGTCTTAAAGATAAGAGGGTGTTCATACTAAAAAAAAATCACATTCGCACCTCTCCTCTCTGCACCATCTTCACGGAACACACTCGTAATTGCACACACACACATGCACGGACAAAATCACTCATATCCGTTCAGACGTTTACTGCAGCTGTTATGTTTGTGGCACAGCCTAACTGCAGCGTTAATCATTTCTGCATGGTGGAGAAACCCGCCCATCCCTCTCTCCCGTCTCACAATTAATCCACATCCTCCACGCTTGGAAGGGTTAACACCGCGAGACGACAAATTATTCCCAACCGTCCAGGAACCCATGTAAGTGCCTCTCCGGCTACACACGGATTGATCGATTGCTTTGTTTATCAGTCATAAAACTATTAACTATCAATCTTTTTTACCCCCTTTTCTCCCATCTCTCTCTTCCCAGAGCAGTTTTGTATATGGATGATTATACATTCATTAATGCATGGGTAGTTGTGCGTTTGTCAAATGATCCATGTGCGACTGGGATGCAGCGAACACAGATTACTGCACAGATGCCCATTGAGGAAGCCTTTAATTAACAGCATGGTTTACGTCTCAGGGAGGACCTCTTTGTGTCGTGGGGGGAAAGTGATGGAGTCTTGGAGTGAAGGATGGAGATGGAGACGGAGAGACGGGTGGAGAAGGAGGGAGTGACTCAATTCTCAGGGGAGCTGATTGAACATGACTGCAATACAAGAATAAAAATCAAATGTCGAGACCTTATGTGTGAGCTTTAACAGCATCTATTCAGCAGAACTTCAGTGTGACCCTGCTGGGGTCGGACACCATCTTTATTTATTTACTTTTTGGGGACTGTAGCTTTAGCTTGAAGCCGCGGCTCTGCTCTGTGGATTGACTCCAAGTTTCAATCTGTTGCATAATGTGTCACCACACTGCAGAAAAAAAGAAACTGTTGTTGTTTTTGTCTGTGTAGTTCAGCACTTTGCATCTTTGAAGGACATGTGCTTGTTGTTGTTTTTTTTCAGTATGGACAAGCTGGCCTGCCTGTAAGTCTGTGTCCATCCCGCTGCTGCCGCAACCTCCACTGGTATTGAATAATACATCCAGACATGCTGTCAGAGATCAGTTGACCCTGAAACTATTGGATTTCACATTAAAAGCCCCTGTACTGCAGATGAGTACAGAGTTCTGCAGACAGTTTTGTTAATCCATGCCCAGACCTTGCCTGAGGGCACACAGTGGTGAGGTAAATGTGGCTTGAGTTATGGTACATATGCCCATCCAATTACTGAACTTCGGTGTTTTGACCGAGTAAATGAAAGATGAGGGGTCCTGAAAAACACTAACACACACACTCAAGTGCTCAGGGGCAGAGTTTTGTGTACTTTTTTAAAAGACGAGACCAAAACAGCACCAATGCAGCTGGAAGGAGCCTGGGGTTTAAACTTTTTTAAATATATATATAATCGTTTTTTTCCTTTAACTAAGCATCACCCTACAGTCTGCATGCACCGCTGACTAATCGCTTTCACCGGGTAATTCTTCGTATACCCGCTTGGAAGCTCTCATAACCGCGTCCTTATTGGAGACTGCGTTCCTTTGGATAGCATCAATTATTGACACTAATGCTCAAGTCTTTGCCTCAGCCACAGTGTCATAACCATTGGGTGCAGATAGAAATAAAAGATTCATCAGTGTGGCGTTGTACTGATGAAAAGCGCACTTATTGAAGGTAGCATGCCAAGGTTCTGTTTAGGAAGAGCCAAAGAGAGCCAGACGAGTCTGTCTGTGTGTGTGTGTGTGTGTGTGTGTGTGTGTGTATATTCCAGTAGGGATTAGATAACATGAGTTCATCAGGTTTACCGTTATGTTTCCTCCCTGAGGCGGATGTGCTGGCATTTGTGTCTGTGGATGACTCTCTCCCTCTCTCTCTAACCTCACTTAGCCATCTGACCTCCCTCTCTCTTTCCCATCAGCTTGGCAGCAAAAACACAACAGATAACACGTAATGTAATTTGCACCCCCTCTCCCTCTCTACCTATTCTCTTCTTTTAAGGGTGTAAATTGAGGTAAAAGTGATCTAGAAGCTCATGTGCCGCCGCTGCAGATGATGATCTATGATTTTTGCTGCCGCCGCCGTCGCTTGTTATAGTTTGTTTCTCGTGCAATTGCCCCGCAATCCTTGTTTGTAGCAGCTCTGTTTTGCACGCTTCGGCTGCCTTCACAGCTTTTGTGTCGTGCCGTCAGGAAGAAAAGACAAGAGGAAAGCGATAGAGATAAAAACAAGAAGGCGAGGCGAAGGAGAGCAGAGATGGCGGGTTCGTTGAGAATCACAGAGCGTGTAATAAAAGCTGGAGAGAAAGTTGAACAGGCGTGATGTTCTTCTGGCGGCAGACAAGCTGGTAATTAAAAGTATGGGAAACTCCTGCGAGGGATACGCACAGATCTGAGCACAATTCAGAGGGAGGGATCAACAAATGTTATCGGGCGTATGGAATATTTAGCCCGCTCAGCTGCTTCTGATGCTCATTCAATCGTCTGTTTTTTTGTTTTTTGTTTTATCACTCTCATATTTTATGCTTCCTGATTTGTTTGCAGCTAAAGGTTATTCCTCTTCTTTGACTCCTTGTGTTTATCTGAAAAATATGACACATCTTTCCTCGCTCCTCAGAAGCTCACAGTTAACTCGGAAGCTGTCTCCGCCTTTTACCGCCCTGACTTCTGACTTGTGTGAGGCTAAAGTGTGTCCCAATAAGGGAGTGCTGCGGTGAATAGTGGCAGCTGAAGAGGCGCAGGGCTTAGCCGATCAGTAAGACACAAACTCCTCACACCAGCGAGATTTCAGCCCCAGCTTAAAGGCTTCGGGGGAATGGATTTGGACTAACATCACATGAAATTGCTTCTTCAAAGTCTCCTTATCTAGGCACGGGGAAAATCTCAAAATGGTTTTGCAAGTGGTTTTACTGCTAAAAAACATGCAATCGCGTTTCACACTTTTAAATTACATACTTAGCTATTTTCTTTAGCAGGGCAGAGGGTCAAGTGCTTAAAGATTTGTCCCCTTTCAGACTTTTTCATAAAGGTGCAATATTCGTGTTATCTTACCTTTACAGCCACACGACCGCCCATTCTAAAAAAATGCATATTTCTGGCAGATGAATACTGATGAGCGTTGCAGACATACATGAACACACACGCACACGTACACACACATATGGTGGTCTAGTCCCTGTGCGATTGAAATTGTGCAGAAAAACAAACCCTGAAAGGGATGATAGTTCCCATCTGAGAGACTTAAACTTAACTAATCTGATAAGTACAGCGCTGAAACCGGGACTGTAAGCTGACTGTTGTTTGTTCACCTGGAATTTGGGACATCAGCAGTATTTATAGTTAAAGCCATGATTTCTGCGTGCTTGACATTCCCATTTCCCAAAGGATGCCGAACATGCTTGCATCTAGAGAAATGGAGTCACACACTCCGTTCAAGTGACGAAATCCAGAAATGAAGTCATGCATCATTATTGCAGCAACACCCACGAGGGAGTTCTTTACTCTTATTACAGGTATGACGGTGATGTGGCTACGTATGTGGCGCTGGAATCATCACAGTTCCTATAATCAAGGTTGTGATTGGCCTCTTGGGTAACTGTGGTGCGGATAACCATCAGAGGTTTGAATGCCTCGGACTCTGCGAGTGTCGGTAAAGCCTCCTGTTGATGAGGGTTGACCAATCAACAGTAGAAAATAATAATTTTCAAAACCAAACATAGTTGCTCCTGCTGTAATTCATTCACGGTCTGGAAGTAGGGAGATCCCAAGGAGCCATTGGCTACAGAATATTGAACATAGACCAAATGTCAGAAGCCCTCCAAGCATGTCTACAGATATGCTTTAATTGTAATCTGTGCATCTGTCTACCACCAAGCTCTCATTTACGCTTCAAGTCTATTTTTTTCGTTGAATGTGAGCTTAATGCCCATAAACAGGCACTAAATAACATATTTGTCCTTATATGACAACTGGTGAGCTGTAGTGATGCATGGGGATCAGGGGGTTTTAATATCCGTGCCCCTGACCCGTTCGTGGTGCTGATCCTGCTGCTGGGAGCAGAAGAGTGAAGCTGTCAGAGCGGTTAACGGTAAGTTTTAATAAAATAGAAGCCTTATGATCTATATATCTTTATCAGCCATAGTGTTTGGCTGCACTGTGTAGAAAAAGAATGGAGTCCATAGTTTCAGGATTAACCTGTTCTGACCTACTTCGTGCTCCGACCAGCTGAAAGAAAAAGACACTCAAAGGATGTGCTTGTTACCGGATACAAAGCACCCCTCTACCCAACATGGGTGTAGCGACGGCCCACATTTCCCATCATGCAGTGTTGAGCTGAGTATTGCGTTAAGTTTGCAGTTTTATGTTTCAAAATATAACTGTTGTCTTGAACTGTACTGAATTCATTGATGGTTAATTGTATCACAGACTACGTATCGAGATACGTATTGAATTGTCTTGAGAGGGAAAGACACAAATATCGTCTAAATTGCAGGGCATCATAATGAGCAACACTTCTTTCTTCTTAATCAACGGACAATCAGAATACATGCTTGCCAGCCGTTTGCATTTTGCTTTTTTTCATATTTGGTTCAGCCATTGTGGCTGTCGCTGCTTATGCACACTTCCAGATAAAGATAATCCACTTGTACTTCTCAGGAAAGACCTCCCGGACAGTGTTACGACAGCAAATGGCCACACTTTAAAGACCCGGAGGTAGATCGAGAATCATTATTGTGAACTGTAGAATGTTGAGCTCACATTTATTAATGAAAATATAATGTGAACACGATACAGCTGTTACAGTCTTGCAGCAGGTCTGTGACACAGTTTCAGTCACCACTGAGTCTGGCTGTGCATGGAGCAGTGGAAGTCATTATAGAGAGAGAGGCTAATCCATGGAGGATCTGGTTACTATCACATCATCCACTCAATGTAGCAGCAGGACTCTCTCCCCCCCCCCCCCCTCTCTCTTTCTCACAGCGGTTATATATGTATCACAGATTCAGAACATGACTCACCACTCCTCCGCTGTGCTCTGCTGTTCACCACTTTTGATCCTAAACTGGTAAGCAAAAATTATTCCGAATAAAACAAAAAGTCATAAAGCGACACAGGAAGACGCATATTTTTGATGAACACACACTAGCAATCACTTAAACACAACAACACACACACACACACACACACCAGGGTGTAACCCTCCCCGTTGGCCTATAGCGTGTTGAATAACCTGTGTTGCATAACTGAGGTCAGATATAAAAAGAGGCACATCATCCCCTAAGACACACACACACTCACTCATTTCATGCTGTATCTGGGTCACAGAATACAAGAGAAATAATAACCCACAAGTCATTTCAGATTACATAGCTGAGATCAATAGCCCTCACTGTCTGAGCATGAAAGCTTCATTTTGCCCCGGCCTTCACATGAAAAGGGCTGATTGTTGCCGGGATTGACTGTTTTATGGGATGATGATGATGATGATTCGTCCCACACACAGAGACCTCCCCCCCCCCACACACACACACACCAAAATATGTCATGTGGGGATAGAGTCATCAAATGTTGAAAGGAGAACTGAAGATGTGAATAAACAAACACTCACTTCATACAGATAAACATACTGAGCACAACAAAATCACTTAGTTATGTTCAGGAGAAGAGCGTGGTTGACGTTAACTTGATTGAAACGACTCGTGACTTGCAAGTGACCAAACGAGTCGCGTGACTCTCGTGACTAACGCGTGACGTGACAACATGTCATTGTTTACTTTAGTTTCGCACGGGACAAACAGCGGCCTCTTGGACGGAAGTCCTGTTCTTGTTTGACACAGGAAGTCCACACGATGCAAATTTTGCGTATTTGAGTCGCCCGGTGCAACATTCGCGCAACGCCATGTTGCAAAGCCTATCAGTTGTTGAATCATAAATAGAGACACACCGGTCGATCGGCTGCCTAGCAAAACTAGACAGTTTCCAGCTGATCGGCCATGACAGGTGACCGGGCGGTCAGTCTGTTGTTCCCGGTCTCATGTACACATACGTGTGCCGCCACTGCATGATAGCTTCACGTCGGCACACAGCGGCGTCACAGCCACACACGCAACACACCTTTGGTGTGGAAGTTCTTCAGCATGAGTGAAGAAAACAGAAAGTTAGCAAATTGTCTCAAATGCATGTCCAAAATGAGCTGTGGAGGAACAACCTTAATTAAAACTTGATTATGTTGTAATTCGTTCCCATGCATGCTGCTCAGAGTAATCGCAGTGACCGGCTCGTCTGCCGAAACAACCAAAACCATAAAGCCAGAAAACCAACACAATTAGTTAAAAATCACTGAAAAGCTCTGTAGATCTGAGGGGAACTACAAAGGTGGTGATAATTGTCTGTGGGTTCATCACTACAAGCACTTTTTCACTTTGTCAATATCAAAAATATAAATTATAGTCCCTTCAAGCATTCATCAAATCTAATTATTTATAAATTTGCTTCACTAATGCACATATATTTGTGGATTTATGTTGTTACCTAGCACATATAAGTGTAGGAATAAGGAATATTGTAGAAGTTACAGCATTTATTTGATGTAATACAGTAGTTTCCCTCTTCCAAACAAGCTTAAAAAACTTGTTGTTGTTCTGTGTTTTCTTTGTACCAGTTCTGTTTTCACCCCTGTCTGTTCATTTCATTGTCCTTTATTAGATATGAAACTGTTTCCACAGAACGGATCGGACAGTCATAGAACTTGTGCCAAGGAACAAGTGATTCGATTGTAGTAGTTTCCAGTATTGGACAAATATGATTTTTGAAGCCGTGAACATCAAACAAACAGAGGCAGAAACTTGCAGTGTTCTTGTACTCAACACTTTTTACTTTACTTTTGAAAAGACAGCAAACATGAAACCGTATACTGACACGCCGCCCCTGCCACGTCCAAAACTGACACTAGAGGGGTACGTAAAGAGCTTAGGGCCACTAACCAAGCGTCAGTATTTGATAGTTTGGGAAGTGAGAATGTGTTGATGAAAGAGGTGAATGAAGAGGAATCTGCATTAGTTTTCTGTGAGAGCTTTTTGTGGAGATCAATTTGAGGAGTGGCGGTTCGCGTCATCCACATTTTATCGTAAGTGTGTCGAGCAGTGTGAGACTCGCACTGGCCATGTCTCGGTTCAGGTGGTCTTGACTGCAACACTGGAAACTTGATTCCAATCCCCAAATATATGAGGATTGATGAGAACACAAATTGCAAGAAAAAGGAAAGAGATATTTGAGTTTAAAAGCTGGTTGGATGTTTGTGTTTTCTGACTTCTGTCTACCTCAAAGTAGGGACCCTCTTCTCCATATTCAGGATAGGAACTGCTGGCAGTCCTCATACCCTGTGTTTTCACCTCTCATCTAATGCGTATATGCACATACGCACACACTCAAACACACACACACACACACACACACACACACACACACACACAAACATTCCTGCTTTGATACAAATCCCTATGGTGAGCTTCTATCATCTCTAGCAATAACGAGCTGTCATTGGCCCTCAGTGATGTATCTGTCTGAATGTGTCAGCGAGCAGGCAAGCCGACTGAACGTCGGGCTAAACCAGTTCTCCACTTCCAAGGCCTGCCAGTCAGCGCTGGGGGCACCTGAGACAGCAGCATGTCGGTGAGGGATCATTTCTGAAGGCTGACACTGGATCAGAGACGGGGAAAAAACAGCCATGTCGACGTTTGACCCCACCCCCACATTCAGTAAAAAAATGAAGTAGGGTAAGGCAGCCGAGTAAGGTGACGAGGTACTGACAGTTAAATGCCAAATAGGTTGTCTCAGGTGGATTTGATATCTGACCGCCTCCTATTTTAAAGATGAGAGAGAGGCATCTGACTTATTAAAGCTTTAGTGTAGGTATATACATCTATGCATCTACACGGTGAAATGAGTTTAAACTAAGTCAGCGGGCACCTTGGATATTCCCAATCTGAATGTCACCGTGATACAAGATAAACCTAAATAACCCCCACAGATAACACTCAGATTCAGCCATCAAAACACCTCCGTGTAATGTATTCCCTCCACATTGCATGAGATATATTATCTAGCCTTCCTTATTATGTCGGTGATAAATGCGGCACACATTAAGTCCACCAAATGCATTTCTCCTATTTCCACAATAAAGGGGGCCTTACTTCCCTCTGACCTTCAGCGGGCTGCAAAGCCAGCACAAAATATGCATTTAGAAGAAGCAGCAGGAGTGGATGTGAGGGTTGCAGGAGATTGCTTTCTTTTGTACGGCGTCATGCAGGAACATGCATCACTGTCCGCCTCCGACAAACAGCCGGTAATATGCAGAAATATTAAGTAGGATCAGCAAATAGATATATGGAGTGGAGCTAGCGCTGTGACAGATGTTGGCTATTTGCATGGAGCTCCTCTGTCATGTCGTTAGCCAACTCTCTCTCAGCCAAGCGGGCAAAATGAATGAGCGGGCTGGATGTTCGGGATGCGTGGAGTTGTGGTGCTCTGTGCGATCGCAGAGACCTGTAAAGTATCCACAGCCTCTGCAGCCAGGTGTTTGTTCATGCGTGAGTGCATCACAATGGGTGGGCATTTTTTATATTGCTGCTGACCTGGCTGCTGTAACTGTAGTTTTTTTCTGGCGTGGAGAGATGTGTGGGTCCGATTCAACCTTTGAACCTGCTATAAAACAGCATGCGTTAACATTTATGTGGTGTATTGTGTTATTCATTTATAATGAACACGGGCACACTTCCATGTATGTGGGCACACACACACACACACACGCTTGCTGTACATGTATGTGCCACACGGTCCGTGGGTTCTGTATTTCTTAGCATCTCTTAGAAAGCACGCAGCATGGTGTATTAAAGATTGATTTAGTCAGTGAAGCAGAGAGTGTGTATTCACACTGTTCTCTGGTCAAGGCCACTGAGTTTCATCTCGCTGTAAACATACACCCTACTGTACGGCTTCAGGGACACTACGGCTGACCTCCAGCTCAACATAAATGAGTAAAGAAAAAATACAACACAGAACAATCCCCTTTATTAACCCCCCCCCCCAGGTGCATACAGGCTCTTACAATCAGCCCCAGCATTGTTCATGCCGCTCAGCGTATTGAGTACGTTGCCGGCGTGCCGCACAGTCGGCTCTAATAGCGTGGGTCATCAAGCACTATTCAAGATGGGGGTGAAAAGAAAAAAAATAGACACAAGTATTGATCTGAAAATGTCTTGTTCTGTTATTTCTAAAGCTTGCATCTGTGTTTTTTCCCCCCTGAGCTGGCGTAGCGCCTCGGGTCATGGTTGAGGAATTTACAGAATATTCTGCGATCGGTGTGTTTTACCTGTGTGTGTGTGTGTGTGTGTGTGTGTGTGTGTGTGTGTGTGCGTGTGCGTGTGTGCGCCCTTGCTTGTATCAAATCTTGTCAGCCGCAGAATACATATGAGGAGGCAGGAGAGTCATATATCTGACGAAGTGCAGCCAATAAAGTATAATTCATGACTGTTACAGTGCCCGTGGATGGTAGTCATTACTCTTGTGTTGGTGTGCATGTAGTATATCAGGCCTCAAAACAACAGCCCTCATCACTATATTGATTGCCTGACAGATTCTTTTTTCCTTTTTTTCCTTGAGAGAGCAACAGAGTGCAAGATACAGAGAAAGATAGATGTGGAAAAGCGTCTCTCTCTTTCTCTTAACACTGCTGCAGCACTACTGTTGTGCAGGTGGTCTCATGCCACCAGTACATGTACTGGCACTCATGCTTTCACTCTGACCCAGGCTAATTCCAATCTTCAGGCCAGTTATCATTGAATACATACTGTATGTCCCACATAGTTTCCTCCATTTAGGCAGTGCCGTGCTCTTTACACACAGTACTCGGCATTGTTTACCGACAGCAAGAGTCTCTCATGCAGGCCCCAGTTGCTTCTCTGTGGATACGCTGCTAATGTGTTGCATGCGAAAGAACATTTTCATGTGATCATCATCCATCTCTCGTCCGCTGCGCAGGCGTCCCCGGAGGAAAAGAAAAGCGCCCGTCTGCGGCGTTTGTCTGTCTCCTTCGGCGTTTCCTCGTCAGACTCACTTCATGTCAAATCGCAGCGTTTGATAGACGTGTAGGAGCCACCTAGTGTGGGCTTATTTAACACGCAAGTTCAACTTCAGGGAACTGCAGACTTTCCAGTTGGCACAGTAAAAGCTATACTAAAGGGTCAAACCTATTTCCTTACTCAATAACAGGAGAGTAGACGGGGCCAATTCACTATAGACTATCTACAACTGCTTTTATTGGCACAAAACATGGCACAAATTATCAAAAATCTCTAAAACAAATTTCACCGGCCCAATTAAATAAAGAAGTAGCCCAATTGGCTTGAAAGCTATCTGGACTGTGTGGCTAATTACTATATATTTTTAGTTGCATGGTGTTGTATCAACTTATTTTCAGCGTCAAGGCATTTGCTTCATTTCACGTTCTCACTCTGATCAACGCTGTATATCTATTTTTTTTTCTTTCTTCATTTAATCAACCCCCCCCCCCCCCCCCCCCCCCTCATGGCTGTTCATGGACTTGATGGAACCTCAGATTTTTATACGACTGATATATGGCCGTATTAAAGATGGGTGCTTTCCGTTTGACGAGCGTGGTTTAATCTAAATCAAGATACAGGTCCCTGGAGGCCGGTGCTGTAATCATGTCAAACTGGCGATACCGCTCACCATCACACTCTCTCCATCTCGCTTGATCATCATCTGCATTGCAATTATTGAGCAGATTTAGATGGTGTCTGGCTCTTAGGTAATCAGAAGGAGAATGGGATTAGGTGTAACGTTATGGTTATGTTGTTAATATCAACGAGCTTGCATCACCTCATCTGGCTGTGGGATATTTAAGATCTGGATTTGTGGCTTTGCGTCTGGTTCAAGGTTAAAACTGTAGATCATTGATTATTTAAGCCAAAGAAAAATAGAAAACTGAGTAGATGTGGATGCATTGAAGATAATTACTCACACAATAAATTAGTTTTAATGTGCGAGCATATATACACGCGTGCATGGAGATATTATAAAGTCTCTATATTACTTAATCAAGCAGTCATGTTAATTGTGTAATAGGCTTGTATATTTCCATGCTGTCTCATCTCATTTACATATTTACGCCTGTGTTAATGAGGAGGGCTAGATTAAAGAGGGGGAGGAGGGGTACGCGAGTGGCTCCTCCCTCAATATCACTGATTTATTTGTACTCGTTAAGCTAAATTGCACAGATCTGCTTTCCGATCTGTAATAAGGAAAAGGATTGTATTAAATTTCATGGACACATCACAGCGAACCGTACTGACCTGAATGATATAAGTAGCTTTTGTGCGTAGTTTAAATGAATAAATTACCAAGACAGATGGAAAATCTGCTGAGGTAACATTTTTAATATGGCAAAATGGGAGGATGAATGAATTCTTGGAAATTAGGAGTGGATGGAGTGAAGACTCCTTTATGAGGACATCGTTGCCGCGGGGCCGCTTGTAGTAGCGAGCCTGTTCTCTCCGGGTTGTAGCAACGATGCAGAATAATGAAAATAAGTGTGTCCATTAGACCAGTTAATCTTATTTGGCCTGTAACATTGGTCTATGTTTTCATCCCAAACTAAAGGTCCCTTGTTCTCTGGTCTTTTTATACGCACATGTACTGTAGAAACACACACACACACACAGATATACACATGCACAATCCCAGCCTTCATGCAGACACAGTGATTTAGCGGTCACACAGACAGTGGCTTCATATCTCTGTTCTCTTGCTCTTCCACTCCTCCCGCCTCCTCCTTCTCCTTCTCCTCCTCCTCCTCCTTCTTTTCACAAAACAACACAGGACTCTTCTGAGCCCCGAGGAGAAAGAGCAAAATTTACAAGAGGAACACAGGGGATCAGTGGTGCAGTTGTATACTGGTGAACAGCACCCCTTTGACTGGGAACCAGAGGTCAGGGCATGGCTCCCAAAGCCTGCTGGGTCCTTGTGCGTGTGTGCGTGTGTGCGTGTGTGTTTTTGTGTGTGTGTGTGTGTGTGTGTGTGTGTGTGTGTGTGTGTGTTTGTGCATGCTTGCGTTTGTGTTCTTTGAATGTGTGTGTTAGCCTCGGGGAGTGAAACCCCGCCTGCTAACGATACGGGAAATTCACAAACTGTTTTTGTGGCAAACTGAAGTCACATGACTGCACAGCCGGCGCATAATCTTTTTTATACACACTGTAAACTATAGTATTTGGCCTGTGTTGGTGTGTGGTGTGCTGGCATGGCATGGGGGATGAACAGTTAGCTTGTGTGTGGTGAGTGACATTGACAGATACTCTCACAACAGAGTTTCACTTCATTCCCCACCACTCCATAAGTAGCTTATCCTCTTGAACACCAGTAAATAGTGGCAACAGTCAGTTTAATAAGATTATGCCAGTAATTTTCATCAAAGTGCCCCCTGAAGACGAGGTGTTTTTGGTCTTTGTCGGGTTCAACTTTACCACCACACGCAATGTGTCCCCATCAAGGATTTGTTCTTTTTGGGATAACATTTGAGTGGTATTGATGCACTCAAAGACCTCTCCGTCCAATTGTAGACAGAAATTGCCTACATCCCACCCACTACATACTGACTGTCAGCAGATACAGGGCAAAAGATGTACAGTAGGATGCATCTTTTAGCATGAAATGTAAAACACACGATGTAAAAGTAGACTGTGAAATAAACATAGATGTAGGCCCAAATATCTTGAGATGTTCCATCCCCCTATTCCTCCCATCCGCCTCTTCCTCCCACACATGGTGAGAGGAAGAGGCGGATGGATCAAACAAACACAGGACTTTAAACCAGGATACCGGTGTTCATGTCCCAAACTGTTGTTGTTGTTGTTGTTGTTGTTGTTTTTTAAGTTACATTAATCACGTTTTGAAGTATTTTCCTTACTTAAGTTACGTTGTTCATGTTTCACATAATTTTCATACTTATTTGAAGCCCAACCATGATGTTTTTCCTAAACCTAAGCAAGAGTTTTTGTTTGAATTCACAACGTTAAAAGCTACTATAAACTATTTAGCATGCCAGAAAAGAAAATGTAGTATGTCCCAGTGCATAGTATGTCAAATGCAGTATGCCAAAAATACTTGGATGTTCTACTACATCCGGTCACATTTTGCTGGGTCAAAGCTCAGGGGGTCAAATTTCAAAATGATGGGATTTGAAACGCAGTGCACATTGTTAATGCAACACTGGGCTACCCAGTGCGTTAGTGATGCCAAGGGGTCACACTTCAGTATGTGTCGGAGTTGGAGTGAGAACGTGTTGGATCTAAATTAGAGAAAGAAACTTAAAGGACCAAAAGGATACAAGAGAGTTTTGGATAGTGCAATTTGCATAGGATGGACTATGCAAATGTGTAGGATACAGGATGCAGGACGGGATGTTAAATGTAGTAGGTATGTTAGACATGATACATTTGCAGTTTGTAGGATGTGAGACAAAAAATAATGATTCAGTAAATAGCATGTGATAGAGTAAAGGCTGTAAGATGCAGGACTGGGAAGAGAATGTAGGACTAAAGCTGTGTCTTATACAGCATGCCGATAGATTTGATTGTTTCTGTATATATCTGATGTCAAGATTTGAACAGGGATCTCAACTACCTTATCCAAAACATGATACGAATTGCAGGTATCTTGATTCTTCTGGAACCCTAAGATGAAAACTGACAACTGAGAGGACGTTTCCTTCACTAACACGAATGATGGAAGAGGCTGACTAGTTTTTAATGCATACGATACAGGGTGGAGGAGCAACACCAAAACACCATTTGGAGTCGCAGAGATGGCTTAGAGCGGGGGTGGGGGGACCTCCATAACGGCTCAGTGGTTGAACGGATGGATGGAGTGGAGGAGCTTCGGGGCGTGCAAGTGTTTCATCTCCAGTCTGGTACTCCAAAAGGTGTAAGTAAGTAATGGGTGCGAGCTGCCTTCTAACATCCCCATCATCACTTTAGTCAACACCTGCACCTGAGATTGCACAACATACACACTCCTATCTGCACACACACGCAAACACAACCTGGAAGCACTTTCATGACACAAGAAAGCAAGTGTTAAAGGCAAGAGCCTGCAGGGGTCAGAAGTCACCATAGCTAAGGGGCCCGAAATCATGTCGGACTGCACTTATCCTATTCCAAAGCCCGAACATCACATATCTCAAACAGATGTGCAGCCCTTTTTTATTACTGTTGATGGTATTCAGGAAACTCTCATTGATATATACCCAGTGGCAAGGTGATAGTCCCTGTCCCTCCTTAATTCAGTCCTCCCAGCCGTCCAGGCTGCCTGAGTGCTACTAGCAGAGCAGTGATGGATGACGCAAGGCTCATTAGGATAAGACAACAAAATCAATAGACCTAGCGCAGAGGTGTCGGCGCCTAAGACACGCCAGTAAAAACCACACTGATAGTCTATTTGCCAGCAGTGAAGTGTGTCTGAGTTTTGGTGTGTGTGTGTGTGTGTGTGTGTGTGTGTGTGTACCTGCGCCTGTGTGTGGCTGTGGACGGGGAGCAGTTACGGGCTGAGTGATTGATGCTGATGGATACGGGTAATGGATAAACTCAAATATAAGAGCTCTCAATAGGGGGTTTGTGTGTCCATGTTTGTGCATGAGATGAAACGGAGGAAAAGAGTCACATTCGGGGGAGAATAAAGACCGGTTTGTTTTCCACACACAACAATATCCTCACTTTTTAGAAGCGTGATATTAAAAAAATTAGTGGAGTCATTGTTCCTCTTCTGGATACAGATACGATGCATAAACAGCCCATTGCATCTACATCCGCTCTTATCTGTGACAGAAACTCTCTTCTCCCCTGTCTGAAACTTCCTTTATGCTCTAAGGTATATCACCTTACTGTAAAAGAATATCCAGCAAAACAAATCATTTAGTCAAGGGTTGATTCTGTAATCTGTTTCTTCCTAAAATAACTTTACTTATTTTCTTCATATCTGGATTTTTAGCTTGATTTTTAGATGATTTTTTCATCATGCATGTCAGAATTTCTAGCTGTTTCAGCTCAGTTTATTGATCGGTATCAACAGGATGAAACTGCATTGGCAATACTGATACTGTTCTAGGAAGCTGGCATGTTATTTGGCACTAATTGTAGGTTAAATGTGACCAATTGGTCGATTTCCAAGTCATCAATTCCATTTAATTTCAAGTGTTACCCAGAAAGCATTTCAGTCAGTGCACAGCAGGTGAAATTGAACAAGCAAAACTGTGACATTTAAACAAATAATCTACAAATGTAAAAAAGTTATTTGGGTTTAATCGGAGTTAGTTCTTCGAAGAAATTTCCTCTGCAAATCAGCAACTTGCTGATAAACCAAACGCACTGTTTCTCACAAAGATGTCTCTGTTTTTCCTCTAATCAGAACCAAATTGTAAAGTAGATTTGCAGAACCTTCCTAGGAGATTATGAAGAAATTACAAATAATAGATGACAATAAAGTTTTACGGATTTAAAAATAAAGAAAAAATCCACTAAAAAAAGAAAAGATTTGGATACTGAACACAGGACAAAACAACTTTATGTCCTGGACCATTTTTTTTGCAGTGGGCCTGAAGTGAAAGCGGCTTCTTATCTTCAGGAGGTGGTAAGTTATTGTTGCACACGCTGTCACCGAGATGCGTTAATGCTTATCTGTTGTTCTTGCAGTCAAGGCTGCGCACACATGTGCAGAACTGCACGTGCGCACACACACTCGCACACCTACTCACACATACACACACACACATACACAGTGAGGAAGGTTGTGGGGATAGATAGTTGTTGACAGTTTGCTGTTTGTGGTCTCGCATGCAGCAGATGTCTTCCTGTGTGAGGCTCTGCTCAGTTTTCTGTTGAACCAGAGCCTTAATGATTTCCCTGTGTGACCTGCAGCGCCACTGCGGCAGACAGCAGACTATAGACGGTTACGACTCCACTTCATTCCGAGGGAAATAGTGAGGGTTAATATCAGCCTTTTCTCTCTGCTAATACCCTGTTCCCATCGAGATTATGGACTTGAATGACTTTCTCAGTAGTAATGGAATTCCCAAGTAAAGTTCATTCAATGGATCCCCACTCTACTCCCCCAACAGTCCAGTAATTGAATTGAAATCAAACCTAATTGGATTGCTGTAGAAATGCCACTGAACAGTGTGTCTTCTCCTGGGAAGGGGATACTGTGTGTGTGTGTGTGTGTGTGTGTGTGTCTATGAATGAGGCTGTAGATGGACATGAGGCGACACTCGCCGATCAATTTGATAACCCTAACTACGAGCGCTCAGATTTGGTGGGTTTGGCGTGGAGGATTGTTCCCAGTGTGCCGGTGGCATGCTGACAGTCAGCAGAAGCCAGACCTCACTCCACCGCTGCCGTCACATCACACGCAAACAAATGAACTGAACATCCTGTACAAGACACAGTTCATACAGCAGCCTGAACGCAGCACATTTACACAGTAAAGCCTCCCTGTGATCTGATGCACAGCACGTCTTCTGTACTGAGATCTGCTGAACTGTACTTCAATCTACTCATGTGTGATTTACTCTATTTTACTTGAGTTATACTCTCTGTTTACTCCACCATCATTTCCTCTGTAAATTGCTTCTTTCAACTCTTCTGCTCTCTACTGTACTAACTCTGCTTTACTCTACAATATTCTGTTTGTCCGAACTGAACTGCACTCTTCTAGAATACTCGACTCTACCCCGTGTACTCAAATCAACTCCCCTCTACTCGGCTCCATTACAAAACGTCATTGTTCTCTTCCCAACTATTTTACTCTCTACTTAACTCTACTCTCTTCTGTTCTCCTCTGTTCTGTACAAACTTCAGCCCGACTCTATTTTACTTTAATCGCATCTCCTTCACACGGGTCTGTTGTTTATTTGGCTGGGCTTGTTTTCCTTGTTCAGCTGAGTTTCCTCTAATTTCTGGCTTTTGGTTTTGATCAAAGACATAATGAAAGACAAAGACTTTATGCACTGATGCCATTATAACCAGAGTCGCCGATGATGCCACATTTGTTATGACTGGAACTTTGGGGTGGGGCTCTGATACGCATCCAAGTGAGTGTAATTACCCAAAAATGAATGTTTTTCTCCCTTTTGCTTACCTTTATCTGATGCAACAACATTTTTAGTTGAATAGATTTGCAAATACCTTTCTCAAAATGTTTCTCTAGTTATATCTAATAAAAGACATACCAGGTGAATGCTCTTTTCTCTCGCTCTCCTCCACAGGAGGGTGAGACTGTAAGATGAAGAAGTGTGCAGGTGCCGCCTAAATTCTCTTGCTTGAGGACACTTCAGCAGGGTTGAAGTGTCGGCTACAGTAAATGTATGAAAATATGTTGCACATTATCTCCTCTGCTGAAGTGGACAACATTTTCTGCTTGTCGACCTTTAATTCAAATCACGGCCTGATAGTGAATTTCTTTCTGCTCTGCAACATCAGTTTGTCGGATTAGAAAGTCCAGGTAGGCCTCTAGTCTCATTATTTAGAATGAATGCCGTCCAATTTTAATCAGCGTCCAACCGAGGGAGTTGGGGGCATCCCGAGGGTCTGTATTGTACATGAAGTCTTGATTTTGCCCAAGGTTGTTCTCTAGATATCAGCAGCTCCAACTTTTTCCCCTTGTGTCTTTTTTTTCTCATTAGAACTCATTTCGGACTTCATTTTAGCTGTAGGGTCCAACAGGGCTCCAATTAGATGGACGACAGAATTAATGAAGTCTGTTTCTCTCCCTCTCTCCTCCTCCTCCTCCTCCTCCTCTTTCCTTGCTCTATTTATCCCAGTGCTCAGGGGGACACCCGGTCTGGATTCAGTCAGTGTGGCGGCGTTTCTTCTCTTACTAAATTAAATATGTGTAATTGATGGTTTCATAAACAGAGCTAACCTTGCCAGCAGCGAGCGGGAGCTGCCGCTGAGGAGGTCCATGTGAATATGTATTGTGACAGAGCCCGCAACTGCATCCACAAGTTCCTAGGTTCTTCACTTAGAATGAGAGAGAGAGAGAGAGAAGGAGAGCGAGATGCATGCAGCAATATATTGACTACAACAGTTTCTCGCCTTCGCAGGCGTAACACATGACATAACGTCTCCTGCAGACAACCTCAGCTAAAAGCAGACAGCATTGTTCTTAGGCATATTCACAGGATGTTCTCTCTCTCTCTTTCTCTGTCTCTCGCTCTCTCTCTCTCTCTCTCTCTCTCTCTCTCTCTCTCTCATTGTGCTTTCTTTACCACTATGAAACTGGAGAGATGAAAGCAGTGTGAACTATAGACAGAGACATAAAGGCTGTTCAACATAAATGCCAGCTGCTGTACAGTGAAAAGCATGCATTTACAGCAGCCTAGTGGGAAAATAAAGTCTGACAACATGAACAAGAAGAAATGTGTCACTGAAACACGTGTTAAAAGGACACTTTCAGCTCCTCAGGCTTTCAATGTCAACTGTAAACACATTGCCTTCATACACTTTTGTTGCTTTATTGATGTGTACATTCAAAAACCGGTTTGATTCTCCACCATCTGTACTTTCATGTCAGAAAACACCATTTTCTGCAACAGCCTAACTTATTATAAAACATAAAAAGCGAAGCAGACAATTCCAGATGATATATTTTACTTACAACAGATATATTTTCGTACAGTTTGCCGTGTGAGTCTTGACAAGAAAGCACATGAATGCAGCACAGATTTACAGCTGTATTGAGTTTCCCCTCCAGCACATAAACGCACCACATGATCTGTAGATGTCTGGTTAATGTTGTCTCATCCAAATTGCAATGCACCGATACCAGTATCGCATATCGAACCGATACGGTATACAGCTTATTAAATTAACACTTGTATCAGATACAGTATGAGCTCGGTATCAGACATTACCCAAAGTCCAGGTATCAGTATCTATCGGTACTATTTTCAGTCAATAGATGAATAAAATATGACTTCAGTTTGTTGGGGAGCCACAGGGGGCAGCATATCAAGTGGTAATCAAATAATTGATCTCATAAAATGTATTGTTGTTTAATATCTCACAGACACAGAAGAAGATTAGCATCCATTTGGGGTTGTGTTTCTGATCACATTGTGAATGTAAGTCCAAAATTCCCTCACTTTTAGCTCTGATTTTGGTTTCCACACACTCCTGTTGGAAACATCTGTTTCTTCAGCTGCGATGCTTCATCATGTAAACCAGCTAACTGCTAACTGTGCCTGTCTGTTGTTTGGCATTGGACACATAGTGTTTGGTGGGTTTTTCAGCATCTTTGCAGGAAACATTAATGAGGGTGTTGAGAGTGAACCGAAACAGTGGAAAAGTCAAACCAAAACAATGAGCTAAAGCGTGCTAAAACATTCCAAAGAGCTCAGGGGAACGATGAATGGCCTAGTAATTCTCTGTTGGTTTGTCAATACGAGCAACCCTTTTCACATTAAACATAATGGTTTATTCATTGTTAATACAAAACTATTGATTAGAGCAGCTTTAATGGCCTCTCTTTAGTGGCTGGTGTGGTGGGGATGTAGAGACTGAGGCTCTGGCAACTTGTAAAATCACTCTTCATCTTTTCCTATTCATGAAAATGTTCTAAAAGTGCTCATACCTGACACTACAGTTGTATTCACATTTGTGAGTCCTATTTGAAACTTCTGTTTGAGGCAGATATTATGTGTTTATTTTCCATAAATATGTAATTTAGAGCAGCTTGGATGCAGATCAGAATTCAACTCTTTTATGCCACGAATGTTTGCTCTAATACAAATGTCTCGCCTACAAGGGCAATGAGATGTCACCCTGTATGGCTAAAGTATAATAAATGCATAAAACAGCTTATACACGTTTTTTCCTGCAGTCCTACTATCAATAACAGAGACATATCCATTAGTGCGAGAGAGGCTAGTGCGGGGCAAACACTCCCTCTAGCATTTAAACAAACCTCCACTGGGACTCATTCTCCCAGACTCCCCTGGGGCAGGGACACACCAGAGCCAGACCTTACTGCACTGCTGGGATGTGTCTCCTTCACGCCTGCAGTGCTTCCAGCAGCACCGGGGCAGGGAGACTCACAAAGACAGAGAGAAAGGAGGGAAACAACACACATCGGGGAGCACGCTCGTTTCCGCCGCCACTGCTGTGTTTGCCTAGAACCGCTCGGTTGGGGTTGGGATATTCAAATTAATGAATAAGAGTGAGGAAAGCGAAAGATGAAAAATGTGCCGGGAGAGGCTCTGACTTTGAGTAATGCTGGTAATTGGAGGGAAACATATAGGAATGCAGTGGGCATGTTTTAGCAAATGAATGTGGACAAAAAAAAAACCTCCCTTCCTGGTGCATGTCTCATTACTTATTGCATCTCTGTAGTTGGGACAAAGAAAGCTGCAGTGCAAACACAAAATTGCCCCCGCAATCCAATGCTTTGGAATTGGGAAAGGAGCCAGCTGTGTATGGCAAACCGCTGTATTGTCAATTTATCAAGTGTGTTAAAGCTGCAGTGCAGCTGATATTTTCTGTTAGTGTGTTACGATCTTATAGCTTTGTCTGATTTATCTGCTGTCTGGCTTCAGTACTCTCCTGTGTGTTTAAGTGCTAATTAGAGTACAACACACACACACGCACACACACGCACACACGCATTCACACTCGCAAGGAAAGACCACAGGCTCACAGGTGATATAGACAGTGTTTTATCACAAGAGAAAAGTGGGTGTTGCACCAAAAAAGGGCCTTAAATTACTGGTGACATCTCAAACAAGGCTCACCCACACACACACACGTATGTGTGTTTCGTTTACACACACACATACACACACGTAACCACACACATGCTGTAGGGATGCCTATATACGGAACATTCACTCACACACTCTACTCTATGGGACAAATAAAGTGTTCCTGTATTGGCCAAAAACAATCTTGGTTCTTCTCTCTTATCATTTTTCTTTTATGTTTTGGAAATCACCCAGCGCTGGCCTTCCATTTGTCTTTTTATCCCACTCTTAAAGATCCCCCTGTTCCTCCCCTCTTTTGACTGACCGCCCCCCCCCTCCTCCCCCCCTACCATCAAGCCCTCCCCACACCCCAGACCCCCTTTAGCTCGCCACAGCTCCGTATGTGCAGTAATCCTGGATGCCTTGGAGGGAGAACTGCACCGAATCACTCCATATATGTATGAGTGTCCAAAATGAAGAGGAGCTGAGAAATGTGTGGGCAGCGGGCTGGGAAGCATGTCCAAGCTTACTAACAGGATGGGGGGGCACGGCGTGGGCGTGGTGGTGCTGTAAGTGGATGTGTGGGTGGTTGGGGGGTGTTGAAGGGAGAAGGGAGATGGACGGAGGCTCGTATGAAATGTCTATCTTGACAGAGGGGGGTCACACTCGACAGCAGGGATGTTATTTTTGCAATATTTATTTTGAAATGTGGGTAAAATGTTATCAAGATTTTGGCCTCAATCATTATCTTTTTTTTAACTTTGGAATCATGCATCCAGGCTCAGCACCATATTGTCTTTCAGAGTATTTGAGGCAGTGCAGCAGTTGAGGTTAAGTGTCCTCCTCACACTCAAAGTCAAACCTGACCCCCGAGATGGTTTGTTCCAGAACCATTTGAGAAGCCGTTTGGCAACGGGACAGGCACTTTGAAAAGATACTTGGCAGGTTATTGGATGAACCATCTGTCAATCAAACTCTTTTCCATCGAGAAAAAAGTCCTCAGTGTCGTTCTTTGCTCTTCTTTCAATGAAGAAACATTCTCCACTTCTGATAAAACTGATGTCAAATATCTTGGAACGTGGCAACATTAGCAAATAGAAGTCAGATGACCGCTTATGTTTCTTGCCACGTTACACTGCGCTGTAACAATGCAACCCAATCCCCACTATTCTGCTACACCCTGCACAATGGTTTAGCATTGCATGATTAAGGTTAGGAAAAGGTCATGGTTGTGGCAGTTCAACTATATGACATAATGTTTCAGGAAACTTGTAATACCAAAAAAAAAAATTCTAATCAAATGGGAAAGTTTCATGGTGTATGTATTAATTCAAATGTGTACCCTGTTAAACTGCAGGGAACTTACAATACATATCTTAAAAGGCCGTTTCGTTTACATTTTCTCAGACTCCTCCAGGAATCTCCACTTCAAACACTAAACCTTCCAGTTTAATTCCTCTCTATATTCTGAAGGTTTTCACAGAGGACTTTGTTCATATATCATTCATAGCCGGATTCATACAACATGTTATTCCTATAAAACGTAGCGAAAATAAATAGTGTTTCATGTCTGTAGACAGTATTTTCTGATTTATGGAGTGATAAAAAGAGATATCCAAAATCCCCTCTGTAAAAACTTTACTTTACTATGTCAACAAATTGAAACATGAATTTTGAACCTGGCTATTCAACATAATAAGCACATATTTAACAAGATAATGCCCAAATTACATTTCCAGAACATTTGTGATACAAAAAAAATCTATTGGTGAAGTTTTTCTTTCCCTATTTCACCGTGTTACCCATTAAACTATAGTTAAGATATGGTTAATGTTTGGAAACTATAACACAAGGTTAGAAAAAGACGAGGTTCATGGCAAATAAAAGGGTGATTATTAGTTGCAGGGCGGTCTCAACACTCCAACCCTCCAACCTTACTTACCATCTTGGTGCTTAAAGGGCACGGTACTTTCTGGATTGACATTGGACATTGGCATTGAAAGTAGAATAAATCTTGCAGTGCGGAATCGTTTAGCATAAATTCCCAAGGACTCCGGGGCTGAGCGATATCACCCTGTGTCCAGATCTCAGAATTACTTTGGCGAGAAGTCGTAGAAATGATGGCCAAAAGCATCAAGCTGTAATAAACCAAACTTTTCCTTTAACTCTATTTCCATTTACCTCCAATTCCAACGCCTCTCCCACTATGTGTTGATAGTTGTTGAAGGAGTAGAGATTATTGTCTTTGTCTTTTCATTTACTTTCAGCAACAACCATTTTCCCTACTGATCCAGGGCTTTGACCTGCCGCCATCACTTCCTACATTCCCACTTCTGTGTTGCTTCACTCTTCTCTTTAAGAAGCATACGTAACGGTCACAGGTGAAGTCATTTAGTTGGGTTCAATTATTCATATTCAGCGGGATTGAATCGATACATATTAATAACAATAGTGCAAGGGGGAAATCATATACGAGCACCTGCCGAAGTCCATATGTGTTAGATACCGCGGATCAATGGAGTGTACTCAGCCGGAGAAGGAGAGACTTGTTGAGTTGCAGTTTTATGCCAAAATCTTGAATTATAGACGGTCAAGCCCAGCAAGAAATGGAGCCTGAGGAGTATTTCATGGAAGGCTTGTGTGCTTATTCCTCCCTTGGCATCTCTCTCTCTCTCTCTCTCTCAGTCTCCATCCCTCTCCCTCGTCCTCTACTCGTCCTCTCTCTCGCACCTCAGTCCTATTGGAATGATGCACATTTGTTCGCCCTGTCACATCTTTGCCACTCCTCCCTCACCTATTGTCTCTGTTGTCTGTCCCTTCTTAATCCCCCCATCCACCCGAACCCTCCACCCCCCTGCTGTTGTTCTCCATCCCTCGATGACTTTAGATGACTACAGGGGAAGTTATTTGGAGTTCAGGTAGAGTTCAGACGCAGACTCGGTAGCCTCGCACCATTCTCGCCGTCTAAGCCGACACGTGAAAGTCTCCCCTGGCTTCCTCTTGACATGGGATCAGCCTCGGAGCTCAAAGCTCCAGGAACCGTAATTTAGTCCCCTGTGGCTCGGACTTTTTGTCTTTTTGAAGTCGTTTTGGATCTTTTTAGTCATTTTGGTGGTCTTCCTTTGGTCGTTTTGTGTCTTCTTTTATTTGCTTTGTGTTTTTTTCACCAACATGATGGTGAACCAGATATCTCAGATGCTGCTGTTGGTTTAAAAACTGCTGATGAACTTCAGTATTTAGTTAAAACTCGAGATGAAGCGTGGCTTCCTGACTCAAGTCCAAAGCTTTCTACAGTAGATCCATGTGGTGGAAAATAATCTTTTTCATCTCACACTCGGGTATTTTACTAAATACAACAGCAAACCATACAGAATATTACAGGAAACCAAACTGATTTTAAAAACGCTTGACCAATGTGACTATTTGAATGAAATGTTACTGTAGGCTCAGTTGTGTAATAAGAAGGAAATAATCAACAAAAACATATATTTGGTCTGGTTGGCAGAAGCTAAATGTGAATAGACTCTGATCAAGAGAAAAGGGCCATGGTCAGGACAGCTCTTATGACCTCTGTGAACTTCCTATAAGAAATGTCCACAGTCACTTTAATGACCAGCTCTGGCCCTTGGGCCCCGGGGCCTTTGCTCGATGGGCCCCATTCAGTAATCTTTCCATACTTTTTAGGGAAAAAGCATCAGGAATCCACACAACAGTTCAATAATGAAACCCTATTAGAGCAGTGAGCCGACAATAAGGGCTAATATACAGTAAGTATGCAAAGCACGACGTGTTGCTCAGAAGCACAACGTTACAAAGGGGCAAGTCATGTGTGTAATTGAAGATCCTACATTTCAGCCTGTTACGAGGACCTTCAGTGGCTCTCCGTCTCTGTTTGGCAAAGCTCACCCTTGCCTCCTAGTGGTCAGGGAGCAGGTTGCACCGCTTGAATGGAGGACGAGAGTTGTGTGTGTTTGCACGTGGCGGTGTGGGTGTGTCGCTGCCAAGGAGCTGTCCATCTAGTCCCTGTGCGTCCTGTAATCTGCTTGACACGCGCGAGGCCCCCAGTGACTCTCTATTATTAGGCCCATTAGACGGTCCGGGATGAGGTTGAATTTTTATTAGCCCGGCCGAATGTGTGCGCATGCGCGTGCACTTGCATGCGTGTGTGTGATGAGTATGTAATCTGTCTGACACCAGCCAGCCAAGAGGGAGCGACACTCGAGGGATGACGGATAATAAGTCGGCATTCACAGACCAGAGACGGCAAACCTGGAGTGACTGCATGGCAGCAGTGCCTGATGTATTTTTGCAGTCGCTTGTTGGTGAATTACGGCGTTGATGGCAAATGTGCATCTGTCACATCTAAGCGTACCAGTTAGATCTTTCTCAACTCACCACTCTGATCACGAATGTAGTAACTCAAGCTGCAACCTAACTCTATTGGCTGCATTTCCTATTCAAGTCAGGCCTCTAATTCCACAGCATTCTCTTCTCTCTCAGCCATATCGTCCCATTCCACACTCATATGTTGCCCCTCTATCATATCACAGTGCATTTCCCAACCAATAAACGCAGGCACTCTTCTGTAGAAATGTATTTATCTTTCACATAAACTCCATTCCGGCTCCACTGGTCTCTCTCCAGTAGCTCTCGCTGGCACTTAATTTCTATTAATGGTTCTGCAACTGGCGCTCGAATCCAATCCACTGCTAGTCAGGCACATGAGGAAATATGCATTGGCAATTATCCTCTGTAATGTGCATGGGCCCTGACCACTAATGCATCTGTGCTCATTGTGTGTTGCAGGGAAATATTGTGCACGCATACATTAACCGTGATGCGGAGGCTAACGTGCAGGGTTAGTGTAATGTAAGTCAGGCCACATTATTGTAGCCGTTGTCGTCACTTTCTTGACAAACAAAACAGAAGAATTGGCTGCACACTTGCACAGAAACCCCCCCACACACACACACCTGGTATCTATCAGCGCAGCTCAGCAGCAAACCAGCTCTCGATAATAATCATCATCAGCATTGTCCGCTGAGTAGCTTGTAAAGCCTCGTGTCCCCCCCCAAGTGATAGCAACAGTGTTTCTCTCGCTATGCCATTGTTTCTGGAGAGTCCTCCAATATCTGCTCAGCTGTCAGCTGGTTATAGATTCAACACGGCTCACTGGGACAGTGACAGGAGGCCAATAACGGGCTCCTGGGCTTGTAAAGCCTCCATCTGCAGAGGAAACACAGAGCAAATAAACCCAGAGGAGCCAACACACTCGCACAACCCTATTAGAGCTGCTGTAATGACACTGCTGCGTGTGTTCACGCACACCTAGTGTGCGTTAAAGTTTTATAGTGTGAGGTCAGTGATGAGGTGGGCTCAGATATGATGGGATGAGGCCTAATACGGTGTTTTATAGATGCTCTGTGTGTGATTGTGTGTCTGGTGTGTGATGATGGTCTTTGTGTACGTTTGTGAGCACATGTGAATAAATATTTCTTATAGATTCCTGTGTGTGTGTGTGTGTGTGTGTGTGTGTGTGTGTGTGACTCCTGTTGCCACCATGCTGTCATGTTTATCCGCATCAGCATGGCAGCAAAATATCATATCTCTGCTGCAGTTCACTTAAATGTCAAACGTTATGGATGGGGCCCGACCCCATGCATTACACGCACTCTTCTCTTCTTCTAAATATACAGTGATACAACACACACACACACACCTACCTCCTGACCCTGCCTGATATGAAGGTTTACCAGCCGTCTCCCTCTGGTGGAACTCATCTACCTTGAAACCTGAATTCCTGCCGTGCTTTCCACTTGATCAGCTTGCGATTCTTTTACTAGACATCCATCAAGTCCTGTAAAACCCTAAACAACGATCCCTCTTTTTTTTCCTTCCTGTTTGCCCACAAGGACAGCGGATGGAGAGGAAATTTCCTATTGTGGCCGAGGCAATAGAGGCAGGTTGCCTCCTTTATGACAGAAGGACCTCAACAATAGACTTGTCTGTGAGAACAAACAGAGGAAAGAGGGCAAAGGCGCCTTTTGCTTCGTTAAGTGCGATAATAATCAATGTAGAGGAGTGGGTAAAAAGAAGCCTGAAGAAAAATGTGTGAGCAATGTTTCCAAGGGAGAGATGAACAGATTGAAAAGGCCTTGTGAAGATAATACAGCATTGTAATTATTTGCAATATATATGTTTTTTTATGGAGGTGCTGTACTGTATGTGCACTTGTGTGTGCGTTTGGAAGTGTGCATTAAAAGAGGGCCTAAGGGGAATGAAATTCTAGCCAGTGAGCTCCATCCCAGAGCTAAATTACACAAGCCAGTCATGATTTCATGCTTCACTACATTACTTCTCCTTTTTCCTCTGCTCTCTGCACTATCTCCCCTCCTCTTCCTGTCTCATTTACTTCTGCTTTAACCCCGCATGGATCTTATCTGGTTAAAGAGCAAAAAGAGGTGAACCATACAGCCATGCGCCATGAATATTTCATCTGTTTGCATTACCATTTTCTCCAAAGATTCTTTGTTCAATGTATAATACATGCAGCGTCGCACCTCTGTGCCTAGATCATAACCCCTGCCCTTCTAATCACAGGCGAGGCATGCCCTCACCTAGCCAGCTGTGTGTGTGTGTGTGTGTGTGTGTGTTTAAATATGTTCGTGCGTGAATCAGGAGCGTGGTTTTTTGTGTAGGTGGATGCCCGTGTACATTCAGTGCATGTATGCTGACAGACTTGTATTTCCATATGAGCGCACGTTTGTGATTTTTTGTGTGTGTGTGTGTGTGTGTGTTAGAGAGCTAGGGGTTAGAGCGAGGCTAAGACCGGCTCATCTTTCACACACACACACACACTCCTCTCCCCTCAGGCTGGATTAGATGATGAGGTGGGAGACTGAGTGAGATTGGAAAGGAAAGGGGGAAAAAAGCGTTGGTAGGAGGGAGAAAGAGAGCGAGTAACAGATTAAGAGTGAAATTCAAGTCTTTCGGCTGCTGGCTCCGCTCCAGGTTTAAGTTGCAACTGTAATATTCTTTCAAATGATCTACCTCCCTTTCGATATACTGTCGACCCACACCATTTGGCTGGTCCGACGGCTTGCTTCTCCCTTCATCTCCTCCCATCTTTCTGTCGCTAAATGAGCACTGAATAGAGAAGCAGGTGAGGCTGTATGGATTTGAATGGCTCACTCGGTGGGTGTGTGATGGAAAAAAAAAATGGGTGCACTAAACTGCCCGTATCTCTTCATAGCCAAAGAAATGGGCTCTTTTAAATGTATAGTTTCTCAGAAATTACCATACAAGCAATTCAAAACAGTGAGTCTCAGGCAGGCAGTGAATATATGAAGAGCGTTTGACCTGAGTGTATCTGAGAAATCTCAACGCATTTACCTTGAGCACGAGTGTGAGTGTGAGTGTGTGTGTGTGTGTGTGTGTGTGTGTGTGTGTGTGTGTGTGTGTGTGCACCCAAAAATGATGTCATCTTACTATCTTCAGAGGCGTGAAGGCAGGCGTCTGACAGATTTGAGCTGAAGCTCATCAAAGAGGAAATTATTCCAATTTACTCCATATCCAGGAATAATCAGAGTTGTCTTGGTGCTAAGTTCACACACATACACAAACACACACACACACACACACAGACATGCACGGTTGCACTTATTAGTCACACATATGGATTCAAATGCAACGTGTTTCATATGTTTTCGGTGACAGAAATAAAATGCAGGCTCAGAGACAACACATTTCGATTTTATCAAGCAGAACTGCTAAAGTCGTCACGTCATTTTTTTTTTAACAAACAGCAAGTTTCAATTGGGAGTTTTTCACCATCCCCAATTAGCACAATTCATCTGTTATGTCAAAGCCCCCCCAAAAAAATTGATTTAGGAGCTGAGACTGTTTGTAGCATTAATGCTCTCAGAACCAAAGCATTTACCTTTTGACTCATCAAATGCATCCAGAAGATGAAAGTTGGCGTGTTGTTTTACTTTGAATTAGACTCCATCTTTGAACCGCTTCTTGTTTGTTTGTGATGGCGAAAAAACTTGCAGCATTTGTAATCAAACCCCTCGGGACCGCCTGTCTTTGTTTGGCTCTTCAAACTGCCGTGTGCATCTCATTGTGTTTATACTTTGTGCACATCATGAAGAATCTCGGGCTGGGCTTTGACTGCTGTGTTCAGTATCCTCTTGGTGTGTGCTCGGATAAAATGCCCTTTTAACCTGCAACATGCTGAGAGTTGTTGTTGTACAATTGAAACTAAGTCATAAAAGACGAGTAATTCACATGGGAAATATCCATTTAAAGCAGTAGAGCCGTGATCCTCTCGTGGCCTTGAGTGCAGCTTCAAGTTTTTTTTGCAGTCATCTCAAATGTCAGCGCTGCAAAATCAATATAAAAAGACGTCCATTTATGAAGGAAAGTATTCTTTATTTTTATTGTTCACACTGCAGAGAAAATCACATCATAGAAAACTCATGTTTTGTAGTGCTGGCAATGGCGGTAAAGCAACCATTAGATTTGCAGTGACAGATTGCAGAGGCCAGTACCTCAATCTGCCAACTCTCTTTCCTCTTCATCGTGCTCCTCTTCCTGTCAGACCCAAACATGCATGTGTTTCCTCTCCAGTTCCATTTGGAAAGGCTCAGGCTCCAGGTGTTTGCTCTTCCTTTTACATCCTAGCTTGACAGCACAAGTGTCCTTGTTCTCGTTCTTTGATCTGTATTTTGATTGGAGGCCCTTGCCTCCTTTTCCTCTGCAGCCAGTGTGTGAACTGGACCACCAGGCCCAGTCTGACTGGGTCCGGCTTTGTAGAGAGTAAGAGAGAGAAGAGGTGTCAAGGAATGTTTGAAACCTGCTGGTTGTCAGTAGACAGAATGGAACAGGGTAGAACAAACACATATGATTGTTTGACGTCTCTCTGCATCATTGTAGCGCTGAAAAAAAGTGCACCAGCTCACAGATCGACATGTGTTGGGCATCCGTTAGTAGCTTCATGTCACCGGCTTCCATTGAACGTGACTTGTAGCTTGTTGCTGTGTCGCTCATAGTTTGAACACGGAATAATACACCGTAGGTACAGACATGAGAGTTGTAATGATTCTTATCTGACTCTCAGAAAGAAGACAAATACTTGTACTTCACAAAATCCAAGCTGTTCCTATGTTTCATCTACACTGCTTTATATGTCAGAGCTGTGAGGATGAATCACTTCAAGCTAATCCAGCTATCTTTGTAACATCTGGTTAACTCTAAAACAGGGGTTCTCAACCTTTCGCAGCATAAGGCCCACTTCCGATTATTGCAGTCTTTGGGTGTGAAAAGTGAAGCCAATGAAGGAACGCCTCGATCTTAAATTCTGGGGGCGACCCCTCTGGTTGCAAAAAGAAGTCAGATTGTATAGAAGTCTATTGGAGAATTACTCTACTTCTCGCTTGATTTATTACCTCAGTAGACATTGTAAACATGAGTTTATGGTCTCAATCGCTAGTTTCAAGTCTTCTTCACTACAGCATGATGTTCATTTAGTAAATTATGGTCCATTTAGAATTAAATAGACCATAGAGCGGAGTATGATTTAGGGCGGGGCTACCTTGTGATTGACAGGTCGCCAACAAGGCGTTGTCTGGTCTGGGAGTGTTTTCCTTCCACAACTTTAACCCTTTCAAAGTGCGTTTTCAGTTCATGAAAGTTAATTGAAACATTTTGTTTACCTATAATTTCTTCTTCAGCGTTCGGTGGTAGTTAGCTCAACTAATAAGAGTCATTTCTTAATGGATTTTTACTATAAGCCTGTTCTAAACTAGGTACAATATTGCATCATCGTTTTATAACTGAGGAGCACATATCACTCTCTACTAAACTCTGTATATCCGTTTCTATCATCAGATGGAAGGATTAGTCCCTAATTACAATTTTATATATACACCTTCCTATTACACAAAGTGTTTGACATACTGAACAATATGCATTACATTCATCATGATGTAAGCTTACCTCATAAGATGATGATTTACGTCTCTGATAATAGTTGTAATACATGTCAGCCTGCAATAACATACACACTCTTACACACACACACGCTCACAGCTCCCACACTCAATACGTCACCCTGTCTGCCACGACTGGTGCGGTCTATCAATCAGAGTAAGCTGACAGCTATGGCTAATGCTCCCCTTTTATTTAACCATGCTTCATAATTTACCATTAGATTACCGGGTTTAGATCATAGCAGCACATGTGCTGTTTGTAGTGCTCTTTAATTGTGATGCATACTCTGAGTGGCAACACCATACTGTCATTTTATGACATTTTTGAGGCATTTGCTAACCACACATCCGTTCTACCTTTTGCATATTTGACATAAACAATGTTGACATTACATGCTGATCCAATACAAATGTGCTGTAAGGAATCTAACTATATATCCGCTTTTAATGATTGGACATGAAGCTAAATGTTACCTTAAAGCCAAATACAATATGGAGATTTACTCAATATCAATAAAAGTGATTTGCCACATCTGCGCGTAGATATGTTAACAACTTTGACAGTCACACTCTATAATTGGCAGGCCACGGCATGCTTAGTTATTCAGCTATAATGAGAACAGCTCTCCCTCTTTCTCTCTCTGCCTCGCTCTCCCAAAACACACAGCACTATCCTGCAGATGTTCAACAGCAACACTGATTCAAACCATCAGCTCTGCCCATTGTGCCAACTGGACACGTGCCCGTCCTTCAGTAAGACTCGAGTAAACATCAGTGCAATCCCCATCTTCGTCATCAGCAGAATGTCTGGCTTGAGGGAGAGCACAAGGCAAGATAATTGCAGAGCCATGAACTTTAATCGACCTCATTGCGGGCTTGGATCTATCATCTTAACTGAGGCGATCTGGAGCTGACAGTTCCGGACATCCATCATGGGAACTGCTCAGCCCCGACACACATAAAACCTGAAACAGCACAGAGTCGGACTCAATAGAACAGAAAAGTTTCCGTTTGATAAGTCCAACTTTCCCCTCTCTGTCAGGACATCAATCAAACCTGCACGACTTTGCTCTGACTTTCATAATCAAATGCCCCCAAAACATATATATGGAAATATGCTGTTCGTTTGTAGTGCCCTCTGTTAAACTTTGCTTTTACATTTTAATACTTCTCTCCATTCTGGCAGATCTATTTCTTTGTTAAATCCCCTCTGTTCTGGCTGCTGTATCCCTCCGCATAGAAAAGGTTAAACACACCTAAGCAGCGGCAGTGTGACTGATGCCGGGGCTGTTTCTAAATGTTAATGACGCCCTCCGGGCAGAACGCTGTACACCGCAGTATCCTACCTTTAGAGTTATAGTGGTCTGGTTATGCTATAGTGGCTCCATCTGTGCACACACACATGAAAATGTGTGTGCTAGCGCAGACACACACACACACACACACACACACACACACACACCAGGGACGGCCCACTGTACAGCTGGCACGCAGCCAGGAGTCCTTCCACTGAGTGGTCAGGGAAAGGAATCAATCAAACATGGCTTGTCAGGCCCCTGAATCCATTATGGCAGGGAGAGTGGTGAGGCTTGAGTAAACAGGGATGACAAGGAGAGACAATTAGCATGAATTCAGGCTTGTGTTAAGGGCAAGCTTGGGGATTTGGTAGTCCTGCATGGCCTAGTTTGGCCCACCTCAGCTTAGCTCCGTCAACGGGCTCGGCTCGCAGCTTTATTGCTGGTAATTCACTAGCCCTCAGTGTTTTATGCCCTCTCTCTTTACAGCCTAAGCAGGCCAACTCCATTTAAATAAACACCAGTGCTGCAGAATGATGGCTGAGGTGTTTAAAAGCACTGATGCAGGACTAGCACATATATGCATCACAGCTGGGGTCATTACGGCGTTTCGGCCCAATATAGTGTACAAGTATTAGATCAGGCGCAGACAGGAGATCCCGCTGAAACCGAGTGCCTCTTTGAATTCATATACCGTACAGCAGCGGTGTACATGACTGCTTTCGCATAGCGTGCGTTGATTGTACCTGCAAACTTGGTAGTCTACAACACAACCATCTGTATGCAGCACTTATTTGCTGAAAATCACTCCCCAACCTGCAAAATTAGTCGCAAGATTTGCTGTACTCGGATCAGGAGAGGAACTGATTTAGAAACAACGTGCGGAGAGCTCTCAGTGCGAGTAAGTGTGCGGCCATTACTCATACGTAAACTCATTACGTTGGTCTAATAGCTCTGTCTCTGTGACTCTGCCTGTGACTGCCTATATGGAAAGAACATTAGTGCGGCCTATGTATGGAACACAGTGTTGTAGTTCATTCGTTCTTCACTATGGTATGGATCAGGCAGATAATTAACTGCAGAGACATGAAGTCATTGTTCAGTTAGAGATATGGGCCCGCTCTAATAAGCGCTCGCACTATGGAGTGGTGAGGAGAGAAAGGGACGAAATTACAGGGCTGGCTCTGCTAATGTCTGTTGAAAGACACTCACTGTCTCTTTGCACTGTATGTCATATCCTACAGTCCCCATACCTCAGTATTAGTGTGTACTGTGCTCATTTTTAATCTCCCTCTCCACTCATAATTGTGTTTTGCTTCTTGTTACTTCACTTGGATGTTTGAGCTTCACTGTGCACAACGATGTGTGTGACATTAGAAGGTTGTTTTCACATTTTTCTGCTGCAGGAGGAAAGTTTCTCGCCTTAAATCTCAGTCTAACACGTTTAGTAAGGGCAGGATGTTCAAGCAGTGTGGAAGCCAATCGCGGCCCAGTGAGTGTGATGTGGAAACCTGCAACCTCCTTGAGACTCAACAAACACTTTGAATTGATTTCTTTCCCTATAAAACATTCTGAGTCTACTTATTAATATCTTAAATTGCGCATTGTTTGCTCATTGCTAAGCTTGTGCCTTAAACCACCACCAAATGTTCATCTGCAGAACAGCTTGAAACAGATTATAGGACTCATTAATGTCAGGCCTTATGCATTTATGCCTTAATGCTCGATAAACCAAAGCTTTTAAAATATATTGGCACATTTCTACATGCATTTTATAAAGAAGGAGAAGGAGTAGATGCAATTTGATCCGATTTTCTGTGAGATAGTACATTTTCAAATCAGTCAAAAGTATAGTATTTTTTACATGTCTGGAGGGGATCTTTTTTGTTTTTGAACTTCATTTGCAGTTTGGCATTTTTTAGATATAAAAATAAGTCCTCATACAATATAATATATCAACATGCACAATATTTGAATGTTACTTTTTGTTTTATCTAATAACAACTGTTTTGTCTGCTAATGTATCAAATAGTTCAAAGTATTCCGGTTCGTATGATATCTTACGAAAAATGTACTCCTCATTTTTCGTGCGTTTTCCTACGAAAGTCCAGCAACGTGTGTCATTTTCCGCTCATTACATGCAGTCTTTTCAAAAACTTTTGTCTTTACAGCAAACAACTTATTTGGTTTAGGAAAAGATCATGGTTTGGGTTAATACAACTACAGAAGTGACGTTACTTAAGTACGGATGTAACGTGACAAATAAATAAACATTGACTTCACATTTCTCACTGGGCACGTCTCCTGCTGACCGTGTTTTTGTTTGCCCTGTGTAGGTTTTTGTGGTCTTAATACATCATTCAAGTTCATGATTACGAGGATTACATACAAATTAATTTGGTTGGATATCTACGAATTACAAGCGCGTTCATTTTCGCAAGTATAAGTATACGAATGAGCTCTACTACTATGAGAACAACCTGAATAGTTGATGCTCACAATCTCAGAACTGCAGTCTAATACAACTTTATGTCTTAAAACTCATGTGTTTTGTATGTTGTAGGAAAACAACACACTATTCTATTATCATTTGATGAACAGAGATCGTGTGATCGCCTAAAAAGTGTGACAGAGTGAGAAAAACTAAAAGTAAAAATAAGAATAGTAAAATGGACATTCAAGGTTTTTTTTAGAGCTGAGCGAGTTCCCCTCATAAAGTAAAATTTATGTCCCCTGCTCCGGTGTTGTCTGGGCCTCCAACACAAGGCCAGTCTGTGCTTGGCCCGACCCATAAATCCTTACTTTTGAATGGACCTCTGTGCTGGACCCGGGAGCCCCTGTCTGCGAGGCTGTGGAGGGAGGCCCCCAAATTACAGAAGCTCCACATGCGGCCCAGTAGGAAAAAAAAAAAAGAAGTTTATCACATCATTCCAAGAAGTGCAGTGGGACCCTCGCTCTACAAGGCCATAGAGGAGAGGCATCCAAGTTTATTTGGTATTTAAGTGTATTTGGTGAATAAGCGGCTGTATGAAAATCCACAGCGATTGCATGTCTCGGAGTGCAACGCTGCTACATTCGATCTGTCCCTGTGGGATATCATGCATGTGTGTGGGTCTCAGTGGAATCGCTAATGCATTGTATACATACATGTGTTTCTGTGTGCTAGAATATTTATCAAAGGACATCTACGCGGACTAAAAGCATCAGATAAGCAAAGGCCGCAAACTTTTCACACGTATGTACTGTGCTGCTCTTATATTGGTCCACATCCTCTGTACCATGCTGTAGGGCCAACACAGAAGACGGAGACGGGGCCGAGTGTAAGATTATTCAGAATAACATGAAGTACTCTGCGTGAGTCCTGAGAAAAGTTAGTGACAGCATCAGAACAAATTGTGATGAAATGGTTGCATCACAACTATGTGAACGCCTTCTTGATACCCGCTATCCTCTCTTCTCACATGTATGATTCATATGGCTGCATGAAGGAGTTCTTCAAAGCTCTCGCATGTTTATGAGTCCATATCATCTGACGCATTTATGTTTACGCTCCCAAGCCACATTTGACATTTTCTGGATATGATGCATCATTAATGATGACCTCAATAGGCTTTCACATCTTTGGCCCACAGATCAATAAAGTGGTTAGGGGAGTAGGTCAGTGGCTCTCCAGAGGTGTCTGTCAGTGCGCGCATGTGTGTGTCTTTGAGCGTGCCTCCAAACAGTCGCACCCCAGCAAGTGAAGCAAGTGATTGTAAAATGTTGGTGCTAATTGGCGGCCAAGCGCGGTCCTGTCTCCGGGGCTGGCAGAATTGCGGCTGGTTTTCCAAGTTTTTCTTCCGAGCGATCCCTGCCTGCGAGGCTGCGGGAGTTCCATCCATTATTGATCAGATCCAAGGATGAAAGCAGGAACGCTCAGTGGGGATTAAGCATCTTTGGCCCCACGCAGAAAAAAAAAAACAGCCTTGACCGCCAACTCTGCGTGAAAAGAGACAAGGAAATATCTTTTTTATATATCAAACTCAGCCTGAGAACCCTACAAGCTAAAGTAAATAAGCAGAATTTATGTAAAATTAAATTATACGCGTCATACGGTGGGGATCTTTACTCACCCGTAACATTGAGACGCACAGTCCTCACTGAGATTTTTTGTACCCAGATGATGACATTGTGTTATGCGCTGCTTTGCCAGCCTTGGCAGCCGCTCAGCTCAGTGCTGTTCAGTGATTCAGCTGTGTGGAACTGACCTCCACCTCACCTTGGCAATACTCCCCAACCAAATGGACGTTTGGCAGCCAGAACACACACTGGATATACAAGCATGTGTGCACGCCAGTGATAACACACACCAACACGCAGAAATGGACAGACAGACACACACACACACACACACACACACACTCTGTCAGGGAAAGGTTACAATGCTGTTTGAAACAAAGGGGCAGATGGTTGACAATGATTCAGTGCCAGAGCTGGCAATGTGATTAAAATATGCATTTGTGTTTGTGTGTGTGCATTTATATGTCCCCATACATGTCTGTGGCTGAGGTGGTTTTGACTGGTTTTTACTGAACCTCGCATCAGTCTAAGCTTCTCCCAACAGCGTGTTTTCATGATGCAGTTTGTTTTGGCCTGTTAGCGTGTCTCTAGTCAAGTGCTTTGCCAGAAGAAGCTGTAATATACTTTGAATTTATATAATGAGCTATGAGCTAAACCACTACTGGTGTTGAGTCATCATTCGAGGACATAGGGGGCTAATTTGCAGATATGAAACAGTTTTGTGGAAATGGAATAGCAAATTAACTTCATGAAAGTGAGATTCTCTCTTGGATTTTGATTTTTTTTAAATCATTTCTTTCCATTGAGAATATATTGTTGGATACAAACATTCAAGTTATAACCGTTAGGATTTCAGTACTGGTTGATTTGGTAACACATGTAGTTGGTTTAATACTAAAGTCCCAGAATTCTGTGCAAGCAAACGCTGCAAAAAGCCAAATGTCAATGACATTACTAAAAATTGCACCAAACAACAGGATCATCCTACTTGTCCTATTTTGCCGCTTGGGCAGAAACCTCCAGCGTGCAGCCTTTTGATCTTGACGCTGAATATTTGTTTATTGGTTAACGTTATAAAATGCCGGCAGTTAGGTAGAGGCAATGAATTGTGTTCAGACAGATGGTTTGGCTTAGAATAAGTGCACTTAAGATACTGACGTAGCATCAGTATCATAGAAACAGATTCTCACTCCAATGCGTCAAAAACCACGACTTGTTCAGCAGCGCTAAGCTTCAAAGTTTGACGCTTTACGTACCCATTCAGCGTCAGTTTTGGATGTATGAGGGACGCTCGTTACATGCTGTGATTTCATCAACCCGCCCTTAGCGGAGTCTTAAAAACCATGTCTGTTGATCTGCGTCTATCACTGACGTGGACGGGTTCATGTTGGAGTTAGTTTAAAGGCCCGGTGCGGTCTCATACAGATGCCCTGTGCGTCTGTATTATATCAACGTATGCTCATTAAAGTGTCGTATGTTATCCTATGAAAAATGACTCCTCATTGTTTGTGCATTTTCTACGCAAGCCTTCAACATGGGACAATTTACACTTGTTACATGCATACAGCCTCTTCAAAATAAAGTTCCGTCTTCACAGGAAACTTAGGTTTAGGCAACAAAACCACTTGGTTAGCTTTAGCAAAAGATCGTTGTTTGGATTAAAATAACCACTGAAGTGCCGTCACCAAAGTACGCACACTACGTGACCAAAACATCAACATTGACTTCTCGTGTTGTTTCCTGTGACTCCCTTGTGTATGAATAGGCAAATGGAATCCAACACGGAATGGCAGACTCCGCCACTTTATACTACGCAACATAGAAAACTACTATTCAGAGAATGCAGACCATACATTGTATTAAAATGCGGTCTGATTTCATGAAAATCTTAAGGATTATAACTTTGATGCGCTGACTTCTTCTTCACATGAATGAGACTGTCCACTCCATGTCATTGGCATACTCAATGGCCATCCACTCTAATCCATCCTAGGTCGTTAGCCCTGTCTGCGAGGCTAATCATCATCTTCTCTGGCTCAAGTTAGCCAAAGAGAGAGCATCATCAGAATGAGACAGTTAAATATTCATGTCCCACCGCGGTGTAATATCCTCCTCGATGATGTTTGAACCTTTATGACCCGAGGTAATCAGCAGTAATCACACGGTCACGCCGAACAGTGATGAATTTGATCTGTCGATGGTTGAGTCTGATGAGCTTTTGACACAGCTGAATGCCGTGCATCAGGCAAAAGCTCAAACTATGATCGCCACATCCAGCACACACACACAGGTGGCGTTCCTGGTGACAGACAGTTAATTTCACCCCCAGGCATGTAGGTATGACATCACTCCATTAATAATGGAGCAATTAATTATGACCTATTAGACTGATGAATTAGATTAGATAGAGGAGAGGTTTGTAGCCATGTGATAATATTACACCAGGATATATTAATGACTTTTTGGGCAGGTGTGTGGGGGGGGATAGAATTTATACGTGCCAGTTAGGAATGACATACAGTCAGCTATCTAATTATATCAATGATAAATGGTATTATTGATATGATAATGATTCCTCACCCCAACCTGATAATACTCTACCGTTGTAATGTGATTACACTGAAGCTTGTGGATCCATATTGTGAGACTTTGATGTCTCGCAATGTGACAGCAGACTCCATCTTAAATGAAAGTTTCATATTGATGACACACTTAGCCTCATGGAAATCACTGGTGCGTTCAAGGTGTCTTTGAAGCAACCGTATGGAGGGTGTTTGATGCATAAATATGTCATACGGCTTTCAAATATTTACGGAGTTGTAGGAAATCAAAGATGCTTCCAAAATGTAAAACATGACGAATTAACTGTAATATTTATTAGTATGAGTAGTGTTGGTACGACAGCTTAAAAAGCAAGTGATTGGGTTTTTTGTATGAGCACATTTGTTGTTTTAAATGTCGCTGCCTAGAACAGCTCATAAATGGCCTCATATGAGTGTATCAAATGAGTCCTGTGTATATTTTTATTCTACTAGAGAGATGGGTAAAAAAATAAACTTGAGAATTTTACTCATCAAGCATTTTTCTGGCATTTTTTCTTGATATTACCTAATGGAATTCATTGGTGTCCTTGAGTTGTAACTGAAGCAGCTGCATGTAGGCTCTTTTAGATAAACACATTGTAAGGCTTCACATGTGAATGCTGTTCTCCTACGCTGTGAAGACTAAAGAAACGAAAGGATCTTTCATTGATCAACAAAAAGCACTGTGCTGCATTTCACTGACATCTAGTGTCAGATTTGGGAACTGAGATACACTGACTCTGACCCTGTGCAGGTGTGTGTTTGTGGACCCCCCCCCTCCAGACACACGTTATCCACTTCCCCGTACATCAGTGTAGTCTTATCGATCTGCTCAATATGACCTTGAATGATCAGACAAGTGGAAGCGCCGCGTTGGAATGAAACCCATCCATTCCCTCTGTCTGCTAGCCGCCGCTGTAATGACTTGAGGGAAGACGGGGAGGAAAAGGAGCCCATTGAGATGGACCCCCGAACCAGTCAGCTCTGCAGCGGCCTTATGTCCTGGCCAGTCTCCCCTCCAGGCACAGTCTGTTTCGGCTAAAGGAAGAGAAGTGGGTCAGTCTGTCTGAGATGGGAGAGATGAGACGTGAGCTGGGTATATATATATATATATATATATATATATATATATATATATATATATATATATATATATCAAATCATATAGATAGACAGAGCTCAATCCTAAGTGGATTTGTTGCCGGGATAGCCTCACATCTGAATATGTAATGTAGTGTATTAAAATGATAATCAGTATGAGTGATGAAATGTTACCTTTTGGGGCAAAAGATGAAGATGCTTCAGGGCTTGATAGAGGAGGGTTTTACTTGGTATGTTTCATCCTCTAACACGTAGAATCTAACAGGATATGTAAAACATTTCCCCCTGCAGCTGTAACACAGCTAGAACAGTTAATGACGATTTTATTCTAATTTCAAATCACTTTGATGACAACTGAAATCTATCTAAAGATATGATTTAAACGTCAAACTAAATACATTTACTGAAGTCCTGCATTCAAGGAGTTTCGAGGTACTTGAGGTTCTTTATGTGAGCATTTTGCTTTTCAGCTGCTTTATATTTCTGCTCCATTCCAGTGGCAGAAATTGAACCTTTGACTTAAATACATTTATTTGACAGCTATTTGTCATTTGCTGCTTACAGAGTTTCACATACAAAATAAATATGGTCAGCTCAAGAAATATCATGCAGTAGAGTCGTCAAAATTAGCTCTATCTCCATCTCATATGATCTTTATGATGATTTATGGTCAACAAATCCCAGAACCAACAATGAATTGTAGTACATGTACAAGTATTGTATCTGTGTATGGCCTGCTATATCTTTTTCCTCTGTTTTCATGTTTCCTTTATCCCACATACACCGTCCTGCTCACTAGACTCGAGGACCAAATATGTATTAATCCGTGGCTGAACATTGTCCCCAAGAATTGCAAAACATACTCCTGTTTGACTAACGTTCGCTAGAAAATACAGTGCGCAGCTGTTTGAGGGAATTACTGAGCCATTTTAAAAGGTAGTGGACATATTTGTGACCCTGATTTAAGAGTCTTTGGTACGAACAATGGGCCTGAGTGCCACAGACAAGGTAGGGAAGTCAGAAAGTAGCGAGAGATGATCTAATATATTGTTAGCTTTGGTGTTTTAATTGAATTTGTTGACAGTAATATAAATATAGAAAAGCCTTATCCTTCAAAAATGAATAAATCAGTAATAAAAAACTTTAGGAACTTTAGCTGATTTTGTACTTTTACTTAAGTAGCACTGAATGCAAGACTTATAATGGAGTCCGTAAAAAATCTAAATAGGTATTCCGACTACAGGAAACAAATCAATCAGAGCCCCAGTCAAAACATTTTTCAATAGAAGTAACTGTCTAAGCATCGCAAAGGTACAGACATATTGTGGCAGCTTTATTTTTGTCTTGTATCTCCTTCAGACTTCCACTGTCTGGAAATCTAATTACAGTAAATACTGCACATCCACCACCAATAGTCTTTTCAAAAACACGTTCTTTTTTTTCCCGTCCTGACGAGCCCAAGTGAGAACCATGAAGCCCAAAATGAGAAAACATTCAAAGGTTTTAAAAAAAAAAAAGGTCTTATAACCCATATTGAGCAATAACGAGCGGTACGGTCATGCAGGCGCACATCAATACATTCACACACGCACACACACTTCTCTGCCTCTTCATCATAGGATGTGACACCTGACGGCCCATTAGTTCCCAAAGTGCTATTCTATTCTATGAATTCCTCTCCTTATAGAATATTTAGACTCCGTGTGTTCCTCTCCGCTTGTCAACATGGGATGCATTATTCATGTTAATGTGCCATTATCTGACGCTCTGCATGATGTAACGTAGCCATTCCCCGGCCCCGCACCCACAAACGCATCCAGTGACCTTCTGAACTGTGCACTGCCATCACCCTGCCTGCAGCGCTGCAGCAGCTCCGCTTCGTATAATACACGGGGGGGGAGAAGAAAAATGTGCTTTACGGAGGCTTTATTGTGCAATTAAAATGTGAGCTTACTAAAAGCATAGCGACATTGAAGATAACAAAATATATGAGGTTTTTAACACAGCTTCAGTGCATCCATAACTGAGCGCCTCCAATACCTGCTTTCAAGAAAGAGATAGAGAGCAGCAGAGTGAATTTAACCAGCTTTTAATTATGCAATTATCAAGGTGTGCCTGTATTTGAGATAGAGTGATGTGTCCTGACTGTATGCTTTAAATTTAACAGAGATATGACACGAGGGAGAAAAGACAGGGAATTCGATTTAACAAGCCTTTAGTGCAATTAAAAGATAAGTCAAAAGCCTTAACTGCATTTAAGATAGAAGGACAGAATGATTTTGAGTTTTAATAATTCTTTTGTGAATCCATAAGGGATGCCTAGGTTTGAGATATAGAGAAGAAAAGGATATTAGGTAGACTTTCAACAAGCTGGGAAAATGTAAGCTTAAAAACATGTGGTTGAGATGGGGATAGAGAAACAGGCACAGAGTGAGAGAATTTAAAGAAGTAGTTTTTCAATTAGGGAAATTAGCGTATTTGTTTTCTTGCTAAGAGTTAGACGACAACATTAGTACCAGTTATCTTAAGCACAACTACTACAACTGGTTTTGTTACCTAAACCAAAGCAGGCGTTGTTTTTTCATTCATAATTTTACCACGTATTTATTCCGACTGTGCGCTGGGCTACCCAGTGCGTCAGAACGTGATGCCACGTAGTCTGACAAAGCGTCTATATGTCACAAGTTTAAATGAGAACGTGTTGTACCACTCTCATACCTAGATGGTATATGTAGCTGTAGCAGCCGCTTAGCTTAGCTTAGCTTAGCTTTGAGTAAAGACTGGCAACCAGGTAGCCCAGTGTAAACAACAATTGTCCGATATAACCCCCAGTAAAACCTTAAATTGTTGCTTTTACACTTTACAGTTTTTGTGCCGATTAAACAACAACATATATCATGTTAATTAATGAGTTATAGAACTGCTGATGGCCAGATTTTGTTGCCTTTGGACAGAGCCGGGCTGGCTGTTTCCCCATGTCGCCAGTCTTTATGCTAAGCTAAGCTAACACACCACACGTTCACACTACACAACGTGCTGTCTTGAAGTCATTGTGGTTTTCACACTGCATGACTGACCAGTTTCTCACCAGTTCTCAACTCTTGGCAAGAAACTAAGTGAGCGTATTTCCCAAAAAGGCAAACTATTCCTTTGAGTAAGAATAACAATTTTATGCATTAAATTGTATAAGTGGCGTCTCTATATTTTTATTAGCACTCCACTGAGCTGCCAGCTTGTCAGAAAGTGTCTTCCAGTGCATGCTGGGATAGTGGCCACTATCCCCAGCACCCTGACAAGGATTAGACAGGTGCAGAAAATAAACAACTAAAACTGTCTTCTCAGTCATCAAACCTAAATATTGTAGCTTTGGAAAATGGTTTACCCTTTCTATTTCACGAGCCAATAAATGAAAGGCTCTTCACAACTAATTAACATGATGGCTCGGATGTTCCACCATATTGACAGTAGCTTTATAGGCTGGTGTGGGTTGATGCACAGGTTATTTTTAAGATACCAGACAAGCACAATGCATAATTTATCACACCAAAGGATAACCCTCCCAAGCTGGTGAATAAAGGAAGTAATAAGGGCAGCAAGGCATGCAGCTGAAATGACTGATAGTGCTTTACAACCGCTTCTAAATAGAGTAGATGAAAAAAAATAATAATCCTGTTTGCACATCATCTTGAAGGGAAGTGTAATTATCTAGCAGCCAATCAACACCTAGCACTCACTTCCTGAGTCTGACCTTGCTGGACTCGTAACCATGGAAATTTCTTTCTCTCTCTGATAGAGCACAGCTTGGTCATTCAAAAACCTGCATGAATGTGTGTGTGTGTGGAGGTGAATGACAAACAAGACCAGTTTTCCATGTCTTTCTTTCACAAGGGCACCTTGGAAACAGTCTTACCCTGCCGCTTAAGGTTTACTATAGTGTGTCCAAACAGCAAATGGGATGAACCACCACCCCCATGCACACACACACAAATATGCTGCCTTGGTAGCAAAATGGTCTTTTCACACACAGATCGGATGAATATGTGAAAATGACAGTATTTGTTTTCTTTTCATTTGGGATCTGTTTTGACAGTCTGCATAAATAATGTATCTTCACGAAACACTGAAATATTTACAAACCACATATTGGCACATATCTGTCTGTGTGCGAGTGCATGTGTGTGTGTGAGGTTGTTGTTGGTTTTTTTACATTATTTTAGAGACGGACCATGCCTTGAAGTGAGCCTTTAATGAAAGGTACCGCTTACAGAGGCAGAGACGCTTATTTAGTTTGCGTTCTCGGAGGCATTATCAGCCGCTGACAGCTGGTGAATGCAGCACTCAATTTAAGTAGACTATCCTGTCCGTTTGGCATTTGATGGACAGTTTAGAGACTCTACAGTTGTACAAAAATGTACCTTACCTTACAAAGTTTATCTCTTTGTTGGTGAAAAGTTGAAAGGACTTAACTATGAAATTGAAGGACTATTGCACATTGATGAAATGTCTGTGCATTTGTGGTCATTTTAGACAAAAACGTACCTTTTAAAGTGAGAAGAAATATTATATTATGGTATTTATGTAATATTCCTAGGGGATCTTAATTGATAAAAGATACACAAATGCAACAAAAGCAAAAATCAGGGGTAATTACTATTTCTACTAATAATGTAGCTAGATGAAAACATGAAAGAAAATGACTGAACAGAATGTGTCCCAGAACTGAACCCTGTGGGATGCCGCATGCAATGGCTGCTAATTACTTTTGTCGACTTAAATAGCTGTATTTACATTTAGGATCGTGAATTCTAATAAACCGTGATGACATAGAAGGATGTAACTGTGGTGATCAAAGACCTCAACATTATGAACATTTAAAACCATATTAATATGCTATTTTAAAAGGTTACTCCAGGAATTTGGTTTGGCACTTTCCTAAAGTTGTGGAATCTAACAAACTTGCATTTGCTGTGATGGTCATTTCATCCACTACCTGGTAAATGCCTAACTACTCTTTAATTGACACACCTTCTAACCTGATGCTTTCTGTTGTATGATCTCAGACATTAGAAAGCTCTCTCCCTTTCAGCAGAGGATATTTTACAACTGTTTTCACAGGATGAGTTGGAGTGATCTCAGTTTTTGTTTGTAAAATAGGTGGAGTCGCCCTTTAACTGCCCCCGTTTTTCTTGAAAGGCTTTTCACAAGACTTTGGAGCCTGGTTGCAGGCTTTGCTCCCATCAAACGACAGTGAGGTCAACTGATGTCGGCTGATATGGCCTGGCTCACAATTGGCTTTCCAGTTCATCCCAAAGGTGTTGTACGGGTTTGAGGTCCGTGCCAGCCAGTCAAGTCCTTTTACACCGAACCCAGAAAACAATTTATTTCGTGGACATTGGGGGACATTTTCATGGTGAAGGTTAAAACAGTGGGCAGTTTGGAAAAATAAAAGTTGTCAGACTCGCTAAGAGGTAGTCTGCAGAAGACAAGGGTTCAAGACGAGGTCACTCAAGAAAAGTTTGGACCAATTTAAAAGTACCTGTGGCCAAATTCCAAAAGCCCTTCAGATTAAACAAACTTCAAAGGGATAATATCTAGACAGGTGGAGTATGTGCCAGGGGGGGAGTTTCAAACAGCTCATCCCAGCTAAATATATGACAACAGTGCTAGACCTATAAGATCGGTTATAGATATATAGGCTTAATCTGGCTTTCATATAGTACCACTAACTATTCCTGTAGGCGGGTAGTGACTCCATGGTGAGCTGATGCTTACATCTCCTTTGGTGACGCATTTTCCGTTTTTTTCCCTTTATAGCATTTAAAGTTTTCTCAGGGTTTAAATGTGACAAACCTCATGATAACTTATCACCAAACTAACTATGAATTAAACGCTTTGATAATAATATATTGTGTTAACAGACAGATATATGTTATCGAGAGTTTAAACCTTGTGTTTTTTTCCCCTCATCTGCACGCATGCTCAGTGTCCCCGTTCAGCTGATTCACATCAGCGGCAGCGTTTGAGGTCCGACAGCACATGGACGCCCAGTGAGAAGAGCGACCACTCCGGCCAAGGGGGTAAGACTGTGTCCGTCACCGGTTGTATGAACTCGGTTCGAGTGAAAAGAGGAAGCTGCAGGTGCTGAGAGAAAAAAAAAAAAAAAAGAGAGAAAGTGAGCCGCTGTGGATGAAATGCGACGGAGATAAGTGTTGGAAGGACGCGCGATGACTCACTGGTGATCAGCGCTGGCGGTTCGTTTCTGTCTGTGCCGAGTTGAAATGACCACCATGCCGTTTGATTCTGTCTGTCGTCAAAGAATGTGATTAAAAAACGACATATGTTGTCTTACAAATAGACTATTGGTAGCCTGTGAAATCCTATACTCAGTGTGGGACAGTGAAGAAACCCTGTTGCATTTTCGGTTTGCTTTTGGTCCCATGTGAAAAAATGAAATGCTGGAATTTGCCTTATTAGAACGCGAATCTACGTTATTTGAACTTTGAACTCACTTTTGAATCAAGGGGATGTTCAGGGCAAACTAGACAGCGCTCTGGTTAAAGAGCCTTCATGGGACTGACACACATCTGTATCACTGTATCAGGATAAGATACGTGCCAAGTTTCATCCTTTTTGTAATAATCAAAAACCTGATTATTTATTTATTATAGCAATTATTTTGGTTATGGACTTTTCTACCTCATTTTCTCGTGAACTTTTACTTTAAATAATAATTACCATAAATAAAACCAAATAAGGTCAATAAATAGGTCAATACTATCAAAATGTTTAAGTGGATGAAGTCTGGCCACATTCATTATTCCTGACATGTTAAATGCTGTTTCTAAAAGCACGAACTGCAAGACGTATGTTAGAGCTAATTCATGACAACTGAAATGAAAGAGTTTGGATATTGTGTTTGAAAAAGCTTTCTTCAACCTAGTGCAATCTCACACAGCTTCTTTTGTTGGCAAACAAAGTATACCATCTCACATGTCTTTACTGGTTCTGTTGATATCCCCACTCGTAAACACGAATCACATGGACTCACAAAAAGCATGTTTAATTGGTCAGCTCGTGCTCTCGGGTTCAAGATTTTGGCCATGGAGGAGGAGGGTAAAAACAAAAACTACCATTACCCGAGCTGGATGTTCTCCTTTGCTGACGACTGATTTGTTTTCAGGGTTATGTTTGAAATTGCAGTCAGGTTAAACTCACTCTACGGTACAGACGGAGATCAGCCATGTGTAGCCGCGAAGAGAAACCGTTTGAAGGCAGAGAATGAAAGAAATCAATCAAACCGCCTCGGGAGAATAACAACAGAGGGACATGTGTGCATATTTGTACGTAAAAGAATAGAGTGTGCACACACTTGCATCCGTGTGACTCATCCGTGGGTGGTAATAGAGCCACCTCACTGCCAGCCGTCAATTGTTCACATGCGGCAACAGTAACTGGGGCGACCTGACGACACAGGCCAAAATTTATAACCAGCGTCTGAAGGGATGGAGGCTTTTATATAGGAAAATCCATATTCAGCAGATACAAATTGTTTTATGTGAGCCTATAGCTGACATCTACACATATCAATCTGTTCAGGTCTCTGAATATATATTTCTTACAGTATGTATCTGTATTTTTCACTGTAGGTGTACAACGTGTGTGAGGTGTGATGGCGCTGTGCTCTGAGGCCTGTGTCTCTGGATCAGGAGGAGAATCCTCCAGCAGTGAGGTGAGCTGACTTTCCCTTGGTGATGATCTAAATGATGATCAACATTCGGCAGGTGTAGCGAGGAGATCTAATATATGCTTTGGTAACACGCTTTATCTGCCATTTCATTTGGTCCCTTTGTGGCTGACGTCCTTCCAGGCGGGTTCTAGCTGTCTTCAGTTTGGGGTTCGTTCCTATCTGCACCACTTCTACGAGGAGTGCTCGTCCTCCATGTGGGAGAGAGACCCGGAGGATCGGGGTTCCGTCCAGAGGCAGACGTCCACCCCGTGGTGGAACTCACCAGTCTGGAAGGTAAAGAGCAACTACACTCTCCAATCTCTTTACAACACCACCATGTAATCTCTGTTCCCGGGTCTTAACCCCCCCTCCCCCCCCATTGTGTCCGTTGGTGTCTATGCGTTTTCAGTGCTCAGCCTCTCCGGCATTTCTCACATTATTCGGGGTTGAAACATAATCAGTGTTTTCCTTAATCAGTCCTACTTTGATATGTCATATAAATAAATATCAGCTACTGATTGAGACAACACAGTTGAGATTCAATCCACCATTGGCATCTGTTACATCCCATGAGAAATCATACATGCACCCAGGAAGTGATGCATGTTAATTATCAGGTTTGTATAAAACGTATAACATCCCTGGAGACCCTCATTTTACACTCAAAGTGAATTCATCCTCTCTAGCTTTAAGCTGTTCACTGATATGGTATAGTCAGTGGGTGAAGTCCCATGAGTGTATTTCTTAATGTTCCCCATTACCCTTACACACGTTTTAAATCAAGCATACTTTTCTTCTTTTCTGTATTGTTGTTAATAATCATCTTTTGGGGCATTCTGCCTGCTCCCTTGTGCTGTAACTATATTGATGTTAATATTGCTGACTGACTGGAACTCAATCCATTAAGAGTCCCTTCTGTGGTAACTGCATCAATCAATTCAATTGATTACATGCTATTTTGAGGCTGATTATAAAAGCCTTTTAGTGCACGTCCCCTTTTCAACAGTACATGATAGAAAACAAGTCATTTTTATTCCTGCCCCCCCCCCAGCTTCACCAGTGGAATCATGTAGTATTGTGCAAACAGTGCACTGTCTCTGTGTGATGAAGTGCAAGCAGTGGTGTGGTGTCATTTGTTAAAGTGAGGGATTCATGAATTTTGATTTTTTTTTGCATCACACAACAAAATGACCTTTCCTAACGAGACGTGAAGAGCACTGAGCAAATAGGGCCAACTATTAAAAAAACAAAACACCAGGGCTCCACATATTTTCTACTTTTGGTTTATTTCTCTGTCTCCCTCTCCCTCCAGGTGTACCTGGCCTTGAGTCTGCTCATCCTGACTGCAGGCATTGCCATCCTGTCAGTTGGTTGCTCCACTCCCCATAGAATTGAGTCGTTTGGAGAGGGGGACCTGTTTTTTGTGGACACCGAGGCCGTCAGCTTCAACAGGGGGCTGCATCACCGCACTGCTGCAGGGATCGGGCTCTCCTGTCTTGGATCGGCCCTGGCGGCGATGGGGGTTGTTGTTTTGATCCTCCCCAGGGCCAATTTGAAAGAGAGGCTTTTCCACAGACCAGGGGAACGGAGAGGAGAGTCTGGGTCAAAATGGTGGGGATTTAGGGATCCCAGGGATGTGGTCACTAAGCCTCCAGGTATAGAAAAGGGTAAGATACCCGTCACTCTGTCGAAAGTGGAAAATGTGCAGTCCACTTCTTAAAGCAGATCCCTGCTGAGCTAGAGGGCGTACAGGCTTTTGTTCTAGTCCTGGGGCCTCATTTGCCTTGTCTTATTATTGGTGTTGAAGGAACCAAGTGTCATTGTAGCATGCAAATTGTTCAAATGGATGTTGTCTTGTGACCTGGATATCACAGTTAGACATAAAAGTCTGGACACCAGGATTTAAAATGGTGAAATCAATTCATTCCCATGGAATTGCCACAATCAGAGGCGGCAAAATTAAAACTAATGTTCCATGTCGAGTTTGCGCAATTACCCAATATTGACCCCTGAGGGAATGGGGAACCAGAGAGTCCAAAATAGAGAAAGTTATCGTAGCTTATTAGCTATCATGCACCATCCACTTTTATTTAACCCTTCTGTTGGAGTATAAACTGCTCCACAAAAGAGGAGTGGTGCAGACAGTTATGAGACGGGAGTCCATGGTAACAATCCGTCTATTGTATAAACTTTGGGAACTTATTGTACCGTTAACTATTAACTGACCATTAGCTAGCTTGTTGGCTTGGAGAGCTTTATTTTCCCTGATCAATGACTTTTTTGTTGGGCAAAATGTTGTATGTGAACAAAATCCCAGGGAGAGCCAACAGAACAGTAGAGAGAAAATAGATCCACCGTGAGTGACTAGCTAGGTCTACTTTCAACACCTGTATGGTTTTAAAAGCACAACTTGATATGAACAGATCTTTTAATAAATCCCAATTAAAATGTATAAATGAGGCCCCAATACTTAGCCAGAGACCTTGTAGCGCTATTTAACACCTTGTATTACAGGACCAGGATATAGTTGTTGACCATAGACTGTTTGTGTGCACTAGTGGTTTGTTTCAATACACTGAGTCGTGTCCACCTCAACACTCAAAGAGAGCAGCATCTCCAATGACTGATGACAGAAAATGATGTTTTTACCTCCCACTTTAGGGTTTGTCAATACAAATTTTAGCAACTGTTTTTTAAAATAATGGTACCTGCAGCTTTCCAAATAGTTAGACAACGTGCTGAAATTGCATGTATCACATAAAGAAACCTCTGTTTCTATTCACATACATGTATATAGCCTACACACAAATTACAGGAGGTTCAGAAAGCTGCTACATGCAAAAGGTGAAGGATGAAAAAAAGATATTATTAACAATTCTGTTTCCACCTTTTCACATAGCTCCACTAATGCTCAACCTGCTATATTCAACATGTGCAGTCACATGCACTTGCAATCACACGCTCACACAACCACCCACACACAAATTCATGCTCCATTGACAATATTGCCTATTTTCTCCCCCACTGTAATCTTGCTCTGTAATTGCCTGCAATGTGTCTCTAGGCAACAGTTGGGCTACAAGTGCTCCATTTTCAACCACGAACTCTTTTCTGATTGGCCAAGCACTTGCCCTCTCTTTATTTTCACACCAATCTGAGTTTTTGTTGACAGGCGTACACAGTGAAGTGGTGAAGCGGTGAGGTCAGAGGAATTAGCACCAGCTGTTTGATGAGTCCAAGTAGCTTGAATAATAGAGAGAACAACTTAGAAAGAAATTCAAAAATAGAATGATCGTGATGTACTGATTGGTTACCTGCACTGATTCCACTGGATTATTATTGATGTTTCATTGTTCTGTTGTGTTATTGGTTTAGATGAAGATAATGGAATAAAATGAGGATCAAGTGTCACGAGTGCAAAACAAATGACCCAAATAAAATTGTGATCTGCATACCTCAATGTATTAGTTTTTGTTAGTGTTTCGTTTTATTTGATAAAAAAGATTTCACCACGACAACAATATAAACCTGTTTGAAACCAACTTCAAGAATTCTACATTTGTTTTACATTTATGCTCAATCGAATGGTTCGTTATATTTCTAGAAGGTACCGTATCTTAACATAACATCTCGTGCACACAGCGACACACTGACATCTATCCCCTTTTACAGCGAAAGCCCCGGCTTACATAGACCACTCCATCAGCAGTCAATCACGTCTGTACCACGACTGCAGGTAAGTCCAATACGGCTCCTGAAACAAGTAAGCGATGAAGTTATTCATTACATCTAACCTTCCAGTGGAAAACGCTTTCGAATAACTTACCATATAAAATACATTTGCAACCATACAAAAAGATCACAACATAAATAACTTCCTTAACGTTATCTACCTCCCCCCCATACTTGGTCTAATAATCTAATTACATCGCCGATGAAGTCATCCAGTGTAATAAATACAGGAAGGGGTTGTGCTCCTCCCCCTTTTGTCTCTAGAACACATGGTGGGTATGGTAAGTACCAAAGAAAGAAAATCATTAAATATTTGAATGCAGAACTAAAACAATCACTAAATGTAACACCTAACTTAACAATACCGGTCCATGCTTTACTTTAATGCTGATGTTAAAGATAAGACAAACCTGGGATGGTACGTATCTTCAGGTGCAGCTACATGAAGCAAGATGGCTGAACAAACAATTAACAAGCATGGTGAAATAAGTAAGAAATATAGCCGTGAAACATCTCACTCACTTTCTCACTATACTGTGACTTGTATGTCATAGTACACTATGACATTTTTGACATACTATACCATGACCTTTTGTGACAAATTATTCTAAGACTTTCTAACGACATATTTTACTTTTTTGAAGCATACTATATTACTATTTTCAGACATCCTAGATTTTTTTTTGCTGAATGTCATAGCATACTTTACTATGACCTTTTTGACATACTTTATCATTACTTTTTTGTCATGCTTTACTATTACACATTGACTTTTTAAACTTTCTATATGATTTTTTTTATTAAATTCTGCGACATGCTATACAATAACTTGTAGTCATGCATTCTGACATGCTATACTATGACTTTTTCTTGACTTTTTTCGGCGTGCAATACTACGACTTTTTTATGACTTATTCGAATGAATTTCACGAAGACTTTTTACGGCTTTTTCAACACCCTATTGTATGACTTGACATACTATGCTATGACTTTTTTTATGACTTATTCCAACATGCTTTAATTATATTTTTTTAGTCACAATATATTTTTCAACATGCTACACTATGACTTTTGCATCACTTATTCGGACAAACCTCATGTGACTTTTTATGACTTTTTCAACATACTTTAATATGACTTTTTTCGAAATGGTAAACTATGCTTTTTTAAATACTTATTCCGACATATATTTGTGTCTTTTTTTCGTCATGCTACACTATGACGTTTTTATTACTTATTCTGACATGCTTTACTAAAGTTTTAGTGAATCTATACTATAACTTTTTTCACGACTTACTTTTGTGACAAGTCCTCAATTCCACTAGCTGTCACTTTGTCCTTTGTCTTGATGTCTCCTCTTTGTCTTGCAGGATCCGGGTAATCGGCCTCACGGGCCAGACCTGGGCCCGGTGTCGTTCCTGATATGAAACCTAACCACCTTCCTACAAAGTCCGTCTCTTCCCTTTCTGGCACGGCTGATGTTTTGTTTTGTTTCAGGCAAAGAATCTATAATCTTCAAACATCCGCATAATGCTCACATAACTGATTTTGGACTTGCACTTTTGTTCTGTTCTTTATTGTTGTTTTGTGAATAAATTTGCTTATTTATGGATTCTCAACTCGTATGATCTCGCATTGTGTTGTGGTTACTACACTAACTCTTTTGTAGTAGACTTACTACAGTATGTCTTTTTTGACTATATTGTGACTTGTTTTCGACATACTATACCAAATCATTTTACAGCTTTTCTTTATATACTATCATATGACTTTTTTCAACATGATATACTATGATTTTATGACTTTCTTAGACATACTATACTATGACTTTTTCAGAGATGCTATACCTTCTTATTTTCACACGGTGACTTTTTTATGACTTTTTTCGACTCACTTTTATCGATATATATCAACTTTTATGGATTTTGCCAACATAATCACTATGAATTATTTTTCAGATCCTAAAATATGACTCTTTTTTTACATACTATGCTATGAATTTCTTTTACGGCTGTGTCTTCAAAATACTATACATTAAATATAATATTTTGACTTTTTATGATTTTATAAACTAAACTATGACATTTGTTTAATGGATTTAAAAAAAACATTATACAAAATAACCTGATCAAGGTCTGTGTCCCGAAACTTCACTACAATAGCTCTGCTACAAGTGAAGAAGACAGTGTGCAGGAGTTTTTTCCCATTCTAAAATACTATGAAAAGACAATACAATTACTTGTTTTCAAATGTTCTGACAGCAGGAATTCTCTGAGAGTGAATCCTGAACACAAATGAACTAGACCAGGTAGCCTCATACAACAACTTGGGGGTGTTGATTATGCTAATCTCATGTAAAGAGATTAGCATTATCTCACATGTGTGCACCTGCTTATAAACAAGGTGGCTTTCATTCAATTGAAACAAGACATAGCTCACAATACACGTAGCTCACAATACATGTGTGCGGTGTGAGCAGACCTCAGGGAGATAACAAAAGGATGAGAAAAAGAGGAAGCACATCTAACAGTTGAAGACCCAGATATTTTTTCATTAAAAACAAACTTGAAAGGAGAATATCAGACTAGTCGAGTGGCCGTGGATGTTGCAGACATGGATCCACTGCATGTGCACTGTTTTCAAGAGTTTTTACCTCTTCTATTAATCAAAAACGATATAATGTAGCTTTCAGTTTACAGCCAGCATGCTCGTGGTAGTGGCTATGTTCGCTGTGCTAAAAGACAGCGCTAAATGTTAACGTCAGCATGCCAACATGCTCACAATGACAACACTATTGTTATCACAATCTATCCAGAAGAGAACAGACCAAACGTTACGGGAATCCGTATAATCGATGGACATTTCACTACAAATGTGAACCTGCTGATGAGAACTAGAGGATTGCCAAAGTCAGTACGGATTCATTGTCTTGATGAATGTCTGTACAAAATCCTGTGATATCAGTAGATATTGACATCATATTAATATATGCTCTTATGTTCAGCACAATCATGAGCTATCCCCATGACAACTGAGCAATTTCATCCGCTGATGAAAATTGAGATGCAAATAAAAGTTCCTGAAAAAAAAATGTTGAACGTGGAGTTTGAGATGTTTGTTCAATCTGCAGTATAACCTTTGTTCTTTCCTCAGTAAAAATAACACAATTTATATTGTATTACCGTGCAAGATGACATTTGTTCTTGGGACATCCTACAAGCCAACAAAATGATCTCAAATCCTGGAACGGTCAAATTGTGTTCTCAAACTTTTTAATTATCAACGTATTCTGCCCTTGTTTTGCTAGCAGCGAATGACGGCTGAGAGCAGCAAAGCTTTACTAAAAGAGTTTGAAAACTGAGTGTTACATGTACAGTACAAAATGTATATTATGCCTGTGAGATCCTGTGTGTGAGGTGTAGCTGTGGGTACGTGCAGGACTGTGTGTGTGTGTGTGTGTGTGTGTGTGTGTGTGTGTGTGTGTTCGTGAGCTGTATTTATGTCTGAATGAGAACATCGTGTTACTTTGGGTAGATGAGTCGCAGCTGTGAGTGTGACTCATCTCATCTCGTCTCCCAAGTTGCACACCAACAGGAGGGACACCTAACGTTCACTAATGGAGACAGCATGTACGTACACACACTAACTCGAGGTCACAACTTGTCCTCAGAATCGTAATTGTTTTGCACCACTTGTAGCTATATGCTGTGTTTACTGGCCCTCCGATGTTCCCTTCTAATATGCAGTATGCTAGTGGACCTGATACATAACAATGGAGGTTCCTGTGACCTTTGACGTACACAATTATTTTGTATTGTAAATTATAATAATTAACTTTAAACATTGATTGTTTAAAGGCCACACTTAAAAAACATGCTAAAAATATATATATTTGTAAGGAATGCAGGATATGTTTGTCTGCATGATACTCGGAGTCTCTTTTTCTTTCTGTCTCTTTCTTTCCGTGGTAAAATCATCAACACATCATGCCTGCATTAGAGCTATCTTCAGTGCCATCTCACAGGGACTATTTTCTGTCGTGTTGTCAACATGCTCCTTGCACACTTTGAGCGCATGTTTGCACGGATGATTTGAGCATGCTGGGTTTATTAGAAACTGTATGTAAGTGCATAATGAGATAGAAAAGTGGAAGCGGTGGCAGCGTTTCCTGTGAAGATGGAGGCTGATACGCTCCACTGACTGCAAAGCTCGGAGTGTGAGTCACACTGTTGTGGGAGAGAAGCGCACAGCCGAGGATTGGGCTGCAGTCTGCTCGGCTGATTGGCAGACCCATCCATCCCAGTGCGTTTGTGTGTGTGTGTTTGTGTGGGTGCTGTATCTCTGTGTGCCTGCGAGTCTGCTGCACTGATATGATACTGTAACATCTCATCTGCTGTGGAATACAGATAGGAAGCTGGAATGTTTCTCAGCCAGTGTGTGAGGTTGGAAACTCTTTGGACAAAAAGCGGTCTGTTGGCAGTCATCTGAAAAAATCTGACCATATTTTTAACACTTTTCTATTTAATAATTATTTGATTAAAAAGCTTGACTGAGATACAAGATCTTCATAAAAGCTGAGGAAAAAAAACAGATCATAAAATGATGCAATATTAAATATAAAAACATAAATAGACATCATGTTAGGAGCTACCAAAGCTTCTGTGTATTTGACTTCAGAATACCCTGATGAAGGTCATGGAGCCACAATGTGTTGCCAACAGATGTTTAAAGAAAACAAAAGCTTAAACACTGTAAATAACAGCTGTGTTGGCTTCATTTGTTGTCTAGCCCAGGAGACGCCTGTTTTAGACCAGTGTCCCAAACTGTTTTTGTTTATTGTTGAAGTTATACGTTAGGGAGGTTTTTTCCATACTCACGACAAGCTGTTTTGCATACATTGATCAATCACAACTCTCCATGCACACGTCTTTACAGACGACTGCAGAAATCACACGTGCAATTGTATTTTGGGAATTCCTTGTTGCCGTACGACACAAATGAAGCGCAAAGTTAACTCAGGCAGATTCTTACAATCAGCAATCACATTCTCACAAGTCAATGAGGTGGTGTTTATCACCTCATGCTACTACTGCTGTTTCTGTTTACGCTGCCTGCTCCTACCTGCTACTCGCTGCTGTTACCCTCTTTGCTATCCCCCCCCCCCCCCATCTCCTCGCCCTCTGCTGGTTTCTTATTACCATACTTACAATGACAACTGATGCCTTGTGCATTTATGTGTCTCTGTTATCTCAGTGATCTGTATCTACTCATGTGTGTAGCTCTTGGGGGATTTCACAGCTTCCTTCAAAATCTTGTGCATTTTCAGGATTCATTTGGGAAACAGCCAAGGACCAACCATCCACGTTTGTAGCACTTTAAAAGGTCTAAAACCCGTTAACATTAAGGGACAAACACAAAAGAATAATGGAATTTCATTGAATTTGATAAATAAAGATTTTTTTAAAAATCTTTGAAAGCCATTTTCAGACAAACGTGACCATTGTGAAGAACATAAGAGCCGGACAGAGAATATGAGTCATTTGTCAGAGAAAAAAATGCCATGAGAGAAGAGAAGCATAGCAGTCTCACCATCACCCTCATTTGTCATTACATGCCTTCAGGCGGAAATTAGCATTTTCGTTTCAAAAAAGCTAAACATGCACATCGCTCCATTACAAGTGAAGCAACAGCAGGCAATCACATTGCCAATGAACTCATCAAAATTCTAGAAATGGTTAGGGTTGACCATGCCGATGTCTCACACATCACGACATGAAGAGAAGTTATTTTCCTCCGCAAGCACAACTCGATCTAAGCATTTGCAAAGGCCGAACGCTTATCAAAGCAGCGCAATATACAGTTCATCACCATGAAATACTCAACTGCAGGCCTGTGTGCAGGAAGCTGGCATAGTGATATGGTGAAAGTCATATCGGTTAGTGAATGTTTATATATCCAGCATCATTTTTACTATGAGTCCTTCCAGTTCTGCACTCGACTACGTTTCAGCACAACATGCACTATTACAGGCCATACCAGTCGTCTCAGTGCATTCAACATGAAGTTCTCTACATCCCACAACCAATCAACCTTTTCTTAGTTGATGTTAGAGGCGCCGAAGAAGAAACAAGATCCTGTGGGCAGACAGCCTGTTTCATCAGCCAAAAGTCTCATTACAGCAGCACATCCTCCCACAGCCAACAGAAAATCTGCTGAGATATTTATATATCTTCCAATCAGACAAAGGTTTATTTACAAATGAAGAGCGAAAGAGTGGAAAATGTCAACTCTAAATTACTTATTAAACCTGTTCATTGAGTAAATTAATATTAAGGCTGATTCTCGTTAGGGAACAAATTTTAACTTAACTTAGAGTAAAGTAATAGTTATCAACCTGCGTTCTGTTACACAGATGCACACAGAGATGTGTTAGGTTAAGACCTCATCGTCATTGTGGTTATTTTTAAGTGAAGTTGGAACATTTGTAAGGCAATTAAGTTAAATTAGATGAAAATGAATAAGACAGTGTTTTATATGTGAAATGTTTCAAATGATCTATTAGATCTTTAGCCATGCTAATGGCATGGCACTAGGGACGGCGTAAAAAAAACAAAATAATAATTTTCCCCGGGCGCCTGTCATTGGCAGCCCACTGCTCCCTATATACAGGGATGGGTCAAATGCAGAGACAAATTTCCCCCTTAAAGGGATCAATATAGATGGATGGATGGAAAAAAACACCCCCGGTGAGTAAAGTAATTTCAAATGTTTAAAATGTTGAAAGAAAATGATAAGTGTTCAGTTTCAGTGATTAATGTTTTTGTGATTATTCACTTGTGTTATTTTTAGATGTTGATGCTTGTTACTGCCTGTCAACAACAAACCTGTGAACAATCTGTGCATAAATGAATGGCTTACATTTGTACCAGGTGTTTATGCACTTTGATTGTACAAGCCATCATACACTCACAATACACAAGACAGTAAGGACAAAGTTAATAAGGGTACTGAAAATTAAAAATTCAAAGATCTCAGATGAAAGCTTGTAATTTACTGCGGTGATATTAATATACCTACTGTGATTGAAGCAACAACTCAGCAGGAAATCACTAGCTGAGTGGAGGGAAGTTGATGGGAGGTACAAAAAAAAGTAAATTAAAACACTTCGTCACAAAATAAGTCCAGGAATACATTAAACATTAGATATTGATGATATATAACAATGTCAGATGATCTGAGGTGGACTTTAATTTCAATTTTAATGACTTAATTTTAATAACTTGCAAAAGTCTTCCCCTTCTTTTTTTTTAACAATCTCCTGTGCTGTGTTGATCTATCTTGGTTAAGTATTTATGAGAGGAAGGTGATAATAAGGTCGCTAAATTCAAGGCTGCAGGATAATAAAGTGATATTGGTTGTTAGTAGCATTTTGGATGATTATTGTGTCTTAAGAAAAATGTGTGGTGTAATAAGAGGAGATCTGCAGTAAATGTCGAGTTCTGTTACTCTAAACCAATTTCCGTCTTTGTATTAATAACATAATCTCAATAAGCAGTATTTGCGCGACACTAATTTTCCGGCTGCGAATGTAAATGTATGTGATATTAAAGTAGGCAGTATGTAAGATTGCTCCACTTAGTGTGACAACAGAAGGCAGCTCTGTCATCCCTGATAAGAATGATGAATGTAAAATAAGTATTTGTGTGTTCATTGGGTACAACAGTTTGACAGTGGTTCTCTCTTTCCTACAGTACATTTAAAGATTATCTCTCTTTTCACAATGTCAATTTAAAGTCAACTGACAGGAGAGCCCAAACACGGCACTCACCTAATCAAAAGTTTGCATTGTGTAAAAGTTATTTTTCCCTCTCCTTTGTCTGAAACCCATCAGGAGATTTGGCACAGTCAAACACCTCTGCATATTTGCAGTCACCATTGGTTTGTTGAGCATTAAAAATGTTAATTGGAATTTTTAAAAAGGAAAGAAAGTATCGCATTACCATCCCACCTCCTCCAGTCACAGGCTGTCAAAATGCAATATTCCAAATTAGATTGTATTTGGATAATCTTTTGAACTGTAATAGGTTTCCAGCCAGCAGGCATATTACTATTGGCACATCATTATTAAACAAAAGTGACACAGAACCATCACTTTGCAGGCGGCGCCAGATAAACGTTCGACACCGTGCAAATAATATTAGTTCTGCTTCCAGAGTCACTGGCTTATCTCTGGGATGCTATATTGGGTTCATATCCCTGTCGGCTGGCGAGGGCCTTCTGACGGAAGTGTCTAAATTTATGAGTAGCCCATATGTGTGAGGTGCATGTATGAATGGGCTGCTGTGTGTGTGTGCGCTATGTAACGTGTGTGTCGCATATTAACGCTTTTATATGTATATGCTGTGTTTGTATGTGTGCATGTGTGTGTGGGGGGGGGGGGGGGGGGGGGGGGGGGAGCGGGTGGATAGATGAGTGTGTGCCTGCCTGTGGGTGTGTGTGCAAAACTGGATGCATTCATATGTAAATAGGCAGTGTATGCACGCCTGTATATGCAGACGCGACCCATATCATGGCATAATGAGATCCGCCACTGTTGGTTACCCTCAGACAGTGGTAATTACGGCTGCAGTGAAAACGACTGATGCTGAAGGCAGGATGGACACTCACACACGAACATATTCAACCACACACAGGCCTCAGTCCCACTGACAGCCTGCTGCAGGCAAAATGACGACCTGTCCATTTTGGCACCGGGATGGGAATAGGATGCCGCTAACTGGATATAATAAATTAGCACTGCATCCGCTTTCTAATCAGCTTTACAAAAACCTTCATACCTGTTATGATATTCAACAGCAGAAAGATACAAGACATTCACAGTTATGTCAAGTGAATAAAAAAAATAAATGATAAAGAACCTTAATATAAGACAGCATGAAGTAAAGCTACCAATAAAAACAAGAAGAGCTTTTCTTTATTCAGCCATATCATTTTACTCACTCATGTTGATACTGCTTCCAGGAATGCCAAATTGAACATCACATCTCCTAACAGCTAGTAAAGCGGTCTATAGGTTGTGTTAAATGGACCAAATTATTTTTATTTTTTCCTCAGATAAAAAGAAAAGCCTGTTTTGTAAAACAATGCGTGATGGTAATATCCCATAAAGACCAAAATCAACAATGAATTGATTCTACCAACAAGAAACCTTATGTATCGTATTTCTCTGTGGCATCGAGATCCAAAAACAACGGGTGATCAACGGCTTACACTAAAATGCCTCTGGACCCAATTGGATAAACCTACAACCAATTAGAGCAATGAAACATGTACTATAGAGCTGAGCGACCAGTGGCCCAGCACGGTCTCATCCCAACTTGTCACATACTGCCGCTTCGTCCGGACTCTTGGTAACACATTTTTAACTTACTGTTTAGCCCAGCGCTTCAAGTCACGCTCCAGTACAGTTGCTGTACGTGGTTAATGTTGTGAATTCAAAAACATTACCGTTGGGTTTAAAATAAGTACATAAACTAAGTAAATTGTAAACAACGTAACATAAGCATGGAAAGCACATCATTTCAACTCAACCCGGACATAAACGCTAAAGGGTGCGTCGCTCTCAGACGCCATGGGGCATGACAAAGCGTCGGGATTTGACACCCTGGGAACGACGGACAGAGCATATTAGAGCGGGACTTGGCACAAAGTGGGTGGTAAAAAACTATTGCCTGTGCCATGGTTAAATGTGATTGAAAGTAAACAGGACAGTAGCGTCTAGATGGGGGGGGGGGGGGGGGGGGGGATTCAATCACACAATACAGCAGTGATCGTTGCAGAAACACCGAAGATCTGCACTCTTCTGGGTGCACCTTTGTAAATGCAGTTTACATTAAAATGAAGATATGCTTGTTTAAAAAATGATCTCGACTGAATGTAAAATGGGATGGATTACACAACTAAAGTCAATTTCATGTTGTTTTTTTAATACTGAAGTGATTGGAAGCCAAAGGCTGCCTTGGAGGTAAACAAATGTTTACTCTAAAATCTCAAACAGCTGAATATGGTTTGAAAAAATAGTCAGCAGTAATGCAAAAGGTTTATGATTTGAAGGAAATGGTTGAAAACATAAAAAAAAGGAACGCTCCTTAAGCAGCACACTCAAAGTGTTTGTATCCAGGCCTGTAGTGTTCCATTCACAGCATTCATCATGTTGTCCTGTAGTTGTCCTTGTCCTGTTTCTCATGTTTGGAAAGACCACGCTGCTCTCTGATGCTGCTGACAGGCTCTTCTACCTGATAGGCTCTACATCCTGTTTGCACACTGACAATCGCATCAGCCCAGTTCTGATTTATTTTCTTGGTACTCGCCTTGAACCACAATTTCGCTCTCTTTACATCTCTCCAATCTCGAAGTACAAGTGTTGCCTCCCAATGGCTAATGGATTGCACGCAGCACAGTGTGTCTTTTAGTGCATGTTTCAATGCCACATATATGCGTCATTCTGGGAAAACAGGATGAATTATACTTATATGACAATATTCTATGGGTTCAACCCATTGACCATCAATATGCAGCACTCAGAGAGCAGGCACTTGTATGTTTCCATTTCCAACAGCTTTTTACTTACGTCTTGGATGTAGAGTGAAAGTGTTTACATCTTCAAACCACTTATAGAACATGTTTTGAACAACGTGAAATCATCGTAGCAAATGTAAATGGCAATGAAAACAACAACCTGAAGTTCTCTGTAGAAAGCAGCCTGTTCCTTTGTCTATGAAATGGTTTTTTTGGTCTCTTGGTGATTCAGAAGAATTTCAACGCCTACATCATTCCGTTTTTGGACAGGCAGTGCACGAAGCCCTCGTGAGGTGAAATAGGAGGGCAGTCTGTGGTGTGATGCCAAAACAACAATACTATAAGAGTGTGAAACCTCCACAGACAGCCCACAGATGTCGTGCCGCTTTTTACACCCAACCAGATCAAAGTGAGTTGAACCAACAGCCAATCACATAAAAGCTGACTATTTTTATTAAATGGAAAGTATATCATTGACAAAAAAAGAGGAGCGTCCTCCTACTTTCTTGAGTGGAGTCAGTAGGCTGCACTTCTACTGGGTGAAAGGCTGAGGCTGAGATATATTTTTGTACATATATTTATGGTCCCCAGAGGATGAATCCTAATGACTTTGGTGATCCCCTGACTTTTGTACCAAAATGGGATTTAAGTTTTCACTTATGAAATGAAATATCTTAACATCCTGCCTACTAGATTGGCACAACATTCTGGACAGACATTCATGTTCCCCCACAGGATGAATTGTAAAAACTTTGCTGATTCTGACGTTACACCCGATGTCGTCCTTTTAATTTGCAACTACATTGGTTTAGTTTGGTGGGATGCGTTTTGTGTCTGTGTTTGATTAGCACGCTCGACTAAGTTAGTGAACATGGCAAACAGCATGTTAGCATTGTTATTGTGAACTTGTTACCATGCTGACGTTAGCATTTAGCTCAAAGCATCGCCTTGTCCATTTGCTGTATTAGTGATAACATCTAAAGGGGAGAACCAAAACACTTTTCAGGAAAACTTCTTTTGAAAAGATAACTTTACAGAAAGAAACTAATTGTTGTTGTGATCAACAACTCACATGTGTGTTCTATCAATACCAGGTGTTATCTTGTACAAATATGGAACAACTTTGGTGTAGTTTGATCTCGAATGGAGAATGCACGTGGTTACTTTGGACCTTGTCTGACAATGTCCTTGCTAATAATAACTTTAAATTTCATCATTGCTGTAGACTAGAGGGACTAAAGTAACACGTTGACTTGCTTCTATACAGAAAAACTCTCACATAGCAAACTTCAGGATGTGTTAAAGCACTCATTTAAATTGAGGGCGGGTGTTTCCTTTAAAATGACAAAAAAAGAATAACGAAAAGAAAGAAAAATCACGATTGTGTTATACTTTGTGACACGTGTTTCTTTCCTGACTGACTTATTTTCTGAACAGCGAAGCAGGCTGTAAACTAGTGCTGCCATAGTAAAAGCTGAATTTCCTCTGTGATAATTAAATGTACTATATTTGTCAGTGCACTCAACGGGCTGATGAGCATGATGATACCACAGCGTGCTGAGTGGCAGGAGACATGTTTGCCAGATGTGTCATCAATCACTCTACCCAAAATACACGTCACACTAGCAGTGAATAGCAAATCCGGTCACAGCTAAATCCCACTGAAATGCAGTTTAATTGAATAGCTAACCAGGAATTAAAAAGGGAAAGTCAAAACTTCAAATGCTGTGTGAATTAAAGGGGAGATAATCCTGATTTAAGAATAACAGTTATTTTTCAAGGTCCCTCCAATCTGTGGTTCGATTCACAACCGTTGTTGTCTGATGTAAGTAATGTTACTCCCATCAGGTGAACTCAAGTATCCATTTATTTGGTACTTTCAGCAAATCATTTGCATTTTAGCAAACTATTTCAACTGTTTCAATCCGTTACTTTTAGTTAACTATTCTCAACTGTTCTATTCTCTTTTTATTCATAAATGTCAAACATTTATCCACTACTTTTAGCTAACTTTAACTATTTACTCTGCTTGCTAACTAGCTGTCATGCACTCATTTATTACCGTATTTTCCGCACTATAAGGCGCACTTAAAAGCCTTTAATTTTCTCAAAAAACGACAGTGCGCCTTGTAATCCGGAGCGCCTTATATATGGATCAATTGGTTAATTGGTTGATCCATACTGGTTGTACACGGCGCTCTGTCAAAATGTTTCAGTACGACTGGTAAACTACAAAGCCGCACCGCGGTAAACACCGGTACTGTGCTTACTCCTAGTCCAACACCACTTGTGTGTATAAAGACCCCAAAATGGCACCTTTGAAGAGACACGCTTACGACGCTATTCTATTCTATGCGCCTTATAATCCGGTGCGCCCTATATATAAAAACAGTTCTAAAATAGGCCATTCATTGAAGGTGCGCCTTATAATCCGGTGCGCTTTATAGTGCGGAAAATACGGTACTTTTTTCAAAGTAACTAAACTACTCCACCATCTTTCCACATACCTCCTGGGGTACAAGTGAGCCTTCGCTTTGGGAATAACTGCAGTAGATCTTTCAGACCACAGGTCACATTTGACTCAAATTTGTTGATGCAGGATAATGTAAAAGTACAGCTTTTCTCAAGTGATTTGAGAAAAGCTGTACTTTTACATTATCCTGCATCAACACTTGATTAAAAACATAACTGCCAGTGTTGTCCTCCACAACCTGGCTCAGAGGAAAGCAAACAGGCCATAATTTCCAGGCAGGCTATCAAGAGGCTCATCCACTTGGCCTGTACAACAAAAACAAATAAGATAACTGTTACATGTCTCTGGATCTTTGTCCCTGCAAAGTACAATAAACGCAATCGATCTCAAGTGGATGTAATGTGATGTTTCGTCAAGTACAGTCACTGGGATTAGATCCAGGTTTGTGTTTACTGCAGGGGGGGGCTTTGCTTGGCCAGGATGACGGCTGGAGATGGATCCCCTAAAACACTGAACAGATTCCAGCCCTGCTATGTGGTGGGCTGCGGGCTGTGGCTGCTGTCTTTTATGACAGATTCCTTTGAGGCAGGAGTATCTGAGGGACTGCAGAGAGGCACTGCTCAATGAGCAATTTATATGTTTTCAACAAAGCTTCTTCTTTAGACCCTGAAGGCAGGTCTTAATTGTTAGACGTGATATCTCCACTCCCCCTCTGCCTCTCCTCTTTCTTTGACTGTTTTCTTCTCCCTCCTCCCACCCACCCTCCCTCCAGCTATTAGGAATTGGATTTGGAGCAGAACGATCCATTTAGTCTCTCTCCTCCATCTCTTTCCCTGCTTCCACACCTCCTCTGTAGGTTTCTCTCATCAAAGCCGAGGCTTAATCTGTCTATTTTTACCTGAAGGAATGAAGGGATGGGATGAGGTAATGCTTTTCCTGTCCATCAGGTGAGCAGTGGTGCATGGGCTCTCTGGTGTGTTTAGTTTAGGGAGCCAGCACCACCATGTGGACTCAGAAGAGATACAAAAAACAATTACGACAGCAACAGCAGGGAGGGACAGTGTGAAGAAATTGACTGGATGATGACCAAAAATGATCAAAGCAAATCACATAAAGAATCTACAGCTGAGTCAGTATAAAAGCTATAAGTAATAGAAGAAATTATAAAATAACTATGAGGGCTTTATGAAATTTGAGAACTGACTTTCATTTAAGTACTGCAAGTCCCTTTGAGGGAGTCCATAAGTCAAACAACGTTGATGTGAATGTGTGAAAGCAGAGCTCCACCTAGTGGATTAAGAGAGTCGGTGACAACACCTTTTTTTCATTTTTTTATTAAAATTAAGGCAAGGAGCTTTGATTTCTGCATTCAAGTCTGTAATTGAGAAATTACACTTTACATGAATATATCAGCCATAAGATAGAAAATGTGTCAGTCCAGAGTAGACCAGCTGAGCTCAATATTTAAACCAGCCTATCAATGCACAGATTCTTTTTTATTTTGGTATATTTGGTAGAGACAGTGCACATTAATAAAACATTCCTGTAAATGTGCCAGAGTTAGCCAAGAGGCTATTCTTCATCTGTAGAAGCAGTATGTGTGATATCCATCCGTCAGAGGGTTAAAGGAAGGAGTTATTGCTCTGAACCATGTGCTTACATTTTTTACTTAGAAAAAACTGTAGCTTTTTAAAAATATTTTCCTTACTCATCATATTACCAAATAAAATAATTTAAAAAAAAACACATAGCTGGAAGATTTGATTCATATTCATATCAAAATATAATAAGACACTTCATGGTCCTTGTCAAATGTCAAACCCCCTTTTTTTTTTTGCAAGGCGCAAAATCTATGGCAGTGACACAGCTGCTTGACGTAAGGAATGACTTCATTGGATTACGTAGCAGATCTTTCTGGTATTTGTTTCATAGTTTGGAGTATCAGTTATCATACAATGGCAGCATGATGTATATCCTGTTCCTTTATTACCTGAAGTTAGGTTTCTATGTTTCTATACAGGACTACACATAGCAGCAGGATAGGGCAGTGTGCTCCTGTCTATTTGCCTGAGATCACCAAACGGGCTAAAAAAAACCATTAACCCAAACCCCACCTTTTATCAACAACTTTTTAAATATCTGTATGTCATACATAAGAAAATACATTTAAAAATAAATAATACATCTGAAGAGGAAAAAAATCTGAAAAAGAAGTGGGGTTTTTTACATCAAAATGGGGATACAACTGCAAAGAAAGGCAAAACAAAAGCTCAGAAAAGAAGTGAGAAACGTGTTTCCATCATCTGTGCAGAACTGATCCATCCTCACTGTTCCTTACAACTTAGTTACTCTGTCAATTCCTTTCTCTACCAGCACTTGAAGGCACAGCGGCGGTAGGGGAAGCTGCAGCATTTGGAGATGCCGTTACATCAAAGAGAGAAGGTCAACGGTTACATCGTAGCCCGTTCTTCAGTCGTCTTTGTTGTGGCCGTTGCAGCTCTTAGGTTGGCCGAAGCAGCGTTTGCGCGGATGGTTTTCAAAATCGAGGTAATCCTGGACGAACAACGGGTGCTGCTCTATAAAATGATGAAGTTCATCTGGAAAAGGCGGCAAAACGTAGAAAATGGTGTTAAATGTTATTACTAATGTCAGTGAATGTCGGGCCTTAACATTATTAAACATGTCTGGTATATTTTTTTATTGGTAGAGAGGGGAGTGGAATAAATCTTTTATGTAAATTTAATGAGCTATGTTTACCATTTTAATATCGATATGTTGTTAAGGGTTAGGGTTAGGGTTAGGGTTAAGCATTAGTGCAATTATGAAGATTCCAGGCCAGCTTTCATTCGTCTGTGTACTGCGTTTTACATTATGTGCAGATGGGTTTTTTCATATAAAAAGAAGAAATAGCTTCATAGTACAAAGAAAGAGCGTACAGAGAAGCGTTGACGGTTTTTAGAAGCAGGTGGTGGATGTAAAGGATTCTGGAAAATCAACAACAGACGGTACTTGTACTCTTCAGTAAAGCCAAGAAGAAATCACACGTGATGGTGACAGCGCAGAGGAAGATGCTGTCAATCATCTCTGCGATGGTCTCATATGTAGAAGGGTATCATAATTCATTCTGTGCTGAGGTTGAATGATAACGCCGAGTCTTACCATATGTGATCTTCGCTGTGTGAAGTCCGTCAAGCGATAAGAAAAGACCTGAAAGTTCCACCTTTTTCACTCCCAACATTATTTCAAAGATGGCGGCGAGGTCCTCTTTTAGGACGTCCCCGTTCTCCTCGTTCTCATACATCTGCACAGCAACATATATACTTAGTGAAATGACTTAAAACCTAGATCAAACCAGATTCAATGGTACGTGTGCTCACCGTAAAGGCCAATTTGAGGGTCTCCATTGACTTCAATGGTCGATGAACGGTAGACAGAGCAATAACATGGTGTCTGACGTCTATCTGTCCATCTCCATGCTGGGAACAAAATAATCTCAGTGAGCAGAACAAGCAAAGGAATAACATGATGACAATTGTTGCAAATTTCTTAAAATCCTGTAAATTCAACTGGACAAAGAACTTTAAAGTAAGCAAAGCTCAAATCACACATATGTAAATGTATTGGCATTCAGCAGACTTCATATTCTCCACAAGAGGGCGCTGATCAGTCATTGACAAACCAGTACAACACATGAAACCTACAGTATGTCACCTATGAGATAGGAAAGTTATAGCAATAGTTTGATCCTTTGAGTGCTGTGAATCAGTGGATCATATAGTCTCAAACCCTGCCCTGTCAAAACAACCACACAAGAGACCTAAAACCGCTCCAGGATGACAATGCAGCAAACTTCTCAGATCTAATTGGGATTTCAAAAAACCTTGAATAACTACCAAACTGTTGTAGGGAGTCATTGATACCATCCGCCCAAATATTTGCACAACTATGAATATCTTTTTACTTCTATATTCCCCTCATATTATAACTATGGCACTAAAAAGATGTTTTTTTTGTGCATGATGTGTTTGGCATCATGCACAAAAGTGACTTTTCTTTTTCTATATTAGATCTGAACTTTGGATTTCTGCAAAGGTACATTTTAGGATCTTTCTCATTAAAGGGTAATTTCAATATTTGTTGGTGTCTAAGTGACCAACAGGGACAAATGGTCCGGGGCTATTGTGCAACATCAATGTAACGTTATACGTTCACCAAAAGTGCTTTTGCCATTGACAGGCCCTGAGATTGTTATTTTAAGTGACAGACAACATTGTGGAAAGGAGAAAATGAAACGTTTTGCTTACCTTTCCCTTCTCAAAGGCAGGGCTTTGTGAAGGGTCAATGTAGGAGCTATAAATACGCGCGTCCATCGAATTCAAAGACCTCTTTCACATCGTCGAAATCATCGAAATATTTAGTCAAGACATTGAGATTCTTTTAGACGCGTTCTGTACTCTTGACGACAATGGCCCTCACGTTTCCACCGTTGTATTCCGGGAACAAGTCACCTCGCAAGATTTCAGAACGAGACTTCTTTCCATAATGTCAAACACTTATACACACAATAATAACACAATAATAACAATCGGAGCCTGTCGGTGGCAAAAACAAGCACTTTTAGTGGACGTAAATGACGGTGCCATATGATTACATTGTAGCCCGTGAGCGGCTACTGGACCAATTATAGAAGTTGTTATTCAGTTAGACACAAAAACAACATGGGGAAATAAGGTCCAGGTTGAAAAATACCAAAGTTACCTTTGAATTTTAAGTTGGTACTGCTAAATTGTATGGCACAGCGAAGTCAGGCCTCTAGCTCCATATAAATGACTTTAAACCCATAAGAATACACGTTGTTTCGTAGCTGATGACTAAACATCAAGTATACCTATTAGTTTGGAACGTCATCTTTAATCTCTACTATTATACTGTTCCATCTCTTTTACCAGTAATCCTATTGTATGTTATTATACGTACTTGACTTGTATTCATTTTTTTATTGTTTTTTTTGTCTGTGTTTACCTGGTCAAAGAGGCTGTGGACTTGTGTGAGTGTGTCTGTAACTGGCAGGTTGAGGAACTGGGAAAAGTCCTCCAAACTCAGCCCGTCTCCCTGCAGCTTCCTGGCTCTTCTGGCCTGCTCCTCCAGCACTTTGTCGTTCCTTCCTGCTCTCAGCCTGCCAGAGACAACACAAAGAAATCACATCGTGCAACAATGTAATAGTCATGCTGTTAACCACATACATGGACAAAATCTGGATATAAAACCTAATTTCAGGGAACTTAATCTTTAGCAGTTTTTAAAAAGACTAATACTATTTTTAAGAATTCGCTACATAACTGTATAAGTCGACTCATCCAAAGTTAGCGTACTTTTTGTGGCTATTTCATTAGACGGAAATGACGTAACTTGAATACAACGTGAATAAAAGAACAGTGAATGTGGCAGAACATCTGTGCTGTAGAACACCAAACATTTCACATGTGTTTTTGAGTATCCAAAGTCTTGGATCACAACCACCTTCCACCCAGTCCGACCAGTCAATCCAGTCTCACCCCAAGCGGCACACCAGCTGGTGGAACTCGAGCAGGCTGCTGCAGTCGTGTATGCGCAGCGGGCCCTGCGATAGGCTAATCTCACGATCATCAAAGGACAGATCGATGAGCGGAACCTCCAGCGCCCTATCAGCACGAAAGGAAAAAGGTTTACGAGGACATTCACACGTGTCTGCGTGTTATGAACACACAAAATCCAGCATTTATGCAATCACACTTACTTGGCCATGAGCTTTCGGACGTTGTTGGCAAACAGAGCAGGGTTCTCCTTCTCCTCGTTTGAAGGAGTGTAAATAGGCAGGTACTAAGGAAAGAGACAATGTCAACTTAATGTCATTGTCCGGTCACAAAACTGTGTTCTGATCCGCTATATAACATAATAAATAAGGAATTACACATATCGCATTCATTACATATTTTAAGCTAATATTTCTCTCAGTTTGTTAAGATTGAAGATACTATATACCACTGACCTCTATCTCCATGGGATTATGAGGTTGGCACAGAGTGAGCCATAGGATCTTGAACCTGGAAGACAGAAGAGTTGGCTTTGTCTCTAGATGACGAGATAGTATCAGGAAGAGGAATATAATATGATGGATGGAGACAAGGCCGGAGATACTGGAGGTTTCCCTGCAGCATCTCACCACGTTCTTTCTTAATGGAAAACAGGTCGCTGGTGTTTTAACAAAATACAGTAGTTAGCTGAGGGCAGTAGAAGCTCTGTGTGTGTGTGTGTGCGTGCGTGCGTGCGTGTGTGTGTGTGTGCGTGTGTGTGTGTGTGTGTTATGGTTAGTGGTTTATGTAAGAGTGAAGGTGTGTGAGACAAAGACAAACACTTACGCTCCGGGACCTTGCCACGTCCATGAAACAGTATCCTGTGGAGAGGAAGGAGAAAGAGGAAATGGCTCAGGACAAACAAACACACACAGGAGGTCAATTTCAAACTATTTCTCAAACTTCCTCGAACTGCTGTTTATTTATCGTTTCTGGCTGAAGACCAACACACTTCATACATAATACTCGTTACTGCTAATTAATCCCTAAATACTGATTTGTACAAGGGCTTTCCTCATACAAACCCTCGTACCATTTTGTCATCTAATCGGTAAATTGAAAATATGAGTTTCCCCACAAAGAAGCGCACAAAAGCACCACTTTAAATCTCGTGTTTACCAGCGATGTCATCATACGTTTTTTTGGAAATAATTCAGCATATATTTGTACCGATAATGTTTTAACATTTTGAGCCAAGATCTCAAATTACACGAACGTTCTAGGAATGTGGAGTTAAAAAGAAGTGAGCATAACTCTTTAATCTCTGCTTAAAGGTAGTGGATTAAGGCTAGATTAGTCGTTATATACATACCTAGGTTAATATACCTGAACTTCCAACCTAAATGTCAGTAACAATCGGTTTTTTGTGCGATTTGTTTTTTTAATGTGGCTGGGTGGATTGGCTGGATTGGTTACAGGTGTTTCCATTTCCAGCTGCAACGTTTCTCCACAGCTTAAATGAAGAGTTGGAAACAGATGGAGTGGAAACACTTCTGGCGGTGCAGAAACACAGTCTTATTCAGGTTTTCTGTGCCTCACTTAACTGCCCTGTACCGTACTGCCACGTTGTCACTGGAGTCAGCACAGTGACTAAACTCGGCACAAAGGGAAACGGTGACAAAAGCTTTAGAGCTAAATGCAAAAAAAGAAGTAAAAAAACAACAACAACTAGGTAATAAGAACTGCATAATTCATGAGAGAGGGAGGAGAGGTGGTGAGAGAGAGACATGACACCTGGGTGTGTGTGAGAGCGAGAGAGAGAGAAAAAGGGGGATGAAATATCATCCTACTAGAACATGAAGTCATTTAACACAAGAGGAGCACATACTAAGGTGAGGGGAGGAAACCATTACATCACAGGCGTGTCAGTATGTGTAGGTCTGTGTTCATGTATGGCTGGAGTCTAAACCCTAAACTGATGTCCAAGGAAACTTTGAAAACAATTCAAGTTTAGAGCGTCTCTCTAGGTGTAGGTACGGAGAAGGATTAAAACAAAGTGTGTTTACCAGTTTGTTTGGGTAGCGCAGCACCATGGGCTGCACTGGGAGTCCTGGTATGAAAGCACCTGAGAAATATACGTAGAGGAGAGAAGACAAAATAATTGAAAAAAGAAAATGTTCAAATCAATAACTACATGCATATATTAGCAAAAAGCTCCGGCCTGGCAGACGAGCTCTCTGTTGAGATTCTATAATGTCCTGCTGACAGACGAGCTGGTAGAAGCTACATACAGTATGTGTGTTACTGGAGGAAGTCCTATATTCAAGCTACAGGGTGAGCTTTGAATACATGATAATGGAAAACAAACGTACTAATGAGAATAAGGCTTCATTGTTTTTTAGCCACTTGGGGGCAGCGCAACAAGCTGTGAAGTTATTAGTACACAACATATTTTTGAAAGTTAATTAAAAAATTAAATTTGAACTTAAGTAAAGTGAATTATAATTTTACTGCAAAATAGATTTAAACACATAGCTTAAATAAGTGTTAATATGTACATAATGAATAGGCCCTCAAGGCAGGGTGAGGCGAGTTAACATTAACAGCAGAGGATCAAAAAGGAACCTACATCATCAAACATGGACGGCTGACAACTTATTCTCACGTGTTGGTTTAGCTGCGAGTATTTAGCTGAGAGTGTGAAAGAGCAAACATAAGAGTGATCACCGTCCTCAGCCTCTGAATAATAATATGACATATGATAGGACAGTAAGGGGACGGACAGGGAGAGGAGGGTGAACATGAAAGTGACGACTCTATGAAAAAGGCCTTTTGAAAACAACAAAGGGACTGGACGTATCTGCAGAGGACGTCATGCACAGGTGGCACCAAGCACATTAAAAACACACAGACACACACGCACACATTGACAATGTTGCTCTGTTGTGCTGGGAGCCAGTGAGGAGACATAACCAGAGGAGACACATCAGAGCTAGACAACCACACAGACACACACACACACACACACACCCAGAGCAGGGCAGAGTGAGACCAACAGGGCTTACTGGGAATGATAAAATGAAAGACTGGAAGAAAGGGGATTAGACAGAGCAGGCAGGGAAGGGAACAACAACTGACAGTAACTCACACGCGGGATGTTAGCAGAAAAACAAGCCCCAAAAATATGGAAACAATCACATAACGAACGTTATGTGTCCTGCTGAGGTGTCCCCAAGCAAGACACTGAACCCAAACCTGCCGGGCCAACATGAAATTAACTTGCTCCGACAGCTACACCTGGAGTTGGCAGCTATGCAGTCAACGGCAGGCACACAGAGTTATACTGAACAAAGGGATTACATCACATCTCCCTGTTAACACCACGGCACACCCTTGGCTGGATATTACCAAGAACCACAATCCAACTTTGTTTTAAGCTGTGGTTTGGACGATTATTGTACCAGCTACTCTGAAGAATACCAACCCTCGTTTTGACTTTGGATCGCTCACAATTGTTATTAAACAGGAATAATTTTAGCCTCTGGACAAAAAAATAAGTCGGTTTCATAACCTAACCGTGCAAGTAGTCAAGTGCCTACTTGTGTGATGTATTACCGATAATTGCCAGAATGAATTCAAGCGTGTAGGAGTTTACCGCAGAACGCTCTGTTCATAAGAACATCCCATCTCTCACGCGATTACAAATAAGTATGGCAGCAAATAAGAGGAATAAGAATTTTAACAGCCACTGAACACTTAATATTGAAATTTAAAACTGAATTCATAGCATTGAATAAATATTTTACTTTGAAAACTAGAAAACAGATCCAGAAATTCAAGTTGAAAAATATCATGGTACATGACATTACATGGTATTTCAATGTAATAAAAGGTCAATATTAAAGTTACTGTTGTTGTGTTAATACATTAACAATAATCACACTGATTCCATCATATCATATCATCTAAACTTGTTCACATCAGCTGATTCACATCAGTCCTAAATCCAGCCTGAAGGTGCAATGCATCGAACAGCTGCACTGGTGTGAAGTGAGGGAGACGCTTCGCTCTGAATACTGCTTTGAAGTGGTTTTAGGAGAAGTGTGCATGAAGTGTGGATTAAGTGTGCAGGTCATTTTACGACACATTTGCCTGCTACCTGCTTTCCTTTAGTCCTTAGAGTCCACGTTGGGTAGCTCTGGCTCAATCATGCTATTTAGTCTAAAGTCTAAAGCTAAATCTACATGAAGTAAACACGTGCATGTTTTCTGCAATGAGATTGTTTTGAAACACACACACGGCTACCTTCCACCTGGTTTCATGACGCAAGAAAAGGGACTGAACTGAACACATACCAGCCTTGAACAAGATGAGCCCTGACCTGTTGGTGCACGTCCCCTCTGGGAATATCATGATCTGGAACAATAAATACACAGTAAGGCTCAAATACACACAAACATCTGGCTCTTACTCTTCATTTGAAATTGCTCTTGATCTGAAGTTCAGATCAGCGTTTCTCTGTGTGTACACATGGATTCATGTGCAGTTTAATGTGCTTTACCTGAGGCCACTCCCCTCCGGACTGGGCTCTCCGCTTGATCTCCTCGACAGTTTTTCTTCTGGAGGCCTGATCCGACCGAAACACAAACACCGGCCTGATGTAGCTGATCAGAGCTGGGAGGACGGTGGTGTAGAAAAAGATCACGAATGAACGCCAGATCAGGAGAGAAACGGTTTAAAGATCAACCCATAGAGATGCATGTTGAGCAGTTGAAGAGAAAGGGAGGTTTTAAGCGCAATTAAGGATTAATGTTTCCAATGAGAATTTGGTTTATAGATATTCAGATGTGAATTGGTTCACACAAAAGTTGATTATCTGGCTTTAAATTATTTTCTTATTACAGTCTGGTAACTTCTACAGAGCGGTTGGCATTAAATGGAGAATATGTTTAATGTCATTGTGGCGCATTAAATGTTTCGGTAAATCGATGGTTCGAAGAGGTGACGGAGAAGTGTATTACTCACTGCCCCAGACGGGAATGCTCCTACTCTCCAGCTTGGTGACTATGGAGCACATGGTCAGGGTGACTGGGATGGCATCAAAGTAGGAGGAGTGTGGTGCCGCGGTGAGGATGGGAACTTCAGACTGCGCCGCCCGTTCACCTTTCACTTTGATCCAATGGAAACCTCCACAAAACCACATGGCCCGCATGATCACACGTAGACACAGGTCAATAAACCTGAGAAAGGACACGCAGGCAGTTGATGCAAAGTGTAAATTCACATTACTGTAATGGAGGTTAACAATTTACGAATTTCAGCAGGAAAACAACGTTTTAGGCTCGTCAGTGCCTAAAGATCAACTTCTGTTTCATATCTCAAAAAGTGTTAATCCAGTTGCTTCAAATATGTTCATACATCTCTTTTGTCCTTTGTTTATTCATTAAATTAAATAAGACATATTGTTTTCAGCAGACACCAATAAACAAGACTGCGCTTATCAAAGGCCTTGTTTGTTTGGATCCGTTTATCTAAATGCTATCTTAATCCCATATGTTTTGGTAGCACTTACACACTTTCCTAAACAGAAATATTCCACACACACACACACACACACACACACGCACGCACACACACACACACACCTCATCCACCACGACTGTGGCTCAATGACGAAATCAGATCGCCCCAGGGAGGCTGCGAAGGCGAAGGGCCACGCCAGCAGCATGAGGAAGGCCACCAGCAGCAGGCGCACTGGAAACACTGTCACTGACATCAGGCCTATCTGAGGAGAGACAGAGAGATACGAGCCGTCACATCGTTATCATTCCACTGCGCTTTTCACAGCATAGTATTCACTGTTCAGCCGTTTGACATTCCTACTGCTTTTCAGCCAACTGTCATTTAACATACTGTACATTCCTGCTCAGCGGACGAATACGCCTACACACATTCCATCTGTGTCTTCAGAAAGCCATGCTCTGATAACACCTTCCTGCCTATGGACCCCTGGAGCTCACAGGCTTATATGTCCAATATCTATATAGCAATACTTCCAGTTCAAGCGACCCCACGGTGGTCCAAGCAGGGGCGGAGGTAAAAACCACGGGTGAGCTCTAGTTGAGAAATATCTCTGTACGACGAAAGTCATTATTCAGTCTCCTCAACAGAAACACTTTCCCAGAAATGTTTAACTCCAGTGCTGAGGTTTCATTGAGAGGTGGCACTGCCTGTAATACTGGGATCAGACTCCGGGTGGAGAGAACAGCAGACACACTCTCCCGGTAACTTCCAGGCAGCCCCGACCGTGTGAATAACTGTTCCAATTTAGTTTGTGTATTTACTTTTAAATGTCGGTTTCATGCCCACCCTTCTTATACGTATGATGCTCTTAATTTGCTGTTTTAAAATGCCACCGGGAAGTTAATTTGGTTCATTTACACTTTTAAATGCATTCAATAAATTGAAATACATTTATATTAAGTACTTTTGCAGCCGTATACTTTAATAGTTGGTGAAATGTAACCGTTTTTTGTAAGGACAATGCATCTCAACAAGCTTATCCTGCAATCAATGCACTATGCAATAAGAAATGAGGGGGTTTTGCTGAGCGTTTGGCATTATCAGAAAGGGTCTTTCGCATTTGCATAACGGCAGTGAGGTTTTACTGTATAAACAGGAAGGAAGGACACAAAGATAAGGCGACTTTGCAAACACTGTGGTCAAGTTGAACCAAAAGTCACGTCCCCAAAATGAAGTTCACCGAAGCCAGAGTGCCAGAGTGGAGATGAGCAGTGTGTGTGTGTGTACATAGTCACAACCTCCAGTGTAAATTCAGACTGTGTGACATTTTCAGCCCTTTCCTCCCCTCTTTGTCCGACTTCTCCTCGATCTCCCGCACCTTCAGCGCGCTCCCTCATTCCCCTCTCATCAACCTCCTGCCCTGCTTTACAGTAGTCACCAATCCCGGAGGACTTCCTCTCCTCGACCATCCATCCATCAATCTTTCACTCTCCATGTCTATTTGCTCAGCTTCACCTTCATTTATCATGCTGCTCCCCCTTCAAATGTTTTCCTCCTACTGGGCTTTCTGTGGCCACTCTGGGGAATCGTATCTACCCCCCCCCCCCCCCCCCCCCTCCTGTCTGTCTTTCCTGGTCTGTATTTCTCTCTCTGGAGGAGGAGCACAGGTGCACACTGCAGGGCTGTATTAATAAATAAACAGTATGGGAGAGATTTATGATGCTCTAACGCCTCTTCTTGCCTTCCCACCCCCATGCCTGACGCACACTCATCATCAGAGCTTAACGAATCCATCTGGGAGGATCTGCTGACATTCTCTCAGGAGGTGGCATGAGAATGAGCTGGGGCGTGGTAGAGGGGAGCAATTGCTAGTGTTTTATGTGAGCACCGGACCCATCCTCCACTAATGATTTGAAATTCGCCATAAAAAAAAAAAAAAAAGCTTCTGCACTGCCGGGCTCCCTTGTAACACACATCCTCACTCTCATAAAAAGGTATCTTCAAAGTCTTATTCTCTGAGTGCAACCATTTGTTACTGCACTCCTTATATTATTAGCCCTCAAAGGCCTCCTTTTATGTGCAAGATTGAACATAACAGTGTGTTAAAATAACCCATTGATGACAGCTCCCTTCAGAGCCACAGAGGAAAATAAACTATTTTTAGAGGCTGAGTGGTACTTTTTATGACAAGTAAACTGATTTCCTATTGCCTACTCCAAATGAATATACATAGTAAATAGAGGCAAATGTCTTTTGACCTGAGGGTAAAGTTCAGTGATTTGTGAGGCCATTCTGTTGGATGTTAAATATTCAGGAGACTCTGGGAAGAAGCGATGGCCCCATTGTCTCCTGATGCACACACACACAAACCCACACCTTCTGTATGTATGTAGGGCAACACTAAAGCTGTCCTGGGCCATTAGAGCATAGAGTCACACAGTTTACATGATCTAAATATTTCTTCAACCTTCGACGGACTCTACCGAACAAACGAATGCACCACCGGCAACAGCCTGCCAATAGAACAACACATTGACTGGCAAGCAGGTTCAAAAACACAAATAATCTCTGAACACCAAAGGCAACGAATAGTACCTCTGTACATTAGAGAGTCAGTGAAATGGAAGAGCGTTAGAGCGTCTTGAGCTTCTGCACTGTGATGTTTTCCCCAGTGGAACTGAATTATTGAGCGGCGTACAGTTACAAGAGGGATTTAAATCAAATCCTTCAGTTCAGTGGCAGATTGATTGATGGACGGATGCCGTGGTATTATTGGTTGGTACTATGTTACGTAAGCACACGTCAATTTTTTTACTACGCAATTTTTTATTATATTTTTTGGCCCATAATGTTAAATTGGTGCACGGTATTACTGGGGATGTGATCGAAAGACATTAATCATTTCATATTGACTTTAAGATACTGAGATAACGAGACTACAACCATGCAAGCGTCTCTGTGAGGCTTTAAAGCACAGCAGTGCTTTGAGCCGATATTCACAACAGCCCTCTAACATGCTCACGATAGTTTAGCACGTATATGGTTTACTATGGCATTTTACCATGCTAACATTTGCTAATTAGCAGTTAACACATGGTTCAACTGAGGTTGATGTTAATGCTGCTAGTTCTGCAGGTATTTGGTCGTAACACACATGGCGCTAGATAAAAAGCCAGGCGATAAAGGTTTTTACAGTTCATCATCTGGGGACCAAGAATCCAATCAATAAACATACAATAAATGTTGAGCTGTTGAAAAACAAAAGTGTCCATCTCATGGTGTCGCCAGAGGGAAAGTCAGGAGATGATCAAAGTCAGTAGATTAGATTGTCTAGGAAACATGAATATCTGTACACAATGTGGTGCTAATCCATCAGGAAGATGTTGAGATATTTCACTGAATAAGTGAGACTTTAAGCTGTTGGAGTTGCTGTGGGAAAACCAAAGTCAGTAGGATTCATCCTCTTGGGAACTAGAATATGTGGAACAAATAAGTGTCAAGATATTTCCTTCTGAACCATGAATGTCAACCTCATGATGGTGCTTGAGTGAAGGTCAGGGGATGAGCGAAGTCGTTAGGGTTCATCCTCTTAGACGTACACTCCCATGAATGTCTGTACACATTTTCATGGCAAAACCATGCAACAGTTGTTGAGATCCAGTATTTAATTCGTGGTGGAGCGAACGACAGACTGACATTGTCAGTGACAGGGCATGATGTCATTTTTCTTTGGGATGAGTACGTATCTAATAAATAAATTATACCGATTCATGTATTGATTCAAATCAACAACTTTGATTATTACCATCTTTGTTTTTCATATTTATCTGCACTGACACTGACTGACATACTTTTCCATTGCCATGATAAATACCACCCAGCTCCCCTGTGCAATGTGGCCCAGCACTCTTGTAAGTGCTCCATACCCTGCAGTGAAGGCTAATTGGCCTTGGTTATTTGTTTTCAACTAGCCACGGGAAGTGTGCTCTGATTCCACTTGGGAGCCAAGGAAGCACTCAACCCACCGTTAGTCATGTTGTTGGTGCACAGATTGTTTTTTCGTTACTCAAAAGGTCACACCCCGCCTTAAATATTTACCTTGAAGGAAATATGTGCTGGTGAAATTACCCAATATCTCTATACTTCACTCTTAGCTGACGCTAAAACAACCAATACAAGCAGAATATGTTTCGATACTGAAATATCTGACATTTATCTCAAATTATTTCCTGAGATTTGAGATGTGCCACAGTCCAGTGTGTGGACATTGCAGCTCTATCGGATGTCACAGGTATATCGTCTGCAAACTGGAGAGTTGGTAGCGATGTCTGTATGATGTTGACTGTTCAACAATGTGTGACTCAGCTGAAAGGAGCGCGGCCATCTGTCCGTCAGAAAAACTTGCTGACCTAGTTAGTCCACAGTGCAGCTGATCATGTTATCATGTTGGAAAAACAAAGTACCAGGGGAGGGAGGATGTGCTTTGTGCATTAAGCAGCACATATTGTCTCAATATGACAGATCCACACACACACACACGTCGTGCTGTTATTTAGACCTAGAGCCTATGGCATCCATGTAGGAAGTACGTTTTTTTTTTTGTCCAGGTCAAGCTTGTGTTTGTTTAAATGGGGACTGCGCGTGCATGCAAACTAATAAGTTCACACGTGTGTGTTAAGTGGAAAAACACACACCTCTCTGCCTCGTTAAAAGCAGGCAGTGGAAGGTGTGAACTAGACACATGGTCCAGCTTACAATCACTGGACTGCTGCCGTCATCTGGCACAGACACGCAACTGTTTACAGTGAAGTGCAAGCTCCAATAGAAAAAAATGACGTGTACTAATAAAGACTTTCTTTCAGCAGGAACAACACTGGGGAAACAGGTACAGCATTCAGCTGGCTGGAGTGAAGTGGTTAGAGGGTCTTCACAAAGCCAAGCTTAAAAGCATAGCTTACTGCGGTGAAAGCATGGAAAACCAAAAAGGCAGGAGGGGTTCAGCACTTTTCTCAGCGGAGCGTGATTGTTGGGAACCGGCGGTGTCCACATAAAGGCAGATTTTCTGAGCCTAGTGCTTTGTGTGTTTTGCTCTGAATGAAAGCAGGCATCCCTGAGCCCTGGAGCTACGGGACAACAGATAAACCTGATGGGTGTGCACTTCCTCCTTTTGTCCGATTGTGTGACTGCAAACAAATAGACTGAAACCCATATTGTTATATATTGATACTTGTTTGCAGTGGAATTTGTTTTAGTGGATTTCTCCCGGAAGAATGACGGCAAAGTGCCATTCGCTAAGCCACGCCCCCAAGCTGCTACTCTGTCAAGCTGTCAGAGTTACCGTGAAGCCCACACTGTCACTAACTGCACTCACTGAATAGATATGATCTAATTTATGGGAAAAAAACTAAACGCCACTTCAGAGAGAAGACAGCATAAGGGTCTACAATATGCGTTATTGATATTTCCAGGATGTGAAACTGATTCAGCAGAGAAAACATGTTAGAAAGTAAAAGATAGAAGCTAAAGCTAAAGACAAGTGTGAAGTGAACAACCACCTCACCTTGAGACAGAAGGCGGTTGAGACAGAAGACAATGAAACAACACTATTACTGTTAAGCCTGTTAGGTCTTTATTCACTGTTCCAATCAACAAAAAGCAAAGGCAGAATACATTCAGTTTACCTTCAGTAGCTAGTGTAGCATAGATGTGCTAACGCTAGTTATTTATGTCTTAATGTTCTTTTACTTAAAATCCATAAGTTTTTACGTAACCTTAATGTTGTAGAAACATATACGTATCTCCTTCCAACCTCTCCGGGTAACGAGCATCGCTATTACATAACTTTTAACCATGACGAGCTCCAGATCCACAAAACCAGCCTGAAAATGAAGAAAATCTGAAACGCTTGTATTAGCGTCTCTGGAGCAGAGCCGTATATTTGTCAGACGCTGGTCGTAGCTGGCCGATGCTACAATTTGATTGGCCGGTTAGCATTTGAGGGCGGGATTTAGTGAAGGATCGACTGAAAATGCCTTCGAATTAATCTCATCTTTATAACAAACCCAAAATGAAAGAAATGATCATTTAGGCTCCATGAAAACTGGATGAAATTACTGATTTAGTTGGACTTCATTAGCAGTCATCCTGTCAGCAGACCTCGCCAATCACCAGGCCTGAGAACCCATTGATCCATTGGTTGATTAATGAGAAGGCCCTCCTCCAGCAGTGAGAATCAATCGATTTCAACGGTTGATTTAGGATGCAGCCACAGCTGTCGATCTGTATCAAAGCAGCAGAGTATCTCATGCAGCATGTAGCACATGCCTCGCTCTAACAAGGTGTGTGCTCTTCTTTAAATGTGCTACCATTGTATTTAAGTATCGGCCTTAGGATGGAGCAACCGTAACAGGACAGATCCTAGCCTTGACTTTAACCTAACCCAAACCATAAGTCACACTTGCTATGCTATCCTGGAAACTGATCCACTCTAATAAGGACTATCAGAGTACACATGACACTCAGCTGTCAGCTTGTGCTAACAGTGTAAACACTGTGTCCCTGGGAGTCAAAAGAAACTGCAAGAAACAGAGAAGTGTCGACTGACAAAAGGTGATGTGAGAGAAAGTAAAGTAAACGTTGACATGCTCGGCATATCAGTACGACAGTTGAACAGTGCAATGAATAAATAAATAAATGGTGCATTTTTTGCTTCCCACTGTTGATAGTGGATACAAATCCAATGCAAATGTGTGATGCAAATTTGGTCAATCAAGAATAAACTGTGGCTTAGCAGATCCATCCAGGAAAATGTGGAGTAGTGGCCGAACCCATATTGACACCACACGTCTCAGATGACACTTATTATGGAGAATATGGAGCAGCATGGCAGTCAGGTAATTGATGACCAGAAAATGATAACTGAGTTAACTACTTGTTTCCTTTTCCATCTTATCTTTGCAGATCCTGCCAACCCTACTGACGGCTAAACAGTTATTAGTTCAAAACTACAAAAGAAAAACTTTTTCCAATAAAGGTTTCTTCTGACAATAATAAATGAAGTGAGTTTAAGATTCATCATGGATTTATGTGGTTGTTTTCAGCATAATATAAGCCTATATTAAGCCTAGAATACTAAGGTTAATCCTAATGAGCATGCATTACTGTGAGCTATCAAATGCTGTGAAATATATGACGTGATTTTTAAGAAGTGCATGCATAAAAGTGTTTTCATTATTATTATTATTGTTTGTTTTCATCCTTTAAGGACCACTTAAATATGGGAATTGCTCACAAATAATACTCACTACTGCCAGGAAAACATTGTGGAACTGCATGTCCCAGATAGTCTGAGTTTGAATAACTTGTTTTTTTGTCAACTCGCCAGCAAAACAGGAAATACTGAAAGTGTCTGAGAGCTTTAACAAGGTGGGAGAAGTTTAGGTGCAAGTTAGTAAATACACTACATGCACAACAAGGCACTTGACAGTCGCATACAATGACTGAAGGATGACATTCTTTTATAAAGTTGAGTTAGATAATAAATGTATCTTTCGTCATCTTAATTGTCTTACCTGTATTGTCTCTGTCAGGGTGAATTTCAGCTCGTGCACGAAGGGGTTTCTGCCCACTCTGGAGGGGCGACTATTTGATGACTTCATTGCTGAAGCCCTGTGACTCACACCTTTCAGAACAAAAAAAGAGTCCAAAATGTGCCGTAACGCTGGTTGAGCTCGTCGTTAAACGCAGTAAGGAGCGCACGCCTTCTTCTGTTTTGAGTCAGCCCTCCTCAGCCCAGAGGAGAGAGACTGGAGATGGAACGGGGAAGAGCAAGCTAGCGAGATTAAACGACGTGACTTCCGGTTGTAAGATTCAAAATAAAGCTCCTGTGGCTGTGGCAGGAAGTAGGACAATGCAGCCTATCTGTAATTTTACAATGAAAACTAAATCTGCTCCGTCGTATTGTTTGCATGTCCAAATAGTTACCACCATGCGCTGGAATTAAAAAGGCAAAAAATTGTTTTTTGAAAATGTGCATGCCAGTTTAAGAGAGTACCTCTCAATTTAACACAGTCTATAATGCTCTAAACTATTGATGAGCATGTTTATAAAATCCAAAATTATCTAATATACATTTAATATACATTAAACGTACAAGTACTCAGTAAGCACCATCGTGTACGAGCTTTTATTTCGTAGGCAATGACCAAATCTGAAAACCTGGTGGCGCGTGAACGCACCCACGCCCAGGCGTCCCTGTCACATAAAGTTCCCTTTTTAAAACAAGAGCCCAATCTTAGACAATCTTACAATAAGATTAAGCATTTTAACTCAATACAAATACAGCTATAAACATGTAAAACGTTCTGCACTGGGTGTGCCACTGTAAACTCAGAACAGGTTACCATTAACATAAAAGCCCTGGAAATGGTGTTATGTTACTTATTATGTGCAGATCTTGTGCAAACTGTGTGAACAAATGGGCTCCACCCTTTAGAACAACATGAACCTTTTGAATAAGGGTGGACATTTGAAATATTTAAGTCACTCAGTGACAAAACACAGACACACAGAAACACACACACTGATAAAAAAGAATATGAGGATAACTCTGACTGTCTGTGGAATGTGTGTTTGAGATGATTCGCCTTCAGTGAGATTCATCATGCATTTGAAGTCGCGTTTCCTTCTGTATTTGATCCGCCCATCAATGTCTTTTATTTTTAGATAACAGCAACTGCATTTAAACAGACTTTGTTGTTTCTCAAAGCTGCCAGATGGCCGACCTTCATCGTACTGTGGTGCTAACTGGTTCATCATCTCTATTGACACACTTCATTAAAGTATTTCACTAGTCCTGCTGCATGCAGGGTAAACTCTCTGGAGCCACACAGGAAGCTTTTGTTTGTCCATGACCATGTGCTTCAGTGAAATGCCACTGATATGTTGGCTCAATTCCATCCTGCGGAGCTATCTGGAAATTGACTATACAAACACTCATCCAGTAACATGAGTTCACGCAAACAGGAGTTTGTTGTTCCTTGCTCGTCCATCAGTAAACATTAACCTGTAGAACAACTAAGCGCTGTCACTCAGTAGCCTCAGTGTTTGTTGCCAAACAACCTTCAACCCAGTTAGTTTTCCATGCCTGCACAGTGTGAATATTACAACCTGTCGATACTGTTGTGTATTTCAGTAATAATACAATGACAGGAAAGGTGGATATAGATATTGGTATAAACAGCTAGTTTCTGACGCAAACTCAAAACTGTGTACGCCATGTCCGACACAAGAATCTCTTTGTGAGTCAATATTGTAAAGACACTCTTACTTACAAAAGGTAACAGTGGTTAGAAAAGGGGAGTCAACGTGATGAAGTGTCTTCCATGGCAGGATGGATCCTGTGTTCATGCAGCAGAGACTTTAGCGCCCTCATGTGGACAGACGACGGAAAGGAATCTTACAGAAAATAGGACGATATCTGTGTGACAAAATGTTTAATCCAAGTTAATTGATTTGTCCCACCCCTCCCCCCAAAATACTCTAGTGATTTTAGATAACCGAGATACCACGATAAGTTTGGAAGCTTAACTTAATTAAACGTATAGATATGTTCAAATTGTGTAGAAGTATGTATGTATGATGGTTTTGAGAATGCAACAAATCAGTTTCTTCACTGTGAGAAATGTTATGTATTTTGGGCTGTTAACGAGGGAAACAGGAGGAGGCGTGAAAAAGCTATGGACATTCTTCAACCAAACACTTTATTTTTAAATCACAGTTCTTTTCAGTTTCCAATACTCAATACTCCTTTGTAATTTCAGCCCTGTCTCTGCTTGTGTCTGGGATTTGTCTTGCAGAACACAAACAAACGGCCCCTCCGTCGGACAATGAAACAGTCTTTGCAGCGCCTCTTCAGGGCAGACTTGGTTTTCATCCCCGCAGAGGGCTGGATGCAGGGAAGATGCTGACACTGTCCCAACAGAGATGGTCCACGCCGAGCAGAGGAGCCAGACAAGGGGGGCTGGATGGAGCCGACTCTGGTTGGTGACAGGAGTAGCGTGCGGGGAGCTGTGGTGAGGGTGCAGAGACATCTGTAGGCGCTCGCTGCTGGGGAGGAGGTCACGTTTAACCTGCTCATCTGGGCCACTTGACGAGTCAGGGCAGCCAGGTGCTTCAAGAGGAGGGATGCCATGGTGCCAAAGGCTGCAGAGGGAGACAAAGAGAGGAAATTCATATGCAAATTATAATTTTGTGATATAGAACTTTTTTGTCTTGGGTTTGATTGTCAGGTTGTGATGCGACTTAATCGTAAAAGTAAACAGTAAATAGAAAAATACAGTTTTTAGCCCCTAAAATATGGAGATGTCCTGCAATTTCTTGTATTTTGTATTCTATTAAACTAAATATATTTGGGTTTCTGACAAAACAATACATTTAAAGACTTCAGCTCAAAGCTCAGCTAGTTCAAATTATTATTTGTGTCTACAGGCATCAAATATATAATTCACCACTGCAGGACAGCGTTAGCTATGCAACATGCCCAAGGAGACGAGCATGTCAGTTGACCTGCTAGCGCCAAAGCTAGACATAAAAAATGGCCCATATATAAGTCTACATATATATACAGAATCAGAGAACACAAACAAACCTTTCAGGAATCCCTAAAAGATTAAAAACAGGGGATACGTCCCTGAATGTTTAGTTTTAATCGCCTCAATGCGACCGTGTTACTGTTCTTGTCTGTTCTTGCTTGTGAGGATAAAACTGCTTCCGGTTTGAGATTATGCTGTATGTTTTTAGTACCCTCAGTAACGCCTGTCAGGAAGTTTTTTTGTCGCACTGGCTTTGGCCAAATATCGCATTCCTCATCCTTAGCAGAGCCAAAATCCAAAGTAGCCGAAGTTTTACATGTTGTATTTTACAACACATACCGAAGAACAATGATTTCACAGGAAAGCTTATCGGAATACGTAGTGCTTTGAACCTGACAGACAAAACCTAGGAAATTCAAAGTCCAATACAAGTGTCCTCTGCAAGGCATCTTGGGAAAAGAGGCTGTTGTAAACATGGCGTCCTCGGTGTGTAGAGTCTTGTCCTTCACTAGAAATGCTAAGGTGCTTGCTTCACCTTTGAGGCTGACCGCCGTACCTGTTTATCGCTACAGCGTAGAAGTATCCAGCACCGGTGAGGCCATCACTCACACCGGCCAGGTGAGCTTAAAAGTCATTCTGTCGTATTGCTGTTAGCGGATGCCCTAACGTTAGCTTAGCCTGGCTTACGTCAATGTAGCTGCTCGGACCATTAACCTTACGTACATTTGGATTTGGGCCTCAAAATGTTAATTTGTAACGTTAACGTTGGCGTTTTCCCTCTCAGGTGTTTGATGAAAGTGATCCTAGGAGAGCCAGATTCGTTGGCAGACAGAAAGAGGTAAGAAGTAACTAACAAACAAGCTCAATAAAGCCCAGACAGCAGCTAATTGAAATGTAAATAGCTTAGTTAATTCTGAGCAAATCTAGGTTTGTTGTTGGAGGTAAAGTTACAAATATGAAACGACACTGCTTATGTGCCTCACTGGTTGGTGTTGTGTGCATCTTAAATATTGTCAATCGTGGACATCTTATTCACAAATCAATTTATGCTCAAACTAGAACGTATTACCACAAATATTCAATGCAAACTAATTCAGAATACATAAAAAAAACCACTTAGCCATCACAATCAAAACATGCAAAACAATTGTGCATACACCACAACACTCTCACTGTGTCTTGTGTGGCCTACCTGATCCCCATATGAAGTTAGTTTTAGTCAGCCGACAATGACAGAAATCACGTTGTTTGTGTCAAGGTGAATAAGAACTTTGCCATCAAATTGGTGGCTGAGGAGCCAGTGACTGAAATTGGGGCCAATGTGGTGTCCTGTGATGGAGGTGGAGGAGCCCTGGGTCACCCCAAAGTCTACATCAACCTGGTAAGAGTCTGCACCTACTAATGTGATGACATACTTTGAGGTGGTCCATTTTGTCCAGCTTTCATCGGTTATTCTGAGTCATGGTGACTATTTGTCATTTGTTTAGCAGCAGCCAATACTTCGGTTAGTCCTGTGAATCACATTCCAGTGTTCATGTGGTTCATGTGTCACATGTTCCTATGATTCACTTGTATTTATTTAATTGGGATACATGAGATCCAGTCATCTGAGTCAGAGGAAACGGGTTAGGGTCAGATTGCAGAGATACAGTCTTACTCTCAGATAGATTAAGGAAACAAGACAATCTATAATATTTTCACATGATATTTTCTGTAGTTTGAGTATCCCTATAATCACCATAACAGCACATTTTGCAAACGTCCTAAATCATAAATACTAACTGTCATTGGTGTCTCTCTTTTTTTCCAGGATAAAGCCACAAAAGTGGGCACATGCGGCTATTGTGGATTACAGTTCAAGCAGAAGCATCATCACTAAACTATTTCCTCTCTCTTTGCTTCTCTGTATAAATTGCCATATTGGTTAATAAATTATATGTTGTCCGTCAGTCTCTCTGAGAGTGCATTCTTCTTAACGAAGCCTGTTGAAGTCACTGTTTCAACACATCTGTGGCTACATAGCACTGTATGTGCACGATGCATCCACAATCAAGAGATTGTCTCAAATGTTTCTCCAGTCCTCATTTCTATGGGACTGGTTGTGCAGTAGTGTAACTGGGACACTGGGTTAGTTGTTCAGTTTGAATTGCTGGATGCAGTTCCCTCTGTGACAGGCAGAGGTCAGCAGTGTCCTGCTGAGGTGTTTGGTCTGGTCCTACAAAAACAGAGACTGTTGTGTAGCGAGACATAAAAGCCAAGTTTACGACATTATCAATTGTCAACCAACCAAAAGGTTGGTAAAAGGTTTGCGTGCAGCACAGCTATATTATCGTTGAACTATAATAAGAGCTGATGAAATTTGCAGCGCACCTTAAAAATCTGCTCCGCTGTTATCTGCATGAGCAGGATTTTTTATTTTCTTTCCTACTTCTTGTAGCGGATACATCTGATTGCATTGCTTTGAACTTGCCTTTATCAATAAGCAGGAAAGACTCATCTCTACTGTTTACTGTAAAGGAGCTCTGAGAGAACCTTAGCATTCCTTGTGCATCGGTCCCACACAATCTGCGATGTAGAGTCTCGCTCTGCCAAGCCTGGAGGACATCAGGAGGGAGCCAGCCTGATAAGACACAGTAGCGCGGAACAATACATGTTTGAAGAAGATCATATATATATTTCATCGGGCTTATTCTCCATAGACCTCTGCATGCCAAATTGGCCCGCGCTTGGCTCAGGCTCCAGACAGCACTAGCCTGTTCTGTCCCCAGTGATGCAGCCAGTGGAACTGCATTTTCCACACCGTAGAGCTCAGGTTGGGAAGAGTAGTCAGGCTGATATAATTGGCCCTGGTGACTCCTGGAAGTGAGGCTTATGCTGTAGTTAACCTCATCTATAGTCAGACCACTTTGGATGATTGAAGGGAGAGAGGTGCATTGTTAAAATGAGGCAGGCGATCCGGGTCAGTGTCAGAGAGCTGACTGGTTGGTCTTGCGGTTGGTAAGTCTGAATGGTTCAGAGGCGGCGGTTGGCGGAGTTGGAGGCATTGCCCGGGGCGAAATCTTCAGATGAAACTGAGCATATGAATTGCGCTGAATTAAACAGCGCTGTGTTTTTGTGCTGGATTTAACCGCACTGTTTAATTATTCACTGCTCTTAAACGCATCAGCCGGCATAATAGAATATTCTTTAACATCAGAAATGTCAAATAACTCCGGATTATGAAGTTGAAATTCTGCCAATTTGCGCACGGACTCATTCATGGGTTCAACCTTAAACTGTCAAATCACCACAGGGGGTTTATGGCTACATCCAGTTATCCACTTTCTTTCAGCATAATATTGGATAATAATTGCAAATACAACTCTTACACATAATGTGACCTGCACTGTTGGGTCAGACCACTCAGACAAAGATAAGCTGAAATAAGAGTGTAATCATATTGAGAATCTCCTCACTGCTGAGCCACAATAGATAATGGAGTTAAATGCCATTGAATTCCTTAACACAGCGCCCCTCCACAACAATCACTCACTCTGCGCAAAACATCCTTCTCGTCTCTGTAATTGCCCTATTAAAATATTTCTCCTTGAAGATGTGTCATAATACAGACCCACAGGCTCATTATGGAGCTCCCTGCAGCCAATTATCTGAACCTCCGTGTCTCAAAGCCACTGCGACCAAAAGGGGCTCATGGGCAGATCTGGGAGCAGCCCGTCCTCCTCAAATCTAAACCGACTGTACAGAAAACTGACCTTTGGTCATTGTCTCGGGGCGACTCCACTCAGCTCCACTTTAGAGTCAGGTGACAGAGCTTCTGACCTTTAGCATGGAAATAATGACTTGTACTTGTGCCAGGGGCTCCGAGGGTTACCGCAGGGAGCGAGACACCTCTGGCGACATGTGACAGATTTTGGAGGAGAGAGTTTGCACTCACCACTTTGATAGCCCCGGGAAACCAAAGTGTGTGTGACAAGACGCAAGAGACTTAGAACTGTGTGTATATGCATGCCACGGTGTGTGTGTGTGTGCGACAGAGGCACAGACAGTGTTGAAAGGAAATAGGTGTCAGACGGTGGGTGCAGAGAGGAGTAATTTGAAGTTGTCAATACTTCCTGTGCAGACATTCCATCTTAGAAGAAGAGGTGAATCAGAAAAAGTCCCACAGAGTATAGAATGAATAGTATGAACAATTAATGGAAGACAAACATTACTTTTCTGAGTGGGGAAAAAAAAGCCTTTTGTCTATCACCCCTGTGTCAATTCTCTCATAAGACGCTGAAGGCCAAATAACTGCCGGTGGTATGAGCCAGACAAGTAAACAGTGGCTCTAACGTCCCCCGACCCGTACAGCAGCATCGAGGCTTAATCACATTATATGGCCCAGGGAGCAGGCCTTCGTGTCAGACTGGCTGTTGAGTGGCTCGCTTGTGTGTCGGGAGCAGACAGACGTGAGGTGAGACGAGTGGAGGGAGGGAGAGGAGACAAGGGAGGGGGGGGGTGGGGGGATGGGAAATGAGATGTGGGGATAGGGAAGGAAACGAGGAAGAAGAGGAGATAGGTGACGGCTGGTGGAGTAAGGGGGGGGGATGTGTGAAAGGGAAACATTTTAATGCCGAAGGAATCCGTCATATTCTTAAGTTTTGACAGTATTTATGCTTCATAATTATACTTTTCAAACATCGTCACAAATTTTAAAGTTCACACCAGCGAGTTAGCGACTGGTGAACACGGAGGAGCATTTAGCAGCTGAAGAGCCGGTGAGTTGCGACCAAAAACAGAACTTAAAGGAGAGTGATTATTCATATTTTATATACTTAAATTTGCCAAGTACCCAAAAAAACGTGGCTCTGTCTCCTGGATGTGTACATAGGAAACTGCTAGTTTATCATATCATAGTATCAAAGTATGTCAGCGTTGTGGTCGCAGCTTGTCTCAGCTGCCTCGGAGGGGCCAGAAATCTGTTCTAGAAGTTTAAAAAGTGAATTGTTAAGCATGCGCAGCTTTAAAATGGAAATATAAACAAACTATTTTAGCTGAAACTGAAACAGAGTGAAGTGCTCACTTGATTACATGAGGAATTCTCTTGAAATAAAGGCCATTATTTTGAAAAAACAAAACGATTTCCAAATAATTCTCAGTCAACACAGAAAACAAAAATGTGGAACTTTTAAAAAAACTTTTTGAATCAAAAGATTTAAGCTCTACAGTAAATTGCAGTATATTCGTGTATGTGCACTTTTGCAGTTTTCCCAATGCTCTGCACCCAAGAGACAAGTCATGTCTCAACCAGCTAGAGGTGAGAACAAGCATAACCTTATGTCTCTTAACCCCACTCAGCACTGGGTCGCCCTCCACCTCTTATCTGACTGCCACTCTACATCCTTCATGACACCACCTCCTCCTCTGAAGTCAAATCTACCTCAAGATTTTCTAAAAAGCAAAAGCAATCGTATAATTTCTAGTACATTAAACTCAGGGGAAAAAATTCTGAGCAAAAACATGGAAAATATATTTGCAGCCGACCACAATGAGATCCTGTCGGACAGCGAGTGGAAGAAAGAAAACTTTACAGGAAAGAGAAGTCAGATGTCATCATTTATCATCCTAAATCTTACTTATTTATGAAGCAGAAACAGAATGAAATTCTCGGTTGAATTCATCCTGAATAATTTAATCTGAAATGGTTAATTCCATACAAAGCCCAGGAAGATCCCTCCTCTGTTCTGATAAATACTTTATCACTTGTTCCTAAATCGAAAACAGGAGGAGAAAGGTGGGGGAAGAAAAAAAAAAAAAAAAAAAACTTCTCACTCTTTCTTGTTTTGCTTTGTTTTAGAACGTGTTGTGTAAAATGTTTTTCAGTGCTCAATTTGTGAACTTTTCTTTAATAATTGAAGTTGATGGAAATCCATTTTTTAAAAAACGTTTAGGCCTCGTGACGCCAGCCTTATTCCTCTGTTTATTACGATGACGTTTCTTATTATTGGTTATATGAAATACTCACCCAAGTGGATAAAGATGTGACACTTACTTAAAATTACTTAAGAGGTTTTATGAAGCATTTTGCGCGTGGTGGATTTTCTTACAGTCCCAGGTTGACAAAGTCAAAAGCCGCCTAATGAAAAGGGACGCATCGCTGATTGCGGCTATATCTGGAGCCGAGGTGGAAGTGGCATCGATTTAACAATTTAACAGCACCCTCCTCTGTGTGTTTCCATTAGTCACGGCTGAATACCACCCACTTCCCCCCTTTCACTCCCTCAAAACACACACACAAGCACACAAACACTCTCACACACACACACACACGCACACATAGACATATCCAACGCTGCGGCGGTATATTCCACTATTCCAGAACAGGATTTTCTAAACTTGATACCACTAGTGGTTCCAACCAAGGGCAAACTCAGAGAACATTGCCATTCTACAGAATACACCTTTTATTTTTGTGACTCAGTGCATGTGCAGGCTATAGTGCAAGTGTACAATATCGTATATATTTTTTTTCATGTGTGAGCCGTACAACCTTGCTGCAGGAACGTGTGTGGTGACACTTGTTTGCTCGAAGACATCGGACCATTGATGGGGCCCAGTTGAGAGAGAGTACGGGCCTGTCAAAATGCCAGAATACGATCACATTGTTAATTGACCGTTCGCAAAACCCCTACCCCGAATGACAATTGTCCAATCATAGCTTAGCAACTGCAACTTGGCACACCAGGTCTGTCAAACTTTGGATTTCTCCACATGTACATTGGGCCTTAGTTTAGATTAAAACAATGTTTGTCTGCTCTAAATTAAGATGCAATCATTAAAATGTCTGGCTTTACTACCTGCAGTAACCGAGCATTACTTCCGAGACCAAGGAGCACATCATTAACTCACGTTAACATCATTATTCATTGAGTTACAGTGTTTCGTTATACGACTAGCACATCCATCCATTTTGGCTAACGTTAGCAACTTTCTAATGGATTTAGAGTTTTCACTCCAGCAACCTCAGCCAATGTTACCTGAGATAACGTTACATTTTTACAGATGCATGTGTTCTACAATGTCTTTTAGCACAATATAGCGTATGCCGCCAACAAGGGCATATTTAAGATACAGTGGGACACATTAGAAAGTCAACCGGAGTCAGATTTCCTAATATAATCACAGGTAACGTTTGGGAGCTTGATAGAGCTAACAAAATCTGCCGCCAACAGTCATTTCAGACGGCAAACTCAATGGTTTTTGGCTAGAATTGTTTTTTGTCTACTGCTGTCTGGAATCTGGGATCCACTGTTTACATTTTATAATTACAAAAACAATTACAAACATTTTTCAGTGCCACTGTTATCAGCGTAAACTGCATACGTGCTGCGCGAGAATGGAGAATGAAAAGCTTGACAGACGTAGTAACAGTAAGGGAGGGGGGGGGGGGGGGGGGTTAGCGCTTAGCGAACAGCCAATCGGTCAACTCACAACAACAAAATATAGACTTTTTGTTTCAAGTCCAGCAGTCTTTTTATATTCCGTTGACGAGGTGTCGGTTGGACTACAAAGATGACGTAGACCTAACAAGTTCAAAGGGCTGTCTGGGTGTTCTGCTGTCTATTACCACATCAGTTAAGCCTTTCCACACCTCAACTGGTTTGAGCTGTTGGAAAGGGGGACCATGGAAAACTCCATCCACCCATTCTCTGAGCGTGGCGACCGGTGACTCCTGTTCCCTGTCTGCCTTGGTCAGCGCCATATTTGATGGATACCCAGGGGAGGGGGACCCCTTCGACGACAGCATGCAGGGAGGGTATTCTGGCTGCAAGCTGCTGTCCAAAGACGCAGCAGTGTGAGCGATGGACCAAATTTTGGGCTTGGTGTCTGTACTTCGCGGGTCTGGATTAGGATAGAAGGCGTTGTTTTGCTGTTTGACCGGTGTGAGTTTGGGGCAGTCCGGAGACAATCTCTCTTTTCCGTGCAGCGGGTCTGGGTTGTGCGTGAGATGCCCATGTGGGAGGGCTGTGTTTGCGTCACTGTCCACAGGTAGAAACCGTTGCTTCGGTTCACAGTCAGAACCGTCTGAATCCAGCAGGTCGAAGTCCTCGAGGTCACTCTGCAGGTCTGCACACTGTTGATCTGCAAGAACGAATCACACAGATAACACCAAGTCTGTGCATGCTAACTAAATTCGGGCAAATCCTGAAACCAGCTCAATGTGCTAAATGATTGAGGCACCGCTTACCGGGAAGGTCTTTGTTGTTTTTAAGGGGCTTCTCAGCTTCGTCACTGTCATCATCACAGCCCCGATCGTCAGAGCTTTTGCAAGCCCGCGGTGACCACGTCACCTTGTTCTCCTTCTTTAGCCTCCTGCGTGCATTAGCAAACCATGTAGACACCTGAGGGAGGGAGGGAATGCAGGTCAGAGGGGAATATCAAATCATACGTATAGGACATTAGTGAAGAGAAGACCGAGAGGGAAAGGGCAAAAGTAAGAGAGAGTGTGAAATAAGTGAAGCAAACACAAAGAAGGACAAATCATTTAACGCTACCAGAAATGGATTGAGGGTAAACAAGAATATTAGGAAACTAAACTCTGGAATGCACTTAAACTCAACATTTTAATAAAAGCTACCTGTGTGAGGGTCATCCTGGTGATGATGGCAAGCATTATCTTCTCTCCTTTTGTGGGGTAGGGGTTCTTCTGGTGTTCCTGCAGCCAAGCCTTCAGGGTGCTGGTGGTCTCTCGGGTGGCATTTTTACGACGTGAAGCGCCGTCAGAGCAGGAATACCTGAGCCAAATGGTGACAATCCAAATCATATTTAGCTATGTCATACCTAAAATAAGTGAATTGCTTTTGCTATCGTGAAAGGCCTCCCTCATTTATGGATAACAACTGACTTTGAATCATATATTAATGATAGCATGAGGGGGACCATACCATGAAGCACAATTACAACCTTGCACTAGTGTAATACTTGCAATGATGCCAAGACATAAAGGAATATGAGGTCACTGCAAACGAGCTTCAGACACTAGAAGTATTTTTCATTATTGAGTCTGCAGTTCTGAGTGAAGATATTACAGTTTTGAATTGACAAAATGTGGTTTAATTTAAGAATAAAAGAACTGGGCCAATATGCGGACTTTGACTTACCCGTATCTGTCATATGGATATTGTCCAAATGTATAGTCATAGGGATAGTAGGCAGGAGTCTGAGAGGTCCCCACAGATGCAGCTCCGTCTTTGTGATCTAGTGGCCCCTGAAAATATGTAATAATAACTGATCAGAATCCATAAAACATTACAAAACGTTTTCACAGCATGGACTCTGATACAAATGATTGATTGACTTCAGCCTGAAATTACCTTTCTTTATTTTGACTTTTTTTCTCCATCACATGTAAGTATAATATTTACAAATCAGTCTAAAAAAATCTGCATTCTTAAACAAACTACAAGGTCACTTTTTCAGCCCTTCTTTCCTCACGTGTCTCCCAAAATTAGAGACGATGAACATCAAGCATTTTTAGATAAAGGCAAAGTGATACTAATAAAGAACTAAGTGCAAAGTGAAACTCACTCTGGGATAGAGAGCGGTGGCGTCGCTGCCGCAGGTGTTGTAGTAACCTTGGCTCTTTGGATAAGTTCCGCTGTAGACTCCAATGCCGGTGGTGGAGGTGAGCTGGTGGCCCGGGGAGCGCAGCACCGGGTGTGACGGAGGCGTCCCCGGCTCCAAACAACCGGCCAGAGAGCTGGAGGTCATCAGAAACTTTGGCAAAAAAATAAATAATTAAGCTAATTTGTCCAATTACATTATCAGTGATAAAGTTATTAAAAGCTATGTCCCTCACACGAAAACCGCTCAAAATGTAACAAGTTATTTAGTTCTTCGAGTTGCGTTTTATGTTGTATGTTTACTGTTTTATTGTAATGTTTTTCCCATAAAAGTAAAAAAGAAGTTGGGTGTTCTGATTCCAGTTATTTCTCGAAAAAAAGTAGAACATGCGCAGAAAACAAATATTGCTGATAAACTGACTTTGTCACATTTTGTGATGGAATCAAGTGCCTTATTTGACAGTGTCGTAGTATATTTTGTTAATAGCAGTAACTGTACCTGCGGTGTGGTGGAGTAGGAGTATCCCAGCTGAGAGTAAGCCATAACTCAAATGAGATCAGAGAGACAAAAAGCAGGACTCGGGGTGACATCCAACAGCATCCGTGCCAAGGGTAGACGTTTTGCCTCTGTTACTAGTTCACAGCTGGTTTTCCATTCAACTTTTCAGGGTTTAAAAATGTGGATATCATCTACCGGGAAGACATTTACGCACCAGTCTCATTTTACGCACCACGACCAAAAGTCTTTAAAAGTGACTTCCTGGCGTCCCTCCCCGCTCCGCCTCATTCACCAAGCTGCTGCTGCAGCTCCTACAGTATCACCGCTATCTTACAATCCAAAGCGAGTGTGTGTTGCGTTTGATCAAACCATGCATCTCCCTGTGATGCGCTCTTTGGTTTTAAGGCGCGTCTCTCTGACGTCACTCAGCCCGGACTCTGCGTGTGTGTGTATGTGTGTGTGTGTGTAGCCCGGTGTTCATATCAAGATGAAGAAACTCACCTAATTAATTCCTTCCCAGGTTTCCTTCAGCTCTTATGCAGGAGAACAGCTTCACGCAAGCGCAAGAGCAACCCCACCAACAATCCCCAGGCGTAATGAGAATGTGATCAATTCTCCTTTCCAAATAAGCACACACACACACACACACACACACACACACACACACACACACACACACACACACACAGTGCTATGGCCAGAGGGGGGATCAGGAACGTGATGCCTTGACACCACATTGACACAAGATGATTGATGACTACAACCTGATATTAGCATAATCGTTTTGCCCTGTAGTTTAGATAAGTTGTCACCACAGAGAAATCTCCCTGTCATCCACATATTCATGAGTGGGGAAATTTCAGGTCTCCTCCAAGCAAATTAATCAAAGAATAAACACTCTCAGCATTCCCTCGAGTAAGCACCTTTACCAACTGAATGGCTTGTCATGTTTTTAATGACAAAGTCTTAAGCCGTCCTAGTGAGGTGGAAACATTTCTCTCATTTCTCCTCAATCCACCTTAAGATCGTTATTCATTTTTTATAGGTAGGGGAGGATGACGAGTATAGGGCAAGTGCAAAAGGGATGAAGGGAAATGTTAGAGGAGTTTGCGGTGTTAAAAATAATTGGATACTTTTGTGCAAAAGGGGCCGACGTGAAGAATGTTAGGGCTTTATTGATAGACAGAGAGGAAAGATCGTAGGGACTGCGTGGAAGTTATTAGAGGGGAGAGGGTCAGAGCAGAGAGAGGCTTTTTTGGTGGCGAGAATGAAGTCTGAGATTTTTGAGAGAGCTTTTATTTGTTTATTTATTTTTTCCCACATTCTTGATACTTTGTTGAGATTTATTGTATTCATCAAATTGTCACATCACAAACATGGCTTTCATAGATTAGTTTGGAAACTTTGCAAGAAACGTCTCCAACACACCGGCCATGCGACTCAAACATCATGCGATTGAACTGACCGACAGTCAGACATCTGATCTCGTACTAAACTGTTTTTCCCAATAACATTGTGACGATAGTTGTAATCGTTGGCTGGATAATGTTCAGAGTGAACATTTCAGCAAAGGACTTTGACACCACGTGTGTGGAGTAACATCCAATCTTCTGTATGTGGCTTGGTGAAGTCAGCTGCGGCAGATTTTGCCTGATGAAGGGTCAGACAGAACAAAAACATCTAAAAAAACAAAACCATTTTTGTAATTTAGACAGTGATGGAGTTTATTTGCAGCATTTGATCCATGAGATGTGTCTCCATTTTAGTTAACGTTAGGTAAAGATTATGGTTTCTGTTAAATGTTAAGTCTCTATAAACTTTTTCTGTATTCCACCAGACGACAATCACATCCTAACCTTGAGGATTTTCCCATGTTTTTGTGTGTAAGCGACAAACATTTTTCTTTTATTGGTGCAGTATTGAGGGAGAATGCTGCAGCCAGCAACTGTAAACGGTCTGTAATTTAACAGCGCGGGACAACTCCTCACCGGTGTGCGGTTGAATGAATACAACCCACAATTGGCTAACCCCCCCCCCCTCTAGACACCAATGGTCTGAAAGATGTCATAAAACACACTCCAAACTCAAAAACAAGCGACGACGTATGCAGGCAATCAGCTCGAAGTTGTCGTATAATACACCTCCTACAATCTTGCAAAGGAAAAAAAATGAAACTCACCAAGCTGTCTGCGTGGGTGGGAATGGAAGAAAACTATTTTATTTCTCTGTCTTTCTATTATGTTGTCAGACACTTGTAACAATCTGAGGCTGTAGGTGGCAAAAAAAAGAACACTTTTAGTGTACGTAAATTGAGAGTGAGGAGTTGTCCCAAGCAAATTTACATTTCAGCTCATTTAGTGGCTGCCGTCTGCAGCGTACCCCCTTAAAACTGGACCAATTTCAAAAATGATGATCCCCATTCGTCACTGAGGCACAATAACACACGGAAACAGGTCCAACTCCAACTGTGAGCGCTGCATCGTCACTACAACAAAGTGAAATAATGCTTTAGTTACTAAAAGTGGATATTTTATTATAGCAACCATGGATGCTTGAAATACAAATGAAATACCTTGTCAGTGAACATTTTACTGATAAGTTGATCTTGTTTGACTTTCATAATGTTAATAGAAGATGGATTCCGGTTGGCATCACGTTTCCTCCTGGTTGGGGACGATCTGGTGCCTTTTCCCGGTTAAATCAGCAGCTCTTTGTTATGTTTTCCATAAATATATTATTTTAAGATCTTTGGGGGGGGGGGGGGGGGGAGTGTATTATGTTTTTTTCTAGGTCAAGGGGAGGTTCCAAAGCAAATGTGGATAATGTTAATGCTTTCTTATGTATGAAAAATGAAATATAAGAATCCTCCCAGCTCCCTACCCTAATCCTGTTTGTACAGTCCCTTTATAGCGGAAAAGTACGGGGAGAGTCAGAATGGGAAATCCATGAGAGGTTATGGGGAGAAAGAAGAAATAAGGACAGCCGGGTAAGAAACTTTCCGTGCGAGAAACCCAACAAGAAGAAATGAATGTGGAAAAGAGGGGAAGCCTAAAAAGGGCAAACTTGGGGAGCAGAAAGAATCGTTAATAGTCAAGGGATCTGAAATGGAGCGAGGGGACGTGGAGGGGTAAAAGGACAAAATATTCCCAGTGCACCCAGAGTAGTGCTGGAACAACAGAGCTGCATCACCAGAAAGCATCGTGGGCGCCACCGGGGAGAAGGCATCTGTGTACCGGCGCTTGATTGACATTCCATTTGTCCCGTGAAAGGTGCTCATATACTGAACACGGACTAACTGTCTCTCCCTCATCTGTGCTCAAAGATTGGAAATGAAGTTATCTCCACACGCTGGCGTTGCACGTCTTCCCACAAAACACATGTCACTCACAGAGAATGGCAATTTGTTTAGCCACTGACTACGAACATGTCGGTGTTTAATCTTGGTTCCATATAGTTCATGGTGAAAATGACTTGTGAGGAGGCCGGGTTTAACTTCCAAGCTTTTGTTACCTTCTTTCTAGGTGCATGCATTGCATTCGGAGGGGCATACATTATCTTATTTCCCTCCATTTGAATATGTAATGCACTACTTATATATTAATATATTGTGTGTTTATAAATTTATGGCATTCCTCCAGTATATATTTCTTAAGGCTCTGCGTTCGTTAGACCGTGATTATATCTTTCTGATCTTGCTCCCCAAACATCAATCATTCATTCAAGATGCTCCTCAAGAAAAGAAGAAAAAAAAGAAAAGAGAAAGGGAACACATTCTTATTCTCTCCTTCCTGCATTAGGCTCTAGCTTTTATGCAGTAGGTGGGGCATGGGGGTTAATGATAGAAGCATGTTAATGTGAGAGGAGGAGGGGGGCTGGGTGCTGCACAAAGTGTTTGGAAGAGGGAGCCAAACAACTCCAATCACAACTTCTTTCAATCACACTGTGCCGCATTTGAATATTTTCTACCTTTAAGTCGGAAATCTATGCAATTTTAATCACTGTTTAACATGTAGATGCTTTTTGAGCCTTCATCTTGGTCTAAGCTATTTCACCTTGAAACATATCTCAGTGGGTAGTGCTGACACATTGAAGTGAGAATGCTTCTAGCAACCGGAGTGAAAACATGACTTTTTGTTTCTTCAGCCTTTTTTTTGGTTGACTCTTAATCAGAGTCGAGAGGAAATGGTTCTATGTGTAGTCGACTGGTTACAGAAAGAAATGAGAGGTTGACATTTGGGGAAAATAAGCTCGGCCACTTTCTGCTTCACTCATATATCTGTTAGCAGCCGGTTAGCTTAGCTTAGCAAACAGACTGGAAACAGGGGGAACAGCTAGCCTATTTGGAGCAGCGGGTAATCAATTGAAACAAACTGTGTATATGTCCTTTTAAATGAGCTGAATTCATTGCATTTGTGTCAGTATTGGGATTTTTTTGGATGTCACTGCCAGTGATGGTATCTGATAGCCATTTTGCCACCAGTTTGCCTGTGATTTTCTCACCAAGTGGGAGATATCAGAATTTCCTTTGGTCGGGAATTTAGGATATCTCCAACTGGGAATAGTCGGAGGCTAATGTAAACACTTTCCCCCACTTGGCTGCTGGTAATTACAGTTTGAATGAAATGACGTGAATGGGGCATTAAGTGCCGAACAATTTCTTGGTTCACAGTGACTTCCTGGAGTCGCCACTGGCTGCCTGGCAACCTCAGAGACACTACTCCTGTTAAACGTTCACAGATCAAACATTTCCCCGTTTCCAGTTTTTGTGCGAAGCTTAGCTCACCAGCTGCTGGCTGACATTAATTGGAGAAACGAAAGTGGAATAAATCTTCTCATCTTACACAGACATGACAACAAGAAAAGATAATAAAGTTATTCAGGTAGTATAGATGTTATGGGATCTACCTTCTGAAACTTTGTTTAAACAGCTGTCTTAAAGCTACTATGAGGAACTTCATTTTGTGTTGATTTTGGCGGTCCCTGTGGACAAAAGTGGTGGTGTTTCAGAACGGCAGACTCCCTCTAGAGATAATCTCTAATTTTCTGCAGCAGGGTCTGACAGTCTACTCTGGTACTCCTGTTACCTCCCTCCCCTCCAGCAGGCCTATAGGGTCTGGGCCTCCAGCATCGTGTTGTTGGTGTTGGCTCCTAGCGGGGACAGGCGGAGCAGCATGGTGGAGCAACGAGGCAAAGCTCTGCTCTGCTACCGGCCACCTACTGGAGCTCCAACTCCCATAAACCCCAAAACAGGTTGAACTTTGTGCGAAGCACTTGGTGAGCGGCACAAAAAGCCGTCGTGGTGCAGCACTAGCCATTTGAAATAATGGGTTTCAGAGAGTGGTGGTGCCGTTGTCGCGTTTTCTGTCTGAAAGGGCCTTCAAGGTGTTCTGAAGTGCAGTGACACAACATGGGGAGAGAAGCAGTTCCCATGCAAGCCTTCCTCAACCATCAGATACATGAACACAGGGGTAACACGAGGTAACTTTTCCACCTTTTTTCAAAAGCCTCTGCTGAGAAAGAGGAGGGATATGCAGAGAGAAAGAAGACGGCAGGCAATAAATGGATCATGAGGAAAGAAAACAGACCTTTTCTTTTCACCACATGACACGGCCGACAGCGGCGGCTGCCTCTTGTTAAGCACAATAGCACCAACTGAGTACAAGTGCAAACCAGGCTCGATCCGATCCACAAACAAGGCTGCCAACACCGAGTGCCTGTCTGACCACCGAGCAGCAGCCATGCTATCTGCTGTGTCCTCTGCTCCTGTCTAATAACAGCCTCATGGAAGATCTGGAGCTGCTGAACTCTGAATGGGATACTATAAATGTCCTGGTCTTCCTCATCAATGATGTAGGATACGGGAACAGAGACAAGCTAACCCTCTTAGCCGCTGTGCAGCGCGTGTGTGCAAGTGTGTGCGTGAAAGAAGTGGACGGAGACAGACAGAGGCAGAGAGGGAGACAGGTTTCGGCTACCGGCAGCTCTTAAGAGTGTGTACAGTTTGTGTTGAGCCCTGGGAGGCCAGCCGTATTCCTCCCTGTTACTTCCACTTCATTACTCCGGGAGCGGACATACATTATTCAGCTCTTCAAGCCTCAGTCCGCAGGGACCGATAGAGCCTTTAACAAACACTTTTAACCTATCTTAACTCTCTCACTGATCTTCTGCCCGTCAACTCATCTCTTTATTTGTCTTTATATTCTCTTGGTCTGCCTTAATTTCTGTTTATTTATATTTTTTCTCTGCTCCTGCAACTCATTGTTTACCTCTTCTTAAAGAATAACAACTGCAAAATCATATTTCTTCTCTTACCCTCAATAACAGGTCACTTGGGGGCAGTGTAAACAAGTTATGAACACAACGTTGACTTATTATCACCTTTAAAGTGATACGGCAAACTTATTTAGCAAACATCCAGCAGTCACAGCACAGCATTGTCATTTATATGTTGTGTTTCATGGCCACATGGCGAATATGAGTCCGATATTTACTCTCTTATTTGGTTTCTACCAACCCGTAAAGGAATTATCTGGCTATTTGGCTTCCAAAGTGTTCCGCTATGTTCACCAGCTAGTCGCTTACTGGTCGCTTACTTAGCTTTTTGGGGCTATGTGAGCCGGGAGAGTGACCCAGAACAGTAAGACCGACAGCTCAACAATGAGATGAAACTCACCCAATAAACTCTGTAAATGATAATTCTCTATAGTTTCATCACTACGAGCGCCCATTTTCACATTGTTTTCACATCGTTATTTGATACATTAACTATTGATTATAGCTTTTATTAGTCCATTAGTCTGTAGTTTATTTTTTTACTTCTTCTCTGACCTCATTATACAGAGCGCCGGAAGGGACGTAAATTGAGGGTTGTAAAAAAATAGATGTACCTTTGCAGATCTGGTAAAAAATGTGCAACCTTTGTGTTATTATTGATATAAAAATCCAATATGTCAACAGATATTAAGGTGGTAATTCATGCCAAACTGGGCTTGCACATTTGAAGAGGAAGACACAATACATAAATTAACCATAAAGAATGGTTAGTATTTCTATTTGGTCTTCAACAAAATAAACTTATTTGGGTTTTAATGAGGGGAACCGATCACAGATAAAGGCTGAATGGGTTTGAGAACTTTAGTTAGTAACTTTAGTAATAATACAAAAATGAACTGGCAATAAATGAAGTAAGTAACATTACATTACAATATAACACTTTATTGTTCTTTGGAGGGAAATTAACATCCCTTGCAGTATATAAAGTAATTGAAAGCATCCCAGCTTTAGCTGCAACATCAGTATGTGTATACAATATTCTAAAATGGATAATTCTGCACAGTGACTAAATGTATGTCAATATCAATACTAGTACTTTTATTTAGGTTAAAATTCTGCATGCTTGACTTTTACTGCAAAAGAGCATTTCTCCCCTGCTGTTTGAAATATGGCGTCAAGATGTTTATGAGGAAATCTCCATTCGGAAAAGTTATGAACTATCAAGGTTTTAAAGTGTTAAGAATGTTTATTTTTTAAAGAGGGTCCATAAAGAACATAACGGTTGAGTCATACTTATATCTTTGTACTTTGAGTTGTGTCTAAAAACACCAAAGATAACCAACAATTGTTTTTATTCCCCAATCAAGGAATTTCAATGAGTAAAAAAATGTAAGTTACAAAGTGAATATTTCTGAAATCCTAGAACACTGTGGACCTTTAATCTCAGATCATCACACCAGTGTCCACTTTAGATTGTTAGATCGGGGAAGACCATGAAAAGTGTTTCACATGACCACCTCAGCGCCACTGCTTAGACCTCAGCTGCCATCCTCTGGTGGTTTAGGGAACTACGTCCTCATTGGTGCTGGTGTTAGCCTGAGGGCGCGGTGGGCTCAACTTGCAGTTGTTATTGACCGGGGTGAAAAGGTCGCCCACAATTTTGTGACCGACCAAAGACGGTACAGCAGGTCTGCTTGTCTTGCACACACACTCTTGAGTGTGGTTGTCATGTTACATCTCTGAGTGGACCTCCCAGGACTTCTGGCCACCAGCAGCGTCCATCCTACCATCCTACCCTAACACCTTTTCTTTCAATGTTTTCTGCTGTGTCAGCATACTTGTCACATTCCTGCAGCATTTGCATCAAGACGGACAACCTAGATTAAATACGTTAATGCTCTTTATAGATGACAAAAGGATTTTCTCCTTGTACCACACAGAAAATGGCATAAAGACAGACTGAAGATCTTCCCTATTGTATCAATCTTCATCCTCCAGTGATCATCTCTCTGTTACGTCGCCAGCAAACGCCGCTGAGTGTTCTGATCTCCTGATTCCACGTCTAGAGATCCCGCGTGCCTCTTACTGTGTGCCGTGACTGATCACATATCATCACACGCTTTATTTCACAAAAGTGTTAATCCACGGCAAACGCTCCAAAACTCAGAGTTGCATGTGATAGCAGTCGACTAAGTGCTTCTCGCTGGAGCGCTGACATTCCCCGGAGAGGAGCGGGGCAATAATTTCCTCAGATTGCCCCTGTGGGAACGAAGCTGCTGGTTTTCTATGTCCACTCCAATCACATCACTAATGGAGAGGCGGGTAAGCATCTGTGACAGTGGGAAACCAGATCTCTGCTCCTCCAGTGTGGGTGTGGGTGTGTCTGTGTGTGTCCCTTGCAGATAAACAGTTGGCACAGGTTTCCCCTTTTCTCTGTGCACATGCATGACCACACGCACACACACACACACACACACACACATCTGAGGGGGGGGGGGGGGCGCAAGCTGGACAGGGTTAATATACTCCATTAAGCTCTATTACCCTAAACGACTTGGGCAGATGAATGAGGACTCACATTACTCTGCAACTGTGTGCGTAGAATGATAGTGTGTGTGTGTGTGTGTGTGTGTGTGTGTGTGTGTGTGCGTGTGTGTGTGTGGGTGTGTGGGTGTGTGCTTGCGACTCATGTGTAATTACACTGTGAAGATATGTGACCCATGAGTCATCTATCATTATCAACAGAGTGAAAGACAGCAGAGGGAGGTTTTTTGCGCTCTGGGTTACTGTACACCGACACAACCTCGTCTTATCTTGTAATACGTATTCATCATTATCTCTCAGTCTGAATTTTTTTTATAAAAATGCAGTACGGTGAGATAATTTATTTCTGTTTTTCATATAAAATCAATTCATTTTTAGAATTTTCTGCAATTATTCAAACAATTATTTCCATGATTTCGTGCAGCATTAAAAAGGAAAAGAATATCACAAGTTGATTTTTATCGGAAACAGGATTCCAATATTTTCCTGCACTGGCTGATTTGTTATTATTTATTTTAACCTTCATTTTACTAACTGGGGTTCCCACAAACCCCAGAGGTATACGTTTTGTCATATCAAAGAGGCCCTTTATTCTAACATTTCAATTTTTCATGACTCTGTCAATCAATTTGCTCTTAATGAATTCATATCATTGTTTTCTGTTTTTGTTTTAATTAATTAATAGTTTTAAATACCAATGTATTGAGCTCCTGGGAGACCCCATTCAAAAGCCTATGCAGGTTTAATAGATAAAATAGAATAGATAGATGAAATGTTGGCCATGGGTTCTAATTTAAAGTGTCACACAGGGTGTGTGTGGGGGGGGACTCTGTCATTGTGAATGAGACAGACACAGATGCAGCAGACGCATGCATTTCCTCATGTGCTCTGTCTATTTTTATTTTACACAATATACAAAACGACTGCAACTTTCCTAAAATAGTAATAATCTGTTAATTTCAAGTAACATTAATTATAGAATTTGTACTGGTTATGATCATTTAAAAATAATTCGAAGAAAAAATAACATTTTGCTATGATGTTTTCTTTCTGTGGTTAGAGTAGTTTATTACATTTCATTCAGTCGATACTCGTTTGTTAAATATGTGAGAGTCTACGGCCATGCAAGGAGCTCAGTGAGGCTGTACGACACGGTGGTGCTTTAATGCATGCTGATGCTGCAGCAGTTATAATGTCCTGCTGTTACTGAGATCTAAAAAAATATTGTCTTGAAGATATGAGGCATCCGATCAGATCAAATGCTTTTATGTGATGTTCTGGAAGGCATGGACAAATGACCTATTTTGTTGCTTAATTCTGAGGACTTGTAGTACAATGACAATGCTAACATGCTGATTCTTAGCAGGTAAAATGTTTACCACGTTCACCACTTTAGTTCCGCGTGCTAGCATGCTAACATTTGCTAATTAGCACTACCATCAATTTCTATATGTAGGTTTTTACCGACAGTGATGTACCAAGGTTTGATCCCGAGAGCGATGCTTGTTTTTTTATTTGTTAAATAAGCAAATAGAAAATAAAAAACACAGTGAATAGAATCATTTGAACCTGTTTCAATACAATACAAATCTATTTATTTCAAGAGCTTCCTGCAGTCAGTCGACCTTTTTCATGATTGTAATGTTGTCTTCTGTCTTTTGTCGACTTTAAACCGGAAATCACTGATATTTTTTGGCCACTTGGGGGCAGCAGAAACAAGTGGAGAACACAACTCTGACTTATTATGACCTTAATAAGTTAATAATATGGTGAACTGGTTCACGTACACCTTATTTACACATCCGGCAGTTACAGCAACATTCTCCACATGCTCCACTGTTCACCAGCTAGTCTCTAACTGTGTCGGCCTGCTGTTTGGTGCGGAGCAGGTAGTGTACCGTGGGGTTTTTAGAGCTTGTTTTTCTGAAAACAGTGCCATGAGAACGGTGGAAGTGAACCAAAACAGTTAAATTGTGGACAGACATCCTAACAATGAGCTGAAACTCTGTTCAGTCGAGGGGAGCTGCAGATTCAAATGATGATTTTCTGTAGGTTCATCACTACGAGCGGGTCGCTGTCACATAGTCACATTGCTTTCACATTGTCATTTGATGATTAGTGAAGAAAATATAGATTATGGCCTCTTTGAAGTTACTGACACATTTTTGAAAGGTCGAAATAATCTCCCTGCACTCGCAGATAATAAAGAAAAAATATCGACAGTGACAGATTTTCTGCAGTCCAAATGTCACAAAGTAGATTTTTTTTGTCACTAAAAAAGTCAAGCTGATGGCTGATTTTCTTCCTCTTGTGTAATCATCGGCTGCATGAACCCTCAAAATGAGCACATTCCACGGAACATTTCCCAGGTATTTTACAAACGGAGGCACAAATTACAGAAAATCGCTGAGAATCACATATGAATTAATTTTGTGCAGCTTCTCCGCCCCGCTCTAACACGCCAGTGTGTCTCAATGGATGCTGAACAAAGACGCAGCGAGTCCTCAGCCCCCTCAGGACTCTGACTAAGCTAAGTTGCTTCGCTATAACAAACCAGTGGATAAACATTGTTTCAAAATGGCTGAAAGGAGCCAGCGATGCGAACAGTCAGACCACGAACCCTCCCTCTGTCCTAATCTGCTTCTTCCCTCAGATTATTGCCATGAATGAGCAGGCAACAAGAGAGAAGACTTATCACTCCCACCCTTTCATAGCATTTGTTGTGTGTATTTTCCCTGTATATTAAATGTGTCTCCTTTAAAAGGCACTGACAATGTTTGCTATTTGTCTGTACGGTACTCGCAGCTGCAACGCGACAATAAACGCAGGCTAAGAAGCAGCACTCGGTAAACTCGGAATTGTGGAGCTTGTTGAATTACTCATGAGTTTTGATACTTTGCTTTTGTGTAAACGCTTAATTCCACTAATCCCTATGGAGAGACAGTGAATGGCGTAAATTCCCTATGATATCTCGTCTAGGCTAAACATTTGCTCACTTACGTATACATTGGGTACAGAAAATTATTCTTTTGACAACATTACAACAGATTTAACCCAGTGCCCCGTTTATCCTGCAATGACATGTATTAGCTGCATTGCGTTGGGAGGTACGTCTCCATTTCAAATTAAAACTCAGCAACTAGCCTGCCCGCACACACACATGGATCAAACGTTCTTTTATTTTGTTGTTGGCAGTTTGCGCATCAGTTCCAGCGGTAGAATATTAATATTGATTGCAGAAAAATGTATTTCCACATTTTAAGTGCAGAGAAGCCATTATAAATTCAAGAAATATTAACTCGCTTGTTCATTATTTCTTTAACTGTGTGTCAGGCCTTTTCTTCCCCGAGCCCCTCGAGGTCAAGCTCTGCAAAGCCTATTTGGCAATCAAACACTGTCCCTCTTTTTCCTCCTTTCTCCACACACACCTCTCTTGCCCTCTTTCTCTTCCCTTGGCCCTTTCTCTCCCTCATCATCCCCCCTTCTCTCTCCTCCCCTGCTCACGTTTCTTTCTGTCCGACTGGCCCTCTCAGCGGGGCTATAGAGCCCTAACTTGTCTACATTTACCCCCTGCGTTGGCTGACCAATGAGGCCGTTGCGCGGCTAGTCCCTCTTTTAGCGCCCCGCCATTCTCCCCGAGTCAGCTCATGCTCTCTGTTTTCCCAACCTCTGACCCCAGGCCATGGCAACAGGGGCAGGAATGTCAGGAGTGATTGGCAGGATAAAGAGCGCAGCCCCTCTCTCCTGCACAAGCGGATTTGAGACACTTTGAGGGGCGAACAATGGCGGATTTGGGCTTGATTGGATCACTGATGAGCTGATGACTGTCAAAAGAGCACGTCGTCTTTACATAAGCCTGATTATCTCTGCATGGCGGAGGAGCGGAGAAGAGTAGGAGGGGTAACCACTGTGGTGGGAGGGAGGGGAGGACTGGCAGGGAGCTCACCCCCATGCAGAGTGCCTCGAAAAGGGGATAGATCTGCACACGAGGGCCAGGCTACGGGGGCCCGGGCCTCTCTCATCCACTGGGGGCCTTTAACAAATCCATTCAGGCGACCGGGGGCCCTCACACATGTGGCCTTAATCACAGGAGGGTGGCTGAGGGTGGGAGTGTGAGGGGGATGACACATGGAGGCAATCATTGTTCAATCCCTCACCATCCCATCAAGACAGACAGAGGAGCGGAGAGAAAAAGAACGAGGGAAGGATACATAGAGAGAGAGCGAGGTGCTGACAGAAAAGAGCAGTGGGACAGGCAAATCAAAGACAAATCCCTTCCATAATCTACCTCTTTAATGGGGATTAGAACTCACCAAAGGGCCTATATCAGAATACCAAAGCGCCAATGAAGACTCTATTCACAGTGAGAGTTTGAGGGGCTGATGGGACTCTGCAAACTCAGAAGTGTCTCGGTGGCTGTTTTCCTCACTCGCAGCTTTTTACAGTGTGTACCAGTTCTATTTTTTGAAAAGTTTTGGGGCAGCTTGGGTGACAAACAACCAACATGAAGCATAAACTTTGAAACTCTGAAGAAGTTTCCGGCGGCACCCGCCAGAAAGCACTAATCATATTTTGGATCTGCTCACTTTTTCCGCTCCTTTCATAACAAAACATGTTTTGGACACGCTGTGTAACTGATTAAACAGCCATTTGATGTCATTTTCAGCCCCATCATGCTAAACTCACTGATATCCAACTTTGAAAGAATAACATATTGTTTGGGTACTTGGAAGAACAGTAGCGTGATCTGGCTGGGATGAAGTGTGGAAAAAGTAAAGTGTGTAAGAGAGAGAGAGCGGCTGATATTCTCCTCAGCGGTGCGGATGGCAGTCTGTCAGAGTTGGCAGAGGAAGTGAAAATGGCCTCAAGTGTCTGGCTTCCCTCCATGCTGTTCTCACATCAATGACAGCTCTCACTGCATCATCTCTCTCCCTCTCTCTCTCTCTCTCATTTGCGCTCTTTAGACTTGAGTTTGCTCTTTCCATCTCTTGTTTTTTTGTACTCTTTCTCCGTCTGTGAAAGGATGGATGGCTGGATGAATTAAGAAAAACAGATTTTTTTGGAGTGTGGAGGAAACACCAAACCAAAGTCAAGACTCTTATTATTTCTCCACACCTCGTACACACGTGTCAGGCGGTTCAGCATTTTATGATATATACGCTTATTTGTTTTCTTGCTGAGAGTTACGTCAGAAGATTGAGTGCAGTAAATATGAAGCTACAGCCAGCAGACTGCTAGCTTTGCTTAACACTGGAGACTGAGAACCGACACATTCTCACTCCCAACTCGTCAAATTGGCTACAGACGCTCGGTCAGTGGCCCTAAACTTTAAACTATGACGCTAGGTAAATCCTCTAGCGGCGGTTTTGGCCGTGGCAGGGACGGCTTTTAGTTTCCAAAGTTATAGTGTCTTTTCAAAATAAACTTGTCTTCAAAGGAAGTTAGATTTAGGCAACAAAGCCACTTGGTCATGTTTAGGAAATGAATGCGTTTGACGTTAACTTGACTGACTATCGACTCGCGTGACTGATGTGACAAAACCTCAAGATTTATTCTTAGTTCTGCACGGGGATGAGAACAGCGGTCTCCTGGATGAGAGTCCTGTGTTTGTGTGACCCACCTGTCCTGTGTGGACTTTCTGGCTCTTTATACTATGTCAGTACTTTGACGCGGTGGGGGGGGGGGGGTTAGTTCAAAGCGCTGTATGTTGGTATCAGACGCCGAGGTGCACTGACCAAGCGTCGCTGTTTGACGAGTTGGGACTGAGACCCGTTTGGGTAAACAGCTAGACTTGTTCTGTCAAAAGTTTTTAAAAAAAACATCCCATTTGCCAGCACTTCTAAAGCTCACTGGTTAACGCTTCATATTCCTTTTGTTTAATCCATGCCAAAACCAAAGTGTAAAAATTAAAGGGAGGTATACCATTTTTTTTAACAATTATTCAACAAATGATGTGGCCAAATGTTGGGCCTATTTGTAGCTGTTTTTTAGGTTTAGGGTTATAAGAAGAGCATTTTTTGTCAAGTGAATTGTTCATACGAGCTTCTAGTTTTTGATACGTGCAACACTGTACTAATGAAGCTGAACTAGATGTACAGTAAAGCATCGAGTGAGAATTGTTGTACGTAGCACTGCGTCTAATTTTGATCATTTGAGTCAAAAAGAAGAGTAGAATTAATCAGCTGTTGCCGTCCCATTAAAAAAAACGTATATCTCCAAAACGTTGATGTTACAGAAGGATCAGTTTTCAGCTTTTTGACAATGCATTTTTCAAATAATCCATTGTGATTTTAAATAATTAAAAACAATTTCACCAAATTTTGAGAAATGTTTTTTTAAGAATTCAGCAACAACATGCAAAATTAGCAACATTATTATGGCGGTGTCGGTGTTTGTCTGCTGATGGGAACTGTATAAAGTACACAATAAATGTCTTAAAATGTTTTACACTAACAACTGTTGGGAGTTTACAAGTTGACATGCAGAAAGCTTTAGTGATCCTCAGCGTGGACACAGACACAGTGACATGTTTTGCTCCACGAAGTAAAATTCTGCTTTACTCTTTCTGAGAGTGAGGTGGCAGCATTGAGTTAATCTGCAGGTCCATGAACCTGCCGGCTGTGATTCTGTCACTGTGTACCGCCTGCTCAAATCACCATTTGACTGTGTACTCTACTGACCGTCTATCTGCCCAAACAAGTCTGCAATATATTTATGTAAATTATAATAAAGTAAGTAACGAAGCGCCGGTTCATTTCACTCGTCAACTTGCTATTCAACACATTGCCATATACTTATTTGTTAGACCTTTACGGACCACGTAACCTTACCCAACCTGACCCAACCTAAATCTAACCGTTTCACTAATCTAATCCAAATACTGAACATCTGCAGCACTTGACTTCTACTAAGAGGCCAAAGCCACTTGACAATAATGGAAGTTGACGATCAGCGTTTGACTTTCAAACTGAAGTGTGAACCTAAAAGCAGTTGCTTCATATGCAACTTTTAAAGATGTCAAGCCTTATCTGCATAGCGAGTTTAAATATGCAATTAAATCTAAAATAGGTGTGTGCACCTGAACCTGAGACGGTCCAGGCCCCCTTGAGAGGCCAGAGGACTCAAATCATGTGACATGCATGACCTGCTGCTAATCCAAGCATGCGTGTGGGACCACAGCTTTGAGAAACACTCACTATTAACAGCCCTGAGACCCCCCACCGTCCTCTCTCTCCCTTTGCCCTGATGTCTTTGGGCCTGTGAACGTCAAGGATGGCTCAGAGTGACACACAAACCCCCCCAACTCCCCTCCCATCAACCTCCCCCTGAGCTGCCGACCCCATACTGGCTGCTGGCCTTTCCTGCCGTCTGATCCATATTTCAGAGGCGGCAGTGGTGGCACTGAGGGGGTATAATCCAACATTAAAGCAAGGAGGTCTGGGCTGAAAGCACAGACGCAGGTTCATAAGGTCCTGGAAATCTTCAATTTCAATTTCCGCAGCGTTTGCAGTGGCTTCCAAGGCGCTGGCATAAGTCTCCGAGTTTTGGCGGGAGTGCAGATTCCAATAAGGGTGAGACTTTTCTTGCTAAAAGGGGCTGACTCTGCACGGTTTAGTTGGCAAGGAGAGTGTGAAACAAGACACGGTGAAGAAGGGGTCAATTAAAAGGTGGGGACACTGTGATCATCAATAAACATGTGGAAATCTATAATATTTGAAATGTGTATTATTGTATATTCATGTAAATTTAGGATTTCCCGTTAAAGTAACACATCCTCTGTGACTTTACACTTAATTTCTTAGAGGAATGAAATTAAAAAGAGAATTTCAATGATGGAATGAATTATAATGTGCACATTAAGACTGATATCTGTCATGTGATATAACATACTATGAATTAACATTTTATAGATCTCGATCAACCTTAAAAGTAAGATAAACATGTAAGAGTAGGGCACTGCTTTTAGGAGGTTTAAGTCACCCGTTGCACTTTTGATTTTCTCGAAATTTTTGACAGAATATGAACAATTTCTAATTAGGGAAGAAAACTCCAATAATAAATGACTATAATGACATTTATTTAGTTCCCAAAAAAATATATTCTTTAAAGACAAATTCATATCCTGTATTTACAATTTTTAAAGGTTTCCATTCACAACAGAAGAGGCGAAGAAGAAACATATAGGACATAAAAGAGAGATACAAGCAAATCTGTGACAAAAACAACCATCTCGTTTGCATGTAGAAGCTAAACGGTAATACTATGACAGGTAGCACTGTCAAAAAAATAGCCTTCATTAAACTGTTCTCCGTTAAATAAAATTATTCCTTTCTCTTTCTCTTTGTCTTCTCATAATGTCATTGTCACAACTCGCTGTGGTGCTGTCCCATGGTGAGGTCTGAGGAGAGGAAAGAGAACAGAAAGAAAACGTAGGTCAGAGGTGAAATAAGTGCAACAGTGGGATGAATTACAAATATTAGGGAAAAATGTGTGTATATATACCCGTATCATAAATACTTCAAATAATACACTACTTTAAATACGATGAGTTCCATATTTTAAATGCTATCTAAAACAATGTTAAACTCTATTTATGCAAATGAAAGAAAACACTAAATTGCTTTGTGTCTTTACACCCTCCACTACCTCCCTGATGTTGCTATCAGCGTTTTCTTTGACATACATTAGCTGCATTCACTGAGGGGGCGTGAATAAATGGCGGCAGATTATTTAAATGACATAGGTGGTGATAATTTAGGGGGGGGGGGGGGGGGGGGCAGGGTATATTACTGCTGCCTGACGAGGCGTTAAAGTGGGGACTCAATCACATGATTTATGTGCTGAGGTCTGCCTTCAGCCCAGTCAGGTGTAACAGTGTTTACCTCTGCTTTAAGGTTCATTTAGCAGAGGACATGTGGAGAGAAATTGAGGTTGATAATGTCGCGATGCCAAATTGATTTCAAATGCACGAGGTTACCTGTCAGTGATCAGCTGGAATGGGGACTTCCGGGAATCAGGCCTGTGGTCGCTCTCCTCGTCTGTAAAACGAAAAACAAGACCAAATAAATAGCAATTTATTAGTGAGAATTATCTTCAAAATTCCCCTTTGTACTGTGATTAATTACACAGGGTTGAACAATCTAATGTTGTCCATACCATCTCTTTTTGGACTGAAGCTTCCCGACGACTCCACATCACTGTCATCCTCCGTCCCCGATGTTCCGGGCCCCGCCGCCGCCGGCCGTGCGTCATGACGCGCAACCGGCACCGCGCCGTGGAGAGGCAGGTGTCCGGCCGGCGCCCCTCCGAGGAGCGACCGCATGTTCAAAAGCGAGTTGGCGTTCAGAAAAGCCGCGTTGGCCCAGTTGTGCAGTTTGCCAATCTGGCATGTGTAAATCCCATGACCCGGGAGTAAGGCCGGGTGGCCGACGGAGGCCAAAGCCGGGTGGTGCGCGTGGGCCGCGGGGGAAGGTCTGTGAGAGCTGTCCGGGGCCGTGGCGGTCTCAGCCAGGGACCAGATTTTGGGTTTGCTCTGCGGTGGTCTCTGGCACTCCTGTCTGCTGGGAGAATGATCCACTGCGAGTTTGACAACAGGCGGTCTGTTGAGAGAAATAGCCGCCTCCACTCCTCGCAGGCCCTCCACAGAAAGCGTCCTGCTACTCTCTGAGCTCTTCGGCTCCGAGGCCTGCTCTCTGTCGGCCAGGCCTGCCTCTCCCTCTCCCTCACTCTCTCCCTCCCCTTCTCCTTCTCCCTCTCCCTTCCCGGAGCCCTGCTCCCTTGCTTGCTGCTCCTCGGGTCTCTCGATATCGACAGTTTCCAAATCGATCTCCTCCTCTTCGTCTTCGTCATCGCTGCCGTTCTTGCCTGGCTCGTCCTCGTTGTCGCTGCTGAAGATGCGGCCGTCCCGGTCCTCGGCGCTGCGGCCCCAGGTCACCTTGTTCTCCTTCTTCAGGCGTCTGCGGGCGTTCGCGAACCACGTCGACACCTGGGAGAAGGAAACGTTTTTTTTATTTCACTTATTATAAAACAGAATAAAATCACGGTTCCTTTGAAAACACGGGGCTGCCGACTAGAAATATGAAATGATTAAATATGTAAAAATCCTCATTATTATTCCTCATAATTATTCGTTATCATTAAAGGAGCTTTGAAATCAGAAATATCTGGAGACTTGTCTCTCTCGGGGAGGAAGTGTGACTTTATTCAAGTGGGCTATCAGTCAGTCACACAGCTGGATTATCATATTAAATAATGTAACAATTAGATTATCTATTGCTCTTACAGGAAGTGATAAGTACTTCACTTTTGAAAAAACAAGCAAATGTGTTATCCTAATCCACAGCTGAAGCACTGCCCACCTGTGTGAGTGTCATCCTAGTAATGATAGCAAGCATGATCTTCTCTCCTTTGGTGGGGTAGGGGTTCTTCTGGTGCTCCTGCAGCCAGGCCTTCAGGGTGCTGGTGGTCTCCCGGGTGGCCGTCTTGGCCCTTGACGGGTCCCCGTACGGGTACTGGCCATATGAGTAGAAGCCTTGAGCGGCGTGGACCGGCAGAGAGGCAGGGTGGGACCCCGGGCTGTCCTTCAGCTCATACTGGGAGCCCTGAAATGTTATTGGGGAGAGAGAGAGAGAGAGAGAGAGAGAGAGAGAGAGAGAGAGAGAGAGAGAGAGAGAGAGAGAGAGAGAGAGAGAGAGGGAGCGAGCGAGAGGGAGCGAGCGAGGGAGAGAGAGAGAGAGAGAGAGAGAGAGGACAACTTGTTGAGCTACTTGTCTTGAAAATGATTTCCTCACCAAGTTCAGAGACAAAAATAAATAACATTTGAATTATTATTTGTGCAGCAATAAAGTTTTGAAAAGTTCCAACGTCCTGTCAGTTTGACAAATACGCAGGAAATTTAGGAATTATATCATGAATTTAGAAAATAACCAAACAATTATTTGTTTGACAATCGTTTTTTTTTATAAAGTGGTTGTCTTTTATAAATTACACCTAAACATTTGAATCATTATTTCGATTTAATTGAAATTAGGAATATAATTTCTTTCCAAACGTTCTCTGAACATGACGTTTCATTATTAATAATTAATTGCGTTTTTTCCTAAATAATAAACGCTGTCTTACATATACAGTAGGTTACGTCTAAATTAGATTGTTCCTTCAAATATCCATAATTTACACACAAAAAATCTGAACTGACAATTACGAAATTTAATTTTAACCTAAGAGATGAGTTCTCTTATGTGTGATGATTCAATAATTTGCCATTCAGAACCTATATACATATATTAAACATTTAAGTATAAAGATAATGAAATATGAACTGACAATGGACGGTTTGGACTTCATTTAATTCATATTTATTTACAATTGTTTAGCCACAAACATCCCAGAAAAAAAGAATGCTCTGAATATCTTAATCACTGCACACTTTTGGAAAATAGCGCATTAGTTTGCAATTGACAGCTCTCAGCAAGACAACAAAAAGTATATTAACACCTGAACTGCTTCAGTCTGAACAAGTATCAACTCTCACCATCTGGGATATGAGGGCGAGGTCTGCGGCTCCGCTGTACGGCAGAAAGGCACTGTAGTTGTGAGCCGCCCATGGGCTCCCGTACATCCCCAGCATGGAGCCGACAGCCGCGGCGGTAGCGGACGAGCTCACGCCGCATTCAGTGCCTCCTTCCCGGGCAGAGGCCGGCCGCTCGCCCCCGTACACCTCGTGGGAGGCACTGAGGAACTGGGGGTACCCCAGCTGAGGGAAAGACATGTCCGGAAAAGCGCTTACTGTAAATCTCTCTTAAAGCCAAAGTCACACAACAGCAAGAGGAGGCAGGAATGAAGAAGAAAAAAAAAGAGAAAGTAGCAATTCCCAGAAAGAAGTAGAGGATGAAGGGGGTGTCTAAATCACCAGAGTCCCCCTTTAAGTAACTGTCAAGCTTCCCCACTTCCACCGACCCGGAGTTGTGTCAGAGCCGCAGTTTGGCACCTCGAGTGCGGAGTGATGCGTGTATCTGGCCGCGGGAGCTTCTGGATGTGGAGCTGACTGACTGATTGGCAGCCTACTTAAGCACCAAGCTCCTCCTATGCCCGGGGCAGGCGATTAGTGCATTGGTTAGCCTAGGTCGTGTGTGTGTGTGTGTGTGTGTGTGTGTGTGTGTGTGTGTGTGTGTGTGTGTGTGTGTGTGTGTGTGTGCTGGTGTGTGTGATCTAATTTCTGCAGCCTTCACTGTGTCTATACACAACAGAAAACCTGTGAAATGTGTGCAAGTGTGTAGGTGTGTGTGCGCAGTGTATATTTGCTTTTTTCTGTAGCCAGTATGACTTTATTTAACACTCCGTTTAACACTTTATTTAACACTCCGTCCCTATGCACACACAGTTTCGTATTGTTGTGCACATATTCTTATACTATTAGTAACTATATAATAGTAATAATAATAATGATGTATGTCGGTTTAAACAACTGTTGCAATTTTGACAACTAACTATTTTCGCTATTTCAACAACTAGCATATTTTAGGTGTCATTCTTCCTCAACGCTCTGACAGCGGATCCGCAGGGTATGCCGGGACATTCTGTCCAGCAGATGGGCCGGGAGGCATCGATATGGTCGGCCACATTCGAGAGGAATGTCCGTGATTATCGACGGAAGTCAGTGGAGCATATTTTCAGAGCGAAGATAAAGGAGTCTGTAGGTAATGACAGAGATTGACGAGGATAAGAGATAGCAGAGATATGGAGCACACAGGAGCTGTGGAGTGGAAAATGACAGATGTTTGTTGAGAAGAATGGACTACTGTACTCTGCTGGGCCTTTAGGTATAAAGTCACCGATGTTGGTAATTTAAAAAAGGGGTGAAATAATTAATTTGACATATAAAATGCAAGAAAATCGATTATTTTAATGTGGGAAAGTGTATCAATTGGAAGCATGCAGATTGATGGTTCCTCATTGACAGGCTTAACTATCAAAACAACTCTGTTTCAATCTGCTCCTTTGAACACACACACACACACACACACACACACACACTCACACTCACACACACACACACACACACACTCACAGTGCTAATGAGGTTGAGCACCCTGCGCCCTGCTCGGTGGCCCTGTGGCCCTCCTGGGTTCCCTCAGAGGTTAGCTGTGTAATTACTCCATCCCCATAAATACAGATTCATCATTTCACACTGGAGCCCCTGATGAGCTTGGCTGAGCTGAGAGAGAGATGGGGGGGAGGAGGGGAGGGGTGTGGGGGGGGGGGGGGGGGGGGGGGGGGAGGGAGGAGGGGAGGATCTAATGATTTAATTACAGTGCTTAAAGCCCACTCTGGCTAAGTGATGGTCCTCTCTGTCTCTTTCTCCCGTTCTCTTCCCTCCTCAGCGTTGGCACCTAAAGGGCTTTACTCATGAATCTCAAAGCTGTTTTCCTAAACACATATTATGACGAGCACCGCCGCCGCCACCACCGCTGCTGCTGATGCTGATGTGTGTGTGTGTGAGAAACAGAGAGAGAGAGAGAGAGAGGATGCTTAATCTCCATGGCATTTTAAATGGCATTCATGGAGAGCGACTCTATCCTCATTGCCAAGGTAAATGGAGCCAGGGGACTCTCCATTTCAGCTCGATAAAAGAGCAATGTTAAAGACCCTCACCATTTCTCCCTCTCCCTCTCTCTCTCCCTCTCTCTCTCCCTCCCTCTGTCTCGTTTCTCACTTAAAATTAATGTTTTTCTCATGACAGGGAAGGGAAACGAGACATATCCAGCATCTAATAGGATAATATAGCCCCATTCACCACCACCACCACCACCCCTCCCTCTTCTCTCCCTCCCTCTTCTCTCCCTCTCTCTCCCTCTCTCTCTCTGCCTTTGTAGCTGCCTGATTTCCATAGTGTCTCTGTGGAGAGGCAGTTAATGAATTCCTCTGAGCTGGAGAAAGGGGGAGAATGGTTTGGCGGTTTAGAGAGAGAAAGAGGCAGGGATAGGGGGAGGAAGGCTTTGAGCTATGCCATTCAACTTCACAGCCTCGGCCTGCTTGTGCATTCACCATGTGTGTGTGTGTGTGTGTGTGTGTGTGTGTGTGTGCTGTGTGTGTGTGTGTGTCTTTTAACATGAACCTGCTAAGACTACCAAATATTTAGACTGGCCTCAGACCTCTTTTTATGGCGACGGTGGATTGAGGGATCTCAGGAGGCAGCTTGACTCTATTTGAATCCCATTCCCTGCTATTAGCTCGGCCCAGACAAAGGAATAACTTACCGCAGGAAACATTCAAATAAAGTCCCACAATCCACTTGCACTGGCCATTTCCTCTTGGGTAATTTGCAGTGAGGTAAATGAAGTAACAAAAATCATCATGAGGCCGATTTTTATTCTTTGTTTGCTAACTCTTCATGAAAGGAGGGATGATAGCAGTAATGCAATTAAATAATTGCCATTCAGTTGCAATATCTCAGTTATTCACTATGTAAGAACTTGAATTTGCTGAGTGTTAAACCTAAATCATCTATAGATTAATGCCCTCTAGCAGTGTTGGGCAGTATTATTTATGATCACTTTTTCTTTAACGACTAGTAAACTGGATTACAATTTGCAAATTAGTAATTCAATTATAGTCACTAATCCCTGTAACGATCCGTTACATTGAGAGTTTGTTGGGTTGGGTTGTTCGCTTGTTTTACCAGAAGTTTGTTATCAGTTTCGTCTCAGTGTGTTCACTGGACAGACTGCCGAGATTCGCGTTAGCTTAGTACAGGAGCTGAAGGGTCGGCAAAAACAAAACGGGAGGAATGAAGCTCCGGATAACTCCAAAGTTGTCTTTGGCTGTGTTCAAATTACTCCGTTTATTCTAGGGCACTACGTTTACTCTCCGCCATTTTTTAAAGAGTAAATCTACTTTCTGCTAACAATCTCACAATGCAATGGGTTGACAATCCCTCTTCACCTGTAAATGAACACAAACAAAACCACTTGTACAGGTCCAAAATGTGAATATACGGCTCATGGGAAACACTAGCGTGGCCACAAATATTACGGTAAATGGTGTTAGCATGTTATCAATCTAACTTACTGGTACACTAATTACACTATTTGAGCTTTAACATTAGGACATCTATTGTGGCTCATCACAACTAAACTGCTAATGTCTGCAGGGACACTGTGCTGTGTGAACAGTGCCCTTCATGGATGTATTATAACAACTGCTGTATCCCAAGATGGCGCCTATTCAGACCAATGACAATTGCTCGCCCACTGCATACACCAAAAAAAAGTTTTCTTCCCGGGTATGCGGCCCACTGAACATACGCAGTGGTGTCTCTCACGCTGGCACCGCCTGCCAGTCCCCGCTCGGCCTGTCGACTTTACATCGTGCTGACGTCATCGACTTTTGGCTTGAGGAAAGTTTTACAAATATAAATCCATAATAATAATAGAGTCACAATTGGCCTTGTTTGCAGTTGGAGGTGTCTTGTCAGTAGTTTTACAGACGTTTCTTTTACAATGGTGGTCTATAGGGTTTAGTTTACATCCATGGTGCCTTCTGAAAACAAGGATATAGTTATATTAATGACATGCCGTTACCATCAGAATATTTCAGCAGGATATACGGTAAACATGGAAAGAGGAGTGATCTCAACCACAGCTTTATTTACATGATGTGTCTCTTTAGCTTTCTTGCTAACATTAGCCACAGGTAAGTCCGGTTCAGCACAGAGTTGGAGGACAGCTTCATTCTGACGACGGCCAGGGCAAACGTCACGCTAGCTGTTGATGGTCAGTAAATACCGTCAATGCTTTCTGTTTCTACATGTGTTTGATTGAGTGTTCATGAGGATTAACTTTTGCTGGTAAGTAATTAGGAAAGTATCAATTAATTTTTGAATGAGTGATATGTTATCGATTGCATTTTTCAAGTGCCTGCTCTGTGGTCACGTAAACTCTTCATGAACTCAATGATAAATCTTGACAATAAGGGGAAAATACTCTGTTGTTTCTACTGTTGTTTTCCCAAAACAAATGTTAATTTCCTGAAAAACAAAGCAGATAAAGTCAGGCCCCTCCACCAAAGTCGTGAAAATGTCACTTGATAAGAGCTGACACGTTTTGCAAAGAGCCAAAACGATCTCACTTAATTGTCACTTTCCTTCCGCTGTTGTTTCATTTTGCTAAATAAATTATCTTCTGCGCGCTTTGTGCTCAGTTTCCAGGGTATCAGAGATTGCGGAGAGAGCAGCGGCAGGGAAGGAAGGGCAAGCGGCAGAGATAAAAACAACAACACCTATCATCACCTCCTTGACAGCAAAGATAAGCAGTGATAGATTCGGCTCTGACCTGATGTTAAAACAGATGGATCGCTCTGACGCTTAACAGATAAGCCTGCCGGCCTGAGGTGACACATCCAGCCACCCAACGTTTTTATGGTCCCTCACACTGAGCTCGTACTTGCTTTATCACTCCCTAACCCTTTTTCAATCACTATGATATCTGACATACAGCACGGGAGATGTCATTCGTAGTCTTAATGGCTTATATCACCAATTATAATCGGTGGCGGTGTGACCTGACAGCCACTCGCATGGAGATGGATCCTGTAGGTTGACCCAGAGGGGAAACACTAGACAAAGAGCCTATCATTAGCAATTAACGGGCGTGCCAGTGTTTGTTTGTTAGTAGCTGCTTTAGAAGTCCAGCGGGACTCATTTACAGTGGATGGGGTGCTGATAAAAAACCTGACCTCACTTTGACTTGCTCAAAATGGTCGCCCGCTTGTTAATCTCGACCGCGGTGTCTTTTTTTTGTTGTTTTCATTTGCCGACCGCGGCTGAAAGCTGCCGTTATATACAGTTCCATCATTCCCCGTAGAGAGAGCGAAGAAAACAAGCGATGTTAAACAAGATTGCTGACTAAAAAAAAAAAAAAAAAAAAGGTGAATTCCCACCTCCTCTTTACAGAAAGACTTAGCGGGGGGGCTTTTCTCATGGCCAGGCATCTGATTGTTTTCTAAACGGATTATTAACTCTTTTGTTACAGTAGGGGTCACTTTAATGCTTCTTAGGGCCCATTAGCATTGCTTTAAAGAGCACACACACACACACACACACACACACACACACACACACTCACACACACACACACACACACACAGACTGCTGTGTTCTAGGACTTGGCGTTTCTTGTCTTTGTTGTTCACAGTGGGAGCGGAATGATACCGTTATAATGCTGTCAAAGACAATACCTCAACTTAAAAGGAGGAGTGTGAGGGAAGGCATGTGTGTGATTGGCTGTGTGTGTGTGTGTGGGTTGTGATGAAAAGGTGCCCTTAGGAAGACCAGTAAGCTTAATGCAATAGTGCTGACTTCAATGGATACCTCAAAGAGAAGTGGCATTACACAGTCCTCTCCACTGAAAATCCCCTACAAGTCCTTGACTGAGAGAAGGATCAGCTCAGTCTTCACTTCAGGGCTGACAGAGATCAGCGAGGTTGAGGAGTTTTGGATCGGATCGAAACCTCTCACCTATGATTTTGTGAAATTATGCTTTTATATGCAATGTTTGCTTCCTGCTCATCTATTCAGGCTAAAGTTACAGCTTCAGATACCCTTGGGAAAATGAAAGACACTCAGGTCAAAGCATCACGGGATCTCTGAGGTGTTTGCTGTTTGGCTCATATTGACCATATGAATGCGATGCTGCTGGTGGTGGTGGGGGGCCCCCCAGAGACCATTGGAACCTGGCTGGGTGCTTCCCCCAGCTTTGAGCTCCTGTTCTGGGGGAAGGATAAAGAAGGTATCCCTTACAGGCCTGACCTGCAGCCACCCCCTCCGCCACAGTGAGGGTTCAGAGGTCAGATCAATTGGCTCCCCGTGGCCTCCTGTCTGCAACAGGGCTTAATCACCTATTAACTGCTGGTGAGAAGGAGATGGCGAGAGGCTGTGTGCCTTTCATCCGGCTGAGAGCGAACCTCCTCCTGGATTATATAACCATACTGTTATTGTGTGTTTTAAAAACCTTCATGCCAGGTCTGATGTTAAAGTAGATATTGGGGTGTTGACTAATTAAAGCATGACAGCAGTAACAGCGGAAAAAAAACATATAAGCCAATATTGGCCTGCACACTGCAAATGCTATACCGGCCAGTATCGCTGATATGATATAATGATTTTGCCAAACACACCCACAGTTGTCTTTCTGTTCATGTGCTGTCTTTATCGTCACATAATTGTTTAAATCGTAATGTGGAGACTTTTCAGAAGAGGTCAAAGGAGGTACGATGTGAGTATGGTTTACATTTCCTCTTCATGTGCAAGTCATCCTTTCAAGAAAATCTGAAACGATTGCAAACGTGTGAAAAGCATCATTCCATGTTACTCATTGAGTATCAAGTAATCACATTATTTCACTAATTACTCAACGGCTAAATAATGTGATGTATTAATTGTTACATTATTTTATTTTACTGAGACTACTTACACCAACATGTCACACTTTCTGGATGTAGAAATAGAAAATAATAAAACATTGCAGTTCAAAAGCAGCCAGTTTACAATTTGTTGACTGAATATTAATAAACATAAGATTAGCCCCTGAGACTGCGGCTCTCTAGGAGTCTCGTCCTCACAGTGAAGCTGCTTTCACACAAAATATAAATGAAACAACTTCAAAGTTACGGCTGCGTTTCTCCTCTTTTGGTAGAAACTAGCCGCCTCTCCACTCCTCCAGAGCAGACCACTTTGTCCAATGAACTCAATGAGACCAAACTGATACCAGCTCTCCATCAGACTCAAACTAAGAAAGCAAACTAGCCGGTCCCCAATTTGTCGAAGTAACACCGTGCTACTAGCGACTGTAATGTACTTACTGAGAACGTAAAATGAATTGCAAATAGATAAATAAATCAATCAAATTATGTCAATGTTCAGAATATAAATCTGGAGTATTGAACCTGGCTTTAACCCCTTTATTATTTTGCGCTGGGAAGATGTTTGGTGAAAAGTAAACCTTATTTACTCAAGTCAAGTCTATTTTATTTACCCAAAAATCACAAGGGTGTCGTGCACATCACACGACACTCTTCATCTTCACTCTTGATTCAGATAAGGAGAAAAAAAAACCTTTGATGGGAAAAAAGGAAGAAAGCTCTTGAAGATCAACTGGGGAGGAATTTCCATAAGAAACAATAATAAAACCACACTATGGAGAAACAGAATGACGTGGATTGGTAAATGCAAACATATAAGAAGCAACTTACGACCTGAAAAGAGGTCAGACTTCACATTTAAGTATTTAGTGGGACCTTTATACACACTGCATTCTGTCCCATGACATGGTGCACCTTGCTTGTAATTTTAATAATGCTTAAGGTTGGTGGAGTGATATGATGAGGTGATGTATCACGTTTGTTGTCACTTGTCCGACCGTGGAGACGAACATTGAAATTCATCTATTCTGGGCAAATTTCTGGCAAAAAAAAATCGTCAACATGAATCTCCGATTTTAGAAAGTGTAAATATCTTCACGAGTGAAATCCGCCCTCAATATCCATATCATTCATATCCTTGTCACAAATATTTGCACACTCCCTTAAAAAACACAAGGTACAGGAAAGCAGATACAGGAACTCTACCGAACTGCAGAGATGTGCCGTTTGGGTGTGCTTCCTGCGCTTAAGCTCTATCAACTTCCTCCTAAACCCAACACTCGTTGGAAACATCTCCACCCTCCGACAAGGTCGGTCTGACCTGCAGGAGAACCCTATGGATGAATTGTTGGATGCACAAGAAGCCTGAAATACGTCCATGTATAAGTCATACGATTATGAAAACCCAAAAGCTCTATATAATTGCATTTTTAAAATAACAAAGATAAGATGGAACTTTAATGATCCATGTGGGGAAACTGAGATGGTGCAGCAGCGAAAAATTAATTGGAAATAACACAGACAAGAATGTAAATAAATGGTGGGGAAGAAATATCTGCAACATTTCTTATAAATAAATTCTTGTTTGAAAATAATATAATTCAGTTTACACCCAGTTTATGAATCTTTGCATTCGCTAATCTAAACACCTGGTGTCTGGTCGGGCTTTCCTGGGCGAAATCCCCCGGCACACAGGAAGTGATGGGCTGTATTTGTTTGTTGGAAATAAACAGAAGAAGAAGAACTGAGTAGTTAGCATCAGCTGTGATAGCCACCACAGCTAAACAGATGAAGAAAAGAGCAAGCTTTCCTGCAGAAACTCACACTTTGTCAGCTGGTAATCCAAGACGTGACACTGGCTGCAGTGTTTGATTGACAAGTGCTTTTGGGGAAAAGGCGTGCAATAAACAAACTTTAACCTCAAACTCTGTTTCAGGAATTAAATCAGTGTAAAGTGTAAAAAAACAAACACTTCAATACCAATTAAAGTGGAATGGAGCACAAGACGGTGACTCAGTGCATGTATGTATGCACACAGTCAAACCCAACAGAAGGCCAGACTGTCACATATCTGTGCAAAATACTCAATAACAGAGAGTCTGTCTTGCTGCTGTCTGTCAAGCCTTTGAGAAGCAACAGTGGAGGTGGGGAGCGTACATTCCTCACAGCGGCTCCATGCAGCTCGGCCAATTAGCAGCTGAGTGGTTTGTTTAAGTCCAAGTGATGATGAGATGTTGTGCTGGGAGGCAGCCCAGTTCATTAAGCACACTGTTGTCTCTGGTTTACCCAGCTTGCCGGCTTTAACAGCCTCTCAGCGCTTGTTTACCAGCCGCAAATATGACAGACTGTATGTCTATTTGACCGTCTGTTTGTGTGAGTGTGCATGTGGGGAGGTGACGGAGAGGGTGGGGAGTTTTTGTGTTTAAGTGTGCGTATGTGGGGGTGCGTCTGCAATTTAAGGTACTGTATTTAAGGAGGTGGACAGTAACACCTGTACAATATATGCAATTTAATATAAAACCTCTACTAACTCCTGTCAAATTACCATAAAGATGAATCAACACCTGTCTGACTTTAAACACATATTTAGCATTTGCTGCAGGGCTGTTATGCTGGTTATTGAATTGCATAGGAAATCATTTTAAAGTGTATGCCATTGTGAAGAGTGATACTGATGCGTCTCGACTGAAGATGGATCTTTGAATTGGATCATTTTGATGCTAAATAAATAAAAAATGTTTTCCCGAGTATGCTATTCTTGAGGATGCCTTTGAAACAGAACATCATCAGTACTGCCAGAAAAGAATATTATCATTGGGAAATGATGCCAACCTTGGATTATGTCCAATGTTGACGTTCAACCTGTTCTCATTCCCAGGGAGTCAAACACCGACACTTTGTCACGCCCCTTGGCGATCACAACGCACCCTTTGGAGTCTGTATGAGACGCACCGGGCTTTCAAGTAACTATAATGTAAACTTGTCATTAATACACGACCAAACATAGTATTTTTAAACCTAAAACACAATAGTTTTTTCTAAACCTAGGCAAGTCTTTTTGTTTCAATCAACAACGTTAACCATGTCTTTACTGCGCCCGTAGTGAAGCATTACAGCTGGATGCGCTGGGCTACCCAGTGCGTTAGAAAGTGACGCCAAGGGTCCTGACCGAGCGTCAGTGTGTGACGAGTTGGGATGAGACCGGGCTGTGATGTTACTACCTTTAACAATATCTATGCACACCAACTGTGGTGTGGGTAAGGCTCGGAAAAGATCATGGTTAAAGAAATAGTTTGACGTCTTGGAAAATCCACGTCTTCCCTTCTTTTGACGAGAAGACCGATAGAGTCTTTTCGTCACCGTGAGATAGCAAGGAAGCCCACCGACACACTGAATTCACTGCTCCCGCCCAAGATATATACTCTCCCTTTAAGATCTTGTCATTATTACACTTCTGTTTTTTGACGGATTGAATGATTTATGGTGTCTGAAGCTGCTGGTAGGTAGATCTCTTTTTTTTATTTATAGATACTTCTTCTTCCCTAATTGTCTTGCAAGGTTTCCGGAATAACAGGTTTAGAACCACACGCAGATGGAAAGATGAGAAGGCAAAACAAATCATTTCAATTATTTATTGTAAAAATGACTTAAAGGCTGTTAGTCCAAATGCCGGTAATGTCAGATAACATATTAGCCAATGAATCCCAAACACCAAACACTAGAAAAACAAGCTGGAAATTTAGGCACAAGGAATGAACGAACAATGATCAACTGGCACAAGGAGAATGGAGCACAGAGACCAAATAGACAAGGAAAGGAGGGTGATAACGAGGGACAGGTGAAAACAATCAGGGCCGAGCTGACAATCACTCAGGCCGGAAAGTGAAGTTGTCTAGAAAGATAGAGGAGGTGAGTATCAATATAAAACAGAAAACACGAAGCATGAATGAAACAAGGGAAAACCCAGAACACAAAATCCTCTGACAACTGATCATCTTCTAAAGATGCAACACAGTATAGTCTTGACAAAACGTCAGAGGGCAAAGAGCCAGACTATAACAAGCCTTTATGCTAAGCAAAGCTGAGAATACCCTGACTCCAGCGTCATATGAACAGATCGAGAGTTGTATCAATCTTCTCATCTAACTTTCGGCAAGAAAGCAACTAAGAATATTTCAAGAAATGTTGAACTAATGCTTTAAGGGATGTTCAAGGTAAGGCAATTAATAAAGGCCAACACTTCCCCTTTCAATAAGCAGCTTGAGATGCGAGATTGGAGTTGGAGTTACGAGACAACATGTATGACTGGATTGTTTCACAAGTAGCCAGTTTACAAGTTAATTTTAAACCGATAAAAAGATGAATCATCGTCAGACAATAACCCGTGGGTCCCGAGATTGCATTTCGGCTACTGCGTTCTACACATTTATTCTCTCTTTTTGTCTACCTGCATTCAACCAAAGCCTGTTCAAACATGATTGGTCAATATTAAATCGGAGTACAAACAGAAACCAGAGCGCTTCTGAGATCCAAATCTTGGCCCGCTGCCTACAGATTCTAAATATCAATGCAATACATGCCTATCCACCACCCAGACCTCCACAACCTTTGAGGGCAATACAGACCAGCAGCATAAGACGTGCATAAAAACATCCTCACCCATGGGCTTCTATGTACATAAGCCAACACAAGGCACGGTCTTGATGGATGTAATTGGGGGTTGATATAACGTTGACGTGATAACCAGGAGGTAAACTCCTGGTCTGAAAAGTGAAGCCAACGTGGAAGTGCCTTAATCTTGCATTCTTTAAAATGGGGCGACTCCTCTAGTTGCAAAACTAAGTCAGATTGTACAGAAGTCTATATGAAAATGACTCTAGTTCTTTATTACCTCAGTAAACAAAAAATGAGTTTATGGTCTCAATCTCTAGTTTCAAGTCTTCTTCAATACAGCATGATGTTCATTTAGTAAATCATGGTCCCATTTAGAGTAAGACAGACCATAAAGTAGTAAAGTTGTGCTACAGTTCTATTTCCCAGCGTTGACCTGCGTCATATCTCCCAGAAAGCAGCAATCAGCACATTCCGACAACTGTATCTTGACAACTTTATATCGGTCTGTGCAAAGCGAGGTGATGCTACCAATTTGTTTTGCACTTTGCGTTCCACTTCATTAGATATGGGGCACACTACTTTCTGTACTGACACTTAATATTGGCACTTAACTTCAATCATGCATGATAATTCCGAGGACATGATATTAGCATGCGGATGTACCCATGTGGAATCGGATCAAAATGACTCATTTCAATTAGTTCGAGGTGAGAATCTTTCAAACAAAAAGCCATAAAAATAAATAAATGCATTGAATTATCACACTGTAAAGCTGATACAGGTTAAGAAACATCAATGTCTTTTCCAACATAATATTGTTAGAAATGCTTCTCGGTGGTTCCAAACATACAAGCGTCCAACACCCATATGTATTTAGTGAAAGAGGTTTTAAACTGCAGTATAAATGTACAACATCAAATTCACAAAGCTGCAAAAAGAAGCAGGCAATGTAATAATAGGCATTGCATACAATCTTGTGTAAAATACTTCATCTGACGTAAGAGAAGCAGGATGATGAAGAATCAGATTGAACAGTTGTTTTGTCCTTTAGCAGGCTGAGGGATAGATGCTTTGGGCACAGCCAGCAATGACGTGAAAAAAATCCGTGGTCTTTTCTTTGAAACACCAAATATCCATATTGGCCCAAAGAAAAAAATATTATTTCTTTGATGCTCGTGGTAAGAACTGCCTTTGTAATGTCCTCCCGCTTCAGTGGAGATAACTGCCAAGAAACGTAGAGCTGATTTTGATCCATGGCAAAGAAAAAAGAGTGATGCAAAAGTTGCCATCAGTAACCAAATGACTCTGACTGAACCAGTTGACAGCTGATCAACTGCTCTGAGGCTTCATCAGTGTTTGGAATAAGACCTACTAATATACTGTCATCTGCAAACTGATTGAGTTTCACCGACCGCAAACATCATTTATATGCAAAGCATGTATACATATAGTGTATATTCGTATTTGAAATATTTTTACTTTTATTTTACATAATCATATTTAAAACATAAAGTAAACCAATATTAGTTTGATTATTTTTCCATATATCGCCTGCCATTCCTCCTTAATGCTCAACATTCATCCAACGTGTGCAGCCATTCAGCCCAGCTCATGCACCACCCGCCAGTCCAATAATGACTCCTAATCAATGTGACTAATGTCTCTTTTCACCACTTGGACCAATATTAGTCCAATAGCAGCAGTTAAAGTGCAATTATACCTCCCCTTGCCCCTTTTGTTTTCTCAATCAACACAGTGTGTCAACCATGCCAAATAAGCAACAATATAAGACCAGAGGATGTTGACCTAATGAGACCCAAGCCCACTCTACTCTTACTGATAAAACAGAGCCAGAATCACCCACTTTACACCCCGCAACACTCGCACTCCCTCTCTGCTAAGACAAAGAGCGATTATGAACGACGGAGCTAGAAGAGAGACTTCCCGTGTGTCCTTTTCCTTTTTTTCCCTCCACCTCCCCCGAAAAAAATTTGAAGGGCGGTTTATTCAAGATGTCACAGCTGCATGCGTCTTAGCTGGAGCGTTCAGGAGGGTCACGGCTTTGTAACCGTGAGTGTGCGTGTGTGTGTGTGTATGTGTGTGTGTCAGTGCAATTCTTAAGGCAGTAATGCAGTGGGCGATGACAGATCACTTCATTCACGCAAGACGAGGGCAATTACTTCAACCATGACAGATTGCCTCAGCAGAACTGAGTTTAGGATAAAACCTCCCTCTTTCTCTCTTTTTTCCCCCTCCCTATCTTTATATTTCCCTCACCCCTCTTCTTCCCCCGTTCAATAAGGAATCTTATGGTTTTCCCAGCTAATGACTTCCTCCTCACTGTTACACCATTGTGTGTGTGTGTGTGTGTGTGTGTGTGTGTGTGTGTGTGTGTGTGTGTGTAAGCAGGGGGTGACAGTACCATCTGTCTGGCTGCTGTAGCCCTTGCCCCTGCCCAGCTGGTGGGCACTGAGTAATGGGAGAGGACTTCCTCATCTCGCCCCCCTGAGAAACACACACATTAGTATGCAACACCTACTGTCAGAGAGAGAGAGAGAGAGAGAGAGAGAGAATAAGAGAGAATAAGAGACAGAGAGAGAGTTTCTTTTTTTCCCCTGTTTGAGCATTGAAACCTGAGCAACTCCGGGTGTCAAGTGATGAGCACTGAATGCTCCGAGTCTTGAAAAATTGGCACATGCAGCAACAATTTCTGTGTGTGTGTATATGTGTGTGTGTCTGCTTGTGAGTGACAGTTTGAGGAATGTAAATAAGCTTTTCCTAAACCGCTGGATTGCTTATTGAATGGGAGGTGGATAAAAGGTGAGAGAAGTGGAGAAAGAAGCATTGTATAAGATACAAAAAAAGAAATGTGTGATTTGACATATTTCACATCACATGTATATGAACTTCTTCATCGGTGTCATGTCCAAAAACCTCATATGCCTGACTAATTATTTGTCACACGTGAAATGCTGTTGTTTGCATGACCTCCCCTCAATTCCTGTTATCTCCTTACTGTCACTGTCCGATACCCGCAGAAATTATTACAAAAAAATAATAAATGTTCCTATATTTTGTGAATTCACATAAATGTTCCACTGTTAAACTAAATACTTTTTATGTGCAATTTGAAGTACCACAATTCTGTAAAACCTTCTCAATTTTGCATAAACATTTTTATGCTCAATTGGGGTGTTTTTTGCCTTTGTCAAAAAAGTTGGGATATGGAAACGCCTTCGCCAAAATTAGTTCCGAAGTAGCAATCATTCAACTCACATGACTGATCCACTGTTACTGCTGTCGGCGTCTACTTGATGTTTATTTATATCGTCTTCGTCTCCAGACAGCATGAAACTTGGCCGACAATAGCTGACGTGAAGGAACAAATAAAACTTGCCCAATTGAAACAAATTCCTGAAGACCTCTCTCCATTTGTCTAACGAACATGGGATAGATGGCCAAGCTGACTTGTTTTGTTTCCGGTTCAACTTCTTCTACTCTAGTGGATTACAGCCATATGTAGCATGTAGTGCTAACTTCTGATGAAACTTCGCTGCAGCCTTGTTTATTTGTTCAAAACCAGTTGATGGAAACACGCCAAATCCACCTTTCTTTTTTGTGACATTTCAAAAGTTCACTTGATTTCACATGACAATTGAATGGAAGAACAGCTGCTGACACATTTCAGTGGTTTCCCTCCTTTTGTAATATAATATGCATTTATAACATGGTTATGTTCAGCACTTGGTTAATAGAAAGATGGTGGACATCATCAGGGTTGTCTTGGTTCGGGCTTGGAGACTACACATTTTCTAAGAATAGCCTGCGTTACAATCTGCTGGCGTGGAGTTACTGTAGCTTTATCAAGCGGAGTGGGTCTAATGACAGAGACTCTACAGAGCTGCATTATGGGAAATGTAGGATTTATTATTTCCGGAGCTTGACGCCAAACTAGGGACCAAAAGTCAGGATATATCTGCCTCTGCTTCTTTGATTTTGACCCTCAATTTTTTCTCTCAAATGTCCCCCAACTTTCTGAACAACACAAAACCATCTGCATACCCCTTTAATTTCTTTATGCTAATCGACTAATCAGCGCTACAAAAAAACACTGAGGTTCCACTTAGATGACGATGTCCTTTAACTTAACAGCAAATAACCAAACTTCTATTACATGTAGTTCTATCTCAGTTTAAAGGTCTGTATATTTGAATTAAATTAAAGGTAAAGTGATAATAAAGGTAATCGAGTAAGACTCTCCACTCTCTCAACAATGCAGCACTGAACCAGCTGCTCCACTGAATATGGTTTTGAAGTCTAACTTCCAGGTATTGCTGTTGATTTGAAGCGTTATGCTGCAGAACAAGACAGCAGAAATAAAGGTAGAAGAAAAACTGGAGTTGGAATTAGATGTGTTCCGTTGGCATTTGACAGGAACCATCCTGAATTAGACTCCCCCAACATGGCTGATTAACGATGTTTCTTTATCGCCACGCTGGCTGCGGGCACTGGGTTGGAACCGCGTGTTGGCTCACAGAGTGTGATACCATCCCACACTGTGGCAAAAACCTCCTCTTTGTAAAGCTATCTCTCTGTTTCTCTTTCCCCTCCTCACACTCTGTACAGCACCCCCCCCCCCCCCCCCCCTCTCTCTCTCTCTCTCTCTCTCCTCCATCCCTTTTCGTCTCTGTATCTCTCACCCCTCTCCCTCTCTCTCTCTGTCTCTGTTTCTCTCTCCTTTCAAGCGTGGAATCATTTAATTATCGCCTATAGCTTTTTTGGCAGGCTGTTGAATGCCCACCTCTCAAAGCCTAGAGGAAACAATTTACCCTGGGATATCACACACACACACACACACGCACACACATACGTGCACACACACGTGCACTCTCACTCACACACTTCAAGGAGAGGATTTATTACAGCAGGTCCATCCGCAGTTCACAGAAATCCATCACCAATTCCAGATTGAAGAAATATTTTCAGGGGAAAAAAAATAAGATATTAGCCAGACCAAAAAAAAAAATGTTTGGCTCGGATCCTGTAATATTTTTGCATATGTCCTGAAAATATATATTTTTACAGATAAGGGTTGTGTTTGAGGCAACAGTTTGTGTGTGTGTGTGTGTGTCTGTGTCTGTGTGTGGGACTGAGCCTGTGTGAGGTAATGATTAAATGTCGTAAAGCATTTAGAGCGTTTAACTCCCCGTTATAGGAACAGTAGGAGGTGATTCATTTAGCACTCTTGCCTACTCGTGCATGTGTGTGTGTGTGTGTGTGTGTATGTGTGTGTGTGTCGATTGGACCCCTATGGGATGGAGGAACCCATCCCTATAGAGCTGGAGAGGGCGAACAAAACAGAGTAAGCTAAAGAAAGGAGGGAAGACAGGAGAAGAGCTGAAAACAACTTGGATCCATTGAGAGGAAATTAATGGCCCATCTCATATTGTCAGCATTGTTATTGTATAAGGGGCTCTAGAGGGAGGGAAACCCTTTAAAATGATGTCCGTTGAGAAAAAGAGCACTAAAAATGAAGACAAGGCAACGAGGGGGATGAAAGGCGAAAGGCTGTAAATTTTCGACAGAGCTCCCAGTTCATTACAGGGTGATCAGAGACGAGGCAGGGCCAGACAAAGGGCCTCAGTGTTGTAAGCCAGCTACGTCAGTGTTACACCGGGGTCAGCTCTTTAACTCACGGGCAATGAATAACTGGGCTTTCAGCTGGGACAATGGCGGGCCAGCTCTCCCCAGCTCCGGGTAGGACCTGCCTATTGTTGAGGAGTTGAACCGGGGAAGTCACCAATCTGTAGGAACGCTGAGAAGTTAAAAGACACGACGAATGACTCGACGAAAGGGAGCTGCAGAGATTTAAGATGTGGGTGTGTGTGTGGGGTATGTGTGTGAGTGTGTGTGTGTGTGTGTGTGTGTGTGTGTGTGTGTGTGTGTGTGTGTGTGTGTGTGTGTGTGTGTGTAAACCTTGAGGTCAAGAGTACTCTATCATCACCATGCCATTAAAGATTAAAGCGTGCAGTGCACATGGGGCCCACAAGAATTCACTGGCCTCCCTTGTGTCTGCGGTGGTTTCTTTTACAGGTAGCTGCTCAAAATCTGGACTGAAGCAATCCAAGAAAAACCCCATAAATGAGCCAGCCCCTCTTTGAGCCAGTCAGTTACGACCTTTTAAGATGCACCTGCCTCACAGTAGTGGTGGTCTGATGCAAGTGAAGCAGGAGATTGAATTACTCAAACAGCATCAACTTCACAATAAAGTGTAGGATTTTGAATGTGTGGGCTGCATTTGAATGAATGTGAATAAATGACAGTGTGTCTTACAGTAAGTTACCGTCTGTAAGATGTTTGGACAGTGAGAGGTCTTAGGGGGACAGATGATGTCAGAAATTAAAGGAGCACTCTACTGTTTTTGCATTATATGTTTACTTTACATGCTAAACAATGCAGGCTTCAAATTTCTTCAGAAACATCGACTCTACCAAATGATTGAACATTGCCTGAAAGTTCACCAAAGTTGAACTCCACGCGAAGCAGAGGTGAGAATTTTGCTTCGCCACCATAAGCAAATGTTTTGTCAGCAAAACAAAGTTTGACTTCTGAGTAAAACATTCCCTGGAGCTTTCAATCTTTCGCATCCGCGGGTCCGTAGAACAAGCACACTAGCGTGCCCTTTAACCCCGCCTCCCAGCCCTCAGTTCAGCCTCGTTCACACAATTCGATTCATATACTTTTAGGACCATATGATTGAAATAAGGAGTATTCAAGTGTGTTGACTGGGAAGTTGATTTACCTAAAAAAAAATGTATCTGCTGATTTAAAGCCACCTCTTTCCCAATGTAAGTCTATGGGAAAAAGTATTTTTGGGCCACATGGCATCCACCGTTTGGCCACTATGTAAGAAATGCTTCGAAGCCCGGCGTCTTCCTGGTTGTTTGAAGTGAACGGGAGACTAATGTTGATTTTGCACATTTGTGACAGTGCCCTTGAGGAAGAATATGCATTCATCACATTTGATAGACCTCAAGGATGAAAACAATATGTTTCGATGAGCATCGTCGCTGAACATTTAGTTCAGTTCAGTTGGCAAAGAGGTTCTTTCAGCTCCTGGTCCATCAATTTAGTGCCAACCTGGTTGAAAACATACAAACATTTTAGCTTCATTTGTCTTCAAGGAAATAATCTACAGTATATAACAAAGAAGGTATGAGACAGTGTGAAAAACCAACAGCAAAATGAAAAATGCAAGCCCAATAGGTTAAGAGAAAAGAGAGCATGAAGAGAATCAGTGAAAGACTAGTAGTATAATTAGATTATTAATGACAATTTCAACATTTCGTTAAGTCAAAATTTGGCAAATGCAGTGAAAACACTAAAAAGGACAAAAGAGCGCAACAAAACAACTTGCCAACAACAACAAAGGCCAAATTCTATTGAATAACCTTTTTTTTTTCTCTAAAGTTTTGTCAATATGTAAATCCCAAATGTCTACACAACCAGCTCTGTCCTTGTCGTACTTTAATTGCTTGTATTATATATTTTATTTATCTGACATATTTTCTCTCATGTCACCAGTTTCAGGCTGGTTCTATTCTCTGCAGGTCGTCAGATAAAACTAGTCTGGCTGCTTGCTTCTGTTGAAAACTCATTCAAATATGTAAATGAACGGAACAGACCAGTCACAGTTGAGCCGCTTTTGAACCGGCAGCGTCCCTCAGCCCATATTATGTCCTCCGTGCTGATGGACACCTGCCTGCTGATGATTACCTGTCATGCACATGATTGTCATTAGAGTATATCAGCATCATCCCACACACACTTCAAATACATTAAGTAAAAAAAAGGTCCTTTCATACACTCCGACTGATTGACTGCACACTGCAGTATTACCTTTTTAACACCTGATTTAATCCAGCATCCTAAACCCAAAGTCTTGAAATCTATTATTTTTTGCCAACAGCTGTGAGATCATTTAATTTGTTTCCTATGCAAATCAAGTCATGTGTGGGATACCACCTGAAAACTGATGCCTGAAAGGCTTGACGGACGGGTGGTTGCACACACACAATTACCACACCCTCACTGGCGGAGGAATAAAAAATGATTTCTTAAGCTGGGTATTGCTCACAGTGAGTGCACGCACACACACACACACACACACACACACACACACAGACAGACAGAGCAGCTGTCTGAGGCAGGCAGGGTCAAACGGTGGTTAATTAGTCCCGTCACCTGCTCAGGTCATCACACCTTCAGCTCTGCTCGGCTGAATAATAATCCTGCAATATTAACACTGTCACGTTGGCTGGGGTGTTGGAGTGAACCTGTTGTTGATATAATACATTACATCCCGCTGTCTCTCCTCCCTGACACACACACACACACACACACACACGCACACACAAACACACACTCTCCTGCTTCCCCAGCTGACTGAAGGGCCACCAGAAACTGTCACTTTGCACTAATGACTGCTACAGCGATGTGTGTGTGTGTGTGTGTGTGTGACAGGTCTCCTCTCCGTCTCTATCCTCGCAGCAGCAGCATCACATGTGATTACTCAGCCTCTCGCTTCCTATCTGTTGCTGCTCTCTGGAAATTATATCAAATGTGAACCACATCCGCCGTGGTCTGTCAAACTGCGAACCGTTTTTTGAAATTTTACTCTCTGAAATGTGTCTCATTAGCTCGATCCGTCTGCAAATTCCAGGCAATGGGAGTTAATGATGCATTGAGAATATTCTCAGGTTGTGAAAAGGTAGATTTCGGCATCAAAGCGTGTGCCGGGAGGCTGTTTAGTGTTTGTTTTCTCGGGGAGAGTCCCTCTGTATGGAAAACAGGCAGGTGCTTCACGGACAGCAGGGAAAAGCGGGAATGATTTCCCATCTGTCTGTTCCATAGAGAGATAACGGGACCATCTTATCCGAGGTGGAGCGCATCTCCCTGCACTGGGAACCTTTTAATGGGGCGGAAAACCTGCCTTCCGCCCCTGAAAATCCACCTTGGAATTCCCATTTCCAACCTCCCGTGACTACCTGTCTTTCCAGAGCAGTTTTCCCATCGCCTTCTGCTCCTTCTTTCAGATTCCTCTAATCCTTATAGCCGCATTAATTTGCCTATAGATGCTATTTATGTTAATATTTACTTTGATGCAGACAAATATCACAATAAATCCAACCTGGAGATGCCAAAATTGCTTCCACACGAACACACACACACACAGACACAGGGGGATAGAGGGCTGGATAAACGCCAGCCAAGCCTCATTAGCTTCTTGCTGCTCTTCTGGAGAGACAGGCAGAGCGAGACAGGAGGGGGAGACAGAAAGGGGGAGGTTAGATAAGCAGGGGGGGAGTTGAAAGAGAGTGAGAGGAGGCAGAAGGAGAGGAAAACCAGGTTTATGAGGGGCGGCAGCGAGGCAGAGCCCAGCACGGTGACCTGTTGGATTAAGACTATTAGAAACCCATCTGGGGCTGCTTGACCACTTCACTGGCAGATCCTCCCCCAGCAGCCGCTCAGCTGACCCCCACTGACACAATGCACCCCCTGGGAGACGCACACTAACACACACACACACTAACACACACACACACATACACGCCTTCTCCGTTGGAACAGATGAAATGCTTCATGTCAGTCCCAAATTGCTGCATGCGACCATATCTATGACAGATGGAGAGCTGACCCATAGGTCAAATATGGCTCAATTTACCGTTAATATACTAAACCCACAATACCTTCTCATATGAACTCACCTTGGCTGCATTTGGAGACTCAAACACTGCTTCTCTTGGTAATCAGACTGAATTTTCATTTAGTTTTACTTCAGTCATTCATAGGCACAGGAGTGCTGAAGATAGCAAGTATAAACAGGTTCAAATGTCATAGAATATTTATTGTTTGCGTGTGAGATGTTGTATGGCAATTGCAACCGTAATCCATACACCTAAAGCAATTGAAGTGGCGATTGAAACTGATGAAGGGAAAGGGATTGAAGTGTACGTTGAAGAGCTGAAAGCAATCGACAATTGTATTTTCAATTTTAAGCCCGATAGGCAGGTGAATTATCAGCTTGAGCACTGAAAGTATTTGAACAGTTACAGAGCGACGCTGTCGTCACACACACAGATACTAAGTAGTCGACCGACTCCGGACGCTCGTGGAGCTGCAGCTCTGCAGCTACGTTGCATTGAGAGTTAACATCATTTACATGCTGCGCTTAGGTTTGCGAAACAATTTTCAGGTTGAGTTCATCTGTGATGAACTTTGACACATAGATTTGCTTCATTAAACAATAGCAAGCTGTCTTAACAGTGCTGACCTTTGAGGTGGTAGGGAGTCGGAGAGTGCAACATAAAGAAAGCTATTTTTAGCTGTGCGCTAGGAACTATTGAAAGAAAATAGTTCCTAAATGAAACTGCTCACAGCAAGGTCGGTGGATAATCTTGAGTAACCAGGTCGTGATTTCTGGAAAGAGACATGTTTGTGGCTCTTTCAGCACCACAAGCCGAGTGCCATATAGTCCCATTATATTGGAAAGAAGGCAGACATCTCTACCACTCGGCAACTCAAACCTAAACAATCTAGATTGATAAATAACACTACAAGTGTTTGTATTTTTGATTCTGGAGTGAACCGTCCCTTTAAGTGCTGACAAACTAGTGCCGGAAAAAATTACCTCAAATTAATAGAACCACAAATTGTCACAATTAGTTTAATAGTGATGATATAACAGTATTATTTTCATACATCAGTGCTATTTAATTTCCTGGGCTATTTGTTTGTCCTAATTAATATGGAGTCTTTATAGAATGATTGATTGTTTCTTGTGTTGTCTTATTTCGTTGTATGTCACTAGTTGTTTCAGGTAGTCTCAGTTATTGTTAGTTTGGATGCAGAAAATGTATTCGGCGAAAATCTACACTTAAAGATTCAGTGTTGGAAATTCAATAAATGAGTTTCATTGCACACAAACTATCAGAGATAAAGACACCTAAATATCAGTCTAGTGGGTGCACTCCTTCTGAAATGAAATATTTAAACATTCCCCATCTCAGAAGATTTCTCTGCAATCCTTCTTTTCTAAAAAGCAGCAAGAAATTCATTATGGACTCACAACTCCTCGCTGTTTTTTCTCTGTTCATCACTCCCTCCTATAACTCTCATCTCATTAGCCCATTTTGCGGCGCTGTAGATGGGTACCATCCCTTTCGGGAAACTTTGGTGGGTGGTTTCTTTGGTTTGAGTTCATCTGCGGCGGCTGTAAAATATTTCAGCCGGCTTCAGTTTCCGAGTCGTGAAGAGCCTCGCTACATGAGATTATGAGCTGTGGGGCTCAATGCAGACAGACGAGCTCCCAGCTGAATCACTCCACATCAAACCCTTCAATCACTTACCATTTACTGGGCTAAGCACAGATGAGAGGGCTCCCCACTGGTCCACGCACACACTCACACACGCACACACACACACACACACACTTGTGTACACACAAACCTGCTGCACAAATGCTCACGCACGAGAGAACAAAAAAAAATCTAGGATGCAGAAATACACTTGCACACACAGAGAGGCACAGGCGAACACACACACACACACACACAAACACACACACACACAACTAGATCAAATGCAACCACACACACAAATGAGCAGCCTTTTAAATATGCACTACGTCTTTGAAAAAAAAAGGGAATCAAATGCAAAAGAGAAATATTTATTAGGTTGATATGGCTGTGTCTGTGTGAAAGTATAGCCTGAATTAGTGAAAGTGCATGTGCACGAGTGTGTGTCCCAATGGTGTCACCATAGGGACGAGGTGATTAGCGATATCTATCCGGCAAATCATGTGCAAGCACATCATTACCATGCCTCCCTCCCCACCTCGCTCTCCCTCCTCTCCTCTCATCTCTCCGTCTCTCTCTGGGGTGCGTTCGCTCCCAGCGCTCCTTAAGTGTTTTAACGTGTTAATAATCATTAGGCACTGTGCAGTCAAGTGGGAGAGGAACGGGCGGTTTGCGGTGTGGTGGCGGGGTGCATTGGGGGGGTGTAATGATCGGCTGACCTCCGACCTGTGACCCCCGACTCCCCTCCTCCCGTCTCCCCCCTCTGTGTTGAGTGGCTGGCCTCTCATCTTGGGGGTCCATCAGGGACCTATTAAGGGCTGTCTCACACTCCGCCACCTCACTTAACTCTGCCTTGTCAATATGCTACAGCATGTGTGTGAGGGACAGAGAGACAGGGAGTTTGTGTTTATATTCACCTCCCTGTCTAGGAAGCCAGTCTCCTCTCCCCCATCTCTCCCCCCTTCCTCTGTCGATCACACTTATTTTTCGCCTCATTTCTCTCTCTCCCCTCTCCCTCTCTCTCTCTGTATTTCTCTGTGGCTCTCCCTCTCTCTTTCTCTCCCTCCCTCCCTCCCTCCGTCCCTCTCGCTGCGTCTGTCTTTGGAGATGCTAATTCCTGGTCCAGGGAGACTAGATGAAACAGAGCTGAGTTTCTCTCATTAGCTGACACAGATGCCGAGGCGTGTGGACCTGAATAACAACACTCTGGCAGGCTGCTGCCTCCTCTTCGCTTCCACATGCTCTGTTGACGATCTCACATTCCAGCCATATTCCCCACAAAGCTCAGAGTGTGTGTCTGTGTGTGTGTCTGTTTGCTTATCTGTATTGCAAGTTTTCTTGAAAAGTTGCGTGTGCTGTAATAGCATTTTTTTTTTTTTAAAGATGTGCGAGATGTCTTTGGGGAGCTTGACTAATTTTTAAAGCACCTTCTGTCTCTATTTAACTTCAACAAGTATTTTCTTTTTTATGACAAACGATCAACACCATCACTGTAAAAATTGGCAGCGCTTATGCAATATTTCACTGCAGCTGCACAGTCAAAAAACGGGAGGGGTCCAAGGAAGGTCAAATTACCTCAGAAGGGGTTAGTTTAAATTGGAGGCATTTCATATTTCTTAATTTATATAGATTAGTTCACTAACTCTTATAGACAGCAAGACAAGAACAAACTCACAGCAACCAAACTTAAACCCACATAGATTCACACAAATATTAATAAAGTGCAATTTCATAATTTCTGGTGTAATCTGTCTTTTCTCATCCTGAAAACATCTATAGGACATCCTGGGCAACTAAATATTTAGGTTTGAGGTCTTTCCGTACAACCTTAAAAATAAAAAGATTCTAGCAGTAACGTGAGATTTATTTTCTTACCTTGATCTCTAAATGCTTCTGAGGCGTCTTTACAGTTGTTCATCAGTCATGTGACCTGCTTCCGTTGGGACGTTAGAATCTTTCTGCATCGATTTATAGGTTGCGTTAGCGTCCTTCGGTATCAGTTTTACAGGTAGCATTAGCAGGTAGCATTAGCAGGTAGCATTAGCAGGTAGCATTAGCAGGTAGCGGTGACGCACCTTTCTCAATCAATGCACCTGTTGCACTACTCGTTCCACTGCTTCATTTGTTTTCTAAAGTTCCCTTCCTGTTGATGTTATCCACTGCATATTACTGATATTATTCCTCTTTTTGCAGGGCCAAACCGTCACTGTATTTTTATGTTTTCTGGATTCCTCCGTAGATGATGCTTCAGAGCTGTTAGCTCTAAAAACAAACATGTTTACACAAAGTTATGAGTGTGATAAAGTCAGTCTATCCATCTAAGAGGATGATTAACATGTTTATTATGACTAATTCATGACCATCTATTCACCTCACGGTCCACGGAGAACAACACTAATGTGCTTTGACTGTTTGATGCATGGCGCTGCAGTGAAATATATATATATATATATATATATATATATATATATATATATATATATATATATATACAAAGAGAGAGAGATTTGGCAGAAAAAGTAAGGTTTTCTTGAAGGTTTCTTTCATCCATCACAAACAGAAAAAAAGCTTTCGATTGGTCAAAGCATGTCCATCACGTTTATCCTCTACAGAAACGCCCAGAGACTTTTGCCGTCCTCTTTATCATGAACTGCCACGGTGTCGTTGATATGCAAACAATCCAGTGTTTATGGGAAATGTAGTCTTAATTGGGGAGACGCCGGTACCAACAACAGCTCTGCTGTGTGGTTGCTGTCAATTATTTTCGCCATGGTGCAATTTGTTTACAGAACTTAATTAGCATCATTAATTTAGCAATTTTTAAATGATATATGGTATTGAGTCATCTTATTGTCTAGTTTACTATGATTGAAGTTTCTACCTCATCCAAGCTGCCCTTAATCAAGCTTATAGTCCCACAGTGCTGTCTGTAATGAATAGTGGGGCCGATAAGAAATTACTGGAAAAATAATGGCAATAATGGAATTAGACGTTGAATGACAGCACAGTAATCATAAAATAATTATTGGCATCAGTCTTCCAAACTGCTCAACCCTAATAAAGAACAGAAAAGAAAAGCAAACAAACTGTTCTCCACACAGAAGACAGAACAAAGACGACTGAGAAACACAAATAGTGTGTTGCAGCCCTGCGACAGGCGGTAATCCAGAATGAAAACCAGATCCACATGTTGGCCAGATGATACTGTCTGGCGTTTGAGGTTTTGGGGGCTTCCCTGAGAGTCAGACATGACCTCACCGGACAATATATGTCGCCATCACCATCATACCTGATCTCCACCTCTCCATGAAGGTCTCCCCTCTCACGCACACGCTGCTTTACATAATTCAGCACTCATTTATGGAAGCCCAGCTCCTACCTCCCTGCATAATGGATCAAAGAATAATCTGGCTTCAGCTGCGAATTTAACTCTATTTTTCTATTTGCACACTCGCACACACACTGGACTCTTTAACCGAGAGATTGGTCTGAAGTGACAGTAATGTAATATTAATAGCCAGGGGGGATGACAGTCTGTCCCCATTGTGTTGATACCCGCAGGCTTGACAGAGCTTTGGTCACACATCCCACTGCTGTACATCTGCTAACACTGGTAGAATAAGTCCTCTCTGTCTCTTTCAATCTCTCTCTCTCTCTCTCTCTCTCTCTCTCTGTTTTTGTTGGTGGCTCTCAGATTTTAAGATTCGAGGCCTCAATTCTTTGCCCAAGAAAAATGAATGTTCAATTCACTTCAAAAAGGCCCTTATTGCACTGTAGTTACTGGTTACCGCTCTTATGTGTGTTATGCTAGTTAAAACTTTGTAAACAGGGCTTGACCGATGTATCAATTTGGCAAAATATCACGCAAATATTAGCCAAATGTTGCAAACATAAAAACAGTGCCTGCACCGTGCTCTGCAGTGTTTGACAGTGCAATATGCATATGTCGTCAACAAATCCCATAAAAGCAACAAAACAAAAGAATCTCACAGCTCCACTTGTGTCGAGCCACTACCCTAACCGCCATCTTAAGTTTTTAATATTGTTGATTTTGATTTTGTTCTCGCAAGTGTTTATTAAGGCGAGATTAGTCCTCGCAGCAGAATTCTTGTTGCTGCTCAGATTCTTGGAAAACAGACTGTATGAGTGTTACAGGTTGTCCTACATTTAGTTTCATCCTGATGAGAATACAATTCTGTGTGAGACGTCAAATAATTGTCCTTTTTTGGGGAATGAAAATGGAATATGTTTTAACTTCGGAAAACCTTTACAAATTGCCTGAAACTCTTAAACCTCTAATACACAATATTCATTGAATGCTGTTGTTCTGCTTCTCTTCATGTAATGTTTCCTCGTGTGAATCATGGGTTTAAGGGTGTTAAGCGACAAATATGTATAGAATTGTAAAGATTTTATACAATATAAAGATATAATACAACTGACCTTGTTCTATATAGTTTAACTTTTGAAACAGGACAGTGTGTGCAAAGTTGAACCTGAACATTTTAGTGGAGCGAAAGCAGTTTTCCCACAGATGTGTCCAGAGTTCTCGGCCCTCAGCTATTCAGCGCACGGGCCTGATGTGCGTGGCCACAGCGTCCTGGCCTGAAGGATAAAGACTCTTTTCCTTCAGAGGACTGAGAGAGAGAGAGAGAGCGAGAGAGAGAGAGAGAGAGAGAGAGAGAGAGGGGGAGAGGGAGAAGGAGAAAGACAGCAGCACTTTGACTTAGCAGTTCTGTGCTTGGGACCGAAGAGTCACAGAAGGGAGAAGGAGAAAGACGGAGTCCATCCAGCTTCAATCAGATGCGTTCGAGTCAAAAACCCCATCTGAGACACAGATGCAGACGAGTGGCGATGGAGGAACGGGTGGGGGGGGGGGGAGGAGGGTGAAGGGAGGATGAGGAGAAGAGAGGGAGAGCAGCAGGGGAAGTCATTATCACTTCCCAACCTCACTCGCCGTCTAATGTATTCAAGGGGAAACAGTTAGATTTGGTCCCTTTGGCAGCCGACCGTAAGCAAATCGATTTGAATGGGAGAGATATAAAGAGCTGTTTATAGTGCCCCCGCATCTCTGAGCGCGTGTGTGCGTGTGTATTGTGAATATACATTTGTGTGACACAGTATGGAAATGCCATTATGCACGCTCACTGTTCGGCTTGAGCGTCTGCTGCGGCTTTGAACTGTATATTTCATGAAGAATAACTGATGCAGCACCTACATTCCCGCCCATGTGTGTGTGTGTGTTTGTGCAAATTCGTGCACGGCCCCATGTGTTTTTTCTTCTTCTGTGTTTTTTTTTTACTACAGCACCAGTGGTGGTCTGCTGTCTGCTGTGGCCTCTTGTTTGAGCTGCAGCGAGCCAGCGTCTGGTTTAATCTAAAGTTGGAAGAGTCCCTGCTCTGCTCCCAGATCCGGACTGAGGGGGATTATTGTAATGACTTAAGAGGACGTTTGAGTGTGTGTGTGTGTGTGTGTGTGTGTGTGTGTGTGTGTGTGTGTGTGTGTGTTTTTGTGTGTGTGTGGGCAGGGGTGTTGTCCCTTGTTGAGTGAAGGTTCAACAGCCCCGAACCCGTTCAGGTAGAGGGGGCTTTACCGGCCAAACATCCGCACAGGGCGCCGCTTGTCCCGATTTGATTTCGAACATATTTGGGGATCCATCGGAAAACTGATGAAAGGAAAATAAAGCGCTAATCCTTGTTAAAATTGAGAGTCTCGCAGTACACGCACACCCACAGGCATGCAGGCGTACACACACACACACACACACACACACACACACACACATATGCAGTCACACACCCTGTAGGACATGTGTAACCTAAGTCTGTTGTGATTCCTTTCCTGGTGAGGCCTGGAGGAGTCTAGGAGAGGTTAAAGAAACACTGTGCAGTGTGAAAACACACTCGTGTGGTGTGCGGCCTGAAATCTGACACGTACACACACACACACCCACACACAAGGCTTTGATTAATTGCGTCTGCGTGTGTTTGCCAGTGAAACAGTATTCATTCAGGTTAGGGACCCTCTCTTAATAAAAGGTCAGTGGATAAACAGCTCAGTGAGGCAGCCATTTTGGGGATTAATCCTTGGGTTTGGCCTCAGTTACCTCTGAGACGCTGAGGTTCAGAGGTGAGGGTTATGAACTATTACAACAGAAACACAAAATGGCCGCACACATTCACTGACTAATGAACAGAACGGCTTTCGCATCCAGTCAAGTCTCTGCAGCAGTTTTCAAACTGGAATTCAGAGATGAGGAGCGAGAGGTCACAGAGGGAGATTCAGGAATATAAGGATTTGCAGTAATTAATTAAAAATGCATATATTTTAATAAAATCCCATAAGGACATCAATCATTTCTGAATCGCTAAATCACCAACAACAACATCCATCTATAACCTAAATCAATTTAGGATCTGCAGTTTAAAAGATGAGGCTGACGATATTCTATATTTTTCTTAATGTCAATTCATTTAAAAGCAACAATTAATAGATCACACTAACAAGTAAGTGTGCAAGTGTGTGTAACCAAAGCTTGATATTTCTCTGTGCCACAGAGCTCCATCGTTGCCCAATGAAACTACTAAAACACTCAATGAGCATGTGTCACCATCCTGCTGCTGTAAATGTGTTCATCCACAGCTGAAAATAGTCCCAAACATTTGCATGATGCACTTCCATTTTAAATACATTTGCTAAAAAACTACAGTGCCCAGCTGTTTTAGTATAAACTTACTCTATGAAACTATATAAAAAAAAGATTTAGATCTTCAGCAGGAACCAATTAGCTCGAGTGCCACAGACGGGGAAGTACTGAGAGACATTGTTGGTTCAGATCTTTTGGTTTTATTGATTACAAGAAAAATACAAAATAACTCGTTCTTCTTCTTTGTGATTGTTTGGGGTTATAAACAATATAAAAAAATAATTTGAAAACTCCTGCTGTTTGGTAATAATCTTGATGAAACTGTATTTAACTGATGTTCATTACAAGAACATATAAAATGCATTTTCAGTAGCAATGTATTATTTTCTGCATAGAAACGCCTTCATTTGTGTCGTCTCAGCCGCGTCTTTAAAGCTGTAATGGCTACTGGAGGTGATATGATAACGGCGTAGCTATTAATGGCCACTCCAGCAGGTGTGTGTGACCTGTCTCTCTCAGTCCCACCCACACACACACTCACACACACACACACACACACCAGGAAGGCTGTCGCAAATGCTACTTCTCAATTATTCAACTGCTTTAAATGGCAATCTGCACGAAGGTAGCACTGGAGGAGGAAAGAGCAGAGCCACTAGAATACCACACTGCATATATTACCTAGAAGTACATGCGCGTACTGCACAAACTGTATTTTAATAATTTGACTTTCACCGTGGGATCAAACGAGCAAAGCTCAACCGTAAACAACATGCAGCAGCACATATTTAAAGAGTGACAATAACACTGCTGTGCTGTGTCATTAGATTGTCACTTTGTGATTTAAGGAAGCATATTGAACACATTTGGGAAGACACCGGCATCAGCAGATTTCCCCGTGTGGACGGCAGTCGTCGCCGGGTGCCTCGGCTCTCACATGTTACTGATTCACAAAGCAATAGGAGAGCGTTTCATATTCCCACCGTATGCATTCTTTTGTTCACCGCCACATGTTTATTTAGGATGATAAACAATCAAACCCGGGCGACGCTGAGGCATCAACAGATGAATAGTGATGAGGTCAGGGTAAATATTAGTCATGTGCTGATAGCAGAGATGATAGATGGGGAGAATACAGACACACACACACACACACACACACACACACACACACACACAGAGAGAGAGACTTTCACTCGATGCTCTGTAGCTGGGATCACTTTGTGGCACCGCTGCAGGCCAACACAGCCTGGAAACTGAGGCGACAGTGTCAGCCATGTTTTGGGAACGTTGAATTCTTGAGTTCTGAACATGTTGGCTTCATTATTTTCATTATCTTTAAATACAGATTTTTGTCATTGATCAGCATTTCGCTTCTTTCATGCTGCTGCTTTGATGAGATTTTTTTTTTTGGATTTAAGGGGGAAATCAGCAACAAATGCTGTGGACTTCATTAAAATGAATCTGTGATCATCTTCCACTGACAGCCTCACTTCGCTGTGATTTGCTGTTTTAACCTCTAATTAATTGCTCACCTTTGTATTGAGAAGACTGAAACACATTGACATTAGAAATTAGTACAACTTTGTAAAAAGACATTATTCATGTGGAAATGCTGAGAAAATACCTTTATAAATGGTTAGCAAATTAATGTTGTATTGATTGGTGATTAGCCTTAGTCTAGGGTTAGCCAAAGCAACTATTTCATATTTTGGTTATTGCCACTAAATCCCATGAAATGACCACAAACAACTATACATAAGTATACGTCTCTAAATACATCCCTGCTCCCTACTTTGTCTGTGGTTCTCAGCTCTCGGACAATTGGTTCCCGTCTAAGACGTGAATCTATTTAAAAAAGGATAATGTGTATTTATTTTAATTTTAAAAAAGCTTATTAATATCTTTAAAAACCTGGGCACTGTAGTTTCTACAAAACATTACTCAAACTGGAGTTGATAATGTTCTTGTTGGGGACTATTTTCAACTGTGGATTAACACACATGTGGTGTAGTGAGTATTTACACACCAGGAAGTGTGTGTGTGTGTGCTTGTTTCAAAATAAACAACAGTGCCCACGTTGCATGTTAATGAAGGAACATGTCACTCAGTGTAACAGTGTGGCTCACCAACGTGTTTTTGATTGTGTTTTGAGTTTTTTTTGGACAACAACGGAGCCCTAGCGCAGAGAAGGACCAATGATTGTGCATGACAAATAAAAACACAGCGAAGCACCAGACTCATCTTTTCCTAAATGATTAAATAAAACAAAAAGTATGCCTTATTAGGAAGTGATAACGAAAGATCCAATGACGGTGCATCATTCTGCATGTCGTGCAGCAGTCAAACCGTACACGGCGAGATGGTCGTAAAGAGTGGAGATCCAGGTCAGCTGTTGTAAAGGTGAAAGGTTGCAGTCAGGGTGGGTGCTGCAGCACCTGGTTAACTGGCCTGCCATCCCCGTTCTTTGTATTTAATACAGCGATGATGGGATAATCCTCCCACTTCTACACAATAAAGATGTCTCCATCCTCTGGCCCTTATCACACACACACACATCCATGCGGGGACATCTAAGGCGCAGTCTGTGCGTTTGAGGTACCAATCTCATAGGAGCAGCTGTAGCCTACAGCCTATATGGAGATGGAGGGGACCCAGTCACCCTGACCTCCTCACCCCGCACACACTGCACAGTTCTCCGGGAACAAGAGGCGAAGGCTGGGGGGAGGGCTGCGGTTCACTGGAGCTACTTCAAACGGCCCACTATAGAGACTTAGAGAGCATTATCTGATCTAGGTGTCTGCACACGGAGATGGTGAAACAGCTCCGTCCACCACCGAGTAGGAGGTGAGAATAAAATGACGGTTGAGTTCATTTAGAAAGTGGTGCTTCTTCAAAATGCAAGCCTCTGCTACGTATTTTGTTTTGACTGCGCAATATGAAGCCTCTTCAAATATCTTTAAATAAATACCAAAATATAATATTGATATTTCAATTCTTCAAATTCTGATTATTTGCAATAGTTAAAGAAATAAGAGCATCATTTGCAAGATTGCTACAATCTACCTCAAAGCATCCGTTTAGTTACTGATTGTGTTTTTCAAAATAAAGACCGCAAACTCCCATAAACCCTCTAATTTCCTGCAGAACAGAAGATGAACTTGAGGCACCTCCTCGTCTGTAGCGTTTGTTTTCTCATTGGCTTAACTGAAGAGATTAAACACTTAAACACTATCGGCGTTTCACTCTTTCAATCATCTGCTGCTGAGAGAATTACATTTGCACATTAGCAATGTTTGTAATAAGTTGTTTTGTTGTGTTTTTCTTCCAGAGCATTTTACACAATCTGACATTTATTAATATTTAATGCAGAGGCTACTACTCTAGTCAGCAATGGGTTTTTTTCATAGCTATAATACCAACGCCTCAAAATAACACTAGCCACATGTAGAAGCTGCAAGTGACCCTAAAGAGTGATTTCGGTTTCTCAGAATGAAAATTATGTTTCACATGAATCTGTTTTTTTACTGTTGCAAAGCTACAGTAAACACAGCAGCTTTTCGCTCCTTACACTATCGGCTTTTCACTGTTTCCATCATTTGCTAATAATAGATTATTTAGATTTTTTTGCTTATTTTGCTGGAAAAAGAGATACAACCTCTTCCCAATTTGTAGAAAAATATTACACCAAATTCCACCCCAATCATCAGTACCATTTAAGTTCAAATAAAGACAACCTAACTGAATAAAACCCACCAGTGTTGCATGTGAGTGCATTCAATCAGTACCCAATAATGTAATTAAAAGTTACTCTGGCACCCCAGTGATCAGTTCAGATTTCAGCTGATTGTTCGTGCATCCTGTTGCGGTGATGTGGTGTGGAGAAGCTGATGTTAGCAGCAGGCGCTGGGTATCATGTTACCTGAGCAGAGCTCCAGCTAGTGTGTATCACAGCAGAGCGGTGACTGTTGATTATAAGGCTCTGCAGTAGGGATGCTCATTAATCACCTCGCTACTGATAATCTCATTTAGTGCCGCCAAATTACCTCAGGCTATTGCGCGTGTGCGCGTCGTGTGTGTGTGTGTGTGTGTGTGTGTGTGTGTGTGTGTGTGTGAGAGAGTGTGTGCAAACATTCACCCCTAATTATGGCCCATTACTCGCAGTAAACCTCCCATACTCTCACTCTCACCATGAGCACCTCTACGTGCAAACATGTGCACACAATATTACTGATCTACAGATAATAGCGTGCCCCCACAGCGGAGGAGGATGCTCAAGGTTTAATGACTCTATAATTACGAACATAAACAGCAGAGGAAGTCAGTCCCTGGTGCCACTCAGATGTTCTCACGCGTTAGTATCTGCTGCCACCTACCAGTCAGACTGAAAACTGACTGAATAAAGAGCTAATTTGCTCCGTTCAGCCGGAAGAGGGCAATGCTGAAGTCTGCAGTGGTGGAAGAAGTCTCAGGTCCTTTACTTGAGCAAAAGTAGCAAAGCTACTATCAGCACTATACTCAAAGTATTAAATGAAATGTACTTATTTTATAATGTTGCATTGAATTAACACAATAGCAGCATTTTTGATATTGTAGCAGATCAAGGTGGAGCCATTTGTAACTGCTTCATATACAGTTTGCTACGTAGGCTGCGTTCACACTAAAGACAAAAAAGTGGCACAAATCAGATTTTTTCTTTTTTTTTTTGCACATATGTGACTCAGATCAGTGAACAGCACAAAACCCATGAAATCAGATCTTTTTAATTATAATTTGGGACTCTTTCATATGAGGTCCTTAATCAGATGCAGGTCTGATTCTTTTTTTTTTGCAATGTGACCTCAGCCTGAGCAGTCATATCGGAATTCATGTGACTTTCACGTCACTCTAGAACAACATTCGTCACAACTCTGCGTTGTAAAGCCATTCACATCTCGATCCCTGCACCCATCCTGGCACCAATTCTGAATCCGCACACACCTACTAGAAGTAGCAGCCATTGCTCCAGAAAAAGACAGAATTAAAAGTTTTCCTCGACCTCATTCTTGTTGTCATCTGCTCATGAATTGGCAGGTTTCCACAGCACATCGACTTATGAATAAATTAATCAGTTCAGGACCAGTCGATCACACTGGAATCTGATATTGGCTACATTTAAAAATGTGAACAACCGAAGAGAAAAAAATCTGATCTGAGCAATGAATCAGAATTGAGTACAAAGGTTTGCAGCATGGACATACAGTACCATGGAGCAGGCTCACCGAAATGGAACGCAGCAGTTTTTGATGTCATCAATCACAGCTTTGCTTTTCCTGCTGTGACAAGCCAACGTGTCTCCTGTGCAAAAAAAGGTCTATTATTCACAAATATATTTCAGTCGAGTAGATTACATTTCTGAAGAATGTGATAAGATTTTCCCCGCCACAAAGTACACAAATTAAGAACAAACACAGGCCTCTTGTCTGATTATATGATATGAACACACACACAAAACACAAGCTGTCATTCTATGTATTTAAGGATCAATAACACTAGAAAAAAATACTTTTCTGTTAAGTTGTCAAATCTTTGTGTTGTAAGAGCTCAGTTTTAAATGACAGCACCCACAGTGTCTCCCTTGTCTGTCAAATAAGAGGACGAAAATGTCAGTAATAATTTCACTTGTTGGCCCACACTTTGTTGATCGGAGCAAATCTTCCAGCCTGCCTGTACTATATTCATAAATGTGGCATCGTCTTTTATTTTTGCTTCAGCATGTTATTATATTTCAGTGTCCAATGAACTTGTTTTTCTTATAATCATGCTGTTCTTCTCTTTCTCCTTTAAGGTAAGATGTTGTGTGTGTATTCTACACAGATTTTCTTCTCTCATTACTTTTTATCTTAAGTATCATGCGAAGAGACATGCAATTCTAAATGTCCCGGATCCTAGTCGTATAATGACAAACCCTTTTAATTCCCCAACCAATCTCAAATCTCACCTTCATTATAATTCTCATTCGGTGTCATCCAGGTCTGCTGAATATCGTTTCCTGACTTCAAAGCAGGAGACAAGAGGAGCACTTTAATCAGAAAGTTGCGGTGATAGCGAGGCTCTGTAACCCCGGGGAAGTCGAGTGCAGCTGATTCTAGCCAAATGAATATGGACATGAAGTCCTGTACATGTGGGAAGACTTGTGATAAGCGGAGGATGAAGGTGCAACGGAGCTGAGAGAGTGAGTCTGGCGCTAAAGTGTCTGAGTTTGTGGTTATACTTGCATGGCCTGGAGTTCATATTCAGAGAGTTCAAGAGGGAGAAGCTGCAATGAATCACACTGTTCATATAAATTGAGACAAATACTAAGAAAATACAAGTGAAACACATCAAAACCATCTATGTGCAAGCTGCTGAATGCGACCACCAGAGGGCAATCATGTTGCACCCTTTAAGTTTTACGCCTTGCTTTTCAAGGCCGGGGAAGGACTTAGAAAGAACACTTATTTATTTTGGAGGAGGTTTTTAATTATTGGCATAGTTATTAGACTTCTTAATTAAGAGCATTCAAGCCTGATCCGCACACCGAGTGTGTCTCTAGCTTGAGAGCAGAGACACATCCAACACGAGTGTCCTCACTAGTGCTGTGCTCGTCATTAGCTGAAGAGCAGCGTTCAAAATCAAGGCGCCCTGACATTTAATAAAACATATTGTATGATCAGAAAAAAAAACCACTCTAATAAGGAATTTTACTTAGAGGATGCTGAGGATGGTTGGGTCAAGGCCAGCAGCATTTTGGGAGTTCAGTGGCCACACAAGAATTAAAGAAAAGAGGGAATAAATGGACATGAAAGCTCGAGAGAAAGAGAGAGAGAGCAAGAAAGGGCGAGACAGAGTGACGAGGTGACAAGTCGTCCCTGCATGGTGAACCGTGTCTTCACCGTGCGTCCGTCCCCCTGGCGACTCAAACACAGACCTGATAAAAATGCAACAGGGCATCGTCCTCCCCCCTCCTCCTCCTCCTCCTCCTCCTCCTCCTCCTCCTCCCCTCTCTCTCAGCTCCCCTTTGCCACGCCATGTCCCTCCCACCTTCTTATCTATTTTCACGCTTTGCTCTCCAAACACACACTCGCCCTCCTTCCTCCCTCATCAGCCATATTTTAAAAAAACAAAAAAACACAAACTTCTCTCTCTTTCACAGTCTGAGGACGCTGTGGTTCCTCTCTTCCATGTTTTCCTCTCACCCTCCTCTTGAGGAAATGTGACCCCGGGGGCATGAATGATCTCATTTCTGCTATGCAAACACCATCATGTACGCTGAGGCACAGAAGCAGCTTTCAAAGAGACTACCTTTGTGTGTGTGCGGATACAACTGTGTGTGTATGCCTGCATAATGGAGTGACAAATTGGCCATTTTGCTCTAATAATAACATATCGCAATGATTTTCCACACCCATCTGATTGATTACCGTGCTAACATTGGCCTGGCAACCACACAACTTGCTTCGGCTGGCTGAAAATCACATGCGACATGATTATGCTTTACTTGGTTAACCTTTATTTAACCAGAAGTAAAAAAAAAAAAAAGACGTGTTGAAAACAATCGCTATACATTAGCCTAAATAAAGATGTTGCCTTCAATCCTGAAAGCGTTGGAAGTACTTGTTAGATTAACGTCATTAAAGAATATTCAACACGGACTCACACTGAGCAGAGAGCTGCGGGTGCGTTGCTCTTGCTGGGTGCAAACTTCAAGCATGTTGCACTTTTCACCACACCCCAATCAGTGATGTCACAGCGGGGGCTTTCCATGAGCTGTCAAAGTCAAAACACCTGCTGCGACATCGCTGATTGGAGCCACAAAGTTTTCATGCACAGAAAGTTGAGCAGCAGCACTTTTATACTTTGTGTGTTTTTGCAATGTGTAAGATCTGCCCACATGCTCCAAACAGATAGTGGGCAGCATTTCACCTCTACTGGGTCCGTACAATCTAAATGTACAGTGCTCAGTTGTAAATAAAGAAAAGCCAAATACTAACAGCAGGGCAAGAATACGCTAAATTTGCCACTAACCAGGGGCTGTACGGTCCGTGTAAGATGCAATCCAAAGTGGCAGAAACGAGAATAAAAACTTGTATTTTCGTATCTTCCTTCCCGCCACAGAAGACTTATTTTGCGGGACGAGAGCGTGCAGCAGCTCCAGCAGTTGGACCTTCAGTTATGGCTGAATTAACACAAATACAGCCACGCCCGCCCTCCTGCTGGCGAAGTGGTCTCTATGGTGAAGGAGAGGACGAAACAAAAATACGAGTCGCTTTTTTTCGTTTCTGCCATTTTGGATTTAATCTAATAAATAATTGACAAGTCCTCGGGGTGGCTGAACTTCTTTGTCCTCTCATCGCCTCTCCAGGTACAAGTGATATTACGAGACAGAAAGGGCCAGAGCTGGTCCTTTAGCACGCTCATTTGCAACACAAAGACATCTTTCACATAACACTGTGACACTCTGTTTATAATGTTGGCTCATTTATATATATACAGATAAGGACCATTCAGACGGGTAAACAGATGTTACATCTATTTATAAAAAAAGAGCCACAAAAAAGAAGGAGATCACAAAATCTCCAGCAATCTGGTCTCATATCATTTTCATATCCAGGAAAGGTTTGGGGCTGATTCATTTCCTTACATCCTGCCGAATTATCATTATCTCGGTAGATAATAGGAAGCCCACTGTTTTGTGGAGGAAGTAACTCAGCTGACTCTGACTGCACTGTGCAGTAACGTTTAACTGATGTCACAGAGGAAGTATTTTTAGCCAGCTTGCATGGTTCACAGCAGTGCATGAATATATAATGCTTCTGCTCTAATTGCCTTTGCGGACATCGATCTTAGCCTTACAAATCATCACGAATTATTTTGCCGCCGTTGCTAATGTAGCTAATCTGTAACGATACGGTGACGGCAGAGGGAGAATGAGAGGGCAGAAAGCGAGTGCGTTTCTGAATTTAGCCCTTTATTTTCTGTCAGCCTAATGTTCTCACGCTACAGTATGTGGTGGATGAGAGTAAACCGGATGGCTGTAACACCCAATGGGACCCCAGTTCATCCAGCTGCTTTACCTCGTGTCGACTGTGTGACTCGCATGCCCTTGCGTTCACCAGGGAATAAATTGCTTTGCAATGTATAGTAGTCTACGGAGAGCAGAGTAGCACTTATTATGTACTCGCCTCAGGGTAAGTCACCGAGGTTGGAGGGAGAGGACCAAGGCTCATGTTTGAAACAAGAACTGGAGGAGAATTTTACATCCGAGGGTGTAAAGCCGGGGAAGCGTTCACCTTTTTTTCACCTCGCGTTCAAGGCTCGTCCTCTCCTTTCCATTATCCCTGCTTCAAGTCTGGTGTTCATCCTCACTTCTCCACCAGTTCCTTTTCATCTTGTCTTCCACACCACCGCCGCCGCTGCTCTTCTCCTTCCTCCTTCCCAACCCCACACTCCTCCTTTGGTTTCTCTTCCCAGACAGACCAGAGACAGAGCGAGAGATCCCCCCCCCCCCCCCCCCAGACACAGTAGATCAATGGCGGTGATAGGAGCCTCCGAGAGTCAGGAAAGGAAATTACACGGCTGTGCTCACCGCCAGCAGATTTCTTATTTCCAAAAGCCTCTCATTCCAGCCTCTCATCTTGATTCCTATAGAGCTCTGATAAGTTCCACTGATGCAGAAGCTGGTTGGCAACGCGATGGCATCTATCTCTCATTCTCTCCTCTGCTTTGTGTGAACAATGCCCACTTAATAAAGGCCTTTACTCCTGTGCTCAGCCGACTATTATGAAGCATGAATATGAGTCACCGTGGTGTAAAGCAGCCCGTGAAAGCATTTGGAGTGAATGAGACCGCATTTCTCTTGTGCAGAAGCAACCATACCGTGCCCTTGTGTGACCTTTAAACAGGATGTGTGTACTGTATGTGTGTGTGTGTGTGTGTGAGGGGGGGGGGGGGGGGTAGGCATTTGAGCTCTGGATGAGTGACAGAAGAGAGCATCTGTTGGAGAAACACACTAGCCGGCAACTCATACATTATTCACTAAACGGAGGCATAATACAGGCAGGAGGCGTGTGCATGCATACGTGCTTGTGTGTGGTGTTTGTGTTTTTCATGACCCGTGTTCAAGTGAAATGTGAGACCAATGAAAGACGTGACATAATTGACATAATTGACATGGAAACAAAAGATCAACAATTGCCGCTCCTAACAGCACCCAGATGAAAAGAAAATGACTTTCTTGATATGAGCACGAGGGGACAGAAATGTAATATTCCACCTGTAATGATCTGTGCGAAGCGCAGCATGTTCACCGGACCTTGAACTGCAGCCAGCAGACGTTTATGAAATGTGTCTGACCCGTGCGCGCCCTACTGAGCTATTGTTGTTGTCTTTGCTAACGTTAAGATGGAGAAATCTAGCCAGCTGCGCTGAACTAAGTCTGACACAAAACCACCTGAAAAGGGACAAAGCATTTTAAAATTGGAGATGAAGAACGTATAGATAAAGAAAGCGTTGCTGACTGCTTCACATTATTAGCTTGTCACTCAGGTGAGGTTAGCAGAGGCACCACGAACAATGTTATTTAGTATTACGTGGTTACGAATTTTGTGTACATTTTAATTTGTTCTGACTTGTTCCACCTCAGCAAATGAAAAAATATGTTTTGTCAACCAGAACTGTTTATCTGAAGACTGTATAATAACACTAGTAAACACAAAACACAAGGATTGCTTTGGTGTAGTATAATTATTGTCAGAAACCTTTTAAAAAATAAACACAAGGTACTCTCTATTGTATACCTCTATTGAAAAAAAAAGGTATACTTTTCTTTACAGCTACAGTTTTTCAGAAACACTTCGACTTCCACAAATAATTCACAAATGTGCTTATTACCATTTAATGATCTATTTACAGAGTTTAAAATCAAATCTTCTGAAAATGATCTTCAGGTCTTTGGGAATGGAACTCCATGATCAGTAGTCTGGGAAAAGATATATCTATTTCAATTTGTACTTTGTGAGATTACTGCGTTCACCATGTCACGTTTTACTCTTCTTATAGACGCAGTGTGGTAGTAAGTCCATTATCCACTTCAGTGCATTTTGATGCTAACGGGTATGGATGGGTGATGCTTTCATGCCGTCTTAAACCGTCTGTCCTTTCTCTTTCTTCTCTTCCCCAGAGACAGGACGGCCCCTTCCTCAGCATTCCTCAGACATCATGCAGGGGGGTCGTGGTGACATTGTCGCAGCGACCTTTCACCCCAACCTGTCACTGAACACATCTCTTCAATCTAGCAGAGCTCGTTTTTCCTCCTCTTATTGCACCCCCCCCCCCCCCCCCCCCCCCCCACATCCCTTTAATCTTCCACTTACTGCTTGTGAAGTCTGAGGATTTTATTGGAAAATGTATTCGGTATAACTGCGTTTCTTTTGTCTCAAAGCTCAGTTAAACGTCTAAATTGACTTACAATGTCTTAGAGGTTACAGGTTGAAGAAATGAATAGATATATGTTTAAATGTATGTGACAATAACAATCAATGTATTAGTCAATGTACACATTTTGTAGACATCAAATGTGGATTCTCACTGATCAATAATGATATTTTCTTCATTGTGGATTTTCCAGTGTAGCTCACCTTTCTCCTATTCTGCTTCCACGACACATTGCAGTTGTACTCTTGGGGTGTAATTTCAAAATGATCACACATTTTATTTCAACAAAGATAAGACTGCTGACATCTCTTCCCCAGACAGACAGAAAACTACAGTCAGCTGCTTCTACTAATATACACGAGTCCCTTTTCTGTGCTGTGTTTGAAAAGAAGAGCACCTCCAATCTTCTGCTGTAAATGTATTAGCTGTGCAGTGTATCACTATATAATATAGATTATGTTATCTATACTGTTGTATGTAAAGTTGCCTTTCTGTGGAATAATTTGAGTTGTCTTTAAGTCGACCAATTCAGTGCTTTCGGTTAGAAAATAATATGTGAAATATCTGCAGCTGCTTTCTGTATATATATAAATACCTGCTGTGTACTTCCATTGGTAGAAATGAGGAGTGGAAAAGAAGTTGGTTCAAATAAAAGATGCCAGTCACTCAATTCGCGTTGAGCTCTGTCATCTGTTTCAAATACTGTTAACACTTTTTTACTGTTAGTGACAGACACAGTTACCAATACCAACAGATAACATTGTACAGATCCATACAGATTACAAATCTCTAAAGACTGTGGGGGGGGGGGGGACGGACCCCATTGATTTCAGTTGGGTTGATGGAATTCAAATGAGATTCATCAGCTTCAATAGAATTTCTAAGATACCGATTATTAACTGATTATCTTTCATTAGGTTAGCAGGTCTGTGCCTGCCGTGAGTTAAAAATAATTGTGTTTTCTGGGGAGGGTCGTCCACTAGTAATCAAATGATCCGTTTCCATCGGGTTTCATAATCAATTCTTGCCAGTCCATTACACCAGTGATGTGTAGGATGTGAGTGGCAAGGAGAGGAAGTCTGTGTCAGTCTGGGATGAGTGAAAACATTACAGAGATTTCCATGAAAAAAAGAAAAAAGCTTCCATATTCCCTAATGTCATTTTGGTGTGGGCTAAGCCGGAGTCATTCGGTGGGGGCTAAGCTGTTAATTGAATTTGATGGCGCATCTGCTGCCTTATGAAATGACATAAGATGGCCACGGCCTATTGCCTGGTGCCCTCGCAGTGTGCTCCGTCTCGTTAGCCCTCCTCTTTATTCTCTCTATATATCTATCACTCTGTCAAGACTTGGAAACAAATGGTGTGATGGATTACAGAGCAGACAATCACGCAGAGCATTTTTGACCCAGGTATGAACTGTGGATCATGTGCAGCTGGTTATAGACTAGATGTGATGTGAAACACCCCCCGGCAGCCATATTAGAGGTCCTTAGCTCTCGTGACAGTGAACAGCAGGTTGCATTTTCTGATTTACAAACACATGGGCTGTGTCCGAGAGCATTAACTCATTCACTAGAGGAATATGTAGAGTGTCATATTACAAAATCACAACACAATTCTGGACTTTATCAGCTCATTTCCCCCCCCCTGTCAGAGGTAATTATTAATGGAAGATAACATTTTGAAGTCAGTTGCTGCATACATTATATTAATTCACCCTTTGCTAAGTCCCGCCTCCCACTGCTACTTCTTTAAGCTGTCAAAGATACCATGGAGCCCATACTGCCACTAACTGCACTCCCTGAAGAAATATTGTCAAATTTTTGGAAAAACGATAAAAGCAATTTCAGAGAGAAGCAGACGGAAGGGTCTCCAATATGTGTTCAAAGGATATATCAATATATATTAAAAAGATAAAGGCTACAGATCACAGTGTAAAAGTGAACCACCACATCATGGCGATCGAGACAGAAGACAATGAAGTGAGGGAACAACACTGTTCCTGTAAGGTTGTGTAGGTCTCGTGTAGGTCCTTATTCGCTTTTAGTAGCATGTGTATACATTCAGTATACCTTCAGTAGCTGGCGTAGACCTTCAAACGCTAGTTAATAATGGGCTTATGTACTGTTAGCTCCATAGGTTTTTACTTAGAAACGTTACGTTTTAGAAATGTTTATAGGGTATAATAAAGCTCACATTATTTTAGACATTCAGACTACACTACAAAATGGTAAACACAGCGAACGAGGGAAAAATAATGCGCCATAATTCATAGATATCCCACAAAATGATTTTGTATATTATCCACGTAATGCTGAACAAGGAAGTACACACACGCAAGTACACAAAAGCACACACTGGACAGGTAGGGAGGTGGTTTCACCAAATGTTTTTGTCAAGTATCTTGCGTAATGTAGTTAAGGCACTTCCAACGGTCTTTTCGTAACCCCAACTATAGTTTTGTTGCCTGAACCTAGCTGAGTAGTTTTGTGTGAGCATACGTTGCCCAATGATGGAATTCTTTCCAACAATTTGTTGTGTAGCAATGTTGACAGAAGTATCATCCTTCAAAAACCCATGTAAGATGAGGAATAGCAGCCTGTTTGGAGGGAACGACATAAAGGAGGTCAAAGGCACTGACACGGGGGGAAAGAAGAAGGTAGAAGTGGGAGATGAGTGAGGCCGTAGATCGAGATAGAGAACAAGCAGAAAGGAGAGAGAGATGTGGCCGCTTTGCCGTGGTTCAGCGAGTATTGATCTGGTGTCAGATGCAAGAAGATGGATCATGAACCCTCCTTCTGTCTTCTCCACCTCCAACTTCCCCCATGTCTAGTCCTTCCCCCCTCCCTCCCTCCCTCCCTCCCTCCTCCGCCCATTCATTTCAGTGGTCTTTAACCAGCTCTGGCTGTCAGTAGAGCTCGGAGAGGTAAAGATTTTCATTCCTTGGCTCCTTTGTCTCCCCCCTTCCCTCCTCAAGTCCCCCGAACATCTCTCCATCTCTGTCCATCACGCCACAAACATCCAACTCTCCCAGCGGCTCCTGTTCCACCCCGCTGGCTCCAAGCTGGTCTCATCTCCTTCCCCTTTTTTTGCCATGTTTTTCCATAAAACACTGCAAACACACACACACACACACACACACATTGAAATGTCAAGTAAAGGAAAATTTGTGTCTTTACTGTGTGGGCGTGTAAAAAACACACAGAATAAAGCAATATGTCACTCTGTGTTTCCCATGGTAACCATAAGCATATAGAGTCAGAGAGTTCCCGTTTCCATTTCTTGTCCGCAACACTGCCTCCTCGTGGACCGATTCCCGTCTACCTCTCAGTGTTTCTCTCTCTCTCTGTTTTCCGAGTCCCTCACCCCGCCCCTCACGTTCATCTTGCCATGACACTAACAGTAAAGGACTGATGATTCAACTATGTCCTCTCGTCTTCTCCCTGGCTCCCCCCCCACCCGCCTCATTCCCTCAGCATATGACCCTTGGCGTGCGGCCGGGGCTTGCCCCAATTATCGACCGGCAGGACTGGGAACCTCCTCGGGGATACTGACTGGCTGCAGTTGATCCCAGCATCCCCCCGCTGCACTCACACGGGTAAGGACACGACTGGACTCTGAAAGAGACAGATGGGCCTGCAGACAAAGTCAGATTACAAATGAAAATGAAAGAGTAACTGCTGTGAGTTTTCTCTAAATAACTCTCTCAAAGTCACAGCTTCATATAATCTATATCAGACCAATCAATTCATTTCCGATATTATCAAATGCACACACAGTTATCACTAAGGCCCCCTTACTTACTGTTGCTATAGTCCAGCTCATAATAACGAAAGCAGATTTACCAGTTGATATTATGAATCATTTTGAGACACTGGGTTCTTGATTTCAGTAAGAGATAGAAGAAGTAGTAGACCAGAACTAGATAACATACATTTTTGCAAGCTGACTTTTTAATATTCCAACTTACTTGTTTTAAAACAAGAACAAACTAAAATGTGATGGTTACATACATGATATTTTGTAAAAATACTACATGATGTCAGCATCCTCACTTGTTCATTATCTGTGCTGAAGATATTGCCGACATTTATGGGGAAGCTAAATTAAGTCCCGTCCTACCTCTGGCTTAGCCAAAGGTTTTCTTAAAGGATTTTGTCAGACTGTGGTGGGTGGTCCTCAGACCCTCAAGGGTTGTCCAGGGTCACGCTCCCCAGAAGAAACATTTGAACAGTTTGAGAGTCAAGCGGATCAATCTGGTTCAAATTGAGAGTAAAATAAAGTGGCTAGAACATAGTAGCATGCTAAACGAGATGGGGTCTGCGTTTCATGACGGATGGGTTGCCTAGACCCATAACGACAGTCAGCTGCTGTTGAAGCACCGGGCCCCGTCCCTCCCTGCAGGAAAGAGGGCACAGCGAGCACCAAATCCATGGCCCCGGGAAGTGGCAAAGCCGCAAACCACGCGCCTATAGCTAAATACACAGAAGTTAAGGTACAGCATTGTTTAAGTGTTAATTAATAGTACTAGTTTACTGATCAGCTTGTTAAACAAGCAAGAAAGAAGTTGTGCTTTTTTAGGGTTAGGGGTCAGGGTTGCTTTACCTTTACCGCTGCAAGAGTCAAGACAGCTAACTAACGTAACAGAGGACGAGAAGGAGTTGGCTGGTGTTGCTGGAGTGTAAACTTCCTTAAATCGAATAAACAGCGTCTAACGTGAGATAATGTAGCATCCAGGAGAGAGTAATGATCTGCTCCTTTGAAGTAACGCTGGGTGAGGGTACTGCTGACGGAGTAAGCTAGTAACACTAATGCTAACATTTGCAACGTATGTTCGAGCAGACAAACTCATTCTCACACTTGTGGTTTTAAATTTGGCTCATGATCTGCAGACAGTTTACACAACCAAACCTGCATTGCCATTTTAAACCGCTATGCCATTATTGGATAACAGCTGTTTGCAGGAGAGGTTGTTTAGCAAACCACACCCATATGCATATAAACATTTAACATAAAACATAATCCAGCTGTCATGGGATATTTTGCATCTGTATATATGTCTGTGTGTGCTAGCTAGTAATCCTGGGGGAGTGTTGATGTGAAAAATTACGTATCTGTAACCTTCAAGAGATCTGCAAAGTCAGAGCGACAGAGAAAGAAAGAAAGGGAGGGGGGTGAGGCAAAGAGCACACACCTATGGATGCACATAGACACACAAACAGGTAACAAGCAAAGTCAAAGACAACACGTTTTGTCCTGCAGCGGGCTGAGCGCACCAAGGAGACCGGCTCAGCTACAGATGACGTGGGGGGGGGGGGGGGGGATGTGAGTCTCTGCAGTTCTGTGTGGCTGCATGTATACCAGGAGAAACAGGAAGGGGAGGATAGAGGAGGAGGAGGGAGGACGAAGAGGTGGAGTGCTGTGCAGCGCCTGTATGTGTGTGTCATTATCTATTACAAAGTATTCGGTTGACATTCAAGCAGTATTTCATCAATTTGCGTTTGTTGTTTTCAGTTAATGAAAGTGTCCGTCACAATCAGATGTGCCGACACATTTTCACTCTCAGCTTGTCAAATACTGACACTTGGTCTGTGGCCCTCAGCTTCAAACTCAGACGCTCTACGTAGCCCTCCAGCTTCAGTTTTGGATGCGTCTGTTTCCACTCGTTACATGCAAAGTGTCTTTTCAAAATAAACTTCCATCTTCACAGGAAGTTAGGTTTATGCAACAAGACCAATTTAGCTATAGGTTTAGGAAAAGAGTGTGATCGATGTTAATTTGAGTGCCTTCAAGTGACTAGCGACAAATTAGTCACTTGACTAGCAATCCAGTGACTGACATGACAAAATGTCAAAGTTTACTCTTAGTTTGCGAACAGTGATATCCTGGAAGAAAGTCCTGTGTTTGTTTTTAACGCACTGGATTGCCCAGCGTGTCAAACTATGACTTCAGCTTCAGTAAACGCTTTAATTAAAATACAAACAGTAAGGTTAGTGAAAAACATCATGGTTAGGCTTAGAATAAGTACGAAATCTAAGTAAAACGTAAACAATGGAACAAAAGCAAGGCATATGCTCAACATGTTATCAGATAAAGCTCTGATAAACCCACTGTGCACTTCCTACCCAGCACCAAACCGTAGACAGTCAGCTAAAGAGACAAATGTTTTTGTCAGTGGACCAAAGCAGAGCTAATTTGTCAGGTTGCCAGAAACATGTCTGCGAATGCTAATGTTGCTCTTTCTCTGCTGAATGTGTAAATAGGCAACAGCTTGTATTTTTACAAGGCGACAGTGTTGTGTTTTAATCTTGTTCTGCTTCCCTCGAGTGACAAAACATCTATTAATACATTATTTTCATTCATTTTGCCATATGCATTCTTTCCCCTAAACAACATGTTGGATGTGGCTTTTCCTGTTCTTTTTTTAGCCTTTTTGGGGGTAAAATTTGGTCTCGTGTCACCCGTGTGCATGTGTGATGAATCTAAATCAGACTAGATGGTGGCTCACAGTTAAGACAAAAAGAAGGAGAAGACACTACAATGTATTAAAGAATGTCTTTTAAACAAACAAATAATGCGGTATGACCAGTCAGTGTTGCATGTGCGTGCCGGGATGAGTGTAAAGTGGCATAAGGCGGTGTTGCATGCTAAGAGAAGAGACAAAACAAAGCAAACAAACAAAACGACGTGGGAGCTGAGGGAACGAAGCAGCCTCACCTGGCCGGCTTTATAGGCTTGCTCTCATCAGCTCAGGTGAGCCAGCTGGGTAACGACCTGCAAAGGGGAGGAGGAAACACAAAGCAGGTGTGTTGAAATCATGCCAAATATACTTTACTTCAGATTGTTTGAGAATTGAATTAATAAAAAAATACACAAAACATCAACCAATCATTGTATAAAACTAGTGATAATGCTATTGTTTTGCATGTGTGTACAACAAAGAGTACAAATAAATATACTGTTGAAACCTTTGGTGTTTAACATGTTGCGCATGTGTGTTTGTCCATGCATGTTTTTTCCCCGTGTTTGTCAGTGAGCACTGCAGCCATTCATACTGTATGCACACACAGCTGCTTGTGTTTGTGCCTATATTAGTGTTTGTGTGCATGCTTGCATGTAGGTTCAACAGTATTTGGACTCCCTAGGGTTAACATGGTGAGAGCCAACAAGTCGAGATGGGGAGATTTTGCTTGATGCACACTGACGCACACTGGCAGAGTAATATGTACTGTGTGAGCACATGGTGTCGCATCCTTCATGTGTGTCACATGTTATGCAAAAGTTCAGTGACATCACATATGACAATTTGTACATCTTTTAATAATTCCATGATTTCACGATGGAGAGCATGTGCTTGTTGTACTCGCTATAACAACAAGCACGTTTTATACAGAAAATTACTTTTTCTTTATCAGCTGAAAAAGTCCCCAGAGCGTTTCATTTACTTTAGGCGATTTTGCAAAAGAAAGCCAAATCCTGTGCTATCTGCGTTGTTGCATTTGTCTCCGTTGGGCCTAATCGTCCTCATCCATCTTCCTGACGTTAAGACAGGAAATTAATTATGAGGCCAACTTCCTGTTTAATGAATCCGCAGACACACAAACACACAAATGCATTATAGCCGAAGCGAGGGACGAAATCATGACTGGAGTCCACGTGCTCGGCATTGACGCAGCCAGATTCAAAGCCCATTCGGCTGCGGTGTGATGAAGAGTTTTTTTATGTGCGACAGGAAGGCATGAGATGGAGGGTGTGTCGGGGCACATGGGCTGACACATGGACAAGACAAGGCAAGACAGCAGAATTAAAAAGAGAATGGGAGAAGGACACACAGAGGGCCTTACATAATGACACAAAGTATGAATAATGTAAAATCTGTGTTTACTGTTTTCTATGAATAATGCACCGTGTGTGTCTTTGTAAGTTTGAGAGGGAGCGTGCCTCCTTGAGTTGGTGGATATTCGGGCATGTGTTAAGCGTCTATACAGTATGTGTGTGTGTTTGCGTGTAACAGAGATCAAACAAACCCAGACAGACGCTGGTGAAGCAGGGTTCTTAGGATTCGCTTTGAACTGGCAAAGTAAAGGACAGCGAGTGAGAGCGAGCAAGAAAAAGAGGAATGAGAGAGAGAGAGAGAGAGAGAGAGAGAGAGAGAGGTAAATCAAAGAGCCGGCCTTCACTTTCCAAATTTCATTTTCTCACCCTGTGATCTTTCTGCTCACTTGTTAAAATTCATCATGAGGCTCACGATCCATACAACTCCAGGGATATTGTAATTATTTTGAGACTGATTGATTGAGTAAGTTTTCTGAATAAAGACGACCACACTGAAAGCCTCCAGGGAAGTAAGTCCATAAGCACAAGCCACATATCACATAATTAGACCTCAAACGAAGTGATGCTAACTCTCAGCTTATTTTGCTGTTCCAAATAAAAAATATCATCGACAACAACATGTTCAATAAAGATGCTGTTTCTATCTCGGCTCATTCAACTGTAAAACTGGAACTGGGTCAAACATTCACTGACTGACACATAAAATTGTCCATGAACAAAATCAATCATCCAGTGAACAACAGCGTCACTCATGTTTGTAGAGTCGTTTGTCAATAGGCCTGGAAGAATATGTTTGATTCTGCAACACAACACTATAGTAACAACTGAACTGCTCCAAAGTTAGGCTTGTGCGGTTTTAATCATATTTTCTTTTTCAGTTTTTCATTTTGAAGAGAAGTCAGACAATAGTCCTTTTTTTATAATTTCCATAATATGTGGATAGAAATGTTCTTACTTTGCGTGCAAAATAAGTGAACCCGCAAAATTACTGTCGGATTCAGGACACGTGTGTCGCGGCTAATTTTGCTCTCACCACCGTCTAAATTGACAGCCGCATGCTCGCTATTTGCAATAAGCATACTGCCATGTCCCATTTTTTGGCCTTCTCACAGCTAGTTCAAGACCTTTTTATTTCACTGACCGTGTAAATAAATGATCAGGACAAATGGCAGGCAAGAACCCAAAAGCACCACACAGAGAGCAATTAGTGTAAAGTAAAAGTTCAGTTTACTTCTCGTCAATAGGCGGGCAATTGTCAAAACCAGGATATCAAGCATGACTGGCAAACAAGTCCAACCAGGGGCAGCCAGGGGAACCCAAAGTCCAAAAGGTCAGGCAAAAGGGTCAGACAGGCAGGTAAGCAGATGGCCGGAAAAGCTGAGCACATGCACACCAGACGATCTGACAGGGGATTAGTGAAACTAGGAGACTGATGAGGGAATGAGAGGCAGGTGAGGAGGTGGCACGGGAAGCTCAGGTGATGATCTGCACTGACAGAAGAGTTAATTAAGTGGTATGAGAAACGTAACAGGCAAATGAGATATGTCTAGGAGCTGGCTGAAGTCATGACAGAACCTGTAGTCATCTGCAAACATGTGTATGCTGTGCATCCAAACACCATCATCCCTCCCCTTTTATACCTACCGGGGAGGAAAAGGAGCCAACCTTCACTGCTGATAACAATGAATGGCTCCAGGTTCACCTCCATTAATAAATCCATGTTTACATACTTAAAGGTTTGTTGTTGTTGTCAGGTGAAACAGTGAAGCCATTCCCATACTGTACTCCTCCATTACCCCGTTTACATTAATACCAGAAACAAGACAAACAAACAGGACTTTCAACCAGAGATTTTTGTGATGCTTGTGTCCTAAAATGCTGTTGAGTTGTTTTGAACAATTACGTTGTTTACGTTTTATTTACTTTACGCACTTATTTTAAGCCAAACCATGATGTTTTAACTAAGTGGTTTTGTTTCCTAAACCTGATCTAGTGTTTTTGTTTGAATTTGAATATTTACCACATATTTACTGCGACTGTAGAGGAGAGTCATAGTTTGAACCCAATGGCCCTGACCAAGCGTCAGTCTGTGACGAGTTGGGATGAGAACGTGTTGGACAACAATAGCAATGACAGCTGGGGTTTGACTAGCTGTCTATTTAGATTTTTGTTGTAACATCCGCTCAAAGCATTCAACATTTCATAAAGTCGATGCGCTCGTTAGTATCACCTTTTGTGAACCGACCAATCACAGCCTGGATGGGGCGGGACATTAAAAAACAGGTTGACGTGCTACAGCAAACGTTCAAAATGTTGATCTCATTGTAATGCATGAATGGTTATGATTGTTGACAAGTTAGTACTTTAGCATTAACACATTGGAGACTAAACAAGAATGTAGAGCATTTTTTTCGAGCAATTATTTAATGAAGGAAGAAAAACCTGTCCAGCATTGGAATTAATTTTGTACGACCATATGACATATGACATACACTATTATATAATTTATATATTAATATCATACTGGTCAGATGGACCCGAGACTCTTGCCACCTTGCTGTCAGTGCCATTGTGCCAATATGTGCCCCTACTAAGCGCAATTATTGTTCTTGTTCTATTACACATCTATTTTAATAAAGCTCTGAATATTGTTCAGTAATTTTGTCTGCATAAAGTGTGGCGTGGGTCGTGTGGGTGGTGTTGTATTGCTGGGTCGGTTTTGGTGGAATGGTCTGAGTCAAAAAACTCAGGGCCATTTTTCATCGCCAGTCGACCTCCGATACACAGTATAGTTTGATTCATGGCAAAACGCTTTCCATAAACATATGGACACACAATTTATCACAAAAACTTCTCAGTTAGCTAAAAGAAACATACATTTTAATCTTCTCCTCCATTTTCAACACTTGTGGTAAATATGTAAAACGGTTGTTTATAGTAAATCTAATAAAATAAATGCGATGCGAGCCGCTGTGGCAACAGACGATCTGCTATGAAATGAATCATTGGTACCGCATGCATCAGTGTAATTAAGTGTGATCCCACCCCGTCACAAACGTTCAAACATATGCATATAGACATAGAGATTGCTCACATATGCACATAGATATGAAGAGGCACACATGCTCCTCCACCCAAACGTGCGCTAACAGATGAACTAAAGACACACAAAAAAAAAGGGATGAGCAATGCTCGTCCATCTGGACGCAGACTGCTGTGTGTCATGATAATCAGAGGGGGGGGATGGGGGGATGGGGGGGACGTGGACACAGAGACAAAACTACAATGAAACAGAGGAAGACAAAAGGGAAGAGGCTAACGGGGATCAAGGTGAGAGAGCAGAAGAGTGTCTTGGCGTGAGCAATCTTCTCACTCGGTCCAAAGGCATATTTTAATCACCCTCTCTCTGCTCGTTCCACACAGCAGGTGTGTATTTATTCTCTCTCTCTTTGACTGTCCTTGTTTTTCATCATTTTTACCTCCCTTGTTCCCATGTTCTCAGATGTGTTGGTCGTGCTGAAAGTGGAGACAGTAAATAAATCCTTTTCCCCCTTTTTCTTTTCCTCTCGCTCCACTGTGCTGAAAAATAGAAAAAAAAAATATACATCAGATTCACTCTGAGCTGTCATGGTTCAGCTTTTACGCTCACTAAAGGCTACTTTTGAATGTCTCGCAGTATGAGGTGTTTTATGGAGGCTGTAATGATGAGCTGAGTGCTTTAGCTCCGCTACCTGCTCTGTCAAAATGGGACACACGCATACCTGATATATAGTGTGACCTCTATTTGCCCCTACAATAGAATTGTGGATTGCAGATGGGGGGATTTTTCACGGTGCGTGAGCACACACACACACACACACACACACACACACACACAGACAAACACACACTGGGTTTGCTCTCAGCGGGAGAGCTGGTGGTCAAATACGTCCAGCTGAGGAAGTCATCCCACCACCATATGTCACAACCAAACCCCCAATCCCAGGTCCTCATTAGTCACCTCACCGGTCGCTCTCAAACCAAACCATCCTCGTCACTCATTCGCCAAACCATCCCTCACCACTTTTTGCTATCGGCTTCATAAAACTATTCACGGATATGGTGACATCATCTGCGTGCAATACGACACTGCACTGCAGCATGACTACTCTGTGCGTAAGTAACCCGAGCGACACCGACACTCAAAACAGGAGCCGACCTATGACTCAACTTCCCATTTATTCATTGTTGGTGGAGAGGGGACCAGAAATACAGTAATGTGACTCAAGTCCTCTGACTTTTCTCAAATTAAGCGGAAGTGAAAACGTTAAGAGATTATTAAGTAAGTATGAGTCATAATTATATTAAAACCAAATGCCAAATGGGAGTTGCTAGCCAGGAATCAATGTCTTATGATTGGTTGGTTTATCTTTCCACAAACGAGCTGGATCAACAGCGGTATCAAAATATGAATCATACAGCCTACAACAGCTAACAAATATTTTACAGGGGTCATTTACTTCCACTCCAGCGCATCCTGTAAGGTGCACAATGCTGAATACTTTAATACCCTCCGGGCATTTAGGTCCGAACCTAGCTCGAATTATATATCATATAGATATATATCTATATATCTATATATCTATATATGTATATATCATATAGATATATATCTATATATCTATATATCTATATATGTATATATCATATAGATATGCTCTAATTCAGTTTGCAGCTCCTTTAAAAAATCTCCCTGGTTTTCCGCTGGTCACCTTTTCAGATGGTCCTGAAGGCTATTTGAACACGACTTGTTCATGATATCATTGGTGAAATCTTCAAGCAATCAAGTCCTCAGACAGCCTTGTTACTTGCGAATGTCTTGAAATAAACTGCTGGAGAGGCTACATTTTACGGTGTTTTTGTCCAAAACATCCCAAAATGTGAAAAATACCTCTCTTCTGTACAGTTACTGCAATATTTAGAGGGTTCACAGCGGAATTACTTTAATGGGCTTTTATTGCATCTCATTGCATCACTGTTACAAATACGATGAGAGGCTGGAGAGTTCAAACATGGACCTAATGATTTGGAAAACATGTTCCTTTTTGTTTAAAAAATGACAAGATCAACGTGGGTACATCCATCCAGACACTTAACAAGCTGATGACATTGATGTGTACACTATGTTTATCTCATTTATCCCTCAAAATGTAATGCCCCCACCCAGTACAACCCATAAAAAGAATAATGGTATTGGTTTACGATACATACGTATTCACAGAAAAGGTTCAGCGGGCTAATTCAGTGCAGGTCGGTGGAGTGGGGCATTGATGGGGATAAAGTGAGCATTTAGAAGTACAGGGCAGACTAGGATTGGAGTGCTTTCTTCTCTCTTTTGTCCCAATTATGACCATAATTCATGGCAGCATCACTATGGAAACTGAGAGGCCATAATCAGTGAGTTGCGTCATAAGTGGTGCCTGAACAAAAAGACAGTAATGAAAGTAAAGGCTGGAAAAAAAACCTGTTGACTTTGGTGGGAGACGGGGAATAAAGGGAAAAGCGCAAGCGATGATTTTCTATTGTTCATAGTGAAAGATTGGATGAATTAAGTATTGGATTTAAGTGCAATTTAAGTCCTTGATAATTTGAGTTATTATGATGGACACAATAAATAAGAGGCAATCAGTCATCCCGAATGAGGGTGTGATTGGGAGCACTTTACTGAATGAGCGCTAAAGCAGCGAGGCTTAAAGGTCTGTTCATTGGCTGGGGGGATTTCAACAGAGCCAGTGCCGCTTTGTGTACAGCTTTCACAGCGCGCTGTGTATTGTGAAGACAAAACCTGTCAGCGATAAGACCCCCCCCACACACACACACATGTTTAAACACTGCCTTCACAGCTGCGCTCACATCTTTGTGTGCTACGCATACGAACAGCATCTGAATTTCTGCAGCTATGTTTATTCGTTTGCCGGAACGTCGCATCACATCTTCTCAGACTCAAGTTGAAACACACAGGCATCACACTGCTGAACTCACTCTTTACAGGCCTTGTAATCTGATAATAACAATAGGTAATCTGGTCCGTCAGTCGGTCCACCACTTTGGTTTTGACTGAAATATCTCAACATCTATGTGGTTGATTAGTGTTAGATAATGTACAGATCGTCATGGCCCAGAGAGGATGAATCCTAATGACTTAAGTGATCCTTAGACTTTTTCTTTAACACCAAAATAAGGTTGAAATTTGTGTTTTTTAAGTGAATGTCTTAACAACTATTGGATGGATTGCCATAACATTTGGTACACATATTCTCATATGCTTATAAAGCATTTCTGCATCACAAAATACTAACTTTATTTACACTGACGGTACTGACCACACCCAAACCAGATCACCAGAACTTCACCCTCTCAGCTGAGTGGACAGAGTGACGAAACATGGACAGATGCCCCCTCACCTTGGTGAGCAGATCGGCCCCACAGCAGGACAGGGCCATGTCCAACGCACCCTGGGGTGTGTGTGTGTGTGTGTGTGTGTGTGTGTGTGTGTGTGTGTGTGTGTGTGTGCTGAGCATTCACGTTTGGGCGTGTGTGTCTATGTGTGTGTGTGTGTGTGTGTGTGTGTGTGTGTGTGTGTGTGTGTGTGTGTGTGTGTGTGTGTGTGTGTTCATGCACAAGCAAGAAAGACTGGCAGCCTTGAGCCCCCTATGGAGAAAGGAGATGGAAGAAAGAGCCAGAGAGAAAAGTAACAGTGGGTGAGGGGCTGATGCAGTACAGTAAAGAGAGAGAGAGAGAGAGAGAGAGAGAGAGAGAGCGAGAGAGAGACCAGAGAGGAGGAGAGAGATGGATGATCCTGAAGGATGACAGAGGGGGGGTAAACTTAGCAATGAAGCAGGCTCTGAGGTGGAAAAGAAGCAGATGATGACAGAATAAAGGCAGGGGCCGAGAGAAACATGAAAGAAAGATGAAAGAGACGCTGTACTGATGGGAAAAGGGAATAAAGAGAAGAGAAAAAAACTGGGGAGAAGGAGGCGTAATTGTGTGGACGGCTGGATGAGGGGGTTTAGTTATAGGAAAGATGAAGAAGATGACTCCCCCTCATCTGTGCTTTTGTCTGGGTTAGGACATCATCACTAAATAACTTGTTGAATTATGAATCCAGACACCAGCCGGGCGCCGTTAGTGCACGCACAAAGTCAGTTTACCCTCCTTTTTAGGGCTGATGTGAATCATTGATGATTTAAATCACAAGATGCAAGATTGGAGTCTTGAAAGGAAATACAAATATGAATAAGTGCTTTTTTGCAAAAATATTTTTGTTCAAGATTTGTGCCCTGTAATGATAGCAAAGTTAAACATTGATACACACAAACACACACTGGTCCATCTGACCTAAAAAAGCCACTGGGGTACAATGACCTTATGTTCACATCACACACCCTTTAGGTCCACATAGCCTTTATGGCCAAATGTCATTTTTCTTGCTTCCTGTGTGTGTTTTTTGTTCTGCTGCTCTGACCTTCTGTGCTCGTGTTTGCTTTGTCATTGTTGACTCTGAGATGTGTAATCACAGTAATATGATTATCCCGTCGCCACAGCTCCACTCTCAGGGCTTTGCTGTCACCGCCAAGACATGTGTGTTTGATGTCTTCATATCTTACAGTCTTTACATTTCAGCATTGATGAGGTTAATGGAATAGTTGGTGGTCACAACTGAGCCAATCCGACGCGCTAAATTGCATAAAATCACGCATAAAGCCTTTTTATTGGAACGTGATCCAGAACAATGTCATTCTAGATGTAGCTCTAATCACCCCGTTTACATGCGCAACTGTGACCGTGTGTGTGTGTGTGTGTGTGTGTGTGTGTGTGTGTGCTCACGTTTGTGTATGTGTGACTGATATATTTTTGATTGGTAGTGATTAACAAGCAAAGCGAGCACGGCATCTGTGATCAGATTGTTCCGTGAGCCAACCACCTCCCACCACACTGGCAGGAGTCCCTCCACTGTAGCTTGTAATGAGGAAGCATTGCAGCAATTAAAAACACACACACACACACACACACATACACACTAATGGTGTTTTAACATTGTGAGCAGCATGGCTCAAACTCGGCTTTATTTTGACTAATTACAGACAGTGTGAAAGGTTATTATTGCATTTATGTTGTGATTTGCCGCCACAAAATGTGGACTCAGCGTAGCGTATATTTGACGGTGCTCTGGCAAAATATCCTCTCTCATTATGTTCACCTGAATACCAAGTGTTAAAGGGTGAGTTCGCTCAAATTCCCAAAGACGTTTAGCTTGATTGCTCAATATAGAGTGCTGCAGGAATGAGTACAAAAACCCCAAAATGAGTCAGCATATGTTTTGGTTAGATGCCTGAAATAAGGTCTGTGGTTAACACAAGCTAAAGATAAAGTTTTGTTCTGTGCTCAGAGCATTTTAAAACATGCCACACAGAAAACAATGTGGACAAATTTAATTTGAACTTTTTGCCACAAAACTCCTAACAAGGTGTAAACATATGGTGGGATTTGTTTTTGTAACTTTAGTGAACCAGTCCTCAAAAGGAAGCACTAAAGAAACTTTTGGTTAACGTCCCCCTTAATGACGGACACTAAAATGATCCGTGCATTGTGTTTGAGAGACATTTGAGTTGTATTCTTGTGAGTTACACCCCAGCACAGAGGCTTTGACCGCCAGTTATCAACTTCTCATCTTTGGCAGGCCAAACCATTGCTGACACAATGAGAAGTCGTTGATGGCTGGCGACCAGGAAGAGTTAAGAAACAACAGCTGACTGGTTTGGTGAATGTCCAGATATCAGTGAACTGCCAACTGTTGTTCTTGTAAAGTAGCTATTGGCTGCTTACGAAGCTGGAAAAAGTGTTCAAATCCTTTACTTGACTAAAAGTGGCAACACCACCATGAAGTAATACACTAATCCAGCAAGAGCAAAATGTTCTTAAAGTATCAAAATACAATAAAAGTATTCATTATGATGAATGTATTACATTACTGGTTGTGCACACATGCAGGGGGTTACATAAAGTGTTTCTTTGTGCAAACTTCACAAATCACAAAGTAACAGGTGGAAAACACAGGTGGACAAAGCCACTTAGCTTGTTTTGGGCAAAAACATCATGGTTTGCCCTAAAATATGTAAGTAACCTAAGGAAAACACGTCACAAATGTAACTTAACTCAACAACACTTTGGTGATCAGGCTGGACTGGCGAGTGGGAAAACGTTTTGGAAATGCAGGGACAAGTGCCACTCCTAGTAACTATAGCTGTCACATGAATGTAATAAAGAAATAGGAATGTAGCGACGTATCAGTATAAAGTAGCATTAAGCAGTAACATTGATATACAAATATCTCACATACTACTCGAGTACAGTACTTGATTAAATGTATTTGTTGTAAATGTTACTTTTCATCATAAAAAACAGCAACAAAGTCATCAAAGTATTGCTCACCATCGTCATACAAAAGCATCCAAAAGCATCCGACTTTTTCACTACAGCCAAGCACAATGAAATGGATTCTCTCGCCTTTAGAAAATGTTTGAAGCAGACCTAGATGTAATATGGTGTTGAACTATAGACATCACATCACTCAGGTGTAGTTTCCTGCTGCTGCACAAACACACACACACACACACACACACCTACACACGACATAAAGGGACCTTTCACACCTTTTTTCACTCCCTCGGCTCAGTTAATGGTCTTATCTAACAGAAATCAAGACCCGGGAGGAGGGGTGGTGATTCAAACCACTCTGTGCGTATACGCTAGCGTCACAAGCTTGAGTCTGCTCGGACTGCTCTGATCAATAATGCATTGAGGAGAGAGAGAGAGAGAGAGAGAGCATCATGTGTGATTCAGATGACTCACAAGGATACACTGGAACAAAAGACAGAAGAGGATAAAGAGAAGGAGCACAGCGAAAGAGGAGCGATCAAAGGTGAGAGGACTGAGTGCACAGGAAGCAGACAAACTAATGTGACACTGAGACGGGACATAATTTAATTAGACCACAATAAGCTGAATATGAATGACTCTATTATCACTGTGCGAACTCTTGACTCTCAGGCAAACTCACGTGCTGCTAAATATTCACTTTTTCAAAGCCGTGTTTCTCTGTAAGGTCTTTATCTCGATACACACTCACACAACTCATTTTGATAGTGTGCGGAATCACCACATTGGGACACATAAAATATATAGACACAAAAGGAGACAGACACAACCTTGAATTGCTGCCAGAATGTTGCTCCACGGCCACAAGGACTCATTTGGAAAATTTAAAGTCGCTCAGCTGTTTTCGATGATCTGTGACCAGCATGCAACTCAACGTTACAACGAGGAACTTACATTAAGTGACGAAAAGCGGTGGTGCTTTTGAGCAACAAAGTCACTTTAAAAAAACTCTCATTTTACTGCAGCAGGGTCTCACAGTGCTTCTGATTCTCCCGTGCCTCCCTTCCCTCCAGTACGGCCTGGGCCTCAACGAGCGAGGCGACACTCTGCTCCCGGCCGGAGAAGGAGACGCCGATGCCAGGCGTGGAGCTTTCCTCCTCCCGCCGGAGCTCCAACTGCAGGTCGAAGGCCACAGAAAAAGACAGATTTGGATCTGTCCGTGGTGGGCTGGTCGCTGCTGGAGGCCCCGCTGGATTCTGAGCTGAAGGAGTTTCTGGTGAACCTGCATGATTCTGTCTGACTTTACAGGAATCCGACCGGGTGGAACGGATGAAAAGCATTAAGAATGACTATAGAGATAGTCAACCTTCTCAGTTTGCTTTACTTATGTAGGTCATTCAGAGGCATCAGTATTAACTTGAGACTGTTTCATGACCAGCAAAAAAGTTCCTCACAGTAATTCTAAAGAGTCCCAAATTCGTACTTTCCTTTTGGTGGTACTACACCCAAAATATGTCATTTCAGCATGAAATACTATTTCGAAAAGCAGGTTAAATATCACAGTGTTAATATTTGTTGCTGTGGTGCATGTGTTCACAGTGTTTCAAGTAAAGTAATACATCACCCAAAATCCCAACAAAACACTCATCCCCACGGACTTGACAGGTGGCTGTAAAATGTCTTCTCATTGATGGAGAACAGCAGCTGCAGTCAGCTTGGATTCGTGACAATCTCCGTGCGTTGGCCCATGATGATTGCAAACTGTGAATTGGCTTGTACACATTATAGCACCAGTGCTTTCTCATCAACATGTCATCATTCATTTGTTTGAATTGTTATTGTAGTTTAAGCTCCCAGGTCTGTCACACAACACAAGTCAAACAATTACATCATGTGTAAATGGTACACTAGACTCAAGGCAGCTAGTTACAGGTTTAAAAAACAAGTTTCCTTCTCTCCTCTTCATTTGACTTACTGTCACTAAGTGCATGTGTAGGAGTGGTATGAAAAGTTTCTATGGTCTTAAGAAAACCTTGAAAAGTAGTCGAACTACACAGCTATGAATCTAAGCTGTCTGTGTTGTCTGTGTTGTCCAACAAGAATGAAACAAATCTTTCAAGCCTTAAGCGTTGACTGTTCTGTACTCAAATAATAGATTAGGAGTGTTCACCTTCAACACACCACAGAAAAACACATTCATAACGTGAATTTATGACGAGGCAAAAGTTGATGTTTAAAAAGCTTTAGGATCTGTTTTCATGCGCTTTTAACGTGATTTGTAGGTCCTAATGTGATCAGTGAAGCAGCTGTGGTTTCCGCTTTCATTTTGGTGTGCAGCTATCACCGTTGCCACAGGCAATCACACCAACTACTCAAGAGGTTAAGCTGATACCTGCCACAACAACACATCATTGTGTTATTCATGAACACCGGCTGCTGGACATCTTAGCCAAGCATTTTCATTTTATCCAAAGGGTTCCTGAAATATGTTGTGAATCGATACACACACACAAAAGACAACAACAATGGATTCGGACGCAGTTTGCATTATAAAATCCTGATGGATTTCTGTGCCACACATCCTGAGAGGACAAGGACTGTGAGGAAAAACCTAGTTTTCTACAAGAAATGTGTGACAGGAGCGCTGAGCTCTGTCCAGGAGCAGAGATATACCCACAGACACATACATTTACACAAAAAACACTTGTGAGTCACCCTGCTCCTTTCTCTGTCTGTCTCTCACCCTGACCCAGATACAGAAGCTGAAGAAGCGAGAGGGGGCGGGGGAGCCGGCATCCACACAAGAGGAACAAGAATCGCTCTGGGTCGAGTACGTTATCATGGTGACTGAATTTCATTTCACGAACGGCTGCATCGACGCTCGTCCCCTTTTTCACCGAAGCCGCTTCTGTCTGGTAGACTCCTCATACTGAACGTATGTCTAAGTGTGTCTCCTTTTTAATACCCAATCTGCTTTGAAGTTCTACTGAGATGCTGATTGCTTCTTTGCAGTTGGGGAACATTCAGATTTCAGCAGTGGGGATGAATACAAAGGAACATAACAAGCTCGTGTATAGAGACTACTCTGTAGCTGGCTGACCACAAACAGCCGGTACTGCTGCCACAAGGCCAGACGAGCAAACGCAGTCACGATACCTCTCCAAGCTTCTCTCTCGTTTCTTGTGAAGTGTACTCCCATTTTATTAGGACTGTAGATCACTTAATTCGAAAATGAATAACTGAGGAAGAAAGAATCCTCTCAGAGCTAGTTAGATTGTTAACTGCCAATCTGTGGGTCCAGTTACTTCCTGAAGTGTCCGCTGGTTATCTAGCAAAGCCAAGCTCATTTAATCGCACAACAAAAACGCCCCGGGTGTAAAAAGGCCGTCAAGCTGACCTCGTTGCTGGCTATTCACAAGACGGACAGATTTGAGAGTTGTATCAAAATATCAAGTGAGTCAAACTTTTTCTTGAAGACTCTCAAACACATTTCCCAGTTGCTGCACTTGTCAGCACTGCAGAGCCAGTGGAGAATCCATCTCTTCAAAGTGAGTGGCAACCTTTACCTCGCTAAATCCTCTCCCGTCCACTTCCTGCCTCTCTGTCTGGCCTGCCCTCCACCCTGCTGGCTGCTGTGTTGCTCCAAATGCAGTTAGAGGGGTTTAAACAGCCAGGCGTGAGATTAGGTTCAGACGGATGATTACTGCGCACCCTGGTTTCCCTAGTCACCATGTTCTCACTGACCCTGGGGGTCAGGGGTCACCGGTAACCCACGGCGGTATTGTGACACCTCATTACTCTCCCAACCCCCCCACTGCCTGGTCACCAGGTTGCGTTGTTATGGCAACGGCAACACAGAAAGCTTATCTAGATGCTGAGAAAATTGCACCTAAGCACCGAACCGCAGGGTGTAGCCTGTGCAGATTTGTGTGTGTGTGTGTGTGTGTGTGTGTGTGTGTGTGTACGTGTGTACGTGGCATATGGTGTCCGCTGCATGGGGAGGTTGTGGGCAGAGATGAGAGGAGAGTTCCTCTCATGCTGTGTAATGTTCATACACCCCCACAGTGATGGAGGTTTCCAAAATAATAGGGATGGGGCGGAGGGGGAAGAAGGCAATGCCCGGACATAAAAAAGAGAATGTATATTCATAGACCAGAGGGCAAAGAGATTTGGAAAGGTGAAAGGTCATCTCATCACAATCAATTTCCATGACCGTGTGCCGTCAAATATCTCCAACTGGTGCACTTTGTTTTAATTTAAAGGTATTTAACAAACTATCAATGAAATGTGAAGAGGTACCTTCCTAATCCAAAGAGGCAGAAAGGAGAAAACGACTCAACCCTCGTCTAAACCTCCCCTCTGTCGGGAGGCTGTTTTGTTTTAGGATTAGAGCGTGTGATATGTAGTTAACAGTAAGCTCGACTTCAACCACTGCAAACCCCAGAGCCGGGGGTCTGATCCAAGGGGACTGCCCCGACTCCCCACCTGAGCAGCAAACTTTCTTCTGCTGACGTTTCACAGGTCAGACCCACAGCGATCCACCCACCCGCAGTGAGTTCCAGTGCTGTGTCGGCTGAAATCGAGTAGAAGCCCCGAGAATGCATTGCAGAAGCATAGACCCAGGGTAATACTATTTTAATACTACTTTTGAAATACTACCAAAAAGCCCACTACAACATAACTATACAGGCTATTTAATAAGACCTATTTTGTGAGTCGCCCGCAGCATCAACTGGAGCAGAACCCCAATGATTGGTGGTGGAATTGGCTGCGATGCGAGGCTAAAATGTTGCCTCGCACACCAGGGCGAGCTATGCCTAATGTATACTGTATATATATATATATATATATATATAGTGTTTCTAAATTGCTTTTTCTTTTTCATATACGATCGTAAACTCAGTATCTTTGGGTTTTGGACTGTTGACCTGACAAAACAAGCAACGTGAATACTAATGACCCCATTATACGAGAAAGAAAGAAAAATGGTCAAAATAATCTATAATGACAACTAGAGACCATCTTGCGATGGTATCACACACCAGCCACAACACCAAACTGGGCCAGGGGCGTAAAGTGAGGGGATCCACTGGCCCCTTCCCCTCTTGCTATCTCCTGACTTCCAGCGCCCTTTCTAAGACCTCACACATCTTCTCACTTGGCCTTTTATTATGACCGCTACTACACACCTGCAGACTTTTCTGACTGCATCTTGCACGGTTGTGACGCCAACGTGGTGACAAAATCTGTCCAGAGACGGAGAGAAATAAAAAAGACTGGCAAAGTACTCAAAACAGCCTCTGTGGTGGTTCCCTCTACAGTTGATTTGACCGTGGCGACACACACACTGACTCAGAAGGTCAAAAATATACCAGATGATATCCCGATCATCATGACACTCCTTTTATAGCAAGTCCTTGTGCAGCTGGCTCTGTAACATGTCCTCTCCCTTCAGCTGTGTGATTTCTAACAGAAACACACACACACGTTTGGGTGGTCAATCACAGATAAGGTGAACAGAAGCAGAGACGGTCACACTGCATTTATCTCTCCGTCTCTCCGTCTCTCCCTCTCTCTCGCTGTGTGACAGTCCTCTTATTGTGCGAGCGGATAACTGATTGTTGAGGTGGACAGTTTAAGAAATCAATGTTCATTTAGAAGTCTGTAAACACCCATCACACGCGCACACAAAGCACACACTCTAGTCTGACGTAGATCTAGATGTGAGTCAGACGGGATGGATAGTTATTCCTGTAAGGGCGACTGACTGTCCTCTGTTTCTCCCGTTGCAGAGATAAGACACACCCCCCCTTCCAGAATAGCTCGGCCTTTGGACGAAATCAGCTGATAGCGCCAACGACCTGTCGGTCAAACTCTAACGCACCAGTCAAGCTTCGATTGAACCAAAAACCAATCAGTCAGACAGATTGAAACACAGCTGGTGTGAGGAGAGAGGGACCGAGTCACTCCTCTGTAATATCGTTCCTTCCTCCATCCCTCTCTCCTCCTGCTCCTCTTGTCTGCTTTCTTTCGTTTTTCATTATTTCATCAGGTGCTTTCGTTCAGATTGAGATCCATGTCTCACGAGGAACATGGGAACAAAAGAATTCATAAAAACGATAATCCAAACAAACAAAGCGAAGAAGCAATCAAACAGCCAGACCGGGATGCGTTTTATGAAAAACAAATTCAAATCTCTGAGAAAATGTGAGATGTGAGTTGATTTAAAGTGATTTTGCTCCATTCAGAAGATGCATAGCACAAGAGACCTGCCTTGCCATGTTAAGAATTTAGGTGTATAGCGTTTGAATCTGACTCAGTGTGATCGGACAAACTATAAATAATGGATTCGGGAGCAACATAGCAGTTTGAAAAGTGGAGCCTGGTGAATACTTTGAATCTGATGCAGTTCATTTCCCTTCTGGAACACCAACTTTTTGATATAAATCTCCATGTTGACTGTGAAATGCATTGCCTGTAATGAAAAACAAGGCACTTAAGGAAATGTTGCCCAGTACCTCCAGACTGGAAGTCAGCATGTGAATAGAAGACGGCTCCATAATTAAAATCAGGGATGATGCATTGTTTTTAAACATTAAAGGAATAGTTCAACATTTTTGAACATGTGTTTATTCGCTTTTTTGCAGAGAGTTAGATGAGAAGATCAATACCACTCTCATTTTTGTACACTAAATATTGACAAGTCCGCATTTTGGTCTTTCAACTTTAATCCTTTCAGTGTGTTTTCAAGTCATAAGTTATTTGTAACCGCTTCGGTCGCCTAAAAATGTCTTATTTTCTTATTAGTGTTCGGTTTTTACTTAGCTCCACCCTCTCGTGACACTTCTGGTTGCAAAAAGCCAAAATGGCGGTGGCCGAAAACCAAGATGGCGATGACCAAAATGTCTAACTTAAAAACAGTTGATGTCACGGTGACTCCAACTGCTTCTTATATACATTCTATGGTTTCCCCATCTTTCCTGTCTTTGTGCTAAGCTAACCGGCTGCTGGCTGTAGCATCATATTTAGTCCACAGAAACAAGATTGGTATCGATCTTCTCAACTCTAACTCATCTAATGGCCAAAACAAAACATGTTTAATCATTTCTTAAAGAAGAAGAAGGAATAATTCAGTTTTTACGCTCGGTTAAAGTTTTGGTCTCTGGTCCCCTTTGCTGTTTCTTTCACTCCTTTTCACCCTCCACACCTTATCCTCCTCTCCCTGCAAAGTCTTGACTGTGTTTCTCCTTCACCAGGAAACACCTGCCTATTGTCCTGCTCTGCTGTGCGTAATGCTCATTAGCTTCTCCTAAAGCGGACTGACCATAGTTGCCATGGAAGCCAGTGCAGATGGAGAGAGAGCCATACATACAGAAGCCACAGGTGCAACATGCTGAGATTTAATTGCATTATGTCGGTGTCAGCGGGTACTTTCAGCAGTGTACTTTACTGCAGTCCTGACTTTACTGTAAGGAAGGCTTCACGTTGAATCTTTTTGCTTTCAATCGGGGAGAGAGGCGGAGTGAGAAGTCAGGCCCTGAGAGGTAAATAAATATGTCTTCATCTCCGATCTTGTCACATTATTTTGACTCAGCCAAAAAAACACAACAGCACTGGACCGGCATCCACAGCCAGTGCACTTCAGTGCTAAATTGAACATTTTCATTTTCATTCCAAAAACACTACGGCCTTATCCCCGAGGTCATCGGGGATGTCAACAGCCTGAGTAGATAGAAATCTTTCATTAACCTTTCATTTCATCGCAACCGCCACGAATATTCAACAGAATGCAAAACTGTAGCGTTCAATTTGTCCTTCAGCAGGGAGGAAATGGGATAAAAAAGAATGGTTTGTAACCGTGTTGTTTTAGGTGTCTTGGTGTTTGAGTGATTTTGAAAAAAAAGTATTGCGACAGCATTATTGCTTTATTTAAAATCAGTGCAGCCTGTTCCTTGGGGGCCCTTGGAGTGTGCAAACAGACACTATGAATCATGCTGTTACAGTGCGTACAACAAATTGGTGCATTGCATCTTTCTCCAGTGTTGCCTGTAGTGCTGTAGAGTCACTGTTTATTACCAAGACCAGAGCGAGAAAAGCAACTGAAGGGCTTTGGATGCTCCAACAACAAAATAACCACAACATCATAAATAGCCAATATGTTGTATGTTTTATTCACTAGCTCAGTGAATCCAACACTTTAAAGGGGGGGTGGGAGCTTCTCTTCTGTTGCAGAGATGAAGGGGGGGGTGCATTGCTGTTCCCCAGAACGACTGTCCTGAAAAGATTTACAGTAACTCAGAAAACACTTGATTTTTCTGGTTCAGACTCGGATGATTTCCACTGAGTTTTGACCCAGACTCTCAAATAATCTCGGGGCAATTTCTACTCGCAGGTCATGAAATATTCACCTCGTATCAAATGAATAATATATCCAGTATTATTCACTTTTTACTCAAATGCTGTTCCACTGCTTAGTCTCATTCTCGCTCCATTGTCACAACAGGACGAGAAATGAAATGCATATAATGATATATGCTTCCGACGTACGAGTTGTATTGCCAATAATGCTGTTATGGGACAGATTGGATAGATTTTTTTATGAACAGTGTATGAATGACGGCGATATATTCTGACGTGGCTGCATGTATTCTTGACAGAAATCCAGTCGCTGGATGGCTTTTCATCAAATTCTCCTGCAAATCAATGAAAATAATAATAATAATTTGTCTCTACTTTACTCCATGTGATTTTTAAAGCATTTCCATTTACAGTGCTATAAATGGATACCCTTGATGGAGAACATATGAAACTCTGTTCTCATCCCCCCCACGCCTCCTCATTGACTCCCCTCTCTTGCTCCTTCCACCCTCATTCCCTCTTACACAACCTCCATCTCATCTGTCAGTCACCGCAACAAGCTGCAATGTCTTTATCCCTTCATTCCTTCACTCATCTCATTCTCACAGTGGGAATCATACAGGTGCCATTGATTTAGAGAGAGCAGTAGTGGGAGACTGACGCAAGGGAATCCAACCTTGGCTTCATCTGACACAAAGCATTACAACAGACATTGTAATGCGCGGTATTGCTATTGTAGATCTGTTACATAAGTGTTACAGTAGGTATGTCAGAAAGCTGGTGTGTTGGTTTTAGAAAACGTAAGAACACACTTTCATGATGGAAATAAAACACAAAAGTATTTTTTAATCTACTATTCTTCTATTTCTAGAGATAAAGATTAACTAATTCTTAACCCTCTTATTTGCTCGGCGTAGTAAATCATAGCTTTTCACAAATTGGGGAGATTTGTCGACGTGATCGACGTCTTTAATCACAAAAATACGTTGATTTGCATAACGTGCCTCGGCCATAGACTGTATATAGGAAGTGGATGTAGTCACCGTGACGTCTCCCATTGGTTTGAGAACTGCCTCTTTGAAGCCACGACTTCGGCATTTTGGCCGACGCCATCTTGGTTCTTGCGCGTCGCCATCTTGGCTTTTTGCAACCAGAAGTGACACGAGAGGGTGGAGCTAAATATAACTGAAAGCTGAACAAGACATTTTTAGGTGACCAAAATGTTACAATTGACTTTCAATGAACTGAAAACACACTGTGAAAGGGTTAACGGTGTAAGTCGTATGTAAACATGGACAACTCCCAGACCGGACAATGCTGTGGTAGCAACCTGTCAATCACAAGGTAGCCCCGCCTTAAAGCATTTACTGCTTTATGGTCTATTTTACTGTAAATGGGACCATAATTTACTAAATGAACATTATGCTGTACTGAAGAAGACTTGAAACTAGCGATTGAAACCTTAAACTTGCATTCTTTCTAATGGCCATCAGAGAGGTCGCCCCCTGATGGCCATTAGAAAGAATGCAAGTTCTTCTGCATTGGCTTCACTCTACCTGGATGTTGCCACTGGACTTCAGCGCTTTGCAAGAAGTGTCTGTGCCCCTTCAAAGCATGCAGGATGCATTCCCTGCAGAGAACAAGCTGCAGCTAAAAAAAAAAATTGCCTGTGATCTTCTCAACTGTGGGAGTATTTCAGTCAGAGATCCAACAATGTGGTTCTCTGTAAGCTCTGCAAATTGGAAATGGCTTATCCCAGTAGTACAACTACTATCCACTAAAGGAGAGCGAAAGCATCCCAGAGCACTTTGTCAAGACGGCAGCAACACCACTTTGTCCTGTTCCCTCTTTGTCCCCACCAAAGCAGGATATAGTAACAGGATTATCAACACGGAAGGTGTATCTGTTAGTACTAGGCAAATAAAATTGATTTTCTAATCTTCATCTCCCTCATGTTAAATGTAATTTCTGCACCGATGTTTTCATGGTAACGTAACATGCATCATCTAGCGTTGTTATTCGGACGTTAAATATTTTCTGTTTACTTAAACAGCCATGTATGAGTGAGACAATGGCTTAAACTTTTGTTAGTCAGGTAAAATGGCAACTGATGAATTCACCATATCAACGTTGTTCTCTTATAATATTTCATTGTGTGCTTGCAGTGGTCTCTGCTGCCAAATGACCAGACTCAGTCAAATGAAAATGCATAATTTCACCTCGAAAATGGGTATTTACAGTCCGGAAAAGTACCTTTAGAAACCAGCAGAACCAACTCTATTGGAAGTATGGAAACTAAATATGATTACCTGCACCTACAACAGGACAAGATCAAATCCTGACTCAGCAAAGACATGCTATGGGACATTCCCACACCCTGTCTCTCTGAATCCCCTTGGGTCCCAAGCAGGTTATGTAACTGATCCTGTCTTCTGCTGTTCTCACCCTGTTCTACGTCCTGTCCTTTCCTTTCCTGTCTATTTCCATTTCCTCTTTGCTGGCACCTTCTCTCGTTCTCTCTTTCTTCCAACAACCCAACCGATATCTTGCATCATTTAGTGTAATCACGGATGGGGACTCGTAGGGGGATGGTGGCGCTCCATATGGCCTAGTAAGAGGTAAAAGACCTGACAGGTAGTGTTCTCTCCTCTGATTAACGCACTCCTGCCTCCCATCTCTATCATCCCTCCCCCCGTTTCTCCCTCTTCTTTGTTACCCCGCCCTTCTTTTCTTCTCTTTTTATTTTTTATATTTTTCCTTGTTCAACCCTAAACAATCGAACACATTAATTCCTCCAAGGACCCTGACAGCATTGCAGCAGTTCACTGTATGACAGCCAATCAAATGTTAATCGCTGTCTCTAAGGAGCGCTGCTCTCACCAGTATTTCCTCCCTCTCTCACTCCTTTTATGAAACCATCCTTTTTCTTCTCCTCCAAGGGTGCACTTTCAGACTGTCTTTGTTCGCTTATATTAACGCTGTGCATCACAGTGGGTAACGTGCGCCGCGGCCCACTGACAGGTTGAGTGGTTTTTGACAGTCAAGGATGGTGCAAGTGTGTCGTTAAATTCTCATAAAATTCACAACTTCCTAACAGCAAAACCAAAACAATATCCGTGCCTTTAATTCACCCTAACAAGGTAGCCTCTAATTCACAGATGCGGTTTTGTGGCCATTCAATCACAACCCTCACAGTTTATAAATGTTTTCATCTGCAAGATGCTCATTCAGATTTTGTTTATATCCGTGTTAGGCTTTCACTGCTGTGGTGTTTTTGTACAGAGCTTCCCAGAGATCATCTGCACATCAAATACTCTGTTTGAATGCATCAGTACACTGTGCACCAAAATATTTCAAGACTAACCAAACACTGAGGGTCTAAACAGAAAAGCACTTTCATGTATGCCTACAAATGAGGAACATTTTGTCTCCCAGAGTTGCGTCAAAGAAGCAGTGTGAGTCCCCGCAGGTCAAACTGGAGCGAGGGACAAGATGATTCAGAGTTTAAAGCGTCATGACAGCTAAGTCAAAAACTACAGACGTGAGTATTTGGGTTGTGTTCATTCTCTGTATCACTTTGTCTTTCTCTTTCTTTGTCTTCCTCGATGCAGCACTGAACTGAAACCAAAGTCTAAATAGATGGATGGATGGATGGATGGATGTGCAGACAGTCTGTCTGGTAACACCATGTCTACCGCCCCCCTGAGTGCAGTGTGGACTAAATTGACTACACAGCAGCCACAGAGCAATGCTATGATAATGATATGATAATTGGGAGTAAAATAGGTTTGAAACTGAACATCCGCCTGATGCACAATCACTGAGGAGTCTCGGGCTGTTTGATCTGATGTATGCTAATGTGAGACATGTGAAGCATGGTAATTTGATAGCATTTCATATTCGGCGAGCTGGGCACCCTCCCACCCCCCCAAACCCAACCCCACCCCCAACATCTTAACCTTTCCTTTCTGCATACCTCAGCACTGTCAAGATGTCAGGACTATTGTACGCGCAGGATTGTACATTAGAACAAAGGCAGTTACTTATCATCTTCTGGAAAGAATGGGACATTAAAATGTGAATGAAAATGAAAAGAATACAGGATTGAATCATTTTTCATGCGGGCCAGGTTCTCACTCAGAGCTACTTTTTTGATTTTTGTTCTCTTTATTCTGAGCAACTGAAGGTAGCATTAGAGACTTTGATTGCATCCATATGTAGCGATCCACAGCCACAAAGAACAGGAGAATCAGGAAAATGGTGTATTTCTTTGCTGCCTTGATATTGGTTTTACTGACAATGAGCAGCAAGCAAGGATTGAGTTTGACTAGTCAAAAATAACTTTTACAAGATTGCTGTCAACTCCAAATATGAATGCAGTTCTTCTCCGGGCATCCCAAGGCATCCCAGGCATGTTCGTTTGTTTCCCTGAGACCTGGAAAAAGCTGGTAATGATTTCTTGCCCATTTTGCACCTGCTTTACAGAAATATTGTTGAAACAAATGCAGTTGTTTTATAAGTTGTTTTCTGTTAAAGAACTACTCGGGGTTAATGCCTAACCCTAACCAATCGTTTCTGCCTCGACCAGCTACGCAGGGCGGTCTTGCCATAAAGAGCAGTGAGATTCGTAATTACGCGTCTGGACCGTAAATCGTAAATTGTGTTCGTACCTAAGAGAAAATTCTAAATACGAGAAAATTGAGGAATGTTCTCGTAAATCACCCATACAAGCCACTAAAGAACAAACTTGTTTGTACGAGTGATCCTTGCATGAAGCACAATATCACCCCTGATCATTCTAGCAGATGGAGGGGTCAGGGGTAATGATGTTGATCAACCATCAAGCCAGTATGTTTTCCAAGAAACATCCCTTTAAAGCCATGAAAAGCAATGGCCGACAAAAGAAAAACCTCATGGCTCCAACAACTTTGTATTACTGCCTGGACCTGTCCTTTCACAGTACAGCACGATCGATTGCCTCTGTTGACATCTCCGGTGCTAGCTCACGTGCACTGCACAATCCACTTGCACTGCATTTTCATACTCGTATGCAGACATTTATAAAACTCTGGTTCAACTTTAAACCTGTTACTCACCCTGGCTTGCACAGAGAAACAGATCGACAAGCTTTAAACACTTGAGAAGGCAGACAGGCACTCGCACCATGAAAAACACACAGACACCTCATATGGAGCCAAGTGAGCATGTTATCTTAAAATAGCCTCGCAACGACATGGCATGGTGACAGTGCTTTTTCGCTGTGTCACCCTCAGCCGTTTGCCAAATAAGGGGAGAATCACCAGTGACTCATGAGGTTGCATAAAGTATGTTACATGAGCGCAGCCCTGGGCACGACTGCACCAGAGTGGAGACCGGTCACTCTAACATTTCACTGGCAGGCCACAAGCAGTTATTTTATGGAATTATACCTGTGATTGAATTGTGTGTTTTCTATTATGTAAGGCCAAACCCAATTAACCCTGTGAAGGGGGTTTAAGCACCTCCATTCGAAGGAAATGAGTCGCAGAAACAAGATCTTGAGTCCTAAAAAACACTTCATTGATGACTCTTTCGTGGGGGAAAAAAAGCTTAGCCCAATTCAAAGATCTGGAACGGTGTGTTTAAGTCCCTTATTAGGGCTATTCCTGTCTGTGCCGACTGCAGCACACAGGTGCTTACAAAGGCTTAAGGAGCTGAACCGCTCTAAGTGACCAAAACATTGAGTGTGTATAAGTATGAGTGTGTGTGCAGTCGGGCTCACACAGTGACACTCAAACAGAGCAGAAGGCCAGATGACACTCACATTATGAACCCGTCTGCGTCATTTACGCTCCACACAGCCTGACTGACTTCACTGCACTCAATCTGTGCCTCTCTCTCTCTCACACACACACATACTCATGAGCTCATTAGGGAGTATACATGAGGGTGTATGCATGCATATATACAGGCCTACTCTGCAGATGGAGTGTAACTTGCGTACATGGCTTAATCAACACATATAGCAGGCATGCACACACAAGCCCATCAATCAACATGCAAATGATCCCACCAACACCCTGGCAAGGGTGATATGGCACACAGACACACACACACAAGACTAATCATGCAGCAATTATAGTCCATTGAAAGCCTCAATAAGTGTGAGTGCCATTATGATGAACAGAAGAGTGCAAATGTGTTTTGTGTATGTTTGCTGGCTGTTCTCATGCACTGCACGCTATTTCGTATAAAACCAACATGATCCATTTGTATGTGATCCACGTAGTCGTGAGCCAGAACAGGTGACGTGATATAAAGAGCAACAACGTCCATGTACGGAGGAGGTCTGGGTGGACAGACGGGTCTAAAATCTCCAGACTTTCACCCAGGAGACCATTTCATGTTCTGTGTGAAACCAAATGTCAACGTTGACTTATTTGTCACGCAACTTCCATACTTGAGTAACGGCAACTCTGTAGTTATCTTTACTTATTTGTCATGTAACTTCGGTACTTAGGATTTAGGGGTATTTACTGACAGAAATCTATACTAATATAATACTCAGAATTATGTTTTCATTAGCGTATAATGACCTTATACCACAAATTGTTTTGTTTTTGTTCCCTTAAATTGGGCCGTTTATATCTACAATGGAATGGAATGGAAATGGAGCGGTATTCAGTAGGATGCAATCTGCAACCTCACCACTAGATGTCACTGAATCCCACACACTGCTCCTTTAAGTAACGCCACTTCCGTAGTCATTTTTAACCCAAATGTTGACTTATTTGAATTGTAACTTTCGTACTTCAGTAATGCCACTTCCGTAGTTATTTGAAACCAAAAATAAACCTAACCAAGTAGTCACGTTGCCTAAACACCGCAGGGGCTTTAGCAGGCGCAGTAATCACTTGTGTTGCTGGACACTCGTGAGAAAACACATGTAAAATAACACAATAACTTTTCGTAAGATATTATACGAACCGTTGCATGATGATGTTGGTCTATGTGAGAGTGTGTGTGATTGTCATATTTACCTCATCTCTGCCCTAACAGCATCTGTAAGGTCTAACTCTGTTTACCTCAAATAGAAAACAAACTCCCACTGGTGTTCTCTCAAAATATGTGGGTATACACAAAAACAAACACACACACACACACACACACACACACAGTGAAGTGCTCTACGAACTCAATGTGTCCAGTCACTGGCTCCCAAAGTGAGAGACAGCAGGTGGTCCATTATTTTTTAGGTGACTGAGTTCAAAAGCGTCGAGGGGAGTCCGAGGTTCACAGAGGAGGCTGCAGTGGAGCTGTGGACCCTCACATGTCTCGCTTTAATGTTGTCACATCAGATGCAACCAGATGGCTGTATGTGGTCCGTTTGTTCTGTATCTCTGTCTGTTTGTGGCAGTCAAGCCACCTTTTTTTCCCTTACAGTGTCAGCATCTATATCTGAATATCTATCTACTGAGTACAATTTAGCTCACTACTTTTTGGGAAACACTCTTATTCACTTTTCGTGCTGAGAGTTAAATGAGAGGATTAAAAGCAATCTTATATCTCTACACCAAAATATGAAGCTATAGCCAGCAGATGGTTAGCTTAGCATGAAGAGGAAGAGGGCGTCCTTTAGCTTCCTTCAAGAAATGGACCAGCGTTTGTGGTTTTAAGTGAATGTCTTGACGGCTATTGACTAAATTGCCATAACATTTGGAAGAATTGTGTTTATTTTCATGATCACTAACATTTCATCCAGCGCCATCATCAGGACAAAATGTCCCTGTATTCAATTTATGACCAACATTTGCATCAGCATCAACTGAACTTCATATTAAGGCCTAATCATTCAATATTAGCATGCTAACAAGATAAACTAAGACAATGAACATGGCAAACATTGCCTGCTAAACAGAAGCAGGTTAGCATTGTCATTGTCAGCATGTTAGCATGCTGCTAGCATGGCTGTAGTTACTTTATTAAATATGTCATGTATGTCATTGGTTTAAAAGTTGCAGCAGACTTTGTAGAGCTGCACAATCCCAAAAATATTATTGATGATTCCCACAATTAAATGAACATGACCTACTGCAATATTAACGTTTAAAATGCCTGCTCTGCACATACAAAACGCCGCTGCATATCAGATCAAGCACTTCCTAAACTAAAAGACAGCCACCAGGGGGCGATTGAGATGATTTGTTTTCATTTTTGGAGGGCAGTCATACCGCTCCAGAGTAGAAGAGTAATATAGGCTACTGTACATTACTCATTTTAACAGACTGGCAAAAAGAAAGTGTACTGAATTCGGGTGAAGAAGATCCTTATCTGCTAATGTGGTACGACTTGGAAGTGAAAGCAGTGTTCTGTTGATTATAATGCCAAAGTGTGATAAAAAATATTTTCCTAAAAATCGTACAAAACAATCGTGATCTCATCAAAATAAAAATGATTATCGCCATAATGATACAGCCTTACAGAGGACTCTGGCTACCATCAGTTAGTGGTTTGGATTGCTCTTGGGTACAACCTGTACTTATATGTATTCTTTTCACAGTCTGATCATCCTGCAGGCCTGTTGGTGTCAGATGAAAGGTGAGCTACATCAACTATATCCTGGAGTTAAAAGAAGAGGGCTCGTGACCAGAAAGTTCAAGGTAAGGAACAAATTCTCCCCCTCCCTCGACAGCTGTAATCAAGGTGCCCTTGTGTAAAACACTAGCACCATCATTCTGTGGTACAAGTAGAAGACAGTACTAGTATTACAAAGCTGCTAATGCGAGTGAGAGTGGCTGTGAATGGGAAGTAGTTCGTTGGAAAGCAGTGTGCATTACAAATCTACAAAACAGCGACACAGGAGTTCTGCTTGTTGCAATTAGTACAACTCCCCCCACGGATGCCAGTGCTAATAGTGAAACTAATGCTAAAATGCAGTAAAGAGGGTTTGGTTTCATTAATAAAGATCAGCCTTCTATTCTACAGACCAGAATGAAGCCCAGGCAAAGACATCCCCCCCATCCAGTTGGATTCAGCTGGGAACCTCTGTGACATACTTCCAGCACGGGATGACATTTTCCTAGAGCGTGAATTCATGACGTCACCGTCTAATCCATCTTCATCCCGTCCTATTTCCGTCAGGTGAACGGCATGGAGTGAAGGAGTCAGGATGACGCATGCTTCTAAATAAAGACTCCTTTAGCAAGTCTTTACATAGACGTCATGTTGTTTGTTAGGATTTTCTGTGAATACCATCACGCATGTCAAAGATATGTCCAGCTCTTTGCTCCTCAAAGAGACACAATTAATGCGATGACTTTTGTGCTCATTTATTTGGGGATTATGACACTTTGATGAGAAACAGAAGCCAACAGATATTTAAACAAAAAAAAGTAGCAGCAGGTTTATAGAAAGGTTGAATATTAAAAAAAGGCTTTGAACTGAGTGATGAATATGTATAAAAATATGTATTCGTGCAGAGTGCATGCATGCCCTTTAGTGCGTCTGTGTGGGTGTGAATGCACGTGTGATATTTGAGAGGATTGCACTTGTAGTCCTGACTCTAAACAAGGCAGAGAGTCAGATGTGTGTAAGTCCTAGAACAAACAAAAGGAACAACATAGAAAACCACCTGCATGCACTCTATTACAGTCTCTACAACCATGAGAATCAAAACCTGTAAACCCAGACAGATTAATTGTCTTTAATAAGCTTATGGACATGGATAAGAAAAGCCAGACATCCTTACCACGGCACTGCTTGTGATTTTCATTGTGTGGAGGCATGAGGAGGGAGAAAGTGGGTTGAGGGGAAAGAAAGATGAAGGCAGAGGAGCTGAAAAATGAAATGCAAAGCTGCTGGGTCTTTGGCAAGGGATTAGTCTACAGTCCCTGCACCCTGAAATGATCGAAGACGTGGTTTAAGTCCAAGATATCACGCGATAATTATTATAGGGATGAATAGATTGATGTACAAAGGGGAATGATCCCCTGGGTAAGGGGAATGATTGCTGATCTGACACGTACAACCTTGACCTCATCAGCTCACTGATGTCTCAGATGAACCGTTAACGGGATAATGACTATTTTCTGCACTTACGGTACGTCATAGCAAATGACATCAGCAGCCTTTATGTCCGACCGAATTAAAGTGTCGGTCTTTGTGATTTATACGTGTGTTTCAAATGTGGGGACCACATCCTAATTTGCCGCTTTGCTCAACTCTTAAAGTGGCATTCCAGAGATATTTCCCAGGTTTAGTGATGACCCGATGATGGCGCTCGATGAAAAGTTAAGGAATTACCAAAGTCATTAGGGTTCATCCTCATGGCAAAAATTGGTACTCGTTACCTTTTAGGGCATCACCTGAAATAATCCAGTACCAAGTAGTATCCAACTTTTCCAGTTAAATGATACCTGCAATCAATCCTTTTTGCAGTCAATCGCTGCAAGCGCTTTGTTCTGCAGCGGAAGATATCCTGATTATTTGCCATAATGCCAAAACAATAGTATTTTTATTCGACTCGCCTGGCCATGCACATCTTGTTAAAAGCCCACCTCCGTGACCCCAGTTTGTAATGCAGGCTTTCTGTTATGAATTTGTCTCATATAATGATCACGGTTATTTTTTCAGACTTGACAAAACTCCTCCAGAGCCACAGAAGACATTACACCCTAGTACCCCTCATGACCAGTAAACTAGCCTTTGTGTGTAAGATCGATGGAGTGCCCCTTGAATTGTATCCAGTAAAGTGTGATTGGGACAGAGGTTTCGTTCTCCACATGGACTTCCTACAGACACCCTTATTTCTCGGCTCTCTTAATTTCTTCGCACGTGTCTGCCCTGAGCAGACAAATCGCTGACGATGTAGGAAAGTCAGCAGTTTGCTCTCAGTCTAAATTTGGCCAGCTCACGTCTGTGCACTTTAAAATAACCCCATCCGCCTCCCCCTACCCTAACACTCCAGAGACTGAAGCCCGGGCAAAGCAATTATAAATTCCCTCTGTTGTAATTTCCTAACGTCACACAGGTAGAACTGTCAGTCACACAAGCACATTCACAGATGTGTGAACACACGCAGTCCCTGACTTTAATGCATTGGGGTGCATGGTGTGCAGCAGGCATGTGAGGCAGCACCGAGGCCTATTTTCAGCTTGTCTGGAAGGATTGTTTCGGGCATGCATCATTACTGTAAGCGGGTGTTGTTGCTTCTCGCTGCTGCTTTGTTAATTCACAGTCATGGTGTTCTCTGAACCTTGAGGAGACACTTTCACAAACACAGGAAAAATTGTTGTCCTTTTAACTATTTCCAATCCTCAAACCCATGCAAACTTAACTCATTCATGAAGCTGACTGAGTGCATTCTTTCTAAAAAAAAAGTGTTTGGTTTGGGGCTTGGAAGGTGAAAATATTGCAACTTCCATGAGAAATATCTTAAATATTTGATGACCCTGTCTTTGCAGGTTTTTCTCAGGTCTAATGAATTCACCACTGTGCTCACAGAGGTTCCTTGAGGGCAGCACAAATCTTAATTTCAGATGAACTTTTCTGAAGGCGGAACATTAGAATTATGTCTCAAAATGGGTCCAAGAACAGCAGTGTCCCAGCTGTGAGTCAAGAGAGAAAGGCCACGTTCAGTTCCATGACGTGGTGTTATGTAACTCTCGGTCAGCGCTGCCGCTGACGGTGTGCCAGTCAGGACAAGCCATTAAGCCACTCGCCCTGTGAGCACAAGTTAACTGGGTCTAAATTTGACAGTTAAGGCTTAGCCAGGCGGCGATGCACTGACTGACTGAAAGCGCTGTCTGAGGGATGACCGGAGACTCGAGGTTTTACTCTGTGCACAAGCTCGCTCTGGCTCTAGCGTGCAGTGTGAAAGTGCACGGTGTGTGTTCGGTGAACAGCAGGTGTGGAGGGCGAAGAGCAGCAGCCGTGAAGGTAACACGCAGCAGGATTTAGGTGTTCGGATGCTGAGGTCTGTTGGCCACAGCCAGTGAAACTATTATGTGACATGCTGATACCAGCAGCATTTCATCCCTAAACTGCTACATTTCTGGCTGCCTTGTGATTCCAGGCTAAGCTCTCCTTGGTTGTGTCCTACCAAATACACTCCAGTGCCTTCCAAGAGACTATTTTTTACAGCAGGGCTGTTTAGAGTAGTGAATAACGAGTCAGCGGTCAATCAATAGCAGTATCAAAAAGGCAATGAAAAGTGTTTTTGAGAAAGTTTGAGTCACTGCAACCACAAAGGTCCTTGAGCATGCAGCCATAACTGAAAACCCAAAATATGATGTAGTTTGGTTTGGCAGTATGCGAGATTATTGGACGGACACAGAGATGTGCATGCGTACACAACCAATCTGATTATCTCCTGACAGAAACAATATTAAAGTGAAAAGCAGTGTGCAGGATTTCTAACTTCTTCTCCTTTTAAGTTTTGATACAGTCGCCTTCATGACAACAGAAACTATAAAAGACAGGACACGAACCACGGTCGAGGATTCATGTGCGCAGACCCATCCATCCACACTAACTCAATTGCAAAGGCATTGTTGGTTAGTTTAAAAAATGTCATAATGTTTTGGTCTTGGCTACTTAACATATGGACATGTTCAAACAAACCAGCCCTGTCTTTTTGTCAGAGACAAAAAATATTTACACGATCACAATCTTAACATTACACATGATGGATTTTCCAACCAAGTTGACAGTTAAAACAAATCAGAAGAACCTCGGCCTTGAGCGATATGTACCATCCAAAATGAACAACATCATTCAATACAAATCGTGTGTCCTTTCACATGGAATCTGAAGACAGCATTAAACATCCAGAGTGGAAATTAAACTCATTCATTTTGTGCTGTGAAGTTGAGCCACTGAGGCCGTGAGCAAACATCTGGACCTCTTCCAGAATCATTAGGACTTTGATGAATTCTGCTGGAACATCTTGATCAAAAGACATAAAGCAAGCTGTGGGCAAGCATCAGCGTGAGATGAGGACAGAAAGCCCAGCGCTGATGAAGACATGAGAGTGGGAGATGGAGAGAGAAAGAGATGAGGGGTGATTACGCTTCTTTTGTAGGCAGCGGGGAGGTTCGGGCAGAGTGGGTGTGAGTCATCCATGAGGAGGTGTGTGTATTTGTGTGTGTGTGGGCATCACAGCAAAAACTGCCTCTGACCTGATCAGATATCACACATAATTGTTTGGAGGATCCAGAGAAAGAGAACAAAATGAATTGTGTTTATCAGATGACCACAGGTCTGTCTACAGCACCTGTGTAATTTCCTCGGGCTTGTGGGTCGGGTTTGCGGCAATTTCCTGGGGCGGTTTTTTTGGTTCTTTTTTTAAATGCAGAACTTATAGTCTCTCGTATGACAGTTTTTGGGCTGTGCTGAACACTTTGTAAGAGAACGCGCACGTCGGAGAGTGTGTCACAACTAACTTAATCTTACGGGCTTGTACAGAAACTCTGCAGGTTTATGTCGGGTCTAGCCAGATGTTTTGGGCCTCCGTAGCTCTAGTTCAGACTGGAGAGAGAATCATGTTTAGGCAGCCCGTTCTTATTCCCAGGGCGTCAAGTGCCGGCACTTTGTCAAGCCCCTCAGCGTGTGATACAGATGCACAAGGCATCCTTTAGCGTCTTTGTGAGACGCACCGGGCTTTCATGTAACTACAATGCAAACTCATCCACGTCATTACTAGACGTGTGATGACGTAAACCCACACAGAGCAGGAGGCAAGGAAAGGTGGATGGGTCAAACAACACTCAGGACTTTCAACCAGGAGGTCGTTGTGAGAGAGGGTTGTGTGATGTTGTGTGTTCGTGCAGTCAATAGATATATAGCTGCTACTGGTGTTTTATGACATAACAGGCCCCCAGCTAGACTTTGAATTAGACTACTGTGAAGACCCCACCCTGTCCCAACCCACACACACACACACTGCTTTACACTTACATTATTTAGGCCATATGGGATCAAACTCTACACACAAGTAACTGCGCTTGCAAATATGTGCAAACAAGCACACAATAAATACACACACACAAACACGCACACGCACTGAAAGGGCAGACAGAAAAAAAAATGCATACATGCATACAGTCCAGTGGAAAAAGAATCCACACACACACACACACACAAATCCACGCGCTCCAGACAGTGATTAATGAGCTTTTGTTGTTGCTGTGTAACACATCTGCTGCCACGGGGACTCCAGCACGAGCCGGAAACAATATGGCCCACTTGGCCCATTATACAGTTGCCAGTTGTATTGAAACACACACACACGCACACACACATGCACACACACACACACGCTTCTGCCCTCATTATGCTGGTGGCAACCTCATTTTGTTCCAAACCACCCCCTCTCCTACTAACACACACACATGACCCCTGCTAACACACACATATGCCGATTATACGCTTTGTATCCATCATCCCCCCCCCGAAGACCAGGCCAACCAGCATCCCTAAGAACTCCCAGAATGCTTCATTCAGGGTTTCTACAAAGACTCCCCTCTGATTGTGACCTGCTGATGTCCTGCTGGCCATATAGCATGGACCACAACTATAATAATTGTCACTTTTCATGTTGTTTTTCTGCAAAGAAAAACTGATAAAATCAACATAGAAAGCATTAAAAGCAAGCACAGATTTACAAAAGCTGGACAAAAACTTTTTTCTGCATGTTTTTTGTCTGGATCCTCTGGAGACACAATCAGTTTTAGTACCAGAGAGTTTTGCACTTTCCTCTCCAAGTCTTCTCCCTTTCTTGCATCCATGCAGCCCTCTTGATGTATAGGGCTGGCTCGTGGTCTGCTGTGCGTAGGTGGAAGTTTGTGTGACGTGCATGTGGCCAGGTCACCTTGTGTGTGTGGTGGAGTGTGTGCAGCATGTTTGTTGGGGGGGGGGAGCTTGGCATTTATGTGACGGCCTCTGTGGGGGTCACATCAGAAGGCAGAAGTTGAAGCCAAAAGGCGAAACAAAGGCAAGGCGTGGCTGTGAGCTTTATGGAGCCTGGCGTGTGTGTGTGTGTGTGTGTGTGTGTGTGTGTGTGTGTGTGTGTGTGTCCATATGGATAAAAGAGACACCCTGAGGACAATAAAAGGTTGTGTGTAGCAGCTGACTATAGGAGAATTTATTCAAGAAACAAATTAACATTTCACTCGACCACTTGGGACCCCGCCTATTAATCTCACATAGCTATTTTACAACGGTCTGCAGCTTTTTCCTTTAAATGCATTCTGTTTCACTAATACGGACTATAATTCAGCTGTGATTCAACCTGATTATTTTTTATTTTATCAATTTATCAATTAATTATCTGGTCTATAAAATGTCAGAAGATAATGAAACATGCCCGTCATCACATTATCCGTCTGTGCTACAACGGTCGCGATGGCAACGGTACACATAAAAGTGGCCCCCGCTCTGACCATCCTGCCCCTTGGATTTGAGGGGTAATGTCCATTCTACTCCTATTCTATTTCTATGTCGCTGTTTAATAATAACAGACAGATGTAAAATAAATTCAACTACAAGAATTTGAAACAAAGAGACCAACAACAGCACACAGAGAACGAAGCAGAATTTCCCCCAGCACTCGTCTTGATACCCTGAAAACACACGGCCTCAGGCCAAAAACAGCCTCTGGCAAACACCAATATCACAATAGCGGTTGTAAAGATGTGAGAATCTCCACCGATTGTCTTCCCATGCATTAAGAGGAAGAATAATTTTGGTGCTCTGCGGTGCGTCGGAGGGAGTACTGCACAAGTGTACAGTAAATCATAACTATGAGTATGATGGCTCATTGACTTGTAATCACACGGTGAAAGCGGGTGATGAAAATGATCGATTTCCTCTTTTCACTTCGTAATGAGCAAGGTGTAAACATTATAGTGGGATAAGGCCGGCCCGGCACTGCAGCCGCGCCTTGTGCTTTGTTGTGCATGCCGTTAACACACATGTTGAAAACGGATACTCGGATGTACACACAGACGCCTCACATTCTCACCTCTAACATTTAACGACAAGAGAGAAAGAGTAGGGCTGTCTGCAGACTCAGATAATTAAACCAGAGGGAAATTACAACAACTCTCCCCCTCCTCCCCCTTTCCTTCTCTATTTCTTTTCTCTCACTTTCTGTCTTGTTCACACACGCTATTACTGCTTGTCAGCAAATCAGCCCAGCTGCAGATAAAAAATGGCAATCCAAAAAAAGGAGAGAAGAGGAGGAAAGTACGCACGGCAGCATTTAGGGCCACAAAGCAAATCATATTTCTCTTTCTATTAACTTCCATCTGTGGTGTTTCTTTTAGCTCAGTAATGCAAATGCTGCTGTTGATGGGCGCTCTGCTGTGGCCGGTGCGAGGAGCATCGTGCAGCAGATATCATTGGGCTAATTTAGAGTTTTCATTTTGCATCTTTATCACCTCATTACTGGTCATTACGCACACACACACACACACAGACACACACAAACAGACACCCCTGAGAGGGTCCACAAGGTGTATCAGTCGTGCTTTTGTGTTGTGTCTCATTACTGTTTGCAACACAATCAGGCCCTGCTCACCTCCGCAGCAGGGCTCTTTGGCTTGACTCACGCTGTGTGCCTATCCCTGCATTTATACGTGGGTGTGTGTGTGTGTGGGGGGAGTTAATAGATGTGCAGAGAGCGGTGCGTAGGAGTGTAACTCCCGATGTGATTCATATCTGAGCCCCGCACTTCTGTAGAATCACCAACACAAATCAGCTGTGATGAGACAGGGCCTATTACCCAAACACACACACACACACACACACACATATAGAAAAGGCCATTGTCCAGAGAGAGGATAGAGAAAGGGTGGGTTACGGCTAATGGGAGGGGTGTTTCCATGGTGACCAGGGCGACAGAAGGGAGAGGGGGTCCGCCTCCTGACCTTCATTGAGGTGAATGGCTATCACAAAGCTGAGGCAACGGCAGCCAGTGGTCACAATGCTAGAGACAAGAGCGAGGGAGAGTCCGATCAGCAGCCGTGGAAGACCATCATGGCTGTGGGCCGTGTGAGCTCCAGCGGTTAGTCTGAGGCACTTAGCATTAGCATCAGAAAGACATTATGCTAATAGCATCAAAGGCAGCAGTCCCCGCCTTTGTGTTTCCTGGGCCGACCCAAGGGCAAGGGAGGATTGTACATTTCAACTGCCGTTCCAGCCCTTTAGTCCCAAAGCATTTGCATGAAGATAAAATAAGATAAAATAGGAAAAATGTGACGCATTTTGAAGGTCCGCAGACACTGAGAGGAAAGGCTTCAAGGCAGGCGGGTAAAACAAGCTAAACTCTGTACAAGCTACGCAAGCGAGTCAAAGCGAAATCAAAACTTCTGCGTCAGGACAACCCTGGCTCCTACAAAACTCTGTTCACAGATTACGGTTGCAGTTTGAAACAGTTTGAAACACGTAGTTTAAAAACAAAACTCAAAAATACTACAAAACCACTTGGTTAGGTTTAGTAAAAAAAACATAATGGTTTGGCTTAAAAGACTACGAAAATGAAATGAAACGAAACAAAAGTACAACATAAGTACTTGGTTAGGTTTTGGCAACACAACTTGTACTTGGTTTTGTTGAAGCAACAAAATGACTTGGTTCACAGCAGTCTCCTGCGACTCATCCACCGCCCCAACCTCCTCCCTTCGCTGACTCTTTTGAAAGTTATTTGTGATGCGTCAAAAGCAAATGTGATCCACGACAAAATGTGTTTCCCTCAAAACGTCATTCACAATGCTATTTTGTTGAAAGGGAACGCACGTTGTTCAGGAGACAGGGCTGTCCAGATTTGTAACAATGCAATTACTAAAAATCCCAACAAGCATTAGAACCTTCCTCAACAGTTTGTCGTGGTTTACTTCATTTATAAAAAGTGTTGTCTTTCTTAATTCTGTTATTAGGTTATTTTAGTGAACACCTCTCCCCACGAGCCCAACTCTTTCTGCTGTGTCCCTCCCACATTCCTTGAGTTTCTTGTTGGTTCTTTGCTTGTTTTCTATCTCTTTCTCTCTCTGTGTGTCTGTCTGTTTGTTTGTCTGGCCGTGGCTCTTCATTCCACTCCTGCTGCCAATCAACCTGCACACCTGCAATCCATCCACTCATCAAGCTCCTGCAGTATATAGCTCCCGGCTCTACACTACCGTCTTTGCCAGATCGTTCAGTTTGCCACGGTGGTGATAATGCTACGGCAAAAATAAAGAGCTTACGTAAAGTTCCTTCTTGTGTTTACGTTAATCCGTGTCTGCCTGTGCCTCAGGTTCATTACCTTCCTGTGATCCCATGAGTCCTCTCTACCGCCCCTGCTCCACTGCAACCCCTTGCTCAGCTTCCCCCTAATACAACTCGCCAAGATTTCTAAACAAACTCATTCAGCTGTTGCCAGCCGCTGTTGCTGCTCAGCTTTTGGGTCCAAGATTAACACTGGCTAACACCTCTGCAGGTTAAACGTCTCCCAGCGTGACAGACTGACGTCACTCAAGTTGAGAGCTGATGCACCACGATGCTGACAAAGGGAGACAGAACGGGGAGGACCATGAGGCCTGGGAAGCTACAGTTGGGCTAATTGACAGGGACGAAAAGAGGACTCGAGTATTTGACTCAGAAGTACTTTTTTATTCAAGTAAAAGTACTTGTGCAAAGAACATCTTTACGGAGCATTAACATGTCAGTGTACTCACTTGAAATAGCAATAGCCAACAATATATTCCTTTTCTATCGACGGACATTTGCAGCCTGTGCATGCAACTGATTATCAATTATAAATATACATCCGCCTTCCTCAGTGTAGCCGAACTAGAATTGACCAGGAGAGAGGACAAATTATTTTTATGGGGGCAAGAGGTGACAATAGAACACTTTAAAGGCCCTGTAAAGGAGTTAAGTGTCTTCTTTTAGATACAAGGCTTGATCAAATAAATGTATAGATCAGACATAAAAAATAGTATTTAATTAATATGCATTCAGCTAAAAATAAATGGTGGTTAAATTGGAGGTCTTGTGATAACTGGCTGCATGCTTACTGTTACTAATGCCTTTCTTTGACCGAATTAATGTTTTCAGGGGATTGAATTAACTATTTAGAGACTGCAAAGGCAACAGCTCACCTGATACTACACCAAACATACCTTCACAATATGATACCTGCAGGACAAAGACAGCGCTGGCACTGCAGCCGTTCCTTTTGTTTTTGAAAAGCAATTTGTCGAGTGGCCCATTTACACCATGAAATTGGAGAATGGAGGGCTCTTCTAGCGGACAAAATGAAAAATCTCAAGACCTGGCTTCTGCGGTATTTACTCCACCCAGCGTGTTATATGACCTGTGTCCTCCTGCGTTAAAAGCACCCTTCAAGCCAATGAGAATGACTAAATGAAAGAAGGGAAAGAGAGCCCACCTCCACATTTTCCAACGCACCAGTGCCCTTTTGAAAATATAGCAAAGGACGCGACAGGAGAAGAAAAAATGTTGGCCATTGAAAAAGACATAAGGAGGAAACTAAAGGAAGATGATGTTTGTTCGGGGTCCTGAGAGCACAAGGAGAGGAGGTGAACGGGTGGGGAAGAAAAGGAGGAGAGAGAAAGACTCAGTCACCTTGGATGAGTCATCCAACACACCTCAGCACTTCATACTGAGACACATGTACAGCACAATGCTCTCAGTTTAGTCAAGCATCACGACACACACACACACACACACACACAATCAGAGTGTCACCCGGTGACAACAATGTCACGGTGAGCAGACACAATCGCAAACTGGATAAAAACAGCATTTAATTTAATTCCTCACTCCTCCGAATCGGCTTGTTATTGGATTGAAAGGGTGCCCTTGACCACCGCCTCTGTGACTCGCTGCAGTGAGAACGTTCGTCATCCGGAGTCACAGAAGCGTGGTCAAAGGGTAAAAATAGGTGACAATGAAGAGTGGAGGAATGGAGGCGGCTGACGTGCTCTGAGTGCATCCTCGCTGAAAGACTGTATCGACAGGTCTGTTCGTCTAATGCCGTCGTACTCAAGCAGTGGAAAGATGAAATGTACTGCTACGCCTTTATATACTCCACAGGTTTTGTGGGTATACACTAAACTGTCCTTGCCAAAAGAATGCGTGAACTCAACAGGAATATTTAGGAAACAGCTAGCCTGGCCCTGGCCGAGGGTTACAAAATCCGCCTATGCAGCACATATCAAGACTGGACAAAGGAGGGGAGACCACACATGAGTTGTAACTAAAAAAGAAGTTTGTTTTACATAATTAAAAGGAAAATTTGTGAAATCTTAAACTAAGTAACCAAACAGGGTAGAAGCCAGGGGGGGAGAGAGAGAGAGAGAGAGAGAGAGGGAGAGAGAGAGAGAGAGAGAGAGAGGGAGAGAGAGAGAGAGAGAGAGAGAGACTGCCTCTTCTCATTTCTCAGTTTGTACATCCACAATTCCTTTCCTTCACTCCTTTCCTTGCGTCTCAGTTCCTCCCACCTGAGATGCGAGCAAAAGGGGAGAGGAAGAGACACAAATGTAGAGAGGAGTCAAGGCATGTGTTCATGACAACTCATATGTTTGTTATGCTTTGTTACAGTACTTTTTACTGGTATCTATCTTCTCATTTTACTCAAGATAGCCAAATAAGTGTATTTCCCAAAATAAGAAACTATTCCTTTTAAAAAGCAAGAATTAGGAGTAAGATTGTAACATTCCACAGAAAGGCTGTAAGTATCAACCAGTTAATACATTATAGCACATACAGTACATGCAACATCTAAAAAGCAGGTTGAGAAATATGGCATCCGGGACTCTACTCCTCCCCCGATAGAAGATGGAAGCTGAGTCCTCACTAAACCACCGCTGACTAAACGAGACGCGTGTTCGGTAATCCTCAGGGAAGAGTGACAGCGAGGGGAGAGGGCTGACCATATCACTTGGCTGCATAGATCACAAACCAATAACAGAGCTCATTTCCCTCCTTCTCTCCCAGAGGATCGGCCTCCAGGGTCACCGGGGGGGCGTCGTCGTGATTAAACCCCTAGAAGGAGGAGGCGTGGTGGGCCGTGACCTGCCTGATGACGCGGCCCTGTCTCCAGAGCATCTGTGCCTCTGCTATAGACGGGCAGACACTCACACTTGCACCGGCTGTCTATAGTTACAATGCAAGGCGTTCTGGAGGACTCTTGAGCTGAGCGTCATCATGTCTGCTGCTGGCCCATTGACACATTCAGCCAAGTTACAGGCTTTTATTTTGACAGTCATCTTGGTTCATGGGATTTTAAAATAATTCCATAATTACCCTTTTTTATATTTTATTTTAGGTTATTATTTCTAATAGCACAAAATACACAAAATACAATAGTACTAAATATATATAGATATACTGTATACTTTGGTTTCATCAGTTTCATATTCTTTGGTATTTTAATAATTTTGAATCCCTGAAAATAAGATTTTAAGTTGTTGTATGCACTTAATATACTGTAAACTGAAATGTAAATGCTTTTACTGTACATATGTATATAAAGCAACCTGGTACATGAATGATTTAATATTTCTACCAGCATTTGCACTCTGCACCGTTGCACTACTGTGTTATAGTTTACAATATACAATGACAGCCTGACTTAGACATTGTCGTACTTTATATATATATATACATTTATATTCTTTCTTTACTCTTGTTCATCTTTGTTGTTCTTGTTTTCAGCTGTATATTTATTTCTGTGCATGTACAATGACAGCAAAATAACAATGTTTGTCAGCAAATACAACATAAAATTCTACTAATAATGCCATATTTTATACTCTATATCATCTTATATTTTACGAGTAATTCTGTAAGATTGAAGCATACAAACCTCACAGGTGACTGGTTGAATCTCCTGCCTGTAATAAAAACAATGTCGAAACACAGAACCAGTCCGACAAGGATCATTTAATAACAAAAAATTATTATAATACAAACAAGGTACAAATAAAGAGTGGACTCATTTCTGACCACGACAAGCGATCAGGCACAGAATTACCATCAAAGAGCATTTGCATTCAATCATCGTGGCCATTAGAAACCTGAGCTCGATACAAAACGTCATGAACTGTGTTGTGGTACAAACGTATGTTGCACAATGATTAGGAAGCATTACAAAAGGCAAAAGTGTAAGAGTATAAATATACTGTATGTACATCTGATGGGAGTAAAGTCAGATTGGTGCCTTGCAGCTCCTGAACATTTATCTTCCGTACAGTTAGGAGTTGTGGAAACGGCCTCTGCTGCCCACTGAGTGCCCATGCATCATCAACAGGACATTAAAACTAAATGTGTCTCCTGGCAGCACATCAACCCAGAGCTGAAAATGATCGCTCTCCCTTCTCCACTCGTCCCACATATTCGCTATTGATTTACATTTCTTTAAATTCAGTTTAAATGGAGAGAAAAGGACAGGATTGGCTGAGTCACGGTGCTGAGCAGAAATTAAAAGAAAACTCTTAGTCAGCAACAGCATCACGATATTTACGAGAAATAACAAGGTTTTTATCATATTCTGGGGGAACCTGCTCGGTCAAACTCAGTTCAGGCTTTCAATTCAAGGCTCACAGGCTGAAGGTCTGGGGTGGCAGCGGTCACTAGGAGGGGGCATCTTCTCCGTGTATAGCCTTGTACTTCACCATCTCCTCTGGGAAGACTTTGCCGAGCTCGGAGATTAGAAGGCTCTTGAATTTCTGAAATAAAAGACAATAAAACAGCAGATGTTGGTTTGTCATCGATACTGATAATAACTACTTTTCATGTAGAAGATGATAAACTAATGAACGTTGATCAGACCAAAAAGAAATCTGCCTTGTGCTCAATTGCATTACCAAATAAAACATCTGCATGTAGAGTAAATGTATCAAATTATTGATAACTAGAGCAGAGCTGTTGATTCAAGCATTGTGTCCAAGTACAAATAATTCATCAGCTACTCAACAGAGAGGATTAACTCGAGTACATAGCTCTTTGTTTAATGAAGACCATCCTTGAAAGGGACATTTTTTGTCTTTTAAGAAATTCCCAAACACGCTTGGGAGCATTTAATCAGCGAGATAGTCTGTTTGTGCAGTTTGTTCTCGCTGTGTCACTGGTGGGGAATCTCAGCGACCCTGGCACAATCACTTACCGTCATGGTGTCAATCTTCCCTTTGACCTGCTCGTTCCTCGCCAAGGCTCTCTCCAGACATTCCTTGGTGTACAGCTGAGGGTTTCGACCTTGGTCGATGTATCTACAAAACACACGCACACAAGGCACAACATCAGCCGAGGGAGCCGGGACGAAGCTATGAAGCACAGATAAAGGATTTAGGAATTCCATGAGCTAAATGTCGGTAGCTTGGCCTTCGGTCTGGGCATACAGCACACCATGAAGAGTGGCAACAAAATGGTGAAAATATTCATATAATTAAAAATGTTTAGTTGGTTTTTTTTATACATATCTATGCCGAATTTAAAAGTGGCTCTTAACAACCAGAGTCAAAGTAAAAACAGAGGCCTGTACCATTACTAGATTGCCGTAAAGTAATGATAATGTAAAATCGTCAGAATTTCTAATGGGGTTTGGCGTGGCTTTAACGTAAAGCTATTCTCTCAACACAACAAATACGTGCACCCACAGTAATGCAGCAGACAACAGCAGATAAAGAAGATATTATTATTAGTAGTATATAGGTTATGAAAGCCGGACAGGCACAACAACAGAACAGCTAAGTTAACGTTACTAGACTCACTCAAAGACCTCCAGCGGTACGTTGATCTCGTGGAGCTGTTGACGGCACTTCTCGATGTCTTGCAGTCCGGATATCATGAAGTTTCTGAGAAAGAAAAGTCAACAGTAGAGTTAAACACGATGCTCACTCGCAGATTCGTGTCGTTACAAACGTCCTCGCGACTCACAGCTTCTGGTTGAGTCCTGCTTGGCTGCTGGGCTGGAAGTCGCTGACGATGATTCCCAACTGTCGAATATTCTCGATAAATTTCTCCAGATGCTCCTCCAGATTATCAAATTTTTCCGCCATCTTTAACCGACTATATTTAAACTACGGAAATAAATAGAAAATACTCCGTTTAAAAGACTCCTTTTTGTCTAAAATAATCGGCTTTGCCTGTTCACCACCGACTCTACGGCAGTCACAACGATCGAAGTACTTTACGGCAACAGAATAAGCCAATCGCTGTGGGTGCTGTTCTGGTACCAAGGTAACGACCAATGACAGGTTGTCGTAAACTGCCTCAAAGTGTCGCGCTGCCAGTTGAGAAGACGCTTCTTTGTCAAAACCATAAACTGGATTGAGTTCATTACGGCAGAGGGATTTGACTGCATCTAAACCAGTATTGTACAATTATTATGCCAAATGTTCTTGGCTTACTGATGTAAATCCTAATGAGAATGTATATTAATATGTGCCACAATTAAATAATTGTTTCATATCCAGCATCATCCAGCTATGTTGTATTATTACTATGTATGACCGAATGTACATACACAGTACAGTATGTACTTACTGCAAATTTACAAATATGTTTAGAAAAAAATGAAATATATTACTGCAATGTCTCTCTACATTTAAAATCATACACCTCATGAAGGAAAATTAAACCTTAGGTCTGACAAATGCCGAGACACCGGCCTACATTTAGTCTTATTATCTGTCTCTTATTATAAGTGAGTTTTGGTCACTCAGTGTGACAGTGTCATATATAAATGTGCTGACAGCATTGGGGTAAGTGGGAGACTAAAGTGAGAGTGAATGTCAGTGACGTTGAGATTACATTACTCCGGCATCATCCTCCTTGTTTCCATTGAATAGAGGCAATAGTCTATTCTCTACACAAGAACGTCAAACTGAACAGATTTAGCCAGAATAAACAAGGAAATATACCATGGAATTTCAAAATAAAAGTAATATTACATTAAGATTCGATTAAAAATGATGCTATTTTTTTTAGTAATCGTTTGTTCAACTGCTCTGTTCATTTAAAGACAGTTTTCTATTTTTCCCTGATATGAATCATATCTTAATGTGTTGACAATTTTCTTTACACGTCCAATAGTTAATGAGTTGATGTTTAAGATGTGGTGAGTTGTATGGTGAAAGGCATCAATTTATAGAAGCTTATAGTTGATGTTGATCAATGTATTATTATGTGTGGTCCTTATTGTAATCGTCAACCGGATTATGCCACTGCTGTATTTCCATATACAGTAGGCCTATATTCTTTATGATTTTTCAAAATGAATTTATCCATTTTGGTGCTTAGTTTACTTTGAATGCAACTTCAGGGCTTTTATTTTGAAAAAAAGGCCTAGCCATGTTAGAGCTTCACCGGTGGGAACAGATTGCCTCAGAAGGATTACCGGGGGCTGGTTTGTCCTCGGCTGCATTAAAACCGGAGCTGCCGCAGCTGCACACACACATCAAAGGCTCTCCTTCTCTTCTTCGCTGCAGCTCCCTCCGACGGCAGGTCTACTGGACGGTGGAGACATTTCTGCTTTTTACTCTCAACGGGATCGGTGTTCGGTCTACATAACCAGATATAAAAACGGACATACTTCGATTCTCACCCGTCTACGGTAAGCACGGGCTGCTGTCGGATTGCTGGTCTGATATTGGGTCCGTGTGGGCGGCGGAGCACATAAAGGAGAATGTGTCATATTCTTATGATAAGAATTTATCTTGTTTGGCGCATATGGTATTTATGGTATTTAAATTCCCTATAATAATATAATCCATAGTATTTTTTCAACCGTTTATGGTGCATATATCCTCAAAGCCTTTCGTGACCTTAGTAATATTAATATGTATGTGTTTTATTCTCCCATAGTCTGTGTTCCTATATTTTTCCTATAGGAGCCTAGTGTGTCTAATCATTAGTGAGAAGATCATTTGTTGTAACAACCTTGTGATGCATTATGTTTTTTTCCCCTCTCTTTATGTTCATTACGTTAACATTCCTGTAATATATTCATGTATTTTATTCGGTGTAAAACAATAATAGACGCTCATCTGCTAATATGTTTCACACTAGTATGCACTGCTCGTGCGTAATGTATCTATCTATCGTTGAATAGCTGCAGTCACAGTCATGGTGTCGGTACACTTCCAATAATCTACTTAGACAAAACTGTTTTATTTTGGTGTTGTCTGTAAGTGAATATTCACCTAAACTCGCATTTATTGTGGTTTTACTGTTTCGTTCTTCAGTCGAGCCGCGTCGAAATGATGCACTGAGGAGAAAACTGGACAGGCTCCCCGGTTGTGTTCATCCTGTGGCTGCAGTGAGCGGAGGGGGTGATTGCGGTACAAGGTTGATAATCAGCATCAAGAAAGGTCTTCTCTGTGAGCGGGGACCGACTGTAAAGGGTGATTCTTGCCCCTGTGCGGGGGGATCGGCGGAGAACCATAGATCTATAGAAAATTATGGCCACCTTACTGCGGAAGATCGGTCTCATCCGCCTGCACGACCGAGACACCGAGGACCCGAAGCACCATCAGGGCTCGCTAAAGGGGACTAAAGGGAACCAGAAGAACAACGCCAACAAACACTGTCAAACCGCCAACGAAACCAACATCCTGAGCACCCCGGAGATTAAGGCGAGGAAGCTGGACCAGCAGGGCAAGGACAAGCCGTCCGGCAAGGATAAGCAGGGCAAGGATGCGAAGGAGAAGCAGCAGACGGGAGGAGGCGGGAGTAAAGCGACCACTGCCACCTCGATACCACCGCTGGCGCCTCACCGGCAACACTGCACCCAGGTCCGGACGCGGAGGCTGATGAAGGAGCTACAGGAGATCAGGAGGTTAGGGGACAACTTCATCACGGTGGAGCTGGTGGAGGACAACCTGTATGACTGGAACGTCAAGCTGCACCAGGTGGACAAGGACTCGGCGCTGTGGCAGGACATGAAGGAGACCAGCACCGAGTTCATACTGCTCAACGTCACCTTTCCCGACAATTTCCCCTTCTCGCCGCCGTTTATGCGGGTCCTGACGCCCCGGTTGGAGAACGGCTACGTGCTGGATGGCGGGGCCATATGCATGGAGCTGTTGACACCCCGCGGATGGTCCAGCGCCTACACGGTGGAGGCAGTCATGAGGCAGTTTGCGGCCAGCCTCGTAAAAGGACAGGTGAGGGGATGAAGGGCTGGCGGGTGATCCATCAACCATACAGCATGTTAATCATGTCTAGTACATTCATTTTCAGCCACTACACGCACTGGGTATGACCAATCCCATTAGGCATTCGTGCGTCATGCGTAATTAACTCGTAAAACTGCTTTTACGCATGTACAACATATGTCCACCATAGCGAGGCTTTTAGTCTAATATGAATGTTTAAAGCAGTATTTCGTACAATACAACTGGAGAAAACATGTTTTTGGTAATGTCATCTTTGCTAATCTACTTTCATTTTTTATTTTCCTGAATGGAGTGTCATTTTTGGACACCAGTGGAGTGATCTCTCTAGTCAACATGTTTAAAGGGAAATTCACGAGTTTATCCCAATAGGAAATATGTGCCAATGGGAGACAGTTACTTTATCATTAAATGATAAAAACATGCAGTACAATTGATGCATTTGCTATATGTTTAGCCTATTTATAGCATTCATCATGCTCAGTGTGAGCTATCGGTGTCACATCGTAGGCCCGTAGTCTCCTCCCCTTCCTCCCTGCTGTGAGCCAACCCATGAATGTGAATATTATTAATCTTTATGTGACTTTACAGCAGCCATTTCATGCAGCCCAAACCTCAGTATCTCCTTGATTCAAGCTCTTCTCTGCAGCACCGGGTTGCTCTCCTTTTATTGCCTCCATAAATCAGCATCTGCCATGAAATGGAGCGGCCCCTCCACTGGCTCTAATGCAGCCTCACAATATGTGTGCTACAGCAGATTATTGGACGAAGTTATTCAACATGTGATGATGCGTGATGACGGATGGAAAGACATTTGAATAAATGGTGGCAGCAGGTATAGCTTACCTACCAGCAGGCTTCTCTGGTTTAGACTGACTGGATTATGTAATCCTGTCAAATCTGTTTTTCACATCCTCAGTGCACTGCAGCAGCAGCTCTGCAATTTCAATAGAAAAGCCTGAATCTCCGAATGCACTCCTGGCTATAATCGTTGAACTCTGAATCGATTTTCTAGTTTCCACCCTGATAAGAATCACAGTTTTCTAATAGCGTTTTCAAAATGCTCACTTTTGCATCATATCCCAGTCATTTCATCCGTAGAGTCTTGCTTCTTTCTCCTCACTGACTCTCTGTCTGACGTCAGCAGCATGACAGCGCTGTGGCAGGAGACCTTATGTAAACTGTCACTGGATTCTCCTGCCCAAACCCCCCCAACCCCGTAGTGCTTTTTTTTGTCTTGGATGATATAACTGAACACTATTCCCGAGTCCTCTGTTGTCATTAAGCATCTGTAACCAAGCAAGGTCATGCAACAACAACAAAACTGTACCCACAGCTAAGAGAGAGGAACATGTGTGTGAGTGTGTGTGTGTGTGTGTGTGTTCATCTTGATTTGCTGCTTGAGGAGATGAGCAGGCAGCTCCGCAGTGCTCCCTAATTATGGTGCAGTGTCATCCCTCTCCAGTTTGCTAATGGAAACAATATTGATTAATTATTCCTCTGTGTGTGTGTGTGTGTGTGTGTGTGTGTGTGTGTGTGTGTGTGTGTGTGTGTGTGTGTGTGTGTGTGTGTGTGTGTGTGTGTGCACCTCTTTATGTCTTTGTTCGTCTCTTCTGTGGTTGTGTGCCCACGCTGGCGCTTGCATGTCCTCATTTTCTGCGAGATGAACTCGTCACTCATGCATCACGACAAACGAGGAACTATATATATAAACTTCAACAAACAGGATAGATTTATTCCTCCCTGGGCACCGGTTTCGCTCTGACAATAGGGAAGTAGTTTATTTAGAAGCTTGCTGCCTATTTTTAGTGTGAGAGGAAACACGCAGTGACAAAGTGTTGAGGTGAAAGTCAACAGAGACACACATGTCTTGACCTGCAGATGTGAAGGAACACACAAACACACACACACAATCACACAAGCTGAAATGAGGAGACATTACTAAAGGTAATCACCAGTTCACCAGTCTGGCCTTCGGATACTTAACTTCCGATTTTTAGGCAATCACTGGCACATTGTAATCTATCTTGTATGACAGTGAATTAAGGCCCATAGTGCTTTGCAGGTGGTAGAAACACCTCATGTCTGATATAAGTGCCTTTGTAGCGTGAGCTAATTTGGTAGTTGATCTGTACTGCTGTCTGTACAGCAGTGTTTAGAAAGTACACGAGTGGTATTTAGAAGTATACTCCTGGCTATAACCTACTCTTTTCTTCTCACTTTGCACTGCAGGCAACAATAATTAGATTTCTTTGCAGACATCTTATTCCCTATTCATTTCTGTATTGACTGTCAGTCACTCGTACTCACACTGACAACACTTCAGTCTTCAGACCTTCGTCACGTAAAAATCACCTGTCAGCTGGGTGTCACTCATTTGAAAATACAAACCAGTTGTGCGTAGCCTGAAATGAGCTGCTATCAAGTGCGAAAGACGACACCCGGTAAAAAGATGTGAAAACAATTTGCGAGGTGACAAGAATTTTGAAGATTGATCCTTCTTTTCCATTTATTAAGCAAAAACACACATTCGCTGGTTCCACCTTCTCTCGTGTAATAAATTGCTGCTTTTCTCAATGTTGCTTTTCTCAAATTGAGTCAGTAGTGTAGACTTTCTCTTAAAAAATGTGTACTTCCCACTTCCAAGCCGAGATGACCCCCCCTCTATGACATCATCAGGGTTATTTTTTCCAGCTTTCGAAAGTTTCTTCAGAAGACATGACGCTGTTTAACGTGGGACGTGGAGTTCCCCCTTTAAGGTTTCCTGTTTTCTGTGATGATTTCATTTTTCTATTGAAGTCTGTACAAGGATGAATGACAGCAAAGTGGTATGCTGACTGTGTGCAGACAGAGGAAGCTAAACCAATGACACTAACCTAAAAAAAGACAGTGGTATTATCCTTTAATGACCCCGTCATCAGACCCACTGGGCTGTCCTTAACGATCTGATGCGGATGACATTGATCCTTGTTTGTTTATCCCGACCCCGTTAAGCACATGTCTGCGTTATGCAATCTCCCACATCCCACACACACCCCAATGCCCCCAGAGCTGCTTCCCAAGATGCACTGGGGCCTTCCCTCCGCTGCCCATTGACTGATCTCCATTCACACGATTACCCAGCAGCCACTTTACACGAGTGTGTACCTCTCAACCAGCGAGTGCTTAGCTGAAATAGATAAACACTGACATGGCACTGTATAGGCCCGGGGGCGCTCAGCTGGCAACACACACACACACACACACACACTCACACACACTTTTGTTTGCCCATTCTTTCTCTCACGACCAGATATTTTTACTTTCTCTCTCCGTCCGGCTTTGGATGCGTCACGCCGAGTCATTCTTGTAGACATCCACACGCATATTGTCACTCTTTTCCCCTATCATACTCTCTCTCTCTGTCACACACACACGTACACACTATGTTCAGGGTAGACACATGCAAACAGAGTCCATCTAATTTGTCCACACACACACACACACACACACATACCATGTTCTCCTCATAGGTAACAAACTGAAAAACATACACATGATGCTCACAACAAGATGAGGGCCCAGTCCTCCCTGCCATCTATCACCACGGTAATCGCACCTCTTCAACAATGGCCGTAGTGTTATACATATGGTGACGCATGAAGATATTAGGATAACAACATATCCAGGCTTTTCCCCAATGCTCTGTGACAGTGGCCAATTGGTGCATTATCTGGGTTTGTCAGCCTGGGTAATCTGTATTACAGGCCTCTGGCTGCACAGAGAGGCTGAGCAGGTTTCAGACAGCGCTGCTTAGGTGCCATTTTAATGGCTGTGTGGATCAGAGCAAGTCCCCGAGGAACGCTGCTTGTGTCTATCTGAATGAGTCACTCATTGCGTGATGCATCGAAGGGAAAAGTTTCTTGTTTCCAGCGCGAATCGACTTCCTCGTTGCCTTCATACTGGTGGTGAGATCGGCCCTATACTGCCTTGTTTTAGTTTCACTCAATTTTTGTTTCAAAATTAGTTTCATGCGTCAAATGACTCGTCATGGTGGACATTTATAGCAGGGGTGGATTTCAATATTGATTCAAATACAAGTGGAAACGATAGGGCAAGCTCTTCAAGATGTGTGTCTGTTCGAGAGAGATTGCGGGACAACTTGAGAGAGAGTATCGCTAAGCCCCGCAGTGGAATGAGGCCAGTGTTGCTACAGCAATGGAAACTGTAACCCTAATCTCCAGATCACTCAACGTTATCACCTCATCTCCCTTTATCCCTGGCATCACTTTTGACCCAAAATAGCCGGGCAAGTACGCAACAGGACGTACCGATCATCCATCAGATGTCGCGGGAGCAGAGAATTAACGCTGGACAGTGTCTGATGTGTCTCACTGCATGGAGAAGCATGCAGCTAGTCCTAAAATCCACGTCTTGTAAAAGGAACTGACAGCTTTTCTTTTTTTTTTTAAATACAGCACTAATGCTTTCCCAAGGCTAATGTTGAAGATTATGCAGATACACTTATCTTGTTTAATCTCTCTAGTCCTCATCTTGTATTTGGGCTCTTTTTTCCTGGTGTTGAGACAAAAGTAGTTAAAAAAAGATATGTGAGCTGTTGCCTTTTGGATTCAGGAGTAAGACTGTTTTACAGGGACAACAATTCTATGTCCTTAAACCACGAATTCGCAGTTTGCTAATCTTATTGTAATGAGCTAGCAGGGTTGTTATTTGACCAGGAATCAGGGATTAATATGAATCAGTGTATTTGTAGATTTTTTTCTAGAATGAATTGAAAGGATTGAGAAAAACGTCGGATTTACTTTACTTGTTTCAAAGTTAAACGCTAGAGAGAAAACTAGCTTAACTAGCACTGACACAAAATAGAAGTGTAAGGTCAGATATTTTGTTTTTGACTTGGACTAAGAGGTAGTCCGCAATTTACAAAAGAAACAGACATTTTCTTACGCATGATGTTCCACTAGCCATGCAAATAGTTTGGTTTTAGTTATTTAGGTTTTCAGATATCTATCAAGACCCTAATCACGGTGCTGACTTGAAATCTAGTTTGTGATGTTGACAGCAGTGAAAACGTTGTCCCAAGAAACTGTCAAGACAACTCTTGACAGTGTTTTTGTACAGACAGACATGATATAACATGTTAATTTGAGCTTTAGAAGTGCTAGTAAGCAGATTTTGTTACTTTTGGAAAGAGCCAGGCCAGCAGTATCCAACTGTTTCCAGTCTTTATGGTAAGCTAAGCTAACTGGCTGTAGCTTTATATTTACGACACACACAAATATGAGAGTGATGTCTTAAATATCACACTTCCCAAAATGTCAAACTACTTTTAAGCACCAGCTGGACAATTAAACAGATTGAAAAGTTGCTTTCTTGTGTATCAGACACCGTGTCACTACAATGGCCAACCTAATCCATTTACCCCGTGCTCTCCTCCTAAAAAACAAGACAGTGGATCGTACAGCTGCAGGACTAACGTGCAGACCATGGGGGTCTGCCAATATGAGGCTATTTATCTGCACTGCAGCATGCAGAGGAGCTCACCATATATAATAATTGCATTAGTAGTGGTTTCAGCAGAGTAGAGTGGCCTCAGTGCCATTTTCTCCCTGCCAAGAAGCATTCTGGGTAGAAGGAAGTGATGCAGTGTTGTTATGGAGCGCGTACAAATAATTACAGGAACGTACCAGACATATTGCACTGCAACAGGCCAGTGTCTAGTGAGTCAACTACAGCATACACATCAGTATAGCTCATAGACTGTATATAAGAAGTTGATGTATATTCACCGTAACGTCAGCCATTGGTTTGTGGACTGTTGTCCTGAAGCTTTGAGTTTGGCATTTTGTCCGTCGCCATTTGTTTTTTTGCAGCCAGAAGCGACACGAGGGTGGAGCTAAGGACAACTGAATAAGAAATGTTATGCGACCAAAATGTTAGTTAATTTTCATGAGCTGAAAACACATTGGGAAAGGGTTAAAGTTGTAAGACGAAAACACACACCACACGCCGTGGCATGTGACCTGTCAATCACAAGGTAGCCCCGCCCTAAAGCATACGCTGCTTTATGGTCTATTTTACTCTAAATGGGACCATTATTTAAATGAACACCTATATTGAATGAAGACTTGAAACTAGCAATTAAGACCTTAAAGTCGTGCTTACAATGTTTACTGAGGTAATAAATCAAGTAAGAAGTAGGTATGTTTTCCCATAGAATTCTATACAATCAGACCAGAGGAGTCGCCCCCCGATGGCCATTAGAAAGAATGCAGGTTTAAGGCTCTTACATATTTGCTTCACCCGGTGGATGCTGCCTCAGTATAGCTGCAGTATGACCAGAGATTTACTGTGCAGTCAGACCAATTTACCTTCCATTTCTTATGTTTCTGTAATTCTGAGGTGATTTTTATTCAAACGGTAGAGACTTTTTATTTGATTTACACCTTTGTCGTGGCTCTGTATCTATCAGAGTGTTTCAATGTGAAGACAGTTCCTCCCACAGGCTTTAGGGAAGACTTAGCACCGCTGCCAACAAAACAGAATGAGCAGCTTTATCGTCACACCTGTTTTCTCCATTTGTTTTTTGCCCCTTGTTATCCCACGCGTATTATTAGCTCCTGTGTGTGTGAAGGAGGGAGGGCTTCATCAAGGTGTTGCATGGCTAAAAATGTCTCTGTGAGATGTCACGGTGCCCCGAGTGAGATGCTTTTCACACAAGAGGGTTACATGCTCATATATTTATTTTCTGTCATATGTTCAACTCTTTCATCATTCAGTGCAGTAGTTGGTTCCGGGTATCTCTTGGCTCTCCATTGCTCAGTGTAGTGGAGGGTACTTCTGATTGGACCTGAGGTCTTAAAAGCCCTTTTCCCGGCCTTTAAACATTGATCTAATGTTAAACCTGTATTCAGACCACTCGCCCTGTCAACATCTCCACTGAGGCAGTGCATTCACCAGCGAGTTCATCCATGTGCATGTGTGGGCTGTATCTCTGTCTGTCTATATTCTGTCTGGAGACACTTGAAACACTTTTTTCTGGAAGGAGCTTGACAACACTGCTGACAATTGTGAGCAAGAGAATCATCTTTCTTTTGATCCAAAAACGCAAATCCAGATCTGACAAATAACAAATTTGACATATAGGCTGCTTTTTAATGTACACTTCACACAATGATATTCTTCATTTGGCCCAGAAAGCAAAATCAATGTAAACATGCAAAAAAAACAAAGACTTTCGTTCCACCTACTAAACAGTCACTTTGAACATTTGTGGTTGAAGTTCCTCCAGTGTGATGACTTGTTGTTTTTCTCTGTTTTACATGATTGTAAACTTAATATTTTTGCGCCTTTACACAACGGTGATGGTCATTTTTCACCACTTTCTGACACTTTACAGGTCAAACAGTTTTTACCATCCAAAATGATTGGCAGATTTATTATTCCTGGCAATAGTTGCAGCTTTAAATGCTATCACCTAAAAATCTACACATAGCAGCTTTAGATTTATGCAGCTTAGTTGGCAAACACGACGGCAGGACTTGGAAGGACACCTCTATCTCCATTATCGTGTGGCAAAACAAAACTACATGAATCACGTACTTGCTGAGATCCTTCATTTAGATCATCGCCAACAACGCCAATCAATTGTTCTTGGACTCAGGACCTGTTTGTCTGTCCAGTTTTGTGAAATTTTATTCATAAATGGCTTTCTGACAGACAGCCAGACAAACAAATAGATTGCGTGGAAGTAGGTTCTTTGGCAGACATTGTTTGCAGGGCTGTAGCCAGGAATTGGAAAAACTGACGTCATGGGTCCAACTTCCTCCAGCTCGACACCTTCAACAAGACACACAAGAAAACATTTGAATATAACAGTTTTGACGTTTTTTTTATTTATTATTTATTCACCTGTTCATCTTCATTGTCATTTTTGGAAATTCACTTATTCACTTTCTGTAAGTTAGATAAGAGGACCGATGCCACTCACGTGTCTGTTAAATACAAGGCTTAAAACAGCAGGCGGTTAGCTTAGCTTAGCATAAAGACAAATCTCCCTACCAGCACCTCTAGTTGAGTAAATAACACGTTATATCTTGGTTCTTTAAGGGCCAGTGTGTAGCATTTCATTTGGAGATATATTAGCAGAAATGGAATTTAATATTCATATTAGTGTATAATCACCTCAAACTAAGAATCGTTGTGTTTTCGTGAGCTTAGAATGAGCGGGTCCTCTTCAAACACTTACTCTCGGGAGTGCCTTTTTGCATTTTTTACGTTACCTGAAGGCAGTCTTGTAAAGGGAGGAGTCAGTGAAGGGGTGTTCAGCAACTACACCGCACAGTGCCACCAAATCCTACACACTGTCCCTTCAATCCGTACAAAAACTAAAGTGTTGAAACATAATAAACGAGCGTGTTATAAAGCTTCATTCAACTCTCCATCAGAAAGCAAAATAAATTTCACAGAATGTAGAAGCTTTGCTCTAAAAAACCCACGTTTGTATCATAAAGCTCCTTTAAAACCCCCAACAATCTCCAACAAAGACATTATGAAAGACATGACCTTGCTGTCCGTACTGTTGGCTACACCTTTGTGATGGTGTCCTCGAACTGAGATGAGATGAAGGACTATTGTGTACAGACCCCACTAAGAATCCTAAAGAAATGAAGGAATGCGTCAACCCGTCCCATTAGCGGACAGTTTGATGGCGTCTGTATTTTGTATCTTTTTGTATCACAATCCTAACCTCATTTCCCTCTCTCCCCCTTCCTCTCTCTCTCTCTCTCTCTCTCTCTCTCTCTCTGTATCTGTGTCCTCACAGGGGCGTATATGTAGGAAATCAGGGAAGTCCAAGAAAGCTTTCAGCCGCAAGGAAGCCGAGGCCACCTTCAAGTCCCTGGTGAAGACCCACGAGAAGTACGGCTGGGTGTCCCCGCCCGTGTCCGACGGCTGAGTGCTCATCCGCCGACCCTCCGACCCCCGCGCTAGCCGGAACAAAAGCCAGCTAGCCCCGACACGCAAAACGACACACCACGCTAACTCAACAATGACCCATCTTCACCTTTTGCTGTTTCACCCAAAAGATTTCTCTTTTTTCTTTTTCGGTTTTGTGTGTCTTGTGTTATTGGGTTTTTTGGGGGGATTTTCTTTTTTGCCCTCATCTCCACCGAAACTCGCGGAGAGAGCAGACACGCCGCCATCATCGTCACTCCTCCACCAAGAAGCAACTTTTGTTCCCCTCCCTCTCGCCCAGGGAGATACTTCCCCACATTTTGGAAAGACCTGAGAGGGAGGTGTGTGTGGCTGTGTGTGTGTGTGTGTGTGTGTATGTTTGTCGGACTGGGAGTGTGTGCATCGCAGTGTGCGTTACTGTCGGTGGATTTCTTTTAGTTTTTGTCATAAAGCACACCTACGCGCGTACGGGAAAAATTGGACAGTTTGGGCTTTTCCACCCATGTGAAAGACTACTGAATGAAGGAGACTCATCCCCCTCTTCTGTCCTCTTCATCCCATCCTCTCCTCTCTCTCGGTTCCCGCCGTCTCTCTCTCTGTAGCTGCCGGGTCATTTACATATAAATGAAGCTGTTAATGTTTAATAGACGGGCAGCGCACTGGCGTTGATACTCACTCATTCACTCCTTCATTTCCCCTTTCTTTCGACTGTGCCGTTGCTCACAGTTCAATGCAACAAGATTGTAATTTACATGGAGCTGTGCTCTCTCTCTCTCTCTCTCTTTATCTCTCTGTATCCGTTTCTTTAGCTCGTCGTTCACTCTGTTTCTCCTTTCTTTCTCTCCGTCTCTTGTGGCTACATTTAGAGCTCACTGTTGCGTATAGATGGATGTTGATTTCTAATGAAGGAATTAAAAGTCACTTGTTGCTTGATGCTGAGACTATGTAGGCTATGATAAATAGAATGACAGTCAATCACCTTTCTTTCTTTCTCTCTCTACTCTGATGTTATCGTGTGTGTGTGTGTGTGTGTGTGTGTGTGTGTGTGTGTGTGTAGGAGAGGAAGAAGACTGTATTTCCCATGATTTAGATACCAGATGGTACAGCTGAAGGCCGGGCTTCAGTATGTTTGTGTGTGTGTGTGTGTGTGTGTGTGTGTGTGTGTGTGTGTGTGTGTGAGCAAGGGAGACAACCCTTTAAACAGAGAATAATATGATTTACTGTGAATGACACTATAAGGCCTAAAGGGAGTGCTCTTTTTTTTATTTTTTTTAGCTGAATTACTCGTCGCCGTCTTGTCCTACTTTCTATGTCAGCTCCTGATTATTAGTACTGTAAACAAGTGTGAGGTTGTGTCTGTCTCTCTCTCTGAACCATAAAGAGGTTAGTTGAATAAACGCTTTGGACGTTTAGCTGTGCTCCACACACACACACACTCGTGCGCACGCCTTGACGGCGGCTGTGACGCCCAGGAATGAAGACAGACAGACAGACAGACAGACATGGGGCTCGAGCGCTGCCGTGGATGGAGTGGAGCTTTAAATGAGCGCACGCTTTCAGAGCCCGCCTGAATGATGTCTGCTGAGAGAGAGAGAGACTGAAGGGAGAGGGGAGAGAAGGAGAAGAAGAGCAGAGGCAGAGCTTTGATCACTACCGGCTGCTTCTGGAAATGTCAGGTGGCTTGCAAAATGGCCGAAGACAGATTTTTATTTTGCTCTACCCTGCTGTGATTACTTAAGAGACACACTCAGTTCCTGAGTTCCAACCTTTAAAAGGACTTTATGAATATCTGATATTAACTCTACGGCTGCAGCAACGTCAGTCTCAATCAGCTGGACGCCTGCTCGCTACGGACCGTCTTGTCTGTCCAATCCAGTGGGCTCCTTGTGTGTTTGTTTTTGCTATCTGCCAGTTAAATGTCAGAGGGAAAGCTGCTAATTGGTCTGACATTTAAGCCAAGTGTCATTAGAGACGAGTAGAAGGATGGAGGATGTCAAACCTCCCGCTCGGCGCTGACATTTCGTCACTTTCTGCTCCTATGTTTTTTGGGGAGGGGGAGGAGTGTAGGGCAGACAGGGGCGTAGGAGCATCTCAGCAGGGCCCCAAAAGTAATCCTGGAGAAGGATAGTTTAAACCGCTGAGCTGGAGGCTGAGCTGGAGGCTGAGCTGGAGGCTGAGCTGGAGGCTGAGCCGCGCTGCCAGCATGCCGCGTTTGGATCGGGTTGCGCCGTGTTTTCAAAGCCGCCCCTCGTGTGTGTCGTTTGTGGCCGATAACAAATGTCCGTCTCTGTGTGAGTGCATGTGTGAGCAAACATGTGTGTTACAGTCCCATCGGGATTTAAAAAAAAAAAAGAGCAGAGTATAAAAAAACAACAACAACACACCATCTGGTATGTGATCATGTACGAAAGCGAGTTAGTCCTTTCAGGGTCGACCATATAGTGAACTCTCGGCTTGTCAGCGGAGAAAACTGTAAACTGAATTATTAGTAAGAGAAAATATCTCAAACGCTGAGTGTTTGCTGGTTTCAAGAGAATCATTTTGTGATATAGTTTAGATTGGTAGTTTGCGAACACTAACTGGGTGAACTGATTATGTTGTATTATATCTGCATGTGATACGTGATTGGTAGCTAGCTACTGTATATCTTTTTTCAAGAAAAGCAAGAAAAAATATGGGAAAAAACAAAAATGCAAATGCTTCTCTTTTCTTGTTCTTTTTTTTCGTTTTCTTTTTTGGGTTCTGTATTGTATTGTTACTTCTTTTATTTCGAAGCGTCCTGAAAAATGTCACAATGTGTTGTGAATATGAATGTTTGTGTTTTAATTTATTTGTGGTTTCGCCAAAATGAAGATTTGAAGCATGTTGCAGGTATTGTCACAAGAAAATGAGAAGAAGGAAAAAAAAAAGAATTACTGAGAACGATAGCCTATGTATTTGTGTGATGGGGAAGGTTATAAAAGGGGAGTATTTTCTTCATTGGGAGTGCATCAAAGTGGAATTAAGAAAATGTCAACGCTCCCTTGAATACGTCCTAGTCCCCTCCGTGGTGTCACTACTGTCCCTTCCCCATTGGTCCTGCTCTAGACAGTGATTTGGCTTATGGGTAATGCAGTGAACACAAAGATCTGGACTGAAGTTTTCCCCAGTCACAGATCAAGGATCAGTATGACCTCCCTATGCTTCAAATCTCACTCGTAAAGGGAATGCGCACATCTGACCTGTGATCAGTTACTCCGGGCGACTTTGTCCCACTCCCGACTTGAGTGTTTGGTCGAGGCCGAGGTCTTAAAACGTTCAAGAGGTGAAAGGTCGTTTGCAAGACCAAACAGGAATGTGCAATAAAAGTTACAGCTTATTCAAACTCTGCTGTTGTGGATTGTGGTTTTGTTTCACACCTGCCGAAGTCACACCTGGGAGCTTCGTGTGCCGCTACACTTGCATGTATTTTAATGACCTACTTCAGGCAGCTGTGGCCTCTGCATTGTCCTAGTTTCCATTTGCTGCAGTCAGCGAGACACTGTCTCTTTACATCCTCAGTGAGGACAGACTGTAATCATCCGTCCTCTACTCTTGGGCTTTTATCAGACGGCCTCCAGCTTGATGGAAACACTGTGTTCCCTCTCCGTGTGTGAAGTGGTCGCCCTAATCTGACACCGGCACCCGTAAGTGTTAAAGAGAGAGTGTGTGTGTACGGGTCACGCTGAGAGATTAAGGTTGGACATAACATTCAAGCTATTTTTGTGAAGGTTAAATAAGTTACACACATCCAAAAGGAAAATTCGGTTACTATGATTTCTACCAGTAGTCATAATTTTCTGCAACTTTTATTGCTGGGATTTGGAGACATCACAATTGCAACGTTATCTTCTCCGTACAACTCATGTTTTGCAGTTCGGGTAGAAGCCTTTTGGCGAAGTATCTCGACGCTGAAGGTTGGCACATTGTTAACGTTGTGAGACGGTGGCTGTTCATGCAACAAAGCTGAGAAAAACACCGTAGTTTGGCTTAGAATAAGTACGCTTGTAACTTGTAAAGTATATATGTAACGTCATGTGACTCAGTGGCGTAGCGTCACCGTCATTTGACCCATCCACGGTCACTCCCATCTGCCCTTAGAGGACTATAAATACCACCTTTGTTTCTATGAGCGTCTAATAATCAATCAATCAATCCAGTTTAATTTATATAGCACCTTTATTTGCAGTAAATCGTAATATTTGACAGGAATGATGGCCTATACCCAGGTTTGTTTTTTTAAAAAGCCTTAAAACAGCATGAACAGATGATCGACACCCACCTCCAACCTGAACGGAGGTCTCATCAGATAACTGAGAACACCTGTGTGGGTGTGCAGGGTGTTGTAATACAACTGGATTTACTTCCAGTGAAAATCAACCAAAATCAAGTTTGTTGTGCAGAGATGAGGCACATCTAAAGAAAGTGACACCTGATCCAGCACATTAAACACGCTGATTTTTTTATTGGAAGGGATTGATCTCAACCAAGTTACAAATAATGTCTTATAGGGCCTGAATATACCTTTTTTTTCACATGTCACAGCAGGAAAAACACAGGTGCAAATAACACATTTATTTTGTCTGCTTCCTTTTCAGGGCACTACATGCTGGCTGACTGAGACACGTAAATATAACGGAGCCATCGTCAATATGATTAGCAACCCCTGTGATTTTCCCTCAATGACAAGTCAAAATGTCGGCTGTGAAATAAGAGCTGATACACGGCATCTGTTTTGTCGCCCAACTCTTCTGTCTTTTGAGTCATTTACCATTCAAATAATATAACATTCCATCAGAATAGATCTTTTCACAAATGGCATCTTGACTCATGGTATGAAGATTGCATGAACAGCGCAGGTGTAATAAACAGCATAAATAGAGCGCTGCAGGGATGACGTATTTTTTAAGCCATCGTGGAAGTTATGATCGCCCTGGTTCCCTCTACAACAAACCAATGGGATTTTAATTTTGGATTATTTTAGAAAATAAAATATGTGGCAAACAAACATTTATGAAACTTATACGTTTTGTTCAGCAAGATAATCTTCACAAATAAACACCACTTTTATGATTTTTTTGAAGCACAGAGATGCTCACAAGTCATTTTTTGCAAGTCCAAGTCATGTCTCAAGTCTTTGAACTAGACTCCAAGTCAAGTCTCAAGTCACTGTCTGTGTGTCTATAGGTCCGAGGCGATGTCCAAGTCCCCGTCTCTGCAGCACAGTCACATGACTTCAACTAAGCTGAAGACGTTCCAGTACGCTTGGTTGTGCTTAGTCGTTTCATTTCGCCACTTGTTAGCAACCTCCTTTTTAAAGAAATGTAAAGCTTCAGTGGAATTTTAGAGATATTGTATATCTTATACTGTAGTACTAAATGTTAAAATCTCCTAAACTTGTTTTAATTCAACCAAAGAAACATAGAAACTTTGACTTTTGAGACCAGTGCAAAAGACGTGAACTCATTTCCGGGTTGTAGGACTCATTCCTGAAGCACTCAATGAGGACTACATTTAGTCTTACAGGGGACAAAGTGTAAGGTCATGAAAGCTAGGACAGCAATGCACACCTGAATGTCAACATTCAGTCTTTGTCAGCAACTCTTCAGCAGGTGTTGGACAACACTCAGTTTTGCAAATTTGCTTAGTTCAGCAAAAACTAAGTAAACACACACACACACACACATTGCTAATATCATTGCTGACATATCCCAATTAATTGATCCCTGAGCACTCTTGTTTTTGTCTAGTTGATATTTCCCCGCTGCTCATTAGGGCGGGAGAGACACGGAGAATGTATCAGAGAGAGCGAGCGAGATATTGATGACACCATGTCGAATGCTGCGAGGACACCGGGTGCAAGGAGAGAAGTGGAAGCAACGGACAAAAAAACAACAGTCATTATTCAATTGTGAGATAACAAGACACGATCCCCTGAAGGTTACCGCGACACACAAAACATCCAAAAGAACCTGGGCGAGGCTCCGAGAGACAGAAAGAAAAAAACAGGAGGCAGAGTGAGACGAGAGAGCTAAGAGGAAGGTGACCCTCTCGTGTTTATGTATTCAGGTACTTGCTTTTATTTATTTTTAAACGACAACCCCCTCCGGAGGAAGCTGTTTGTGTGATTTGTAAAAGCAGCTCTCAGCGTGATGAAACAGCGGTGAGACAATCTGAGAGATAGAAGCTGCTTTCATGGCGGCAAGCTTAGTGGGAATGAGATTTTAATAGGAGTGAGGAAATGGTGATAAGATGTTTTTTCTTTTTCTTTTTATGGGTGTTGTTGTACCCGGTGCATTGTTTTCTTCAGGATTATGGATGTCGTGGAGGTAAACCTCTAATGCAGTCTAGTTTGTTCGCACGGATACTGAAAACTGTGTATCAGCTAACCAGCTGTCCAAAGGTTAAACAAATTCTGAATACCATCGTCTCATCAAAATCTGATTTGTTTAATACATCTGAGAATCAAAGAGAATGAGGGTGGATGGTTGAAGACAGTAGATCAAACATGAATCCTGTTGTTGTTGTTGTAAATGATGTAGTATTGGAAGTCAATGAAAAAACACCTTTTTTTTGTTTAGCTATGAAGCCTAATTAGATTCATCGATCATCAGTAATTTTGTCCATTACTTTTCCAACTGATTATTAAACTGATTGTTTTAGCACAGGTTATGGTGACCCTCCGGGAAACGAGCCTAGACACATAGAAAGAGGATTGTGAAGAATGAAAAGGGATGTAAGGCCACACAGCCTGGAGGGCGAGGGGTTAGCTTTGCCTCTCCGTCTGAATTATATTAGCTTCATTAGATAACATTTGATCTGTGAGTCTTCCATTTCCTCTTCACTGTCCACGCAGTCACACGCGATGCCGAGGAGATTTCCCAGAACGTCTGTATATGAGAACAACCGGAGCTGGCGAGAGGACGCTTGGTGCTCGCACAAAGCACGAGACACACCATTAGACACACACATGCGTCGAACGCTCTCACACACAGACACACTTGCTGTTCAATCGGTGACCGAGTTATTGTCAAGTTGATCCGTAGAGGCAGAAAGGGTCTGTAGAAAGGCCAGAGAACATAAAACAGAAGGGCAGAAAACTCTGGGGAGAAGCCATCAAAAAGCCTGTGTTGAATTATAGATCCTCCCCTCCCCCTCTCCACACATACATCAATCCAAGATATAGCTGTCTTTTAAAATGCATGAAATACTGGGGGGTGTTTTTGCATGGATCACACATAATACATCATCTGTCGATCATATGAATTCCCACAGGATGATACAATGATGCCGTCTTGGAAAATCACATGTCTTAGTCTGAGCTGAAGGATGCCTCTCTCCTCCACATATTGAGAAACAATATGGAATATTGTGTGCACGGTGTGCACGTGTGATGCCCCAGCTGCAGAGCCGGATGAGATGAAGCTTTACTGTGCAGGGACAGCCTGCATGCATTATGCAGCCATGCCCAATACACTGAGGGGTCTCACTGGGAAACATGGTGTTAAATAATGAATTTGTTTTCCCTGTTGATCACAGATGTATGGATAAGACGGATTGTGGGTCTGTGCGTGCGGAGGATTCGCGCATTTTGCGTTGTGCATGTGTGTGAATAACTGAGGAAAGCATCTGCCAGATAAATTAGAGGACACTTGAAGCAGTTTGAGGAATGGAAGCTGTTTGCGGCAATTCAAATAAGCGTTGCTCTATCTGAGCTCAGTTAGTATAGCTGCTGTTGCTCATTAGTGACATTTACCAAGCTAGGTGGCAAACTTTTGCGTGTGTCATGCCCGGCTCTCCGTAGGTGTTTTCAGACCAGAGGAACCTTTTCATAGTTCTAAGAACCCCCATTTTTAATGTGTGGGCACAGAGTGCTGCAGGAACAACTTAGTGAGTTAGCATTTTTGCACTTCCCTTGTCTCAAAGTCGATGTTTCTTTTAATGGGTTTTTGGTTGGATGCGAAATATAAGGCACTAAATGCATTAGTAAATATCCCACTCGTGAATTTTGAATGCAGTTGCTAACAAGTGGCTAAATGAGACTACAAAGCGTCATGCGACCGTGGTTTAGTTTGTTTACAGTCGAACGCTTTTTACTTCTGGTGATTGCATTCACGCTTCAAAAATCATAAAAGTGGTGTTCGTTTGTGAAGATTATCTTGCTGAACAGAACATGTAAGTGTCATAAACGTTTGTTTGCCACAGAGCTTATTTTCTGCAATAATCCAAAATGTAATGGAAAAATCCCATTGGCTTTTTGTTGAGCGAACCAGTTTGATTTAGCTTGCTTATAGACTGTGGCATGTAGCAGAGCTGTTTATTTATTTTTATATTACTAAAAAAGAGAAGGCCTGGAGAGCTTGCCAGCTTCCTTTCATCACTTCAGCATTCCGAAAAGTGGTGTGAATGCAAACAGTAAACATTTTTTGAGGGTATGCAGTTCTCGGGGGAGCTCCCCAGTGGGCAGGTCCTCTCAGGGGGTCCTCAGAACTCTTTGATCCAAAAACGCTTAATGATACTGATGCAATTTCTTCCATACACAGTTCTGTAGCTTTTCAGCATTTTTCAGGAAATCTGACCTCCTTCCTTTGGGCACCATCCGATGTCTGACATGTGAATACAAAGGTCTCGCTCTGTGGATAGCTTTCATTCATTCATTCAGCCACTTTGTCTTACTATAAGATTGTTATCGAGCGTGAAACCCGACCATCACAGGATACTGTTCCAGTGCAGGAGACAGCCAAGGTCAATGTCGAGCCAAATTGTTTTATAAAGGCCCAGCATCAAAATCACATTACAAGAGAAATCTATATATTGTTTGGAACGAGCATCAGAAACATATAATGGTCCTCAGACATTTGAAAAAGGTATTGTTAGTAGCTATGGATGTTTCATTCATGCTATATTCACAAGGGTTTCTAATTTTGGTGCATATTAACGTCTATGTTAAAATACAGTATTTTCTAATTACAATGTTCAAGAAATCTTTTTCCAGTGACTTGATATTAAATAATTAATTTTTCATCAATGTCCAAGCTTAAAAGGAAAAAAAAACATATTTGTAACTGTGAAATGTGAGTATGTATGACCAGTCAATTTATGCATTAATACATGAAAAGGTGTCAAAGATCCAGATTCAGAATGAGAGGTAGGTGGATCATTTCTTTATGAAGCAGGGGACACTAGGACCCAGGCACAATTTGGCCAATCAAGGTGAGAGCACCTCATGAGGTTCAGGTGTGTCAGCTTCATTCCTGCTCCTGTGATCACTCTTGTGCACATGCTTCCTTGGCTCATTACAGTGGATTTTGCACTGTTCGGTATACATTGTTTTACTTAGCTGGTGGTGCAATGCGAGCTCCACTCTGACAGCGTTTAGGGTTTGCTGTGGCACTGGTAGTAGTTTAGTGTTTCTCTGTGGGGGAGGGGAAGGTTGTGTGTAGTTTTGGTGATCCATTCTCCCGGTGCATTCGCCTGCTGACACTGCAACTTTTAACTTCTTGACCCTGATTGTAATAAAACAGCGTGTCCTGGTGTCGAAGTTCAACTGTATATCAAAGCGTAGTCGCGTCACATTGATAATTTATTCTATTTCATCTGTGCCTCTCACAAAACTAAAATGCATAATAAAGCAGCATGAGTTCCTAAATGGAAAAATATTGACTTCCCACAAAGTCTGTCACCTTCGACGTCCTGTCCACAGTGATCACACTGACTGTGTGAACTGATTTGTAAATTCACTGCTGAATAACACTAATGCCCTTTATTATTTTTTTACGTTTTTTCTTAGAATTTTTTATTCACCTGACTTTTAAAAAATATAAATGCAAATAAAGTAATGTTATGTGTTGTTCCCTTCCACGTTTTGGCTTTGAACGATGAGTAACTCCCACAACTGTAAGTCTGGTAATATCAGGACATGCGCAGTAGCGAGTTGTAGAGAACACAAAGGAATGATAAATTTAGATTTCTGGAGAAAGAACACACAGCCGTCCTCTCTCTCTCTCTCTCTTCCGGTCTGTCTTTCTCTGTCACTCTCTGTTTGAGCGTGTGTGTTAAATACAGATGGAGAGCGTGCAGTTAGCTCTTATGTAAGCTCTGGCACTGGGATGGAGGCTACGCCGAGCTTTGGCAGCCACGTTCCCCTCCCTCTCTCGCTGTAACATCTTTGCCATTCTTAGCAGACTGGGGCTCACTATAAATATTTTATATGGCACAGTGCATGTGGGAAAAATGTATTTTTAGCCTCGTTCAGTGCTTCCAGTAGAAGCCAGACCTCTGTGACGTCAGACAGCGTTTTGGTATGGATTGACTCTCCTCGTCGTCTGTGCTTGTGTACGCGCGAGTTCATCGGGGTCGGCCTTGATTAATAAATCAATCAATTCTGACTGCTGTCCACTGCCAACAGTTACAGCATTGATTCTCAATGAGTTCTTCTATGTGAGCCTTACATTCAATAAAGTTCCAGGTTTAAGGACCTCGGTAGATGTGTGGATTTTACACAAGGTGATCCCTGTCTTCCAAAGGACAATTTAGAAAGATAGGAGACACTGATGAGGACTGCAAGGGAAAAAAATCAACGAGTAGGGAGAGAGAAACGCCACCGCAGACGTCGCTAAAGCGTGTTAAAATGCAAAGCACGCCCTTCCCCCGGCCACTGAGACATGCCTGCATGAACATGAGCAGCAGACAGCGGTCACACACTCACAGTCGCAGCGCTGCAAACACCCGGGGATGTAGCCTTTTGCTGTTGCTTAGACATAAGAGATAATAGAAGGATAATAAATAAAGGAAACACTATAAGCTCATTGGTAGTCCAGGTATTAGACACATCCTTGGATCATTAGCCACATCAGTGATGTAATTTGTGTGTGTCCGTGTATTGACAGAGGAGGATCTGACGAGCAGCATCTGCATGGACATTTTGAATGTGTTAACAGCAAAGATACAATGTGATTTGTTGTTTCTCTGCCTTGTTTTTACACCTGACCTGTTAGTTGCTGTATCTTTTTTAACAAAGCTGCAAGTAACTGGGTTACACACACACACACACACACACACACACACACACACAAACTCTCTCTCTCGCACCCAGAGTGCCCTCAATCTAACCTTGATCAATGCTACTAAGGGTCTCGATTGGATGGAAGCTGCAACAGCACATCGAGTGCTTTAATGAGCCTCCTTCCTTACTCATTTTATAAGCTCTCCGGTAAGACGCTGAATATAAATCGGACTCATTAAAAGCCATCATGTTGGTTGAATGTGTGCTGTGTGTTTCGAACTGCAGAACACTCGTCTTTCGCAGAGCAAAACGAGAAAGTGTAACGGAGCAACAAATGCCATGGCAACAACCTTGGTGGATGTTTTAGTTCAGGAAGATTTCATTGCATTTCCTCTCCTCGGTGTCTACTTTTCCTCCCGAAGTCATCTGTCTCCTCGCCCTGCTTTCCTCGTCTTCCTCCTGACAGGAGGACAGCAGCCGTCCAGACTGCTAATAAGGGACAGGGCTTTTGTTATATGTGTGTGTGACAGAGTCTGAGGACAGAAAGACACAGAGAGAGTGTCTTTGTTTGTTTGTTTGTGTGTGTGTGTGTGTGTGTGTGTGTGTGTGTGTGTGTGTCTGCGTGCCTGTGTTGGGATTTTGGAAGAGGGTTAGGCCAGGAGCAGAAAGAGGAGCAGTGAAAAGATAAAGGGAGATGTGCTCTCCAGCTCTCTTCCCTCGATCTGTTTCCTCTCTGTTACTAGGCAACACCTGCAGGCATGCACTAAATAAAGCCTTGTACCCACTATCCAACCCCCCCCCCCCCCCCCCCCCCCCCCCTCCAACTCTCACTCTCTGTCTCTCTCCTCATCAGCGTCATCCATCTCTCCTTCTCTCATTCCTCCCTTAACTCTCCAGGACCCTTACCCTTCACCCCGTCGTCCCAGCACCCATTACTTTCCCCTCACACACATCCTGTTCTTTCCTGAGTCGTCCTCTATCATCCCGTCCACACACCGGAAAGCAGGGATTAGTTTGTTCTGGTTCTGGTTCTGGTTTGACACTGAACAGGAACGACAGCACTGAAAATAAAATACAAGGTTAGGGACACAGTTAAGGTAAATCAGTGTTTAAGAACTTCCTCTCAGCTACTTTATCCAATCGGAAATATTAACTTGCTTCTATCGAATGCGACTTAATAAATGTGAAGCACACAGCCATTAGCTGAATTGTGTGGCACCAGTTATATATAAATCCATTTGCAGGATTGTGGGTAAAGACCTTACTAAGTTCTTAGTAACTACAAGCTAGTTTTAAAGAAATGATTTCGCTACTTGGGTTGCTAACAAATGTCTCAGTTAGCAAAAGTAAATCAGTAATTAAAAAACATCTGTGACACAATAAAGCAATCAACTATAAGAACAAAGAGTCACTATAGAGTGCTGCTGGAATCATAAAACCTGCTCACTCGTCTTTGGTTAGATGCCTGAAATAAGGTCTGTGGTTAACACAAGTTTAAGAGATTTTCAGGTTTTGTTCTATGATATAATATGTGTCAGTAAATACCCCTCTCAAGAATTTTGAGGCTTTTACGTGTCCTAAAAAAGCGACCTTGGTGTAGTTTGTTCATAGCCTAATATTAGCTCTTTACTTCAGCCGATTGCATTCACGCTTCAAAACTCATAAAAGTGCCGTTCATAGGTTAAGATTATCCTGCTGAACAAAACATGTATCATAAACTTGCGTTACCACTTATTTTCTGCAATAATCCAAAATTGGAAAATCACATTGGCTTTTTGTCAAGGGAACCAATGCGATGCTAACTACCAGGGTTCGCCTACAAAACAACGTAATTCCTGCAGCACTTTAGCATCACAAGCTGTAGCATAACAATTTGGGGAAATGTGAGTATGCTAACCTAGCTAACGTTATTAGGTCATTTAGCAAAAGCTAAGGTTTTGAAATTTAAGGTTGTGTTATCAAGTGTCAAGTGTCAATCATATTTCATATCATCTCCTTTACTCATAACTCTAACGGAGTCATATTAGCAAGCTAACGTTAATTTGTCAGTTAGCTCTGTAAACGAACAGGTACACCTGGTAAACATTTGTAAGAACTAAGTTAGTTTGTGAGGTGCAACCTGTTTCAATTTACTGACGAAAACATCACTTAGTCAACACTTGTGTTATAATCTGGCTAGGTTTGAACATCAGAAGAGCTGATGCAACCGTCTCCTGGTCCATAGTGGTTACCTAAGCATTTTAGACATGGCACTTCCACAAGGACTTAATGAAATCCTCCAGTCTCTGACTAACATAAGCACATTTAGATTGCCTCTGGGACGCTGCAATAAGTGCTTCAAGGCACCTTTTAAAGCAAAAGCCATGAAATGCTTTATTGAATGGCTAATACAAAAGAAAGTAAAAGGGGTCTTCATCATGGAGAACCAAGCCATGATGAAAAGTGTGTGTGTGAGGCGGGTTGGATTCTGAATAAAAGTCTACACGCTGTTCTTTTGTAATGAGTATATGTAATGGAATCTTTTTATTCTACTTGCAATATTCTTTTTAATATGTATTTCAATTATTATTTTTCCTGCAAAGTGCCTCAGATCTCCTTCACAGCACAAATAAACCAGCATCAACTAACCGCCTCCACAGAAATCAACAGACACGCTCTTTATCCTTCGCTCTTTGAGCTACTATTCCTTTAATACAATCTGCTATATGGAGCATTTCATGCATTCTTAAAGGGTTCTGCGGCCTCCAGAAGTATTTTCTTTTACTGTAGCGTTTGTCGAAGATATTTACCAAAAAATGCAGAAAAGTTGAGTGGTACGGCCTTTATCTGTAAAGAAAAGGCGATCGGAATGGAGGCACTGCTGCCAGTTTAATGGGGAATCCCATGAGCACGTCGTATTAATCTGCAGAGTGAGCAGGTGACCTGGCCCTCACCTGGATCCTGCCCATAACCCTCAAATCATTTACCTTCGAGAATATTATGTCTCTTTTGGTGATTTGTCAGCGGAGACAGGATGAGGGCTGAGGTTACAGAGACAGGGACGGATAGAAAGAGAGACATAGTAGTTAAAGACAGCACACTTGGGAGGGACAGGCAGGTAAAACTAACCCCAAACTGTCATCCTGACATATTACCCCATCGTTCTCTCCGTGCTGCTGAGGAGGATACATCTTTGGAACACATTTGAGATCAGTCAACCTGACAGGTACAGTTTGTACAGTTTGTAAGCATTGAGCCTGGACTATGTGGTTTGACCAAAACAAAGGGATTTTGTGCTTTTAGACACCACAACCCTTCTTTTTAAACCCTGGTGAATATAACCCCTATTTATACAAAATAATGACTGATATTCATATCACTGATTCGACCAAATTTGATTATTTCGCTTGTCATAGTGATACGGAGAAGCGTGAGCAGAGAGATTCATAATGTGGGTGCTGTTCAGCTGGTGATTACAACAAGTGCGAAGAGGACTCAAGGGTACCTCTTGTCGTTAATTCGGCCTAATGCAGGAGTGGGTGTTTGCCCACCTGCGAGAGATGATTTTATAACGCATTAGAGGTCAATTCAGGTTTAAACCTCAGATGCAGTCCTGGGACACATTCCCTCCTAATGGTGCCTTAAGAGGAGTGTGCGGGGGCACACACACACACACACACACACACACTTGCACGTTTAGCACGAGTCAGAAAGAGAGGGGAAAAAAAGAATTAAAAGCCAGTGAAAGCTGCAGCATCATACGCTAGAGAACAGAGTGTGTATCGGGGAGAGGACGAGCTCTGTCTCTGTGCATGTGTGGAGTGGGAAGGCAGCTGCCTTAAAATTGTTATATTCCGGGGGTGCACGTGCAAACATGGATACGAACACACACAGGCTTTGTACAATCACGGTATCAGACGGAGCCAACATCTATAACCAGAGATTTACCAGCGGATTTTAAAAGGGCGAGCAGTTTGTGTGTGTGTGTGTGTGTGTGTGTGTGTGTGTGTGTGTGTGTGTGTGTGTGTGTGTGTGTGTGTGTGTGAGTGTGTAGAGCTGAGTGGGCTTTGGTTTAATCCAAACATGAAACACAAGATTCCCCCCATCACACACACCACCCCTCCCCTCTGTCTGTCATTCTCTCTCTCTCTCTCTCTCTCTCTCTCTCTCTCTCTCTCTCTAAGTGTGTGTGTGTGTGTGTGTGAATTTGCCTCCCTCACTCTCCTTTAGCATTGCATAACAGCTTGATTGTATAATCCCAAACATATATGCATGTCCACGAGGCTGAGCGCTAGAGTGCATGTACAAAGAGAGAGCACCAGAAGCGGTGGATACTGAGGAGGAGGAAGGAAAAGAAAAGAAAGAGGTGAAAACAGGAGAACAACCACAGAGCTGTAGCGCTGTGGGTTCGGGTTGTAACGGAATACCGGTATCACGATATACTGTGGTATTAAAATTGACGGTTATCATATCTTTTTTGAATTGGTTCAGCTCGTATAAGGTTGGCATTAAGGTTACCATTATGCATCTCGATCCGACAACGTGGTTCTCAGGAAGTGACGTATTTACAGTTCAGTGTGCCCGAAAAGAGACACACTACTGTTTATTTACACTATTTGGAACGATAGTACAAATATTGAGTATGTAGTGCATAGTATATGATTTTGGTTGCAGCATAGGTCTTTAGCTGCTAGATGCAGAGTCAGCAGATGTACGGTAATTTTGCTCTCGGTTTGTTCGGGTGGAAATGCCGAAATAAAAGATCATATTTTAGCAATATACAAAAGTTGGCAGAGAATGTGTCACAGTCGGCACACTGACAAAAACCTTGTGTTTAATCTCAAAAGGTGTGTGACAATCACTGATTACATTACATTACCAATGCAAACCCTTGTGTTTTGTGTTATCATTAAGTTTTCAAATAAACTGTTTTAGTGGCTTTCGGTAGACAAAACCTAATTTCTTGTCTGCTGAGGTGCTGTCCATGGTGCTGAAAGGTGTGCTCCGTCGGAGGGCTAAGCGTTAAAATAACCGTCCCCGATCCTGATGAAATGCATCATATGGTCACATGAATCTGGAGGGGACCGGAGGGTGAACTCTACGCTTTCGCGACGACTGCGTTATCAGCACTAACCGCTGTGAGCACAGTGAAGATCACCAGCAATTAGCGAGCTACTGGGGCATGACAGAGAGACTCACGTGCACTAACATCAAGCGCAGCCAGCCCAACTATGTAAACAAAGCACAGAGAAGCTCTGATTACAACAAACAAAGAGGAAGAGAGTTCATTCTCTACTCAGGTAGACATTACTCCACTATATCTTCACATACACTTGACACTTTAATAACAGACTTGTTTTAACGTACTCTTAATTTGTTTACTTGTTTATCATATTCAATTTCCATATTTTTTTATTCCTAAATGATGTCCTCTAGCATTGCACTTGTTTATTGTCACATATGCATAGCTACTAGTTGTTTGCTGCTTTATTAATGCTTTGAATCCTGCGTATAGTAACTTTAAGTACCACAAATGCTAAGTGCAGCTATGCCCAGCTAATTGATTTACTGAAGACTAATACTTTTAGGTTTTAATTACACTTCATGATCCGAGACAATGTCTTTGAAGCCTTGAGAAATATGTCAATGTACCACACAAACATGGAGGATAGCAGAAGAACAACAGCGCTCTATTAAAGTGGTGTATTGCGGGAGGAACTAGGTTAAAAGGAGAGACTTAAATGGAGATGACAGTTTGAGAACATTTTAGTATCTGAGCTTTGGGAGGCTTTCAGAAAGCTTTTCCAGGGGGAACGATAATCAAAACGGAAAGAGGAAGTGAGTGGTATGAATAGTTACAGACAAGGACAGGATGGGAATTGAAAGAGCAGGTAAAAGACAGGAAGAAAGGTGAGGATGAGAAGAGTGTGAGAGAGGATGAAGGAGAAAGAAAACATAAAGTTGATGAATGGAGTCCCCGTGCGGAGGTGACGTCATTACTAGTGTTAGCAGGCTGGCGGTAAACTTTGGGGTTAAAAGGCATCACTCACACTGACAAACCAGCACACACACACTTTAAACACACAAAGACGGGCTTAGCTGAAGTATACACACATATTCACGCGCAGGCTTAACTCAAAACACACACACTCACACTCACACAGACAGGCTTATGACTCAGTAACAATTTTTGCCTTATCTCCAAACCTTTCTCTATCTGTCCAGTTCAATTTATTCACCCCATCTTCCCTTCATCCTCCCAAGGCTTTTTATTATCATTTTCAACTGCTTCCATTTTCCGTGCGCTATCCTACTCGGCTAGAAAGAATTGAACGTTTTTCTCTCCTCGTTTATCCTTAACTGAATCCACAAGCAGCTCCCCACCGATACGGCACAACCATCACTCTGAAATACCAACAACTCATTTTCTCAACATCTCAAAACTCTTTTACCCCCCTCTCTCTCCCTGATCTTGTTCATCCTCTCCATTCCCTCCCCTCCCTCAGCCATGTTGTTCAATCAACAATTTCCTGTCTCTGTCTATGTCATATTAGCAGTGATGAAGGTTGGAAAAGGGCCTCATTTGGTCAAAATGTCCCCTTTGCTTTCCTTGGAAACAGTTGGTGCACAAGCAGAAGCAGTAAAAAAAACAGGTTTCAACTGTGTTTATTCATCCACTCCATCCTAGCATGTAACCCGAACATCGACTCCTCTTGCCCCCTTCTGCCTCTGCAAGCAGCACAGTCACTGGCATATCCACTGCCGAGGGGAATTGACATGACAGCCGCTCCCCCTGCATGGCAATACCCACTGTCGTGCACTTTAGAGGTGAAAGATCAAGTAAAACAAAAACGAAAAAAGGTAAAAAAAAAAAAAAAGGGAGACATGAGAGGATAAAGAGGAGACGTGAGGAGGGAGTTGGGAGAAGAAAATGAAGAGGAGAGCGGAGGAGTGATGCTCTCTGTGGTCCCTCTGTCCTCTGTTCCCTAACCGTCACCAGCGAGAGGTGAGGGGGCTGGTTGTCATGACGGCTGTCGTCATGGCAGCAGCACTGGGTGATAAACAGGAGCAGAGGACGTCTGTCTGTCCGTCCGGCGCAGCTTCCGTGGCAACAACCGCTGACAAGATGCGGCAAATATCTGCCGCTGTCGTGGGAAGTTCAACTTTTCCATATTTTGATCTTCACTTCAGGACGTTCGTGGTTCTGTGTTTTAAGGGGCTGCTCTTCAACAAAAGGCTCATTCGACTAACACTCATATGATTTTGTCGACTAATCGATTTCATCGACAGATCTTCACAAAGAATCACACAAAAGAACCTCATTAAATCTGGTGTTCATGTGTTTCTAGGATAAAAATAACTCGGCGTGAAAGCAGCGTAAAGAGCTACTCATCGACTAAAGAAATCTTCAGTTGAGGACAAAAACAACGGATTAGTCGACTAATGGACAAAGAGGGGGCAGCCCTGTGGTTTTAATTTCCCTATCTTAGTTGTTAAAAACAAATATATAACAATAACATAAAATATCTTTTATTGTTGACTTTGTCAATAGCTTCACCTAACTGTCTTTGTTTCTGACTGTTGTGAACTTGGAAAACTCACACTTCAAACCGTGCGGTACCTTCATCCTTGAGTGGAAAAACAAAAGGCCCAGCAGAGGATATACTCAATAATCCATTCTGTTCTTTCCACTTCCATCGCTGTGTGGTTTGGATCAGCCACCAAACAGCAACCGACTGCAACGGACAGTCAGAGCTGCAGAGTTAATCCATCGGAGCCGTGTTTATACTCCTCCAGCCTCCGGACACATCGCTGCAGGCTGTTATACTATTGTAGCTTTAATGCACCAAACTGTTTAATTATTACGTATGTCACGTAAATCCTACAAGCTGAATATACAGCATATGGATATGAATACATGTAGTCATGCAGCCCATGTATTCATCCGTATCATTATTGAAAACTGAATAGTAAAATGTAGTTAATATTAATGTCACTTTGTTTATTAATGTGGTATTAGGAGTAGTTAAACTAAAACTAGCAGTGCTCCAGGGCGCAGCAGTACTCACTTTATTTCCCACTGCTTTAGAGGTTCATACTTCATATTTAATTCCTCATGAACGTTTTATTATGTCTAATGTGATTTAATCAGCCCCTTCCTAAGCATGTCTTTAATACTTCAGTAGATCAAGAATGAGCATGAAGCCAAATAATTTGAACAGGCGATGATGACACAGTTAACGCTTTTAATCAACTCCATATTTCTGCTTGATTACAGGTGTAGAAATTGAGATGGCAGTTAATTTAAACTTCTATAAACATGAGCAACGGGAAAAATAATTGATGCCAGGTTTGTTAAAATATAAAAAAATTCCCCAAAAAAAGATAAAATAAGAAGCCATTTAACTAAAACTCCTGGAGGGGATCAAATAAGTAAAAATCCCAAAAGGAGTCCATCTATGCAGTGGTGAGGCCCATCCTCCTCCTCCTCCACGTGGTCTTTGACCTGATCAACAGCTCTCAGTCAGTCCTCCTTTCTCTCTACCGCCGCCTCCACGTTCTCAGCTGCTACTTCTTTGGTTCTGATGATCCGTTTTCATCACCGTTCTCCAAGTCCAGCTCTGCCTCATTTTCCAAGTTCAGCTCTGCCTCGTTTTCCGCTGCTCCTTCCTTCTCTGCGTCCTTCTTTCCCGCCTCGTCCTCCACCTCTTCCTTCCCTTCCATCTCTCCATCCTTCCCCTTCTGCCCGAGGCCCTGTTTCTCTTTGAAGACCTCCACGCCTAACAATCGGAGGTAATGAAACCTCTCGTTGCGGGGCACGAAGGCTCGGATGGACGTCTTCCCCCTCCAGCCACACAGCTGGATGGGACACTGCGGGTCCTCTGGCTTACTGACAGAGAGTAATGGTAGGTGTCAGAAATTACCAAAAAACTAGGATATCACTTTAAAAAGAACAATGAGAAAACATGCATACACTTCAAATATTACTTACTTTGTGTTGGGATTGTACTTCAGCACAATGCTACCCATTACTGTGGAGAGAACAACAACATTCATAACTATCAAGCAACAACAGATTATTCCATTTTAATGTGCTCTTTCCTACATATCTGACAATTACCAGTGTAGCTACGGCTTTCTTTATGCTGGAGCCGCTCAGCTCCTCTTGTCAGTTTTTGGGTCAGTGCCTTGCTCAAGGGCAGCCCAGCACCCGTTATTTGAGGAGGACAGAGCATTACTCATTCACTTCATGCCGGCCAAGCCAGAAACCTTCCAGTCACAAATCCACTACCATAACCTCTAGACTGCTCCCTAAATGATTGTGTTTCTGCATCAGAAAGAAAGCCGTTGTACTAATATTATTGACAGAGCTTTAGCTTTCTTTAAGTGGTTATTTAAAACATGTTGTGTGTGTGTGTGTGTTTTGGAATTTAAATCGTACCCAATTTCTTGGCCTGAGCGTGGGCGTCTTCCTCCAGTTTGCTGAGGTAGGGGTTCTCCTGGGTCAGCAGCACTTTGATGTCCTCCACACTCACTCGGACGATCCTGGAGCGAATGTACGGCTGAAGAGTGTAGATACCCTTGTTGGGCAGAGAGGAGATGCGCTTGACACTCTGCAGACTCGCATAATAAATCCAGATTCTTTATGGTTACATGGTGCATACGAAACGAATTAACGAAGTGTATTCGTGAGTGTGAACTCTGATGAATACAGTAAAGATAGTGAGAAAAACTTACTGCACGTTTGAACTCTGATAAAAGAGCTGCTTTTACAATGAAGTATCAAATTGAATATGTATATAAGGTGTTGAAGTCCTAGAAATATAAGCGATGCATATAACCATGCATCCCTGTGTGTTGCACTTCAAATCACGTGGTTCATTTGCATACAACAAGAGGATTATGGGAACGTGCAGCTACGGGGTGAAGATTCTGAGAGAATGTCGCGTTTTCACAATAATACAGCTTCTGATTAATAAACTGTTAAGTGTTTTACCTCCTGAGCCAGTCTGAAGGGACAGCCAAACTCCTCTCCATCACTGTTGCGAGACCACACCTTCACGCCCGTGTTAATGACCTGAGAAACAAACAAAGGAGAAGCGAGCTGACATGTTGCTCTGTACAAAAACAACAGCGATGCCAAAATCCTACAGACTTTAACGGCACTAATTAATATCTCTCCTGAAAACATGACCAAGGGTGGCCATCGAAATCAAAAGGACTAATTATGTTGCGTGTGGTCCCTTAGTATTACTGTGTTTTGTAATTACGTACTGATGTTCAACAAACGGCTTTGCTCAAGGCATCTCCTGTACAAGACACGCTCTCTGCTGTCTCAGCACGAGTGGGAGGAAAATACAACAACAATAAATATCCACGTTGAATTCTTTACTAAACTAAGGGAAGTAAAGCAGAAAGAACAATAAACTTCTATAATACCTTAATATGAGAATATTAATCTGGGAGAAATAGATTAAAATCTCTTAATATTAAAGGTTGTGTAGGCAACGTTGGAGAAACCAGCAAGAGTACGCAAGACTTATTTTTTTTTTTTTTTTTAAATTGTCCAACCTAAAACCTCAGTCAAGTGTTGCAAACTCCAATGACAAGTAGCTAGCACTAGCATCACTAGCTCCAAGAGTTGCTAAATCTAGCGAGGAAGTCGTCAAGTCAACAAACAAACATGGCTATTGTTAGTACTCACAGCTGTCAAGCTAGCAGCTAGACACACACACACACCAGTAGGTTGCCCATCCAATCATTTCATACGAGCAGAATGAAATGATTGGACGGGCTAATTACAGTCCTGTGACTGATGTCAGAGAATTGGATTTATTGATTGCTGTCGGGACGTAAAGACACTTTCAAGTATAAAATAGATAGGTAGATACTATATATACACACCGTAGCTCTAAACGATCAATGTTGCGAAAAAGCCTAATTCCATAGATGTCATAACGGGGGAAGGGAAGTAAACAGAGGCCTTGTTTTTCAGTCATCACACCCAGAATGTGTAATATTGTGGAAATATGCAACTCACTGTGGTTTAGCCCCATAGAAAGTGACTATTGAGTGAGATGCATCAAACACAATGAGGAGAACAAAGAGACTGAGACACACACACACACACACACACACACACACACACACACACACACAGTGCCACCTGTGCAGGTGCTACTGGGTGGAGGACCAGAGGGATTTGGGATAGACAAAGGTCCCATCTGTTAGGCTGCTACATGTACACACACACACACACTACGAAAATAACTTAATGTACCAATGCAAAGTCAATATGCCTGTATCCTGCACACTGTGTAATGAACATAATGCAGTTTGTTTGGCTACACTCTATAGAACGATCAATACTAGATGCATCGCCTGCAGGAAATAATTGATCATTGATTTGTTGTACCTATTGTTCATCGTATTTCCATTGAAGGAAGGGCTTTGTCATCACCATCATCAGTGTGTGTGATTATCTAAACGCTGTTCCTAAACAAACACACACCTTCATGCGCTCGCTGTTATTGAGCAGCACGTTGCGGAGCTCTTTGGACACCATGTACAAGTGTCTCTTCTTGCCATCGTGGGTCCTGGTCAGAACGTTGAGCTTGGGGAAGTTGGGTGACAGATCGTAGAAAGATCTAGAGAAAACAGACGCAAAAAAACAAGTGTTTTGAGAAGCCAAAAATGTTGAATGTCCATGTCTAATACACGAGAGACACTTACTGTATGGTGGTGAAGACGGGGTCTTCTTCAGTAAGGAACACAAAGGGGTCTTCTTTATATCCAAACAGCTTCATCTTCTTGGAGGCTGGAGGCCTGAGAGGAGACAGACATTCAGTTATGACTCAAATAATTTACTCATTGAAATTAAAAATACTCTAATACTTTAATGATGACATGGCCGATGGTAAATTATGGAAATTCATTCAAATCTGCATATTCCTCAGGACCCAAAGAGTAATCTCTCATTAAAAGCAATGTCATCGTTTTATTATAACGGCTCGAGACGTCCTCAAGGTTTTCCTTTTGTTTATTAGCTCACCACACCAACATGACTCACCCACACACTCCACCCTGTTTTGCAGTGGTCTCCTGGGCAGAGGAAGCTCCTTTGGGTGCCTCCTCCTCTGCCTCCTTGTCTACTTTTCCCTCCGGTCCTCCCCCCTCCCCCTCCCCCGCAGCACTCTCTGGGAGGCGGGGAGCGTCTGCGGGGGTCGAGGCCGCCAGGGAGCCTTCAGTCTGGGCCGCCGAGCCGGACGAGACGTCCTTCCTCAGCTGGAGACGGCGAGGAGGGAGGCGAGCAGACAAAGGGAGAAGAGAGAAGAAGTCCCAGCTGTGGTTAGTAACAGGTGAATGATGCATTGTGGGAGGGGGGGGATAGGGGGAGAGGGGGGCATAATACATTGAATCCTGCTCCATTTCCCTCTCCCTAAAGTGTAAGAGAGACAATCCAATCATCCATTAAGTGTGTGCGTTTGTGAGGATGTACCTTGGGATATCTTTTGTTCCAAGGCATGGGGGCTTTCTTCACCAGCACAGCCACAAAGAAACCTCCTGTGTTCTGGTGATGTGGCAGAATCCTCATACTGACAGTGTAAACACACACACACACACACACACACACACACACATAAATCACGGCTTTCAGTTTTATGGTGCCACCTACTGTGAAGATAAACATGGATATTTTTTTTCCCTCCAGCGTTAAATAAAAAAAGATGCCGAGCCAACGCATGACAATGCTTCCCTCTGCTGGCCGGCATCGAGCCCGCCTGAGCATTAAGAGTAAAAGCTGCAGAGTACAGATGACATCACCCACCGTTAAGTGAGAGTGCAGGTGTGCACATGCAGACAAAATTATGAGACAAATTAGCGAAGGGTTTGGGGAGGGAAAGAGTTTGTGTAGCTAGAAAATATCTCTCCCATTTCTATAAACTGACAAAAAAAAAAACACCTACGGAACATTCTTATTAGACGAATAAATTATTTATAAATCGCCCCTTTGTTACCGAACTCACCAAAAGCACACACAGATTATTTGGATAAAGGCTCCCCACGCCCCCCATTCGTTTTGGCTGTAGAGCCTTCAGCCCAAGCTGTTAGAACCGAGCCAAACGTTTGCGTCTTAGAGTTGCATCCTTCACATGAAATAACAGCACAGTACGAGCGGTGTACATACCATCTCTCCAGATGCATGTCGGCCAGTTTCTCTGGGTCTGTCGGCGGGAACATGGTGGGGCGGATCTGTGTGCGACGATTGCTCGGAACCTCGGACCAGTCCGAGAACCACTGGCCCTCTTTGGTCATCAGCTGCAGAGACGGCAACCGTTAAAGCGTGCAATGAAAGCAATCCACAGTCAGAACACCGGCATACAAAACACCGTTTTCCTTCATGGTTTGCTGTTTGTTGCGATGCCCGTCAAAGACTAAACGTTGCAGTACCTTCCAGGCAGCGACCCCAGGCATCCACTTCAGCCCCGGCAGATCAGCTGAGCCGTCGACCAGCTCCAACGCTCCTGGCAATGGGGACAGGAAAGACATTACAGGTTAAATAACCGCTCATAGAAAATATACGGTTACATTAAGCAGCTCAAAAGTGAATTAAACTGTGGAGTTGGCTCTACAGCTTTTGACCGAATGTGCTCCAACTCTGCTGCTGCGACCAGTTTTACAATAGAACACACAGCAGAGTATTCAATGAAAACTCAATGAGGTCCAGTTACTAAAATCTCCTCCCAGCAAAGCTCAGAACCTCAAAATGTCTTAATAGCAGCAACCTACATTTCACCTAATATTTATTGTCAAAGTGGGATATTTGTAACATACAGACTTGTACTTCGTTCTAAATTCAAGTAAAAGAAATAATCTTCTGAATAGAAAAAGTGTAAACAGAGTTTTTTGAGCGGCACCCTTTTATCTTTGTTTTTTAATTTCTTCTTGCCTCCTTCCTCTCCCAGTGATAGAAAACAGCTCTGCCAGTAGTTTCAATCTCATTGAAATATTAACCAGCATCGTTTGAAAAAAATTGGACAATTTTGGAAACAATTAATGTTCTGCTTTCAGGATCTCAGACGATTTAGTGCTTTTCCTTGAGATAATAAGCTGAATATTGTTGGGTTTTATACAAAAAGAGAAAATTCCGATGAGCATTTGTCACATCTTTTTAATCTGATATCTGTGGTGGATGTCTTAGATGTAAATGTAAAAAAAGAAAAAAGAAAATGTGATTTCATTTGAATAAAAAGTCCAACAGATATTGCTTAAATTGTACGACCCTGGTAGTGTTTGTGTGTGCTTCTTACCTTCGCTCTTCTCCAGCAGTGCAGCGATGACAGCTTCGTCCTCTATAGGGTTGAGTGAACAGGTGGAGTAGACCATCCTCCCTCCCACAGCCAGCTGTTCAACACCGCGCACAGCGATTCGCAGCTGGAGCCTGGTGAACACACACACACACATCTGTAGTACTGCTAACTTTTTTTAATTAGCAGCACAAGAACACACTCCGTTCCCTTGTCCTTTAGTCAATTTGGTCTACCACACAAGTGCGTGAATTCCCATGTTGTTACGTAGGCACAAGCACAAACACAAACCCCCCCCCCCCCCCCCCACTCACCCGTGGAGGTGCAGGCTGTTGCTGGTCGTCCATTTCTTCCACACGTCTATGTTCTTCCTCAAGGTGCCGTCCCCGCTAAAGAACACAGAGCAGACAGCAGCAGCAGTCAGACACATCCTCAGTCTGGCCCGAGGCACTGGAACCACCCAGAGATGCCCCCCCCCCCCCCCCCCCACCACCACCACCACTTTCTCACAGGGCAAACAAATGTCTGCCAAGCACAATCTGTCTAAACGCCGGGCTTTAGCTGACTGTTCACATCCCCGCTGTCGCTCCCCATCTTCATCAGCGCTTCTCCTCCCCTCCCTCGCCCTCTGTCGCGTTTGGCAGGAGCTCCTGGCTTCAGCACCACAGCTGGCTAAACTCAGACAGCATTTGCAAACAAACGCAGTTCTGTTTTGGCCATGAAATGCTGCTGGGCTTCAAGAGGATGGAGGATGTGTTTTACCACTAACCCCGTACCGGATCATGAAGAACAGAAACATATTAACAGCCCTTTGTAAGAACTTGTAAATACGCGGCATTTGACCCGACAGGGCGGAGGCCCCGTCTCCATCTGTCACACAAAATCTCCCGCCAATCCCCCACACATACAGCAGAGCTCATCAACCATGTTTCCATCATCATCCACTTCCTCCACAGACTTCCAAACTCTAACTCTCCTGCAGCCCTCCAACACGTATCAGTGACGCAGACACAACACAGACGCATTAGGCAGCCCTCTGCTGACCTGCAGGGAACGTCACACAGGATGCGGTCGTAGAAGAGGGTGTCCTTCTTGCCGTCCAAGTCGATCCTGAGCGTGGGGATGCAGGAGGCGTCGTGGTTCACCACCATGATGCAGGGGCTGTTGAGACGCTTGGCTTGGTGCACAAGTAGGTAGCAGCGCTTGTTGTCCACGTCGTTGGCAATGACAAAGCCCTCTGGAGGTAGAGGAGCAGATAAATGTCAACTACTGTTAAGTGGCAGGGACTGCTGATTATCTCCCTTTTATTTCCTATCACATACAAAGAAATCAGTTATTGAAGCAGCTTTCCTTACCTGGAAACGGCACGTCCATGTCAGAATGGAGCATCTCGATCAGCTGGGCTGTCTTCGACCCTGGAGCTGCACACATGTCCAGGATCTGCACAGGAACAAATGCATGTCAACACTTCAAATCAGCTGTTTTCGAGCCAAAAGGAAAGTGTTCAACAAAGGGGCACGAGGGAGAAAAAAACCTTATATACTATATTTAATCCTCAAAGAAGTCTGTGCTGTTACCTTGTGGTGTGACTCAATCTTCAGGAGGAGAGGAGGGATCATACTGACAGCTTCCTGTCGGCTGATGTTACCCTGAAAGGACAACAACAAAAACGATGCTGAAATTCAGTTTCCTTGTTTTTTCCCCCCCAACTCCCTATCCAAGGTGAATTTTGTGAATACAGACAATATGAACACCTGCAATACTCCCGTTTTAACTTCTTCAACATGGAACTTAAATAGAACTTTCCGTTTGGTTTGTGTTGACTCACCGACTCGGTCTCGCTGACCAGAAACTGGTGGAACTTCTCCAGCAGGGGAGACTTCCTAATGATCTTCCTGCTCATGTTGGTGTGCCAGGCCTGCTCATCGGGATACCTGGAGAGGATACACCACAATGTGTACTGAGCTTCTGCTTTGAATCTGGGTGTTATTAGCCTTGAGTAAACCAAGAGGTCCTACCAGCTCAGAGGCTGTGGAGCCTCAATCTTCTGACCATCGATCTCCACCTCTTGAATATCCTTAAAGTATTTGTCCTTCAGACAGTGGAGGATTTCTTTGGCATGGCTGGAATAAGACAGAAAGGAGGACAACAACTTGCATTAGGGAGCAGTAATCCAAGTCACAATTAGTTCAAAGCCCTGACAAACATTGGAGCGTGGATCCAGGTGATGTACACGTGCAAAACTGTGAGTTTACTTCTACATAGCAACTGTCAGTCATGCCTTACTCTTTCACATCTATCATCATACACAATCTTAATCAATTATAGTTAAATAACACGGTCTAACTGTCTCCTGCAGCTTAACACCAGTAGTGAACTTATAATAAGGACTTTATCTATGTTTATCCTAAAAATATGGGAATTCAAAAGGTGAAAAATGTAAAAGACTACAATGTTTTCTTAACTTTCCAGCAAGAAAATGTATGTTAATCGTGCAGCATCTTGCATGGCTTTGAGCGGGACTCATTGTCTGAATCCAGGTAACAAATCTGTCCGGCTCACCTCTTGTATCCAGTGATGCGGATGGTTGCTGGCAGCGGTTCCCTCATTGCATCCATGAACTGCTCAAACTCCCCAGCAGGCACCAGGCCGAGCTCTTGGTAGTAGTGCTCAAACAGCTTATTCTCCTTGACAATGTCAGCATAGCCTTTCCCCCAGCCCTGAACACACAGGCGCATAGTCATTAGCATGTATGGGACACATCTACTGAATAGTGAGTGTAGACATAACTGGAAAAAACACCTACTAATGTAGATATAAATGCATGTTTTGCATGAGAGAAAAGTTACATTAAATGTCATTAAGAGTAGAGCTCTGTGAAGTTGCAGCTGGTTAGCATAGCACAGCATAACTACGCACGCTTAAGTTTAAGATAACCTGTGAGATACACGGCCGTGTTCGTCGCGGCTCCTTTTGCATTCAGTAAATGAAAAAGGTAACATAATAGGAGGCCTGTTGAGCACTTTACACACACAACATTAGCAAAAGGTTGCAGCTGCAGAAGTGTGAATCTTACTGCGTTGTCTCTGTCGTCCCCTTTAGTATTCTGGTTTTTCTGCCGCTGCCTGCTTCTTTTCCCCATGTTGTTGTTGTTGTTGTTGGAAAAGCAGAGGACTCTGGAGAAAAGTCTGCGGAGCGTCGTGGTGGTCTGGACGCCGAGAATTGTAGCCTAAAACTCGGACGAAAATGCGAGTCCGGTGAACGTGCGACGATGAACTGCGACGCTTGTTGTATCCTCGAAACGTGTTACCTCTGACGCACGTGAATCAGGACCCCTGTCGAGGTGGCCATCAAATATGCCTGAAATAAAATAATCAATTGTGATAAAGTATCACACCTAAATAAGACTATTTTAATTCCTTTAGTGCAACATACTAGTATCACACTGTTAACAAAACGCACTTAAAAATACTCACTCATTTTGTTTATTTATTTTTTAAATAAATATATCAGGTTACAATTGCGTTTATTCCAGCTTGGATGTCAAATAAAGTACAAAGCATATATTTTATTTCAATTTAAAATGTTATATTAGTGCGCCACCCGGTCATTGTTTACAGCAGGGGATATATTCAAATTCAATTATGAATATTTATTGATGACATCAGACACCACACCACGTTGAATAACTCCGATGGAGAAGCGATCATTTTGATTGGCTGATGAGACCCAATGACGTTATATATTCCCTGTATGTTAAGACGCTGTGATTGGTGCTGCATCGGGAACGCGTGAGTCACTCGCGTGTGTCCACCTATAGCGCTCCAGTGTTTACCTCAGTGGTAGCGAGCAATACGGCATGTTATCAAATAGTTGCATGTAACATTTCCGTTGTTTGTATTATTAGTTTTGTAACATTAGCGCTTCCGCCCATGATGGACGCGCTCCTCTCCTGGCTCTTCTCCTCGGAGGAAGAGGAGCTGTACGTGTTGGACTGCTTGGCTTACTTGATGGTTTTCATGGCAGCCAGCAGTTTTGTTACACTGCTTTTCGAAAACGTCCCGTACGGGCGGTATGCTACCAGCAAATATGGATTCCCAGTTAACGCCCGGTTGGCTTGGTTCATCCAGGAGCTGCCTGCGATCCTGGTGCCTGTGTGTCTGGTAGTTTGGACATCCTCTGCGAAAACCTCCCTGCTGCCCAACCAGCTGCTCATCGCCATGTACTTCTGCCACTATGTCCAGAGGTAAGTCATTACAATCGATTAAATAATGATGTTACACCTGGAGGTGTATTAAAGTGTTTCACCAGCACTAAGTGACTGCCAAAGCACGTGGAAGACACTTTAATAATATAATAAATATCTGAATGATTAGATGCAGTTAGTTAATTTTAATATTATTATATTTCATTGTATATATTGTGCATTTTCATTTTTATATTTTCATTTTTATATATATATATATATTTTTTTTGCTGCAGGTCCCTTATTTATCCATTTTTAATCCGAGGAGGTAAACCAACACCATTCGCCTCATTTGCCCTGGCCATAGTTTTCTGCATGTACAATGGCTACATGCAGATCAGGTACCTGAGCCATTACGCTGAGTACCCGGCACACTGGGTTACACATCCATGCTTCATTGCAGGTTGGTGTTCTGTGTCTGCGACCTCTCTTTCTGCAAGGGAAATGGGAATTGTTGTGTTTTGCATGAGATGTTTAAAATGGATCTGGTTTGTATGGAAGCTCATTTACGCCACTGTGATGGATTTAAAAAAAGTAAGTCATTATAATGAGAAACTATCTTAAAATAATGAGTTAGTATCTCAAAGTAATGGCCAAGTGTTTCAAGTGTCTCAAAATAATGACCTAGTATCTTAAAATAATGATTTAATATCCTAAAATAATGACTTAGTATTTCAAAATAATGAGTTAGATTCTCAAAATATTGAGAACTGTCATCATTTTTTGTGGCCATGGGCTTCCACTTGCTTTTGTTGTTTTGGTGAATATGGAAGGCCATTTACGCATTTATGTGATGAACTGTTCTCTTTTAGAAACTAAGTCATGTTTTTGAGATACAAAGTCAAAATATTGAAGCAGTATCACATCAATGTGTGTTACATTATTAGCATAGGAGAAATAAAAGCAAAACTCATATTTTATATTGACAATTACAATAATATACAAGGATAAGAGAGGGTGCAGTGGTGTGTACACGATAAGAAGAATGCTCCAGTTAAACATTTTCATTTGTAACGAAAATAATCAAGTAGAAGTAAAAAAAAAAAAAAATAATACTTAGTTGATAGACTACTGAAAGTACAAGTTGCTGTGTGTTTTAATCTAGTGTGTGCAGATTAGTGTTAAATGGTATAAAAATAGCACTGGCTGAAACGTTCTTTATTGATTTATGGAGGAACAGAGTACGATGCACAGTCAGGATAACAACCTCTTGCCATCTCTTCCAGTTCATCCCTACTACCCCTCTGTCCTCTTCTCTTCCCTTTTTCTATTTTAAATTAAATGAGATGGCACGACTTTGCTTAAACACATAGCCGTCATTCAAACTCTTTTGCCCATCTTGCCATTTTCCTCTTTTGGTTTTGCTCCGCTGCAGGTGCCTCCCACGCTTTCAAAACCTCAAAGTGCTCAGCAGTTTTTCTTGGCTCCCCTTGCTGTTCAAGCTAACGCAGGAACCAGTCAATTTAGAATATATCTATATTTTATTTTATTCATGCAGTGTGCCATGTAATGAGTTTATTGTAAGCATTGTAGGCCAACGCAGTAACAATACTAATGAATACTTTGTGTACATGCTGTAACTATTATAGAAATGTTAAAGAAACATGCTCATTTGCTTTATTTTTTTAGAGTTGGATAAGAACACTGAACTCACACCGGGCTCGTGTCTGTGCATGTAGTGCTGAGGCGATTAGCTTAGCTTAGCATAAAGATTTGAACCAGGAGGTATCGATCTGCTCGTCTCACTCTTGGAAAGAAGGCAAATAAGTAGTGTGTGAGAAGTATTTCTCTACAAAATGTCGTACTAAAGCAGCTTCTGGTTGGTTGGTCTTCAGGGTCTGTACTGTGGTTGTTCGGCTGGCTGGTGAATGTGCACTCTGACCACATCCTGAGGAACCTGAGAAAGCCCGGAGAGACCGGTTACAAGATCCCCACAGGTAAGGGCTTTAGTTCTGAAAACACTGGACCCAATCATTACTCTCACCACAGCGAACACGTCTGTTCCTCCTGTCACAGCGCATCTAACTTTCAAAGAGGAAAACCTGATGAGAAGTGTACAATAATAAACATTTATTCAAGTGCTGCATTTATATATCATTTGCACTTTTATGCCTCGACAATATTGTACTTTTACAAGTTATATTATTGCCATTGTACAACAAAATGCAGATTGCAGTTCCATTTTGCTACACAAGAAAACACAAAAAACATGTGAAACTTTATCATGTGTGGAGGGTGAATTCTCACAGCCTGAGGAAAGAAGCTGATTTTCTTATATCTATGATGGCTGCAGTTAGTAGTTACTGGAGCAAAATGTGACAATAATATAAAAATACTCATATTTAACAAACTGGACCATTCTTCAGAGTGAGTATTATTCAGTTTGAATGCAGGACGCTGTTAAAGTAATGCTTCACTTGCAAAATGACCGTTTGTACATCAATTACTCACTCCGTGTTACCTTGAATTCTCGAAGAAAACGTTTTCTCGCACGCCTCTACAGTGAACGACGAACCAAAAAGCAGAGAAAAACGCATGCACTCCGCTATAACTTTACTATTTTAAATAGGGCTGGGCCAATATCTTCTGTAGCGATACATAGGTCATTTCATATCTCGATAATAATAGTAAGATTATCGTTAAAAATGGTGATAAATATCACAATCTTTCACGTCAACAACCCATACGTCACGATACAGCATGTTATCTGGTCATCAAATAAATACATAGATAGTCTATATGAAAAAACAGATGGTTTTGTATACTCTTGTGTAAATTCTATACTTTTTAAAGTAATAGACTATTTTCTTATTTGATTAAGAACTTAAGTGCAAAAATAATCAGATTTTCTGAGAAATAAAGTTAGTGTGCTTGTTATTATGAATTTAGACAACGTAATTGTGTATGTTGTTTTATGATCCCATTGAAAACGATAAATGATCATATTGCATTATCTCCCTGCTGTTATTTAATAGATGAGGAACGCTCATGTGTAAGCATGAGACTGTTTAGGTGCAAGTTTTTAAATATGAACGTTTTAGTAAAGATGCATGTGTTTAACTGGATAAATGAGACTTTGATTAAGCTACACAAGATGTGTGAGAGTTTGTAAACAGATGTTTTGATATATTAGTTACTGTTTTAAAGCATCCCTCATTTACTGAAATTCATCAAGACGTTTTTCGATTCTTCGTTCACCGTGGAGGCAGCCGAGATAAACAAAGTTTTCTTCAAGAATACAAGGTGACATGGGGTGGTGAGTAGTTACTATACAAATGGTCATTTTGTGGGTGAAACATTCCTTTTTAAAGCCACATTCTACACTGAGATGCTTCCACTTTCCCCACCACCGTCGTAGGGTGACAAGAAAGCCGTAATCACGTCATGGCACAGAACTCTGCGCTAGATGCTAATTTTCCAGTGCGGTCGCGTGATTATACAGAATCCCACTGTAAGCAGAATCACAGGTTGTCAATAGTTATCTTTTTCTCCCTGCCTTGCCCTCTGCGAACCCTCACATTAGTGTTTAAAAGGGATCTTGCTGCCTTGACTCGCAGTACTTGTCTTGTGTGTGTGTGTGTGTGTGTGTGTGTGTGTGTAGTTTTGCTTGACTTGACACAGAACCGCACAGTGTTTATAGTAATCATGTTAGACAGGAAGCCAGCCCCACACGGGAACATGGACATTATATATGTCTGTCGACGGACTCTAGATGCACGCTAAATAAAGCACCCGGTCTATTGCTTATTTGCTCAATACAACGCTCGTGTTTGTACAGTAAATATGAAGCTGCAGCCGGTTAGCTTAGCTTAGCTTAGCATAAACACTGGAATCAGAACAAAGTGTGCCAACCAGCACAGCTAAACTGCGCTAATGTATGTGTTTATATATCTTGTTTGTTCAATCCATACAGAAACAAAGTGTAGAAACTAAAGGTTCACAGAGCCAGGCTAGCTGTCTTTGTGTAAAGCTAAGCTAACGGGCTGCTGGCTCCAGCTTCATGTTGAACACACTGATATGAGAGCGGTATCAATCTTCTCATCTCAGCAAGAAAACAAGCGAGCTTATTTTACCCAAAATATGGAGCTGTTCCTTTTAGGGCGAGGGATATCACTCTGCTTGTATCAAATGAACATTTCTGAAAATTCTTCAAACAATTCACAGGGAAAACAGCGGAGAGAATGTTTTGATGGTGGATATTTCTGTCGAGTGTTTGACCTTTTTACTGTGTGAAAATAGATGCATGTTCTATGAGAAGTGACAAGTAAAGAGGGGGGGGGGGGGGGGGGGTTAGCAAGATTCCCATCTCCAAACTGCTTCTGACAAATAATCTTGAGGGTTGAATATAGTGGAAAAGCGAAAAGTGCTGCTTTTTTGGATCACATAATTAGATTTTCCCTTTCCTAACTGAATCAGTAATCACAACAGGTTCACAGAGAGAGGGGCTCCACCCTGACTAAGAACATAGTCACAACAATAGCACCTTGAGCCTGAACTTGCGGTGAACTTGTTGAAAACAATCCGTCCTGGACCCTCAAGGAAAATAAAGCGGAGAAGGGGCGAGGCGGGAGGAAGCTGTGAGCCGCGCTGCTCCCAGTGAACTTCCAGGCACGTCTGGAATCCCCTCAGCCAAGAATGCCATTTTCACATGGAGGGTAGCAACGCGACAAATGGCCTGCAGTCAAAGAGGCAGTGCTCAGCTGAATGCAGAACTGAAACATGAGGTCTGGGACGAATGTTTAGAGAGTGCACATGATTGCTCGCTCAGTGTCAGACTTAGGTCTTATATACAGTTTCTCTATTATTCCAGGGAAGAGTTGCACAGCTTTTCTGCTGATGTTTGTAATCAGTTTTAAGTCTTTTAATCCGTAATTCAACACGTTCTTTCTGGTCATGCAGTAAACTCGACACATATTGGAAAAGCATCTTTCATTGTTACTCCTGATCCGCTCACAGCAACAAGCTCATCTCTTGCCAATGAGTATGAGAAATGAACTGTTATGTTTGGAATGGTGATTTTCAAAAAAACTTAATTTTGCGAGTGTGAAAAATGGACTCGCGTATGATTTATGATTGAGAGAAATGGCATTCACATTGCATCTTGGGAGACTGAGGTTTCATAAGATACGATAGAGGAGGTGTGTTTGATAAGATCTGTGCACTTTGCACTTTATTCCGGTTTTTTAACACTTTTGTTCTGTTAAAAAATAACTTCCTTGTTTTTTTTACGGCTATGGTTGTTGTTATTACCCAGGATGTGCTGTGTCCGTTTCTGTTTTTTTTCTTTCTTGTTTTTTTCCGCTATGCTCTCGAAAATGATTAACACATATTTAGAAGACTGGAGCTGTGGAGCTTGTTGTGTGGATGCCATTTGAGTTTATATTATCGTGCAGACTTTAAACTACATTGAGAGAATGTTGAAATGTCAGAACTCATTCAGTACTGAATTGTAGGGACGCACAATATGGATTTATTTAATTTTTTTCAGCCGATACTGATAGCCGATCATTACCTGCTTCTTAGGCCGATACCTACATTTTGGGTGTTTTAGAAAGAAGTTCATAACCTGTGGATTATTATGCAAACCTGCGGGTAAGAAGGCTATGTAGCGAGCAAAGATGGATGATTTAATATTCCATAGCTTCAATGAAAGTAATTTAGCTTTCTATTATTTAGTTTGATAAATTATCGGCTATATTTTCATTATCGTAATAATACATAATAAAATACATTTCCCAATATCGGGCCCAGTATATATCGGGCATCCCTAATTGTTCAAAATCAAATCGAACTTCATCCCATTTTATGTTTTAATGCCTTCGTGCCAGCAGCAGCAGCAGCAGCCTTCGCCGATGGCTTAATGTTTTCAGGTTGTCCGTTCGTCTCTGCGTCCGTCCGTACCATTCTAGTGAACGGGATAACCCTGAAAAGTCTGGAGGGAATTTCTTCAAATTTGGCCCAAACATCCTCTTGTACTCAAAGACGAACTGATTCTAATTTGGTGGTCAAAGGTCACTGTGTTTTTGGCTACAACTCAAGAATTCTTATGCTAAATAAGACAATTTCCCAAAAAATGTTTCATAAGATGGAATGTAATTCTGGTTTCCAGAGGGAAATATTTGGGTTGTTTTTGCCTCAGTGGACGTATGAAAGGATAAGCATACCTGTCCTGATCCCTGTGTCTTCCACCCACAGGCGGAATGTTTGAATATGTGTCCGGAGCCAACTTCTTAGGAGAGATAACAGAGTGGGCAGGCTTCGCTCTGGCTGGCCACTCCGTTCACAGTTCAGCTTTTGCCATATTTACCACAGTGGTCCTCGCCAGCAGAGCTGTGGCCCATCACAAGTAAGAATCATAACACACACACACACACACGCACACACACACAGTAAGCAGGTTTTTATGGTGTGGTTCACACTTTGAAGCAAATACTTGTATTAACGACAGAAACTTTTTCCCTCTTTCTCTCTTTCTCCAGATGGTACCTCGCTAAGTTCGAAGACTACCCTAAACATAGGAAGGCACTGATTCCCTTTCTGTTCTAAAAAGCCCATGGGCACAGGAAGCCTGAAAAGGTACTGGTTCTTACAATGGCATCAAAGAACATTGCCACAATGTTTTTTAATATAATATATCTTGAAGATACAGTTTGTCCTTTTTATTGCTGCAAAGAAAATTAAACACAAGCTGTATGCTTTGCGAGTGATCTTATCTGAGCCGCACACAAATACATATACATTTATTTTTTACCTTTGCTCACGACTGTAATGTCCATAAAGCCAAATTACCTCAACAACCATGAACTGAATGCACTGGAAGTGCTGTGTTTGCTGGTGAGGCAACATTTAGCGCTCCTCCGGAGGAAGTGAGATAGCGAATGAAGCATACCCCAACTGTAGTACAGTGGATTTATAACACTCTGCACCGTCAATAAACACTTTTAAGACTCTTCGCTGATATGCATATTCTCCCAGATGGAACATAAACCTGGAAATGCAAAGCAGACACTTAAAGTTTTCCTTCTCTCTCAAGAGTCGTCTGTTGCAAATGCAACTTTTTTAGATCCATTAGATGAAAGACAAAGGACCTCGAATTCCCAACACATTTTTCTCTGGGTGCTATCAGAAAGACTTTTCTAATCACCTCCTCTCAAAGTCCAGAGATAAGGTCAAGCGTGGGCCTCAATGACTCACTCATGCCTGTAATGAGAAGGAGAAGAGAGCGTCGCCCAAACACATCACTCCCGTGAAGGGCTTCTGAGAAGAAGAACTGCTGAGTGTGAAAGCAGGAGCATGTTGAGCATAAACCACTCTGATTGGATGAGTTTGTGTGTGACTGAATGAAGAGAGGAAGCCTGGGACAAAAGATGAGAGATTGAAACATTGCAATCGATCGTAACATCTCTTCTATTCTATTATTGCGTCATAATCACTAATTACCATGAGCCATATAATCTGATCAGTGTGGGTTAGGACTTTTCTGGAAGCAGTGTCTTTTTTTTAACGATACTAATAATGCGATCTGCCTTGTTCTCAGTGTTCCTTTAAATAAATTTAGATAGGAAACAAGTGCAATTATCGTATTGCTTTGGGAAATCCATATGCAAGTGAAAATTACATAATTGCATTGAAGCACATTTTACGTTCCACAGTGTAAGGATCCCAAAAAGCGACTCCCATAACTCTTGATCAGTTCTCCCTTTCCCCAGTGGAGGACATTCTCCGACACCATGTTACAGCCAAGGCCACGTGATTATGGATTGTATTAATGTGTTGCTTTTGAAAAGATGCTGTCATCGTTTTTACTCGTCAATAAATAATAGGACGTCCGAGTGTGATGAGAAACGAAGGCTGTGTGCCGCTGAAGGCCACGCGGAGTGGCATCCTTCATGTCCGAGGTCTCCACCGTCTCTCTCTTACTCTTCCAGGCTGTTTCCTCTCTGTATCCTCTTTGTCCACGCTTCTTGTAATTGTATCACTATATTACACAGCCAGCATTTACTGAGCCTGCCTTCAGGCAAGCGCCAATGGATTTTCTTTTCATATGCAAAGCATGTGAGTGAACCGGCTTGTAATCATCGACTGTATAGAAGACGTGGACGTAGTCACCTTGACGTCACACTTTGGCTTGTGGTCTGCCGTTTTGAAGCCTCGAGTTTGCTATTTTGCTGTAGCCATCTTGCCTTTTGCAACCAGAAGTGAAGGGGGTGGAGCTAAGTACAACGGAAATCTGAATTAAAACCGAATTAATATAATACATTTATTTAATTTTTTGTTTTTCTGGAGTTTTTGGACGAAAAAAAATTGAAGAACAAAGTACGTACTTTTATTTAATAATGCAAAAAATGTATTAATCGATTAAAAAAATAAGTCGTTGCAGAGTTTGGTGAAATTACAATGTTAAGTTATTTTTACCCTTTTTTGGGACTGTTTGTGTGTGTTTTCACAGAAAACATGCTCCGGTTAATACATGTTTTGCTGGTTTAAAATGTGTGAAAAGCATGATATCCAAAAAGCAAAATATGTACAAAATACAATAAAATGGAAAATAAGCAATGCATTAAAACAAACGTTGAACCTCAGTTATTGCCTGCAGGTGGTGCAAGTGTTAAAATTAATGAAGCTATGTTTTTCCTTGCCGGTATATGTCACACATCAGCATGGCTTCAGGTCTAAACAGCCAGCTGTTACTTTTCTTACATTTTCTGGTCGCAGGTTGGCTGGAACTGCAGGTCCAGATTTGTAGTTCTGAACCTCCAGGAGCTGGGTCCATTGTTTGTTGCTGTATAAACCCCCCAGTGTGTCTGATGCACCACAGGCAATATGTTCATGTGTAGAAATGTGAAATAGCTGTTGATAGAACAGTGAAAATACAGCTCTCCACTAATGTGGGTTAAATATGTGGAACATGCTGCAGCCTCATTATCATTCAAGCCACATGCAGTCTCAGACTACTGCATGCTTGCTTAATATTATCTGCTATTACTGTTATGCCTGAGAGCCTGTTGACTTTTCCAGCCCTGTCTCTGTCTGTATATATATATATGTGTGTGTGTGTGTTGGGCATCTGTCAGCTATGGTCCGGTTGCCACCAATGTGGTAATCCCATAAAACAATGACAATGACAATGACAATGAGGCAAACCAGCCTTGAAATGACACACACACACACACACACTGGCACACAGTCAGTGTTGCCGTTTGGCTTGAGCCGAGACTGTGACATGAGACATGAGAGGAACAACCTATTCAGTCTGGTGTTACACTCACAACGCCTGTGTTTCACACAGCGTCGGATAGAGGGAGATGGGAAGAAGAGCCTAGATTTACACAGGCGTGCAGCAGGAGTGAGCAGCTGTGTGTATACTGTATGTCTGAGTGTATTACACAGAGAGCTACATATCCTAGCTGACACATAGTTTGCTCTGGGTTTTTTTTCCTTGACTCTGTCACATGCTGCACGTGAGTAGCAGGGGTTGGGGGCGGGCATTATGCAAGACTCTCTTTTAGGTATACTGGTTAGTCCTCATCCAGCCTGCCTCGGCTCCATCACAGAGCCTAATGGGCTGGGAGATGGCTGTTTCTGGGGCCGGGTGGTTTACAGAGTGTGGGATGATCAACACCACCTGCTGCGTGTTGCCCCTCGAAAATCAGCGTTTGGATCCACGGGGCAGCAGAGTACATCTGGAATAATAAACAGGAAAAAAGGAGCTCCATTTGCGCTTAGACAGTGAAGGAAAAAAAAACAGTGTGTTACCCTGTGGAATGCAGAGTTTGTATGTATGTGAGCAGCATTTCAAGGGCCAGAGGTGGTGATTATGGCCCCTGGCAGTATGTGAGGTGGCAGCTGACAACACAATATGGTCTCCCTCTCTGTCTAATGTTTATGTAAATTGTATTGCAGAGTAATGTTTCCTATCATTTCTAGGGTTTCACATGTTTACAGTGTGGGTATTTCTCTGCCGGGCTTACCAGGACAGGCAGATTCCCTTAATGGACCCCAAATCCACAGCTTTGAATATTCATAGATATGTGATTTTTTTTTTTCATATGTGCCAATACTAGAATTTATACAGTTAATATGCCCAGCCTCATATTGATAGGGATGCCCTATGAACCCCCCCACCCATTCCCTCCTCCCTTTGAAGAGAGAGTAGTCTTTATAAGGCTTCAAGAGCCACTGGGCCACAGGACCCTTTATTCATTATTGACGATTCACCGTGGACTTCATTACTTGTTGTGCAATTAAATATGTATTCAAAAAAGAAAAGAAAAGGAAATATGTATGCCGTGCAATTCATCAACCGGCCGGAGGGATGGAAGGTGTGGGCGTATGGGGGTTTTAAGAAATCCCTCGTAGTGCGCATGCGCATAGATTTGAAGCGAATACGCCATATTGAATTCCCGTAGGAAACGGCTAGCATTTTTTTTTTTCCCCAGCTAGCGGTGTAACGGGGACAGTTTCTCAATGGTTCCTAGTTCGGTTTAATGTTTAAATACTTCTCTTTTCGTCACCCCGGACAAAGCGGTGCCCGTTGAGAGGTCCAGGCCGCAGGCTCGGTAGCGTGCGTTAGCTATACTTGTAGGAGGGGGTGTTACCAGAGAGAGAAGTTGAATGGATCCGAGGGTAGCTTGGATTCAGCCCGAACAGAAAGGACCTGCGAACGCCTTATGGATGCACGTCTGGGAGACCTCTCAGGGAGTACGGACACTCTCCGCTCAGCACCACCAGCTCCACAACCAGAACCACAACCAGTGCGTGAATTACGCAGCGTTGGATGTTTTAAAAAATGTGGCCACCGCGGTGGTGGCATCGGGCAACAAGAAGAGCATTTGCAGCAGTAACGTTACTGCCGGTTTGAGCAAAGGCAGCAGTAGCCATCGCAGCATCATAAACGGCACTACTACTAGTATTAATGGCACTGCGCTGTCCAACGGGAATGTAACACACAACTCTTTCACCGCGACGCACGCAGCTGATCCAGGATCCGGCTCCTCGTCGTCGTCGTCGTCCTCGCAGGAATCCCGGACCGACAGTCCGCCTTCTTCCAGCTGCTCACTCGAAAGGACTACTACTGTTGGAAATGCACCGGGCAACGTCAATAAAAACGTCGGGGGTGCCAATCTGCTCTTCAACGTGAGGGACAGCATGGACAATAATGTCAACCTTTACCACCATCATCACCACCATCATCATCATCACCTACAACAGGAGCACCCGGCTTTTAATTTACAGCAGATTTGCGTGAAGCGCCATCAGGTCCACCCCTCTCCTTTACCTGTAAACCACACACACAACCATCACCACCCGGGCCGGAGGAAAATTGACAACAAAGCGAGCACTTATGGGATGAATTACTTGCTTTCAAACTGCACTAATGGCAATTACGCGAGCACTTGGACGCCTTGGAAGACGAGGAAGTACAGCCCCGGGGTCCTCGGGTGAGTGAACACTTATCACTGCTTTTTAGGATTTAGAAGGTTAACGTTGACATCTGTCGTTTGAATTGTTAAAAAGCCGTTGGGGATTTGTATTTTGTTGCATGTGTCAAGTATCATTGTACATGATGTTCCAACGTGATGTAGCTATTCGTTTCCCCAACGCAGTAAACGCGATCTACGTTAGCAGCGTAAACTGGAGTTGGGCTGTTTGCTGGATAGCTAAAAAAAAAAAAGCTACCGTTAGATTAGTTGCGTAAAGAGACCGGAAGTGCTGAAATTTTTGTCTGCTCAAGTTTGAACTGTGCCGTTAAAAAAATGTACAACTAACTATTGATGAGTACGATTTAAAAGACATGCATTAATTGGAAGTGTATAACAATACACATAATCACAGCATCAAGTACTCTTTAGTAGTGTTTGGAGATTTATTTAGAAGGTTTTGACCGGATATGTAATCCGTTGGTTACCGTTAGCATGACTGATTAGCCTAAAGCTAGCTCAGCTAACAGCTTTTCCCCTTTTGTCTCCACATTGAAGTTGGGAAACTAGCAATTTTAAAAATTAAATCAATAATCTTTCGTCAAGCAAATAAGAGTGAGCCGAATGAAATATAAAACGCTAAATAGCTAACTGGAATAATTATAAAATACTACGACCAGGTCTTAGCTAATGGGGTTGAATAACACTAAACTTATGTTAATGTTGGGTGTATTTATGTGCCTGAACTATTCCTAATGACTTGATCATAAAAGTTACATTTAGAGTATGATACAACTTTAAAGGAGGAGCATTGATATTGTATGTTTCAGTAGTTTTCATAGCATTTCATTTCACTTTACAGTTTACTTCAAAAGTGAAGTTTATTAATACGTTAAGTTGTGCAGTCTTCTTTGAATTCATTGTGTTAAAGTTCTGGATAGTTGGCCTTTTTAAACTCTGGTTATTCTGGGTACAGTTATGGTTTACTCTCTTTTCACAGGTTGTTCCTCATGGAGCTCTCTCAGGGTGACATAAGATATGTCCCAGACAGGCTGGGACATACTGTACATATCTAGTAACGTAACGTTACACTGTTGGTGTAGTAAGAGCAGTGTAACTGAATATAATATGATTTGTTATGTTATCATGGTAGGTATTATGCTCTGACAGAAGCCTTCATCCATAAGAAATGACAGAGGAACTCCCAGATGTGTTGCAGGACCTTGTGATATTTGCAATGGCTGGTTGCACCCATCTAACCTCTTAATTAATACTGCGTCCTGCAGGTAGTGAATTAATAAAAAGGTGTCCTTTTCTTCGGGTATTTGTGTTTGCACACGTTTTTCTGATGCAAGTTTTGGCTTGTGCACTAATAAGTCTTGCAGTAGCTTGCCTCCAGGGGCTCTGTTTGAAGTCCCACACACAGAGGGATCTGCCCTTCAGATTGAAAATGCTAATACTTGTGTGGTGGTGCTGTCTTGATATTGTGAAGATCAGAGTAGGATAGCAAACTCTGGTCATGTACTGCACCTTTGAAGACTGTTTATTACTTTAACACTGGGTCCTAAAGTTATGTTTGACCCTAAACTATTTTTTCAGGGATGGCTGCAACAGCAGTTCTTCTTCTGACTGTGGGGGGCCCAACAATTACCATGGCGGGCTGTTGGCATGTAAACACCCTGGTCTGCTGGCAGAGAGTTTTGAACCAAAGAGTGGGCACATCATGGGCTGACTGCGTATCCTCCAGGGCTCTTGTAATTGATTGTGACAGTCTCCCTGTTCTGTATTTCACACTGACATCATGGTATGCGTTCCTAGAAAAATGAATGGCCACAGGGTTGAACAGAGTTCCACTGTTGTAAAGCATTTGACCGGTCAGAAATCTTTACATTCAGCCCGAACACAAAACCATACCATAGGGCGATGATTATGAAGCCTGTGACTTCAGGCGTACTGGGTGATGGGGCCTTTGTGTTAAAGTTGAGTAAAACACTCAGGGCCATGTCGGCTCTGTGAGGGTTTAAAATCCTCAGAAAACCTTAAAGGTGTGTTGTACCTGTCTCTTGATGAGGAACACATATCCTCACTGATGGTAAGATAAGACTTCTACAAAAACCTAGACCGTGACCACTTTTGTTCTGTCTTATTTCTCGTGGTTATGTTAAGCTCTGTGGTTTGTGTTATGAATAGGGCTACGTGTAGTATTACGGTTAGGTTAGAGAAAAAGGCTCGGACTCAAATGATATGTGATCCTAAAAAACTTCTTTATTCCGTCACACTTGAGCAATTTTTTCCCCGGCGGCTCCTGTTTGCACATCGTACTGTTAAATAAAAAACTAAAACCTAAGTGGCTCCCAATGGGCAGGCCAGCCACACAGTGTATGAATGGTAGAAAGGCGCTACATAAATGCACTCCGTTTACCTTTTTCACAAGTACAGCACCAGATTAGATCTTTGTCTGATCAGGTCTGCAGTAAAGTAGCAGCTATCAAAACTCATGCAGCATACAGCAGCGTTACTTTGCTTCCTCGGCTCTGGGCTGATGGGGGTTAACCTGCACCGTGATAAGAAGGAGGCATATCTTGGGCCATCTGGAGAGGTTTTTTTTAAAATCTTTTTCCAAACTGTAAGCCAAAAATGTGTGAATGCGTAAGTCAGTCTTTTTTAGAAGATACCCTCATATGATTGTTAGTTGTGTATAACTTCACAATAAGAAATGTGAAACACTCAAAATGAAAAGAGATATTTCACATCATGTACAGTTCCTTCTCTCAATCCAGGCGTCGTCCTGCTCTGTGTGGAGCATAATAACTGTGACTGAGGTGAGAGTAACCGTTGCCCGTCTCCCTCTTAGACTCCACGAGGAGGTGATGGACCTCTACAACTTCATGTCTCCTCGGCCGGAGGAAGCAGCTATGAGGAAGGAGGTGGTGAGCCGGATAGAGATGATCATTAAGGAGCTGTGGCCCACTGCAGATGTAAGAGACACACACACACACACACACAAGTCATGAACTCTTTCTTGGTCGGGACCAGTGACCTTCTGGAGGCAACTGATCCTGAGACGACGTCTCTCAAAGGAATATTTCTAAATAGAGCTGGAGGACCCTGCAGCTGGTTGAGAAGTAGTGTTGATGTAATGCCCCTCTCTTTACTTCATCATGTAAAACACACGCAGTGGTGATTTGTTGGCTGCCACTCTTCCCTCCTCCCACCGTGAGCCAGAGTGTCGGGTAAATGGATCAAGCCCCTGATTTGTACCAGCCTCCCTTTTCATTTCAGCCTATTATCCCGGCCTGTCTTTGTGCTCCGGCCTCGTCGTATTCACCAGACGGAAAGGGAGAGAACTCCACTCTGCTTCCTTTTGGAGAGCTTTCACTTGCAGACCCCAAAAGGACTTTTTTTCTAACTATTGTGTACTTAATTTGGCACCGTTACTGTCCCTGAAGTGGGAATACTGAGTTCTTGATAGTTTGCATAGATGGAAACCTTTTCTGAATCTGAAAATGAATGTGCTTGTGGAAAGCACCTGTGGTTGAAGCCGCTCTCTTCAAGTGGATAGATTGTGCCGTAATGCCCCCAAAATCAAACTCTCTCAATCCTTAACCAGCTCTGTCTTTAACAGATGAACTACTCAGACTTTTGCTCATTTTCATATTTCTTCATCATTGTTGTTTCCAGGTCCAAATATTTGGCAGCTTCAGCACAGGGCTGTACCTTCCAACAAGGTAAGACGCTAGTATTAATGTAAACTTTATCCCTGGTGTGTTTTCCTGGCCAGTAATTTAACGTCCCGAATGTTTTTTTTTTTCCCTCAGCGACATTGACCTGGTGGTGTTTGGGAAGTGGGAGCGCCCCCCGCTGCAAGAGCTGGAACAGGCTCTCCGCAAGCACAACGTGGCCGAACCGTTCTCCATCAAAGTGCTGGACAAAGCCACGGTGAGTAACCGGGGCCGGTTCCTGTGTTCACATCGAGGCCCGAAATAAAGCCACACCGGAGAATTTAGAAGAAAAATGAGGATTTCATATCCCACCTTCAGTGATGAGCAATGATCTGGCACCACAGAATAGTACGACAGTTAATTTCGGTCCCCCAAAAGGTTTAATTCTTCACGGTAAGTAATAGAACATAACAGTCCCAGTAAATGGGGAACGGATTGTAACAAACGCAGCCAAACCAACATTTGGCAGCACTTATTACACTCCGAGAAAAGTTCGCCTGCGTTTTTTTAAATGGTCAGTAGGATGTGTAAAGCTTTGGCTCGTTACCTCGTTACCTCCATGAGGGGAGAAGAAGAGACTCAATTAGTGTCGTCCATCTGTTTGCGTGATACATGGCACACGCTGCTAGTTGTGTGGGGATCTTTTTCCTGTTGACCTGTAAATATACAGTATGTGCCAACTATAATATTGCAAAAGCAGCTCTAGTTCACCAAAAAATGTAAAATTGGTCATCAGCCACTCACCCTCAGGTCAACGATTCTCCCCCTTTACTTCTGTCTGTTCTTTTAGTCGTTTTTCTCTATTGTTTGAAGTTAAAACATTAATTTTGCATTTTTTTTAATTAGCGATTGGGTCTCAAAGGCTGTCAGTTGGAACAGATGGCTTTCGTGTCCTCAGCTGGTGACTTCACCGTAACGTTTGCTAATTCACGTCTCCGTCTCTCCATTCAGGTGCCAATCATCAAGCTGACCGACCAGGAGACCGAGGTGAAGGTGGACATCAGCTTCAACGTGGAGACTGGAGTGAAGGCGGCAAGCTTCATTAAAGATTATGTTAAGGTGAGATACACCTACCTGTATTGGTGATGCACATTGTTTTCATAGTGTTATTTAATGAAATGATGCACACAAGTCCAGACGGGGATTGTGAATTGAAGAAATCCGGCCACAACGCACATTACTGCGTACTACGCAGATATGGAGGAAGAGAGCAGCAAAAGGTCCCGTAGACGTATTTAAGTAAAAACCACCAGAGGAGTCGCATAATTGCCATTTTACAGTGGGGTCTAAATACAGCTACTTTGGAAATTCCCGCTGTGAATCAGGCAAGCCAGCAGTTAAAAGCATTACACTTTAACTTCACTCCAATCTTGAATTGGCACTTCTCATTTCCAAAGTGAAGCTGGGACCGACCCCAGCAACTGTGCTCAGAATAATATCCTCTTAACTCACGCTGAGTCTGCGCGTGGCTGAAGATCTTGCTGCCAAATCGACTCAGCGGAGGTGACTGTGGCTCCGACAGAAAGATCTCTGCCTGCTTTAGTCTCGGTGGTGGTACCTAACGCAAGAGAGGAATTCCAGGAGCTGATGTTCCAGCGAGTCTTGGCCTTTTTTCATTTTCTGTTGTTGATTTTAGTGTTATGGTTTTCTGGGTCTACGTGTCGGAGCTTGAAAGCCTGCGGTCGACTACCACAGCCAGCATCACTCCGGTGGTGGTGGGTGTGACGGCTTCCAGTGCAGTCATTGAGAGGTCAACCTGAAAGTTCAAGCTCGTGGGTCACATTTCCATGCAGCCAGTCGTGGTCTCACTTCTCAAGGGGAGACACCCCATGAGCGAAACATTGGTTTTCATGAGGTGCTCGATTTTAAGATTCTGGGCTGTTTTTTTGTTTCTTTATTGTTTCAGAATATTGGAAAGAAAACATCCAAAATACACATTTAGGTGTTTATTTTACTGCTTTGTCTAATAGCAGTTCACCAAAAGCGAGAGACAGACTTTGATCACTTCATTTACTTATGTTAAATGAAAAAAAATGAATTATTTCCTTTGAGTGAAGTCCTTGAAAATGTCAAAATAGTCCTTGAAAACGTACTTGAAAGTCCTTGGCGTTTATTTTTTAATGTCTGCATGAACTGAAATGACATGATACACATGACATGATCAATATTTCATGGTTACCTAATAATTGCTGAATCGAAACATAATTAAATTGACTTAAATTCAAAAGGAAAGTGTAATTGCTCATTTGAATCTACTTTTTTGTTTCGTTTAAGGGTTCTGTCCTCCGCTCTCTTCCCGTTACCTAACCCAGAGTTTGACTGAATCCACCGTTCTCACATCCGTCTCTTCTTCCGCTTTCAGATGTATCCAGTGCTGCCTTACCTGATCTTTGTCCTCAAGCAGTTTCTGCTGCAGAGAGATCTAAACGAAGTCTTCACTGGAGGAATCAGCTCGTACAGCCTGATCCTCATGGTCATCAGCTTCCTACAGGTACAGTGAGACGCAGACACGCAACCCATAAACATGTTGCACAAGCAGGAAGCATCCCAGGGGAAGGAAGCAGCCGCCGCAGCTGCACGCTGGAGCTTAGAGGTAACAGCAGTGCTATGAAAGTGCTGCAGTATTGTAGTGTATTGGCCACGGTGTGTTTGAAGATAGTAACACCAACACTGATGGTAGTAGCAATAACAGCATGCACAGTAGAATTAGTAGTAAACAGCTTCCCACATATCCAGTGTTGTACATGGATTACTCTAAAAATCACTAGTAACTCATGAAATACAGAATAGTAATGTCGTATTATTCCCAGATAGCGCTGTTTGTTGTGTGTGTTGTTGCGGCGCTGTCCCGGGTGCTGAATTGTACCAGAGGAGAGCGACAGACAGGTTTTTTTATTTGATATACTGGCTAGGCTACAGTTTATTCATTCATTCAACATATAAGCTCATTTCCTATTTCTGTGATTTATCTGATGGAGTTATTGTGCATTTGTTTTGTGATTTTCGTTTCAATAAAAAGGAAAAGCCGTGACAAGATGTTTGTCATCTCTCAATAGACAATGATGGCAAAGTAAAGCACAATATAAGTAAATAATGGCCACGAGTTAAGAGGAAAGTTGACAGCTTGTGTTGTCGTCGTCGTCGCCCCCCCCCCCTCCCCCCCAGCCGTTTAATGCACAGACCGGACCGGGATGCTCCACGTGTTAAGAAGCCACTGCAGAAAGAGCTTTTACTTCAAAGCAACTGTAATATATCTGACTGCTTCTCTGGCTGAGTGAAGGATGAGAGGTGACTAATGCTGGTAGAGAGAAGGAGGTTAAGGAGGAGGTGATATATTTCTCTCTTAAGCTTCGAAGCTCCAAAAAGTGTATATATAGGGACAGCCCTATAATCTTAATGAATGCACAGCAACACTTGCTTTCTATACATACTAATCCAGTCTTCCTGCGCTTGCCCTTCAGCTCCATCCTCGTATCGATGCCAGGAACCCCAGTGAGAATTTGGGCGTGCTGCTGATCGAGTTCTTCGAGTTGTACGGCCGCCATTTCAACTACCTGAAAACTGGGATCCGCATCAAAAGTGGAGGCGCATACTTAGCCAAAGAGGAGATCATGAAGGCCATGACCAATGGATACAGACCATCCACGCTGTGCATAGAGGACCCGCTTCTCCCAGGTGTGTGTGTGTGTGTGTGTGTGTGTGTGTGTGTGTGTGTGTGTGTGTGTGTGTGTGTCGCAAGTTTACAACGATTACAGTGAACTCAAAATGAGGTTGTTGGGGAACTGTCATGCCATAGAGTTTACGACGCCATCTTGTTTCTCTTCCACCCTTTTAAAATGTACCTCTGTTTGTGTTCGTCTTTACTGCATGCAGGTAATGACGTGGGGAGGGGCTCCTATGGTGCCATGCATGTCAAGCAGGTGTTTGACTATGCCTACACTGTGCTGAGTCATGCTGTGTCGCCGCTTGCACGGTCGTATCCCAACAAAGACTGTGAAAGGTTTGCATTCAATCCACTCAACAGCACCAAAGATACCCAGAATAAAAGTGGTTCTCTTTTAAACCTCTCTGTCTGTCTGTCTGTCTGTCTGTGTCTCTCTCTCTCTCTCTCTCTCTCTCTCTCTCTCTCTCTCTCTCTCTTCTCCCTGCAGCACCTTGGGGAGGATAATCCGGTTGACCCAGGAAGTTATCGACTACAGGGAATGGATCATTAAGAAGTGGGGGGGCAGGGATCTGGCGCGAACAGACAACAGAGGTACGACTCCTCAGACTTCAATATACAAATCTAGAGTAGTGAAGAAATAACTGCTTATGCTCTCCGTGATCATTTGAAGCCAGGACTGTATGAGGAGTACAGGGTTCAGAGGTTCACTCTGATACGTAGAAAACATCTTATAAAACTCATGTTTTCCGCTTCAATGAATTTGAAGTCACTGAATTCTATTAAAAGAAGAATTTTCAAAGTTCACCACTCTACTGAAAAAAACTAAACTTTTCATGTATGAATAATAAATTCCACAGAGCAGAGTGTGTCAAATTTGTGAATTACTGAACCTTCCATCCTTTATTTATTTATTTTTTTTTTTTTGCAGTTTCACCTCCCAAGGAGCCGGTGTCGGAGCGGGAGCCCTGTGTGCTTGGCGGGGGTGTCGGGACGGAGGAGCAGCAAAGAGAATCGGTGTCGCCCCACAGCGCCGACTCGCCCATGTCCATCTCCAGCCCCCAGCAGCACTCCTCCGCCTCCTCCGTCTCCTCGCTGTCTGGATCAGACAACGTAAGAACAACACACGCACACACGTGTGATCAGCAGATAGGCACGCACTGGAAACAGCACTCGGTGTGGTTTCTGCCTTTTGTAGCTCAACAGATTGAAAGATACCGTAGTTGTCAAGTGAATTCTGACATGAAGAGTTAATCCACATAAAAGCTACTTCTGTATACGTCATGACAAATTACTGCAGACCTATATGCAGTTTTAACTCTTGATATATTGTCTGGCACAACGAATATGTTGTGATTATGTAATGGACAACCAACGTAATGGAGTAATACAGACACCCACTTGGTATAACTACATGCAGCGTCACCTTTTTTTCCCTGTCCAACCCATCTGATGGAAGCCCCACAAATCTAATTTCAATGCACTATTAGCTACAAGTGTGAACCTGGTTGATGAGTTAATCATCCGTGTAAAACGGTTAATGTGAGAAGTGTTGAGTTTAAAGAAGATAATGCTTGTATAGGACTGCTATTCATAGCATGTATGTCCTTTACAAGGGAGAGAACTTTACCTAAAAACAGGGCCGGCTGTAAAGGCGTTAGCAGGACATAGACGGCAATGATGACGCTACAGTTTATGTACTCCAAAACTGATTTGGAAGCAAGGGTCTCAATGTGAATGCCTGCATGTCAAAGCTACTGAAGCTCACTCCGGTGAATACATTACCCGGTTTAGTGCACTGAGGCAGCTATATGATGAATGTGAAATTCATATTAGGAGCTCAGAAGCCTTTGGAGTGGCGTCATGATGCCAGAGGACATGGCTCTTTATGAAAGCCATCGAGAGGGGAGAAGATGACGAATGGAAGGTGTCCGATGTGCTGGAGCTCCTGCAGGACGTTCAGAGTAGAGAGAGAGAGAGAGAGAGAGAGAGAGAGAGAGAGAGAGAGAGAGAGAGAGAGAGAGAGAGAGAGAGAGAGAGAGAGAGAGAGAGAGAGAGAGAGAGAGAGAGAGAGAGAGAGAGAGAGAGAGAGAGAGAGAGAGAGAGAGAGAGAGAGAGAGAGAGAGAGAGAGAGAGCTTTTGCAAATGATGAGATCATACAGAGAGAGCCAGTCTGCCCACAAGCCATGTAGCAAATCATATTCCGAAATAAACCATGCAGCTGCACTGCATACAGCGAGCCAGAAGACAGAGTGGCCTCCTCCATGACCGTGTCAAACTGAGCACAAGGTTGCAGACGTGTAAGGAGAAGCTGAGGAAGCTAAGCGGGTGCTTTGTTTGCTTGGGGCCTAAACATATTGGATGAAGGGTGTGTCGTGTGCAACATGTGGAGGCGGGCATCACATAGCCGTTCCTGAAGAACAACGAACACTGTCATTTCAGAAAGTGCTATTTTCACTACACAACAACAACAAGACATTCTCAAGCTTGCTCATCACGTTCTCTCTTTGCTTTTGTGTCATTCGCCAGGACTCCGATTCAGCGCTGCCGTGTCCCGTCCCTCCTCCAGCCATGCCGCCGTACCCGTCTTTCCCTCCTCTGGGCCTGGCTTTGCCACCGGGCCTCAACATGGGCACCTGCAAGCCCGGCATGGGAGGACACCATCTCCTCCTGCATCCAGGCTCACAGGTAGGAACGTCCACAGGCACTCGGGATTACATCAGCTTAGATCATGAGGGGAAACAATATGACGTAGTGGATCAGGTTTAGGTAGTGTTCAGAGAACTATATCTAAAATATCAGACCAAGATGTTGCTCTTTCCTGTTGTTATTGTTATTAATTATATATGATATTAATTATTGTCCCTTTGGTCCTCCAGGCTCGCATCTCACTGCCCGTTGGTCTAGCAATGCACTCCATACCTGGCAGACAGGTGTGTATAGACACCGGGCTCCCCCCCTTCTTCCACATGCCCCCCCCAGCCCATGCTCATGCCCCCGCCCCCTCCAGCCCCCAGTCTCCGCCCAGCCCCCACTCCAGCCACACACACAAGGTAGGCGCCGGATGCCACACACACACACACGCACTCAAACGCACTGTCGAGGCAGACTTGCCTCACACACACACACACACACACACACACACACACAAGTTCACACTCTCTCATCTCCGTTTCTCTTCCGTTCTCAGCCAAGTGTGTGATTTGTCTCTCTCGCACTCGCAAAAAGTTAAATTGCCATCTGTAGTCATAACTGATCTGTAAACACCGTCACTGCTGCTCAGTGGACTGATGTTCCAACATCTGCCGTGGAAATGACAAAAACAGGGACCAACAGTTTAATCCAATTTTGAGTTCTTTCAGCCTGCTGGCTTATTGAAGGAATTGTTCAACTTTCTGGGTAATACGCTGATTCACTCTCTTGCCAAGAGTTAGATGGGAAGATTGAAACCACTCTCACATTTGTACGTTAGTTATGAAACCACAGACAGCGGGAAGTTAGCTTAATTTAGCAAACGCACTGAAAACGGAGTGTTTCCCCCTAAACCTGGCGTTGTCCAAATGTTAAATAATCTGTTTACCAGCTAATTGTCTGGAATATAATCCGCTTTAAAACCACAACTGGCTAGTCCTACAGTTGTTGTTTTTGTACCAATTAATCAAATGATATACAACATTTAAAATAGTTCGATATGGAGTAAGCTAGGCTAGCTGTTTCCAGCCTTTACGCTAAGCTAAGCTAACTGTATGCTAGCAGTAGCTTCATATTTAGCATGTACACATGAGTGGTATCAATCTTCTCATCTAACTCTCAAAAAGCATATTTCACAAAATGTTTATGTCCATTTAAACAGCTAAGATCTCTTTAGCCCTCACAATGATCCGTGTTGTACCAGCAATGTGTAAGTGCATGCATTTGATTGGTTAGTGCAGTGACATCCAGCATGACATAGCAGCATAGTTTATGTAGTTGTTGGTGCACCATCAGTAAAGAAGTTGGAGGTTTATTTGTACATTCTCTCCAACACGCCTCAGAACGGAGCCAAGTTCAACGTGAAGGGCTTCCACAACCCGCCGCTGGTCAACAACCCGGTCCTGGCTAACCGCGGACACACACACAGTCACACACAGTACCACCGCAACACTTGGCGACGCAGAAAGAGGGACAGCCTCCCGGTCAGCCTCAGCAGATAGGAACCCCTCTTGGGCTCCCTCTCCTCTCCCCTCCTGGCTCTGCGTTTGTCTCCAGGGAGGACGGACGGACAGACAGACAGGCCGACGGAGGACCAGAGACCAGCAGTTTTCACTCTGGGGCTGCCGTGAGATGGAACTACAGCCCCCAGCTCTGCATCTTCCTCCTACTGTCTCTTCCCGCATGACTTTTGTAATTTCAGTATTACGTTACTTTCAGTAACCTCATCTTTGTTTCAGGTCTTTTTTGTTTATTTTTGTGAGACTTGGCGGTGAAGCCATTGCCAAGTCCACTTGACCTCGTCTCGACCGCTGCAGCCAAGCTGCCCGTGGTTCAGTGTTACTTTTTTTGTTTTTTTTACAGTTTATACACTTTTTCATTTGTGCAATAATGTTATTTTTCTTTTTTGGAACTAAAGTAAATGCTTATTTAATTTTGTGTGTGTATATGTAAAGGCATTTTTATACAGTTGTTTTATTTTTGTAGAGTTTTACATTTTGTTTACGAAACCTTTCCCCAGGCAGCATCTCTGGAGTCGTTGTTTCTGTGTGTGTGTGTGTGTGTGTGTGTGTGTGTGCGCCTGTCTGTCGTCAGGTCGAGATAGACCCCGGTTCAAAGACACCCCACCCCCCCGATCTCTTCTTCTCTCCCTGTCTTACTTGTGTTGTTCTGTTTGATAAAGAGAAGCGGGAACAGAAAGGGATACGGAGCTCTTACCTTCAGATTCCTTCCCCTTTTCCTCCATCAGTCTTGTGAAAATGGTCGAGGTTAACGAGAAATTCCTCGTGGAAGTTATATTCCTCGGTCCAGTTTGTCTCAGGCTTCCTGGAGGGAAGTGGGAAGGATGGAAGTTGCACCCTGGGATATCCCGAGAAGCCAGAGTTGAGGATGTAATCCTGTGTTGGCCCAGAAGAGGTCGCTCCTGAGCAGATGGAGCTTCAGCAGTGCTGCCTCCAGGTCGTATGTCTGTGCGTGTGTCCCTTGTGGGACTGTGCTTGTTGCCGTATTTGGTCTTTCGGGGGAAGGCGGGCAGTGACCTGCTAGTTTTGTGTCGTCCATCTTTCTCTCCACCGGAGGCGATTTTTTTTTAAAAAGAAAAGCTTCCCGACTGCAGAGTTTTGGCCTGAAAGAGCCCGTTCTCTTAAACATATATGCTCGTGTCTTTTCATTTCCGTGGTCGTCTCTTTTTTTTATTACATGTTGTCGGAGGGTTGGGGCCGAGAAGGCAACAGCTCATCTAACTTGAATTTGAAGATCAAGATTAGAGTCAGAGTGCAGACAAAAGAGCCTCCGATTCCAGGTTCAGAGGAATCTCTACTCGAGGGGCGTGTGTTGTGGAAATCTGATCCCAGGGCTGAGGTCAACTCTTGCCCGCAGCTGTAAATCAGTGCACAACAACACTAAGATGCTTAGCGATACGGTTTCCTCCTCTATGGTCCTGGACGGAGGAGGAGGAGGGAGGGAGAGCGGGGGTCTTCTTGAACCGAGGACCCTCGTGAAAGGGAACTCATATTTTGATTCCATTCAGGAATCTCGTGTATATTTGATTGCCAGGTACTTCCGCCAATTGTTTGCAATGCCTTCCTTTGTGTTTACTCGGAGTGTGCGTACGTCGTTTTTTCCGCGAGCACAAACGTGTCACGCAAACACACACACACACCTGCAGACGTGACTCGCCCAGAACACTACACACGCTGGTGTTATTACTATGCAAGTGGATTATTCTAATTATTGTGTCAACTCTCCTCTTTCCGTTTTATTTAGTTTTCTCCCCAAAATGACAAAACCCTGCTTGTTGAACTGGAGTAATGTTACTGACTGTCAAGACTTACAAGTCAACTCATGTGAACTACAAGTCCATCCACTGACCCCCCCCTTGTGTTTGTATGAAGGTCCTGATATGTTTTCAAAGTCGAGTTTTCTACATCCGTCAGTCACACGTGAGGAGCGTACGGAGGGATGTTGATGTGGGCGGTTGGGTCTGGGTCTGTGTAGTGTGTGTGACCTAGTGAAACGTGTGTGAGAACGTATCGAGACTCATGACTCGCCACCACCGCTTTTTAATCAGACGCTTCGTGAGCCAAGTGCACCCGAGAGAGCGACTTGCACTCTTGCAGGTGCACTTCAGAAGGGCCAGAGTGTCCACCAACGATTCTTTGACTCTGTTCAGTACTGTTACACTATTTGTGTTTCCCTTTTCATCTTTTAAACCATGGCAACTCTGACCCCACAGTCAAAACCGCACCTGGCGTCAACTCAATCTCAGATGAAGGGTTTCGGTTTTGACCGATGGCTCAGCAGATTATGAGCTACTCATCACGTCCAGATAGAGAAAGTCCTCTCACGTTTAATGATTTGACCCAAATAACAATCATTATGGAAGCCACAGACTTCTCTTAGATGTGCCCAGACATACCATCGTACCCTTTCACCCTGTTTATTCCCTACGGGGGATTGTTTCCATCCAAAGGGAGGTGATCGCGTTGGCGCATGAAATGCTAAATTCCATGCACTCCTAGCCTGATTATCAATTGGATAACAAGGTGAATGTAGTTTCCAGCTGCATCCCTGACAGCCACGTCTGCTTTTTAGCGATTTATAACCAGCAATGATGAGAGGCTGAAAAGATGAAATTGGTGACGGAAGGTTGTCTACTGGGTTAGAGTTGCCTGCATCTCCACACAGCAAAAAAGACTTGACATGCAGTATCCTAGGAAGTCTGTATGGATTCAAACCTCAGCGGCTCGGTGCGCCTCACTCTCCATGTTCACGTCTCCAGATGTGGTGTGAAAAGGAAGCGACAGAGAGTGGCCAGGACCGCTGAGATTTATTGCGTACATGTAGATGCAATGTAATATTACCCCCCTCCTTCCCTCCCTCCCTCCCATTGCGATACAATGAGGGATTTTAAACTGGCGGCTGCTGTTTAGAGAGAAGCGGCAGCCTCTCTTTGTCCTGGCTGATTCATGTGAGCAGTGGCCCTCTGAATGGACACGGAGCTACCGGTGGCCGGAGGGAACCACTGCCCAGCTTGTGGTTGTCGTTATTTTTTTTTGACATTTTTATGTAAATATATTTTTTTCTATTTTATTTTTTAATAAACATTTTAAAACTGCCAGTCAGCGTGTGTTTTGTTTTGTGTGTTGACAGATTCACATGGGCACTTAATGCTGCATTAATACAACAAACAAACAACAAAAGCTCTCATGGTAAAAATATAAGCAAAGAGTTGGCAAATGTAGGCCCTGTATCGGTCTCCGCTATGTTGTTCTGTGCATTTGGTGCTGTGCCGGTAATATACAGTGGGTCTACCAGAGCAAACCAGGGAAGGTGCAGCACGTAAAACGAGACTAAACCACTGTAGAGCTGACGAGAAGTGATAATTCTCATAGGTTTGTTACGACTAGAAACCTTTAATGTTATCGGAGTCATTTGACCCATTGTTCATATGAAAATATATCGATTGGTGCAGCTTTAACTTCTTGATTTATCTCCAATTAGTCTGAACTCTTGTAGTTTAGTTCCCTCTGTGTCTGAGAGGCTCTGGTATCCTCCTCAGTCAACATGTGGTTCTTCTCATCAACACTGGGTGGTGCTCGTGTGCTGCTGTTGGTGCTGAATTGGGAGAACCTCTCAAACTCAAAGTAGACTTTAACCCCTTAAACCAAGCTTCACATTGAGGATCCTGGTCCACTTGTCTTAACCTCGTTGACCTAAAAGCTTTGGATGAAGGTGAAAGGGCCACAAAGTGAGCGTTGAATTGTGAGTCATATGGATCCGTGTTCAGGGCCTATCTCTTTAATGCTGTCAATTTCTTGAATTGTGTCTATTCGGCTTAGAAATGTGGTGCATTTTCACAGAAAATCAACAGAAACTAAAGTCAAGAATGATAAATATAAAGTAGCAACAATAAAATAAATATGTAAAATGTATCTTTTGCAGTAAACTGTACAGTGTGTAAAGCAAAGAGGATGAAATCGACACAATATTGACTAAAGAATGTTCACAATATGAAGAATGTGTAAAAATAATCCAGATTTTGGGTTGGGTTGGACCAGAAACAACAAACTGAGATGCAAAAGAAAGGGGGCTAATGTCCGAGGAGGAGAAAATGAAAGAAGAGAAGTATGAGTGGAAGAAAGAAAAAATGAATCACAATGTGCAGATTAATAATCCATCAGGATTATATTCAGTGTGCGGTGCATACAGTTTAAAATTTCTGCACTGTCTCTTTAAATTGAGCAGCCAGTAGTAATCCTCAATCTGAAGGGGAGAGTAGAGTCAAGTTCACCAGAACACAAGCAATCACTTCCTGTCATCGTTTCCAATGCCGCTTCTCTCGAAACAATTTATAATCAATTAATTGTGTCAGATCTTTGTGCTCCAAAGTGACATCCTATTTTTGTATTGCATTTGTATTTTTGTATTAAAAGACTGCTGAATTCTCACATTAGCTTTGGCCTTTATAATGCATAATGCATTTTTAACAACTGGTTTTACACCAGTTGTCGTCTCGCACTGGAATTGCACTGATGAAGAGATCTCTTCCTGTCATGAAGGAATGAAACGGTGACCAATAATACACACCAATAACGTCCACTATACATATACGCATGTGACTGTATTCAAACACACCTGAAACCATGTGAACGTATCCATTAACAGGAACCCATCAGCTCATTTTTCAGCTCATGTTTGCCTTTTACTGTTTTTCCTCTGCGTTTGACTTTTGCAAAATCCAACTTTGTATTTAATTTCCCCCCTTGCTTCTTTTATTTTGAAAATACTATTGAACTTCCTTCGCTGTTAATCGATAACACCGGAGCTTGACGCAAGCGAGAGAAAGCTACTCAGCAGATACACAAAAGGAACGCACGGACCTGCAGCAGCGATGGGAATCAAACTGTACTACACCACCGTGACTGCCTCCCGGACGGTGAGTCGAGTGGCCGCAATTTAACGAACGTAAACGGCGTGTTTGTGCTTGAAGCTCCGGCTGCAGCCAACGATGGTACCAATGCTCAGTCCGACAGACACACCCAGCACCCTATCAGTCAGTCCGCTTCCTCCTGACTAACAGTGCAGCGGGCCTGTGCTGGTCAGCGCCCATTTATACCGTTATTATTGTAACGTCAGCGTTACCTAAATAAAGACGAAAGCTATCAGTTGTGAAACAAAACATGGAGGACTTGCAAAGGCGAACCAGGATGCATGATTCCACCTCGTTTCCTCTTTGTTGGCACGTTAGAGGAAGTTGTTTCTATCGAGCTATTTTATTTTGCAGAAATGTCTCCTCAAAATATGGACCGTATGTATCACATACATACATATTTATTACACTTTGCGTACTTACGCGTAATACTGACGCAAAGTGTAGCGACCCTGGGTATCCGCTTCCTGTTCGTCAAACTTCATGTAATCTGTCAGTTTAATGTTTCATGACTATTGCATACTAAATAATAAAGATAAGGCGTTTATTACCACCAATGTGTGTCCGAATACATTAACTACACTGAATAACACTTGTTTTATAGGAATTGTATCTTTTGTAAGGAGCTCAACTTCCCTAATCTTGTAGTTACTGTAGTTTGGTGGTAAACGAGCACGAGAACAATGACTAAAATCTGAAAAGTAACTCCAGTAAGAGCTGCCTGGTAGTTCATGTGTGAGCCGAATTAACCAGTGGACCCTTTAATTCAGGAAAAGTCTGATTATTTGATGCACGTGTTAGTTTTTAAGCAGGAAACTCTTAAATACTTTAACTTTGTCGTGAAGTTTTGCAGCAGTATGAACACAGTGTATATGACGAAGCACTGGGCCAACCATCTGGTACCTATTAGGTTTTTGTTTTTTTTAGCAATTCATCATGTTGTGAAAAAGCCCAGTGACGTGCACGAGCGTTTAACCCCCTCACGTGCAGTAACGCTGCTGATGTCTGGTTTTCTGTTGAAGCCAGAGGAAGATGGTGATCGATTACAAGTCTCTCTGCTGCCTTCATCACCAGCTGCACGGCCACATTAATCTGTCCTATTATTGTATTCTATCAAAGTATTATAAATTATAAAGTATATATATATTTAACATTTTTGTTAATTTAGACCTTACGAAGACTGTCCTTCCTACGTTCTCAAGTATAAATCCCTTTTATCTTTACTTTATAAATGGTTTTATTAAGTTTGAAATGTGTTCCCTCTCTTAATGCATCTTATAGATTATTCTGCGACAGAATCACACATCAGTAAAGTTGAATACAGGCTACACGCAGCGCTTCAAGAAGGGTTTCCACTCCAATCACTCAAATATACCTTGTCAACTGTTGTAACTTTGTACTTCACACGATTCAGAGAAGCTTTGTAAAAGCAATTCCTCTTTTCAACTAAACGCCAGCTTGTGTGTTTGCAGTTGCTCGGGTGTGGTCACTTTACGAAACGCCCTCCCAACTTCCTCATTTGCCCCCAAAAGATAGCGGAGCGTTCCCGAGGTCTATTAATCATCACCCAGGAGCCAGATAAAGCCACTGCTTTTCTATTGCAGCACTATGCCTCGAAACAAGTGTAAATGTCCCTCCCCGTGAGGAGACATGACATTTCAAGTTTTAAGGGTTGTATGAATTGACTGGTTCCTAGTTGGTATGCTGGGCTTCATTACATTTCTGATGGTCTCCTTGTGTGTTTTATTTTGTCAGGTGAAGTCTCAACAGGCAGAAGTGATGCGAATCCTTGAAAGTAAAAGCATCCAGTTCGAGCTCATCGACATCTCTGTGGGCAGAGAGGTTTGTGAGGAAATGAGAAGCAAAGCGGGGAACCCGTCAGCTGTTCCTCCCCAGCTGTTCAACGAAGACCAGTACTGTGGGGTGAGGAGAACACACACACACACGCACACGCACTCTCCAACAGTCTAGTCATAAAAGTCTCGGCATGGATGACAGCTGATAACCGTCAAGAAATGCGCCTCAGTTATTGTCCACAAGAAAGAACGCACAGGTTTATATTTCAACTGGAAAAAGTCATTTTTAATACATATTAAATACACATTGCTTACAATTCTCTTATAACCAAGTGTTCAACCTGCGAACTGTTGTTTAGTGGAACAATGTGACACCACTGGCAGTAATGTGTACCTGTCACCCACGTGCACAACTGTGTGTTGTTGTGCATTAGACCAGGGATTCCCAAAGTCTGCCTCTAGGGGGTGCGCGAGAGGAAAAATGTAATGGTGGTCTAATGGTGCAGTCCTGTCTCCTAAAAATGACGTTCCCCCAAAACTAAAATGCATTCTCAATTATGTTTGACCATAAACGTTGGCCAACAAGTTCACATTACCAAACTAAAAGGTGTTTTGTGACAGCTTGTTTCTGCTGCCCCCAAGTGGCCAATAACAGTTCCTGCAGGTTTCACACTAATATTTTCAAAATAACGGTCATCTTGTGTCCCAAAATGTAATCAACATTTTAAGATGATTTATCTACATGAACTATTATGGTTTTAGTAAAGAAATGGCAGCTCTGTTTGAGCTCTTTGTTCAACATAAATTACAAACTTTATTTTTTATTTTTTGCCAATTCTGAGGCCATGCAGCCGTCGTATCAGAATGTGTGTGTTTGTTGATGGTCTCTCTTCCTCTCCACAGGACTACGACATGTTGTCTGAGGCGGTGGAAGCAGATACAGTCGACCAATTTCTGAAGATGGCGTGAGAAATGCAGAGTGTAATTCTCAGTCTTAACCCCATATCCCCTCACACCCTGTGCCCTAATGGACGCCCTTCATCCAGTCTCTCTCTGCTCCACTGGCAGTATCCACTCACTTTCAATGCCATAATGGAGAATGCCAAATATCTAATTAATCAGAAGACACACATTCCCCCTACTGCTCCATTAGACTCAGTCTTAATCTGTTTTTTTCTCTTCTTTCCTTTTGATTTCTTTCTGACCTTCTCCCCGTCTGACAGACTAGTGTTACTAAGTGCTCCCAGGAAGCAATGGGGTGTCTAAATGTGCGGTAATTAGGTCGACTATTCTCGGCCGCGGCCACATGATCGCTGGAGTTTAAACTAATCTGGATGACAACGTTCAACCCAGAATCTTCCTGATCCTCTGCACACCAAACGCACAGTCATCACTCAGTCTTAACTACTTTTGTCGTCTTTCTCTGTAGCCTTCCAGTTCCCATGTTTGTACATGACCGCACACTATTTTTTACTTCACGTTGATGCAAATGCACTGGGAAGTAGCAAGGACTGTAACGTCCTGAAACCCAATTAATCGTAAGACTTGGAGCTGCTGAAAGATGCCTTTTTTTGGCGTGGACAGCTTTTTGTAATTTTGGTCCATTGGTCACTTCATGCAACATTTGACGTCTTGTGCTCATCTGACGTTAATCTGATGGCGATAATGCCAACAGAACTCAAAACATGTACATTTTTGACAAATATTAAAAGTACAAATTGCTTCAATTAAGCCACACACTTGTGCTTGTCTGTGACACAAAGGTAACAAACAAAATTACATTCAGACGCATTAAGGACGCAAACGTCTTGGGTACATTTCCTTCATTACATTTGCAAAGACGATTTAAAAAAAATACATTTTATATCGTATATTGTTTACATACTTGTTTGCTAGCAGGCAGTGTTCTTCCTCTCCGACTTTTTGAACAAATTGTTACTCTTCTCTGCGCGTTACCGCCACCGACTGTCAATCTGTGTAGGGTGACACTGGTGGCAGGAGTGTGTATTGCTTGTGTGCGTGATAAGAACAAAGCGGGGACCCGCTTGTAAAAACGTCTGTCCGTAGCGCTACTTGTACTGAAAAATCCACAGGGTACCTTTAAGCTAAGTCCTGCAAATGTCTGTAAATTGCCATCAGCCCCAGTGTCTTTTTTTTACATACTCATATATATATATATCAGTCAGAAATCAGACATTTTCAAATCGTACACATTGTTGCATTAAAGGTGCAGTGTGTTGGATTTGGCGACATCTAGTGGTGAGGTTTGCAGATTGCAACCAACTGAAACTTCTCCCGCGTGTCAAGCGTGTAGGTGGCTGATGGCCGATATATATTCCCCTAAATACTATACACTGTTCCTTTAATTTATAATTGGTGACCAGTTGTAGCTTCTATTTAGTGCAATGAGGTCATGCCTCATGTATTGTTTGTGCCTGTCGGGGGTATTAACATACTACAGTTGAAATCAACAAATTACAATAATCTGTTTATTTACATTTTACTGCGGAGGCAACAAAAAAATGGATTCAGTATTCCCCAACCAACATACTGTTCAGTGTGGAAACATTTATACTTTCATGAGAGGAAATCCAATTTACAGGAAACATAATTGAACAGTTAAAATAATATATATATATATATATATATATATATGAATATAAATATCCAAATAATGAGACCCCTGTTGGAATCAACAATGTGTGACAATGGTCACCAATGGGCCTGGTGTGGTTGAACATTTCAGTAGTTAGCTGCTTGATTTTAGCACCCAGTAGAGCAGAATGAACAACTTTTCTTACTCAATAGGTGCCAATGTATATCTTTGCAGGTGGATTTTCACCGTATTATTAGCACTTACCTGTTATCTTCTACGTTTTCCATAATCCGTATAGTTTAGAAGCTTTGTTTCAGGCTCCGTATGGCTGACTGACTGCACACACTTAGAAGGGAGCATTCCATGTCGATTGTAAATGATAAGACGGAAAAGATGTGAATCTTCTCGCTTTTCAACCACGTAGCTTGTCATTCCTCCTGTTTATTCAAATGTTACAGTTTCACAGACTGTCCCGGGCATGAAGATGCAGTAATGTGACTATGCACTGACACCCTGCCTCACTCTGAACACAGAGAAAAAGGTCAACGCTGGTGTGTTTTAAATTGAGCTGACTCAGTCTTACTGGCCTTAGGGAACACTCGCCACATGGGAAACATGAAGGCTTTACTTATTTTCTCTTCTATGTATGCACATTCATTCAGTTATATATCATGTTCATGTTTTGGGTTATTTGTCTTTTTTAGTTGTTTTTTTAAATCAAGAACTACGTGTTTTTTTTCCTCTCTAACTCTTCTGTCAACCCTCTCCCCTGCTTTCAAAATTGTGTTGTCACAGTTTGGGATCCCCGGTAAAGACGGCCTTCACACACAATGTTTGTGCAGTGTTTTGTAAGTTGGTGGTTGTAGATGTTTGCCTGATGTATATCCACTATGAATCATGTTTTAGACATTCCATGTCTCTCTCTTGCTTTGCTTTTGGACCAATTCCCCTGGGCCCAAAAAAAAGAAAAATAGGGACTAAAATGCTGTTGTCTTCCAAGAAGATTGTGAAAAATGATTTATGGGTGAACAAAAAATAATAAAATGGGAGTTGAATCTACATGTCTGTATGTTTTTTCATTTAGTCCTTGTTCATATAGTCCTTGTTTTAATGGAAACATTTACCAAGATAGTGCGGGGACATTTGCACACCCACAAGGGAGTAATTTCTAATTTGCAAGTCAGTGGAATATTCTGACTGCCAATAAAGTCACACGGAGGACATCTTCCACACATTTCTAGCAATGCTGCATGTATGCCTCACATTTTCTTTTAACTATTGCACACAGACTTTATCATTAATATGTTCTGTATATGATAAAATATGACAGCAGGTTTGTACAAACAGAGCTAGTTAAATGCATAACAGCTCGTTTAATATGATTGGCTAATACGAGGACATTCATATGACACATTTATTCAAATTATCAATAATTAATTAGGAAACCATAATATATAATATAAATATAATCAGAATACATTTGAAGAACAATGTTAATGTTTTGATCAGTTGTAGTACCTAATTTATTCTTTAGGAGATGCTGATGTGTCATATGGGTCTTCTACTTTAGCAGAAGAAGAAGAGATACAACCGGGAACATAGATCCTGATTTCAAACTAAAAGCAAAACACGAAGTTGCATATTTGTATGCTTCTATGAACAAGATACAAAAATGCAAATCCACTCAATTGTGGACATACTATTGGATAAAGGTTGGGAAAGAAAATATTGTGAGCATTATACACAATAGCCCAGATAAGAACTTTGCCCTTACACACACGATGTTAAGAATATGCTATAACTGTGATTATATTCCCCACTGGGGGAATATGTGTAATGTGACTATCATACTCGCTAACAGAGATATTCATGGTTCAGTTACACTAACTACAACAGTAAAGTTATCTGTTAACGCCGGCTGTTCTTTTAATATCATCACACACACCCCTGTGGTTGTTTTACTTTGAAAATACCCACCGGATGTTTCTCTGTTGATTAACGTCAGCTGTTGCAAGAACACTGGTCCGAAGAAGGAAGCTGTAACATTTAGCTAAATTTCTTTGTGGGACGTTAATATAGCGTTATAGCTTAACGCACGGTAAGACATTTATATTGATATAGAAGTAGCGAAATACAAGCTAATGACACGAGAGCTTTTGTTTTCATTACAATGTCTCCTGTTCCGACACCGTTGGCCACTGTAATAATGTTGTTAGCTTCCATATTTAACTGCCACTAGCAAAGACAGCAGCAGGCGTTGCATTGCTTTTCTGTAAAGGTAACGTTTAGGTGGAGACGCTATTTATTATTTCGGAGTCGTTCCAGGTTTACCATCGTTAATGCGTCAGAGTCTCCAAGCAGCACGTTTTCATTCAAACGTCAGAGGCTGTTTTTGGAGGACACGTGACACTAAACAAAAACACAAACGCAGCTAATGTTTGAAGGTGTAAATTGGTATATTTATACCTCTGCATTCTATTATACTTTTTATTGAGGATCAGTGCACCAAAGTACAAAAATTGTTGACCCATAAACGTCTTCCTCCATCCCAATACAATGGAGATGAAAGAAATGTTCCGAAACAGTGTTGGAAATTTGCATTTAAAATATGAAACGGCAGCAGTGTCTCTTTCCACAAACAATATCCTGCTTACTCTGGAGAATTTGGGCTCCAGAACAGATTTTATTTGAACTTTTCTCTACTTAAGAAATGTATGAAGGGTTAAATAATGAATTAAGTTGTAATAATAAGATGCACAGAAGTCATTCTGGGAATATGATCAGCTCTATTAATGTTTTTCTGCCCCATGAAGCCCCAATGCGAAGATGAGCGTGCCAGACTACATGCAAAGTGCCGAGGACCACCAGACGGTACTGGTGGTGGTCCAGCCGGTGGGCATAGTACCCGAGGACCAGTTCTTCAAGATCTACAAACGAATCTCCAGCGTGAGCCAGGTGAGCATCAGGGACTCGCAGCGCCTCCTCTACATCCGCTACCGCCACCACTACCTACCCGAAAACAACGAGTGGGGAGACTTCCAGACGCACCGCAAGGTGGTGGGTCTCATCTCCATCACCAGCTGCGCCTCGGCCAAAGAGTGGCCCCAGACCGCCGAGCGCTTCCACGCCCAGAAGGAGGTGTACAGCTCCACGCTGTACGACTCCCGCCTGCTGGTGTTCGGGCTGCAGGGAGACGTGGCAGAGCAGCAGCGGACCGACGTGGCCTTCTACCCCGGCTTTGACGACTGCTCTGACGTGGAGAAGAGAGTGGAGGACTTTGTGGAGTCCATATTTATCGTTCTGGAGTCCAAGCGGCTCGACCGGGCCACGGACAAGTCAGGTGACAAGATACCACTGCTCTGTGTGCCCTTTGAGAAGAAGGACTTTGTGGGTTTGGACACGGATAGCAGGTGAGTTGTTCTCCACCAAAAGCCCTTTAGCATTTAGAGGCTGGTTAACGAATGCCTGAATGATCTCTGCAGCCAGTTAATGAGATTTACTGCATTGTTTGCAAGCTGTTAGTGTGTCTTTGTTACTTGTTACACATCAGCCTCGCCTGCTCAAAAATTCTCCTCTCAAAAATCTGTCTTTTGATTTTTGCTGCGTTCATTTTTCGTTTGTTTACCTTTTGGTTTATGTGTCTTTCTTCTGTTTTCTTTTCTCTCATACTGTCCTGTGAGTTTATTGTTGGGTGTGAAAAGGTGAGACGTTAGACTCATAAGTTTAATGAACCCGTATTGATCCCCTGAAAGAAAATACCAGACCTCTGTGCTGTCATGGCTCCGAGCCCAACTCATCGCTCCTCCGCACGTTTCAATTTACACACAAACTGATTGAAAAATCTGGATTGAAGCTGCGCGTCTGCTCATAAAAACATGAATTTGAAGATGGCACTCATGTCCAAAGATCCAGTTTAACTGCTGTGGTATTTTCTTCATGACTCCCTTAAGAACAACCTCCTTTTTATTTGAGTTTTCCTCTCATAAGTAGCGTACTGAGCATTACTATTCATTTTGAATCTGCCAAATGTATCTCATAGATTTCCCACAATAAATGTTTTTCTTAAACGGCTCAGAACAATGTTGTCCACGGCTCATTGAGTCCGTCAGAATGTTAACATGTCTTGCTCAGCGGGGTTCATAGTTTTCCCTGTAACGGTTACTTCCCCCTGTGTCCCGGTGAAGCTGCTCCTCCCCGAGTGCCCGTGTCATCGTGCACGACTGCGGGGTCGTAGGTCAGCTCATGCTCCGTCCTCGTTCTGTTGCTCCCCTTTGCGTCTGCTCTCCCGCTCCTTACTTCTCCTTCTGTAGCTGACTGCTAGGACTCACTCGAGTCTCCTCTCCTGGCTCCCTGCTGACATAAGAAATGACAATAGCAGCAAGTCGGAGCTGTTTTTTATTAACTGTATGAATCAACTGAAATCAATTTAAAAACACGTATTTTATTTGAGCCACGCCATTCCCCCTGCTGCCGTCTAAACGTGTTTTTCTCTCTCAGGCATTATAAAAAGCGCTGCCAGGGGCGGATGAGGAAGCACGTTGGGGACTTGTGTCTGCAGGCGGGCATGCTGCAGGACGCCCTGGTCCACTACCACATGGCTGTGGAGCTGCTCAGGGGCGTCAATGACTTCCTCTGGCTGGGTGGTGAGTCGGCAGAATGGCGGCTTATTTCTATAAAATAGGATTTACAAGGCTAAAATTACTTTATTGCTGTTGTTAGTTTATGAAAGCGTCTGACTGATACTGGACTTTTGAGGTCAATAATACCAGTATCGAGATTTGATCGTTTTTTTTTTTACGTAAACACATACAACACAAAAGCATCCTTGTGACAAACGTGTACCGAGATTTTACGGATGAAAAATCTCTGATTTAGAAACTATATAATTACCTCAAACAAATGTTTGGTATTTCACTGCTGCAATAACATTGGCCTTGTCAGTTTATTAGCAGTGTGAACATGAAGGCTTGAGAACTTTAATGATCCAGCGAGCTTCAGAGGCTCCTGCAGAGACCGATGAAGAACAATGAATAAGAAATGGAACGTTTGTCTTCTATTATTCGTGCCCCTCCAGCTGCGTTGGAGGGTTTGTGTTCAGCGTCCGTTATCTTCCACTACCCCGGAGGCACAGCGGGGAAGACTGCAGGACGAAAGCCGAGCATCTCCCAGCCGGCAGACGCAGGCAAACGCCACCGACCAGGTGAGCCCGTCCCTCTGTAACCAGACGGGTTAGAACAGTGGTCTGGATGGGACGATAACTGAAGGCTGCTGTCTGTGAGCTGTGACGAGTGAGAGCGTCGCTGCTGACCGGCAACTCAAACACCGCTCAGCTTCGCTCAGCTAAGCTGCTTCCTTTGTGTGCAGAGTACAAGATGTGCATCCCTGATTGTGTTTCAACTTAACATCATTGAATCTGTATTAACATGCTGTTAACATGGTGTTACATTAACACTGCCTTGGATGTAACGACACAACAAGGAGAGCATCGTGTTATCCCACTTTGAATATAAGCAATGATAAAGAGCTGCTTTTATGATGTTCTCTGAGGACTGCATCATTTATTACATTATTGATTCATTTAGTACAGATAATTATTGTTTAATTGTTGTCGGCTTCTACATCTGACTAATCAATCAAGGCTGCTCCCGTGTTCTGCCATGTAAAATTCCTGTTTTTGATAATGGAGTCTGGTGGCTTTGAAGAGAGCATAGATGAATATAACGGAGTCAGAAAGGGCTCTCTGACGGCAAGGTAAAATGGTGAAAATATTATATATATATATATATATATATACATACTCTTCAACTGTTATTGGTTACGCCCCCGTCCACAGCAGCATATTGCTCCGGTGCCCGTTTACGAGCTAGAACTCTTCTTCTTTGCCTTTGTGCCGGACGGTTTATCACACCACTATTGTGTGCATGTGTGCGTTCTCCTGCACCTGCCAATGAAACCAGGACCCACCCACTAAAAATGGAGCCACTCGAGGTTGTTTTGGTTGCATGCAAAAAGCTCCTCGTCACTCTTAATTAGTGTATTTTAGAGGAGAACTGCTGCAGCCATTCAGCACATTGTTGGGACTAACTCTGCTAACATTGCGCCTTGCGTCATGGAGTGAATCTGCATTCTTTCTCTCTGTCTGTAGGAGCTCAGGAGGTTCTCATTGACCCAGGTATGGTATGTCTAACCAACATAGCTCTTGTAGACAACAATCTGCCTCATTGCTTGTGGTCGAGTTTCCCCCGTGTTTGATGTCATTTTTCATCTCGCATCATCAGCTTCCTGATTGGTTTATTTTATCCTTTGACATTTGATTGATGTTTTTTTCCCCTTATGGCAGGTAGTGTTCTCTCCTGTGTTGGTTTACCGTCACCTTTATTGTTTTTTTCCTAACGTACCTGCTCTTTCTCACAGCCACACACGCATCACATGACTACAACTAAAGACTTAAAATGGTCCCTCTTACTAGCTTCTATTTTTATTTATTGAGGCCTCATATTGTTCTAACATCTTACTCCTGATTATTACACAAAGATCACTTAACCTGATCAAAGACATTTCAAATGTTTTCTTAGCCGTTTGAACACAAAGTTAAGTATCTCTAGAAGCACCAGCAGGTGCTCATCACCAGTGCTGCATACTTTCATCTCCTGCTTATTGCTCACTGTTACTGACCCACTTTCATAACCTAAAAAATTGAAAGTGTATTTTTCTGTAACTTGATCACCTCAGTAATTGTCCAGTAATTTAGCTTTGAAACATTTCAGGTGCGGGTTTAGCTCCGCCTGGGACGTTTTGCCTCGAGCACCATGTCGATCACATGTTAGAGGCCTCAGAATATTCACGACATCACTTCCTGCTGGTGTAAGGGAGCGCGGGACGATTCGGTGCTTAACATTTACATTTAGTTGTAAAATGGGTTCATCAGGAGGCAACAGAGCTGGGAATAAAACACACATTTCACAGTTTCATTGAACATCATCTGTTATCTGATATGTGAACATGCATGTGGCGGTGGTAGGCAGGTGCGGATTGGTGGATTTAAGTTTCCCCTCCTTCACTCGTTTCCTTTCCTTTTGTGCTGGAGCAGACTGATGGTGGTCACCCTGGTGTCCTTCTCACACTAATCCTGTCCCGTCCTCTTTTGAGCGTAGGCGCCCTCACGGCCAACGGCATCAGTGCAGACACCAGCACTGAGATCGGAAGAGCAAAGAACTGCCTGAGTCCTGAGGACATTATCGAGAAGTACAAAGAGGCCATCTCCTACTATGGGAAGGTAATCAAACACTACGGAACACTTTTAATCAGAAATTCAACCAATATTGTTGTTGGATTAAAGATATTAATGGGTAATATCAGGCTTTTTAATATAAAAGCATTTTATTAAACCAGTATTCAGTACATGAGATATAAAACTTACAATAATTATGCATTTATGCATAATATCAGACATTTGTTGGGGTTTACATGAACAACTATATATACAGTATATATACCTACACAATAAATACATTGCAGCATAATAATGTATTTGTAATAAAGGTTAGTATTGGCTCAGTGTATCAGTCAAAGCTCAGTATTGTCCTAATACTCAGTGGAGGACTGTTAATGTTTCAGTTTAAAAAACTTTATTGTCCATCACACAATGATGGAGAATTGTCTTAAGTTTGAGGCTCTCAAACACAAAAACATTCCATCAACAAATAGGAACTGGTGTGTAAAGATGCATTAAAACGAAGTGACGGTCTATTGTTGTTTAAAATGGATATTATAGTTTTTATAAGTTCTCTCACTAGTCTGTTGTAAGTCAACTGAATGTATGAAGCACTTTTCAAGGCCAGATATCGGCGAGTGCTTCACAGCGAAAGAGCAGAATATTAACGCAGTAAATAATCTCAAAGCAATTAGTACGTCTTGAGTTGCCTTTTTAAAGGCAAATGTCTTTTATCTTCAAAGGGATGTCTGATTATATGCTATTTATTTTCCTTATTGTCAACAAGACTGAATCCAGAATTCATTCTTGCCTGATATGTCTTACTCCGTTGTACCATCGAGCTCCTTTGTTGTCCCTAAACTCTTGAAAGCACATCAATGAGCCAGCGTATTAACAAGTCTTAGAAGTCAATTTGCAAAATTCCGAATTTTTTTTCTTGCCTGCTGTAAGAATAATGTTAGTTATTAAATCCGTCATCAGACCCGTAGCAAACCGCTGCTAGCTACGTTAGCACAGGAAGCTTATTGACTCTCTCGGGGCTTGTGTCAATTTTAGCAAAACGGTCAATTAAATTAAATGATTTAATCATTTTAAATGATTGATTAATCCACCCACTTATCCCGATGTCATTTTTCATCCTACGTCATCAGCTTCCTGATTGCTTTGGTTTATTTTATCCTTTGATAATTGATTGCTGTTGTTTTCCCCTTATGGCAGGTCGTGTTCTCTCCTGTGTTTACCGTCACCGCCCAGATCTCATTATTGGTTTCATTATATAATAAGGAGTTATTGTTTTGTACTGCTCGGGATCTTTGAAACAAAAAAAAAGAATAAATATAAAATAATATTAAGATTATTAGTATTAAATTACATTTTATGTTGCATTAAATAAAAAGTGTTACATTTAAGCAGAAAATTTGATTGTAGAAAATTGTTGAGCCTTTAAAAATAAAATAAAATAAATAGTTTTGACCTGTTTTGAAAGATCTACATCTTCATGAGGAACAAATGAGTCAAAAGCTCCTTTCTAGGAAAGAAATGTGACTTTAGGTGTTTTTCTCTTGATTTTATTTTGGGTAAAGAGACGGGATAAAGACACTCCAGAGCTTTACAAGTGATCACAACAACCTTGAATTGGATTTGATGAGGAGCCAGTGTAAGAAAATCCAGCTCAGTGCCACGTGAGACCACTCATCCCTCCAGATAAAGATGAATAGATGCATGCTCATACTGTACATGAGTGTTTGCATGCAGGTTGCTCTTCAAACTAAACCACCACTGGTTTGCAGACATGTAGGTACATGCGGTGTGTGTAATACGCATCCGTGTCACCAGGGGGCAGTGTTTGATTAGGTTTGATGGCGTCTGAATACAGAAACGACACTGTATCAGACCACTACATGCTGACAGCAGCTGTTTATTTCTGAGCTACATGGAGACTTAGGAACAAGCCTGAGAGCTTGTGTAATCTCTGGAAATAATAGAACCTTACTAGTCAGTGAACACCTTATAAAAAGCAGTATTTGACAGACTAAACCATATGAATGCTGTATCGGTGCGTGGCGTAATACATTTGTACTCTCCTTTGACCACTATACTTGTACAAAGTCACAAAGAATAGTATTAAAGTATCCCTGATGCTTAGGGAAAGCTGAATGGGCTCATTATGCTACCAAACTATTCAGAAGCAACCCTGTGCTTTATCTTCATTATTATAATTGCCTTTTTGCACTGACCTCCCCTCAGCCCTTTTACCTGTAACTAGCTCATTCAGAATTAAATTACGTCTCAACACATAGCCATTCAGATATTAATTGAATTTTAATAAGGACACAATGAGGGTGGAAGTTGAGGGACTGCGAGATTAAAAAAAAGAGAGAAAAAAGCACACACTTGCTCGCAGCGTGAAGCCGCAGCAGCTCAGGTTCTTTTTTTTTTTAATGGAAGCACAAACGGAGTCGTGGCCTGAAATCCCTGAGAAAGGAGCAGCAGGGGATCGGACTCATCACACACGTCTGTCATCCCACATCGGCAGTGACTGATGAGGGTGCTCATATGTTAATGAAAACACATTCTCTCTGATTATGAGGTGGGTCGCCGAAGTCAAGGCGACCCTCATCGACTGTTCGTGTTTCATCAACTGAAGCCGCCCCCCCCCCTGCCTTCCGCTCCTCCTCTTTATCTCCCGCAGTATAAGAACGCCGGCGTGATCGAGCTGGAGGCCTGTGTGAAAGCGGTCCGGGTGCTGGCCATTCAGAAGAGGGCGAGGGAGGCCTCCGAGTTCCTGCAGAACGCTGTTTACATCAACCTGGGACAGGTACGCTGTCTGACCCACTTCCATCAACACCGGGGGATTAATATGACAAAACTCACACAACATCCTTGTTCAATGATAACTTGGTGTGACTAAAACAGTACATTTCTTCTTTAGCGTAAGACTTTTGTCCTTTAATTCGTCCTCTATCTAGTGCGACCTATGCAGCCAATTCATTTTCTTCAAGACTTCCCCGCTGAGTTCAGTGAATCATCCTCTCTGTCTCTGCTTTTACATCTGGATACAATGGAAATAACTATCATTATAATTAGTGCATTAAGGCCTGACCTGTGCAACTATAAGTGTAGAGCAATCTAGTGAAAGAGTTCTTTGTCGTCCTTCAAGCACTGCACTAGATGTCACAGCCCAACATTTGTGTTCGGATGGTTAAAGATCGCCTCCAGAGATGTTTGAGGAGATGTAAAAACACTCTGCTGATATGTTTTTCCACAAACGAAAGTTAAAACAAATGAAAAATGTAACTCCTTTTCCCTCACATCATTCTGCTCAGCGAGGTGAGTGAATTTGAGCGGAGGTGGACGTTAACGTTGTCTCCACACCTGTAGCTATCGGAGGAGGAGAAGATCCAACGCTACAGCATCCTGTCCGAGCTCTACGAACTCATCGGCTTCCAGCGCAAGTCTGCGTTCTTCAAGCGCGTCGCGGCCATGCAGTGCGTGGCCCCCACCATCCCGGAGCCCGGCTGGAGGGCCTGCTACAAGCTGCTGCTGGAGACGCTGCCTGGGTACAGCCTGTCACTGGATCCCAAGGACTTCAGCCAAGGTAGATCTCACATATTGCAGTCTCGCAGTCAGTGCGAGACCCCGCCCTCTGCCTGCATTCTCTCCTTTCCTGTTGATTGTTTAATTACCGTGTCAGTGACGCTCCTGGGCGTTTCTCGGCCCCTCTCCAGCTGTCGCTCCTCAGCGTCGTGTCTCTCGGGGCTCTGCTCTGGCTGATGCTGTAATCGGTGTCGTCTGAGTTGAAATTTCGGGAAGACACAAATACTGAGCCGGTTAGGTCTCTGCTTTCCAACCTCGGAGTCCCGACTTCCATTAGTGGTCACCAAAGCTTCCTAGGAGGTCGTAAGGCCTTCTAGATTTGAAAGGGTTGTAAAATAAAAACAAAAAAGCATTTCATTCATTTCTGTGAAGAAAACGAAATCACAGGGAAAGGGCACAGTGAAGACCTGAACACAAGCCTTGTCCCGCATGAGAAAAATATGCAGTTAACACAATCAAAGAGCTAATAAAACAATAGACAAAGAGCTTTATCTATTTATTTTAGGGGTCACGAGTCGATCAGTGCTTATTTACTCCCGTAAGGAGTAAATGTCACAGAATGAATCTTTTTCAAACACTGAAAGCAGCACCGTCTCTCATGATCCACATTGTGTGAGGGGCAGCAGTGTAAAGACGCTTCATTCCTACTCCAGCTCTGCTGTCTTTTTCAAGAGTGCTCTTCCACCGCGTTCTGCATTCAAGCCACCACTTCTCTCAAACGGAGGCGCAGTGGAGACGTGCCCCGGGTTTTTGTGCACTCTTTGGTGAAGTCCTCACGATAAGCCTCTTGGTTCAACAGACTATTGACCCGCACTCATTGCAGAGCCTCTCGATGGCAACACAAAAGACGGAGCTCCCGGTGAACGGAAAAGCTCCGGGACATTATCTCCTCTGACCGGTATTCAGGCGATGCTGTTGGAGGACTTTTCCCAGCTTTTAAACGTCTGGACTAGATTATTTTATGAGCTGTGAATAAAAACAAGCTGCAGATTGAGTTTAAATGTTTGCACTTCGACTGTGAATGTGAACATGCAGGATCCTTCACACCAATAGCACGGAACTATTGACGTTTACAACTCCTATAAAAAAGAAAGTCAAGCAATTTAATACAATAGCAATTATCTCTCCGTCAACCAACCACCAACATTTATTTTCTAATGACATTGCTCCTAATCATGAAGCAACTTAATTTCTCCAGCAGGCGTGCGTGTGTCATTACATGTGTGATCTTTTAATCTACGCGTAACAATTTCTGCATACTTGCATTCAAGTAATCTAGTTATTCCACTACAATAAGATTATTTCTTCAAATCTAAACCGAACAAAGTTGGAAAAAATGAAATCATCGCTTAAAGAACAGTCTTTTTTTGAGCTTGTGTCTTGCTACTAAAGGGCAAACAGAATAACTTTTGGGATCGTCATGTAGACTAGTAGATATTTTTTTTAATATTTAGATTTTTTGCTTCTTAAGCAATCCTGCACATTACAGTACAAAACATACTTTCCATGTTGCAGTCTGCAGGTAACACAGGAGCACAGAAGCCCACATGACACATCTAATAATCCCCTTCATTAATATATTAGAGGAGCTACCCCATATTTCAGTGAATTTCGACTCTTTCAGTTTTGCTAGCGTTGCCTCATATCAGGCTGTAACCGTCATCAATTGGATCCAGTCCTTATAACAAGGCGTGCTTGTAGTTTCCAGTTAATCCTGAATGCATTGAGGAAAGTCTGTAAGAGCCAACCATGGAAACTGTGCCTTTGTAAGTCCAGCTGGTACAACAGAGTCGTCTCCAAGAAGGCCAAACCGTGGCGTGCTTGTCTTGGGCTGATCCAACCACTCGGGCAGAGCTCTAAATTGAGGACATCCCGTTGTCCCGCCGGGGTCAATAATAAAATAACCTGGGACACAGAAATACGGTGTCTGGGACAGCAGAGAAACGTATCAAATTCAATTATTACCTTTTCAGTTGGGACCAACTTGTTTGACCCTCTTGCACATATATTCACTGCACAAAGCATTGTGGGTCAGAAGAGTCACAAAGGAGGAGTTTGCCCTCAGGACTTTCTGCCAGAAAGGGTTTATTTTCACCAAAAACACGATCAAAGCTCTCCCGTGTGCTCAGAATAGCCAGAAAAGCAAGCTGCAAAATGCAACCAGGTGCAGTCGCACACTGCCTTTGTATAAGGCAAAAAAAGGTTTACAAAATAAATGCATGGTAGTATGGGTATTGGAACGGACAGGTCAGTAGTCCGATGCAAATGCCGATTAGCGCATTAGCACTGCTTTTTAAGTCTGACTGGAATCCAATAATATCTATGAATTATTCTATCATGTACACATTTGCTCGTACTATCCCGTTCTGGATAATAATGTCAGACAATATTCTCCCAGAACTTTTGTTCTCAGTGTGATATTACTGAGTATTAAGTATTCCATCCATCCAGCCACGGATAAGGGATATACTCTAATATTGTACGATCTACTATAGTACTTCCTTACTCTTTCAGGTACAGGTAATGTTTTTGGCAGTTTGGCAGACCTAAAAGTATTCATATTTTTTGGGTTACAGTAAAGCTAATTATCAAATCATCATTCAAAAGTAGAACATAAGAGAAAAAAGGAGTTTAGGTTCCAGATATATTGGATAACACATAGAAAAACATTAAAGTATGCAAGTTCCCACTTTGTTATAACACGGACAAGAACTGGAAACGTTTCCTTGGAGTCAATAAAATTCTTCAAATAACTTTTTTCCCCATACTCTCTTGCAAATGAATACATTTTTGACAGTTCTTTAAGTTGATTCTTCCAGGCCTTGGACCCGTCTTTAGACACAGGGAGAGCATTAGTCCACGGAGCTGGTGAGCTTGTATAACACACCGTAAACATACTGGTTTATCAGCTGTAACGTTCCCACTGAGGTCCTGGTACATCCACTCTGAGTCCCCACAGCGCTGATGGCAGAAGAAATCAGATGGGAGTTCATCAATAAGCCGGAGAGGCAAGTTCAAGTGAGACAGAAAATGGGCATCGATGGTGCCCTCCAATAAGGATGCTGTTCTGTTGTACAGTGGAACAAATGGCTTTTTAAGTGCCTTTTTTCACCAGAAACAGGGACGCACTTTAATCTTCTCCACTGTTGTCCTGCCGCTATAGAAATGTTGGTAGTTTTGTTTCTTGTAATAATTTACACGTTTATTGTCGGGGAGAATAATAGTCCAGGATGTGGCATCTCGTCACCCTGCACAGTAGAAAACACACCCCGATGAACAGCGCCTTCTGAGCCAGGCTTTGCATGGCGGTGCGACTCGCTCATTATCTCGGCGCTGTGTTCAATGGATTTCCAGACACCTCCAGTTCAGATGAAGTAATGTATTCTTTTTCATGTTCGAGTGAGAGAGACATTCTCAGGAAATCCAAAGTGCCCTTTTGGATTACTGTTCTCCAGATAAGCGCTGGTTTTGGCAGACAGGTGGAAGTCAGCTATTTTTAGACTGCTTAGTGGGTGCAGTTTCACGACAGAAACAAAATAGCTTACGAAAGGAATCGCATCTACAGTTTGTTCAGATGGAGGAAGAAGTCAGGATGAACAATGGCCGTGGTAGAAAAATGCTGATAAGTCAAAAGCATCCCGGGCACGATTTGACGTTATTGGACGTGGTATTTAAGCGGAGGAAACATCGGAGTGTTTACCAAATCTCCTCCCTTCCTCCCTCCGGCCCCCGCGGCCTCCTCAGCACATCTTTCCTCTAGTTTTCTTTTCCACTTAGTGAGTCAACAGTCGACAGCTGGGAGTGGAGCAGGGGATCTCGTAGGGGGCTGATGCTCTTATGTAACAGTTGGTGTCAGGCTAGAATGCTATTAAGATGTCTTGTGGAGCTCCGCAGAGCAAAAAACAAAACCCCACACTGGCTAAATTAGCAGCGCGCTGGAGCACATGTGACAGGCAATGGGGGGGTGCTTCAATTTTCAGAGATGGCTGCAATGAAAAGACTTGAATTAGATCTAATTATGTGTGGCCTTTTGTGTGTGAAGCGTGCCAGATACAGACTTATGAAGGTTTGTCACGCACTTGTTGCTGCTGCTCAAGCGTTAATGCTCACTGTCGCTGAATACATCGGAGAGTAATTATCAGGAGTCATTGTGTGCTGAAATTAGGGCAGGGACATGACATCATTATCACTAAATTACTTAGGATATCTTTTTCCAATATAAGTATATATATCAAGATGCAAGTTTGGTCTAATTTATGTTCAGTGAATTGATCTGTGTCCCTTTATCATTCCCAACATCAGATGAAATATTAAACAATAACTTTAATAACCTAATTTGTTTTTTGATTCCAACATACAGGCGTAATAAAGCGATATGATCTTGTCGCCACAATATGATTTTGCTAAAAGTTCACAGTTTATTCTGTCAAATTGTGATAAGTAAATTGCATCAAAGCTGCTTTTGAAACTGTGATGATGACAGAAAACCTCATGAGGTACAAACTAAATAACTTTCATACGAGACAAAGAAAAGCAGAAAATCCTCACAATGCTGCAGCTATATTTATCTGGAACTTTACTTTACTTGCTTGAAAAATGATTGAAACAATTACATTAATTGCTGTCAGACAAATTAATTATTTAATTAAATCATCACTTCACCTCTAATAAGTATTAACGATGCTTTATTGATAACAAAGGTAAACGACGACTTGTATATATATATATATATATATATGTGTGTGTATATATATATATATATATATATATACATATATATATATATATATATACATATATATATATATATATATATATATATATATATATACACATTTATCTATCCAGAACAGGTTTAAAATGTCTTAAAAGATAAAGAGCAGTGAGTTAGGCTAGGAACTGGTGGAGCCACATAGGTTGCCATCTCACAAATATCAGAAAACACGATGTTTGATCCACACGTGTAGAATATTCTCGATGCACCTCTACTCCTCTGATGTGTAACATTAAATGTCAGCAATGATCCTCTGCAGCTCATTGTGAGTCTTCTCTCTCTCTCTCTCTCTCTCTCTCTCACTCTCACTCACTCACTCACTCTCACTCACTCACTCACTCACTCACTCACTCACTCACTCACTCACTCACTCACTCACTCACTCACTCACTCACTCACTCACTCACTCACTCACTCACTCACTCACTCACACACACACACACAGGTACCCACCGAGGCTGGGCTGCCGTCCAGATGCGCCTCCTGCATGAGCTGGTGTACGCCTCCCGTCGCATGGGCAACCCCGGCCTGTCTGTGCGCCACCTGTCCTTCCTGCTGCAGACCATGCTGGACTTCCTGTCTGATCAAGGTCAGCTCCCAATAAGCACTATTACACTTTCTCTTTCGTTGTAGAATTCAAACCGTGTGAGGTGCTTCCAGCTTCATGCCCAGCTCTTTAAAAAAAAAACATATCTAACCCTCAAACCTTGTGCTTATAGTATGCGATGCACAACAAAGCCAGCTTTTTCTTGGCAGGAGTGCAACATTGTGCTCCGACCAGAAATCCTGTGCAGCCAGGAGATAGAGTTTCTACTGAAGCAGTGTGAGCCCGACGCTCCACTGGCCACACAATACAGGCCGGCATAATGCTTGGTTGGCTGCTAAGCATGAAAATATAGGGGGGGGGGGAAGGTATGAACAAGATGAAGCAAGCTTTCTGTTTAAATATTAACATCAGAAGCTGTGTTTAGGGTGATGCTCATACAAGCGTTCTTAAAAACAGTGCCGGTTCATCCTCCCATTCATCAAGGGCAAGAACAAAACCGATGGAATCACTACGGCCGAGTGTTTAGACTGACCTTGTAAGTCGAGTTCTTCGTCTTTTTTCTTTTGTTCAAATATAAATACCATTTCATATTTACTCAGTGTAACTTTTGGAGCTCAGAGCGCTGTTCGCTGCAGTTTGGGGGCCCTCCTTTGATTGCCTTTACTCTCGTCTGCAATGTGATATTACAAATGTCAGAAAGGTTGTTGTCGGTTGCTCAAGTGGAATAGTTCTCTTTTGATGCGTCTCTGGGTTTCGGTCTGTATATGTCCAGCATAGAATAGAGCTGGGCAGGAAAGGACTTCTAAGTCTTACAGTTATTGTAGTAAAGAAAGTCAAATTCAAAATGAAACTTTTAGACATTTACAAAGTTTTGACGGTCAAATGTTCACCATCATACAACACATACAACATATTGCAAAGAACAGTTAAATAGGATCAGTTTAAAGGAGTACTTTACTCACCACATGACCGTGGAGGCATGAGTGAAACACACAGTTTTCTTCAAGAATTCAAGGTAAGAAATTGATAAACAAACGGAAAAATATTCCTTTAGGAAATATACACAACCGATAGCATATACGTTTCGGCCAATTCGGTCTTCACACACGGCTGATTTTGGTATACGGTGATGTAGTTTCAGGCCAATATATTCCCGAACTGGTACAGAGGCAGAGGGGTTTCCTAATGATAGGGTGAAGCTATATTGGGTCTAAATAAAGGAGAAGTGCGTCTATAGGAAAGTAAGAATTCCTACAAAGCTTTAAAAATACGTATTTACGTGATTCCATCCAGAAGAAGTTCAGCAACATTAGTTATTAATGTTAAGAAACCTCTTCTCTGATTATGCATTTTTGTAATATCAAGGGTGCTGTTTAATACAAAAGCATGTAATTGTGTGCCAACGCTTATATTAAAAAAATAGGATGTAATTGAAAGGGAACTAAAAATAGAAAGAGATAATTAGAACAGCTCCAGATATTGTCTCCCTGATAACATCACGTATTAGTGTTGGTTGCTAAAGTCTTCTTCATTTTGCAAATCCTGATTACACCGCCTGGGATTGTAGAAGAAAATACATTTTATTTTTTGTCGTTGCCAACTTTTATTTTTCATTGTTTTTCAAAGGCTGGTTGTAGCTTTTTCAAATCAAGTCTGGTGTCATTAGATACATAGTTCGATTGTTTTTAAAGGCTTTTAAAAAAATAGAAATACGATTGATATTGATTACTTTTTGGTGCTTTACGGTGAATTTCATACCAGAATGATTATTGCCACTCTTTCAGTAGCTTCTACTCTGCAAGGAGTACTATTATTATTATTTATTTTGTTTATGCTGCTTTTTCCTTAAAACAAGCCAGAAAAATCTAAATTATTCATTAAAGTATTGAAATGTTTTGTGGTGTGTCGGTAGTTTTCATTTCACAATAAAAATGTGATAAATCTCCCTTTTGAAAATGTTCCCGTCGTCTGCTCGAGACTCGCCTCTTCCCAGTAGTGTCTATAAAATAGTGTCTAAGAATGAGAAGTCTCCAAGCACAGCAAATACAGGACTCTCTGGGGGGGGGGGGGGGGGAGTCAATGCAACCTCCGTTAGCATTAGCTGTTTAGCTCTGTGCTGTTGGCAGACGAGCCGATCACCGCGACTACTCTGAGCAGCATGATGGGAATGCATTACAACATACCGGGCAGTTGTTCCAATTGTTTTTAAGGTTGTTGCTCTGATCCATCGGTGCGTCTTCATGGACCTCTAGCATACATGTGCAATATGGTGTTCCCAATGTAAATCATCTACAATCATTTTGTAAGAATTTACGTTCCATTTACATTCCATCAACTTCAGAGTCGGATTTGTTTTGGTTGCAAAAGACCGTGATGCAACTTTATTACATTAAGAGTGAAGCTGATTCAGCTGAAACCATTTAGAAATTAAATTTCACGGAGCTTAAACTTGCAAAATAGTTTCCCAAAGAAAACCCCTCAATTGACACTTGCTGCTTTTCGAATGATGTGTATATCTCGCCAAATTGGGTGACATTAATGTGTCTAAGTAAAAAAAGATGTCTGGCAGAATACCCGAGCCCTCCCGTTACTGTTGCACTAATTAGTGTGGTTTCTGTTTTTTGAGAAGTGAATATTCGGACAAGTCATGCTGTTGAAGGTGCACAGATAATGAAGTGGTTACCGGCAAAGACGAGCAGCAAACCAACCTGTTAGACGGAGGCTGATTTTCCAGGCGTACATTTCAAACAAGGTGACGTAAGCTCAGTGTTCAGAGGAGCCACGCTCCCCTTCATCCCGCCTTACACTCGTATTCTTCCCACTTCACGGGGGACACTTTGAGGAGAGGTCCTTCCGTTGTGTTAAGAGCTGCGCCGTTTCTCCCCTCTTTTCATCGAGTGTAAAAAAAAACACAATGTTTCTTTGCTTATCCGGACAGTGTTCTCCAGCTGTCAGCATAATAATATGCTTCGGTGTGTTTGTCTGGGCAGAGAGCAGGAACAAGTCAGAAAATAGTGTTTCCTCTCGTGGGTTTGATTTATCTAAGGGCCCTGACATATAACGCTACTACGGACAAAGAACAACTAAACACATGTTTTGCTTCTGGTTAACACGCGGCAGCAGAACACACCACAAACACTATAGCCAACACCCAGCTTCACCATATAACACCTGCGTAAGGGGAAATAATAATAGTCACCATTTTGTAATCCTAAAAGTATTGCCAAAAGACAAACTAAAACAAACTGCCATTTTAAAACCGCTGTGAATCCACTTAGACGGTGCTCTGGTGTCATTGGCCCCTGAAGATGTCGCGGTCAGATAGAAGAGAGATCGCACTCCACGGCTGGCTGAACAGTCTGTCAGATAGCGCTCCGTCACCGTCTGCCGCCCGCGCTAATCCAACACGCTCAACGGCCTAAGCCTATAAGAGAGAATAACGTCGGGTTATTATTGTGTTTTAGTCTCGGCAAAACACGTTATGTGAACATAATCGACATTTAAACAGAAACACCCGCCGTCCTCGGCTTCCTGTCCCGGGGTGGCCCCTGAATAGACGGCTGCTCGGAACACTCAGACGTGGCAAACAAGGAATAAATATACGAGTATGCCATCAATCGTGAAAACTTTGAGCCAGGAATACAACTGAGCTATCACCCATTCATCTCGAGCTGTTTCATTCCTTCTACACTTCCCTTTTCCCTCTAAGCACCCTCCTCTAACCGTGTGTTTGATCCACTGGTGGTGGGTCTCTGGCTCCCAGTCTGTATTAACAAGGCTGTGCTTTGTACACATATTTCACGTGGACAGTTTCCTCATGATGTTTTCACCCTTATACTCAAACGTTTAGCTGTTTTAATACAAGCGTCTTCTCTCATATAGGTGACATGTCCCAATATTGTTTAGTTTAATGCACTCTGCTGTGGAGAATCACACTAACTTTACATGAATAAGCAAAAGTCACAAGACTTCAGAAGCTGCTCCCGTGGAGGTTTATACGTATATCTTTGCAGTCTTTCTAAATGTCCTTCTCTCCTTGATCAACACTCTTGAAACTTGCAGAGCCAAAGCAAATTCTTTGGCTGGCTGAGCAGTAATGTTCCCTCTAAAGCTATTGATGGTACAATAAAACTTTCAATTTCACTTGAAGGCTGTTATTGCAGAGACGCAGACAGAGACGCCTCACAGGTCATTAATGTCTGCTAGATGATATCACAGACACAAAGAGGAACTCTCTCCAGTGGAGGCAGTCATCACATTATTTGAGTGTGGGGAACTTTAAAAGGGAGTTCTGTTATGTCATAATTGTTGCCGTCTGATCTTTGGATAATTGTGTATGTGTGTGTGTATATATATATATATATGTGTGTGTATATATATATATATGTGTGTGTATATATATATATATATATATATATATATATACTGTCTTTTGCCATGTGCTCAATGATTTTGTTACTGTTATGTACTCGTACATATTATAGAGAAGAAAGAGGTGACCCAGAGTCTGGAGAACTACACGTCCAAGTGTCCGGGTGGAATGGAGGTCATCACGCTCCCCGATGGCCTGAAGCTCCCCCCGGTGGCCTTCACCAAGCTGCCCATCGTCCGGTAAGACAGGAGGGTGACGGCTGGTTGTTACTTTCACGTCACATGTTGGGCTCAATTTATAACTTTGTAAAATATCATCCAAATGATGAACTTGGAGTGGTTCCACCATTGGCACATAAAGGTTAGTCAGTAGTTCTAAATGATTGGATAACAAACACCTGAATATATAATCGGTGCTTTTTAATGTCAATATTGAAATTGGGCTTATCGGGTACATTTGGATTTGTTTTCTTTTGGTATGGCTGAAAAACATCCAACATGTCTCTAGCCTGTATGTGGCATTCGTACACTAAATGTATTAAAAAAAATGGGTTCTAAAACACAAAATAATTTACAGCTAAAAACAGCTGCTCACTGTGTTTTCGTGTCCGTATCAAGTATTTTCGGCCCTTATGCTGATGCCAGTCCTCCTGTTATTGGGCGCAGTATTTGCTGAATCCAAGTCTAGTCATATACTTTGATTTTCCTAAATGTTGTTTTGACGTATAAATGAGCAACAGTAACTTTCCTACAGAACCGAGGGTTCCTTTGTCTACTAGATTACATTGACGATGTATCTGTGAATGAATTCATAGCTCGTGGTCCCTAAAGTTAAGGAGCACTCACTCTCTTCAAGTGTCTGTTTCTCTGCTTTTATTGGTTTGCTGACCCTGTAACAGTGTTATAAACCTTATTTATTTATACACGTGGATTATACTTTATAAGCTGTTGTAACTCTAAAGATACAACAACTAACTTATCGTGCAAAGTGCACAACAAAAAGTCTCCAGTTTCTGTCTTGACATGAGGGTGAGATGATCGTCTTTGCTGTGAAATGGTCCTTTACTCCTCATAACGCATGTCATTGTTGTGCTTTTTTTATTTTCCTCCTGTGATGCCCAAACTAGATCAGTGAAGCTCCTCAACCTGCCCGTCAGTCTGCGTCCTCACAAAGTGAAAGGCCTGCTGGGACAGAACATGTCCACCGCCAGCCCCTTCATCTACTCTCCAATCATCATGCACAACAGAGGAGAGGAGCGCTGTAAGAAGATCGGTAAGATCATCTCCACCTGCTGCGCTGTACAAAGATCGTAATACAATATGATCCTTACAAAGAAGTCAGTTAGTGACCAGCATTATTAGCAAGTATTATGATACTTGAAATTGTAAGTAATTATAAAACTCTTTATAATCTGTCATGATTGTTATAAAGCATTATGGATATTTATGCTTATAATGGTGATTATACAGTTATATAAGCAGCCTGTAACTCATTATAAGAATGTATATAATGCATTATAAACATAGCCTTCATATAAAGCGATCCCCTGACATGTTGTAGTAATTAGAATTTTAGTTGACCAAAGGTCAGTATATCTAATATTTTTCATATTAATACATTTGTACAAAACAAAAAAATCTGAAATCCTATTTTGGCTTTGTCATAATGGGGTGTTGAGTGTAGATTGATCATTGGTAACAAAATTGAACATCACGACATGTGAAAACAGTGAAGGGGTCTGAATAGTGTGAAAGAGTAACCAGTGAATCATGTGGTGAATCATGTGGAGGTCCACAGCACTGATCTGGAATCTTCTTTGCTGCAGTCAAACATCAAAGCCAGGTCTTTGCGGGTCCTTTTTGAAGTGGGAGCTTTTGATTCATCATCCAGCGACAGTGCCGTCCGTCGGGAAGCGCGTTGTAAGATATTGCTGACCCCTTTCATCCAGATTGCATTCACGCAGACGTCCTGGGCGTTCCTAAACAGAAGGCAGAGAGCAGCCTAATGTTTCCTGGTGGACAGTATAACTTGAATGTAGTTGTGTAGCTTGAAAGGAGGCCAAAAGCAGCAGCACTTCTGCTGTGAAGATGCTTTTGGCAACACTGTGCGTCATTCAGAGCTTCTTCATCAAGCTCAGATGAAGGCCCAGTGTTGCAGAGCCATTACCTAATGGAAAGCACAGTCTAAGCTGCCAGTCAGTCAATGTTAAAGGGCAATTCCACCGATTTTACACATCGGAGTCTGTTTTCAGGTGTGTGGTAACTTGCACGCACCGATCAGTAAACCCTGGTCTCTCACCGAGAAACAGCCGTGTGATGTCAGTTCTCCCTCAGTCAAGTTAATGTCTATCACTAAGTTCTCCTAACCACAAGTGGTTTTGTTACCTAAACCTAACTTCCTGTGAAGATGGAAGTTTATTTTGAAAAGACACTATGCATGTAACAAGCGCATATTGACATGTAGCTCCTACCACGTATACCTAGAGGAGTACCTGGAGCCTCGTAGTTTGAAGCTTACGACCAAACCTCGTTATCCCAATGCCAAGTTTCTTTTAATGCAAATAACCACTATAATGAATAATAATGTAAAAGAATAACATTTAGAATCGTTGACGGTTTACACTGACTTCTAGATGGATGACCCTATTTTTCTGGACGGTATTACAAAGAAAAGTTAGTCTTTTTTAGTCGGACAAAACCAAACAATGTATAGACTTGTACAATATCACTTATGATCCACTAGAAGTGTGTGGCGGTGTCTTTATCTACAGACTCGGACGTTTATGGGCGAGTCAAAGAGTCTTTGAGCCCCAGATCAACCTTAATAAATTACTATTGATCCCCATCGTGCCCCTCCAGTCTTCTCCCGTCTAAGTGGATCAGTGACTCAACACAGGGACCGGATATTACTTATCTGTACATCTATAGACTATACGTATTGGATTGAATCCCCAGGTATCGTTGGGTAAATAACCGCCCCGTTAATAGCCAACTGTTTCATTTAGGCTCGGCTCAGATTTAGTTGGAGAGACGCTGCTCTACTGCACCACCCCCACATCAAGAAAAACTGCCACCAGCGTCATTCAGTGATGTTTTACACTGGAAAATCTGCATTCAAATCTGTCTGTTTAACTGCCTTACAATCACTCAACATATACAAACATAAACGGCTAATATTCATACTCTTGAGCGTTGGTATTTCTCTAGTGCGGTGTGGTGAGGCTTTGGAGATTAATTCAAACATGCCTTTCCCTCTTTGTCCGTCTGCCTCCGGGTAGCTAATTGCCAGCTAATGAAGTTAAGATTCTCTCTTAACTCCTTCAAGGTATCTCCCAGAAAGAAAGGTGTTTGAATGATGGGTTAGCTGTGAATGTGCACACTATAGCCACAGGTAGGCACGTCCTCTCATACAGAACTCGGTACAGTATTATTTCTGCCTTCACAGACAACTGACCTTTTTAGTGTCCTAACACAGCGGGGAATTTTCAGCCTGAAAAATACATTTTTTTATCCCTGGGTCTAGTGTCTACTGTCATCAGTGAAATGCTCACTATAGGGATATTCTATATGACTTCATTATGCTCTGATATGTTACAGCTGTAAACATTTACAGATATAGAGTTACTTCCCACTCAATCATTTTATTGATGGTCAACCAAAGTCTCGTATTCTTTGCAATTCTCTAGCAAATACGGTGTGTGGACACTGAGAATATGTGTGTTGTGTGTGTGTGTGTGTGTGTGTTTGTATGCTCTTTAAATCACATGCTATCAATCAGGTGGATGTTCAGCCATGAAATGGGGGTCCTCTAACGGGAGATTGTTTTCCATGTAATTGCTCTGAGACACGTTTTAAGAACTGTGTAGTCCACAGCTATCCATCCACTCTGATGTGGGCTATTTATTACAGCGCTATACGGGCATAGAGGGAGGTGACCTTTGCTTCATCTAGCCGGGACACAGTGAGGTCAGTAAGTGTTTGGACGGGGACATATTTCCCTTTTTGTCACATTGGATTTGAAATAATACAATACATCGCCAACTTGAAGCTTTAAAGATGCAAGAGACATGTGGCCAGTGATGGCGTTGGGTCCAACCTCTGCAGAGGGTGCAAGTAAACATCTTCAGTTCTTTCTCTGATCAATAAAAGATGACTTTCACAGCACACGAGAGACACTTTGACAAAGGTGCAATGTGTTTGGCCAGAGGAAAAGAAGTAGAGCTTGTGGGTCACGTTGAAGGTACGGGGTCCGTGTACGTTTTGATAGTTTCTTCATTGGAGTAAATCCAAAATGGCCGAAACGAGAAAGCAACTTGTATTTTTGTTACGTCCTCCCCGCTACAAGAAGACTTTGCAGAGAGGAGCGCAGGTGGCAGCTCAAAGTTAGCTTGAATTCAGCCAGCGTGAACCCCGGGGCCTGATCCGGGGTTCTGATCCCGAGGGCGACGGCCTCGACTCCTCAACGGATCAACAAACAGGTTAGGCCCACTGTTTGCGTTAGCTGAAAGCTAATTGCTACACAGCTGCCAACTGAATGTCCAATTCCAAGAGCAACCCACTCTCCTCCTGGCAAAGTAGTCTTCTGGTGGCGGGAAGGATCAAACGGAGGCGTTTTCCCATTTCTGCCACTTTGGATTCAATCCAACCATCAGACTATCACAACGTTCACAGACCATATAGCTCCCAGTTAGTGGCACATTAAACACACAGGTGATTAACGATAGCAGTTTTTAGTCAAGGATTATGCACTCTTGCCCTGCGATTGCTTACTAGTTTGCTTTATTTAACAACTGATGACTGTACATTTAGATTGTATGGACTCAGTAGCAGAGGTGAAATGCTGGCCCCTATTAGTTTGCAATATGTGTTCAAATCTTACACATTGCACCTTTTTATAAAAGCAGCCATGTATTGGGTCAAAACATTCATTATCGCCTTGTTCGCATGAAGTTTGGAAGCGCTGAAGCCTTTGGAGATCTCTGCAGATTCTCAATGGCCACTTGAGGAGTTACGGCTGAGGCAAGACCAATAAGATAGCAGCAATCCACTTTGTTTTCTATTTTCTGAGGTGTATTTCACGCTTAATTGGCTGGCTATGAGAGCATGCCTGTGAGCCAGACCTGAGGTTATGTGGGGTTTTTCAGATATTCATATCATAGATATCTTTCTTTTGACTGACTTAATTTCCCAAGGTGCATGGCTCGAGTTCGCCCTCCAGAAATCTCTCTTCCTCCCAGGGTCGAGGTAGGATTTTTCAGGCCCTCTTTTGCAAGTCTATATTCAACAATGGACTCTCCAGTTGAACCATAGAATATATTACATCTCAAAATGGAGATGGGTTGAGCTACAGTGGGACCGAAGTATAGCTTCTCAATCTAATAGACACTATCAACATCTCATTCAGGAATGATGGACACTGCAGTGCAGGGCTATCATCTCCCTTTCTTTCTAAAAGCTTTTTCTAAAATACATTTTTTCTCAAAGGTTGTTTGGACCTTATACAATCTACAACTACATGGCCCAACGTACATCAGTACTATACACCCATATGTGATGACTGAATGGGTGTTAGTATGCTGCTATAGAGGCCTCCACTCTTCTCAGGAAGCTGTTTGCGTAGTTTGGAACTTGGCTGCAGGGATTTGTTCTGATTCTGCCCTGCGAGACAAAAAACAACGTCTTGGCTCAACTTTTGTTGGACTGTATTGCAACGTCATCGGTATGTTGGCGCCGGTAGCACACATTAGTGTATACATATAGTGTGGTATTAGAAACTACCGTGCAGTGTACAATCCGTACGAAAGCGTTAAAACGACAGGTTGTGGTTCTGTGTGAAGTTTTGTGCCAGACTCTTTCTTGGCAGTGCACGGTAACCTCCTGGAGTCTCAGCTGGTTGTCGGACCGCGACGGCAGGACTCCAGGAAGTTACTGCTCTGGGCCAAGAAATAGTTCGCTGTAGAACACCCCTATGGTGTAGGGATTAGGACGCTGACCATGAACCGCAATGCCACTTATTAGTAGGTAGGTGGATTTGTTTCTTTTGGACAGAGACCAGGTTATTAGCTTAGATTTATTAGCTTAGATTTGCACATAAGAAACCTGAAATTAGAAATTGTTAATTTTACATTTCGGTTTGCATTTGATGAAATGAACAAGATATAACCTTAGTAAAATGTAGGGGTTCAAAACATTAAACGGAGCTTGGTTTGTTGCTCTTCCCTGCTTCCGGTCATTATGCTAAGCTAACTGGCCGGTGGCTGTAGCTTTCTATTGAACACAAAATATGAGGGTGGTATCGATCTTCACATCCAAGTAGCGGCTCGGAAGCAAATGAGCGTATTTCCCAAGATGTCACATGATTGCTTTTAAGAAGCTACTGGTTCAGCTTTACCAAAGCGTCATAAAAACTGTATTGAACATTCACTGATTGTTCAGTTTGGTTCTAAATTAATCAGGAAAAATGTTATTTTGAAAGGCAAAAGAATGACATCATCTAGGACTGACTGTTGCCTTTGATCTGCGATAGCAATGTAGCCTAATGGTGTATTTTCCTCAGCTGATTAATTCCGAGTATGTTTTATACCATCGACATCTTATTTGAATGTGTTCTTGTCTCTTCTTCTCTTACTAGACTTCCAGTGGGTTCAAGGAGATGTTTGTGAAGTCCAGCTCATGGTCTACAACCCCATGCCTTACGAACTTCGTGTGGAGAACATGGTCAGTGACATTTATTACACCTAAACTTTAAATATACTGCAATACCTTGCTTTGAAGGAAGAATTTCAATATTTGCTAAAATCACAATATGTGAATATCTAACCACGGCTTTGTGAAAACAGGAGCTTGCTGACCTCGCAGTAATAATACAAACAGTCTGCACACACCTTAGGATTGCAACGAGGCAAGTGATAATGCTCTGTGCTCATCTTTGATTGCCTAATTAAAGCTCCTTAAAAGCTTTTTTGACAGAGCATAAGGCCATTCGCTCTCCTTTTTCTTTGAAAAGAGCCATCAGACATCCGGCAGTTCAATCTAATTGTATTGTTTAAGAGCTTCTTGGTGAATTCACTTTTTAAGATCATGACATTTCCTTCAGCTGCAGTGCAGACGTACACTTCTATTTCTAATTCATGGACATTGTCACACCTTCACCGCTCCTTCTCAAACACACACCAGTTGAGCCACTTTATCAAGATCAAGGGTGCAGAAGATGATCAAATACAATGCTTTTCTTGCTGCTCACTGCCGCGTCTGTTTATGGATGCAGTGATGTGGGACGTCAGTGGAAATGCAAAGCAATCAGCAGGCTCACTAGAAGGCCAGCAGGAAGAGGCCTCCTCTCAGGTAGCAGCGGCAAACACAGGATCTCACGCCGGTTACTACCTGTCAAAAGGGATGTTGCTTTTAATTATTTGGAAAGTCGAGAACAAATTGCCGTGAAAGTTTGGTGGCAGAGTGTGAACGGAGACAGTGGGCTCTTAATCGTGGCGGCTGTCTCGGAGTTGATGCCAAATAGACTTGGACAGGTCTCGCGTGTTGATTTTGCCGCCCTGCATGGTCGGATAACAGCACACGTGCTGTTCCAGACTGGAGGTCTGGAACATCTGGAAAGTGTTTGAGCTGGAGGAGTAAACGCCGACCGATTGTCTCTGTGCATTTATTTATGTTAATTAGCTCGTGTGGATTCATCCCTTCAAATATACAGTAGTTGATCGTTACAATTTAAAATAGTGAAATGTAAAAAAGCAGGATTCAAAATACGGGGAAGAAATTAAGGGGGAGATTTAAATATCATAATCTTTGGTGCAGTGTTTTTTTTCCTGAATAAATGTATATTTTTCTGTGTATTTAGGTTCCTTAAATAGATAATCAGCAAATAGAAAAGCATTGATTATGAAAACAAAGCTTAGTTGCAGTCAACTAACTCTCTGGGCTGTACAGGGTAGTGGCCTCAGTCTGAAGTGCAGGTCATGTGACTCCCCCACATTACAAAAGACATAAAAACACAGTCTGAAAAAAAATCTTCAATGACTGTATTATCAAAATTAGCATAACAAATATTTCGAAGAACCTTGTCTTGTTTCCATGGGCTTCATGTATTTTGAGGGAGTCAGCAGGAAGTCAGCCGACTCAGCAAGAGAAGGACTCGAATGAGAATTCACTATCCGGCCAAAGATTTCATAAAGCCACCAGAACCTTCTTCGCGCATGCACTCGAATGCAGTGGCACCTGAAGTTCAGTGCGTTACTTCCCACAGTGCATGAGCGCGAGGGTCACTGTGAGGTGGAGCGTTCGATCAGACAAGGTCAAACGGTGACGAGGATGTCGTTAACCCCTCCCACCCACGGGTGACTTGATCAGGTCACAGATGGAGGTTGAAGCTCCGCGGCAGCCGGGCACCTCGGGTGGTGTTGTAGAGTCACTCAGGTGGAGACAGACGGGGTGACGCAAGCTGCCAAGAGCACCTCTGTACCCCAGACAAAGTGACTGCCGTCTATCCGCTGTACATGAAGCAGCACTCTGAAGCACACACACACACACACACACACACGCGCGCACACGGTCACTTTTCCGTCTTCCGTCAGCAAGGTGACCCTGTAGTTTGGCAGGACAGGCCCTCCTCCTCAGTCACCACTCAACTTCAGCACTAATACCCAGCTTTGTTTTGTGCTTTATTGATTTTCTATCAAAGTTTTTATCACAATCCCCTCCCCCACTCCTTAATTTCACTGTCCAATACTTCCGTCTCCCCACAAACAAATGTGAAATATGTATTTGCTTTTTCTCAAAATGACAAATCATGCTTTTAGTTTTGTCTCTCGTTTACTAAACTTAGGTCAGCTGAGTTCTTTGCAGTAAAGATAAAGCAAGAAAATACTATTTATCTTCATTTTGTATGATTGAGAAACTGCAAGAAATTTGATTTTCAACCAAATTAGAAGAGACATTTCTGTCTTCTTATTTTGTCTGGCTTTGTCAGCATGACTTTTTTTTGTTGTTGCTATCAGATGTGCAGTAATGTGCCATAACACATACTAATCCTAATCATAAATAATAATCATAACATTATCCTGGCATTAGTTAAAGACAATCTAAAGGTTAGCTGCACACTGTCGCTGTTGTACAGTGGAGTCAACGATACAATGCACACGCTCCTATCGTTACCGTTAGTGAAACAGGCTGATTAACCTTTCCGAGGCTGAATGCAAAGGATCTTTTTCCAACAGGTTAATATGGGTTCTTCTGCTCCCCAATAAAGGCAAATAATGTCCTGAAGGGAACGCAAGGAGAGTTTAAATCACAGCCGTGAGCACTTCAGGCACAGCTCTCCGGCAGCCTTCCCTCTAGTGAGGTAGTGTCTGCTGTTGGGGATTGATGCAGTCATTACGTCACCTCAGTCTGCCTCGTGCAACCAGGCAGTGTGTACTGAGAATGTAAATATAAAGTCGTTCTGAGGGAGGGGGGGTCTTTGAGTGCACACTCAAAGACGACTTTAAAGCCACATGGAGGGCTTTTCTGACTACAAATGAGGCTGAGGTGACATGGCCTGTTTTTGTCACTGCAACCAATTTAACAACTATACGCCGTCTTTCAATTGTCTTCATGAGTAAAACATTTTAATCATAGTCTATTGAGAGCCTGCATTTGAAGTCACAGCCTGTAAGAACCACCGCACTATTCTCAGACCGCTGAGTCAGCTAGTTTCCCGTGTGTTATCAAATAACACTTCCATGTAAAAGAACTGCACAAGTTAAGTTTCTTACGCCTTCCGGGTATCAGAGAAATGAATGGCTCTGGGTAAATAACATGTACGTGTTGAGGGAGAAAACTACAGTAGAAGAGACCGTTGATGTGGCTAAGATTGGCGCCGAGAGTTCACAGGACTCCGCAGTGATTGCTCTAAATGGTGCAACGATACCAGCGTGGCTCTAGGGAAGGCAATGTTGGTAGGTCATGGTTGGATCTCGACTATTATATCTCAACAACTGGATTTATTGCTGTGAATTTTGCTACAGATATTCCGAACCCTAGAGGATACATTCAATTTCTTCATCTAGTGCCATTCACATTGTATTATTTTACCAGTTACTCTGTGATTCCCATCCCTCATGCACCCTGACTTTGGGTTGTGTTTCTCCAAAAGTTGATTCTGTTTCGAACTTTTTGCCGCAGGCCGCTGCGTTGTTGTCGGCATCATCTGCGTCCCCACCGCCGCAGCTTAAACACATTACGCAGATTTAAATAAATGGGAGGAATGGCGTTGTTGCCGCAACATGTGAATGCAGCCTTGGGTGTCTATCAAGTAATGGGCCCAAAAATACCTTTTCCCGTTGACTTACATTGGGAAAGAGACGTCTGTAAATCAGCCGATCTTTTTTTTTTTAAAAAGAGACATTTTTAAGCTGCAATAATACCCAAATCCAGCATTATTTTCGGGCTGTTATTCATGTGAAATATATATATATTTTATGACATTTATTACAACCATTATTTAATATAATCCTTCTATCTGATCTTGTGTTCAGGGTTTGCTGACATCTGGAGTGGAGTTTGAATCCCTGCCTGCCGCGCTGTCCCTGCCTGCGGAGTCTGGCCTGTACCCCGTCACTCTGGTTGGCGTCCCACGTACAGCCGGCAACATCACCGTCAATGGTGAGTCCGGCCGAAAAGCTCTTCCAATGCAAGACACTTTAGTTGCCTATACTGCTGTGTCAGAAACGTTAGGCTTTTCTGTTCTTCAGGACATCATCCAGTCAAGCTAAACATTTCTTTATCCTGCATTTGAACCCAGGTTACCACACGTCGGTGTTTGGGGTGACCAGTGATTGCCTGTTGGAGAGCCTGTCTAATGTGAAGACTAGTGGCTCTTTGGTGGAGGTCATTCCCGCTCTACCTCGTCTCCAGCTCAGCACATCACTACCACGGTCAGGAACTCTCCGAATCTGTGTATCTTCATGGATTTGATTTCTTTAGTCAATTGCTATATAAGAAACATATGAACACATCTCTGGTAACCAGCTGTTGAGTTTTTAAAACGTATTTTGTTGGCTCTTTGAGCACCACAAGCCGAGTATCACATAGTTCTATTATATTCAAGAGAACGCAGACATCTCTGCGGTCTATATCTCCAACACTCAGCAACTCTCTCCAATCAATCTAGATTGATAAATAGCGCTACAGGTAAGAGGAACATGTGTATTTTTTATTTATTTTAGGGTGAACAGTCGCTTTAAATAGAAATATTGAATTTAGTTTTTCATTGCAAAACCTTTGCAGTCACTTGCTCCTGTTGGGACCTTTTGACCTCATTCTGGTCTTCAGTAAGTGAAACACCGGCTCGATCGAGTTCAGGTCAGGTGACTGACTGTGCAGACAAGAACATTGCACTGTTTGGCCGTAAAAAATATGAAAGGGCAACGAGTCCTGCACTGTCCAGCCACGATTGATGTGAACACCCTCAGACCCCGTTATGGCTGAACGTCAGCACTTTAACCTCACAGTTATTGTTTCATTTCACATCCGTTGTGCCGGAGTGCTGAGCCAAAACAATGAAAAAGGTGTCACCGTCTTACTACTCACAGGTTTGGATAGTGTTGATATTCCGTTTCATAACATTAACAAAAGATAAATGTTCAGCAGTGTCACTGGTCGATTTCACCTGTTTTCACACCGAAAAAGAAACGGAAGAAGGATAATCAACATACTTTAAACCCTCATTTAATTTATAAACTATACAGACTGTAAGTTTCAATGTCATCAACATGGTTAATGCAGAGTTATGAATCTATGGAATCCCTGTTGTAATCGTATGGCAGTATTAAAACTCATTTCTTCATCTCCAAGCTAGCAGTGTCACACTTAAAGATCAAGTGTGTGTGATTTAGTGGAGTCTATTAGCAGAAAAGGTACACTGCATTCATAGCTTTTTGGAGTTCGCCATTTTGTTCCGCGATGCTTCTACAGTAGCTCATAACGGACAAACGATGGCTCTAGAGAGAGAGGCTTTTGTGGTTTTATGCTACCTCAAGGTAGCGGAGGAGTGTTCGGTTGGTTGCAGTCCAGAACCTCTCTGCTAGATGCCACTAGATCCTACACACTGGACCTTTAATACTCGGGTCAAGACCAGGTTTCTGGACCCAACCCCTTTATTCAGAAACCAGATCCTCTTTCTAACATTAACCCCAACTCTAAGATTAACTGTGGCCAAAAATAGACTCTTAAAGTACTATTTGATACTTGGAGTCATGTTGAAATATAAAAAGCACTTTTAAATAAAATGCAACCACATATGTTTTGTGACCAAATACATTGCCAGTCACAACAAGTGATAATATATTCACAGTGAAAGTGTTAAAACACTTCAGATTTAGAGGTGTCTGTGACTTGAACTGGTAATTGATGCTTATAATAGTTAGCATCACTGTTCTGCACATAATTAGAGTTTAAATGGTGACTAACAAGTACATGTTGCACATTCAGCTCAAACACTGCCCAGGCTCTTGTGCATTGAAACATTTAAAATACATGACGAACCAAACTGTGGCTGCATAACTTGTAACAAAACTGATGACATTGGTAACCGAGCATTTTTTCCGATGTCAGAAATGGCTGCAGTTTGTTTTCATGTACATCCTGTCAGGTGAAATGACATTTTCCACGCGGTAAAAGTAGGAAGCATAAGAGAGAAGAGCACGGGTTAAATTACTACGAGTAAAGCACCCTATTAGAGCGTTTTAAATCATTCTGACAAGCGGAGCTGCTGAGAAATCCACTATTTAGGTCACGTCTGTAAGTACAGCACTCCAGCAGCTTTTGATGTGGAAAATCTTTTTATTCTTCAGCGTTGGAAGAGCCCCACTTCAGACACATGCAGCAAATAGAATACAAATGTGATGCGTCATGCGGACCCTCAGGTGCTCTCACAGGGTCCACAAGTAGACCTTCAGCTCTGACCTCCGTTGAAGAGATGCCTCATTGACTTTTCCAATATCTTTTCTCCCTCCAGCACAAAGCTGCTTTCTTACAGTTTTGCTTCAGTGTTCAAATATTAGGTTTAATTATTTCTAACATTTATAAAGAGCATAGGTCTACCGTAATGTAAGCGTATTATAACTTCCAAAATGCATTTGAACTGTCAGTAACATTTTGCGGGGTCACTTTTGTGTCGACCCTTCTGTCCCCACTGCTCGGAAAAAAAACACTTAAGCAGTGGGCGATGACTGGCCTTGTAATTCTAGCCTCAGGCAGAGCTTTTGTTGCATTTAAGGTTGTGCACATGTGCGTGTGTAATGAGGTGTGCTAAAGCAGAAAAATACCTGCATTGATATTTGGTAATCTTGTACGTCCCGTGGTGCTCCAGTATTTGCTTTGCAAAGACAGATGCCAACAGCTCTTTGAAACTTGAAGCATCAGCTGCAGGCGTTTCACTTTTGACAGCTGATTCAAATACTTTGTCACTGACTGAAATTCAGCCAAAAATACAAGAAGACACATTTCTGTGAAGTGGATGAGCAGTTCTCTGCTTTATGTGAATCAGTGTGGATTTACTTATTTAAATGACTATTCAATCATCGTGCCAGGGGTCTATATGCTGTACACTGTATAAACAGACATGTTATTGTTCACCCAGTGTGTGCAGAGTCTTTCATCAATGCCGCGCACAATTCACTGATCATGCTTCATAAACGAAGCTTGTGGCCATTGGTACGGGACATTTTTTCATCTATCTCCGATATAGATAGATAGACAGATAGACTTTATTTCAGACTCAGGGTCCATAGAGACAAATACATAAAAAGACAAACACAAACAATAAAGGTACATAGGCCTAGCAATGCCTTACAAAGAGACAGCTGTACCAATGTCTCCACAGCTGGGACTGGTAGCGTGTGGTGCTAAACCTTATGTTGGTTAAAACAACTATGATCCCATTTTCAGAGTCATTCAGTCGACAGATGAATTTATACATGAGATTTCTTAAGACAGTTTGGAAAGTATTGACTCGTGCAGCCACAAACATTTCACTAGCACTGCTCCATCTCGGTCTCTTTAACAGTATTCTCATGGCGTCATTGTAAGCTACTTGAAGTCTCTGTAAGCTCTTTTTTCTGTAGTTTGACCACAAGTGTGCAGTGTAGAGTGGTGTACAATATGCTCTGAACAGAGACATCTTCACTCCATCTGTACACATACCAAACTTGCGTGAGAGACTGTTTGCTTGTGCATACATCATACGACATTGCCTGGAAATGTCGTTATCATCGGTCATATATGATTTGGTAATCCATAAATTGTCACATACATGTTAAATATACCATCCAAATGAGATGTAATGGCAAAACCCACAAATCGGTCACCAAGACTCCCCACTGCGTGAAAAAAAGGCATCAACAAATGACGCTCCAGCTAATGAGATTCCAAGAAACACTTATCATTTTCATTAAAATGTCGGAGAGAGCATGTAAAGCAGGATCAGTCTTCATTCATCTATACTTGATTTATGCCTAAAGAATTGTTCTGCAAATTATGATAGAAGTGTAATGGAACTGTTTGCATCGTATCAAGCCACATCAAACTTGCCTTGGCCATAACAGGCCTTATATCTCCTGAGTTATTTTCTTAATTCATATTGAACCCTCAAGACAATGAGCACATTTGACTTCGAATCATTGCTGAAAAGTTCTCCCTCCTACACAAACCCTAAACAGGTCAGCCCACACGTCTCAGCCAACGCCCAAAGAGGAACTGTCCAGCTCTGTGTCAGTCCAGCTTTTTAACGGAGAGACCCAGCCGCTGACCATTACCCTGGAGAACATTGGATCTGAGGACATCGAGACTCTGGAGCTCACCTCTAAGACTGCCAGCACCAAAGGTTAGTACCCCATCGAATGACTAAACCGTACCTTTCAATCCTACTTTTTCTGAATATTTCTCATCTCAGATTTAAATTACTAAACAAATAGGAAGTTCTGTTAGTACATTAATGATAAATAATTGATAAAATTTGTATAGCACTGGTGCCAGGATTTGGTGTGGGTTGGAAGCTTTGGATCCATTCTGGACCAGTTGGAGTCTGTTGATGGAGCTAGCGCTGGTGATTTGCAGTAATAGAGGCATGAGGAAACGGAGGCGTGGATCACTATTTCAGCACTAGTTCATGTGAGAGACGGACGGTTCTTGACAATATTGCAAAAGGTGATAGGAGGATTTGACAATTTGAAGGATATGGGGGTTTAGGGAGAGGGTGAGGTCAAGGATCTCAACATGGCTGCGTGCCTGTGAGGAAAGGGAGACAGTGGTGCCATCAATGGGGAGTATGGAGTCTGCTTTTGCCGAGGGTGGACTTGGAGTTCAGTTTTGTAACTGTTGAGTTTTAGAAAATGTTCTTGCAGACAGACAGGAGTCGATGTGGTAGAGTGCTGAGGTATATCAGGGTGTCGTCAGCATAGCAGTGGAAGTCCAGTCTGAAATAGTGGATATTCTGACCGAGAGGGACGATTTAGATGTTGAAGTGGGCCGAGTACGGAACCTTGGGGTACACCTTGTGCGACTGTGGAAGTGACGGAGGAGTGGTTGCGTAAGGAGATAAAGTATGATCTGTTGGTTAAGAGCCAGCTGAGGGCAGTGCCTTTTGATACAGAGGCCTTCAAGTCTGGAGAGCAGGATGAAGGCTGCAGTGGTCGATGATTGAAAACTTTCAGAACTTCAGTGGAGTGTGTAAAAAACGGACTTAAGGGGCTCAAATAGGAAGGGAAGGACACTATGTTTTATATTTTCCAGGTATAGAATGTGGGAAAACTTGCAAAAGTTTTGAAATCATCGAGGTGTGTACATGTACTATGTACAGTACATGTACAGTTTTTAATGTACTTCACCCACTGAGTTTTTGTTCCATCCTGCTGCAGTCCCTGTGTCCGCAGTACAACAGAGGCCGTTACCTGTTGCCTTTCGTTCCACATCTTTCATGCCCCCGTGGCTTTTCACTCTGTGTTCCATGTCTTTGTTCAACACCTGCTCAGGTCCTCAGATCTCTGCAGTGCCCCTCAGTCTGTCTGTCTGTCTGTCTGTCTGTCTGTCTCTCTCTCTCTTGCTTTTTTGTCTTTGTCTCACGCTCTGTGTGAAAAAAGCAGCTGCGCTACTAAAATAGGCAGAAACATTTCACTTCTATTATATTTTATTGATGAGATAAATGAGAAATCATGCTTTGAAAACCCCCTGCCCAGTGCTACCTGTGGTCAGCAGTCCAGCCAGGTGATAAACAGTAATTACAAAATCATTTCTAAAATCCCACTCAGTCAGTTAATTTAATCAGAAATGTAGACTTCCTTTGGTCCACAGACAGTTCTAAATACTGACACTGTAATTATATTATTACTTTTAACAATACTATTCATTTTTGTGCATTTAGAGAGTTACGAAAGACCGACTCTGCATATGGCTGATACCAACTGATACCACTATGGAGAGAAGAGTGCAAATCATACTAAATTCAGTAAGATCATATTGACATCAGATAACAATCTGATAACAAGCATTTTCCAATTTTTTAAATTTATTTAGTTTTAACTATGGTGACCAATATATGTACAAATTCAGACACTTTACAGCTGAAAATAAACTTTTCCGTACTCTCTGGCCGTTGCACATATCAGATGGTTCATGGAAAGATTGCAGAGTAGCTCAGCTAGTTTGAAAAAAGAAAAATCACAATATCAAACAACTAAATTACTCTCAAATAAATGCATTTGAAACATGATGGGTCAATCAGGGGGTACTTGGGATTATCTACAGTATTGGTAAGGCACCGGTTAAGTGTAAAATCATTGGTATGTAATGCTATTTTTAAAGTTTTTCTTCTGTCTAATTCAGAAATGTGTTTGGACATTCAACTGAAGTTGTCAGAGTCCAGTGTTTCTAATTTATGTTATTATACTGCAAATGCAACAGAATCAAAACAGATGTTTGACTGTAAAAGTACACTGTAGATGTATCGCTGTATGCACTTTGTCAGAAACAATCTTAGCAAAGGTTTTGACCTGCTATTCTCAAACTATTAGACAGTACTTGTCTTCTGATTCCACCATAAAACCAAGAAAAATCTGCTTTTTTTTTCCAACCGCTTTCTAACTTTGCTCTCAGCAGCAGTTCGATCACACAGTGATGAGCAAAGGGGGAGTGGCTGGAGGCCAGTATGAAATCGATCTGACGTTTCACAAAATAGCCCGAGGGTTCTGTGTTTAATTGAAGACGAGCTACACTAACATATCCTCCGTCCAAGAGTTGACACTCATATCTCCCGTCTTACCGGGCAGCTTCTGTCAGGCTTACACCGCTCAGGTGTATATTCTTCTCACTTTTCATGCATTTCTCTCACAAGCATGTCAATAACTCTTTCTGCTGTGTAGAGTTGGGGGGAATCTTTGCTGACCAGCCCTGTTGTAGATTTAATGACACGATGACGGCGTGGTGAGAGAATCACTGTGTCTCGCTTGTTGCCTGGGATCTTGTGTACAAAAGCCCCATCAAGCCCTCGCTCACAGTGGATAAGAATTAGCCTGTCAGTGCTAACTAGTAAAGAACTCTAATTACAATAGCCTGGGATTTGACACTCATCCAGTGACTAACTGTCTACCTCTCAGAGCCACCAGTCTCTCCAGTTAACGAGCGTTCTCTTTGAAATGGAGCAGTTGTCGTGGTGGTTGGAAACAGTCCAGGCTGCAAACACAGCTTTGCCTCCGAGGCAATGATATTTTTTGAGTTGGATGAACGAGCAAAAATAACTGAAAACTAAACGCACACCATCTCAGCTTACCCTCAAAGGCTTTTGGCAAACACCTTAAACTTGAATGAACATCCTTGAATCATTTCATTTGGAAAATATTCGATATAATATTCGACTTAACTCTAACTTTCACTATATACTTCAATTAATTATGACAAAAATATCGAAGCCAGTCAGCAACCCAAATAGTTCACTGAAAGTAATGCATTGTTAAAACCCAATAATAAATGAACATTTCTGAAGTTTTCGATTGCTGCACATTTTTTGCCTGTTTCGTACCCTGTTGTCTTTTACTAACAGGGTACACATACCAAAACAGTGCTTATTGATACCTCACTTGAGATAAAGGTTGAGCAAAATATTATTTAAATCAAACAAATACCAGCTTTTTGTACTTTGCAGTCTCCAATACTCACTGCTATTGGACATTATACTGGAAATTATACCTCCCTCTAATTTCTTATGTTGGATGTATGAGCAGCATTCAAGCGCATATTGTACCCCAAACTATCTGCGTTATTTCATCTAATTGTGTCAGAGCGACAACAGTCAAGACTGCCTCCTTATTGATGCTGCCATTTCCTAAGGTGGTGCCCTGGCAGTAGGCTTCATTACAATACAAAGAAAGAACCCCTGTAAGCAATTAAGTCTACCACATCTGAGCTAGGAGACCTTTGAAGGCCATTTTAATGTCAGACCAGCTTCCGTCTGGAGTGTGTCACAGGAGTCATGTTTTAAATTTAATCTGGGTTTCACTTTGGTTCTAAAGGCAGTCTATTGTAGTGGTTGTATTTAGTGACGGCATATCCAGGATGCAGTCTTACCACAAAGGTTATTTAATTCAATTTCTCCTCGCTACCATGGAGCCCACACTGTCACTATCTGCACTCCCTGAACACGTCTTATTCAATCTTTTGACCAAGGAAAAAAACGGTTTCAGAAAGAAGCCGATAGAAGAGTCTACATTATGTGTTTGAAGGATATATCCAGGATGTCAAACTGATTCAGCAGCGAGAACAGGTTAAAAAGATCAAGACAGAAGCTAAAGCTACAGATCACAGTGTGAAAGTGAACCACCACATCATCTGGAGATCAAGACAGAAGACAATGAAATGAAAGAACATGGTCTTTATTCACTGTTACAATCATTAAAAGGCAAAAGCAGCATGAGCAGATATTCAGTATACCTTCAGTAGCTAGGGTAGCATAGACATGCTAGTTAATGATATGCTAACCTACTCTCTTAGCTCCACAGGTGTTTATGAAACGTAACATTTTAGAGACGTACATCTGCTTCCAACCTCTCCGGGTAGCGAGTCTCACCATTACACAACGTTTAACCGCGACTAGCTTCAAATCCACCAAACCAGCCTGAAAATGAGGAAAGGCTGGAACGTTTGCACCAGGGTCTATGGAGCAGAGCCAGATAGTCGTCGGTACCTGGTCGGAGCTGGCCGATGCTACGCTGCGATTGGCCAATCTGCGTTCGAGGATGGGACTTTGCGAAGGGTAAATTTAGAATTGCATGTTTTTGAACAGATGGCTTCTCCAGTGTTGACTTTGGGGCGGCTGTAGCTCAGTGGGTGGAGAGGGTCGGCTCCCACTGTCCACATGATGAAGGGTCCAAAATGACAAGCTCCTCCTTTAATAAACGATGACTGGACACAGCTAACATGTTTCATGGTAGACACTGTTACAATTTTCACGATTTTTGAATGTAAAGAAAAACACCACTTATGTCTCATGTCTCATTAAGATGTTAGTTTACGCAAGATATTACAACCAGTTTTAAAGTGTCACCTGTCCCCTTTCAGTGGTAAACAGCTGGTAATTAAGAAGGTTACATTAAAGGCTGATAAACAGTCTACTATGTACCACCCCAAGGCAAGACAACAATGCTGAGGAAGGGAGGTGTCTATTTGGGAATATTCTGAAGAGGAGAAGGAAAAGCTCGTTAAAAACTTTGTTATTTTACTGAGTCAGCGTAGAAACAGTGTTGATGGCAGAGTGCATTCTGTTTAACGCTAACCAGTCACCCCTAGAAAGCTGCTAGTAGATGAGCTTCCTGTGAAACTAGCAGTTTTTGCAGGGTGGTGTTCCCAGTGTGTTCCAGAGGCTGATCGTTTGCACACATCAGATAGTACTTTCTTCTGCACTGCAGCCATATTGCAGCTTATGTTTCCCGTGTCTGTACACAGATATTGCTGTGTTCTAGGTTTTCATCATTGCGAATAACGAGGTCTGTAAGTGTCCTCATGTTACCTGATGGAGTCTTTTGTTAAATGCTTTCAACTGTGAATATGATGGCTCCGCCAAAGCTCACTTATTGCCTCAGAAGAAGAACAGTGTGGTTGGCTGCATTATACAACCCAACCTGCTAATTGCATTGCAGTGCAATTGATCATACAGTTCTCCTCTCTATGTAAATTCATCTTTTGTTGCCATAACTTCTGAAACCACTGCGGTTTCAAGAAATGTGCTTGAAATGTGCCTCGTCCTTGAATACATTCCCACACTTTAATGAATATGTATTTTTAATCTGGTCAATCTCATTTTTTAATGGTGTTTTGCCACCTCATGCCATTGATGATGAGGAATCATCCACTTAACATGGTGCTAGTTAAAGGTGGTTTCTGGATGGAGACAGCGCTCTGAAGGTTTTAGCAGCTGGAACTGAGTTGACTCCAATCATCCTTTTTGCTTTTATTTGTATGCCATTCATGAGATATTATCACCTTAACCCTTTAACTGTTAATTGATAATAATCTACTGATGTGAAACTAGTTCCACATGCACAAGCTTGATTTCAACTCTCATATTTAGCCATAAATAGACGTAGACAATGCAATGCATTTGCATATTGCCTCCTCTGGCAAAGTACCTACATTTTACCAATTTCTTAAACGGTTCCAGAGCAGCTGTCATTATGTGCACCATCATAAACCATCATTGTGGTAGTTTCTCTCTTATTGTTAAACCTAACCCTAAATTCTTGCCGTCGTCTTCTTCACATTGATTTTCTTGCAAACATTATTCATAATGCATTTGTTTTATTTTCCCTTCTTAAAAATGTCTCTACGTGGTAGCACCCATACTGCTGGTACCTCAGTCATGTGTGTAGTGTTTGTTGTGATGCTCCGCTTCGTCTGCCTTCGTAAGCAGGAGGTCATCGGTGCAGTAGGCCCGATGACGGAGGCTGAAGAGGTTCCATGCCTTGTCGTCGTATCACCTCGTCCCCACCTGCCTGTGCCTCCTGAGCTCTAACGTGCTAGTGGCTTTAGACAGGCCGGGGTTGAGAGGGCCTCTCTGAAGCCCTCTGCGTTTTCTGTGGGAAGGGAATGAATAAAAGATGAAGAGTCACAATAGGAAGACATCTGCGGCAAAACAAACAATCATTACTCTTTCTGGTACAGCACAGCCGCAGCCATCGTGACGTGAGAGAGGAGATCAGTTTCTCAAAAACAAAAAACAGAAATATCCATAAAAAACGTAGATAACAAAGCAAACTCTTCATACAGTAATCTGTTGTATAGTATTTACATAAGCGGAGTTGTCTCTGAATAGCAGAAAATAAGCTGCCATCAGAGCTTTTGTTCATCACAGCCACCGCATCGCTCCTCTGTGGATATAAACATCAGCTCAGCTCAAGTGTTCTCTACAACACTTATGTGCGTTCATATCAAATGTCTGGATGAGGACAAAACACTTTCCACTGTGCAGCCCATACAACATAAAGGAAAAGAGGGGATTGATATTGCTTCACTGATTTATTTTCCATGAGCATAGCTGCCTGTCAGCTGCCTCTCATTTGACTACATCGATTTCCTCGTTATTTGGGATGTAAACTATTAACTGTTAAACCGTTAACGGACAGCATGGATTTTGACTGATTAATGCTAACAGTTAAAATAATTAGCCAAAATGTATTTTTTTAAAAGCAGAGCAAAACTCAGAGCTGGTCTTTTCATAGCTGGTCCATCTTTAAGCTGATATTGTAGACAGCGAGGATTTTGGAACAAGCATTTCATGTAAAAAAAGAGTTTTCATTGTTACAGAATTGTCTAATATTGCCCGGTGTTGTTGTTTGGCAGTCGGGGTGGACTATTGACCAGTAGTGGTACTTGTTTCGTACTCTGAAACATCAACCCCACGCCTGGTGGAGGTGACCTCAGAGTCCACAGCTGGCTTGTCATATGAGATCATCCATGTTTGACAGTGAAGTTATTGGATATTTCTCTTTTGTGTTCAGTCTACTGTCAACTGTTGACACTACTGATTGCTTTAGTTAGACACACCCAGAGCTCCTTTGTGCCCTAATTAGTTTTTGACTTGTTGTGAAATCGGACGACTCCCAGATCTTCAATCTGAGCATTTATTTGAACAATTGTGGTGATTCAAAGTTACACAATGCCCTACTGCAATGTCTCTGATTGGTGCTGATTTGTCCTGACTGATGCCTGTTATTTAATTTATTTATTACCTTATAGCTCTCCTGCACAGCCTCTACTCTTTATTCCCCAACAGGTGGATTATTGTGGGATAAATAAAAGCAGGGTAGTCACGGCCAGAAAGGATGAAAATCTTAAAACCCGACCTAAGTGTTCCCGACAGACGGCGTTTAAAACGGAGGTTGTTTTGTATTTGCCCTAAAGAAGCACTGACGTGATCCACATATTGTGTTTTCAGAGTAAGAATGTCTCTGGCTAATATTTTAAATAATATATGAAAGATATCTCGACAGTCATTTCTTGTGACTCATAGTTTAGTAGTGTGACGATATTAATGTGTCATCCACAATCCTGGCTGTCTACCTGTTGAGTTACAAGGCCTGGTGTTGCATATTCAAGTGAATGTTTCTTTTTCCCCCCAATCCCATTTATTTAAAATCATTTCCTTCTGTGCTTCACTCTCCTTTTTTTCTCTCTCTCTTGTTTAATTCACCGCAAGGAAGCTCTGGAGTTTATGAATATTTAGAGTGCAGCGTTATTCACAAAACCTTTATTTAATGCTGCCTACATTCACATCCTCTCAGAGGATTTTAGAGGTTTTGGTTATGAATCAAGCAGGGACGTGTAAACTGTTGTTCCTACTGTGAACTTCCATCTCCCCTCCTGTTAAAATCAGCCCGCTTGCTGTTCCTGCAGTCCCTTAGAACAGGAATGGCTCACCTGCACACACAGAACACATGCTTTATTCAGGTGGCGTATCGTCCATTTGATGCTGCTGGCTGAAGTGGATGCAGCTGAATCATTCGTCTCAGGTAGAAGAGGTTGGAGAGGCGTATATTTGCGAAAGGCAGGTCTAGTGACGAGCAGCCAAAGGACTCTGAGCCAATCAGCAGCTTTGTTGCTCTGGAAAGCGTATTGCAAAGGAAACATCACAGGAGCACGGCTTCCTTAGTGATGTGCAAGCTGACTGCTCATGTGTGCAAATTGCCTTTGGGCGATTACAAGCACAGCAGTGTCATTTTGTTTTCCTTGTCCAAAACTATTACCATCCAAAAATGCTACCACAAGCTTGGCAAGTCTTGCCGTCTTTGATCTCAGCAGGTATCATCCCAGCCAGAAATGCTTTGTGATTTTCTTTCAAAATCAGTTTTATTTAATTTGTTTGTTCTTAATTTGGCTTTATCTCCCTTTTGTGTGTGCAGAGAAAGTGTTTGGGGAGTTTCTGAGCTGGGAGCTCGAGGACGCTTTGTCTCGCCTGCCTCTGAAGTCCGGCCAGGCTGTGACACTGACCGTAAACATCAAAGTCAAGCTGGACTTCTCCGGCCAGGAGAGCCTGCTGCAGGACCTCAATGATGGTGAGTGGACGAAGATGGCCATTTCTAAGTGTATACCTGCTAATTAATGCAAGAGTGACTCTAAATGGGTGTCAAAAGCTCAGTTTACTTAAAGGGGGTGACGTGTTTTGCCATGATATGTGGTTAGCGCCACCAGCAGGTGGACATCGGTGGTACAGAGTGAACTGTTTTGTCAACAATTTCATGCATTGCCATACGTTTTGGTGCAGACACACAAATTCCCCTCAGGATGAATTATATACCATTTTTGTTTGTTTGCAGCAGAATTGTTATGCCACCTTTTAACTGTGCAGCTGAAGCTATGCACGTGTTGGATGCAGAAGTACGTGTTAATGCATCGCTGTGCATGGAGCCCCCTGCATTACAGGGATTTGAGCTTCCTTGTTTCAGATTCAGCGGTACTAGGAGAGAGGTCTCAAGGTCTCCACACCTCCGTTTCTCTCCTAGCTTCCTCACTTCATCTGGTGCATTTCCTCTCTTCTAATTCTAATATCCTGGTTAAAAAGAAATCGTCTCACCTCCTCCCCAACCTCGAAGCCCATTCATTGTGCTCCTTCTCCGGTCTTTCTCACTGCTCATGCTAAGCCCTTCTTTCAGTTCTGCCTCGCTCGCCCCCGTGCCGCCTTCTTCAAACTGTGGAACCTCTCCACCACCGAGTCTGTGGGCACATAAATATTAATGATTGGAACCACTGCTATGGAACTGCTCCTGCGCCACAGAGACTTTACTTTGTGTGTTTGTGTATGTGGATTCAGATGACTGAGAAAGTAAATACATACAATGCGTGTTTATCTCAGCCCCGGTGCCGCTCTCCTCATGAGGTCATTTGAGCGATACTGGTTCAGTGTTTTAATTAGCTGAGCAATAATTGGGGGCCCTGAATTAAGGAGATAAGACGTGCTCCAAACAGCAGCTGTGAATTCAGTTGTTATGGTGACATTATGGGATGCAGTTTTTGCTCAACACGTTTGATGCTATCTGCCACTTTAATGCATGTTAATAATGTTGTGTGAATGTACTCATGAACTTATTTGAATAAAGACAGATTCTGTGCTGGAAGATTACCAATTTCTGCCATCAAACGTCTTGATTAGGCACGACTGATGCTTCCAACAACTGTTTACTTGTATTGCATAGTCACCACACATAGTCACACATGCATTTTAATGTCGCCACATGGTACCATTAGTGAGTCACATTGTTGGAGGCAACAACATAACATTGTTTGTTTATTTCGTACCTATCAGAAATGTATATGTATATGACAATAAAAAGGGTTTCTATAAAAGAAATGTAAAAACGAACAGTTTGGTTACCGAAACCCGGAAATTAAACGGGCCTCGGGGCGTAATTATCGATAAGCTCCGATGTTTTCAGTTATTTTTGAATCGGTACTTCTTAGCATTTCAATGCTATTCATTATCAGCCTGTAGCATCTCCTCTGTTCTCTGTGTCTGGGCCGAGCTCCTCTAACTACGCTCATTACTGTGCGTTCAGTAACACCTTCCACAATAACAATCCAATACTTGATCAATACACCTCTTCAACCGGCAGAAAAACAGAGAAAAGCTCATTTTCAATGCGCTCTGACTGCAGCCTCCCATCCACCATCCATTTGAACTCTTAGCAAGACAAACAAACAAGCGTATTTTGAACTGTTCAACTTTTTTTAACAATACAGAATATTTTTGCAACCTTTAGCATCATAAAACATTTGGAGACCTCTACAAACACACAAAATGAACATGAATGTATTACAGGGACATCTGCAATCATATTGCAGCAGACAGAGTTATCAGTGTAGATATGAACAAGTCATTAATTCAGAACAGGACACGTAGTGAAAATTAATTCAACTGGAACAAGATTTTTGTTGAGACACAACTGTCTGAGTACTGACTCTACTTCCAATGCAGTGAAATCACGGGGGGGGACTATTGTTAAATTCTTTTTTTTTTTTTAAATACCATTGTTAATATTTTTAATAACCTTAGTAGAATGATGTCCCTTGCTGCTCTGTTTTGCAGCTGAAGCTGTGCACAATTAGTGTATTAAAAAATACACTAATTGGTTGTCTTCAAACAAGGCAAAGCACTGATCGTAAATGCACAGAAACAAATATTGAAGATCGATGCCTGTCATTGTTCATTTTTGCCATTTTCTACACTGAAAAGGGCAACGCAGTATGTTTGTGCAGCAGTCTTCATACTTAGCAGATTAATGCATTCTTTTGATTTGTTCCCACCTTCTGGAAACAGTTAATGAACTAAACCATTGCCAACAAATCGGTAGTGTCTTCTAAATTTTTCATTTCGTGCCATTTGGTTCAATTTGCTGAATTTCTTAACGGCACAAATGGAGGGTAAATGGAGGGTAAATGGACTGCATTTATATAGTGCTTTCATTGGAATTACTTTACAATCTGTCTCTCATTCAACCGTTCACACACACACCAGACCTCAGACCAATAGTTTAGATTGGTTTAGAACATAACTGTAGGTGAAACTACAAATTCTCATTTTTACATTTTTGCTTAAAAACAAACAAACAAGACATTATGTGATAAATCAATACATTGTTTCTTCCAAATTGTCAAATTCAGTTGTTGGTCAGTGGACATACGCTTCAAACTATGACGCTCTGTGTACCCCTCTAGCGTCAGTCTTCACTCGTAACATGCAAAGTGTCTTTTCAAAATAAACTCCCAACCCTAGGTTTACTTAGTTTTTAGGTTTACTTATGCAACAAAACTACGTAGTTAGGTTAACACAACAAAATGTATTGGTTAGACTTAGGAAAAGATTGTGATTAGGGTTTCGGTAAGTACGTCTTGCATTAGGTAACATTATAAAGTGAGCGCAGTACTCGCGATGACACAAACAGCGGTCTCCTGGAAGTCGTGTTTGTTTGACCTGTCCAACGTCCGCTCCCTCCCGCCCTTCATGGACTGTCTTGCTCTTTATACGTCAGTTGCTCATTGATCATGTGGATGAATGTGGATGCATGTGAATGAAGTTTGCCTTCAGTTTGCCCTGGTGTAAAGACTTTTTCCCCCCCTGTGTCTTTTCTCTTTCACACTTTATCTTTTTCCAGCTCCACAGCCTGAGGATAGATGACAGCTCACAGCTTGTGGAGTGTGTGTGTGTCTCTGATGCGTTTGGTGCGGGTACATTGTGTTACATCAGCGCCTCTCTATATTTCATATAACCGTAAGCACCGATGTCTTGCAGCCATCATATGACCAAGGTTCAGATTTGACTGTTATGCTGCAGGTGGGAATTAGTGTGTGCCTTGATTTACACCTGTCAGACGGTTGAGTGATATTGCATATCTAATTAATTATATGCTATGGATTGATCAATGTGCACATTGAGGAGAAAGCCAATCCATCGGCCTTAACTGTAATGCTGGCTGGCAGTTGTGCACTCGATGTCCTTTGTGTTTCAGCTGAGGCAGAAGGGGCAAAGCAGACGAAGCCACATGAAACAGTGCATCCAAAACAGGCCGGGGCTCATTGATTTATCCTCGGAATAGTGTGTCCCTCACTTTGGGTCCGGCTCGAGAGCACGACACCGTAACTTAGGATCAGAAGGGAGTGATGTCATCACTCAAGACTAATGGGCCTTGACTTAGCGAGCTTTATCGTATTAAATGGTGTGAGCATTGTGCCCTAATGACGGTGCTACCGCCTACATTAATGTTGCCTTGTACCACAGAAAATGTCTGCTTTAAAAACAAAGTAAAGAGACACGGGAAACGAACAACATAAATTAAAGGGCTCAGACGGAGAAGAAGGTGCATTCAAGCTCCTTTTAATTTAGGAGACAGGGAGGTGCTTTTGTTTTTTCGAGTTTTCTCATTGTTTGTCCTCAGTCGACATCAGGGAGACAATCCACTGCTGTGCTGTTTGTTTTAAAGTACTTAACTTGCAGCACCAACATCGCCTTTTAGCCCCCAAGAAGACTTTTTAAAAGTATTGACGTGTGATATGTTCATGTTTCTCGATGGGGAGAAAGAAAACAACAACCTTCTAGACAAATATGGCTGCTTATGAAACTCCAGTACTTTCTGGTACCGACCGGAATGTGTCCACAATACTTGGTAATAAAAACTTTTTTTTAAAAAGTATTGAAAGAGCATTGAGGCATTGATTGTCTGGTCATTTGCATCAGTCCCCTTGTTAGACAGATGGATGGATAGATTAACTTTATTGCCGTTCATACTATTCACAGGGCAAGTAAACAGCAGCATGAAATTATGTCACATCTGGCTGATGAGTGTAATAAAAAAAGAGCTAACGAGAGTAAAGTAATAAGTTAATTATGTAAACATTGTGCGTCTTTGGTGGACTGGATAGCTGTCAGATCTCCAGACTTTATATGAGTCACAGAGGCCTTCAATACCAGTTATATACCGACTGATCCAAAGACCTCGGAAGGTGATCGACTTGCAGGTGTTATTCATGAAACTCAGACCTTTAACCACTCGGCTTGAGCAGCTCGAATGAGAGCCGGTGAAGATGATAAAACATTTGTCTGGCTCGTAGTCCATGCGTTTGTTATGGATAGTTATCAGGCCAGCCAAACTGTTACTGTTGTCACTAAACTATTAAAGTGCACAAGTTGTTCTTCTTCTTTGCTTTTTGGCCGTCACCGAACAGCTCCAGCTGCGTCACCACCACCCTCTGGATTCTATCTGTTTATCTCTTCTTTTTGATTATTTTTCCCAAGCGAGATATCACAAAACATATTGTATCGTTTTGCAATAGTCATTTTAAAACATACCCTGCTTTATTTGCAAAGTAAGTGTTCTTATACTTCCAGGTTTCCAGTTTGTCGGGAATAGATGGAAAGAGAACTGAGCAGTTATCATGAGCGGTGATAGCCACCATGGCTGCACAGACCGAGATAAGAGTGCGACCTATAGAAACCTAATTAACAGGAAAATCAAAGGAAAAAAGACGTCAGTGGCGGACACACCGTTTGATAGGTGATCTCTCAGCAGGACGGCTCACAAACGGCACAACAGTGACTTATCTTATCACAAGATGGTCTCTTCTGAGGCCTCTGTTGTATTGAAGTTAAGGGTATAGCAATACGTCAGTAGCCGTAAAGTGAAAATTACCCCCAAAAAAACCTGGCAGAATATTAATAGCGTTTGTATTATTGTCTCAAGTCAAATACCTCGTGAATCTCTGCCAGACATTCGTTAGTGATGAACCAAGCAGCTGTCGATAGATGACTTCAATGGAGCTTCCAGACGGACTGGAATAGCTCGCTGTAATGACTGAAATCGTTTGTTCAGATCTTTGTGTATTACCTACCGGATTCCTGCTCATCACGTAGATCCCTTCCTCTCGCTCTCTTTGTGAGGCTGATAGAAGCGTATTGATGCTCTCGGTCTCAGTGGTGCGCGTCAGCTCGGAGTACCAGTCTGGTTTTCTGCTGTAATATCTTGATGTGTTGAATTGGATTAATGGTGTTTTTGATGCCCAGAAACAACCCAAAGCTACAGTATGTGTCAAAGTACATGTAATTGTGAATGTTAAATTCAGCTCAGGTCAAGCAGCCTGAGGAAGAATCACCATGGCTATACCATCAAAAATGGTGGGGGGGGGGGGGTGATTGTGACTTGTGAGCAATGCCATCGTTAATCACAGCACCCATTACTCACACGGTCTCTGTGCCACAGGACACAACGAGTCATGTGTATCTTCTGAACCAGGCCTCGTTCCGTGATGAAAGATGCCGTTCATAAAGTCTGGATTCCTGGCTCTCTCCCTTTCTGCCACTCTGAGTGTATGTCTCGATACATATCTAATCTGTTTAGCAGCAGGATACAGAGAATGAGGCAATAACGAGGAGGAGATTGTTGTCACCGGGGCAGTGACAGCAATCGCTATATGGAGAAGGTTTCCCACAGTGAAGCCTGTACGCTGTGCGTTTTTTTGGGCTGCCCCGAAAGACGAAAGCTGACAATCGTGAGTGAAACACTCTAGAGACATGTTTATACCAAGGCAGGTTTAAAGCGGTGCTGACCAAAGACGGGCCATTTTCAAGCCGACTGTTGTTATTTATCAAATAGAAGAAAGACGCAGGAAGACGATCTGTGTTCGCTCCGTTCACATATGACTTTCTGTAATAGCACCCGAAAGAAATAGCTGGGACCTAATAAGGGAAGGAGTAGAGCCGATGCTTTTCTTTATTACGCCTATCATCAGAGACGCGCCGCTATTTCAGATTCCCCCTCTTTTATGTTTCATTATGTTACTTGTAAGTGTCCCTGTTTCCTGATCTGCTCCAGTGTTAATTTGCGGTTACTGCTGTTTGCTGTTCAGACAATCTCAACACTTCCTCCTTGTTCACCTGTTGTCACGGCCAATTTAGCACAATCCACATTTCGACGGTATTAATTCCATCGGTACAGCGACATATTCATGCCGTACACACCCGTCTGTTGCTCTGGCTTTTTTCTTTCCGAACAGAAATGCTCCTCCAGTTGGTTCTATTTTACCAATCTGGCATGTGGTTGTTATAGTTTGATATTCTGTGACTTTGTCCGTCCGTCTTCAGTGAACCCAATTGCCTGAGCTGCTACACAGGCCGGTAATGTCCCCTCTCTGAGGGGAAATTGCAGGGCTTTGCTCTCCACTGACGTCAGAGAGCGATACGGTTCCTTTGACGTCGGAGTCTGGGCTCTGGGCGTCATTTTTGAGTTTTGTCTGAGCGGGTTGAAAGCAGCAGCCCCTGTGGTGGAGCCGGATGCAGCTGCTGATAGTGCAGCTGCTGCTGTGTCCAACTGCTTCTCTCAAGGTCACAAATGTCAAATCATTCGCTTTTTCTTCACATTCTCATAGAAGCACCATGAGCCACAGAAATCCACTTAGATTTTCAGATATTAAAACCTAAACTTTCTGGAGTCAAGTATGCTGTTAGCAGTCTTACAAGACAAAGTGAATACAATATATTGAGATAATACTAATACTACTAATAACACTCTAATACTAATAATGAAAATACTTTTATATTTTTTAGAATACATGGTAACAAACAGTTGCTTCACATATTTACACATTCAACGACTAGTATACATACGTACATACATACATAAGCATGATGCATAGCAAAGAATTAAAGCTCACACAACCAAAATGAATAAAACTAAACACAAACAGATGGTATTCATAAAAATGGCTAATCTATAGAAATCAAAATGCAAAACCGAAAGTTTGTTTAACTCTTTGCCTCAACCGAACTAAGTGTTTTTCTTTGCATAGAAAATAAACTATGAATTTAACAAACGTATATCGAGCCGCCGTCCATGACACGTCCAAAAGTGCCTGTAGAGAGTTACAGAGAGCCTCATAGTTTGGAGCTTAGGACCACTGACCCATCTGTGGTATTTGACACACTGGGGTGAGAATGTGTTGGGGAAAAAATAAATCCTTCTCAAACTCTCTAGGTACCTAGATATTTCTGCAGGACGGGCCTGTTGTGCCGAGTTCTGATTCCTTAGCAACCATTGAACGATCGCTGTTCAGGGATGATGTCCGACCAACTGAGTGAACTCTACCTCATAGCCATCAATTACAGAAGAGAAAAATCCAATCTAATACACATCCAACGCATTTAAACACTACAAGCAATGCCTAATAATGATAATGTAAAACATGATATACAGTATATGTAAATAGTTTGTGATATAGCAATAACATTCTCCTACGTTTGATCAAAAGTATGAAATCTGGTGCTGATTCCTGGGGATCGTCAAGTAATTGTGAGGAACATGGCACTTCTGGGAAATGTAGCTAAATCGCCAACTAATAAGAGATGGATGAGGGGAAGTGAGTACATTAAAAAATAAGTAATTAAAATAATGCATCACAACAAAACCGCTCCTGCTGATGTGTAACAATGTGAGGCTGTTTCCCTCTCGTCTCTTTGCTCTTTACTGACCGTGTACATCTTTTCAGACGGGATCAGTGTGATGGGCCTGCCGATCTCCAGTCCGCTGCGACAAGTCCTCAAACCCAGGCCGGAGAACAAGAGTGTCGGCAGTGAGTCCGGCAAGGCGGAGTACAGCCATATCAAGGTGACTGAAGAATAACCTGCAAAGTGCATAGTGTCCCATTGTTTTGCCCAGTCTTTGTTCAAGATGCAAGCAGCTGTTTTCTTCTGTTTTGTGTTTTTTTTCTGGCTTGTAGCAAAGGGATAATTCATTTCCACGCTGGTGCAGTCTCGCTGCACCTATTCTGCAGATGATGAATATCTCAGTTTGGGATTTTTTAACCCCGTTACTCTCGCTGCTGCTCTCCCTCTTCATACCGAGAACACTGTGCAGTGTCTGCAGGTCTTTGCAAACTATAGCATTATTTCCGACAAATTGCTGCTCTTGCTATAAAAAGAAGAAACGTTTTTTTTTTTTTTGGCTGGTGTCTCACCTTGGCTGCAGATGCACCCTGCTCTTTGAATAAGGACTCAGAGCTCCAACATAGGCACAGCAATGAGAAGGAAAAAAAACGTTTACAGGCTTTTTGTGTGACTCTGCAAAGGGGGAAAAGATAGATAGTGGGAAGGCGAGATGAAGACAGACGCAGTAGATAGAGATGATCAGCAGGGAAGAAGGTTTTGTTGAGGACTTTTGGATGTCGGAGGGGTGGAAACGGGCGGACTGATAGTCTGCCTGCTGTGGGTCATCTGTAGCACAACAATCACAAAAAGCTGCCAGTGAGGTGGCTGCAGCGTTTTTCCTTTAAAAAGTAACTCCTTTCTCTCCTCTGTGAATCATCAGGAGAGAAAACAACATTGGTGCCTAATGTTCAGCTGTGCTTCCAGACGGTCAACTTTTCTCTCTTTCTTTAGGAAAGTTTGACAGGATGATGACTAATGGTGGAGCGAATACAGGAGGAGGTTGCCTGTTCACAGTCTAAGACAAGCACACATTTGTGAGACTAATTATATATTGTCACCAATCATATATAGTTGTACTATACGTACAGAGGCCAGTCGTCTGCATCACAAGTGACTGGGTTAAATAGGCAAGGATTTGCAAACACACAGAAAATATCTGTATCTGTTTATGTCACAAAAATATGTGTATTTGGATATAAGCCAGAAGCTGGCTGGGCTTGCACAGGATGTTTTTCAGATATCTAGACGGCATTAACAAAAGTCTAAACTGAGTCTAAATTAAAGCGTTTTACCGTTAATGGTGTAAGTGGAAATGAATAGATTCAAACAGTGGGGAAATACAAGTACACACTTGTTGTTGTTGTTGTGTGTATAATTAAAGGAAGCCTAGATTACCACGAGTTATTTATGATTCAAAATTTACAAAAAAAAAAAAGGTGATTAAAGCTTTGGCTCACTGGTTCAGAATGGAAGGAGGCCTTGATACAAATATGTTTGATTTAAGTTCTCGAGTGTCAGCTGTTCACTACACTACTGTAGAGGCTTGTTTCCAGGTAGAACTGTTGTGCACTGTGCAGACAAAACCCAGCTGGATTACTGTTGATGCAGAAGAAAAACTGATCTGTGGTTTTGCCTTCATTTCTGTATATTTCCTCAACAGATGTATGAACGTTGATCCTCGATGGATATCAGAGATTCTGACCACCGCGAAGAGCAAATTCAGCTGACTTTATTAGAGTGTGTGTGTGTGTGTGATGTATGTATGGGATGAAGTATTACTTTACATCCCTACTGTACTGACAAATCCTCCTCATGCTGAACAGCAACACCGCAGGTAAAAAGCACGATCCTCTCCCCTTTTGGATTCTTTGCATAACAACTACCGTTTCAGCAAGGCGAACACAAGAAGCAGCCATTGTTAAGGGCAAACTGGGCATTTTAATCAGTGGTTAGGCTTATTAGCAGCAGGGTTTGACTGGCAGCAATGACTTTCATCGAAGAATTCGGGTGTTGGAACCGTGATTAAAGTAAAGCCAATTACACAAAGACGCTTGTCCTGCGAGCAACAGACGTGCTGTTGGACGTAGAGTCGACACGACGGTGATTCATTTCACTGTGTGCTCAACAAAAGCCTGTGCACTGATTTGCCTGCATACTGCCGTAGATGTATTCTGGGTTTCCAGCTGAATGACTCATTGTTGTTTTTCAGTAGTTTTGACTCAAAGCCACAGTTTACAACACGGTATGATGTTAATTCAAGCAAAGTTTTGCAATAAGTTTCATCTTTGTGGTCTTCAGAATCAATGGAAAAAGTGTCAATTGATAGAAAGATATCAGTCAATTGCCATAAAATGATACAGCTTTGCACCCAGACTTTCAATTAACAGCCGCCTTTTTTATTTACCGTAACTATTACCCGGTCCCCCTTAAACGTCAGTCAGCCTGGAAGTTGTCTCCAACTTTCAGGGCGAACCCCATCAATGTTATCAGCAGGTGGCAAGCAAGACACAGGAATGGAGTTGGCTACTTATCTTACATTTTTTCACACATTTTTCTTCTACAAAAATCTTAAAAATACATAAAAAATAAATAAAAAATCCCCCTGAAGCTTAGGCCCGGCGAGGAGTCAACTTAGGCCAGACGGGCTTTGCAATACATGGGCGGGAACCCTGCCACGCCAGCTGTCATGCGCCGATGTTGTGGAGAGCATTAATTCTAAAAACTCTGGCATTGGATGTGAAAAATGTTGTCGCTGAACGCAATCTGTGTTTTTGCACAATCATCCAATATCAACACTGTTGTCTCCTGGCTGCTTGTTACTGGGAGGCTGACTAGTCGGTGCCAGCAAAGCCTTTCTTCCATACTTCTTCGCTATCTCACCTGTCTGTCTTAGGACACCCACGTGCCTTCATCCTCGGACCGTTTTCTAACCAGCTGATCTTCCTGATTCAATCTGTAACAGGAAGCGCTGATATGTGGCCTGCAGTCTTGAACCGTTCCAGCCCGTCGTATTGCTGCCTTTTTGAGGATGTGTCGCCGCATCTGTTAAGAGTGCTTCCTGTATAGGCACGCTACTAATGCTGCGTTGGTCTTGATTTGTCAGTGTGTGCGCATGATGGAATGGGAGAGAATGTATTTTAGCTGCTAATAACTGATTAGCAGGAGGGATGGACATATGCATAGGAAATTGAAAATCTTCTTGCCAAACTGGCTGGCAGGAGAGCAGGCTGTCCTCTGCATGTCTAAATCACCGTCCAATCAAATGTGAATCTGGACATTTTTCACCACCTAAACCAAATGTGTTCATTATTATTATTACTTTTTCTAGATATCATTCTTTCCCCCCATGTTTTGTGTTTGTGATCTGTGAGTATCGATCTTTTCACCAGCATGCATTGGGATGTATACTTGAGCTTGCAGTATATGAGTAGGTGCAATCAGTCTTGACTGATCTGTAATCAGCACATGAGGAGTCAACGTGTTTATCTCACTGACCTTTCGTCCTCTCAATCTCCGCAGCCGTTTTTCAGTCCTCCCACCGCATCGGGAACGCCTGTGGGCTCGACAATCGGCTGCTGTCTGGTTAGGACGGATCCGCCGCAGGTGAAGGAGGTCTGGCCGCTCAGACGTGCTGGTTTTTGCCGATTATTTACACGTTTTCAATGACTCGCCTCCTCTGCAGAGCGAGTGCGCTTCCACAACTCTGTTTCTTTGACACCGTCAATTACTTCCCTCACCTCACGACTGCGGCTTCATGTCTCATTCCTCAGTGGGAGCACGTCGCCTGTTCAAGCTCAGTTATGGTTTGATTTGAGTCTGCAAAGGGTTCGTCCCCGTTGGAGTATCCGTGCACGTGACTGAAGCAGCCGGTGCAGAGGATCTGCTCGGGGATTTATGTGAGGGGTGACATGAGTGACAGGCTGGGAGTGATTCACGATTCAAATGATTAGCACATTGGATTGATTGTATTTTTATTTAAATTCCTGCTTTGATTAGAAAGAATCTTGCATTATATATAATATAAGCAGCTTAGAGCTGACGTTAGTGTTTGGAAGCTAAACAAGTCGCTATTTTTATGTTTTGTTGCTGTGAAAACATCTCCTTCAAACACCTGTATTTATTCAAGTTCCTCACCCAAAAATGTATTTCACGAGATTCAATTTGAACACTTAATGATGAAGTTATAATTCACCTTCACCCAAAACCCATTTTTACGGAGTAGAGCATGAACGCATCGTAATGCAGGGCAAGGTAACCTCTGTGCTGTCGGCAGACGAGCCGGTCACGGCGATGACTCTGAACTGTGTGTGTGTGTGTGTAAAACTACTATACGATGGCAGCACGTGTGTAAATGTGACCAAAAAATATGATAATAAATATAATATTAGCTGAAGCCCGACTGGTTTCGATCTACAGCAGTAAAGCACCTCAGAAACAGGCACAGCAATTATCTTCAAAACGTCAAATATCTCTGGTGCTGCAAATCCCCTCCTTCCCTCCTCATCATGTTGTTGCGATATAGAGATCGGTGTTCTGTCGATGAACCGATGAATGTTCCTGTGAGTGTCGATGAATGTTCCTGTGAGGCTGTCACTGGGTTTCCTCCGTCCAGCATCGCCGGGTTTTATAGTGCACCCGTTCCTATATGACGGGCACCTCTTAACCCAGCCAAATATGAAATGGAATTGTCCCATTTCAGGTGGTCATTGGTGAGAGGTTACTGGAGTGGACACACTGCAGTAATATCTTTGACAGTGGCTCTCCAAATGGGTTTCAGAGACATCCGGAGGTCTTTCAGGTGGCCATTTCCCCTGCAAAACTGAAGAATATGTTCTGCTTTTATATGAATTATATAATCTATATTGACTATCTTTGGACTGAAGAATGTTTGCCGAACAAACCAAGTAATGTGAAAAGGTCACTATTTAATGACATTTAATAGACTAGAGCCCCGAATAGACTATTGGGCTAGTAAAATCAATAACTTAGTTTAAGAATTGATGATATAATCAATAGTGAAATAGTCATTAGTTGCACCACCTCATACATTTGCCCTGCCATGATATATTGATGATTATTAAAACCATTTTGTAAGAAAGCTGAATGCCTATAAGAACCCAGGATCTGATGCCTTATGATTGCAGAAGTGCACAAAAACTATTGATGAAGCTGCTTTCATTTCTTTTTTTTGGCCTCTTGGGGAAGTGGACCAAACTCAAAGTAAAATGTAATTCACACGTTCACCGTATAAAATCATTATGGCGACCTTATTAGCAAGCACTGGACTCCATTTTGAGTTTGATTTTGGAGATGTCCGGCGGCTTGATGAATGGAAGTCCGATATTCACTCTCCTTTTATCTCTGCTTTGGTCTCCACCACCTTGTGAGGAACATAGGCAGCAGATGAAAGTTCCTCTTTTGTGTGTGTGTGTGTGGTTTTGTTGCTGGACAGGTAGAGTACAGTAGTGTTAGCGGCATTAGAGCGTTTAATTGAAAACAGCTGGACACAGGTTGATGAGAGCTGAGTTTCCAACAGTTGGTTAAAACAATTTGAAGAGCTGAGAGAAACTTAGTTTGATGATAAAACAGAGTTTGTATTGTTGATATAAAAAGTGATCAGAGCAGCTTTAGATAATCTATCGTAAATGATCAAAATGGTGATTTTAACAGTTCCCCTTTGAAAAACCCACGAGGAATAATTCTGCTTTAATACTTTATGTAAATCCACATGGATTTTGACCTACGACACAGCTGCTGTGCCGTAATTTGAACTATTCGATTGTATTCGTTTGTAGATCGCCGCTAAACAAAGAAGAGTGCGTCTGTGGTTGTGTGCAGTGAGAAAGAACCTGGCCTGCAGACAAGACATGCTGCCACACACAGACGGAGTGTCGTGGTGGTGTGTGTGTGTGGGGGGGGGGGGCACAGAGTTTCTTCAGGGCTAATCAAATCCAGTGGAGACAGAGACAGAGTCGGCTGCCTGCCTGCCAGCCAGCTGCTATTTTTAGAAGCCCAGCCTCTCGATGGCAGCTCGGCTCTCTTCACGGATACAGATCCCTGCTCGTGATACAGATATTTATAACCGCCACAGCTGTCTGCCCAAGTGTGAAACTCCAGCTTAACCACCAAATGATTTTCTTTTTCCTGGCTCAGGATTAAAACGGCTCCTTCTTTTCTTAACCTTGTTTGGCTTTATGTCCAGTTTTATGTCTTTTAAAATGATTATTGGTTTTTAGAAAGCCGATCTTTATGGAAAAGCTGCTGATATAATAACCTCTGGAAGATCAAACTGGCCGGGGTTATTGTCAGTGGCACGGACTCTAGAAGATTCACCTTCATTTTTCTTGTAGTCATTAGTTATCAAGGCTTGTATTTTTGACGCAATGGAGCACACAATTTAACAATAAAGTCTTCCATTTATTTCCCTAATTTTCCGAACTAAATCTGAGTTGAGTTTCAGTGATTCCTGAGGGAAATATCTGTCTGTGTAGCTGCTAAATGCTCCACTATGTTGACCAGCTCCACTCGTCTGTCTGCTGTTTGGAGCCGGACAGATGGTGTGCAGTGAGTTTTTAGAGCATTCTTGCTGAAAATGACACTTGGAGAGTGATGACAGCGAACCAAAACGATACAGTTGCTGGCCGGACTGCTAAACAATGAGCTGAAACTACACTGAGGGGAGCTGCAGATTCAGCTGAATATTCTCTGTAGGTTCATACATACGAGTGAGCCCTTTCACATTGCATTCACATCGTCATTTCATATCTTGCTATTATAAACACATCAATTATAGCTGCTTTAAGCTAACTGTCCGCAGTAAAGGTCACCCACTGATTGTATTTTGCTGACACATCTAATACAGCGGAGAAAGTGGCGTGGGGAGCATGTTCATTTTTTAATTATCCGCCATGTGTCTGGCAGTCTTCTGCAATAATGTGAATAATGCATCTCCTTGCAACATTTCGTCAATAACATCTGTGCAGGTACTTCAAATTCAGAATCTCGGCTTCAAATACACAAAAGAAATCCGCTTTAGCTACTTTTCATGCGCTTTCACAGTAAATGAGTCTTTTATTTCCTCCAATGATCAGATATTGGGTGAAAGATATGAACGAAGAACCTTTTTACTTGGTTGGTTATTGATATTCAAGCTCACTTTGGCTGTAAACGAGTGAGTCAGTGTTTATTCAGCTTTGACTGCAGAGAGAGAGAGAGACAAGTGGGGATTAGAGCAATAATTCAGTCAAACTATGATCAACTATCATCGACTATAAGTCAGTTACAATGCCATGCATCATAAACAATTTAAATAAAAACAAGTTTCATTTCTTTGATCATTTCTTTTACAAAAATAAAAATGATATATGTTGAGATATTCACATTTTGACAACCTCTACTTACCGCCTCTCCTGTCCTCTCCACAATGTTCAGCCTGTTGGTCGAGTTGCGCTGAATGTTTTTTTTACAGGATCTGTTGAGTCAACGGTTTATTCTGGGCAAAATTTTAAATGCGACATGTAGCATAGAATGCTTTTGATGAAATATCATAATTTTAAGCTTAATTTCGGTTGCATTTTCTGACGCTTCTGGCTAAAATAAACTGTAAAGTTTTGGCAATTGTTAAAGAAAACATGCTTTTCCATCCAGGTTTTTGGGGTTCAGAGGGTTAACGTGTTCCCAAACACACTAAGGGCTGAACTACTCCTCACTGCAACCGAGACATTATAGAAAACAATAATCTATAGAGCAGAAAAGATTTCACCTGTGTCTTTGTGGTTCCCCATCTTTCGCTACACCACGCTGAAGGATCCAACAGTGTTATAAATGACTTCCTGTCAGACATTTACCCAGACCTTACACAAAGGAGGTTTCAAAGCCATCACGGTGCACTTCTCTATCACAGAGCTGCTTGTATTCTCTGAAACATCCTCCATCTGGGGATTTTGACAAGCAGCTCCCTCGGTGAAAGATTCGGCCTTATTTAAGATAACTGTCTCCGCTGACACCATGGGTGGGGGGGACAAATGGACTTAATATTCCATCTATCCTCCCGGGGTGGTGAGCTCGGTGTAGCACGCCACTATCTGTCAATGTCTATTTTAACATTTTGGCGTCATGTCTTGGACGGTTTTTCGCTCCGAGTGTCTGTGTTTGCCTGGAGGTGGCTGAGGAGAGGACTAACGATTAGGACTAATCAAAATGCATAATCATCATCAGGAACATGCGCACACGGAAAGGCAACACGCCACAGTCGCCGGCTGTTTGCCAACATCTTTATTCCTACAAGCCGTTTAATCTCCGAGTGCTTAATTTACCTGGCCGCGAAAACACGGCCATTCGCTGATTGGAGTTTGAAGCCACAGCTGCAAACCACAGCTGTGAACCCCCCCCCGTGCCTTCACTCTCCACTTTAGGCCACACAACGTATCCCTTGTGCCTCTGTGATAGATGAAGGGAGGAAACGTGAGTGACGAGCAATAAGAAGATGGATGGGGTTTGGGTTAGGGGAAGACGCCGGCTGCAGACGCCGGCCCCACGGACGCTGATTCTGCTTCCGTCTCTCGCTCTATCGGAGACGCAGCAAGGCCGGCTGCTGGCTCTGTCAGGCCTGTTCGATTACCCAAGATGCAATTATGAGCTTTTTCTCAAGCACGGTTGCTATTACACTCATAACACAGTGTATAATTCACCTCACTGCTATCTGCAAAACTCATAGTGTCGAGTGATGTGATTTGCATGTGGAGCTTTTATTTTGCTTTTTATAATTTTTCTTGCGATTTGCATTTCCTGGAGGAGCTGGCTGCCGGATAAGCGTAGCTCCTCAAATTAAACTATCGTATCACAATTAATATTAAAGTTAATATTTGAGTAAATTGGGGAAAGGGGCGCACTTGATTTCCTGTGAGAGTCAGCAAACCTGCAGGCCCGCCTTGCAGTTATAGTGTTGGCAGAGAGTCAGCACGCGGCTTTATAGCTAATTTTAGACCGTAGTTACCACAGACGGGACACCCATCCTGGCAGCAACAGCATGCGTCCCCCTTATTAAGCGTCTAGCTCCTGGATGTACGCATATACAAGAGACAGAGGAGACAAGTCAGCGGTGTACATCTTATCCCTGATGACCTGTCGCTGCTCTGTCGGCGCTAACGCTTTGATGAGGCACCGCGGGCCTCCCGTCTCTAACTGATGGCCAAATGATCCGGTCCATTAGGACCCCTAACCCCCGGGATAACATAACTTTTGTATTCGTCGTCCTAATTACTGTTCATGTAAAATATACAGCTCTGCCAGGGCTCCGAGGCAGATTTTTATGAGTTTTATAGTTTGTGTGTATTTTATCATCTCACACTAAAATGTATGATGAGGCTATGAGAAATAAGATATTCTCGGATGAGGAGGGTAAAACATTTTCAGCAAAAATACTGTACAAACTGTCATATTGGTAGAAATCAAAGTAGTCAAACACTTGTGTATTTTAGGAACACCGACAAACACTTTACCAAATGCAACGGGCTATAAAACTGAAAAGCTTCTCTTGTGCTATGAAATTGAAATGATGAAATCCGGGTTGCTTTTTCCTCGTCCCGGTGATCTTGCGTTAGCGTGTGTCTATTCACGTACTCTACAGCGGTGGAGCACCACTGACACGCCATCCTCGTCTTTCACACGGCTCTCTCTCTCACAGGCGGGTCTTCCTGCTCCAGTGTGACTGACTAGCTCGCCAACCTGAGCAAATGTTGCTAACGGCATACAGATAAAACTTGCTTTTGGCAACTTTGGTTCCATCGATCCGTATACTATGTATTCTGCGTGCACCTGCGTGATTGATTCTCAAATATGTTATTTATTTTAGTTTTTAAAACCTTACTAATTCATCATGTTTTTGTCTGTTTGTTCTAAAACATAAAAGCCCTGTTCTGTAAAGCTCAGGTCACAAGTCAAAATGCACTCTGCACTGATTAGAGGTAATTTGTACACTCTCTGCTCAAAGACTAAATGTCCAAAAATATCAAGGAACAATGACCTACACAGATCCAACAAATGAACTGTCTAAAATTAATTTCCGCCTCCCAGAAGGTCGTGATAAAGTTCCGTTTGTTGACTTCTGTGTGTGTGTGTGTATCTGGAATTGCTGGTGTATGCGAGCCCAGCGGGTGAAATTAGTAGAGAATCAAGCATTTCATCACGCTCGCTGGACTTGAATCCATGTGTGAAATCCAGCGAGCCGGGCCAAGTGTGGCTCCATATGCTGCCGCGCTCGATGGCTGAACCGCTGTCGATAAGATCACCTTCAGCTGCAACACAGTCACCCTGAGCAGGGTGTTCATACGCCAGCTTCACCATCCAGCACACCAGCTTTTTCGTGTGTTTGTATATATATATATATAAGTGTAGTAGTACAAATGTATGGGTGTGTTTGCGTAAGTGTCTGCTCATGCATTGTCGTGCAATTTATCATCTTTTCCAGGCTCCAGAGCTTCTGGCTTTGAGCTCTGCTAGTCCCATCTTTGGAGCTGACTTCACATCTCCATGGTTGACTGGCTGTTGATATACTTTAAGAACAGCAGGGGGGGGGGCTTCTCCCTGTAGTCGCTCCAGCTGGTAAACAGTGTGACACCTGCACAGGACCACAGGGAGGGTTACATAAAAGAGCAGCGGTTTGGTGTCTGAGGCACCTGCTGGTCTTCTGTTTACCTCCGACCACACACGAACAGATAAAACTCAACGTGTGTGTGTGTGTGTGTGTGTGTGTGTGTGTGTGTGTGTGTGTGTGTGTGTGTGTGTGTGTGTGTGTGTGTGTGTGTGTGTGTGTGTGTGTGTGTGTGTGTGTGTGTGTGTGTGTGTGTGTGTGTGTGTGTGTCTTCATCTCGGACAGATGTCACTCTCCTTTTGACAAAATGAAGTGCCCGTGTTCATCCACTTCTTCCCCTTCATGACTCACAGCGTATAATCAGATTTAACCACATGTAAGTGAATTAGTTAACACTCAGAAAATAAATCGGATTACTGTAGATGGAATGGTTCTTTTACTGTGAGAATTCACAGACACACACACGGGTCACCATCCGCCTCAACAACCGGACATCTTTAACAGATCCCGTGTGTGAACATTTTGATTTGATGAGTTTAAAACTGTGACAAGCTCCTCATTAAAACCAAACTGAGCTGGCCGTAGATGCTGTTTGTATTAAGAACAAAGCTACAACGGATACAATTTAGTAGGAGTCGATTATTCAGAATAATGAGTGTTGTTTTCCTTTTTTAAATAAGGGCAGCACCGAACAACAGTAGATGTGATGAGCCCAAAATGTCTCTGTGAACTTTGCATATTGTGGATTAAGATATTTTTGATCAGTCATTTGATTGAGTATTCTTCATTACCATCCCTGGTCTGAAGCGTATGCAGAGGTTGCACATCAGTATTCAAATGTGTCGGCAGTATGTGGTGAGCCGAGGCCGTGGTGTTGAGGGTTTCTGTTGACCCCGGTGTTGTAACCAACCGGGGAGCTTTGCTTTTTAAATATTTGCACAAGCCGAACGCTGCCGTTTCCCTGGTAACCTGATGTTGTTGGACGAGGATGGAGAATGGATTTGTGGGAACAGCAGTCCTGAGGGGTTCCACTGAGCTAAAGAGCCAAGAGGAATTGTAATTGGCTTTTGCTTTTTCATGGAACTGTGTCAAATATGTTTGCTGATGAAAATCAAGTGAAACCGAAATAGCAAATAAGAGCAAAAATGAGAAAAAACTACGAATGAAATATGGAACAGTCCGGTCGTGGTTGGGTTTGTCTTGTGATTATAGCAGAGGGGGATGGTGCCACATGTTTCAGGTTAAGGTATGTCTCCTATCTAATAGTCAAGTTAGATTTTAATCTCCTGCCACACATGAAACGTGAACAACAAATTCATATTTTACTTCTGAAAGATTTGAAATCGCACAGATTGCAATCCAAACACTGCTCATTTGAGTTGCTGCTTTGAGATGTTTCAAATTAAAATCACGTGTCCCTGTTGGCAAAAGCTGTGACGAGCACTAATTTACACTTCTTTATATTTAATTTGCAAATAGTTAATAACTTGTCATCTTGTAAATGTTATTTTAATGCTTTAAAACAAAAACACTTTTGGCATTCTTCCAAAATAAGACTCACTCGTGAAGCTCTGGATGCTGACAAGAAGTGCAAAGATGGTGAAACATTTCACGCTTGCATTTGTGGAACTGTAGTGAGATATTCTGGTTTACAGCTTTGTTTGATGACAATATAATTATACAAACAATCAGCCTGTATCATTTCATAATTCCAGCGACAGGTACAGATATTTTAGTTCAAGCTAACTATCATGTGAATAGCCGTTTCCTTTCCCTTTGGAAACACTATTAGTGACATCACTGCGGCCTCATAACTCATTCCACAGTGACGATCAGATTACCTGCCTGATTCCGCTGCGGGGAATTTCTGTCGTACAGCGCTCTTCACATTCTGTGTCAGTATTCCTACTACCCTCCACCTCCTACAATAATTTCAGCTTGACATCCCATATCCCCGTTCGTCACGGAGTCCTCGGAAGCTCGGCAGGTTTGCTCGCCCACTCTCTAAAATGTGTCCCGTTCTAATTGCCACATCATAGGCAAACCCCTAACTGTGAGTGGGTGCGGAGCGTGACATTCTAAACGCTGTGGGCAGAAATGTCAGGACCATCATTAAGTGGACCGGCTCGGGGCTCCTCCGGAGAGGCGTTTGGTTTTGAGGTGCGTTTGGAGTCGGGTGAAGTTATTCTACCATGCAAACTTGTGCGCTTCACCGGCTCCCTCTCCCTTAAAATCATCATAATAATAATAATAATAATAAAATCCCTTTCCCTGTCAGCAGTGCCAGCTATTTTGGTCTGCATGCAGCCTGGTTGTTACTGAGCAGTTTTAGATGCTCTAAACCGCATCGGCTGTCAAATGCACACACAGAGCCCCTCGCTCCTCATCATCCGGAGATTATTGCTAACTCATCACACCGTGGGACGGATACAGAACATACTCGCTCTCATCAGCCCTCCTGCCCTCTTCTCTCATCAATCATTGATGCAAAGCTTTTCTCAAGGCCGCGGATATCACGGAAGTGCGTCTCAGAAGCAGACGGACAAAACCCAAAAGAAGATTTATCTCAAACGTTGTATGAAAGGCAGTGCGGTGGTCTCATTTGCTCCTTTTGATCTGTATATCACGTCCTCAGCTAGATGTAAAGCTATCTTCAGGACGCTGTTTAACTTCCTACCGTTTTCTCCTCATGTGCGGACCCTGGGGTGCCCAGTTGATTGGCTCAGTGATTGACAGCCGGGTGTACATATGAGAGTCATTCCCAGCAGCGCTCCTAATGGATCCACGCTGCATACCAATGCCCTCGAGTCATTCCTCAGTTCCCCGCAGAAGCCGAGGCAGCCGCTGGCGACTAAATGGCTCCCGCGGCTCATGGCTCGCTTTCCTGCCGCTAGGCAGATGCAACCTGAGCAGGGGTCAAGCCTCATTTTAAGGACAATTAGGCACACAGACTTCCATTTTATCACATCATCAAAGTACACTGTGACCCTCTTGTCTACCCACTGTTCAACCAGCTGTCCCAGATATGATGGAAGACCTCCTGAGAACACAAACACCTGGGATCCATGGCTAGATCATGATAGAAGAGAGAACGTGTTGCTGGTGCAACATGTAACTCATCACATATCTTTCCAGATTAAGGTGGGAAAAATAAATGTTTTTTGAAAGCAGACGGAGAAATTGATGTTGTAAGTGAGTGTACGTGTCACCCATTAACGGCGGCTTTACTCCATTTCCAATTTGTCTGTCTGCAGGGAGGTAATAGTGTTGCACACCGGTGCCTTTTACTGTGGCTTTTGCTGAGACTGTGGAAGTGACGAGGTGAAATTCTATTTCTTGCGTTTACAATTATCTCCATTAGCTGCGTGTGACTTTCCTGACTCATCAGAAGTGCAAAAAGCCATTTTATTTTCAAACCTTTGTTCTCTTGCAACCTCAAGTCGGTTTGTCTTTATTCAAAGATCCATTAACCACTAAGTATTTTTATATATTCATTAATATACAGGTGTGTGTCCTGTGAGTTTAAATAACAAAATGGGGCTAAACGATGTCGTGCTTTGGACAAACTGTATTATAAACATGAAATGCAAACAGGAAGCACTAAGTGAGGACTTTGAGCACACAAATAAAGCTGAGTTTGCAATTAGCCTACCGCAATTAGGCCCTTAGAGATCAATACACCATCCAGTCAGGTGGGAGCCTCCCTACACTGAATAAGTGGTGCATAAAGATGAATGTAGACCAGTTCTGACAATGGGGGCTCTGTGGCGGGTTCCAAATGCACCAATGGCCCAGATTTAGGTCTAAGACGTGGTTTCATCCCGTTTGGTCCGGGGCCAGCAGGTCATGGCGTGTATCACATCGGCCATGGTTTAAGCTATTTTACTGCATCTGTCCTGTCTGCCAGAGACAATTGGAGTGGCCTCTACTAATACGTGTGTTGTTGTGATATCACTGTTGGCAATGATATCACAACAACACACTTATTAGTAGAGGCCACTCCAATCTTTAAAAAAAATGAGAACTAGATGACCAGTGGGAACCTGTCGCCCAACTATGTTCCATTTATAAACACGTTTCCCAAAAACCTTTAAAGACCCTAAATATATTTTCTCAGTAATCTTATTTCTACAACAGAGGTGGTCTTATAAGACCACACACTTGTCGTTTCTCTTTTGATTCTGGGACACTTATGGGATGGTAATGCACAGTATAATCTGGTGGCTGTCACGCGCTGTAAACGGTAAACTGTGTAGGTTTCAATGCATACAATAAAGACTTTGAAAATGCTTAAAGCGTAGAGAACGCATAATAATACATAAGGAGCTCATAACTGAGTGTAGTTTGTTCAGCGTATTCCTTTCCCTCAGGTGGATGTTACTTAAATCCTTCCAGTTGTTGTTGTGGTCGGAAATGCTAGATAGTTTGAGACACCTTAGCGAGTCATCGCTCCGGTGTTACTAAACTCCTCCCTGTATGTACCTCCCTGTCCCTGGGATGCTTTCAGGAGGCATGTGTCCTCCGCAAGATGTGTCAGGATCTTTATCCCAGTGCCAAAGCATCCAAAAAGCCTTTAGCTTTCCTCTTCTTTCTGTTTTTTTGTTCGCCCGTCATGTGCAAGAGAGAGAAAACTGCGTGTTTGACGTTGGGAATTCACCTCCATTGTCAAAACAAATGCTTCATCATTTGTATGGATGGGTATGATGGATGGTCCACAGAGGCTTTGTTGTGACACAGCAAAATAAATATTGAGTGAAGGCATTCAAGGTAAAAGCCCGTCTATCACTGCGAGTCTGCTATCCGTGTCACGTCTGTGATGCTTAGCTCGAAGCTCAGATTACATAAGCATTTAAAAAAAAAAGATAGAACAAAGGCTAGTGGAGACACCAGCCGATGCCAATACTGTTCTTCTGGGAGCGATAAAGGAACTTCAATGCACGGTAACAATGTGAAACCGTTCAAGTGGAAATGACCGAGTGTGTGATTCAACGTATAGTAACTGTGCCAGTTCTAATCGGACATCCTATAGCGGGTCTCCACAACAGTGGTAACCTTGAGATATCTTTCAGCGAGACGATTCAACTTTGGTGAGAAGAAATAACAACTTCTTCCACTAAAAAATTGAAAGTTGAATCCCAAAGAAGTAAAACACACCGTTGCTCAAAGATTCACTTTGTCTGGTAAGACGAGGAGCTTATTGTTTTAGCAAAATGTATGTAAATATTGCGAACTTTCTGATGTGCTCCACTAGAATTAGCTAAATGCTAAACGGTAGCATTTTTGCATTATCATGTAACTACCGCTTGTACCCGAAAGGTTACATAGTGTAGCTTTAAAGGATGCAAGCTGTCATATTTCGACAATTGTACGTCATTCGTCGAAATTACAGAATAAAGTCAAATGCCATGTCCCTCTATTTCCTATTTTCCTTCTATTTCCTGTTTGCTTGTTGGCTACAAGCTACAATGCATCAACGTAAACAGCTCATGCTGCCTGGTTTTTGGTGATGGAGGCGACCGCCTTAATCAAACTGTCACCTTATTCTTGGCATTCTCACGGATCACATTGCTTGCGTGCCTGTGGAGGTAGAGCATGTGCGCGGTCAGGCCGTGTGTTGCTGCTGGCCTGCTCACAACGCTGTCAGCTCATTACAGCCGGTTCTATTTTTAGCCCAGTGTGATTGAAATAGGGTCCTGAGGGGGCGGAGAGCAGAGCGAGGAGAAGGATTGAACGCAGGGGGAGAGCTCGGGGTCTGGAAAGGGAATTGGGGTGCACGGCCGCTGTTTGCCGGTGTCACCGAGACAATCGCTGTTCCTGGAGAGGATCGTGTTGTGGCCATTGGGACCACACATGCAGCTCCAGGATCACACAGCTGCATGTGACACAGCACTCTTTTGCTGGAAAGAAATATTTTTCCAACGTATGCCCTCGATATCAGAAATCCTCACCATTAATAGAAATACGTAAATCAGAATATATACATTTACACACTGGCTTTGTTTATTGTTACAAATTGTATCTATTTTCATGTGTTTTAAATAGTTTTTGGACGAAAATGTTCTGTGGCAATATCAGGCTTTGGCAACACAGACAATATTGTTGGAAGGATAAACTCGTGTGTTGGTTTTTGTCTTTCCGTGGGCTTTGTTGACACTAATTAAAAAGATAAAACACCTGCCTTATCCTTTACCCAACATGAGCAAGTCAAGCAAACACTGTTGGAGAGAAAACATAGACTTTAATGGAAATGGCCTTCAAACAGTGGGACTGCTCAAGGAATCTGAGAGATTTCAGTCAATCAATTCAAATGAGATTCATATCAACGAGCCTGTCCTCTCATTGTGTTGCCAGCGCAGCATGTGTCTGTCTCTTGGCTGCATTGTGGGGCTGCTGCTCTGCCTTCACTTCTGAAGCAGACCGGCTCCACTGGGATGACTGATCGTGGGGGAAATGGTGTTCAGGGAAGGATATCAGGATTTTAATTTGCAGACTTTGCATCAAGGGTTGCTTTATGAAGTATTCCATCAGTCAGAAGCATGCTAATGCCATTATGTTCAGGGTCTTTATACAACTTTGATCTACTGTCAACTGTGTTTGTGTTGTAGAATGCATTTAGCTGTGAGAGCGGTATAGCGATGTGAGAGCCATGCTGCTAGCGTAGCAAAAAAGAATACCGGGGCAAGGAACGATAATATCATTAGGTATAACATGAAAATATTCCAAGAACGTGGAATGAAACCCATGCAGTTCAAAATAAGTGACGTTTTAGAATTAAGGTGCTTGGTCTACGATAACAATAATCCTCTCTAATGTTTCCATCTCTTTGCTCGGTGTGCTGTGCCTCCGTCATTAGGTTGTAATAGGCCAGACGTCTAGCCAGCAGGCTCCGAATCATTGCACTTGGCTCTCTGCACCCCCCACAAGAGGGGATAAAGAGTGAAAATAATCAAAGGATCAGTGAAATTTGTTCTGGAAAGGCAAAGCCAGTACCTCCATCAGCAATATGTGGAGAGATGACGTAGGCCCCATAGGAGGGAAGGCGGGACCTTGGATGCTCCCTTTAACCAATCCTACCCCCCCTCTCACCGTTACACTTTTCATTAAAGGGCACGCTGGCTGTGCTGAGGTGCGTTAATTATCTCACCGTAATGACTTCTGATGCATCGATCTCAAAATCAGACCAGTTTGGCTGATGGATTTGCAGGAAACAACATGCAGGCTGTGACCTCTGACCCTAATCACACTCGGTCTTCTATACAGATATGGCTTTGAAATCACAGTTTTTTTTCTTGCTGAATCAGCCCTTCATTGTAGAACACTGTCACACCAGCTGTATCTACATCTATAACCTTCTCGTGTCCTTTTGCAGACTTTGGAAGCCGTTCTGAACTTCAAGTACTCGGGGGGAGCAGGCAAAGTGGAGGGCTACCACAGGGAGCTGTCTTTGGGGGTCCATGTAGACGTGGAGCCGTCTGTTTTCTTCACCAGAGTCAACACCCTCCCTGCAACCAGGTAACCTATGAGTGACCATCGCTGTCTGTGGATTAATGAAGTTATTAGTGGCGTTTATGTGAGCTGTGGGATGATTAACCTTTTGAATCCCAAGTTTTCTTTTTCTCCTGTCACATTTGACTTCATAACACATTCATGGCTGTAAATAGAGAGATATCAAAAATGTCTCTTTTGCAGTAAAACACAGTTATAATTGGGGATTTACCAATCCGACTTTTCAGTCCAGATACCCATAGCGAGCACGTGGGCTTTGGGTATCGGCCAATGTTTCATTTAGCTTATGCCGAGCTTTGAGGAAGTGACCGGGATCATTCGTTCATGCAACTTTGTTTTCTTAACTTTGAATTGCAATCAGAATGTCAACATTTATGCAGCAGCGAATTAGTCAGAACGTACGTATATGATGTATATATTATTTGCATATAGATGTGAATCGAATAGATCGGCCCATTGTCACCGATAACCGATCCAGCTGTTTGAGTCAGAATCAGCCCGATGAATCGTACAAAAATACAAAAATACAAGTACAAGTGGCCGCGACACACAACTACAAAGACATTGTTCCACCTGAAGGCTTTTTTTTCAGGAATGTGTTGACACTTGCCTTTAACCTAATTTAAGGGATATTCTTTTGGCCACTAGTAGTAGTACGGTGGCAGTTGGTATGGTTTCTGTTTAGGCTACACATCCAGCAGACACAGAGCAACATCCATTTTAAGTTGTGCATGAGGTCCAGTATCCACTCTCCTCGCTCTGTATTGGGCACTGCTCTTGGTCCTCAGTTGAATTATTGTACTGCATTTTCACAAAAATGACTAATTTTCCTCCACTATGCAGAACTGTTTTCTTGAAGCTGTCATAACACAAAGTGAATAATGAAACTGAAATGCTAGAAGAGTTGTTTTCCCCACGTCACAAGCCGGTTTGACTTCTAGGAATCAAATTCAGTCGGTCAAACGTGGCTATTTCATGTAATGATTCATTAAATCATGATTTAATGATTTAGTTACTTTATTTCAGAGTGAGTTGGTAAAGCAGCATCTGTCGAAAAGCCGGTAGTTCTGCCTCAGTGCAAATGATCTGATGAGCATTTAAACCCGCCACTTTTTGTGTGTATGGGCTTTTTATTTGTTAATTTAAAACCAGCCATTGTCTGACGAGATAGAAATAATACTCAACCTTCATTGGAGTGCCAGAAAAGCTAAGAAAAATCGACCTCACGGCCGCTCTTGTCCTGGTAATTAGGTGATACGTCTCGATTCTAAAGGCTCATTTTATCTCGCGTATGATACAAATTCAGCTATTTCTTTTCTCTTTTGATTTGGTGAATACATATCGACCTTCTCTTTAACCACTGCGACAATACTCACTCAGACATTACTGCGATCATAACCAGGGGACTAAGAAACGCTATTCTGGTCACATAGTGGCAGACATGCACGGATGATGAATGGATATTCAGTCTTTTTATTCATGTTCTCACATTCTTTCTCTACATGCACATACATTACTGCAGACACCATCACACACACGCACACACACACATTCCCGGTGTCTCACTTCACTTCACTTTTCAGCTCCCCAACTCTCATGAAAAAAGAAACTCCAGGCGAGGGAGACGGATTGTAGCCGAGTAATGACCACTTGAGGTGAATCATTAGCTGTGATAATATCTACAGTTTAAGCCATCCATCTTGGCCCAGCACTGATACGTATGCATACTTAGAGATGCTGCACTGGCTGAAATACCATCGTCCCAACACTGCGACCTTACCTCAACCGCACCCGTAACACTTCCTGCATCATCGCAATAAGCAAATCTCATTTGAGATGTGTTGAAATGAAATGCCTTGGAGAGGTTTAAGGAGATTACATACAGATCTTAAATCGGATTATGTATATTTGTTTATCTTAATATCACTTGTTTTACAGGCCCACATCAGTAAAACCTCAGTTAAAGAAACCTCAAGAACATACTAAAACGATAATTCTCATTTTCATTCAAAAATGTATTAAAATGTTAATAAATAATAACACCGGTATATTTTTTTTAATAAAGCGCTTCACTTGACCTGAAGGAGCGTTTTAGAATTTAATCACAACCATCCGGTTTGTATAACCTCAGGCTTCGTACACACACATGCATGCATTAGTTGTTAGCGTTCCTCCCCTGGACGGACATTAAAGTGCTGTAACACACCTTACTGGTCGGGATGAGAAATATTGGATTTCTCTCTGGCTGCAAGTTCGGAGAGGAATGTAGAAGTGGTTGCATGATAATTGCTCAATAATACGGCAACTTCGATCTGTTTTTGTGTTTCTCTGTCAGTCATTCCTTCATTCTCTACCCACCTATCCACCTCTCTCGCTCTCTCTCTGTCTCTCTTTTTTTCTTTCTCTCTCTCTTTAAAAAAACAAAACACTTTCTTTTTGACAGTCCAGTTCCTTGTTGCTGAAGTGTGCTTCAGCTGCTGTGCCCTCATGTCCTAACAGGCACAGTAGTTACAGTAAAAGAGAGGAAGAATAATCTCTCCCTGTGATCCATGAGCATGTTCTCTCTCCCTAATTATCTTCCTCATCCATTCTTTCTCTCGTCCTTGTCTCATTATCTTGCTCCACATCGCGTACATTTTTCTGTGTCCTGTAAAGTCTTACTTTCACCTCTGAAACGCTTACTTTCTTGCTTTATACTTTCCTGCTGCCTCGGGGCGATTGGTTGCCCCGTCGCTCAGAGGTCCCTGCGGCCGATCGACCCGGTCACGGCTGTTTTCTGTCCTGGCCCCTCAGTGGTGGAATGAACTCCCCACTGACGTCAGGACAGCAGAGTCTTTCGGCGCAGGCTGAAAGCTCACCTCTTCAAGAAGTACTACCCAGAACCTTCCACTTAGCACTTATTGTATCGTATTAGTTTGTTTCTGCACTGTACTTTTGCTCTGGTTTATGCTCTTAGATGCTTGTTTAAAAAAGGAGATGCACTTATGACCAGATTGTACCAAAGTCATCACATTGCATGTTGAAAATCTACTGCAGTTGAAGATGTTGCTCCTATAACTGTTTATGAACAAGAATATAAATGTGGGAACAGGTGGTTCAAGCGATGCAAAGAGCAAAAGGTTTTAATCGTTAGCTTCCGAGTGCAGTGGTGTCTTTGAAGACCACGGGCTTCAAAGACACCACTGTCTCCAAGAGTCCTGAGGATTTTCCTTTGAGTACAACACAGACGTGTGTGTGTAGTTATTTAGCACCTGCCTGGTGCTGGTTATATAAGATTTAATCAAGGTAACCAGTGGATGTCATGTGTATAATTAAGGCTTTGACAATGTGCATCACTCCAATTAGCGAGTGTAGATGCAACACATACCTCACCAGAAGGGGAGGCCTTCATCCATGCCAGCTGTTGTGGATGACAGATGCTGGTAGGATCCGATATTAATCTTTATTCTGCCCTCCTGGCATCGCTGCTATAATCAGAATAAAACTGTGGACGTGTCCACTGGTTGAAGAATGTATGGTGAAGTTGAAACTGTCAACAAAACATGATTCGAGTTTTCGGTGGGGGGGGTTTGTGCGTTTTGGCCTTCATGAATGAAAGCACAGAAATAGGGGAGAACTCGCAGGCTGTTCTGAGTGCACCGTCGACCTGCTCTGAGCTGGCAGCTGGCATAAAATGTGGTGAATCCTGGCACCCTAACTGCAGTGCACTGCTGGATCACCAGGGACACTTCCTCTACTGGGCTTCTCCTCCAACTGCAGTGTGTGACACGTCACTAAAATACCCAACAGTTGCAGGTCAAAGACAAATCAAAGACAAATCGTCATGTACCTCTCTCCCTCCTTTTGTTGTGCTCTCTCTCTCTCTCTCTCCGACTCTCTTGAAACTTATACTCACTTATTTTCTATTTTATTTAAATGCTCTCTCTGTTTGGTTGTTCCTCAGGTCCTCTGTCCGTTCTTTATCATCTTAATCTGTTTCTCCTTTTCACTGGGTCTCTCGTGACGTCTTTCATTACTTTTCCTCTCTCGTACCCCCGTTTGTGCTCCCTTTACGTCGGTATACATTTTAATGCCTCCTCTTGCTTATGGTTTTGCTTTCCTGCCATATTCACTACGGAACTTACTCTCTCCCCATGAGCCTTCTCCCGTTGAGCCATATGTAAGGTGACAGATCTGTTGGAGAAAGTGAGCCCGGATGTGTGAAGTACTCAGTGATCCATACTGTAAAGGGACCTGTTAAAATCCCATTTGTTTAACACGGTGTTGCCCTGGAAAAAGGAAAAAAACATTGCTCTACTGGGGGAAGTGAACTGATGTGTTTTCATTAAAGGTCATCCTGTGTATCATCTTTAGCATTGTGTAATTCGAACACTTTGCAGCTCATAAATGAAGGAAACCCTCCGCTGTTCTGTTGCCTTCAGCGAACAGATGTCGCTGGACACATTTTGTATTCGAACTACTTTCTCTCGAAGAAAGATAATCGAGAGCAGTCGTCCCCAAAGAGTGGGTCGTCAAATAAATGTCTTTTATTTAATATTTATATCTGCACTACAGATATAATTCCATTCACTTCTATTGTTTTGGGCTGGAAGCCAACGTCTCAGAAACAGCTTTCTGAAAACGGAAACAGATCTAAATCTATCTGTGTTGTGAAATACTGTTTAAGGAGAAACTAAGTTTTAGGTGAACTGGCCTTTTAGTGGGTGACTATCTATTTTTTTAGCTACTTCTCACAAGTTATTAAATCTTTAAACGTGGACATTAAGTTAGTCAACTGTCACTTATTGGATCCCGTAAAGCTAAAAATAGCCCATCATTGACAGTACTGTAAATCAAACCAGGCTAATTAGGACCATTACATTGTGTGCACTTATTGATCATAGATTTGCAGGATTGACTGAGGCGTGGGCCCAGCTCCATTGATCTTTGCGCCGTTGCCTCCTCCCACGCTGTGTGCGCCATGTTTACCACCCTCGGCCTCGCAATAACAATATCCCCCGTCCAAACTAATGCGCCGTCAATGTCGGTGCCGATCTGCTCTGTGTTGTTGACGCAGGAGCAGAGACGATGAGACTCTGGTATTTGTTGGTTTCGTATTGACGTCTGCTCGTGGTCTCGGCGCCAGGATTAGAGAGTTACTCCACTGCGACGGGGTCCTTTTCAAATCAATAATAGCAAAATGCTGACCTCACGGTTCATTTGTTAGTGTGCTAGTGTTCTCAGAAATGGACAGTGGCATTCATTAACTTGCTCTTTCTTCCCCCCCACTTGTTAAACCACCAGCTATCCCTGAAATGATCTGTGGTAAAGGTCTTGCTCTGTGTTCATGACCGGCTCCTCATTTGCACTCAGGTGCCCGTTGTGGTCACGTTGACTAATCCCTACACTGAGAAACACACGCAGCCAATGTTGTTTTGTGCTTCATTAAATGCACATGAGGCAGAGGTATTGATATTCCGTTGATGGACGATTTGTTTGCACAGATACGAGCAAAGGAGCAGGTTTGATATGTCTTCAATTTGGATAACTTTGTTCCCTCGCCGACTCGGCTCCTAAATAGGAATTTAAAAATTCACAGCCTGAAATGGAGACAATTTGTTTGAAACCCTATTGGCGGTTTTGAATTATTTATTTGGCTTACATCCCGGTGCCCTGCGTAGTAGCTCAGCAGAATACTTATCAAAAAGATTCAGTTCCCTCTGGTTCAAAAGCATAATCTTCAGCGTTTGTCTACAGACATTTTGTAGAAGTCTCGGCAACAGTTCCTGAACAAAGTCGTCCACCGCTGTTCTGTGAACTCGTATCAAAAGGTGCGACTCCACCTCGTCTGTGCCTTTATCCCCGGCTCTTTTCTTTTCCCTCAGTTTATCTGCGGTACTTAGTGCATGAGCAATGAGCCTGTGTTTCTTAACTGGGCAGTGTGATTGATCACCTCAGCTCAACGGCCCGGCCTATAAATCAGTACCTCGCCCCACTCGGCACGTTAATCACGTCTGCCGACAAAGACAATTAAAGAAACACTGGTAGGCCTTCAAAAATATGCTCCTTTAATTGCCACAGCAGTTTATTTGGGACTTGGGCAAGCTCAATTTAAGCCTCCATTAACCCCTGCGGTTTAAGAGGCAATACGCTGGCTGGAAGGGGGGAGGGGGAGGGGGGGCTTTGTGTGACCTGGAGGGAGGATGTGGAGAAGGGCAGCGTTTCATTTATCTGTTTTCTGCTTTTGCACTTTGATTCCACTTATTGTGAGTGATGGCGTTCTGAAAAATAACGTATTGGCTCAAATATGAGACGTGATGTTTTCTGGATATAATTTTTTTCAGGGTCATATTGTACCGAGTAGTATTCACACTCGGGCTGTCCTCGAACAAAGAAACTCTGAGTCGAATAACATTCATACGTTTTTGGCGGCAGTAGGGCTCGTTTGGTCTTCCTTGACTAAGATTTGTTTCGTTGATTCGTCTTTTTTTTTAAATGACTTATTTTCTCTGAGCATCTCCGGTGAACACAGGCTTTGACGTGGTGCCTGTGTGTGGTTCTTTGTGGAGAAACTCAGTTCTACAGAGCTGCCTCTTAAACAAGTCATCGTCAACGGAAGCTACGAAATGACGCCCAACACTTGTCGCTGCGTGACGGACGTGAGGATCTCGTGTTTCCTCTCTTATCATCAGGGCCGTCTCATATTCAGGGGCCAACATGGCAGATTGTTCTGCATGCGATTACTCGATCCTGAATTGAGCGAATTATATTATATTCGCTCACTTTACTTCTACTTCACAGTACTTAACTTTATTTCATTTATGTATGAATGTTTCTACGTGTTTATATAAGATATATAAACTTCTTTCAGAATGTTTTCACTCACTTCACTTGATGTCATTTAACCTCCCTTCCCTTCCCTTCATTTCATTTGTGTGTTTGTATCTATTTATGTATTATTCATCATGTATCTCTTTTCAAATGTCTTCACTACACGCATATCGCTGCATGTATCCATGTTTGTGTTTCTAATATATGTTCATTCAATATGTATTTATGGCCAACATAATATACATAACACCACATCAATAAATATGAATACTGCGGCCGTACTGTATCTGGACTACAGTGCTGGATTATCTTCTATGTTTTAGCTGTTCGTGGATGTACAGTATGTCCTCACCCTGGAGACTCTTCAAGACAAGTGTATGTTATGTGTAAATGATTTAATGTAGTCTTGTCTCATTCCTCCTGTACACCTACATAAACTATTAATGTAACACCACATTGGACATTCTGTTTTCTGTTTTGAGATATTCATTCCTTTCATCCATCATTAACGGGCGAAAAAAAAAAAAAAAAAAACTACTTGCGGGTTAAAATTAACTCTTTGAAAATCCAGCATCACATCTCCTGTCTTGATCTAAATCACAAATTGGCCCTCTTATGATCTGCATGAGAAAGGCAGGCCTGGGATGATGTGGAGACGGCCTGCTTCAGCCGGGCCTGTGGGCCTGATGAAAGCACCGCCACCTTTTGATGTTATGACAAGGACCGATGAGTACTTCACACCGTGTCTTCTCTTGATCTCGCGCATTTGCCGCGTGGGCGTATGTGGCCGTGTATTTTTAGAAAGTAATCAGCCTGATGCATGAAGTATAAACTCACATACACATAAACGGGCCATTATGCATAGGTTATATAGACAACGGAGTCGACCTACACCCTGTTTGTGTATAATGGTGCACGAGGCTGTGCTTTATTAAAGTAAACAGAGAGATTTTGATTCTTCCCTAAATTCACGCGTCTGCGTCTGTCCACAGCACCCGCCAGTGTCATCTACTGCTCGACATCTTCAACCCAACCGAGCACGAGCTCACCGTCAGCGCCAAGAACAACCAGGACCTGGTTCTCCATGCCAGCGAGTGCCAGAGGTGAGTGGAAGGGTTCTCTTTCTACAAACACATTGATTCATAGTCCTATCGGTATCGTCCCATGTGGCGGCAAAATGTATGAACTCACTGAATACTTCTCAACTTACTTTCTACTTCCAGTTATGCTCGGAGCAAAGAAAAACATGATCATGACATCCCTAGAGTTTAATACTTCTTGTAGAATTTATCCCAGGGTTGAGTAGCAGACTTATAAACATCATATTCATTACAAACTGTGTGAGACGGCATACTCCCTCTAAAAGAGACTGATATGTTGGTTTAGCTATAGCCAGCAGGTTACAGGTAGCATTAATTCCACCCCAACATTCTTCATGAGTTTTCTACTTCTTTTTTATGTTTAAGGGTTCCTCACTAATCTGTAAAGAGCTGCTATTTCACCTAAAATCATTTTGTTAGTCTGGGTTTCAGTTTGAGTGTCTCTAAGACATATGGGGGAGATAGGACAATACAAGTTCTGTTTCTGTTTTTAGGCCCAAAATGAGTTCATCCCTAATGTGTCTCCCCTGTTTTGCATTTACCACTGACAGGCCGATATACTGAACCTTCTCTCACACACACACACACACACACACACACACACACACACACACACACACACACACACGCACATCTACAACATCAAACCTTGTGTGTTAAAGTAGCAAATTAAGATTCCTGTCAGCACTGTCTCTCCAGTGCACGAGAGGAGGTGCACTGTTGGTGACTCACAGGCCTTTCTGTGAGGAATGTTATTATTTGAGGGGAATTAGGGGGCGGAAAGAGATCTTTTCAGACGGAGCCAAACAGCTCATCACTCAGCTCACTACAAATAATCTTCCCTGTGCAGAAGTGAGCTGTTAGGATCAGCTCACCAGCATTTCTAACCACAAAAAAAATAAACATCACTTCAGACCTCCAAAGAAAAAGTTGCATTTAGAGGTGCTGTTTTATTTGTTTGTGAAATAAAACACGCTGCAAAACGTCACGCAGGAATTTAGTGGAACCAACTAATACTTCCTCAAACTGCAAGTTGATTTCAAGTGAATTCAACTTTCTTCAACAGATTTCTTGTTTTTATGTTGAGAATCAGACCACCTCAGAATTTACGAGTTGAATACATGTTTCAAATTAGCTTCCCGAACAACACCGCCTGTGTTGTTGTGAGATAATGTATTGTGGTCATTTAAAATGCTCTACACACTGCACAGGTCAGGTGTTTATTATGAGTGGTGTCATACCCACAGTGGAATCGCTGTTTAATGATTGCTGGTTCGTTGGACCACACTCCTTTCTCCGTCCTGCTCTTTTTTGACTGAGCTGCTTCAGTATACCGTATCAGTGTGAAGGATTATTTCTTGTTTTTGTTATGTTTTTTTGGCAGTTTTTTTTTTTTTTTTTCTTACTGTATACTGCAAGTTTTCAATTAAATATACAAATCACACCAGAGAATAAAGGAGCTTCTGCCACAGAAAAGCGCTGCGGTTTTAACATTTCCAGGAGTCTCTCGTAAGAGATTTCAAGGTAATCACAAGGTAGCCCCGCCCTAAAGCATACTCCGCTTTATCATCTATTATAATCTAAAAGGGACCATACTTTATGGTCAACATCATGCTGTATTGAAGAATACTTGAAACTAGTGATTGAGACCATAAACTCATGTTTATAATGTTTACTGAGGTAATAAATCAAGAGAGAAGTAGAGTCATTTTCTCATAGACTTCAAATGTATTTGAGTTGCTAGCAGTTCCAATAAGAGACGTTTCCCCTCAAAGTGGGATCCTTCCAATAATGGTTTGAGGCCTAAATAAATAAGAGCATGCATTATTTACTAAAAGCAAAGACGAGGGAAAAGTCTGAAAATAGGAGCACAGATTTATCTTGTGTCCGTCTTTATGGGGCCCGGCCCCTGGGCTAGGATCAACAGGACTAGACTCTGCTGTTTATAAAGTAGTTCAAACTTTCTCCACCGGCTGTAGCATTAAAACGCTGCCCATGCATGGATCAATATTAACAATCAAACAATGTCATGTACAGTATATTAATACATAAGTCACAGAGGACAATTACTTTTACTTTTAAGTACATTTTGCTGACAGTACCTTTGCTTAAGTACGAGTAAATAGTGAAGGCGGGACATCTACCGGAGTGTTTACACAGGGTTGTGCTGCTACTTTGACTTAAGTAAAGGATCTGAAGGAGTAGTTCTTCCACCACTGTCCACACACAATGCACAGCAACTGTACACAACTCAAGGGTTTGATCGAATGCAACAGTTCTTAGAATGAAGGTCATATTTGCTGTTTTGCCATTAGTATTCATTTGAATGCATTAGCTGCAGTTCTTTTAAGTCACGCTATCTCTCACTGTGATATAATTCCCCAAATTGCAGAGATCGACTTGACCCATCTCTCACTGATATCACCGTCAAGTCAATGTTATACACAAGGACTGAAGTAGAGGTCTGAATGCATAATGCACCAGTTGTATGATTGATTTTGAAAAAGAAATAAATTGATACAATATGACACAATGTGCCTCTGAGGCACAAAATGTCATGTCTGGTAACAACTGCAGTTGTATATACTGTATATATAGACTATGTCTTTTTACCCTTTTGACTGACATTCCCTGCAGACACAGCCGTTGGCTTTGACTCCACCAATCAGCGCTTCCATCCTGTACAGAAGTCTTCTCGATGCCTCACAGACATAGATTCATGACCGGAAGATTAGTTCAGATCCAGATGATGGATTCATTTCACAGTATTTTTGTAGTTACCCCTACGATGCAGAGACTAGTCGATGCAACCTCACTCATCCATTGCTCCGTTTTTGTTTTATAGCAACATGCTGATCATTTCCTTTGACACACAGATTATTCAGCGCGGGGTGGGGTTTCGCATACAGAGAGGATCAGGGCGACGGACGCGTAGATCTCCGTCTGCTGAACCATATTGTGCTTGTCTCTTCAACTCATCCTCTGTCGACATCACATGGCCCTGTCGTTTTCTGTTTCTTTCCTGTTCTATGATGAATGAAGTGTCAAGCCGCAAGATGCTTTCGGGATTCTTCATCCAGGACTGGTGAAGCTAAGACGGACGCAAAAAAATGACCCTGTCAATCATCCGCGCCTTCCTCCTGCATCAAATGCTTTTTGATTGTTTCCATTGAGCTTTCTTTCGTGGTTACACAAATAGAAAATAGAAAAGCAGTAATGCATGGCGAGACATGAAGCAGTTTGAACTGTAGATTTAAAAGTTTCTGGACTTGTGTGTCCGTTTGAGGGCAACAGGAAGCCGTTGCCATCGCCTGGTAGATTTACTGAATGCTGCTAAAAGATCTTCTAGGCTGTGTTTGAGCAGTTGGTTTAGTTTGTCGAACGTGTGTTCTCTCCCTGTGAAGGCGACTCGTGGAGAGGGGTGAACAGGGTGAGTGGCAGAGTGCTGCTTTCATCTTCTCATATCATTCACAGACATGTCTTTTACAAGGTCTTTATCCCCTTGATGGTGTTCTTTCATGGCGAGTGAAAAAAGTGAAGCACCTCAGAATGTGAATGGTCACTTTGATGTTTGGAAGCCTATCGAGGTTCCCAAAGACCAGCGTAACACACAGTTATGCCCAGATTAGACTTTTTTTTCCTCCATATTTTCTTTGAACAGACAGAAGAGGACGTGTAGAGGATGTGCACCTGTCTTTTCTTTTCCAGATCCTCCTGGCAGAGCATTATTCTTGGATAAGCGATGTTCACAGTGGCTCACATTAAGAGAGGTCTGCTTTAGCGAAATATGATGCTGCCAATTTGAAGCAAGTTAGCGGTCAATGTCCGGCTCATCATTATATTATACGTTAAGTCCCGCCCATGGCCCTCATTGGCTAATCGTTAGTCCCCCTGCTGTGCTTTTTGGCTTGATCGTTTTTTAACCAATAACCGCTGTGTCATGTCATAATGCCAGACGAATCAAACTGATTCAACGGTGTGGACTAAGGAAAAGCAAGTTGGGTATTTGGGCAAGTAACCAGACAAACATCTTTAGATTATTATAGCACAGTGGAACTTAAACATCTTGACAATATGAAACTAAAAGGGAGACCTTTATATTCAATGTTTTTTTGTTTCTATAGTACTTTTTTTTAGACTGGCGCCCCCAATTTTGCATTAATGAGTGTGAATGCTGGAGATATCCGTCTATCAAATGTTTGCATAAAGCAGTGACGTACCAGTGGTGGCCAGACGGCAGCGATCTACACAACTCTATAGCCACAGACTCTGATCGTCTGTCCGGCTCAAGTGTCCTTCTTATCTTACTTACAAACTAAAGCACACATCTTGTCCTGGACCTGAGCTTGTTGAACGAGGGAACGAACAAACATTCACCGAGCTAAAGTGCACCGTTATCGTCAATTTGCAGGCTAGATAGCTAATTAGCTGCTCAGCCGCAGAACATAAAACATGTAAACGTACCTGCAAATGTCCCTTAAATCCGGTTAGATGCCGGTGTGCTCCTTACTCTTCAGCTCCACTAAGAACCCACTGTATGCCCGTGTGACACAGGCAACAGCTCAGGTTTGTTTACTTTGTCTCTCTGCAGGTGTTCAGTACTGGGCCTCAGCCTGCCAGCTGCTGCCATGCTTATTTTTAATAATACTAATTGAAATAACAATGCATTTGAAAACGTGTGACTTTTAATGTAAAAACACAGTTGGTCCTAACATTAGCACTGAAACTGCGGTCTGATGAGCAGCTGTTAGCTGGTTAGTTTGGCCTCATGAGCCGCTGGGTAGCTGCTGAACTCCACCTAATGACACAACCAGGTACGACTTACTAACACCGATTAACAGATAGTGGATTAATCAGCGATGTGTTTTAACACAAACGTAAAAAGCAGAAGTCCTCTGTTGGATATCTCTGAGGAAATTAGGTGCACAACACATTTTTGATCGTGCTACTGTAAAACCGAACATCCGTTCATCAGTATGCTTCGCCATGCACACCAAGTCTGCAAGAAATGACTAATTCACCTGACAATTATTCCCCCGTGGCTTCTTTTTTTAAACCACCTTGAGCTGAGAGAAATGATCAGGCTCCAATGGTCACTGCATAAACAGCATGTAAATTAGCACTGCTCTCCTCGCTTACTTTCTATTCTTTCATTTGAGGAAAAAGGCGCGATCCCGAGTATCATCAGACAGCCCTGACCTTTCTGCGACTGCGGCTTCGATCGAATGAGCAGATTCTGATGAGACGGAGCAAATTAAAGTGTCTGTTATTAATATAAATCAAAAAATAACTGTTGTCCGGGGTGTCAGGCTGGAAAGTCAGTTTGTAGGCATCGTAATTAAGGGGGTTTGACTGCAAGTCAGTCAAGTCCTTCTTGACTGACTTGATTCTTCTGTATAGAATGGGTTTCACGCAAGTGTTTGAACAGTATCTAATTATCTGAATTGAAAAGCAGAAGCCCCGAGGCACTTGTCTCCATCAGCTGTATAGATACAAGCAGTGCGAGAACATCCTCTGTCACCTCCTTGTTATACGATCCCGCTCAGCATCTTTCTGGAGATTTCTCTGCACCATTCATGATGCTCCAGTGGTTTCTCTGCTAGTCACTTGGTAGCAATGGTGCTACTCGCATTTTTATTAATCGTTACTATTCTTGAATAATTAGCGTTAAATCTGAATGTTTGGAAGAACTAACATCTTAACTGAAGGTCCACTTACTAGCCCCACAGCTTCAGCAGATTTTTATTATTATACTTGTTAATATCATTTTTTATTTTACTTTATTTTCCATCCATCCATTATCTTTAACCGCTTATTCTGTTTAGGGTTGCGGGGGGCTGGAGCCGATCCCAGCTGATATTGATAAATTATTATTATTAAGAAAAATGGTCAAACAACAATTTCCAAGGTCAAATCAGTTAAACAGTTAAAATCTCATTTTTCATTTCAAATTAAAGTGCTTTTCATTTAAAACACTCCAGCTCTACGAGTAAATACAATCAAGCCCAAAGATAATTTACAGAAAATGTAATGCAATAAATTGTGTTGTGAGTGAACAAACAAATGTAACACGGTAATTAGAAAGACATATTTTCTTCAGTGATGCAGATATTTTTATTCACCCACATTTTAGGATATTAATCTCCTAGATTTCTGCTACCGACTCAATTTGGGAGGATTACATTTCCTTTCAGGTACTCATAAAATTGAAAAATGACCCCAAAACAACAAAACACTGCAGTGATTCTTACCGGGAACAGTGTTCCTGTTATTTTGCAACAGTAATTCTTTCTTCAGTAGAAGTTACTGTATTTTATGTACTGGAGCTCCACAGTAAGGTCTAGATACCTCAATAATACACATACATGTATATATATTTTCTTGTAGTTTGGGTGAGCCATCTCTTTAATCCTTAACCCTTTACAAGGTAAAACTGAAGCAGTAAGTGTCTATTTTTCGAGCTCAACATGTGTCACTGCAACAAACACAAGATTCAGTGGCTGCTCTTGAAAGTCATCCCGTGACAATTTCTTTCGCCAGCAGCAGGTTGCTCTTAGACCTCCCCAATCCCCCGCTCTGCATCATCACCACAGCTGCGTGTCCCAGGAGATCTAAACAGGCCGTTGGGGGGTTTAACATCCCATCCCAGCATCAACCCCTCGGCTCTAACTAGTTCCACCATTGCAGGGAGCCAGCTCAGTAATGTCCTCTGTGGTTAGCGCTCACTGCAGCAGCTCCTCACTCTTAGCCAAGCCTCCTCTCCGTTCGCCCCGTGCCTCTTGGCTCTGCCGGATCGGTGCGCACGAGGGCAGACACGCCTCTTTGCATGAGCTTTTTTCAAACAGAGCTTGTTTCCATGGTGACCGCCTTTCCCCTTCTTGTGCTATGTTTTATGGCAGGCAGAGCACATAATGCATTTGTAGTCACACATCCCGCCTTCAACAGTCACCGTCCCATAGAGTCGACTTATTACCGTTTGATTGTTTGTTTCGCACACCTGCAAATCATATCGGCCTTTTTTTTTTTCCTCACTCTGTCGGAGTGGCGTTACGCGCTCATTACACGAGCAATATCAGGTCTAATAACAAACAGGCACTTGTATCCGCTGAGCATAGGGAACAGGAGCAATGCTTTCTGACAAAGATGAGAGCTGACTGCTGAGATGTGCATCTGCTGCAGCTCCACCTCTCTCTGGCATTAAGCTCCACACAACTGTCCTAACCCCCCCTCTCACATTTACTTGAAATGATGTGTTCCCTGGAGGACCTTTTAGCCCTGTTGGCTGTCTGGTGATGGGTTAATTAGGTGCTAGAACATAAAGATATTTTTCCACTCACATGTCCTGTGAAATACTATATCGCTAGGATCACTCCATCTAGCTGCCTTTAACCTCTTGGTGGGCATTTGACAGTCATGCTTCCGTATTCTGGAAATGTGCTTCATCTCCACCCAATTCATATATTCATATGACGGATAGAGTAGATCTATCTCACTCTCCGCCATTTCCTTCTCCAGTCACCTGTAACTTTAATGATTTTTTTTGACCGTTGTATTTGACCTCTGCGCTGTGTTTGGATTCCACTTCGCTCACAGTAACACATATAGCGATGTGTTATTATTTACAAACTTCCAGTGCGTGTCATTCCCTTCTATCTCCCCTTGTCGTGCATCAAACTGCTGTGCTGTTTCATAACGGCAAAACGCCCCAAATAGAGCTTCAGGGTTTCAGCAGCAGAGACCAAAATAGCTCACTCTGTCATCCCTAGTAATGTTCTACAAAGACTCATTTTTAATGCCAGCCAGCGCATTAGAAGATTGTCTGGGGGCATTCTTCGATACCTATGCGCATACAGTAATTGGCAGTAAGGATGTGTTGTTGTTTTTTACTGCAGCTCATCATATTGAGCGAGAAAAGAATGGATGGAGCGCCGCTGCCTCTGCAGCCGCTGCATACAAAGGGTTATGCGGAGTCAGCCGCAGTCTAAAAATAGACTGTTGCTCTCGCCTGCCTCTGCACAGGCCTCTATGGATCTCCGCCCTTAAGCTCTTGCACGTGAGGTAAAAATAACCCTCTCTGTGAAAACACACACACACACAGTGGGTACGCTCTTCGCTCTCAGCCTCTCCCCGGTGACATAACACAATCTCTGGCTGTTAAAAAAGATGCAAAAAGGCTCCGATAAAATATCGGCTGCACATGATTTGCTCCGTTGGGCATAATTCAAACTGTGCCTTTAGCTCGCAGCATGCTTTAAGTAACACGCTAGTGAACACCTTTCACAGGCTGTAGTAAAAGAACAAAACTACTATTACACATATAAGTTGTATACCTTTACACTAGCATTAAAGTAGAAGATGAAGTAACACATCAACGGTAGTGGACCGGAAGCAGGCAGCTGTTATTTTGTGTCCATGTTTGAGTTTACAGACCTCCAGGTTGACATGATGTGTGGCTTCGCAGTGGTCGGATGAAAGCCGTTCCGTGTGCTTTAACGTGATTATCATGTACTTTTTGGTTCGAGGCAACACAGCATTTAATTAGGAAGGGGTCGTTTTCTCTGTGACCGGCTCATCCTAAGCTGCTGTTATTTCTGCCATTTAAAAAAAAAGGCTTCACTGTCACAGCTTATTGCAGGATGCTGGTAATTAGCGATATAGTGTCAGAAGTTACAGCCGGTGGACAGGATGATATTTGGTGATACGGCTTTGGTTTGCTTTGAGATGTGTTTTGTAGGCAGAAGAACATCATGAAACATGTAGAGCTCAGTCACTTCTGCTATACGCCCAAATGCACAAATACCTAACTATAGCTCTCTGCACAAAACATACTCGTTCTGTTGAGTCGATATTCGTTTTCTTTGTTTGCAATATCTTCCAACGATTGCTAAATTGCACTCTTCAAAGAAAAGTGTTAAAATGAATTTTCTTTGGTAACATGAAGGTCCTTTGTTCAAATTCATTAAATAATTAAATGTGTATGTTCCCCCGTGTCCGTATGGGTTTCCTCCAAGTGCAAGTCAGGAGAATTGTACTTTAATAACTTCTCGTACTGTTATGAGTTTATGAGTTATACATTTTCAGGAAGTTAATGATGAATGAAGTCATCTGTGCCTCTATCAGTTAATTGCACAAAATGCATTGAACCATCATTTGTCTTCAAATAAACAGTCAAACAAGTTGTTGTACTGGTTTCCTGCTGGTTGTCTTTGTCACTCAACTGCCCGTGGACAAAGTACTGCTGTTGTGCTGATGTGTTTTTCGTCTCACAGTAAGTAGTGAAGTGGAGGTAAAAGACACTTTTTTGGGGAAAGCGGCTTTTGGACCAGAGTCTGGGGCTTAAATATAAAGTGTATTTGGACATTCACAGTTCAAATTGTGTTTCTGTAAATGACAGCGTATTATATGTTTGCCATTATTGTCTTTGGGGAAAGCTTGTGGTAGAGTCAAACATGCGTTGGTGGTGAAATAAGGCGACACCCATGAGCCCCTTACTGGCATCTACATATAACGAAGTCACAATGACCCACTTAGCATCATTGTGAATTCTGACCCACCTTTGTTGGCTGGACCACAGCCCTAAAAACAAAGAAGTCTCTCCCTGACTTGCTGAGTGAGTGATACGTTTCTCCATTGGTCATTTCAAAATGAATAGCTGCGAACAGTCCTCAGTTACATCCTCAGGGGACGTTTGCAGCGGTTCCACTCGATGACTAACCTGACCAGCCGGATGGTTTGTTACACAGAACCGTCTGAGAAGCAGCCACTGGAAACCGTTTGGAAATGGGCGGGCACTTTAAAAAAACAACACTGGATGACCCATCTGTCAATCAAACTCTTACTGAAGCCAGTCAGAAGAAGAGCAAAAACAGTTTGATCAAAAAGAGCCTTCAGTGTCCTCCTTTGCACTTCTGTCCAGTCCTGATAGAACAGACGATATTGCAGCATCTACGCCAACTTCTTCGACGTTTAGAATGAACAGTCGCATCTTTGTGTCGTCTCGCTGCAACTATCATGGACTCGAGCCCATTGTGAGTCATCAAAATACCAAATGGATACAGGCTAGAAAACAAAAAAAACATTCCTTGCACCTGACAAACATTCCACTTGGCCAAAGCACAAGAAATATACTTCTCTCTATCTGTATGCATGGACACGAATAACATTGCTTATTTCTGAAGATTTGTCTTTCGTCTGTGCATGTCTTTGTAGGATTTATTTGAAAGCTAACCAATTCACAGCTCACTCTTTTGAACAGATAAAGATTACGGAGAAATCGCTCCATCCAGCCAATCTCCCATCTACCCTTGTCGCCTTTCTCGGCAAGGGAAATAAAGGCCGAGCACGCTGTTATCAGCGAGGGGGGTGGGTGGAGGCGGGGAGGTGAATTGGACTGGGAATTAGACCTAGAGATGTTCAACATTGGCCCCAGCTCAGCACACAGGTTGTCATTAAAAGCCTTGTAATAGGCTAGATTAGTCTCCAGATATGGGCTAATCCTTAAAAGACTCTGCAATGGAAGAAGATGGTGGGAGTGGTGGTGTGAGGGCTTGGCCAGTTAATGCTCTCCTGAGAGTTTTCTACACCTTCAGGGGTGCTTCGGGGTTTGATGTGGTCTTTATCACATTTACAACCGAAGGTCTTTCTTATGCTTTAGATTGCATTTTCTTTATTTACACTGCTTCACCGGTACACTTATATGTTTGATTATATAATAGGTCACGTATTGAAATAGTGTTGCTGTTTTTAAATTAGGTTTCCATTAAGTTTCACGGCAGTAGAAGGTGGTAAACTTGTTTTCAAATAATGTTTGGCATCATGCTGCTATTACCTTGAGAACCACAACTACTTTCACTCTTTTTCTGCAGCAGCAGCAGCATTTAAAATGGTAACATTTATCGTGTGTCTCCCGGGCCTCATGCTTTTTAACTGGCTTATGCGAAATACAATGGAAAAAATGATGGGAGAAGACATTTGAAAATGAATCAACAATTCCATTATTAATGGATTAATTGTTGCTATTCATTGGTTTATAATTTTATGAATTGGATTACTTTGGGTTGAATTGGAACTGTTGGCCTTTGGCTAAGAAGTTGTGGGCATTCATTACTTTTTCATGCATTTTACAGACTAAATGTCTAAAAAAACAAAAATCAATAGTTTGACAATGATGATACTTGTTAGTTAAAGACATGAAAATCACCAAAGCTAAATATTATCTTAAATGAGCAGCTATCCACAGCTTTGTCCTCTTCATAACGTTTTTACATTCTTTATCAATTATGAAGTTCATGTAACTGTTACTTGGGAATTTCATTTGACTAGTAATAGTTATTCACACTGTGACCGACTCCAGCCTTTCACAGATAGTAAACTGTATGTACCATGCCCTCTTATGTACTGCTATTTCCTAGCGATTCTTGGCCTGTTTATTAGCGAGAACACAATTTCCTTTTTACACAGATTTTTGTGTAAAGTCTTAAAAAGCGTTAGGAGTTAGCAAACCCAAAATCAAATCCCACCAAACAAACATTGTTATGAATAAGAAAATCCTACATGCAGCCATTTTCACAGGAAATTAGAGTTACAGGGAATGACATGTACAAGAAATAGGAAATCATCTGTTTACGGCTGAATGTGATGCTAAATGAAAACATTCCTTTCTGTGTTTCACCTCGTTTGAAGTGTTAATTTGATTTTGGCCGTCTGGCTCTTCGTAATTACCCGTCCAAAGAAAACCAGTCGCAGGCCTTGCCAGGCACCGTCTTCCCATTTAGGCTCCATTTGCATTGTTGCAACGTGGTATTTTTAGACTTAATGTGTAACGGGTGCTTTTGAAGAGGACTGAATGAAAAGCAGCGCCCATTTCAAGATGGGACTTCAGTCGGTGACATAAGCCTCGTGCCACTAATCTTCAAAGGCGGGTGTTTTTGAGTGTGTCACAGCAAGAACACTAGCTTTCCTTTCGTCTTTGTTTGGAAGTCGTAATTGTTTTTTAATTTGTGCTCTGCTTTGTTGAAAAGGCTGTGTAATGATAATTGCATTGCCTTTTTCTCCTCTACCTCGCTTTGATATATTTGTGTCCCTGGACTCATCAAGAGGTCTTTTTTTTTTTTCTTGTAGTGTAATTTCATTAATGATTTCGCAATAAGGTATGTAAGGCAGGTGAGGCAGCAGATCACCTGTAACGATACTCGTGTGCTCACTGCTGTGAAATTCTCTCTCGCTCTCTCTGACACACTAGAGAGAGGCTACTTGGTATATGGGATAAAGTCATTTGAAACATCCCACATAGAACAAGTAGCAATACATCAAATATATTTGTTTTATCGGTAAATGTCGAGACATGTAAGATACAGAAGTATGATGCAAGCAGACTTTCTACCTCAAATTACTTATTATTTGCTAGATCAATACAGTTATCATATTATTAATACTTCATTTGATTGCTCAGTGATGATGACTGTAGAGAGGAAACACAACATAGCGATTGTCAGTTCAGTCTCTCTGACTCTGCCCGTCTTCCTCTCAATGACTCCTTCGGGAGCCGTCGTGGCCTCTGACCTGGAATCCAGTGATGACCCTTCCGATCAACACATGGATCCACTGTGTTTTGCTTATTGAACCGAAAGGAAAAAGGCAAAGCACATGTGGCTGCAGTTCTTGAATATGTTCTCTAAAGTAATCTTTTGCATTGGTCAGCGTGAGGCCTGTCAAGGTAGTTATTCATCAAGGGTTAAAAACAGGGGGCGACACTGAGAGTGAGACTCTACTGTAAATCTATAGGAACCTCTTATTGCAGGTTGGCCTCCTGTGGACATGTGGAATGTCCAGGTGATTGGCTCTCAGCCGCCCACCTCAAAGCCACATCGTGTCATTTCTGTAAGTATGATGGGAGTGCTTTTCGTTCTGTTCCCTCTGTGAAGAAGACTCCCATGAAGTCTGTTTCTCGGTCAAACACCTGAAGTAAAGCCTATCACTCATAATGACACCGGTGAGGCCCGAGACATTTCTTCTCTCCTGTGAAGTGCTGCTGTATCGGGCTTATGCTTCACTATGCAATGGTTCAATATGTATCTCCAAGGTTGGTGATTTTTGAGTGTTCAGATACGAGCACATGCTGCTAGGAGCACTAACGTACATCATATCATATTATAAAGTCGGTATATGGCTAACATTTCAGCAAGCATACACTTGTTACCACATTCAGCACACGTGATGCATTCTCAGCAATACTTCAGAGAGATATTTCTTTCAATCTGTTGGCTGCAAATCCAATATTCCCATTTCCCTTGTCTCTGTTTTAATCTCTGCCAGCTCATTAGAAGGATATTTGGGTTTTACTGTAGATGTTACAGCGGATGTTTAACTTTCTTATAACTGTGTCTGTCTGATGTGAGACTCTATGTAGTATACAGCTTTTTCTTCTTCTTCCTCTTCTGGGAATGGGGGTTCATGGGAGCAGAATGTATAAAGAATGACTTAAAAGATGGTAGAAGCTCTGTAGCGTTGTGGGTTCATTACTACAAGCAACTCCTACTGAAAACTGGACTGAATGCATGCTAAGTTCATTCGTATCTGTTGGACGTGTATTAGGAAACTCTTTGCTGATACAGCGCTAATATGTTGTATGTTATTCAACTGAGGCAGAGCAGTTGTGAGTTTGTGGTTGCATTACACAGTGTTCCTTGTAGAGGACATGGGGTTGTGTTCTCCACTTATTCCTCTGCTCTTATCTCCCCTTTCCCCTTAAATCTGCACCTTGCTGTCTTTGAATTCTACAGAGATTGTTGCAGGCCGAGAAAGAATAGATCAAATTGGTATTTCCATTCTTAAGTGGAGGGCTGAATGCTTCATGGGTATTTAGTTGTAGGCTTTGGGGTCATTTTATGAGCTCAGTTTTGTACAACAAGACTTCAATCCTAGATGTGTCACTTGACGGAACCCCGGGCAATGAAAACCCTGGCTCTTGTAAATAAATAACATGCCCACAACATAGAGGGGGGAGCTTTGACCTGAGGGTGTTTGTTCAGACGAGATAAATAATATAGAACTTGTCAAACCACACAAAGCAGCCCACATTGGTTGTCATGAGGCAGAAATGCAAGCAAGGTTTTCCTCGAAAATACTCTGCAGATGAAGATGAGCATAGACAGCTGTGATCCATTACAGTAGAAATGTGCAAATGCATTAAAAAAGTGCTGCCCTTATATCTGGGAAATTGTAATGGGCATCCATTTACCAAAAAACGGAAACAATCATTAGTTGAAGACCTACAGTACACTAAATCTTTTTTTGAACATTTGAAAATTACCGAAACTAAACACTGACTTTAAATATCAGCTATCAGCAGCTTGAACTCCATAAATCGGAGTCGGATGATTTCAACCTTTATGAACGTACTTTTCAAGGTGCTTGATTCCAGATGCAGAGCATATCTATGAGTGGGGGATCGCCTCCACGTGACGCGTAAACAAAGCACAGAGAAGCTCTGATAACAAAAAACACAGAGGGAAAGCGACTTCGGTGCTATATATCTTTGGAAAGCAAAATGCCATTTCCTTCTATATTGATGCTCTGACTTTCAAATTGAGCACCTTTAAATGGCAGTTATGTAACTGTTACGTCATCCCTAGAGTCTTCGAAATGGTACTGTGTAATTTTCTTTTGGCCAATTAGAAATGAAGTAAGCACAAAGTTGTGTCCTTAAAGTGCTTCTCCCATCTCCTGTTGCAGGATGGCCATCCAGGTTGACAAGTTTGACTTTGAGAGTCTGCCACAGCCGGACCAGGAGACGGCTCGCTTCACTAACCCCAAGCAGCTGGAGGAAGAGCGACAGCATGCCCAGGGCTCCCAGATCAACAGCAAGCTGGGCATCTGTTGGAGCATCATATCCTTCCAGTGTGGTAGAGTTATATCAGAGAAACCAGCCTGAGCTGAATATCACTAAAAACACAATAGATGTATATGGTGAAGGTTTACATTCCTAATTGAGTGTCCTTAGTCATACATTTCAATATGTGTCCAAACTTTTGCTCTGCCCTGTGTTTGTTGAATGTTGCTGTTCATTGACAGTCAGATCAACGATACGGGACATCTGGATCCTACATCTGGAGGCCCTCTGGCCAGCAGGGAACTTATTCGCCTGCACTGACAGATGGCAAAGCGTATGGCGAAGTACTTGCCACTCTGACACTGTGAAGTGATGTTTTAGTGTGCGCATACTCTCATCAATATGTTACATTTTCCCATAGGTCCTTGTCTTTGGGCAAGCTTTGTGGTCCGACCAAGGTAATCTTTGACAACAGTGTCAGCAAGCTGCTCTCTGCCATCTGCTGTTCCTCAGGAAGACAACTCTTCCTATCGATTTCTTTATATACTGTCATGTACATTTTCACCATCAATACTCTTGCCTTCAGAATCGGTAAAGGTTGTAATGTAGATGGAAGCTGAGTTAGTATTTGTGTTCTAAAAAAAAAAAAGCCTTTGATTGCCATTTTTGGCTCATTCTAAACAAATGATAAGAGGTTGAACATAATTTGGGTAAAAAAAAAAATGTGATTATATATTTTTTTATATATATTTATTTAATTTTTACTTTTTACTACATATCACAGTCTTCATCAGCGAGTGAAGATTGCTCAAGTCAGTAACTCTAATTTGACCACCTGTGAGACCAAAATCAAATTTCCACCTATGTGGACGACAATGTGCTCGACAATGTGCTATTCGGTTAGTGACATCCAGTGTGTTGGTTGCCATCTGATTGAAGGCTGAGTACTTTATGTGGCAGACTCGATGGTTTTAACACTAAAGACCCAGTTAGTCCCTGAGCTATCTGGATGTTCTGCCTCGGGAGCAGGGACTAGGTTCCAGAAACTATCGTCAGTAAAATCAAAACTTCAACAAGCATCCTGAAGTAGACATGCACATAACGTTAATAAGTTCCATAAAAGTTTTCCCGTGTTCCTGAAAAAAAAGTTTCTGCTAGTCATCGTGCGTGCTGTTCTCATCAGTTTGCAGTAGCCGGTGCACATATTTAAGAACTGCCTGTCAGATTGTTGGGGAGCATGGTGTACAATTAATGATGAATCCAATCTCTGAGCTACTGAAGTTGCCATTATATTTTTCCTTTTTATGAAGGCGCAAACACCCCCATCATTACGTGCATTGTTTTATCTACAAGTAATTTGGCAGCGAGTAGGCAGGGATAAAGAAAGAAGATGACATACAAATATATTCCCAGCAGCGAGTCTGATAGCACTCCTTTAACTGTTGCATAAATCAGCCTGAAATGGCCTGTTTGATCATTTTACCCAGTTTAGAGCATATGTTATGAGTGCAATTTGTGAATTTAAACAAGTTTCCCTTGATGCTCAACAGCATATAGCTTCAGGCTATAGCAAGTACGTCAACAGACACAAACTGTAGCCGCTCAGTAGACAGTGAAACAGCTAATCGTTTAGGAAATGTGCAGCTCGAAAGAGGTTAAAAAAAGAGGTATGCTACACTTTATCGTGGAAAATTTAACCAAAAATGAAAAGTGTGTCATTTGAAGCCCCACATTAAAATAAAAGTAAATTGGATGCAACATCCCAAACACAACTTATGTTGACTCACTTATTCATTTAGTGCCAATGGACCAACACCAGAACTATCGCATGATGTTATCAAGTTAAGTCTCGACGCTATCGCATCCGCGTGTGAGGATAGTGACTCATCTGTCTCACATCTTCGGAACAGCACAATGTAAATTCTGCTTCATGGAGGATTTTCCCTTTACAACAAGAAACGAGAAATAAAAAAAGATGATTACACTGCGTGTCACACTCCGAAGCGCTCGCTTGGCCCTGAGCAAAGTAAGAGTCACTATAATTTGTAATTTATGACTTCCCTGTATAATAATTCGTGTTTTGTTGATGGTGGTTCACTCATTGGACAAGGCTCTGCCATATACAGCACAGGCACTGAAAAAAATAGAAGAGATAATTGAGGGAATGTGTTAACAGTGTCTTCCCCTTGAGGAGGTCATTGCCAAGTTCATGAATCCTCTCTGGATGTACAGTGTAGAAGTCAAGTTTAAGCAGCATTAATATCCACATCACAGCTATGATTGTAACACCCTGTGAAGCTGTATTCGACTAGCTGTTATCTGGATGTATGTGCAGGCTAAGACATTACAGTCAGCCAGAAGCAGAAGCATGTTATAGTGCAGCTTGCTTTAACATTGCACGGATCACGTTAAAGGCATTGTTCTCAGCTGTAATCCTTAGGCAGCACCTAAGCACCTTGTATTTAATCGTTAGTTAGTAAGTAAGTCTAAATTGTCTATGTGTACGCAGGAATTGGTGAATAAAGGGGGGAAAGCAGCAAATACATAAAGCTATTTATCAGTCCAAAGCAAAGACGCGTCAGTTCTCAAAGCAACGCTTTGGAGACATTTCTAGTAGCTGTAGAGATGTTTTGAATTAATGTCAGCAATCACTTGTCCATTTTCTATTGTCAGCAAGAAATATAAGTATTCTGGGCAAGGAACGTAAAAGTGCCAAACTCAAAGTGATTTATGACAATACGTTCAGTGAGTTGTTGATCATCCACACATTGTTTCTATGATTGCTCAGCTCTGTGGCAATTTAAGGGACTGGAATTGTTGCTCGTTGGCCACAAAAATATTTGATGCAGTGTAGCCGAAAGTGTATTTCACCCTTTATTGGAGTGCTTAATCTTAGAATGGAATCCTGTTACACACATCCACAGATAAATGGATCCAGGGATGCTTACCAAGTTTATTTTACAGTCTGCCCCATCAAATGTACAGCATGTTGTTCACATGACCCATTACCCAACCCATGTTCTAATGCATCCGTTTAAAATCCCACATAAGACATAACAACTGTCATGCAAGATAGATATGTGAAGTAAACGTTTAGAGATGAAAATATACAGTTAAACCAACAGTGTATGCGGCGAAGGGCTGAAAGACGTCAGGGTTCAGCTCAGTATCGGGGCAGTTCGGCAATGGAATGAAATCTTTTGGTCCGTGTGTACAGGAACCCGAATTGTCTGTTTTTTCACGTGTTACTCAGGTCGAGTAACACGTGAAAATTAAATGCGTTGACGTGACGTTTTGTTGCCTAAACCAAACTGTTCGTGACAGTTTTCCAAAACCTAACTGAGTGGTTTTGTTGCCTTCTCTCTCTCTCTCTCTCTCTCTCTCTCTCTCTCTCTCTCTCTCTCTCCTCTCTCTTTTCTCTCTCTCTCTCTTTTCTCTCTCTCTCTCTTTCCTCTCTCCTCTCCTCTTTTTCTCTCCTCTCTCTTTTTCTCTCCTCTCTCCTCTTTCTCTCTCTCTCTCTCTTTCCTCTCTCCCCTCTCTCCTCTCCTCTTTCCTCTCTCTCCTCTTTCCTCTCTCCTCTCTCTTTCCTCTCTCCTCTCTCTCTCTTTCTTTCCTCTCTCTCTCTCTCTCTCCTCTCTCTTTTCTCTCTCTCTCTCTCTTTCCTCTCTCCTCTCCTCTTTTTCTCTCCTCTCTCCTCTCTCTTTTTCTCTCCTCTTTCCTCTCTCCTCTCTCTCTCTTTCTTTCCTCTCTCCTCTCTCTCTCTTTCCTCTCTCCTCTCTCTCTTTCTTTCCTCTCTCCTCTCTCTCTCTCTTTCTTTCCTCTCTCCTCTCTCTCTCCTCTCTCCTCTCTCTCTTTCCTCTCTCCTCTCTCTCTCTCTTTCTTTCCTCTCTCCTCTCTTTCCTCTCTCCTCTCTCCTGTCTCCTCTCTCCTCTCTCTCCATACCGTACTCTCCCTCAAAGGTTAATAGACAGAGGTTTGGTGCCCCAGTCACTGCTCATCTCACCCATTATTCCAAATGCCAGCTGTGTAAACGATCAGCTGTGTCCTTATCGTCACATATTATCTGGGTAATTGCTCTCTGACAGCCGTATTTGTTTTGATGCAGCATTCATGCATTGGTAGCATTATAATCAGGGTACATGCGCTACATGTACCTTTGACGTCTTAATAATGAATGCATTGCACAAATCTTGAAAGTAATTAATCAAGATGTGTTGCCGTTTTATAATCGCATCATACGATATGATGGATTTTTTTTATCAAGCTCCTAGTGTTGTAAGTAACTATGGTACATACATATGTATACAATACAGTTTTTTATGTTGATTAGTTCTTGAAATGCACCAAGGCTCTCCATCATGTTGTCCTTAACCTTACCCACCCATCCCTGCGGCGCCGCGGAGAGGCCAGCGTGGAGGGAGTCCTCAACCAGCTGGTCCTGGAGCACCTACAGCTCGCTCCTTTGCAGTGGGGTGAGTCACATAAGTGTGTGTGTGTGTGTGTGTCTGTATGCGTGTGAGATTATGAGTTGTGGTCGCGCACTTACACCACTCATCTCGATGGAAAGTTTGTGAACTTTGTGAAAGAGTTGTAATCTGTGAACTATCGTGTGTAGATGATATTTCATCAAAACACTGTGGTTCCATGTGTTTTGGGATACCAATCACAGTATCGGGATACATTACCTGTCAATTAGTGCATGCAGCTCCACAACTGGTCTCAAGCCATGTTTTTTATTTGCATTCATAATGGGCTACAGGCTATTCTGGGGAAGTGTAGACAGCATCTTGGGAAATGTTTGAATCACCGGGGACACATGAATTTGTCGGAGCGCTATTCGGTCGCACCATCTGTGATCATCCTCTGAAATCACTTTTGATTTACTGCCGGTGTTTGTTTCCTGAGATTCGCCGTCCCTCTTTGGGCACTGCCAGCATTTTGATTAGTCAGCTGGGGCTGTCCCGCTTCTGCAAAGAGAATGCAATCTGCAAAATGAAGCGACGCCGCAGATCGAGCATGGGAATGTGAGAATCCGACAAGACCGAAATACTGGGGAAAAATGGCAAATACTTCACACTCAGATATTTTGGCATTTCACATAAACGTCTTTATTGAGGAACGCTGATGTGAGGATGAGTGAGATCACACTCTTTGGACTGATATTCCAGTGCAGACAGTTGCAGTGGTTGCCGTTTCCTCACGTCTTCATTTCTGTAAAGGTGGTTTGTTTTGCAGCTTCAGTCCCGGCCTTTGCAGGTCTTGCCGATTACGAGGCAGCGAATTTTCCTCAGCCCACTAGGATGCCTTCATCAGGGGTGCCAAAGACTATCACAGGCTCAATTACGTGTATGGTTCAAGCATTGCCCCCGTGTCTACAATCGTTAGTCCAGAGGATGCTTTTAATGCCGTAATGTCTCTGTGAGCCCCACACTTACAGAGATACTGTAGATGGAAAGATATCTTGTTAAATGTCAGTTATCGAGACTGTACTATTGTCGTCATTTTAACTGATTTCCCTTTGATAACATAGTTTAGACAGAAATTACTTATTATTTTTACTGAACAGGTGCTGCGAGATCTACGCTGTTTCAGTCTCATCAATCAATCATTTTGAATCTGCCTTTGATGTTAAAAGCATTGACGCGGTCATGCCTATGTTATTTGCATCCTATGGAATATCGTAAACCTCTTTCTACCCTCCTTGAACATAAGACTTTAACGTCTTTGCAGAAAGTGATCTCCTTAAGAAATGTAATTTCCTTCTCCATTAGAAACGACAAACAAATGTGGAAGTCATAATAGGCTATTACACTGATGATGTGTAATGGCGGCATGAGATTTGAGCTATTTGGAAAATGTTTTGTGCATCATAATAATCTTGTAAAGTGCATTAATGAAAACCTATACATTTCTTTAGCAAATGTAAATTGGGTCAGCTGTGCACTTTCTGGAGCAGAAGTCAACCAGGGGAGTCATTGCCCGGGACAGCGCCGTGGCATTTTTCCATCAGCAAGGATGAGGAGAATAATCTTTTGAGCAGCGGCTGTACAGTATGTTAACCTCAGCTACTCGACTATAAAAGGTGGCGTGGCACAAACATGCGCGCGGGTCTCCACGGAGATAAATTATTGACGGGGCTCTGCGCCGCCTCACTGCATGTGTGTGTGTGTGTGTGTGTCTAAAATCACACATGGTTTGAGCATCTTATCCACAAGCAGTGGTACATGTGGTCATGATGCATCTGTATGAACGTGTTACCTACCGATGTTTAGAGTGGTTTTGTACACCGCACACGTCCGCTTGTGTGATTGGCTGCGTTGATGGTTATATAGCTAATCTCCACCGTCGACATCTTGCTGCCAAGTAGTAGATTTCTTAAGGACCAACGTTCTGTGGCTCTCCATCCGCTTTCCTGCTTTTCTACGTGCACTCTTTTAAGAAAACGTTGCTCTCAATCAGAGTACGTCGTTTTCTAAGTCGCATAACGTGCAACTGAGACGACCCAAACGTTGGTCGAGTCAGGATGGGAACAGTTGTCGCTTGTCATCTCCTCTTCTATCCGGGTGGCCACAGATCACGTTTTTATGGATGTCAGTGGAAAATCCTGCATACAATATAAAATGTGTATTTTCTTTCCAATTTTCAAAAGGGACCCTAGAACTTTATAGTGTCTTCCACTTGACACCCTAAAATCTCATTACAGTTACATCCGGATTGAGTGCAAGTGGTCGGCCAAAGATGTAAAAATCATATTTAAAATGTACCAAAAAAGGTAAAAATATGAGAAACAGAAATGGACAATCGTGAATGAATGCGTATCTAAAGGGGTTGAAAGGTTCACCCAGCCACTTTCAGTCTTGCACATAAATTTGAAATACACAAACTTAACACCACTATATATATATATATATATATATATATATATATATATATATATATATATATATATATATATATATATATATATATATATATATATATATATATATATATATATATATATATATATATATATATATATATATATACCGTGAGTATTTATTTATAGACGCTGTGCCTCAGGCCACAGTTGTATAAGACAGAGACTTTGACATCATTGCTTGAGCTCAGCCCATTGTGTGCAATAAAAACCTATGAATATTTGATCACACGGGTTCCAGTAAATGGAGAACATGGAACTTGCCAGAATCATTTATATTGTGTTGTGTTTGTATAGAAGCTCATTCGTATTATTATTGAAAAGGGAGCAGACGGAGGCCATTAGTAGATGATTCTTCCTCTGGGCAGAATCAGCCTCGCTAATGTAACGTAAGATCATATATGGTGAAACTCGCCACATAACTACAAATGAATAATGCAAGTTTTTTTCTTTAATTAGTGTCACATTCTTTTGTTTCTGCTGAATTTCAATTGTGTGCTTCAGAGCATGGCTGTATTCACTGAGCGAGCTACAATGTGAAGCAGATTACCTTTACGTTCATGTGGTGAGCTTTTTACAAAAGCTAAACAAACACAGATGAGAGGACTGCTTAACGTTTCTACGACCGCTTTCTACAATGTCTATATTGTGTTATAAACATACTTATAATGCAAAATAATCCCCTCATAAATATTCATACTTATTTATAACAATAATCTGAACCCATTGTGATGCATTTTATAGTGATTTATAGGGTCACGTATCATAATGCTTTATAGTTGTTGGTCACTCACTGATATTTTTGGCTGTTTGACTGTTATTTTTCTCCTAGTTGTAATGCTTGTTTATGATTTATAAATATCACTGTTATAATGTAATTATTCTAAGTAGTCATCGGGTAGGTAATGAGATTCCTGAGGTATAAACAGATTAACAGTAATACATTAACAGCTGGTTATAAGTTACTATAAGTGGTCATTAATGCCATTAAATCTGTGCTGATATTGAGTGACCAGCAAGAAAGAAGCATTATGATACTTGACCTTATAAGTCATTATAGATGGCTTTATAATGTGTTATGATTATTGTTTTAAAGCATTATGAATATGTATGAGTGTGTATACAATGCAGTGTGTAAGCGGATTATAACAAATGATAAGAATGTTTATAATGGATTATAGAAATGTACTGCCTATGTTTCCATCTTTGCTTCACGCCGTCTGAAGAGCTTTTCTCCTCTAATGAGATAAGATATATGAGATGATCCTTTGTTAGTCCCACAGTGGGGAAATGTACAGGATTACAGCAGCATAGTGGATAGTACTACACTAACGGTACTATAATACTATTCCTGCTTAAATGTGCGGACAGCTTGAACATTATTTTCTGCTTGTTTGTCTGATTTCACAGAATTAACCTTCAAAAAGCCTGCTGTTGTACGTTATATATGAACCGTGACTGCAATATACGAGGCAGATTTGCACCATAATCAATTTATTGCCCCAGGGGAAAAAAAAATAGTGATAATGCCTGAAACCCTCTAATTGACATTATATACCTCTTTGCGAGTGTGAGTACGGATTCCAAAGGTTTCTACCGAGCTTCTGTGCTTTTCATCGACATTTAATTTTCTGCTCCAACAGTAAAAGTCTATCTGTCATTCTGTCACAGAGTCCGAAAAGGAAGTCCACTAAGCTGCATACGTTGGACCATGGATCTCTCAGCGCTGTGGGAAAGGGTAGACAGTTTTACAAACAGTCTAAATGTCAGAGCAGCAGCCTTCTAGATTCTCAACTATTGGTTTTATTCCGGAAGGTTGCTGGATGATTGCTTTAATTATCTCTGACAAAATTGTATTGCACTCCCAAAAGCTATAAGGGGTACTTGTCATCCTTAAAATTGGAGAACTCAGAGGGAATAAGTTTGACGAGAGGCAGCAGGATGGAACACACTAAATTCGGATGTTGATATCAGGGAAATATTTTACCCGGCTCCTCACAAAGCATTGTGTCTAATACAGAAAACGGCAGACAAAATATTGTTTAAATAAGAAAGCAGGTTGACTGATTCAGTGCTCCCAAAGTGAACAAGATGCTCTTAGAAAGGGCTTATGATTACATTTCAATTTATGGCTTTAACAAACTGAAATTGTCACGACCAAACTTCATCAAAAGATATTGCATATTTTGAATCAGTCCAGGAGAGATACCTTTATTGTTTTCATGTTTGTGACCCTGTTAATACCAGAGGGATCTTATTCTAATTGCATTTGGACTAAACTTACTCCATTTATAGACCATATTTCAAGTAATGGATGTTAAAAGCTCTCAGAAAATGAACAGAAACAAGACATCGTCCTAATATATCCAGATATTGATCGGTCTGCGCTTCAAATTAGAAACAATGAACTCTACTTGTCACAATCAAATCAGAGTTTCTATTGGCCCAATGCTAACATGAAGGGAGTTATGGACATAATATGCTTGTTTTATTGGTGCAAATGTTCCCCATCTGTAGATATGCACTTTTTAATGAAACTGCACGATTTTGTCATTCATAACAACCTATTTTGCGGACCACTGAAAGAGTGCTACGGACTCCGGGGGTCCCTGGACCTCACTTTGAGAACCACTATTGAAGATTACTTTACATTCAGTGTGCGTTGCCTCTGGTGAAAATGTGTTGAATTGCGCTTTCATGTGTCCATTTCAGTGCAACCCTCTTTCCCAAGGTTCCCACTTCCTTCCTTATAATGCCGTGACACGTGGAGTCACTCGTTGTAGTTCTTTTTTGCAGCCCGGCATTATGTAGATGGCCCCATTGATTATAGATTTGATTAAAGGTAAATTGGTGGAACCCCGTGATGGGAGTCGCTGTGTCAACATAATGGAGTGTTGCTAAATAAACAGTCACCTGGCCAACCGGACTGAGATCTCTGAGGGGTTATCACATCATAGCAGCTCATGATGCTGTGAGTTATGTGTCAGACAGGAAGTGCCCTGACAGTTTTAAGATAAGATTAAACAGGATGACATTTTTAATGATAACTTGGGGGGGGGGGGGGGTTAATGGTCTTTTTACAGCAAACATGAGTAGTTTACTGTACGTAGATTTGACTGGGAGTTAGAAAAAAGTAATCGTTCCAGATTTAAAGCCACACTAAAATCAATATTTATAGAATTTATTGGGACAAATACAGCAGTAGAATCTATTAAGAGAAAATGTTCAGGTTCACAGACAAATGTCATGCTAATGATGAGTATTTTTAAATAATAAGTGATCAATACAAAGCGATATCAAGCACTCGCAATGAACCGCATTAATTAGAAGCCATTTTTAAGCAACTGTGGACCGGCTTTGATTTTCAGCATCGGCCGCCTGTTGAGTGCCGTAACCAAGCAGTGAGATGGAAACCAGCAAGCCCGAATGCAGACTTTGCACCCATTCCCAACCATCAACCCCCCCACCCCCTCTCCCACCATCAGCCTGCCACCAGGAGCCCACCTCAATGGAATACAAATTCACCCATGAATGGAAAGACAAATGTTTAGCCTGGGAGAGAGATGGAAAGAGACGGGTGGGGGCCTCGCTGTAGAAGGCGGACAGATAATTTAATAAGACAGCGCTTCTGAACCGGCTCACATCGTCACTTTATTTTTTTGGGGGGGTTTTCCCCCCTCCTCCTAATCTGCACACACACACACACACACACACACACACACACACACACACACAGATATAAAGACATTTGAAGCAGTCACACCCGGTGGCTTTTCAACACACACACAGGGGGAGGACGTCTCATGCCATAATATGCCTTTAAGCTTTTGTCAGGTGTCCAATTGCCGTGAGTGCTGCATGTTTGAGAAATGGTGCTGCCAAGCAGTCCAGGTCCACCTAACACTGAAGTCCTGTTGGTGATGATGATTAGAACTGCAGACCTGAGAGAGAGAGAGATGAATGCATGCATGGCTGAAATGAAAGAGAAGTGTTCTGACTGCCCCTGTGACTGATAACATGTCACATCTCCAGTACGAGCATACATCGACGTCAGGCTCTGCTGCAGTCATCTGCACAGCCGTGATAGGGCCTGTGGGAGACGGTAGTAAGCCTTCCTTAAGCCCGACTTACTGTAGGGTGACATCAGTCCAGTCTGCTTTAAAGCCCCGAGGAAAGCGGTCTCATCCGTTGTCTGCGCTGCACATCCATGTTTTTATTTTAGACGTGTGTGAACAGTACCGTGTGTGATACACTGGGGACCTGTGTTATCATATTATCATCTAAACATCAAAAGCCAATGTTCAGTTCTGAAAATACTGTGTCCTCTTATATAGTGAGCAGGGAATAAGGATGCTCTTTTGGGTGGGGGATAAGCATGTAGGAGACTGATGTTTGCTGCTATTAACATGTTCAAAAAAAATCAGACCCAAAGGCGCGTTTGTTTCCATTCACCCCAGTACACAAACACACACATTACCGCCCCGCACCCTACTTCACCACCCACTTATTTGAGTGCAGATTTGCTTAAATTTGTGGTGGGTGCTGCCCATTTAGCTGACTGATGGGCGCCAGGAGGAGCACTGTGTAGGCAGAGGCTGATTTATCTGCTTGTTTTTCAGCTCTGTCAGTCAGCCATCCTTCAGGTCTCCTATTAAAGGCAGCAGAAAGCCAGAGCGAGATGGGAGGACGACGACGCTCCCCTCACTCCGTCTCCAGTGCGTGTGATTAACAGTGATGACTCAGATCGACTTAGATCGGTGTTAAGATACTCAAAACGCTTGATGAGCGCCAAACGATGAGGTGGCAGAAGTCTTGAAATGATGCTTCTGCTCAGGTAATAAAACCAGCTACTTAACCCATTATGAGTGAGTAATGATCTCTACACATTGTGCCATGCAGGCTTATCATAAAACAAGGGTATTTAACAAAGCGTTGGCTTTTTAAATAATTTTTTTTACCACATTAGGAGAGCAAGCATTAAAGGATCATTTGTTCTTCATTGGCTGGAATCACCATTTTACCCCATCACCCTGGTAGCTTGAATGTGGAAATGAGAGCAACGAGTGCCGCGGCCCACTCTGTGATTGCGTCTAGCCCTTTTTATTCCTCCGTGGCCCTGTGTGGATCGCACATTTGACAGGTTTGGAGCGTCTGTCTATGGGGCATTTATCATGGCTGCAGAACAATCCACGCTGTCAGTGCGTCAGTTTGGGTGAGCCGTGGAAATAAATCAAAACTCCTCCGTCCTGCCATCGTTAGCCCACCACACGCTCGCCCGTTCACGTGGGATGGGGAAGAGAAGAAAAGGGAAGGAAACTTGAGTATAGAGCGGTAGATGTGGTTTCAGAAAATGCACAAATTTAAGATCAGATTGTGGAGAGATTTCAGGATCTGTGATGAATGTGCAAAGAATAAAAAAACCGTAGGACGATACTTAGCTATATACTTCATAGAACTTCTCACCTCCTTAATTTGCCTCCTTTTAGTTTTTCTTTCCAGTGTGTTCATGTGCGTCTTAAGCATCTGTTTAGTGTCCCTGTTCATTCTAAGGACCAATCTTTTTTGTTTTATTTCCAACCATTTTCTAAATGTATTTCCAGCTTAATCCTGTTTCTCCCTCTGCGTTCTATCAAATAAAACCACCTCCTTCATTGATTTCTTTAGAGGAAACACGAGTATCCCCAGCGGCGGCCTTTTCATCCCTGAAAGACAGATTACCTGACATTTCTAAATGCAACCAGGTCCTGCCTTTTGGTTTCATTGTGAGCATGTCTACAGCTCTTTGCCACGCTGCTTCAAGTGCTACTAAAAGAGGAAATATTGTGACACAGCTGGTACACCTGCTGGAGTACAGAGAGATGAGCGTTGCCTTGTTATTACATGTGGCTCTGCACCATCAATCCAAAGCGAGGAGCACAAACAGATCAGCAGTGTTCGCGGCGTGTTTAGGCGAGCACTGTGATCTGCAGTCGAAGCCTGTTACGATTTGTTTAGAATGCTAATCAAGAGATTATGAACATTTGTTTTGACCTTCGCAATGGATTTGTGATACTCATTATAATCTGAGAGAATTAAATACTAAGGCCTCTAGTTTGACTGCGGTGGCCTTAAACATTATTTACACAGCGATACGTTGCCACACCACATTGGTATCAGTAAATTTGGTTTTAACGAACACAAAGTGGGGCTGATTAAATATAAGGAGCTGCAAGGGTTGTCTGTACCGTACCTGCCGTGCAATCTGTTCAATCCACCTCTTCATCAATGCATGGCTTCACCGTTTCCTTCTTTTTGCTCACAAACTCAAACCAACGTGTTAAACTGCACAGTTCATAGTGTTTGTTAACGTGTTGACGTGTTCACAAAGAAAAATGAACTTCCTGATGTTAAGGTGGTCGTATTTGCCGTCTTAGTTTGCCGGATCCTCCTCAATGATGCTCTGGTGCCACAGACTCAGAATCAAATCTTTCTTTATTAATGGAGCAGCTCTTGTGCTGTTTGTAGACTCTTGCATACAGTTAGGAGATGTAGGGCAGCAACAACTAATTGATTTAATTGATTAGGATTGCTAAAATATTTGGTAACGAACTTCATCATTGATTTGTTGGGTCTATATTATGATGCACGGCACGCGCTGTGGCAACGTCTCCGTGGAGGCAGTAAGCCAGCTAATACGGCGGCTTGTGAAGCTCACGTGATGAATTACAGGTAATGGCGCCGTCTCCTTCAGCCTCTTTCTTCTCTGGAATGAGCGTTGGACGAGTGGCCGAGGCAGAGACTAATACAGCAAACTGGTTTGTATTGGTTTTGTGATGGATTGATCTATTTTGAAGCTAACGCTTTAGCCCGGCTACATTGATCCGTCACAAAATGGAGAGAAAATAGACGGAAAGGTATTTATTCTTTTTTTTTTTTTTTACCAAAGCAATATCTGATCAAATACAACAATAGTAGTAATGATGGTGATAATAATAGTAAACATGATTAATTGAGCAGTTTTTATTCAACAGACGTAACTCGAAGACTCATTTAAACCAAATAGAGGCCAAATAGACAAAGACATTAGCTAAATGCTCAAATATATAAGTGACATAAAAAGCAGACCATTAAGAATAATAAAAAATATTATTGTATATATACTGTCTATGTATATATATATATATGTATATATATATAGTTACATTTCCCTTTTATTATTAGTGAATTTTTACATCCGAGGATTTTTTTTAAAATAGTTTTTTATTTTTCAAGATTTGAGGCACCATCAGGAAATAAATGAAAGTAAAAGCATTGTACGAGATGAAAAGGGATACGTTTGGTCTTTTGATTAAAGGGCTGAAGGAAAAAGCCTTTTACCTGATTCATTGACGTAATAATCAACAGATTCATGGATTATCCAAACAGTCCATAAATTGCAGCTCGATGTAGATGCCTTCAAATCTGTTGATGTGTCCCAGAATGAAATCGAGGAACGAAAGATTAGAAAGTTCTCTGTCTGTTTCCTCATCTGGCCATCCATCACGAGGAATACATAAGACGTAGCTGAGTGGGTTGAAAGATACACTTTTTTTTAATCATGCTGCAGTTACAGGTCTGAACAGTTGTTAATGATTGGCTTTGTTTATGATCAGATATTCTCACGTGGGATTATTGCATTATTACTTAGATGTGCTTTGCCTGCCGTCTCTCTGTGCGGCTGCTAAGATGTAGCAGGTGATCCACCATGTTTGGCTGTGGTGAATCAGATGTTGGCCAGCTTAGGGATTCACAGGAACAGCACTCCGCTGACAGGCAAGTGCCACCCCCCGTCGGACACTTTTTACTCAATGGACTGATCCTGCGCACGCTACTGACAGGTTTTTGGCCCCGACACACACCCTCCATCGCTGTAGTAGGACACCTACTGTGCTGAGAGCCACTGAGCGGTCACTGTTACCCTGTCATTCCTCTCTGCCCTGGAGTACGAGCTGGAGTAGTGTCTGCACAGGGCCAGCTGTGAGAATAATATGTGACTGGATGACAGCGTATTATGGGGGAGACTTTGAGGGCCGTTGAGCGTCATCGCAGCATCCTTAGTGTGCCTGGAAAAGTACAGGAGATGTATTTTGGGAAACACTTCACCATAATTCACTGTCACATTATATTTTTTCCTCTTTTCCCTGTCTCTTTATTTTCACTCTCTGTCTCTCTCTCTCATTCACACCCGCACACATAGACGAAGCAATTCGACACTGAGTTAAAAACTGGCGTCATTGCCTGTCATGGTGGTGCTTGTTATGACCGGGGTCAGTGAGGGTATGCCTGCTAGGACCGGCTTTGTGATCACATAAAGGCTTTGCAGCACAGGAGATCAATTGAAATGGTGCTGGCAGACAACATAATTAATCAATCTGAGTGAGTATCTTGAATGCAGCCTTTCCTCATAACACTGACTGCTATCATTAGCTATTGGCCTAATTGTCACTCATTAGCAGCTTTCATAGCTGTCGGCAAGAGCGCATCAACGGATTCGCAAAAGAGTTTTAATAAAATCGAAATGTCCCAGTGGGAAGCAGCTGAATTGATAGTCAAACAGCTAAACAACTTAACCAAGGTCCTAAATGCCATATTCCAATCTGATTGAATAATATAATGATAATGTTACTTCAGGAGAATATTCGTTTTGAAAAACGATGGTCCATGTTTTAGATGTTTCAGTCTATGTTCATTTCTAAGATTGTGTATCTATCCCTCTATGACAACTCAATATGTATTCAAGGTCTACTGTTCATATATATATATATATATATATATATATATATATATATATATATATATATATATATATATATATATATATATATATATATATATATATATATATATATATATATATATATATAAATGGAGTCATGTGCTAAACAAAGCCAGCCCATCTTTTGGAATCCACTCCAAGGAAAAACATCTCTCGTCTTCTAAATGGTGGCAGCTGACTCAAAACAGTCCATTGATCTATTACATGACCTCACCTCGAGTATGTGGGATTCCTGTATGGAGAGGTGATTAGATGATGTCACTGGACAGACGCAGAGCTAGGAGAAATAATTGGTTTGTAGGCCTCGGAGAATCAATCAGGGGGATTGTTTTCTTTAGTCACTTGATGGAGTTGCAGTTGAACACAATGGTGCTTCGTATTGACAGGTTTGTGCAGATATTCCACCGTTGCTGGGAACATGATGGGGAAATGAGGCAACAAACACAGTAACTCTGTCATTTGTACTGTATTATACAGGCTTATGGAGTCGAAGACAAAGTGGGTTTGGCAACTTAACTCACAGTTTTTGCTTGAATACACCCCCATTCAAAAAATGCATCCGACCCCCCACCCTACATTGTTCCTCTTGTGTTTCTCTATCGCTCCTCGTCTCAACAGATGTGTTTCAGCCTTTATCAGACTTTTAATGCCTGGATAGTAACCAAGAATTCACAGAACCGTATATCTAACTCCCGCTTAAACGTCTGTGTCATACTGCTCACGTTTCAGTCATACGCTGGAATCTCTTGAAACTAGCGATTGAGACCATAAACTCATGTTTACAATGTTTAATGAGGTAATGAATCAAGTGAGAAGTAGAGTCATTTTCTCATAGACTTCTTTACAATCTGCTTAGAAGTGTTAAAGGCACTTCCCGCATTGGCAATTATCAGACCGGATGTTGCCAAATGGGTATGTCATTGATATTTCACAAATGTTTGGGCATCCACAGGACAGAGTAGCTGGATTTGAGGAAATAACTTCTATTGTAATGAACACAGACGAGCAGGATCAATTGAGAGTGTAATAAAGTGCTTGTGTAATTTACTAACTCAAAAAAAAGCACAACACATGATGTCATTTCTCTGTCAGGGACTTTCTCGGGTAGTTTGACACCACGAACGCATACACATCACACACCCATAACATGTTCTTAGTGGCATATTCACTTTATGTCCTCCTTTTGTCAAACAGGGATGGTCTTTTGTTCTCCTCTTTTGTCTGGACCCGCCATTGTTCTGCCCACCTGGTATTTAAAAACAATCATGGCACGGCTAGCAATTAGCTCCAGGGATCCCACTTGCTGGTCTATTTTCAATGCTGGCTTTGTCTGCAAACATAATACCGCAGTCTTTTTGTCAGATGCAGCGAACGCAAGAGGATGCAACAACTACTTGCAACAGGTGGTTGGTCTTTTAATGTTCTGAAGATTAGACAGCAGGGGAGGGCTTCCGTTTGTTCTGCTGAATCACACAGCACCATTTGGACAGTTTAAGAGTTCCAAGCAAAGTTTCCAGCAACACTGCCAAATCCCTCGGGGCTTTGGTTTCTTTCCCAATTCAAAAAGTATCTAACACATTAACTCACACCTCGAAGTGTACGAAGCTCCCAACACGTACAGCTCACTGACTGCCAACTGAAATACCTGCATCAGCTGATTTGCATTATTGGCAAGGAGGAAAGTGAATGACGGACAGTTTTTGAGTTACCCTTGAGTCTCACTGACGGCCTACATTCTTTAAAACACAGACTACAGTTGTCTTTTATTGTACATGACCAGTACATGCAAAGAAAGTAGTTTTTAAATTGAAAGCTAGCTGACTGCAGCCCCGTCCATTTATCCCTTATTCTCCCCCCAAGGGGCCAGTGTTGTACTAAATAACGGCGTATGCTCACAAAGGTTAAGCTGTGAGTCATAACCTGTGATGACAGGCTGACCAATGAAGCTCTGTGCAGCAGATGAGACAACTTCTCACACACACACACACACACACACACACACTGTCATTCTCGCAACTCACTTGACAATATTGGATTTCCGTGCGCTGGTTCTATAAAGTATAAATCTTTCCCCTGCTCCTTCTCGAGCACGCAGACATTGACTTTGAGGTATTAATCATTGGTTTACTCCTCTGTTATTTTGCTGACTGTGTTCATTTTATTTTAAATGTCTCTGTTGTCTTAGATTCACATCTATAGCACCTCATAGGTGTGTTCACTGAACATTAGGACTATTAGTTTTAAAGTTTTCCTCTGTGTATGGAGGTATGCAGACCTTCGGTTGATGGTGATGGTGATGTAGCATCTTTCGTGCACCAGTCAGGGTTTTGAGTTGATTTTGGTCCCTGTAGACAAAAGCTGGAGACTTTCCGAGCACCAAACTCCTCTTTTAACGCAGCATGGTCCGACAGTCTGTCAAGCTCAGTGCTGGTTCTGGTTCTCCCGTGCATCCCTTCCACTCCAGCGGGCCAAGCAATACGGCCTGGACCTCCATTAGCGTGGTTTTGACCCCCAGCGGGTAACGGCGGAGCAGCGAGGTGAAGCTCTGCTCCCGGCCGGAGGAGGAGACACTGCCGGGCTCAGAGCTCTCCTCCTCCCGGAGGGCTGAAGGATGTTCTGGTGAGAATAGCTAAAATAAAATAAGTCTTCTTGTTTACTTATGTAGGTCATAAGGAAGCATCCGTATTAAATTGAGACTGTTTCATAGCCAGTTAAAAGTTCCTCACAGTAACTTTAAGCAGATTATCTGAGTTTTGGAGTCTTAAAATCTTTAAAAAAATAACTCCTAAGGATGTTTTCTTCACAGGTGATTGTTGCTTATTTATTCAGGAAAATATTTCAACCAATACACCTCTCTAAATAAAGGCTTTTAATATAACTTGTATTGTTGCCCTGCCTTAACGTGCCTAAACAACATCTTTGTTATTCGATTTTCTTTTTTTTTGTAATTTATTTTCAGGAGCACCTCAACGTTCCCTGGACTACATGTGAAAATGATTTTGCCTCTGCATTTATTTTGCAAGAAAATGTTTCTCTCCCAAATTCTGCTTGAGACGCAAACTGTTCTGCGGAGAGCTTTGGGGCCGTTTCCAGAATGAATCCGAGTTGTTTTTTTTCAAAACTCAAGTTGTGAATGGACTGATGGGGAGGAGAAGCAGCGCTTTGTGACGGGACCTTTTATGCTTATTGTCGATTAGCCAAGACAATTCTACAACCTCCAAAACGTTTCTTTCAGATTTCTGGAATCAAAGGGGAGAACTTTGAAATCCTCTCAACTTGTCTGCACTTCAAATTTACAACATTAATTGAAGAATTACAATTCAAGTAAATATTCTCACGGTCAACTTTTACACTCTAGAATTGCAGTATTTTGGTTCCAAGACCTTCATCAGTCTTTCTATTAGCATCTGTTGGTAATGCTGATGACGGTTTATACAGACCTTTATCTGTTGTAGATAATCTGTCTCCCAGACAATGCACAGTGCTGTTAAGCCTCATCTGTTTTCAGTGTATTAAGCCCAGTACATTCACAACAGTAAGTAATTGTCAATGATAAGATATATATATATATTTATTTATATATATGATATTAGTGTCGGTTGAACAGAGAGAAAGAAGATGCGATGCAGATATATTGATTTTCTCATTGATGGTTGCTCCCTCAGAAGCCTTTTTGTAAAGAAATATCTCTGTGCTTTCATACTGTATCTTTGTTGCTGTTAAAGTTCTTTACATGATGCTGCTTTATTCCCTAAAGAGCTCCTGCAGAGGAACACCTGAAACCTTGAATTTTCCTGTCTTGAAAAAGCAATTCCCCAGAAACAGGAGATATGAAATTGTAAGTCTGTACGAGACAAATGGTATGTGGCGCTGCTCTGAATTATAGATGAAAGCAGAAGGGCCTTAGTTCTGCCTTCTTGCCCGAGCGTGATTCAGTCTGGTGTGAGCACGCCACGGTCGCATAGCAGGTAGAGACACACACACACACACATACACTTATACTCAATCTGTGAGGCTCACAAAGTCCAGCATATTAGATTCGGTGGCTCCTCTACAGTTACCCGGATATATCGGTTTATTGTTCGTGTCTTCTTCTGATGACATAGACTTGATACAGATTTTATTCACGATTTGATCAAACTACACTGCTTGCTTAGCACTTAAACTGAATCTTTTTTTGACAGAGTCTGTACGGCCAAGTGAATGGAGATGAGTTCCATTGCTGGTTATAGGAGTGCAATGCTAAATCGATGTACTCTTTTAAGAGACATTCATTTTATCAATAATGGTCTAGCATGTGTTGTCTTCCAGCCCTATCACCAGTATGTTGACATGCACAATACTGCAAAATCCTTTCTCACTTTCTACAATATCTGCACATAGCAAATACAGCATCCATTAAGTAATCACACGACAGGAAAGAAGAAAATGATTTGAACTATACACCCATATTTAAGAGGAAAGTTAAGATGATGATAAACACCTCTTAAGAACCACTTCTTAGAAACTCTTCAGCTGTGTGTGTGTGTGCTTTAAAGCCAGGAGTTACTGTACTGTGTTGTGAAAGTGACTCTGCTGCCTGTGCGTGCATGAGGGCTCCCCTCTTTAGTGAGCTGGTCAGTGAAAGACATTTTAATGTCACCCTGACCTGTGTGGATGTTTACAGGACGCCCTCTACCCATCTGCCAGTCTGAGTTAGTCTCTACTGTCACTGCACACGGCGATGAGAGGCGCTCTTCCTTATGCTACTTTAGTGCTAGAAGCTGTGGACACATGCCACACCGAGGTACGTGCATTTTAGGGGGCCGACAAAGTGAATTAAATTGTGTCGATATTTCCTCCGTCCATGCAAATTACAACGGGAAAAATCAAGCCGAACTCTCGTTTCCTCCGCCCCGGCTGTTTAGCAGTCAGATACAATGCACTCGCTGGCAAACAGTAGCGTGCAGTGCCTGGTACTTTATTTGGCTGAGTTAATACAAGCCCTTACTCTGCCAAAAGCCATAAAACATAGACAAAACAATACAACACCGCACTTTAACATCAGTGTTAGATTGACGCACACATGATTATTCATGCATTACGCTCTTTCTCTCCATCACGCTCACAGGTTGGTTAAATCATCCTGAGGTTGTGACTCGGTGGGGCCACTAATGCGTGTACTCCTGCTTAATGCAACACTAAAATTTTAATGACAAGTTATGTTTAGTTGGAACCATATTTTACCAATTTGCATAGTTTAGCAGCAACAGCTGTAGAATCTCCCGCCTTCCTCAGGGCTTGCCTAAAGCATATGTCTCATGTGAAGGTAAAAAGGGGGCCATGGAACAATACAGCATCCTCAGTTACTCACGATGTAGCATTGGGAAGACGTTCATCACTTATATTGTCTTAAGTTGTGTAGTAAATATCGCCCCCGGTGAAGATGAGGAAGTGCTGCATCACTGTGAGTTGGTGTAGAAAGTTGAATGAATTAATTCCTGACTAGTTGAGTCAGTGTTGTATCAGAGGTTCTGTTACATCTGCTATCTGAAAGGTGTTAAGCTCTGAGATCAAAGTAGGATTCAAATCTACACATAACACCCGAGCTACTGGCAGGCTTAAGCGATGCAACTGTTCTTGCCAGTGAAAATGTTGGGTTATTTATTAGACCTACTGGCAGAATAGAATCCAGATCCAATCCACAGTATATTATTTCTGTGCTCCAATAACTTAGAGATGTTTTTCTGCATTAAAGCCATTTACCGAATTGTTCAGTTAACGTTTTCTAAACTGAATGTATGCTACATTTCGGTTTGCTTGCATTGTGATGGATTATTTTTTTGCACTGTAATGACTGTAATCCGTGCACTGATCACTCAAGGAGAGAAACACTGTCTTTAGCATGAGTTGAACTTGAAATGTGCTTTAACCAGCCTGCAACTTCCGAGTCTGAAAAGTGAAGCCAATGCAGAAGTGACTTAAACTTGCATTCCTTCTAATGGCCAGCAGGGGGCGACGCCTCTGGTCGCAAAAATAAGTATTTTAGTACAGAAGTGCACTTGATTTATTACCTCAGTGAATATGGTGAACATGTGGCTCAATCGCTAGTTTCAACTCTTCTTCAATACAGTATGGTGTTCACTTCACTTTCCACTCTTATACTTGTTGTGGCTGGTAGTGCAGTCTGGTCATCTGTGGGGGTATTCTGTTCACCTGAATGGCTGCCTACGATTTTCTGTGGAGAGGTTGGTGAGAGCCGTGAGACTCGAACATACATATCTGCTGATCAGACAACCAAAACAATGAGCTTAAAGCTGAGTGGTCTTTAACAAGCAAACCAGCCTGTAGTCATAACTTAAAATATTCATCACCATTTTTTATTTTTTTTTGCCAGACCCTGCAGTTACATAAATAATTTGTGACAGTGTTCAGACGGGCAAGTGCACCCCCTTACACCCAAACACTCAAGGACAAGTTCTTCACGCCTACGTGAAGTTTGACAGGCCCAATAACATCAGCTGAAGAGTTATGTAGATCTCTTTAGCTATCCTGATGGGCCCAGTGAATGGCTCTGCAGGGAGCGTTAAGAACAAATAGTGTTCGGTGGATTAGCATGCCATGCATGAATGAAATGCTAATGTTTGCAAGCTAATGAGTCCCACTGAAACGTCTCAGATGAGTCGCATGTGCTCCGAAACCGATGGTCTTTAAGTGATTTGAATATAACCCAGTAAGTCTAATGTGTTTTATCTTAATATTAATAAAGCATATTTAGTTATTTTAATGAATTATTTGTTCGCCTGACCTTATGCTTCTTGAGTTACTTATGGGTCACTTTTCATGGATGAGTTCCTAGGAGCCCATCAACCTTTTGTTTGTTTTAAAGGTATGCTTAGATGTTACCGAGCTGATGTTGTCGCTGTGCATTTTAAACATCAGATGGAAATATTCACCCATTTTTTTGTTAAAGTGCTTGGGAAAAACACATGAATAATGCAACTGCACCCAGTGGCAGCGGTGGGCCTTAATTAGATTTTTGGGTAGATTGTGCTTGGGGCAATAGGAGAGCCGGGGAGGGAAAGAGTGAAGGTGAGCCAGAGAGAGTTTCAGGTATGTGCTCCAAGTCTCTTAGTTCTAATTCAAGTCGTGCCAGTGGCTAAATCGAATTATGGTGCCTCAGAAGCAGGGAGCTGAAACATGGGCCGCCAGGTATTATCCTCTCAAAAGCTGAATGCTATAGTGCCATACTAATGCTCCTGTAGAGATGCATAAACAACTAACTTATTATTATTAGTGAGATTACTATTACTGCTACTGCTTTATTATCACTCTGTAATATCCACTGCTGCTATCATCATTAGAAGCAATCAATTTTCTATTCATATTTCTTCTATTTTTACTGCTACTACTGCTATTGCTACACTCAAATGTGTCATTTCTGTCATATGGATTGACTATGTTGTGATTTTATGTTGCTCATTCTGTACACATGCCATCTATTGCACTTCTGTCCATCCTGGGGTTTCTTCCTTTTTGTCCCTGTTAAAGGATTTTTTGCAGCAGGGAGGCAGTAGTGATATATTCCAAAGCAAATTGTTGGGAGGGCTTCAATTTCTTCTCGGCCCATACACTGCGACTACACACCAAACAATACCGCTACAGGGCTGCAGAAAAGAAGAAGTACTATATTAGTATCGGAGGCAGTGCCCATACTGCCTTGCAAAAGCCTGTTAGGATATCTATTGTGGTCATTATCAAGTCCAAGATGTCAAACACCTATCTTTGTGGAGACGTGTTATGCAGGGTTTGCACTTGTAAAGGAGTATTTCTAGATTGAATTATTGCTATTTTTAAGAGTACCGTACTGTTACTACTTAACATACTTCAGCACATCTTGCTCTTCATCGTAGCTGCAGGTTTGATTGGTTACTTTACACCAGCACGGTGTTAGTTTAGCAGGATTTAATCAAGGTAACTTGATTAATCTGCCGTATGTATTCCCACTTTGGAAATGCTTGCAACTGCAGACAAAACTGTTGCCTGCCAGCTGTAGAGACATTCAATCACTTGAAAGCGAAGGCCTTCATAGATAGCAGTTAGGGGGAGAGACGCTTTAAGCATTATTCTAGACTTTTCTTCAGTGTTGACATAATGGAATTAAAATGAAAGCTTTTTGTCAATGCGATGTGTTTTTGTGGAAGTAGCTTCCAGCAATATAGCACCTAGCTCTGGTGTGCCATGACACTGTGCTTTTAACATGCTCAGAGCTGACAGGCAGCAGAAGGTGCAAAACATTGTCCGTTTGACACCAAAGTGGCAGCGTGATAATGGGTTGCCAGTGATACTCGCCCGTTTCTCCTCCCGGTAAAAGCAAGTCTCAAGGGTGTAAAGCTCACGAGTTCAATTCTAGAACATTTTAGTCTTGTATTCAGTTTTTGTATTTTTAATTTGTCAATCAATTTTTAATTAAGGTTTGGGATTTTTCTTTCTTTAAAGTAACTGTTATATATGGACAAATCAAAAACTGAAACTCACAAAATCTTTATAGTTAAATTTTTATTTCTGCCTCCAACACATCAAACATACTCTCTCTTATCTCTGTCTCAGACTTGTATGGCTGTCCTCATTTTGCAATTGCATTTGTTGTTTTCTTTTCATATTCTGGTGCAAACTGCTGAACCTGCAAGTGTTTATTATGTTAGTAGTTACTCATGACTACGAGTAAAAAAAACAACACTAATCTCAAAACAAGATCTCATCATACAGGATCCTCCATGAGCGCAAAAATGGAAATTTGTCTTAGCTCGTGGCAGTCCAATGGTTCAGCACTTGAGGTGGGACTGAAGATCTGCATTCTTTTAGTTGTACTCATGCCTTGGGTTGCCGTGGAGGGTGGGATCTAAGGGCCCAACTCAACTCGACTCCAATTGTCCAGCAGGGCCACGAGTTTCACTCACCATCACGCCTCCTTTTAAGCGTTACGTCTGGTCTCCTGACTGTCATGGCCGCTTCCAATTGCAGGTGAATTACTTTGGGATCGTTCCTACTAAATGCCCTTTGGGCATTAAAACCGACTCATCAAAAGGACTGTGTGTGCTCAGCGAGTATATAGTTTAAGAACTACATATGTTACTTTTCCCATGTTGGCTAGAACGAATCTAATCGCTGAAGCTTAATTAGCTATCTGATTTTTGCCAGTAAATGTAGGGTTGTTTTCTATTTGATTTTAGTACCGATGGCTGCACCTGCAGAGGTATCCATTCATCCATTCATCCATTCTAGTCATTTACATGCAGATACGCAGCACTGCGCTCTATTGATGCGTGGGTCTTAGCTTTTCTTCATGTTTAGGTGTAATTAAGAAAAGCCTAGTGCACCTATTACTCTGCGCTAATAGCACAGAGCCATCTCAAGCATCCACACACAAATGTTGGGTGGCATACTATCAATGCTCCAGATTTTCATTGACTTAACAGGCCTTGGCTGGTTTCCTTGTTGCGCAGAGGCTCTCTCCTGAAATCCATCGTTTTCTCTTTCCCAACATGTTCATTCATTTTCTGGCATTGTAGAAATGTTGAGTAAAGAGTGTGTTGTTGTTGTTTTTGCCAGCCATTGATTTATTTGATCTGTATGTTCAGTTCCTGGATTCATTCCTGGATCTTAAGCACTTAAAGAGGAGGGATGATGTCGTTTTTTGTTGTTATAAATATATCATAGTGACATAATAAATAAGTAAAGAGCCAATTTTCATTTAACTGCTTTACTGCGGTTTCTGGTATTGTAACCACAATCTCCCTTCTGTTGATTGGTCAACATTAGGTCGCATTGTAAGCCTACAGCTTCATGTGAATGTGCACCAGCATGACATTTTCATGCGATGAAGCATCTCATGTAACAGGGGACTCGTGAATATCACCTCTTGGCACAGTTTTGTTGGAAATGAATAGAAGAGAGTCAACATCACCGACCATGAGTCAAGCTCATTATGCTTCTTTTTGCACTGCTGGTCCTGAATGCTTTACTGTATCCTCTTTTTGAAAGTATTCCTTAGAATTCAGTTTATTATGAAACCAATGCCATAGAGAATATGTGGTCTGTACTGCAAATATCCAGGTACAGACATACAAACGGCTGAGGCTCAGGTGATGGAGCGGGTCGCCCACTTACAGGTTTGACCCCCAGGCTCCTCGATGTCGAAGTGTCCTTGGGCAAGATACTAAACCTCAAAGGTCTGTGCCATCGGGGTGACTGTGTGTGAATGATTAGAGTAGAATCTGATGAGCAGCTGGCACCGTGAGTGTCTATGGATGTGTGTGTGAATACGTTTTGTTGGCATCTAGTTTAAATCGCTTTAAGTGGTCGGAAGAGTAGAAAGGCGCTACATACATACATGCAAGTTGATTTACCATAAGTATGTCATTTATGTCATGATTGGATTGGTAAGCGGGAAAAGTGACAACCAGCAGTGTTGTACTGTGAGGGCACTCAAGGAGGCCGGCCCGGGGGCAGGATTGAGAACATGGCTGCAGGATTCATTTGAACTCTGTAGAGAGCCTCTAAATCACCGTACCCAAATGTTTTTGTGGTATATGCCAATTATAAGTGATGTTGCTGTATGTTGCTTCTGTTTTACTAGCATGTGGCACGCTATGTCATTGTATATCACTTGCCTTTCACTGGCATACACCACCGCCCATCGTAATATAACGATGATTTGCCATTTTGGTGTCAGGGTCACATGCCACTCGTTAGTGGTATGCCTATCCCAGGAAGGCTTTTGCTCAAGACGCGTTGCCTTACACATGTCCCCGGTAAACACTATCACAAAGTAGGCTCGAGAAGACTACAGCAGTTTGGGGTTTTCTTCTGCATAGAAAATTTCATGACGGCTTCTTTGCCATAAATATAGTGCTGCTCGTACAAAAACATGGCCATGTTGGCAGTGACTATTTTAGGAGTGTGGCGTTGAAGGCAACGCTGCCAATAACTGCAACAGCGGAACTACTCCAGGGTGGCGTTAGGTAAAAAGACTGAATATAGCAAGATGATTCATTAGCGCTGACCATTAAAAGCACAGTTCGCATTGGTAACAAGATGTGGCAAATTTGTCAGGGCTGACAGTCAGACACACACATATATTAACAAATGGTTGATGGCATCCCACTAATGGTTTGGTTGCATATGCATATGCCAGTACTACTAGCATAAGGCACATAAAAACAGCATGTCACTTGTGTTCTACTGGCAGGTACTCGGTAAAACTGGTAGCCATATGCCAGTAGACCAACAGTTCCACTAGTTAAAGTGGGACCTCGCTGAGCAGTAAACATATTAGCCTTGTAAGACAACTTAAAGTAGCTTTTGTTCACATACTGTACCAGCGCTGTGGTGATAAAGTCCATGAAAGTTGGGAGACTCTGTGAAGATGAGTTATTACTCGGAATAGGAAAAATACAGTCCTTCACTCCAGCTAAGGTGGTAATAGTAAAAACATGGCTTAGAAAACGTAACACAGGGTCAAACAAATACATATTCAATAATTTACATATCGTTTGTTACATTCCCAAATGGTACTCTGGCCTCACCAACTGGTTTTGCTGTGAGAAATGTAAGCGTGACCTGCAGTGGCGTGGGAGCAGATGAATGACTGCGTCACCATCGTCCCCTCTGTTGATGACATCGGAACAAACGCCTTTATAGTCAACCGAGAGCAGATGAGCGATTGTCGTTGGATAGTTGGCTGAACAGGATTTCCACACATGCCACATAACCACAATGTCCCGGGTTCCATTCCTGCCCTTGGACATTTGTCGCATGGCTCTCTCTCGACCCCCATTTCTATATTGTCGGCTGTCAAATGAAGGCGAAAATGCCCAACATTTTTTCTAAAAAATGCTATTTTAAATCTATTGGATAATGGATCCAAGGGTGGGAGTTTCTGTAGCCAATATACTGCAATCACATCAGAAACAAAACAACACAGATATACTTCAAAGTTACACAGACAAAGTACTAAAAGTACAAGTACTGCATCCATCAAGTGTAATCAGAGGGAACATGGCAGTCAGTTCTCTATTCAGGCCAAGAGGTTCAACTGTGTGAAGAGTGTGAATCCATTAATAAGCTAGCTCATGATGTCACCACCTCTTGGAGAGGTTGAGATGTTCTGTATCTCCCAGAACCGTAACGACTCTGCAAAGCCACAGTTAGCCTGTGCATGATGTCGAGCAATATCATAATCCATGTTGTGTGTGCAGGTCTTTGTTCAGATATGCCAATCTTTAAATCTTTCAGTTTGTCGAATTTAAAACGGACGACAGGGACATTTCAGCATGTAGACAGCACGTGTGCTGCTAAAGGACATTATAAAGGGTTTTATGGTTTTATTTAAATATAGATCCTCATAGCCACAAATTGGGACAAAGTGTCGCAGGGACACATTGTTATTGTCTGTCAATTTTGCGAGCTATTTGTACTTGCACCAGCTTATCATCACTTCAGGGTATGTGGAACTTTGACTCTGACTACCTCTGAGCTTTTGGTACACTCCACTTTGTTGAATCTTACCCCAAGTTTTGAATCTACCTGAATACTACCCAATCTCCCATGATGCATCTGTATGCCAGGTACAAAGGAGGGTACATAATTGGATAACTGTAATGTCGTTGCAAGCACTGAATGAAGCAGCAGCGATTACAGCACGGAAGTACCACCGCAGGGATCTAAGACTCTTGTGAACAAAACAAGTTAGCACATCTCCCACAGTCACACTGTGACTTGTGCTATGTTGAGAATCACACCACGAGGATGCTAATGATGATGGCGATCGCAGCCCGTAACCAGAGGCGAGTGCAGCTATTCTTAGACGCAGCACTTTTTTATTTAGAAGGAGAGGAACGTGTCGGTGTTGGCAGCGTCGAGCAGCCTGCTCTTTTTTTCTCGCTCCATTAATTTGTTCATTTATTCAGTGGACTACTCCTAATCTCATTCCCGTCTCACTCATTCATCACACTGGGTGCGTTTTCCTCCCTCAGTTTCTTCTTCGTGTCCCTCCCTGGTTGAACAGCAGTCGCAGGTATCAGTCGTCAACAGTGATGAAACAAATACCCAATCTGCATCCAGGTCCATGAGTCTCATCTGTGTTTCTTGTCTCAGCCTGGAACTGCCCCCTTTCCATCGCTCACATGCCTACAGTAACAACAGATTTTGTTTATTTTTCTGACATAATCCAGTCAGTAGCAAGCAAAAGAAAATAACAAATCTACTGCTGACTTTCCCCAGTGTGTTTATTTGGGACTCTGTTACCTTCAGCAACAGGAGCAGCATCAAGTATTTATTTATTTTAGGCCCTCATCTCTGCAGAATGGTAAACTTGACACAAGGTCAGCAGTTAACCTCGTGGATCTGAAGGAAAACTCTTGGCAGAGGACGTGAGTCACTAACAACCATGTTACAATGCCAAAAGAGTTCACACACACACACACACACACACACACACAGTGAGGACCATATAAGAGATACCATTTTGAAGACTTTTTTCGATTAAAAGCGTCTCGGTGCTTGCTATTCCAGGGTTGGTGATCACAGTTTGCACTCTTGTCTGACATCAATTCTAGAATTTTTTTTGTAGAATCTCAGAATAATCATGACTCAAGCTTTATTTTGTCTGGTTGGCTCCCACCCATCGGTTGTGGGAGACATTGAACGGTTCTTCAATCGAGTCAAGTTGAGCCGGCAACTCGTTTGCAAAAATGTGCTTATTTACACATCCAGCAGATTTGGAGCAACATTGGCATTCATTTAGAGTCGTGGAGAGTAATATTTGCCCCTCTGTCTTCTGTTTATTACACTACCGAGTAGTTGGGACTACATTTTTACAGCTTTTTCACTGAAAACAGCTGCCTACTGCATCTGGAAATGATCCTGATGAGAGCGGTACGACCGAACCAAAATTTGCAAGCTGTGAAACAAGTTATAATTATCGGTAACACCTTCAGGTACACATACATTTAATAGTTATTATTTTAGAAATATTGATTATAGCTGCTTTAACTGTAAACTAGACTACCCCCACTAAAATAGTTTTGCTTCAATGCCCTCTCCTGTCCTTCCATTTAAATTCCTTTACCTTCAGTTATAACATTTCAGTAGAAATAGAATTGAATCGCTTTAATATGCCACTGTTATACTTTTATTGCACTTTTCTTTTTTCAGTGCTCGTTTAGCCCCCCAAATTTTGAATTACTTATGTTTTGAATATTAAAGCAGAATGAGTCACTGTGATTTGGGACGACATTGATGAATTGTATGCGGCACTCTTGAGTTCTACGAGGAAGTTGGAAAGTGTATCTTTAACTTTGTCTTGTAGATTGAGCCACTGACAAAAATACAATGTGTCAACTGAAAAGAGCGCCTCCTCTAGAGGCTCTCCTGATATTACAGGATATTTGACCTTATCCAACTTTTTGAAATTGATGTCTGAGAAAATCACGACATTCAACACTCTTGGCTTCCCCTTGGTCTTAAGGTAGAAACAACACCGCCTCAATGTTAAGGGTCGCTATTCTGATAAAACCTTCTTCCACACAACTTTAAGCTTCAGTTGTTTCAAGCACTGATAGCTGCAAGATGCTCGCACACAGGACACCGAGGTATTGAGAGGCAATCGTTGCATAGCTGTCAATGTTGTCCAGTTGTTCTCCTGCAAGCATCATACTTTTTGCCATTGATTCTTGCAGACAAACGTCGCAAAGCTAAATTATATTACTTTCATCCCTTATTGTATTTGAATTTATCAACTAAAAATAGAATGTACTGTAAACTTGTGACTGAACTGTCACTGCACAATGCACACCTTTTGGTATACAAAGTCAGTTGAGAGCTATTTGTCCTGCTTGTGTGCATGTTTAACACTCAAGCACTTTGTAATCCAGGCATGTGAGACTTCTAGGTACACGATCAGCACTCAAGCTTGGTTGTGTGTTCTAGTATCATGAGAACTAGAATGGCCAGCTGTCTCCGTCCTGGCACCACGGCTGCTTTCGTCTGAACCCATACTTCCAGATAATTTGCTGTGTCAAGCCGAGGGGCACAAAGAGACACGGAACAGCTCAAGCAATCCTTAAGGCCACATTGACAAGTGTGGTCCGGGCTCTGCTGTCAGACCTCAGTGGACATAGCAGACATGCTGTCAGAGAGAGTTGTGTCTTCCTCTTGTGCTCTTCTGTCATGCGTGTCCGCATGCCTTGGTGTAATGCTGCATGGGCAGGAGCATCCAGGCAGACCTTAATATGCATTGCCAGTCAAACTTCTCCCACACGGCGCTGAAGACAGTGAAGACAGTGGATCGGGATGACAGAAAAATATAAGGCAAGTCCATATCGGGCAACGGACATTTAGGAAGTGCCCCCATTGTTCACTTCGCTGCTGTGTCATTTGATTGTCATGCAGAAAGGGAGACCAGCTGAACTGAACTGGCTGGTGCATGATTCAATTTGACAAATCCAATTGATGTGATGTTTTTTTTCTTTTTAATACGAACCGTCCTCTGGTTGCTTCCTCCCACATCATGTCATGGGTTTTTTACCTTTGTCCTTGTAATGGTTTTCAGATGTGGAGCACCTCTCAAGCACCGATTGTAACTCGCAAATTCACAAACTCTTTCACATTTATCAGGCTGCAGATTCTCCGCAATTACAAGCTTTTAGCTGTCAAGTAGCTTTTCTATGCATCCATTATTAGCGATGACATTTCTATGAACCAGTAGCACAGATACCAACTACTAGCTCCTAAAATGCTTATCTAATTGATAAGTATCTTTGATGTTGCCAGGTATGTTTATGGAAGAGCAACTGCTGCCACAGTGAAAAATAAAAAGGTTGGACAGCAAACTGTTTCAGCAGTTTGACGTGAGTCATCGGGGTCGTAGCTCCTCTGGTGGAGCTGTGGCTTGGATTGGCGATGTGTGATTTAGGTTCAAACGTTAACACGGACACACTATTTTAATCATGGTATTATGTCATCCTACTGAATCTTCCACGACCAAGGCAGGCTACATTTTCATTTTTTTTGTCAATCACTGTATAATATAGAGCCATACCAGCATCTTACTGAAGCTGAGACAAAATGCGAACTTCACTATGCTAACGTTCCGACAATGACAACACTGACATGTCAATGTTTAGCAGGTATAATGTTAACCATGTTCACAATCTCAATTTAGCATGTTAGCATGCTAACATTTGCTTATTAGCGCTAAACATTCTGCACTAAAAGTACAGCTGAGGCTGGTGGGAATGTCATTAGTTTTGCAGGTAATTTGTTATAAACAAAGTATTTGGGTGGTAAAAGTACTTTTTTGAGCAGTTCAATTGCCTCTAAATGGCTCTCAACATGGTGACGGCCAACTGGCGGATCACAGCTAATGTTGCTAACAGTGCAAACTATGGTGAAAGTGCTGACAGAGCTAACAGTGTTTTCCCGAGGGGGAACTGGAGGCTGGGAGCTACGCTTCCGCAAAAAAGAAAGCTGTCGGTCGGGACAGCGTTATCAGCTGTAACCGCCATATGAGTGCAGTGCAGAGCAGCGTTGGTGAGCCAACCAGTGTGGATAGCTATGTAAACAAAGCAAGGAGAAGCTCAGATAACAACGCACACAGAGGGAGAGCAACTTCATTCTCTGCTGAGGCAGACATTACCCCTCTATAGCTTTACATAGAAAGTCGTTGTTTGCTGCTATATTAATGTTCAAAAAGTTAAATACAGCTCTTTTAAGAGCGGCGTTTCTGTGGCTCCATCCAGACTCTCAAAATACGTCTGCCTGGGTTTATTATTACAGAAATCCATAAATCATTCAGTGAATTTTTGTAACTTGGTGCCCTCATTGGCTGTTTTTAGAACTCTGAGCTATTTTAGAGCCAGCACTTACACAGCTTATATTACAATTAAATAATTCAAGGGAAGGAGGGATGAGCGGAGAGGAAAATGGATTGAAGAATTTTTTTAATGCGCAGTTCTTTCCCGAGATATTGATGGGTCTCACTTCATCTCTCTGTCACCTAAATTAGAGGTTTTTTAGATTTCCTGATTTTGGTATTGTTATAGTCTTTTATGTTTTTGTGAATGTTGGTAAACATTTAATCAAGATTGAATCCATTTGTCTTACTTTAACAGTGGAAATGAATCTTTTGTGAATAGAAACACTGCAGAGCAGTAGCAGTAATGTATGAGAGACAATCGTGTAATGTAGTCAGCATTAGGCCCTGTTCCTCATTAGACAAGCCAGCATGTGCATGCGCACGATAATATTTAGAGGAATTATTTTCTGCATCAAATTACCAAAATAAAATGCTGAAGTGTTTTGGATGACGGTACTTCATGAACAGGTCGTGCCTGATGCTCTGATCCTTGTTCTCATCAGTGACACAGCCGCTCCTCTACCTCTTAATTATATCAAACACAAGACAAACCTGCTCTGTGTAATTAGACCTCGGCTGAGAGGCACAGAGGTCTCTCTCAAACCCTTTGTATAATTGCATCTGATATTCACTCCTTAACAAGATTTTGCTAACCTTCTATTGACATTTAGAGAGTAAAGTCTCCTCCCGTCTGAAAGTTGTGATCGGAGGACGGGAGCAGCAGAGCTCAGCCGGCCTGTTAAACCTCCTCAACCTGTCTTTGCTGCAATAGCAATGAACCATATGCATTTATTCAGCAGCCATATTACCAATGTCAGGAATCATGGGAAGAAAAGGAAAAAAGTAGGCCTTTTGATGATTTCCTTGACATCATATCATAAGATTGTGGTAACATAATTCACGAGTGTGTCTGTCACTTCTTTTGATCAGTTTATTGGAAGAATAAATGAGAAGAGAGGATTGTTTGATTTTATTCAGTCATGTGTTTTCAGGAGCAGCTGGTCACAACCACCTGCTGCACCAGCCCTGTCTCCTAAAAATGACATTTATCTTTGAGTAATTTCCAACAATAGTTTTCAAAGAATTGTCATATCGCCCCAAATTGCATCTTTATCAAGATAATGACAAATCATTTTGTATTCATGAATCCGCAATGTCGGAAAAGGTTTCATACTTGCAATTCTGGTTCCCTCGTCTCAAAGTCAGTAGGATTTTTAAATCGGTTTTTGGTTTGATGCCTCATACAAGGTCTGTGGTTAACAAAAGCTTAAGAGAATAAAAATGTCTGTTCTATGACTTAAAACAGATTAGTGCATACCCCACTCGGGAATTGTGAAGCTTTTTATGTCTCATGAAAAAGGCGGTTGCTAGCGAGTGGTTAAATGAGACAACGGATTGCTATCATGCCGAGCTTTTTACTTCCGATGATTGCATTTACCCTTCAAAAATCATAGTAGTGGTGTTTATTTTGTGAAGACTTTTTTGCTGCACAAAACATGTAAGTCATTATCTTGTGTTTGCTTGAAGTTTAGTTTCTGCAACAATCCAAAATCCAATGGAAAAATCCCATTGACTTTTTGTTGAGGGAACCATGGTCATCCCTGCAGAACTCTATTTCAGAGGTAATGAAACTTCAATGGAACAAGTCGGTCCCTTTATGTGAAGCTCCGCACAAGTTCTTTCAGAGAGACTACTTCATTCTTTTCCTCTGCTCCCTCATTTGTTATTACACATGGGTCACTCCCTTTGCCTTCTATTCATTAGTTTATGTCCCCGCGTCCCTCAGCTGTACTGCTGTATTCTACCTTGTCAGTGCAAATCTAACCGATGCTTTCTCTACCCGTGAAGTAATCCTTCCTGATTAACATTATATTGCAAGTGTAAGCTAACACCAACACAAGAAGCTACATAAATTTGGTCTCAAAATACAAGTGAGTATTATAAGCTTCACAACTGCCATTGCAAGGCTATTGCATTAGATTGCATTACATTGTACAGGTGTTAAGCAATAGCCGTAACAAGCTCCTATTTGCTGCAACACCACTTTGGTCTACGCACAGATGGCGAGCAAATAGCCTGATGTTGCGTGGTACTTGATCGGGTGAGAGTTATTCAGCTTGTGTTTTTGTGTTGTGATGATAGTATTGTTTTGCATTGGTTTTATCCATGACTGTGATCTGGAAAAGGGTTTGTTGAAGTTTTAACATCAAGGGTATGAGAGTTGACAGCACTACTGTATAATACATTTTGAGATTGACCTTGGGATTTATTCATTGATCATCATTCTTTCATCACTCAGCCGAGGGCAGCACTTGGAATTTTGACTCCAGTTTAGCAGCTATTTATTGTTCAACTCGCTAAGTAGCCTCAGATAGCTGAAAATTGACCCTAATTAGTCTGGATTGACTGCAACATCATAACATTTTGCATTACATTACCATGTATAATGCTACTTTTTTGAAGATGTTAATTGAATGATTATATGTGTATTTGGTTCTCTTTATAATCTTTATAATTTCAGTTTTGGTTGATTCCGTAACATTTGTGGTTTCTGATGGTAACAGCAGCTACGTTTGACTCTTGGAAATGTTCTGTTTGCATGAGCAGTTACTTTAAACAGCTCTGATACGACTGCAAATGGGAACACTGGATTACATGCCGCATTGTTTCCTGTTGGCGGACCCCACCACTAACAATGGAAACTTTTACACAGTGAAGCAGTTAGAGAATGTAAATATATTGCGGGTATTGCTGAAAATATGCAGATAAAAAGTATTAAAAAATAAGGGTTGATTTCATGAAAATCTGAAGGATTCTAACTTTACCTCCCCAGTGTAGACGATGTTGTAGTCTGACTCACTTTTCACCGCTATAATTTCCATTTCCATTAGTAATTACAAAGAGCTGGATGAGAAGGTCCCTGTTCAATACAAGCTTAGCATTATGATGTCTGCAGGGGTCAGTTAAAGGTGTAATGGGAATTTACATTTCCAAACATGTTGGATGTTTTTGAACGGACCAGATTGTTTCATCAAGAAGAAAACTTGCTGCAAGTTATATAGAAATATGTTGTATCTGTGATCTGGATGTGTCCTGCAATGCATGAGGCGGATCACTGCTGTGTGGCTTAGTCTGAAACTCTTATTAACCTAGCGACATTTATTACTCCCATGGCTGTCTGTTGATGACCTCCTCAATGGCCTGTAGAGCTATTCTACTTCACTTATCTACCATACAGATAATTGATAGCCCCCAGCATTCATTATTTCTTCCATATTACATTCCCAAACTAAATGAACGAGTTTCACTTTACAAATATTATCGTATGATTGTTTCTTTGATTTCCTTTTTTTACAAATTTTTCAGCAGCCTCAGTTGGGATAAACACAAGGTTTCATGGAAGTGCAGTACAAACACACCATTTTGCAGTTTACCGCTCTCTACAAATATAATCTGATTTGATCAGATGAGTAGCCAAGACATCTGTTCTTTAAATTAGTGCTTTTAGTACTCTTAACTTTGTTTTTTGAATAAAAATAGCACTCATAACAGCTTGCAAAAAAAATTGCCAACTGTAGCAGAATCTGGGCTTCGTTGAGAGGGCAATATATGACGAATGGAAAAGACAGATTGTAGTGGCGGAGCTGGCAGTGCTAATGAAGGAACACTGAGGGGATATGCTGAGATGGAGGAGGACAGAGATGGGGTTATAAATTCAGGGATAAAAATGAATGAGAAAGTGGTGGGAGGCAGGTAACTTGTGAAGATGGATACCATCCAACAATGCCTAATGCGTGGGGAAAATAGAGCCGAGAAGTGATGGATTTTGGATCGTGGAGAGGCATGGAGGATGTGAAGAGTTCTCCTGGCTGACTGAGTGGTCTACGAGAGGAGGAAGAGAAAAAGGGTAGATGGAGGACTGATGGAGCAAGTGGGAACCTGCTTTATATGGGTGATAGATGGCGGACAGGTCGGAGTTGTAATGCTGTTCAGGGCGGTTTAATTTAGACGCTAGGATTGCTTAACGTAGGTTAATTCCCTTTGACCTTTTTCAAGTTATTAGAGAGGATTCACATTATTTCGCCATTAATCACATTGAGTAAACTCACATTGGCTGGATTAAGCTGACTCCACTGATTTGAGAACTGTGATACCAGGCTGGGATAAAGGTGAAGCTAGTTCTTCCAATATTTGGAACAAAGCAACTAGAAGTGACACGAGAGGGTGGAGCTAACTACAACCCAACACTGAATATGCTACAATTAGCTTTCATGAACTGAAAACACATTCTGAAATGCTCAAAATTATAAGACAAAATTCAGGCAACTGCCAGACCGTACAAAGCTGTGGTAGAGACCTGTCAATCACAAGGTAGCCCCGCCCTAAAGCATACCCTGCTTTGTTGTCTATTTGACTCTAAATAAACCATAACTTACAAAATGAACATCATGCTGTATTGAAGAAGACTTGAGACTAGCGATTGAGACCATAAACTCATGTTTGCGATATTTACTGAGGTAATAAATCAAGTGAGAAGTCTGGTAATTTTTTTATGAACTTCTATACAAAAATACTTATTTTTGCGACCAGAGGAGTCGCCCCCTGATGGCCATTAGAAAGAATGCAAGTTTAAGGCACTTCCGCTTTGGCTTCACCTGACTGACAGCTAATGCTACCAGATAGTAAAGAATAGTCAGAATCCCTCAGTTTTACTTGCATCACAAATATATACGTAAATCACATTCATATTTGAAGAAGTTTTAATTTGTCCATTCAGAGCTGAGCACAGGCCTGTCCTTTTATTCTGTGAAACAATAACGTTAGCTTGCTCAGCCGCTAAAGGGGAGACTGAGAGCGGTCAGCTTTATGTATCCGTCGTGTCTTATCAGCTGTTCTTCATTCTGTGCAACACTACACAGCAGTCATCGCTAAATATAATGCTACTCTGGAATTTAATTATTAGAGAAATGAAAAGTAATTTTAGATATCCAAGTAGTCTATTATCACTACATGTAATTGATCTGTTTTTTACTTGAAGTAAAATGCTAATAAAATAATTCAGGTATCATTTATGCCTAGATGAAAGAAGAGCACATTTTCCACCATATTATTATATAATTTCATAAAAATGAGGGTTGGGTTTATTCATTTCTGTAGTGTAATTTAAAATAAACTGGAAATTAGTAAAGTTCTATTAAATTAGTCTAATATAACAAGTTGGATATCAATAGTGATGTAATGTTTGCTGCACTTACCATACAGTTTGTTTCTATTGTTTGGAGCTGTGAAGAGTACTAATGGGCCCATTGGACCTCTTCCAAGACAGTCCTTGCTTAAACGCCGCACACCCGGTCTGAAACACCCAGTGAGAGGAGCACGAGACGTTTCTGTTTTTTGTTTCTGTAAGATTTACATTCTCTTCAGCTTTAATCACACATGATGCTGATCAGCATTGTTTGTATGCTGGCTCACATCTGAAATTAAGTGCTTTCTTCTCCAGTGTTGTGAGAAGGGTTGGTAATTAAAATGTATTAAAATACAACAGTGCAGTCATTAGAAGAACTGCAGTGAAGCATTACTAAAAGATCACAACAGAGACGAGAGCTGAAACGTGTTGTCTGATTTACCTTTTGGGTGCACAGAGGATGGCACAAGCACACGTATTCATTACCTTACTAAAAACCCTGGACAGCCAACCTTATCAAACCTACTCAAGGCAATTGTATTAATCCAACACAAACAGCCCTTAAACATCCTTTTAAGTTGTATTTTTTCCCCCGGTAATGAGTGTTTCCAATAATAGTTGGGGAACCTCTGTGTATCTGGGATTAAGGCTGGTAGAGCCAGTTTTTAATGACATGCCTTAGTTTTTACCTCATCAATCCGAGTTGAATGCTTGATACACCTGCAGGTGATTGAAGTGACTTTTCAAAAGGCATTGATTCCCATACATTCTGCGGAGGGAATAATAACCCTGTTTCTCCCCCCCCAGTGCAGTACTGACGGCTCATTACCTGAGTGCTCCTGCTTCACACTGATAATTCACCCACAAAGTGGTGCATTTTACGCCTTGAAAATTGTGCTTCATCTATGTGGTTGAGTGTGATTCTTAAAAGTCAGCTAGCTTGTTAACGAGTACCAATAACGGACTGGCCGGGTGCATTTATTCTATATCGGGATCTCTGAGAGCATTATCACACATACACCATGACCACTACCCACGGAATCAAATGAGTTTATTTCTATTGTATCTGTTTAACTAAAGCATTAAATGATGCCAATGATAACACCAGTTTAACATACATGTGTGTGAGACACATTAGCCTATACTAGTTTACTGAAAGTGTTTTGGAATTGCGAATATAGATAATTTACAAGAAAACTGCTTTACAGAAAGATACATTTGATATCGTTGTTTATTCACCAGAGAGCATTGAGGTGTTTATTTTTTTCAGCTGTGAGATATCCTGCTGAGTACTTATCTGAGTCACATGTGTAGGATTTTCCTTTAGAAATCCAGGCGGGCTCTACTGTGCACTGATTTCGATTTTCCTGAAATGAGTATTTCCCCTTGCCATATAATGAAAATTAATTATTCCATTTTCTTTTTTAATGATTTAATCATGAATATGATAATTAAACCCAGCATTCCTTGCTATCCCTCTCTCCAACTGCTCTCTTTCGCACTTCAAATACAACAATTAGTTTGTTACATAAACTTCCTGTGCTGTACGTTTTCCCTAATAGACAATTTGCAGTATAAGTAGACAGTTCTAGACTCCGTAAGTGCCGCAGGGGTAATTTGTCTCGGACATAATTGCCACATAAATGTACTGTACCCCACAGTGTGTCTGTGTGTCGTATTATCTCCTCAAGACACGCGCACAAAAAACAGCATCAGGAACACCGTGCAGCGGCAGAGTGAGTGTGGGTGTGAAGGCAGGGCTTTGTTGCGCTCCTCTTTTTTTACATAAGAAAATGACATTCCCTTCAGCAGCAACCCTTTGGTTCATGCCTGGGAAATCCTCTTCTAGTCACTGCTGCATGTATCAGGAGCATTTTTAGTTTTTTTTTGTGTTTTACAGCTTTCAACCTCCCACATGATCGCCAGCTTGAAACACAAAGACGAGGTGGAATGGGAAACTGCTTCCCCTGCCTTTCGTCAGACAAATCATAGTTCTAACAGCAATTTGTAACTGTAGAAACTTTGATCTTTAGCGGCTTGAAGTTTGTTTCCACCATTGACCAAGCATGGTCCAGTCATATATTTGATTTCCCCCTGACTTGTTTCTTACTTGTTTTATCCTCTTCCAGTGCTCGCATCTTATCCCATCGTGTATGGATTAAGAATCGTACATAGTCACAAGGAATGTCTCTTTTTAAAGGTAAATCTCATGAAAGCTAATCATGTCAGGGGAGGTTTTTGCCTCATCAAACAAAGATCAATCTCGATGTCAGCAAAACAACAGCGGCACTATCCTTTCTCGCTTGTCATCAAGTGGCTTCGAGGTTGTGACTCGGACAGGAATTCCACTACCGCGCCTGAAGGTATGCTACACATATCAGAGAGTTTTAATGTGGAAGGTGAAGTGGATTTATTTGCATAATTAGGGTTGGAACATATTAAGAGAAGAGGCAGAGCAGAGTAATGAGGCAGGGACATGGGGGTAAGTGTGCAGCGCGGCATATGACAGCAGCCATGTTTAGACCACACTACAGTAAATCTCTCAGGGGAGGCTTGCCAATGACTTGTGACTAATGATTTTTCTGGAGATGAGTCAAAACAGTCGCGGCCGCCTCCTCCCACTCCCCCACTCTGAATCTGTCCTCCTCAAACAAGCACCTCCACCATCTGTTGATGTTGTTCCAGCAGGCTATTGTACGGTGGCCTTGTTTGGTTTTCCATTCTTGGGGATTATGTCGGAGGAGGATAGGGTGGATACTTTACAGGGCAGCGAGGCCCCGGCACTATCGAGTGCCATGCCATCCCGGTGAGCAAATATTTGACGGCTAAACAGGCTTTGTTCTCCATTGAGACCATTCTCAGGCAACGCACTGCTCAAGTGCGGCATTTTACAACCGTTTGTTGTTGTGCTTCTCTTTGTTTGTTTCCAGAGCACAGTCCTCCCCACATTGTATATATATTGTGCCTAATTCACCAACTGAAAGACATTTCTTCTGGCTTTCACTAATGTGTTCTTTGGCATTTGTTGTCACGTGGGAACAGAATGTACTCGCACTTAAGAGCACATTTGGTTCATTGGGTTATTTCTAATTCTATAGTTTAAATTACATTATATTTGTATCATTTATTATTTTTTTAATTGTTTCTCTATTTTAAAAAGCATCATGGCCTTTTAAAATACATAAACACTTCAACGCTAAACGAGTAAAAGCGCCACGCAGCGAGCACACTTTGATGTTTACAGTAAGACGACTGGCATGGGAATATGGAATTTAGCAGTTTATATGCAATCCACATGTTTAATATTACCTCGTAGGGTAACGTGTGAGAGAGAGAAAGTGACGGTGGAGCACTCGGTTATTTAATGCACAGCGTCACACACTCTCCCTTCTGAAGTGAATCCGGTCACCTGCATTTATTTTTTTTATGTGTGTTATTTTATATGCACTGCTAATGCTACTAAATTATGTTGACTTTTCCAAGGACTTTTCTTAACAACAAAATTAAGAATAAACTGTAAAATAAGAATAAACGTGTTCTTGCCAATGCACTCTTCCTATTATTGTCCGATACAACATGTATTGTTTGTTTAGCTTATCCAATTATTTTGCACATTAACGTAAATAATCAAACAATTGTGAGATAGTTATGTACTGTAAACTGTTATCTTTATTGTAATTAGCTTTAATTACTTGTCGTATGTGTAGTAGTAGTGCTCCCTGCTGACTGCTGGTCAGGCCAGTTGTAATATTTCTCAAACCAAATGAGGCTCCGTACATCCCAGGAATATCTGCCAGTCCATCCCTACACCAGCAAGATAGCAGCCAATTAATTATAATGATCAAAAAATTGCCATTCAAGAAAGAAAATAAGTAATCCAGATGTAATCAGATGTGATGTGCGCAGAGCTGCAATCACAGATTTCACTGGGAACCGCATTACTGTATGTCGAAGAGTGTGATGTTCAGACGTGTTTTACAAAATGAGAGGAAAGGAAAAGAAGTGCTTGAAGGCATCCGTGGAGAGATGTTTCTCCCAGTAGACATGGAGGAGATACCAGATTAACATGATGAAGGAGAAATTAACCCAGACTTGGTCTTCGTTAGCCTTCTACGACTGAGATGAATACGTGATGTTGGGTATATGTTAAAGAACAAAATGGGCCATTTTTATGAAATATGCTCATTCGCTCTCTTGAGATGAGAAGCTCGATACCACTCTCATATTTTAGCACTATATCCAACGGAAATATGAGAGAATTTTATCTTCTCATCTACCCCTCAGCAAGAGAGCAGTTTATTGTATTTCCCAAAATGTCTGAACTCTTCCGGTGAAGGTTTATAAATGAGGATGTGAATACTTTACTCATTTTATGTGAATGAACAGTGACGTCTATCTGTCCAAATCAATTATGTCATTGTTTTAACTGCAGACATCTCCTGGAGTAGCTGGATTGACAATACACAGATGAGTGACTTTATGTGCTGTGACAGTGGCCCACGTCAATAAAAGCACAACTTTGTAATTGCATTGTTGTTTGTGGCACTACTCCCAGCCCCCTTTATATCGTTCCAGTCAGAGTGTGTGTGTGTATATATATATATATATATATTAAATGATTTTATTTTCTGGTTGTCTTCAGATCAGCATACAGGATTATCAGATCAGATTTATTGCGGCAGCTGTTTTTTCCTGCTTCAACACCCAGGCTATCGACGTCTGCTGGGGGAAGATGGCCCTAATTATTTTCCATCCATATTGTGATGAACAGAGATTTGCCTGTAAACGCTCAGGACGCGGGCCTACTGAACACTCATCTCCTGTCCAGCTTGGCCTCAGACATGGACCAGTAGCTGCAGAATCCATGAGCTTCAAGCCTCCATGGGAATATAGGAGTATACAATTACATAAAGTCACTTACTATCAGTTTTTTTTGTTGAAACTTTTTTGCATTTGTTACAATATACTTTTCTTAAGATTCAGCAGAAATTGGGAATATATTGTTGGGAAGGTCAAAGAAGCCACGAGTCGCTATTGTACCATTTATCATGCAAATCCCTCTGTGGTAAGGAGAGCATACATCTTCTCTGTTATTTAATTGTTGTCCCTCCAGCAGGCGAGCACATCTGTATGTGCTGTGTTCTTGATCAAACATAATTTATTCAAATTGTTCTGACATTAATCCCAAACTGGAGGCAGCAACCAAGAGTGTTTTTTTTAAATTACATTTGTAAAATGGAACAATTGGACCACTACAGTTGAATGGTGTTTGGTTGCAGGTGAATGTGTGGGCAGTAAAGCACATTCGAAGGATTGGCAAAGGCCATAGCTCACCTTCTGCTTATGTGTTAGCATGCTTACTGTTGACACATGCAGAGGAGGAATAAGAATTCAAAAAGCATTGGCGCTCCAACAATACATTCACAACATGTTAATATAAAACACGCACAGACTGCTGGATCCATAGGACTCTATGGACAACAATGTCGGACGCTCGGCCGTTTGGTTGTTCCAGACTGGAATATCTCAACAGATGTTGGGTGGATTGCCATGACATTTTGTACATTCATGGTCCCCAGAGGACGAATCGTTTTGACTTAGACTTATAACTAACCCTACTGTTAAAACAATTGTATTATAACCTGCAAACGTATGAGTTCTGGCAAGTAGTTATTTCCTACTGCTTAAGTAGATGTAGCGTGATTTGTGAATCCATTTTTTTATCCTGTATATAGCCTTTTTTTTATTATTCTTTTATAGATCAAAGGGCTGTTTTTAGTGCATGACATAATGCTCTTGTACTGATAGCAGGCTTCATGTATTTCAAGTACTCAAAAGGCCCGGGAGTTGTCCAGTTTTACACATAAGTAGATAGATCTGAGTTCAGAGGAAATAATCTAGAAAATGTAATTGAACCATAAAAAACCCACAAACCATAGAAAGCGATGTTTGTGAGTAAACACAATGATAATACCAAACTTCGTTATCGACCTCTTTGGGATGTAATCTAAATAACTATTGTGTTTTAGATCTAATCTGTCTTTTTTGATAGAATAGACATTGATTTTATCTCGTAGGAACGCAGGAAGCAGCAGCGTATGAAAGGACTGCGGTTTTCTTTACATGCAACCAATAATCTTACGGTGTTATAGCACAAGCTACTATCTGCTCACCACCTGTTATGCCTATTATGGGTGTGTGAATGAAAGTTTATCAGAAGTTTATCAGAATAATGGCAAGAATACTGTGAATGTGTACAGTAGAATAATGGTTTGACATGATCTACAATATATGATATCTGAGGATGGGTTTGGTTTCTCAGCCTCAGTTGTGACTTCAGACTTTTGCTGAAGGTATTTACTCGCTGAAGCAGGAAACTAAACAGAAAAACACGTGGTCAGGTAGAACATGCTGAAGATCACTTTTAGAAAAAGATGTATAAAGGGGGAGCTGCATCAGAATCTGTACTGTTGGGTGAATCAAGTGAGAGTTGCATTTTGGGCAATGTAGGCGGCAAGTTTTGACAAGGAAGACGAATAAATTGATTTTTAAATTTTTTTATTAAAAGGTATTTCTGGATCTGCTGCTTAAACTGACCAACTGGCAACCTTTTCTTTACCATTATTGCAATATTTTAATGTTAATATAATATTTAGCACTCTTTTAAGTGCTTTTAAAAAGGTTTTAGTGGCAATATACAAGCAGAATGGTTACATACGTTGTAAAGTGCACAATGCACTTTGTGACATAGCTTGACTGTTGTTCAGAACAGCTGTTAGACACACTGTACTAGGGAGCATTGATTTCACATTATTGACTTTCGCAACACAGGTGCATTTGTTGTCTGTAACTCTGCACCATTGTTTCTATGCACTGTACTGTACTGTACGGTCGCTTTGGAGTCCTCTGAGAGTGTTCCAAAAGCGGTTCGCGTCTCATCTATTTTCTCTTTTGCTTTGTGTTTGGATGTGCTGTGGATGCCACACAACAGAGTTGTGGGTTGCCTCTACATTCTGCTTTAGACACACATAGATCTGGCAGCAGGTCAAGAACTTTGTGAGAGTTTTACAAAAAGTGAGAGGCGACTAGCAGTCAAAACACAATGTAACAGCACAAAGTGTCTAAGCCGATGCGAGCTCATCTTTTCAGTTCAAACGCACAAGTGCAGTACAGAATCATCAGCATTCAAAGTCTTCTGATCTACTGTAGCGACTACTGAGGCCAGGTCAATTGTCAAGTGAAGATTTGAGTTTTGAGTCTGGATGAATGAATCCTCAGATTGATTTTCTGACTCAGATATAACAGACATTCCTCAGTTCTGAAAGGAATATTGAATATGTATGTATGTATGTATAGTTTGGAAAAATAGTAGAATTACATGCCTGCACAGTGGGAGGCCCCAAGCCAAGACTGCCATCACAGCATGGGGCCATTAAAGTGGAATGGCATCCAGCCACCACACTTGTGCTCCCTCAGACTATTGATTTATTCTATTTTGGGAAGTTGCTTTATAGCGAGGATACTAGGCTTGCAGTGTTGTTGTTTTTTCCTGATCAGCCACACTCACAGTTCAGTGCAGACAGAATGCTTGAGGTGATGTTCAGGTCGCTGTGTTTGCTGAAGTGTGAACTATGTGCCTGCAGCATGCTGCATTATATCGCCCTCTTCTTCTCGCCACACTCCTCCAGCATTTCTTCACTGGAGGATGAAAATAAGGAGACATTGCAGATGAAATCTCCCGAAGACATTTACAGGCAAGAAGTCAAATGTAAACATAGACTCACCTGCTATTGTTTTACACACACAGCTGCTCATTAAACAGCGTTATACACAGCGGAACACATTAAGGCCTCGGTGCCCTTGTAATGAAGTTGTTTGAGGTTCATATGCCGTGGTTGGTCTGACATAGTAAGTCATCGTGTCGTCTGCATAACGATACACCTCCAGTCAGTCTCTCCTTAAAACAGTTTGTATCGTTGGACTCATTTCTTTTGGGAAGTGGTGGAAGTGGTGTGAAGAATAACAATATAAAGTTTGAGAGAGAAGTTTAAACATGCAACTTGTTTTACCTTCACACACCTGTGTGAAGTGGGCGTGCTGGTGGGGGGGTGGGGTTCAGACACTGTTTGATGATCCAACAAGCACTTTGGTGGAACATACTGACCCCACCACCTGCACCAAACATACGGGTAGAGTTCCCCTTTGAACAATAAATTAAGCAACTGGCATCTATCAGTACGAACATGGAGAATGAATCAGTTGCACTTGGCAGCTTGCAACACATTTCCAAAAACCTCTTTATGGATAGAAATTAGCTTTCACATTCAAAATGACACAGATGTAGTTATTGTGTTGGCCTATATTTCTATTCTTTTATTATATTCCTATTCTCACTTATCGAAGAGTCTCTGCAGATCTATTTTAGAGCACCACACAGTGCTTGTCTTCCCACTTGTCGTAGTAAGACAAGTAACAATAAATTGAATTATTAAACACCTCAGTAAGTGTGCGTAAGCATCTTAATCCCTACATTCTCAAAGCATTCTGCCTGCTTTTAAAAGCCTGGCTGAGTGCAGCCGGGAGTGAAGGATAACGATGCTAAACAATGATAACCTTGGGCACCGCCATCCAAACAGTTAGCCAGCAGAGCACGCTCCTGTTCTTGTGGAGGAAAACAGAGAAATAAAAGGTGGAAAAAAGGGAGAGAGAGAGAGAGAGAAGTGTTATTTGAGTAAACATAAGGCACGTAGCCAGCAGTGGGGAATGAAAGCAATGTTGAATGTTTGGATGAGTAATGCTGCTGCTCCCGTGGCCATGATGCTCACAGAGCAGCGATGAATGTGTACACTGTGGCTGCAAGCAGCTCTGCTCAGTTAGGTGTCCTGTGTGGAGATGAGCCAATATTAGTCCACCCAGCTTATAGACTGTTGCTGCTACATAACCCCCAATCTTTCTGCCACAGGCTGCTGCTCGCTGCTGATTGAAATTATAGCACCCGAGCAGACCTGCTTGTTTGGGGTGAAGCTTCTTAAATATGTCCCGCTAACAGTGACATAATTAAACACAGTGCTGGATTTCAACGAGAGGCACAGATGGACAGCGATTACACAGACCTTTTAGAAAGATGCTGCAATGACAGAAGTTTTGTCTGCAAATTGATGGTTGATTTATATTGCCTCCACCAATTTACTATCTATTAGACTGCATATGTTGCCACAGAGCAGTCCACAATGAATACAACTCTACAGTTAAAGATGCTTATGGCTCCTGGTCCAAACTGATAAATGTGTAAATGTTGCCTCGAGTAAGTGTATCCAAACATGTTCCTGGCTTCTTTTTGTCAAAGCAGATGGAATCTGTAAATGTTTAAGATAATTATAGAAGGGGAAGTTGACTTAGAGGGATATCAGAGGACTTACTGCAGCACACCTTTTAAACCTCCGGGTCCATCGAAGCGTTCATCAATGACCCTGCCTGGATAGCGACCGCTGGTCGTGATGAGCTGTTGAACCCCGATGACCTGGTCCTCTGGGCGGAGCACAACTCTTTGTTAATGTTCATCCTGAAGGAAAAGACACTTCTACTACTTTAGTAGTGGTTGTATTCTATCAATGGAGACAATTCTATTGTTAAAGATGTATCTTCATTTTAGACAAGTCCTGTTGCAAGGAGAAGCAACGTTTAGCCAGTTGTTGATGATGTTGTATATGAATTCATCAGCTTCCTGTCTCCACATGGACTTTATTCATCAGCACATTTTGATTTGCAACCAATTTAAAATCACACTATTGTACCTTTAGGCCCATCTCCATCCACACGGTGATTGAGTCTTTGGTTTTTATTTAAAAAGCCATTTTGGGCAAACTAGGGTCATGTAATTATTATCTCAGCTCACATGACATATACCTGTTTGTCCATAATGTACAGACAGAGATGGGACAGAAATTATGGTTCTATCTTATGGTTTTCTGCTCTAGCCACTTTGAATAGTCTTCACAATGAGTTTTTATTGTAGAATTTTGGAATAATTTAAACAATGGCAAGGTCTCAGGTTCATCAGTACTTTAGCAACATTTATTTTTTTAATGTTTTGTCTCTTGTGTGGTTTTATATTGTTTTGTCCGCAGCTTTTAACGCTGCCCTCTTGGTCAGGTCTCTATTGCAAAAGAGGATTACAACCTCGTTACTTCGCTAGGCAAGTGACCACCGCCTGCCGAGGCGATAGTCGCCTGAAAGTCCACCAGAGTAAAACTTGGAGCGTTGCGCAGATGCCATTTGTACAAAAACAATATGCCTTTCCACAAACACACACACATAGAACTGCACTAAATGTACATTTACATTACAGTCATTTAGCAGACGCTTTTATCCAAAGCGACTTACAATTCAGGTGCTATCACACCGTAGGCACAGCTACGGGAGCAATTTTAGAGGTTAAGTGTCTTGCTCAAGGACACATCGACATGCAACTAGTGGAGCCGGGGATCGAACCGCCGATCCTCTGATTGAAGGACGGCCCTGCTCTCCACTTAGCCACGGCCGCTAAATAATATCATATTGATGATGTAATCTATTCTGCAGCAACAGAGTAACACCCCCCCCTGTGTTTAATAAGCATTTCCTAAACACACATTTCAGAAATGCCATTCTACACGAGGTGCGATGAACGTGACGTCTATATTTGTTTGCGTGTCGTTTGTCTGATTGCTCCTCGTCCTGCACGCGTTTGTGAGTGAATCTCAATGAGCTGAATCGACACCGCGTGTGAAGCGCGGCATAATCTTGTAAACGGTAACAAATCTCCGAGTGACGGTCGTCATCTTTATCTTCACGGGTGACAGCGATACGGAGAGGGGCGGGAGAGGTTTGTTTAATCTCCGAGCCGTGGGGTGATCTGTGGCTTTCATACTTCATACAGGAGGGAGGGGGTTCGTCTATCTTTCTCGCTCTGTTTATCTCCTGGTTGCTGTGGCGACGCCTGCCGCAGCGCTTTGCCTCTGCAGACTCCAGCATCATCATCATCTGGGCAGAGCTGAGCGCGTGCTAATGTGAAAACAAAACCCAGCTGCACGTGTTATGTAACATGCTGTAAGTGCTGTACCTGCACATTAGCTCAGGCAGGACATTAATAAACGGATGGATTCCTCTCATTCCTTACACTTTATTAATGACCCCGTCACAACACAGCAAATCAATGCATTAAAAAGGAGCTGACTGGAGTCTCAAGTCGGTTTTAGGCTCACCCTGTGATGCACCTGTTGCTCGTGCAGGACTTGTTGGACCAGCATTTTGTCGCAGTGATATTTCTCCCTCAAAATCCTGCTGACCTTTACCTATACGGTATTTTGTTTCCGGTTTTATCTACAATTCTTCTAACGTGCCAAACTGCTCCTCTGCAGCTCACTTACCTCTTTACTATTCTCCTCTCCAGCTTTCCTTCCTCCATCCAGCTCATTTCAATGATGCATCCTCTTTGTAGTTGCAGACAGTGTTCCTTTAAACAAATTGCGGCTAGGAGGAGCATCTTCTTTTTTGACAGGATGTAACAACAACCAACAGCAGCAAATTAACTCAGCCGTCGTTAATTAACGTCAGTGTTTTGTGTAGGAAGGAACATTCTGTATCATCTTTGATGTTTGGGCTCTGTCTTTCTGATGTTCATAGAAGACAAACAGAGAAGTGAGTCTCTTACTACATAAGACCACCTCACGTCAGATAGCTAGCAGGGAGCTAACAGGTAGCAAGGCAGTCGTGGGAAGAATGATCGGAAACGCTCAGTTAAACTCTGAAGCACATCATACTGTATCATTGTTTTGTATTCACCTTAAGATCTCTGCATTGAGACCTCTAGGATTTAAAGCTTGGAACTAGCTTTTCCTGTCAGTCTGTGAAGCTAACGTTAGCTTAAGCAGCTACATTACAGGCCTGTCGACTTTATTATTAGAGGCCGTCAGTCTGTCAAAACGTTGTCAGACATGACTTACCAGCAGTTTGTCATTTGAATAACTGGCTGTTCTAAAGAAATGTAATGCCACTTTTGAATGTCATGATTATATTTGAATAATGATTGTAATATTAAAGGTTCTCTATACGACATTCACAACATTAAAGGTGCCAATTTGAATTTCAGAGCATATCAAGTGCCTCCACACGGCTCTCAACATGGTACGGGCTGAGCCGGCGGCTCGCAGCTAACAGTGTTAAACTGCAGACAGAGCTAACAGTGTTTTCCTGAGGGTGAACCGGAGGGAGGGCGTCGAGCACTATTATAATATTCAAATAAATGTGAGATAAACTGGTCTTTTTTTGAATAGAAAACTAGCCAAGTTTACTTTTCTCTGTCTAGTTTAAAATAAGAAAAATTATGCAACAGAAATATTTCATCTGTTTCCATTTGTATAGAAGCAAGATGAGTTTGTGATGTATGTTTGATTCGTTGTGAACTAGAAATACAGGCCTGTGGTCTAAATATAATAATCCATTTTTGTTACATGTCAGCACTTACTATTTCCCTCCATATGCCTGAGGGATGTAACCTATACCTAGTCAGCCTCTGGGGACACTACATTCCTGGGTATCATACTATAATACCTATTTACCAGAGGCACGGTTGAGGTAAGAGAGCACCGGTGCAGCAGCACTCAGCTCTCAGCTCTGCACAACGGCAAACAAACACTAGATGCTTTTAAAAAGCAGTGTTTTGTCATAATCTTTAGCTTCCTCTCTGGAGAGACGCAAAGACTCCCGAGAGAACCGCAGCCAATCAGAAACCTTGATGTTTCCATTCTTAGTTGGCTTATTTGTCTTGAGCGTTACGTAACGGACGAGTTGTCTGAAACGGAAATGTTAGCCAGTACCATCTCCTCTCATCAGTGCAATTCATTTTGTTTTCCTAATAAGTATTATTAAACACAATTACATGTATTTTTGCAGTTTTCCTCAGTAGATTGGCTCATTGTTTCTTCCCACTGCTGCATGTTTGTTATCTAAATCAGTTGATTGCCTCGGTGCTGATACACAATCCAGCATAGCAGAGAAACTCTGTAGCAAATGTTCAGGCTGTGGGTGTGTGTGACTGAGGCTCGTGTGTGGGAGTTCATCAGCTCATTACAGACTAACAATTCTCTTTTGTTCCCTTTAATGTGAAAGAATTTATTTCCAGTTTTACAGCCAATGTAGGCTACCTATAATTTGCACATCTCCTAGCAACAAGACTTTGAACAAACTAAATATAACTACTTGCTAAGGTGTCACTATGGGCTCAGCGTCACTGGCTGTGAAACGATTGTGTTGTATGTATGTATATATATATATATATGTGTTTGTGTATGTGCACGGGTGTCTCAATACACCATCACCAGTGGTCTTCCAGTGAAAGCAAAAATCCACACGTTTCCATATGCACAGCGGAAAGAGGTGAATGAAATGATGTTTGGACTACAATTAAAATGGCAAAACAACTAGATTCGCTCTTGAAACGTCAACGCTAGTTATTTATGTAGCCACATGGCTAACCCGATTTACTTTACTCTTTCATACAGTGTGAACAGCGGTAGATAAAAGGCCTGTACAGACCATGACTTTATTAAAACCATGACGTTATGAGGTGTAAATGCATGCAGAATGCAACTGTGTCTGGAGGTGCTCTGGCTCGCATTGTGATTGGATCTCAGCCAGTCAGTTTGGCCCAACAAGTTCCTGCTGTCAGCTCAGCAAAAAAAGCAACAAAAAAACTTCTGGGCAAAAGAAAATGAATTGGAGCCTGTAATGGTAAAATATGAATTTGAACTTTGTGTCCTCGCAGTGAACTCGAAAAGTTACGTGTCATCTATTGAGGAAAATGGCTACTGAAAAAGTAGCAAAAACGACTTGCAGAGTGGCAGAACAACTTGTTCCTTACATGGAGTATAGGAAGTGCAGACTAAGCAGTAATCAGAACTGGTGGTTGAAAACACCTCATGTTACCTTGAATGTATCGAAGCTGTGAAAAATCAGCTGGATACAGCAGACAAGCCCTCGTGGGTGCTGCACTTTGAATCTAACTTGTTGCTGTATAAATAAAGGAGCCTGTGTGTCACATATTGTGAAGTTTTTACCACAGACTGCTGAATACGTACTCTGTTGTATACTCTTCCCTTGCAAGCGAATAAACAGAACAAGACAGCTTTGAATCTTCTGAAGACTTTATTATTGATTTGTGAACAAAAACTCTCTTCTCCCGATTAACATAGAAATCTTCCACAACAAGCCGACACAGCAACAATGTTAACAATCTGCATATTCTATTAGCTTGTTCTTTACCTGTGCAAAAGAAGCTGAATATAATATATTAAGGACCCTCATATTCACTATGGCTCTCGCTCCGGTTTGAATTCTTTGTAGCCTTTTTACATTTGTATTGTGTCAAAGCCAACAGTGAAGATTGAAACGTAAATATATTCTCAACTTTCAATGGACATAGATGCACAACTCTCCGCAGTTATATATAATGAATGTGCAATTTAATTCACTTGAAATGAAAATGAATGACTACTATTATTATTGCTATCACGTGTCACTTGATAATTTACGAATCGCAGTAAAAAAAGGAGCATGTTAATGTGGATGCTGTACGATATCCAATTTACAGTATTGTTATCTCATGGCTCATGTACAAGGCGGGTTATAATTACATTTTTTTTTTAAATATATATACTTGTATCAGAATACACCTTAGTTTTCATACCGACTTCGAAAGATTTAGCTGTAACTTACTTTGAGGATTATAAACACAAAATCAAACTTCTCAAATCATAGCAGGGTTTAATGTCGGCTTACCACCAGCGACCAAATAAGAGCAACATGCAGATTTTACACCTTTTTATTTGAATCAGAAAATGTGTGATCAAAGAACATGTAAACAAGACCTGACCTGAGCGTCTTTAACATTCTTTGCTATGGACACATTTAAGTCGATAGCCTACTCTCATGAAATAAAGGTAGTGTAATAAATACTGTAAACTCTTGATAAAGGCCAGTGTCAACAAACTGATGCATCATTCCAAATCTAGTTTAAAAAAACAAAAAAAACACTCCTGAGCGTGAGTGCTGCTGGTTGAGTGAAGTGGGTTTTTAATACAGATGTGGAGCTGAATGTCACCCTCCTGTAGCTCCAGCCTCCCCGGGGCTCTCTCACTGACTGTGACAGCATGGCCTCAGCCGCCCACACCACCCACCCTCCCCCCTCAGCACCTCCCTCCTGCTGGATGGTCTGTCTATCTTCATACACCCCACTCGACCCCCACCCTCTCGCCGTATGCAACAGATCGGCACACCGGCGGCACCCAACGCAGCTCGGCTCTTTCATCAGGCTGTCACGCAGGCTCAGCCGCTCTGACTCGCTGTGTTTATCACAGCTGCGGGCGTGACACTAGAAAGCGTATGACAACCGGCTTAAGCACGCGCCTGTGTTTGTATGTGTAGGCCGCCGTTATTCTCGGGGGAGTCATTACTCGGGCGATCTCTTCGGGCGCCCCTGAATTCCCCGATGTTTGGAGTCAGCCCTCTCCTCCCAGGAGCGTGCTGGAGCTCAGTTCACTGAGCTCGTTGTTCAAAACAAATCATCGTGTCTCCCTCTGTACCTTAGCCAAATAGGGGCCACATCAGGAGTGACTCGCCACACATTAGCACAATTGAATTGCACTCACTCAGTGTGCCTTGGTTGGTTGTGACAGGAGAGAGGGAAGAATGTACTTGGTGTGTGTGTGTGTGTGTGTGTGTGGCACATTGGGATTGTTCCAACAATCCTTTCTTAACATGCATGATGAGATTATCAGGAGGGAATCCAGTTTAATACCCACACTCTCCACTGATGTCAATAAAATGTATTTTGGGAAAAACAAAGCCCATCGATGCTCCATCAGAAACCTTATGATGGGCCGTCAGATGGTTGGGTCGGGTTTTGGTGAATACAAAGGAAATGGAGATTGGATGTGAGTCCTGTGAATGACGTGGAGATTTAAATGTTGGTTTGAAAAAGTCATTCTGACTTCTGCCAAATTCTTCAGAGTTCCATTTTTGTGAAGAATGTTGGACAAAAGAGCCGTCCCCTCCGGGTCCGCTAATCCCCTTTCCTTTGTGGTCCGTTTCCAGATGTGTTGGTGAATGGGAAGCCGTGTGACTGCGATGTCATTGCCGACTGTAAAGCGGGTGACGCTGTGACCCTGGAGGTACAACTGACCAATCGGAGCAAGAACTCAGTGGGACCCCTGGCTCTGACTGTGGTGCCATATCAGGACTACCAGAACGGAGTCCAGAACTACGATTTGGGGGAGGCGGTCACCTTCATCGGCTCCAACACCTTCTACATTGACACGGTCAGTGGGGACTGGAGTACTACACAGACGTCATAGCGTCATTTCAACTCTGTTAATGTACAGTATTTGTCATCAAATATAACCTCTCCTATGAAGACATATATTATATTATTACTAGTTTGTTTTACTATATTGTCATTCACTATAACTACGTTATATTATGAAATGTTTAAATACTCCTCAAAGATGCTAAATACTTAAAGTGTTGCTGCAATAATGCCACCAGTAGTAACAGCAATAGATTGGCTTTACTTGTGACACATAATGGCTGAAACAGCTTTTCTTGCACAATTTAGCCCATTTAAACCAAACCTTGAATATTTGATATAACTGATGACAATGCTCTGTGCCTATTTAAGGATTTGAAACACCATGATCTGAGGCATAACAACAACAAAGAAACATTTTAAATGTGTAAATTAGGTGTTTTTTTACCTCCCTTTCATGAACTTGCTGAAGTTTACGGTTTCCTTCAGTCACTTAATTCTGGCTGCCTTTATTCTTAACCAAATTATACAGTATACACATTGATGTACCTCTGGGACTATTTCTTTGTTGGATTACATAACTCAAGCATATTTCAAGTCGCTGTATAATGCGACTTCAAAACTTGAAATAAAGCCTGCTAAGCAAAATAAGCTAAAAACACAGGTATGGTCCTTTTAAAGGTCATGTCGGCAGTCTTTGAATGAAAAGGCCCTTATCAGAGAAGGGATCCTGGGAGGGAGCCTTTGTTCTGTAACACAGTCTTACTCCTGAGGGTTAAACAAGCTGGAGGCGATTAAAAGCGGCTTGGCTGATGCCAAACCAAAGAGCTTACAGTCTGAAAGGCAGATAAAAGCACAAATGATATTCCTAAATGTGCAAACCAACTTCATTTTGGGAATTGTTCTCAAACGAAGGGGGAAACGCAGATCTTTTCGGTAGTTTTTCATCAAAGCCACAGTCGGATTCAAACCTTCTCCCCTGCCGGCTTCATGGCTGACAGTGTGCCAGGTTCTGTATGGAACTACTGAAAGCCGGCCGCTAATGATTCTTACTGCTGTCTGTCTTCGCCGTCGCCAGGTTAAACCCAAAGAAAACTCCGTCTGTGTCGGTGCCCTGCTCTTCCTCTACACTGGAGATTTCTTCCTTAATATCAAGTTCCAGGACGACAGCGCTGGACGAGAGCTTCCTTTAGCCTGGTTCACTCTGCCCAGTGTCCACATCCGAGCCCTGGACGCTCAGCCGCAGGCCGGGGCCTGAGGGCCTGGTGGCCTCATCATTGTAGCCCTGAGAAGTGAATGGATGGGGAGTTCTGTTGATGTTGTTCTCTGTAAATACAATATTCTTGTGAATTTAATCACATGTATATATCATTTTGTTAAAGGTTAAAACGTGTGAACAGTTCTCTCACGGACACACTCCTGCACACAATCAGTGTGTACTTTGCAATCTAGCTAATGATACAGCGAACATCTGTACAGTTGGCTGTTAGGGGTGATTAGAAACAAGCCGTTTCTCTTCCTTTATGAACACATCTTGAAGGCTCGGACCTCAATCATTTAATTTCAGTGGAATCAATGCAATCAGTTGACTCACTTGTGCAGACAAAGTTAATTTTCTTTTGCGTTAAGTTTGAAAAATGAATTCTCACCACTGACCAATAGCAAACTGCATTAACACTGAACTTCAAGGGGACATTATTGTTTTGAATTGTACTCGATGCTGTCTTATTAGTTGTGTTGCACCATGTAATGGTCCATGGTCTCCACACAAGAGAGGCAGTATGGTTTGCACGGTCAATGTGAGAAAGGAAAAGATGCTACAATTGCGCTTACTTGAATTAATGTGTTTTACGGTTTGCACCGTTTTAGCTAGCTAGCTTGCTAACCGCTAAATGCTAGCTAGCTACACTAGTCGCAATGAGCGGTAGCGGGGGAATTAAATGCAAGTAGTCGCTGTGTTGCCACGCTTCTAGCACCAACTATTTTGCGAGGCTACACGAAAGTTTGCTGTCTTTTTCTACCAAGAATTAATATCATTGTCACACTTTTTCTTATCTTCACAATGCCATTTATTGAGAAGATTATTTTGTTACCTTGCATTTCGAATTACAAAATATCTACTAAAATGAAATAAGACTAAGCCATGTTACTGGGCAGAAAACCTCAGAGCCCCGATTGAAGAAGAGGAGCTACAAACCAACACCGGAAATGTGATTAGCCAGACTCTATAGCTAGTTATGTACACATAAGATCTATTTATTTCTACTGCTGTATGGATGTTTTCACTTGCCTCTGTGCCACCACACTGGATGACTGATGAACCTGACCGTCATAGATTAGCCTATGTGTGACATATACTTGCTGTAAATAAATGTTTAAAGAAGCAACCTGTGTTTATTTTGACCTTATTCCAACTCGTTTTATTTGTCCATCCCAGCCGTTATAGCTCTGTGTCCATCTTCATCTTCTGCCTGCTGAGATGACCTTTATCACATTTTGGGAAGCTCCAGTCTGACATTCAGATACACAAAAAATCCATAAACACTGATTACCGGAGAAAACATTGCTGACTAATCATTTTTAACATTCCTTTAGAGTGACTGAGCTACACGCTGTGTTCCAGTGAAACCTTACAGTTCACCACTAACGCGTTTTGTTTTACTCGCTCTGACATTTTGAAACATCAGTGCATGCATAGAATAATGTCACAGCAGATTCAAGACCTCATCGTAGTTAATCATTACACTGTGCTTTCTGATACACTGGGAGTTAACCAGTGAAGCCACAGCACTGCTAATGTACTGCTGGGAACTCATTATCCACCTGGGAACCTGAATCAGTCAGTAACAATCTTGCTTCTCCAACCTCTTAGAGTACCACAGGCTCCAGCAGTAAGTTAATACAGTACGAGTGTTGTAAGCTGTCACTGCAGGCCCTTCTTCCACCCCCTCACTGGTGGACCAGATGTGAACTGGGTGATGACGAGATGCTGGGGGAAGATTAGCCTTGTCAAAAGGCTGAAATGTCTTGGGGGAAGGGGGGGTTGGGAGGCCTGGGAGAAGAAGTCCGGGGGTTTCATTTTTATATGAAAGAGGGTTTATCAGTGAGCCAGCCTCCTCTTAAACAAGCTCTCATTTCAGCGGAAGTTATAGCTGAGTATGAACTAAGGACGGGACCTTAGCCACACTGCCTGACCACAGACCACGAACACCAGGAATGACTTTGTGTTTATGTAAATCCAATGTAACTCTGTATGCTACAAAAATAACAGAATTTCTGAAATGTGAAGCACCGGTGATCCAAGTGAAAACATGAGAAATCACAAATGTCTTTTTTTCTGAATCTAGTGCTGTTTCCCCGTGAAGGTCACATTAGCAGTTCAGTGATAAAACAGCGTTTCCACTCGTCATAAGTGTGTTAGTTTACATATGTGAATAATACATCAGTGAACCACACAGGTCATTGGTTATGCATACAACGCAAACGATTCCAAAGTCATGCCCTCCACCCTTATTCATTAGTTTATCTAAGAGAGGGTGTGTGAGTGTGTGTGTGTGAGAGAATGTGTGTGTACTGGCTTTGAAAAGTTAGAAATGAAAGGCAGCTCTGAGTGCAACAATAGAAATGGATTGTGTTGTTGATGTGAGAGTGTGGACCCTGGGCTGCTGTCGGCACAGTTCAGTCTGCATGAACTCACTTAACATATGTAAGTTCTATCTTCGGCATATTGTTTACTGACCCTTATAACCGTCTTCTTCAGGAAAGGTAACTCGATTTTATAAGCATAAATTACAAAGCAGAGCAGCAATTAAGGATGTCCTTTTCTCACTTATCGAAGCATAGATTCACCTTATACGCATAAATAAACTGTGGGGTCTGGCATGGATAGCTGGAAGTAGCAGAAATGGAGATCCAGAGCAAAAAACTAAACAATCTACAGCAGCAAGTAAGCACTCAATTCAGGGTTTAATTAACATTTTACATTTTTCCTTTATTATTGTAATTTGCTGAGAGAATCATAGACTGACCGGTTGATAACGAGTACTGTACTTTAGTATTTCCCTCAAACCACATTTTTCTGAACTAGATTATTTGATGGCTTAAGTCATTAGTTACTTTGCGGCTATGACTTTACATTCAATATGAGAGAGCATCGATATTGGGGACTAAATAGGTGGGACAGAAGACACAAGTTTGAGATTTAAAAAAATAATGGGTTTTATAAAAATGAGAAAAGGCAAAGCTAATATGGATGGGACCCTAAAAGAGGTCATCCAAACCCAACTGAACGCATAGCACAGCAAACTGAAAGGCAACAAAAGTGAAGAACCTACAAACTAAACTCAGTGACACAAAACACAATAACTGAGACAGCTACAAATAGACATTCAGCAGACAGTTTGCTGAAGACTAATTATAAACAATAACATGTATTTGATGGTCATATAAGCTTCCAAAGTGCTCAACACGATCTCATCCCTTGTCATGTTTTGCTGCTTGGGAAGAAGCTATAAAGACGCCGGGGGTGTCGCACGTCACAAGCAGTTAACGTTGTGAAATGGTTGCGGTTAACGCTGGAACACGTGCTTAACGTTATATATATATAACGTTACACGGTCGCGGTTAGGTTTAGGGAACAAACATACGTAGCCCTACTTAAAATAAGTTTTGTGTGATATGAAGACGCAGAGGGCCACTGCCCAAGCGTTGACGCCCTGGGAGTGACACCAGGCTGAGATGCTGCTCCCTACATTTCCTATAGTGCAACTGGATTGTGTCTTTTCCGCTTGACCTTCTCTGCAAATGCAAATGAATGGATGGAAGTGTGACGTCATTCCAACGTGGGTTGGGCCAGCAATGGGTCACACAAAGTGTGACCCATTTGGAGTCGGGTATCCAGTTCCTGTTGTGTCTTCATGGCATAATGGTTTGTTGCCTCCAAGCACAGACCCCGATGTTTCATTTCTGAGACTTGACATAGCGCCCTTCAGCACCACAGAAGACTGTAAAACCAGTGAAGTTCCCCTTCAAGGGTAATTTGGAGTGTAAGACTTGCTGTATATCTGAGTACTGTACACTAAACATATGAGTGTAAGACGTTCATGAGAGCATCAGCACGTGTTACGGCTCTTCACCACCCCAAACCATAAGCTGCCCTCCCCAGAACTGAGGACACCCAGAAGAGACTGAGCATCTTGTCTCGAGTTTAAATGAGGTTTCTTATCAGAAAATCACCTCCGCATTATTAGCCACCAACCTTCATTACCTTGCAGCACACCTGTAATTCTGATCGCAATCAGCCTAACAATCAACCATCACTCTGTGCCGAAGCAAACAAGAGCCTTACATTTAGTGGCGAAGCAATCCCCACAGTGTTCAAACGAATCTGCAAGAAGCCAGAGTTCAATTCAATCCCTTCCTCCTCTCTTTCAGTATTTAGTGGTTGGTGACGTCCACTCATATTTATCGGCGACCTTGGTATGTAAATGATCTCTGGAGTGGAGAGATGTAGGGGTGGTGGGGGGGGGGGGGGGGATTAGGGTGTGTGCTGACGAAAGATGATCCATTTGACACCTGCGCTGCTCTTTAACTGTCACGCCTGTAGCACTGGCACAGAAAGGCACAGCAGCCCTCATCCGCTGCATGTTTACTGATCCAGTGTGACTCTCTGACTTAATTACTACGCTATCTGCAGCGACACACGAGCTGCTAAATATGAAATAAAACGAACCTGAACTCTAAAACGTGGCTGCAGCTTACAGTATGCAAGAATTTCCTCCCAGTTAAAGTCCCCATGAAATGAAAAAAATATTTATGAACTAAAATGTATCTTATTACAATCCCATTTATTATCTTTTTCTTGTGCTTTCAGGTGCATCTCATGGTCCATCCCCATGGTAAAGCATGAAAACTACCTGCGCGGAATTACCACTCCTCGCGATGTTCCAGATTGTAACTTTAAAATCGAAAAGGATCATTCAATTCTGCGTGCGCTGATTTAGCTGATTCCTATTGTTTGCAGTGAAGCCATACATCATCGACACCTTGCTAGTGCTGCTGCTATCGATGCGTGGATGATGTATGATACCTCGCCACACAACACGCTGTGCAAATGAGTTGGCAGACAAGGATTTATCTCCAGACTGTGGCTGGTATTTTCAGTTGGTTGCTGCTGCGGCATGAACAGAGAAGCACTCAGCTGTCAGTCAGTCAATCCGGCTGGGTTGAAGCTTCTATCATTCATCACTGCTAATTGTGCATGTCTGATGTCTCTGCTGTCATTCTAGATCATACGTGGAGACATTCTGCCGTCATGCAGCCTTCTGAGGCGATGTATTTGTGTCTGTGCAGGCCTGTGTGATGAGCACAGCCATACTGTAAACTCGGTGTCATTACCATGGAGACTAATCTAAGCAGTTGCCATTATTAAACTTTTTCTCTCTGAGCTTCTCCAGGAATGCATTCGGAGTTCTGTAGGTGGGCTGAGCGGGCACTTGAGATGTGAGAAAGGGAAGCTAAATATGGAGCGAGTACATATCCAGACGATGTTGATTAGTGGAGCTGTTTCGACTCTTAAATTGCTGCATAATGAAACACTGCGGTTGACGTCTTGGCTTCTGCATGCACTCAACTTCTTACTGAGGCCAGCTTGTTCCTGTGCGTTAGTGCATTGTGTGTTTTCATGGAGAATATGGACAATTTGCAGGGTTTCATTTAAAGCCTAAAATGAATCTGACAGGAAAGAAAAGGGATCCCTCAAGTCCTTTGTGGCGAACCTTTAAAATCATGACATCAGTGTGTATAAAACAAAACACAACATTAGTAATTCACAAGTTGATAAAAGCTTTTGCATTTGCTTTTCTTATCGCTCAGTTCACTCTAGAGGAAGGTTTGTTTACTTCCACACACATTTTTGATGTAAAAAAAGAAGCAGTAAAGATATCACAAGGAGACCAGACCTCACTTAGATATAAAAATAACATCTTTACAATATTTATCTTCTTTTTTTTCTCATGAGTTGTCGACAATCCTCGTAATATCAGACTGGAGGACTATCTGTGTTCCAGGAAATGATATGAAAAATACAAAAAAGTGAAAAGAGCATAATGGAAAATGCATTTGAAAAAAGTAGCTACATAGTTGAGGTTTCGGCCCAGTCCAGGATATAATTTTATGGATTTATTCTTTAATAATCTCCCAGTGGAAGTGAGAAAAGTAGCAGAGTATTTGCATCTGGTCAAAAGGGTAAAGGACCGTGGAGTCTAGTCACTGCCATACAGTGTTGCTAGGCCGATGTTATTTCAAGTGTTCATTGGCACGTTATATAATCAGCATAGGAACTTTTTTCACCAATTTCTCCATGTACCCATACAATGTACCTTCTAATAGTCTGTAATGAGGTGGCCCAAATTGTGGACTTCTGGACTTGTGTAGTCTTCACTTTGTCTTGGTCCTAACACTTCTGTAATAAGTTTGATTTAAGTTAAAAAAAAATATGAATAAGCAAAGTATTAATTTATAGTTGTGGTTTATAAAGTATTTTCCTATGTTCTCCCTCTCATCCGTTAATTTGTGTTTTACAGCTTTTCTCTACAATGATGACAATACTCACTCGCAGTTCAGAGAATATATTTACGTGAAATGTCAACTTTGAAGAGAAAGACTAAAAAGAGCACTCTTGCTTTTCATCCACATTTGAATCATTTCAAGGATAGATTCTTTTCTGATATCAGGAGTTTTGCTGCCTGCTTAATAACTGCACTTACAGTGCTCTGGTAATTTCAGATCACTAAATATTAATGCCCAATTATACCACAAAGTCTTGGAATAATATTCAATCAACTCCTCAGCCTAAAACATGAATTCACGTCACTAACAGTGCAACAATAATTGAGTTGAGGAAACATTAAACACTGTGTTAATCACAAGGAGGAACATACATGAAATAAGCCCTGTCCGTCGTCTTTTGCTCCAATGCATGCTGGGAGGTTTCTTTCTGCCTACCTTTGCCTGCTACTGCAATTACAACTCATGCAAACTATTAATTTCAGCTCGTCTCCAAATTTAGACTATTGAAGTTAAAAGATGCAAAGCACGAGAAGCCGCATGCTGTACATTTACAGTGTAAAGTGAACGAAATGAAGGCCTTAAAAGGAGGTGTCATGGTCCTTATGGGGTCCTTATGGGGCCTCAAGATTAGATCACAATCAGGTGGTACCATAATTCCCTTATTACTCAGGTTGTGCTATGCTATTAACAGATGACCACAAGGATGATCCACTGTGAACCTGGAGCCCTTCATGGTCTGGATGGTAATCTGTCCTTGTTTTTTAGGGTGTTTATAAACAAAATATCCTTATATGCATTACTCCCTGTTGCGTATCTTGCAAATGTGTGTACTATGACTTGGATAGCATTGTGCGCAGCAGTGCATCAGTCTGTCAGACTTCAGCACCCTGGACAGCACGGCAGCCTGTGCAGCTGAGCCCGATTTGGAGCGCAGATTCACCGCTGCCCACGGAATGTAAAAAAAGACTAATGGGACCATCTGAGTTTGAGTAAACCCTCTCTGTCCATATAATGAGTAGGAGTGGTCAATGTGGGAGGTCGCGCGGTGTGGAGACAGGGGGGGGGGGGGGGGGCGGCATTCAGCTGTGCCCCAGGAGATTTTCCCCGAAGAGACAGCTTCCAGGAGTAAGCAGATACTCAGGCCAGAATTTGGATGAATCGTGACACTTGGAAAAAGAGAGGAACACAGAGACAGGCGGAGCAACGCCCACCGATTAGAGTCCGGAGTGCGTGGAGACATAAAATGTGGAGCCTTCAAAATACGAGCTGTTCGTGACACGCACGGTTAACTCAGAGGCCCCCGCACGACGAAGGGAAACACGTTTATTATTTTCTTTCTGTTTTGTTTTTGTTTTTAAAATCAGATTAAACTCCTCAGCAGACGGGAGAGGACGTTTGGATGTGCGCAACGGAGCATGTGTGCCAGTCCGGGAACGGAGCGCGCTGTAGCCTTTTGTTCGAGCTCTAAAGTATTTTTATTATTCTTTACACATCCTAAAAAAAAGACATCCATTTGGGAGAAAGTACTTTGCGGTGGAACCTGTTGTCGACGATGATTTGTTGCGTGCTTGGAATATGTTTTGTGTTCCTCTAACAAGCGACGAGTTGATCAAGGAATAAAGCAACTGAAAAGGGAAATACATCTGTGAAAATGATTGATCTGCGCATTGTGAGAGTTACATTTCCCAACTTGATGTTCCACTGCGATACTCTGTGACCCTCCCGTCTTAACGGCGACTCAGCACATTTCTGATGAGGATGTCCGCTGTTTGCGAGGAAGATTTAAGGATTTCACAGGAGCTGGATTTTTTTGGGGTATATGGGGAATGGCTGCTAAAAATAGCCTGCATGCTGATGAGGTTACAATGAACAGGTTGGTGTTCAGCTGAAACTTAGAGACATGCGGAAAGATGTCTTGTTATACGACATTTTAAATCACAGCAAAGACAAAGTGAGTGGAGCTTGAAAGAAAAGAAAGGAACAAGGATCTGTCACCGATCATTTGTTTTATTGGACGAATTTATTCCGATCAGTATAATTCACTTGGGGAGAAAATACACCAACAGCCGATATTGGAAGTAGCTTGTTGATGGCACTGCGCTCCGGGAGGACTTGGTTTGGGCAGGTCTTGCGCAGGGTCTTTCGGCTGCAGGGCTCCTGGTCCAGGCGATCGAGCAGTCTCTTGTGTCTCTCCGCAAACCAAGAGCAGGATCTGGGGGTCTGTCATCGGGATCACTACAAGGTGGGGGATTTCCACCGCTGCCACGACTCCGGCATCCACCACGTTCACCGGAGCGCACCTTTCTGCGCCTCCGCCTCCAGGCGCTGTCCACACGGCTTCCCCCACGCTCGCTGCGCCTTCCCAGGGAATCCGAGGGGACATGAGCCCCTCGGTCGCCGGTTCCTGTTGGCCATGAAGCGGCAAAACGTGCGGACCTTGTCCCTGATCATTTGCACGTTTACATACCTGCTCGTCGGAGCCGCCGTCTTTGACGCCCTGGAGTCCGACTCCGAGATGCTGGAAAAGGAGGACCTGGAAGCCGAGGAGAAGCGTCTCCAGGGGAAATATAACATCAGCGAGGATGATTACCGCAAACTGGAGACCATCATCATGGACGCAGAGCCCCACAGAGCCGGGGTGCAGTGGAAATTCGCAGGGTCATTTTACTTTGCCATCACGGTTATAACCACCATAGGTAAGTTCCGGGCTCTTGTGGTTTGTCCCAGTCTCTAAAACCAGTATAACCGAGCCCCCGTAATCATTACAGGTGCCTCTCAGTGTCGGCGTATGATCACTGTTGCGCAACAGGACGTGTTTATTATGAGGACAAATACATTTTCAAGGCAATAAAACGCGAACGATATTATGGTTCTGTTCATATTGAGAGCTGTCAAAAACAATCCGATCTGATCACAAACATTTCAATTGGAGCCACGAGTCTCGAGATAAAGTTTTTAAGCAACATGTTGCAATAGTCACGCGGGAGTTGGAGCCGAGGAGGGAGCTTTGTGTCACCGCGGTCAAACATATATACACGGAATTTGGACTGATGCTTTCAAAAATCACCTCTTGAGAATGACGTAACGCACTTATAGGACTGTTAAAACACACATCCGTTCCGTTGGTGTAGCACTGTACGTTAAGATTCAACTTTTGACGGCGCGTTACCGAGATGCAGCTCAAAGTCTGACAGAGAGCAAGGAGTTGAGGGTGTTAGACACGCCGTGATTTACTCCTGAAAGCTCGTGCAGAGGGGACGTGGAGCTGTGCAGGGAGGATGACGAGGCCCCGTGAGCGGGACTGGTTCAGAGCCGCCTGTAAGGGACGCAGCAGAGAGTGTGGTGGTGCTGAAAGGACAGCTCCTCTTAGTTCAGCCGCAGACGGGATGAGTTCAGAGAGTTCAGCGAGTGGAATCTGCATGGCGCCACTTTTACTGATCCCGGTTCACTTTTCTCACTTAATGTAGCATTCTAATTAGTATATCTTTGGTTAGACTTGCTTTACGTTTAAGGGTCGCTGAGGTTTTGCTGCAAATGTGGTGTGTGATCAAAGAGCTTTACTACAGGTGATCGTAAATGAGAAATAGATGGAGCGCTATATGAGAGCTAAGGGATCATGAGAACTAAAAGCTATGTAAGGACAAATCAATCCGCTTTTCATAAATGCATTCATTTCTTATGATCCCCCTTAAAAGGAGAAATGTATTACATCAGTTTGACGCGATGATGCATTTGCGTCATACAGATGTAGTTCAAGCAGAGGGGTGCACTGAGTTTCTCTCTGTTTACGCTCCAAAAGCAAGCCACGTTCTTTCTGAATTGTAATCACCGTAATACTGAATGAAGCTCTAGCCAATCGAGTTGGATTTAAATAAATGAATTCAAACGTGCACTACCAAAAAAAAAGCAAGTTAACTCTCGACCTTTCAATCAGCTGAGTTTAGATTAAGTGGCAGGACATTCAAAATGAACTTCCCTTCCCGCAGAGGTCACAGTGAAGCGCTTTCTCCATTCCTGAAATCAGATAGAGGTAGTCGAGAGGAGGCCTTTTATCTGGAGGAAACTAAAGCACCAGGGCTGTCCTCCAGTCTGCCAGGCAACACTTAAAAGGGAGAACCGCACAGAGAGGTGAAGGTGGACCCACTGTTGTTTCCAGGCTACAGCGACGAGCCATTGTAATATTTATGTTCCGTGAAGTGGTTACATTTACTGCAGGTGTTTCCTCTGTGGGAAACAGGGCACTTTTATGCATCACTGTACTCTTTAACAGAGTGAGAACGGTTTAAGAGACAGTCAGACTTCTGCTGCAAAATGTACAGGAATAAACCTGATTTTCATACGTGCACTTGAATTAGAAGGGAAATACAGTTGTTTAGATGAATAGTTGGACAGGACAGGTATACTGTGTGACACTGGTTGCATTGACTTATTTCTAGAATGCAACAAAGAAAAACAAAGAAAAAACTGTTTGTTTTTTTGCTGATTAGAAAGTCCAAAATACACTGTTGTAAAAATGAATGTGAGATAATAATGTTTATAAACTTTCAGTGGAACTGTGTCATGATCATATGACCATATAGTGTTATCATTTTACTAAATTTGCTCATAACATTTTAATAAAAGGCTCACAAAATGAGTTTCTAGGGGGTGTTTTACACGTTTGCAGACTTGTTAATCATGTAAAACAACAGTAGAACAAAGTTCATCTTATTGAACGTCAGTTGGTTATTTTATGTGCCATCTTGCATACATATGACGTTTAACTTATGGATCAGAATTGGAAAAAAAGAGGATGCTTTATCTGTCAATCATGGTAATTCACACTGGGCAATGTAAATGGATTCTTCGCATATCCCTCCTAGATACCAACACACACTCCACACACATGCATTTCAGAGGGGTCATAGTGCAGGGTCAGCCATAGTACGGCACCCCCAGAGCACTTTGGAGGTTTGGTGCCTTGCTCAAGGCAATCCTTCAGTTTCCAAGCCAAGTCCCCATGGACTGAGCTACTGCTGCTGGAAACATTGTTACTATTGTGATATTGACAAAATGTCCTCCAGTGAGGATGAAGAAAATCTCATGTAATCTTATTTTATCTTGAAGGACGAGTCTGGTGATATTATATTTCCTTTTTTATTGGCACCAAGCCCCATGAAAAGACCATAAACCAACAATGACCTGATCCTACTGACACATGCTGCATCTAATCTCAATCCTACATTTACTCTTCTGCTGCTGTAAATGCTAATTTAGAGCACCAATGGGTGTCAATCCGCAGGTGAAAATAGTTCCCATCAAATGTAATACAAATTCTCCTTATGTTTGAGTAACATTTGCTAAAAGCTACAGTCCCCAGCTGGTTTAGGAAATCATTTAGTCTGTATATACTGTATATATAACCTGTTTTTAAAAGATTTACGTCTTCAGAATGAACCGATTGAGGCTGAGGGAAAAAGACAGGATGGGGAAGAAAGGAAGTATTGACAGACGGTGGTTTTGGACTTTTCATTTGATTTGTTGACATATAACAGAAGCACAGAATATTACGCTCATTCTGTAACCATATTTACCTTGCTCTAGTTTGAGGCCTACTGTATGAAATGGTCACCACTGCATATCAGAACAAAGGCCCGCAGTATAAAAGAGAGATAACTTTCTATAGAACTCAAGGGAGTTAGTTTCACAAAAGGCTAAGAATGAACATAACGGTCAAAGCCGCCATCATTAGATGAAACTGTACGTCATCTGGTCATATTCCTGCTGGTACAATTTGTTCAGTACTCTAAGTGAGATTACTGTATACAGATTTTCTTGATGCCTCAGACATCAGATGAAATTAAGACAATCGCAGGAAAGCGTCTTGATGTCAGTTTGATATCTCTTTCTGTGATGTGCCGGTCCATCCAGACTTACTAAGGCAGAGACATTTCCTCTTGCAGGTTAAATCCATAGCTAAACATTATTTGCAGGTAGTATTTGAACCAGCCATCCATGTCTTCAGACGGAAGAGTTTTGATTTGATGAGTTCACTGAATGATTGGAACAGCGTACTCAAACATATACTGTTCAGCTGACAGCATGAGATTCATCGCCCTGTACTCTCACCTGTTAATGCCTTTGAGGGACATTTTCCTCTTTGAAATAATGAAACAAGATTTATTTCTGCACTCCGTCAATAGATTTTCAAATAATTATTTTGGCCGCTAAAAGTGAAAGAATTGAAAGCAACTTTGTGCAAAATGAAACTCTGCTGCAAAGATAAGGAAAACAATTTGGACTGTGTCAACTATGAGCTGTTTGTGGAAACTAATTAAATTTCGTTTCCTGTGAGAGAATATGGATTTAAATCATATGAAAGTCGATCAAATTAAGTTTCAGAATTGATTTAAAGGCTGATATCAGTTCTGCTGGATCAATCTCTTCAGGGATGTTGTCGCTGTTTTGTCAACAAAAGCATCATGAGCTGCATATCGGGAACATCGGTAGTAAATGGTCTTGTAGAAGTAATGGAAAAAGCAGTATTTGTAACCTTAATAGTAGTAGTAGAACATGTACATTACAGCAGTTTTAGCAGTATAATCAGTAGTAGTAGTGGTACCTGTAGCAGCAGCAGTAGTAGAAATAACAGTCGTAGCAGTACTTATGTAGCAGCAGTAGAAGTAACAGGCTAGTAGTAGTAGTATCGGCTGTAGCAGAAGTACTAGAAGTAGCAGCAATAGTAGCAAAACGTGGTATTAATAGTTGCAGGAGAAGTAGCAGTATTAGCAGATTTAGTAGCCGTATAGTAATAGTTAAAGTAGCAGTACTAGTAGAGTACATTTCTAAATAATAACACAAAGTCCAAAAATAAAGGAAATTATATATTATATTATATTTTAGACCTACAGTTCAAATTACCAATATAATATGTATCATTATTAGAAACCTGTATCGTTACAATACTGGAAACATCAGGACAATGCCAAATAAATAGTCCAATCTTTACATAAAATTAAAAACTTTACCAAATCAAAAAGGGAAAAAAAATCACATTTTTGATCATCTAATATTTCAGGGTTTTGTTGAATATTGAAAGTCATAAATCATCATGGTATGTACAGCAATAAAGAGACAAATGGGACTCACTTTCCACATTTCCTGATTCAAACAGCTCCCACGGCCAGTTTTTAGTGTCGGCAGCAGCCGTAGTAAATTTGTACCAAATGTATTTTCTTTGGACGTGTGGCAGTAACATTCAGTATAATCCCAGTGCCATTCAAATATAACAGTAGATGGAATAGCAGCAAGTAGCAGTAGTTACAGTAAATGTAGTGGCTGCAGTATGACAAAGACAGAATCTCAAGCATGTGTTTTAAACTGAGGACCCGAGGCTTCACACACTTATTCATGGGGATTTAAAAATAATCTGTAATCTACAGCTGGAGGCCTGACCGCTCCTAAAATGTTTAGTTTGAAGGGAACTTTTGGTAATCCGTTATCAGATGCTCATCATCATTATCATCATGCCTCCATAAACTGCTCCACAAGAAAAAATAAATGTCTGGAAGTGTGAAACTGGAGCCCAGCTGTGATACTGTTAGCACATGTCAGACCAGCTGTCTCGAGGGGCCCATCTCGGTGGACATGATGAGGCTGGAAACACCCTCCCCTCCATCCAGATCGACCCTGCAAGTTGACTATATTTATACCTGTGACTAATTGCACCCAATGTGACACTTAGTGATGACAGCAAGGTGTTCTCCCCCGAACTCTGCTCGGATGGAGAAAGGACGACCGCAGTATGCAGTAGTGCGTATAAATAGGTACCTTTCTCACAGTGTTGAGGCGCTCGTGTTGCCGGGAGACTAAAGACAGCTTAAAAGGTGAAAGTCATCTCTGCCAAATGTCTGGAAACATCAACATGTGTGTAGATGGGCAGTTTAGGGTGTGACTGAGGCCAGTGATACTTTGAACAATAACTCAGATTGTACCAAAGCTCTCGTCCATAAATGTGTAAATTACTGCAAGAATTCAGTGTTTCATTTTGTAACTTGCTAGAGTAAGAAACAGCATAAAGACTTCAGCGAAACACTTCCTGAAACTCCGACTAATGAAGGTGAGGAGCAATTTAAGACCGTATTAAATGGCAGACAAAAGCATAATTGCTTTGTAATCTGTAATTTTACTCCATTTGCTGCAAACAATTATTAAAAATGTGTTCTGAAAATTTAAAAAAATTGCAAATTTGACAGGCTTTCCAGGTCGGCACCTCCGTGTCTTTGTAAAGAAAAAAACAGAGAAAGAAAAATATAGTCAGAGTACGTTCAAGCTTCATTAAAGCTGCATTAATTGATTGTCTTTAGCAACACATGCTGAAAACATATCTGACATATTATCGGCTAATTAAGTTGTTATCTCGAATGTGCTACCAAACATTTGCATATTTGCACATCCAACAGACACGGAGCAACATTAGCCTTCATTTGGATTTCTGGCCAACTGACGAATCCAATAATTACTCTTATTTTAGCTCTTACGCTTTAGTAAAATATTTGTCAGTTTAGTTTCCCTTAAAGTTCAGCTTTCTTCACCAGTTAGTTGCCAACTAACTGTAGCATGCAGCTTGTTTATCGGCACATTTTCACTGCTGATATAGCTGTCTGCTGCTGGAGATGAGGTGGACGACAGCATAACGTTTGTGGGCTGGAAAACCAAAACAAAGCTAGTTTAAATGCCAAAAACAGCACTGACGATAATATAGTTATCCCTTTCAGATTACATAGTAATCTGATCCATTTAATCATTTACATAAAAATATTGATAAGTGAGCCTTTAATGTAGTAACACATCACTCCTGACACTATTTTCTCCTGCTAAATACAGGTTACTTACAACAACAAGACAAGAACTTAAGAAAATCCAAGTTACATTCTCCAAATGTCAAGCTAACTCAAATGTCACACGAGGCAATAGTTTGACATGATCATTAACACAATAGTGTAGTTAAATGCTTCTGTGATTTAGTGCTTAACGAGTGGCTCCCATCATCCTCACAGATACATTCATCTTTCTAATGAAAGCGCGTTGTGAAGATGAGTCAGATGCCAGTCACAGTTTCCATTACGCTGCACAGAAAGTGCCACTTCCAGAGTTCTGGACTTGCGCTCACACATTATACACAGTTTATGTGCCAGTAGGACGCGTCCACTAAAAGAGAGTGCATTCTGAATCAAGCCATTCAAAGAAGCCAATTTAAAGCTTTCTATAAGTTATAGCTTTCGTAGGTAAACTAACTATAAATGACTTCCAGTTAGTGATTTATAACAATAGATCACACTGTAAATTATACTAAAAAACACCATGTTCTGTGTGTGTTCTCCTTAAAGCACAGGACAGTATTTTATATATGATTTAGATGCAATATAAGAAAGATGTTTGGCTGAAGGACATGTGGGTTCCAGGGTTGGGGGATTGAAATGTTCTCAAGGGTCCATTTGCTGTGTAATCCCTCTGGTACTCCACACAGGGCCACACGCTGCTAAAAGCTGCACTTTGCTTGCACTCGGCTGTCATACTTTGGATGGTAATACACGCTGTAATCTTGATAGGCGGGGTCCTGCAGACGTGAAGCATGCACGCTGATAGTCGTGTGTGGACATGAGTAAGACGGGCTCTATGTTGCGTATTGACGAGCACTGATTGGAGAGCTGGATGTACAAAGTCACTTTACATAGGGGCAGTTTTCTGTCTTGCTTTTATTCTCAAAGAGAACCTGTTGATGGTACTCTCATTCTAACATCAAAAAGCACCTCCACGAGGAGGGTCAATAAACCCGCCTACTCATCTTCATTTGCTTGATGACACACGGGCTGTAATAACCCGGGCGTCCCATTACTTAGTATGGATTATGTAAATCTCCAATACGTCAAGGGCACGGGATTTCAAGACTTCTTTTCTCGAGCAGCAGTTAATAAAATGACTGAACATATTTTAAATCCAGGTAATTTGTTCATTCGTTATACGTGATAGAGATTAGTAACAGGCGTATATACAGTGATTAATGGCTTATGTCATGAATCTTCAGAATTTAGGGACGATGGGTAAATGTCCAAAGTTCTTTTTCTCACATTTTATGTTGTTTTTGGCAATGCTTAGCCGCCAACTAAGCAAAACAAATTGAGCACATTTTAGAGAAAGCACTCAGATCATCATATGAATGGGAGTAAAAATGACATTCAGGTTCCTTTAATCAAACAGCAACCTGCCTGGCTACAGTCTAGGCTTATTACATCTTCACTCTTATTTTTTCAGACACATCTGGCTTCAAGGCATTTATGCAAACGCACATGATTATTCTTCAAGGATTCAAGTTCACCAAAATTTCTGGAAAAACTTCGATGGCATCAAGCAATGCAGATAGATTTGAGATATCGGTGTCTGTTAGGTTCATGGAACCTCTAGACTGTGTGGAAACCGCATGTAATCCAGCCTCTTACACAAAGAGAACCGGTTTCAATTATAAACAAAGCATTTAATACCTCTCATGCTAAAACAATTGCATAGTGGAGTACATCATTTACAGTTACACCGAATATGACCTGCTCACCCCAAAAGTCGTTACCACCCACCCAGTGGTACAGGAGCAAGAGGCCGGAATTTCTTTCTCTCCCGCCTTACATAGTTCAAAAAACATCCCATAATGTCCGTAGTTCCAATTGGCTAAATCCAGCTGGCTCCTCCTCCTCGCAGGACCCTCGCACGGGTATGACCTGTAATTGCCTGTCTAGAAATCTATCTGTCCCTTACTCCCAACATACTATTCTTTACAGTTTAAAACATTCAATGACTGTCTTTTATGGCTTAACACTTCTATGGTAAACATTATATATAAAGATAAGGATTTGCAACTTTTGGCAAAAACCTTCACAAGTTTCACAAGCAAATATAAAGGTGCTACTAAGATACACTTCCAACTACAAATTCTAAAACACTTCTACAATTATGAATCTTCTAATTATGTATTCCAAAACACTTCTAATTATGATTTCTTATTTATGAATTATTAAACACTATTATAATTTCTTAAAGCACAGTTCTAAACCCAAATTTCCTACATGTCTTAGATTAAAGCCTCCGTGCCAATGCAGTGGAGGTGAATGGCATTTCATGTGTGGTGCTCGCAGTATTGAAACAAGTTCAACGAAAGGGTGGAGCTCAGTACAACCAAACAGGAAATAAGACATTTTGAACGAAAAAACACACCTTGAAAGCGGAAAAGTACCAGACCGGACAAGTCAAGTGAGAAGTCATTTTCTCATAAACTTCTGTACAATCATACTTCTCTTTGCAACCAGAGGAGTCTCCCCCTGATGGCCATTAGAAAGAATGCAGGTCTAAGGCACTTTAGCATTAGCTTCACTTTTCAGAACCGGTGGTTGCCGCTCGGTTTTAACACTTTGCTCAAATCTCTGCTGTGTACAGCTTCACACAAATTAAATTCAGTCGTAGTATTAGTTTTAGTTCCAGAAAGTAAGAAAAAAAAACCTCCCTGGGCTTCGGAAACCCTACTTCATTAACATGTTTGCTCATGAGATCCCATTCACGTCACCACATGAAGACACTTGGTGTGAAATCATCACAAACATATTACAATCAGCTTTCTCCCTCAGGAGGCCAAATCCCCTGTGGTTTAAATAGCTGTGAATGATCAGTATGTAAGCTGGACACCTAATCAATGTAATGCATAACCTATGTAAGAACATTGTCTTCTTTACTTTACTTAATATAAAATGTAATGTTCATTTGAATTCATTTAATCATAACTCAGAATACCAACTGAATAATTGTGTTTCAGTGTTAAATGCCTTTCATTTAAAGATGTATTTGTTGACATCAGTGTTTGCATCCAGAATTTCAAATAGAGTTTTGCACTTTTTTTAGTTTGATTTCGTACTTGTAATGAAGGAACATTGATTAAAACAGAAATACGTGAAGATTCTTGTGTTGTTATCCCCTGGACACTGGTGTTACATTACCTGGACGACGCAAGATCTATCAATGATTAATGGAGTGTTTAGTGCTTTTGTTCACTTGAGATTTTACTTCCCTGTCCCCAATTTACGAGATCAAATCTGTGCTGTAAATCTGAACCCTGCTGCTCGGCAGCCTGCTTATGACGCTGGATGAATTTGTACTCGCCTTTCTTTCTCGAAACAAAGTTGTTAATAGTGTCTGACCGCTGCTTATTGAAAAAAGATTCGAGGCTTTCACCCTAGTTGCACTTTGTTGCCGGTAGATTATTTTCACTTTGCCGAAGTGTCCTGCTGGGAGCTTGATGGAGGTCTCCACGCAGATCGATGGGAATGTCTTCCTGTGGTGCTGATGCTCTCTGTGGGAGTCACTGGCTCTGGATCCGGCTGGACCGTTTAAACTGTGCACACAAGATCCCGCTGCACAACACAGTTTGTGCATGTTGCTTCATCCTAAAGAAAATAAATGACATAAGATATTAATCTGAAAGAGAGTTATAGAAACACTCCAGCTAATGTCCAGCTATTCTCACCTTAAAAAGGCACTCTTTTAATTTTACACATCAAAGTTTAAACGTCATAAGAAGTACTATACTCTGGCTGTGAGTAATCCACCTTCTGCACCATGTCGTGATGTCTGGGGCTCTGTAGGAAGCCTTTCAAAGTCTCCAAAATATCCCTGATGATGTCATCGGAGGTTACTTTGTGTGTACTCTGTTTTGGCTTTCACACAACATATTAATAACGCCTTTTATACATTCTCTGTATATTATGTGTGGAGTATGAAAGACATATTCACCAAGACAAGAGAAATGTATGGTCTGAAGATGCTGTCATGGTGCATTATGGGGGATATAGGATCCAGAAGTTTTGGAGTTTGCGCTAGAGACTTAAAGTCAGGATATCTTGGCCTCTACTGCTTTGATTTTGACAATTCCTCTTTTGGCAGCAGAGCTCTAGTAATGACAATGGCAGTCTTTTGGTAGGTCAGTCGATCCCTCTCCTTGGTTGGGACTAAAATATCTCATCAAGGAGAAGATGGATTGCCATTGAATTTAGTTCAGACTTTCATGGTTCCCAGAGGATGAATCATACTGACTTTGGTTCTTTGCTCTTTTTCTCTAGTGCCAGCAGCAAGTTGACATTTGCCTTTAGTGAAGACAGCTGTTGGATAGATTCAATTATTTCTTACATTCTCATTAAATGTAAAGTAAAATGTAGGGTGGTATGCTCTTAAAATTACGGGGATCTATTGGCAGTAACATAATATTTACATGGACGTTTTATTTAGTGTATAATCACCTGTAAATCAGAGTCATTGTGGTTTACTTACCTTCTAATGAGCTGTTTATATCTACATACACAGCAGGTCTTCTTCATGAAGTCCTGTATTTTGCACAGCCATGTTTCTACAAGGCCAAGAACAGACAAACCAAACCCTGGCTCTAGATAGTGGCGTTTTCGTGTCGGCCACGGTTGCTCTCCTACAGGCTCGGCACAGCTGGTGGATGTCAGTTGGTTGCAATCTGCAACCTCACAGCTAGATGCCGCCAAATCCTACACACCGGCCCTTTCAGGCTGTGCTCAAAAAGGCTGGGGTGCAATGAAGAATAATTGTATGAGTAAGAATTACAAACATAAATATACACAATGCATTTCAAAAGTAAAAATCATAAACATATGTAATATAAGTAATACAAAGTGTACATTGGTCCAGTGTGTAGGTTTATGCAATTATTATTCTACAAAACTATGCAAATAAGACAAAAGCTGTCATAAACTACAATTTTACTTCCAACGTAATACTAATGCTCGAGCCACAAACAATATTTCTGCTTTTCTTCTGCTAATACAAGTCAGGCACTACATTAAGCCTGAATGGCATGTGAAAAACGGTTGCAGCCAAGATAAGCCTCAAATCGTACCTCGAGACAGAATCCTTAAAGCTACTGTATCTAACTCTTCACCTTTAGGCAGAAGGTGATGTGTAAATGTAGCTGTACTCCTCTCGGTCTAATTCCTGGCTCAACACTTGTCAGTCATTTCAAAGAGCTATCTACCTTGAAACATCAACTACCCTGAGGCATAAGTACGCAGCATCCATGGGGCTACAACAAGAGATGAAGCAACAAAACAACGGTAATCTGAAAGAAACAGGCTGAATAAATCATCTGTAGGTTACTTAGCTTGACTGGACTGTTGTGTTCTTAGTTTGCTTTCCTCCAATGTTATTGGCACTGCTTCTCTGCACTGTCTCACTGATTTCATCCGTCACGACAATGTCAGTGGCTCGTGGCGAGCATTTGTCGAGTGTCTCGTAATCTGTGTGAGGAGAGAAGCCTCCACCGTACACATAAATGCATTGAAATGCCCACGGGAGTGCAAGAGGCTTCCTCTCACCCTTTGAGTTTCTTAGAGGATTCAAGTGGTGGCGACTGGCTGTTCCACTCCAGCACAGGCGGAGCAGAGTAGAGGGACGAGCACAGTGCGCTCATCCAGGCTCAAGTGGGCCAGTGTGAGTAGAGAGTGTGATTGGGGAGCTGTTGCTTGATGAACCGTAGTGCCTCTTTGTAGTCGGGGGGTCAGGTGGTGTCCTTCTTAAGCAGCTGTCAGAGAGGAGCCATGTTGGCTGAACAATGAGGAAGAAAATGGAGGTAGACTGTGGCTGTGAGCAGCTCTTTCATAAATCTCTGTCCATTGTTGTTGTAATTATTTCTGGTTGCCAATTCAAAGAAGAGTAGCATGGAATGTGTTGTTGTCGATGCACCTGCTCCACCAGCTCTAACCTGCACAGTGAACTCTCAAACAAGCACACCTTTTACCATCCCGGCACAATGCACTAGCACTGAATGAACGTGTGAATGTAATATTTAGATAGACACCATCATCCAGCTAGAGATGTATGATATCACTTTATATCACTAACTCTAACCTTGAAATTAGAGTACATTGAAGGACATTTCATGTCTCAAATGTTGTAAAATATATGAAGAAAGAAGAAGAATGGATCATTTATTAATTACTTTTTACATTTTAGGGCCTCATTTTGAAGGAAAACTGAAGTTTTACAACTTGAGCCTTATTCTGACATCAAGGCCGTCATTAAGATGGGTTATAATAACTTTGTATTTAGTAGGTTAATGGACATAGTCTTTCATCACGAAATACACAAGGCATTATTCTTAGTCAATCCCACATTAATTGTCCCGATGCTGTAAAATACTCACTAGTGCAAGAAATGTGTATTAATCCACAACTGAAAATAGTCAGAAATGCTTCCCTCCTGTTTTATGACATTTTCTAAAAACTACAGTTCCCTGCTGTTTTAGCAAATTACTGAATCTGCCCTTTTATTTTAATTGCTGAGCCTGCCCCTCTGCACTGTTGCTCTCTGTCTTTTTATTTTTGCATTTCATGAGAGTAAGAAAATATAGAATAACACCATCGTTTGTGTTTCACCTGACTCCAAGAGATATTTCCCAGCAATGGGAATCAAGTGGACTCTGCAATACAACTAACATTTACGTCATCCTTTGGCCACTAGTTGCATTCTGATCCACTCCGGTTGCCGCAGGCTGTGAGTCAGCACGACACGGTAACCAGCTGCTAAACTGCTGCGTGTTCCTCCTTGCAGCTCAGGCACGAGACAGATTTGCATTTCATCTAATTATTATGCTCATACACATATTCATCTCATTTTCCTCTCTGACATGCTCCCTTAAAGAACCGGCACTTACAGTTAAACTCCAGGGTATTTTATGTAATTTGCCAGTGGGTACAGTAAGAGTGCCGATGACCAATGCTACTCCATCACTATAACCTGCTGTTCATTCTCTCCTGCTGGACCCTGACAATCATCTTCCCTCTGCAGCTCTGCACTGTAATGCACTCCCACACGGTCTTATCACAGCCACTTTATTCCATCTGTAGAAAGAGTGGGAATGTGTGGTCTCCTGTATGAGTTATTGCCACGGAACAGCAGCATGAAATCAGCGTCGGCGGCCTGTGCACAGTGTGTGGTCTGCTGGAGTTTCTGATACATGAGTAGTGTCTCTGATACTAAATGCGGTACCCCCGGAGGGTGGAAAGCAAATACAGTGTGAGAGCACTGTGACAGTAGAATTACATAGGTTGGAAAACAAACAAATAAAGCAGAGGGATTACGGCTATAATTGTCACAGCATTACAATCACTCTGCATGGCATTGCTCTGAGTGCATGTTGACATAGGTCGCTCCTAATTATATGATAATTAATTCATGATAAATGAAAGGAATATAATGTGCAGCTGAGTTATTATCATGAAACACGATATGCAACATGTGCTTTTTGTGATTGCTGCAACATTATGCATGCAGGTGTTCATTTTGTGCAAAGTAATCACGATATGATGATTTATGTAAATACGAAGCTGAATTGGATTTGAGTCATTGCATGTGCATTATACTAAATGCCGATATGCTGCATAATGAATAGGCATGGAAAGCGATGTGAAGTGCACTGAACAAAAGTGAGGTGGAAGCTGTAACGTGGAGCCAAGACGCAACTACCTGACTGTTAGTGACGGCTGCCCAGCTGCTGTGGGTCAACATAACAACAGACCTGCTTGGGACAAACACCCCGTGTCTTTTACTTGCACAAAAATACCAGAGACATCAGTTTTGAAATGACCTTCTGACTACTGCAAAAACACATCCCTGTTACATGTCTGCTGGCAGCAGGGCACGCCAGGCCGAGTGGTGTCAGTTTCTCTGTGGAGGTGACGAACAGCACGAGTGCCTGTTGCTTAGCAGCACTCAATGGCCATATTTCCAAGCTGGGCAATGAGCTTAGGTGAGGCCTAACAGGGGACATAGAGTGACACCTGGGACAGCTCAGAGTCCTGCCAGGAGCAGGCCGCAGGATGTGAATGCGACTTGACTTGAAATGTCTGAAGACATCGTAATGATTGCACGTCGGGAGGATTGTGATGACCAAACTGGACTACAGCTGCTGTGAAATGCGTTCAGCGTAATGATGTCGACAGAGGTTTATTTGACCTTTTAAAGGAAGAGCAGAGATTATGCTTTGAAATTAATGACAGTCATCAACACCGAGCAGAGCTGATGCTGCTACTGTGCTCCAGGTTTCCCCTGATTCTCTAGTTCATCTGGTAGAACGTAAAGCCACGATTAATCTCGCCTGAAGCAACATTAGTGGGGTCTCTATCTCTTTTACCAGAGCTGGAAAGAAAAAAGAAACACACTGGGGTAGAGCAATATTGTTCATTTTGTTTTATTTTTCTTTCCAAATGTATTAATTTAGTATTTTATACACCAGCATATAAACACTTAACAGATGTAAACAGATGGATCTCCCAAAAAATAAATAAAAAAAAGGAAAATAAGGACATGAGACACAAAATGAACATAGCAATGGCGACATTGTTCATAAATAAAACAATGAATTAAATGCAGGAGGATAAAGCAACACAGAATGAAACTAGAAAAGTATACTCGGTAGAGTGCAGCTCTCTGCCAGGTGTGTTTCCCTCCCCTTCCAAACAAAGAATGTCCCTCCAGGCTCCCTTACAGTCAAATTGGCGGCAAAGATAAATATTCATTCCCTTATCGGGCCTAATTTTAGTGGATCATAATATGTCTGGTATGGAATTAATCTGAAGATGCTCCGGTTGAAAATGAGACCAAACTTTTTCATGGATGTCAGGTTTTTGATCCAAAATGTGGCCTGCAACAGACTAAGGTTTGTTTTTAGCCTCGCAGATTGCCGGTAATGCATTCAGCGACTGAAACAGCTGTTGATCACTTCCGCCCCGTCCGGCCGGTTAAGAGGAGTGACGAGTCAGCAGTTAGTGACGGTATGAAACAGTATATTTAATTTAAAATTATTTTTTTCAAAAATGATGAATCACCGGAACCTCAAGAGGTCCTTGAGCATACAGTCATGAATGAGCACAGACATATCAGGCTGATGGGTTCAGTGGTATGCGAGACTAGCAGTGGACAGACGAACACATGATCTCCCCCGGGCTTACATCTGGCAAAGATATTAGCCAGATAATCAGCAATGCAATGATGATTTCTTGTTAAAATGTTGCAATGATTACAAGCTCTTGGTATTCCATATCTGTGCACGATATCTCAAGGAATGTCTAGTTCAACTCCATTTAGTTTCAAAGCAGCTGCAATTCATATTTTTATAGTATAATGAAACACATGACTACTTGTATGTGAAAGGGGTCAATGTCACCTGACTCTGCAGATTCCCTCTGCTCTACAGAGCATCTTAGCATCTCATTAAAGAAAGCTCTAACACCCCACTGTATACGGTTCGTCATCTGCCCAGCACGAAACAGCAGACAGACACATTTGGCAACTAGAAAGTGAACATAGTGGAGCGTTTAGCAGCTAATGAGACACATATTTCCCTCAGGAGTTGGTGGAGAAAAGAGTGAATATTGGACTTCATTAGGTGGCCTGACAAATCTCCAAATGACTGCTGATGTTGCTCCGTATGTGCTGGATACAACTCTGCTAACAACTTCAGCACATACTGAATATTGCATAATTTTTCTAATGATAATATTGACATAGTAAATGTAAATTAATTTCTGTATAATTAACACGAATGAAGAAAACATATTTATTCCTACTTGTACATTTTACACAGAGCCTTAGTTTGAAAACGTTCTGTGAATAGGAGTTACTCTTGTAATTACGGAATTTAAAATTGTGATCCCTCTCACTACTTGTTTCTAAAAACGGCAACTGCAGTACTTCAACGTTTTACTAAGTAATTATTTGTTACCCAACTGTGGTTATTATAACCTAAAGAGTTGTTGGCCAAAATGATGTACATAAAACACAAGTTGTGATAAACTGAAATGATCCTTTAAAGCTGCATTTTACAACTTTGCAAGTTGCAAAGGCAGCACAAAGTAACCCTTTGAAAGTTTGAATGCTCAGCAATCCTGTAAACTCCAATACAGCACATTTTATTTTACCAACCAGGCTGGTCTGTGATCAGTGTGTTTATACCAAAGTATACATCTTTATAACGTGATTAGACAGATTTTTTCCCTAGAATATCACCTAATGTAGCCTTTATTATCATGCGACAAAACCATTTGTCAATCTAATAATGAATTCACTCATCATACATGTTTGATGCCCCAAACCAATCCCTGGCTTTGGTTGCCTGCTTTGATGCTCGCGCGATGGCTTCAGCGTGCCGCTGATGGCTCAACATCTGGTAGTAAAGTCCTCCAGTCATGTTTATCACTTTAGTAGCTCGCTCTCAGATCACTGGCTCGGACAGAGGACATCTAAAAACAGTCTTCGGAGGAGAGACTTCAAAGACAGCTCACAGCGCGCATTTAAAGAGGAGAAAATTAGTGAAACATCCTTTCAAGTGAAATATGGAATTATGATTTGCTGTGAAGGTTGCAGAAATATGAGTCACCTTTGTTAATACTCATCTCCCCCGCGGTGTTTTAACACTGGAATTGCTCCCAGACAGTGTTGTGCTGGGAGCTACAATGATTATCTGATAAGATGTTGGGTGAGTAGTTGATTAGTAGTTTTCAGGTGATAGGTAGGCCTCTAAGTCCCCTTTGTGAAAGTATTTGAAATATCAGATGAATAGAGAATTATAATGAAGTAGGCAGCAACAGTATGATTTATAAATCAACTGTGTCAATTCATATTTACTTATTCTATCTTATCACCATTGTCATCAAGACTAGAACTTTTTAAAAATCTGCTCCCCAAACTAGATGTATCATGTCATTCATTCACGAAAGGACAATAATCTGCCTGATGGAGGATGAAAGATTAAATTAGAATCCCTTTTGTCCGGTGATCCTGAACTAATCTCTCCTGATCCTGTGGAAAGTCGAATTTGCCACTGCAGTCAGTAACATTACGCCACATACATTTGTCAAGTTGTTTGGCCTCTGCGACAGCTCGTCTGACTCATTACTGTACCAGCAGCGAGAACAAACTAAACGCAACAAAGCAAGGAACGATAAATAATTCATCAAAACACATGATCTCCGAAATTTGTTCCGAGGGAATATCTTGGATGCCATTTTTGTTGTTGGGACTCTATGCATGTATTTTTCACCCTTCAATAAAACTGCAATCCAAAATCATGAATTATTAGCAGAAGTTCAGGCTGCAGTGAGAATGTCTGCATTGTTCTGCTTGTGATAATTCTGAGCATTCATAATGTCATGGTCATATTGGTGAGAGCAAGTTCAGGCTGACCTGGATCAGACTCTATGAGCTAAAAACAATGTTTTGTTGGGTGCGTTGAATGTCATCAACTCTCTAGATATTGAGAACACAAATATTTTATATTATACTTGAGCAATGAAATCAAACAAGCAAAGTACACGCCGACAAACTCAATCAACATTTCTTAATAATAGAGTATGTATTTCAAGTCGAGGCAAATCTTCTGTTTCAATTGTCTCTCTTTATCAAACATGTAGATATAATATTATTAAATATAGTTCAGGTTTAAAACAGCCAAACCCTAACATTCAGACATTTAGCAGGTATAATGTTTACCATCTTCACCATCTTTCTTTTGCAAATTAGCATGCTAGCATAGCACTAAACAAGAACTGCAGCTGGTGCGAATGCCATAGGTTTGCAGGTCATAAACCAAACTCATGCTGCGGGGGGACGTGCATGTTCTCACAAAAGTTCATGGCAATCCGTCCCAACACGACAAAATGTGGATCTCTAAATGAGGAGACTGACAGACCAACATTGCCAACCCTAAATACCACTAGTGTGACTAAAAAGAGCAGGTATTCATTCTTAAATAGACATAAAGAAATAACTGATGACATCACCAGTTCATCAGGTTTACCCAGGATGCAACTGATGCCCGTTAGGTCTCACTTCTTGTTACTTTTGCGTACTACACACTGCTCTCTGTGGCTGTTTTTGGCTGATTCTCTCTCTCTCTCTCTGCCATCCCAGCTCCTTCTTATGTCTTTTCTCATTACCATACTTTGCCACGGCATCTCTTGCCTTGCGCATACTGTGCGTCCCATATCTCACTGATGTGTGTCTGTTGGCTTCTGTTCTTTATAGCCGTAGGGAGTTGTTTGTTGCGCTTCCCCGCTGAATCTTGCACTGCTGCTCGGATTCACCCGGGAGCACAATCACAATATAAGAATATAACCATTCTTGGAATAAATGGATCCGCATCCTCAGATTCAAGTGTTATTGACAGAATTACAGTCAGGATAGACATTACAGGACTGAGTCATGAGATGGATTACATACCTAGCATGCATTGGCCGTACCTCAAGATTTAAGGAATCTCAAATTCTCTGAAGAGCTACAGCCCCCATCTTCCTCAAGCAATACTGAAGATTACCAGCTTCTCTCTTCCGGCTGCTCAGCCTCTAGCTCAGACTCCCTTTTGTGTACCGTCTACCTTCTCTCTCCAAGAAAAAAATTGAGCTCTCCAGAGCAAACAGACAACTGAGGGACGACATATTTGAGGCTGTGCTGTTTTTATTCTAAATTGACTCTGCAAGGGTACACACACATTCCTTAATCCAGCTGGTTTCACATTTTCCGCTTGGCACGCGCTACAACAAGATGACGCCACACGTACAGAATTCCTTCCGGTTTATTTACCCGTTTAATTGCTGTTGCAGGCCGACACACACTTTCTAATGCAGTGACCTTGGAACTTCTCTTACAGGAAATGTGTAAATAAGAAAGCAGGCAATGTGAGCTTTTTGATGTAGCCGTTTGGCAGTAGCTTCTAAAATCCTCTCATTGCATTCTGTCTTAATATGCATACGGGGTCTGAGTTTGTCTTGCATACGTAAACTGAATCATTTGTCAGGGCAAGCACAGGCATATGAATGTGTTTTGAAACCTTGAAGGGGGTGTACAGCATATTGGTATGTTTATTAGTAACTAGGGCCAGAAAATCCCAAATTGAATGAATAAAGGGAAAAGCCCAGGTGGAGTTTGAGGAGAAATGGAGACATTTACCTCACATATGTCCTCTTACAGTTGCTGTGGTCTTCTGTAGCCTCAATAGCAAATTAGCATTGCAGAAAGTACGAACTGCTCAGCACCAAGTTAGGAATAAAACCCCCTTTTATTCCTTTTTTTAGTTAAGTTAATTTGTCGAAAATCATCCCTGAGCCAGAGGACTTTTTCTCTGGAACACCATACCACTGCCATTCAATGAAGAGAAACTAGAGTTTGAGTCATGTTTGTGTTAAATAACATGGTCATTGAGAGCAAAAAAAAAGCAGACACTCATTTATGAATCTATGTTGGATGATGACTTTAAGGTGAATCTGCTCTTTGCATGTATTTCCTGTTACTCCATGTGATCCTATCTGGATAAGAGCATCAGCCCAAAACACTTAAAATGTAAATGTGATCTTTCTAAGCTGCTGGCAGGCATCTCTGATATCGGTGGAATTTAATGTTGGACTTTTTTTTATCCCTTAACAATAGAATTAAGTCGTCCAGCAGCTTAAAGTCCATAACCATTATGGTACTATAACAAAGTGGAATTGTGGGAAGACTCAGTGTTTCAAAAAGCACTGATAGCTAAAGGTTCCCTGGCTGTAGCAGGTAACCATGGTGCTCCCACTTCCCAGACACATTAAGCTCTTGTCGGTGACGTAGTGGAGACACAGGCAGAGAGCTGAACAAGGTGTTCTCACCTCTGTGCTCCCTGCTCTTTCTGACCTTCATTAAAATGCCATGGCCTGTGCAATTAATGCCAACGGGGCACCTGAAGTAATACGAGGCCGATTAACCTGCGGATCAAACAAGCGGAAAGCGTTGGTTTAAGCAACTGCTCGACACTTGTAGAGTTACTACCCGGGCTGTGTGTGGGTACTAATGAGTGACTACCTTGATGGTGTGATGAATAATGGATGATATAGATTATACAACCAGCAACGGGTGAAAATAAATCAAAACCAAAGGGAGGTAGCCTGTCCTCCGCTGTATTCTCTGACAAAGTGATATTTTTAGAAGATCAAATGTTAAACAACTATGTTTCTAGACTCAAACATATGAAAAACTGACTTATTTCTGGTCTGTTCATCGACATTGTTTCCAGCCACAGCAGGAAGCTGTTTTCAGCTCCGACAAATCGACTGTAAGTCACCTGCCTAACACTGAATAGCTGAAAGATAAACGTTACAACTAGTTGGAAGCATTCAGCTGCTATGGAGCCAAATATCTTTGTCAGGGTTATGTGAGCATTGACCAGGTGAACAAAAACAGGACTCAAAATGAATGTTGCTTTGTTTCTGCTGTCACAGATTGCTGTTCGCCAATCAGGATTAAGCAACATCAATGCAAATCATTTTTTCCTTGTTAACAACACACAAGGATGCTTTAACTTTGATTATCTCTTATTTAGTCATGAATATTTTATGTTTGCAGAGAAATACATCATGGATTTCAGTTGCTCGAAGGATTAGTGTGAAGTCACGATGCAGCAGATGAGCAGCAGCTGGAATTTAGCTTCTGAACTCAGTGTAGGCTGTTGGTTAATTCATTAAAGCCACGACATGACTGTGAGATGTTCTGTTTTTATTTTTACCCACAGGATAAATAAAGTATTTGTGATATAATAATATCATAATTGGAATTCGGCTGCCAGCTGTGTCAATTTAGAGTTTGAGCAACAATGACTCACTCACAAAGACCTGTAGAGCTCACATTGTGGGTGTGGGCAGACATTCAAAATAAGTCATAGTAAAGTGTATCGGAGCCAAACAAAGGTTGAGTCATGCAGTTTATGATGAGAGCTGCCTTGGTATATTCATAAATGTGTCTAACATTAGAGGCACTTTGGTTATGACTGTGTAGAGTCACAGGGGGTCTGATACAGTTATATATTAAATTCTGTTACAGCTAAAAAAAGACTGCATTTAGAAAGAGGTTATGAATAGCTGTTTGTTATATACATAACTGTATATACATAGTTGTGTCTAATATTCTGCTCTGTGATTGGCAACAACAACTATCTTGATCATGATCATAATTCCTTGAAGATACATTTTAGCCGCGCTGCAGACGTTCCCATCCTCGGAGGATAACTTCACAATGACGGTGTGATCCCCTTACTTTTCTTCTAGCGATTTATATTTTTTAAATAAATGTTAATGATGAATTATTGGATAGAATTGCTATTACGTGGTACAGACATTTTTGAATCATATACATTTACTTGATGTATTCATTTTGTAGCAGCTTTTCTCCAAAGCGACACACAATGAGATACAATCCAAGTCACAGCAGCTCACAGAAAAGCCTTAAAGAATAAGTGCCTCAACACTCAATTCCTTGGTGGAACTGAGCCGAGCAAATTACTCTTTTGTGGGAGAGAAAGAGCTGGATAAAGATGAAGAGATAAAGAGAGAGAGAGAGAGAGAGAGAGAGAGAGAGAGAGAGAGAGAGAGAGAGAGAGAGAGAGAGAGAGAGCACACTCGGACCAGAGGTTGGTCTTTGAGAAATTTTTTAAGACAAAAAGACCAAATGGGGTCTGGTAACTAGTTCCACCACCGTGGAGAAGAGTTTGGATTGAGATCCTACCTCGCATTAATAGCACAAGTTGTTGTGCATTTGCAGTTTATTCATACAACTGAATGCAGGGATTTAGGTACGTCGGTATGTAGGTGAGCATTAGGGACTTCAACTTGATGCGAACAGCAACAGGGAGCAACTGGAGACTGATGAGCAGTGGAGTGACATGAGCTGGTTTTTGGCTGGTTGAAGACCAGATGTGCTGCTGCATTGCAGAGGTTTTACGGTGTACGATTGCAGCCATGCCAGAAGGCCGTTAGATCAGTCAAGGCCAGAGATGAATAATCCTGATGACGTTGATTGGTGAACTTGTCATCCAGCCCCGCCAGCATGTCAAAGCACTTATCCTGTGAAATTTCTCCACAACTTTTGGCTGGACTGGCATCACATTTTGCACAGACTTTAATGGTTCCCTGATAATGTATACTAATGACTTTTGTGATCCTCTGACTTGTCCTCTAGCGCCACCGTGAGGTTGGCTTTTGTGGTTTTGAATAAAATGTTCTTGACTATTGGATTGATTGCCATGGCATTTATTAGTTCATTCATGTTCTCATCCTGGGCCATCATGGAGTTAAAACTTCAGTTTGTCCAGTACTTCGGTTTACGACCTGCAAAACTAATGACATTTCCATCAACCTCAGCTGTACTTGTTTAGAGCTAGTCAGCGAATGTTACTACGTTAACAGGCTAAACTAAGATGGAGAACATGGTAAACATACCTGCCACATTAGCGCTGTCAGTATGAGCAAAGTAGCACGCTAAGGTCTGAGAACAGCCTCACAGAGCTGACCGTAGACTGTTGAGCTGCAGATTTTACGTCTTCCTACTCCCAAAATATTTTCATGAGGCACCTCTGTGTAGCTATGACACTTCCCACTCTGGTTTGTTCAAACATGTAAAGAGTGAGTCAACAGATGTGCAGTGAAACAGAAAATATTTAAATTGAAATGTTCTGAGAGAGACACTGCTGTACTGAACTTACCTAAAATGCTTTTAAAGGAGACATATGATGCTAGTTTTTAGGTTCCTACTTGTATTTTGGGTTTCTACTAGAACATGTTTACATGTTTTAATGTTCAAAAAACACTATTTCTCTCGTACTGTCTTTCTGAATATATCTGTATTCACCCTCCGTGTGAAATGCTCCGTTTTAGCGCCTGTCTCTTTAAGTCTCCCTCTGGGAAAAGCCCAGTGTTTTATGATTAATCAGCGTTTAGGATCTTCGGCATTTGCGTTCACGGGCTTCAAAGCATCACGGCAGCCAGGGACTCCCTGTGTTTGTCAACTACACTGAGTTGATGACTCAACTATACAGGTGTCTGTATAGTTGAGTCATCACATCCTTGCAGAAGTTCTTGTTTAAAGTCACAGTTTCTGAGAATACAGGTGATTGTGCATTTCTTCGCAGACTGAGCGTATTGATACTTTCACGGTATTTATATATCACCTAGACCTGGTTTTGTAATCAAAAAGACATGGACTCACACTGAGGTGTACAGACAATCTGACTTTCATTATTTCTTGTTTGTTTTTTAGCAGATAGCCAGCAGATTTATTATTATCCCACTTTTCAATGCCGGGCTTATGGAGCAATGCTATAAATGATTTTTAGTTGCAGTTGTTTTTTTTTACAAAATGTGTTTGTTTATTAAAGCAATCAATTGTCACATTGTTTATTACAACCCAACCTACTTAAATATTAAGATGCACTATAGGAGGCCAAGAAAGATTTCTGCTGAACGGAAAATCTGTTGAGGAGACACTTTTAACAAGTATCTATTGTGAGCTTTCCCAAATCCGATTTACATCTTGGCAAATTCACAGCATCTTAATTTGAGGATTGTGGAGTGCGTCTCTGTTTCAAACATACTTTGTGCTTCTGGCTGATAAGACCGGTGTGTACTTTTTCCAAAAAAATCTTGTCTGCTGCAGCTGGCAGGAGAATATAGATTGAAAACATGTCAAATGTTCTCCTCCTTCAGGACGCCGGCATTGGAACACAACCCTCCAGTTTCTCGATATTACGTAATATTTAAGTGGCCGGGCCTTCCTCCTGCTTTTATCATTCATTAAGGAGTGTGATTCTGTTTCCGCTGCACTACACACTGGGCTGAACACATGCGTTCACCTGTGCACACATGGGCACAAAAGCACACCTGTGCATGACACGGCTCTGAGTGGCAGAGCAAATATGTCTGTTCCCAAGACAACAGGAGATAATAGAGTCATTATAACAGGACAAACAGATTACACAGTGCAGCGCTGCCGCAGAAAACCAAACATCCCGTCGACGACACCAAATAAATACTTTAAGTCGAGACTGAATCTGAAAAAAAATGTGAGTTATAGTCCGAGAGAGAAAACCAAATTGAACAACTTTCATGAACTTATCTCCCTCATTGTCCTTCATCAATCCATGATGGACATATGAAAATGTCACAGATGATTACTTGTACAAGTTAATATCTGCCTCTGTAGGTCTGCGGGTCATCTCACTGAGCCTTGTAAATCTGTGTTAATCATCCCGTATATATATATTGCCTCGGGAATATAAGGACGCTAGTGAATGTTGAAGCTAAAGCTGAAACACGAGAGCTCAAGCTGATTTGACATCTCTGTGGGTGTGATTTCATTGCTTGTTTCTATCCTTTTAATATACCGCTTTCATGACTTCCTGTGTTAGCGTTATCACTTGAAGATCCAGACTTTGGGCATCACAATGCTATCAACTATCACTAAATGGACACTCAGGCGCTCATCTGTCCAGCTTTAAACTTAAAAGAGGACGGCTAATCGAATAGAAAATTAATACAAGCGTGGCGACCCTTCAGTTGGCAGCTGTTGAATTGGTATCCAATACACTCCAGTCTGATTGCAGCAGGGAGAGGCTGCTGCGTGCGATAGTCGAACACAAACCTTCGCAAACAGAAATAGTCTTTAGTTGGTGTAACGTCTTTGAGTGTAAAACATGATGTTGAAAGATTATCCACGGACAAGATTTGTGCTTATCTGTCTGCACAGGCGAGTCGTAGCGCAGATCAAATGAAAGTTGTCATTTCTTCACAGCTGCCGCTGTAAGTCGTTATGTCCTAATTACTGCTCAAGAACAAATTTAAGCAATCAGAATCAATATCAATTAATTTTCTAATTTCGAGAAAGGAGGGAAGAAGACAGACGGCTGGATAGAATACAAATCTGTCCTGAGATGTAATTAGAATTGACTAACACTTTTGGGATGGCACAATTATGTTTAGCTGCATTTCGCACGTTTACTTTGACCCAAATTGATTTTTCCCAAGCAGTATGCGGAGGTTCTGAAATAGTTCTTCTTGAAATAGAACAAAGTCTGTAGGAACAACGAAGAGGCAATTTCTATGATTCGCACACATCTGCTATCATGATAATGCCACTAGTTACAGATTTGCATCATATTTGGCTTATCTTTCTCAGTTCCACAGTGAGCATTGCCATTTATACTCCATCTGTGCTGTACCAGAGAGCAGCGAAGATTGTGAGTTTTAGATCTTTTTAACAAGGCTGTTCATGCTGTTGAAGACCATGTGTGTATGTGGAAATAATGTACACGATGCTGCTCATTGTCAAAGGAATTTTATCAGCTCATCTGTAGTCAGCTCACACCAGTGACAGTGAGCTGCTGCTGACCTGCAGCTGCTCTGTCAGCTCCACGCACAGATCTCAAACTTCAAGGTCCCGACCAGTTATTCTGCATGTTTTACTGCATTTGAATATACTTTGCTTATTTTTTAGTTTTCATTCTGGCAGCTCACTGGGTGAGACTGAAACGTACTTGACATATTGTACCTAGTCCACCACACTGGTTTGTCATTTGGCTTTTTCTGGAGATTTCAACTCTTAATCTGCAAATGGAGTTTGTTCTGTTGTCAAAACGTGACCCTAGTTTTGGAACTTCAGCCAAAATGTTCACAATAAAATTCTGTCACGATAATGATGATAAATTCATGAGATTATTTTTGACACATGAACAACCAATACGCCGTAGCCTACGCCGTCACTTTCTCCGTCACTTTCTCCATTGCTACTGTTACTCATGTAGAACAGTAGATACCTTCTTTTGAGCATCACATCTCCTGCAAATTGCTTGCTTTACTATCAGCGTTTGATGAATTCGGTCCAATAACATTGCGAAAGTCTAGAAAAGCAGCACAATTTAATTATTTCATCCCGATTCAAGTTAGCATATAAGGCTAACTGGAAGTAAGCTGGCTCTCTAACACTCGCTCTCCTTTTTGCTTTGATTCTGGTTTTAACCAAGTCCTGAGGGAAGTATCTGTCTCGTTAGCTGCTGAATGCTCCACTATGTTCACCAGCTAGTCACTAACTTGTCAGCCATTCTGAACAGGAAGCATACAGAAGGTTTACCAGAGCTTGTTTGCTGAAAACAGCTGACTTGGAAAAGAGGTTGATGAGAGAGGAGTTTGCGGGTGTGAAAACCAAAGCAAAGAGCTAGAAAGGTTTTTAGATCAGTGGGGAACTGAAGGCCAAAGACATCACACACAATCATTTGACCCTAAGAAAAATACTAATAGTGCAGCTTTAACTTTGTATTGAACTCTGACACTTTGTTCAATTTAAAGAAAATTAACTGATACATTTAGGATCAAACAAATAAATATCAAGTGTTTAAATCTAGCTTTCAAACCGTGATAAAGAATTGCTTCTAACAGCACTGGTATGGAACATTTCTTTAAATTTTACTGATAAAACCTCAGACTGATAACACACAAGATTATAAGTACCCTTGTTGCTAGTACAAATAAGATTGCTAGAGTCCTTTTTTTTTAAAGTGCATAACTAAACACATGCTCGAGTGGGTGGAGAGCCATATGGGAAAACACAGAATCAATATTTGAGAGTGCAAAACTCAGAACTTGCTCAGGACGTATCTAGAATAAATAATTACATAAAAAATGCCATACACCAAAAATATTATGTCTGCATTTGGAAGGCAGTTGTTGAAGTGATACACATGCCAACTGATGGTGGGTGTTTCTTGGCCATGATTTTGATGTTTAATACTCACAGTTGTGGGCTGTGGTAGAGGAGCGATAATCAATACGACACTCTTTTTTTCAGCGCTGCATATTCAAGAGCAGTTGGCTTCATTCATACTGTAATCTCCTGCGAAGCACATCAAATCGTTTATATTGCATTTCAAAATTAAATCTAACGTACGAATCCTATTGTTAGCCCCACAGCTTGGTTTTCAAAACTCTGTTTGTCTGTGAGTCAGCAGTTTGTTGTCTAAAGATAAAGTTTAATTAAGCTAAAAGCTTCATTGGCTCCTCCATGACTCCTGTCCAATCCCTCCTCCAAACTCTTCTACCTTCTGACTAATTGGACGCCCAACCCCCCATAATCTTTGAGCCCAAATTAGATTAATGAGTGGACACATTTCTGTGGTGTGCACCCATTCAATACCCCTTCTGGCAGCGCTCGTATACTCTTAGGGAGATTTCTTGCTTGGTCATGTTTGTAAACAAAAGCTGATCTGGGCTTTTGGAGTAGCGGGTAGTGCTTGTGATGCCACTGCTGATTCACAAGCACTTTTGCGAATCATCTTCCCGCATCACTAACTTCTGCTGTTTGTCTGCTCTCTTCTCAGGCTATGGGCATGCAGCGCCGGGGACCGACGCAGGGAAGGCCTTTTGCATGTTTTATGCCGTCCTGGGAATCCCTTTGACTCTTGTCATGTTCCAAAGTCTGGGCGAGAGGATGAACACTTTTGTCAAGTACCTCCTGAAGCGAATCAAGAAGTGCTGCGGCATGAGCATCACCGACGTATCCATGGAGAACATGGTGACTGTAGGATTCTTCTCCTGCATCGGCACGCTGTGCATCGGAGCCGCTGCCTTTTCCCATTACGAGGATTGGAGCTTCTTCCAGTCTTATTATTACTGCTTCATCACATTAACAACTATAGGCTTTGGGGACTTTGTGGCCCTTCAAAAGAACCGGGCCCTCCAGAAGAAGCCCCTGTACGTGGCCTTTAGCTTCATGTATATCCTGGTGGGCCTGACGGTCATTGGGGCCTTCCTCAACCTGGTGGTGCTCCGTTTCCTGACTATGAACAGTGAGGACGAGCGGCGGGATGCTGAGGAACGGGCCTCGCTAGCAGGCAACCGGAATAGCATGATCATCCACATCCAGGACGATTCGCTGCAGCGGGGCCGGCGGCGGCGCGACCCGTACCGACCGGAAGTGACTGATTTGCAGTCAGTCTGCTCCTGTATGCACTACCACTCGCATGACTTCGGCAGCTCTGGGGGAGGGATGGGAGGCCTCGGCTGTGCCTTCTCCCATCAGAACTCATTCAGCTCACAGCTGAATCCCAATCAGTACTTTCATTCGGTTTCCTACAGGATCGAGGAGATCTCGCCCAGCACCTTGAAAAACAGCTTCTTCCCTTCGCCCATCAGCTCGGTGTCTCCGGGCCTCCACAGCTTCACAGACAATCACCAGCTCATGAAGAGAAGGAAATCCATCTAAAACCTAACACACAGGACAAATGAGGTTCCACGTTTTATACACAAGGTCAAACATTTCCAATGCTGCTCCTTACCAAATCTTATTTCAGCACTTTCTTTTTTTCCTTTTTTTGGTTGTGTGTAATATAAAAAGTATTCTTAGGGAACGGATGAAGAACACTGTGCAGAACAGCGTGGACACAATGGGATGCAAAGCATGAAGCATGGATTTCTATTTTTTCAAGAGATTGCTCCATTTACAAACACAAAGAAGAAGACCTTCCTTATTTCAGATTTACAGTACAAAATTGGTATATTAACTTTGGTTACATGCCAAATGATGCACACTTGGGGAAATGCTATTTTTCAAAAAGGGAGTTAGCTTGTTTCACCTTAACTTGAAGTTATGTACTATCCCATTGCCTCACTGCAGACAGAGATTTTAAAATGACTTAAAGCATCAGGTATTGTTTTCTATAAGCAATCATATATTTCAATGGTTTCACCGTGCATCAAGCCAAAATATTGTTGCCAATATTAGCATGTGCATTAGATGTCATTTACTGAGTGTGCCATGGTTTTGTGAAATTCATTAGTCTGTTTGTAGAACAGCCAAATGAAAGTGTCTGTTTGTCTTGAATTCAAAGGATCATGCTGCTGTTATTAATATGTGTCCTCATCAGGAATCAGATCTGGCCACAGAAGCTTTAATTTCACCTACGGCCTTTTTCGTAATTAGATGTCAAACTGACCTGAAGGAAAATCCAACATCACCACTACACTTTTAAACAGATCTGTATTTCAGCACATGACATTCATATTGAATATCAGTTATATTAAGTGCACTGCAGTGCATTGATAATTTAGCAACAAAGTTCAGCACACATAAGGGATCACTCCATTGTAAAAGAGGCAAAGAGACCAGTTTCTTCATTTACCGTCAGTCTCTTAAAAGACCAGATTCCAATGCAGCAAAAGTTGTATAACAAAAGGGTCAGTCAGCGATTTAGTATTCCACAAAGTTGTGGACACAAGAAACAGAATAAAGCAGTGGAGGCTGAGACATTCTGACTTTTAGTCGCCTGTAACGATGAAGCTCTAAAAACACTGGATCCTACATTGAAACCCCCACACCTCCAGTTTGCAACGCAGGCTTTCATTTAAATATTTTAAGTCTCAAGCTCAGGATGAGATAAACATGATGACGTCACTATGACATCATCATGGTTATTGATTCAAATCATGAAACTCCCTCCAGAGCCACACACACATGCATAAATCAATGAGTATAGGCCTCGTCATACTCCTCACAACGGGTAAGCTGAACGCCATGTGTACAATTGGTGGAGGGCCCCTTTAAGGTGGCGTTGTGGCTAAGGTCCTATGATCGGTAATGCTCTTCACAAACTAGGTGGCCCGGTAGCTCCACACATTCACTTTTGATTGGCTGCAAAAAGTTCTCAGGATCTTTTGAGAAGCATTCTTGGGCAAGTAGCTGGAGCCGATGAGTCCTGGTTGAGGAAAGTGATTTTGCAGGTTCTTGGAAAATTATCAAATGAAGAGATGATATAAGACAGTGTAAGAGGATCAGAAGGCTTTAACCTGCAGTTACCAAAGTGCAATTAAGTGACTCCAGCTGAATTTATAAGCAGTGTAATTTTTAATCAAAGGACATGATTATGCTCCAAAGTCCTGTATAGTACGCAATGCATGCCCGTAGCAGCTGACCCTGGGTCTGTTGATGAACCCTGCTCAGATCTAGCCCTGCAGCACCAAGAAGCAGAACGGTTCACGGTGATGGAAAAGCATGCAGATCTAAACTGACGGCTCTTGAGGTTTTGATGCACTTTGGAGCCATCAGGGAAACACAACCTGATAAACACATCAGCACGGACACAAGCAGAAATAGTGAGTGTGAGTTAAATGTGAGGGGAAGATCACAGATAAGAAAAAGACTTAATAACATCAGTATGATCCGTTCACTTTCTGTAAAATGTCAGAAGAAGGAAAGGGGATAGGGAAGATTTTTTATGTTTGAAAGATCTGATAAGTGCATGAACTTTGTATGATGAATTTGGAAATAATTTCATAATAACTTCTAAAGTATTTTAATGGCAAATAGTCTTAAGGATGATTTACAATACAAGCTGTTTCTTTTGCCAAAGTCCAGCAGTTCTTAAAGGGATACACATTATTTACTTAATTCATTTTTCATTCAAACAAACTGTACAATAATGTTTGTTCTCAGGTTTGAATGAATCACCTTTTTTTTTATTTGCTCCTATAACAAACACAATCCCAGAAGTGCAAGCGCAACGGCCAACTACAATGTACATATCAAATCCTCATTTCCGAATAGTAGGGATGTTCTTAGAAATGCGACTGAGATGCATCATCTCACTGAGGCCTGTTCTGCGTCTGATGCAGATGTGTACACCAGGAGTCAGTTTGCATAAAAGATATAATTTGTGACAGGGCTGGAAAATATTTGGGCAATTCTTGATATTTCTTTTGATTATAGGTCTTTTTATGAAGCCTAATGCTCATTTCCTGTCACAAATTATGCAAACTGTCAAAGACAAAATATTCACTATAACTGAGCTCTTAAATTAGGCAGGATTAAAGCGCTACACTTGATTTCTAAAGGCCTTTTAAGCTGTAAATGTATATTTAAATATAAATGATTTGTAAAGACTGGAGTAAAGAGGAGCTTTTTAAGGTTACACAGGGCTGGGAGCTATTCCCTCGGCAAGTTATATCCTTCAAAATCAATATTTCTGGAAACATACCAACCAACACCAAACAACACATTTCTGGACCTTGACTCTCAAGAAGCGTAGCCATCAGTATTCTTTGCTGCCTAGTGTTTAACAGGCTTATATCAATTTTCTGGGTAGCTGAGCATGCCTCACAAGGTGAATGCCACTCTGTTTGGGTAAATGGTGAAACGCCATGGATCCTATTCAGTCGTGACAAACATAACCAGGCGTGAAGTCCGAGATAAGCCCTAAAAGCATCGTTTCATGATTGGAACTATACCGGCTTATCTGAATATCCTGTACAATATGTTTATAACAACCTTTGGAATAAAAATGCCTTTTCATGGCTGAGATGCATATGTATTTTTACACATTAGCATACGTGCCTTGAAGAAACAGTAGTCAGTGTTTCTGTTGAAGTGGGGCACATTTAAATGTGGTGGATCTGTTTGTGCTTTAGCAAACCTAATGGAAGGTTATGGAGGTCTGAAGCGCGGATGTGGTTAATGTATAGACAGATCTAAGTTCTGACAAACAAGTTCATATGAGGAGATGAAAATCAACTTGTAATCTTACCAACTCATCCTCACTCCCAACATGTCAAGTTGCCAGTTAGTGGTCCTATGTATACGCGTGAATTGCCAACGTTAACCACGTGTTGAAGTCTGTCGGACTAGCCTGCACATTGAAAAAATCCGTTAAAGGGGTACGCAGTGCGTTAAAAAGGGACGCCAAGGGGGTCCTGCCCAAGAATCCATAATGTGACGAGTTGGGAGTGAGAACTTGTTAGATCTTACACCTACCTTCTATAACCACGTACACACCCGGCGCCAAATCAGACGGAAACTCTTTACTTTTGAAAGACATAATCATCCGTTAGCAGCTTAAAAGATAATTCCAGTATATCGCAAATTGTTGTTGTTGTTTTCATAGTTTTGGCCGACACTCCTATCAGTAATAGTAATATTATACTGACAGTAATTGCTGAGATTTGGGAATGCCACAACATTGCTAAAAAGAAGCCACATGGCGCAAGAGACACAAGCGGGCAGATGATTAGACAGGTTTAAAGTTAATGCTAGCAATATCTCCTAGATCCTACTAACAAATATTGTCTGTTTAACCGAAACAATTTAAAACACATACACACACATGATATCACAGCCACAATTTTGCCGCTTTAAAAACTTGCTTGTCTCAAACAAATGCTCTTTTTTCTCCCGTTTGAGTAACATTTGCTAAACACTTTAAGGAAAGCAATTTTAGGAAATATCTTTGCCTATCTACCCGCTTTTTAAGCTGCGTTGATTATTTTTGGCCATTTGGGTGCAGCAAAACTAGCTGCACACAAATAGTTGACATATTATCACCTTATAGAGTTTACATTTACATTTTATTAGGAGTCATGTATCTGGAGACCTGATACATATTAGCCCAATATTCATTTTCCTTTTAGCTTTGTTTTGGTCTCTTCAAGCCCCCCCCCCCCCCCCCCCCCAAAAAAAAACATGGCTCGTTAGCTTAATAGTTGCGTTGCGATGTTCACCAGCTAGTCGCTAACTTTATCTGCCTGCTATCTAGCAGTGAGGGGTGGCATACAGTGAGATTATCTGTTTATCTTTACCTCAATAAACGTGGTTTAGAAATTCTGGCTAAACTATACTCTTGTTAACACCTGTGATGGTGTGGCTTTTCATTTCTTGCCTCACTGGACTTTGTTGTAGTTGTTCCCAGATCTCAACTATCACTTTGTTGAATATAATGTTGTCACAACCGTTACGAATAATGGCAAACGTGCAAAAATAACTCCCAAATTGTAATAAACTGGAATTAACCTTTAAACGTATCCAATATTGGTCGTGGTTGAGCAAATATCTACCTATAAGAAGTGTCACTGACGGTTTTCAGTGTCGTCTACCTTCCATTCAGTTCACAGCCAAACATTTCCATGCAGCATTTTGGGGAATGTATCAGCCATAATGGATCTTATTTTTTCTGAAAGGAAGCAGCAAACAAATGAACCCATTTGCTTTTCATGAGCTGCAAGTCAGATCGTTTTTCATACCCCCTCCCAAACACGCTCATATTACTCAGATTTGTCTGCCATCATGCCACATGTCATATTGATGGTCCTCGACTGAATGTTACTCTATAACACAGATGGCACGGAGAAACAGCATCACGCAACATCTCTCTCAAGTGCAATGTTTTGCTTTCTCGAGCGTTTCCCTGCCACGTGGCATCAAACAACACAAAGGTGTTAGTTTGATTCAGTTATTTGGTTGTTGTTTTTTTCTTTCGACATTTTGTACGTAGCTTTGCTTGGCTTCCAGGCGTCATTTACTGCATGTGGCAGTATGTGCAGGCCATTGCTCTGTCAACAGTGCCATGTTTTCCGACAGGGACAAAAGAGACACAAATTGCACTACTAACTGTGTAATACAATATAATAGAAAGGCTGTGTTCCATAACTTATATTTGTGAAATATCCTTTGCAATAGGTTCTTCTGTAGGTCTGATGAACAAATACTACCATGTACCATATTCCTTACAGGAGATTATATCCCATCCATGTGGTTTTTGCGGTCATGTTGAACCGACCGACGTCTTCTGTCACAATTTTGAAACTGATGTCTGTACAGTACACTCCAGTATGGGTCCCCTCTCTTTTCGCCACACTGAGAAGAGATTGTTGAGAATTGTGTAGAGTGAAATGAACATTTTACATAACATTTTACATTTGTATGTTTTCCTTTTTCTTTTCTTTTTTGGTGCGCGTGTGCATGATTTGGTGTGGGTGACTTACTCGGTTACACAGCCTGAGTGAAGCCATAACACACTTGAATAAAAATGATGAGCCTCCTTCTGAAACCCTCTGTCTTGTTCTAACTGCCTAACATCTCCAACTGCTCGACTGAGAAGTTTAATTCGCACTTGGCATTTTACATTCTTAAAAAAAAGTTATGGCATTATATATTTAATAAATCAACAGTTTCAATGATTTGTAAATGTGCCGCGGGCCAGTTTCTCTCAGTTTAAACTGATTCAAGATCAACTTTCAACTCACTCACACTCTAAGAATTGATCTAAAGTACCTCTTGGGTTTATTTCATTCAAAAAGCTAAAACTAATATTATTCTCAAGATCACACCTTATGGACTAGAGAAGTGTGGCCTTCGAGCATTTCAAGTGAGAGGAGCCTGGCCTCCAAGAGTATCTGCTGATAAATACAAAGAAACATTGTGAACTAAACTGAATAGTCTGAATCTAAAATATTCAGACTTTCAGTCAATGATCTGATGAGAGAACAAAAATATGAGCAGGATATAAAAGAGATAATCCTTGATTAATCCTATAAACCCAATCACAATGCCTCTGTTTTTCTTTTTTCACTTTTACTTTCTTTTCATAATTCTCAAAGTAAAAGGAATCATTTGACATTTTGTAAAATATGTTTATTTACTTGAGACCACACAGGTCTGTACGGGAAACAACTCCCAGTAGTCGGTTAGCCTAGCTTAGCATAAAGACTGGAACCAGGGGGAAACAGCTAGCATGGCTGTGTCCAAAGTTAACAACATCCGCTTACAAAAACCTTTAAGGTTAACTTAATAACACATTTGTTAAACCTGTACAAAAATCGAAGTATAAAACAATGAAGGTAATAAAAACCTGTTATTTCGTTTTGGATGTGACCTTGCGTCGGACAGTGCCAGGCTAGCTGTTTCAAGATCTTGGTTTGGGTTAAATTAGGTATGTGTGTTACATTAAATAAGTATGCTGTTACGTAACTGCTGTTAGTTTAGTACGGACGTTATGCAACACAACTCATAAAACAAGTCAACATTGACTTGGTTTAACACAGGACATACAGAGCAGACTCCTAGCTGAAAGTTTGTTGTTTCTCACTCTTTATAGTTGCTCTGACTGTCTAATAACGATGCGGACAGGTTTGAATTAGAGTCAGTTGAAAGCCTGGACAAAACCCCACGTCAGAGCAACATTATGGCGTAAAAATACTTTGTATCATGAATTCTGGCCAAATTTGACTGATAAAGGATTTCTGCTGTCCAGTCGCCGCCTTCTTCTCACCAAGTGGCTCATGCAGTGCAGCTGGATGTTCAGTAGGTGGGAGAATGAGCAGGCAACATCCCTTTTTATCTCTTCCCACACCGCAGTAATTATATGTCAGCCGTGAACGTCAGGCAACACAGAGGGCGACACAGTAAGAACATGGCAGAGGGGCGTAAGGGCCATCTCTTGGCGTCAAGCCTGTAATTTTGCATCTTAAATGATCATGTAAGCGTAGCCAAGTTGTTCTGCAGTGGGACCATCTCCACCATACCAATGATATGATGTAGCTTTGCAATAAGCAGGTGCTGAAATGCTGCTTTTCTGTTTTTTTCGGGCCCGAGGCGAGAGACTGAGACAACGGAGAGCAGGAGATTTTCAACGATGATTGAGTCTGTCTGCCTGATGAAAAATGGATCTACTGTAGGAGGCACAACTGCCCGCCAATACGAGTCTCCCATCCATCGCATGGAAAGCTCTGCGACAGTCTGCCTCTGAATATAAAAATGAGGCTGACGTAGAAGCGATGAAGCCAAATTTTAAAATAAGCTGCTGTCTTGAAGTGATTAAGATCTGCAGATATTCCTGCAGGCAATACACACCACCTCATTGTCTCATCTAGCCTGTCTAAAGATGTTTATGCTGACAACTATCACCAGAGCCGGGGCTTGGAAGAGAATTCGATCAAAGTTTAACTCCAGTGAATGCTGACAACATTACGAACATCTCTCTGATATTGAGTTTCAGCCCCTTTATCCACTATATTCAGTCTCTCCAAAGGTTACAAATCCATCTGTAACACTTGTACTTCTCTTTATATCTCATTCATGTGGCTGGTTTTGATTTAATAGGGGAGGGCAGTAAGATATAAATGTTTTTATAATATATAAAATCATTATGTGATGACCACAAAAAAAGTTTTTTCTCAGGTTGAAAAACCCCAGTATAATGGGATAATATAGTAAATACATATTATATTTGATGAGAAGGATGTGTTCTGCTGATGTCCATGACAGCTGGCTTTGTTCTACACATGATGATGACGAGGCCACCAAACTCCACCGTTGATGCTAACATGTAAAGGAGGTCTGTGGCACCATCTAGTGGTGCGTGAACTGCAAAAATATCTGCTACAATTTACTTCTTCATAATCAACTGAGCAGCAACTTGTCATTATTTCATGTCATTATAAAGTTGCTCTGTGGACGATGAAAACAAACCGGCCTTGCCATGAGTGTGCACGCGGGCTGTCACTAAGCTGTGGATAATTAGAGATCACTGTGCTGCACTGTGACCCTAATCTGCTTAATTACATTAAGGCAGCTAAGACCTTTACCAACTGCAGTGTCATTGCCTTTTGCTCATTTGGCACAAACCAAACAAACAACACGGACAACAACAGGATCGTTCACCTTTGCTGAAAGATTCAACTCCTAAAAGAATTCAAGCGGGAGATGTCTGCCAAACCTGTGAGTATACTGTCGCACCTCATCAACACATGGTGAGCTGGTTTGAAATGGTTTGTCACTGCCTATGTTAGTTTGAGTGACATGTAGTGAAAGTGAGGGAACGTGCTTGTTATACAGTGTGCATACAGCAACCTCATCAGCTGTATCATTAGACAATACAAACACAATATGCCTTGTGCTTGCTTCTGGTATTTCATTTCTGTATTTATCTAGTGGTAAATAGGAGTCATGGTATTCAAGGTACTGCTGGTCACTTTATACAATTGGAGTATTATGGAATCTTTAGTTTGGCATTAAATTAAATCAACGTACATGTGTAAATGTAATTGCCATCTTGCAGTATTTTCTGTCTGAAGAAATGTTTTGTTATCACTTCTGACCATGTTTACTTTATAAAGGGTTTATAAGTTGTAACTAATGGCTTTAGTAATGTTTAACAAATCATTTATAACTGCTTTTTAAAATAGTGATAAACAACTTGCAAGAGCAACTGGTTCCCTTCAGCTTGTGTCTGGCATACCTTGTTTTGCATCACAAGCAGCACTCCAATGGACTGTTTAACCACTTGTGTACCGTCAACATTGGTCCCCAAACTTCTTTGCTTGTGACTCTTATATAGGGAGTAACATCTCCTTCCGACACCTCGTCACAGGTTGCATGTCGTCAGTTAATCTAAAACAGATTTTCCCCTCTCTAAATTCTTTCGGTTGAATCCCTTGTAGGCCTGAAGTGGTAAAACCCCCGTAGTAGAAAAAAAAGATGAGAGACAAGTTGGTAGGTTGGAGCTGGGCAAACGTCTCTTGACCGACCAGATTCATCTCATGACCATTTGTGGGTTCCGCAGCCCCAGGTTGGGAACCATTGTTCAAGAAAACAGCTGTAAAACATCCAAAATAAATTCGTTAGCAATTTATTAACAGTTACATCGAAAGACTTGATGGCTGATTGTAGAGAAATAACAACATTAATGATTACATAATAATACATATCACTGCAGAGTAAACCTATGACGTAGCAATTTCGATTGCTGTTCATTTCAAATATTGATCAGTTGTTAATAAATTGACTACGGCTATGCTCTGCAGTTATTCAAAAAGAGGCGCTATTAAGCTATTAAAAACAAAGCAGCTTGAGGGATTTTTCAGTAGCTGAAATAGTTATAATTCATAGAGTATGTCCTGTCAGGAGGTGGTACGGAAATGATTTATCTTCCCAAGAGTGCTGCACTTGTTACATTAGATAAGTACCATTATGCTTTCCAACCATGTGGTGAACAAAGACTTCTCGGTAGAAACGGAGGCCACATTATGGTTTCAGTGATATTGATATGATGTCTCTTTTGTTCAGGGGGCTCCCCAGCGGGAAGAAATGTTGACCATCCAAGTTAAAAATACCATGTTGCATCTGAATGGTCAAAATCTCAGACTGGCAGCTAAAAATGGTCGCAATTCGAATGCACCTGGCCTCCATATGTCAGCAACACATGGGAAGGAGACAGTGGGTCAGCTTACGGCCTGCTCGCCGACCCAGGAGGGCACGGCACAGTTGGACTTGTTGCTGCTCAAGTCCCCCAGGCCTGAGTCAGGGAGGGAGGCCGAGGGCCAGCCACTCAGACGCCCTCCGAAGCTCGCCCCACTGGAGCTGCCAGAGGAGGTGAGGGAGGCTCAGAGGCAAAAACTTAAGTCTATCCAGCAAGAGGCCAAGCCTACTTCCTGTAAGCTGGATGTGATGGTGAATGAGATCCATACAAGGAAGGTAAAATCCTGCATGAGACAGAGACTGGTAAAAGCTGCAGGTTGCCCTATTGCTTCCACTGAGCCACTCAAAGTCCAACAGCAACACACATCTTCAAGGCCCCAGCTGACAGGCTTCGTCCCCATAGAGCACAATGGAGACACGCATCTGGAGGATGTGGTGTGTCGAGGTACCCCAGCTCCTCTTCGCTGCAAGCCTGCCCCTCCTTTGCTTTCTCAGCGAGTTAAAGCTCAAGCCGCACGTGGCCACGAAGAGGTCGCACGCGAAAACCCCCGCACCCCCCAGCAGGAAGAGGGGAGGCGGCGGCTGAGACTGAGGAGAGCACAATGCCTAGAAGAGGATCAGTGCAATTCAAACACGTCAACAGGGGGATTATCTGCAGATAAATGCAAGCTGGCCCAAGGTGTCCAAGGCAAAGGGCAGAGAGGGCGAGAGTCCAGCTGCATGCTGGAAAAGGCATCAAAGAGCCTCCTGCAGTCCCCTGGGAGCATTGAAGTATCAGGAAAAAGCCATCAAGAGGATTGCAGTCAGCAATCTGCAAGATGCACTCTGAATCGACAGACGGCCGAAGGTGGAAGCGGTGAACACCCGCTTGACGGTGTGAAGCCAAGTGCTTCTCACTGGAGATTAAAGAGGAAAAAACCTTTGATAACAAAGCATAACAGTGCAGTCCCTCTGGAACGTCTCCAACTGTAATCAAATTGGATCTTTCACTTTTGCAGCTCAGGACTTTATGAAATGATGTCATGACCCACCAGAAACAGGCTTATATCCCAGTTTGGAAGCTGATTTATAGTCTACTAATTTCAGATGAAAAAAACCATGTAGGAATCAGAAAGTGCTGTATTGAACTGTGCCATTATAAACTGCTGTACACACAACATCAGCAAATAACACAGATTGTTGAACAGTTTAGTCTGTAATCTAGAGATGAAATATTTGCACTAGATTGTACTTTCGAAAATTGTCCATAGAGGGTATTGTCATGTAATCTCTGAGGAGAACAGCAACGTAGCAGAGCTGTGTTTTGCTGACATATCACTGGCACAAAGCCAGATCGATTTGAAGTTCGTTAATGGTCCGGCTGACTTTCCCTTGTGTTTCCAAACATGTCATAAGATTTTATGAAAGTCTATGCAAGGCAGCTCTAAGTTATAGATTTTCCCATTTCCAAAAGCTATTCCCTAGATCAGAGTATGCAACGATTCAATGAGGCGGAGCAAGCACAAAGCAAGGCTCCTGGCACATCACAGAGAGTTAAATCATAGAAAACAAGTTATGATGAGTTAAATAACAGTAGTCAATGACCATCTTTACTTTTATCAGTTGTAAATATGTATATATGTACATTTAAGCACATAACTCTTCAATAATAAAATTGTTTATGCTACCATTCACTTCTCTTGAGGAATCTGTATGTAGTGTTTCTGATTGTCATGTTCAAAATATGATATGCATCAGCAGTGGTTGCTGAATATCTTGCTTTAAAAAGAGCAGGAGCAGCCACAATGCTCTGCACTTAGGAAGATTTGACTAATACTCAAAGTCTCCCTTGACTGAGGCTTGTTCTGACCTTTGGTCAATAAGCAGGTAATGTTAACAACATAACTCAGCCTTAAGTAGGTGACACTGTTTTTGTCATTAAGCACTGCCTGCTTCATTCATCACTTATCTTTCTCTAATGTTTGCTCCAAACAAGTTTGAGAACTTTTATGGACCACTTTTCTTTTTGTCTTGTTGCTCAGAGTAAATCTTCTTCTTTGGTTTTCCCTCTACACTACCAAACTTCCCTGAGGAAGATGAGCATGTTGAAAGTGAGTTCCTCCTTTGTCTTTCACCCCGAGGCATTAGACCAGAACACCGGCGTTCCACATGTGCGGTGCTCAAGACAAAGCTGGCAAGATGTGTGCAGCCTTAATTCCACCAGGCTTTGTTTCACAGCTTACTGTTTGCAGGGTTTCCTTCATTGATTCTTCTTCTTCAATTAAACAGGCTGCTAAAATGCGCTCTGTCTGATCAGGGCCTTAGCATTCATTTGGAGTCATGTTTCTGTTAATGTGGTCCCTACCAAATCCTGAGGGGACTATATGTGTCTTTTGTTCTACTGTGTTCACCAGGTAGTTGCTAGCTCTTCTGTCTGCTGTTTAATGCTAAGCAGGTAGCTTATAGCGAGTTTATCACTTTAATATTTAAAAAAATGAAGACAGCTACCTGCTACAGCTATAAACAAGGTTGAGGAGAGCATCAGACTGATCCAAAACAAGTAGCTGAACGATGCTACAATGCTCCGTAAAGCTGAGGGGAACTGCAGAGTTGATGTGAATTCTTTGCTGGATGTTGACCTGCTGTCTGTTGGGTGAACCATCTGTCAATCAAACTCTTCAATAAGCCAATCTGGAGAATAACGAAAACATTGTTTCCATTGAGAAAAGCCTTTAGTGTTGTTCCTTGCTCTTCTTTCAATAAAGAAATACTCTTCAGTGTGGATATAACTGATGTTATTGCAGCATCTACGCTAACCCGTAGCTGCCAGTAGCTCCTCAGAGGATGCAGATTGGTCTGTGCAGTGACTTGCCGGACACAAACGCATTTCCTGAAGCCTGACGATGAATTTTTCTGTGATATGTGATGCCGCAATTCACGCCTGATCTTGTGCCCCTGTGAGTGTCCAGTGCAGTGTAAGCTAAGTTGACCCTTGCAGTTCAATTTCCCCATCAGGCAACATTTGGTCCATTGTTAAAACACAACTGACAGGGAGAAAATACCAGCAAGTTGAAGGTTGCCAATCGAAAGGCAACCTGACACATTTTTTAATCTGTCATTAAAACTCTGGTACTGGAAGAACAGCGCCCTCTTGCTGTCTGTATTGTAAAGCAGTGCCGCAGATTCCCCACCAAGGCTAAATGCGGCACACGCAGCATCTCCGGCATAATTCAACTTTTAATTATTGTGGTTATTACTGTTGCATGCTGAAAGTGCTAATTTAAAATGCTGATGTAATTCACACATGAATGCTTTAACATATTTTTTCTGACGTGGGAGGTAGAAAGCTAGCTGTCGATCAGACGACAGATGGCTTTCTCCACGACTACATGGTGCTCACAGCTTCTCGTTCACCCTACAAGCCGGTCACTTCTTTAGCCCTCTCACATAAGGCGACGGTTGCTTAGACTCACACCATCGCGCATGACGTGCATCTGCCCCAAATCGTCAGCCCACTTCCCATCCACTTCACCCTGAGCCTATACATAGCCTGCCCTGCGCTCACTTTCCTTGGCTACAAAGGCACTGTAAATAGGCCTGGATGTGATGGCTAACTTGTTTGTTGTCCATGACATTCAAATATTGACACTGTTTTAGAGACTTTTGGTAACTCACCAGCTCCACTGCAATTTGGATGCGTTTTCTAACACAGCAAAAGCATGCAGTGACAGCTGTAAGAGCACTATAAAGAGGATAGTTCAACAAAAAACTGCCAACACGAGACTTGTGATGCAGAGGACTTTAGAGAAGCACAGAATGTCTGCCAGACAGGCAGAGCTGCTGTGTTTCACTGCAGCTTCCTCTCCTGCCAGGGACCATGACCGCATATGATAAGGACATCTGTGTACACTGAAATGTGAATTACAGGCATCCTCTAAATGTGCATATCAAATCAAAGCGTAGATTTGCAGGTTGGCAAACGGTACTGACTTTTCTATCAAGGGGAATAAATTAGATATGTGACTATTCATCCATGAGTGTGTTTTCTTGCTGTAAATAAATGATCAGTTCTACAAAGTGGATATTGTAGAATAAAAATGTCATCGTCTTTGAGGGAATTGGGATATTGCGAAAAACAAATTGGCACAAGAAAACAAATTTTAAAGTAAGATAAGTGCAAGTAAAGAAAGTAAATTAGAATATATATATTTCATGTTTTATGCATGAAAATATATGAGAAAACAAGAAAGATCTGTAGTCTGGTGTGATTGTAAACGTATCAAAACAGCACGACATGAGTGATATAGATCACAGAGCTTTTAGTCAGAGCAAGGACAGACATTTAACACAAAGCTGCAAGCACAAGTGTTCTATAATCATTTCCCCAACTTAAATACAGCCCTGCTCCACAAGTGTGTGGCTGGTTGAAGCCAACGCGGCCCGGCCCACCACCAGCCCCAGGGCGGCTCCGCTGTGGCTATCACAGTGGCAAAGGCCGGACAGTTGACGCGGTTGCCAAGAGGCAGTGCCTTTTCTTTGAGGGCAACACTTCAGATGGGCGCAGCCATAAAGGAGAGAAAATAAAAAGATAAAAATATCCAGAAAGTTGCGTCTATAATTGGCTGCGCCTCTCAGCCTTTTTTTTATGTGAGCACAGCCCAGTCAAGAACAGTGGAAGCCACTTCATCCCCCAGTGAAACCCTACACTTCTCCCCTTTCACAGTTGCCTCCCACTCTGTCCACCCATCCACAAGGTTTCTGAAGCTCACCTCACTTTTTAACAACACTGTACCCTGGACTGTCACCCTGGATTAAATGGTAATCTCATTTTGATTTCTGGCGGAGTGGAGGTATCTCGGATTATTGTCACTTGATAATGATGCTGCCTCGCTGCTGATTCAGGGTGTGACTGCTGGAGGCAGAGTGAGAGACACACCTCAGAATTGCTGACGAACAAGTGACAGGCCAGGTAAGAAAACAAAAAAAACTGCATCATAAAATGACCCATCTGTCACTGCTATCTTCCTATAAAAACTCACTGTAAAACACTTGTTTTTATTCTTTATCAGTTTTGAATCCACTGTTCAGGTGCACTGTCAGTGAACAGACTTTCTTTCCATTGTTCTTGGGTTGCACATGGGAAAAAAACACTGTTTCTGTTTTTGACATTTTGGGAATGACAAACTGTTCTGCTTCTGTTATACACATCTACATTGCAGTCCCAGGTCTACCATTGAGAGAGGAAGTGGAAACAGGCCTGATGATACAGATACAGCTTGTAAGAAATCTGGCCTCAGGTTCAGATGTTGACAGAGGCGATCCAGCTTGTCTTTAGCTTTACCTCGGATACTCTATCTGCCTGTATTACTGCAGATTGATCCAGCACAGCACTGAGAGAGACATACAGTGTATTTAAATGTGATCAGAGATGAAAGGGAGACAAATTAGAAAATGTTAGACTTGTGCAAAGTTGGGTAAAGAGGATTAGGAGCATGAATCTAAATGATGTTCAGCAGCTTTCGTTGGGCTGCTGATATTTTATTTTTTTTTCACTGAAGTCTCGCTGGGCTGAATTTCTTAAATTTTAAATGCTCACTAATTGGGGCAATTGGAGTGTTTCAGCTATAGCTTTCCTATTCTACTCATTAATAGCATCAGTAAAGTAGCAGAAATAGCCCAATTGAGAATCAGATAAGGAAACTTAAATCTGGAGGCCAAAGCACTTTGCTTTGCCAGTGAATAAAGCAGACTCTATTGGGTATATAGGCCACAGTCAACAGGTTGCTGTTTGAAAATTGACCATTTCCTGAATAATTATCTGCTCTAACTACTCCAACATACTACTTCTACTTCACTTTAGGCCACTGTCCACTGACCTAAAAAGTCTAAAATATGCAACATATATCTTTAAACCAGGAGAAACAGTATAGTTGGATCTTAAAACTGTTTAGCTGTAATTTATTTAAATTAAAGGATCAGCTCAACATTTTGGAAAACAGAGTTATTAGCTGAGAAAAATTCAATGAGCAGATTGATACTTGAGACTTGAGGCCAGGGGAAACATCTAGCCTTGCTCTCGCATTTTCCTTACACCCAAGCTCAATTATTGACCCCTTGTTATTGATTGAATTATAATTATTATCATTATTATTATCTCCGCCAGGAAGATCATGCGATAGGTCGCGTGGTGTGTGTGCTTGTGTGCATCCATGAATAAGTGTGCGCCTCTGTGTCTGTCCAGCTCACATTCTGCTGCCGCAAAAAGCATAACATTTTGGGTGGCCAGTTATTGCTTAAAATAGACAATATAAAATTGAGAACATGCAATTTCATGGAAGATGTTGTGTTTGAAATGCGATATTTTCATGGTTGGAAGTAGAGTCACTTAGGAGTGTATTAATACAAAAATGGATACCTGATTCAAAGATGGCGCCTCATTCATTCCTAGGGAAGTTGCTCACTCGGCGCAAACAATCTAACAATTTATCTAATCTAATCATACGGCTCCTCTAGACTTTCCAAATAAGTAGTCACCTCTTTACAGCCGCTCCTTTTCCAATGATTGTTTTTTGGCCAGTGTGCGTCACGTGATGAGTGCAGAAGTTTGAATACCAGGTAGGGCCACGATGCCAAAATCGCTTCACAGTCTAAATCCGCTCCTGGGGCCTTCACAGCTCTCGGCCAAGAAATAGTCTGGCACGTAATTCCCCATAAAACTGCAATTTGCTGTTTTTTCCCTTTAGTTTTTTTGCATATTAAGCAGACAAGATAAAACATGTTCGGAGCCAAGCTAGCTGTTTGTCCCTGTTTCCAGTCCTTATGATAAGCTATGCTAACAGTCGTCTGGGTCCAGCTTCATATTAATGAACAGATACAAGAGTAGTATCGTTAAAGGATGGTAAAGCACTTCTCTCGTATTATTGCTTTCCGAGTTGTGCATATCTCAGACTTTCCTCAACCTCCCCCAGTGACCCCCCGCAATGAAACACTCCCCCAGTCAGGATGACTCCATGTTATGGCTACCGTCAGTCACACATCAGCCCCAAAAGCAGGCATCGCAACCACTGGTGTACAATAAGATCAAGAATAGTTTTGTGTTTATATGACAGGTTTCTGTCAGTGCCACCCAGGCACAACAGCCTCATAAATGAATCCAACAGAGACAGACTAATCGGCCCTTTGCAACATGCCGGTTGGTCAAAGCTGCACAAATTTCACTTTAGCAGCTCCAAATGACAACGAGAGATACCTGCACGAATCTCAAATTTTAAAACATCTGTGTGGTGAAATCATCCAGTGCAACATCAGCACACTCCTAACATTGTTCTTTTACTGTTTTGTGAGTGGAGATTGTAAAAAAAAAAAAAAAAAAAAAAATTCCAACAATCTTTGACAAGTTTTCTCTGGATGGAGTGTTCTCTTGCTGCTGTAGAGGGATGTGTGTTTCAGTCTAAGGTTTCAATCATCACGTCTTGAGAGTGGAGAACCTCTCTTGCAAGCTTCTATGCCAGAAAGAAATTGAAACAAGGGACAATATAAATACTGGACAATAGGCGGGATGAGATGAGATTTATTCTCGTTGGAGCCCCAGATTTATACACATAAAGTGACAAATGCAATCTCAGATCAGCTTTCCACAAGTCCCTACTCAAAAGAGATGTGCAGGCCATTGTAGGAGGCAATCTCCCTGCACTACAGGAAGTACATCACCCACTTTGGTTTCACTGTTGGAGAGAAATGATCACAAATCCTGTTTGCCAAGCTGTCCCTTTTAGAAGAATAGTGAATTGTTGATGTTTCCACTGATCTTTCCACAGACTGAACAGCTTGATGGTGGTAATAAGCTAAACGAAACAGAACCAAACCAAGACCGAGATGGAATTACGACTGGGATTTAGGATCACCTTGAACTTGATCATCCTGGCTTTGACTCTTTCCGGCGAGAGAGTGGAAGCTCAGAGGGCAGGTAAAACAATTAGATTGAATATTCCATTATAAAGAGCTCATGTTGACTGTATGTGACTAAATCCTCCTGTATTTTTTCATGGCAGGATGTAAAAATGTCCACTATGACTTGGCGTTTATCCTGGATACATCTTCCAGTGTTGGAAAGGAGAACTTTGAGAAAATCAGGCAATGGGTGGCCAACATTGTCGAGTCTTTCGATGTGGCACCAGACAAGACAAGAATAGCCGTGGTTCGCTACAGTGACAGACCCACCACCGAGTTCACCCTGGGTAAACACAGCACCCTGGAGGATGTGAAACGAGCTGCCCGCAACATACGCTACCTGGGGGGAAATACAATGACCGGGGACGCTATCAGCTACACCACCACCAACATCTTCACGGAGCGAAACGGAGCCAGGCCGACAGCCAGAGGCATTCAGAGGGTGGCCATCCTTCTCACAGATGGCCGAAGCCAGGATTATGTTCTGGAGCCCTCTAAGGCGGCTGCCAAAGCTGGCATCAGGATGTTTGCTGTGGGCATCGGGGAGGCGCTGAAGGTGGAGCTGGAAGAGATCGCGGCCGAGCCAAAGAATGCCCACGTCTTCCATGTGACAGACTTCAATGCCATTGACAAGATCAGAGGCAGGCTGAGGAGGAGGCTCTGCGAGAGTAAGTCAGCCATCGGGCTCAGTGCCAACACATCACTCACACTGCATGCCACATGGCTTCTGTTTGAAGCCTCACTTTGAAGAGCCTGCCTCACCCTGAATGTGCACTCACTTAATCAAATTGGACTCCTATTTTAACCTAGAAGCGCTACATGGAGGAAAGACCCTAACCACAGAACCCCACCCCTAACCACAAAGAGCTGCGGCACATGCATACAGTGTCATCATAGCTTCTCTCTAACTGAATGTGAAGCGTGTGAGGGGGCTGTAGATGACAGTTTTCTAACCAAGACATTTCTGTGGGTTAGCTGCCTATTTGACTGCTGCTTTTGTGCAGTGGTGTTTAGCACTGGAAAGCCTGTCTTAAGCTAACCTCATTGTTTTCTCCTCCTAGTTTGCTGAGACAATCTTTCAACACATGCACACAGGCTTAGAAATTATCTTACATAGCCAAATGAATTAGCTAAAATAAGCTTAAACATAGAGCTTTATGTTGTCCGGTAGCTGTGAGGAGAAGTGGAGAAATGTCTGTGCATGAATGTTTTCACGGAGAAGATGGATGCTTTGCACTCCAACACTTAAATTCCTGCCTAAAATTAGCCAGACAGGAAAGAAAAGGATTCCATAAGTCTTACCCACAAACTAAATACAAAAACGGAAAGACATGATTACATGGTTTAGTGCACAGATGAGCAAAGACAAACTCACAAATCTCACTTTTAATCTGGCTCTAAATTGTCATGTTTGGCAAGTCAAAACTAGAGATTCTTCTAAAGGAAGTTTTGATTCAGACTCTGAAACTCCTTTATTCTTTTTTAAGGACATACCATCCTGCAGAGACACTCATTTTAAAGCCAATGGCCTTTGACTTTGCTCCTTGACTCCATAAATATTGAATCTGTCAACTAATAATGTAGGTTATATAATGTAGGTTATATATTATAAAACATGCTGTGCATGCACCTTCAGAGCTCTGTAGAACTAACCAAGGTCTAAATTTACACAGACAGAAAGTTCCAATGTTTTCTTTCTGTAATCTCTAAAATCACCACAAGTGAGTCTCTAAGTATATCAGTGGTCAGCGCAACTGGCTCAGAAGTTATTTTCACCCAGAAAATTATAGCTCCAATGTTTCATGTGGGTGCAGTGCAGCCGCTCCAAAGTCCATGTTGAATGTTTTCACCTTTTAATCCGTAGGTTTAAAAACAGACTCTACTTATGTTCTGCACTGATTCATGAGAGCATGTGTGGCCTCGCTTTACCAACGCATTCACTCACACACTTGACCTTACATGACCCCAGTGACAGAGAACTCTATTATCAAAGCTCCTGTCTAACACCCGCAGTGTGTTTAACAGATACAGCAGCCATTATGATGACAGGTAGCATGGGTAATAGTAAGAATAAAAAATGTATCAGAGCCTAGCTGCAAAAGAAAGTGGTGGTGTTAGGTGTGAAATGCTCCAGCTTTTTGCTTATGAATCTGTCTGAGACATCCATTTCCAAAGGCAGGTTTTACATTGCTTCCATACTCGCAGACGGATTCCTAAATTATAGCTCCAGGGCCACGAGTGCAGGGAGTAGCTCAGCTTCAGCATGCTACGTCGCACGGCTGTGCAACAACACCATCTTAAAAAAGAGTGACGCATTTCCATTCATTCACAGAACGGTAATTTTTGGTAGACTTGCTGGCTTTATGAACAATAAAGACCAACCATCTTTTCTGAGATCTTCAACTATCACTTTAAAAAGACTTAAAGGCAGAAGAAAGAAAAAAAGGCTCCTTTAATGTCACTGCTAGCAAACTGAAGACGCAAACAATACACACTATACAGCTGGAATTAGAGATAACTGTGAAATGGAGATAACGCCACTTGTAGAATTACTAACGAGTATGCAAGTGCTGACAGTTAACATTAGCTGCTTGGATTTTCCTATTAAGCATGGTCTGGGATTTGCATGGAACAGAAAAACAAGCCATGTCAACAGAGCTGTGCTCATAAAGAACACCGCAAAGGTTAAAAGCCACTCCGGTAGGATGATTTTTATCGCTGTGATTTAAGAAAATTGCAGGGTTTGATAGTAGATGTTTGACAGATACTCGATCTTTTAGGGAAGTTGGAGTGTCTCACTGTGATATTTTCGGCCTCAGATAATATTTAGGGCTGACAGTCATGACGCAGACAAATTGTTGGGCTGACATTATCTAATTAGACGTTTCTCTGAACAGATTGATTACAAACTAATGACAGGATCCTGCTGTCATGCCTAATCAACAATGTGAAAGTGTATCTTCCTGTGTGGGATGGATGAGGAGGATCTATTCAAATTCACCTTGTCAGTTCTAAAATGAATGCAGGGGACCAGATCAAAGTTATTTTAGAACAGACTGATGAGATTTGTCTTTCATTTCATTGCAAATTCACCAATTAATTAGTGGGGATAGGACATTTATTTCTGTTTCAGCCCTTAATTTAGATTGATAAATGGGATGTATTCTCGGATAAAAGCCTTACATGATAAAAAGGGTAAAGCTGCAGATAGTTTAGTTTTTTTTTTACCCAGATTTCTCACGACACTCAAATGAAATGGAGTCAATCGAAATTTTGTTCATTGTTCTCACATTGTGCTCAAAATGAAAAATTGCATTCAAACGTGACTTAGGGTCAATGATCGCGCTAGAAGCTCTTTAGGTTAATGCTAAAAACATGCACGCTAACTTGCTCTCGATGACAATGCTAAAATGCTGATGTGGCAGGTATAATGTTTACCATGTTCACCTTCTAAAATGTAGCATAATAGCATGCTAGCAGTTGGTTAGTAACACTAAACATAAGGTACAGCTGAGGCAGATGGAATGCCATTTGTTTTGCAGGTGTTTGGTCATAAAACAAAGAATACGACAGTTAAATGTGAAACTGATTATCGTGCTAGATGAAAACTAATAGTGGTTGAAATGTATCCCGGGGGAGATATGGTTGTCTGTACCAAATTTAATGTCAATCCCTGCAATAGTTTCTATCTGGACCATAGTGGTGAAGCCACCAATTGACACTGCCATCCAGCCATGCTGCTAACGCATCTAAGACTTCGGCAGCAACCTCGACTCACCACCTCTGAATGACAAAATATGTTTGTTGTTTTTGTGTAATTTAGTTGAACTGACCCTAATAAAATGTCAATCTCTCCAATGTTTACATCTAATAAACTGAACAGGATCCAAATATGCGCTCTTTAGCAGGGAAGCTGGCATCTTGACACAGATAGAAAATACCCCTCCTGCCAATAAAAACGTAAACTGATTGTATTGCCTTTCTCGTTGTCATCACCATGACTGAAATATGTGTGTGTGGAAATATAAAACTGTTACTGCTCCCTGAGCCTATGGAGGTGCCTCATGCTCATGTAGAACCACACACTCTGCTCCCCAGACTTCAAACAGGAGAGAGTAAGGACAGTCTGTCTGCACTGGTGCTCTTCAGATCACATATCAGTCCAGAGACTGTGTTCCAATGAGATCTCTATTTCCTAAAACAATCCAACAATTCACACCTTTTTCCATCTGACCCCTCATAAAGTTTCAGAATGACTGCTTCCTGTCACGTGGTTAGATTTCCAAAAGGATGGCTACCAATAAAAGTCACTTGCCTAACCTGTGCTCCCAGCAGATCATTGTATCCTGATTTACAGCATGTCTAACTGAACTATTGTCCTCTCTCCTCAGATGTCTTGTGTCCGAACATGAAGGTTCAACCTGATCGGTTTAAGCCCAACAGCACCATTTATGGTCTTGAAGAGGTTCCAGGTATGTGCAAACTGCTGCTTTTATAATGGCGACATGCAGCGCTGGCAATACTTATCCACCACAAAGTCAGCTCTGTGTTTTTCAAAGCATTTCCTACACTCCCACATTCTGCTTTGGTACATGAGGAGAAACTTTATTTATATGCAAAGGTTTAGACAGTTTTCACTCACAATTTCCTCTTTTTCGATCTGATTGGAAATTGGTTTTATTCATGACTTGAAAAGTATTACTTTTCTGCAACATTCATTTTCTGTCTTGTTTTAAGCTCCCATTATAAAAGCTCAATATACTTGCAAAAACGAAATGCTGGCAGACTTGAATTTACACACAATTTTCCCACTAGTCACAGCTTATTTTGCAAACTAATGCTGCTGTGTTGTAGATGTATTTTGTCTAAAGTAAACAGCAGCCATTTCCATGATATGAAAATCTATTTGTTGGCCCTTCAAACTTGCTTGAACTGTTTAATCAATCACACCAAAATGTTGGTCCCAAAGTCCCATTTTTGGGAAATAGGCTTTTCCGCTTTCTTGCTGAGAAAAGCTCACTCATTAACAGAGAAATATCTTGTTATTTAAAGTTTCAAAAGTTTCGAAACATCAAGCTACTTGTCTCCCTCTGCTTCACATTTATTATGCAGACATGATCCTCTCAGCAAGAAAGCTAATAAGCCTATTTCCCAAAATGTCAAACTATTCCTTTTAGGAGGGAAAACTTGCAAACACACCTTGTTCCTTTAAATGCAGCTGTGATTTTCATGTTCAGCTGTATAACTAGTCGTCTATCAAGTAAAGCGCATTACTAGTCCTCCACCATTTGATGTTTTGATTTCATAAATTCCAAACTGCTGTAGTACAGGTTTCTGAGAACTCTTGCATATAGTGTTTAACCAGAAAGGTCGGATGTTGTTATAAGAGTGTCTTTTGGGGGATCTGAGTTCCTGTCTGCGTCTCCCACCCACATCCATCACGCTAAGAGATAAAACAGATGCACTGGCATGACTGTTTGGACTCCTGCTACGTTGAACTTCATGGAAAGAGAGACGTCAGAGTAGTGTAAGCTGTGTTTTAGAAAGTTGGACTCTCAATTTGCAATTTGCAATTCATCTGGCATTTACCTGATAATCTGTGAGAACTGATACGCCGTCTTTCATAGCAAATTGCTGACATTTTGTTGATGGACTCTTTTGTGCCAGTATTCAGTTATTTTCCCCAAAAAACATTAGTTTGTGTTTCTTAAGAAACGTAGTGTTGTCCGGCTATAAAGGTCCATACAAATTTAAATCTTCCTCTGTCAATAAAACTTAGTGAAACCCGGACCGATGAAATTCTTGAAGCATCATTATATTGTGATGGAAGTGGGCATTCCTGTAACAAATACAATATAATAAGGAATAATGAACATGTATCCACAAATCGAACAATCCATCCATTTGGTTTACCCACCCATCATTTTCAGTGTTGTTGGGGTTGGATCCTATCCCAGCATGCACTGGATGAGAGGCAGGGTACAGCCCGGACAAGTCACCTGCCCATCACAGGGCCAAAACAAGCACATTCATTCCTACAGCCTATTTGGTATTTCTAATGTATCTAACATGAATGTATTCATTTTGAGGGAGGAAACAAGAGCACTTGGAGGAAATCCATTTAGACATAATATGCAAACTCCACACAGACGTCAGTAGTCCTACAGTGTGGTAGAATGGTATGAAGTATCAAGGAGCATATGATGGAAAAACTCAAGTATATTACAAGTATATCACTGTCAGTGTTGCCCCCACTGGTAGAAAGCTTCAAGTTTGATATGATAACCTGACACATTCAAAACTAAATGTTGTTTCTACAAGTTAAAGTAGCTTTTTGGTCAAAGTTAAAGACCAGCTAATCCTGTGTGTTTTGGCAGAGGCATTTTATCAGATGATTGCCATTGGACAAGTGCTAATTATGCTAATTATGGCTTTTCCTCTAAACTGCACAGGAATTGGAACAAACTTTAGATAAATCACTAAAAAACCACTGATGTTTCCTGATACAGATGTACCACTCTGTCAGATGTAAGCACTCTAATTGGAATAAATCATTCGGGCTGTTTTGTTTGTCTTTCCGATCCAAGTCTTGTTCTACTGGGAAATTAGATGAGAACCAACACGACAAATGCAATGGTGCTGTTAGAGCTAATATAATCATTTTAAATCCTTAGCTACTGTCATGGTGTAACTTAAGTGGATTTCTATATTATAATGGTTCTCACAGAGAACATGAAGAGGCCACAGCAGGTCCCCAGCTAAAATATATTTTTTCAATTTACTATTGACAGTTGTGTCGTACTCACATCTCAGAGCCTGAACCTGCATTGGGCCTTCACCGCTGTTATCAAACGGCGATCTGAGGTCTGAAGCTCCCTGACATGACAAAGATGTCCGGGGTTTTCCCAAAATGCTGTAAGTCTGTAACTGTGGCCTCACTTAAAGACATACATTGTCAAACTTATTTGAGTAAAGTGCTTTTCTTTCAAATTGTGGGGAAGCACATAGAGAACCTGTCTACATATAGAGAAGAACAAGACAAACAGTATTTTTCTTTACAACAAGCTGTAAGCTCCCACTTATAATTACCCAACAAATGTCCTCTACTCTGGTGCAGAGAGTATAACTCTCCGTGAGAAATGTCAAGACTATTTTGCCGCTGATTACGATTTGACAGCCAAGAGACCTGCGGTTTGAGTCAGACTTGTGTTTATCATGGGCCTTCTAGTCTGACCCCTCAGGGTACTGAGCACACACAGGAGGCTGCACAGCGTCTTTGCAGCTCATGTGCCCACTATCTACTGCACAACCGCTGCCATCTGCTCTGATCAAAAGAATGCTGTGTGTATGCGTTTGCCTTTTCCCAGTCAGTGAACTCATCTGGCTTTTCCCGCAGATCACCCCATTGGTCGTTTTTTTGGGCCGTCCAAAATAACTTTTTGGGTTGATTATATGCTATCCGCTGCCAGTCCAAATTACAGCTCTGTGCTGAGATGGCCCCGTGACAGCCACAGAAACGGCGCGGTGAGCGAATGTGCACGACGCAAGCATGGTGACAAAGAGAGTCGAGGCTCACAGCTGCACGGCTTCCTCGAGCAAACCCTTCAGCGAGCACTGATGAGCAGCAAAACATCCCTTAGTGTAGCATCTTTTCACTTCCCAAATTATTACCACCGGTCATTGTAGAAATGCTAGACTCCTTCTCTGTGTGAAAAAAATAAGCCAATCCCTTTCAAACCAGGTTTCTATCAGCAGATTTCAACAGACTTTAGTTTTAGCTGCATGCGTTTAGCCTGAGATGTCGTGTTTTTACAAGTATAAGTGTGTCAATCGGTTTTAAACTTTGAAAAACCTAAAGATCACACAGGTACCATAAGTGGACATAGCTACAATAATAAGTCTGGCACTTTCAGATTATGCTAGTTCTCCTTCGTGAGTTTGTAGATTTAGTCTTCAAACGGGTGATAATGCTATACAAACAATGCTGCCGATAGCATAAAAGAACATGAAATAAAAATAAAAGTAACTGCACTTTTATTTAACAAGGGACAAGATCCAAAAATTGAAAGACAAAATTCACATTTATTCTTTAATCTTGTTCCTGGTTAGACAAACAAAATGCTTAAACAGGTTGTCGTGCATTTGAGACAAAGCAGAGACAGCACCATCTACTGACCAGATGTGGAAGCTGTTAAAGATGCAAGTGTATTAAATGGCATCTAAAATGAATGGAGGTGTATGAAAAATGTCCCCCAAAACAGGTTTTGTTCATGTACGAACCAGCAGAAAGTCTCCCTCCTGTGGTGAGTGCGTAATAATCTGTTATCTCTAACAGTTAATCTAAGACACCACACTGACAGAGTAGCTGTGACAGATGACTGACCCAGTCAGTTATTCGGTCTGTTATGATGGCTTTTGTTTTTAAGGTTATTTTTTACTCTGTTGCTAATGACACATGGGCAGCCTGTGCTTCTTACCACCTGTTTCAAGGCTATTTTTAATGACCTCCACTAAGCTTTTGCCAGACTCTCACATTACCACCTTAATGTTCCCGTTTCCTCTTCGGAAGATTAGAGCACCGGTGTTAATATTCCCAACGTAAACCTGACTTCTCATAGATTTTTTTTCATTACTGAGGCCATGCAGGAATATGTTGAGGCTGTCCTCATCCTGTCTGCTAATGGCACAGTCTGCTCGTCGCACAACAACATAACCACCAGCTTTCAGTGAGATCTGCTGGACAAACTGGCAGCATTAGTGCTGTACAAGCTATCATCCTGCTGGCATTGCCATAGCTACAGTGCTTGTTTGTTGTACAAGGGAGTGTCCTTTCCAAACCACCTAAATATGACCTGTGGTTACACCACTTCAAATCACACGCTGCAGGGCAACACACACACACACACACACACTCTCGAGACTCGTACGCAGACCTTAACAGAGATGGCAACTAGTTTTTTCCTCTGGCAACAAATCAAACAAATGTTGAATTGCCAACAAATGGCTCTATTTTCCAGTTATTCAGTGATTTAAATCTTCCTCCAAAATAGTCACAAACACAGTGGCTGCAGGGTGTGGTGGGACTGACCCAATTAAACCCCAGCACCCAAGAAATCTGACAAAGTCCTAACTCAACCTCAAGACTTAAGAGCCCTGTGTGCTTATTTATTTATGTGTGAGAGGCTGTCTTGAGTCCAACTGGGCTATTTTACTGTGTTGCTGCAGGGTTCAACCTCATGGAGCACTTCAACGTGAGAGATATTCTGGGAACCAAAGAGGACGAAGGCCAAAGTTCTTACGTTCGCCTTGGCACCATGCCCATTGTACAGCAAACAGAGTGAGTGACCACTCTGTTATATTGCAAACAATAAGCTGTACATTGTCTTCTAAATATTTTTAAAGATGTGATTTAAAGTGATGGACTGAGAAACCTGTCAGGGAACACCAGGGTAGAAATGAGCTGTTAGGCCCCAACTGAAAATAAACATAAAAATACAAAATAATGTTTTGTGCGCTTTTAAATCAAATGTTTTTCTCAGACATTTTGTCAGATGTATCAGCATGTGTTACAGTTGATGTCAAAATGTAAAACTGTATAGAGATATTTAGTTCTTTATAAGAATAATGCCACGTCACTCTGCTTAGGAGAGAAGGAACAGTATAGACAGAAAAGGTTACTAGGTGAAACATAGACACTGTGTTTCATTATGAGTTTGTACATTAAAGTCTAAACTGTAACTCTGTGTCTAAGTAAAATAAAGCACTGTTTATACAAGCTATAACAATGTGCTTTTATTCTGCAGGGATGTGTTTCCTCAAGGGTTGCCAGATGAATATGCCTTTGTGACGACATTCAAATTCAGGAAAACCTCAAGACGTGAAGATTGGTACCTCTGGCAGGTTTTTGACAAATATGGAATCCCACAGGTGGGTCAGCCGAATGTAAATAGTAGTAAATGTGACTATAACTGCCTGTGTGGCTGGATTCAAGCAATTACAATGTCAACTCAGAATAGGCTCAGCTCACTGACTATTCAGGTCCTTCTTAAAACATTGACATTAAAACATGAAAATATCATATTTACTTCTGTCAAGACGGATTTACTCCGGCTTGATTATTAACTTTCATATTTGACTCCACAGACAACAAGTTTTCTTTCTGTCCTACATTCAAAATGATAAATACCAAAGTACTCATTATGCAGATATATTATAGTTGTGGGTTGTAATTATTGATGAATGAATGGATACATTTTAATATTGCATCTGTTAACGGTGGGGCTAATTTTAATCACTTTATATGCTTCATGGGTAGTTTGTGAATTTCCCCATGGGAATCAGTAAATACTTATCTTAAGCTATAATAATACATATAATCATCATAATGTATCGGTTTGGATTAAAAGCACAAAGCCGCAGAAAATGGAAATATTGAAATAAAGTACAAGTACCTCAAAATTGTAATAAGAACACTACTTGAGTACATGTCCTCAGTGGGTACATTCCATCCCTGAACCTGTCGGCCTGTATCTTTCAGCTGCTGTCGTTAACATTATCCTGCCTCTGTCCTGTCAGGTGTCCATCCGCCTGGACGGTGAGAACAAGGGGGTGGAGTACAATGCTGTCGGCCTGACAAAAGACGCCGTCAGAGCTGTGTTCAAGAACCCTGAAGTTGACAACCTGTTTGACCGCAACTGGCACAAGATTGCCCTCAGCGTGGAGGCCAAGTCTGTGTCTCTGTACCTGGACTGCAAACACATCCAGACTCTGCCCATTGGAGACAGGGAGGACATTGATATCCAGGGGAAGACAGTGATTGGGAAGAGGCTGTATGACAGTGTGCCAATTGATGTGAGTCTTTGCCCCATATCTGTGCTTGTTTACTACACTCCTATAGTGGAATGAAGCATTGTGAGAGGTTGTAATAGATTTTAAATTTCCCAATACCCTCCACGTTGATAATTTCATCAATTGTCTGTCTGTTTCTGTGCAGTTTGACCTCCAGAGGATGATGATTTACTGTGATTCCAAGCATGCAGAGCTGGAAACCTGCTGTGATATACCCAATGGACCTGTGAGTATTTTCGGCAGTGTCTAAAAGTAGATGTAACTACAGGTTTAACAGAGTAAGCTGCCTTGTCTTTAGGTCAAGCTAGTTTCTAATTTAAAGTTAGATTTTTAGCTGGAAAACAATTAGATAGGTTAACATGAACTTTCTGTTTCTGGCTTTGTTATTTTCTATAGCTGACATATAACCAGGCTCATTTTGTACAGCAACAAAATACTACTATTGTATTTCACTGCTTTAAGTCTTTATGCTAAGCTAAGCTAATGGCTACAGTAAAATAAGCTTAATGCTAATCCAAGCCCCCAAGAGGAGCACCGGGCTTTGAAGACATTTTGTATTTACAACTTCCGGGTCCATCACGTGATGCCTAAAAAGACTTTCCCCATAGACTTACACTGGGAAAGAGGCTTGTAGAAATAATGGCCTTTCGGTCAAGCACGAGATCGAGGCTTGACCGAAAGGCAGGGAGGCGGAGTTATAAGAAACGCTTGTGCGCTTGCTCTATAGGCCAATGGATGCGGAAGATCGCCGGAAGATCTGGGTTGTTTTATACTCGGAAGTCAAACTTTTTTTGCTTCATGTGCCACTGAGCAGCTTCCAATGAACGTGGCCCAATATCAAACTACTTTAACTTTAAAAAGCAATCAGCAACTTTAGTGACATCACCTGAAAGCCTATTATTATTATTGTGTAATGCTCATCACACAGTCCTGACACCACTAATGCTATTTTTTGGTTTGACCATTACTTTTGCCATACGTTTAATCTTTTCAGTGCCCCAAGAAAGTTGTTACGGAGGCCCCCCCAATTGAAATCCCCGCTCCAACACCTACTACTGGGGAGCAACAAAGAGGCCCTCAAGTGAACTGTTCGTGCCCTGCAGGAGATACGGTAAAGCCACCTGATTCTACCAGACTTTATCCCCGTCTATTATTTTCACAGATGAGTGGGAATCCTTTCTTGAATGGCTTTCGAAAGACTTCTGTATTTTCATTTCTCACAGGGAGAAATCGGTGCGCCCGGTGTGGCAGGTCCTAAGGGTGGAAAGGTCATCTACAATTGCTTTTAAGTACTAGTTTGTGTGTAACAAAAGCTTACAGTTTTCATTACAGAGTGGTTTGTTTACTTTGTGAACTTACGTTTTTAGGGTGACACTGGCCTTAAGGGCGCCATCGGAGCTCAAGGAATCAGAGGAGAAAAAGGAGAAACTGTATGAAAAATTAAAATGTGCACATTTACAAGCGTGCTTTTCCATTTAATGGAGAGATAATAGCTAATTGGTTGATTTTCAGCACATCATGTTCAATGTTGTAATGACTTTCTGTAGATATACTATGATACACATTTCATTTATTTCAGATTGCATGCCTTCCAGCTATTATCTCTGCTTTTCTTGCCGCCTCGAGAATAATTGATCCTTATCGATTAATTATTTGCAGGGCAAAATAGTCTCTGTCGAAGGTAACATAGGTGAGAAGGTAAGTACACCTGCTATTCCTGGTGCTGCATGTTTGGCTCCATGCATATTTTATATGCATGTACATCTTGGACACAATTTTGTAATTTCTCCCTCAATTTTCTATTTTACATCTTTCTTTTTTCCTCTCTTTCATTTTATGTTTTTTTCCATTTTGGTAGTTTATGTATATTTTTATCACTTTGACTCTTTTTTGTCAGGGAGTGTGTAGGAAAATGCTCAAACAGCTGTGATTGTCAGAATTAGAGGTCAGGGTACCACAGAGGATATGTAGACGAGAGGGCAGGCCTACGCAGATGCCCACCAAGTCTGTTCAAATCACAGCCTCTGTGCTGCCTGGCACTGCCAGCTGGAAGTCTCACAGTATAATTTATTCCTTGAGACAAAATCCTGAGTATGCATCATTCAAGCTGTCCAGAGAGGGACACTTAAAAATGGCCCCAAGAGGTCTGGAAGCTGAGACATGGTCTTCTCACTTGTGTTATCTACTTTGGTTGTGATAGTTGTAAAAATGCATCTGTAATTACTTTGAATAATACAGATTTATGTAAAGTGTTTTAAAAAGCCAGTGGGGAGCTGTCAAGCGTTATTTTAATGTCAGTAAAGCAGTCAGACAGACAGCAGTACTAATTTCGTGATACATTGATTTTCATCTTGTTGTTCTTGGTGCTGGAAACCCTGCTGGGTTGATAAAACTGCATTAAATCAAACTTTAATGCAGCATATCCCTGTTGCTTTTCCTATGTCTTACTTTCTGCATGAGCATCTGTTTTCCTTTCCTCCTGGAGAAGGCTGCAATTTGTTGTCGCAAACATTTCTAAAGCTGATGCGGAAACATGACGTAAGGCGACTCCAAGCAGCGGTTGAAAGCGGCTGTGTCGGTCATCGAGTCGCATAGGGTGAAAGTGAATTCATGCGGCTTTGATTGCTTCTAATTGCATCTTTAGCCGACAATGGCGGGCAATTCCCCGCGTAGCAGTGTTGTTGTAGATAATGTCTTCTTCGTTATATGGGGCAGCGGAGCGGGGGGCCTTTCTCCTAATCTCTGTGATGCATGAAATGACGTGCGTTAAAACGATAAAAGCTCCTAAAATAATTAAAGGGCGACCTTCTGTGACTTGTAAAGTGGTTTATGAAGCAGAGGGAAGTCTTGCGGTGGGCAAGACCTCGTGGTGCTGTGTAATTTAACTGCTATTACTTTTCACTCAGTCCAGCCTTCGAATTCCAAGGGAGTCCTTGGTATAGCTTATGACATCAGTGTTCAAACCAAAAGTGCAACACTGTGAAGCCAATGGAAAGCCATTGTTCCTTGAGTCTTTAGTTGGATGTGTGACCAGACCATAGTGGGTCTTGGTGAAGGTGATGACAGCTGTTCGCACATTCCGGCTCCCAAACATTCACTCAAAAGTGTCTCTGTGTATCTTGTCGTGTGTAACTCTTTGTGTTCTGTGTGATATTAACGCCTGTCTTTTGTCCAAATGTATGCATCACTGTTCAAATAATGAAATCCATTAATTCCTCTCGAACATTTGTTCTACATTAACCCTCCGACCATCATGCACTAAACCTCGTTCTGCGATGCCACCAGGTTGATATTCTGACAGCACGCCATCGTCTCCTGTGTTACCGGCCATCCTGCATGCTTATGTTCGACAGAGCAGTCAAAGTAAATACTTGCCTTCTGTTCACAGGGTGATACAGGCAGGATAGGGTTGACAGGTGCTCCTGGACAAAAAGGAGAGAAGGTGTGGCACTGGTGAACCCGGACATGTGGCGGATTTCTTTAATATGTCGAATCTAAAAACGTTCACATATTCTTCTGGTATTCATTTTGTGTTTCCCATCATCTGACAGGGACTTGGTGGTGTGCCAGGCATCGATGGCTTATCTGGAGACAAAGGAGACAAAGTAAGTCATAAATGTTTTGATATTTCAGTCAGGGTTTGCAACACTTGTGTGTTTTCATCCGAGTGTTTTTTTCTTCTTCTGTAAATAGGGTGGAGCAGGACTGGCTGGTGGTCCAGGGCTGACAGGTCAAGCTGGACAAAAGGTCTGTGAATGTAGTCTTCCCATTTTTAAAATTAATTCACGAGCCAGTGCACATACATTTTACTTATCATGATGTTGATGCGGGGGAAAAAAAAAGGTTATCTTTAATCATTCCGTTATTGGCACTGATCTCAGAGAGACACTTGTTCTGTTTAATGGCCGTACATTCATTTTTCTGGACAATTACCTCTCAGCCCGTTATCGATTTCCTGTGAAAAAGGGGGCAGTTTGTTTGACTTTCCCTTGGATGAAGCAGCAGCTGGGGAAAGAGCCAAGGAGGGGGAGGAAGCAGGGTGTTGGCTCAGGTTCGGTCAATGGACTGTGACAGGCTGCTCGAACCAGGACTGGAGGGACTGATTGCCCCCTTTGATACAATACAGAGAATACTCAATTAGTTAAATGCTACCGTCCTATGCTACACTCTAAAAGAAGCATTTTAGCATTTCTAATTTTCAAATATGGTGTCTAATCTACAGTAGGCTTATGTTTTTCCAAGGGGATAAGGGAATTATCACCAAATTTATCCTTATTAGCCTAACTCATTGTTTTGTTTTTATGGTTCATGTAGGCTATTGTATGGTTTAACGATTTTGCTGCAACAGCATCCGTCTCAAGCATTAAAGTTAGCAACCTATATTCTTCTCAGGAGTTTGTAAAGACCGAACATTAAAGTGAATATTAGACATAAATTCATCATTGAGCGACACCAAATACATGCTAACATTCATACGCTGTGTATGCTGGGGCAGGTTCCTAGTTCGTCAGTTACATTTCTTACATTGATTGACCTCTGACTCAGCAGCCCCCCAGTTGGCCTACAGTATGTCACTGCAACACTGTTAGGAAGAGTGCCAAGTCTAAAAAACTCCCGCTAACAGAATGTTGCTCAATTTATTTCAGGGAATTCAAGGGGATGAAGGAATTTCTGGCACCCCAGGTCCAAAAGGTGTCACTGTGAGTATGATCTGAATGCACTTCACCGAGTGAAGATCTGATATTGATAAATTATCAAATATATATTTTTTTATGGATTATATTATAATGTTGCTGCATTTTGCTGTAGGGTGAATCAGGGGGAAAAGGAGAAAAAGGAACTTCGGGAGCCCGGGTAAGTAATACTGCACTACGTTCTTTGATATAAATAAATCAAAAGTGACAGATCAGCATATACTGCAGCAGATAGGGGTTCAGCGTCTTGCTCAAAAGCACTTGAAAAAAATAGTAGGTGCTGGGTTACACATTTATTTTTACTGTCCATGTTTCACCAGCATGTCCCAGGATTTGAACCATGTATGTTAGCTTGAACCTGTACAGAATAGAGTTCAAACTGCAAAAAACCCTGACCACAGAGTTAACTTCTGACAGAGGCAATTCTTCTCAGAGGAACAGAGAGCTGAGGGGAGTAATGGTGCAAACAGATGTGGCTTCCTTGATTCACTCTCCACACTTCCTGTCTGGGATCCTGTGGGGGCGTTTGGCTATAGTGCCGCTCATTCAGGCCTACTGAAGCTTTGTTGATGTCTGAAGTTTCCTCCGAGCTGCTAACACCTCCCCTCTTCAGCCATCACGATGATGTTAGAATGCAAGTCAGACTTCTAATAAATCCGTGAAAGGTTCTTTCCCAGCATCACAATGATCTCCAACGGAAGTCAAGTTTTCAAGATGTTTTTGTGACTTTAACAAGGGGCCTGTATAAAGCAGTAAACATGGAATAACTACTTTGCCATATGGCATGAGGATGTGCAGCAAGTTCATACTGAAGCTCCATTCAAACATGCTGATGCCAGGTTTAGAGCTGTCTGTCAGTCAATCAGTAAGCAATTTCCTGTAGTTGAAGACTGGAAAAGTACTTGTCTCAGTAAAGCGATTAAGGGAATAGGTGGTTTAGAGGAGGCACCTGGGGTTGAAGTCATGGCAATGTTTGATGACTGAAAACACAGCGCTTCTTCTGGACGGTTATGCTGGCCCGTCGGTCCACCGCTTTGGACCAGACGGAAATATCTTGACTGAATGGATTACCGTGGAATTCGGTACGGATGTAATGGTGCCCCTTTGTGGTGGTGACTTTGGTGATCTACTTGCAACACCAGGAGGTCAAGGTTTTCACATATCCATTGCAACTGATATATACTCAGGCAGCAACCCCCATGTCTGAAAAGTGAAGCCAATGCGAAAGTAACTTCAACTTGCATTGTCTCTTCTGGCCAATAAGGGGCGGCTCCTCTGGTTGCAAAAAGAAGTCAGATTATATAGAGGTCTATGAGAGAATGACTCTACTTCTCTCTTGATTTATTACCTCAGTAAACATTGTAAACATGAGTTTATGGTCTCAATCTCCAGTTTCAAGTCTTCTTCAATACAGCATGATGTTTATTTCGTAAGTTACGGTCCCATTCAGAGTAAAGTAGACAATAAAGCAGGGTATGCTTTAGGGTGCGGCTACCTTTTGATTGACAGGTTGGTGCCACGGCGATGTCTGAGTGGGTTGTAGTCTGCGTGTTCGAATTCCAGCGTTTCAGAGTGCGTTTCCAGTTCATAGAAGTTAATTGTAGCCGTTTTTGTGGCCTAAACATTCCTTATTCAGCATTCGTTTGTAGCTTTGATTGAAATATGTCAACATCTACCGGATAGATTATCATCAAATTTTGGTATAGCCATTCATGTCTACCTTAGGATGAACTCTAAAAACTGCCCCCTCACTGCACATGCTAATTATGCTTTTTTTTTTGTAAACAAAATGTAACATAAATCACTTCCTGAGTTGACTGTTTTCCACAACAGTTAGCAGTACGTTATCAATGCTTTCCTCTACTCTTTCATTTATTAAGGGTGAGGCAGGTCTCGATGGATTTCCTGGCAAACCTGGTGTTCCTGGGAAAGATGTAAGTCCTCTATTTAAGATCCTGCAGTTACGAACAGACCACGGATATTAATCTGCGACATATTTGATGAGTCACCTTTGTATTAATGAAGCTTTTGTCTGAAATTGATAAGGGTTTGAGAGGACTGGTTGGTACACCCGGGCCCAGCGGAAATAATGGCATCAAGGTATGTGCCCCCTCCTGTGCTATATGAAAAAAAATGTTCACTTGATTAGAAACAATTCAAGGTAGATATTGTCGTAAGCATGTTATTAAGCTGCGCTGATGTAAATCATTTCAAGGAGGTATCATCAGTTTTTCAAGCTACTGTCTGTTCTCTCCAGACATTCCTTCGTCTCCTCTGTGAGTTCATTTGTCTGTCTCTAATTACTGACTTTGATGAATCTTCCAGTGGAGCACACATGCTTACACCACACCCATATGCGTGCACACGGACGCACGCATACACACATATGCGCAGCAAATTCCCATGTCTCTTTACCCACAAGTTTCACTTTCCTTTAGGCCTACAATAAGTACACACGTGTCATCTCATAAATTATGGTCGCTGCCGTATCATTACCATATTGCCCTAGGTGCCTTATCCTGAAAGTCTCTTGATTATAATAACGGGGTTTTCATCTTTCTTGTGTGAACTACGTCACAGGGGGAGAGAGGCCTTCGCGGATTACCTGGGGATGTGGTAAGTACCAAAAATAGACCAAAATGATAAAGAATTACAGGCTTGTTTAGCGATGAAGAACATAATGGAGGGATGGAGTTAGAAAGACAAACGGCACATGATTATTACTTAAGTCTAACCAGGTAATCATGGGCGAGATGGACCTGCTGACCTTGTTCTTTAACTGTAAGCACATCTAGAGGGATCGCTGACAGACAGAACAATTAGTGCTTTAACCGATAAGTTGATCGACAGGCAGCTACTGTATTTTGATATTGGATCAATCATTTATGTCATTATCAAGCAAATATATATATTCTTAAGGATGCTTTTCTTGGAGGATGAATGATAGTAAACATAATCACTCGGAAAAAACAAACAATTTGAATACTTCTGAAAAGCGATGGGCCGTTTCTTCCTTTTTTATTTACTATTTTCTGATATTGTACAGATTAAAAACGATCCATCAAAAAATATTGAGCAGATTATTTGATGATGAAAAAAAATCATTAGTTGCAGCCCTATGAAGCACAGAGAAACACATCGTTCCGATATGTTTATTTTCTTCAAAAGGGGAATACTTTGACAGAAGAAGCAATTATCTTTTCTCCATGAAGCCACAGAGGATTTATTTTGTACAAATACCGTTTGTGTGAGATAAGGGTTGCCAGTTATACTGTCTATGGCCTCAATGTTTCACAACGATTGTTCCGTGGTAGCACAGTCGATCTGTCGATGACTTGATTCAAAAACAATTATTTGTTTATCTTATCTTTTAATTTCAGTTTCAAAAAGAAGGTCTACGGGGTGACAAGGTGAGTAATCGTTCAATAATCTAATTATTTATCATAGGAATGTAAAGATTCAAAGAGTACCTCAAAGACAACTAAATACACCACCATGAACACAAATGAACACACTACCATTGTGTGCCATGTTGTAAAGGATATGATATCTGAAAATGTTCAACCATACAGTGTAAACTGTAAGTTTAGTCTCAAATAGCAATATAAGTTATATCACGTAATATGTCTATTGTGTTTGACCTGTTTCAGGGAGACGGTGGATCTTCTGGGCCTCCAGGGCCCGAGGGCCCCCAGGGGCCTCAAGTAAGGATCATGATTCATTACTTCCTCTTTCCTGCAGTGTAGTGTTTGGTATTTTGTTGCAGTGGAAAGGTCACCTGTTCAGTTGTAGTGCTGAGCAGTTCATGAAAATGCCAGTTGTGCTGTATGTATCTGATCATTTTGTTCTTCAGGGCCCTCCGGGTCTACAGGGACTTCCTGGGGAACCTGGAGAGTTCGGCCAGAGGGTAAGAATCTCATTTTTATGGGACTGTCATTTGTTCTCCACATTTCTTCATTATTTCAGTACTTGGTACGTAAAGATGCTCAACAAAGTACATATTGTTTAAATACCTGTTCGTGTTGCTTACTTCTGTTGTTCCTGGCTTCAGAGGACTGAGTTCATCTCTTTATTTCTCAGAAGCAAAACTGCTCTGGAGGAAGAATGAATCGTATTGGTTGAGTTATATCATAGGGCAAAAGGAGTGCGATTGGCAATCCATCCTTCTTCCTTTTTATTTATGCACCGCGCATTTACGATTCAAGCAAATTACGGCAAATCTGAACTTTGACGAAACCATTAACTTGAACCATGAACTTTGCAAGACTCCTTTAGGGACTTTTCTCCGTGATTTGACTCAGTCTGTATACAAATCAGGCCCAGTTTCTAGGATGGCAGACCTTCACACCAACCATGGCTCTATACCCCATATACTTGTGAAGCAGACAGAATCTGTCTGAAAACCTGACAGGAGGCTCAATTCCTTGCAAGAAAGTTCCCTACCCAAAATTTAAAGTAGCTTCCTCCTCTTTTATCTCCTGCCTTTTTCTATGGCCAAATATTTCTATGGCAAATACATTTTCCCATGATTATGATGGAAAATGACACACAAATGACACATTTGTTTCATTATTTTATGATCACTCATGATTGCTCATTTATGTAAGACTGAATTATTACATTCCAAGACAACATACGTTTTTAAAGAAGCATGTTTACCAACATAATAAATAAACGTTATTAATAAATGTCTTGAATATACAGACATTCAGTTAGATAAAGATATTTGTGCGGTTTAAAACTTAAAAACAGACGTATCCCCGATCTTTCAGTAACCTTAAAAGTGTTTAGGATTTGGCGGCATCTAGTGGTGAGGTTGCAAAATGCAAACAACTGAAGCGTGTTTAGAACTAAGGTGGACAACACGAACATGTGAAACCATGAATGGCCCTATTGTAGAGCATTCTGGGATACTGTAGAAACATGGGGGGTGGGGGGCTCTGTGAAGAGGATCCGCTCCGTAGTTTTAAACGTTCATTCTAAACACAACAATTCTTATTTCCAGGGGATTATACACTAGAGAAAACATACTTATGTATAGTTTATTCCGTTTCAATAGAACCTAAATGCTACACACTGTTCTTTAACCAAAAGGCCTTTGTTGCCTAAACTGAACCACAACCAGGACTCAGGATGCAAACTGTCTCTGAGAGCAATAATGTTTCCCATCAAACTATAATCAAACAAGCACAGTATATACACGCAATTTAATGGAGATTTGCATCAAAAGTGAATTTCTTTGTAATCTTGAGAAAATTGAAACCGTTTTCTTGCAATGCAATGACTATTTCTGTGATCACAAGAAACCAAACCTTATGATGTTTAACAAAACAACAATCCTGTGATAAGGAGATAAACCAAAATGATTGAAATGTTGTCATGCATTGCATCTTATTAAGATCATGTGCTTTTTCCTGCTTTAGTCCACTGAGTTTGGACTAAAATTAGATTACTTTGCCTCCAGAGAAGCTCTTGCTACTCTAATCTACAGTAATTGGAAGTTCACACTGTGCTCCCATAACTGTATTTATCATATTCCAATGGGATTATTTAGAATGAAGACAACTGATATTTATTCCTCAGCTGATACTGTAGCTGTTATCAGTGTTTGTATAATTACCTACAAAAAGTGTCTCTCTCATATTCCTCTACACTGTCTCAGTGCACGTTGTTCCATTCACACGGCAGTGTGTAATTAAAACAGACACATTGGTTCTACATGATTTGTTCTTCCAACACATTAACAAAGATAGTGACCTCCACTCCCCGTCTCCTCTGGGAGCAATTCACTTTTCATTAGCAATATGTTGAAATCAACATTTGCAGCTGCTCAGCTGGGCAGCAGAGACGAGGCAAACCTCCACTGGGCCTAAATGAGAGACGTTTCGATGAATAAAGCCATCACATTGGGTTCAGATTCCACAAGATCAAATAAAATCTCACTCTGTGCAGCTCTGCTTTTACTTTGTAATATAATTGGAAGTCCCGCTGAAGCATTTTTACAGCCTCATGGATGCTTTCCAAGTGAAAAATACAGATAGTGACGAGCTTGACCTATTTTCTTCAGGTTTATGGTTGTTGTACCTCATCTGAAGATGCACCGGTAGAGAGTGTGAGTGGGGTCTCCACTCCTGCCAGCACTGATAGAGTTGGCTGTATGGTTGAGTTGCTATAGATTGAGCCACTTTCACCTCCACTCTAGCAAAGCTCTCATCAGTCGTGTGTGTCACCGCTGCTGAGGCCTTTTATATTCACCTCTATCCTGATACGACAGCTGAGGGCAGCCTGAGTTGGAATGTGAATGTGAAGGACAGCACCAAGAAACATTATAAAGAAAAGAACATTAAAGTACTGTGGACATACGGGTGGAAATGTGACAGGAACGCAAGTGAAAAACTTCCACAGACAGAATTCGTTCATTTAGCTTTGTTGTCCATTTCAACTACATTGTGAAAAGACAATTACCTTCAACTATATATTTCTGATTATTTAGAGTCAGTAGTGCGTAGCGATTAAATGCACAGTTTTCTTGTGACTGTCTGTCTACTAATAATTTCTATATTTAAATTAACATACACATCTTCACCGATTAGACAACATGTGCAGCATTTGGACAAAACGCTGCAAATGGAGAAAAAAACTCGGAAAACGGAAACTTTTCTAAAATCCTTTTATTGCTAAACCTCCCAACATGGAACAAAAGAAAAATACATTGGTCATGACCCCAGCGTCCACAGTCTTATTGGCCCTGGAAACCAATAATGTTTTGCATTGAATGTCTTTTAATTTAGTTTTTAATATAATTTAAATGTCTTTCAGGGAAAGAAAGGTGAAAGTGGATTGCCTGGAGTGGATGGCCTTCCTGGATCCCCTGTAAGGACAATTTCAGTTTCATGACAAGCACAATGTACACACATATGTGTCAGACCTTAAGGACAATTGAGGAGATTTAATTTGGCATTTTAATTGTGTAGGCTGCTCAATATTTGATACGATCCACAATTTGCTCTCTCCAAGGTGTCTTCACTGTTTGTTTGGACAGCTGGAAGAAAAACAAGCTAGATCTAAACCAACATTTTACGTCAATTACTTTGCCAAACTTCTCCCTGGAGCGAAATAGAAATACAGCACACCTGTCTTCAAGTGCTATTCAAGGTTGAATGAGCTGTAAGCAGTGCTGCCATATCCCCCTCTAGTGGCTGTTCACTGGTACTGATGCACACTGTCTCTTGAAAGTACTTATGAGTAGAATTCATGGGGGAAATATTAATATTTGCTTTCAACATACATCCAAATATATTGCTTGAAAAAGTATAGATACCTTTAAAAGCCCACATTATTTTAATATTCATGAGATCATCATCAAGTGATATACATTTTCACTGATATCTTTTATTTTGCAGGGTCCTCAGGGTCTATCTGGGCCACCAGGAAACCAAGGACACACTGGACCTCCTGTAAGTCACCAGACATACAAATCCGGACAGAATAATTCTTAAAAATTATAATTTGTTTTGGCAAGAAATGAATGAATAGCCTGTTATTTCTTTATGAAGGGTCTACCTGGTGAAATTGGATTTTCAGGCAAACATGGAGAGTCTGGAAAGCCTGTGAGTCGGCCTTTTATTCTCAAATAAAACCACATGTTGTTAATGGTATTTTCATTCATAGGTGTTCAAACTCTGTTGTCGTTTCTCTGTTCACGTCACTAAATGTCGACCTTTCGTCACTTGATCTTCAAAGGGTCTTCCTGGTAAAGACGGTCTGGACGGTCTTCCTGGAAACGACGGTGCTTTGGTCAGTATATTTAGAATCATCTTTCTTTTCTTTCTTTCTGTTTGATTTTTGCAGTGACACAACTTACCATGACACTTTAAAGCTGTGCCAAACAAAACTCTTATGTGAACAATGGCTCACATGCTATTTGTAATATGAAAGGAGCCTCTTTCAGGGTCAAAACCACAGAGAATTATCACCCAAATCTGCAGTTCTGTATGCTCCATGGTGCTTACTAGTGTCTTTTAGCTCATTGTTTTGGTTTACTCATTGAAATTTTGTTTCCAGCTGCAGCAGGCAGACATTTTTAGTGAAAAAGATCTGAACTGTATGCTGTTAAATAGCAGAGAAAGTTAGCAACTAGCAGCTTAAGTGAGCAGAAAAACAAAGCTGAAAGTAAATATTGGACTTACGTCCATCAGATGGCCAGAGACACAACTTCAAATACATGCCAATATTGCTCTGTGTGTCCCTTAGATATATAAATAGGCAACTGTTTGCTAACATGTTAGCCATGTCAACTTTGCAAGGCCAGGATATGTCAAATGTGTGTCGTTCAGCTTGTTGTGAAGTTCTGCTCACAAGGAAACAAAAAAAAGATGAATACTGCTTCATGTTCAGTCACTGTGAGCACTGCACGAATGTTGACTTTGAGGCTTATGACTTCCAAGTCTTTAAGCTACAAGTCATAAGATGCAAATATGGCAAATAGCTGCATTACTTATACAATTTGCTGGGTATTTGAGTAGCACATATATTTAGACATAGACTGCAGAATGTTGAAGAAACAGAATTTGTAAGCAAAGACAATTTTCCTGGGAAATTCCATGAAAAATAAGGAACTAAGTGTGTTTCCAGGCCTCTGAATCACTGCCACCATCTGTTTTTTCAGAGATTCACGTACGAATCAAGCAAGACAAAATGGCATTTCAGTCTGATTATCAGGCTACAACAACTAACAGTATGAGCAAACAATGAAAACACAGCTTGTGGGATATTGAATTGACACAATGACATTAGTACAGTGGCTAAAGGTTGTGGTGGGTTTACCTTTACTACAGTACGCTTGTAGCAAACACAGGTTTTTAAACAGCAACATTTTGACATCTAAATGTAAATCTTGTGTGTCTGAAGGGGCCCAGGGGAGAGCGCGGAGCAGATGGTTTTGCGGGCAAGCCCGGACCTAAGGTACTACTGTGACTTCATTATGAACCCAGAAACACAACGGACATATGCAGCTTATGATATAGCATGTGTGTTTTCCATATGCTTATCTGACATTTTAACGGCTGCGTGTCTTCTCCCCAGGGGGACGATGGGCCTCCCGGACCAAGAGGACCTCCAGGGGATAGAGTGAGCTCACAGCTGTTGACTGTTTTGGGTTTGATATTTTGTAATGATACATAGTTCATCATGTCACATGTATATCTTCTTTTTTTTTTTTTTTACAGGGAGCAGCTGGTGCCCCTGGTCAAACAGGTGGTGATGGAGTTAGAGGAGATAGGGGTGTTCCGGTAGGTGTGGCAAGCGACACAATGTTCATTCACGCACTGTTTCACAAGATCTTCCCATGTTGTTGGTTTAGGGTTGAATTGTGTAATATCTACAAATTGCTTTGCGACCTCTGAAGGACACTTATTTTATTGTGCAACAGAAATAATTTCTGGTGAAATAAACTCTAGTGAAATGAACTGTGCCTAGTTTAGCTGGGTAACGTCCTGGGACACCTTCAGGTTCGGCTGGGTTTCCCCAAATGCCACTTTCAGACTCACTGCTCTTGAGTTCCTACTTCCAATTAGTCAAGTTCCCATATTCCTGCATTAATGTGCAAATAGGTTCTGTGATCTGTAGAAATGTATCATCAATAATCTTGATTTTCGGCTTATCTTCCATAGGGAGAAAGAGGACAGGATGGAACACTTGGACCAAAAGGTGACAAGGGAGACAAGGTAAATAAGGAACCAGTGTCACATGATGTACAAGGTCAAACCATCAAAAGACTTCTCGCTGTGTATCGCACCGTTTTACAGCAGTTACCCTGTAGTATTAGCTCTGATGAGGTCATTACTATGCACACAATGTGACCGTATTGTCTCTTGCTTCAGGGTGAAGTGGGAGCCAGGGGAATACCTGGCATTCCAGGAAATGTAAGTAACATTTTAGCTTTTGCTACCTTGCACTTTAACATACTGTAAAATCACAAGCCTGATATAAATAGGATTCAAGACATGAAGTAACGGATACTGCTTCAGAAAGTTTTTATCTACTGTCTGATTTTTTTCTTCACAGGTGGCAAATGTGATCCCTGAGCCTGGTGAGCCTGTGAGTCGACCTATTTTATTACACAGACCAAACCCTCTTGTAAGATTATTGCAGCTTTAGTCGATGGTTCAAAAGTAGATATTTTTGTTCTGTCTAAGAGGCGCCTAAAGGTTTACGAGTCAAAATATCTGTTCTTCCTCGCATCTTCCTCTAGGGGGAACCTGGAGCGAATGGAGAGAAGGGGGATCAAGGGAAACCAGGAGAGATTGTGAGTTTTTTTCTCTTTTGCTATCTTGTCTTCTTTCTCTTTAAATGAACAAAACTACTTTTTGCAATGTCCAAAAGTGTCCACTAGATGTCAGTAGAGATTAGGTATGACGAGCTATAATATGGAGCCTTAACTGTGCTAATTAAATAAAACTATAAGAGACGGTAATGCACTGGCCTGACTCTCTATCCGCTGCAGTTTATATATGTACAGAATAATAGGTGGACCAGAATAGCATGCATAATATGTTGCTATGTTTACGTTGAAGCATCCCAGGATGCAACAACTAACACACACACACCTGCAAATGCTCGTATCTATTTCCATTACCTCTGACTATTCAGGTGATGAAGTTTTGTCACAGAATATTGTAGCAATTCTTCAAACATAGATGTTGTTATTATCTATAATCTTCACGACACAACCCCTCATTAATTTCACATCGTCATCTCATGAGAAACGTGACGTAATCATTTTGACAAGAATACGTGGAGGTGATATCGTATTGGCACCTATTCTTACACCACTACTGTGTGAATTCATGTGCCTTCTCCTGAAGGGTCAAAGAGGGTTACCTGGTGAACAAGGCTTTAAGGGACCACCTGGACTAGCGGTAAGATGCTAGGAATCTTGTACCTCCTATAGTCAGTGTATTGATTATTATTGTCTATTTTTAAGTACGTCTAATTTGCCATTTTTATTCCAGGGTCCAAAAGGTGACATCGGACTAACGGGAGAGACGGGACGTGTTGGAGACCCTGTACGTTGTCTGTTTCAATGCCTTACACCTTTTCTCACCAAATGGGAAGATGTACTGTAGTGTAATGGCTGATGTGTTTCTCCCAGGGCCCACCTGGCATTGTTGGTCCTCAAGGTGCTCGTGGACTACCAGGGAGTGTGGTAAGTCCATTCTAAGGTTCTGGAGAGGAATTTAACGTGGAAGTCAGTGATGCCTGCTTGTGTTTTCTGTGACTATACAATGAAATATGATCAGTAGCCACAAATCACTTCAGCATGGAACTATACCAGTTGTCTTTCTTCCAGGGCATACCAGGGATCATTGGGCCTCCCGGGCCAGGCGGACAGAGAGGAGACAAGGTCAGTCTTCTATTTTTAAAAGCTATCGGTATATTTGGAAAGAGGTTCTTTTGAAAGTATTCACACTATGTTCAGAGTGAGTTTGGCAATGCGGAGCGAAAATAAGTCTGCAGAGAGGAGAGTGTGACCCTGTGTGTCCTCCGTTATTGTTTCAGCAGAGAAGCTTTTGAGTTCATTTTAATCTTGAAGCAGCAGCGGCTCCACGTAGCTACACTCCCTACTGTCTCTCATGGCCTGTTCATTTTCTTTGTTCGCTCTCTTTGTTTCATTTCTTTGACTTATTCCACAAGTTACTGATTTAAAAAAAGAACAAAAGTGTGATTTGATTCTGTTCCCATCACGTCATTGCTGTTCAGTTCACTGTTAGGGGGACCAGGGGCTGGTATTTCACCAATTCCTATACCAGTGATACATATCTGTTTTTCTGTACAGTGCTGTGATTATAAATAACACAACTTCAATCACAATACAAGTATTACACAGAGGATAACATTTGCCATTAAAAGTAGAAACTAGCAGAACACAATAAAGGTTTCACCTCGGAGTATATAAGCCACCTACAGGTGTAGCTGCTGTAGCCTTGAGAGACAATTAAGTTCATTCTTCATTCTTCATTGTAACATTTGTTTTAGGGTGAACCAGGTAAACCAGGACAATCAGGTCCCACAGGCCCACCCGGAGATGGCGGTTTGACTGGACCCCCCGGACCTCCAGGAAAGGGGAAAGATGGACAAAATGTAAGACATATTATTTCTGTCACGTTGTATTTATAACTTCAGTTTATACTTCAAACATTCCAGAATAATGTTTGGACTACTTTTTAGTGACAGTTTCTTAATGTATATAAAAGGCATGTGGTGTTCGGACACTTAAAGGGAAAGAGCCAACAAATATAAGTGAAATAGATTCAACCAAGACCTGGATACATAACTTCAGATGTTGTTTCCACTCTGGTTCCTCAAAATCTTTCCGTCCAGTAAAACTCCGTTAACATCACACTGCTCCCTTTTATTTCTCTGTAAGTAGCTTTAAGGCTGGAAAACAATCCTTAAAGTATTCTAGAAGTCTTGTGTGTTGTTTTGTACACATTTCCTGATATATTTAGTATCTTTGGAAACATTTGCATCTCCACTAATACTTAAAATACATCTTTATGTAATACAAAGTTTGTAAGGACTAGTCCACCAGCAAGTCAGCGGTAAAGTGTGATTATAAATCACAGGGAATTTTTATGATAGAAATGCATGTTTGTCAGTTCACTTTCAACAGAAACCTCATTAATGTGCCTGTGAACGGTCTGTTGTACTCCACATGTGTTCTGCTTGTAGGCCTCTCCCTGCCTGTAATGCACGTTGAACCACAGCACAATATGAGCGGCTGTAAGGCAGGAAAACGTGTGCCTGAGTAGGCACATTCTGCGCTGCAGCTCAACACGTTTCTTCATCATTTTTCACCCCAGACATGTGGCCGTCCTGCTGACGAGGCAGGAGCACACAGGGAAAAACATTGTTAAGACATATCGCATTAAAGCAGCACAGGAGCACAGCACATTTGGCTCACAGCAGCTCTGTTTTTTTTTTACAGCTGCCAGGTGTGGCCCCGAGGCCCCGAGGCCTCGCTACACTTATGTGCATGAAGAACAGCAACTCGTACACACTTTCACCTCTGAATTATTTATTCAAAAGATAATAATTGCTGTCTTTGAGTGGCGAGCAATTTGATTGATGTAATTTGTGATATTACAGGGGGATCTGGGACCACAAGGAATTCAAGGACCCCTGGGGCTAAAGGTAACTCTAAAGTTAGCAAGATATATATGTGCGTGTGTGTGAGAGCTTTGTAGGTTGCCTGAGGTTTTTTTGTTTTTTTTAAATCATGCACAGGTTCTCTTTTGTTGATGTGTTTTTCTGGCACGGATGAGAAGAACAATTCGTTTTTGTTGAAAGCAGCAAAAGCAATTTCTATGTCCACTGCACTGTGACCACTGCTGTGATAATGACCGGCTCTTTGCCTTGAAGAGCTGGATGTCAGGGCCGGGAGGACAGGGGCATTTGCTGGATTTATGGTGTCAAGTTGCTCACCCTCATCACCGACGCTGTTTCGTCTTCTGAGCACCAGAATGTCAACTGCTGATTGTATTTTTCTTATATTTCTTTCATCACAGAAACAGGGTGGTATGTCTGGGATCAGAAGGCATCGCTGAATGTGACACTTTCTTGCCAAGCGAGGCTCTTAGCCAAACATTACTGCTGAGCTGACATTATCTAAAGGGGTGAAGTCAATTTATTTAATTTTTTTTCTCAGGGCCAAACCGGGTCGCGAGGAGAACCAGGGTTACCCGGGGACAGGGGTCCTGCAGGAGAAGGCAAAGTGGGACAACCGGTACGAGCATCGATGCAAACCAGGGTCATGTCATTTCCTCCAGTGCATTTATTTACATATTTGGAAATGTGACATGTTTCTTTTCTTTATTTATGTAGGGGCCTCCAGGAAATAATGGGGACCTTGGAGCTTCGGTAAATATTTTCTAAACATTCATATTGAATATGTTGGTATAAAAGGTGTTTCTCTAATATCTGTTTATCTGGGTTCCAGGGCATTAGGGGTCTGCCAGGAGTCGCCGGTCCTGAGGGCCCAGCAGGACATAATGTGAGTCCAACAATGAATAAATGGATAAATCATTTTATACATGTTGCATTACTATGAGATCCATGCTTCCATAGCTATGGACACCCAAATCAGCCACATCTATCACATAACTGGCTCTGATCTGCCTGCCTTGATAGTCGGACAGAAAACTGTGTAATGAAAAGTGACATTATGAAAGATCATGAGCAGAGTTTTAACTTGATTGGAATATTTTTAAGGGTTCTAAAATCGTCAGAGAATGTAATTTTTTTTGCCTTTGCACCAAATGCAGGGTTTACCAGGACGGCCGGGAGACAAGGGATCAGCAGGAGATCCTGTAAGTACAGAAATTGGCAGCGAACAACCAGTATTATCTGAGATACTGGTTGTGATGAATGTACTTTAGGCTGCTGAAAATGACTGGCCCATCTACATTTCCTGGTTTTAACATCTGGCCCAATTGAGTCAGTAATTGAACCGCTCTGGATTAACTCTTTTATTCCCCGTCTCTCAGGGAAAGGCAGCAGACCTCTCTGACCTAAATCTGAAGGTAAGGAGCATTTCCGTCCCTCTTCAGTGAGAAAAGTCTTTATGTTTGGACCCTGAGAGGGATCACTTCATCACAAACATGTCTCTGCCATCTTATAGGATGTTTGCTCAGACTGCCCTGCAGGTCCACCTGGACTACCTGGTCTCCCAGGAGTCCCAGGGGACAAAGGACACCTTGGACCTCCGGGAAAAAATGGTCAAGATGGTTACCAAGTAGGACACGGTCATTAATATTCAACCATAACCTCACCTCTCCTGTAATGTAAAGACTATGGCTCATCTTTAAACGAGTATTATAAAGTGTGTGTCTCCACCATATTAGTCCTAAGTGAGGCATGAGGTCCGTGCTGCACGTTTATCATCATCAGCCACAGTTGGTGTGACGGATGGAGAGGCTCTGTCTGCATCATTAGCTGGGCGTCCTCTGGGGGCAGCAGTGAACGATTAGAACCCGGTGCCGGTGCTCGGCCCTGTCTGCCCGGACAGAGACTGATGCTCTGCTGTGTATATTACAGGGCCCCCCGGGAACAGCCGGAGCTCAAGGGCCCTCTGGAGCCGACGGAGGAAAGGCAAGTTTGCGCACTAACTGCACCCTTATTTCTCCCAAAGTGCCAAATGCTAATTAGTTGCCTTTGTCAACATTTTTGTTTAATTAACCTCACAAGGTTTATGTTAGCGCCACTAAAAAAGGGTATTGAATTGTGTTTCTGAAACAACATAGCTATTACTACATTCTCCTCCTTTGTAATATTAAATATCTTTGACAAATAGTTTTTCAGAATAATGCTTTCCTCTTGAAATGTGACATTTCTTACGGTCTTTCTTTCTTTCTCACCACAGGGTATTAAAGGTGATCGAGGACCCCCAGGAGGCCCTGGAGAGAAAGGAGAAAAGGTATATTTGTCATTATGACTCAGTCTCACTCATATCCTCCACTCTCTCCTTGTTTATTAATAAAATGTTCAGAGAAATATTGTCTGGTATGAATCACATAATTATATTTTAATTCTTTTTTCTGCATTTACAGGGTCACCCAGGACCCCCTGGTCATCCAGGTACCGCTGGCTTGATGGGCACACCTGTAAGTTATTGTTTCGGGCTTATTTCTTTCCACTATATGCACTCCAAATGGTCTAATTAAGCTTTTTGTAAACAGGCCCATTTGTATTGGATTTTGTCCCTCACTCATTCTTTCTATTTCGGTTGACCTCCACTGACATTGACTCTTTCCTCTTCAGGGCAACGATGGACAGCCTGGCCCCGTCGGCCCCCCGGGGTCCCCTGGAGAAAAGGTCAGGCTGCACTCCATGTACTTTTCCCCTCAGAAACTTATTACCCATGTGTCATTACTGTACAAACCTCTTCCCTCTACCATATAGGTCAGCCAGCCCGTGTGGTAATAGTGGCCATTTATCATTTCTTTTTCCTTAGTGACACTGACCTGTTTGTGTTTGTTTGTTTTCTAGGGCAAAGAGGGTCTCAAAGGAATCCAGGGACCACCGGGTCTTCCCGGCTTGATCGTAAGAAAAATGATTGGATGTACAGCCTCATGAATATGCACACAGTTCCTGCAGTGTGGCATAAATAGTCTGAGTTGTAAATGCAATTGTAGGTGTTAACAGTTGCAGAAGGTAAATGAAAGATTTCATTGATCTGCAGGGTCAGCCTGGGAAAATGGGAAAAGACGGCAGACCAGGTGAACCAGGAGAGCCTGTAAGTAGATGAGGATGTTCGTCAGTGATCCAAAGAGTATATGAAGCTTGAGCTACAACACATCTTCTGTTTTTAGAAAAATGTCATAGTAAAACATGGCCAGACAATGATGCTGTAACAATTTTTGTTTTCATCTCAGGGCAAGCAAGGTGAGCTTGGACCACAAGGAAACTCGGGGCTCAGGGGACTCCCGGTAAGTAACCACCAGTAAACGGATCTGATGAAGCAGGCTGGCAGAGCAAATAGCTGTGACTGATTCACTGTGGTCTCTTTTCCTATGCAGGGCTTTAAGGGCCACCGAGGAGAACCTGGAGCTCCAGGACCTACGGTTAGTACTTTTCGTGCATTTGAACAGGTCCATTTGCAAAAACCACAATGTTTTTTTTCTGAAACAGAGACTTTGCCATTATTCATCTTTGGCACTATTTTCCTGCCTAATGAGCATCACCACACGTAGATATACATTAAATAGTACTAGCTTTTTTTCGGGGTGGTGTTTGACTCATGTTTATAAGACTTGAAGCTACTTACTCTCTTTACCTCGTCAAATTAAATCTCACATATTGGTGCATAGAAAATCTAATTTTTGCAATGCCAATGATTAATAAAAAAACACAATACTTAAGATTTCAAGGGCAAAAAGCAGCAAACTGTTTTACTTTTCCTTTGACGAGGCCAAGCAGTGAAAGCTTCTACTTTTTGTGACAGCAGTGTTGAATTTAAACATTTCCACCCTGACAATGTGAGCTAAAAAGCTTTAGAGAATGTGAGTCTGTATGGAAAAGCAGAACACCTTCCCCTGGTGCAGTTTAGTATACGATAGTGTTTTTGCTCTATTTTGATGAGACCTGCAGTCTCCCAGACAACAAGTCAATGGTGCTGCATGCTGGGACAGTTATTGGGATAGTGCTCGACTCTCTACAGGTCCAATGCAGTCACATGTCTTCTATGGAGGTTTGACAAATAAACGTTATCACTAAATGTATCACACAATTGGAATTATGTCAATTATTTTCATCAAATGACAGTATTAAAGTGAAAAAAGAAGAAAAGGAGACATCCAATTAGACTGTGATACATTTGGCAGAACGTTCTCTGCTCGTATTCTTGGATTCGAAAACTGGCACCTTCACGAAAGAACATAAGAACATAAAAGTATGGGAAGTATAGTATAAATTATGCATTTAGAAAGATAACTGCCTTTGCTCAAGAGCCATAACTGGAACTATTACCTGCAGTTGGAATAGCTCACAGTCAGCGTTTGGCATGCCGCACTGCGATTTCAAGATACGTCTGACACTTTGAAAACACCTTCTCCGAGAGAACCACTGCACCTGCTGCTTTGTCTCTCACTCGGCACACACCCACAGGAGAGGTTCTGCCACAGCACCGTGACCAATAGCATGGCTCATTACGGACAACTCTGACTGAGCCACAGCGTGGCGGGCAGCCTCTCAGCTCTGCAGCCCGCGCTGCCACACGGACATTAGACAACTTATCAGAGGAGCCGTAAGGTGTTTCCATAGATGCACTGAAAATTGCCCTTCACTACTCATATACTGTCACTAACTGTCAGTCGTACGGAAATGATAGTCACTATTATCCAGGATATTGAAAGTTGACATACTGTACACAATTAGAGGCACAGATTTAGCGCTGCACCTCAGTACAATGTAGATGTGTCATGGATTCTTATGACTAACTCTGTAGATCTCAAGATCTCAAGTCTGCCCTATCTGTTATTTATTGTCGTATATAAAGCAATTACTACAATTACAGAAACACTTGTTGGCAAAGAAAATCTTAAATCTGCAGGCTCCCTCCAACCATCCTTGTGAAATTAAAAATAAATCACACGGTGACAAAAATGGTAATCTAAGACATTGTATAAACTCTTGTAACAGCAGCTAAAACAAGAAAGTTTGAACTAATTAGCCATTCGCAAACACACTCCTGTCTCCATAACATTATCTTCCATTAGCTTTAGTGATTGTGGTGCGAATCCTACAATTATAGAACAGTTTCCATGAAACTCTATGTTGCATACTGTTTGTAGTATATAATGTTTTCTAAGTTAAGTGTCTCACCTCTTGGCTGAATTCAACTTTTTAAGAACATGACAATACAATGATGATATAAAAACAAAACCTGTCAAACTTGGTTTCTGATCCAAGAGAATTTTCTCCTGAGCGATCGACTGAACTGTACCTTAACTTTGCCTCGAGGTTTCTCTTATTTAGTCTTATTTTCTTCTGTGCCAAACAGGGAGAAGATGGAAAGTCTGGATCATCTGGGCGTGATGGCAAACCTGGGAAAGAGGTATGTTCAACATTACACATTTGTTAATTATTGGTTAGTGTTAGTGTGTAGATTTAGTTTCAGAGGTAGGAAGACACCATGAAGTTCAAGTATCTAATGAACAAGTGAAATTAATTCATGTGCACTCCATAATAATGGAATAATTAAATATATATTATTATTAACATCCCTATTGTAACTCTACTCAGAATGTTTTTTGTTTCCTTCATACATACCTGATACTTTCTGAGAGCACTGTGCTGCATACACGTCAAAATTGTGAATTTCTGATTTTCAATCTGCAGTTCCCTCAATCTTTATCTATTTCACGCACACACACACACACACACACACACACACACACACACACACACACACACACACACACACACACACACACACACACACACACACAACACACACACACACACAAGGAAACAAATAGGTGCAATAAAGTGACTGCATTCAGTATACTACAATACAGAGAACTAACTTTAAAATATAGCTTTCACTTAAGCATTTTCATTATAAAAGTAATATGCCCCCCACAGAAGATGTTTGTCTTCCCTATTAAAATCCTATCTGCCATTCCTTTCTATGCAGCATCCCTTCCTGGCTGCGTCACAATGAGAATAATTATTGTTGCTGCCTGGAACCAATCCTCCATTGATTGAGGGAATGCAGACAAAACTCCTGAGATTAAAAAACGGTTTTGGACAGAATGCAAAGTTTCCAGCAGAGCACAGAATATTTAATCGCGTGTATATAATACTAGAGCTTCATTAGCAGCAGAGTACGTTTATGAACCAGCAGCTTTATATCCTTTGACACAGTTTCATGCAATTCATCTTCACCAAATGACAAACTGAAATCCATTTCATGCACACAGTCAAAGGCTGCAGCACTTTTATTCCCCCATTTGTCTAGAAGCAGGATGTAACACTTCACACACACACACACACACACACACACACACACACACACACACTCACACAAATAACTTTTTAACTCATCCTCTGGCTGTGAGGCTTGGAGATGGATTATTCTCACAGTATGTCTTCTAAAGTAAGAATCTTTTCCTCCTCACCTACATACTCCTTCCACAAAAAAAGGAAGGACTTCAGATTGACCTCACTGCTACAGTAGAGGCTGTTTTCCAATAAGATTAAAGTGATCAAGCCTGCAGTTTTTTCTCAGCATGCCCTACAGATGATACATGGTTCTGTTCCCTCTTTTTCAGCATGTGAAAGCCAGAATATAACATGTCTATTTTTTTTGTCATGGCAGGGCTCTACGGGACCTCCAGGCAGAGAAGGTCTTAGTGGACCAAGAGGAGAGTCGGTGAGTCATTTTCAATCACTTGCAGCGCTGTCAAGCAGACAGATGGATATTGACATGAGGGTGGCACTCAAGTCGTTCCTCTCGCTGTCCTTCAACATCAATTTTCTCATCCTGTGTCCCCCCCCCCCCCCCCCCCCCCCTTTGCATCCCAGGGCAAGCCAGGTGAACCAGGGCCATCAGGAAAAGCAGGTCTCCCTGGAACTCCGGTGAGTTATCAATTTTCTATCTTTAAAACAACAATGGGATGACTAACGGTGCAAACAAACAATAGTGACACCGAAACACTTCACCACAACACTCAGTACAAACAAAATTCTTTGTTACACAGAGTGAACACATTTAAAGGAGAAGGGCAGTGAATAGCATAGATAAGAGGAATTAGGAAAAAAGTAGCATTTTCATTGCTACTTGTGCAAGCAGGGGTGTAAATGAAGACGAGAGGAGGGTGTGAAGTATTTCTAGAAGAGATGATCTGTCAGATTATGATGGAAGATTTGAGTAAATGTTGCCCTGACCAGGGTGGGAACATCTATTTGCCCTTGATGAGTTTAAGGGAGTTGACATATCAGAGCACAGATTGCAATTCAATTTATGGAAAAATTAACCAAATCCAACAGTAAATATTTCCAAATATCAATAAATTAAAAAAAAGAGTGGCCATTGCACAGCAGATTTAGCAAATTTTCTCCCAGTGTTGGTAGAATATAAGAGCAAGGCAATCTGTATTTTGCTTGAGAAAATAGACGTCTACTTTCAATATTCATACCAGAGTTTCATTTTATTGATAAATGTAAATTTGAGCTTAATTATCATCCCAACTCTGTATATGTGACATCAGTTGTTAAAGAGGAACTCTACTACTGAACATGTCAAACATATTATTCAAAGCCTTTTGTGTTTGGTTTTGACGAGGAAGAATAATGGAAGGAATTGAAAAAGACGACATTTCTGCTGCATTGATTTTGATCCAATTTTAACGGTCTGCAATGCTGAATCTGTAGAGTAGTTTTAGACAGAGGAGGAGTCGGTCCCTGTCGACCTCGCAGTGTTGTAGACATGTGTTAAAGCCAAAAACAAACTCTGTAACAACTAACAAGTGAGGCCCATCACTTGCAATGGGTACAGCTACAGTCTAAGGTAGAGATGGACCGATCGAAACCAGCCAGAGCCTTTAACAGGGCGACGAATGGAAGAAACCTCAGGAGGAGCAATTAAAGAAGGGATCCCTCTCCCAGGACGGACAGACGTGTTGTGTACAGAATACACGGACAAAATAAAATCACAGTATAGACAATCCATATGACGAAATGAAATGTTCAATGTGAACATATATAAAAAAAAACTAGTTTTTATTTCTGAATCTAAAAAAAGTTATTCTGGGGTCAATTTTAGGTCTTAGAAAAAAGAAAAAATTCGAATCAGCAGGTCAAACTTAAGAAGCAAAAATCGGCCGGGAAAACTGCAATCGGTGCATTTCTAGTCCTATAGGTTCTGGTAGGTAAGAACCCAAAAGCAGACACAACGAGTTGGCAGGTGGGATGAGAGGGCAGTTTACCGTGGTTAGGATGAGGCTTAAAGTCAGCATCAGTCAGGTGACTGGGTTAGGGAGTGAATCACAGATTCACAGCATACACGTACTGTGTGCTCCAGGTACGTCTGCGATGGTTCAGGACGGCTCTACTTTGACATGAGCGAGTGTTTGAGTCCCCATAGCTCATATTAAGCTAATGTTAGAATATGTTTAAGCTACACGTAAAATATGAGCTTTGCACTTAACTGCCAAGGTAAAATGTCATTTTAAAGCGCTGTCCCAGTCGTCATAAAGCTTTTGGAGCCCGTGTACTAATTTGGCTGAGCACGAAGATGAGGTTAATTAAAGTCAGCGAGGGTTCGGTGATTACAGGGTTTATAGGCTAACACTGGCACTTGTGCCTGGAGATGAAGAGGCAGGCAGAGGTCACCATAACAGATATGTCACAGATATGAAATGTAGACAGAGATAGTGAGACCTGTCAGTGAGGAGAATTCTTAATTTGACATTCTGTCCACAACAAAATGTGTTCTGGACAGAAATAGATGGAGCTGCACACTGGTCCGTGGGCTGGAGGACGGTTTCTTGGGAGAAGGAGTAACCGTTGCTAACTCGAGGGCAGACGATATGCAGCCAGCTATCAGAGAGGAGTGGATGATATCAGTCAGCAGGGGGAGCAGATCACCAGAAATAGCCTGGAGGAGGGAGGAGGGCAGGAGCCAGATGCAGAAAGGGTTGGGAGAGGAGGTAGAGAGTGATTTCAGTGCAGGGTGAAGCTATTTAGAGTCAGGATCTGATATTTCCAAAAATGTTATCAGATGGACAGATTTACCACACAGAGAGAGAGAGGATGATGCAGTGAGTGGAAAAAGGCAGAGGAGATGGTGTATACTGTATATTCAACAATAATAAGAAAAGTTTAGATGAAAAAGAGAAAGTGAAACATTCTCCCAATTCTGCAAGCATTAATAAACTCCTTCAAGCCAATGTAAGTCAATTTTATATGTAAAGCAGCCCAATATCACAAATTTGCCTTAGGGGGCTTTACAATTACTATGACAAAATGATACGGATGAATCTCAGCTTTCAGGTGTCGCCATAGAGCAAGAGCCTGAGGCACAAGACCTCCTCTCAACCATGAAACCTGGACAGAACACAGGTTTTACAAACACAAGAAGCTAAAAAAGGAGCGCATCACACATTAATATTATTCTTGTTGCTGGGACAACTTAGGCTTATGTTATACATTGAAACTGAGAACAACCCTGTGAGTCTGGGGAGCAATAGGAGCCCTCCTGATGGGAGTATAAGGTTAAAGGAGATCAGACAGATAGGGATTGGCGTGTTCATTTACAATATTGTAGGACATCACAATCACCTTAAAGTCTGATCTGACGTGGACCGGTGACATGAAGGGAAGCTAAAACTGTTGTAATATTGCCAAACTTTCTAGTTTTATTAGGCTAACTCTGTTTTAGTTCAAATCGCTCTGTGGTTGCCATAACCTGCTGTTCTTCAGGCCTACATGTGCCCTGTAAATATGGATATTAAACTCTTCAAGCTGGCATGTCTCACCGCAAGATTGGTTTATGAGACTTTTATCCAGGCCACTGCTGCATGTTGATAAGAAGCTAAATATTAATCCTTACTGAATCCACAGTAATGAGCGAGGCTTTTAGAGTACAAGTACAGTATGCCATGTGTGTGCCATGTGTGTGCCATGTGTGTGCCATGTGTGTGCCATGTGATGAGCGGCCATGTCTCTGCTGTCGCATAGGGTCTTAGAGGACACAAGGGAGAGGCCGGCAACCCAGGATTACCAGGCTTTAGTGGGCCTAAAGGCCCCGAGGTGAGTGGTAGATTTGTAACATTTTCATTCCAAGATTATTTGCAGCTCACAAATATGAGCAGTTGTGGGTAATGTTGACTTTTATCTTGATTTCCAGGGTCCACCTGGTCCAATCGGTCCAGAAGGTAAACAGGTAAGGACCTCATCGAACCAATGTCGATAAACTATGATATAATACAAACAGATTTTTTGCTCACGTCCACTGTTTTTTGTGTTTTGTAGGGGATGCCAGGCAGGGTTGGTGATCGAGGCCTCAAAGGAGAGAAGGCGAGTACTAGAGATGCAAAATCTGACAGATAATGTGCTCATAATAGATACAAATCTGTCGCCTGATTGACACAACTGAGAGATGCAAATTGGAGGTTCTTCAAGTCTGAAAATGTACAATTGCTGTCATCTGATCCAGGGAGATTCAGGTGTGAAGGGAGATAAAGGACAATCAGCAGATCCAGGTATGCCTGGAAACCCTGGACCCCCTGGTAGAAAGGGCCACACAGGGATGATGGGCATGTCTGGACCACCAGGAGAATTAGGAGCTCCGGGGCCACAAGGAACTTCAGGAAATCCCGGTATTCCAGGCCAAAGAGTGAGTCATAGTCCTGAAAACTTTATTGTTGATGCCACAAAAATATTCACAGATTCATTAAATTTAGGCATAAATAATTTATTTACTGATTACCATATTTCATGTCTCAGGGAGAGTCGGTATCACTGGAGCAGATGAGACGACTCATCCAGGAGGAGCTGGCGAAACAATTAGATGGTGAGGCGGCGATTTCTTTTTGTCTGTCTCCTCTCCATGTTGACCTGACGAAGATAACCTTAACAGAGTAGTTTGAAAGTTAAGTAGTAATAATAATAGCTTTATTTGTGTAGCACATTGCATGCAAAGATGCAGCCAAAAGGCCTTCGCAAAACAGGTAAACGAAACAAAAACGATTTGATAACAATACATGGAAACATTAAAGTGTAACTTCACCTCCAGGTTTGAGCCATTTTTAAACCCATGAAATACAGATTTTAATACACTTGTAAAGAAATGTCAATATTAAGACCGGTTTAAGTGTGCAGTACCTCTTTAACAATAAAATCATTACAGTTAAAATGGATCTAAATTCATGAAAGTGGGATCAAATAACTTTGCTTTTGTGTCCAGCCAAAATGGCTTACCTCATGGCTCAGATCCAGCCAGCCCACGTGAAGAGTACAGCTGGCCGTCCAGGAGCTCCAGGCCCTTCAGGTAAGGAAGGCAGTTCTGGACGACCTGGCTCCCCTGGAGAGCCTGGTATGCCCGGACAAAATGGCGGAGAAGGATCCAGGGGACCCATGGGCCCTAAAGGTAGGACAGAGACTTTTGGCAGTATTATTATTTCCTGTGTGTGTCCTTTTTTAATGTGTTTTTGTTCCTTTATTATTTCCACAGTGTTTACTACTTTCCAACTCTCAGATTGGTCCAACTTGATGTCTCCAAGACAATTTTGTCAATGAAATCACTTTCTGTATTGCCAGTGAAAAATATCCTTTACTTCATATAATGCTGACTAAGAAAGATCTACATCAGATCAAAGAGGACATAAAGAACATTTGTATCTGACGGATGTTTGAGATAAATTCTGAAGGAATAGTTTTACGTTTTGTCAAAAACTCTAATTTGTCCAGAGAGTTAGATGGCTGTACACTAAATGTGCCAGACTTTGTCTCGGCCTGCCACAGTGATTTATTTAAATCCTGTTGTGACTGTGAGGTTGCCAGACACCCAGCAGAGACTCCAGGAAGTGGATGTGCCCGGCACAGAAATGGTCCGGGACATAATCCCCGTAAAACTACAACATATTTCTGTTACACTGCAGTTTTTGTACAAATTAAGCCAACAAGCCCTGTTTGTATTGCATCAATTCCATGTAAAATGCATTCAGTCAAGCTTATTGAACTCAACTGGTATCATTCAAGTCATTTTCACAGACTTGACAACACTTCACCAGAGCAACAGAAGATATTATACAACAGAGTTCAGAGATAGTACTATCCTACACTGGTAGATTTTGGCTCTGATAAAATCAGTGGAGTGCCTCTTCAAGATCACTTTTTCACTCTAAGATAGCTGAGAAAAGCTGAGCAGAGGCAGCTACAAGGGCTTGGTACACACACACACACACACACACACACACACACACACACACTAAGAACATGCCCGATATTCCAGTCCAGCCATGTGTCATGAATGTCAACATACAGTAATGCTCAAGGTTGTTAAAATTGGTTGACGAATAAATATAACGGCTAATGTGGCTCCTGTTTTCTGAATTTCCAGGTGACAAAGGAACAAGAGGAGAAAAGGGAGAACCTGGTATTGGCGAAAGAGGAGAGCAAGGACCCTCTGGCCCGATAGGTAACAACCAGTCTCTTGCTTACTGTATTCCTTCTTCTTAGGTTGGTTTCACCAGATTTGGAGCCTCAAATTGTCGTCCTTCCTACTATAGGTCCAGCTGGTCTGCCTGGTTATGGTAAAGACGGAGGCCCAGGGCAAGCTGGAGCCCAGGGAGAGCCAGGAAACCCCGGCCCCCACGGTCAATCTGGACCTCCAGGTCCTACTGGCCAGTGTGACCTCAGCCAGTGTGCCTACTACGCCAGCCTGGCACACAGACCCCACACCACAAATGTCAAGGGGACTTAAGAGAGAAGGGACACAAAGAGCTTGAAGTCCAGCTGTATTTATGAACTTGGTCTGAATCAAGAACTTTTTTTTTTTTTTAAGATAACCTCAGTATGGAGGGCTGAAGCAACACGTGCTGCCGGTCAGATTCTTTGTTTTGTTTATTTTTGGTAAGAAGCTTGGGAAGGATGGGGGTTAAGCATCGAGGGACCTTTTCAGATTAAATATGGGGTAGAGAGGGCAGCTAAACAGGTTTATTTTTTTCCTCACTTGCATGCTTCCTGTAAAATATATAGGGAGATAACAAGGACGATGCAATTCCCTCCTCTTAAACCTCCCATCGGTAGGGAAGATTTGGAAGTCTGATATTGTATCTTTTCATCAGTAATTATCTCAAAAGTTCAGTTTGGCGTTTTCTTGCAGGAATATGTCTGCACCACAGGCTTTTTTTTATGCCTCACACCATTTTGCATCAGTTACCATTCACAGCCCACACTGTTCTATGTCAAGCAATAGATGTCAGTCACTGCTCACTAACTTCTTCTCTTGCTTAGGATCCTCTGCGAGATAATGACTCAGTCAGGGGAATTATCTGTTTGATGGGAATTGGGGAGGACAGACAGTGTGAGGGACGATCTCAATTCTGTGTAGGAGGAGTGTTAATGAGTGAGTGTGGAGAGCGATGAATGACCACTTTCCTGCACTTATTGCCTCTAAGCTGGTTGTTTCAGATATTATTGGCACCCCAAAACAGGCGTGAAAAATAAAATTCCCCCTTAAACAAATTGGAATTTTGTTCAATTTCTAAACCCGTCTGATTTATTTAGACATAAACAAAACAAGATTTTATTATGGGAATAAACCAGAGGCAGAAGATATTACCTCTCTGTCACAACTCAGAAATTAGAGCCAGCCTTGGCAATGTTGTTTCAAGCTTTTGGAGAGATTCCTAGACTTTCATTCCAAAATTCTGTTTATTTGCCTGAGAAAATGCAACACAGACATGATGTTGTATAATTTACAGGTGGCTATCTTATTTGAATGTGCTTGAAAATCTGTCCTAAACAGTAATAATGTGACGTGTACGCTTAATTCATATATGCCATGATTTGTGCCAAGCTAACCCTCAGGATGATTATTAAACCTGAGTATTAAAGATAGAAGTCGAGACAGGAAGAAATGTCATTGTTAGATTTGTACTTTTGTGTTTAATGAAGTGGCTCTGGTCATTATCTTTGTGGGGTATGCAAAGACTTGAGCAGTAAACAGCTTTGAGGAGGTGGTTTAATTGCAGCCTTTGTTTACCTTTCTTGAAAAGCTGCCTGTTTCGCATTCGCTTTCTCTTAATGTGTCACTTCCTTTCTGTTCGGTGAGGCCTATTAAGTGCCTACGCTGTGGCAGCGTCCGGGCAGCTCAGCCCTGCTCTGAAAAGACATCGCTTTTCTTATTTGTCCCCTAGAAACTAAAATTGGAGAGTTGCTTCCTTGCATCCTGATGACCAGACCATTGTGGTAACCATTTGAAAGATGTGTTGCCTTTACGCCCCTCATGGACCAATTACACCTCTCCCAAAACCTCAGAGGTGCTGGTCATCTTGAACTTATTTAATAACCTCCACTAAAGGTATCACATTTGTCTTCCTTTCACAAACGTGAAGAAACGCATCAATACACACTACAGCAAAAGGGATGTGGGAAGCAATTTTCAAGAAGAGAATATAGAAATGTTATGAGAGCTTGCCAGGACAAACTAATCCATCACTATATGGATCAGTCATACTCGTCATCTTTTTCTCAGGTTACCTAATGGAAGTTCATTCATGAATAAAGTAAAGTGGCTCTGACACAACTTAGTTTTGAAGATGTTGGCGAAGCTGAATGGAGATTTTTCTTTGACCTATGTTTCTTGGCTGCTCTGGAGGCAGGAGTCATTTCATTTGTAGAGTTAAAGCAACACTTTGTAATATTTTAAAAGAAGAAATAGGACATTTTTCAAATGAAAAGTTGAATTCATAAGCAATAAAATGCACCCTTGCTACATTCAGTACAATCAGGGGTTTTGTTGCTGCAGCCGCACTTTGTCTGGTATGACCATTAGTGTATGGTGGCTAGTGTTGAGTAATGTTTGCAAAAGGTTGACTTTAAATGTGCAATATACGGAATTCAGAACATTGATATAGCGGCAAACAACTATTTTCTATGTAAAGATATAGTGGAGTAATGTTTACTGGAGCAGAGTATGAAGTCGTATTCCCACTGTGTGTTGTAAGCTGAGTTTTTCCTTGCTGTGTTGACATGGCCGGCCGTGCATGCTTTCAGTGCATAGGTCCCACTGGCTAGCTCAAGGCCACCACTGCACTGCACTCATACAGCAGTGACAGCTGACAGTGTCGTAGCAGAGGCGTAGAACCCACCCCTAGGTTGCCCCGCAGGTAAACACTGTTCACAGCACTTGCTGTTGTTTTCACTGATGGCGCTCTTAGCACCGTTAGCTGCGAGCTACCGGCTCAGCCTCCCCCATATTGATAGCCATTGAGAGTCACTAGACATGCTCCCAATCTCATATATGGCACATTTAACAATCAACATTATCCTGCAACTTTCACTTTTTGCCACATGTGGACAGTGGCCCGTGGGCTGTGGGCTGTGGCCTCTACTCAAACTATAGTTATTGAATGTTATTTTTTAAGAAAGTTGGCTATGTAGTGGTATATGCGAAAGGCAATATGTTGTCTCAAAGTAAAAACCAAATAAATGGAAATGACTGAGGTTAAGTATTCAGCAGATTGGATTTACTAGCTTGCACTTTACCTAAAAATGGTTTAAAATGACTTGTCAAGGCTAACAAACTACAAAACCAAACTACACAGTTACAGTACCTCTGAGATTTAACTCAACCAATTAAATTTGTCTTGCCTTCAAATCAGCTCTGCCTTTGAGAAATCATCATATTTTAGCAAATATTTGTAGCTGCATCACATTATGTCTCCTTTCATCAAATTGGTAAAGAGGAGCTTGAAATGCAATGAAGTTCAAATTTACAGTAAGTTCAGAATAAAATTTGGCCCTAAATGTGTGGAATAAATTACCTGTTCTTTCAATGGTATGATACCATTTAAGATGTCTGTTTGCTGCTCCATTGTCAATGGTTTATTATTGAACAATTGAACCATATCAGTAACGCCCTTAATGTTAATGTTTGTAACAGTCACCAATATACTTTGTGTTATCGTGTGTGATAAGTTGCTGCGCACAGATCAAAAATGTTGTAATGCATACAAGCAAACACCTTTCATTATTCAAATAGCTGTTTTTGCTAACTTGTTTTAAGTTATACTGCTAAATTATTCATGATTTGAACCATTACAAATGCGTTTTTAACCCATTAACTAAAATGTATTATTCTGTTTTCCCCCCTTTTTTTTCTTCATGAATTGGTGCTAAGAGATTTTAAAATAGTAGCATATTGTAAGTATTGCAAAGACACATGTACTGTACTGTATAATAAAGACTGGAAAGGATTCATTTTATAATACACATTTTGATTTGTTTTTTTAATAGGTAATGTCCGTCTCACATTATTTTAAAAATACTGCTCATTTCCGTGCCTGTACATCAAAATCCATCATGTTTAATATCTGTAAGCTAAATATGTAAACCAATCACCTGGCTTTTGCTGAATCAAATTGTATGACCCTTGCGTACCCTTTCACTTGTGCACACAACTTAAAATCCACTGGCTCTAAGCCACGACACAATCTGTTAAATCAAAGGGATGTCCTTGGGACGGCCGCTATGCTAACTCTCCCCAGCAGCTTGGTAAAGGTCATATTTGATCTGTGACTGTATTTGTGCTGTGCAGACAGAGGTAGGGCGGATGTTGACTGTTCTTTGTAACCAGACAACAGTGATTTGCCCTCCTGAGTACAGATTATATCCATAACAACCCAGGGACCTTGTTTTCAATATAAAACCATTTTACTGTAGAGGGGCTGTCATCTGTCAACATACCAATCTAGGTAATTGTATCGTTCTGTGTAATGAGACTTTTTGTCACTGCAGCGGCTCCAAGATAGATGATATGCTCCATTAAATGTGAAACTTAATACAGTAATGTGCAACACTTCAAAAACACATCACTTTATTCCATTGTTTGAAAAAGAACAAATCAATATGACAAAATCAGACAAAACAAATGTGCGATCCGAGATGATAAAGGTCCACATTGTTGGAGATGTCACATCATGTCTGCACTTGTAGTGAATTGTAGACGTTAACATTTTAAAAGTTTTGACTTGGCAGCAAAGCCTCAAAACATAATTCATCTTTACCAAATTTGGTTTCTAACTGGCTCATGACTGCGGGGGAGAATCAGTGGTTCAAAATGGCACATCATATGCTGTGGGCTTTACTTGTGGCTAAAAGAGAAGAAGCAATGTTTTCAGGGAGCTTATTGAAAGAATGAAAAAGTACACGCATAAGAGAAATCAGAGAGATGTACTTTTAAATTACTTTACAACTGCTGAACCCTTATCGTCAGAAAAACTAAAATGAGCAGGTTGTAACCGCTCAGATTTGTATGGGAATAGTCATGGGCATGCGCGCCTGTCGTCGGCTGGAAGAAGTGGCTTTGGCATCAGTAGCAGCTATCTTTGAACATTAGATAAGCTCTCACTAAAATCACATACAAGTTAAAATGTCTTTACAGTATTCTACAATCGTGCCTTGTCTCTGTTTCCCTTTGCGTCTCTTAGGTCCGTGGTTCAGATGGAGACATTTGAGGACTCCCAAAGATCATGTCGTCCAGACTTCTGAGAAGCTCTGAAACCTGGTCACTGCACGATGCAATCTGGAGTGTATTAATGAGTTCTGGTGTGTCATTGGTTTTTGTAGCTGGCAGACTTCTTTCCACTGAGCATATAGTGAGGCGGAAGTCTGCCTATACAGGTCGATGGATCACAAAGGCCGGTCTGCCCTAAAGGTCCCCGTGGACCAGCTGCTCCAGGGACACCAGGGCTTCCTGCCTCACCACGTTGTCCATTTTTGCCATCCTTGCCAATGCCAGCAGCACCTGGTGCACCTGAGATGGAGGTTCAAAACATGCGTTTTACTTTTTTGTTAACATAATATACTATGGCTTCCTTCTCACGTACAAAATAACAATTTTTTAACACACTAAACTACGGCTTTTTTGACATACTATAATCATTATTTTATGATATTTGAATGCCACACTATAGGATGACATTTCATAATATTTTATTGCATACTATACATTTTTATGATATTTTCATGAAATTATTGTGGTACAATGTGTTTTTCAGACCTACTATACTATGACTTTTTTTAGACATACAATAATATGACTTATATATAACATTTTGTTATGCTTTTGTACAACATATTTACGGGATACTATACTATGACATAATTTTTGACATTTTCATGGCATACTATACTTTGTCTTATTTTGATGACATTTGAATACCGTACTACATGTGGATTCCACAATATGTCCAAAAACAGTGTTTTCCCCTGTCAGCAGTACCATAAAAGATTATATTTCCTGACACAAACAGTAAGGATAATTCAAATTTCAGTTACAATTGTTCATAAAGAGGAACATTCTTAGCAGTGCAGCAAAATTGTTGGCTTACCTGGCTTACCTGGTGCGCCTGGGCTTCCTTTGATTCCTAAACCGTCCTCTCCCTTGTCTCCCTTATCTCCCTTTTCCCCAGCATCACCTGCAGAACAGAAGAGCGCGTAAAGGACACAAAAGTTAGCGCTGAGATCAAATGGAGAGGCCTACTGTTTTCACAAATACGGGAATGTAATCCGGACACTTAATGACCCCACTCTAATTCAGCCTTGTTTAGGGAATCGTTGAATGTATAAAGTTATGCATGGGCAAATCCCTTCTCTCCATAGAGTGCTATGCATAACTCAAATACTGAGTGCTATGCATAACTTCCTTCAGTGTGCTGTGGCAGTGTGAAGACAAAGTCTTACTGTCTTCTTTTGTTTCATCTAAAGGCTTTACTTAATTTCCTGTCACTACATCCACCATATGAGTTCTGGATGCCCACCAGGAAAATAAAGGTATAGCATAAAGCAGCTACCACAGCTTATCTAAGGCAGTGCTGGTGAAACACATACAGTGTTTGCAAACCGATTAAGGCTTGACTGAAGATCTCTGAAGGCAGCAGCTTTGGTTATCTTAGGACTTTCTGTTTTTGGAGTTCAGCATTTGTAATTAGTTCAGAAAATGGATTTAAAAAGCTCACTGACCTTTTTTGCCTGATGCACCTGGAAGTCCATAAAACCCTGGATGGCCTTTGACACCGTTCAGGCCTGGAGCCCCTGCTGCTCCTGCAACTCCTGCTGGTCCAGGGGGACCAGTAACTCCTGCCGGTCCAGGAATACCGGGGGAACCAATGGCTGCCGGCTTCTTCAGAAACTCTTTCATAAACTCTGCTATTTGTTCTACAAGGACAAAGAACAGATCAGCTTAAAACAGGAAGTAGCCATGATTAGTTGTATCATGGGTTAATTATAAGTGCAGATATGGATGTGATGATGTCAATTTAAAGTGAACAAACTGCACCTTGAACAACGGCTGAGCACATATCCCGAAGCTTCTCGTCATTCACTTTTGGGCCCTGTGAATGAATGAATTACCATGAACACTGCAAAGTGACTGCTGGTTGCTGCATTAGCAGAACACACAAACTGAATCACGATTGCTTAAAAGCAAGATGTGAATGAAATCTTTAATTGAACAAGTCACACAGGGGCCCAATTTTGGAACTTGTATTTTTCATTTCACTATCTTTAATGTTTACCATGTTCACCATCTTAGTTTAGCTTTTCATGGTAAATGGACTTGCATTTGTATAGCGCCTTTCTAGTCTTCGGACCACTAACTCCAAAGTACATGTCATCATTCACCTATTCACACACATTCATACACTGATGGCAGGGGCTACCATGCAAGGTGCCACCTGCCAAACAGGACTAAACTAATTAACCCCAAATGGCTCCCGAGGCGTCGGTCTATGAATTGGTGTGAAGTGTCTTGCCCAAGAAAACATTGACACGGACTGGAGGAGCCTGGGATTGAACCCCTCCCTTCCTCTGAGCCCCACCATTTTAGCATGCTAATATTTGCTAATTAGCACAAATTACATCTGAAGCTGAAGGAATTATCATTAGTTTTGATGGTATTTGGTCTTAAACCAACAACATACAGTACATTGTCAATGGTAACACTTACAGGTAGACCTCTGGGGCCTGTTGCTCCAGGAAGGCCTAGTTCACCGTCCAGCCCTCGAGTTCCCATTGGACCAGCCAAACCCCCGTGGCCTGTTTGGCCTGGTCTGCCCTCATCTCCTGTAGCTCCTCGTATGCCCTTCTCACCACGCTTGAAAAAAAAAAAAAAGTCATTACCATCCCATTCTGACAAGACTACAAACCGGTATGTCCATTCATTTTTGAACTGCTACTTTTTAATTCCTTGTGTATTTTACATGTGTGGCAGTGAGAGTAAGTTCAGTTTACATTATTTTGTTCAAATACAATGCACGCAACCAGTAATAGCAGGTGTTACAGCACAGTGGTGGAATTATCAATTTCTATGTGATCTTAAGGCAGTACTTAAGTTTGTTTAAGTTTGGGAACAGAAGTGTTGTTTGAGAGCTGCAGTACAGACTTTAATACCTCTCCTTTGACTCCAGTAACACCAGGCGGGCCCTGAAAACACAAGGATTAGTTGACTTCTTTCAAATCTACTCAGACAGGTTATAGCATTTTCAACAGACATGAGTTCTCAAAAAACATTTAGCTTTACATACCTGGTCTCCCTTGACCCCTGAATCTCCTGCTATACCTGTGTCCCCCTGTACGCAAAAGTAACAGGGCAAGTATGTTACTGTCTCACCAGTGAAAGTGTCAATACCATAAACATTTGAAACAAATACTGAGATTAGAATAGTTCTTACCAGACTTCCTTTTGGTCCCATTGGTCCCATAGGCCCCTAAACAACAACATTTAATTTGAGGTTCGTCAAAGGATCTAAAGATTGTTATCATTATGGATGTTGAAAGTGACGGTGGTAAAATGAGATTTGTCTAACCTGATCCCCTTTGTACCCAGGATGACCCTTCAGTCCTTTGGCACCAGCATAACCTTTATCTCCTTTGTCACCCTGGAAATAAAACATTTTACATACATGTATTCCATACATTCTTACGTTTCATATTTTGTAATTTTTTTGTCATAAATTCTCGTCATCATTAGCATGAACTGCTTTGTAAAGCATGTTGGCTATTACATGTGCTCTTTTAATGTGGTTTATTATGGTTTAATCATCAAAGTATGAGTTTATGGAACTTTATATCAATAATCAGTAAGTCTCACATGGATGCCTGGAGGACCAGCAGCCCCCAATGGCCCCTGTTTTCCCGTTGCACCCTGGAAATTGATTAAAGATAGAGTTAACACAACATATGACACATGCCATTACATATCAATTTAGTAATATTAATGTACCTGAAACCTTTAAGAAAAAGTAAAACTAAAATCCATTAAACACTCAAAAGTCTTTAGATGTGTAACCTTAAAATGGCCCAAACACAACTAAAAAGTAAATGTATACTCACGGTTCCTCCTTTATCTCCTTGTTCCCCATCTTCTCCATCTTTTCCAGGCTCACCCTATATGAAAACAGATATTGGGTTTGATAATCTGAGGCACACGCATCAAACTAACAGATATACTGAGTTATAGAGGAGGCTTTATGGGAGAATCTCACGGTCTTTCCGGGAAGTCCAACTGGCCCGATGGGTCCCTCACCACCAGTATCGCCCTAAATCCAGAACAGAGATTGTGTCAGTCTTCAAATTTATATTTATATTCGTTCAGCCTGGTTAAGTAAGTTCTGTTGAAGTATAATAGTGCATCCACATGTTATTGTGGCACCATTTGGACATGCCTCATTAAATAGGAAATTATTCCAATTACCTTTGGACCAGTGGCTCCAACGAGTCCCTGCTTTCCTGGCAGCCCCTGGGAACAACAACACATCATATGAAAACAGAAAATAATTTGTTATTAAAGAACTTAGAATGTATTCACAAATAAAAGGGTCAATGAAGTAGCATTAAAAATATATAACATGTTTTAAATTACTTTTAAACAAGACAATATGTCTACAGCCATGTTAGTGGCTCTGAGTCTTTACTTATGTTGAGTTAATGCCAAATCAGAGTTATCGTACCCTCACGTGAACGCCAGCAAGTCTCATGTGAGTCTTTTCCATATCTACAACCCATCCCATATGACGTTAACGTGGCATTATGAACTGCAAAGCTTTGAGCTAAATGCTCACAGCATGCTAACACGCTGATATAAAGCATGTGTAATGTTCTCCTTGTTCACCATCTTAGTTTAGTGTTAAGATAATTCTCTAAAATCCACCAAAGTCAACCTGCTGGTGGCGTGAGAGGAAAGATACTATATGTTGAAAAAAGTTATAGTATAAAATATTGAATAAAAAGCCGTAAAAAGGTCATAGTATAGCAGGTCGGAAATATTTCGCACTATAGTAAGTTGAAAAGAAGTAATGAAATGAATGAAAATGAAGATGGACTTACTGGAATACCCACAATCCCCCTGAGACCAACACCTCCAGCAGTACCAGACTCTCCCTGTTGAATAGAAGATTATGCAAACAAATATTATAATGAATCAAATTGTATCACAAGCTTTACATCTAAAAAAAAAGAATGGAACTTGGGGGGAAATATGGATATTTTTGATAAAAAAAAGTAGTCATTGAAAAATATTTGAATAAATAAAGAGAAGTCACCTTAGCTCCATCAGATCCAGAGAGTCCATCTAAGCCATCTTTACCAGGTTCTCCCTGTAATGTCACAAACACAGTTATAACCCAGTCACAGTAAAAAACAGTGTGCTAAAGAATAAAAATGTCCTTCGATCCCTTCCGCGTACTCACAGCGTCTCCTTTTCCCCCTGAAGCACCTTGCTCTCCTTGAGGTCCCATAGCTCCCTAATTTAAACGAAACAGTCTTTTAGATAACGCTTTTGCAAAATGATCCAGAAGTTGAATTGTAGAACTCACCTCGTCACCCTTGGGCCCCTCCAAACCTTGACGTCCACGGATTCCCTCCACACCCTGAGAGAAGATATGCGACGTACATCTGAGAGTTAGTTTTCAACTACATGCCGTCCTAGTGCTCATAGAGCAAACGTTAAAGACCAGAGGACATGAAGCTGATCAAACTAAGAGTGCTTACAGGAGCTCCAGGTGGGCCGGTCGGTCCAGGGACACCATTGAAACCAGGAGGACCCTGGGAACAGAGGAGGAAACAAATGTTTGTATCAGCATCACATGCCAGTAAACGTTACCTTTATTTGTTGTAAGCATGCCTTGGAAGCAAAAAATGTGATGAAACTTTGCTGTAACTTACTCTGTCTCCCTTTTCTCCCAGGGTTCCAGGGAATCCAATGGGCCCTCTTTGCCCCTGAAATGACAAAACAGCACTTTCAATTATATATATATATATATATATATATATATATATATATATATATGTGTGTATATCAATTCCTCTCATTGAATAACATACAGTTATATCATAACAAACTATGTCTGATGAATAAGTTCCCTCACATCATCTCCCATGCGTCCTATTGGCCCCTGAGGACCTTGCTCTCCAACGTCTCCCTGTGGTAAACAAGAACAAATGAATCAATTAGCGAGAACATAGATAATCACATTAAGCTGTCTACAGGCTGCAATCAAATCATGTATGTGCAATTTGTTCTCCATTTCTTTCCACACATATAACCTTTCACTGGAAATGGGAATTCACTCAGTAGTTTGTCAGCTTGTCAAGTGTTATAAATAAGGGAGGGATATTAAGACAAAAAACTCATTGTTGAACAGATATTTTTCAGTTTCCATTCTCTCGCATACAGTACCTTATCTCCTGCCACTCCATCTTTTCCAGGTTCCCCAGCCAAACCTGCATGTCCCTGAAGGCAACAAAACAATTTTGTTCAACTTTATAAACACATTTCTTAGATTTAATCTTCTCACTGCCATAGCTTAAGCCAGTGGTTCCCAAACTTTTTCTGTCAAGACCCCCTTTGATGATATAGGAACATTGGACGACCCCCCCCCCCCCCCCCCCCCCCCCCCCCCCCCCCCCGCAACCCGACCCCAAATTTTTCTTGGTTTTTAATGAATTGCATTATAATGCATGAACTGTATAAAATATTTTTATTTCTTTCTAAAATAAGTACATATCACTTCACAGTTTATTCTTCAGTTTGTTTAACTGGGGAAAAAAATAGCAATAATAAAATATATATAAAATAAAAAATATATAAAATAATTTGTAAATACAATTAACTTAATTTCAAACAAAGTGCAAACAACATATACTGTATTTCCTCACATTGAACAGCAGGTTTTCTCAAACAATAAAATAACACAATTATGAACAAGGTGTGCAGGTCTACATGGACCATATTATTTTGTGATCATATTCCTATGTATATTCCTATTCATATATATCAATCAGTGACTGGTGTGGGCTTGCTTTGCTTTACAGATTTTGTCAAAGCGGGGTTGCTGGTTGGAGATAGCTACTCTCAGTTCATTCTCAATGTTCAACTTTGATCTGTATTTGGTCTTCATTGCAGCAACTGCAGAAAACCCTGTTTCACATAAATAGGATGTGGCAAAAGGCAACAGTATGCCCATAGCTCTTTGGCCTAGTAGTGGGTAGTCTTTCTCCACTCCAATCTTTATCTTTCTCTGTCGCTCCGTATCTTTCTCGCTCTGTGTCGCTGTGTGTCTCTCTCTCGTTCGCGCTCCCTCACTCTCTCTCTCCCTCGCTCGTTCGCGCTCTCTCGCTCGGGCGCGCGCTCGCTCTCTCGCTCGGGCGCGCGCTCGCTCTCGCTCTCGCTGGTTTTGCCACAGTCGGTCTGTGACATGAGCCGCTCTGGTGGCGTGGTTGGAACACAGTGCATGTCACGTCGGTTATTTTATATTGTTTTACCGGTGTATGTGTGCGTCTGTGTGTGTGGGTTGGTGATGAAGCCGCGACCCCCCTGTAGTACCACCGCGCCCCCCCTAGGGGTCGCGACCCCCACTTTGGGAACCACTGGCTTAAGCGTATTCATTTTTTTTTTAAAGGTCTAATTGTGTCCCAGAGTTTTCTCTCCTAGTGAAGTGAATGTATAGCCTAAATTATGAAAATACATTTTTTTTCACAAAGTTATTACAATTTATCTGCAGGGAACCATGAATGTGTGCACACGCTTTCATGACAATCCATTTATTGAAATATTTCAGTGCAAAAGATATTATAAATTTTGAATTTCAATGTGTTCTCAAATTTTGCATCATGCAATGAAATACAGAATCAGAAATTACTTTGTTGTTAAAATCTTTTTTTCGCATGATATCCATGTTTGCTTAGTTATTTTTGTCTACACGTTTTCCTGTTACTTTGAATTCAATGCTGTAAATCATCTGATCTGACTCTTGTGAATCCCGAAATTGTCTCACTTGCCACTGAATCTCTAACTCAAAACTAAATAATACCAAATCGAAAGTGTAATAGTGACATTTGTTACCTTCAACCCTGGTAGCCCATTCATTCCCGGTCGGCCAGCAGGGCAGGCAGCAGGACACTACGAACGAGAGATGGGACAGACAAAACAGACTCAACCATCATAGCTGCTGCAGAGCCTCTTAACTTGAATCACTCCATTTGATTAGAAATGCACTGCCACCAATCCAAATGCCATGCATCCAGGAAACTAACTTCGGAGTGTGAAAGACAGAAAAACACTCACAGGTTCCCCACTTCCCTCATTGCTGGCACCAGACGGTCCCTAAAACACAGCAGAGTGAGATCTAAAACAGCGGCGGAGGGTTTAGATGTCCTCACAAAGCCACCAGCAGAAAATCCCAAGAGAGGAAATGTCAAAAGACACTGCAGCGTGCAATGACACGATGCACTCATGATTTCACATAGAGTCTGAGCTCAAGAAGAAATGTACCAGTGTCCAAATAGAGATGACAAATTAGCATGGGGTTACACCTGTTCAGCAGTTGGTCAACATACAGTATGTAGCTGAGATTGAGCTCAAATGAATAGGCATGCAGATACTGATGGTTTATTTTTGTTAACTTTTGCATGGCACAATCAGCTGTCTTGTTTTAGATTTGACCAGACCTATATCGTCTATGAGGAGCCTCTAATGACACTGGAGTAATTTAGCATTTTGGCATGAAAAGTGTCCAATTCAAACACAGTGACATCAGGTAATATTAACAATCAGCAGCTACATATCAGTATCTGCAAATATGCTCTCAGATATTAACTGTCTAAAATTAAATGAATTACAAATAATTTAGACAAACACATTGTAATATGTGTATTGGATGAAATGTATGAAAAATACACTTGTTGGTGTTGATAAAAATGGGTCCTTACCACAGGCCCTGGTGGACCAGGAGGACCAGGAAGTCCTGAGGTGCCGGCTACCCCTCTAGGTCCAGGTTGACCCTGCAAGTACAGAAAATATTTTCATAACATTTGATATCAAACATTTAAAAGCAATCTTTGATATATAACCGTAACTTCAACATATTAAACTGTTTTATAGCGCTATAAAACTCGTCTACAGGTATTTGATGTGGTGGAAGAAGTACTCAGTTCCTTCAGTGAAACAATACAATACAACAATGTAAAAATACTCCATTATAAGTAAGTGGTATCACTGAAAGTACTTAAGTATTATCAGCTAAATTTACATAAAGTATCCACAAAAAGTATTCCCTGTGACAGACTAATATTACATAATGACATCAGATTGTTAATACTGATGCAGAAGATTGGAAGCAGCGTTTTACTGATGTTAGTGGCTGCAGTTAGTTTTAATTACTTAACACAGTTCGGTATTTTAGTGGTTCCCAACCAAATAGAGTGGGAACTACCAATTTAATCTTTAATGATGTATCATATTTTATTAGCATATCTTATTTTGTAAATGTAAAATCTTAACGGAAGTTGAAACTATAGCTTTAAATTATATATATTGGAGGAAAGAAAAACATTTCCCTCTGAAACGTAGTGAAGTATGAGTATAAAGTATAGCATCAAATGGAAATACTTCAGGAAAGTACAATAACTTTACTGAAGTACCTGAGTAAATGTACTTAGTTACTTTCCACCACTGACTATTTTCACATTGTTTTCATATCAAAATGTTTTCGAACTTATGTGTTTTTCTGACCTCAGGCCCGATGTTTCCTTCGTCTCCTGGGATTCCTGATTTCCCTGGTGGTCCCTGTGAGAGACAGATTAATACAGTTAATACAGCAGCATATAAACTGGTAAATTATGTATGCGCATTTCAACAAAGTTTCACAATAAAACAGAAGATGTTGCAAACACATACAGGGGGTCCTTCACTTTCTGGGCCCTGTGAAACAATAGACATAAGCTGTGTATTAGTATTACAGTGTCTTACAGTGTTATTTCCATACATGTTGCTTTAATGAGAGATGTTTCCACTTACAGGAGGACCTGAGGGTCCAGGAAAGCCAGGAAGTCCCTGCAGTCAGGAGGTAAACATAACGATATTATTTTACTATTCTATTACTTTTAAAGATATATGTTATGACACAGTATATTGTGACTTTTTATGACATTTTACTACATACTATACTGTGGCATTTTTTACGTGATTTCTACAGGTTTTTATTTATAGCTATGTCTGTGAAGAATTACAATTCGTTTTAATTTAATGATTTTGGAATTACATAAATGGTTACTCACTCTCTCCCCTACAGACCCCCTGGGACCCATTGGACCAGAAGAACCCTGCCGACAGTAAATAAACCATTACACACAGACAGTACTGGCAGGTATTAGAAAGATTGTGTGTCAGTGGATGAGGTGATTTTTCCTACACCAGATCCTTGAAGGCCAGGCAGGCCCCTCTGTCCAGGAAGACCGATCTCACCCAGCTCTCCTTTGGTGCCCTGGAAAACAGACACAACTAGAATAAAACAGCTTTATCTTCTTCCTGCATCTCTCTGCAATGTTGCTAAGACAACTAGAGCCAGTGACAATTCAACATTTAATCAATAACAGGTAGACCGCTCTTGTTGTTCAACGACAACTCAAGCTTCTGTAAGGCTATGCAGATAAGTGGGTTGGAAGGGAAAAGGGCAGAGACAAATGGCAGAGACACAAGTACATATGTTGCCTGCACTTAACACTTAGGTCCTTGGTGCCATCTCTGCCATCTCTACAAGTCATGATAGTATGTCATGCCAATTCATTGGACAGATCAGTTTTAAGAGTCTTTCAATGCTTGATAACAGAAGTAAAGTGAAGCATATCCCTGAGGTATCACACAGAAAGAGGGAGACTGGATCCACAGCCTGCAAAGTATTTTGTCAGAACATTATTCAACATTTCATACTCACAGGAGAGCCTGGACTGCCAGTAGAACCTGGAAGACCCTGGAGAGACGAATAAAACAACATAGTTAAAGAAAGCAGGGTCATCCAAAGAAAACACTTGCTTTGTGTTAGTAGAAGTGATTCAGACAATCAAAGGACTCCAGGAGAAAACACTTACATCTCTTCCATCCCTGCCGTTTTCCCCTAGGGGCCCTCTGGGGCCCTCTGGGCCAGGGACTCCTGGGGGGCCTTGGATTGATTTGTCAGGCTGAGAGTAAAGACAACCAGTCAGCAAATGACAGTGAAATGACTGAATAAAAACTATAAATATAGCTTTTAATGATACTCATGAATAAAACAAATTATGAAACGTACACCTTCAGGGACTGGACTCATCAAATCATTCATCCGCAATAGTAAGATACATTACATTACACCAAAGGCTTATTATATATTTTTCTTTTAAATTAATACAACAGAAACATTTAACAAATGCTTGCTCTAAGCAGGTCCATTTAATTTGGTATCTTTATGTTAATGTACCTTTGTTAAAGTGCATGTGTCTTTTTACAGCCTGCAGGCCTGTTTCTAATTTGGTACATTTCAGATACAATTTATATATATATATATATATATATATATATCTGTGCTCTAAAACAGAAACCAAGCAAAACAACCCCCATCAATTAGGCTTAGAACAAAGGAATGAGGCAATTAGGCAACCGAAGCACTGAAGTAGATTATTGGCTTAAAATGACAAAGCAAACAGGAAGTAGAGTAGGTAGATAAATAAATACCTCAGCATTGGCATACATCTGAAGAAGCAAGAGAAATCAGATAAAGGGAGAGTTAGTGAAAGTAGTCACACCACCATCACCAAACGTGTCAGCAGAAGCCTGTTCATGTTCTTAGTAGTGAGTATATCATGCTGTCATTTGAATATACAGCCCATAGTACCAACACTCCCCACGTACAGAACCACCTCACAGCTTGATGCAGGAATGTTAGCCTGAAACTTAATAGAGTGCACCAGGCCAGGAAATATTTCTGTCTACAGTGGAAAGGTATATTTGCATTTTGATATACCGTATAAAAACGCTTTCACTTTCATTTTCACTATAGGCTACAAGTATTTCTCTCAGGCCTAAATCTCATTAATTGTGCTGAAGCCACATGGACATATGGCACGTTGGAATATAGAACTATATCAAGTACATTTGGGTGTCATAACTCATTACGGGATTTTAGCTGACATTGAACATCTATATTTGTTTACCTTTCGGGCTTGTTTACCATACCACTAAGTGTCAAGTTGACCGTCATAAAAACTTTATATATTACAACTTCTTTGTTGACATGAAAGATATCGACAAGGCAGAAACTGGTTAAAAAAATAATTTAAAAAAAATGACATTAATGCAAAAGAATGAGGTTTTATCAGGAAATGACAGAGGCTAGTTTTTATAGTTTTCAGACGGAATGTGACAGCAGCGTGATTGTGTACAATATGCCCAGGGTTGTGCAAAATCTTTGCAATGTTTCAACCGGGCAAATGCATTTGAGCTAACGTCTACAATTGATGTATTGGCTGTTGCATATAAACCTGTTAGAGGTCCAACTCATGAAAATAAGGCAACAACTTACCTTGAGAATATCATTCCCGACTTTTAACTTTAATGTTGAAGCTAGAGAACCACATTTGTTCTGGCTAAATAACATAAAACAACGACCTACTGACCCTCCATCATAGCAAAATGGTAAAACAAAAAAAATTCAGCAGAAGTTTTTTCTTAGAGTTCACTCTGTTTGGTGTTGCTAGGTTGCTCCACCCTTGTTCCTTGGCAACATGGGTGGAGAAAATCACTTTTAATGGTCTTAAACAGCAGGCGGCAGGTGTTATATTGCATTCCTGTCAGCTGATGATCAAGTAGCAGCAGGTAGTGTGCCTCTATTTGGAAAGTTATTTCAGGCAGGGCAACATATGTAACCTGTTAAAAGCATTTTCTTTAACAGATGGGTACCACATTTTACGTACCCATCACAAAATCTTTCATCTTGTCCCACTTTTCGTGAAAGCAAAGTCAGTAGTAATTGGAAACCTTTTCAGCCAACTATATCGTTAACACAAGTGGCACATGCTGTATTCTTTGCTGACTTTATATGAAATGGTAACCACAAAGATCTTGCACTATGCACACAATGCAGGTTGGGTTTCTGATCTCACATTTTTTTATTTGATCGAACTTCCTCTTTGTTATTAAAGTTAGCTAAGGAGCCTAGCATTTGTGGTTTGGCTCCATGTATTGCGGTTTAACACAGCCAAGGAGATCATGTCAGCCTTCCCCTTAACAGCTCTGCCTCCAAGAAATGTTTGTGGAGCTGCAACTGTTGTCCAACTTGCAAATTATTTTGGATAAACTGCAACCTCTGGATGTTCGAAAGGAAACTGCTTGTCAGTACGTTTGACACTTCTGCAACTCCATATCTCAGCATTTCTGCCCTTGTTTTCTCTCAGCATGCTGGAATCCCTATCAACCTGAATAAAACCACAAACCACAGCAGATGCTGCGCAGATCCAAGTCCTTGTTACTGTACCTCGGTGGCAGGCAGCTCGTTGCAGCTCTCTCTCTGGGCCCTCTTTGGGTCACAGTGAATCAACATCCACTGGAGTTCAAACTGAAAAGAGATGTCAATGTTACCGCAAATACAATACTTTGCATTCATTTTCAGACACTGGCAAAATAATGTTGAACTGCTTCTTCATGGCGCAATTGCTTCTTTGTAGTTTTGAATCAGTTCCCTCCATGGGTTGTTGAGCTGGATGTTCCATCAATGCTACTTTGTGCAGGGATTAAGTTTTTCTTTTTTTCCCCACTGGAACCCAGCTGAGCAGCTTTGCTGTGACAGCAGCACTTAAGAATTATAGCAGAGCTCAGCACACATATAAACCTGAATGTGTTTGTTCACAGAGAGCACCATTTCACTGATAGAGCCTGTAAGTGGAGTCAGTGAACATTATTAAATGCAGCGGGCAATTCTCCATCCTCGCTTACCACTACGGAGGCGTCGGGATCAGCATCCAGCCTGCCAATAAGTGTGTCTCCCTCCGTGTTGATGGGGCCTTTGCCCTTGATGGGTCTCTGATCCACAGGCTGGCAGTCCACGTACAGAGTGACCTGGTCGCGCTCCACGCCGATCATCACTTTGTGCCATTTGGTGTTGAAGAGCACAGAAAGGCCGGGGAAGGTGACGGTCTGCAGGTTGCCATCAGCGCCCATCAGGAAGTACTCCAGAGACTGCTGGTCCCCATTGAGCCTCAGTCCGGCTTGTTTGTAGCCGTCTTCGTCCACTATTTGCCAGACGTTCCACACCTTGCTCACTGTGTTTTTTATCATACGGAAGGTCACCATGACGGAGTACTCGTCGGGGAAGCCGCGAGGAAAGTTCAGCCTCAAAGAGAAATTGAGCACAGGGGTTGAAATTAGCTGAGGTATCATGGTAGAACTTGGCTTTTATTGAATGACACTCAAAGGAAAAACTCACTTGCATCCATCACCAAGCTTGGTTATAATGCTCAAAATATGTTCAAGTTAACTCATGATCACAAAATAAACACCACTCAGCAAAACTATCATCGAATTAAGCAGAAGATGTGGATAGAAATAACTTGAAAGCCTCACCATCACTGTCTTTGAGAGTCAGATACAAATAAATTAAAGGTACAAGCTTCAAAGAAATAAGGCGTGCTAATATATCAAAAATGGCATATTGTGAAAGAGGCTGCCTGAGTCCATAAATCACTGCTGGTTAGCATCCACAGTCTGATGCTTTCTGTGTTTTAACAAGCCAGATTCTCAGTAGGTGGTGCCTTCATAGATGGGCACTGCAACCGGACCTTTACCATCTTGTAAACGATCAAGGTGAGGTAATAAAAAAAGAGTTTCCTGTTCGCCAATAAAACAAATTAAGACCACTCTCTAGCTTTGCCTGAGGTGAGAAAGTTTAAAGTTTGTGCTGCTTTTGTCCTGCAGAAAAGAGGGGAGGGAGTGCAGCATGGAGCCTGCTGGCAGGGACAGACTTTAAAGCACAGTCTGTGCCACGGGACTTGTGGGGGAAATAAACATGTATTTACATTCAGTGCGACAGGCCAGAGTGGCGTAGGTGCAGGGTGCCAGCAAGTTACATAACAGCTTAAGGAAAGCTGGCCTGCAGGAAAAGATTAGCCAAAACAGACTGCAGCAGGCACACTGGGAAGCAGGAGACATCTTTATGTACACTGGTAAAGCCATTAACCTGCACACTCGAAAACAGGTTTTGTAAATAATGTCTTGAACACCATGCCCTTCACTTGCCAAATTAAGTGCAAAAAAGGTCTCTATTTAGAAACTGCAGTTGCAACACAGTGCTGCATTATAGATAGGCCAAAGTGGGAAGCTGCCCCAGAACCAAGGACCTAAAAGGAAACCCCCCAGTTCAGTGTTTGTCTTTAGGACGGGGGTTACTGGATTAATTGAATAGTAGCGGAACTCTACCGATTTTACACAGAATTTCTCCCTTTGTCTCTCTAGGAAGCTTTCCAACGTTTGAAAGAAATAACCCCGGTGATGTCATCTCTACAAATTTTCAATTTTGACAGTCTGTCTTACAAACCAGTGGTGAAAAATTAAAAGAAAAACACCTGGGCATTTACCTGGCACTGAGGGTCTAATGAAGGATACTATGGGAAATGTAGGGTCCAACATTTTAAGAGCTTGACTTAGACTGAAAGTTGCTGCTTCGATTTTTTGACCAACTATGTCTTTTACAATAAAGTTCCCGAACTATATGGAAGTGCAAAACAAAAAAAAGGGCCATTTATTACAACGCGTTATTTCCCAATGTTAACGGTCAAACGACTGCCTTGGTAGTTCTTGTGTTAATGAATTAATAGATTGTTATCAAAAATACGTGATTGGTAGTGTTATGTACAGTTTAGGATTCTGTGTTTTTTAAGCTCGATTGATACTCAGGATAGCATATCTCAGCCTCTGCTGGTGTTTGTCTCAATAGGGGCCCACATCAGAGTTTTGCCTCAGGGTCCCCAAGCGGGGTAATACGGCCATGTTGTTTCAACTAACCTTAAATTAAAAACTAGCAAAAATCTTAACAGGAAGCCAGTGCTGTCTTTGTTCAGTCCAAACATTTTAAGGAGTATGTACAGCAGAAGATAAATCACTACCAAAAGGCACGGTGATATATGCCTCTTTACTGTACATTTCCTGTAGATACAAAGGGCTTCAAGTAGGGTTCAAAACATGCTTTTCCGATCTGTCACTCACTCACACACATAAACAAAAATGCCTCTCCTCTGCCTTTTTGTCTGCGAAATAGGTTCAGACATGTTTTTCTCTACCAATTATATGCTGCAGTAACATCTGTGGAGGACCTGTAATAATGCAACACCTGCATCAGGAGGACCACTGCTGCTTCTCAACATGTGTGTTTTTATCTGTTTTCCTTTTAACCCTCTTTACTGTACTTACATGGTTGGAATTTGGAAGTTGGCCTCCTTGTCAAGGCGGTAGGCCACCTGAAGGGTAGTGGAGCCGTCCACCTTCCTCACACCTTTCAGAGGGATCACATCCAGCTGGAACTGTGTGATCAGATCAAAACCTACAAAGGATAATATATGTCAGAAATAAAGAAATTCCTTCTGTTCCTATTACAGTCAGTAGAAGTAATGGCAGTAGTATCACTATTGTTAGGTGTAAAAGCAATAATATTTGTATGACTAGCATTGCACACAGCACTATTAGCATTTTGACTTCATGAGTGCTAGCATTACTATAGATAAAACAAGATGATAATGAATCACATGTGAAATAAATAACTTTTCTACACGCGTTACCTTTTTCAAACCACAGAGCAGCATGAGCACAGATGTGTTTGAAACAGGGGAGTGGTGAGCAATTACAATCTTGCTGAGTTCGGATTGTTCCAACGAAAATTCTGTAAAGCTCAAGTGGAACATTTTATTTGCCTCATTTAAAATCCAGCGGTGTTTTGAGGCATTAGGCGGCCCACCCTGTTTAACTAATTAAAACTCACCACCGTCCTTTGGATAGTCGATTTTACTTTCTCATGGATTTTCGAGGCGTAAAGGCTTGTGGTTTTAAACAGCCTCAGCCGCTGTATTAACTTTTGTTTACCTGGAAGGTCATCTTGTCCATTTCTCATTGGTGGGCAGACGGTATCGCCATCCAATCGGTTGAGGTCAAGTTCTGATAGGACAAAAAACAACAACAACAATCATCTTGTTATCCAGCTCTAAGCTGAATTTAATAAATGCAAATTATTACCGTTCAGTTTAATTCAGTTGGCTTTGCCAGGAGACAAATACAAGTGAAAAGCAAAGTCTTTGACGTCAGAGAGGATTAACATCATAATGCACTGTGATGCATCTTTAATGAGAGCTTCTCTTACAACTACATTTACAGTATTTCACACATTCACACAGATCAACATCGTGTTTGGGATTTATAATGCAGGCAACCTTTGTGTTGGTCCACATTTGGCAGATCCAAAGACACGTTTTTAAAGAAACACCCTTATTACATACAGTGGGAAATCAATTCCTTGGATGTGTCAGAAGAGGGGGCTATCCCTGAGTCACTACACTGCAGTTAGGAGTGGGGGGGGGGAGTCTCTCAAAAAACTCCATGAAACGAGGATGGTGACAGCCGGAGGGCCTCCACCTGAGTCAGCTCATTTACAGAGAGCAGAGTGAACACAACACATCTGGAAGCCGTTCCCAGATCCCACATAACTGCTGAGAAATGAGATAAAGTGGTGAGACGGTATTTATAATCCCATATTTACTACCACTAAACACTTATCTGACTGCATGTGGGCCTCAAGTTGTTAAAGTTACTGCCTGCCGCAGCATTACGCTCAGAAAGCAAGTCATTAGTGCAATGAGCGGGAGATGAACCACAATTAAGATGTCACGTGCAGTTGCGTGTGTGTGCACCGTAGTAATGAGGGCGAGTTTCAAAAAGCAGTGTACCTACTGTATCTGGCACTCACTGTGCGTCAATGTTAGATTGACTGTGTGCCCAAACAACTGCAGAGAATGGACTTGTTATGATTATGAGAGGGGACATTTAATCTGATTAAATCCTACAACACAGACCAGCACAGTGTGCCTGCTATTTCTGGCCTTTGCTTTGTGCATTCTGATAAAGAGAATGACGTGGCAACAGTCAACATGCCGCCGATAACATTAACCTGAGTCCTCTTTGTCTGTGTTTACAGGACAAACTGTTTTCGCAGTATTATTGGCATGCATGCAATATACGTTACGTGGATTTTGTGATGCGTGTAAATGATTGTGCGAGGAATTGTGGGTGACTTACGTCCAAATGCTGGAGCGAGGAGGAGGGACAGCAGAGCCACACAGACAGGTGAGCAGGCCGACATCGACGGATGCCGCGATTGCTTTCTGTTCAGGAATGATGGAGAAAATCAGTATTCAGTCAGGCATCTAATTCTCTTTGACAGTTTATTTGTGTCTGAATCAATACAACACTTCACATGAAGCACTTTGCTGGTGTCCTCTGTGCTCTTCCCGAGCACATAAATAGAAAAGAAAAAGTTGACAATTGGAATTCTTATATCAGTTAGCTAAACTGGCCATCTTAAAGTATTAAAGCTGCTATGATATATATTTTGTATTGTTACGATGGATGAAATAACTTACATGTGAAAGGTGACAATCATTACCCGACTGTTGAGTTGGGATTGATTTTTCAAAAATGTGGTTATGAATAACATTTAGAATTCTTACATTATTAAAGCATTCATATGCTACAACTGTGATTTCTTGCCTCCGCCCATTCAGGTCTAACTTAACCAATCAGATCATTTCACTATTACATACTGGAGAAGGTGGATGATAGATGACAGAGAAAGTCCTGCAGGGGATTTCACACAGAAGTCTCTAAGCGGTGGAGAGTTTTGTCCACACTTTCACTCGCATTAGCACACTCTCCCTAAAGCGATCGCAACACACACATAAGTGTGTGTCCGGAGTTGTGACAGCTTTCCATAGCAATCCTAAATCCATCATCAACATGACTGATGGTGACATGAGGACTCTTTTCCGAAAGCAAAGGTTGTAACTCATCAATCTGAGAAAACAAATGAGGTAGGGCTGGTGATACCGAGGGCGTAACCCATCTCCGGTGTGTGAACTCTCTCGCAAATGTGTGTGTTTGGTTGAGGAGTTTGTGTGTGTGTGTGTGTGTATGTGTGAGAGTGCACTGACAGAGAAATGACTAATGGCCAAGCAACCAAGGTCTGGGCTCTAACATTCTGCCCTTCACGTTAAAGGAGCATCTTCAGAGCCCCAGTGGGATTGGCTATCTGCCTTCCACGCAGATCCATCTACAGTTTAGACAGGTGCAACTACACGTCACTGATGAAATGTGACAAGAGGGAAGCTTTCAATGTTTCACCCTTCAAATGTTTCAACTCAGAGTTATTTAGGAATAGTTTGACATTTTTGGGGAAATACACTTGTTTGCTTTTTTGATGAAAGTCATATGAGAACATTGATAGGCCTCAAAAGTTACATATAAAGAAGTAGCCAGGAGACCGTTAGCTTAGCTTAGCAGAAGTTAAACCACAAGTTGTTGTTTTTTTCTCTTAAGCTTCTGTACGTATTAAACCAATAAGAGTTAAACGTGCTATTTATGAGTTTCAAAGGCACTGATTGGTATGTCTTTTTACTCAGCAGTTAGCTTCCTTTACACTAAGCTAAGCTAACCATTTCCTGGGGCCAGTTCCAGATATTCTAGACTGCTCTGTAGCTCAAGGTCAGTCTTAATTATGCTCTTGGATTAGCAAGTTTGAAGTTAGCCACACTACCCTAACTCTAAGCAAAGTAACGATGAGTGATGACCAGTGGAAGAGGAAAACATGGCTCCTCATTTTTGGTTTCCTAACTTGTGCAGCAAGTGTTTGGGAAAGGAAAAAGTTTCAGACAGTGCAGAAACCTTTACGAAAAATACTGAAGTCAGGACATCGTTAATCAATTTAAATTGGAGGCTATCCTGAGCCTGACTGAGGAGTTAGCAGTGCCTTAGGAAGCTACAGCCTTTCAGCTCTGCACTGTGTTGAGATTATAATGAAGAATTTTTGTTTTGTTACACTCTGCACTGAATTGTGAAATTACCTTGTAACTGTTAAATTCTTCCAGAAGGCAAACGCTTTCTGGAACTGAGAGGTTTGAAGCAGTTCCAGACATGTTTTTTTAGTTTGAAAAAGTTCTAATTTACACAGAATTCATGGCAAATCAGTCCTTTTTTATCATAGCCAAAGTCACCGTTTACCTAAGTGAAAGGATCTCGTCAAATAATCGTACAATAAGCTTCACACTTCTCATAATATTGAGTCACACTTGTAGTTCTGTGTAACAACTGGAAAGGAAAGAGTGGAAAGAAAAAATGTAATCAAAATCCACAAAAGCATTGCTTGTTCCTTTGATACACACTTTAAGGCTAATACAGCGACAAGCTTGCAAAAACAATTGCTGCTTGAAATTTGTTGCTTAGCAGGCAAAGCGATCGTCAGGGGGGAGTAAGTAATTCACTGTAAGTAATGACATGAAAGCCTTTTGAGGATTGAAGGATTTAAAGATTTGACAGCTGTCTTAATGTAGGCTTTAAGCTTTAAGCATTACATTTTTACTATGCCACCACACTAACACGAAATGCTGTCAAACATGCACCTATATGACATTTGCTGTAATTGTAAATGTGTCTAATCTGCATCCTGCAAGATCAAAGGTTGTGTTTAAGAATTTTGGTTTCACGCAGTTGTGGTTTATGTGCTGCCAGAGTTCAAAAGTGAAGAAAATCCCCAAAATATATTCCAGTAAATATCAGTCAAAGTCAATTAGGCAATGACATGTCATCTTCTTCAATACCGCACATTCATCAACATTTGATTGGACTTTCCCTACGCTGCCACCCATGCTGCATTGTTCCTCAGGTGCTCCCAGAATCCTGAGAGTAAGCCAGAACTCCTGGCATGATTTCTGCGCTCCCATTTGTCTTAATTACCCCCAAAATGGATTGCTGTTGAGAATAAAGCAATCGGCTGTAAAATTGCATTGTCTGTTGCAGAAAATGTGCAGACTAAGACTTTGAGCAATATATGTGTGAAAAATGTCTTCCCTGGTGATGATGTTGTAGGCGTTATTGAAATGTAAATTCTGTCATTCAAGCTATTTCTCTCAGAAGTGAATTGAAACACTGAAGAGCTAAAGCATTTACTTGGTTGAAATGTTACACGGAGGTTTATGTGCTGCATGTGTTCGTGTGTGGGTCAGATTAAAATGCAAATGTCCAATGTTTTTCAATCAATGCTAAACCACACATCTTAACTTTTCCAGTTGTCAGGAGGGAAAATGTTGATGCATCCTCATTCTAAATTTAGATTAGAAACAGATAATTAGTGAACATCCAGTCTGAAATGGGTCTTCCTTATCATGTAAATTACACAAAGAGCTCAAAGACATATATTCAACATGTGATATTTACCTCTTCAAACCAGAGCTGGGAAAGGCCATGTTTCACTCCCCTCCTTGATGGGAAGACAGTCAGGCTCAGCAACGAGGAACAGTGGTGAGATGCAGGAGCAGAAGGAGCCACGGACATGAAATCCCAGGAGTCTGTTCTACCTGCGCATGTTAAGGACTGACGGAGAGAATTGGCGCAGGGGAAGCTCAAGCATTTTCTGAGGACACATAAAAGTTAGTTCAATGGGTTCCCATTGGCCAGGAGTTCTTCAGGAGGTGGTGGCTACATTTTATTACCAACACTTAAAAAAGATGGAGAAGCCCACGGGCCTCTATGTGTAACCCCCCTTCCCTGCTTCCTTTCTTTACAGTGCCTCCTAATGACACGTATGCCTGTATGCAATTATCTTAATAATTATCGTCACGATAGGGAAGAAGCAGCCAGCGCGTGATGAAATGTGGATTTCATAATCGTGTGTACTCATCAGTACAGGTGAAGAATGCATGTTAGCCTGCAGTGTCGACGTGAGGAAAGCCTTGTTATTAACAGAAGGGCTTCAGGCAGACATGCTGGTTGTATCCTGCATGTTATGTAATTGATTCTATGGTGTTTGATCTGTGATTTTTTTGCTGCACTTTAGAAGATCTGAGAGCCCAAAAAGGAGCCGGGACGGGCTGATTTATTGCGGGAATATCACATTAACCCAAATAGGAAAATACACTGTGGCATTCTTCATTGCTACGACTTTATTTAACTTTGACATTTCTTACAGGTAACTCTGTCTCACACCAAAAAGATTTCTCAGCTCTGATGGTACACAACGTTTTTGATCTGACAGGAACCAATTTGCCTGTGGGTACGGAACTCTCTGAAGTAAATATCATTTGTGCTTTATGTGCTACAGATTTTTGTAACACCTGTTAAAGGAAAGGCAATTGTAATCTAAAAAAAGTGATAACCACTGCTGTCCAGGAACATAAAGACCACTTTGACTTGGACTAACTTGTATGAGGGTGCAAACTTAAGTATTTCTCCAATGTCTTTATTCCAAAAACTGTTTTCCTGTGTGTATATCTTGAATAATTGGTTTATTGATCCTGGCAGTTTGGATCAATAACCTCACAGTCATCTGATACTCAGCAATTTACTACAACCAATAATATAAAAAGGTTAAGTATGAAACATTTGTTACAGTATCATATTGCATTAATTGATTGTTTTCGTAGCTTCACCACGATGGTCGTCTGAGAGAGCTGTAAGGGAAACATGATACAGTGACTGGGCCTCTTCAGAGAGATCATGTCTCCGGTCCGAATAATTGAGAGCTCATGCTCTCCATGAGAGAGCAGACACAGACAGTGCGGGCAGAGGGAAAGAGATGTGATTATCCATCCACGTGGCAGACCCCATGACTATCACACTGCTGACTGGAGGGCTAAAGGCCCTCCAGTCAGCAGTGTGATAGTGATTCTGCTGTGGAAATGTAAAAACAAGAGTGTTATTGTTACAAAGCCACAATATCAAGCTGTGGTCCACTTTAGGCGATGTGGATGTGATACCTTTGCACCTGGTAAAAGGTCATAAGTGCATCTCCTTGTTTACACAAGCATCTAAGAGCATAAAGTAGAGCAAAAACCAGAGCAAAAGTACAGTGCAGAAACAAACTAATACAAATACAATAAGTGCAACAAACTAATACAGATACAATAAATGCTAATACAATACAATAAGTGCTAAGTGGAAGGCTCTGGGTAGTACTTCTTGAAGAGATGAGTTTTCACCCTGCGCCGAAAGATGGGCAGCGACCTGTCCTGACATCAGTGGGGAGTTCATTCCACCACTGTGGGGCCAGGACAGAAAACAGCCGCGACCGGGTCGATCGGCCACAGGGACCTCTGGGGGACGGGGCAACTAATCGCCCCGAGGCAGCAGAGCGAAGTGGTCGGGCAGGGGTGTAGGGCTTGACCATGGTCTGGAGATAGGAAGGAGCTGTTCCTTTCACTGCCCTGTAGGCTAGCACCAGAGTCTTAAACTGGATGCGAGCTCTTACAGGTAGCCAGAGTAGAGAATGGAGAAGGGAAGTTGTGTGGGAGAACTTGGGGCGATTGAACACCAGACGAGTTGCAGCTTTCTGGACAAGCTCCAGAGGTCTGATGGCCGACGTCGGGGCTCCGGCAAGTAGTGAGTTGCAGTAGTCCAGGCGGGAGATGACAAGAGCCTGGATGAGTACCTGCGCCGTCTCGTCAGTGAGGAAGGGGCGAATCCTCCTGATGTTGTAGAGCAGGAATCTGCAGGAGCGTGTAACCGATGCAATGTTTGCTGAGAACGACAGTTGGTCATCCAGGGTCACACCCAGATTCTTCGCTTTCCGAGTTGGCGTCACCACGGTGTCATCAATGGTGATGGACAGGTCTCGGTGTGGGCAACCCTTCCCCGGGAGGAACAGTAGCTTGGTTTTGTCCAGGTTCAGCTTCAGGTGATGTGTCGCCATCCATTTTGAGATGTCAGCCAAGCACGCAGCGATGCGTGCCTCCACTTGAGTGTCACCGGGGGGAAATGACAAGATCAGCTGGGTGTCGTCGGCATAACCATGGTAAGAGAAGTTATGCGAGCGAATAACAGAACCCAGAGATGTGTAGAGGGAGAAGAGAAGGGGGCCCAGAACTGAACCTTGTGGAACCCCCGTCAGCATGCGTGGTTCTGACACGGCCCCCCTCCATGTGACCTGGTAGGATCGACCTGTCAGGTATGATGCAAACAAGGAGAGTGCAGAGCCTGAGACGCCATCCCCTCGAGGGTGGAGAGGAGGATCTGGTGGTTCACCGTGTCAAATGCCACAGACAGGTCCAGGAGAATCAGGACAGAGGAGAGAAAGTTCGCTATCAAACCATTCAGTGCCCTGCATGGAAGCAACTGCATTCATTTCCTCAGGGTTTTCTGGTATTTGTCACCCGTCTATATACTACATTACGTTGTCATAGTTGACTAAATTAACTGAGTTAAGGATAAGGTTGGTGTGCTTGATCATCCACTCTTTCCATTACATCACCGAAAGGCACTTTTCTGCCAAATCAAATTAAAAGCAAAATTCCACTATAATCGAGTATAATGGAAGCAATCACTGTTATCCTCTATGGTCTTCCTTTAGTAAACCAGAAATAATCATATATTGGACTGTTTACAAATGAGAGTCCTTGATGTGTAACCTTTCTGAAATTCCCAGACTATGGTAATCTGGGCTCTGACAACGGTCGAAAAACAAAAAAAATAAAAAAATCGATAGAGCTTCTCTCTTAATCAAGAGTGCTTGGAGCTTATGGCAGAACGCCATGAGAGAAAAGCAGCAATTGACTTTGGGTTTTTATTTTTTTTAAAGAGGAAGGTGAAGCTGGGAATAGAAGAGAGGAAACAGCCATGCTGCATGGCTTCACTTTGGGCATAAGAGACACAAAACACCCAAAGAAAACAATAGAGAAAAGTAATTTCCTATTGTTGACAACTGTCAAACACACAGTCACCAACAGCTTATGCGCAATGGACATTTTTATTAATTTGCAGTTACATAATCCTCCCCTCCCCCTTATCTTAAAGTTGTTTAACCAGGACAGATGGCATTTTCATTGCAGTACCTGATTATCCGGAACAAACGAGAAAGCGCTGGTTTGTGGTCGTCTATCCTTTGTAACTTTGCTCACATGCGGTTTTCTCCAAGAATACAATCAGATACCAGTTTCACTCCTTAGATCCTTGAAATGGGGAAACAAAAAGGGATTCTTCAAATTAAAGATTAGTTTTTTACAGTTTCCACTAGCTCCTGACTTACACACTCTGTACAGTGTTTATAAAACTCTGTAACTGTTCAGTTGGCATGTAATTCACTTTCTCTAGAACTCTTTTGTGCACATTTACCTTTAAATGTCTGCAAGAAAATAAATAGTTGACTTCATCCTATATTACTAAAAATACATTTTCACCATGGGCAACATACCAGCAGATTTCACTGCACTTTTGGCATGGTCAAATTAACCTGCCAAAGGGCCCTTGGGCGAAAATGCCCCTATTAACTCCCTGTCTTCCCTGTGCAACATGTACAATTTATATACTGGAATACTACCTGGCCCCAGACTTGCAGTTTGGTGAATTGATTAAACACTATTATTTAAGATTATGCAACAAATAATCACGATATGAGTTCATGATCTCAGTCTTGGAACTAGATTTGACACGGACACCATTTTTTTAAGACATGGAGTTGGGATAAAGCAGGGCGCACATTGAAGCTGCAATACTCAATGATTGTATTTCGATGATGGAATAAATGCGTGTGCAATGTGAAAGGTGTCGCTCGTCGTGACAAACTCACAAAGAATTGTCAGCTGACTCTGTAGATCCCTTCGGCTTTACAGATCGCTTTAACTTCTTTCAGCTGATTGTTTTGGTGTTATGGCCGGCAACTTTACTGTTCAGGTTCAGTCTCTCTGCTCTCATTGTTTCTAGCAGCTAGTTAAACCCTAGAGAGCTAGAGAAACCCAGTATACCAACTACCCAGCACCAAAAGACGTTATCTGGTAAACATAACTAGCTGCTAAACAGCTAAAGAATATTTCACGGGTCATTGCCCCTCCCACGTTACACCCCTGGCCTGATCCCATCGCAAGATGGCTTAAAATTTGTACAAACCAGTTTACACGCAGAAGTCTGGAGCTTTTAGGGTCGCTGGAGCGCTGCTACGAGGACAGTTGCCCACTTCAAGGCCATTTCGGATTTAAAGTTTCACTGGTAGGCCATTGATTCTATATTAGTAATTTTGTAGATATTTACATTTAGTGTAACTTGCAAAATCAAACTTTTCAGATGGAGGTCCAATGTTCCATTGTTGCCATAATAATTGTATATCAGCTACTACACTTTGAAGCTGGGAACTCAGAAATGAGCTTGTTTTCTGTTGGTCATCTATAAACCAATTATAAAAAACATGATAAAAAAGGGGTCACAGTTATTTAGTTGCTTACTAATATTGATTTTTTTCTCTGCAGAGAAAGTTTAATTTACTTCTACTAACCTGCCAAGCATGACACCCGCATGCTTTATATTAAATGTATGTTGTTGTTGTTTTTTTCCACAACACTCATCCTTTGTTTCTCAGCATGTTAATTCCTGACAGCACGGTTCACTTCAGCTTTTAAAAGGGGCAGACTGTGACGTCAGCTCGCTAGCTGGACGTATGCTATAGTGCAGTAGCAGGACACACACACACACACACACACACACACACCGACTGGCTGCTGAGTATTAATATTCGCTTGGCTTTATTAAACTACCCTACGCATTGTCTGCAAAACGCAGGGGCAGACCGGGGGGATAAACACAAAGGCAGATTCCGCGACAGACGCTGCCGCACTTTCCCAAATTGAAATCCCCGTCAGACGTTGGGAGGGAATTGAGAGAGAGAGAGAGAGAGAGAGAGAGAAAGAGAGAGAGAGAGAGAGAGAGAGAGAGAGAAGGAGGGAGGAAGCGAGAGGGGACTGCAGAACATACAGGCTCTGGATGAATAACCATGGCAACAGCAGCAGCAGCAGTGGAAGCGGTGATATAAACATTGCAAACCGCGCGCATCCCTCCGCAAACAGCGGATCACTCAGTCAAGGCTGGACCCGAAACCCTCTGCGGATATTACGCTTCATCACTGCTAAGGTGAGGCTGTTTCATCTACATGTGCCACCCTCCTTCTGCTTTAGCGGGGTGCCTGTTGTCTGAATGTGTGTGGAACATGAGAGGAGCTCGTTGTTTTGCATTACAGTAGAGAAAGCTACTATATGCTGCTGGTTGGTTAGAGTGCTGACAGGCTGAATGGGGATGGATTTGTTATACTTTATACTTCTATATGGCAGCTAAGGGTCTTTGTCTGACACATTGAAGGCTGTGTCCTTGAATAAATATAAATAACACTCCACACTGATCAGTAAATAGAGCAAAAAGGACAATTTAAATCAAAGTAGCCTTTCAAAATAAAGGTATAAATAAAAAAATACTTATTCAAGCATCCTCGTGCTCAGAATGATCTAAATGAAAGCAGTATTGTTGAATTTAGATTGACAAACTACGCTGGCAAACGTGTGCTTTTGCAGTTCTGCTCAAGCGAGGACGTTTGGCAACGCTGCTGCACAGTACAGTACGTGCCGTTTATTATCAGCAGTTCACAGATGCTGTAGTCTGAAATGGTCCCACACGCTGTCTGAAATGAACAAAGCAAGGCTCCCACTTCAACATGAAACAATGCAGAGTTGTCCCAGCACGCTGCCAACACACGAGTAGAAGTAAACAACGACGGGTTGAAAAGATCACAGTTAATAAGGTTGTTCATACCGTAATAAAGATTGACTTCAGGCCCTTGCGTTACTGATGTAAACATTTCACTGGAGCAGAAACCCACAAGACCATGTACAAGTGCTAGACTGGGTCATTTCAAAGCAGTTAACCAAAGTAGTCCCCCTTCCTACTTTTTCACATTTCTATAACAAACACATACACATAGTGATCAGCACTTATTGAATAGAAATAGAGAGACAGCTTATGGTCTGGAGTGCAGATTGCATGCTCCACAGCTCCCCAAAACACTACAAAGGACTTCTAAGATAGTGGATGTAGGATTTCCAGTTGGTTACTTTATCTACCCCCCTTCTTCTTCTTTTTTTTTTCGCAGAACAGCTCTTTGATCATAACAGAATCTCATTTGGAGATAGCAAGAATGCCGGTCACATCCTCCCAAAGTCATACTCTGACTCATTTAACTTGATAATTCCACTTGGTTTCTTTTTGGTCTGCCTTTGCAGGGCTTTGGCTTTGCCATTTTGAAAACAAAGAGCCAAATACAGCATCACGGAGGGTTTAAACAAATGCTGGATTATTCTCTCACATGATTGCTGGCTCAGTGATTTCCTGCAGGGCACTCCACATTTCCAGTGTGCAGATTGCTATTCCTTAAAAAAAAAATCAGACAGTTATAAAACATTGTTACAGTAACTTTGGTTTGTTAATATCCTCAAAATACTTCAAAACCTGGACAGAAATTCAACACGCATTCATTATTTTTATTTCATTGCTAAGGAGGTGCTGCAACCCATTGGCCCTCTGTCACATGAGCCTTCATTTGGTGATAGCCCCGTTTCTGTCATTGTACTCTGCAGAGAGAGTTAAACGTTAATGAATGGAACAATATCGGAGATTAATTTCCGGCCCTTTGATCTGTGCACACATACAGCAACTCCCAGTCAAGGCACACAATGACTGTCTTACAATCACACTCCTACGTAGCCTGCAAAATCTGCTCATTCCACATTCAGTCACTATGAACGTGTTGCCTCTATATTTTCCCCAAATTGAGATTGGAGATGTCAGTCAGCGTTCCAAACTGAGCTGACACCACCAGGTGTGGCGGGAAGAGGAGGGCAGTTTAAGGGCAGCCAGGAGTTTTACTTTTTCTAAAAGGATGAAGATTTACTGCAAACTCCAGCTCTCCAAGTAAGCCAGCATGTGCATATGTGTGCATGTTTGTGGCCTGCATTAAATAGTAATCAGACAGCAGCTGGCCGGTTTGTAATGATTAGTGTTTAATGATTTGCTGCAAGGAGAAAATCAGAACGAGAGAGTTTGTGAAAATGCAAAAGCAGCAACTTCTGAGAATTGTCTCAGCTACGGGTCGTCTGTGTGGGGGACGGCAGCATTGTCCAGCTAACTGAGCACAACATGCATTTTAACAGGGATTTGTAAAACAATAGAAAGGTGAACGGCCTCCAGAAATCCCTAGTTAGGTAAACCATTGGTATTGTAGGACAATGACTTGTATTGATCAATTGATTGATTAAAAGTGTTAACAGGCACATGTTTAGTATGTTTTCTATTCAACTCCGATTGTTCAGCAGTCTTTCATGCCAACTACAGCCTGAGAAAATGAGTCAACCGCCTTACGCTCATATGGCTGTTGTCAGCATTGACAGCGTCGTCGCGCCGCACCCACCCTCTGATTCCTCCCTCAGTTAAATATCGTGTCTACACTGATAGCGCTGTGAGCATCGTTAGCTGCAGGCTGTCGGCTCAGCAGTCGTCATGTTAAGAGGCAACAGAAATGGACCCAATCTCGTATTCAACACCTTTATAGTTCATTTAAAGTCTTTAAGATTTCAGATTAACAACTATTTTACCTGTAGTTTGGGGTGGCATCGTCAAGTGGAGTTTAATACTACAGGTTCCAGAATTCTGGGGGCAGCAAAACACTCATTGAACAGCTACTTTATCAGATATACATAAGAGCAACGGATGTATGTGTTTACAGCGCAGCCAAACGAACAGTTACAGGTAAACATGTCATTTCAACCCAAGGGAAAGGCCACTATAGCAATGATACTACTCTAGAGAACGGTACACATTGAAATATTGCTTAATCAAATATTACTGTGCATCTTTAGAAGGAAAGAATTATCTGAGGGGGTTAGTGCTACAGACGGGCCTCAAATAGAGAGGAACATATTCAGTTTCGGTCTTTTTATGGGATTTATTGACAATATGAAAATGCCCTTTAAAGACATTGTCTTATGCTACAGTTGACAAGTTTTGTCATTATCATGATCATCATTGTCGTTAATGGAAACAGTAAATCCTACGTAGATGTACGACAGCTGTATGCCTTTGAAGCTGTCAGCGTGGGTGTTTTGATCCGTTTCTCGCTGATTTGATTAACTTATTGATGTGTACAGTGCCTGTGTGCTCGAGCCTTATACTGTAGATTGTTTTGGTGCGAACGAAAGTATATTAAGTTCCAACTCCCCTGACTGTGAGCCTCCACTTAATGAAATACACAGTGTTCATTCTCCTCCTTACTGCCTACCTAACACATCACAGGAGAGGCTAGCAGCTCTTTTTTTTTTTTTAACCTCCGAGACAGCAGATAACAGATAAGACGTTGGATTGCAACCCAGAGCATTAGGGAAGCAGTGATGCAGCTTCGGCTAGCTTAATCAACGCTGAAGAAATCACAAGCTGTACATACTCCAGTGTCTCCCCGTCTCACATCAAATCACTTGCAATTGGCTCACGGCATTATGGCGATGGCCGTCATCTGTGGTCAACCTGACACACAGAGAGCGAACACTCTTGAGCTGCAAGTGTGTCAATGTGACAAGACATGCAGAGTCAGCAAGAAGGGGCAAAAAAAGTTTAATTTCTAGTCTCTTCAGGCTTTTTGTAGCAGTGGCTCGCTAACGTGCTACGTTAGAGTAGGTAACCGTTTCTCAAGACTGCTTCACTGCTTGTTTTTTTTTTTGTTCATGCGTCACCTTTTTATTCTCCTCTCCACTGCTGGTTTTGGAAGGCAGATGAAGATTTACTGGCCCTTCTTGGCAAGATTCTCATCATACATCTTGGGTCATCAAGGTGGAGGAGAGTGTTTCACTGCCAACTGAGAGGACACCTTTGACGCACAAATTAAATTGTGGTGCTGGAAAGACACACTGGAATACATTTCTCTGCTCACAGTACGTGGCAAATAAAGCTCAGACAGAAAAATGACTAACACCCTTTGCGAAAGGAAATCCAATCCTTCACTTGACACAACTGATTCAGAGCAAAATAAACAGTTGTAGTTGCAAAATTAAACATTTGAGACACAAACAATTGATTCTTCCTCGATCAGCTGTGTGCTGTTGGCTGGTAAGAGGAGTAGGCTGCTTGGCATTTGAAGATGGCATTGCGTTGTGTTGCATAAGGGGAAAATGAGAGGGAACCAACAATGCCCCCTGGGGAATTACACCCCAGGAAATATAAGCTTAAAGAACCGCAATATATTGTTTTGAGAATTGATAAGGCACACAGATCCGTGACCGATAGGAGACATGTGTTTTGTAAAATGAACCAACGGTTTAATTTAAGGAATCAAAAATAATCAAACTTGCAGTGACGGGAGTCAATGAAAATGACTGAAACCAATAAGGGATTAAAGATAATATGTTACTACAAGCTAAAAAGGGCTGACATGAATCTCTAAAACTACATCACAATCTTTAATATTTTAAAATATCCTATCCAACATAAACTAAGCAAAAAGGTGGGATATCATTTGAGGCAACTGGTGGGGAGGCAGACTACACCGAGGAGTGCCCAGGGGTGCTACCGGTAACTCACCTCAGGTGCAACACAGCAAGTCAACAGAAATGGTGGGGTCTACACTCTTATCCCAGTTTTTGTACATGCATGCATGCATGCATGTATGTATGAGGTGCATGCATGCATGCATGTATTGAGGCCCCTACACCTCATGCATGCATGAGGTGTAGGGGCCTCAACTAAAGAAACTCAATAAACAGCACGATTTAGATTTGAACAAATTCTCACGAATGTACAACGTGCTCTCACAGATATATGGGAAATGACCATGACCTCTTAACAGCGCATTTAATTGGTGGTGGCACGTAATTTGTCACCACAGCAAGAATTCAACATTAAGGCAACAAAACCACAAAGTTAGGTTTAGGAAGAACATCATGGTTGGGCTTAAAATAAGTACAGAAACCAAGACAAATATGTAAACACGTCATAAACGTGATTTTAAAAGAACTAAAAAACACTTTGCGACACGAACACCAGACTCTGCTCTTTTAATGTTTGAGTGAAGTTGTAAGCGAGGAAGCTAAACAGTTACTTAGTCTTATGACTATGGTGAGGAAAAATGTGACTCTTATTCCTTTAAAATAAAGGCTAACTTTACATTGCAATGCAAGAACAATGCTGTTTCTTTATTCCTGTGTGCTAAATAATGCACTTTCAAGGATGCTGACATTTTGCCTAGAACTTGTGGCTTTGGCCTCAGTTTTTAAACACAATGTCATATGTAGCCGTTAAAAACAATAGACACTCCTTTTACAGGATTCTTGTTTTAAATTGAGTTAGCTGAAAACATTGAAAGGTCACCCCGGAGACATTGTTTTTCGACAAATTAATGGCACTCATGTTACCTTAATCAGCTAGCTAGCTAAAGGCCACAGTTGGAAGACTGGTGGTGGGCCTACTTACATAATATCTGCAAACTGGAGTTAACTGTAATTAGCAGTAACTTTTGCATTTTAGTAGCAGCAAATTAACTTCTCACAATACCCCAGTGTCTGAGCTCAGGTGAAATAACATCAGCCTGTCTAGATACATCTTCACGGCTTAAAGAAAGTGGACTGAAACAGTATTGTGCTTTTAGCCTGCTGAGCTGATGACTGGTCGCAATGCACAAGTGAAGTTGCACTTCAAAAAGGTGTTTCACAGCAATGTGTGCACTGTCCTCTCTCGAGATGACTCTCAACAATTACGGAAACACTACCTCAATACAGCACACATGGTGGGGATTGTGTTTCAATGAGCGGTTATTTGAGACACTTCACTGTAAAGCGTGTCAGTGTTTCATCTTCTTTTGTTTGGTGACAGCTCAGTCTGTACTGCGTCTCAGTTTCCACTGTACTTTCTCTGAAGGCTGCAGAGTCCACGTCTTTGTTTTCACCGAATGTGGACGGGTCATGTTTGGACGTGCTGTGGATTCACTGAGCTGCTAATGGAAAACATCGCTCACTTGGGTGTCAATTGCCTGGGATATGTTGATCAGGTTCTTTAAGACACATGCATGTTCAATGGTCTGATGCATTAGAGGTATAGGGTATTCACCTGCAGTTATCTCAGTGAGCTAAATAATTCAAATTTTATACAAGCCATTTCTGTCATTGCTAAATGAATGAAACTCTAAGCTGAACCCTTAATCATAAGGGATAATAAGAACTGTATGTGTGCCTTCTTCAGCTGTTTAGGTCATTGTCATGTGTTTAGATGTATAGGTACCTGTATAACAGGAGTTTCCTTGAACACGATCAAGGGCTTCAGTGCTGTGTGATCACATGACGGGTTTTCGGTTAAACCCAACTGAAAGCACACAACAAGTAAATATACCAGCAATGGGCAGAAGACTTTGTATTTGACAAATCATTCTTTTTTATGTGTAAATGGGAACCTGCACCATAAATTGTGTGTGCATGAGCCACAGACAATGCTCTGGTATACATTAGGCTTTTGACTAATAGTTTAAATGTACAAGCAGATTACACATCATCGGCACTTTTGCAGGTATTTGATATCTGATAAAGGGGAAACATATTGAAGCAGCAGAACTATTCAGTGCATAGTCATAATCCTAATTATACAGGTAATAATAAACAATGTACCTAAGGGCTGACATTGACAGGAATAGCAGCTGACCTCAAATCATCCCTTATTAGGACTGATACAACAAAGAGAGCAGCTGCACCTGCATTTATTCGGCGAAATGAACATCACCCTATGATTTAATTATTTCAAACGTTTAACGGTGATGGTGATAATATTCAGAAGGTGTCTGTCTTGAGAGTGTATGAGTCCGTTCTTCACACTGGACTGTGTGAGTCACATCACCTCAGCAAACAGAAAGGAACACTGTGAGCTAGTTTTAGAGATGTCATCATGTGTCTCATCTTCCACTGTGGTTTCTGTCTTATGCTTATTGTGTTTCTTCTCTTTTGACAGGTGATGCGTGGGATTATATCATGTCTGAAGTACAGGGAACACTGGAGTTTTCTGTAGAGTTGCACAAGTTTCACAATGTGGATCTCTTTCAAAGGGGGTAAGCTATTTTATTTTATTTTTTCCAGAGTCATGATATTTGTTTATTAAATTACCCGGCTTCTCTGCTGCCAACTCGGCAAACTCACAGAGCATATTAGTGCTGAATGCTGACAAAGGACACCTTTTATATATTCATCTGTTTTTTAAACATGTTTTATTCTTTACAGCCACAACTTGTATAACTTGTATAACCACAACTTTTATCCGAGCTGGATGTTGTCAGACATGTCTGAGAAGTACCCATAATCCCCTGCAAATGTATGTCAGGACACCATGGGGTTTAATGAGATGTGGGTTTACAAATCAGCATGGGTTGAATGTGCCTGTCATTAACATGCAGACAACAGATTAACCTACTGTAAAAGGCAAAACACAGTATATTTGGTCAACATTGAGTTGGGACAAGAATCATCTTTTTTGGAATCTACCTGACCATATACAAATATTATACCATCAAAATGTATGATTTCTGTAAAAATAGCATGTAGCATACATTTTGCATTAACAGACAACTGTAGTTAAAGCTAGCAGGGGAAATGTGAGATAGACTAGTGTTAGCTAAAGCTAAACGACTTGCTAAATGTTTCTTAGCTATTATCTGTAATAAATAAAAATAGCAATTTGTATAAAATCAGATCTTGGTAATTCAGTTTGTCTGTGAACCATTTGTTTGTTACTCCACATGAGGCAGCAGCTAAATTCAATCATGATAGAGAAATGAAAAAAAAAACACAATAGTAGACGACACCAAGAAAAAGAGAGACAGCCTACATTTAATCTCTATAAAATATAGATATATATTTTATAAACGAATTATCTAAAGGAACACACTCTGTTGCTGTGTGTTGTGTGTTTTCTTCACACAACCTGAACATCATTGGAGCATCGGCATTTTCCTCACAATGCAGGTTTTAATTATTATTTGGGGTAAAATAATCAGCCCCCAAAACTGGAGGCATTACAACTTTTCCATCTGCTTTTGTAGGCTAGTGCTCACCTGAGGATGGTAATAAAAAAACATTAAAATTACAACACAGAAACAACAAATCTAAATCTAATGAGCTCTACCAATGAGAATATGAATAATACGTGTAAATAAAATAAGTACAATTAAAATGTGTACTTTTTCAGTCAAGTTTTTTTCTAATATTCTCTGACTATAAAAAGGGCAATGTTTATCCTGCTGATGCTTCTGCAGGAAGATTAAAACCTCTCATCGGATGCCAGCTTTATCAAAATGATTTTCCAGAAGGGTTGCGCTAAAGCTTAATCATGGTAATCCCTTCAGCTGAGTGCACTAAAAGCTTTGTTTTTACCAGTTGCCGTACCATAAAGTATACCAGAAAAATATTTATTATGTCCCCATGTAGTATGTCGACTCCAGTATGCAGTACCCACTGCATCCGTTCCCATTTTACGGTATGTAAGCCAGCATACTGTTCTGGCTCCTCCGACCCACAATCCTCTGTGCAGCTGATATATGACCAACAGGGTCAAAGGTTTAAGGTGCAATCTTATCACAACGTAGTTTGTCTTAATAGAATACTGCATGCAACAGTATTTACTATCTCAGCTGTATGCAGCGTCAGTGAAAGTAAAAAGAAATAGCATGGGATTTGGAAAACAGACCTGTGGATGCTAGAAAGAATTGGATCCCTTTGTAAAGATGAAGCACTGCGCAATAAGAATGGTTTAGTGACCTGTGCATCTCACCACGCATCAATGTCATTACTGAAATCAATACAAATTCCTGAACCAGACTGGGGCACCATGCAGCTGTACACTTTGATGGGCCCAGTTGTACACTGATTGCATTGAAAGAACTGATTTAATTTGATTCAAACGAAGCCAATGACACTTTCAGTTTTCACTAATGGAGGCACAGTTAGAGACTTTGATTGCTTCAGATACTTGAAGTACGAAACCAGCTGCATTTTCTTATTCTATTTAACTTTATTTTGCAAACAAAATGTAAAGGTTTGATTGTCCTCCAACATCTATATTTATATATATATAAATATATGTATACCAAGAGTATCTGAGATCTGTTTCTTCTGAAGTAAATAATACAGTAGTTTATTGAAGATTCAACGTTGAGCACACAAGTCTAAACCCTCCGCTGTAAGAGGTAGCGGATTAGTTTCTGACCAGTTACTGGCCACTGAGTTGACCTATTTCGTTCCATAAACACCCCTTATTTATTTATTTATTTATCAACCTTCAAAACCTTTCCCGTGCTCCTCTCTGTCAAGCTTCCATCTTAAGGGGCGCTGTCGCTAACACGCCGATGTGATGACTGTGTTCACAGCCACGCTCTGGTCTCTCGGATTGCCAATGTGTCCCCGGAGAGCTGAGATGTGCTTTTACACAAAGCTGCTTTGACTTAAACTGTCAAAGGGACCTTTTCAAAGACATGTTTGCCATCGCTGCCTGGTCTGACATGTAAATAATCCTTACATAAGCCAGTGAGACCGTTCTATTCTGTTTTTCATTGCATTGCTCTGTGCTGATATTTGTTTTTCTTATGAATAGAATTACTTTTGAAGCTGTCATAACATAATTTCCTGGGATCAATACATTTTTGTCTTATCGTTAAGTGTTTGCTGGTACTGTAGAATTCTAACAACATCTGATACAATACCTTACAGCTTTTAAATAGAGGTACATTATTATGTCTTTTCCATTATTAATAACCATTTTGCCCGTAATCCTTTAGTAATTCAGCAACACGTGTACAATTCATGGCTGATTTTGTTTAACATGACATTGTTAAATTCTGGTCCATGACATGACGAGTACTTCTGAAGCTTGAAAGCTGCACGTTTTACATAAAACAGAGCATTTACATTACATCACATTACAGTCATTTAGCAGACGCTTTTATCCAAAGCGACTTACAATAAGTGTATTCAACGTAAGTATTCAAGAGAACTGCTAGTCACCAGAAGTCATACGTGCATCTCCTTTTTTAAACAAGCATCTAAGAGCACAAACCAGAGCAACAGTACAGCGCAGAAACAAACTAATACGAATACAATAAGTGCAACAAACTAATACAGAGCATCCTGTATTCCATCTAGAGATGACACTTTTTACATTTGAACGAGCCAACAAATAGATTTTTCACCAAGACATAAGTCCCTGTGTTTTGAAACAGTTTGTTTAACAAGAAAAGCATATCTGAAAACAGGCTTTAAGTTTAAATGTGTAATATTTTAAGAACTACTAGTTCAACATTTTCTAAGTCAAGCCTCCGACCCTGAGAATGAATTTACTGGAACACTAGCCCACTGGCACACATTCAATTCATCAGTGAGAAATTCATACACCCACAGCAGGTGACTCATCTTCAATCTGAAATGTACAACATTTGTTAAATAGCATTGAGTGTAAATACCCTGGTATTAGAAAAACTGGACTCAAGTAACCTTTTCCCTCTCTCTTGCCATGCTATAAGACATGATGGAGAACACTGTTTACTACTCACATTGTATATTTTCTTGATACCCCCAGGCCATGTGGAGACATCAGTATGTGCATTTATTTAGTGCAGTTTTAGGCTGACTGTTATGTTTGTATCCTCTACCACAGGTTCTACCAGGTACGTGCCGGGCTGAAGGTCTCACCTCGAGTGCCCCACAGGTTGATAGTGACAACACAAGACAATACAGGTACTGTGAGGGGAAGTGAAGTTTACATCACACACACTACATTTCTAGGTATCGCATCGATTTTACCAGTCAGACTACACTATCCTTATTCTCGTCTGCAGATACGATCTCAATTTGTTATATTAGTTTTCAGTAATCAAACTTTGCTGCCCTGTTTGTATTTTGTTTTCCTGCCTCTATGGACATTTTCATCTTTTTGCAGTCGTTTTCTGTCTCTTTGTAGTTATTTTGTGTATCTTTCTTGTCATTTTGCATCTCTTTGTGGCCAAATATTTATCTTGTTGCAGTCATTTTGTCTTTTTTTTGTGGTTGTTTAGCATATTTTTGCATTTTATTGAGGTTGTTTTGCATCTTTTTGTGGTTGTTTATTGTCTTTTTGCAGTCATTTTGAGTCATATAGTAGTTGTTTTGAATGTTTTGATTGACTTTCCAACAAGAAGTGTTAAGTGTCACCTGATACTGAGACTCTGGTCCAGGGCCCCATGACCACTTGGGGCCCTGGACCTGTGCCCTGTCGGCTCATTCAGTCATTTGTTTATGTAAACAGTTGTGTATAAGTCATAAAGGCAAAATAGCTTGACTTAGCTTGACTTAAAAGTTAAGATCCTGTTTGAACCGGCTGTGTTTCAGCCACAGTGATCCATATCCAAAGGGGAGTGTGAGAAAATCTCACCTGACACAGGAAATCTTTTCATGACCACAGTTTACGTCTGCATTATTACACACATAGTGTTGTCTATGCTTGTCTTTGAAGTGTGTGTGAAAACAGTTGTTGTTAACACTGTGTTCTGTGTTAAAGTACATGGTAGCACAGGGAGTGCTCTTGGAACTAGTGAGCATCGTTTTAAAGTATGTGGAATATTGACATTTTCTACCTTCTCTGGATTATAGTAATCTCACAGATCCGTGCCTTCATATCTTGGCTGTGTTTTTTAGATCTGTGGAATCAAAATAAGGCTTTTCTTAAAACAGGGCAATCCACAGATGCCAGAGGAAAATAAAACAACCACATATTTCAACATCTGCTTATTGAGCCGTAACGAATTTACCTTGAAATGCACCAATTCATATTTATTGTGGGTAAAAGCCCAGAATAAAAAAATAACCGAATCGATTTTTTTACAATTAACTGTGAGCAGTAAGTGAAGCTCTGTTTATGCCATTGTCTCAGCTACTGAAGCTCTTCACCAGAGAGTGGTGTCTGTATGGCTCTACCTTGTCTCAGTGTTTTAAGACATTTGGCTGTTTTTGGGTTAAGACTGACTCACGCTGCAGAAACTCTTGCGTCGCTCATATCTTCCAAAACCAAATGTTGGAAAGACTATTTATTTTTGACAGAGGAGGCTAAAAGCAGGGTCTTTTCACTGCAACATAAAACACAATAGAACGGCTAATCTTAAAATGCTGTTCTTCAAAGAAAATGAATAACATAATACGTACATTTATGGCAATAATATTTACATGTAACTAAATATAATTTGCAAAATCCTCCGCCAAAGGTTTGTTTCTTAATTAAAATACTGTACTTAACCAGCGACAAAACATGCAACCAACAAGATAAATGGGAATACAAACAGCACTTCACTTAATGCTCTGTGCATTATACATTAATTCATAAATACAATCACTTGCGGAGGGTTTCCACCATAAAAGATTCCTCACATGTTGTGTCCTCTTTTGTATTCATAGGTTGTGACGCAGTGCTCTGGCAATACTGATTTGCAGTAATAATGGCTATTTTTAGCTTGTCATGACTCGAGCGCCGTGTGTGTGTGTGTGTGTGTGTGCTTGATCTGGCTGTGCTTGTGAGGACCTATTCCTGACAGACTACTATTCTTTTGAGGACATTTAGGATAGATGTAGCTCCTATGGTTAAGGTAAAGGGAGATAATGCGTCCGTTTAAATGTTCTCACATCAGAACCAACGTGTGGTCTGTGTGTTTGTGTGTGGTGGCAAGGACATGGCTGATTGTGAAGGCGATGTGTCCCAGTCTGAGGTGTGCCAGTGATTTATGTAATTTGAAGTGTTTCTCCAGAAACACAGTGACAGGGATTTCCATTGCCTCATTAGGTAGTTAATGGATAGAGAGGAATCCTAAATATACAAAATATGAATAGATTACAATGGGAATGATAAAAATAGCAGTTCAGCAAGCCTGCTCTCAGGAGTCTATTTTTAGCGTCTATATCCTGAAGGTGCAGACTAACATGATTTCAGGTGAGGAATAGAACGGAGAGCATCGTCCAGCTGGAAGAGGCTTCGGTAAAACTGTTCAGTTTTCTTACTGTACATTGCATCAATACATTAACAGACAAACCGGTTTCAGTTAACATAATATACTCTATTTATTGATTTTACCAGATTTTTTTAATTGTCCAGCCTAATGTGAAGGAAACTAACCTTGAGTGAGTCAGCAGCACAAGCAAATATCTAGCATAAAGGTATTTAATAAACACTTTGTAATGTGTAATGTTATCTCTTCTTCTAAACATAACCTAAGTAATTACATATTTCATGAAATAAACTAATTGGCTTTCTTTGTGCTCTGATGCAACAGGGACTTTATGTCTGGATAAAGGTCCATTAGTAATAAACTACCAGACAACTCATGTAGCCGGTGAACATAGTGGAACATTTAACTGCCAAGAGTAATTTTTTTCCATTGCAAGTTGGTGGAGACCAAAACAGAGCTAATAGGAGAATACATATTGGACTCATCAGGAGGCCCGATACATGACTGGGCAGAAACTGATCAACTTTATCTTTTATTGCCAAAGTGAAAAAAGGAACAGTTTACTAAAAGGTTCCCCATAAAGATGATAATATTCCAGTGGTGTGTTTGCAGTTTGTTTTTTGCTGCTAAAGAATCAATTAATGCAGGTTTAGATTTGCGCTGAAATCAGGGCATGTTTAGCCTAGCTTAGCATAAAGACTGGGAGCAGGTGGAACAGCTTGCCTGGCTCTGTGGAAAGTAGAAGAAACACACCTCCCAACTGTATGTGGCAACATGTTACTCAAACGTTGACTAATTAAGACATTGTATGTCTTTTTTAAAATGTCATACATAAACAGAAATGTAAAATTGTTTTGTACAATAATTATATATGTACAATATGTATCACTATATTCCTCTTGCAGATTTTATAATCCTATCTTCCGCTGTTTGTCAACTCTATAAACAAGGTCACATATGCTCCAAAGCAATGCAGCCTATATCTAATCCACCGACTGCAATCCTATATGTTCCTAGGCAAAAGTATATTTGGCAAATAAGGAAAACTGCAGCATGTGTGCATTACAGGAACATCATATTCTTATGGTAATTGGAAGGAGCTGCAGCCCTCCCCTCTGCAGCTCCTTCCACAAGGTCATGTACACCTCACAGACTGAATCCTGAGCATCAATGCACCAGCCAGCTCTCCGGCCGGCAAGAGGAAATACATTTATCATACACAGACACAGGAAATCATCATTCACTGTGTTCTCTGTAAAAGTGTATGCTTGACATTTCAATTGTCTTTGCCCCTCAGACAGATGCATTGTGTGAGAAGGATCCTGCCACACACTCAACTGAAGCATTTAATGACTGTGATTCACCAACAAAAACATGGCCAGTGTGAACAGGGAGAATTGGATTGTTGTTTAAGGTGACTCCTACGCACGGACTAAGAGATTAAGATACCTCCTCATATTAGTATCATGAAGAGCAATCCTGCGTTGAGAGTTTTGTGTTTTTAGGTTTATAGGATAGGGAGTGACGAGCAGACACACAGCAGATGTAGAGCACCAGAGGCTGTAAGCTTATTCACTAACAAGGACCACACCAATAACAGTATGAGTTTAGAGAGGTTTATTGCATAGTGGAATGATTGTTAGATTCAAGAAGCGGAAGGGGTCGAGGGATGAATGGATATAGGGTAGAGGGATGAAAGGGAGTAGGGTAGAGGGATGATGGGATGTGGGGTAGGGATGCAGAGATGAAGGGATGAGGGGTAGGGGTCGAGGTAGAGGGATGTAGGGTAGGGGTAGGGGTAGAGGAATGAAGGGATGTAGGGTAGAGGGATGAAGGGATGTAGGGTAGGGATGAAGAGATGAAGGGATGTAAGGAAGAAGAAGAGGAGGGTTTGTAGGAAGGAGTTTAGGCGATCGAAGGGGGACCGTTGATGTCCGGTGGCTGGCGGGAACGGAGACTGTAGAGTGGGGCTTGTCTCTTCAGAAGCTCTGGCAGTACAGAGTCCCCTGTTGTTCCTGTAATCCTGCGAGAGAGAGAGAGAGAGAGAGAGAGAGAGAGAGAGAGAGAGAGAGGGAGAGAGAAATATAGGAGGACCAAAACGGGGTTGGGGGGGAGGGATGTGAAGACAAGAGTCGAAGAGGAAGTGAACGGGTTCGTTGTGCTTAAATACTCTGTGCAGAGGAAATGAGCTGTGTTCTGGACGTGGCCCTGTTCCTGAACAAAGTTTATAAAACTACATTTATTTTCTGCACAGACTCACTGTGGCTAATGCTTGAGGGAATTTCAGCCGGTTTAAATGTGTGGGATGTGATAACTTCCCAAAACCTGTGAGAACTGCGGTATAAAATGTCAGAACTGTGTGGTTTGATGTGTTGTTTTTAATTCACTGTAAACATGAATGGAATTACTAAAATGAATTCTAAATACATTGATGTCCAATGAGAACAAGAAGAGCGTGGACATAATATTAAACATTGCAAATATTTCCATGGCACTAGAAGATACACTAATTATACATTATGATGCTGCATATGTGTAGACCACACACAGTAAATGTTATGTTAATCAGATGATATTTGTCACATGGGGTTGACTTCCTGTTGCCAAGAGGTGACGCTCTGACTGTGAGTCAATATGGGCATGTAGATGTTCTCAGGTCTCGGCTCTTATCAAGCACATTTGGGGCAGATTGGACAATGTACAGTCGAGTTACAACATCTTTCTGTTTCATGGACAATCACACATCTGCCATGAAACTTGCAATTGAGACCATGAACTCGTGTTTAAAATGTTAACTGAGGTAATACATCAAGTAGGGTCATTTTCTCATACTTTTTTGGCGACCAGAGGAGTTGCCCTCTCCTGACTATTAGAGAGAAGAACAATTGAAGGCACCTTACTCATTGGCTTCACTTTTCAGAAGTCTGGACATGTTAGAAATGCCTCCCAAATTTAACACTTCTTCACGAAATTTAAAGGTGGGGGCTTTTACTTTGAAAACTGTTAGGAGGGCTGAGCCAATTTGCCATACACAAGGCCAGGACCCATATCAGATATATATTTTTAGGCACTTCTGAAGTGTGTGCTAAGTATCGTTATTTTTGTAGCACGCATAGCCTCTCACAAATGAATTTGAGATACTTCCTTCAGTTTCTACAGGGTTCCATACTGTTTCGGGCCTTTCAAGTAATTCAATGAAACATCAACTCAAACAGTCTCAAAAGTTTAAATTACCACATTTCCATCTCAACTAAATTCTAACATTGTAATATTTACAAAAGTAGACCCGAAGGATGGCTGTTGTATTGGACTGCCTTGTATAGCTCAGGTGCTGCTCTCCCCTTCTATGCAACAACATTGCTATCAATGTCAAAGCCGAGATCTCAGCACTGCAGCTTTCTCATCAGGGTCTTATCACTTCTACACACTCTGCACATGATTTAACGTTTAATCAATCTCGTAAAACAAACTGGCATTCAAAGGAAGTACAGTGTGTGTGTGAGTGTGTGAAAGTAGCAAGGGCAAATGCAGCAGCTACACTTCATTGATTTAGTCCCTTTGGCCACACTGAAGGGCCACCCAGCACAGGAGCACCTGGGGGGAAATCACAAGTCCTTCACTGGTCAATAATTTATGTTAATTCCTGCGAAGTTTACTGTTCTCTAATCCACCAAACTTGTGTGTCTGTAGACAGCGGGTGGGAAACCCAAACACACACAAGGAAGACATGTGAAAAACAATAATATCAAAGTCACATCCTTCATACCCAGAGGGCTGCCGCTGTCTCTGTCACACATTCACCATGTCACGCTTCCACACATCCATCATCCTGGCTGGGGCTGCAAGTAGTAGCAGCATTATCTGGAGGAGGCCTGCAGAGAGAGGGAGAGTAAGACCGAGACTGAAAAAGAGCACAACCTCAACAGGGGAGTTCAAAGACTTGTCACTGCTCGCAGCTGGACAGCAGGAGAGCCAGGCTGCAACACGGGAGATGTTGGCAATTGTAACACATATCTGTTTCCCCCTGCTTCGTCTTTATGCTAAGCTAAGTTAACAGGACACTGGCTGTAGCTTTTTATTTGACGGACACATATGAGACTGGTATCCACCACCTCATATACTCCCAGCAAGAAAGAGAATAAGTGTACTTCCCAAAACGTTCAGGTTGCTAGGACTTTGAGAGGAACATGACTGACCATGCACAAGCAGATAGGTGTATCATAGGTTCGATTTATCATTGTTCAATGTGTAGAACGTGTATGTATGCATGTTTGATAACTACCCACTTTCTTGTTTGCACGGACATTTAGTAAGCAAACAGTGATAACTTGTTCTATGTATATGGTGCTATGGTGTCTAGATGGTTCAGTAACTTGAGGGTGCAGGGACATTGAATCTGAGTTAGAAGTATCGTGAGCTACGACTGAAATGCTAAAACACATATTCACAAATCTTAGCACATTTCCAGATCTGAATATACACACTCAGATCCCTCACCAATCACAGTAAACATTTGCAAAATGTCAGGTCACACATTCGCAAGTCTCATTATGCAATCTGGGTACATATTCACAAATCTGAGCACACACTGCATCTATCAGGGGAAGCATTTGCCAAACGAAAGGCCTACATTTATTTTGGTTTATGAAAAGCAGTGTATTCCATTTTTTAACATTTTAATGTCAGTGAAATCATTTCTCATACAGTTTTGCATATTGCATAATATGAATGAGTGAAACCTAAATAGAGAAATGAAATAGAGAAATAAGTTAGGGTAGGAAGATACAAAAAGAATAATCATGTTTGTTTTGTATTGTAAAATCTCAACAAGTAATACTGTTGTAGCAACAGACTGATTGCTGTTTGTGTTAATTGTGCATGATGGTGTGTCCCACATCAGGAGAATGCAGCTTCAGCTCTGCGGGGGTTTACGACGGCACCGTGTTCAGTCGGATATTTCAGATCCTTTACAGGAATGAAGAGATTACGGTGAATGACTGTATGATCTTCAAAGTCCATCTGCTATTAGACGGAGAAAGGGTGAGTCATGCTGGTGACATTTTCTGTACACATACATACACACACACACACACACACACACACTTCCTGTTGAGAAAGATAGAATGGAGAATGGCATTTGGCTGCTAGCATTTTATCAGTAGCTCTAAAATGCATAACAGATAATTACAGTAAAAACAGCTGTATGATAGTTGAATTAAATGGCCATTAATTAATGGGCTTTATCATCCACTGTTGGTCTCCACTACCATCTGACACAAACAACAGATATTTAAGCATGTTAATTAAAGCAGAAATCTAACATAACTTTGTTATGAAGAAGTCATATAATTATGCTGAATAATAGAATAGTAATAATGCTCTGTCATTTGCTAAAAGTGGCATGAAATGTCAGCAAGTGACTGCTTTTGATCAGTAGTCTTCCATTGTTGCAAGCTTGCTGAATCTCTTGTACATTGCTATGTATTTAGCAGAACAGATACATCAATTTTACACGATACAGCTGTTGACGAAGGCGGCTTAATAACGCTTGGGGTTACGTTCATGTGCGTATAAATATATAAATATAAATACGTGTAACTACAGTGATTGTGTTCAACCTAAGAGTGATGTTTCCTCGGCATGGTTTTTAATATTTTAGAAGTCTGGAAAATATGGGATTACCAGGTAAAAAAAAAGTTCTTGTCTCTCCTCTGTCCCGTTAATCGTCTTGCAGCCCCTCTCATTTATCTTTCAAGCTTCAGTCTGGGTTTCAGAGTCTGACCCCCAGACTGAAGCTATTGATTGTTGTGCCTCACAAACACTGCATAGCTCCTCCCTTAGGAAAGGGCAGAAACTGTATTAAATAGAGGCGCAAGCAAAGTGATGATCAGTTGGTGAGCCTTTCCCACCAGTGAAGCCCTCCGGCCTTGAAGGGAAGAAATATGAATTACTAACATGGTGGGTGTAAAGGCCCGAGCAATGACTGGACCTGCCCATCCTTTCTCTGGCGTATCCAGTTGCAGTTTTTATTTTTATTTTAAACCAGAGATATCAGTGGTTTTGGAAAAATGGTAAAATGATTGGCTTGAGTTTTTACCCCTTAATACAAAATAGTGTTCAGGGCCCCAAGAGGGATAAGTGTGGCCCCGACAACCAAAATTACATTGTATTAATTCTCCAACTCTGTCTCTAAAGCTACAACGTTTAGATAAAGTTAATCTTCTTTTTGAAAATAATTCAGCGCTAACCATTCCAGACACAGAAACAGTATGAGGATTATTGAGGTCAACAACTTGCCTCTTGGAAATAATGTGCTTTAATTGACAGACAAATGTAAATTGCCTTTGCCCCAGACTGCTCCCATGTTCCGTTGAAATGATCAGGCGTGTAAACCTGCCAGACAGTTATTGATGTACTGTCCTTTACGGTTTCACCATGGGCACGACCCCGAAAAGCCACTCTGCCTGTTTTATGTTGTTGGGAGCCACCGCAGCTCAAATTGATCAGCTGTGACAGTCTGGAGGCCGGGATGTGAAGGGAGTTAAGATGGCCCCGCAGCTCGAAGCTAATCATCCATATGATAGCCGTAGCTCAAACCGTGACATTACCCTGCACCGTCGCTCAGCTGCTCTCTGACATGTCTACAGTATGGATGCCTCGATTACTGTGGCAAGATCCCCGCTCCAGTCAGAATGTGGATAGTCTGTCTCACATGACTGCCCAATCCTAATTTTAGAAGATTTCATTAAACATAGACTTCCACGTGGAGGTGTGGAGACGGCGGAGCTTTAAGGCATATCAGATTTCAGCTGTAAGCTCTCCCGAAGGCTCACGGCTCATTAACCTTCCGGAGGTTATCTGCCGCTCACAGCTGCAGATAGCACAGACAAAAATAGCCCCTCATTTCCCCTGTGTACACCCGCATGTACACTTGATTAATCAGAGCATCGATAAAGGAAGAGACTGCAAAGAATCGTATGTTTGCTGTGCAGTGTGCATGTACTTTTTAAAAACAAACGCAAGGAGAACGAGAGGAAGAACTGTGCTGTTATTATAATTAGCGACGCAGTTGTTCAATCTTCAAAAAGACTCCATTCATGGCACCGCCTTTGTAGTTTGCTCATACCCTTTATGTCTCTACTTTGTTTTTCAAATTCAAATAGGTTCTCTGTATTTCCATAAACCATGGTATTCTATGGCTCTTTGATCATGAGAGCGATTCAATTCTGTTCAACTTACATCAGGTTGAAGATCACACAGAGAACATAAAACGTCATCAAAAAGAACTAAATCAGCATTGCAAACAAGGCCGGTCACATTAGGTTCTAAGCCACATAGCAGTATTCATCTTCACCATACTGTGTATAGTGGAAATGTCCATCGTATCCTCATTGGTCACCTCTGATCACTGGTCCTCTTCATTGACTCATGTTGGACAAATCTGTGTAAATGAGTTTAGAAACAAAACATTCAGATGCTTCTATGCAGGTTACAAAGGCCCATTGGATTGTTTGATGCATATAAAGATGGTATGAATCATATGCTATGGCCTTCACAGTCACCAGATCCTTTTCTAATGTACCACACATGGGAGATGTAACAAAACAATTCTCTGGGCAATATTGCCAACATCTTCACATTCAAGATTTTACGAAACACCATCCATCAACTTTGACTATGTTTTAGCACCATGCATAACTGAGGAGTCCGTCTCATCAGTCTCACCCGGAGTCCTGCGCTCTCCTGGGATCCCCGTCAAGTGCAGCTTGAGCCTGGTGGTGGAATAGCCTTTGGTCCTAGCTGGGTTAGCTTAGCTTCCATCTCAGCTCTCCTCACTTTTCACTCCGCTTTCGGTGGCGTTTGGTCCTGCAGGTCTGGTTGGGTGTTTAGCCGTGGACGGTGATCTTCTCACTGTGCGCTCCTCACGAAGGAATCCAATACCCACGTCTGCTTCTCGCCTCTTTGATGAGTGTATTCTGTCATATATGAGCTCCAGAAAATACAACAAATTCTAGCAAACTTCAGGAGCTACCGGGCGCAGCTGCTACATGCACCATCATAATTGCCATCAGCACAATCTTTCTCCAGCCATAAAAACACTATAGTTGAACTTTATTTACTGGCATTGGAAGAACATACTAGAGGTTTTCACAGAATCCAATATTGGCATTCTTGTCTTGCTGGTTTAGATTGCAATATGAACAATTATTGTGTTGATCATATCAACAACAAAAAAACACCTAGTTTGAATGACAATCCGAATCTATGTTTGAGGGGATCATTGTCAACAAGCATTGGACCTTCCTCTATTATGCAATCATACTTTTTGTGACTGTTTCCCATGCCATTAAGCATTTTGCAGATTTCTTGAGCAGAAAGGATCTCTTCCCTTTGCACCTCAATTTGTTGTCTATTGTCGAAAAACTCACAAATAACGAATGTATAAACTTGCATTCAAGCTAATACGGGACACCTTTGTAGCAGTGCTTGTCTCGTTTTCATGAGGTTACTTGACAATTTAAGTTTCCATGTGGTATTTTCATGATTTTGTCACCCCCCCCTCCATGTCACCTTGTTCCGATAATGTTCATGCATTAACAACCGTACTGTACCAATGTTTTGCAGGTGGAGGAGGCCTTAAGTGAGGTGGACTTTCAGCTGAAGCTGGACCTTCACTTCACCGACAATGAGCAACAGTAGGTTTTTAAGCAATTTGGAAATATGTGTTTGTGTGTGTGTTTTTAAAAGGGAGAGAAAACTACACTTTCCCCTTGTGCAGCTTTTATGCAAGAGCAAGAATGCAAACTAGGCAGGAATAAGGGCTATTATGTCTTTTGGCTCATAGCCATCTCTTTAAGCACCTGATCACAACTTCTGTTCTAGCAATACACGATTACTGTGATTTATCTTCTTGGGACAAATAAAAGAATAAATGGTAAGTTTATTTAAAGGCACTATTTTTGTTGGGCCTTTTCATTGGCCTGCAGCTGCATATTAGTGATAAGTATTGTCAAGTTTTGTGTTTGAACTGTTAATTCAGCGTTTTTGTCATAGTTGTGTGAGTGTAGTACTTGTCAACACTACACAGGACAGGAGTTATAGAGCCCCTTGTGTTATAGCATTAACACTAGCTGCTTTTTTTGGAGTCTGTATAACTGTAGAATGTCTACTAGGTCTCTATTACAATTCCAGTCAAGATTCAGACTCTTTCTCTCCAACTCTTTCTTTTATAGCTGCAGGGTCAATATAGGCTACAGGTCCTTAATAATAATGTTAGAGTATTGGTGGACTGGAGGGGGCACTAAAGATGGGGAAAATACCAAAAACAAGAATTCTGCAGATTACCCCTTTTAATGGTATGTCAAAAATATTTGTCATTTGTGTGCGAGTGTAACATGTGTCCCTCTCTTCCCATTCCTCAGGCTTGCAGAGATGGCGACTGTCCCCTTGATCAGCAGTCGGACCCTCAGCCTCCACTTCCACCCACGGAGAGGCCTCCACCACCACGTCCCTGTCATGTTTGACTACTTCCACTTGTCCGTCATTTCTGTCTCCATACATGCTTCACTGGTTGCCTTACATCAGCCGCTAATCAGGTAGAGTTCACAGGGGCAAACATTTGCATTTAATGGTCTTTGAATTCACACAGAGCAGAAAGACCCTTCTGGTATCTGATCTCAGGATCTCAAACCGTCAAATCCTGTCCTCCTAAGTCATTGTTGCTATGCCTGTCAAGCTTCCCAATCTGACATGGCACATATCCAGTTTAGAGTGACGACAGTAACAGATTTACCACTTTAAATTTGTTGTTATCTTTAAAACATTGAGTCCTCGATTTCAGACAGAGGTAGACAAAAGCAGCTGTGTTGCTTGTGAAACAGCTGAATTCGTTGGAAAGAGCCGCCAACGTTAATTTAAACTCTGATAGAAACCAGGTCTGTCTCAAACACAGTGTAATATTACTAAAATATTAAGTATTATTATTAGTTCATGTGTAATCTTGGAAAAAAAGAGTTTATTTCAAATGTAAACTGTAGCAGTATCCTAGTTAGTTAATGACGAGCATGTTGGCCTTGGAAGTAATGCTCGGTCAGGTTGTAAGTTACCCAGACATCCTAATAATAGCCGCTCGTGTTAGAGCAGGTAGATGCTGTTAAACCCATTCCTAACACTTTTGCATTATAACTTTTGGTAAAGCTAAAACCTTCCAAACTGTTTAAAGGCCTTCAACTAATAAAGACATCTAAAGCTTGACAGGCCTGCCACGCATAGCTCCTAAGCAATGATTGGACAACTGCATCATTTCAGTGAATGGTCAATGGGAAATAAGTCTTTCTTGTCGATACAATATTGAATTGTAGAGCTGGTCATACTGAAGAAGAAGAAGAACTCCAGTGAATGAACCGCTATAACATATTTTTCCTCTTCCCTATTTGTTTTGGCATTCACAAGTGTATCCATTAGCTGCTTGAAGGAATAGATTTCCAAACACGTATCTGATGAATTCAACCGCCAATATCATAGACTCAGTCTCAAGCCATGCATTACATAGATTACTGCAGCACCTGATTGATTGGAACAGTAGCAGCCCCCGTCTCTCAGCTCATCTGTATTCACACACACACTCATGGTTTGTCCCTGCATGTGTCCTGCCTGTTCTCTCTACAGCTTTGCACGTACAGGGAAGGGCTCTTGGCTGGGGAAGGGCTCGCCAGAGAGCCCGAGCGACCCATCTGCCATGTCGGTAGAGAACCTTGTGTTCGGAGCTGGCTACTGCAAGCCTGTCATCTCTGAGGTATGTTAACCTTTAGCTGTTCAGCTGCGTTCAAATAGAAAGTCACAGACAGTCAAAACCCGTTCTGTCTCACAAAGCTGAAAACAGCCCGATAATGAGCCAGTCTCTGTTCTGCTGGTTGTTCCCTTTTTTTTTGTGAGCAAGTAGCTGAATGTCAAGCGATGACGTAATCATATAATATTGACGTGATCTCGGTTTAGGGACAGAAGCCGATGGATTTAGGTGTGATTTGGTTTGGCATGTCACCCAGAAGCAACAGGATTCAGCCCAAGAGCTGAGCGGGGAGTCATTCTGATCTGGATTACTAATCCTGAACCTGTCTGTCCCCCCAGATTCTGTCATTTGTTGGGGCTCCGTGCAGTCTGGTGCAGACCAGAGGCCAACACAGGGATTATTACTGCGCTGCACCGTGGCTTTTAATAATATCTGATTAACCCACCTGCCTAGGCATGCAGGCTCCAGGCTTAGCATCTGGAAGTGTTAGCAGCTCTCACTAGAAATGCCTTTGTGCCCATTTACATTTACATACTTGATCACGGAATTAGTTATCGTCATCATTAATCATGATAATACAGTATATGTCTAACTTTATAGGAACTAAATTATTTCATGACCCTTTCAGCACCTGAAAATACAGTTATATTAAGCTACACTAACCGTGTCTGTTTGCTGGATATGAAGGCAGAGCCAGACATGGTATTATCTCAAAATATCAAACTATTCTTTTACAATAAACTGCTTACTTACTTCCATAGAAGTGCTATCAGATGTTGAACTGCGACTTTAGAACTGCTCTGTGTATTAACCCTTTTTTAATACAGTTTTCTGGGATAGTTTGACTTAGCTATCCACAGTTTGATTTATTTGTTTTTGCAGCTATGAGCAGCTCCTCCATTCCATTTCTGCATTGCGTTGCAGGAAAATATGGCATGTCCCAAACCCATACTGCACACCAATTCTAATCAAGCTTTGAATACTTTATGTACTTTGTTCTCACAGAAAAATCTATGTGGAGAAAAAATGTCGCCATTATCTCTATAGTTCTCTCTTATGCTTGCCAATTATTCCAAGTCGTGTACAGTTGTAAAACAGTCGGTTCCATTTTTTCTGTCCTTTTAAACATGCATCTCTCAGGTCCCTGTGTCTACATTGTAAATCTTAATGAGCGCCCCCGCCCCCTCCCCCCACACACCTCCTGGTTTTTACTCCCACCCCTAGCTGGGAACTTTAATAAGCTCTGCGTTTAGCCAAGCAGGGGGGCTTCGTTTGATCACAGTAATGAGTTCTGCTTGCAAGCGCCACGTACTTCATAGCTGCAGGTGAAATCTACACAGCATGCCGCCTCCTCCTTCACCTTTATTTATTTAGAGCTCTTTACCTGCGGCTACACAACGTTTTCAGCACTTTCCCCCTTAACACCGCAGCATTTCCCTTAAGTGTTATGTTGTTATTTCTGAAAAACAAAATCACATGTTGTAGATATCCATTGACATATGCTGTTACATCTCTAAAGGAAGGACAACGTTCCCTCTGTGGTAGGAAAGGATATTTTAAGAGAAACATGGTGCTGTTAGAAGTGAGACGGCTGAGAATCTTGGGTTTGTTAGTGTAAATAAATCATGTTTCTGAAGATAAACACACATAAATCATGTCAAACATATATTATCCTTTGTCTACCTGTACAAAACGCCTTTGACAGCAGCAGTGATTCGACACATAGATACTGGTATCTATGCGTCTAAACACACTGACTCGATGCAACTTGGAAAAGTTGCATCAACAGCAGCAAACAAAAGCAGAAATTCTCATGTCAGGTGACACACAACTAAAGCACATCCGAGACATTTACAGCGCACAGATAAACTATGATTTTAGGATAATTACTAGTTTGATACTGAAAAATAGCTATTTTTCACTGCCCCTCGCTCGCAGACTGATCCAGGCAGGCCTCTATAAAGGGTAAGAAGAATTATGAAAGTAAACATACAGATGTTCCTTCCTGGTTCGGCTGTACTGCACTGCTGCAATTACAGAGAGCACACAGGTATGATGATAGGGCCGGAGACTTTACTCGCTAGGGGCAAATTGCAGTACATCCCCAGTTACTCATGCATCACATGCCTTTCAAAGCTCTGAGCCGCACTGGCGCGGCTGAAACATCACAGCCATGAGGTGATGTCACCTTGGAGCAGGGACCAGCAGACAAGGGCAGTCACTGGTCACATCCAAGGCTCCCTGGCTCCACACTCTGACGCCTGGTGTGTGCAATGATAGCTGTTTGGGTAGCAGACCATTAGATCTTTTGGAAGATAAATAAGAGATATGATTATAGTATCAAGGCCTTGGTGATTTGCAGCTGTTTGGACCAGTGTTACACTCAATGCATATTGAAAATTGCAATGTTGAAATTCACTTAATTCTTCTACTGCGCTGTTAGAGAGCCATCTACTGGAAACACGGTCCTTATTACAGCTCATATCAGCACTCAAAAGCAGGGGGGGGTTGTACTTGAGCTACAGAATTATTTTTCTTGTCTTTTTCATTAAATGTTACTCATCAAGCTGCTTGCTTCCTTCAGTTGTGTACCTCATTGAATGTTTTATTGTATGGTTTTCAGTTTTTATATGCTTTACATTCACTAGGCTATTTGTTTCTTTTATATCAAGCCCTGGACGAACATTGGCGCCTTGAATTCTGTGTCAACTTCCTATACTTGTGATCTTAAAGGTTATAACAGGGATGCGTTACATCCGCCCAAGGCCACGTGCAGGTATTGATCTGCTTTTATAGCTCGCAGCAAGCTGTGTTTAGGGTCCATTTGTCCCGAACATTGTATTTGATCTTCCAAGTAATTCCCATTCAGAAACACACTCCTTTTATCACAAGGTCAGAGACAAGCCTGTGCAACTGTTGCAGCTGTATACTTGAACTATAAATGTCAAGTATGTGTACATGTCCATTATTAAGGCAGGCTGTTTTCTGAGAGGTTTCTGTGACTAGTGACCTACATAGCATCTGACATTTCCTCTGTGTCTCTGCAGGGGAGCTTTTATTTGCCCAGTGAAAACAGCCTGCAGAGAGCTCATACGTGGCACCGGCGGCTCTGTCGCCTCCTGCTGGTCGCACACAAGGGCCTGCACACTTACCACTCCGCACTGATGAAGGAAATCCCACAGCTACAGCAGACTCCACTAGACTCAGGTGACCATATGCAAAGCTCAGTATTCAAACTTTTATTTCTGGTCTTCAAATTTAGAAAAGAAGACACGGTCTATTGGGAATCATTGGGGAGCAGTGTAGTTTTCATCATCAAACAACCCTTTTCTTTGTTCTTGATGTTCACATTTCATTCAGGACACGGTGAGAAACAGTGGAGGAGGAAATATTCACATTGTTTTCCAAGTTAAAGTGATAAAACGAGAGAGAGATAATCCAGCTAAATACACTTTTTCTATTGACTCTTTTCAGAGTAGTATCACATATTAAATAATATTAATAATAATTATTACTACTGACTAAGCAACATTTTAATGTTGTTACTTGTGTTGTACTTGAAGGTTGGTAGTGTAAGTGGGAAGAATGGAGCAGCATGCAGGCGTGGATATTCCAGAGAAACTAAATTTATTAAGGCCGGCAACAAAAAGGGGAAAGATAAACCACTTCATTAGGTTTATCACTTAGGGTCCTCTGCAGACAATTTATGAGAACAACCCTCGTACACCAAACACATGGCCTTTTCCTGCCGAGGGAAAAACAGACCAACCAGTCTGCCGGCTTTCAAAAGCTTTTCTACCTTGTCAGCTGCTCTCTGTGGCGCATCAGGGTTGATCTCTGGAATAAATGCCACTTCAACCCCAGGTGGCATCAATTTCCCTTCATATGGAGTCAATTACTCAAATGCACTTTGACAAAAGATATGAATCAAATGTGCCTTCTTAACAGGCAAATTGAAACCATTTTTTGAATAAAATATACGACTTTCTGGTATTAAATCTGTAGTGACCCTGTGTTATCGCTCGGTACACACTGTGTGAAATCCTTTGCACGAACCTCTGCAAATAACTTTCCAAAATAACTTTTCTTTCCACAGAGGTGCTGCCTGTTGACGAAACTCTAAATCAGCTCACAACAGAGTTACAGGTATATGTTCATTCCACACGTTAAAGAACCACGTTTACATTGTCCTGTGATGGAGTTACTCTGATTATGATTCTGTCTCTATTGTTACTTTCACATTGTTATGATTTCTTTGTAGTTGTGTTTCCTAATTTTTCCTAATATTTTGATGTTGTTTGTTTGTTGTTATTTCAGATTTAGGGGTATAAAATAAATCACTATGTTGTCCTTCCTGCTGTACCAAAGGAGTTCATTATATGCACAGACACATGTAATGGCTTAATCTAGATGTTTGGGGCTGAAGGATTACAAAAATAAAGTAATGCTGCATTTGTTTTTTTTATATACTGTAGGGCAGTGGATTTCAATTTACGGTATTAGTTCAAAGCGATGGATATAAATACAATATTTTATTTGGTGACTAAAATTCTTAAAGTCCTGTTAAGTCGTGAAGGGGATAATTGAGACATTAAACAACCATGACTTTCAAGTGTTAAAACAAGTCTCTGAATATATTGTGACATTTATTTGTGGACGGATACGGTGGGCCAGCTACTATAACCAGCCATTCACACAGAGAACAGCATCGGTTGATTGATTTATTTTCTACAATGATCCAAAAACACACAGGTCATGTACAAACACATTGTCGGTAAATATAAATGTCAGCAGGAAAACCGAGGATCCTAGAATAGAATGCTGTATTTTAGGGATCTTTTTTTCTCTGACCCCTCTCTGTCCCCATCAGCTCCAGGAAGGCCATGAGAGGGTAGCGGAGCAGATCAGCAGGGACGTGAGCCAGCTCTGCTCCCAGCTGGCTGCTCTGTGGAGCCACTTCCTGGAGGCCGCTATTCTCAACCCCCACATCCTCTCCTATCTTGCCCAGGAGCATCACACACTCAGGGTGAGAGTGGCACTCCATCAAAGGCACATATAATGCTCAAACGCCAGCATTTCCTGTGTGTTCTCTGAGCCGCAGGCCAGATAGTCTCCATATTCGAGTGCAACGATGACGATATGTGCTGATATCTTTAAATTGAGCTATTTATATCATCAGCACCCAAACCAGAATACAAAAATATTTACAGAACAATCAAAATGGTTTCATAACCATTGACATGTTAGCTCTGTGAGCGTCTCCTTAAGGCAGTGGTTCCCAAACTTTTTCTGTCAAGACCCCCTTTGATGATATAGGAACATTGGACGACCCCCCCCCCCCCCCCCCCGCAACCCGACCCCAAATTTTTCTTGGTTTTTAATGAATTGCATTATAATGCATGAACTGTATAAAATATTTTTATTTCTTTCTAAAATAAGTACATATCACTTCACAGTTTATTCTTCAGTTTGTTTAACTGGGAAAAAAAATAGCAATAATAAAATATATATAAAATAAAAAATATATAAAATAATTTGTAAATACAATTAACTTAATTTCAAACAAAGTGCAAACAACATATACTGTATTTCCTCACATTGAACAGCAGGTTTTCTCAAACAATAAAATAACACAATTATGAACAAGGTGTGCAGGTCTACATGGACCATATTATTTTGTGATCATATTCCTATGTATATTCCTATTCATATATATCAATCAGTGACTGGTGTGGGCTTGCTTTGCTTTACAGATTTTGTCAAAGCGGGGTTGCTGGTTGGAGATAGCTACTCTCAGTTCATTCTCAATGTTCAACTTTGATCTGTATTTGGTCTTCATTGCAGCAACTGCAGAAAACCCTGTTTCACATAAATAGGATGTGGCAAAAGGCAACAGTATGCCCATAGCTCTTTGGCCTAGTAGTGGGTAGTCTTTCTCCACTCCAATCCAAAACACAGCCAGTGAATTGGATGTGAACTGTAGTCTCCTTGTTGAGTCAGATGTCATGTCAATGTACTGCTCTTCCTCTGTGGTACTGAGGTACCTTAGTTTGAGGCGTTGTCGAGGTGGTCGCGTCGCCTGTTGCGGCTGTAACAGAAGTTCCATCGGATTTGCGCTTTAGACCAGTCACAAATCTGTCCATCTTTGTACATACTTCCTTCTCTTATCTTTATCTTTCTCTGTCGCTCCGTATCTTTCTCGCTCTGTGTCGCTGTGTGTCTCTCTCTCGTTCGCGCTCCCTCACTCTCTCTCTCCCTCGCTCGTTCGCGCTCTCTCGCTCGGGCGCGCGCTCGCTCTCTCGCTCTCGCGCTCTCGCTCTCGCGCTCTCGCTCTCTCGCTCTCGCTCTCTCGCTCTCGCTCTCTCGCTCTCGCTCTCTCGCTCTCGCTCTCTCGCTCTCGCTCTCTCGCTCTCGCTCTCTCGCTCTCGCTCTCTCGCTGGTTTTGCCACAGTCGGTCTGTGACATGAGCCGCTCTGGTGGCGTGGTTGGAACACAGTGCATGTCACGTCGGTTATTTTATATTGTTTTACCGGTGTATGTGTGTGTCTGTGTGTGTGGGTTGGTGATGAAGCCGCGACCCCCCTGTAGTACCACCGCGCCCCCCCTAGGGGTCGCGACCCCCACTTTGGGAACCACTGCCTTAAGGCATGTCGTGACCAATTTTCTTGAAAGGTTTTACAAGCTATTGAATAGAATCGTCTCTTACCACACTTAGATGATGTAAAAATAAAAATGTAATCAGCTGTAATGAGGAAGAAACCTCCATGTTTGATCAGGAAATGGTTAGATTTATGAGTTAAACTGACCAAACTCTGGACAGGGAATTAACAAAATAATAAAATGCCATTCTAGACGGTAGCTCAAACCCAGCTGAGCAAGTTAATGTAATTTCCAGTGCAATTTCTGTCCAATCACTGGGCTGTTGAATATGATTAATAAATATTTACAGAACAATCAAAATGGTTTCATAACCATTGACATGTTAGCTCTGTGAGCGTCTCCTTAAGGCATGTCGTGACCAATTTTCTTGAAAGGTTTTACAAGCTATTGAATAGAATCGTCTCTTACCACACTTAGATGATGTAAAAATAAAAATGTAATCAGCTGTAATGAGGAAGAAACCTCCATGTTTGATCAGGAAATGGTTAGATTTATGAGTTAAACTGACCAAACTCTGGACAGGGAATTAACAAAATAATAAAATGCCATTCTAGACGGTAGCTCAAACCCAGCTGAGCAAGTTAATGTAATTTCCAGTGCAATTTCTGTCCAATCACTGGGCTGTTGAATATGAATAATGTGCTTCACAGTGGAGTAGCTCTCAAGGCCCTTTTATGTGGCATTGTTTGGTCTCAGTTGTCTTTGGTATTTGATTACCCCAAGGGGATACTTCCATGCCTCTACCTACCAGTGGAGTTTGGATTTCAATTAACACTTGTTCTGTAATTATTGTGGGGTGAAAATACACCAGAAATAGTGTTCCTGGTGATTTGCTTGTCACAGTGGCTGACTTTCAAGGATGATGCATTTCTAATTGGAGCTGGAGAAGGAGAAAGCTTTTTGGATCAAGCTTGTGTCACAGACTGGAAGCAGTGATATGAATCTGTCTCTCTCTCTTTGTAGTCGCAATGAGTGAAATGATTGACTCATTTCGACTGACTGATGAAAACAGTTTTGTCTGTTTCTTCAAACACCAGGTCAGGAGGTTCTCAGAGGCATACTTCTTCACCGAACACTCCAAAGAGATATCTTTGACTTTTCAAGAGGAACTGTAAGTATTAGCCTTCTCAGGAAAAGAAGAGGTTTAATCTATGAATGGAGAGAAGTGTATGATATTATTCTGCTGATTCAGAATCAACAGACATGGCCAGATAGCTACAGAAGTGCGGAGCTCAGACTACCTGACCAAGATGCCTCCTTTACCTGTTGAGTGCCTGGATATCGATGGAGACTGGAACAGCCTGCCCATCATCTTTGAGGACAGATATGTGGAGTCTCCTCAAACAGGTAATATAAAAAAGTGGCTGAAAATATTCAGTTATATACACCAAATCACAAAAGGTTTACTGCAATGCCCTTGTTTTTCCAGAGTGGCTATCACATGTGCCAACCACTGATGGCCAGACCAACTCAGATACCACCACCTCTCATGTCAATAGGATTTTTGAAAGCAACCAGGGAGCCAGATCACCAGCAGTACACCAGGATCCCTTGGACAGTGATGATTGCATGGACCTACCCACATATGTCTCACTCATGGCAGAGCAGAGTAAGACCAGTACCAATATCAGAAGTACCCAGAACCTCATTCGTACCGAGGACATTGATGAACCCTCTCGAGCAGCGGCAGAGCACTTGAAGGAACCAGAAGAAAAACAAGGCCAGGATAAAGAGAGCTGTAATCCAGGCCTGGGATACATCACAGATATGCCTTCTGATGTGGATCCATATAGAGAAGAAGCAGTCCTGGTTCTCTCCTCAAACCACAATCTCCTCACTGACTCTAATAACAGCAGTGATGAGTCTCCTGCTCATCGTGCAACAGAAAATACCATCCTACTTTGTGATGCCACAAATGACGGCAATGCAACAGAGAGTGAAAATAATGAAGAGGAGTCTGATATTGCGATGCCATTAAATCACTCCATGGATGATGAGATTGAGGATTTTCCTCTCATCTCTGCCTATGCGCATCCAGTTATACCTCCTTTTCCCGGTGATCTCAGAAAAGAGGTGACTCAACGCGGATGCCTGATCGGCTCCAAGATCATGAAGCGCTCGTCCTCAGTTATTTCGGACTCAGGTATTGAGAGCGAGCCCAGCTCGGTGGCCTGGCCCCTGGAGGCCGCACTGCGAGGCCGACCTCCTCTAGACTTTTCCAGCGAACGGGAGATCCCACAGCAAATAGTGTGTCGCCACCCGGTCCACCGCAGCTCTCTGGAAGGCCTGCAGATGGAGAGCAACGGCAGTGGAGGCATACAGGCCTCACTCACTTCCATCAGCTCCCTGCCCTACGAGGAGGACCAGCAGCAGAGGAAGCTCAGTAAACTGACTAAGTCAGTTTCGGCACCACAGATAAGCAGCCCTGAAGACACTGAGGAGGACCATGTGCTCCTCAACCAGGAAACAGATACTAAGAGTTTAGCGCAAAACCAGGATTCATTGAAGATCAACAGCTCTTCTTTGAACAGCAACCTGGATTTGGAGCAATCCGAATCCTCTTTGTTAGATCTGACTTCAACGTCAAATCTTGGCCATATCCTCAAAGAGAATATTAGCTCTGAAAAGTCAAACACGCCACAGAACCTGTCAAAGACATACAGAACCAAGTCAGCGTTAAGTGGTGTGTCTGAAGTGCTGCTTTTACAAGAGTCTGAAAAGAGCCCTCATGTGAAGGAAAGCAATGTTATTGGCAGCCAGGGGGAGAATATGAACCATCAAACACACATCAGTGGAGTAAGCGCTTCAGAGGAGGATGTGCATCTCGTTGAAACAGAAGCAGTGCCCTGCAGCTGTGGGAACAAACCATGTGAGCATAAAAGTGCAGAGGCACAGGAGATAATTAACACTGTAGATCATTGCCAAAGTTTCCTTCAGACTGAAGTGCTTAGTGTTGAGGGCCAGAAGTGTCTGGATCCCTCCCGATCACCTCTAGGGCTTCAACACACCAATGACCTCCCCAGCAGTACCATCACACAGAGGCCGAGTGATCTTACAGGGCTGATTGCCAACGATATTGCATCACCCGTTGACCTCAGTGGGATGTCAGCCAGTGAGAAAGAGCCTTTGGACAGCCAAACTAAGCCCTCTAAGATCCCCAATTCAGGGCTGGCCTTCGTGAATAAGAAGATGGTGGAGGTGGTGAACATGTCAGTGTCCTGTGCCCCGACCTGCCTGCCATTTTCTTCAGCGCTAAGAGACTCTCCATCCATCAGTGGAATGTCCGCTCGCCAGACTACCTCACCTATCACCCATCAGCCCCTGGGCTCCTTTGGTATCATCTCCTCGTCTTCGCTCAATCCCTTGAACATGGACGACGAGACCAATGAACGAATGCTAAAGTGAGTTTATGTTGGAGCTAATCTTAGTGTTAGTTTAGGAGAAATTGTGCTGTAAATGTGTGTTAAACCCCAATTCAAATTACATAGCATGTTATTTTCTGCTTACCACACACGACTCCCATGTAAATCTAATTTCCTGTGGTCCCTTGAAAAAAGTGAAGAAATGTATTGTCTCCCTTTTGTGTGTGCATGAACAGGCACAACTACATCTCTGTGACACCGACTAACAACCAGACAGCAGCCTACTACAAAACAAATAGAGTCACACACTCTGAACTGTAAACCACATCAGCTTCCTCGCTAATGTCTCTGCTTATCTACAAGCACGGACACATGTCTTTTGTTACACCTGAGCTTGCTGCTAAGCTACCAGTCAAACATCTGAGAGGGTTAAAGTGCTAATGTTAACAGACTAGATAGCAAACAAATAATAATTCTGCAAGCGCTTTCAACATCTTCAAGTTACTTGCACATGTCAAAATTGGTTGGATTGGACCAATTGAGTTATTAGCTTTATAAGCTATATTTACTAGTGCAAGTTTATTTACATTAAGTGCCCTTGTCCACTCAGCTTTCAATCAAACACGTCCACTGGCCCGTCCACTTAAAATGTGCAGGCTAAAGGAACATTTTGGACAGTTTGGACTTTCCATAATACAAAAATATGAACCCCAATATTTGGAAAAAGCCCCTTTTTAGTCCGATTTATGACCGCAAAAAGGGCTGGCCCCTGTAATTTCAGTTGGACATGAAGGCTGCATTAGTTATTTGTGTTCAGGCAGGTGAAAATAATGCCTTTCTGACTTTTGTGTGTATCAGTAAATAATGTATCAGCAAATGCAGGCCATCTCCCAAGAAAAACTTTGTAGGATTGAGATCATAATCCACACCAACTACAGGAAACAAGGCCAAAAGACAAGGTTTTATGGGTTTTATGTGGAGACGGCTGTTGACATCTGGTGCGGTAGCTGGCAGTTACTCATGCTTGGAAAGCCAGGCATAACAAAATGAAGTGAGTGCAAATACGAAGCGAGGAAGTCAAGACGAGGTGGAATGCCTCCTGATGCATTAAATCACATCAAAGGGTGCAGACAAATCCATCATGATTAGCTGAAAGTACAGGAGCTGGAATCGGATTTGTTTTGACTCCTCCACAGCTAAAATCTGTAACCTGGCAGGATGAAAGGGTAATACAACTTAGAGGAGCTACTTGTAAATCTGTGGGACTTAAAATCCTTGATTTGCTCGGAAGTGGGCAATGTTAATTGATATTATACAAAAATGCGAAGCAGGCTGTCCAAGATATTTTAGACAAAAGGCAGAGAACTGTCAGAGTGATTCTCTTTTAGTTTTATAGAAGCTTACTCTAGAAAATAAAATCTTAGATTTAGATAGCATACACATTACTGGAAAGGTCTTTGTCAAGTTATTGCTAATATACCAAATACAATGTCTTGTTTTTTTTTTTCAAATGTCATTTTCTTTTTCTCCAGTTTCTACAAAGCCAAAGACGAGCTGCTCAAAGAGTTGAGCTTTCAAGCCAGCCTTTACAGCGACCTCTCTCTCCTGGCATCAGACCTGCCCTATTTCCCCCCCGAGGAGGATGACGAGGAGTTTGATGACGGCATACACCTTGTGGTGTGTGTCCACGGGCTTGATGGTAAGTCCTCATACAGCTGAAGGTTATGGTTCACCGCTGTTCAATTCCACAGCAAGAAAGTAATAGCTATTAAACGGACACATCTCCCGCATACTGTACATCCTGTTTTCTGCCCTATTAGCATTGTAAATGTAATATAGTCTCTGAGAGTGTGTCCTACAAAATATCACTTCACACTATGTAGTCTGTGAATACTAATTCCAGGTGTCACTTAAATGATTAATGTGCCAGAAATAGTGAGTATAATTTTTCCTCTTTGCTTCCAGGAAACAGCGCAGACCTTCGGCTGGTGAAGACTTTTATTGAGTTGGGACTGCCAGGATCCAGACTGGACTTCCTCATGTCTGAAAGGAACCAGGTACATTTGTAGATGGGAGTCAATCGCTAGAATGTACAATCACATTTTGTGAAAGTGCATTAAGGCACTTTGTAGAGCGCTGACGACCGTGCTTTTCCCTGCCGTTTCCCTGCAGACCGACACGTTTGCAGATTTCGACACCATGACGGACAGGTTGCTGGATGAGATCATTCAGCATATCCAGCTGTACAACCTCACCATAGGCCGGATAAGGTCAGTCGCTCAACTTTAATGCTGTGCAACATGCACATTACCGACAACTCACCTTTTGATTGATTTTGATTGATCATTTGAGGCAGAGTCAGAACAGGGGCAATCAGCAGCAGCATTCTGTTTGGACAGTAGATGGCAGCAGAGACTGCACATCGCTATTTGGAATGCTTTACTCATGTATATTACAGTTTCAGGATAATATATTGACTTTACGAGTCCAAAATGGATAAATAGCACCAAATGGATGAAAGGCTCTTATCATACAGTGCCAATAAGTTCCTGACTTTCCCATGATGGACTGTAGTCCCTTATGCAGCAGTGTGTCGCCTTGTTCCCATCAAATTAAGCTATTCATCTTCCCGCCTAATTGCCCTCAATGTGGCAATTAATTTTTTTAGAGAGATTCTCCCCAAGTTTGTTAACTTTCTTTGTTGTGTATTTATTCTCTAGAGAGGAAGTATCAAAGACAAAAGCAACCGACTGCCACAACAGCATCTGGTTCTTTCTACATTACGTCTATATTTAGTTTGGTAAAAGATAGATGAGAAGGAGCCCACATGGCGATGAGGGATTTTGGGTAAAGCTTTAACAGTACAGTAATTAAACTAAGTGACAGACATATAGCTCCGTGGATCTGCTGGGAAGACTGTTCATTTGTGTGGCACGTCCTCTATGTTAGTATCATTAAGTTGTCATTGCCTTTGAGAATGTTTAAACAAGTTAATGAATTTTCTGTAATTACCGATGTTGTAGCTGAAATCTCCAAACATCCTCAGCTGGAACTAGTTCCTACATACAGAATAGTCTATAATAAGATATCGCACAGTGTCGTAGGTCAGCAGTGTTGGAGGCACTGTTTTTCCAGCCACCCACTCAAGTTGCAAGTTTATCTCCCTGAAAGTTGTTTGTCTTCGACCAACAGCTTCATCGGCCACTCTCTGGGGAACATCATCATCCGCTCCGTGCTGACGAGGCCCCGCTTCCGCTGCTATTTGCCCAAACTGCACACTTTCCTCTCGCTGTCCGGCCCACACTTGGGAACGCTGTACAACAACAGCACACTGGTCAGCACAGGTGAGGCCACTGCGCCGCAGTGGGAAAGAAAAAAGACGCACACTGCAGATGTGCCGTGTTTACAATGCTGTACAGCCATGCATTTCGATGTTTTGTGCTCCTCAGCAGCATCTTTTATCCAAGAATATCATCCATACTGTGCTGCTACTGTGCAGGGGGTTGAAAAAGCAGGGGTCCCGATTGTCTTTGTGTGTGTGTGCTGCTTAGGTCTGTGGTTAATGCAGAAGCTGAAGAAATCAGGATCCTTGCTGCAGCTCACCTTCAGAGACCACGTTGATCCACGGAAAACATTCCTCTATCTCCTGAGTCAGAAACAAGGTACCGTCTGAAAGCGGATGAATTTGAAACACAGACAGCATATTGATTGCCTCACTTTACAAACTATTACTTGAAAGACAGTCTATTCAAATATTCATGAAAATGTTGTCATCTTGTCCTTTTTGTCAAATTTCTGTACGCGTCAGCTCACTAACACTCAAACCCCTGCCAGCGAGCTGCGAGAGGCCTGTGAGAGGCCTCCCCACTGTTTGAGTAGAACAAAGCAGTCGTTTGTCACACAGGCTTGAAGAAGATAAGCCTGAAAACAGTATTTTACCCCTCCAGAGCTGTGGCAGGCTGACAAAATGATCCAAACCCTGTCATTGGAAACCCACCAGCGCACTCTCTTAAAAGCACACTGACAGGAGACTTGAGAAAATACACAGTTTTATCGTATCAAGCCTGTCATTGTAGTTTGTGATTGCACTTTGTGTTTTACAACCAATTCACTCTTTTCCTCTCTCTCTCTCTCTCTCGAACACCCACATGGACATACACTGTGGTGTCTCATTTACTCGTTTGTTTTGTGTCCCTTTAGGGCTCCAGTTCTTCAAGAACGTGGTGTTGGTGGCGTCTCCACAGGACCGATATGTTCCTTTCCACTCTGCCAGAATAGAGATGTGCAAAACCGCTCTCAAAGACAGGACCACAGGTTAGAGGTGCATGTATTAATGCAAGTGGACTCTCTTCTCTTTCAATATTTACAATATATTTTGATATTTCAGAACAACAATCTAATTTTTCTCTTGTATAATCTATGAGAATATTGAGTACCAATATGTTACCATCGTATCTGTAAAGTTCACTCTGTGAAACTGACTGGTATTATTTAAAGTGACACTGTCATTTTTGAAAGAAGAACTAAGATGTCCTTCCTCTTTCAAATTACAAGTTAAATTCATAATTAATAAAACGCACCCTTGCACAATTGAATACCCTCATTTTTTTCCCATCATCTATTGCACTTCTGACTGCTTCTTCCTGGGGAGGGATCCCTACTCTCTTGTTCTCCCGAAGGTTCCTCCCTTTTTTCCCCCGTTAAAGGGGAGTTTTTCCTGTTCCGATGCGAGGGACCTGAGACAGAGGGTGTTGTTTGCTGTCCACATTGTAAAGACCTCTGAAGCAAATTTCTGATTTTGGGCTATGCAAATTAATTGAATTGAATTAAATTGAATTGCTGCTCCAGCTCTTTTCTGTCTGGTATGACCAGTAGGTTATGGTGGCTAATGTTAGCAAATATTAGCATGCTTCAGATCGATATTGCTGTCTAGCTGATATTACCAAATCATTTGGCTGTCAGTTGTCTTAAAGTGCATCATGGCTCCTACACCTGCACAACACTTCTTCACTACAGCCATGAAGACGGTTGGGTACACCAAACTTCTTTATGGCCTTCTGAAAACAAAAAATATATATTTTCCAAGGTTTATCTAAACTACAGCCAGCAGCTGGTTGGCTTAGCTTAGTTTAAAGATTAGAAGCAGGGGGATTTGGATGCAAAATTGTTTTTAAGTAGTAGGACTAACCGTATCTTTCCTAATTTTTTCACTGAAGGGCCCGTTTACACTGAGATGATCAGCAACCTTTTGCAGCCACTTATGGAGGCTAAAGAGTGCCGGCTGATCCGCCAGAATGTGTTCCACGCTCTGCCCAACACAGCCAACACCTTGATTGGGCGCGCGGCCCACATTGCTGTCTTGGACTCTGAGCTTTTCCTGGAGAAGTTCTTCCTAGTGGCAGGGCTCAACTACTTCAAGTAAAGGTGCTAGTACTGCAAGCTTACAGGAAAGAACCTTTCAGTGGCTGATGGAGCTGGATTGGAGGATAAGGTCCTACCTTCACTTTGTACAATATCTTAAATGTATATAACGGTATCCAAGTGGCAAGGCCTGTTTATCCCCTTTGCTAGCAGCTGTTGTAAAAAAGACCAGTGTATTGTGACTGAAATACTAACTCAGAAGTCTGAGTTTGACATGTAGCCATGCAAAACAAAACATCTGACATTTATCACAGGATTAATTGTAGATGTTTTATGGCCTTATTAATAACCAGAGTCAGCCAAAACAGATACTAATTGTGGTCCAAAGCATTTAACTACTTTCCCTTTATAGTTGGTTTCAAGGCTTCCGAATGGCTGGTTGATTGAATTCTTCCTCAAGGGTTACACCTTTGATCTGAACAGTCTTAAACTGTACTTTGAGCCGAGGCAATAGATGGGTAGCATTTATCCCCTTGATTGTATATGAAGTATTTTGTTGTACAAATATGTTCCTTTATACAAAAATTAATATATTGTTTATAATTATTTATTTTGTATGTATGTATCTACAGTGTAAGTAGTCCATCTAAATGTGATTGTTTGTGTGTTGTTATCATCAAATCTATCAAATGAAAGTATACAATGGAGGCAAAAGTGTTACTCCATGTAACCCCAATAATTCAGTATAGCGGATATCTGTTTTTTCACACGTGCATCAGTTTGATCTAACTCATTGATCCTGATTAGCTAAGTGGTTTCAGCAAAACTGAGCAATACAGTATCTTTGATACCAGGTGGCTCTAGCTGCTGTGTTAGCCTTCACTTCTTAATTGATTGTTTGCACTAATTGATTGAAGGGTTGATTGAATAAGTTCATGAAAATGAGCATTTGCCAAGTCCCGCCCTCCGCACGTTACTGTTGCCAAGCCTGTCAAGCTTACCAGACCAGTAATACGGAAGATTACCACTCAAAATTCATAGTAATTTTTGGAACAATAATTCGTTGACAAAAGCAAGAGTTATTCCTCTTGGTTCTGTTGTTTTAAATGACAACTTGTGCTGGTAGATTATAACAGCTATAGCTAGCTAGCTATTGTTAGCTACATGAGTTGGTGGAACACACACTTTTTCAGGCTGACTACACTAAATTACAGAAAGATGTAGGATCAGACAGTAATTTCGTTCTAAATTATTCGATACATGTTTGTATTTTCAAGCAGTATTTTAACCTTAACGTTAAAAACAAAAAGGCTTGTCGGATGAGAACTGAGTTTTGCAAATGTACCATATTGGCTTAGTGTTCTCTTTCTCCAATAAAGAGCTTCTAACGTTAGCCGAAACTCTGATAGCATTCAGGACCAGCTTCACAAAAAAGAGAAATACTAAGCAGAGCTTTTTGCAATGTAAGCTGTAACCCACGTAATGCAACCTAGTTAGGTGACGATGTGCTCCTCAACTTTGGAATAATGCTTGGTTAGCCTACCACTGGAGGTACAAAGCTAGTTAGCTGGACATGCTAATGTTTGCGGATCACATTTAACTCTCTCTCTTTGTATACTGCCATAATAATAATAACTTTATTTATATAGCACCTTTAAAAACAGAGTTTACAAAGTGCTTTGACAGACAAAGCACCAACGACTAACCATGTACGTCAATCTAACGTGTTGAAATCCAAAGCTTTACAGTCTTATTGCTTAGTTACAATGGCTATTCAAGGGTGGGGTTTAGCAAACGGTCAATTTTCTTGATAAACTAACTGACAGTATTGAAGCAAATACCACTTTAACACATTTAAGTAAGATGATTTCCATTTCGTTTTTTAAATCATGTGACAGGGAGACAGGCTTACCGATATAATTAACAGCAAATCTACTGTACATAAAATGTGAAACTAATTATCCATGACTATACAGTACAATATTACGGTCTAATGACCATCTCTTTCCTAATGAGCCTTTTAAAATTGAAGATTAAAATTGTCTACACGAGGATAGATTTCATAAGGCACTCATTTTTTTTAAATGGCTTAAATCAGGGTGTCATTGCTTTTGTTTTCTTGAAAACTGGATGCCTGTGCGTAATACGGACCCACTGCCAAGATTCTCCCTCACGCACTGTCATGTTCTATAAACCAACTTCAATATGATGCATGATGAAAGCAGGGAGGCTCTGTCGTAGCAGACACCGTCTCGTGTTCCCGAAACACATCCGATGCCATATCTTGATCATCTCATCAGCTATCAAGCAAATGTATGATTATTTTTCTCCACAACATTTGCTGTCACATTCAAGCGTGACACGAGAGTTGTGTTTTTCCAGCAAACTGGGTGAGGACTGTTTCCCTAATCACTGAGCTGTCCATCAAATGTTGTTTACATTTAGACATTAGAAAAACTGTCATCATAGTGCTGCCACAGACTCTCATATCCAGCGATGGTAGCGCATCTGCTGCGTTTGTAGTTATGTACATACAGAGAGCTATATTTAACCTTTGCACTGGTTTGATGGCAAGTGCACTTTATTGACAACCTTGAATCAACCTCCACTAGCTTTAAAAAGTCAAAACAGCTATGTTTCATGTGCTTATTTAGTTTTATACATGCCCTAATTCTTTAGATCTGAAGGTCACATCCTGCACTTGTTGTAAAAACACACCAGAGCTGTCCGTCTCGGCCATTCAAGCATTGTACCGTCTTCAAAGAGTACAAAAGATGAATTATCTTTGTCGTTCCGGAGCCATTGCTGTGGCGCTGCACAGTAAGCAGCATGTCACCATGATTGACTCTAATCAAATTGGCTCCTTCAGGATGCAGAGATTGTTCTCCAAAAGCCACTAAGCAAAGCTGCGTAAGCGATCTGTGGGAGCTGCCATGCATCATGCATCATTTCTCAACCTCCCCCACAAGACAAACGCATACTGTATATGGATGAGGCTTTAGCTTGTTTGCGTTTAGGGCCATGCGTGTTTACCCAAAGGGGTCAGCTGGAATCGATGGAGGGAAAAAAGTGTTTGCGTTATTGAGATTGGCCCCTTCAAGGGCAAATACGGGTTTGAAATTGTTTCACGAGATGGATGGCTCTGTGTAGAAGGTTTCACTCGAAGGCACCGAATTAGATCAAAATGAATTGAATAGACATTTAGCTGAACTCCATTCTGTTCAGAAAATGTATTTTTGTTTTTATTTCGTGTGACAAAATATGTGTCTGAGAGTGTTAACTGTACATTTATGCTGCTGTCATGCTACGGAGAGTGAATTCAGAGGTGATTCATAAATCCAATAGATCCTTGCAAGTGCTGTCAACCTTCAAAACTAGCTGACTTGAACCTTTTTTGTATTTGATTACCCTTTACTGAGAGTCCTGTTCCTGTTTAGTGTGTGTGTGTGTGTATGTGTGTGAAGGCTGGAGGAGGCGAGTGAAAGGATACGTGCGATCATTGTCTGCTCATTGCTAGAACATCTTTCATGTATTTGAACTGAATGTTAAAAAACGTTTGACTTCACTGTGAGGATCATGTATTTATTTCATTCTGCACTTTTTTTTGCTGAATGTACAACAATGTACAGTATAGTAAATACTACATCTGTGCCAATACTACTAATATTTTTCTATGTTGCTGACTGTACTGTATGTATTCCTTAGTAGCTTGTGTTCTATGTAAAAATATAAATACAAATATATATATATATATATATATATATATATATATAGTATAGTACTATTGTAAACAGATATGATGTTACAATAAAAATGTACCTTTTGCATAATTATCTTCACTCTTTGTGTTGGTTTTGCCTGCTTTTAATTTCCTCTTTTCTAACATTGGTCAGTATTGCTATCAATTATGACATTTCCCTCTCACACCACAAATGTGTGGTTTCCATTTTCAGACATAAAATATTTATTGCACTTTTAAAAAATGTGGCATTTCATCTCGAGACTAAGGAACTTGATTGAGACTGGATCATCTATATATATTTACAATTATATCACATATATCAATATTTCTTTGGGAAAGTCCACATATGAAAACATTTTAACCAAAGAAACATTACATTATTGTGAAGCATTATATATAGAAATACCAAAAGGTGACATCAGTAATAAATAGATTGTTTTATTTCCAAGTTTACAGACATATTTTCAATGAAATAAAGACATGTCTTTTCTTGCTGTACATTCAGCCTAAATTGTGACCATAACAGGTCATTAAATTAGATGCTTTATTTTACATTATCTAACATGCTATTTCTAAAATAAATCGAGATTAATGTGTTCAATTTGACCCTCTCAGGTAGTAAGCTTTGAATGAACCATCACTGCATTGCTGAATGGCTTTGTATTTGGGGCTTGGAGCGAGTGATTGTTCAAACTGGGTCCTTTTGCATGTTGAACAGATCTACAATGTGGAAGTTTCAGAGATAGCTGCAGGCAATACAGAGACACCTGTAAGCACTGTTAAGTATTTAGCTAGGTTCGATTCGTCCCTCACACAATCAAAAACGAGTCAAGATTACTAAACAAAATGCATGAAAATATATATTCATTGAGGTCGGGCTAGGACAGGGAGAGGCTATATAAAGCGGACCTGCAGCACGGCGTGGCGCAAGTGAAATCGGTGGTTTACCCCAAATCCTCTCTCCCTGTGGAGTCTAGGGGCGGGGAGCAATCTCTTGCTGCATTCTTTTACATTTTGGACATCAGAGTTTTGCTCTTGTAAATTTCCGATCAGCCACAACGTTTTATATAAAAGGCTATGAATTTTAAATTGGATTGTTCAACTGGGTTGGCAAGGCATTTTTTTAAAGGAGGACAGCTGCCACCCCTTGGAACCGCCAGAGATATTTTCTCTACTGTGGAGAGGATTTATTTTTTCAATGGACATAAGGTCTATTGATGTTAAAATCCATGCAATTCTATAATACTGTATTATTTTATATTGCTTCAGGGTTTTTTGGTTATTGTCATAAGCCGTTTACAACCATGAACATTTAAGATACTTCCAAAAATGTGCACTTGTTTTCAATCTGTCTGATGATTTGACTATGCTGCCCTGTTGGATTGAGTTGGTAAGCCTCGTCTACCAGTGTGGCAGCAAGGAGATAAGATGTTATCATAATCAATGGGATACGTTGCCAGAAACTACAAAAATAGATCTCACGCTGTGAAGGAAAAACAGAAATGTCCTTTATTGCATCCTACTTTTTTTTAAAGAATGGAAAAAATGTAAGATGTTTGGTTAAAACTGTTACATTTTATTTTAATTTCTCTCTTATAATAAGCCATGACTAACAATGTACTAGTCTGTCTATAAATACTGTCCAACTTCCTCAGACTGTCTGCGGCTCACTGATTCTTAATGAAGATGTAAATCTTAAAAAACAAATATATATTCATTAAAAAAAAAAAAAAAAAAAAAAAAAAGGTTCAGTAAGTTCCAACAGCTGAGCACTGTGGTTTTTAGTAAATGTTAATCAAACAGGGTGAAATAGTGCGCTGTTGGGAACATTCGTGGATTAATACACATTTAGTGCTCTAGTGAGTGTATGACGGCGCAGAGGAAGAACATATATCAGGTTTTGGAAACACAGGCAATATTGTATGGGATTTGTTGAATATTAGAAACATATTGCCAGAACAAAATGATGGATACCAACACCGTCCATCAAAAATAAAAAAGCACAATATAAAATGACAGTTTTATGTTCTGTTCAAATATCTTTTAGTGTATCGTATTAATCAATTTTGCACCAGATAGTCGATGTAATTACTCACATTTTATCAGCTCCATCTCACAACACACTGGTAACTTTTCCTGAAAGACCAATAGATCCACAATGCTACCTGCAGACCGATGTACCGGTCCCACCCAGGCTGTCACCCTGTCAGCGTCGGTGTCCCTGAGTGGTGCTTTGTGCTGCGTGCAGGTATGTGGTTGTTTCCTGCCTCACTGAGCCACGGGGTCCGCAGAGGCTGATTTGTCACGGCCTTTAACTTCTGTCTGTGTATATTCTATTAACGAGCCCTGTTGTGGGACAACAATGACTCACCATTTGTATTGTCCGTCGATAACACGCGCAGTAAACGAATCATAGCAGCAATCCCCATTGCACTGATGCCCCATTTCAACTGCATCAATTTATGACTTCCAGGTTTGGGATACCCCAGAGCTATAAATCTAGGCCACAACAATCCATACTCAATTTGATTTCAGGGTGTTCTTTCTCATTCCGCCCTCCATTTGTCACTGCATGTTGAACTCATCATCCAACAGAGGCTAGTTGGAGTCCCTCCACTTGCCTTTTTGCCCCCTTTCTCTTCCCTCCCTGAAATCAATAGAGCTCATTTTTCCACCCCGACCCTAAAGACATCACTCCGTCAGTAAAAACGGATGAGGGAACTGCGCTCACACATAGTAATGCATTTCATTTGCTGCAAGTTAACAGCAATTGGTTGGTCACATTCACTTATCATCAAATGCAATGAAATCACAGCAAATAAAAGCAGCGCTCTTGTTTACAGCTCGGCTTTCGCACAAACACATCCCCTCCGAGACCTATCTTATTCTGCATGTGTCGCTCCTCCTCGCCCATAAAGTGGAGGGAAAATGATTTTGTCATTAAATCCATCACTCTGGGTTGATTGAAGTGGTGTTCATTCCATTGTTTGCCTTTTGAAGGAGGGAAACCATTAGTCCCAGAGTGATACTTTGGGCAGGCATTGTCAATAAGCAAGCCGCCAGTGGGAGTAATTATTGCTGCATGAAACTGTCGGTGCTGGGAGGTAATAAGATCTCACATGGTCTCATTATCTCCCATGACGCTTATGTGCAGGATTTCACACCTAAATATCAGGAAGATAAAGCGACACAAATACAGCAGAAGTGGACTCTCAGTGCTGTCTGAAATAAAGTCTTTCTGTTTTGATGATGTTTTTTTTCATCTGGAGGAGTAAAGGATGCTACAAAGGTAAACAAAGCGCCACAGATCTTCCTGCACAATCATGTTTGTGCAGTTTGTTAGGAGTTTTTTTTTTGACTGAGAACAATACCCCCCTGGCACAAAGTAGGCTTCATGCTTTCAAAAGCAAGTGCAGTTCATTATTACGACTAGCAGACAGTGAAGACTAGACTTATTTTTAATGTAAGGTACTGCTCCATAACACAAAGGGACCATAATGGGGGTGGCAGGGCTGTAAATCCTTTCTCACTGTTTTTTTGGCTTTCTCAACTCACTTTCTGTACTGTATTCTGTCGTGTCATTTGAATATCATACTATATTTCAAAGAAAGTGTTTTAAGACTGAAATATTGAACCTGTCATGATGCTAAGGAGAGAACTCTGGGTGTGATGTTGTTTGTAGATGGAGAATATTACCTAGAAATCAACCATTTTGGCTAGCCCTAGTTGTTGCCCATTATGTATTACCATTATTCCAACTGCTACACAATGAAAAGAAGATCCACAATGGGAATGTCATATGTTTTGCAAGTATTTGTTAACAAACCAAGGTATTTGATAAATGAATTGAGCTGACGATGGCATTAGATGGACAGTCAAATGATCAGCAGACTCATCGCAATTCTTCCTGAGGGAAACATGAATGTTTTGTACCAAATCCATCCAATAGTCGCAACATTCCCCTCAAAATCCACAAAGGTGAACCTCACACCAGAATCATTAGGATTCATTATTCGGGGATCATAAAGATCTGTTCATACTACCATGGCAAGCCATTCCGTAGTTACATTTTAGTCTGGACTATCAAAGTTGCGGATCAACGGAATGGGCATTCATCGCTGGTGACGCTCAGGTAGAATGGTTAGAGAGAACGGTCAAAACCAGTGCAGCACAGGCCGAGATTTGCTGACATTTAGTCCCTATGGGTCAAACTAAAAATAACCCACCAGATCCTCTAATGCCCGTAATGCATCTGGATGACGTCTTTACGTTATACCTTCCCCGGCTGGTTAATGTCCACATCGTTCAAACTCCACATGTCCAGTTTGTGGAGCATGTTTTCTAATCACTTTATTGAAATCACGAGGGTTATTCTCTCAGATTTGAATTGAAGTTCTTTCAGAGCCTCAGACATTTTACACGTGTATACAGGCTGAGAAGTGACTACTCAGTTTGAATTAAACTCTTCTTCTTTTACTTAAAAAACACAACAGATCCCTCCACCTGTTTTGAACCAGATGTCCTGTCGCTTACTTACAGCAGTGAAAACCTCGTTTTCCTCCAGCCTGTTTTAGAGGGGACTTCCATCTTCTTTAAATAAAAAATTCACTTATTACTATTAGTTTGAGATCTTCTCAGACAAAAGTCCATGTCTATTCCAAACGTTGTATGTATTCTCCAACAGGAAATGTACCAGTGCTTTCTTCATGGAGAAGTATAATTTAATGAGGGGCTCTAATTGCCAGATAAGTCATGTCTTCTATCAATCATTTATAACATGAATCAGTCAGACTAAAGTCCTTGTAAATGAGCATCCTCCATATGTAAGTTCACATATACTGCAATATTAGGACATAGATATTATAATTATTTCTTCTTTCTCTATCTGATATGAGGAGTCTCTCCAGCAGATGGTGCTACTACTCTCTGTTTTCACCTGTTATGTGGCACAGGCTGCTGCTAACAAAAGGTTTGGTAATGAAGCCATTTTGTCTATAAGTTTGTCAGCAATATGTGACAAACATTCACACAATGCCCTATATATTGTGACAGATTGTCTAATTGCATTGTGTTTAAGTAGATTGTTTTTTTTGCACTTGTAGAGCTGATTGGTGAGCTGCAGAGGAAGGTGGATGTAGATGTGCTGAAAGCAGGCTACCAGCTGTCTCTATTGGCTGCCAGGGAGCCTATAGAGGTCAGACACATGTCTAATGAGCAGAGCAGTGTGAGACACCCGGTGCAGTGAAGAGCTATAGGTAACGATATCGATCCAGAAGCATTTAACATTTACTGTAGCATCCTCACTGGCAGTAAAGTGTCAAGATGCCTCCTCATCTCTCCAGTATAGTTACAGATCAAGGAAAACTTTCCGATGAACAAAAATGAGAAAATCATCGCATGGCTTCAGAAGCCAGTGAGAGTCCATGAACTGAACTTTTGCTTTTACCTTTCCTCAAGGTGACCAACCGTATCTGGTGCTGGATAATAACAAGTCGACTTCCAAAAGGGATTCAGACAATACCCACCAATTTTGAAGCATTGCTGGTGAACACACTTCACCAGCCACATCCATATCATTGCTCTGTTGGTGTGTACTGTGACTGTAGTGAATCCTGAAACCAGATCTTTGTGTGGGGGATGACAGGCTGTCAAGACAGAGAGACGCTAAGAGGCAGAGAGAGGGAAAGGATATGGTTGATGCTGTGTTGAACAATGCAGTTTCGAAGAAATGCTTCAGCATTTTGGGAAATATGCTTATTTGCCTTATTTCTAGAAGATGAGAAGATTGATGTCAATTTCATTGTCGCGTATTGAGCACAGAGCTACATCAGGGGGAAACAGGTCGCCCCACCGAAGTACAAAAACACGAGACCAGCTACATAGTTGGTATTTAACCCGAAGAGTTGTGTGCCCGATGCACGTTTTCGTTGACTCGCTGGGTTGTCTGGTCACCGCCAATACTAAGACCTCCTGTCTGATTGTAACGTCAAGCAGAGATGTTTTTCTTTTTGTGATCATTGATTTACGAAGACGCACTTTTTTTGCTCCTTGTCCTGCCGGCACGGCTGAAACTGCAACTACTGTAGACTTCCCTGCAGTTTTTAAAATTTTCAGGGACATTTCTTTACGTTTACCCAAAGATTAAGGTATTGTCAGATCACACTGTGATTTTACTTGACCCACTCACAGACACATAAGTCAAAACTCATACACTCACTTCCCAATTGTTGACAAATAGTGGACATTCGGGTTGTATAATTTAACATTAGGGTTAATCAATTAAACAATGACAATAGACAAAGGCGAGTTCATTCTTTATAGCTCCATTGGAGAAACTAATGTTACAAAGAGCTCTGCACATGAGGCTTATTTAAACTCGACACTTATTAAGCTAAAGTTAGCTAGCCAGTAAATGTCATCCAATATTTTCATGACCCATGCTAAAGGGCACATGACATTCTAGTGTGACTGGATAGTGCAAAAAACCTTCATAATATGTTCAAAACTAAAGTACTCATGTAGGAAAGAAGGGGCTGAGATGGTACTCGCAGAAGATGAGGACATGATTAGCCTAGCTTAGCATAACGACTTGAGCTTAAGTATGCCTACCAACACCTCTAAAGCTCACCAAGCCTTGCTGTGGTTTCCAGGTTTGGATTAAAACAATTCAAACAAAAGGAAACAAACACAAGAAACAAGGGCAATTCTGTGTTTGCTTTTTTTTTTCAACCTGGGTCTCATTCTCATAATTGTGGCCCAGTATATGTTCTTCATCCTTTAATGGTGTTGATATGTGGTTTTTCATTTCATACAGAGCCAAACTAGCTTTTCCCCCCTGCAGCCAGTCTTTATTCTCACTTTGTGGGAAAATGCAAATAGTCATAATAATGTTTTATATTGCTTAAAGAAGCATATGATATATTATCTCATTTGGTTTCTATTTTATTTTTGCTTCACGTACATTTTGGTGACATGATTTTAATGCATCACCTTCATCCTCCTTATTAGATGTAATATGTCGATTCCACAATGACAATGTCACGAGAACATGACCTTGCCATTTGCCCGTTATAGCTCGCTGCATTGTTAATGATGTGTTTCTTACACAGCACGGCTACTGTATGTTATTCAAAGCCTGAGGGACACAGAACAAGCCACAGCATTCGAGTCTTGGGGGAATTTAAAAGCTTGTTTGGTCAATTTATTTTTTTTTAAATGGAAAGAATGCGATATATATGACATTTATTTGGTCTTGTAAAAAAGGCTGGGAGTTCTTTGAAATCAATGGAATGATAAAAAAAAGATGCTCACAAATCACAGGATGTAGAAATGCATTGTCCGAGAAGTATTCAGGATGGTGGAGATTCAGCATCTTACCCAAAACTGCCGGATGGAAAAGATAAAGGCAGATCTGGCACAAAAAAATATGAACTAATCTCCCTGTAATCCCAAGAGATTCCTGCATGCAAAGAAATGGTAATCCCATGTAATGATAGATGATCCTTGCAAAGGTCCACTCTCTCATGCAAAAGAAAGACGATGACAGAAAGGTGAAAGAGGATGTACTATGCCGGAGAAAATATCCATATCGGCTTTACGAGTGGACTCTCAAGTAAGTCATCATGACTTTCGTCCTTCAACAAAATGTGCTGCATTGGCAAAATCCCAAACATGCTGAGCGAGAGATATTGTGTCTTGATATGTTCTGAATCCATTTCATTTTTAACGACAGATTAACCTTGATCCTGCATATCTCGGGATTATCCACTCTGTGACAAGTGCATATGGTGTGCTTTTCTGAAATGCATCCAAATCCAACATCCCAGCCCCCCCCCCCCCCCCCCCCCATCAGGATCTGCCTCCCGATCTGGAGCAATGCTAGGACTCTCGGGAATCAACCACACGCACGTCTTTAGATGTCAGGGGGGCGCTGTGATCCTCCTCTGAACATTACACAACTCTTCCGAGGATCAGACTCTTTTCTCGCCCGACATTTGTCCTCCAGATTCATTCCTGTTCACTTGTGTTCCTCACTGTAGTCTCAACCTTTTTCTTGTGTGGAGGCAAACAATGTGTAAACTCCTTAACTTGACACAGCATTCTCACTCCCAACTCGCGATACCAGTGCTTGGTCAGTGTCCCTATGCTTCAAACTATGTCGCTCTCTGGCATCAATTTTGGACGGCATGTCAGTCTCCGAATTGAACATGTATAAGGTGTCTTTTCAAAATACAATTCCAAGGTAGGTTTACTTAGTTTTTAGGTTTACTTGGTTAGATTTAGGCAACAAAGGTACTTGGTTAGGCTTAGGAAAATATCTGGGTTTGGGTTAAAATAAGTATATTTGTTACATAAAATAAGTGTGCTTGTTACACAACTAACGTATGAGGCGAGAGGTTGGGTTGAAAAAACTATGGAAGTGGCATTACTTTAGTGTGTAAGTTACCTGGCAAATAAATCAACGTTGACGACTCGTTTCACACAGAACATGAACAGAGGTCTTCTGGCTGAAAGACCTTTTTTTTGTTCGACCCATCCACCTTCACTCCCACCGCCCGCTTTGGGCTTTTGCAGCCTTTATAATTCCTGGGTGATGATTACGTGGATTACATGAGAATTGATTCCGTGGGATATCTACAAATTACAGCCCATTCATTTTTGTAGGTATAGCTACGAACTCTGTACAAATGAAATAGGTTTGTCGCATAAAATAAAAACGCATGTTGTGTAACTTACATGCGTAAATACGCACATGCGTACATGCGCATGCGTACATACGTACATGTGTAAATACGTACGTAAGTAACACTGACTTGGTTTCACACAGGTCTCCTGGGTGAAAGTCCAGGTTTTTTTAACCATCCATCTCAGACCTCCTCTCTCAAAAGAGTCTCTGTCTCCTCTCTTTCCACTACGTCAGTTGCTCAGCCTTTGACTGTCTAATACTGACAGGGTTGGATTTATGTTGGAGTAATTTGAAAACGGATGCTTCTCATACAGATGCTAATGGAGCAGAGGTCCACAGTGTTGGTATTTGACAAGTCGGGAGTGAGAACGGGTTGATGCTGTAGCGCCCATGCCCTGAAGGCCAGCCTCCGGCTGCAGACACTGGTGAAGAGATAAAGCTGGAAGACTGAAAATGAGGATTTAAGTTGATAAATTGATAACTGCATAATAGTATAAGCAAGACATTTACATACATTGGACCTTGTAGGAGAGCTCCAAGGGAGGTGATTGAAAAGATCAAACTTCAAAAATCATCATGAACAAAACTCTGGCTACTTTATTTTGTATATATTTTATACATAAAGTGTAACAAAAGGTTTTAGAGATAAGACAGATCTCATATTGATGAGTCCAGCTATTTCTCTGGATACAGTTCTTGCTCACTGCTGTATAATAGTTTCTTTTTCGCTGAGGTTTTGATTTGTTGCTGACAAGGATTTCAGAAGGAGCTATAGTTAACACAAGACTTTCTTTTGAATAAAATGGCAAAAGCCAGAGACGAGGGCTGAGATTTTAGATAATACAATTATTAAAGAGAAAAGAATCTTTAAAAAAAGAATATTAACTAAAATGAAAAACAATTTAACTATGAATAAACACGAGCAGTTTGCTACCAACTAGAAAATCTAAACTAAATTTGCAAAATTAACATCAATTTTCACGGACTAAAGTGTTCCCTCCTCTACATCTAGAAAGTGATGCATGTCAAAAATGAGAGAAAAGGTCAATTGAAAAGAAAATGTGAGTGTGAGATGACATGATATTATCAGATGTTTCATCTGCTGGTGTGGCCATCACAGACAGCTTCTCTTTTCAGTCTTGACTTTGTGATTGAGGCTGATTACATGCGAGTGTCCATACATGAAATAGCATTGCAGTGCAGCCTCGACTTACCATTTCTTCATTTTCATTAAATGCTTTTGTCCAGCTCCTTTTGACACAGGAGCTTGCATGGGGATAAGTGGGGGAAGGGTGGATTGAGATGGATGGAGAGACAGATGGGGGAGGATGGGCGTCATAGCTGCCTGGGTTTCTGTAGATGTGCTGGGGTGCTCGTTTCTGCAGGAATTCTTATAAGAGAAGACACGGTACACAAATTTGCTCATCTTTGCAGAACCTCTCCTCCCATAATCTATGGATATTTAGCGGTACACTTGCAGGTAAATAACTAAGCATCAAAGACTCATTCAAAGTTAATTGGCAGATTAGTAGACGAAGGTCATCCTCAGAACATTTCAATTGCCTTACAGTTTCATTAAGAACAAGAGAAGCATCTAGGATCCATCAATTGTAGCCTCTCCTGCTAATACAGTTAATTGGCAATTTGATTAAATTTCAGAATTGAATTGAGAAGTTGGCTATTCATCCTTTTCATTTTACAGAGATACAGTTTTCTCAATACAGACTAGGGGAGAAGTCTATTAATGAAAAGTAATGTGATTCTGAGCTAATTTTTAAAGCTACTGAGCCGTTTAATCACTAGCAGATGCGGATTCTCTGTGAAGATAGTCGAGACAAAAGATTTGACCAAGGATTACTTTTAAATGTCTTCTTCGGTGGCCGTATGATGTTGATCCGGAACAGAGCCGTTTGCAGTGTTGGCAGAAATGCTTGCAAAAAGAATCAAGACAGAAAAATGCTAATTTTTAAACATGAAACCTCCGTCTCCCTCAGTGGAGACATCCAGCAAGGATTCAGACGGAGAGATTGTCCGCTTTATGAATTTGAAAGGAGGTGCATGCAGAGCAAAGTGACCTGCTGGAATTGCTGGTGGAGGGGGAGCCGGAGCCCACATTATATGCTCTTGCATTGGATGTGGACAACGGCCTGTTGTGACCACTCTGTGTCATTAGCATTTCTAACCTACAGTGCTGTAGAGAAGGAGAGATTCAGTAAAAAGCCTGTGAGGCGAATTAATGAGGAGCAGGTGATGAAAGGGTTACAAGGGAATTCACGAACACAGGATGCCCAACAAAGAACAGTCAGGAGTCGGTTTTAATTGAAAGGAGGCCTCGTCTCATTTGAGTAGAAGCGGTGCCAGCGGCTTTGATGCTGTGGTATCTAACTGTTAGCGTTACATTTTAATGGCGACCAGGTAGGACAAAGAGTGAATAACAGAAATAAATGAGGACGGTTTGTTCAAGAGAGTCAACGTTACGCAAGATTTGCAACAGGGAGGAGATCAATGGTGATGCATTTTTAATTATCTTACAGTGGGAGGATGTCAGAAGGTTGCACTGCTGCAGAGCTGGACTTCAGTGAAGATGGCTGAGTACCTGCAGGCTGGTACCTGTTGCTGCTAACTCAATATAGAGCATTTAAAGTTAAACAGTTCAAAACATTTTAAAGGTGTTGTTTTCTGGATGTTTTTTATGCCATCAACTACTGTTTTTTTAACTAGATGATGGGGAGCAAATTCCTGTGTGTATGACAATAACCGATTGCTTATTGGCTACATACCGGTGGGTTGGAAGAATAGAAGCAGTACAAAGATTTAAGCAGCAACTTTACGCGTTGATATCAATTAATTCCATTGGAATTCAACAACTTCACACAGTTGACCAAATAGCATGTTGGACAATGCTTCGGGGACGAGCACCGGGAGAGTCCTAAATGGAGGACGCTATCGTAGTTTACTGTGTTGCACAATTCACTTTTATTTAACCTCCTTTTTCGTAGCATTAACTGCTCCACAAAAAAGCAATGGACTGAGTGAGTTGACGTTTGGCTCGCCAGCTACAGCAGTTCACCAACTAGCCCTGCGAGTAGTCACTACGTCATCAGGCTTCTGACCCCATTTATTTTGCATGGACAGCGGAATGTCACTTTGTGACCGTCACTTACAAGGTTATCAGCGTTTCCCACGGTTATAGATTCTCCTCGGAGAGCGAACGATTTGACCCATTTTGAAACACTCCACCGCGTACGGGTCTTCTAACGTACTACCAGAAAACGTCTCTATCTTTTTCTCTGCAGAGCATATGCGATTCATCACTAGACCCTTCGGGAGAGGTAGAGGGAGGGGATAGTGTCCTCTAGTTAATCAATCACGAATGGCGTCCTCCTCTCTGACGGATGAAAAAAAAGAAAGAAAAAAGCTAAGATGGGTCGCCACATTTCCTTGAGTCGGCCACTAATATAACTGGGTGGCCCAACCAAGTAAAGTCTGTGTGTGTTTCATTGTGTACACACGAAAAGATGACAACTACAGAAATCTTCTCAGCCAACATGTAACAATTCAAATGGTAAATGTCAAGAAGAGCCTCATTGGCCTGTTACTTTAAGATAAGAGTGTTACATTGTGGGTATGAGGATGCTGTTGTTGCTGCATGGTTAATAACTCATTAGTAAGCCCATTTGTCTTTTATTATCAAATCAGATTTCGTACAATAGACTCTAACTAAGAGGGATGGATATTACTGCTAATTCATTGCAGTGGCCACTTGTGGTATTGCCATGAATAAATCCCCCGTGGCCCAACAAGCACCATTCTAAAAGACACACCTGTAAAACTGGTGACAAATGCAAACAAGGCCAATTATTACTATTTCTATGAAGATGTTTTTAATCACAAAGGTTTGATTCGTTTTGATTTGTTAAGTCTTTCCAGAGCTCAAAAAAGTAATTTGTATTATGCTTGATGTCATTCTAATGTAAAGTCTTTGGGCCATGGGGGAGAAATGCTAATTTGCATGTGCAGTGGACTGCACAACACAGGTTATAACCCAGAAGCTGAAAAATGATGAATAGCTGCCATTGTTAATGCTTTACACTTTATACTATTGTCTTCGTTATACTGTAGGTATACATGAAGTATCTTAATCAATACTGTACCTCATATATACTGAATTATTACACTATCATTTCTGATGTCATTACTGATACTGATTTTGCTAACTTTTAAGTATACAGTTGTGAAAGCGGGATGATCATTATTACATTTGGACATAAAAGCTGGTGGCCACACAGTTGGGAGTCCTCGGAGAGTAATACTGTGGCAGCATAATTACGATTTACTGAGGCTGCAATGTGATCTACTGCGGTGAACAAAATCAATCCGGTCTGGGCGTACTGTCTCCCTCCCACTGTGGAATATTGCACATTGGTGAAGTGATCAGAAATATGACTTTGTTCCCTCTTTTTCTTTTTCGGACCAACACACACACACACACACACACATACACACACACACACACACACACACACCAACTATCAAGGGAGAAGAGCGATTCAGCAAGCTCAAAAATGTACACAGTTCACTATTCAAACAGCACCTGTTCAGTAATGATAGATCAACACTGTGAGGAGAATGAGAGAGCATATTCAAGTGGATGTTTACATGAGTGATAACTTCAACCATATGGATTAGATTATTGGACCATATGCACCTCTGCACTTCCTCTGGGCACCTCAGTTGCTGCTGAAGTTTCACATAGTTCTCCAAAGAAATTCTTAAAAACCTGCAGGAAAGACATGAAAGGTGCTTCAAATCCCATAAAATCTCCCACATTTCTTTAAAAAAAGAAAAGAATAAAAAGAAAATGGAGACATAAAACAGAAATGTTTTTAAACTACTCCATGCCTGAAGACTTTTAGAAAACACAAACTGAGTTATGGCACATTAAGACATTTTATAGCTTAAGCTGGGGTTGGTAATCTTAAGAACTATAGCAACAAACAAACAAATATTGAAAATGACCTACATTAGCTGTAACCTACTTTCACATGGATTAATTGATAATGAAAATAATCTTGTTGCATCCCAATAGTAGCAATATGTAAAACTTAAAACATGGGCCTAAAACAAGGCAAAGGCATCACGATTAAAAAGGTTTATTGGTGTGTATTTTCAAACAAATTGTTATTATCAGTCACCTCATTATCACTTATCAAAAATCAAATAAGACACAGTGATGGCCTCCAGCAGTGTGGGGTAGAGCTAAGAGATAAGATAAATACAGCCTATGATTTACATGTTGTAGTGTTCTGTATACTTAACTTTGCCAACATCCTCTGCACGACAAACATGTTTTCATTATACGAATATACTATTGTACGACCTAAAATTTAGCTCCGCTACATTTATCAAACCATTAACCAAAATACAAAATTGTCCGTTTCAGTATAGCTCAAATAAATATGTGAGCTAAACCATGTGTCATCGCTTTAAGATTACAGGCACTTCATTACCCACTGCACAAACTCCAGAAATAATATGTCATTAAAAATAACATTTCTGTGAAATATAATTAAGTAAAATTGTTAAACAAGAGGACTCTTTCTGGTTCATTCATCTCCAAAGTCAATGGGAAGCCGCACATTAGAGCTGCATTATAAAAGTGAACTATATTACAGATCGTTGTACTTGATTTGATTATGCTTTGGTTCAACAGGTAAAGACTATGGCTCTTCCGATGGCTCTAGCTGTAAACAAAACTCTTATTAGGTCATGACAAATGATTGTCTATCTGCGAAAAAAACGGTTCCATCTTTCTCCCATGTGCCTCCTAATTACGTTCCTTGGCCCTGGTGAATTTAAAGAGGTAAATAATGATATGATTTTTTTATTACGATTCATCAACTTTGCCTTTTGCTGCCGTTGGAGCCGAAGAGTGCCCCAAGTCATCATCTCTCATTAAGTAATGAATAGTGATTGGTATGAAATTACTTCACCCCACTCTGCTGCCTGTCCATTAGTCCGTTAATCAACAATATGTGACTGCCAGGCTGCACAAAATCCTCTTGCAAACAAATCACCCTCGCCCTCCATCCCTTCCCTTCCCCTAAAATACAATTCCTAATTTGCATAATGAGGGCCAAAGGAGGGCAATGTTTTCCCATAATCAAAATGCATTTATTCAGAGGAAGCTATCCTGTTGCACTCGTTTAATTCACACCTGCTCTTTTCCGTAATCAAAGCCAGGGTTCAGGTGGAAGCACAGGCCTTGTAATGTGTTCTCATCGGGCCCAGTGTCTGTGAATTGACAAAAGAAAGATGTTTTTGATTCAAGAAGCTGGAAAAGTACAACAGAATCAGAAACGTTAACCTTGGCCAATACGGTTGCTACTATACGCACATACCCAGCAATCAAACCAAGAAAAAAGGCCGGATGCTGGGTGATAATGTGCAAATGCCCACTTTTCCATCCCGACTAATCCACACATGTTACTGATGTTGTTTCCTGCTTGAGCAGCCATCTCTTTTTTAGCAATATAAACCCAAACACCGTACACTACCTGTCCAGCGCTAAACAGTGGCGTTAGCTGCTAGCTTGTAAACATAGCTTTACCAGCCAAAGAGCCACATTCTTAACCCAGGAGTAGACAAAACTAGCTAAAAGCAGAGTGACAATTTGACAAAAATTTCCTCAGGTGACTAGAAACTTTCAAAAAAATGCCAATGTTGCACGGTGTGAGTGTGTTAAAAGGGAAATGTTTGCTCACTGTCTTTAATGTCTTTAAATAAAGTATCGCTTAGCATTTGACTAACTGAACTGAGCGCTGACTACAACGGTGGGCATCTTTTCTTGTCGGTAGGAGGAGAGCTATTAGCTGTTGGTGGCCTGTGGGAGTCCTACGGTGTGTTTGGCTAACAGAGCTAAGAGCTAACAGAACTAAACTCACAGCAGGAAGGAAACCTTCTGTTTGGAGGAAGCATTAGGGGCCGTTTTTATGATGCGTCTAAATTGTGGTAATTCAGCAATAAACCTAACTGACTAAAGTCAAAACAAAGATAAATGGTTGTGACGTACTTGGAAGGAAAGGGTGAAGCAGGTAAAATAGTCCGTGGAACATATCGTAAAGCTCTGGGTAGCACTGAAAATGATTAACTTCTCCATACATTTACTGTAGACATATATTTATGGAAGAGATTCAATGTATCTGCCAGTTGTGATTGGTTGTTCCTCCTCAAGACATTTAGTGCATTCAAAAAGTTGAACTACTTTTATCTCGAGGTGCAGCCGTCGCAGCCCTGAAAAATAGGCGCTTGGGAAGCGCCGCAACAACATTGCTCGCAAACTCAAAAAACGTGGCATGCGAGCGGCCTCTTAAACAGTCGACATGAAGCGTTACACAGTGAACTGCAGTTTAGCTGCACGCAGATTAAATTGAGAGCGTATCTGTTGCGTGACACGTGTGAGGGAAAGGGGATAATTTTGGCTCTTATTCACGCAGTCAAACATTACAGCGTTGGTTGTTGCAGACACACCTGGTGGAAATCTGCCCTTTACCGAGTGCATTTTTATAATGCACCTTAACTTTCATATGCTGATATGACAAACTGGTTGTGTTGAGCATGAACTGGAAATTGGGGCACCTGCAGAAATGCTTGAATTTCTTGAGTGTGGTTTTATTGATGTATGAACATTTCCAATCTAAATAAGGTTTTATTGTACTTTGTTTCATATATGGTGTGTAGAGTAAGTCTAGGTCAGTCTTGGTCAAATGTCAACGTCCATTCTTTTATCTGCCACTGCACACCACAGACCCCAGGTGCTAAACCTGATTAGCATCTCGCTGTGGCGTTTCTGCACTGCACCTCCCAGAGGTCACTTGTCAATCAAGCAGTGTGTTTTGGTTTACTGTGAAGTCTCTTTGATTTACTGTTTGACTTTGTGTAGGCAGCAGCACTCTTTTATTTTACTGTGTAGCCTCTGCTGCTCAGGCTAACCGGCTTTTTCAATATTGTTATTGTTCACCTATTTTCCAATGAAAAAAGCCAGCCATAATAAACGCTTTCAGGACATTGGTCCATGTTTCATGTTAACCGCCTACAGGGAGTATAGATGCATTCATTCATGTGAAAATGTCACATACGATTACTTACAATCATGACACACTGACATGTCAAATTGGAAAAAATTGTTTCAGTAAACCTGTAGTTTAGAGCGGCTCTTGTTCATTATGAGGTCGCCTGAAATATGACAGTCCCAGTAAAACATGTAAATGTGGATATGCTTTGACCTAACAAGGATGCCTTGTTAACCAGCATCATTCTATATGATGAAATGAAAAAAAACACCCTTATCCATCTCTGTCAGAAAAAGAAACAAGCCGCCTAATGGAAGTGATAAGGTCAACACCAAATGTCAAACTTGTTTACCCTTCAGAGGCAGACAGATTGGCCAGTATTCATCATAAACACAACAGGTTCCCATCACAGAAACATTCCCTCATCTTAGTTTCAGCCGTTCTGGCCCCTTAATTGCGCGAAAATAAAATGAAACAAAAGAGATGCAGGAAAAGTCTGTCTTTCCCAGACGCTTCGTGGTGTTTAGGGGCAGTAAAGGTCATCTTTTCATGAGTGGCGACAGATGAAGCAGGGATTTTCCCTGTGATCGTTCAAGGCACGTGAGAGCAGGAGTGTGTATGAGCAGAGAAAAATAGAGAAAAGACTATTGATTTTTATGTGCTTCTAAAAAAGAGAAAAAAAAATGGGAACTATGAGCGTCTAAGAGAGATGGATTCTCCTCTTCTGTGAGAGAACATACAGTAGATCAGCTGAGAACATTCCAGATGGTATTCACTGTCCAACCGCTGTGCATGGCCATCATGATTGTTCTTTAACACATCTTGAATGATTAAGATTCACGACGTGTTGGTTCCCTCATGTCACCGTGTAATTCCTGTGCTTCATTACGTGTATAATTGGAGGTGAGTGTTTAAAAAGAGTGCTGGGACGATTTATTATTCACTACAAGGCCCAAACTGCTTGAGATCAATAGAACAAGACTTAGGAGAGGGCTAGAGGTGCGATGTGTCATCATTTTAATGAAATATAGATTTGGGACTGTTAAACAGCTTGCTGGTGCCGGTGAAATTGCTCACTTTTTCACCACTAAACAAAGTCATCCATTTAACTGTTGAAAAATCGATAGGGGGCTGTGACCAATATGTATCTGTCAAATGTGGGTACAGTTACATCGAACAGTAGCTAATAAATCAAAGCAAAGGGTACGGCATCTTTTACAGTCATCGCATCAGTATAAACCTCTGCGGCTCTCAGCACAGTCTCCAGCAGAGTCTTTCATCATGGAGCACCACGGAAACAAAGCAGTCCTCCCCAGCTGCATATCATGTGCAGGTGTACATGGACAAGATTGTCTTGTTTACTCTGTTGTACCCTTTTTAGTATGGCCATCACGTGGGATGACTCCTATGAACAACAATTCTATTGTTGATCACAGCTCAGACTGAAGAGGTCAGTATAAAAAACAGCTTTATTGTGAGACTTAAACCTTCCGGCTGAAGGACACAAGACCTTTCATGATTGTCATCAGGGTAAGGAAAAAATCTTTACAAGATTTAAATCTATAAAAACAACCCGGTCTCACTCTCAAATCTTCAAATACTGCCGGTTGGTGAGTGCCCCTCGGCGTCTGGCATTGATGCACCGAGGCACCCGTCACTACTGGCGTAGCATAAAAAGTGAGAAAGTTCGCACATGGTTGATAGGAGTGGCGGTAGGCTTGTGCTCTTGTCCTTTGTAAAACTGAAATTAAACGTTGACATTATGTCACGTGAGTCGTTAGTCATTTGATTCGTTTTTTTAACTCTGTAGTGGCATGAGTTGTTAGTCATTTTTCATCAACCAAGCTCTTTCTCTGAACCTAACTAAGTGGTTTTGTTGCCTGAATCTAACTATTAAAACAGAAGTTCATTTTGAAAAGACACTCTGCATGTAACGAGTGGAAACACGTCGTTGCTGCCACGCCCAAAACTGAGTCTAGAGGGGAACCTAGAGCGTCAGAGTTGGAAGCTAAGAGCCACTGACCAAGCGTATTTGACACGGTGGGAGTGAAAATGTGTTGACACAGCAGTTTTTCCTCCATAGAATCAGTAAAATGACTATATGAAGATGCAACATTACACAAATAAGAAGAAAAGAGTACATACAATATGATATAAGCCAGTTGTTAGCTAGTCTAAAAAGCATCCATTCATAGTAATTGTTTTATTCCGATATTATTGTGATTAACTCATCAAAAATATTACATGTATACTTATGATACGAGCGGAATTCACTGTAGTCCATTTAATACTTACTAAGTCCTAAATAAGTTTGCTTTCTCCTGCAGTAAACAAATACACATACACTAGCAGGTGAGCCTTTTGCATTCTCGTCCAAGTCATCAGCCGTTATCAAGACACTGACATGGTCCGGCTTCTGTAAATGTCACATTTTGAATAAATGTTAAAGTGCTGTCTCTTTGCTATGATGCACTCAAAGCCCTGGCTGAAAATCCTCTGGAAAACTATTGTTATGTAGAAAAGTCACACAACTGATTGACGACTGTATCTTAAGGAGAGAGAATAGAAAGGGTTATGTCCATAGTTAGCCGACACTTTTATGGTTATAGGAAGGATATAATGCAAGGGAACAAACTTTGGTTTTGTTTTGTCTTTGGCAGCAGTAACTCACAGTGTATCACTATCATGCTACTGCCCAAAAACTGATAAATCTCACCTCTTTTATGGTGCAAAATGAGAATTAATCGTCTTGCTGTCCTGTGAATAACAAGGGGACCAAACATTCCAAGTCCTATTTCACTTAACGACATTATATATGTGTCAATATTGACACCCGGGGATCCTCGAAAGCCAATTTTGCTGCCATTTCTCACATGGCCTTGCTGTTTAATGTGTGCTATGCTTCATGAATACAGAAGAGGATGCGGTATCTTTGGATCATTCCTTTCACCATTTGAAATTTACAGGGGTGATAACAAAAGTAATCTTGTTACAACAAACATTATTGAGGAAAGCAATTGCATTACAGTGGTCCATTTTTATTTCACAGCAGTGGGTGTCAGTCAGCTGACACTCTGTGAAGCAGCAGTTCAGTCAGGTCAAGTCCAACCAATTCATCATCGGCTTTTAACCAAAAGTGTGACACAAATGGACTCAAAAACGACCAGAAAGTAACAAAAACAAGAGCGAGAGAAACAAGACAAATCACAGTTGTGAGGAAGACACGAATGAACGGCACAGCAGGACTTAGTGCTATGTTTTTATAGATACCAAGCATTGCACTGAGCAAGTCCTATTTAATAATTACAGGCTGCTTGTGGTGTTTATTCATTTCAAACAAGGGAGATATGTTATCTGGACACATTCTAATTTAAGCCTGCGTGATATGTTTGTTTTAGTGTTGCAGCTCTGCATTTAGACAGAAAGATCACAGGACAAAAGCTCTTTGTATCAAGTGGTGCTTCTCGTACAAGAGGTCCCTGTCTCTGAAAGCTGTGCTAATGGCCACTTTTAAGGAAACCTAAGTGACCCTTAAAAGTGTGGGTGATGTTAAAGTGGAATAAATGGTTCCATAAAAGCCAGCTAGGATGTTTTGTCGTCATTCATGAAAAATATCTCTGGGAAACATGTATTTTTCTTTGTCACTTTTGTCAGATAGATATGAGACCAAGACCCCATACTTTGTTTCAAAGCTTTCAAATAACTATCCAAACTATGACTTGGAGATATCAATTTGAGCTCGGCTGGACTGAATCTCTTTTACATTTTGCATTAAATTGACAACCATCTGGGGATGTCTTGGAAAATTGCCTCGCACTGAATAAGTGATGAAGAGATGAGACTACTGTCAGTTGTAATAATGTGGCTGATTTACATGCATTGGCACCATTGCAGTGCATAATTACAGTGGCAGGGGGATGCCATGTCTCTGATCTGTATCATGTAATGCAACTGAGCTTCGAGTCTTTTCATAAGTGATGTACCTCATTTTGGGTGGTCTGTTATCGTCTCAGTATCTCTTCATCAAACAGAATCGCTGTCGATATCTATTCACGTAAGACACAGTGAACACAGCGCTGCCTGAACTGACGAGCTTGAAGTGTCATACGGTGAACACCGTACAGAACAGAGCATCCTCTACTGTTGCCTCATATTTGTGGTAATAGTGGTTATGATTGAAGGTTGTTGTTTTTTATCCATCCAATCATTTTCTTTGCTAGTGGGTAATTACAGCCTCACGCGGTTGTAAGCGCATAGGCTTTTACTCTTCCTCTGTCACATGCTTATATATGCTTAATATAGGCTAAAATGTTAGCATTAATATTAATATATAAATATATTCAATAAAGTTGCATATATTAACCTGCTAACATTAGAATGTTTAGCATTTAGCTCAAAGCACAGCTGCCTACAGCTTAACCTGAAAAAGCACGTAAAACAAATGAAACACAAGAGAAAGAAGAAAAACCCGGTTGATTTGAATCATAGCCTTTCCTATAGAGCCACCCTCAGACAAAGCTCTACATTGTTCATTGCACTTTTTGTATTCATTCAAGCATTTTTCATCCATTAAATGTAGTTTGCTGGTGTGTAATGATCATTGCAACCTCACAGGGCTGCCTTTGTTTGCTAAATTAGTCTTGTTTCTCACTCCTTAATTAAAAGTAAGACGATTAATGTTACATGCTAAACATTAATTAGAGCATGTAAATCTTAGCATGTTAAATTGTAAATATGATTAGCATTAAGTTCAAAACACAGCTTAGCCCGAGTACAGCTAAGCCTGAAAAAGCACATTAAATAATGACAGAATAAAGAAGGGGGATGAATGCAGTGTATTCAAATCACAGCCTTTCCTCTAGCTCCAACCTTTGAAACAAAAGTGGTGATGATATAAGCTTATTATATGATATAATAAGCAGTTTCCACACAAACAAAAATCTTGTTTTCTGGTATGAATTGAGCATAATAGGCTTACAGGGATGCTAATGTGGCTATTTTAGTCTCTTCTTGCACCACCTTTTAAAGGAAATATGAGCTTTGATGTTACATGGCAGTAGATATCAACCTGCTACTGTTAGCATGTACAACTATGATGAGCATGAAGTCCACAGATCAGATGTATAGCTGAGGCTGACAAAATACAGGTTAGATTAATAAAAGTTGAGAACTCTGAAGTCTGACATACAGAAGATAAATGCCTCTGGTCTGGATAAAGTTTCTCAAACATAACCCTCAGATCCAACTTTACATTTTGTGCCCCGTTATCGGTAATAGATATTTTAAGCACTTTTCTTCCGTCCAATGACTTTGTTTGCTAGAGTGTAATCAGCATTACAGATGACTCGATTACAGATTGCTCGGATGACTGAAGAGTTTTGGTCTTGTTTAAACCCGGTGTGCTACTTTACCTCATGGTCCAATTAGACGCCGTATAATGGTCACATTAGCAACCTGTTTTTCCTGCAAGAAAATCACCTCCTGTATAAACGACTGAAGCCAGTGCAGCAGCCTTCGGAATTCCACCATTAAGTTGTGGCTGAAATGAAGAGACGTCGTTCTTGGAGTTGCAACCAGCGGGAAGTGTTTTAACCTCTTAATGTCGGAGCCGTTTTTGAGGTCTCTGAGCGAAAAAGCATAGCCCTACAAAACTGACCATAGCTCTGTAACTACAAGGTCGATTTTAATAATTTTTGTTGATATAATCAGATCACAACACCTGTGACATAGTTTACATTGGTCATATTGTGAATATGTTGCTGGTTAATATAGAAAATAAGACATAACACAGCTGAAAGTGAAAATATTCAGCCTCGCCTGGGAAAAATGCACTTTCAGTGATAAAAGGTTATTGAAATAATGCAGCTAGCTCCCTGATTCTTTCCCAAGTCATAGCATAACTGATCAGTAGTTATTAAAAAAAGGTTAAAGTGGAATAAAGTGGAATAAAGTTAAGAATAAGAGGTTTTAGTCAGGCGAGGCCATCATTTTCGAACCAGCTGTTGCAGCTTACATTGTACTTTTATACACTATATAACTATATATTTCACTTTCTTTATCACTCATATGATTCAATACATCCAAATACAGATAATAGGAATCATATTCATATTCATAACATCATCAGAGCCAGTTTTGGCTGTCATCTGTAGGATTTTCTCAGTTCATGTGTGTGTGTGTGGCTGGATCTCAGCCTATCCTCGGTCGATTTCCAAAAACAACCCCTCCTTAGACGCGTCACAGGCTTAGGAAGACTCATGCCAAATTTGGTGGTGATCGACAAAAGATTTCGTACAATAAAGTTGCCAGAAGTGAGGCGTGTACCCCGGCGGAAATTTCCGGTCGCAGGCAGTCTGACCACTCGCCCAAGCCCCCTTGACCGCTCTTATTCTGGAAACAAGTCGGAAGTCAACAGTATGCAGTTGGCAGCAATGACTACAGCTTTGGAACGGAAATTCCGCGACGTTATTATCCATATTTTGAGAAAACTTGGGCGCATAACCACGATTTTTGTCGGCAAAGTTCAGCATGAAGGTACGTTTGATCATCCACCAACGGGTTAGTGCTTCTACGGATCGTAAAACAGAAGTTAGTTACGTGTTCCGCCACGTGTGCTAATGCTAATAAATGCATTGTATGACTGGGTAGCCGTTAGCATGAGGGTACAAACATTGATTTACTGTACTCATAGCGCCGATTTCGGGCCAGGATTTGGTGCTTTTATGCCACGATATTTTTGTGCTTATATGAGTAGCCTATAGTTGTCTTTGGAGTTTATAATAAGTGACTTATATGATGTTGTTGTCCACACGTTGCTGGTTCATCGAAAATAAAAAGTGGCCGTGTCCACACTACTGGCTAATGATCAGGCTATTTGCTGCATGTGAGTTTGAGGGGTTCTGAGCCCGAGAGCCCCCAAATTTGGGGGCGTCGTGCTCAAGAGGTTTTAATGAGCACAAGGCAACATACAACAAGTCCAAAGTATCAGTTACGTTCTCACTCTTATAGTCTAACTTCATCCCCCTTATGTCACTTTCCACCAATCAAACCAGTCGGTTGAACCACAAACAAAGCACATGTGGTCTCCTTATTATGTCATGCTCTCATGTCTCCGTCTGGGTCAAGATAACCTTTTGGCAAAACACACGATTCATGTACGGGAAATGTTTGGAATCAAATTGGAGTGATATATTACAATTTGTCTGGCGCGCCTTCATCACGAAACCAAATTTGTTCAACATGACAAGTTATATAAACCGTTTTCTTATGAAACCAAATGTGTTCGGTTCAATCCTAGGTTATATGATGATTTTCTTCAACACTCTCCAACCTGAAATCAATAAGTATTTATCCGTTTACCCTCCTTTAACATTTATTGTAGGGTTGTGTTGTGTTAGATGAAGTTATACATAGATGGGGGTTTTGTGTCATTTCTCACTTTGTAGCACAGACCCACTGTAATGCTGGAGAAGAGAGGGGAGGGAGATCAGAGATTGAGCTAGGTGCTAGAACAATGCCTCATGGAGTGTTGATAACCTTTCAGCTCATTATCCCAATTAGAGTACACAGCTGGGGGAGAAAATTAATTCAACACCGGGCCATTTTGTTTGTTTATTTACCGATGTGTGCGAATTGGAATGGGGTAAACAGAGCTTGATGATCAAGGCTTCTGGTTGGGGGCCGCAATAACGGCCATTGCTTTAACCAGATGCACAATGCAACCATTTAATTTCCGCAGCAACGTTAAAAATGCACAAGGTCTAATAAACACAGTCCGTTCGTACACACGTGGGTACGTTAAGCCAATCATGAGCACATTTGTTTAATTACATATAACGAGGAGCTGATTTTATTGTCAGGAATATCTAGTAAAAGACGTGACATGCCATTAAACACTGAAGACAAATGAACACCACCACAGCCAAAGGGCCAACAGCACTAACTATAAAGTAGTAAAGAAAGGATGGGGATTCGGTAATCAAGCAGCAGATGGAAATTTTTCTTTTGACATCACACAGTAGGCACATTTAAAACTGAAAGATGTATGCGAGTCAAGAGGAAATGGTGCTTTTCTCCATTCTCCGCGTGCCATAATGTGGGTTTCCTCTGAACTGGTGTAATTCCCCTCCCAAGGGGACAAGGTTGTTCCACATGAGCTGGTTCCCTAATAACCAACCCAAGCCTCCCAGTGAAAAATCCATTAAGGTCAAGTCATGCATAGTTGATTGAACATCTCGTCTGGTGGTCTGCTAAGGAGAGCCATGAGCCTAAGAATACCACATTAATCAGAGGCAAAATGTTTTTATGGTTATGGAACCGCAGATGTTCTTTAGGGGACTTTTTGGCACATTTGTATCATTAGCACACAAGTCTGATTTAGCAGCATATTTTCAGCAATGGGTTGATGTATGAGCGTGAAGTCGCATGTAAACAAATCCAAGGGATCTTTAAATTGCAGCCCAAAGAGTCCAGGGGGAGCTTCTCCGGTTGTAACCCCCAGGGGAGATCCGGCAGCTCTTGCCACTAAATATTACTCCACTCCCCAAAACACCACGATGACGGTAACCTGCTGTTGTTTGAACGCAAAGAGGTGCTTCAAGAGCACCCTGATCTCTCCTCCACCTCCTTCTATTCACAGCCAGCCTGTGTTCTCCTTGCTCCATTAGTTCAGACACCGCATCCATCCCGCCGAGCCTCGCACGGGGGAGGCAGAACCAAGGACGTCACTGTCTGATGCCGTGTGTGTTCTTGTGTGTGTGTGTGTGTGTGTTTTCTATTGTGGTGGAGGTGGAGTGAAGCAGCTACGAAATGATGCAGTCAAGCGTGAAATCACCTCTCTTCAGCATTAAAGGGCTTACATGGATTTTTAATGATGAGCCCATATCTTTTATATGCCAAATATACTCAATGACTCCATTCTTTTTAATGCATATTTAACAGTAAGAAAGAGGACCGGGCTGTAACAAGATTAATGTGATATGCATAGATGCAGGTGTCTCTCTCTTTCTTTGGGTTAACATTGACGGTGTCATGTTGCATGAGGCGGCCCTATGCATTTTTAATTCTGTGATTTCTGTGGGTTAAGCAAACTGGCCATTGGGTAGATGAGAGGACAAATGGAATACGGAACAAATCCTTCATCGAATCTAATTCTAACAACACACTCTTTCAAACCCGTGTCTCATTTAAAAGCAGTATATTATCACGTAATAAATTGTTGATAATACACTATACTGTTGTTGTAAATAGCCGTGTCACGATAGCTACTTTTGTTGGATGATATGTTGTCCAAGAAATATTTGCGATTGTCGATGTTTCATGACACCGATATAAGTACAATATAATAGCATAATCATGCATAATCAAGTACACCATCACAGAATGGCTGTTTGATTTGGATGTGTTTAAGTTTGCTAACTTTGTCTCAAAAACCTGAAAAAAGGCACGATAGATTAGTTCATTCACATTTATTTAGATTTTTACTGCACCACATTGTCAAGGTTGCTGCTGTATGTATGTATGTATATATATATATATATATATATATCTTTGGATTATGATTCCTTCTAAATTGTTTTAAACCCTTAACTACAAAGTATTTGTGCATGTCCATTATCCCTCTGTATCTCTCGCTCTTTTCAAAAGACCAAAGTAAGATTTGTCCACCTCCTGCAACTGTGAATTACTTCTCAGTGGTGTGCTGCTGGACAGACATTATTTACACACCAAAGTCAGTGTGTGTTTTCTGCTGAGCACACTCTCATGCTGCATCTTTAGAACTGGGGCCTGTTTAGAGAATCAGGTTTACTGAGTTATCTGGACAGCATTGATGAGTAAAACATAGAGCCTATACGAAACTAGTTTAATTATTAAGGCTCATAAATCTGGCAGAATTTCAATGATTTATCACATATGTCTTAGCAATAGCACGAATGAGCAGAGCAAAGTGAACCATCCTGTTTTTTTGAGATAGCTTTTACTTCCTCACTGCTGTTTGTGTAAATAAAAATAATAACTGCAAATTCATTGTCATCAACCCAGATATGGACTTAAAACATGTTTATACATGTTATGGGCTATGCCCAAACAAACAGAGGCTAAAACAGTAGTTCATACAGTAAATGATACTACGTAGTGAGGGTACTTCACACGTCTAGCCCTGTTTGACCTGTTTGATAATATTTTTTTATAATGTCTGGATATAGATTTAGTGGAGTTAATAGATCTTTAAAAAAGCAATCATAAGACATATAATATATTTGCTAATAACACATGTTTTGAGTGTTAATAATAACATATTCATTTAACAGTTAATATACATGGGGTTACAATAATGTTTTACCGGTCAACTTAAAGCAATTTACATGTAATGTATTGTAATTTCTTACATATTATAGTGATTCGTTTAATCACTTGGAAAACATAATGTTAGACAAGGTGTTTGTCAAAGCACTGCTCAGAGGTGAGATTGTAGTTGCATAAAATTGCATGAGGAGCACAATGAAAAAACTCTGGCCAAGTCTGTGGCTGTATCGCCAGAGGCGAAAGCCAATCAAATGAATCACTTACTCTTCAACCCTTCTGGGAATCCCTGTGTGCCTGAATAGAGAAAACTGTATTTATAATGGGTTATGACCCACTGATACGTACCATGGGTGAAGTGTATGATTAAATTAATGGGAGCCGGTCACATATTGCTTGTGGGGGGCAATAGGCCCAAAATACATTTCAACGTCAAGGGGAAGAAAAAAAAAAAATCAACACCCGGGCCATTATCTGGAAATTTAGAAAAATCTAAAAAAAATATGGTCTGCTATTCAAAAGTCAACTCGCTTGAGGAGTTTCACTTCAGGATCTAAATGTGTCAAGTAGAGAAAGAGGGCACCGGCCATCAATGCCCCATTTCTCATCTGCGGAGACATGCTGGAAATGGGTTCGCCTAATTGCTCCTTATTACCTGAGAAACCGTGGCTGCATATTTCAGATTCAGTAACGTTTCTGCACCAAAGGCCCTTTTTTCTGTCATTGTTGGTGTGCGTGCCTGTTGCGCGCTCTCTCGACGAGGGAAGGCTTGTTGTCTGAAAAAAAAAAAAGAGCTTCAGCATAAGTGAAAAACACTTTACCCGAGAGTCTTTACACAGCGGAGGGCTTCCTCGCCGGCACTCGAGCATGTTGCCGCTGTCAATGGAAATGGTAACTCAATAATTGCTCGACTTTCTGGAGTGGAGGGAGAATCGGAGAAGCTCACATATTCATGACCAAGTGAAATCTCAAAGAGAGGGACATTAGGAAAGAATAGTTTTCTTTGCTTGGTATTGCTGTGAGAGTACACTACATTTAACAAACATTTTTCACATTCACGGTAATATCATACCACATGTAAGGCCACTTTAATGCCTTTAATAACTTGCTACAAATAATGTAAATAATAATGCAGATGGGCAAAGGCTTTTACACCACGCTTCATTTACCAAACTGTCCAATATTCATTTTAAAAGAATAAGATCATTGCATTTTGAATAAAACAGTTGAAATGTCATGGGATTAAGTCAAACCTATGAGAAATGTTTATTACTTGAAAGTTGTACTACTATAATCAAGTCATAATATCATCAGAAATAGATCTAGATAGAAAAATTTGTATGACAACACAAAAATATATAATATTATATTGCTGCCACCATGAGTTCCCCCAACACAGAACACAGACACAAGAGCCCGTCCACAGACGATGTTCTTTTTATAGTGCTCACACACTTCGGACAATAATACACAGCTATATGCGCCTCTGCTTGCCCGGCTCTCCTGGCACACGGTGCAGTCGCTCACAGCTTCCAACTCAGTTCAACGAACAATAGCCGTCTGCATGTGGTGTGTGGAAGTCATCAGAGGACAATGTAATTAGTCAACAAGCACCAAGTGTGCCAATCAATACTGATAATGAAGTGCCATGATGTACAACTTTTGAGTATGAATAAAGAACAAGATAATACCGGTCAGGAACTGGGGAGTCTTTCAGCTTCTGCTTTGGTTGGTGGAGCTTCTGGATGTTATAAACAGTGGATGCAATGACATCACTTATTGATGACCATGAAGACATTCTCCTGCACTTCCTTTGTTGCTTCTACTTCTCTGTGTCCTTTGTGTAACACTGTCAAGTACTCGGAGTGCAGGGATTTAGGTATAACTGCTCTGTTTCCTTTCAGCAGATTGTTGTTCTCAACAGTTAGCTCATCAGGGAAATCAAAGAATGGCCTCACTTCATCTGGGATTCTACATGCACATGTTGGTGCAAGTAAGTGTTTCTCAGTGCTATCCACGGCTATTTGAAGACTTCCTCCAGGCAAAGGGGAAGATATCAGCTGGACAGCCATCACCTCAAACTCTTCTTGCTCATCCCTCCGGGAGCTGAAGTTCTGTTTTGCAGTGAAGAGAAGATTGTCAAGAGGGTTTACCTTTCTTGTAAACAATAGTCTGAACGTATTCAGCCAGCATGCTCGGGTCATGTTCAATGGCGCCTTATGGATTGCTACCAAAGAGAGTAAAATAGGAGTCCCACAGGGCTCTGTTCTTGGCCCATTTCTCGTCAGTTTATATATTCATGACTTACCAGAACCATGTCTCGCAGCATATGTATCCGGTAGCTATTCTGTCAGCCAACTGTCAGCAGTTACGATCAATAGCAGCATGGTTTGAAAACTCATATTTCAGACAACAACAACTGTGTCCGTACCTTTATTCTAGGACCCAGCCCTCCAGAGAAGTTATTAAGTTAAATTTAAATAGTTAATGTAGAAAGCATTGAACAAGTTTTAGAAATAAAAACATGTGTTCTTCTGTTAGATTCACACCTAAAATTTGGTAAACATGTTAAAATAGTGAGCAAGGTAGCAAAAGTAACTGATTAGAGAATGTTTACCTTATTATGCAGCATGCATTCAATGTCATTTAAACATTTAATTTATTGTAGTACCTCTTGATCACACACAGATACCAAAACAATGAAACACAGTTTCTAAAGAGAAATCAGTCATGAATGATCTGGTGCTTGTCAGTTATTGTGTAATCGTTGTGATTATTTCTGTCTTGTGCTATTTTGTATGTGATTTATAGTTGAGCTCTGTGTTCTGTAGAGGCCTAATAATACTATGCCCAACATTAAATTAATAAACATTGGACAATTCTGTGAAATCCAATGTCCAATATGGACATAATTCTTCGGGATATGGGCTGTTCTGTGTAAAGATAATGTTTCAGTGGGTTTAGGCTACCTAACACAACCTAACCCTGACAATATTTGTTTAGAAAACTTCAGAATATTATGTTAATGCAAAAGAGCATTAAAAAAGAGCGAGAATGCTCTGAACGATAAAAAAAAAGATGAAAAGAAAACAGCACCTGACATCTGTGCTGCTACTGTGTAACACACATGGGTGTGAAGATACATGAAAGCCTTATTCAAATTGTGTGTGTCTATGCAAATGTGGACGTTAAGCTCATGTATATCTGCCATATTGGAAATCCATTCTTCCACTCTTACAGCTTGTTCTCCAACAAGCTCTGCTTTCATATTTTTCTACATTGCTTATGTGATGCATCTTGTGCACTGTAGCATGAACCACTGCTGATGATGATCGCTGCACTTGTTTGACCATGCATTTCAATTATGTTTTTAATTTTGGTGTTGTGTTTTATTAGTACAGACCCCATTGAGACCTTTGCAATGTTGTTTTGTGGCAGAACACATGTGACACTGTCACAGCTAATTCTTCACACCAGTCTGTCTCCAATGAGCTTATTCTTTATTGAACCAGAATTACAGTTTAATTAACGGTGCAGTATGAGGCTCAACTGTTTCCCTGTGGTGTTGGTACTGTGTATTTAAGTCAGGCCTACACCATCCCATTCAGGATTATGTATTTATACATTTTTTTAATATACTGAGTGCATGATTTTTGCCTTTATCTTAGAAATACTGTATACTGGTGAGTGCCTCTGGTTCTGCAAGTCGAAGAATACAGGCATTGTTTAGCCTGTGAGCTGAGACTCCATTACATATCTCTCAAGATTATCAGCACCTACGGCAATGCAGAGGGACCTAGATAGTGTTGCTGAGTTAATAAGTAACACTGCCTAACAGATGTTGCTGTCAAACATTTTCACTGGGACTATTTTTTCCGGTAGAAAGTAATTCCAATAAAACCTGTAAAGAGTGGATTTTCCATAGGAACCAAGGCATCATTTCTAGAAAGAGGTGCGGTTTTTCAAATGTTATTTTTCAATACTCCATGTGCCTTCAATATATTGGGGTGTCAAGCTGAAATCTCAGAGGCTGATACCTCAAAACCTGGCCAAATAAAAGCAAAATTACCTACATGGTAAGTGACTACAAAAAATATCTTTCTCTTATTTGGTTGGAAAGACCCTTAAAGTATTTTTGTATGCATTTGTATACTTAGTGAAAGAGGGGTGTGTAAAGCAATGCAATCTCCACATGCACTGCTGCTTTTTGATGTTAAAATAACACTTCAAAAGTCCTCCTATTGTTGAATGTTGGTGGTTTGTTTTAGTCCAGCACCGATCACTACATAGCTCTAATTTGAATAGACTTATCATGGCACGATAGTGATAACTTTTGAATAATCCTGCTTCAGAAAGGTGAGCATTTGCATAAAGTTGGGTGTGGGAGGCTTATTACTAGTTTATGGTTCAAAACAGTAAATAGCTGTTTACAATTTTAATGAATGAGGATCAGACGTTTCACTATAATACATTTAATATAAATGTCAACCGCTCCACAGGAGCTGATAATGCCAGTAAAGACATTGAACTGGTCAGATATATGGGACTGTCCTCATTAACAGCGCCAGTTGTTTCAGCAAATGGCCCAAAACATGTTCACAATTATATTATGACTTTTGTTTGTTCGGATCAAAAGGAAATAGTGTGTTATTATAGAATGATCAAGTGTGCAGATGGAGGAGGTTGGTCATTGGTCATTATTATAACCACATGATGCCGAAGGTCGCTTAACCTTAACGAAATAGTCATTTATACCCACACCATCTGAACAAATAGTTTTTGTGACTAAACCCAACAATAGCTATTTAAGATCAGAAAAACAGCGGCACCACTGCTTCTTCAGTGGCACCTGGTGAGCCCATCTTGTGACGACTGTTTCTCTTTCCTTATGCAGGTGTAGTTGCCCATATTTAGCTATATATATGTATGGTTAAGACTCATCACTTTTGGCTTTTGGACATTTTCCATTTTTACAAAGATTGGACCAAAAAAACCAACATTTTGTTCAAACCAAATAGCCAGATATTACTGTGTCTCCACTAATCCTAATGTTGTTGTTTCATAATAACTTAGGTTCAATATTTAATATAGTTTAATATTATCATATAAAATATATGAGGCAGCCTTCCTGCCTGCGTGTTGAAAGGTGCAAGAAAAACCTTTCTGAATGGAAACGAGGGAAGAGAAAAGAGAGTTTATGGTATTTATTCCGTAATCTCTAAACACTGACTCCACATTATTTGACAGCTGAAAGTTTGTGGGCAGGCAGACAGATTGTCATTCTGAGACAATTTGTCACGCAGGGCCTGGCGGGTCTCCATTCAGCTTCAGACACTCTGGCCCAATGCTTGCACCACTGACAGGATTGTCAGAGCTATTTGTCACAGCTCTGTTTAGTGATCAGATTGGTTGTACCCTCTACGGCCTCTTCTTCTCCGATCCACAATAACTGGCACCAGTTAAACCATTGGCTCTTAATCAAATGATCTGCTCTCTGTACGGATGTTTGTTTTCCTTCTTTTCCAACTTCAATGACATATGGAGACAGAGGTCCACATGCACGTAGCGTTTGCCAACCAAACTGACCAAATCAGAATGTCATGGTTGCCGTGCACAGTGAGAGCAATCATTACCCTGAATAAAATAAATGGTAAATGGACTGTACTTGTATAGCGCTTTAACGCTGCATGTCATCATTCACCCATTCATACACTGATTGCAGGGGCTACCTTGCAAGGTGCCACCTGCCCATCAGGACCATCTAATCATTCATGCAACATTCACACACCGTGTGACAGCTACGGGAGCAATTGTAGGGTTATAAGGATTTAAGGAACAAAGAAGATGTAATATTGATTTAATTTGTCTCTTCACTCATGTAAAACTCAATCGGGATTAGTTGCCTCCTGGTTCCTCCCACTCCTACTGTGATCCAGACAGTCAGGTAAATGGATCGAGCAGCTTGTTGGCTTGGGATCCTTTAGGTCTGATTTCATTGTCCAATTGTTTTTTTTCCTTCTTCTTGGACCAGCAAGAGAACCCCTGACAGGATGTCTGAACAAATTATACATCCATCTTTGAAGTATGCTCGCCTTTGCATCATTGATGATCTTAAATCAAACTGAGAGCTAAATGCCTGATTCATTGTCAGACAACCATTTCCATCCGGCCTGTGCCATTGTGGCAATATGACACATTTCTCAAAAATATCAATGTGTGTGAAAGGAAGTCTGAATTATATCAAACTAGCAGTGGTTGCCATCAAATGCACAGTGTGTTACTCCATTTCATTCCCGTTCTTTCTCTCTCTCTCCCTTTGACTCTCACTTCACAAAATGAGCTGTTATAAATTAACTGTGTTGGCATCCACGGGGAAATATATAGACAAAGAGGCTGTGACTGTTCAACTTCAAGGATTGTATAACTTCACCGTTCCAAAGAATTTTTTTTTGGGATTGAATAGAGGAAAGTTAGATTGCTTGTATGGGATTTCAAACCTGTTCTCATCATAACGCTTCCCATACTGATGCTTGTTCAGGACCCTTGGCGTCACTTTCTAACGCAGTGGGTAGCCCAGCGCGTCAAACTATGAGGCTCACTATGGTTGCAGTAAACACGTGGTTAACATTGTGAATTCATACCACTTTGTTTGGAAGGGGAGATGATGGGTTTGGGTTACAATTACTAGGTTTGTAAAGTGAAAGTGAAACACAAAGACAGACAACACTGTGTTGCTTTCACACAGGACAAGAACAGGTGTCTCCAGGGTGAGAGTTCTGTGTTTGTTCGACCCATCGGCCTTTATTCTAGGTTATCACACTCCCGGAGCATTAACTCTGTGTGTCTAATAATAACGTGGATACTTTACATTGTAGTAACTTTAAAGGTGTGTCTCAAACAAACACTAAAGGGTGCCTTGGCGTCGGTATCAGACACCAAGAGGCGTGAAAAAAGGGTCAGTATTTGATGCAGCCGGAATAAGATAGCCTTGGATTTTTTACCTCTTAATATTTCTTTTTTCTACATAGATCAAATTAATGGGTATGAATATGTGAGGATGAGAGATAAAAAAAGAAAATATCACGCACACACACACACACACAGCGTTGTTCTAGGCATCAGGGTAATGTGATGTGGTAAGTGCGAGCAAAGTCAGCACAAACCCACAGCACTGTTGTAGCTCCATCACAAATGGATGAACTGCAGCATTTTACATGATGCAGGAATCTGTTGCATGACATACAGTGAGATAATCTCTAAGAAGACAATATGATGCTGCTCACTCTTATCTAAATGACCATAATGCTTATGTTTTGGCCCATTTCTTTTTCTGCTTCTCATGTTACAAGTCTAATGGCTTTGAAAAATATGGTCCATAATAGTGTAAGGTACAGTATTTGAGTAGTGGAGTGAGCAGGATAAAAGCTTCAAAAGAAATATGTATGATCCTGTACCTTGTGAGGATTTTTTGTTCTTGATATCTTTAGGAAAGAGAAATGTATTTGCAATGTTAAATATGTTTAACAATTTACTTCAACCTTGAATAGGCTCAGAGATCTGATGCCTCAAATGGGTTTGCAACAGGAATGTACTTAGCTACTGGGTCTCTGATGCACTTCTCTCACTTCAAACCATTCTCCTTAAAACATATCTTCACTTATTCAAATATTGTCTGTAACATTTTGAAAGAGATATAAATTAAGTTCACCCCCAGTCTTTCCCATTGAAATGCTGTTCATTAATCACACAGGCGTTGCTGGGAGGTGATTGGACAGGATGGTGGGCGTCCAGGATCCCTTGTGTGAACTGCAAAGGAAAGATGGAGGCTTTGGTTGAATAGTGAAACGGTAAACATGTCCAATCTTATGACACCACTTCAATCCTTTACTTATTTATTGTAGGAAAAGAAAAAATAAGAGCCAACGTTATGTAGATGTGTTCAGTATGAACCATCATAGGCTATAGTGGGGCTGTCATTAAAATTTGAAAGTCACATGATCCCCAAAGTTATAGAGGGGAACATGAATGCCCAAATGTATTCAATCTCAAAACAATCTATCAAATAGCTGTTGAAACCTTTCCCTAAAATGTCAAACTCATGGTGACGGAAGAGAAAAAAGAAGTCAGGAGATCATCCAAGTCTTTAGGACTCATCCTATTGGAACTTTTAATTTCTTTTCAAAATATTGTGCCGATCCATCAAGCAGATGTTGAGATATTTCACCAAAGTCACTATAGGTTGCATCCTCTGGGCAACATCGACATCCATGCCAAATTTCACGGCAATTGTTCCAATAGTTTTTGAGATAATACCAGTTCAGTAAAAGCCAACAGTGTCTGGTGGCAAGAGGAAAAGTCAGGGGATCACCGGAAGTAGGATTCATCCTCTGGCAACTGTAAATGTCTTTACAAAATTGGCCTTTAATCCGTCCTGTAGGTTATTCAGATATCTCTGTCTGGACCAGAGTGGTGGACCGACCGACTGACAATACCATTCCTAGAGTGATGGATAAAAGCGTGATCCACGTAGAATTGTGTTTCTTTCTAAATGTGTTTGCCTGTCAAATTAGTAATGTACAGTACAAACAATTTTAAGGGACCAGGGTTCTTCTATACTGCAGCAGAAATGCATGTTTACAAGTTCATCAAACGAACACAGGACTTTCACCCAGGAGACAGCTGTTTGCATCCCGTGTGAAGTCAAAGTCAACTAATTTAAGTTGCGTAAGTAGGCCACATTACGTTACATTCTTGATGTATCTAACATAATCTAATTTACGTACATTTAACCTAGAGTAAAACATTTTACCTAACCCAAAAGGGGGTTAGGTAAAAGGCACGCTCATGATTGTTAAATTCTTCTTCACAGAAGTTATTACTGTACTCTTTTCTGGTAAACTTGATAAAGAGGTTTGCTTTTAAAAGTCAATATATGCTTTCAAATGTTTTTGCAAGTCTTAATGGACAGCATTTTGATTAATGTTCTGAAAAAGCACTCCTTATTAGTAAATAAAAAATGACATGCATGTTGAAGTGGTTACTAACATTTAAAATTGCAGCCTGTTACAAGAATCACATAGAGGCTTAAGGGATTGTGGCACTATTCAGCGATCAAAGCCTGCATTCAGAGCCGTTTTGCAGGCTTATTATGCAGGAGCACCATCACAGGAAGACAAATGGAGGAGTTAATGATGTCACTCCCTCCAAGAATTCTTGTGGATTTCCATCATGGCCTCAGTTTTACCTCAACATTGATCTCAGTAGTCTGCTGTGCTACGAGAGGAACTCTCATTAATTCAGTACAGCACTGTGAACGAAGAACAATGAGTTAGAATCATATGGCATCCAAGCAATACACTCCTCAAAAGGTGACAGGACATTTGCGTAATTAAGTCAGCTGGAAGCTACAATACTTCTCCGTGCTCGGAGTGCGTAAATATCAGCGGACATCAGCTTTACCAAACTGACTGTTGACCCACAGCATGCGGGTTCAAAGCTCCACTCCACGTGACCAGGATGTCTACTGAATACATGCCTGCCTACTTAGTGTCAGATGAAAATTAATAGACACAGATGTACTCCACAGCTTAGGATAATCACAGAGCCCTCGGGGCAGCGGGGAAAGAAAACCTCAGTCTAAATATCTCATTAATTCAAATTCAGGGAGGTCACGGCGAGGTTTTGCCTTTGCGACACTGACATTTTAATCAGAAGTCTGCCAAAGTCTCCATTAATAGAATAATGGAGATTATGATAGCGGGCATTGTGTGATAATACCTTTGCAGGCATTCGCTGTTTCTGTTCTCTTCTGGAATCCACCTGTGAGATATTGCAGCATCGACCGCTGCTCTGCTGCCGATACTGAGGAGATATTTTTCCCTGCCTGTCCCAGCATGAGCTACGCCTCCCTCGGATGTGAGAACAACTTACGTTTAATTTATAGCCCGAGGTCCTGCTAAATGACACGCTTATACATTGATCTGTAAAGGAGGTGTGTTGCACAGACAGGTAGTGTCATTCAATAATCCAGATTCTTTATGGGGATCACTTTTATTTTGATCTCTCTCTCTCTCTCTGTGCAGAAATACAGTATTCAGTATCTTACTTCCATGGAGTGCCGCTCACTGTTAACAGCATAAAGGCTGTTGGTACAATGTGTTGCAACACAGGGTATGAGAGGAATGTAAAACAACATTATTAGGATTAGTTTGTGGCATTTTTAACTCATGATTAATTTCACAGTTTCAAAACTAATTAGCGAGGACTGCTTAGAGACTGCAGCAACCTTTACTGATGGGAACACATTCAAAAGCTGTAACTATAACAGAAGACCAGGAATAAACGAAGCCATTCTCCGTGTTTCATCTACGAGCTGCAAAATCAATACCTAAATACACAAATACGTTTCCTGCAAAGCTTAAAAATCAATGAGAATCAGGTGAAATTCGGCTTCACAGAGCGTGAACCGTGGTAGTTTTCTGAGTACATGCATTGTCTAGTGCTGGTGTGTGTGCGCTGACACACGTGCAGAGGCGTGTGTGTTTTTAATTAACTACTTTAAACACACTCATGCTGACATTGTGAATTGGACCTAAGGTGCATAAAGGAGAAGATGTATCTCGCATACATCCAAATAGAGTCAGCGCAGATAAAACGGAGATTAGAATAAAATTCATTTCGGTTATCGAGGATGGATTATCCCAGCAGGAGACCCGGAGGTTTCTGTTGCCCCCCCCCCCCCCCCTCAAGCTGTGCTCCATCAACATTCAACCCTCTCAATGAACCCAAAATGTTGACCTATAGCTGACTACTCTCGAGTCATCGACTGTGGCTTGTTGTCTAATCCACAGATGAAGGATCATCTTTTTTGTTGCCAAATGCCAAATTTATTGATTCTACTTAAGTTATCTACAAATATAATGTTTTGTTTTAAGATGCTCCGAGTATCTATTAATTATTCAAGGAAATACTTTCAATGTTCATCATGGTGACTTTATGTGTGCGAATGGCTTTGTATTTACTGCACATTGTATTTATTTAACCTTTAGAATGATAATTAATTTAAAAGATACAATACCTTTGCTCATGCTGGCCCATGTTGGCCTTTAAGTAAGTGAGTTTGACAGCCAAATCCACTGAGCTGAAAAAATAGAGAAACAAGAATAATTCATTTTACAAAAGTCAATGAGTATAGCCTTATAATAGTGTTTTTTTCTTTTAAAGCTTCCTGTCTCGCTTTAGTCTGACTGCCTACAGTCAGGACAGGTGAGGTGAGCCATGATTGGAGACGCTGTCTGGCCTCATTAGGTTGTGCTGAGTGAACGTGTTCTACAGTACGAGGAGAATCAGCAATCCAGGTAAAAGAAAAAGGGCTAGGAATATCGAGTTATAGCTTTCAATTATATTGAATCTATTTGATAATATAGAAATAGTCATTTTTTTTATAAAAACTTCAAAGCAAACAAATCATTTGAACGACACAATACTGACATCATGAATGAAAACGTTTGTCTTGTGGGTCTTTGAACAATCTGGCAGCCAGAGCTTCTTCATGTTGTCAATCAGTTGACAAAATAATCTCATCACAGATTTACAATGGACGGTGCTTTGCATCATTTCACATTATCTTCAGGAAACTGCTCCTTCCGACATCAGGGACGAACTTTGAAGCTCAACTTTGAAGCCAACATGAACGAGAAGTTCTCTAAATGCTCAGAAAAAAAAATGGTAATTTGAAGATCAACAATTCCATGACGGCACCATCTGCTAATGACGATTATGTGACATGACAGAAAGCTCCAGAACGGCTCATCTATAGGCCTTGTGGTGAGAGTATTCTGTCAGCATTAATAAATTGGTTTATGAAATATATAAACATCTATTCAATTCTGCTTTGGACACAATGAGGCTATATTTTCATTCCAACTAAACCACATTAGAGACTTCAACTTTACATAGTGTTACTGCTAGAATATCTAGTACAAAGACTGAGCAACATTCAGTCAGACGAGGGAAAGAAATTGTGTTCATTGATTGATTCAATTGGTAATACAGACACTCAATAATAGGGTTTCAAAAGTTCACATACACAGCTTAACCTTAATAAGACCTTAACTGGAGTGAAGCCAGTAGTCAAGTTCCTGTGAGCATGTAAACATTATTCCCCTCTGGAGGTAAACAACATCTCACACAAATAGATATTTTCTTTCCATTCCATTTCCTACACACAACATCCAGACTTATACAGTATTTTAAACTCTTCAAAGCAGATTATAATGTGGCATGGGGCCGCAAAAGGAGTCTGGAACAAGTCATTAAAAGCTCAGCTGCAGGCAAAAGCATTTTCATAAATCAATGCATTGTCGGAGGTTATTGATTACAAATGTTAAAATGGGATGAAGAGTCTCTCACAGATATCGTGCTAAATTTAAAACGTGAACAGAAATAGAGATGAGAGATGATATGGCTTCTATTCATAGAGAGAAGCTCTACAGTAGCTTGTCATGTTGAAAAATAAGGAATGTAATAGCTGCTAAACTGAGAAGCCTATAAAAGTTCCCTCCTAAAAGTTGTAAATTATTGACATCATTATATGAAATGTAATTTAACAAGACTAGGAATATAAAGCTGTACCACCAACCCCTAAAGACTGTAATGTTGGTGGTATGTTACAATGTTCAAGACAACACAAAGGTGTTAGACAGAACTAAATGCTGATTTTAGGCTATTTGAAGCAGAAAAGACTTGGTAGGGGTCAACAACAACATGCAGCTCAAAAAGCACACATCGAGAACCGTCGATGGAAATTTAAAGCTGCACAAAAAGTGGTGAGTTGAGGCTATAGTGTGGCCTGCTACCCTGTGGCATAAGGTAATATACGCTTTGCAAACATCATCGAGCTCTTGACACAATCTGCGTGGCAAAGGAATCTTTGCATCCAAAATTTCGGCGCCCTAAATGATGTGGTTCCACAGTATCTCTCACTGATGGGTGTCCAGCAGTCGGCCAACGTTGCTTACCAGTTTTACAATGACGTTAGAACTCAAATATAGTAACTCTAATCCGACTCTGTTGTCCTACCTACATTCAGTAATTACTTCTCTCTGCAGAATATGTCATTGCGGTAGAGTCCGTCATCCTCACAAAGGATTCAGATGATCCTACTCCCTGTTTACTGTGTTTTCCCTGATGGGGGCCCTAGATGCAAGACTATTAAGTCACTGTAGTGAATAGAGTTTACCCCCTAGTTTACAGGGTCACAGTTCGACACAGGAGCAATATGGTTCATCCTCTGGGGTCCGTGGATATTCACAGCATATTTAATAGGAACCCATCCATTCATTTTTGAAATACTGTGCCTTGTCATGGACCAAATGTCAGCAGGGACAATACTTATTCTTTCCAAATTCATTTTTTCTACTCAATTGAGAGTCCTCAAAGCCACCAACCAATATCATGATGCTTCCAATTAAGTGCGGAACTCTCATTTCCCATTAGCTTGACATTTTGTGATTGAGTATAGAGCTGTTTGGATCCTATTTGCCCCTGAGCCCAAGGCAAACCAACCACAAAGAAACCGTAACACAAAACCCATTCGACTGCACCTCTTCCCTACCTTTTGTAGTTTCCATTGATCTCTGAAGTGGCAACCTGGTGTGTCAGAATGTAAGGAAATTGCTCGCTCCTAAGAAGGGCACATATTTTGATATTGATTGCAGCCTATCGTCGCTTTTCGAGGAGATTAGCTAAATTACCCTCCCCATAATTGGGACTTGCACTTAAGTAGAACTCCACTGTGAGGGAAGATTTAAAATTCCATTAGTGCCAATGACAGCTCGGCAGTGGGTTTAAGACGGGTCTCGTCTGATCAGCGTCCAAAATGTTCAAGGTAATTGATGATGAAAAAATGAGCCTGCCACTGCAGGGTGATTGATATCAGTGACTCTTTAATTACAGAGCAGCGCCCATTTGAGAGGCCCTCGCACTTTGCACCTCTCAATGTAGGGAAATCTCTCCCCTTTTCTTCTCGATTCAAAGAATAAATGACAAGGGGATCATAATTTTCATTTACAGTGAACGTATGTGGTCTAATCACATAATGGCTTCTGAGTCATCATAACACGTAGTTTCTTTGAATTTCCACCCCCGCTATTCACTATAATGAGATCGACTTTGAGCTAATTGTGTTAGAAATACAGGAAATCGTGTTTTTAACTGCTCCTTTTACAGTATATATATATTTCCCTCCTCAATTCAACTCTTATCAACAAGGACATCAGACAAGTAAAAAAATACAAATCAATGGGCTCCATAAATAAATAAAACTCAAATGAATTTATTGGAAATATGTAAAGCTTTATACTTTTCTTTTACCTCAAACTTTTTAGTGAAACATAAGTCTCTGCTATAGAGCACAGTAATGGTTCCAAATGGGTTCTTCTTAAAGGGCTGAGGTTCTACCCAGAACCTTTTGCTTTTAAAGAGCCCTTTTTTGAAGACATATTTTTTCAAGGGTTCTTGCATGACTAAGAATTCCATTAAGGAACCCTTTCTATGAGTTCTTCATGAGTTCTTCAATGAGTTCTTCAAGGACTGTTGATAGCATGGGTGTTAATGGTGCACCTACAATCAAGCCCACACACCCCTAAATACTGTGATTGCTGTGTTTGCTCTGCACCACATCTGCCCCCGCCCTGAGGGTTCTAGATGAAACCCTTGGCATACATAAAGGTCCTCAGTACAACCCCCTGGGTAGGTTGTAGACGAAACTCTTGGAAAATCAATGGGTTCATATAGAACCCCATGGGTGGGTTCTTGTTATCACCCTTAGAACCATAGAAGTTTTGATTATATAGAACCTCTTATAAGGGGTTCTGGATGGAACTTTTCACAAATGGATATAGGTACTGTATTACCCTCCACGTTGGGTTCTAGATAGAACCATCTGACAAGGTTCCAGGTGTAACCTTTACAAAAGGCTCTACCAGATAAACACACTCAGCACCAGCCTTTAAGCTCGCTACCGACCTAAAACTAACTTTCTTTATAAAACTACAACAGTGTGGAGAATAGGGGTCAACCTTATGTTGTGTAGACCTACTTCAGCCTCACTGTATTAAGTATTAAAGCAGTCATTAAATCATTTTAGCATGCAAGCTAAAGCTAACAAAATTAGCTGGCTAACACCATTTAAGTTTAGTTTAGTTGACATTAAATCACAAGCATCTAAATGACTTGTAAAGTTTCGAGACTAAGATGATTTGAGACATGCACATGAAGATGAATATAATGTTGTAAAGATAGAGGCATAAAGGTGTAGTGGAGTTTGTTTAGCGGGTAGTTGCTGGTATGATAAATGAGCAAATAAAAATGATGTTTAAGTGTGAATCATACAGACGAGACTACAAAGTGAACCACGCTGAGATATCACATTTCCCTAATGACTTGAGTTCGTCTAGCAGCATCTCTGCAAACCTTTATGAAAAATGTGAACATTTATTAATTTCCTTTTATTACAAGGCTCCATTCGGTGACAATGTGATCACCTATTAAATTCAAACGTCCCAGTTATTGTTTGCTCCTACAACACACGCTTGATGATATTCTATCATCTATAAAGTATAATAAATTGTTTCAAAGAGAGAAATTCGTATTCCAGATACCTGTTGCGACAGCGACAACCTCTCCGTCCCCCTCTGTTCGCCATCTCCGGCCGCCTTCTTCACCACCTCGAGAAAACAAGGTCTCATCTGCTGCTTTATTTCACACTTCACTTGTCATATTCTACACCGAGCAGGACCTGCGACTCATCAGAGCCCCACACCGGCTCGAGAAATGTTATGCAAATGTTCCAGTGGTCTGTGAAAAGTGGAGAGGAGGGGAAGCAGATTTGAGCAGAACCACCATCCACTCCCTGCATTAGTTGTCTTTTTAAAGGGCAAATGATGTCCTACATAGCCGTAATGAAAAATCTTCAGCTAAGTGAATTTGAGTTTCTGGAAAGGAAAATACCAGCAGGCCAACAAGGTGAAGTGAGAAACAAAGAAGTTAAATCAACCCCAGCTATGGAAATAAAAAAAAAAGAAGTGAAATAAGGTCTGTCTGTATGACCTGAGAAGTAAATGAAATTAATTTGATAAATAATGAATGTATTTTTCTGCAAAAAAATACATTTGTCCCCGACTGCCCTGGTGAACTCAGTTTCACCCCAATGTCTCTATATGCCCTGTTTTAAAATCAACCTTTGCACAACTTTAACCACTTTTGCATCAATAAAATATTGACAGTAAGAGCAAACTGTGTGGTTAAATATTTACGGGTGAAGTGTTGAACATGGCGTGAGGTTAACATTGTGTCAGGGAGTACTGATGAGGGCTTGAGAGACCAGCGCATGCAACGACATCCTGATACGCCTGCCTGGAAATGTGTTTCAGAGGAAGGTTTTTATCACCTGCGACATGATATTACACACATAAATGTCACTCCATGCCATATGTGATGTCATTTAGTGCCTGTCCTTTGTTCCCAGTTGATATTGTGCTGGTTAACAGTGCTTCTCTTATGCTCTGAGACACTTGCCACTGGACTGATCTGATCCTTTTTATGCCCTTGGCATCCAGACACCGGGAAATGAGAGTAAATTGAATCAGCGGGGTGAGTGACAGAGGCATTATGGTCCGAGGGCTGGCCGTCAGCAGCCAAACTCCCGACAGAAGGAAAGGAAGGAAAGAAGATGAATCACAGGGGCTTGGCAGCCCTTAAGGTGTAAAGGATGTAAATTACTGCCAGTACATTATTTTAAAATGTACATATAATGCACTCTGACACATAATAGAAATCAAATTGTATTGACACAATTTGAAACTTGTTGCAGAGCTATATATAGTTTCTCCACATATCGCTGAAAAAAACGAAATTTCCGCTTTACAGTGAATAATGTCATCCATAAAAACATTTAGGAATCATCTTCAAAACCAAAATGATACAGGTGATCACAGTGCTAACAGTAACCACTAGTGGCTTAAGAAGAATGAGCATTAAAAAAAACTTTTAATATAACAGTATTGACAATAATAGAGATATCTAAATAAAATAAAGCATTGATATCATGTTAATAATACACTTAAGGTTATATTGTGTAAATAATTCACACTTCTCTCCAGTTATGGTTGCAGACTCTCGCTCCACCTCTATACACTTGCATTTGTTTGTGATTCATTCGCCAAAAAAAGAGATAAAAAGCACAGTGAACATAGTTAAAGATGAATTTGACTGTTAGCATTATTATCATTATCGCATCTTCTATAAATACCATGGCAATATCATTATTGTGAATTATTCCATCCACAACAAACATATAGTGAATATATGATGTGGTGACAGCCCTAAACACAGCCGTGGAAAAGCTGATTTGAATATGCGTAAACCTCTAAAAGATTTCCTTGCGATAAGACTGATTACACTGTATTAAAAGCAAATCATTGCCTGGGAAGGGGAAGGGAAAGAAACGGAGGATATCATCTAAAGGTTAGCTATAAATTCACTTTTCCCTGGGGACACGACTGCCAAGGCCATTCAGCACCACGGCCCTGAGTATTTCTCACCTCTGAAGCAAATGAGCACCGTGTCATCTTACATCTGGATGTGATGGCTTTTATTTTCTCATCAGCCCCATCCGGCTGTCAGAATCGACACTCTGAGTAAAGCAGTTCATCCGTGCACCGTTACGGGATCCGCTGTGTAGCCTACAAGGGTAAATGACAAAGAGAATAAAAACAATTCACACATTTGATGGGGATTCATGCTCTCCGAGGGTGTTGCTGGGTGTTGCTTGGGCTTTGTTTACTTCTTATTTTAATAAGAAAAAATGTGTTTCCATTTTTTAGTTGTTGCAGTAAAAACACAAACCTCACTTTTAGGAGAACTACTATTCAAGCTCATAATACTTTAGGTATTCCAACTATCAAAACAAAACATTTGCATGGCTTGTAAGGAATGATTGTTATTTATCATACGGCTTTACTTTATTTTTGTTTTAGCTCAGATTTTAAAGGATATGCCAATAACTTTGTAATGTCATGCAGAACAAAACAACACCACTTTACTACAGTTTTTCACTTCGGTATTTGAAGGGAAGATTGGAAGCCATTTCTCACTGATGATTCACACATGCAGGTATTAATATAGCAGGTTACCAAACATACATTTATAAATATTTAAAGGTGCAATCATTATAATTCATGTATCCACAAAATGACCATAATACAGTAGGAACAGCAGCTAGTTGAATGTAACCAACTTGTGTTTGGGCCTAAATGGATCCAAACCTTGCTCATAGAGTTGTCTCACCATAAAACATATTTATTTCCCAACAGGTTTGGAAGGCTCTAATAAATCATGGCCTCCTGCTGATGTACTTGGCGGCTCTGAGAGATTGTACAGCGGTGCTTTTGGGTATTTTCAGCATGCTAATAATGCTAAAATGCTATTTGTTTCGCATAATGATAATCATGTTTAGTTTAGCATGTTACAATGTTACAATGATAATCCATCCAGTGGATGACGAGACATTACAGTGATGAAAGTGGCGGACAAACAATTGTCACACTGAAAAACAGAAACAGAACTCTCCGTGTCTATGGAGCTAAATCCAGGTCATAAGTTTTGTTCATTTGAAAAGAAAATTTGAACCTGAAAGTTCAAGTTGTGGTCTTGAACATTGAAAAATACAGCAATGTATGCAAAATAAAAACAAGTGAATGAATAGTTTTTTTGGGTTTCATTGCAATGTGGCTTCCTTCTCTGCTCAGGTATCCATTACTCCACTATATATTTACTTTAGAAATAGCTGCTAATTTTAATGTTCTGAATTTCAAATTGAGCACCTCGACTACACAACATATAATCACAGCTGGAACTTTTTTTGCAAATGACTACCAAAGCTACCTCAGTAATTCAAGCAGCACATGTACTTAATATATAACTTAAGAGAAATATTAGCGGTGACAAACTATAAGTTGCACTATTTACAGGCCAGCAGTAGTCCTGCTTCAGACTTATCTTTTGTGTGTTGGTGTACCTGTAAATAAGCAGAATGTGTGTCTGTCTGTGCCCTCTGCCAATGACTAAGCCTGCGCAGTAATCTTGTTACAGCTGCAGTGAAAAATGCTGGAATAGAACGACTTGTACAATGTTGAGTCTTGGCTGCAGAACATGATCTTCTCAGAACTTTCCACTGCAGCCGCCTTGATCAGTAGCTTAGTTGTAGAGGGGGAAACAATTCACAACAAACTTTAAAAAATTGCATTTTAGCGTCTGTCAGACGACTTTACAGCTTTACTGTTGTGGTTCACTGCTCTACTAGCGTTTTTTTTGTTTTCAGCATTAAAAGCTCTAAAATCCTACAGTACACTGCCCAGAACCAAAACTTAGCATTGTTAAAAATATCATAACAGCGTACTCTTTGTATTTTGTGTCGCATCACTCGATTTATTATGTTCTGGATCTGGTTTACGATGTCTTATTGGTATACATGACATGATAATAATAACGTTTTGATCATCACCACCTGAATAGCTTCTCAGGTTTCCTGACTGCTGGAATACATGTTGCCTTCTACACCACATCACCCTTCCTGGAGCTGCTGTTTTTTCAGTGTGGTTGACGTTATTGTTGTGTGTGACATTATCTTGTTGCGTGCCACTAAGCCCTCGTAAGTTGATTTGTCAACACATTGTAATGTGCCAAACATAAAAGCATGAAGCCTGCGATGACATGTATGAGAATAATAGATGGCCAAGGGGGACATTAAGTCGCCCGTCTATTAATTGTTGACTGTTGTCTGCAGGCTGACATCATGAAAGAGAGAGCTGGTGCACACAGCCTGCCAACCACAACCCAACTGAATGAAGTGCATTTGATTGGAAAAGAGAAGGCTTTAGGTAACATTCAGTGTAATATGGAAAGCAGTGACATGTCACAGTTGTACTGCATCACACAGGGAAAAAAGGGCTGATCTCTAAATACTTTCATTAGCTTTTGATAGAAGCAAAACAGACTACAGTAGTCACACAGGGTCAATGTGACGTACTTATGAGACATTCAAGCTGAATTTTATCCATTACTCACTATTTACATAATTGATCAGATTGTCTGCAGGCTGTATTAATGGAAAGTGACAGTTGTAAAGATGAGAGGTTTGGCAGGGCGACGCGGAGAGTTCTAAAAGTCAAGCTGCTGATTTAATACGCCGGGTTTTTTTCCCCAAAGGTTTTTGGCCCCAGAGTCGGACGGTGTCGAGACCATCGGAGAGTCTTAACGAGCAAATCGAGTTAGGTGAATCACCACCTGTACCCCATCAAACGAGCCGATTTCAGCCTCGGAGTGAGCGAGCGCCGGCGTCGTTTGTCTACCTCTTTGGTCTCCCCGAGACGACTGGGATTATATGGGCCATATTTATCATCAGTGACAAATGTAAGGGATGTGGTCTGCCTGTCACAGCGGGAGACACTTTGACGAAGTCAGACCTAACAAACTCTACGCTTTAGCCTCGGTTGGACTGTCAGCGATTCACATTTCTCCATTAATAATCCATGACAAACACAGTGGTGACACATGCCACAAAAGCCCAATAAACCTGTAATGATTTCATCAGTTAACAGTTTACCATCCTGTCTTTTGTTTCTGTCAGACTCCCTGACTCCCGGCAGTGGTCCATATTTGATTTTAAATGACAATCAAATCAAATATCATCACAGAGTGTTTTATTTTGCCTTTACCTACATTAGGAGACACAAACGCCGACATGCAAACGCGCTCTGACAGCAGCAATGGTACTGAACGGGTGTTAGCTGTTGGTGGAAGAGGGAGACCTTTGATGGCTAATTAGCGCAGGCAGCTGTCAGAACAGTACGGGCAGAGATTTGAAAGTTTTCATACTACGGTTATATTTATGCTTTCACAGCTCGCTTTGTTCTCTCAGGGATTATTAGGTTGCCGCTGGAGAGGAGGAGAGGGGAACATCAGATTTCCTGTTGCCGCGCTGGATGTGACCACATTAATTATAGATCTTGGGAAGCAGCAGTTACTTTCATTCGGCATATTTTTAGAATATCAGAGGCTGATTTATTTGTCTAATCAAGACGACAGGTGTCAGCTCGGTTCGGAAAAAAAATACTGAAAGCTGCTTAAAGTTGTCAGACGGTGACATTTTGAGCAAGCTGAGGTGTGAGGCGTTTATTTGTGAATTCTTGCCTGAGGCTAAAGGTGCAGGTGAAGACCTCAAAGTACATCTTTTATAAAGGATTTAAAGTTACTATATATTTAAACATAGAGTATAGGCTGCAACCTAAATACCTCTCGACCAGTCATGACCAGGCCTGGGCAGAAGTCTAAAGTACTAGTAAAATATACTAGAAGTGATATGAAAAAAAAAACTTGCTACTTCTTTAAATGCAAATGTGCTCCGCAGTAAAAGTGAGAGAAATACATGTAGTACAAATCCCCAGCACAGAATTCCCCCCCATCAAAGCAAGATGGAAATTGTCCCACAGAGGAAAAGCTCAAGAACATTCTCTCCTACCTGTTTTATTTTTTCATTAGCTGGGTATCCTTAACGTCTTTTAATTATTAAATCATGAATATCCAGCTGCGGTGGAAAGACGATCTGAATAAAGTTAACTCGTCTTCATGTGCACGGCTCAGTTTAATCCAGTAGAGAGTGGTGCACAGAGTCCACCGCAGTAAAACCAGATGAGATAAAAGAGTCGGAACCAAAGTTTGAGCGCTGGGGTGAGCGCTTTGAAACGAATTATTTGTATTCAGATTTTTAATCAGTCCTCCCTTGCATATTATTTTGTTATATATATTGTTTGGTTAAATGTTGCATAAAGGAGTTGAGATGTTAAGTAAAGTAAAATCTGTTGATGTATTGATCATATAGAGCCTTTTACTTCTTAATATAATGAACCACACATCCTCAGCAGACCCTTTTTGCAGTGACTAATTTGGATAATCAGCAGACGTGTGCACAATTTTACAAATCGACTCAGCCATATTTACAGTGAGGATGCTCGCACTGCTACAGAGGGTGACAGCATTGTGGTCACTATTTGTTTTTTTTCTCAGAGCTCCAGCATCTTAATGCACTTATCAGGGATTTTAGAGCACTCGTGACTGTCTGAGTGCTCTGAAGTGCTTCCAAGTGCTTCCGAGTACTTTTATATGGTAGAGTACTGAGGCTGTTTTCCCTTTTGTGGGGCCAATTTTCAGTGGGTTAAACACTGCATATAGGTGTCAGAGAGGTGAAGCTCTAACCAAACACAGGGCCCCAATATGGGAAGGACCCGTAAGGAGCCTGCAATTAAAAGTTCGGAGATTTTCTTGAATTGCTATTCAACATAAAATAAAATATCAATGCTGTAAGTACATCATAAAAGTCAGCTGGCTAAAGAGATTGACAACTATTTATGACCTCTCGATGGCCCTCCCCTGATGAAAGGTGCCCATGGTTTATCCTAATTAACCCCAGTAGACTTGGATACAAATAGATTGCATTGTGGGTAATGTAGGCACCAGGTTTTGATAAAGAACAAGAAAGCACAGAAAAAAAGGAAATCTCTGGTTCGGTTTTGATCCCATTATTTTCAACTGTCCACGTACATGAGAGATGAGTACGATGCTCAATCAGTGGAGTGCTCTTGAAGAGGGTAAGGGGCCCACTAACACTGCAAATGCACAGGGCTTAGATTTTTGCACAACACCCCTTTTTGTCAGAGTCACTGTTCACACACTAACCAGTAGAGGAAGTCTAGGAATAATATTAATACAAACACACATAAATGTTCTACTTGTGTAGAAGCACTATGCTTAGTGGAGATGTAGATTTAGGTCTGGTACGGGTAAAAACGCTAAGGGAAGTCATTTTTCTGGTTTTTCAATTACACATTAATGTGCCATTTCGGGCAGAAATTTCAATCAATTTGTATATTTAAACTGTATTTCCATGTGGACTTCTGAAAGAATGAAATAACAAATAAAATGTCTGGATGGAAAGTAACAGTAACCCACAGTCATTTTAGAAAGGGAAGTCAGTCTCTAAAGTAAAATCTTCATGAAGATTCTCATTAGATAAACAAGTATCAAGTGTGTTTACTCTTACACGCTGGTTGCCAGCGATTCCTGTCTATTCATAGCGTATCCATTAGATAGAGCTGTGTGACTAATGGATGAGAGAGCACCTCACCTGTCTGTGGATGCGTTTTATGAGGCAGTGCTGAGGGACTCTCCCATTCTCACATGGCGCTTCAGAAGCGATGAGGCCATTAGGACTTGGCAGAGAACATGATACATCCTAACTCTAATTTGTTTAGTCCAGGGATTAAATTAACTCATCTAAGAGCTCATTTGCAAAGGAGAAGAATATGTCCTACTCTCTCTCCCTCTCTCTCTCTCTCTCGCCCTCTCTGGTGTTTTCTGGCGTCACCTTGGGTGGAATTTCCTCTAAATGTGGTGCAAAATGATCAATACCCTGAGTAGTGTAAAATGGCAGGTGACATCCTCTGAAGGGGAGATGTGATAATGGATCCCACACCACGCTGGTCTGATACCAGCGGTATGTCAGCAGCCTCTTCCTCCGATCTCTCCTGCGGTCTGCTCGAGGTGTATCATATCAGCTGATTGTTTTCAATGTGACTTTGATTGATATCAGATCCACGCTGTTGTCTATTTTACAGACCAGAAGCCGGCTCTCATGGAGTATCAGTTACCGGCGAGTCACCACATTTGCTGCAACTGTACTTTGGTACATGTGATGGCACCACGATACCCCACATCTGCTCCATCTGCCCGTCCAGGATGTGTCACGTTCTGTTGATCAAAAGGAGTGAACACTCAGCTTTGACAGATCAATACAGCCCTGGAATGTGCCCTGCCGTGTAACAGCTCAAGTATGAGCTATTTCTCTCTATCATACACTTTCATGTCTTTGCTTTCTCTACAAACGTCTGTAACTGGCTCAGCTGAGGCTTGATTTGCTTCAATGGCGTAATGGATAAGGCTACTGCTAGTGCTATGATTGTAGACTGTTTTGAAAAAAGGGTAATACAGTTAATGGCTTCAGGAAACTTGGAGTCCATCACAATTCACTGCGAAATGGAGCACAAGTTCAAGAAAGATACTGCAAAAGATGTGCCTTTTTTAAGACAAAATCTTAAAAGTAATTTAGCAACTCAGTGTAAAAGGTGTTTACTGACAGCGAGAGCTTAGTCTGTGTTTGCTGCCCATAGATGTTGATGCTGTGTACCGTTAATGGGTGCCAGCATGGTGCTGGTTACCAGCTACGTCTGTGCAGAGCCACCTTTTATCGTTCTGTTTTCTCAGCCCAATGTCCCCAGAGATTGTGTTCAGTGCCGTTGCATGAAGTGGCGTGTGTCCTGTGTAGCGAGGCAGCATTTACGGACGTGTTGGTTGAGGTCATGAGGAGGCATGTAGAGAGTCTCAAACTGAAGTTTATGTTCTGTTTTGGGCTTGCAATTAACATTTGCCTTATTTTTAGTCGCATATCTCACCTTACACTATCTGCGGTATTTGGCAATAGCGCCGTCGCTGCATCCTGGTCTCGGCGCCGCCGAAGGTGGTTGTGATGGGTTAAAAGAAATACTAACAAGCCAGAGGGTTTTTTTTCAGACCTGTTGTGGAATGATAATTTCATCCCGACTCGCATTACTGATTACGTTCAGAAAACAAAGGTTAGGTTAGGGAAAGAAGGAAAATTTGAATCAGTTGGCTTAATTTAAAGCAGTACTCAGTAATACATTTTGACTGAAGCTGAGCCAATGGTGAAGGAGCAGGGCTGAGAGAGGGAAGCGGAGTCTCTCTCTGTCATAGTGACTCATTGGCAGTGGGTCGCCACATCACAGAGGCCGCCTGGATATTTTGCGCTGCTCAGAAAATTTAACATATTGACACACTTTTAAAATTTTCTAATTTCATACAACCTAAAAGTGGGCTAACACTCTCACAGTTGTTTGGTGTAGTTAAGTCTGGCCTACATTTGGATCATGTCCCACAGTAAATGTAAACCAGTATGTATTTAAATTATAACCCCAAATAGTCGTAAAGGACTTTACCTATGTACTCCTTATCTACCTAACCAAAATGGTTTACAAATTGCCTCTCATTCACTCATTTACACACACACACAGATGCACACACTTCATACAACGGTTGGTATGAAATCTTTTGGTTTAATTAAATAACCATGGAAGTGCCGTTAATGAAGTACCCAAATTACATGACAAAAACATCAGCACTGACTTCTTGTTTGTTGGAACCATTCATCTCCCCTCCCCTGTGATTTAATGGGTATATCTTATTATGGCTATGTACTATTTTTGGTAGGTTTTGCTACAAATGCTGGATGAGATTAGCCTGCTTGTCTCTACCTCCTGTATCGTGTCCTGTTTTGTGGTTTAACAAGCAATTTGGAGTTTACTGACCACCCAACGGTTAGTTTAGCATCTGTAACTGCTCCAGCTGTCCACAAGTCCCGACATCAGCTGCACACTACATACATCTCTCAACTCTGAGCAGTCGGACCAGCATCTCCACCAAACTGATGAAAACGACGAACAAGTCGACACCCAAATGTCATCGTAACAAAGTAAAGTTGCTGGAGATTGACATCAGGTTGGTGTTCTTTCAGGACAGATGTATACTGTAGGGAAGGAATGCTTAGACAGTGTAAAGACAATGACAGCACTGTTCAAGGTTTAATGCACCGAAGGGGAAGAAGCAGGTAATTCATGTTTACAGGTTATGCTCAAACCACGATGCTCCATATTTAAGAGCAACGTAGCTCCTCATATCTACACGCTACTGAAACCAATTAGGCAACCACAACAATGCTGTGCATTAGCATTTTTGCAAAAGAACATGCCACACTGTGTCCCTGTACTGTATAGCTGCAGTGTACGCAAAAGTGCCAATGCTTATACAAGCATGTGATTCACAGGTTATACATGTATTTCTGCAACATTGCTGCCCGCTGATGTACTCTTGTCTGGTCAACTGAGCTACATGTCCCCGCTTTGCATCAGTGTTTCTGTAGAAAAGCACAAGTGGCGCATCAGCCTAATGCTATTCAGCTATCTAGAGGCAATCACAGAATGAGCAATGCTGACTAAGCCAATGTATTATTACCAACCGCATTTGGGTTCTTTTCATAAACATAGAAAAAATCCGTTCTTTTTCTGGCGGGAGAATGTAAGAGGGGAAAGAAGTAACTCAGGTATTAGGGTGCATATATATCGCAGCATGTTAAAATGAACAACCATGGTCAACAAAAACATGCTGTGATTCCTATCAACGGGAAATGCAGGCAATTTGTGTAGAGGCAGCCGTTTTTTTTTGTCAGCTCCATTTGCTAGATTTCCATACCCCCCCACCCCTGCTGTTCCCACAGCCCCCACTCGCATCGGCTGGCAGGAAATAGGCATTCAATGCTTTCTAGATGACTTCCTGAAAGAAATGAATCTCTCACGGAAAATGAGAACAATGAATAATGAAACGCTGGATGGGATGTGCCTGACCCATGCTATTCACACAACCTGTACCGTCGCAGAGAGCCATGTATGAAATTGAAGGTTGTGATCACAGGGCTGGAAAGAGCCATGGAGAGGAGGGGGATACAAATAGGTTTTCTTGGTGCTCATATAATCATTTGATTTAGGCTATGCAGACCATAGTGCGCTTCAGTCAGGATAAATCTTGCATTCTGCAACTGTATGATAAATTATATATTTTTCTTACACTCGTGATATCCTGTATTTCTTCTGGGAACAGTGAAATTTTCAATCACAGCCATTTGACAACTCTTTCGGGCTGCGTAGAATTGAAAAATTGATATTAAACTTTACCAAGCCTGCAGAATATATGCCTTGAGTGTTCCCGAACCCAACATTCCTCAGGGAGGAATAATACAGTCAGAAATGAGCAGACTACTTCCAATGAGCACAGCCACTTTACGGCAGGAAAAGTGTCTTAACAACATCATAACCCCACAGAGAAAAATAATCCACCAATGAGAGAGAATACAGTTGTATAGCGCCGGAAGAATGCCAGGGCCCAGAGGTATTCAGGCTTTTGACAGGCTGCCTCTCTGCCTCACATTAGCCTCAGCAGGACGGCCAAAAAAAGCAAGTTGAGAAAAAAAAAAAGTTGCTTGCGCCGTTTTAAATAAAGAGTCCGACTGCAGCCCTCCAGCTACTGCTGCAATCCTGACATGAAGGAGTCAGTTTGAGCACTTACAAATCTTTCTAATCCCTTTCAACATAGAGCAGCATTTGCCAGACCCCTGCTCCTCCAGGGTCTTAGAGGGAGAGAGAAAGAGAGAATGTGTGTGCATAGGTCTGTCAGTTAGGGTAAGTTAGGACGTACGAAGGACTTTTGAGAGACGAAGCACAGCGGCTGCTCAGTATGAAACTGTGCTGTAGAGTTATCATTTACCCTATGGATGTCTGGGTGGCTCACCGCCTGTGTGTTACCAAAGGCTGTGAGCTGCAAGATCAAGTAATTACTGAACACTGTCAAGGCTCCTGAGTGTGTGTGTGTGTGTGTGTGTGTGTGTCATGTCGCACATTTTCATTGAAGTGAATGACTTCGGTGTTCATTTGGCTGTGTATAATCACATTGAGGGTAGTGGCAGGGGTGCCTATCTGACACCCAGGGCCGACTGCAGTGTTCCGGGTCACCGAGTGCTGTTTACGAATCATTGGTTTTGTTGTACGACAGCGAAAGACACGAGGCAAGGCTTCGCCTCATCACGGACATTCCCAGTGAGGCACCGACAAACAGAGGGGGGTGAAGTGTCAAAGCAGCCCAATTATGTTTTTGTAATAAGCCAGTGTTGCCAGGACAATCGCAGGACACCTCCCCCCCCCCCCCCCCCCCACCCGGGACCTTCAACGCTCGCTAATTCTACCGGAGTCGCCAATTCCAATCTAATTCACCGCGTCATTTTCATCGTCAAAATGTTGGAATGGGTAATGAGATGATTGATGGAAGAGAACTGCCGTTCTGACAGATTACTGACACGGACACAGCTGGCTGCCTGTCAGAGGGAGATGGCTGAATGATATATGAGGAGCCTCGCTCAAAACAAAGCAAAAAGCGCCCACATTTGCAAGGTGATACTGTAGCCCTCTCGCAAGTATTGGTCTTCACTCATTATCCGAGCATGCCAAGCATATCCAGTGACCTTTTTGCCTCACGACTGTTGATCTCATCCACGCATTTGTTTTGCTCCTCTGAAAAAACTTGACAGTGAAGTTAAAGCAAAGGAAGTGCCTCTGCTGCTCAGCAAGCAGCCAAAAAACAACCTTATATTATGAATCCTTTCATGCACTTTTACTTACCAGTTACCATCAGTGATAAAACACTGAAGATCTTAATTTCAGTTTGCCGGAGAATAAATGCACCTCAACATCGAATCGTCGTCGTCTATTCCCTCCCTTATTCCAATGAATGCTGTGACTACAGTGCAGCAGAGTGATATTGGAATGCAACAATACTCCCACACATACAACCTCATAGCTCATCTTAAGCAGGGACACAGTCATTAGAGGGAGAACACACAATAGAGCTACACTCCATTAAAGGTTAAGACTGTAGATAGCTGCTGTTGGGTGATAATAAAAGATAGTGTCTTATAATTCAAGTTTGTAATGTAAAATACTATGCCCAACTTGCAATGTGGGGTAATACAACTGCAAAAAACAAAAACAAAAAAACACTGCACACTTTGTGTCCACCCCATTTGTTAAATGTTTAAGAATGAGAAAATATATTGGGGGGAAAAAAAAAATCTAAAATCCATAAAATACTACCAGTATGATTGATGATTGATGCAGAGAGACAAGTGGTATTGATTGATTTAAGTCTCTTTATCATGTGTATCGATTGGGTTTCAGTGGGCTGCAGATTACAGCCACATGTCCATACTCTCACTTTCAGTGAGGAGAAAGAACAAAGTGTCGCTTCAGGTAATGAAATATGAGGATCTATTGAATTGGAAAAATAAATGCTTTCGAAAATATTGCTCTACAAAGCTAAATTGACGGGCTTCTCAAATGGTCATTATTTATAGGGGGGGGGACAAGCCGGAGACGGTGACATGGCTCATCCCGTTCAGCATTTTTCATGCAACAAGATACAATACGGTGGCGAGACTGCCTCCACACAAAAGACTGGGCTAAGAGAAAAAGTGCATGTGGCAATATGCGTAACGAAAGCGGGATCAATAAGCAATCTAGGGAGCAGAGAGGGTCAGGTTGAGCATGGGGAGGTTATCATATACTACACCTCAACACGGATAATGGAGGACCACTATGTGTTGGGCTCCGCTTTAAGATACACTGCGGGTTTGGGTGATACTATACAAAGTGGAAAGGGCTTTTTTCATGGCTTGCACAAGAGTAACCATGCAGAGGTTCATTACACCTGTAGCAGATTACCTTTCATGTGCTAGAACAAACACACAACTTGACACACTGCTCGTGTGTGTGTGTGTGTGTGTGTGTTTTTTTACTTTCCAACAAAGCCAAGCCAGCTGTTTTTTCTCATTTGCAGTCTCAATGCTAAGCTAGGAACATCGACTCCCCTTCCCTTGCTTTACAGTTAATACACAGACGAGAGAGTTCTATCAATCTCCTCTTTTAACTGCCTGCAAGAATCTAAATATAATAATAGGATAATAATCATATTCATAGCTACAGTATGGAGTGACTTTATCCTGCTTTATCTAGCAGGTGTGTAAATAAGGACAATGCAGGCAGTGCGGTTGCCCTCATATATGTGTTATCAGAAATAATATTTAGATAATGTATAATCTCAATAAAATCACGTTGTTACCTTTAAAATTGTATAGAAAGGTTCGCAACACATCTTCAGGGTTTATTCAGTCAATATTCAGTAATAGTCTATACCAAATTATATTCTTATTCCACATAAACTATGAATTATAAAAACATATATATTCTATGAAATAAATACTATCTTGTTTTCATTAGTAATGTTATCATGTACAGATATAGAGTGATGATTGCTGGGTAAAATGTCTGTTGATGTTGTCCAATATCAAGTCTCTATTTGATCATGTGACAAGACCATACGATACAAGACCAAATCTATCAAGACTGAAGAGCTGAGCACGTCTGCAAGGCGAGCCAGCAGTCCTGTCTTTCAAACATAGCAGCGGCAGTAGGAAAAGACAAGAGAAAAGAACAGAGGGCGGAGGTAGCAGAGCGCTCTGGATGAGATCCCTTTTTTACAAACACTAGCGTTTGTGCTTCATAACTAGTAAGAAGCCTGCACTAGGACCCGTCACAACAGCATGCACTGGGAGCTTTTATAGCAATGCTTTCTGATCAAACTCTTTTTGCATTTTAGTGCGCTGTGTTTGAACAAGAAATTCTCCAAATGAAGGAGAAGAGAAGTGTTTGCCATTTGGCTGCTATGTTTGCTAATACACTAGTTACAGTGGAACATAAACATGCAAAAAATGTATTACAGCTTCGGTGAAAACATGGTGCAGCTGATGGCGGCAGATCACTGAACCACTACCTGCTTGCTAATTAACTGCACCAACTAAACTAACATGGGCGTACTGCTGTATAGAGACTCGGGTTTTACTGAGACCTAAATACGTTTCAGAATGCTCTCTTCACTTTGTTTTACATATTTCAAAATAGTGGATGTCCACAATGTCAGCAGTTGTGAGGCTGGGAGGTTTGTAATGCTTCTGCAAAGTAAGTATTATATAATTAACCCGGGACATTTCTGACACTGGTTTGTGAATGACAACATGGTCTTCATTAAGCCACAGTATTTACTGTATAGTGTGCCCAATTACATGGCAAAAACAAACAAACAACAAAAACCTATGCAGTTGTAAACTAGTTATACCATATCCCATAAAATGAGAAAATATGAGCAAGAAATTTGTCAAATAAGAAGTGACCTAGATCTGAATGGTCTGTCTCTTGAAGCAGGCTGGTTGAAAACATTCACACATTCGCAAATAAATGCAAAGCTTGAATTAGTCATGCAGATGATGACCCACATTAATGGAGTCTCTTACAGTGTGGTGTGGTTGTTGGAAACTGGGTTTGTAAATCACATAGCACAGGGACCCGTTATGATGCTGTTCTACTTGGGCTGATCAATGAGTAAGCCCAGATTCTATTGTAGTGGTTCGTCACTACAAGCAACTCCTTTGTTCATCTGTTGCATTGTTCATGTAAAATATTTATTATAGCAGATTTTATGTACTGAAAGATAATCTAAAACACTGTTTATTGTAGCCTCAGCTTCATCGCCATGTGTTTGAGTTAACACAAGTATGAGAAGGGCCGGAATTACGTACGGCTACTTGCTGAATCGCCATCACATCGAAACCTTGGTCCACAGAGGACCCCCATGGCCGGACCCCCATGGCCTGCCCTGTTCTGATCCTGTCACCAGCAGGTCATAGTTTCTACTTGTACAGTAAATGAGAAATATCAACATTTCATTGTCAGATTGCCATTAATTAATACTCGCCAGAAAATAAACCGTTTTCCCTCTGGACTCCTCCTGAGCTCTTCATCACACCTACATGTGCATTCACACACAAGATGGAGCATTTGATGATCAAACAGGCCATTTAACGTTCATGCTTTTAAGGGATAAGCCCTATTGAATTTTATGTTCACTGGACTAAAAAAGGTTTGTTAAATGTTTCTATTTAAAATTTGTGTTGAGATGCCTACTCGTGTTCACTGACTGATGCACTAAATGATAGTTTACCCCTTTGTTTTATTTACCAAAACCCCAAAAATAATAGAAATGTAGAAGGTGAGTTCAGGTGTGTTTCGGCTCCAGCTTGGCAATATAACCCCTCATAGAGTCCAGCTGTATTAGTGGTTCTGCTTTAACAAAGATCTCAGCAGGCCGGCTCCTGAAACAGCAGGGACAACTCTGCAGGAGCGACAGGATGAACATGAGCACAAATGCAGTTTCAGCCTAAAATTCCCTTTCTTCTAAAAGCTCGCTCCACCTGAATGATATTTTCACAACTGTTCTGCATCACCTCATTGCTATCAATCACTCTGTGTTATATATATATATATATATACTGTATATATATATATAGCAGTGTTTAAAAAGCACAAACTAACACCGATTATGAAGAATATTATGGGACAATATGCCTGCAGGATGTCTTCTGATATTGTTCTGTACTGTTTTTCCAAATCCGTAAAGACCGAAACAAACAATAAATGTATCCTACTAACAATAAACACGTATGTACGTGTAAACGTACACACTGGTGCAACAAAGACGCATCAGTTCTAAAAAAAACTAGTGAAAGTAGTCCCCGACAAACACAATTCACTCCTGTTTGAGTGCCCTGTGCCCACCTGTTTCCATGAATTACAGAGACATTCACGAGCCCCTCAGGATAAATTGTAATAAATGGTGATTTCTGACTTTTCATCGAGTGCCATCATCAAAACATGTTATTTGTCCAACACAGAACGCAATAGGAAATACTTTGTACATTCATTCGGATATGCAGTTGACCTCAAAAACCAGATTTGTAGCAGGTGTACTATATGTTTAAGCTGCTTTAAGGAATGTAACACAGCAGCCATAATAACTCACTTAGTTACTTGAAACTGGTGAAAGATCAATAAAGCTCCTGGTCCCTCTCCCTTAATTCTCCAGTATTAATTAAAGATACTCACTTTGAAGGTTTCTTTTCTCTTCTGTATCTAGTTAATTAAAAACTTTGAAGCAGTAAAAAGGGCTCTAAACTAGATGAATGAAACAACAGTAGATCGAATTAAGCCACAAGGATCTTAATCAGAATTCCAAACAGTGAGGCCTTTTGCAGTGGATTGACTACAAATTCATATCACGGTATCATCATCAACTGAATCCGTCAGTGTCGCCCCACGCGGTTGTGGCTTTAGCAGCTTTCGACTGGTTTCACAGTCAGAATTTAAATGACATGTTAAGGGTCCCGGACAAAGCAGCACTGCCCTCAAATTGTTCCACAGTGGCCTAAAGCGCAGGGACATGAGGCAAATGGCTTTCATTGCATCATAACCTTGACCACAGCGGCTGCTCTGCTTTGAGCTTTGGCCATTGATGTGCTCTAGGGCCACTTTGTGCCAGTATTACCCCTCCATGTCGTCCTGCCATCACAGTGCAGCAAGCCCGGTGGCAAAAAATAATAAAATGAAATGTCAAATCAAAGAGAGGACGGGGAATGGTCTTTACCACAGGGCTTACATTTTTTTGAGTCAAATGGAAAAGTCTATTTGCTGCCACTATTCTCTGTGTTGGGTGGATATACTGCAAATTGAGTCAATGAAATATGGAATGAGCTAAATTGCCGCAAAGCTTCCGAGTGAGATGTTCATCCTGTGACAAGAATTGTGATCTTTAAGGAATTTTAACATGAATAAGGAACTTAAACATGTTGAGACGATGGCATTATTACTGTAACAAATGAGACTCTTACAGCATTTATACTTCATTTTTCAATCCGTAGACTAGTAACACAATAACAGACACTACAGACGCTAAAACACCACTCATGTAGCAAAGAATACCATTCCTCAGTAATTAAAAAAAAACACTTCAATATTTATTTATTCATCATGAATATTCAATACATCAACCCGTTCCTAATACCGCTGTGTAGGATCACAGGGAGCTGGAAACTCAGCAGGCACTGGGTAAGACGCAGGGTGAAACCTAGAGTGGCTTGTCTATCGCAGCTGTAACACACATATAAGAAACATGATCACACTAATGAACCACTGTGCCAAAGTCATAAATACATATATATTGAATGTACTGCTGTGATAATAGTTTATTAATTGGCGTTTTTTCACAATAGATGTATCCTGTGATGTTTTTGACCACTATTAGTTGTACAAAGCAATGTTTTTAGAAGTGGGCAACCCTCCCTCCCCCGTTTGTATATATATGTGCACGAGGAGCCATGTGCACAAGCCACTCAATACACATTCCTGTTGATGGTTTCACACTATTCCGCTGAGTGACAGTTGACAGTGACAGCAAAGGCAGGGAGGAAGAAGACAGCGGAGCAAACATTGATGTTAACAATGTAGGATTTAAAATAATAAAAGATCTTTTACTAACCTATTTGTGATCTGCACGTAAGCACTGCTTGGTTTTGTGTACCAGGCCCTATATTTATTTAGGTCTTATCTACCGGAAGATAACTTGGTAGAATTATGTGCTGCAATCCCTCAACAACACAATGAAGTGTCTAGAGTTTGTGAAAACCCAATAATTCCAGATTGGTGGGTGAAACCATTCTTGAAACCAGCCAAATATGTTGAAGGATTTTGCCGTGGCACTGTGCACCCTGGCCACCGCTCTGGCTCCATGACAAAGTAATCATGTCACTGAGTCAGTGTTATTGATGAACAGCCTACCCAGTCTCAACTGTTATAGAGTCATGTTGTGCAATCAAGAAACGAATCAATAAACATTATCTTTCAAAAAAGACTTGAATAAAATGCACGTTATTAGAGAAACATTCCACTCCAACATGATGCAAAGACCTTCTATCGTGAGGCAGATTTCGATGCATGTTGGCGCACCTCTCTTTGCTCATGCAGCAATATTATCAACACTCCATGGATCAAGCAGTTATGGCAGCCTCTTGAGAGTCCAGATGCTGCAGGGGGGGGACCTCCGTTGACCTCCCGGCAGACCTGGGATCAGTGTAATGTGGGGCTGCAATGATCATCCTAGGGCCCTTTTAGATGAGGTGTGCATAATGGGGAGGTTTCTCTCACTGAAGGATGAATCAATGTGGCATGAAGAAGAGAATTTCCACCCCATTTCCCCCCCTGATTACCCCACCACATACAGCTCCTTAATAGCTTGTTGTGTGTCATAAATCTCTTTTTACCACCACAGTATCACAGATGTATTACAGTGTGTGCCTAACATATTAAACCAAAAGGTGTCATTGGGATCTGGTGCTGGTAGCATGTTGAGACAGTACTGTAAGGATTCTGGCAACGTGTATCATTTGTCGGGATGTCGGGGATATCTTAGCCAGCACACAGAGCCACGGTGTGCAGCCGGCCTGCTTATCTTCAAACAGCTCTCTGGCTTATAATAAAGCTGTCCCTGTATGGGATGATGAGAAGGATGCTGCTTCTCTCACCTGGCAGGTGGGACTACTGTGGATGTCCAAGTCCACAGGCAGTACAGACAGCACAAACTGTGGGTGTGCAGGGGCTAAGGGTTCACTAGGATCTGCACAGTTATCAGGTAACAGTGGAAATCATTTTAATCGAATTTAGTTATTAGATTTATAGTACCAACCATTCATCAACAGAAATTGACTAAACTTGCATATACCGACATAAGTTTGCAGTTGTTTTTTTCCAGTTGGAAGTAGTACGTTCTAAACATAGTATTGACATATTATTATCGTTTGGAATTGTGTTTTTGACCACCTGATGACTATATGTTCAGTGCTCACTCTCCTTATAGCTCTAGTTTTGGTCTCCACCAGCTTCATGCTTCACTCTGCTCATCAGTTGGTTATTAACTGTGTCTGCGTGCTGCTTGGAGCTGGGCAGGTGGTGTACAGTGGGTTTATGTGAGCTAGTTCCACTGAAAGCAAAGCGTCAGTTTTGAATGAACAGGCACACGGGAACCAAACCCTCAACCACACACGGCGGTACAATGATAATGCTGGAAATGGAAACAGATGAAAAAAATGAATCCTCTCTTTCTCTCCCTCCCCCTTTCTGACTCTCTTCCCTCAGAAAATGACGACAACTAGGACAACCATCACCCATCTCCCCCAATAAATATTTTAGGACCCCACAGCTGGCAAAATATAGAAACACCCTCGATAGTTGGAGGCCTTAAAGCAAACCATACACATGTGAAGATCTCTGTTCATTATTGCCTCATGATTCACTACCACTGGAAGGGGCAACAGGTTGATATTGTTTTTTAACTTTTCATGGGAAGGGAAAACATTTAAAATATAGTTTACACTGATGTTGATTTTTTTTTTGTTTAGGTGAACCTTCATGTTGCCGCCCCCCCCCCCCCGTCCCCCGTCCCCCGTCCACAGCAGTAGGTCTAAGATCATTTGCTCCGGTGTCGGTACTCCTGTCTGTTTCCCCACACTGGGGGTTTGCAGACGATCTACCGGTAATACACCGACTGTGGATAAGTACTTCATACAATCCACTTCAAATACTTGACACTATCCCTTTATCTGTTCCTATAGCAACCACTAGTACAGCAGCAACCACTAGTACAGCACTATGTCATCTGACAGTAATGCCAGCACAATGGATAAATCACTCGCTGTACTGATTGGTTAGGACAAAACTAAATCAAATTACCATCCAAACACTCTTAAAATCAATTAACAATTACACAAAATGGCAGTTCTATGTGACTATCAGACTTGTCAGAATCAACTTTTAAGCAAACTTTTCATGAAATGTCTAGTCTATGGTGCGCTGCAAACAGCTTGCATCACAGTATGGTAAGTAATTCCTTGATAAATAGTGCAAAGACGTTGAGCGGATACAAGCCTTTCCTGCGAGCGGAATGCTGCATGCATCTACCTTAGAAGCTTGTCCTTTCAAGCTGAGAACTCCCAGCTATGGTTTGCTTCCAAAAAACTGCCATGTTTACACCAATCTCAGTCCAGCTTCTCCAAAAAGTCTGTTTTCTGTGTGCCGTTTGTACATTATTGTTGAATAATCTACATATATTTGCACAGCGGACCGTGATTAGCTTCCATTTATGCTGTCACACATCATGCCTGTCACCAGCTCTGATTTCAGGGAGGTGTGGAGAAGCCTTCAACCTTTAGCAGAGAGATGTGGGGTAAAACAAAATGGAAAATTGCACATATTTAGAGAAAGTCAAACATCCGAGAAAACAAGAAAAAACTTTTGGAGTCTAGGGGGTCTTTGAAGCAAAGTCAAAGCTTTGAGTAAAAAAACAATATGTATCAATTAAAACACTTTGCAGATCTGAAATAAATCACAGCAGCAGTGTATTGATCTTGCCTGTGAAGTTATTCTACATCAGATATCTGGAGAGCGTGGTTCTGTAAGCTTAAGCGATGTTTTCACCGGGCCTCGGCATGGAAGCACCGTCTCACACACCCTCTTGGACTCATAATTTAGCTGATGGGGTCCAGAGGGAAATGCTTATTTGTGAGAAAGGATAAGAAACCGACTATGTTTCAACCTTCAATTAAATCTAAATTGAGATTGGTACAACACTTTGGGGTGCCTCGGTGTAGCAGCGGAGGAGCAAATGGCCATATTCACACTATTCAGCCCAGGTGTGTTTGCAGAACGTTCTGTAATTCACTTTACAGTCAAGCAATTACTGATGAAAGGTGTGCTATCCTGTTATCCTCATATGTCATCTTGTTTCAGAGGGAGACGTGCAAAATCTGTACTACTCCGACTGCACGCAGAACTCCAGCTACGTTATTAGGCGATGGGATTTTTCTTTGCTGTCAGAGCTACATATGCAAATGTGACAGAAATGTACCAACTGGTCATGAAGAGCAGTGGGAGAGCTCTACGCATTAGTCATCCTCGCAGAATGAACCGCAGTGACAGAACCACTAATTAATGGTTTAAAAAAAGATTCAAGAGTGATTTCCATCCAGCTCTCCTCCACCTAATCAGTTTATAATAGCGTCTTCGTCCTCCGGGATGGTAATGTCTCCTCTCAGATGTCTGCTTGCTCTGTCATTAAGCCCTTGCAGGAGTTGAAGTGGATTAGGTGTTTTGTAGAAATAGTGCTTTTTTTCTGTATGGACCATAAATAAGACAAAAAAGGAGAGAGTGTACAAACACCCTTGTGTGCCGACTGTGTCTGACACTTATTTTAAATACAGACTTCATGCTGCCGCCCGATCCACCGGCCTTTTCTCTCCAGACAAATTGGGCGAATCACACCAACAATCTATGGTTAACAATGTAACTTTAGCTTGTTTTCATTTGGAGCCAATTATGTTCACCTTTGTCGAGCTATGTTGTCAACTGCCAGCAATAATATGTTTGTTACAGTGTTGTAACCGGGCTGCATTTACAAAAATGATATTGCTGGCAACAGCAAGGGGAGTGGGCATAATAGTTGTAATATATCTGAGACATGATTTCCCCTTACTCTTCATGGTGAATATACTATGGAGCCAGTGGGCTTGGTGCTCAACACCAGAGTCAAACACCCCTGTACCAGCAAAGAAGAGTGCTTACATGATTGAACACTATTTCAACAATCGCACAATTAATGCCGATATACAGATAGATGTTAATAATCACCACAATTTTTAAGCATGTGTGTTGCATGGCAGCTGTTCTGTGAAATGTCGCTGAATAACTACATTTCTTGTCGGAAGAACGATTATTTGTTATCAGTTAATCGTTACATTGTTTTTGTTGCTGTGTGTTTATTTTACGAAACCGTTTTATGAAAACAATAAACAACTTGAGGCCGTGATCCAACAGCACGACACAGAGCGTGCCATAACCACCATCACTTCCTCATCTTACCCACACCAGAGTGGCTATGCTCAGATTGTGGAAAGTGACAACTTTAAGAAGATTCTAAGTAAAAGAAAAAATTAAATAAAAGTTGGTACTGAACCTAATCCAGTATTTTGCAGACGTTGTTAGCTTTGATCATCCTATTGTCACAAGTTTAGTCAGTAAATCAGAGACAACGTTTTGAAATGTAATAAGATAAGAGTTTGTAAATCCATTCAACATAATCCCCAGAAATAGCATAAACCAGTGATGAAATAAATCTCCAACAAAACCCAATAGTTGCTTTCCCACCATCTAGAAATGATTTTATTACAAAATATGACATAATAAGGTTTGTGAAAAATGTGTTTATAAATTGACAACATATTGTAGTTTCTGTCCCCGTGGACTTGTTTTTATCCATTTTCTCTTGCAGGAGGAAATTAATTTAGTTTCACAGCTGAAATGTAGAGTCGATAACATCACACAGCAAAATCCGTGTTTCCTGCTGTTGAGTTGAATCCTTGAATTATACTGTCCGAATCTTAAGACTTTGCCCATAGGTCAGAGAAGTGTAACCCATAATTGGTAAATAAATGGGAAATATGTAAATTACAGTGACTTCAGAGCAGCGTAGGATGTCTTTTAAGGGCATCATTTATTTTCTTTATTCGCAGGATATTGCTAAACCGACACTAATATAAATGTCACTTTGACATATTTGTTATAGACAGACTGTGTGAGAATTGCATATACAGTAGATGCAATGACAGTATGTGCATATAGACCAGTGGCTGGATAATTCCGTTATATTCTCCCCACATGAAAAGAATGGATTGAGAAAGCAGCTGTTGTCGGGGTGACTCTGAGTTCAGTCGTACCTTTGCTATGGAAATGAAGTCACTGCGACGCTTGATATTTGTTTTCCAAGCCTCATTTTAAAAAAGGTGTCTGAGCAATAACTTGTTTATCACAACAGCAATTCAATTGTGTTTGTCATAGACCGCTGCACTGACACTGTTTATTTAAATAAACTAAAATACATAAACCCCCCCCCCCCCCCCCCATCCCCACACATGAAGTGAGTGCAATAATCATTCTCTGTAGTTATTATTAAAGACTCCATGAAAAACCATTGACAGTTAAAAGCATAGCAATAAATTCATTTTCGTCAAACATCTATTTCAGTTTTATGTTTCATTGATTGTCGGTTTCGGTGGATCCATGTAGTTCACAAAGACAAATGTTTCTCAGTTATCGCCCGACTGTCCTGAACAACAGCAGATTTTTCTTTTTGAAAGGTGTGCAGGATTATGATGCATGTTGTCACTGGTCTATATTGATCCAGCACAAACTTAATCTGTAAACCTAATAATCAATTCAGCAAGAAGCATGGGAAACAAATTGGCGCCCGATGTTTGTACCTGGTATGAACTACTGTGTTTTTTTGTAGCATTTATAAACAGTATAAACAATTATTAAATGGTTCATAAGACACCGTATTGAAGTCATAAGAAGACATAAGTACATTTCAAAGTGTTCATTACATGAAACATGTATTTGTTTATTTTATTTGTTACTGCATAGTGGATAACAGTATGATACATACTGTGTATAGATGTAAATCATTCACAGACAAGTTGAAAATGTTTCATGAATATTTTCAAATCTAATGAAGACATTTTGATATCAAATGAATTAATTTGGCCCAAAGAAAATAAATACATACGGTCCACTTACTAAATTTAGCAGGGAGCTTTTGGCCACATAATACTTATAGCAATAACATAAATACTAAAGTAACAGACGTTAGTGATTTCTTTTGAGCACATCAGGTCAGAGATGCTGAAAACAAGAAATCACTCTTTCACTTAGTTTCTCGAGCGCTCTCCAGATATGATGAAGAGATCCTCTGAAGGCCTGTCATCTTCTTAGAGGCTGGTCAAGCTTTCAAGGTAGAGTCTCATGCTGGAGCGATTCTACCTCCGTTCAAACCATGAGGAAACTGATGCGAGGCTGATCATCTACATCGAGTACATCCAGACCAAAATGCCTCACATCAACACTGTCAGTCAGAGCAAACCATTCAGACATTTTCCTCGTTCTCCTCTATGACAACACATCATTCACAGCTGACATATTTGACACGGGAGATAAGCTGATCAATCAACCAGCTGGCTAGAGAGTAGAACAAGAACACATTTCAGCTCTGCTGGCCCTGCGTGCCTTCACCGGTGCAGACTGGACTTCCACATTTAGAAGGCAAAGGAAAAGTGCAACGAATGAAGAAAGTTCTTCCAGATGTTAGCTGCGGTGGGGAGCTCTTTGGAGCTTGATGAGCTTGTCTCCTTTGGAAGTTGAGTCAAGCAAGTTGATGAGGTAATGTAGATTCAAGTCAAGAAAACGTGTCGCTTAAGCCTGTGGCTTAGACCAGGTCTATCCATTGATCTTTCAACCTTTCCACCTTATAAGAGGGTTCTCTTGCAGCAAGTTCAAACAGTCAACTCCCAAGTATGCATCTGGAAAAAGGCTCATAAAGAAATCCTTTGCCCGCTTCATGTCAACTCCTAAAATGACAAGCTAGAACCACTGTGGTTGGAGGTTGACGTTATCCCCAAAGCCATCGTGGATGTATTGGCTGAAGAGGGGACAGACGAGGATGACCCAGTTGAAATGTGGAGATCCTCCAAGTTGTAGTAGTTTAGGTTATGTTTTAGACCCAAACTAAATGAGAATGGTACATTTTAGCAAACCCCTTCTCCTCTTTCCTCTCTTCTGGAGTATGTTGTCTTGTCCTTTTGATAAATTAGGAAATGTATTTTAAAGAGGTTCAAAGGTGGTCAACAGGGACTTTGATGCTCCCTTGTGTGTGGCTTTTCCTGTTGTTTCTGCCTTTGGCTTTATTTAGATAGTTTAGGTATGTTGTTAAATGTTTAGTACTGAGATGCACATTGATATACAGGAACATATTGTGAGATGCAAGAAATATGCTTCCCCCATTTGGATGGCTATTGACTGAACATTCGGTTTCGAGCGAGGCCGTGATGGAAAATAATCACTTTTGATGAGAATTTTAAAAAAGAATGCAATGAGCCAATAATCGTTACAGTGTGCATATGTCATAAATACATCAGCTCCTCTTTGAGTGAGCAGCTGAGGGCTTCAGTCAGAGTTCACGCAGACTGCAGGACAGCGCTGCCTGATGCGCCTGCCGTCACAGCGGAGTCCTCCTCTGGCCCTGCGTGCTGAGGAGCCACCAGGCGACCTCTGACCCCTGGCAAGTCACAGGGTTTTGATCCTACCGCCAGCCAGCGGCAGCACAGCTGTAGCAGCAGAGGGAGGCGTCCTTGGGCCCCAATTAGACTCCTGAGTCCCAGCCGGCCCGCCGCGGCAGCCCTGCCCCAGGGAGCCCGGGCCTGACACTGATGCGGCTGTACAGCTGCTGAAGGGGAGGGCAGCGGGAGGTGCTACCTTTGAGGCAATGCCAATAAGTGGTTTGAAAATGTATGGCACCCCTGTCAAACTTTCTTCGTTTCACGGTGCTATGGCAACCGACTTGGGGCTTGTGGCATGGTTGGCGGTAAGAGAAAAGGAGGGTAGCATTTGTTCTCTTTGTCTTGCTCTTACTTACACACACACACACACACACACACACACACACACACACACACACACACACACAATTCACATGTCAGTGACCATGGTTGTTCCAGTGAGATGATGTTGTAAAGCCCAAAAACAAACAATACTGTTATGGATAAAGATGATGAGTCTCCTAAGAATTAAATCGACATCATTGCCTCTTGTATAAAAAAATAAAGTGTAGCTCAATTCCTACATATGAAAAGTAGGGCACTCAAATGTGTGCATACAGTAACCAGCAAAACAATAAACACTAAAAGCGATATTTCACTAATCACGTTATTAATCAATAAAAATGGGAAGGCTACATATTGGCAACAATGATTATTAAATGTGTCAAGACAAGCTGCAGCTTTCCCGGTTTAAATGTGACTTAAATTGACCTTTAGAAGCAGCAGCACAGTTTAAGCGTCTCACATTCAGTTCAACAGTTTATATACTCAGTCAAGCTCACTATACTTTCAAGTATACAGTTAAGTGGAGAGCGGGGCAGTGGATGATTCCTGGGTGACTTCAGCTTCAGAACTCTTAAAATGTAGAATATATCTATCCATCTATCTTTCTATGCTGTGCACTGGATGTATATCAACATGTTCACATTATCTAACATAAAATCGCACACTTGGCTGACAGCACCATCTCAACTTATGTTAATGAGCATCTCCCTTGTTGAATTGTGGCCAGCAGCCTGGTAGTGCGAGGGAGTGAGAATCTGTGCTGTCAATTAGCCAATGTGAAAGTCGCCCGGTAGGGACAGCTTGTAGCCCCGCCGCTCATCGACCAAATATAGTCCCACTAATGCTGCCTCTCCATCAGTTGCTTTTAAGTGCTTGTTTAATGCCCATCAAATCCTCTAAACGAAGTCTGAGCTCTGCATTTATGAGAAACAAGTTGGTTCAAAGCAAAATGTGCCCTGATTTAAGGAGGCAGCACGCGAGGGTGGCCTGCCCCGCCGTCCTGTGTCCACGAGAGGTTTCTGATCAATACAAAATGACTGCGTAATTGTTTGGCCCGGAGCTGAGGTTTCTCACACACACACACACACACACACACACATCGCCTCCCACCTACTGGCATTTTCAACCACTCTGCGAGGCAGGACGGCGCTGAAAGCAGCCAAATGGCGTTGAAAAGAACTTCAGCTCCGAAGGTTAGAAAGTGAGGACGCAATACCGACAAAGCTGCATTGTTATTGCAACGTTTATTATGTTCCCTCTACACCAGACATTTCTGTTGCATCCGTGCTCTAATTAACCAGCATGCTGGTCCACATTGTGTAAAAGGGGTGGAGAGGTCTCTGCCAAACACCTGGTTAGGTTGGTGGAATTCCTCCTGCTGACAGACCTCAGAATTGATGACTTAATGCATGTCTCTTTAATTTGTGCCTCATTTTCTGGGTTTGACAGAAGTGGGGGTTGAATGTAATGAGCTCCAAAGCCTTCCAACATACAGTATGAGCATGTGAAGAAGACAAAGGTTTCATTAAAGGACTGAGAGTGTGGTCATGGTGTAGCCATATCATATTCCACCAGACCAGCTGAAGCTATTCAGCCTGGATGCAAACCTCTCTGGAGGGGCTCGCGGCGGGTTCAACCCTTGCCAATCATTCCAGCGCTTTGTTCATTTGCAATTTTGCTCTTTTTGTCATATTTAATTACATTTGAGAGAAGTCAATTGTTTCTCTGGCATTAAAATAATTGCATTTTCAGAAAAATCCAAGTTCTGTGTTTTGCAGCGGGTCACAAGCCGCAAAAGATCCTCCAGAGTTGTGCAAATCATGGAGGGGAAGATTGATGAAAGGAACATGCTAACAGGGGATCTGTGTTTGAGTGGTGAAGGTCATGTGTTCACTGATTTAACAGAGAAAATAGTCTTCCTATTTAATACACATCACAAAAGACTGAAGGACAGCTAGCCTATATTCTAGCTGCATCACTGTGCATTTTCTTCATCATAGCCTTTATCCATCTTCAGTCTAAATAGTAAAACAAATGAAAATAATCTTCATTTTAAGCTTTATTCTTTTAAAATCCATTTCTTAATCCGTGTAACTTTGCCCATGTGACAGCTTTGAAGGCTTATTTGCCAAAAAGCATTCCACAAAGCATCAAACCCTGCTTGTCTCCCAGTCCAGTGAAGGATGGAGAACAAATTAAAGGGTGGAGGTCAAACATGAGACAATTTAAATGTCATTTACCAAACAAAATAATAAGATGTGAACAATTAGTACATCAGCGAGTGTATGTGAGTGCCGGGATGAGTGAAAAATAAGGTATGAAGGTGTTTGCGTGCTAAAAGAAAAGCCAAACAAAGCAACCTAAGACCATGTGGGAGCTGAGAGGCACTGAAGCAGACTGAACTTGCCAGCTTTAAAGGCTTGAGAGCTCATCAGCCCAGGTGAGCTAGCTCACTAACGACCCGCACTGCCAGCCCGCCACCTGCAAAGGGGGGGGGGGGGACTCAAGCAGGCCAGAAAGAGCTGAGACACAGGAGGGGTGGTCACAGACTTTAGCTCGAAAGTGAATAAGGGGCCACCCCTGGACCTTAGGGGCCACCTTAGGGGCCACCCCTGGACCTTAGGGGTGAAGACAGCGACCATGAACCGCATCATCCCTGCCTGGAGTACCAGGGACCTTGTTTCACACCTCTCACCCTCATTTCCTATCATCTCTCTATTATGAATATTTCATTATTTGCCCCACAACAGAAGGGGGAAACATTGTTTTCACAGACAGATCAGACATGAGAAGAATCTCCTCAACAACTTGTGTATTTCACAGCATCTCATACTTTATTAAAATTATTGTATTTCTTGTGCATTAAAGTTACATGTGAGGAGCTTTTTAACTGGTTACGAAACAGTTACCAAACTATTTAATACTGATGCCTCTTTCTGACCTTCATAAGTAAACATGACCATCAGTGAGACGATTGGCTATTTTTTATATGGTTGTTCTTAATGCTTGTCATCGGTTGGATTTCAAGCTAAATCAGCACGCAGGTTCTCAAGAAAGTCTTTCAGAAGCTCTGGCGGGAGGAGAAGACGCTGCTGTCGGCGCTGAGCTCTCCTCAGGCCAGGAGCAGAGTTCGACTCCCTGCGGTGCCTGTCCCAACTGGGAGCCAACACCGACACAACGCTGCTGGAGGCCCAAGCAGTATTGCTGGGCCCTCTGGAGGGAAGGTAGGCACAGGAGAACCAGAATAAGGACTGAGAGGGGCAGGCTGTCAGACCCTGCTGCAGTAAAAGGGACTCAGGTGCTCTGAAACACGACTACTTCTGTCCACAGGGACCGCCAAATTAAACACAAAGTGAAAAATACTTGTAGTAGCTTTCAAGTTGCAATCTTGAGATCTTTCAATGAAATAAAAGTGTGTTATTACTATCTATGGCCGAAGGAGTTAACACAATGACAATTGAGCCTATGACCCACTGATGAAGGTATTGCAATATGTATATGTATACAGAAAAAATGTTGTTCCTCATAACATGACATGCAGCAGCAAAAAGCTGAATTATGCACAAATTTCGGAAAGCTTGAAGCTCGTGTATCAACAAATGCACTCCAGACTGCGAAACAATTTCATTGTTTGCACTCAAAAAGAAATTGCCACTTTAAAGATTATATATGCTCCATTCATCACAGTGCTCTTCAGTTCTCTCTGTGTTTAACCTTTATCTGACAGCAATCAGTGCTGACCTGTTCAGACTGTTACAAAGATTGCCGTCATGACCTCTATGTAAAAGTGGTTTATTCCCACGTGAGACCAACATGTAAATGACTATCACATTTACGTAACAAGGTGCATGTCTGAAAGGGGCTTTTTGCCTATTGATTTGAGTGGAGGATGATTGACAGGAGGCGGGACCTAAAATGACCACAGAAAATGTTAGGTATTGCTTGAAAGGGTTATTTTGGAGGAAATCAAAAAATAACTCGGAGAGAAGCAATCAGAAGGAAACAGGAAGGAAAAGTAAGACGATCCCCTTCATCCCATCTCCTGTGGTGTTCTTGAATCACACCATGAGCTTCTTTGAGAGTAAAAACTGGAGAGCTTCATGCTCATGTTGTGAAGCCACTTTTCAAAATGTCGTTGTTGCGCTTCCCATTCACAGTGATGGATTACTACTGATTACATTTGAAGTCTCCAGTTGCTTTGTGTGCTGTTAGTGAATAGGAGCGAATAAGCCGAAGACATTTGGAAAAGTTAAAGACGTTTTTACTCCAAGAGCATGCATGTGGAGGCTGGGAGTAAATAAAAAAACAACGGCAAAAACTGAAATTAGGATCGAGCCGTCCTTTACAAAAGACAGTATAAACACAGCGTACCCTTGGGTATCGTAGGGGAAGACATTTGAAGAAGCCCAGTTTGGTTTCCTGTAAAGAATTGCTTGGATAAAGACAAAAAAATGCTAATTCCACTAGCTCTTGTACGAACGTGACCCTGCTGGAACTCCAGGGGAGGATTTCTTGTCTGAGGTACCCTATGTGATCGTTTTCCCCAAGTGATTTATTAAATGGGGCCGGCTATAGAAAAGTGTGGGACTGTGATTGGGGGGGAGGCCCGCTATCATTTTCCCTCGGGATGTGTGCGCACACGGCTATGTGACAAATTAACATCAAAAAGTGCCTCTTGTTTCTAGAAGCGAGGAGGGAAACTTCCTTGTAGCTGATTTATGTCCTCTCACCGCTCCCACAGACGGCAGCCACCCTGACCATTTAGACAGCTCTCACATTAAATGGAGCCATTTCATTAAATGTAAAACTAAATCACCTCATTGCATTTGCCCTAAATATGACCCACCATAACATGCACTGATCTCTCAGGATGAGCAGCCAAACAAGATTTCTCCGTCTGCAGGGGGTTTTACGACCGTGAAGGTAAAGGAAACATAAAGCAGAGGTAGTGTAATCAAGTCCAAACGCTTTTCTTTTAATTGACGGATAATAAAGACTTAATTCTTTGCGGTTTTGATGGTTCATACATAATATAAAAATGAACTAAAATATACACGCTTCATGAAATGTATCCCTGAAGGAGGTAGAGCATCTGAATATATTTGTCTCCTATAAAGGTGACCTACAATCAGTACTGTCCCTGAACGCATCATTGGTAGAGATGGGGGGCTGAAGCTGCTGCTACACTGTAAAGCAATTGTCTTTGTATGTGGGTGGGAAGCCAGTGGGGGATCACATATTCAATTATAGAATATTTAGAAGTATTGTTCCTGATGCAGGGGTTCCAAACATGTGGGGCATACGATAGATCTTATCGTTGCATGTTTATAAGTTTAACAAAAGTAAATCGTCCAAAGCAAAATCAACAAATCTTCCAAATTATGCGGAAAAAAAATAAAATGAAGTTTGATTAGGTTAAGGCACAAAAACACCTTGGTTATGTTTAGCACTCTAAAATAATAATTGGCACATACAGTCAAATTCTCGCCAAAGCCAGTTGAGAGAAGAGCGAAAACATCTTTTCCACCAAGGAAAGCCGTGAGTATTGTTCTTTGTTCTTTGCTGAGATAATCTTCAGTTCCGATGTAACTGATGATATTGCAGCATCTACGCTAACCTCTTCAGGAGCCACCATTGTTTATTGTTTAGAATGAAATAAACATAGAGTCGCCTCTCTGTGTTGTCTCTCAAACATCTAAACCACACCTGATTGGTCCGTGCACTGGCTTGCCGGACACAAACGCATTAGTTGAAGCCTGCCAAGATGGATTTTTGTGTGATGATTTGTGATCCCAAGATTCTCCCGTAATCTACGAATCCAGCTGACATACAAGGTAAAGTCATCTTCTTTTTCCTCTTGCATTCAACCCTGCATAATGTGCATCTGAAGATGCAAAGGTCCCCATGCCCGCAGTAGAGTTATAGCAGCAATTTGCCTCATCTCACCTGTGGTCAACCACTCAGGATTACATTTCTGCTGCTATGAGACCAATCAACATGATCAGGCTGACCTCAAGCAACAAAGAGAATACATGAGAGAATGACACTAACAATAAAAATGGATGAAAGACAGTGAGCAGAACGGAGAGAGGGCAGTCTGAAACACAGGATGAAAGTACACAAAATCCTCCACGGCACTGTGAAAAAAAAAAAGAAAGGCACACAGATGGGCAATCCCAGAGGTCAAGAGGTCCATCTCTGTATCTTTATTTTGAGGGCACATAGAGAAAGAAGCGCTGACAGTTTCATCATCCCATCCAACACTGATGTAATGCTAAAGCTGAGCCGTGTTCACCCGGCTGCCCAGGTGATTGCCCCCAAAAACCTGAGACGAAATCAAACCATCAGAGATGACTGACCGCAGACAAAGATAAAAGCCATACGTTCTGCTGGTACCGCTCTGTGATAAGGCAGCCTGTATAATGGTGTTGTGAGTTGTAACCGGCGGTTTTAACAACTGCTAATAAAACAAAATGACGCTTTACATTTTTTCATCAGCCATTATTTAGAAGATCTTTAATTTAAGTATAATTGATAAAGGAATTTTATCAAAATCCTGATTGTCTGCAGTTGTAAATGTTAAGAAGCTGACAATATTCTACCGTACAATTTATCAACAACACAACCCAACACACAAACATTGATAACTTGTGTACAGTTATTCATTACACTAACCATCTGCTTTTTGCAACATAAATAGCATTATTACTGTGACTTTACACCAAATCCACACAAACACACAAACTCTTTTCTCTTTCTTCTGTCTTTTTCGGTTATTTTACTTCTCTACTTTACTGATTAACATTTTCATTCATTTTACTTTATTAATTGTCACAACTTTCCTTTTCTAAATATTCTCTATTATTTGAATACATGTTATTTTGGCCCTTTTCCAGAGGGTAAGTTGTCAAACGGTCTCTTCTAATTAATGTTACGTGTCATGCCAAAGGGTCTTTTTTTTTTTACAACCTGGCAACCCATAAGGATTCTTTGTAATGGCTCATAACTGATATATGAAGTGAAGGATAAGAAAGCATTTTTAATATACATTTAGAATAACGCACCAGCTAAATATGCAACACTTTTTGACGGTATCGTTGCACTTCACAATAAACCTCTTCTTAATATCAATATGTCACACATTCACATATTCTTGCCCCGCAAGATTTTGGCCAGGCAATTTGGGGGAAATCTGAGCTTCAGTATCTTGCTCAAGGACACTTCAACACGTGGACAGGAGGAGCTGGGGGTGGAACCACCAACCGATTAATGGATGACCTGCTCTCCCCTCCCATCATCAACTCCTTGGCTTGGCATTAAACCACTCGCACTAATTAACTATCACCTTCAGAATGACTGAGCAAAATCACAGTGTGACTTTGCCAATAACAGGGAGCTGCAGTCATATATTTATGCTGCAGTTTTACTGCACATTGCATGTTTTCACTTAGTACATTACAACTGTACTCTGTCATTACGCTATGATGTTGTTGCACCTCTGGAAGAACACTGCACATTAGCGTGAAAAAAGTCTATCATTTTTTACTTGCAGTAATAAAGTAAATGCACTACAATTAAAGCATTGTGAAGTGTAATCACACTTTTCCTCTGGAATAAGAGGCAGCGCATTGATTCTCCATTATTTACCATGTTCCTTGGCAGAGTTAAGGTGTTTTAAATGCCCAACACGCTCAGCTTACCATGAAGCAAATGCCATTGAGAAGGTCAATGTTCAATGAGTGGAAATAGGTGTTAAAGTAAACAGTGTAGGTGATGGGCTTTTAACTTTCCTCATATTGGTGTCTCTGCAATATCCCCTTACCCTACGAGTCTATTCATGTTGTGCCCGCAAATATAACAGCATAAGTTCTGTGTTATTTCATTCTGAGCACTCTCTCTGCTTATATTGCTTATATCTCCCCACGTGTATAGTGAAAGCAAAAACAATTGCTTTAATCTCCCGGCCCTGCTAGCACTGTTGGTTTACAGAGAATATTTGCGCTGGGGGCTCTCCCCCACGCTGCTGCTGCTGCAGCTGGAATGGAAAGCTAACAATACAGTAGAGGTGGGACTGGATATCATCTGAACGCATCAGTTTATTAACCGGGCTGACCAGCAGAGAAAGCAACAAAACTGCTGCAGCCTCACACTGAGTTTATTGGGGAAGAATGCCCTGAAAGAAAAAAAAGAAAAAAAGGAAAGACATTTGTTTGTTATGCGCACACACACACGCACACACACACACGCACACACGCACACACACACACGCACACACACACACACGCACACACACGCACGCACACACGCACACACCTTTATGGGTCTTGAGGACTGCACAGTCCCTTTAAAGATTCTGGCCTCAGTCCATTTTTTCTGCGCTGATGAATAAATAAAAATTAGATAAGAAATGAATTGTCTGCAATGGTCTGTGTCGGGTCTAATTGATCCAGTGAGGCTGAAAGCGCTCGCTCAACTGGCCCTTCACAATCCGTGGCTCAATCCTATTACGGCTGCTGTTACCTGCTAAAAAACAGCAACCGCTTCTTGTCTGGCTTTGTTTTTGTTTATATCTGTGTATGTATTGATGGGAGGGGAGGGGCCATGAACAGATGGACTTTAATCTCAAATTTCACAGAGCTAAGAGACAACTTCAAAGTGGATCAGCCTGAAGGATGGAAACGGGGGGGGGGGGGGGGGGGAGCATTTACATGAGGAGAGAGATGCATCCAAGGCAGCAGCAGAGGGAAACATACAATATTTAAAAGGCTGGAGACGGAGACAGCCTTTGCAACACAAAGTTATTTGATCTGAAACTATTATTTCAAGGGCGTATCAAGGTAAACAATATCCCTGCAGTGGTGGAGTCTTTAAGTTAGGAAAACAAGCCGACTGCCAATACTCTCCACGAGCTTTCCCCTCTGAGTTATTAAAACTACATTTAGTTCAGACTTCTTTACAGAGTGTCAATCCTCAACAGTCGGGACGTGGAAATTGCCTCCGCGATTTGTTTCCCAACATGACACAGTGCAGCGTTCATATATACTGACTTTGAAGTGTGGTATCAAAGGGAGAGAAGCCTCACATTGTAGTCAGAACTCCACAATCAACGCATTTTGATAAAAGAACATTGTTATTAAAACTCTGGGAAAACGTTATTAGTAGTAAGGATATCTACAAACTATTAACTTATTGAATCAGTGATAACTGCGTAACAGCACTTGAAAATAATGCAGAAACTTCATGTAGAATATAAACAATTTATATACAGCACATGGTTGACAAATACTTATACTGACTTTGCACACATGTATTAAAAAAAGGTTTTATTTTCAGTCTTTTTCCTGTTTGATATCTGGTTCTCATTGTCATTGTCTCGTTGTTGTTGTTTCTGCTCTCACCCATTGTTTTGTCTTTACCTGTGGCTTCTTTTACTTGTTCTTGGAGCCTCTCTGATATTGTTGAATATGTGTTGTTTGCCCTGATGTCTATTCTGGTAGCCTTGCTTTAATTGAATTACTTGTTTGTTTTGTCACCTCTTGTTCATTGATTAAAATGGTAATCACAAAAATAAGCACGCGCATGAGAAAGACGTTTATTGGGTATATTGTAATTGAAAAGATTTCCATTGCTCAACATAATGCCGGTACATTCTCTGTATTGTTGCTGTGTAACGATTGATCCTTCATAATCTGAGGTTCCACTTAGCATTCGGCACCGTTGGTCACATTAGTGCTCACTTCCAAAGGAGATGAAGGAGCACCTCAACATTGATCAGGGTGTTTTTGATCTCAGTAAGATTAGGAGCGCTCCAGTTAATTACGCTCCAGCGCTCCAGTTAATTACAGAACAAAAGGCAGGAGACAGCCACTTTAGACCCTGGACATGATTAAGAGGAATACAGGTGGATAAGCACACTTTACACAATCAAAAAGCCATTGTTGTAAAAAATTAAATAAAAAAATGATATATACAACTGACCAAAATCAGTTATACATGGGTATGTAATGTTGAAAGTTGCTGGTAGTCGTCGTGAACTATGTCTTCCTGTATTTGCTTTGAAAGTAATGAAATTAAAACCACTTTGATTGGAACTTTAAAATGTCTGACTTTGGTAGTTTATAAAAGACACTCTCCCTCCTGACCACACACATCTGACCTGAGGACATTGAGGGAAAAAAAGGGCTGAAAGCGACACATAAACTGCACCAATTAATAATAGATCAATTGTCTAATTTTCCAACGAACAAAATCATATACCATTAAAATATCATCACGGATATTATAATCACATACAGGTTATACATATACATAGTGACTTTAAAGCATCTGAATACTTGAATTGAAACATTGTATGTATTTCTGTTATGGTCATGACTAAATAAGCTAAGAAATAAGAAACAAGCGCTATAACAAAATCTGCACACCTCCAACGCTCACTAAATAACACGTTATATTTCTTTTGTTTAATAAGTACAAACAACAATGTGTAAAAACAACCATTTCCAAGACAACCACTGGACCCTCCAGGACGTTACTCATCCAAGAAATAGTCTTCAGCAAATTGGCAAATTATTGTATTTACACTTTTGTATTGATTAAACAAAATACATAGTGTATTCTAATTACTGAGCTGGTAGGTGGACTTTGTTACCGCTAGACAGGGCCAGGCTAGCTGTTTCCCCTTATTTGCAGTCTTTATGCTAAGCTAACTGGCCGCTGGCTTTACCATACAGACGTGAGTGTCGTAACAATCAAAGAGATTCTATAACAATGCATTACAAGTTCCACAAATGGTTTGAAATGGTATGGTACCCAGTGGGCCCAATGTTTTCTTTGGTTACTAGGGAGTCTCCTAAAGGGGCGGGGCATGGGCGAAACCCACGTGACACAGATACAGGACATCAAGTCTCAGTGGGGTGTCTCTGTTCTCAATTGCCTCTGTAACAATGTTCTGTTCTAACTCTTGGAAACTGTTCCTCTAAGTGTTTCCCACCCAAAACACTGAGCCAATCTACTTTGTCAGGACTGTGTGGGTGTGGTCTGATCCGATTTGACTGACGGTGCTGACCAGCAAACAACCCCGCAACATTTAAATGATGATGTCGCTAAACTCTGATTGGTGCACAAAAACACATGACATCACAGAACCGTACCAACAGAACCGTACCCACACAAAATCAATAGCAAAAATGCAGAAATACAGAAATCATTTGAAAGAGACAAAACTTTGGTCGAACATTGTGTGTTCATGTGTCATCATTTATAGTAAGAAGCCTTTTAAAAACACCTAGTGGTCCCAGTACCCAATGTTTGGGAACCATCGATCTGTCTTTCAGTGTTGATATGGACACTCCCAGTGACAGATCACGGCATCCTCCTTTGTATGCACTGTTAATCAAATAAGCCGCTCTTACTTTATTAACTTGGACAAGCTTACTTCAGATAAGCCTGTCTCGTAAAGCCACCTCAGAGGGGGAATCAGCCCCCGGAGGTGATGAGACTTGACTCCGGGAGCCCGAGATGCAAGCTTTAGGTCGCCGTGTTATTGTCTGAGGCTTGGCCCGAAGCGCCGGAGAGAATCACTTCCTCTAATGGAAAACTATTGTCAGCCACTGAGGACATACAACTGTGTGGAATACGGATCAGCCTATCTGGACTTATGCACAAGGCAGAATGAAGCTCTCTATCCGTTAGAAAGCTATTTTGGAATTGTAATATCCACTGAAGTCGATTCTGATTAAGCAATACATCTGGAATAGACTGTACTCTAGTGTGGGGCTGGCTGGTGTTTTCCAGTTCCGTGGTAATGCATACAGAAAACCAAAAAACAGCATAAAAGGAGGAAAAAAAGCTACATTTTCTATTGTACTGCCCCATATTTTAATTCTGGGAACAGGACAAAACATCTAAAGCTGTCATAATGCAACAATGCAACAATAAGGCACTTGGTGAATTATTTATTCATTGGAGTGGATGAGATATTGGTTAATGAGCATAACAATATGAGATTAGAAGTGTCTTTGCTATAAATATGTCATACCCTTAGCATACTGCATTATTGATTTACTCATCCTCCCTAGTGGGCATTGTCTAATGTAAATGGTGGACACATCCTCTCAACAACAGTTTAAATCAAGAGAGACACAGGGCAGGTTCAGAATCAGTTTAGAGCACTCCTGTGTGTGTGTCAAATGTATACAGAACCGGGGAAGCTCTCAAGGAAATATTCTCAGACAGATCGTCCCAGAGGATGAGGAACTCCATTTGCCTCACGGGTTCCCTCTGCCCCTTCCTGTCACCGGAGAACGACGACGTGTGATACATGCGTTATCTTTTTCCCCCTTTTTCTGCATCTCAACAGGTCGCTCTATCTCGTCCCCCGCTGAATTCACCTCAGTCCAGACTGTGAAAATGTGAAAGTTCGTCGAGGAGATCCTTTGTGATGTCGTTTGACACCGTGTGGGCTTGAATATTTGGACGGAAGCTCGAGTGCGTTTGGTCAAATCTATTAAGAGAGGAAAGAAGAGAAAGACGAACAACATGAGCTTCAAAAAAAAGAAAAAGGAGAGCAAAAGACATTTTCAGGAGTGTTCTTTTGTCACATCCTGGTATCCGCACTTCAAGCTTTTTCTGGCTAATGCAGTCAGGCATCACGTTTCTCCAATTAATACAAGCACGGTGTGTCTTTTTCAAAGTGCAGCAACAGGGACCCCGTTGCGGTTGAGATGACACAGAGTGCTCTTATACACTAATTGCATAGGTACAAAGTGAGGCAGGGAGTCCAGCAGAACAGCAATCCCCTTGGGGGGTTGTGAAAGGGTATAACAGGAGAGCTGAGGGTTGAGTCTCCAAACTATAGGTGCCAATTCTAAAGGATTTCACGAGGGCCGGGATAATATTTTCAACATTAAATATCCATCAGGAGAACATCAAGCTGCCTCAAAGTCACATTAATATTTGATACGTCATGATAACACGGTGTCCTCTGTAGAATATTTCATTTTGTACTTTGAACAGGTTTGACTATCGTTCCAGATTTTCTCTGGGGGTCACCCCTTCATCTGTTGTTGGATTGTTAACATGGGGAGAAAAATCATTGTAGACATCCTTATTTAGCTGCTTGTTTAGATCAAGACATTTGATCATATATATAGAACACTGAAATTAAGCCATTGACCATTTTGTCTTGGAAGCCTTTCTAGAATCCGGAAGAGTCGCCTGATCCAACCTTGAAGCTAACAATATCATTTGACCCTTATTTGATTTTCAGTATATTATCATGTTTACAAGTACAACATCGACACAACATGCCTCTATCAATAATTGAAATAACTGTTAAACTATTGACCGTTTTTCTGCAGACTTCTTGGAAGCGTTTCAAGAATCCCCAAGCGCTGGCCGACACTGCCTTGTTTCAATATTTATGATCCTTTTGAGACCTCATGCTTTCAGAATATTTGAATGTTTTGCATGCAACACACCATCATAAACATGTGACAGGTAATGCAGAAAACAACATACCTTTACCACCAATGAGATGATTGGACGGATGGCCTGGTCTAGCCGGGCAATCGGCCTAAAAAAGGAGCATAAAAACACCATGACCATGCAAGTTCACAACATAAACATATTTTACAACTAATATTATGAAAACAAATGCCAAGACACAACACATTTTATGTTTCAATTATTGTAGCAGAGGATATATTTTATCAAAGTCTTAGGATAAAGTTATTTCACTATACAGTTCGTTGAAATATTACTGCTATTTATCATACTTTTTTACAGTTTTTTGTTACAGATATCTAATTATTCCCAGGTTTGCGGCTAGATTACGGACTTAACAGAGACAGGAAAACATGTTACATTTAAGTTTAGAGAGGGTTTATGTTCAACTACGTTAGGGGAGAGGTTAAACTGGGTCAGGTTGTTTACCTTGTGGGACGGAGGTCTTTTTAAACAGCTACTGCCATCCTCTCTCTGCGGAGGTCAGCTGGGGCTCATTTAGAGTCTCTTTAATGGACGGGGCAAAGGCAGGCTCTTTAAACGACTGGGAGAGGGTCACATGACCGAAGGAGAACAGAAAGAGCAAAACAAGAAGAGAGAGCAATCCCACCCCCTGCACTGAACCGAACATGGCCTAGAGGTCAAGGAGGCTTTCGTGCAGCGCTGCCAGCCGCTTCTGTCGGGGTAAACACTCACAGAGTTAATGTGTGTTTACTGATGATGCTTGACGTGATCAGCCGTTTGCTTCACATCGAATTATATGAACAAACAGAGCGGATAGGGTTTCAGGAGCGGCAAAGTCGTTATCGCTAAATCCTCTACATCTCGGTTGGAGAGATTTCCAGCAAAATGCATCACATGGCGTTCAAATACCAATAGGAGACCGTTCTTATCTACAAGGTCACAAACTGCCATTTGCTGTTTGTACTCTTTGTAAGCAGTTTTTTCGGGTAATGCCATCTTGCTACCACTTCGGATTTTATGCCACGGCATGTGTTGTTTTTCCCTTACTTAGTTATGAGGATATACATTGTGTTTAAATTCATTACAGGCCTCTACCTATCGGGTAGAAATTCCCAACGTGTCCAGCTTTTTGTCATTTGGGTTAGTTTAAATTATGAGTCGTATTTATGAGTCCATAATTATTCTCTCGAACACAAGTGGTTTCTTTCAAAATGTTTATTGAGCATCAACAAAGAAGAAAATATTAAAGGGCTTACATAAGCTGAAAATCATTATCGTTGAACAGATCTCTAGATGGACATGATTACAAATTCACCAGCATGTGATTTAGCATCTTAAAATTGATTATTATGCCTACAAAGTCATCTTGTATCAAATCAAAAAATTACATCAAAATTACTTATGTAGAGCATCTTAAAAAAATCACAAAAATGAAAAAGCCTGTGGATTGTTTTGCTGCTCTGGTTGTTTCGGTGTACAGGAAGTATGAGTGGCTATTTATACATGTTGGTGTGCATAAGGTATGAGCGACTATTTATATATGTATTTAATTGGATGTTTTGGGGGGCATAATCATGAACAACTACATGGGCTTTTCAGAATAAAACAGCCGACATATCCACAGATGCACACAATGCTTTTATAAGCCCTTTAACACTAATTTAACTATTCATTTACAAAAAGGAGGAAACAGCAAAGCATTGTGTATACAGTATAACTTTTTCTCTCTTTCAGTTTGTAAATGTTTCATTTACAAGGGACACAATTTCACCCGTTACCCCTCAGAAAAAAAATATCTACAGTACTGCACTTCCCTAGAACTAAGCTACGACATTTTAAAGTGACCAACCACGCAGATCAATGTTTGAAGAATAGAGGGTAATACATTAAATTGCACTGGCAGCTGTGTAGAATTGTTGTATTGACAGCCTATAGTGAATCATCACCAATCATTACCAAGTGAAGTAGCTTGGTGCAATGTCATTCTCCACAATCACATAGCTGAGAGAGAAACTTAATGTACTATGGAGTCTTTCTTAATCTCAACGTCCAGTCAATTTCTCCTGGAGGAGAGGGTAGATTACCGAAATTGCTTTACACATTTTACCCAGTGGGAGCCTGTTTTTATAATCAGGGGGATGCCATTTTTGGAAACTCATTCAGTGTCTCACGATCACCATTTTTTGTATTATTTAGCTGTTTAGTTTTCAATTCTAAAAAGGGGGGAGCGTCCATAAAAAATCCATTACTTGGGTTGAAACAGCCATGAGGACTCAGGTGCAGGTTGTATAAACAGTTCAATATCTGGTGTACGGCTGATCTCTGTACACTCCCTTGGTTGTTCGTGCTGGCGGTGCCTTGGCACGATTGTTTGTCCACTCTTCCAGTCCTGGTTAAGAAGAAAAGAGCAGAAACAGATGGGGGGGGGGGGGGGGGGGGGTGTGACAGAGGTGTTATTTTTAAATCATTCATTCGTAACAACCCCCATGCAAGTCTTTCAAGCTGTACACAAACATTGTAAAAATGCACCCTCCGATGAAGATACAGCTGGAAGTTGCAAGCACTTTGACTGTCTGGTATCGATGGTGCTCATCTCAGAACAAAAGCACCGCTTCAAGCCGGGAACACAAACGGTGACTCACGCCAAGAAGCTTGACTTTCATCTGGAAGGATGCATCTCAGATAATTGAATGTGAGAATCAAATAGCTACTTGAAAAGGACCCGTTTAGTGGCTCCCAGCAAAAAAGGTCACAATTACCATTAGCCCAAATCAGCCTCGTGTTCACCCCCCTGGTACTGTCAATGTGAAAGTGCCACTATCGATGGCACCCTTTGTCTGATCTTCAGCCAGCGCTGAGACTTCCCCAGAGCTGAGGCTCACAAAGGGATTTTTTCCCCCGCGTACAGGCTCTCTGTTGGTAGCACATAGCCAATACCCCTTAATTAAACCTGTCACCCTTTCACTGACAGTCACTTTGAAGAAATAGACCAAGGTAACCTTGTGTTTCGATAACAAGGGTGCACTTCAACGCTGTTTATCTGTTTCCTTTGAACCGTCGCCCTCTTTCTGTGTGACCCAAGACGCAGCACTTTTCATTTCATGTGGAAACACGCAGCGCTCTAATGAGTTGAAGGTGCTCAGTTCTTCTACTTGTGTGGTCGGAAAAGTTGGGAAAAGTTTTGGTTAGCTTTCGAAAACACATTAAAATCTCTAAAAGCACGAGATGAACAATACAAAAATAATATATAATACAAAATAATATTAATCTGTTTTTAAATAATTTATATTACATTTAAAAAATCTTGGATTTTATTTAAAGCTTGTAGCTCAGCAGACATAAATATACAAACTAATCCAACACAATCCAAATCAACACTGTAATCCTACATCTGCATTTACAACATCATTTACATCGTGAAAATATATTTTATTTTAAATAATTAAATAGGTCACCTGAACCTGAATCTAGATAAATGTTTTATATAGTACATCTTGTATTTTCTGGTTCACACAAAGACTACAAATACACTATTCGAGATAGATCAACCTTCAGCTGTACAGCAGCTCGGCCTGCTGCACCTAACTCTACGTTAGCTCTGTTATCATTCAGGTGCACTCTGCAGCAAATATGTCCTTGGCCCACTTTTTACTGTACCTTGTCGAAGGTTGACACTATTGTGGAAAATTAGAGGTGTGAACTGTGTCTGACTTCTGTGGGAACTGGAGTCATTCGCAGCTCGTTCCAGACACGATAATCAGCCTCTAAAGCAGAGACCAGTCATTGGGAGTGGCCTTAAACAGAGTTAGTCTGTTTAGCTGACATTAAACAGGCACACAGCATCCCTTTGGTTTTGAAAACAGGGACTGAACTTGTGAAACTATACACACATACACACACACACACACACACACACAGACACGCAAATACAAGAGTGGAGAAGAGCAGTGAAGGCGCAGTGAAATTGAGGGCTGACCGCTCGTACCATGGAGTCATATGGAGCTAGCGCGGAAGTCTAGACCGCCGCTTTGAGTTGTTGTTTTTTTTGAAAGTCTAATTGCCAACAAATATTCATTAAAACAGAATATTGGTTGGTTAAAAACATGTGAAATTTGGAAATTATTTCATCGATATTTTTTCAACAAATTTTGACTTTTGGACTGAGACAACTACAGAGCGCTGCGTCGCTCGCCTTGTGTGTGAGGGAGCGAGAACTGGGAATGCAAGCCTGCACGCAATGTTTCTGTATGTTATTAATAATAATTTGAATGTCCATGTTCCGAACTAGTTGGTACAGCCACAAATGTAACCGTCACTTGCAATTTCATTCAGAACTGGGAGTTGAAGACAGTCGACCTACAGACATGCAGTCCTGATGAGCGGTCCACTGCAGCTTTAGTACTCGAGCACTCTATGATAATAAATGCGATGACTTGAATTTGGAAATGACTTACTGGTGTACATGCCTGTTGTAATGTTTGTAGGCTTTGCCTCACGTGTCAAAATAACAAGTTTGTCTTGTTGTTGTGTAATTATTTAATTCATTCTAATTCAACTGATCAGGTTTTATTGAGTGATTTATAAAAAAAAAAGATTATTCTTGCAGCTGAGAAAGCCTAACTTTTTTTGCGAGCTCAAGACATCCCAATAAGCTGAAAGAGGCCTGCAATCGATCTTGGAAAAACGTCTGAAGAAACCTCTTCCACATGGGTTCTAATAGGCTACTACAAAGACTGACTAACTTTGAATCCTACACGCCAGATCTCTCTCTCTCAGAGCTCTGCCATGTCTGCCTCTGCCCGCCTCGTGCTGAAGGTACTGCTCAAGTAGCCTGACTATAAAGGAAAAGAGACTTTTACAGAGAAAATGCTTTAAATGAAAGACGGTTTGAGACTGGCAAAAGAAGCCATTATGACCCACTGCAGCCAAAGGGGGGTTGAGATGATCCAGTGTCACGCAGAGAGAGAGAGAGAGAGAGAGAGAGAGAGAGAGAGAGAGAGAGAGAGAGAGAGAGAGAGAGAGAGAGAGAGAGAGAGAGAGAGAAAAACGACTTAAGCCGAGTTCACCCCAAGGGAGCCGACAATGTCAGAAGTTACCGGAAAGAGCTAAAAGAAGCTTTTAACAGAACGAGTGACTTAATGATCACGTGTCATCCGACAATGCTCACAAACGTCAGCGAGAGCTCAAAGAGAGACTCTCTGTCCCGCTTAACTTCTCTCCTTCCCGTCAGAACCCTCAGGTGGAAGTGCATTAATGTTTGGTTAATAAGTTGATGTTAGATGACATACTAATTAAAAGGTAGGGTTTGTAATTTTCTTCAAAAATGATATGGATATTAATTATTATTTTTTTTAAATGAGGCCAGCACTGCCGAGTGAGGAACTATAAATTGATGTTGTGACAATTGACACAAGGTATATTGGAGAAAGAAAGGTCTGCAACTCACCATACGAATCATACGACTCCTCACTTTGTCCGTATTCGTAGTAGTCATCTGAGCTGTAAACAGACAAAGCAGAAAGGTGAATATCAGAATATGAAACAAGAAAACAACGCGTTCTGTGTCGATGTAACTTATGGTAGAACATCAAAGTAACATTTATCATAACATATACCATAATTTCTGCAGTGGCAATAAAGAGAAACACACGGAAAAACATTTCTATATACTAAAGGCAGCTTTCAATCACTCAGAAGTTCTGCCACATTTGTGGCGTTACAAGGCAATTTCCTCCAACGTACTTCTGCACAAACTTCCAGTTCCATATCACTGCATATGGAGATCTATGAGAGGTGGCAACTTTAATGAAAAATAAAAAGATGGGGAGGCGAGTTGCAGAGCGGGTTCATTCCTCGCTTATTTATTTATTTTTATTTGCGGTCGCCGTCGAGATGCTGACAGAACAATCCTGCGTCAGTATCATTCAGTAACCGCGCTATCATTCAAGAGAGGTAATTCATCATAAGGCTGCCACTGAGCCGACACCAGCCATCACAGCTGGGTCCTCTCCGCCCTGCCTGTCAGTCAGTCTGTCAGCGACAGCAGCACCTCTCTGCTCGCCGGATTAGGGAGCTGAAGGCACCATCGAAAAACCCCGACACACCACATCAACACCGCCCGACTGCTGAGGGCAAAGAGGTGACAGTAATGACACACCGCGGTGGAAGTAACGGAGTACATTTTACTCCAGTTACCGCGATAGAGTAGCTTTTTTTTTTGCGGTGTGATCTTAAAAAGCCCAACTGAGGTCTGAGAGGTTGAGACACTCCACTCCTCGATCAAATTACACCACAGTTTGCAGCACTCCAGGAAATCAATCTCTACTAATTCTGTTTGCTATTAAGTCTGCTCTGACTGAGCAGTATCTGCTTCATAAAGAGAAGCTGCGCAGCGATTACACCTTTTAGTAATTATTATCGTCATTTTCATTTTTATTTATAATTCGCTGTCAAACTGAACTTCTCAGTGTCACCTCTAATTCTGAGAGGTACTACTATTAGTGTGACTGTGTGGTGCCGTTAAACCGTTATTAAAGGTGTTTTGAGGATAACCAGAGTAATGGGGACATTTGAGAACTTTGTTTTTGGTTTGTTGAAAATTGTAAATAATCTATGGTGTGATCCCCACATACACAACTGTATTCACCTGCATTGTGTTGGCATTGAGAAAGAAACAAAAACACATTTATGTTACATTTTCTGCATTACTAAATACCAGAGAAAGAAAGTGAGGAAATATGTCTTCTTGTATTGTATTCTGATAACGCTCCTCTGATAATGTTTGATTGTTTTCTGCAGTCATTTCTTGGTAAGCATGGACAGGACAACAGTCTAAATTGAGGACAGTGAGAGGAATCGTTTGAAGAGTACTGCGGCGGCTCAATGAGACATGAAAAAAGCTCCCAACAGAGGCTTGAGCCTTAAGTCAGGCTGAGCATGAATTTTACACAGTTCATAATTCAACTACAAACAATGCTAAGCCAGCAGCAGCAAACAAGGCTTCCCGCCCGTGCTAACGTAGTCTCCGTCCAAGAAGCGAGGCCAGCTGCTCTGGGCGAGAGGCTTCCAGTCAGCTCTTGCGGGAGAGGAGCCACCATGCGCTCTGCCACGGGTGTCATGTCGCTGCAATATCCTCGACACCATTCACCGGCCGACAGAGACGTATAGAGGGAGAGGACGGGGAGACGGAGAGAGGACCGTGGCAGCTGAGTGCATGTTTCGGCTTGTCATGTTGTGTACCCCGAGACAAGACCTGACAAGATGCTAAATAATTCGATTTCCCACAATGCCAAAATGCAGGGGTGTATTCCAGAGAGGTCTCCTTCAAAATAAACATCAATTTTTATGAATGTCAGAAAATTAATTTGCCACAATTCACAGGTGCTTACAGACATATTAGGAAGCGTGTGAAATATCGGGTAATCTTGAGCTTTCCTGTCCGACTCTGGGTCATATTCAACAATAAAAAATAAAAAAACATCCAAATAAAACAAACAAAGGTTGCTGCACAGCAATGCTCGCACTATTTCAGAGGCTTGCTTACATGCTGTAGGCGGTCAGCATTTTTCACTGCATTCATTTTCACTGTTTACCTCACAAACAAACCTGTTTAAAAAACAACTCTTTTTACTGTTGAGGTTTCTCTGTTGCTGAAGGCAGAGAGGACCAAAAATAGTACTTTGCTGTGCTGAGAGCTGCCACTGCAGACCTTCTCTCTTCACAAAGGAGGCGAGTGCAGCAAAAGCTGTTAGGCGCCTCTAATTTCTGAGGTGACATTTTATCAATAATGCTACACAACTTCTCTCTGTAGTTACTTTCTCTTCTCAATTACAGAGAGTGTTGAGAGACACATCCTGAAGGTCAAAGATTCCGGTAAAATTGTGCTTTGTGTGGCCAAAAGTTGGACAGCCCCTATTGTCCTTCAGCACATTTATCATCAACCAGCAGTGTGCAGTGCATACATCAAGAATTTGAGCATTCCTACTGAAAAAGAGCTTTATTTTTGAATGCCAGAACACAGATAACATATTCAGTGTAAAGTACAGTACTATCACAGAAAGGGACTCTAGGGGAGAACATCTATATTTGTTATTTGGCAATTTAAGTAGAGGAGCAGTTGCTTTGTAGATCATTATTATCCCCGCCAGGAGAATCGTGCTCAACGCTTGTGCGTGAGTGAATGTGCACCTCTGTGTCTGTCCACGGCTAATCTTGCAATTTGCTGCAGTGATAACACCGTGCTAACAGCTAACTGCTACACAGGCAGACAGCTTGGTTAGTTTAATTGTTTTTTTTGGAAAGATTGTATGACTTGTCTTATACGGCAACTTCAAGCCGATTGCCTGCATACACGCTGCTTGTTTTGTTCAAATATGAAGTTAACGCACAGCTTGGTGTAGGCATACTCCATACAAAGCTGTATCATCATGTACATGAAACATTGAAGGCACATCCTCCAGTCACTGGCTTTATTTGAAGTTTTCAGGTTCCTTTAATTAAGCAAAGAAAAAAAGAAGATATGTTGCCAAGTTTAAAGCAGTATGAGATAAAAGTAAACTTTAACCTCAAAAACCCTCTCCACTGCCTCGTACATTCTACATTTATCATCATTGACTCCGAATCACAGCGTCGCCTTGTCAGAAGTGCACAGCTGGTTGCATGAACACAAACATCTCACTCCAGGCGTAGCCCTGTCATAGGTGTGAAAATGCTCTGACTTTCTAAATAGGTCAGCCGCTGATTTGACATTCATTAGCAGAAGGCGTCCGCTGGTTTGCGTTTCTACAAACTTCACTGGCCAAGAAAAAACAAACGCATCCGTCTAAAGCGCAGGCGTGGACCACGAGAGGCAAACACAACAGAGGAGGGCGTCTCTTTCATCAGGCGCCTGATTCCAGATCTACTTTTCCACAGGTAAAGACCCTGCCTCTCCAGAGTATCTGTCATCTCTGTAAATGCTGCGTCTTAAGCACTGATGTTGCCCTTCCTGGGCAACGCGAAACAGATGGCGGTGTTAAATCTGAATGATGTAGTACACGTCCCTAGTGGACTTTGTTTTCTTACATCGCCATTACTCTTCCCGTCCTCTGTGATAAATTTGATGAAATCTAGAAGTGCATTACGAGGGGCTGCAGAGGTATTAGGCTACAGCGTCGGTGTGATGTGGAAGGAAGCGGCTGTTCTTCTATTAGCCTATTTAATGCATATTCTACACTTCAACTTAACTTGTTGAGAGTGCAGTTTAGTTGAATGGGAGACGGGGTTGTACTGTGAATCCTTCAGCAAAAATACTTCCTTGTGTAACAGTGCTTTTCATATATTCTTAGCACAAGATTGAAAAAAGTAAAATGTGGATGAAATTGTCCCAGTGAATGCTCGGATTACGCCGACTCAGCGGCGATTTCTACAGACAACAATACAATATAAAAATGGCTGAAAAAAAAAAAAGTAGCACTTCCCTTTTTTTTCAAACATTTAGTAAGAAATGAAGCTCACATCATTTCAAATGGAAAGCCTCTTTATGGATGCACTGGTGATTGCTCAATGTGGTGGCTGATTGCAGAGGTATCTCCAATGCTGACCCCCTGCTGTAGAGTCACAAAGAGTGAAAGATTGGCCTACAGCAAAGATCTGCCTCTACAAATGAGTCTTATCTCTGGTTTTAACAGACCATACGTTACTTTCCTCTTCCTTTTTTTGGGGGGGGGGGGGGGGGGGGGTACATCAAATCCTTCAGGGAAAATACTGCCTCTTGGAAACATGTTTGGGCTGTTACACTGTGACTATCTGGCATCTGTGAAAGACATTATGTCTTGTTGAAGGAACATTACATTTACAATTTATAATACGCCACCTTTTGTCTCCAGACAGAGTGAGAGGTGTAAATCCCGCCCTCCCTTCCCTCAGATGGTCTAATTCCCGCCACAGCACCTGTCACTCATCCAGACAAGCTGTCTACCTTGAAAACAGCACCCAGGTACCCAGCAACTGTGAAGCACCGTAGGCATTTCAGAGGCAGACAGCTAACACAACCAATCTGTTCTAAGATAAAAACACAATCCGGATATTCCCATTGTACTAAATGGGTGTTGTCTGCCTCAGGGCCCCGACACAACAAGCACACCTCAAAGAAGTAGCATTGACTACGGCAGGCTGATCATCCGCTGCAGGTGAACACAACACAAAGACTGTAGGGGATGCATGTCCTGCGCCGGCATGGGAGCACACAACAAGTCGCTGCTATGCATCTGCAATCAGATACCCAGCATTTACTGACGTTAGCATTTAGCTCACTACTGTGCCTAAATACAACTGGAGGTTTGTGTGCGTATGTGTTGCTGATGAGACTTCAGTAGTTTTGGGGCTCTTTCAAGGAATTTGATTCTAAAATGCTACATGATGGAACTTAGAAAGCCCGCCACTCTTCTCCTCTGTTCTCCTCCGTGGCCGTCTCTTGTACTAAGATTTACAGCCATTCCTCAAGGGGGTGTGACTGCCCTTTAAAACACTGTCACACAGCTTTCCTCGTGCCCTCGGGCCTCCGGGATCCAGCCTACAATGTAACGTACCAAAGCGAGACGCGAGGGAAGGTGCGAGGTGTCAGCAGCCGGCTGTCTCTGAGGTGTCAGGTATGAAACAACGCTTTGATCGCGCCCGAGCTGCGAGAGACGACCACGCCGTGACCTCTCCAAAGCGTCCAGCCAGGGCCGTGCCACAGCTGCCGTCCCTCTCATTTCCCTGCAGAGACGTCACCTTCTCTCTGCTGATGAAATTAAAGACGCTCTCCACACAAGCAGCCTCTTTGACCTTAGCACTCGATTGGTACAGGAGTGCTGCAAGCTTCCGATAACTCTCCTGAGATGAAACTCTCTGCTGCTTCTCCGAAAAAAAAAGATGATGGCTCGGTGCTCTGTGTTGTATAAACACGGTAACGGGACGCTGTGATCTAGGAGCTGGCGGACCCGACTGCCACGGCTGTCACGCTGAGGTAACGTTCCACAAGGTTCCCCCAGGCATCAGCTCTCTTCTGAAAGATGTAAATGTCGCAGAATGTCTTCAAGGCGTCTGAAAACAGCTTTTTAGCTTAAGTCGCATGTCTTTTGGTTGTGAGCAACAAATTCTCCCTTCAAATTTAATTATGTATAAACTACTCAATTCTGGCTGTCCTGTGTGACAGAATGCGTACAGTGTAGGGACACAGGTTGTCTTGTCTCATTTGTCAGTGGTTACTGTTTGACGGTGATGTGCAGTATTACAATTTGTAGCAGTTAAATCCAGTATCATTCAGTATCACTGCCCAACAGTGACAGTAGTATACAATAGATGTATATGTAATAAAGTAAAACATTACAGCCAGTATGTGTGTTTGCCTTATGCAACTATATCATTTAAAAAATTATGCGATCCACAGATTTCTTGGCTGTAATTCAGAAAAAATATATCTAATTGTTTACTTTAAAAATATCTGTCTGACAGCTTTACTACGACTTACAGAATGGGATATACAATCAAATTGTGATGCACTGATACATATTCATTAGCCAGCTGTAAACTGTGTGACAGTTTACAATATCAAAATATGTCTTACAGGTAAAGGATGTTATCACAACAGACGTGTCTCTGCTGAAACTCTAATCTCACTCTCGGGGCGTCAAATACCAATGCTTTGTAGCGCCTCTCTGAGTCTGATACCAACGCATAAGGCACCGTTTATCGTCTGTATGAGATGCACTGGACATTAAACGAACTCCAAAGTAAACCCATCTGTGTCATTATTTAACACAGAGAAACAGACGTAGCATTTAAGAGTGAGAATTGCGCTCAAGATGAGTTGGAGGGGTTCTGGATAGGACAAACTGTAGAAGCCTGTACAAGCTTTTGATTAAAACTGTTGTTCTGATCAAATTTTTAAATGCCTAATGAATCAGGAAGCTATGTGCTCCTCCCACTACATGTATTGTGATTCGAGGACTCTCCTCCCCATGATTGACACCTGAAGAAGACAAGGCAAAACGTTGCGAAATCATTGAATTAGTTTTTGCATCATGTGTGCGACTGTATTCTTTTACACATCAATGAGTCAAACCGACACAGGACTTTTAAGGACCGGCGTTCGTGTCCCGTGTTTAATCAAAAGTTGAGTGATCATCACTGACAAAGTTATGTCACAGGACGTGACTCTATGCCACTGAGTCACATTACGTAACATCCGTAGCTTGTATTACATTGCAAGCGAACTTAATTTAAGCCAAACCATGTTTTTACTAACTAACGCGACCGCTTCAGGGTCAAGATGATCTGCAAAAGGCTGCCACCGGTGGCAAAATATGACGAGTAGGGATGTGATCTTGTTGTGAAACGAAGGATCTGCCTTAATATTTGCTTTGATAGTTACATTTTGCTGAGAAGAATACTTTGGACCATTTTACTTAGTCAACTGTCCCGTACTTCTTTCATCCAAGGCACTATGTGGGCTTTCTGACTACTGGTAGTGCTATGGTGGGTGTCTGTTTCTATCTAGTTCATGTTTTTAAGTCCCGCAAATCCCGTTGCCAAGGGTCTCAAAAATATTTGTTTGTCAATTATGCTAATCAATTATCACAATCTTCTGATGGCGGACCAACTAATTCATAGAGTCCTCTCTATGGTGATGCTGTGTCCGATGAGGAACGTGAGGACAAACCCGTATTACCTAGGATAGTAAGATAGCTGTGTGTAACCACGTGTAGCTAAATGTATTTCATGTTTTATGGACACATATTTCAAGATAATTAAGGCATCAGTGAATCCACTGATGCAGCATAACAATCTTTTTATGAGCAAAATCCTTTTTTAAACCATCCTCTTCCTTTCCCTTCCTGTTCACAAATGGCAGGCCTGTTTCTAACACAAGCCGCTGGGGTAATACCATGACAGAGAGACTGTAAATTGTTCTGCTTGTTATCCTCCGGCAGCTGAAATCCTGCCACGCAGTCAGAGCTCAGATTGGTGACTGGGAGCTCCTTAGGCTCTTGAAACATTGTTAGGAGACTTCTAGTCCACATACATGCACAAACACACTCACCGGCACACGCGCAGACACACTCTCCTCAAGGCCCTGCTGCAGCTGGGACCTGCTATGGCTTTCCTCAGGCTCGGGGTGAAAATAATGCACCGTTGTCCATCAAAAAGCTAAGTAGGCTTGTGACTGTGAAGAGGAAACTACGGCGGGACGGGATTATGTTGCAGTATTGATGGCAGTAGCTAAAGTGCAATAATTAAAAGGTATTGAATGGATAACCCGTCTATTATGTACATCATTTCTTATGTTCTGACTGTAGGAGCAAACAAAGGGCAAACAAAGAGAACATGCCAAACAATACATCTTGTATTGTCAGACAAATTGTCAAAATTGAATCAATTCAAGGTTGGTCAAATGACATAAATATTGCATAAAGCTTATGTTGTACAGATGCACAATGTCAGCCCGCAGTATCACTAACTTTTAAACTAAATCCAGGACACAGAAATAAGAGAAGAAGTAAGTGAATCAGCTGTCTCTGGAGGCAAAGGCTTCCATGTCTGGGCCCTATTAGCTGCTTTGTTTCCCACCAGATAACAGACATGAAAATCTCTCGGAGTCGACCCAGCCTCCAGCCTTCATATGATGGACTTCATTTTTTTTCTGTGCTGCCATCCCCGGTGCGCCCCGCCACCTTTACCAAAACACCCCCACCATTATTCACGAGGATGCTTATAAAACAAATAGCTGCAGATTCCTGAGGCGGACCTGCGTTCTCCCCAGCGAGCACAGCCACCGACACTTCCAGATACAACCCTCGTTGTGTTAGAGAGGAAGAGGAGTGTGTGTGTGTGTGTGTGTGTGTGTGTGTGTGTGTGTGTGTGTGTGTGTGTGTGTGTGTGTGTGTGTGTGTGTGTGTGATCTGGCCCCAGAAAAAGAGATAGCACAAAAGATGGATGAAGCCTGGATGACATACATCCTGACACCTCGACAAAAGACAACATCGACCACCGTGCTCCACAAAAGCCAAAGGACAGAATAATGTTCTTTTTTTTTCTCTGTCTGTTTTCATCTTTTCCAGCTGCTGCCAATACAATCCAATTTTTTTTGAAAGACTAAATGTTGCAACTTCACATTTTCTTTGAAGTGGCACAGACAGGCGTACATAAATGTCGCACATTGTGTGCTGATGAAACAGAGTTGGGCACCAACACACCGAAGAGAAAGCCTTTGACCTTGTGCGGCTTGTAGAGTGTTATAGCTCCCTGGATATAAGAAAATCAATATTTTGCATTTAGCTGTGTAAGACTCTTTGTTAAATGGAGCAACGTATCACTAAGGCTGTTTATTTTGCGTCGACATAAAAATACATTGAGCAAAATGCACCTTTAGCTATATATTTAAAGGGTGATAAAAACAAAGGATATTATGTTTAACGTAATGAGCTGGCACGTCACTGAGTCTGGTGCGATTGGTTTATTTCCAAAACAAAGTTAGAGATTTTGCCGTGCACGCATCGTACCGCATCGTTTTGTAAGTGGAATTCAAGGTGAAAGTTATCATTTTATGAGTTAATCTTAAAAGACAACTTAAAGGTCAGTTAAAACATTTCACACTTCGCAAAATACTTCATTAACGCAGACTGTTCTTTCCAGTTTCAAGCAGGGCAGAACATGAGCATAAATGACTCTTAACAGCTCAAGCACCATCATCCAGCTGTTCGCAAATCTCAAGTTTATCGCATGTTCTCTCACATTTACTCCAGCCCAAATGGCCAGACTGCAGCGGATTTTCTTCCCTCAGATGCTGCTCATCAATTTGTATAAATATAACTCGTCTTTTTTTTATTCAGTGCTCTCACTCAAGCTGTTAGGAGTCCTGCCATTGTCATGTTTTTGCCCTGGTATGGACTCTAAAGGGTACTATGATGATAACCCAGTTCAATTGGAGTCATTTATTCTTCATTAGTGCACTCAGTTTACGAGGTACACCTATCTAAAGATAATGCATTCTAATACAACGGACCTGCAATAACTTCCCCTTCCAGAAGCTTATAGTGTTCAGTTGTTGTTGAAACTGTTCCTGAGAGGTGTTGATTCAGCTTCATGTTCATTTGGGAGGATTTATCTTGTGGTGCTGTTGAGTTGAGTTGAATTGCGTGATACAGAGTGGTTGTTAATCAGCCTACCCTCATTGATGGAAACAGGGTGTTGTTACAATCATTAAAAAGCAGTATGTGCTTACGTGCAGTAGCTAGAGCAGCATTGAAGTGCTAATGCTAGTTAATAATGTGCTGATCTACTCTACTTATGTTAGCTCCACAGGTTTGTACGTATAAATGTAACGTTTTAGAAACGCATATCTCCTTCCAACCTCTCCCGGTAACGAGTATCACTATGACGAGCTCCAAATCCACAAAACAAGCTTAGACATGAAGGAAATCTGGAACCATTGCATTGAGAGTCTATGGAGCAGAGCTGGATACTTGTCCGGACCTGGACGATGCTACGCTATGATTGGCCGGTCTGCGTTCACTTGGCAAAAGGTCACGAAGCCTTAAAGACAGGTGCAAATAAGAGCATAACTCACTTTTGTCCTTGATTGCTGTAGTTGTTGTCATACGATTCATATCCTTGGTCATCATAAGTTGTTCCGTAGTCCTCGTCATATTCCTGAAGTAACATAGACAAAATGCAACCAGTTAGACGTGGTGCAGATGTGGTGCAACCTGTTGAAATGTAGAGCGATGAGGTTGAGAAGGCATGTGTTGGATAAGAGCTGCTGTGTGCTGCACTGTTTGGTTAAACGACTTAAGAACAATTTCAGCATCATTTTACCAAACCATTGTATTCTACTTTGGACATTTTCTTCACTAGCCATCAAATGCTTACAGGGTAGTACGTTTTTACAACACATTGCAATACACGGAAGCCTTCAACTGAGCACAGATGTAGGTCAAACTGCTTGATCTGCTGCTGTTGGTATAACAGACCATATGCAGCACCATTAAAAGTAGCAACTGCAGCCCTGCCCCTTGTCTTAGTGTCAACTGACTGACAGTGGGATGCAAAGAGTCTCACTGTGGCAACGTTTCATCACCACCTCAAAGGATGAGCCTTGAACATCTGTTTGTGCTCCAGCAATCTGCCCCGTGCCCCCTCTGCACTCCACCCAGGCTCCCGCCAAGAGGAACATCAAAGCGAACCAGTGCCGCACCCGTCCTAATTTCGGATAAATGGGACTTATGTTCCACAAAAGGCGTCGACCCCTAGCGACACATCTCTCATCCCCCGCACACTTCCTGGCTAATTCCATCTGCCCCTGATTTGCATGCTTGAAATGAATGTCTGTGAGATTTAGCACCAGAAGAAAATGCTCATCACATCCATATTATTATTAAGGCCCTAATTCCTGAATAGAAACATGCATTTGCCAAATGACAGCATTTTAATTGACTCTTTTATCTTTAATCCTCCAGAAACGAAGTACATGTGAAGATGTGAAGTATAACTACTCTCAACAAAGAGGCCCGGATGTTGTAATACTTCATTGCTTTGTGGGTAAAACACAGCACATGTTTTATTTCACTATGGGGGAAAAACCTGGCAGGTACATTTTAGGAATCACTTTCATATGCTCAAACCTCTCCGTGGTCATCCCTTTGGGTGGCTTTCAAGAGTTGTTTGTATTTCCTTTGTTGTTTGCATGTGAGTGGGAGGTTTGTTTGTTTTTGTGGAGGTCCATCTATTTGTCTAGAGGTAGCTCAAGGGGAATTTAAATCCCTCCTCGCATTTGTAACTCTGCAGTTACGGGAGCTTTTCCAAAGTCAGCAATTCCCCATGCTAATGCCAGGACTAAGTTTAGTCACCAACTGTACGTTTGAAAATATTAAACCCCTTGAACGCTTTTAAAATCGGCAGGAAAAGCAGCTCTGAAAAAATAATACAGTGCAATTTTCTCCAAAGAGATGTAATTAATAAAATCACTTATTAACAGGCAGATTAACTTTGATTTGCTATTTCCAATCCTAACCTTCTTACTGCTTAATGAAACATCGAGGAGGATTGTGGACGTGATTTCTGGAGTGAAGAGGCTCGACAAGGCAATCTAAAAAAACAATAGGCGGAGGAATTTTGAAACTTGGAAACACGCAGTAGTAATGTTGCTTGTAGGTAGTCCTAGTATAATAAATGTCTAAAGAAATCATGTTACTGCTCAATTTAATGCAATCAAGCTGTACAATAAAAACTACCATTGTGAAGGTAAAAGTGTATACTTCATTGCTCTGAAGGGTGGGCTAACTAAACACAGCTAGTTATATGCATTTGTGTGTAAAGGTTGTGTGCACAGGGATATCACACCTAGAGGGACATTAAATATATTTACACATATACTGCACAGTAACAGTTCTGCATTCAAAATGTTTAATTCAAGTGAAGCGTGAAAGTCATTATTATCACAATGTACTTCAATTTACTCTGTTCAAGGTGGAGTAAGCAGTAACATTTCTCCATAAAGAGTAGTAGAGTTGCTTATTTATTATACCGAGGTACAATGAGTTCTAGAATAGTAATATAATTTTATATTTTTAAGATCTAAACATCATAATAAATCTATAGCTGTTCGGGGCCCTTGTCGTTGAGCCCCCGGTCTCCGGTTGCCTACCTTGTCATACGGTAAAGTCTGCCCCCGGTGTTTTTCCCGAAGAGTGTATTTCACCGGTGTTTCTGAAAGTGAGCAGCCACGACCTGAGTGTGTGATGGAACTATGTCATGGCAGGTGTATTGCTCAAGACCCAGGGAAGTGCATTGGTTGAAGAGAGAGCTGCAAGCAGCAGCACCACAGGCCAAGCACTGGGCCTGCAACTAGACTGCACCGGTCCATTACATTGGCACACGCTTCTCTTTTTAGGCAATTGACATTTTCCCACATATATACAGAATGGGCATCAGATTACCATCAGCTGTACTTTATCTATGAATTTTGAATACTTTAGCATTTCAAAGTGTTGGAAATACCCAGTGCATCGTACACTGTTTGCTCAAAGCCACAGCTTAAGTCTTTGAAGCTAGGAAATGTCACCTCATTTGAAATTGAAATGACGTCTTTGTTTTTGTCAGAAACACGCATGTTTTTGTTGCAAAACTCTAGGGATCATCTATATTTCACTATATTTAAATATAATGGTCTCTATTATACCTATTGCAGAGTGGAATAAATGAGCAGGGTTATAAATATTGAATGATAAGAATCTCGACAGGAGCAAAACCATGCAGCTGTGATCGTGCAGGCCGCCTCAGTTGTCAAGTAAAATATTTTCTTTGAGTATAAAAACAGAGTCAAATTCTGTAAAAGATGACTAAGTCGACTGTCTTCACTGAGTCTTTCAGTTTGATGTCTTTTACCCATATAATAAGGCCATAACTATGATTGCCATTTGGACACATAATAATAAATAAGGCCACTAAAGGGAAAAGCATTATGTATAAATGGAAAGTGAAATTCTGAAATGTATAAAGTGTAGGGACTACACGCTGTGTTGCAGATATATAATTGGATCATAACGAGCATCTTATTGCCTTTTGGGCTGAGTGTTCAATGGTTAAAGACGCAGAGCAGGTGGGGCTAGTCAAAGACAATGATTGGGCGTCGGCTGTACCGGGCATATAAGACACTGATATCATGAACTTTAATCACAATGTTTCTTCAAAGCAGTGATATAAATTCCAGCAGAGACGAGGACATTTCTCTCCTACACCTTGAAATTGTATTTATTTCTAGAAAGGCTTAATTAATTAAATTTCCTTCTGTATAAGAAATAACTAATTAAATGTGTTTTTTACACATTTCTTATGATGTTCTTATGTTAAGGAGGCGGCAAGGAGACAACTAAGGTGTTAATGCAATTTAAAATGTAGTTTTTCAAACTATCAGAAACCTGTAGCTCGTATACTCTTGGTACTCAAGGATTACGCCAGGGATCGAGCCGCCGACCGACATCCTCTTGTGCATCCTGCCCAGAGGCTGTCCAGACAATGGTGGGGCTTAGTTTGTCAGTTACATTAAATTGAAGTTGAAAATTCGAAACACACCCACATCCAACACAAGGCTGATATCATGAGATTATGCCACAGAGACAAAACATGAAAAAATGGCAAAACTGTCTGTTCTACCACCACCTTGAATTCAAAAGGCTTGCTAGAGAACCCTAGAGGCTGCAATTATGAACCATTAGTTGTCACAGTACTCAAGTGCAACGAAATAACCAACAGTTGAGGTTGCCAGGAGAAACACCGCGAGTCACTCAATTAAATGTTCATTCCCTCAACCAGCAAAATCTAGAGAAAATCTCGGTTGACCAAAATGCAAAAGATTCATCCTCTGGGGAGCATGAACGTGCTAAGTAATTAATAACAATCTGACATTGTGAAAAATTGTGAAGTGTGGCAAGAACGTTGGAGTAGAGGACATTTTTTTGGGGGGGGGGGGGGGGGGGGGGGGGGGGGTTGGTTAAACATTGAAATGAATCCTCTGGGACCATGAATATCAAATACTAATTCCACAGAAACCCACCCAAGTAGATATCTAGGTAGCGAGGAAGTGTGAAAATGTTTACTGAAGTTTTGGGGAACTGTTCTCTTGGTGGTTAAAACACATTTCATTATAAGTAGCTGCTGAAATATCTGGACTAAAGCATCCTCCTCACATTACTGACATCAGCATTGTTCTGGGCCAACTGAACCTGAACAGATATAAGGTTTAACACAGCAGAACAGGTACTAGATACCCTGATTAGTTTTCAGCACGAGCCATGTGCCATTAGTGTTAAGTGAGTCCTCGTCTCAAAGACAACTCTCTCAAGGTGCTGTCCACTCACATTGGACTGCACTGCCTGGTATTAAGGACCATATTACACTTTAACAATGGCATGTTAGTTCCATTTATTAGAGCAGCTACTCTTAATTGAGTTACAAGCAAGCTGAGAGCAGAAACATGCTCGGTTTATAAATCACACTGGCACATTGAAAATGGCTCTTTTCTTTGGTGTCTGACACAAGGAAAAACAGCTTTAAAATGGGAAGCGGACTGTGATGGTAGTGTGAGTGAAGCTATTATAATATCTGATGTGTTTGTATTGATATACCATTTACCCAAAATATCTTGGAGAGCACAATAGCACGACAATACTGCGACAGCGCTGTGTTTCCAACACTAAACAGGATTAGTGTGACAGTGAGAGGTTGCAGGGGGGGGGGGGCAGCTCCTAAGTGAGCCTTTCATTTGTATGCCAGTGGATGGCTGAGAGGCGTGTTGTTAAAAGATAAGGACTGGCCTCTGAGGCCACTGAAGACTAACAGAGGGCCTGGCACTGCATGTTACAACAGCGGTATCACAGCCGCTCCACTGTGCTCTACAATACCAGTGTAACAGATAGGATGCCACTGACACCCAGAGCAGGCTTGTCAGGCGCTGGATTTGTTCCCTGCACACTGTACTGAATCCAAATGAGTTTAGCAACACGCTGTCCTCACATTATGAACTTTGCTGACAACTGCGAATGCTGCGTGGCCTGCGTTTAAACCCGTAAGGTGTCACAAATGCAAAACAACAAAGCGAGAAAATTAAGCAAATCAAAAGAAGAAAAAAAGCCTTGTTCTTCCCGGATGACTTCAGCACTATACCATCTGGTCAAAGAAAAAAGTCTCGTCTCTGCACAGCTGTGCCACACATTCCTCCTATAACGTCTTAGCAATAAAAGCAAAATAAGACCCTGTGATGTTGCTCAAAGAAAACAAAGAATGCAGTATCTGTAACCCTCGGTCATCCGTCTTGCTCTCAAAATTTCTCAAAGCTACGTGTCATTTTTCTGCTCTTCCTGCCAGCATATTTCAGAACGCTGAAAAGGCTGGAATTTGCTGAAGCTTTTTCCGCTGCAGGGGTAGAAATACTACTCAAGCTATCAGATTGAGGACGCCAAAAAAGTTGGCCCATGCATCAAGTTGAAGTATCACAAACCTGTGCACACTTGACAAATGTCTTAGCTTTCCTCAGTCTTACTTTACCACCTTTTTGTTTTTGATCTTTTGGCTACGTTTTGAATAAAGCTCATTCACACCTGTCAAGTAGTATCAGGGGGATTCATGTCATTAATGCATTAGCCCTGCATAAAACATCTGCACCGGAAAATGAAATTCAACATCACTGCGTCTGATGCAACTAGCTCTACTCGTCTGTTCTTGCTTATCCTGTGCAGAGGCATGGGGGCACGGGGAGAAAATGCAAAGTCTACACAGAACGGCCTTGGCTGAACAGTGGGTTCCAACAACTTTTTGTAGTGAGGTGGTTCTATGAAGGGATTCTACAAAATCATCATACGAGATATTCATAATGTATTGATTGTCATTGTTTTACTCCAACTGTTATAACAGTAATATGACAACTCTAAGAGTCTACAGCCACTCTGTAACGTCAGCATGCTAACATGCTCGCAATGACAATGTTACACTGATGCTGAGCAGGTGAAATGTTTAACATCATTCATTTAGCGTGTTAGCATGCTAATATTTGCTGATTAGCCCTAAGATGGAAGTACAGCCAAGGCTGAATGACATGCCATTCGTTTTGCAGGTGTTTGCTCATAAACCAAAGTATTCAACAGAGTTAAAATATGACCTACTGGTGGCAGGAAAAGGCCAGGGGACCGCCAGAGTCATTGTAATTCACCCTCTGCTTGCCATGAATACCTCTACAAAATTGCATTGCCATATTTCTTGGAGATGTTTAAAAGTATTTCACTGCATAATTGAAAAATGTAAGCTGCTGGTGGCGCTACATGAAACATTAAGATTCATCCTCTGGGCACCATGAATATATGTACCACTTTTCATGGCAAATCACCAAGTGGTGGCTGACCCACCAACCAACATTGCCATCTCATACTGCTGGCATTGCTAATACAATTGTGAGAATATAAATGATATGTGCATACACTGTATATGTGGCTGTAATGTGTGGGAATAGAAGCAATTATTACAAATCACAGGTTTTGTCCCACGTGGATGGGTTTCAATCTTCTCTTCATGACTGGTCTTGCCTGCCACAGCAGTTGGATGCAGCTTCTTTATTACTATATCTGAAATGTTTTCCATATAGAACATGATTCAATTAACAATGCTTGGCTCTCAAAGGGGCTGGACATGCGGAGAGGGGGATGCTTTTTTTAATGCCACAACACTCAGCGAGGACCCACAGTGCTGAGAACGGATTAACATAAACTATACCAACCCACGTGCATTGCACATTTCTTGGTCTTCTCACCAAGGAGAATTAAGCTTCTGTGTGAACAAAAACAAACACGCTTACATATAGCTCTAGATTTAACATGAAACTGAAGTTCTGCTACCTCAATTAGCCTCCTTCATGCTGGCAGAGATGATATAGAACAAAGAAGACGACATGCAGCCTCGTTTCTGTAATGAGAATTACATCATGTCTAATTGTTCTCCAACGGGATTAGCAGCAGGTAAGAAAGAGCTCTCAATGCACCTAATGAATTACATGAAATGAGATTTGGCTGCAATCATAGTAACCATTCAAGACTGATGGGCCTGCCAGGACCGGATCACGGGATAATAGCATTTCTGTGAATTTTACTTGGTAACAATTGGATTTGGAGTAATTTGATACTGATACAAACAGCTTTAACAGAGGGAGATTATGTCGAACAAAAAACATCCAGACAATGATAGTGTGTATCCATGCGTCATCATGACAAATTCACCAAAAGGTAACCTAGGTCTGGTGCTTTTAATGTGAACAAGAGAGACGAAGACAACCACTCCAGCTGAACAAATGTTTTGGCCCGTGGCAATGCCTGACAGCAAAAAGAGAACGCTGGCAACATGCATAAGATTGAATAGTAAGCAGCGATAAATGAAGGCAACAAATGTAAAAAAAAACTTGCTTGGCATTTCATTGATGAATACAAGAGCCTATTTGTCAGAGCCTGATGGAGAACACTTGTCCTGGGATGGTGATGTATGCTGATGATACAGAGTCAAACTCATTCAGCTTCTAATTTGCAGCGATGTGGTTAGATTTATCATCCGGCAGATGTTGGGGGTCTTTTTTTCTCCACCCGGACACACAGGTGCAGGTGTCGGGGGATGCAGTTTACAACTGTGACAATGATGGGAAACAGCTGGTCCAGGAGTCATTCTCTACGACCTCCACACATTTAAATTGCAACCTCCGAATAAACCTGTCAGATGTGGTTAGGTATGGGCTGCTGGGGCAATTTCCCAACGCAGGCCACCTCCTCTCTCCTTCTATCTGCTAAATATGCGATGTTGATGCTGAAGTCCCTGGGGAACTTCCCTTGACAGTGCGGCGGGGGACTCTCTTGGCAAATGCACAAAGAGTCGACTCTAAGCCTAATATATTCATCTCTGGCAGCTGTTGATATTGCAGACAGGTTCCCATAAGACTGTGCAGGTAAGCTAAAAGAACAAACCACAATAATTCACACTCTGCTAACTCCTCATGTCGCAACATAAAAAACTTAATATGGTGGCGATCAACGCCTACAGGCTGGTGTTTAAGCAGCTGTGCATATTTTGTGCTGAAATGGACATGTTTAGTTCACCCAACTTATGAAACAACTTATTTTCTCACATGTCATGGTATGAAGTGATGCCACCCCAATACAATGGAGATAAGTGCAATTCCATTTGTGACGCTGACAACATTGAAATGAATACGTTTAAAAGAAAAGAACAGTCTCTCTGCTATGGTGGATAATTCAAAGATATTGCCTATAGCTGTTTTCATTGGTTAGTACTACCTTCTAGAGGTGTATAGAGACGTCATTATCTATATCTCTTCTGTGTCCAACTAACAACATAATATGTCTCGAACTGACTGAACATGGGTGTGGTTTATATGGGAGGTTGTGTTAAATCGGGCAAATGTTGTATTTTCCAACCTAATATTCATTTGGCAGTGCTTCAAAGCATCAAATTGATTTCATATTGGTAGATAATTAATTATATTTCTACATCATCATACTCTCTCTCTCTTTTTTTTATGAACCCCACCTCCTACAGAACAACTACAGAATATTGCGATCACGTTTCAATAATGCAAATGAAATGGCGAGTGAAATCAAACTCCTATGTGAACGGTCGTTTTTTTATCTTGTGATATCAGATATCAGTCTGATGCTGACTCAAAAAGCAGGATTGGGTGTCTTGACAATAGGCTGATCTGGTATCAGATACCATCATTTCTAATAAATAACAATTCAGCACATTTACATCTATGCATTTTTTTTTGCTGTATTTTGTTTTACAAAGTTAAGAACGCAATGTTTAAGCCAAGCGAGATGTTGCCTTGCACATGAAAGAATGATCTCAGTCACTTCCACACAGTGAGGCGTACAGCTTATTGGTTAAACACCGGTATCTGATCGGTAAGCTGTATCGGCTGACACCCGAATCACAGGTAGCGTCCACTGCTGCTGCTGCAACAGCTATGCGGTATTGATTGCATCCTGAAACGTATGCATTGTTGACTCCTAATTATATGTCTTAACACTGTGGATAATAAAGGGGCACAGATTGTTTAGTCTATAAGAATGCCACAAAAGAATGAAAAATGGCCTGCACAAGCCCCCACAGCCCAAAACAAGTTGATGTGCTTGTTTAGTCAGATATCCAGACATAAAACACAGAAAAGCAGCAAATTCTCACAAGTTGAAACACTGGATTAAGCAAATGTTTGGCATTTGTGCATGAGTTTTAATATACTCACATATTCGCCATATGTGTCCTGAACTATGGGAGGAGCCGGCCGATACCCAGCGGTTGGCGGGGCCCCTCTGGCTCTCTGAACCCCCCTCCCTCTGGAAGACGGAGCCCGGATGGGTGGGGCTCCTCTGGGTGCTGCTCCCCGGGGCACCGCTGCATGCAGTGGAGGAACTCCTCCTCGAGTCCTGACAAAAGACACAAAACATCCGCTCAGGATTAGAGGAAAGAGCACAAACTTAAATGCATTTCCTATGTCCCTTTTTTGAGGGGAGTGTGATGAGTTCTGTGAGTTATTGGAGGGAGAAATAAATGTGTGTACATAGATGGGATGGATCAGGTAACATGCAGTATATCCTCTTTCTACACATGTTGATTTTAAAGCATTAAAAGATACTATTACAAGTATAGTATTATCTATCATAAATATGAGACGCCAATGCATCCCAGGTCTTTATGATGAGGTGCTGTAATTTATTATGTTTGCAGTCAAGCTGCCTCGTCTACTTTCACTCCAGTTAGTGATTTCCTACATCCTCCAGAATTGCTTGGTAAAACCACAGCAGTGCATCTGATACATTCAGCGGCAGGTTACATGTGTAGGTGGAGAGACTGAGGAAAAGCGAGGGTGGAGGGCAAGTACCTCCAGTCGAGAAAAAGTGAGTCACGTCCATTACTCAAAACACAGCACGTCTTATGGCTGAATTGCTTTCCTGTCTGTTCAGTAAAAGGCAGATGACAAAAACGGTGATGGATGTTTTCTTGTCTTGAAATGAAGCCCAACATTTTGACTGTGGGGAAGTGGAACACTAACCCAATTGTCCCCATTAATGTTTTACATACTGTGGTGCCAGTTTGGGGGTTTGGTTTTACCTTAAATGTTTCGGTAAACAGGCATAATTCCCATAAAGCTCTGCTGCAAAATAGCGAGATACTGATATATGTGCAGCCATGCAGATGAACTAACACAGAACCCAGAGTCTAAACTGCACTGTAATCATGATGGAAGCAGAGTCAAGCTGCTCCGTTGGAAATCAAAGGCAGTCTGACCTTGTGGTTTGGTAATGTGTTGTTTGAGCTTTTTACACCGACTGAGCTTCCTTTTAAAAGCCGTCAACTGATCTGAAGCAGCAGCAGAAAACCACCAAGGTTGCTTTTGTGATTATCTTTCTGCGCTTTTTTTTTTTTTTTCTTTATTATTGGCGGCGAAACATCACAGATTTGGGTCAGGAGGAGGGGAAAAAAAGGGAAGTTTCTCTTAATTTCCTGACTAAAGGGGACAAGCGGAGGATGTTTACTTGATAGAAATTTGGACCACCCCTCAAGCGGAGCACTGAGAGTTGGTTCCTCTTTAATGGCGCGACTTCACTTCCAGCAAGAGTGCCAATGAAAGACAAAGAGGAATATGTGACAGCTACAATGAGTCAATCCAGAGCAGCGGTTACAATCAAAGGTAATCACATGTGAGTGAGAATATGTAGAGAAGTGCATGCGACTTCCTGGTCAGGAGCCTATAGGACTTCCGTCTTATCACACAGGCATGCTACATTGTAATTAAAGTGTAATTTAAAACGTAGCCAATTATATTGTGACTCAGAGCAATACAAACAGCCCGTCTCGGTGACCTTGTTTATCTGAGAATCTGATGAAAGAAGTGTTTTCTTTTATAAACACAAAGCACTAACAACGCGGCTCTTTGCGTTTGACGCAGAGAGACTTAAAGTTTTCTAATGGCCATGAGTATTTTTTATTTGTAGTCTTGTGAGGTCTCAGAGGAGCTGGAATTAGTTTGTGTTCACAGGGAGCGTAGATGGGAGAGCATCTCCTGGAGACCATTTGCATTGACATAAAGGCTTTTTTGCAAATGTGGCATTGCATCACTGTATTTACTATCATTTCTGTTTTTCTATTAAAGCTACTTGCTCACTTAATGGCCCCTCCGACCTATTTCAGCACACATGAACACTAGTCTCAGCTAAAATATGGCTGCATAGAAGAAACTATTATATTCACCAAATGTAAACTGCCTAAATCACAGTGTGTCTGAGAAGAACAGAGTCACCTGCCTCAGAAGCTCCAAATTTGCCCAAATTAATGTATGTCATCTAAAACCAGTTCAATCAGGAGGCAGTTTAATGGCATCAAGTGCTGATGATAAGTAGATATGTATATACAGTATATACAATTATATATTTGTTTTATCCCACACGCTCAACCTGTCATTGACCAATTTAGTTGATTGACATAGTCAACAACATAAATCTGAACATTTAAAATCTCTGACTTCTGTATACAGGAGCTTTCATTGTTTGTGGATTCAAATTGCCGACCTAGGCACAATGGATGCACACAAAAAGATAACGCATGTAATCCAGTGTTGCTACTCATACTATACCTCATTGTTTACTGTTCTCTATTCCAACCTGCCTCCACAGTTTCCGTATTTTTTTGTAGATCAATTTTAAATACTGCAATCAGTAATGGAACTACTAGGACTACTCGCGCTGAGAAGGTCACTGGTCTGCATCAGGGTTCTAAAACTACTGGCCCCTTGGCCACATTCACATAAGGTGTAAATTATAAGGTGTTATAATTTACACCTTATAAATAGGTGTAAGTTAATATGGATTATCCAGTATTGAATAATAGGCAAGGAGTAAAATATATGAATGAATGGAAGCCAAGAGTTGTGGCTGGGAATAAGTGAACATGAAAGAAAATGGGAGAAAGAGTGAGATCGTCCCTTTGATTGAATTTTCTCCAAACTTTATTGACAGCTTCGTCCAGAGAAAGCAGGACTCTCCAGCGTCAGAGCAGATGTTTTGTCTCTCTTGTCCGGTTGGTTTATTTTGGTGCACAGAAACCAGCCTGGCAAGTCCAGTAGATAAGCAGCCATTTGCACAGTGCAACTTTAAATGAAAGCAGCAGTGCTTTGGTTTTATAGTTCAATGCCAATCATCTATGGTTGCTGCCTCTTCTTTGTAGTTCCTGCTCAGGTCTGCACATAGTCAGCAGGGCTCATTTTTCTGCCTTCTGAAAAAAGCTATTTGCTGCCATTCATTCTTGTAGAATATGAGACATAACTTCAACAGGGAGAGATACGCTATCACATTAAACAGGACACCTTTGTTTGGCTTGTTCTAAGTTTTATTTCAATATGTCCTATTGAATGATTTTGTATCAGTGCTTGTACATTATGACACACTGTGTGCTGCCAGTGAGCCAACAGCTCTAAATGATGAAACAGGTTGTTTGTCAGTGCCTTCCAAAATGACCCATTCAACCATATAGGTAAGGCAAACAAAACGTCTTAGGATCAGATTGTGGACATTGTTTAAAATAAATCACCACAACATTATCTGTTTGGTAGGTAATTGGAAAAAAATGAATAATGGTCTCCATTGTCGCAATCAAAATCTGTTCACATCCAAACATGCAGCCTCCTGGTCAAGACGTTGTGCTGTGATGTAAGGTTCCGCTACGTTTACCTTTCCTTCAGAGAGACGATGGGTATTATTTGCATGAACAAAAGAAAATGGAAAAGTAAACATAGAGGACATTTATTGTTTTTATACGCATTTTTTTCAGCCGCAGATTTGGCCATATTTAAACAATCTATTTTGAAGCCCATGGTATAAAGTGCATGGCGCATGTATGCCCCAAGGGGCAAAGGGGTCGTATGTAGTCTCTGAATTAATCATAGGTGAGTTTTGGTCTTAACATGAATTAAACCAATCAGTGTGTCATCGCCCATTCCCTTTGAAAGGTAATTGGTTATTTTGACAGCAGTGAAAATATCGTTTAATATTTGTTGTTGACTATTTGTTGTTGTCCATTTGTTGGGGGGGGGGGGGGGTGAATTAATGCTGCTGTGGCATAATGTGAAGGGAGGGAGAGGAGAGGTAGGTGGTCCTCCCACGTCTCCCATCAACATGTCCCTGTGTGTGTAACAAGCAGTGTGCAGCCATCCCACCACTGGTTATGTTGAATTATGTGTAATTTGTGCCTCTTATTAATTTGTCAAAAAGATTGGACTATTAGAATTATATGAAAAACATGCATTTAGTTTCTCATATAAAGTTTCTGCACTGTCACAGTCAACGTTGTGTCGTCAAGATCAATACGTTATCCTTTATTTTATAAAACATAATGAACTCAAACATCCTGCCAATGATTGAGCATATGAGCTCAGTCCCAGGATCAGTCCAGAAGCTGACTGTGTATTGGGATGCTGGCCTCGTAAATCAGTGTTGAAACATGCACTTTGTAGCCAACATTTGCACTGATAATCTAGTAAACTGAGCAAATCTGGCCAAGTTCTCAAGACATTACAAAGCTGCATTCATAAAACAACACAAAAGGACGACGTTGTTGGTTCCAAACAGAGGCAGTCGTAAATGTTCTGTAACTCTAAATGGCAGCATTAACTGGATACTGTACGAATACTGCCTTCCAGAAGCTCCTTAACTGTAAATAATACCCGTTCCCCAGCGGCACCAAAGTGCACGTATACACAACAACTTGCACACACACACTTGGAGGCAGGTTACCTTGGAGGCCCTGGAACAGGTGTCCCTCTTCCACGGGCAGCTGACTTGCCCCTCACCGATGGCACCTTGGCATCCTCCGAGCCACCATTCAGGTATGTGAGCTCCTGCAGCTGGGCCTGTCTGATCTCATCATTGTAATCCTGCACACAGAGAGGCAAGCGTGTTCACACACAAACACACCGACAGCAATAGACTCGCTTTCAATTACACTGTATTAAATTCCGTCCTCTATCTCCAGGGCTACAACCCCGGGAATATCTAATTAATGTACTTCATAGTACTGCCGTGACCGCTGTTCCTGAGGCTGCAAAGCATTTCAGATCGCCCGTTGATAAATCCTCACGACCCCATTTGCCTTCATCTTCTCACACGGTTGCTTTTTGCCACTAAATTAAAATACACACTTAACAAGGAAATAGGTCTTTAATCATAAAAACGATGATATGATTGTCATGTGTCCGCTCTATCAATACATATGTTTTATGGCAACGGTGGGAAGAGGTAAGGCGGAGGGGGTTGGGGGAGGAGTCTGCTGATAATTAATGGGGAGATGTAAATCATCATAGCTCTGAGCACTGGAGAGATCATCCATAATGAATGGAGGGAGAGTAAATAAGCTCCCTACTGCATGCTGCTGCCAAGAAGAGTTTGGCCCATGCAGAAATCCCCCCCTGCGCTCTTTTATTCCTGTTGTACCCACGACTTTCCACTCAGGATCGCACACACGGATCTCCAGACGCTTTACACAAACACTTGGACGGCCCTGACAGAATTACAGTAACGTACAAATAATGTGAGCGAGAAAGCACTGCTGCTGTTACTCGCTCACTTCACTGTGCACAGGCGTAAGATGAGTCTCATGGAGTTTCTCCATGAAGAAAGAAAGCGAAGGCCAGAGAAAGTGTGTATATGTGGAGAAAGAAGGGATAACCTACTGGTATCAGAAACTTCTTGATCTCCTCCAGAGCGTGACCCATCCTGGCGTAGGCCTCAGCCGGTGGGGCGAACACCTCGATGAGGACGTGCAGGTCTTCGTTCAGGTGGTGGTATTTGGACTCGTTGCTCTGCCGTAGCTCTTCTTCCTGATGGTACAAAAAAAACAAGAAAATACCCAGTTTGGTATCATATGTACTCTGTCTAGGGAACGAGCACGAGTTAGCTGTCACAGTCAGCAACATTTATCTTGTTTTTTCTTCTGTATTTTGTCAAGGATTTACTGCAGGGAGTTTTCACACAAAGAGGTTTGATGCTTCGGTGCTGGAGAGTTAACAAATGACAGACAGGAGATATTTACGTGGGTTCCTTTAACCGTATAGATTTGCAAACAGGCAATCCCTACAATCTTTTCTACCGCGGCTGTCACATTTAACTGATCACCTTTGTCGTCACACAGCTGCCTGTCCTTGTAACAAATGCACGGATAAAGTATGTGCTCTCGTGCACTTAATCATAATATCTTATTGCATCTTTCTCATCTATGTGAGCTCTGCTAAAATACATTAAGCAACGTTGGGAGGCAAGAATATATTTGATAGAGTGAAATGAGTTATTTTAACAATAGTTTTAAAAAAAAGAAAAGAACATCCTTAATGTGGTAGAAGATATGTTTACATTAGTAGTGTCAAGAGTAGTGAATTGTGATTCTGCAACAATTGACTAATGTAGCAAATTACTTATTTAACTATCTACAACAGTTCTGACCAATACTTTGGTGTATCAATCTGACATTTTGCTTCCCTTTACTACGATTACAGCCTCACAGATCTACAAGTATGGCTGAGGCTGATGGGGATGTCATTAAATGAAGATGTTTCATTCAAAATCACAAATGTCAACATCAAGGGGATGCTCAAGAAAAAGTCAGGGGGTAACCAAAGTTGTTCGGGTACATCCTCTGGGGACCACATATCATGGGGATCAAAAAGTTTCATGACAACCCATCCAACATTTGCTGAGTTATCTCAGTCTAGAGCAAAGTGATGAACCGACTAACCAACATGGAGCCGCACTGCTGGCACGGCAGAACATGTCATTCGGACAGAGGACATTATGTTCCGAACGGCCATCCGTCTATAGCTGATCCTTGGTGCCCTTATTTCAAAATACCGTCTTGATTATGAGTTTTACAAAACATAACATGGATACCAAGATGTCGATCAGCTGGTCAGGTCAGACGTGTTGTGGCTGTCACCGCCAATAAAGTCTGTTCAAAACAACTGCTGCACCAGACTTGCATTTCGAATGACATCGTTATTTTTCATGCATTGCATTAAACAACTCAAACTGAGTAGTATCTCACTTCACTAGATGTAGAAAGCATCAAGCTTTTCAATGACTGACAACAATTTCGCTATCTTTGCTTTAGTTACAACATCAATCCAATCCTGTCGATGCCACAGAGGCGTCAACATGTCGAAGTTACAGATTTTTAGCCTTAAACAGGTGTTGTTATATAATAAAAGAGCATGTATTTGTTGTTTAGTTACTTTATACTAAAACCACTAAAAGTAGAGCACATGCCATAACTTTTGTCTGCAGAAGCACATTTAATTTAGACTGCAACAGAAAAATATACCCTGTAAACAGTGAGGGGTTGCACAGGCCATTCAGGCCCGACAGAAGCAGGCCAGTAGAATGTTATTGATGGCAAGAAATAGGACAGCAAAAACCCCAAATGTCTCCCACCACATCACACAAAGGTTTGGTCGTCCCAGTTTCTTGTTTTCAACAAAAAAAAAGAGAAAGTCTTCTCCGGGGCCTCTCTCCAGCGGCTGCAACTTCCTCTTCACTTTCTCACTCTCCAGCACCATGCAAGCCAGTGTCTCTGATGTCACCTAATTATAAATAACCTTCTTTTAAGAGTGCCTGTGGTATGTTAATGATATGTTAATTTCCCCGATAAATCTGCGCTTTACGAGCAGAGGGCTCCTTAGCGCATGGCACCAGCGCTGACAGAGCTGCAGGAGCTGCAGGAGCTGCCGGTGTCGAGCGGGGAGTGTAAGCACGGTGTTAGAAAGAGACGACTGCTTGCAGACCTGGCTCTCTCTTTCCTTTCATGTGCTCCTTGGTATATTTGCATGAAGAAAAAAAAGATTTAAAAAAACAATCACTATTAATAACAGACGACCAAGCATGTGCCATCTGAGGAATTTCTTATATTTAATATAAAATATTTGTTCTTTTACTCCGTCTTTCCATCTATAAGGTCTATTCAACATGTGCAACAATCTGTATGTGTGACCAAATCATTTGCATATGATATTATGATAGCAGTTTTCATACACGAGGACTCCTCCCCCAGCGCTGATAAGAAGCATCAGTGATCCAGCAGAGTCCTATAGCAGCTAAGCAGCCCATGGTGGGAGATTACAGCTGTCTGTTTTTCATATCTACTGGCAGAATCTTCCTCACACTTTTTTCCCCTGCAAATCTGCTTATGAAAAGCCGTTCACCCTGGAAACAGAGGGCCAGGACGCTGTGGACGCAGGCGCTCCTGCAGACGGAGCTCAGACGCAGAGAATAGTGTCGAGCTCGGAGCGTTCACATTCAAGTGAAATTAAAGAGAGATGTTGGAAAAATGGGTCAAGTTCTAACAATCTGTGGTATGAACTGCACAGCTTTGATCATCAACACTGATACTTACAATCTGAAGAAATCCACCAGCTTGTCCTCACCGGTCCCAAGAGAGGTCGTGCTGTTTTTGCTCTTTACTGGCCTCCCTTCACTGGTTACCAGTAACATACAGAATTGGTTTATAGATCCTTTCATTTGTTTTTAAAGCACTGAATGGACCGAAACCAGTTCATATGTCCAATCTCCTCAACCGCAGCTTTTCTACCTGCTGACCAATTACTGCTCTTCTTTCGGTTGAAGTGAAATGGTGATCGAGCCTTTGATGTCTACAGAGCTACTACCACTGTTAAACGGTGAATGGACTGTACTTGTAAAGTACTTTTACACTACTTGTCATCATTCACCCATTCACACACTGATGGCAGGGGCTAGGTGCCACCTGCCATCAGACTATTCAGACTAGGCATAGCTACGGGAGCAATTTTGGGGTTAAGTGTCTTGCTCAAGGACACATCGACATGAGACTAGCGGCGCTTGGGATCGAACCGCCGATCCTCTGATTGAAGGACGGCCCTGCCCTCCACTTAGCTACGGTTATATCATTTAATCCAAATAAATCACACATGTGCACAAAGGCAGTCGTACAATCCTACATAGTCTGCTGTACACGGCTTTGGCAAATCTAACCAACACCACCAGCACCTTCAGGGAAGATGACAATAACATCCTGAGAAAGGAAAAGAGAAGACGGCTCCCCCACCAGAATGCTTGAGTTTGCAAAAGACGACGGGTCAGAGTGATTAAGACATAGGCAATGACGAAACAATAAAACAATGAGGAAAAATAACAACTGAACAGCTACTGACAATGTCAATCGATTGACTTAGTGAGCCTGTAAACCGGTGAGCATAATAAAATCTCACCCTGAACTTTATCTACCGTAATTTAAAGGCTTGTTAGGGTGGTTTAAATTATATCATTCCTAGCTCTTCAAATAATAATAGACTCAAATCAAATTTATTCGCAAGCTAGGTTCATTATTTTGGTGCCGGACTTCTTACACATACAGAGCAGTCCTCTCAGTCAACGAAGGTATTTCAGCTCGCAATTAAACCCGATGCAGGACTTACCAAAAGTGAATTAAAGTAATTGTTATGTCTATCAGGAAAATTAAAGTGGGACTACAAGTCCCAGGGAGGAAAATGGATGACTTAATCACGGCGCTAACGAGGAGGGGGCGCGGAAACACCGCTGCCTTTACGTCATCCTGCTCTGAAAGCGCCGGGACAACCGAGGTGCCACAACCAGGCGGTGGGGACTCTGACTCCGACAGCTCGGTGCCTTTCAACCTCTCCGCCCTCCCATTCTTGTCAACGCAAGATCAAGCAAATATTTGAGCAATTATCTCAGCTCTTTGCAGCGCCGCCGCCAAATGTAAGTGCTTTAAAGGGAAAGTACTGACATGTCCACGATACTGTATTTTTCTGAGTAGCAAGAAATGCATTTCCACCCGATGTCTTCGGCAGGGCGGTGTGTGTTTCATCATTGTACATAGAAACAGTGCCTCACATGGTGCCTCAGGAATGGAAAGACCGCTTTGTTTCACCTTGACTTGAAAAAGTCTTGAAAGTAGATCCGTCTTTTTGCTCTGCAGTGAACCAGCCCCATGACCTACACAAGGAATTTCAAGTGCTAGAAAATATGATGACACATGCTGCGCAGCTGAAATCAGAAAGTCAGCAACCAGCTGAAGATAAAGCAGTAGTTTTGTAGCGAATGTGTATCCTTCTTCCCTCCCCCTAAAAAAAGAGGAAGCAGCGCCGCACGGAGCGTCCCCGACAGAAAGCTGTCAGTCATAAATCCTGTAGTGGGTTGGCGCAGACCGGTAAGGGCTGCCGAGGTCAGCACATCTCCATGACAGATCCTTTCTTCAGGTACTCCAGAGGAGTTGGACCATCAAAGCCGGCACAGTAATCAAAGAGAATGTGCTGTATGATAGCGAGAATCACCAACAAATCAACCCTGACAAACAGAAGGAAAGATGCAGACAGGCCAAGAGAAGTCAATTTATTCTCTGTTAGCCAGTCCAGTCTGCAATCAATTGTGCTGCTAAAGAGCCGCCGTTGGAGACATTTATATCCTTTTCTTATGCACTGACATGAGTTTGAAATTGGAAGTTTTAGTCTTTTCATAAAATCCATCCTTTGTTGCTACAAACTTTTCATTCAGGTTCAAATCATTATGATGCATTCTTTTTATTATCTTGGGAGCGAGCGTATATGAAAACAAAGCCATACATTTAGAGTGTTGTCATTTGTGCAGTCTGCAGTCTGTACTTTGTTTACTATGAGAGAACAGGCTTTGAACGGTGTCAGGCGTGTTTGGTGATCCCCAAGATCCTTCCCATTTCCATACACTTTTGAATTTTGTTTTTCAAAGCTGCATGTGACCCATGAGCTGTCAATCAACTGTAGTATGCTGATCTATCTGCTCACAGCTTTAAATGATTCAATTCAAATAGAGCTAAAGTTAAAGTGAAGAGTACAGACATCTAAACGATAGAAGTTTCTCCATGTGATGATTTTTAAAAGTAAGTAAATTCAAACTTAAAAGGTTCTGAAAATATTGGATTACTAATTATCTAAATCATATACAAAAGCTGCAGATTAGCACAGATTTCAACAAAGATATGGCTTTAGAAAATGACACTCAACAAAACAACTAAAGCAATACAAATATGATTAATACATTATAGTCAGCCAGCAGAAAATCAGATGCAACAATTTTGAAAGTCTCTTAATAACTGAAGCAATTCTTTATGAAAAATAAATAAAATCACTGGTTCCAGACTCTAAAATGTGAATATTTTCTATGACAGCAAACTGAATATTAGATATTTAAATTACCAAACAATTAATCTAATTCCTTGTTAACAGTTTTCATGATTTATTAATGGAGCATGGTTCATTAATAAAGAGCTTCATATTTATGGTCCAAAGCAACCTGGAAAGTTAACAATGTTTTGGAACTTTGAGGACAGCTGGAACAAGAGTCACTTTGTGTCAACGCATTAGTTTGTCAGATAATCCAAATGTTTAGTTGGATTTTCATTGAACCGCTTACATGAAAAGTTTTATTTCTAAACTTTAAAGGTCAAACCTCTACCTTCACTTCGAACCGTGTGGAAGACTAACAGCAGCAGGCCACAGTAAAATGATGTGGAGGTAAAAGAGTGAAAGGAAAAAAAATTCAATCACAGTCAGGGGCGTTACCTTTTCTTTGTCTCTCATGGATCCTTTTCCGAGAATTGACATCTTTGTGAGAGTGTCCTCCTGTAGTCTCTTTAACGAGTTCCCGCGTGGCCCGAGGAGTTTGCCGACAAAGTTAAACTGCAACAGAGAGTGAGAGCGCGGATCAGTCAGAATCTGTGTGTTTGAGATAAAGTGCAAAGACATGTCTTTTGCTCAAGCAAGCGACTGAAGCTAATGAAAACTTATCAGCAGTTCTTTTCCTGTCGCGTCTTGGTAGGATCAGTGTAGAAGCATTTCTGTGAGACGTCTTATCCCAGGTTCACTCTGTCACCTTTTCATGGCTCATGGCTTTATAGTGCGGGAAGATGCCCGGCGATTGACTCAGGAAAGAAAGGCTTAGCATAAAATAAGCTTTAAATTCACAAGTATGCGCAGTGGACAGCTTTGTTTCAGAAGTAGGGAGGACACAACAAAGTCAGAGGTTCTTCAACCCCAAAAAAGAATGCTATTTCCTGCATTTACACATATTCATATCCTTCTTACATGTATAAAGTTTGTTGTCAAGAAGTTAAAATTGACTGTCGTCATCTTTCCAACAAGGGGTAGAGTCCTTTAGGTTTTTACTGTCACCAACCGAGGCACCAACTTGTAACAGACAAATAAAAAAAGACTATGAATAGAATAAAATATGCAATACAGTTAAGTAATATGAATAAACATATCTACTGCATCCATTCTAATATATTGTTTGGGAAATATAGACTGAATAAAAGCATGGATTAAATGCCTGCAGTCCGCCCCAACAGCCTCCACTGATGACGTGGAGAAGTCTGCACCTGTGTGTTGCCTGAGAGGAGAAATCCAGTGCTAAGAAAACTCTGCTGTTCCTAAAATTGAATTACCCGGAGTCCAACGACTACAGGTGATAAACTCTTCTCTTCCCTCTGAATTTTGGCAGCTGGACACTTTTTTTTAATTTGACTGATTTAGTCAAAGCGGGGTGAGGGATGGGGAGCAGACAATAATCTACATCCCCAGTGGAAATGATGCCCTTGCACAGTGTTTTTTCTGTGTAACTTCTAGGGCATGTGCAATACGTCTCATTCATCAGATTACTTAAAAATCTGCAGCCAGCCTATGTGTGTTTTGTCATGTCATCGACAGATGGCAGTAAACACATGATGGGAAACATATGGACAACATGCGTCAACATTTCCTGGCCAGATGTTGCAATTCATGTGCTATGCTTTGACCCCTATAGGCCATATTATTAAATGGTCACAGACAACAACACAAATGGTCAAAATTGATGCAGCAGCCAAGATATCCTGAGTTTTAGCACCAAGGTCAAGCTTCTAGACACTTCCCACAATGCAACAGTTATCTAAGTGATGTCAGGCTTTTCTCAGACTTGATGCAGCTCCCTCCAGAGCTACAGCAGACACTATGCAATTGTTTTCACAGGCAGTGTACAACTCCCCATGACTAGTAATTACTAGTTTCACTACTGTATTTTACATTTTAAATGTTTTAATTAGTTAATCCCGTGTTCTTTTCAACTTTTTAGGTTCACCACTTGAGTGGCATTGATGTATGACTTGTGCTGTATAAATAAAGTTTGACTGACAGTAAATTATATTGGAAATGTTAAATTGGAGTGTCACTTTTAAGCTGAGAACAGACGATCAATAACATCTAGCCAGTAGTTCAACCGACTAATTATTCTCAAAGTAAAGTCCAGAGGTTTTTAAATATATTTAAAATCAGTCTACACGAAGAAGGAAATATCATGCACTCATCAAAAATAATCGTCATTCTGAAATTCTGTAAATGAGACAATTTATGCTGATTTATGCTGATTTTTTTATGAAATCAGAACTTTACTGATATCAGTTGAAAACATTCCCTGAATCTGTCGAACTGCATGTTCCTGAATGTTTGAATATAAATGTGCAACATTATCATAATGCGCATGTTTGAGCTAACATTGAACTTGAGCGCCTCTGGCGTGTCTCCATCTATCAAAGGCTTCCTGGCTTAGATTACTTCACAAGGTCACCGCTTTTTTAAGCCATAAAAAAAAAAAAAAAAATGTTATGCATTACTGTGTCGAGGTATGTTGTGCGCAGACACCCATCAAAGTCGTACGTCCTTTACACGGGCTAAACGCAATTCCACCAGCAGCTGGAGATGGTCAGGGAGACAAAAGGAGAGCGATGCTTTTCTCCCCCTCTCCATGTTTTCCTTTACCAGTGAGTTATACAGCTGTCTCCCTCAACTATCTAGGTCATCAATTAGCTAGCAGGAGGTAAAGAAAAAGGTTCTACACCGCACCTATATCTCTCCTGCCTTTTGTTCAGGAACCAAGTGCTTATTAGGGGGCTCCTGCCAATTCCTGGGTGAGGGATTTGAGAGGCGAGCTTTAGTGATTCGCTCTAATGCAGTAAGTGACTGTTGGTGTTCATTCTGGACCGGGTTGGACTCCAGCAGCTCTCAGCTACTGTATGTTCCTTCAACTTTTATAATTACCCCAAGTCCTGTGGCTGGATGTGATCTTACAAGGGCCTATTCCTCCCGTGCCTCTGAAAGAACCGTGTCCCACTGTGCTAATTCCAACCCTGCACTCAACAATGGGCAAGGTAGCCTCCTGCAAAGCTCTAACCTTGAATTAATGAATATGTAAGACATGTCCACCTTCACATTAGAGTGTGTGGACTTTGATAACTTCCGTCCTGCGTACATCACCTGAAACATTTCAATGCCTCCACTTCAATTTGCACACCAAATTAACTCCATATGTGGGACACGAATTGTTGGGTTAGGACAATTCCATTTAAAAGTTATCTAAGCAAACACTGCCTCTAATGCATTCAAATTTACAAAAGGTTTATCAAAGGAGACGGCGCCAGCGCCGGGGCAAACAGAGGTTGTCAGGAAATGTTTTAAATGTGCTGAGTTTAACCGATGTCCTGCGCATCCATCATTTCCACCTGGATAGAGCCTTGGTCACTGAGCTGTGCCGTCTCTTGAACAATGATTTGCAGGGCCAGATCACAAAGCCGACTTCTCGCCGCGCTACTCCAGCTCTTTGCGCACCCGTTCCATCCTCCTGACAGGTTGTGCATCGCACGCGGTGTCCAGGACGTTAGTGTGGATGTCCCAGTCCTCGGTCTACCAACAGTGTTACACTGATGGATAAAAAAAATGCTTGAGCAAGGAGAAGCGCTGGCTTTCTGATCAAGAACAAACCGCTACTGCGTTGCTTTCAATATTTGAGCGTAGGAGACATATCGACTGCATGGGCACACACTGGCATCAGGCAGAGAGCATAAAGGAGCAAATTCACAGAAATGAGACTGTGAAACAGCACACTGCAGTATTAAAATGTGCTCACCAACCGATCTATCAGAACAGCCTTAGAAACCCCTCCCCTGACATCGCCTGAAAACATACTTTTAATTAAAGATTTGATTCATTTCAGAATGTGTTTGAATTCATGTCAGATTTTGTAAACAATGTTTGCTTACAAAGCATGTCCTGTAGGATAGTTTTCAATTGAATCATTCCGTCCTGGCCGAGTTTGAACTGTTTTGGTCCAGCTTATTACATAAACTAGTTACATTCTTTTGTACTTTGATTTGGGCATGAAAGGCTAGATGACTATCTCGAAGATGTTGGAATAGATTCAAAGTGTCGGACCTCTTTGCAGTCACTATTCCACCTCATGCTTTGCACATTGGATATCCATCTTCCACAACATTTCTTAACCCGTAAACTGAGTGTTTCCTGTCTAATAATTCATGTTCTTAAATTTTCTTTTATAATTCATATTTGGGGGAGGTGCACTATATGAACCCATGGCTTCTTGATCTCTCCTGCCACACCTGTTTCATCAAATGATCCCTTATTATCTTAATACCGCTAAAAACGTGACGGTCCGGATTATCGACTGAGCAAAGCGGGCAAATGCTGCAAGGTCCTCAGATTCCCAAAGGGCCCCCACAAGCTCCAATTCTGCAATTTGATTTGTAGTGATTTAGATTTAGAGCATGTTGAAAGGCACAGTTTAAAATAGCTAACATGGTACGGGCCTCAATCAGGTTTTCACCATATTACTTGATCTGGCTCCTAAATGCAGAGGTCAAATTCCATGTATGTTCCCGTTTGTATGTGATTATTGTAATAAAGTTTACATATCATGCAGATTTGCTCGCATTTGTTTGAGTAACGCCAGTAAATGTCACAGAGAAGTCTAAATCTGGACATTGGGACGCGTCACCGCCCAGTCGATGCGTTTGCAGAGGCGCGCGTCTCCTCGTATGTACAATCCTCCCAATATGAGAGTCTTACCGAACACATAACTGTAATCCCTGCTGTTTATCAGAAATCAAAATCTGTCTGACTCCTACTGTGATTGATGCTCTGGGGGTTAGCTAATGCTTTAGTTATCACAAGGGATTATGTGACTTACAATAAAACCTGCCTGGGCTCCTGCACTGGTTCATGCCATTAAACTGTGTGAGGGGATTGTGCTGCTGCTGCTGTCTATAATCGCCACAATAAAAGCTGATGTGTTTAATCACAGGTTGTGGCCTGCTGCTCTGTTGTGGTGTTAGTTGCACACAAAAAAACACAAAAAGAATTGAGAAAAGAAATGACTGTATATGTAAAAAAACTGAATTGGAATTGTTGCACCATATTCAGCTGAAACAAAAAAATAGTCATGCGTATGATTGGAAAGACAGTGGACACAAGTAGAGAAATGATGTATGATGTATGATTAATTGCACTACACATGAAGGGGGTGCAGGGGGAGGGTGGCCGAGGGGAGTGGGGGGGGGGGGCACATCTGAGATCTTTTCATCATTTGCTGAATGTAATACTGCGAGCCTGGCGAAAGGTGGGCTCACAGAGAGCCAGCGCAGAGTGATTGTGCTGAGGACAGCAGGACAGGAACTACAGCAGAAGGATAAATCACCGCTCCCAGCACAGAGGAACGCCACAGTCTGAACTGGAAATAAACCAGTGGGACTCCTTACGCCTCGCTAATGGCCTGCGGTGCTTTCTGCCAAAAGACGCTGTCTGAGAGAGGGCCCACGGATCGGGCAAAATGTACGGATGAGCGCTGATAGCGCATCCTTGTTCAGAAGGAGGGGTATTTTTAGTTGCCGGGTAGGTGTGACATTATGTGTCATACTGGTTAAATCATGATTTAACATCTTAGGCTCTCTATTTCTGGCGCCAATGTTTCAATTCTATCTTGTTTTGTTCTAAAATAATAATACAAAAAGCTACTGTGTGGGCTTCTACAAAACAATGGGCCTCATTCACCAAGATCTTCCTATGTTTTGTCCTAAATGTATTCTTAAGAAAGGTCAAGGTCAGATTTATTATATGTTCTAAAACCGCAAAATCCCTTTGTTCTCGTAAATTGAAAACATGCGCCGGTTGATCCTAATTAGCAGGTAAACGCCCCGCCCATCCCCAAACAAGCTGTCTCATTTAGTAGCATCAATAAGCCTATAAATGATCAATCACTAATTATTGGATGGTTTGGTTCCCAAATCAAATAAGAAGAAGAACTCTCTCCTTAAGTGAACGAGGCCCCTTGTTTGCTGCGGAGCTTTCACTATTGCAGTGTCCATTACACAACAGAACTACACCATACAGCACTTTAATCTCAGAAAGTCGAAACATTCATCATTGTTGGGTGTTAAAAATCATCGCTGAGGAACAGCTCCGTCTCATCCCAGAGAGTCAACAGCCTGGAACTTGCTGCGTGGCGTCCTTGCCCGCTTCATTCTGATAAAAAGCTATGTTTGCGGAGGACGGATCTAACCTCTCTGCACGTGCTGCTAAATGGCTATTTGGAAAATGTCTTCAATGCCAGGAGCCCAAAGGTGATGCTCGCAGCTCAGGAGAAAACCCATTCAAGTCAGACCGATCACTCTTGCCATTGCTACCTGTCAGATAGAACAAATTGAATTTGTCTTCCTTCGGTGGCTTGTTGGAGCTCTAAACAGCGCATTAGTACTACTACTTATCAAAGCTGTCAACGCAAATCTGTTTAGCTGTGAACCTCGGAGACGTAGAACAGCCTCCGGATGACACTACGTGCAAACATCCACAGCCCTCAGGGTCCGGCTCTTCATCAGAGTGCACGTCAATGTCTGGTGATGTAATGACTCTCTTTCTCAGAGTAAATGCAAAACCAACAAGTGAACTTAGATTTGGTGATTAGCAGGTAAAAAGACATTCCGTCCACTATCGGGTGAGTTTGGTGTTTAAAAATCAACTTTTTAAAAGGTTTACGGTTCACAAATAACTGTTGCTTTGACAGCCTTTCAATGACTATATTGAATTCTGAAGCAGGTCCTGACTAAACACGGATATATAGCCACTGAAATGTGTTGAAGACAATGTCTATAAGCTGCCATCTAAAGATCTTTATCTAACGAGATGCAGATTATTAACAGACGAGTACCATGGAAATGCATATGAATGTGAACATGTAACATATATTTTGATAGATTAGAATCAGGACTATGTGGTCACTGTGGTTACTTGTTGTTGAAACAATTTTCACTGTCATTTTTGTCACATTTTCTCACAGAATCTCATATGACAAGAATTTGAGCGTAAATGAAAACGCTGGAAATTTTTTCAGTGACAGTTATTTTAAGAGTGTTGACAGAGGATGTGTTTCTCACGGAAGCTCAAGTGGCTTCATGTTGAATTTTTAAAGCTACGTGTTAAATGAATAGCTGCTTTTGGACAAATTTTTACTCCCTGCATGTTAAACCGACTTTAACGATTTTAACGTGCATGTCATTAAAATTCTAGTGTCATTGTGCAGAAAAGCATTTTTTGGGGCAAATTAAACCCAAATGCACCTCTAGAGCTTCATTGGTTCAGTGTTTCTTGTATCCACACGCTGCAGGTTACCGCTGTCCTTCCCCCTGGAGGGCTGAGGTGAAAACTTGAGTGATGTTCCCGTCTAAGTGTGGCCCTCTCACTTTTACACCAACCTCCCCATCGTGCTCCCAGCGGGAAATCCCTGTCATGCACCGAGCGCAAGGCTCCAATAAACGCTGCTGCCGGTGAAGGCTCCTCGCGGTGGGCGAGGCTGAAGTGCTCTCAAATGTGGCAACAGTGTTATCGCTCAAAGCGGCTTCACGTGGAGGTCATCGCGAAGCCGGCTGTCTAGGACCCTATACATGTGACTTATGTGCTGCATTGCAATCGCACTCCCACCCTTCAAGCTATTCATTTTCATGACAAAAAAAGACCACTAGAACTTGAAAAACACCTTAAAAAGGGTCATAACAAATCCACTGCACACTCGAGAAAAATAAAATCTATTGTGAGATAATTCCTTTGAATCATATATTCATAAATATTCATTGACAAATCAATATAAGACATCAATGCGTCATTGAACAAGGTCAGTGTAATAGAGAGGTGTGTGTATGAAAAGAGTGAGAATTATGTCCCTTTCGCTCATGCAGTCTAAGCCGGAAATGTTCAGAAACATTTCCCGCATGGGGTCCTGTGTGAATGGGAGCAGGCATTGATATCCAGGCAAATCTGTACCGCCGACCTCCACCTCACGTGTGAAAAGGCGCAAGATGGAAATGCTCCTGAACGTAGCGCATGTGTGAATAGTGAAAATCACAAATGGCGTGAGAAAGGTTATCCCAGTCATTTACCGGGAGCCGTGTGTGAAAGAGTCTTCACAGTCCTAACATTTCAAAAGCGTAAAACAATTCTGAAGAAGGACAGGAAGTAACTTCCCTAATATAGTCCTACCCCAGTTCTGTCAGCCAACATCCTCCAGATATGCTACATCTGCTAACATAAAGCGTCAACAAAAAGCTTCAAGTGGCTCTTGTAAGGGATCTAAATCAAACCCGGAGCTGCTGTAGTTGGCTTCATTATCTATAAATATCACAATCTAAAATTCTCTCTCTATGCACTTGACATTCTGGGAGAAGTCTCTGGCGGTGGTACTACAGCACTTACTTTAGGAAACTGCTTGACTGGTATTAAAATTTTCTGGCCCAGTTTCATGTTCTTGTTGATGACGACGTCGATGAACTTCTCCTCGTCCTTGTCCTCGTCTTTCTGGATTTTTTCAATCTCTGAAAAAGAAGGAAAAGGAAAAGTAATGAGTCGGGGGTTTGACCAGCAGCAAATATAAAAGACTCTAAAATGACTTTAGTGACAACTAACATGATCATTATCAACCAGTAGAACATGTTGGGTTGTACACTCATGCGCTTTCTTTCCACGAGAGAGATAAGAAGATCAATAACTTTCTCATGGCTAGCCTAGCTTAGCATAACAACTTCAAACACAGGTTTTGTAATCTTTGTACAGGAACAATGGTACCAAACATGGCAACCTCACTGTGACTACCAGACCCAGCGAATAGCTCCAGCGCATACATCCATCTTAACCTACAACACATTTCAAAAGGCCCAAACGGTTGTCTTCAAATGCAAAGCTTCAAAACAAAGAAAGATATTTGATAACCTGGAACCTGTTAATGTTTAAAAGACTTAAACAGGAAACCTATTACCATAACCGTTGTTGATACATTTGTATATGTGTTGGTCTGCAGATTGAACCCTTTTAGGCACAGTAACCAAAGGATATTAGATCCCTTCAGCATCATTCATCTAACCTTTTGGCTCAGTCTCGATCACAATAATGCTTTTCAATTTGAGCAGAGATGCCAATTTACGTAAAAACAGAAAAATAATAATGGCGAGGACACTGGAGCGTGCACCTCCGGGCTACCAAAAATGTTGGCTGTCACAGTTCTTCTTGTGGGAGAGGTAGACTCTGATGCATTTGGAGATGTAACCTTGACCGTTTAATCAGATGGATAGCATCTGTGTTTCAGTGCCAGGAAAATGGTTTTGCAGCGAGGGCAGCTGAGAGGTGCGCGGAGGTTACGACAAAGACTCCAAGCTAAAAGCCCAGCAGGGGAAAGGGTGAGGCAGAGGGCAAACTCCATCACAGATTTATTTCTGGTGTTCAAAACTAATTTTGAATGGAAGGAAAAAAAACAAGATTAAAAACAGAGAGGTCGGGATGCTTTAGCTGTAACAGTTCACATTTTAATAGAGATTTCTTTATTTAGATTGGTTCAGATTCAGATGTGATGGTGAGATTCAGGTGAAATAAACCCTTTTTCAATGTGAAAACATGACAAACTCAAACATGCTCACGTCCCACGACCAGATATACCACGTACCCATTTTTTCAATTACACCAGATCAGACACAAGCTGAGCATATCGGCACTGCAAACCGGAAACTATAAAGGCAGCGGTGATTTCTCAACAAAGCTCGGCAGCAATACTGCGGAATGTAATTAAAACCTTTTGATATGAGTGTTAACAAGGATGAAAGAGGTACCAGTGAGATGGAGATATCTTTAAGCTTCAGTTTATCTGAAGGGGGGGCAGAGAGTGCACACGTTCTGAGAAAAGACAACATTAATATTAATGCATCGCCTAGCAACATGCCAAGACAGAGTTTCCTCCTCCCACCAGGCGTTGTCCTCAAAACATTCAGGCTCTGATGTATTGGGAGATTGTGAGTGAGATTGTGTTTCAACTTCAAATCATTCAATGGGGTTTTTTTTTTTTCAAAGCTTACAGAACCATTTTTTTCCGACTTGCCTGCGAAGACAATTTTGCATTTCAAGTCCAGATAAACACCGACAGTGCACGCCAATCAATCGGCAGGTGCAATAAGCAGCCAAACATGCAGCTTCAAATGAGCTCAACATCTGAGCACGGCAACACGGAATCAGCTGGTGTGAACTAACCGACTGCAGTTCTTTCAAAAGGTCTTGTTTGTGCCGCAATTTTTGTGGGAGAAAATGTGGCGACGTGAGCTGAGAACCACCTCCATCTCCGAGTCCGTACCAAGTGTTCAAAAGAAAGAGATTTAAACATCACTGAAGCAAGCAAAATCTGCCTGTTGTGTTCTTCTTTTTCTTCCAGCTCTATGAGACTTCTCTCTTTCGGCTGTGAATAGCCAGCGTGGTGTAATTTGGCCGTTTGCGAGGCGCTACGCATACCTTTTTATTGAATAAGTGCCTTAGAATGCTGGAAGTCATTCAAACGCACATCGAGAAGTCTCGTTCTCGATTGTTATGGTATGTAATACACACCTTCCATTCAACCACATTGACGTGGTATGTGAAGATTAATAAAGCTTTTAAAGCCAATGTGTCTCAGCTGCTCTCAGACCCAAATGGAACGGATTCCATAGAATATTAATATTTTTGAAGATTCCCTTAAGGTGCATACTGTTTGACTATATGTGCTCTGGGGGAGCCACTCGGCCTATAATATTGTTGAATATGTACATCACTTTCTCCTGATGAGGGCTTCTGGGTTTTGAGGTTCCAAAATGCTTTAATATAACTAAGATTAGAATGTAAGTCTCGGTTATTACAACTCTGGTATCATTTTTCTACTTTTGGCCATTTGCGAATATGGTGATTTTGCTAAAACACAGTCCGACGGCAAGATACGTGAGCAGTAAGACAATTAGACACGTTGTAAACGATGCCACAGCTCACAACACGTTCAACTATACAACAGTTTAATAAACTGCTTTAGTTTGAGGTAAAACCTGGGACGTCATTAAGGAAAACTGTGCACAAGCTAAAGGTATTTTATAAGAGCTGGATGATAAAGTCAAAAAGAACGGCCAGTCACTTGACAAAAAATATAATGCAGTGCGCAAAAGCCATTTTCTAGCTTCTAAGTTTACTACATTGTGTAGCTCACTGCACACTTATACTTGACTTGTAATGCAAATGAATTTCCTTTGTGGACTCCTTAAAAAAAAAACTCAATGTAGTAGAAATTCACAACAGTAAGAGTAAAAAATTGTAGAAGTCTTGTCAAACGTTTAACAGAAGTCTATTTTGTAATTGGTGTCGACAAAATCTCAGGAATTTACTTTGTGAGAACAATTGTATTATGATTCAAATGAGGCGATTGTCAGATTGTCCCAACCACAATGTCGCAATTGGACAGTGATACAATTATTCACAGTTAGAAGGTTAGAAAGTTAGAACCTCTCAAGTTCTCTTGTATTATTCTTCACACGCCCACTTCAATACCTTTTCATGAGTACAACTGAGTGCAACGCCATGCCTGTCTTTGAGGAGAGGCCGTTGAAAAGTGTGTGCCATTATCCACGTTGTACGATTCCTTGCATATCACCCTGTTCTTCACCTGGCCATGAAGTGTGCCTATTTCATACTGTGTCTGTTGCACATTTGCAGATCCTCTAAGGTAAATGACTCAAATTATACTGGAGGAATGAAACAAATTCAGTTAAGAGAATAGCCAACATATTTAAACAGCAACATCCCCCTTCAGTGAAAATTGCTGCATGTATATATATGTGCAACAATATATAGGGCAATCGTCCTCCAGAGAACGTAGACCAGAGAGTCAAACAGAACTGAAGAAAAAATCTGCAAATTTAATATTTCATTGAGTCATTTCATTTGGGTCTCTGCGCAGCTGAGACATATTGGCTTTAAAAGCTGAATTTCATATTTTTGCATAGCTTCACAAGCCTGCCTTGCTGAATGGCAATCCCAGATCGGAACAATTAACTTGGTGACTCCAAAACTAACGTAATACCAGTGTTGTGATGAACTGTGATTATCCTTTAAGCAAAAAAACACTAACAATATCTGCCTCTCTTGTTTCCGTGGGATCAGTGCATCAATTATATCAACTTTACAACCATTGCACATATTAAAAATATACTTAGTCTATAAAATGCGCCCCTCTGGGTGACAACAACCGCACACCATCCCAGCTGTCTGCCCTTCTATTAGAAATGGATTCACTTAAAAGCAGCTCTGTGATTTAGGCCTGCCCATTTAAAATTCATAAACTGGGTAGATTTTGTGGGATTATGCATGACTTCAGCTACGTGCTGGAGAGTTGGGGAATGGGGACTGAGGCAATTGGGTCATTAAGTCTCCCAATTTCGTGTTGAGGGGCGCGATACATCACGAGTACAGAATCTGCACACCGGGTGCATCCCTTGTTACAGGACGTAAGGGAGAGTCACATGTACAGTAATAGGATCATGTGTCAATGCATCGGACATTATTCTGATCTGTAATGCACACGGAATATGTCTACCGCTTTACGGCAGTGTTTTATTTTTTTTTAATAGATTTTTAAGCTGAACACAATTTTGTTTGTTTTAATATAAATTGACATGTTTCATCTGCAAGATTCTGCCTCCCTTCACATTAAAGTCAGTGAGCCTCTTCAGTGTGAAACCCTCGGCTCTATAAACCCTTTAAGCTTTGATTTGTTCTGTAATTGTCATATTAAAACTTTTTCTTTAAGCTTTACCCAAATTGATGACAAAGGATGGAAACTAATTTGACTCTAAATTAGACCAGCAATTGACACAAATAATTTCTTTACCTAAACCTTAGCCCGTTTACCTAGCTTAGCATGAATACTAGACGCTAAGGGAAACAGCTAGCGTGATTTTCTTCACAGTTAAAAAATACACTGACCAACATCTCTAAAATTGTACCGTTTGCTTAGTCTGAGTAACAAAGACCAAAAGGTTTGAAGCGACATTTGGGGATTTTAGGCTGTTCTTCTGCAGCTGTTTCCCCCTTGCTTCCAGTATTTATGCTAAGCTAAGCCGACTGTCTCCTTTCTCTCGCTCCATATGCATCGCACCGATATGTGAGTGGTATCAATCTTGTCATCGAAATCTTGGCAAAGAATTCGATAAACATACTATCAAAATGTTGAACCGTTTCCTTTAATGTCAATGAAACAGATCCGGAAAATTCAGTCAGTGCGTGCTGGAGGATAACCCAAATGCACTGGGTGGAAAGCAGAGAACGCCGGTCTATCAATGGACACTATTGGCTTTACTTGCTTCACATTGCAATATAAGGGAGTGTTTACTTTCCACTTGTATCATAGTTTTTATTTCCCATAACTGATTACCAATAACATCACAGTGTTTAGAGCCAGGGTTGCTTTAATTTAAATGTGAAAAATAGCATTGGGTCAGCAGCTCTCTAATATCTAATAAAGCGGTGTGGGTGCCCTGAGTGGTGGTGCCACTTTGGTAAACAATATGTGTGAAGTTCCCAGCTAACAAATATAATGAGAAGTACATTCTCCCTGGTGTCTGCACTGATTCAAACACAATTATTCAAGACCTCACAGATTCTTTGAATGTTCGAGGGAATTCTGACACCGGATTGTGTCTCACACTTTGAATTCGACACAGGCGATGGATCGTAGATCTTATGACCCATTTTGCTATGGTGTGAGCGGAGGGTGTGGATGAGACCATGGCAGCATGGAAAGCAATGAAAGCCCAACCTGTGTTTCCTTTCACAGAGTGAGAGGAGCCTTATAACCCCGTGTCTTGCTTCAATTTAGCAGAACTGACTGGTGCTTCAGAATTAATTGTACATAAATGTTCGTGGCTCAACCTACAGTTATTTATCTAACTGTGATATTTATCGAAGTGCGTCGCCCGAGGGCAATGTACGTATCTCACAGAAACCTTTAGCTGCAGTAAATACCGACTGTCGGATGTTACAGCCGCCTTTGTGTACGATTAAGGACTATTCTTTGGTCTAAAATTATAGGTGAAGCATTTGACATTCCAATTAATCAAACTGTTTCATTGTGTTTGCTGTTAAGTGTCGAGATGCATTTCTTACTTCTGCTCGCATTCCTAGTCACAAAATAGCAGAAAAACATTGCATTCATTTGTATTATATGGACGTTATTATAATTTGCACCACTATTCATTTCCGCTCAGCACGGACAGGATGCACCTGCATAGAAGAGCTTAGCTCACAGTATGTTTCCTTCTGTAAATAATTTAATTGAATATCAGGAGACAGTGAGTTTCCTTTGGCTTCAACAAGCTGAGGCAATAAACATATATCTTGTCTAAATAGCACAATGGTAGTTGGCAGCTTTCCGCCACTTCCTTTATGCGACTGATGCTGTATGTGGCTGTCTGCGGCAGACAGACTCATTATTTTGTTGTTTTGCAATTACGGGTCAAATGAATGAAATGCTCAAACATGAATGCCACATCATTATTCTCATTTTCCAGCTTCTAACCAGCATAACGTGCTTATATAAACACAATCAAAAGGACATTGAAGTCGCTCGGAAAGTTGCAATATTCAAAGTAAAATGGAAGAAAAATTCCAGATGGAAGCTTATTTAATATTGAATTGAGCGAGCATGTGTTTTACTGCTTATTAATTAAAGAGGAACATGTTATTTCTTATTTTTAAAGTCACATGGAAAAAATAAAAAATGTAAACCTAGTTTTTAGGGTTTTTACACTGCAAATTCACATCAAATACTTGTTCTTGCTAAATTATAGCGATCTGTATTTTATCACTGCAACATTTAAAATCCTTAGACATTCTAGGTATAACACAGAGCAACCAAGTCTTTATTCATGTATAAAAACTAATCCACACAGGGTTAAGATTGAAAATGTCCGAGTCTCAATAAATTTGGACAAACGATGGTACTTTGGAGATGTTTTATGTTGTTGCTTCCGCCCATAAAGACTGCACTCGACTGACAGACCGCTGAGGGTTTCAGGCAGTATGGTCAGTGCCAGAAACAGTTTGCCCCACACACATTTCATGTGCGCTACCAGTGTGACCACACGCATTTAGCGTGAATCATGGTGTCAAGGCTTTGACCCTTGAAAAAGAAACACTAACGCTCAAAAAAAAAAAAATATATATATATATCGCCTCGACTCGCTCCTGTCCTGAAATCTCAATTTCACTCTGGCTTCTCCGTTGCCTTGACAAGGTCAGGCTGGCAGCAGGAATTCGTCTCGCCCCCTAATCTGGAGATTACATTCTCGGCGGCCGGGCAAGGCCCTCCCCTCCCTCCTTCCCCTTTCTTTTCTGCCTCTCTCCCTGAAACCCTGCCAGCCTGACTCTCTACTGCGAGGTAACGAGCCAAGACCCGCTTACAGTGTAGAGATAATGTCCACGGATTAAGACACAGAACCCCTCGAGTGGTGCCTCTTTCATTTCAGTATCCGGCCTGTGAAGCATCATAAATACATCCAGCCAGTGAGGGACTCCATTCTGTGGATCTCCGAGGAAGTCCAACCCTGTCCTCTTCTGGAAGCGTGTGGCAGCAGATGATCTTAATCCCCCAAACTAATGGCGAAAGCATTAGACAAATATAAAACGTTTTCTCTGCAAAAATCATGGGATCTCTAGGAATGCTCTTGTCACTCTCGGGGTGAGTCACACATTTCAAATGGTTGAGTAAGAACATTAAAGTTCCTTCATGATCCCCTTGGGTGGTGGGGTTGTTCAAAGTGCTAAAGCTTGTTTTTAAGGCCTTTAAGGGTTCAACTCGCCTTAAAGATGCCAGAACTGCTACAGGCTCCATCCTCCGTGTGACAGCATTCCATCTACCTCAGGCCTGTGTTGTTTGCTTATCATTAAGATAGTGGCAGGGTGCATTTATCTTGGCACCTGTTCATTTAAAGACTTGCTTGCACGGAGATTATCAAAGTGTTCTCAACCTGCCAGAGGATTTTGCTTTACAAATTTGTCCTCATCCATGAAATCCTGAGCAGCTGCATTAAACAGCAAAGCGTAATAGAGGGAGGTTTTATAGGGCAAGGCATCAACAGTACGTGTCTTGCAAGTATCCGCAGTTGTGCCTGTTGCAATAATGTGGCATTGATATTGGGGTCATGTGTGGTTTAAAATTGAACAAGTGGGAATTTTAAAAATCACAGCCCGTTGTCATTCCCATGGCGTCAAATACTGATGCTTTGATCACGCCCCTCGGCGTCTGATACCGACGACAAGTAACTACAGTGTAAAGAGTTCAGAGAACATGCTTGAGAGTGTGATGTCTTTGTATTAAGACCAACAAAAGTGGGAAGGAGGGGAGGTAAATAGACTAAACAAACACGGGACTTTCAACCAGGAGTCCGGTGTTCGTGTCCCAAAGTGTTGAGAGACGTTTAAAGGCAGGATCGGTTAATCTTGAGAAACTAGCAAGCAGCACTAGCTCCAAAAGCTGCTAAATAAGAGAGTCGCCAAGTCGTCAACACCGACAGCCAGTCCCCTTCAGGCCTCCATCCAAAGCCACTCCCCCAAAATTATAATTATGAACATAAACAACACCAACATGGCTATTGTTGGTGCTGGCAGCTGTGAAGCTAGCAGCTTGTGGAAGACCCAGGGGACGAGCAATGAGGCAGAATATGGGCAAGCAGGTCGGTAGCCCGTCAAATCAGGGCAGTCAGGTTGTTTTCTTTCTTTTCGTCAGAGTATTTGATTCATTGAAGTTTTTGAAGATTATTCCCAACCCTGCCTTTTAAGTTTCCGTGTTTTCCGTGCTGATGTTACGTTATTGATGTTGCGTAGTTTCCCTACTCATTTAAAACCCTACCATTATGTTTCTCCTAAACCTAACTAAGTGGTGTTTTTGTTTGAATGTACAACCACGAGGAGTGACACTAAGCTGACAAAGTGTCCGTTTTTGACGAATTGGAATGAGAACGGGATAAAAAAACTAGGTGAAGGACCAGGGACCGAGAAGTGTAAATTGGCAAGGGAGCAACACACTACACTCATGAGAAATGATGTGGTGACTTAGAAAGGATCCCTCCTAACAAGGTTCCAGGATTTCCCTCCCTGCATTACAAAAGCTAGTGCATTCTCTCGTCACACTGGTCCTTTAAAGGCATAAGCGATTATATTTATATTCACTGAGCAGTCGACGGAGGCAGACGCAGGAAGGTTCAGAAGAATCCACGAGACATGAAAGTAAGTGTTTGTGTGGGCCCACCTCATGCTCCTCAGATGATGAAGTACAATGCAAATATTGGACACAAACTCAGTGAGTCAGTGAAATTACCGCGTCATGTATGAGCTCTTACTTCATCTTTGATAAAGTAGACTTTTTAGCAGTTGGGGACACTTTTGCTGAGCTGTTAAAAAACATTTAAAATGTCCATTAATGCATATTTAGAGGAGAAAACAAATTCTACTGATCATTAAATAAATAACTTGACCTCGGCATCCCAGCAACTCACAACAGAAGCGTTAGGTGTGTTAATGAATATTATAATGAGACGCTCTGTATAACTTGCTGACTATGCGAAACAGAGCGGCTGTAAGTTCCAAAGCAAATTTATAGAACATTCAAAACTGTAGCCTAAAAAATGCTGAATATGCAATGAGTTTGATCCTCAAGCCTCCTATAATATTCCCACATGCATAATTAACAATATTTCTCATCACAACATGTTTTTGCACAATGGATTAGAAATCATCAAAATGCTCTGTTTTCTTAAAATCAGCAGACATGTGTTTTTATGGCTGCTCTTTGACAGATCTGTGAGGGTTTCCATGCTGTGAGTATTTTACTGGAGAAGGATGCATTATTAAACGTGAGGAGCTGATTCCCGAAAGAGGCACCGTATCCTCAGCAAACCTTGAGCAAAACCCTGTCCACTGTAAAGTCTGTCTTAAGTTTGAGCTATGACATTTGTTTAATCTTGTTCAAAAGGTTTGTTTTCTTCAGGGATACCATGTTTTTCAAGAGGCATCTTTTATTTATTATTATAATTAAGTTTGGTGAAACTTAATTATTCCTATGTCTTGTCTTGGCCTAGTTTGTTTTTGGGAAAAGAAGTCAATTGAAATCCTGAAGCTGATGTTAGTGTTGAGGTGGTCCCCAATAGTGACAAGAGCCTTGCTACTAGGAAGTGAAAACATACAAGAACGCAAGTTGAACATGAAGAGTGAGGACGGTTCATCAGGGTGTGGAGTTAGGTAAACAGCTAACTGAACTAAACCAATGGTATCAACAATACAGAGGTTTCCCACGACTAAGAATTTACATAGTCGAATCTGATCGGTCAAGTCTTGCCTATAGTCGACTGATCGTTGAATCATGTCTATTTTTTTATTGCTCATTGATCACCCTCTATTTAAGGTTTTTGTATCTAAAGAAAAATATTAAAAACAACATTATTGGCTGAGATACACATTGCAATTGCTTCGTTGTTGTTTCAGAATAATATGTTGTGTATGTGTATGTGTGTGTGTGTGTGTGTGTGTGTGTGTGGTGCTGTCCGTGGTACTGAAACAGAGCTGACATCCATCGACAAGAAGACAGTTTCTCATCCTGCTTCCATTTCGTGGTTGTAATTTAAACATATTCCCTGTTAAAGCCCTAATTACATTTTCCCTATTGTACTAATTCACAGCCAGAAGGGAAACTGCAGGGAAGCGAAGGGACAGTCAACGGGAGATGCTGGAAACAGCTGTTAGGACTATTTGCAGCTAACAGGTGTTTCTACGCATCTCCCCCAGCCGATTTTAGAGAATTGTTCATAAACTCAAAATAGCTCTGTGATAGTTTTTTTACGTGAGTGCTCTGATTATTACATGTTGGGCTATTCTTTGATTTTGAAATATCCATGTTATCTATAAATGATGTCAAGCCACTTTTTTCGAGCCTAATGCAGAGTGACCCACTGCGTCTATAATGATGGTGAAACCTTGCGATAAATATTAAAGAGGCTTAAGGATGAATAAAAAAAAACAACGCACATTAAATCAATAAATAACACATGTAATGAGAACATTATGTAATTGCAGGGTCTTTACACGTATCTGCGGTCAAGGATGAGCCTCCATTATAACAGAAGAGGACCACATGCCTGGCTGAGATCTGATCCTTAATAAAAGGCCTGTATGATCCCGATACATTGAACTAACACTAGAAGACACCCACTTAGTGTTCTGTGCTCAGATTACATCTTAGATGAATCACCATCTTTGTTTAGCAATCTGCAGTGCCGGTGCAGCCTGTGATGCTTTCTCTTCATTAGGCTGTCCGCAGACCGGTGAGTGGACAACAAAACACCGAGCCCCAGTGGACCAATGTCCCGAATGAACAGCTGGGAAGGAAAAAGGATGGAAAGATAAATCCTTTTACACATGAGTTAATTAACAATAAATCATCCATCTGGTCACACCCCAACCTTTAGTATAAACCTGGACATTAACATGAAAGGACCACAGCAAGGCCACTTCATCCCAGAATTAACACGAGCCGATGTTTATCGGTTCGACATCCCTTTGCCTAATGAAGTTTCCCATAAAAGTGTCATTAGGCTGTGAAAGGGTGTTGGGGGAGGGGGGAGGGGAGATTCGAGGATGAAAATGAAAACTGTGCCGCTTAATGTACATCATTATCTGGGCCTCATCTCAGGGTGCATTATCAAAATACACTGAATCACCATAACTGGTAACGACCAGACCTCCTTCATTTTTTATTTCAATTACTCGTTGCGCGTCAATTAAAACTGCAGACAAATGCACGAAAAGCGCGTAAGTGCCTCTTAAAAGCATTCGGCGCTGGGTTGGACGTACACACACACACACACTCTGGTAAATAGAGAAATTAATTTCCACACTAAGTCAGAGCGCATTAGAGAGGCATTAAAGTGTGGTTATGATATCATCACATGCATATTATTTTTCTAAAATCTTCCAGCGCGGCGTTAAGCAAACGCGCCGCCTCTCAGCACCGCTTGTCCTCTGAAGCTCGGTCGACCTCCTGCTCCTAGCTGAGCCAAATCAATTAGATTGCAGTTTGTCATCTTTTCATGGTCGTGAGCATCGAGCAAATCCAAGAACAAAAAGATCAATATTGCAAATGAAATAAAGCGCTTGATGTTCTCCAGCGGAGATGCACTCATGTCTACACAGTGTTTGGCAACAACGGCGAGGCGCTGGCAAAGACTCCCTGGATCAGCTCTAAATACAAATACATCCTCTGTTTTATTACCAGAGATTATCTGACAGTTTTGTATTTGAGATTAATAGGCGATGCGGCTGAGCGCATGATCCCGTCTTTCCAACTTTCTTCCATTACAGGTTGCTCATTGTGTTTCCTAACGAAACATGAATGTGGAACTATGTTAGCTTCTCAAAGAGGCGGAAACACTTCCGCTCAATATCAGTCTAACCATCAGGAGTTTGGGGTTCAGTGTCTTGCACGAAAGGTGCTTTGACGTGTGGAAAAGAGGAGCTGGGGATCTAGCCGACAACCCTTCAGCCAGTGGACGTTCAGTGTATTGTTAGCTTATTAGTGAGAAAGCTTGTTTCGAAAAAGGTAAATTCCTAAAGGAGACTGATAAAATACTGCTACATCGCTTCCAGTCATTTATCTTTCAGCCTCCATTGAGGCAGCAGAAATAGCTTCTGTCTGTTAGCATTAGCACACATGCTGGATTCTTCACATACGCGTGACAAGAGTATTGCATTGTGCGAAAAATGTTGACTCATCGTACGCTCTTTCAGAAAGCCAAAAGATGTTTGAATTCATTTTCACCTGGTGGAAAAACACTGAGATTGATATTTTACAAAGCCCAGCTAGCGGGCAGTAATGAGTTGGTAATTAGATGTAAAGAGTTGAATGAGGCAGTTAAGCTTTGCTGCGCTGTATAACATGCTGCTATTTCTTTCTCCATCTTTGACTGTGTTAAAAGAAAACATTCAAATGTTAAAGATTGTGGCTCAAACGCACAATGAGAATGATCAGTGTTTCTATTTCAATGAAATTGAGAGTCTGAGGCTGCGATTAAGTGTTGCTTTGAGCAGAATGTTAATGCGAGTATGACGAAATGATTGCGATGACTCTGCTAACACGCTGATATCTCAGTCTGGACCAAAGTGATGAACCAAACAACCCAACAGCAGACATTGTCATCCCTAGAAGCTAAGCTGCTAGCATGGCTAAAACACCCGAGTAGAACACATATGAATAGAAATGATCCAACACTTGAAATTTACACTTTGTTTTAAATAATAATTTCAGAATTCAGAATTTTCTTAAGAGATCCTCTACAGTAAAAACAGGAAAGAAGCCAAATCAGATAATACATCTTGCTGCAGCACTTTAGTCACGATGAGGTGAAAATGGATGAATGAAAATAAAAGTTTGCGTTTTTTTAAATGTATACATTTTGATTGTGAAATTACACTCCGATTTCACCAAATCCTGTTTAAATAATAAATAAACCTTTCCCTTTACTTCTTATTATAAATGCAGTAGAATTGTGCAGGTGTTTATAAAAGGCGCGCTCACTGTGATGTTAATAAATTGCAGATGATTTTAGTATTCAGGAGGTTTTCAAATGACTGTCAGAAGTCGCAGACAAGCTTACAATAACGTAGTCCAACAGCCGCTCGTGTCATTGACACTGTTTACTTTACTTCGCCTGCTCACATCCTCAGCGCACCTTACAACATTAACTCAAGAGTCCCATTAAAGATAAGGGCATCCTTTCTGTAATGGCTTGTGAAGAATGCATAATTGCTCCGAACAAAATACTACTTATGTATTTGACTTTGACCCGTTCGTGTGCAGAAAGTAGCTGCTTGGGAAAAACTTCAATGTAAGAAATGTAAACGAAGACATCAGATCTAACAGAACATGTCTTGATTAAACAGGAGTCAGACATTTTTTGGAGCATAGAGGATCCCGGTCTTCCTGCTCAGGGAGTCCATGACGAGCTTTACAGTTATGAGGGAGGTCCTAATGAGTCTCAGAGGGCTGTGAGGAGGGAAGAGTGACTCCATACCGCCTTAACAGAGCTGCACGGATGAAATGTGTCCTATGAGGGGAAAAAACGTGGTCACCTGAATTTTTCAATGCCGCTAAGGCTCCAAAACTTGTGTGCTCCTTATTTGTGGTTGCTTGTGATTTATTTATCTTTTTTTTGTGGTTTGGGGAACCGCATCTTATTCCGCTGTTGCACTTAAGTTTCAAGCATTGGCTGAAAATGTAAAATGTCATAACTGGTATGTGGTGATGTCATGATCTAAGCTCTCAGATGCACAGCGGGACAAATCTCAGGCGCTCAGTTTATAGATGCTCGCTGAAAGAAAAATGTTTTGACCGTGAACTCGACTCCGCAGGGGAGGGAAAACCAACAGCTCTATTTTGTGTTTGTTGAATAGACTCCATTTCTTTTTCCTGTTGCCCTGTGACAGGTTGTCCCAACTGAGACTGCAACAAGACTCTGAGCAGAGGAGGAGGAGAAGATCATTACGCTCTTTAAGAGCATCTGTCTATCATGATGTCTTTTCTTTTGCTGTTAATTAATAAATAAGACATTATTTATTTGTACTTAGCTTCATTATTGAAGCTCGAAACATAAAAGGACAAAACATTTTTCTTTTCTGCTGTTGGAAATGACCCACAGTGTCACCCTCACAGGAATCACCGGATTTATAGGCAACGTATATGCAGAAACTCTCTAATGAGTTTGGGAACTAATTAAATAGTTAATGTGATATTTTCCACATTTCTTTTGCCGAACCTCCATTACATGACTGTCAAAAGTTTAATTACAAAAGGAGATTAAAATGATTTCACACTGATCAAATATTAATACAGCGAGTCCGATCATTTCTCTTGGCGCTCATAGTTCTTCATAATAAGTTGTATGGGATACGTTTTCTGGCTATGTCATTTGTCTGGAGGAGACTTGACCTCAATAAAAGAGCAGCCGCAAATTACTCAAGATGAAGCTTTTGTCTGAAGTTTTTCAATCTTCTAAGTACAGTTGCTTGTGTGCATGATCACCTCTCAACCGATGGCATTCTGGGGTCTTTTTTTCCTTACAGGACGGAGAGAATTACATTCCTTCATATATGTACTCCTCGCAGCCTCGGACAAGGTTTGGACAACACAGTGAAAGGTACTTCAGCGCCTACTCAGTGTCCCATGGCGGCATATAGAGTTACAGTAAGAGATATCCTTGAATGGACAAGAGATTGATACCCACTGAACTCCTGTTTCCAAGCACACACACTGAAAGCATTCTTCACTTTTACTTTTCTGTGCAGCTTTCACTTGGAAATTGACACACCGGTGCTAAATTTAGCAGAAAGAGTCGGAGTGGTGGACTATCACCAGGACAGGAAACCACAGAGATTTCATCCAAAGTGTGTGTTAGGTGGGGGGGGGGGGGGGGGGGCATGGTTTTCATCTGAGGTAGCTAATTAGGAAATATTTACCCATGAATGGTTAATTCTAGAGTGAAACCACTTCAGTTCAGCAGCTGAATTATTCTTTCTCTTGGTATTATCATGATCTGACTACACTATAATTGTTACAATGTGTTCGTCTGGTTGTTGCGCAGCTAGCTAGCTAACTTTGGCAGCTAATGGTAAAAAAAAGACCACTGCCATGTTACTGATTATCTTTCCAATGATCAGACTACAAACAATGACAGATATAGAGCGTCCGTTCAGATATTTATGTTCTGTCTTTACCTATGACTCATTCGTAACACCACATATTGAGCTATTTTTCAGCATGCTTTTGTAAGGATTGTATTTTGTATATTAAGTAAGCACTTTCTACTTTTCCTAGCACAAACTTAACTTACAGTAAAGGAATAGTTTGAGAGAAAGGCAGAAAGGAACAACTGTGAAAAGTCACTACGCCTGGCCAAGAAATAGTTCCATTACCTTTCTCCCTATAAAACCACACATTTTAATTTTTGCAATTCAGTTTTTTTTACATATTAGATATAAAGTGTTAATTGGTGTGATTATGAAGTGCTGGTACACGAAAACTGCTAGCAGTATTTATGCTATGCTAAGCTAATCGTCAGCTGGCTTTAGTTTCATATTTAGCAGACATGGACAGATGGACATGAGAGTGGTATCTTATCTAACTCTCAGCAAGAAAGACAGTTCAGGCTGGCAATATTTTGAGGTAATTCCAGAGACTGCCCCGGTGCAGTACGTGTATCAATCCACCACTGAAAATAGTCCCCCGCAAATGCACTAGCTGTTTCTAAAAATGAAACTGTATTTGTGACCCATTTTGTTTTTTAAAGATTTACATCTTCAATAGGAACAAATGGGTTTAGTGCCACATACAAGGTAGAGAAGCCGCAACGTTTTGAGAGACACGCTAACGGTTTGATGGTCTAAATATGAGATATTTTGACAGCTAGAAAAATGTAAGATTTATATTCCAGCAGAACACACACACATCACACCTTCTGGTTAGTGTCCTGCAAGGCAGCATGTGTATAATGCATCGCTTAACATTAAATATTTGTATGGTTTCTCTATCTGTTGTTAGTGGTTAGGTCAGCTGCTGATCATATGATGAGGCATGAATTATAAAATGTAGGGAAGCTTTTAGTGTACAGTGTTGGTACACAGCGAGTCTGGAGAGGCAGATCATGACAGAAAGAGAGATGTTGATAGAGGGGTGGGAGGTGGAGGGGTGGTTAGCAGTAGGCAGCTGGGGCTGGCTGTGCTGAACGGGCAGCAGCCAGGCTGATGGATTACACCGGCTCTCTCCTGGGTAAACGGACACCGCCACCCCTCCCCTTTTAACAATGTCTCAGCCTGTATCGTCATTGAAATGTCTCCAAAGATGGAGGTGAACATGCAGCTGAGGCACTTAATCTGAGAGGTTACATTTCTACCACAAGCATTGGATTCGAGAGACCCCTGCAAAAGATCTTTTCTAAACAAATCTGATATCAATTTCGCAGAAATGACTTGTGTACCAATACCAATATCATCTGCGAGCCAGGAGCAGTGCTGAAAAGCAAGACAATCCGGCCGCTCATCGATTCAGTCAAGACTAATTGCCGGGAAAGGAGCCCATATTGTTTTCATACATATTTCCTCTCTCATTGTCATTTGCAGTGGAGCTACGAGTGGAGCGACTCCTCTGCCGTGGCTTGGCGTGTGGTTTTACAGGTTATGACACCGGGGATCATCATCGCTTCTCCGAGGATGAATGAAGCATTTTAGGGCCCGCTGACGGCAACACAAGCCACTTCATCGAGGTCTTTGCTAAAAGGTCACACTGCTTAAGAGTGTACTCTGACTAAATATATAATGAGAGAGGGGAACGTGCCAGAGCAAAGCAGCGCAAATTAAACACACACATGCTCTTTCACATTCCCTCTCATAGTGTCTATGTCGAGGGGCTGTCCTCGTGTTTCACGGCTACAAACTGAGTCCTCAGTAAGCCCTTGACATTTTCTAAACTACTTCATCATTGGAGTAAGGAAATCCCACAGCCATGCCCCCTGTGCTGGATGGCGGAGACACAAATTAGAGTGAAAGTCACAGGAGCTGTAATCTCTTTTGTTTTAGACTTACACATTTTGGAAAATAACTGAAACGAGATATCAAAATACAAAATACAAAACAAAGTATCTAATTGTTAATTCCTTCGAAGTGTGTCTCGAGGCAAAAGCTGTAAAATTACAGATGAAGCAATTATGGCTGTAAATAATTGCGACATCATTGGCATAACATGTAGGTCATTTTTATAGACCGTTTATATGAAAAATACTCTTAATGGCTGGCAAGTGTCCATTAACACTCTACTGGGACATCTCAATAATAGTCATTAAAATTATGTTTAAACCAAATATATTTAACAACTTAAGTTGTTGCTGCTTTATTTGTCTTTCTCTGCTTACCAAGTAGGGCTGCAGTTAATCATAATGAATGGTGGGTTAGTTTTAATTAATGGAAGCTAAATTACTTTTTTGGTCTCCACCAACTCATGAGTAAAATATGAGTCTCTTTGGCTGCTAAATGCTCCACTATGTTCATCTGTCTGCTGAAACTAAACACTGAGATGAAACTCACTTTAAAACTCACTAAAGTTGAGGAAAGCTGCAGATTCATGTGATAATTCCTCTTTAGGTTTATCAATGATCCCTTTCTAGGAATCTATTCTGATACCAGTATCGAAAACGCCACTGATACTGCCTAAAATGCTAGATCCAGTATCTGCGAGTATACGCGTGTCTATGCACTGATCCGATATCACATTATCATAACAACAACAACAACAACAAGTGTCACTAGCTGCCTGAAACGCACATCCTGCCAGATCGGTACTACACACCTGGGGTTGAAGACTCCCTGATAATGCTACATTGTGAACAACAAATATCTGTTGAAATCGGCAGAAGGAAAGCTAGTTAAGGTTAGCTGTAAGCAGCCAATGGGCTAAATAACAGAGCTAACGTTAACCGAGGTTGCATTGAGTTATATTATGATGCATTCATGCTCAATTCAGTAAAAATGATTATTGTGTGACGGTAAATTATTACTTCATCCTGATGTGTTCAAAAGTAATCTTGTAAAATGATGTTATTGGAAAGAGAAACTTGAATTTCAAAGCAAACTGTGTACAATACTGTGCCGTAGTGACCCAAACGGATGGCATTATTGATTGATTAATCGGCAGTCCTTCTTGAAAACAACCCTTGCTTCTTTGATAGAACAGTCTCCAGTAGGTCACTATATCAGATTAACCTTTTGTATGCGGCGAAGCTTTTAAAAGCAGGTGGGGAGACACGAACAGAACCTCCGTATATTCTGCCCCTATTCTAAGTATTTAATCAATTGTGAGTGCTTAGCCTCGCTTCTGGCTCTTGCTATAGGAACGATCGTGTCGGCCTGCTGAATCCGTGTTCGCTGAGTCACCCGGCATGCGCTGCCAAGCACTCACTATGGTCCCCAGGAAGCACATCAAACCTGGGATTTTATGAAAGAGGATACTGCAGAGGACCGCAGTGGGGAGTCGGCTTGGTGACCAGATTAAGGGGAAGAGAATGAGGAAAGGCAATAAAAAGAATATGTGCCTTTGTGAGCCTCATTGTGCTTGGTCAAAGCCCGAAGCGGAGTCAGCGCTTGTCCTGCGGCCACATATACCTCTATGGTCTGGTAGCCTGATGCCACAAGTTGCTTGCGGGCTTGAACTCGCAAGGAAATCTGCAATTAATCATCCTACAAAGGGCTTAACAAGGAGAGTTGTTCACCATCTTTATTAAAGATATTGAATTACTGAGCGTTTTTCTTTTCATTTGTGCAGTGGATTTGTCTTCCCTTATCCTACCCCATAGCAGGCGATATGTGTGATCAAGTAGCAAGCAGACTGATGGAAAATAATGACTCAGTGTTACTGGACTGGCCTGTGGGCAGAGATTAAGGAAATGAAAAAAGAGTTCACGGAGTTATTCATGCCGCATCTCCCAGTCTCATTATCGACCACACACCAGAGGGGATGACACGTTGACTCTCAGCACCTGCTTCCTCACAGCCGCACCAACTTTACCATGACTCCGAACAATATCACCACGGAGGGAATTAGAGCTGTAAGTGAAGGAGGCAGGAGAGCAGTGGCGGGAGAGGAAAGCTATAATGGCAGCACTCGGTAGAATTATTTCGCTCTGTTGACTGACAGCTTGAATGTTGAGTGGAAAAACCCGCAGTGGATGGGAGTGGATGTGGCCTTTGTGCCTCGCAAAGTTAATTTTGGTTTTGTTTTCACATTGTTCAAAACTAAGCAAGAAACGACAGTGGATGGAGATGCTTTATGGGAAACACAATTACCACATTTTTGCATGAGCTCTCTGAGAGAAGGAACAGTGAATTATTAGCAAAAAGCAGTGGAGTGTGCTTTTCTCTGTTAAATGCACACCGCACAAAAGAGTGACACAATGACACGCATGGCTCTTGACAGCACACATTATTTTCTTTTCACCGTTTTCCTTCAGTCATTTTTTTGGCAAACAGACACATTCAAATGTATCTTTAACTCGGGTGGGCGGTTAGCTTTTGTACAGGCCACTGTCGTTTAAGATTGAGCTGCTGCGCCAACTCCTCCACACCCCTGAAAGCTTTCTCCCCTGGCATCTGCAGCTTCAAAATGCACATAAATACTCCAGGTATAGCTGGTGTTGAGGGGTGGCATTCATTCTGCAGATTGGAGTTTTTGTTCTGAAAACATTTTTCAGAGGCAGAGCTGCTCTGGAGGCAGATGGTTGGGTTAACTCTCGTTGTTCAGAGCGAGGGGGGAGCAATGCTTTTGTGGAGTTATATGAGCAGCAAACTTAAATGGCAGTGAAAGAACTTTTGACAGAATATGAATAAAAGTACATTTAGTTTTTTGTTTTTTTTCATTTATACATGAGCTGTATGCAGTGGTGGTATGAGCATATGAAGTGCAGTCACGTCTTCTCCAGCGTGCATTCAGTAAACTTCACGATGTCATTCGTAGATACACGGTGCACAAAGCCAGCCTCGTCTACTGATGAGTAAAGAACGGAATGTGCGTCCTTGCCCCACATAAGCAAATCTGCAACGGTGCCATTCAGAGAGCTTTGCGTGGCTGTTTTCTCTAATACTTGTGATGATTTCTAGCTGCACCAAATCAATATTTGTATATTAATAATGGATTAAATTACTACATTCATGTGCTGGGATAAGGCGAAACAGAACATTCTGGTTAATTTGTCGCAGAGTGTGGAATAAGAATGTTATTTATTTCAACAGACTAAAGGAGACAACAAGGAGTGAGGGAGGTTTAGGCTGCACCAATCAATATTTGTATTTTCATAATGGATCAAATGGATCATGTGTTGGAATAAGGGGAAACATAATATACTGGTAAATGTGTCAGACAGTGTAAAGTAAGGTTAAACTAAAGGGGGAAACGAGGAGTGGAGAGGTTGAAGCTGCAATATTCAATATTTGTATACTAACAATAGATTAAATGATTACAAGTGAAGCAAAAAGGGCTGCTTGCACTCAGGAGTATCGTATTTGTACAATCATTTTGCCCTCTGTACAATCAATAACGCCAAAAGTGCCATAATGTACAATAATTTGACCATTTTGTTCAGTTACTATTAGTTGATGGTTTTTAGAGTGCGCTGTTTCATTGTAATAAATATCCGGAGATCCTCTCTGCATAGATACACAGAGACTTCTATAATTCTGGTTTGAGCCAAGAGACGCAGAAATCAGATGGCTTCACTCAAACTGAGCAAACTCCATCCGCTAATTAAGACCATGGGATGCAGTTGAAAGTTGCAGAAAAAAAGCCAGTAAATGGACTTTGAGCTAAGATTATTTTGCCATCAAAACAGCACTATAGCATTCAAAAAGGGAATCACACATCAGAGCATGCAGTATAGGTCCAGAGGATGAACTCCGAGGATGTACACGAGTGTAGGATTGTGGAGAAACTTCCTCTCACTACTCCGACTATTTCTCATGTTGCCTAGATACTGTATCGCTCATTTGAACTCGGAGGTTAACTAGCGAACGTGGACAACTGTTTATTTTTCAGCTAGCAGCTTGAGCTTGAAACATGAGCTCACCTCTTGCCTTTTCATCGGGGCTTTGGCGTCTTGACCACTTCAGCCTCCGAGAAATAAAACAGTCAAGGCGTTCAAGAATGTATTCTTTCTCCAAAGCATAAGCAATGTACTGACTTCATAAGGTAAAGGTGACCGCAACTCCCCCCCCCCCCCCTCCCCCTTGCTTCCTGTAGTGAAATATGTTCTGAAACAGCAACAAACTAAAAAAGTCCAGTATGAATGATATGGTGGGCTGTGGATCAGCATCTGGGCCAATCCTGCCAAACAGAAATGTGGCAGAATGTGCAGGCTGGCAGAGACCTCCATCTCCCATGGCCAGGCTGTCAGGAAGATGAAAATATGCCTGGCTTCATTTAGTGCTGTGGGGATCCTGTGGAGAAAAGGGGCAGGTAGAGCTAATGGACTACTCGAGGACACAGTGGGGATGTCGACTCAGCAACGCCGCCGGCTGTCTCTTCCGGACGCGCCATTTTTATGACAATCTCTCCGAGGCCACAGCGGGCATAAGGGAGGGCCCCGGGAGTCATCACCTCCATGCCCCGATTTCTGCAGGATTTACTGTAAACAAAATCAATTTTCAGGGAATTTCAGATTATTGTAGAAGCAGCCGTGTTGTCGTAAATCATGAGGGCTGCTCTTTTGTACACTGCAAAAAAACAACATTTAGTCCAGGATAAAAATACACTCATGACATTGTCTCAGTATGTGTCTTTCTCGTTTTCGGACTCAATCCTCACCAAAACGACTCGTCAAGGTGAAGTTATTGCAGTCCGAGCACGTGAATGTAGGTCTCACCTGCATACACGCATGTGTTTGCATGCTCATTCATGTAATCGCGCGTTTCTGCCGTGAACCCAGAACCAGATCTATCATGAGCTGTCAGTCTCGCAGAGCAATAAGAGAGATACAGCAGCTGCGCTGATTGACAGAGAGGAAATTGAAGTGTCACATGAAACATGTTAACCATATTTTGCTGGGTGTTGTCACCCACTGGCACGTCGCTTCACTCAAGCAACCAGCGTGGGGAAAAACAACAACAGGAGGAATAATTCAAGGGATTGTTTCCTCAATTATTGAGCATCTTAACCGCATGGTAAGACATCGCTGTTTAAGACCGGCACTGTAGCTCTGGGCGTATTGTCTGACGGTAATCTTTGACAGCGTTGTCAATGTCAGACCCGCGACGTGAGACGTCTGAGAAAGAGAAAAAAAAAAAGGCTTTGCAAATAAGAAGAGAAAAAAAATCTGTGAAGGGTTATGCATTCTCTTCAGGATGACAGCTCACAGTACAACACATTGAAGACGTGGCTTTATGTCATCTGAAAGAGACGATCCGTTCTCACACCGCGGCAGAGCCATGTGTAATGTCTCGGTGCATCACCACCCACTGCACATCATTAGCATGGCAGTTAAAATGTATAGGAGGCAGCTGTCCACCGCTGTCGTCAAGTTCACCCAGTTCTGGTCCGAGTGGGTGCTTATTAAAGCCCGTCCGAATTAAATTGCACCTCGCATTGTTAATGGCTTATTTTGGATCTGCGCAAAAACATCTGGACTGTTGTTGTGCTGTGACAATGGAAGATAATGGCCACTGTGTTTGCTTGAGACTTGGCAGGGGAAACTGTCCGTTAAATGACCGCCGTGAAAGCCCGGGTGCGAAAACACGCCTTTTAAGCACACATGCCAACTGTGGGCAGGCGATAATGGGACGGAATCTCAGCAGCTAAAGGTCATCCATGTGTTATGTGTCTTTAACTCTGCTGCTGGTGGAGAACATCTCCCAACCCTGCTCACTTAAAATTGCACAAATAACCTAACACAAAAACATATTCTTGACTCTTAAAAACACTTTTCTAAAATGTTTTTTTATGAAGATCAAGACCACATAACCTCTACATCCTCTAACTCATTTACTAAATAGAATTCACCTCAACACCAGTAGGAATAGACGAGCACAAAAGCTATTGTATGGTTACCTCAAGTAATGTTTTGAGTATCTGGGCTGGAGTCGCTCATTTGAAGACACTGTGTCAAGTGGTAAAATTGAAAACAGTTGTTGATCAGGAGCCAGTAAGCTGCTTCTAAATAGAATTATGCTGCTCTGCAGAGCCAGAGCCATCATTATACAGTTATGCAAAACAAAACAAAAAACATTGTGCTTTGTTGTAATTGTGGTGTTTGTCACTCTGCTTCCAGAGCTTTAAACAAATAAAATACATGAGCAAAACAACTACACTGTGCAGCAGCGTTCGACAGCCTACGCTGAATAAAACATGTATCTGCCTGTTGGTGCTCTCCCTCCCCACCTTTTAGCACCGCTGCTGGCTTTACATTCAGGAAATACAATGCCAAGTCTCGCCATTTCTAGCTCTGACTAGCCGAGAGCAATTTGGACAGAATTCAACGTTTACACATGCAGACCTGTGACCGCAAAGCATTTAGCATGTGATGAGAAAAGTTATGCCTTTCACTGAAAAGGAGTCTGAAGCCTAGTGCTGAATCAGTTTCACATCCAGGGAACCTTAACGTGCACTTGAAGAGGAAACAACTGGTCACAAAAAGAATACTTCATAGGGCTGCAGGATTGTGGCCAAAATGATGATCACAACAAAATATAATGATTGCACTTTAAGTAAACAGAGAATTGCTTTCACTTACATGCTAATGTACAAGTCTTTGCTTCAAAATAAGACTTTTTCTTCACCTGAATTTTGGTGGATTTTTGTTTTGCGCGTCAGTGTAGGAAGAGCTTGATGTGGTTTGCAGCAGTAACGCAAATTTTAAACGCAAGTATCTCAGTTGATCACGCTCATTTAATTGTGGGAAGCCCAAATCGTGATCGTGATTAATATTCGAATAACTGTGGAGCACATTTGATTCATTGAACAATGAATCGGTTATTGTTGAATGATTACTTGATGGACTGAACAATGGTTTCAGCTCGAAAGATGATCACAAACCCTTATCATTGTATTGATGGGAATGCATCATACCATCACATATGATTCGTGGTATTTTATTTTATTTTAATGTTACTAATATGTTCATGGCATTGAGATAGTTGTTTTTTTCTTTGCATTTTGTTGGTTGTTTCATTTTGTAATAGAACAATGTTTACGTTCATTTTGTCAGATTTTCACTGTTAGTTTATTGTAGCCAAAAGAATTCCCGATAAAAAAAATTGCAATATCATTAGCAAATTTGAAATTCATCTTTCACTTTGTTTATTGTGAGTTTTGTGTCTTTTTTTCGGCAAATGAATTACAGTTAAATTATCAGTGTAGAAAGGTGGAGAGAGTCTGTAACCATAATTGTATAAAAGTGTGATTTTAAGAAGAGCTGGATTATTTACACGTATTGAATGTGTATTATAAACATGCCATCAATATTCCATGTTTTTTAAATATCAAGGTTAACATTAATACCGATATATGTCTCAACACCCCTAAATCCAGCGTATTATATCATGTCCACCCTCACTAAGATCCTGTGGGGTTGACACAAGTGGTGTTTTTAACTATTACAACCTACTAAATAAAGGCTTTTTATATACATTTTATTCTTGCTCAGCCCTGATGTGTTTGAAACTCCTGATCCAAACAATCTACTGTATGTACTGTACTGTGTACTGCGTTGAGTTGTAGATACGGTCAGAGTTCAGCCAATTCAATGCAGCTTTTGTTTCCCCATTATAGAAACAATAAATAGCTTGTTAACAGTTCTACCGGTTGCTGCACTTTGGTAACTGCAACAAGACTGCAACAAGACTCCTGCTGCCCTTCGCTCCTGAACCTGGTCCCAGCAGATGTCTTACAGTGCTTTGCTCAGAGGAGAGAGAACCAGACATGCACATCTCATTAATTATGTCTCAGTTGAAATATCAGTCCAGAGCTCCCAGCCATTTGACTAAGGCAGAGGTAATGAAACCCCGCGCAATGAAGCTAAACGAGACAGCGTGGGGATGGAGGGCGGGGGTTGCCAGGTTGGAGCAGAGCTAAATCTGAAGCTACAGCCGGAGCTGAGGTTAAATCAATTTGACGCTAAAGTTTGTGGCTGTAGGGCCGGGTGGGTTAGGCTATAGGGTTTTCAAAGGAAAACACCGTGGCTTTGGTTTCCAAAATCCTATAAGACACTCCGATTTAGAAAGTCCTCGCCCCAACTCAGGCAGAGCAAGGAAGTCTGCTGCTGCTTGAAATCGGCTGAATAGTTGGAAACAACAAACCAGAGATCTGCTCCCCCAATGCAGACAGCCGTATCATATCAGCATGTACAGTATTTAAAGCACCAGAGAGAAAGCTTCATCAATAATTGGTTCCTAAAGGTAAAGCATTGAGAAGGTCACGGTCAATTAGATGGATAAAGTAACAGCGATGACATTCACGTTGTCCCAAAAGATGAGGATTCGACCACCCGAGGGACCGAGGGACAGATAGACTAGAGACTCATCCTCAGGAAGTCAATGACCGATGCCAGCAGAGACAACAATATTATTGCCTTTGTGCAAATTGAAGAAACATAACCATAAATTTGCAAGCGGCAGATCAATACAGCTCAGACGCGGCCAAGTCCTGAGAAACGTATCCAGGGGAAAGCATTCGATAACTCCGATCAGAGACGGACCGGTAGCCTGCTATTAATCTTCCATTACCGGCCACAGGTCAGTGGCCACTGTGAACGAGCTCGAGACGTTCAGTGACAGATTCGGCCATTAAAGCTTGCGCTGATGTGTACACCTGGCAATCGGACAGATTTCTCCTCGTGTTATTGGTGCAATCAGGACCATTCATCAGATGTGGTCCGTTAGAGTGGTCACGTTACAAAGGGCGGCACCGCAGCCCTCTCCTTTCACCGACATGACTGTATCACCGGCCGACGGGTCTTCAGTGTTTCATCTCGTATTGCTTACATGACAGATCATTGATCGTGTGAGTTGGATTTCCAATATAGAAAGATCAAGGGCTCATTTTTTTAGAGTCTGCAGTTTTTTTTTTAATGCATCTGTAATAATAAAGTATTGTAACCTAAAACAATGCTTAGTTCGGTACAGAAGAAGAGTTTCTTTGTTTCATTTGAATGACAAGGACAGGCCTGTGACTACGCTTAAAAGTAATGTTCCCATCATGCACAGCAGCATCTCTGGAGACTTCCCTTAAATATGGGACTACTCAGTCATGACGAGAGGAACCCATGTCAGAATGAAATGGGTCATACGATACTTTAAATAAATATGATAATGAGGCAGACACTACCGATTGCCAGGGGCGTTATTTGTGTTATGTGGAGAGAACAGTAGGTAGATTGGAACTTAATAATACTTCTACAGTGGAGACGGAGCCAGAGTGGAAAGTGGTCTACAGCAGCAAATGGGAAGTACTTTGCTGTGTAGTGAGTGTGCTTTTTGTGGTGGCCCGCAAAAGCTTCAATGTGATCATATAATGCAATGGTCCTCATACAACGGTTCGTATGATGTCTTATGAAAGGTCACTCATTGTTTGTGGGTTTTCCTACGAAAGCCAGCAACACGTGTCAATTTGCGCTCGCTGCATGCATACAGGCTTTTCAAAATAAACTTCCGCCTTCACAAGAGAATCAGGAAGTTGTGTTTTGGCAACAAAACTACTTATTTAGGTTCAGGAAAGGTCGTTGTTTGGGCTCAAATAACTTCAGAGGTTCCATTACTGACATACGCAAGTCACGTGACAGCAACATCAGCGTTGACGTCTAGTTTCACATGGGGATCGAACAGCGGTCTCCTGGCTGAAAGATTGCCGTTTGTTGGAAAAAATTGCCATTTCAAACAACATTATAATATAAATGGAAAGCTATACAAAGTTGAGATAGTATCAAGGGAAACGTGTCATAGAAGAGGATGTGAAAGATGTAGATGCTTAAGTGAACCCCAGACCTTCATTTCTGCATCCTGTGAATCGAAAAGAAAGGGAAAACAGATTTGGAAATCTGCAGAAGGCCCTTCGCTGCTGCTAACTGGGTATGAGGTTATGAGAAAAACAACACAGGAGTAACTGTGAGGGAAGAGGCTTTAAACGATTTCCTTGTGATGAATGGAAGGGGGCTCCTGTAGTTGGGCTCTTCCCTCTCAGCAGGGGTCGCAATTATCTCTCACTAGGCGACCTCAGGAGCTCAGTTGGGGTAATGTACTTCTGACAGAGAGATAGATCTATGACACAGAAAGTGCAATTTGTCCTCCTGCGCTGTGGATTCCCCGGGCTCAAAGGCAACGTGTAAGGGAGTAAAAGGAGCGATAAGTCAAGTGTTTGGAGGGATGTCACTTTACATGAGGGTTAGATACATAAATTAGTGAGCCCCGATATTTGGCTTTGGTTACACGTCACATATTGATCGGTGATGTGATCCCGGAGCCTCCTCCATGACCGGAGCGCAGCTGAACCAGTCGACAAAGGGCTGCAGTTAAATTAAATTTTCATATATTCTTGTTCGGTAAATGAAATTTGCTGTTAGCGACCTCGTGTAGCTTACAGTTTTGAGTCTTAAGATGTTTTTTCTACCCTGAAAATAAATGCACTTAAACAATAAACATGGCCATGTTCAAGGATGAAAGAAATTACACCAAACATATAAACCTGACAAATGATTAAGATTGTTATTTGTTATTAATTATGTTGCATCATTTGTAAAGCTAACGGCAGCATACAAATGAATAAAACCGGTCGGGAGTCCTCCTCCTTTGTTTCTGTGTCTGAGCAGATGCTCCAGTAAATATAAGGCATGCAGCACGCTCCCCTGTGTTTGTGTTTTGTTTTGTAAATCAATGCACTTTCCCTCATTGATTCTGAATACAATGCTCCTTGTGCATGCAGCTGTTTCATTTATGTTACAAGGTTACAGGCTCTTTGCTCATGCAGGCCACCTGCTCTGGCATTTTCTCCATCAGCTGTGGAATTGCAGTAATACCGTTATTTCAATCTGCTCCTTTGCCCTCAGCCGTTGTGTATGACTGTCAGTGCGGGACCTCTGAGGCTCACTAGACCCCCAGAAAAGCCGCCCCCGCTTCCCGTCACTGACATGTAATCCGCTCCTTCGTGAGTCTCCCTGGGTCCTGTGTTCTTATCAGCTGCTCCAGGATGAGAGGCTGTCAATACAACGACCACAGAGAAAGAAAACCGTTCCTTCCCCCTACTTCTCATATCAACGCGGCCCATCTTCACACAGAACCGGCCCTGGTCAGACAGCAATTAAAACCTCAGCCCTCCGGTGGAGGAGTCGGTGCGAGTGAAAACCACAGATCTATAAACTTGATTTCTACCTCCTGCAGCCTCCCATCGACACGACCAGCTCGGGAGGCGTCGACTGTGCGGACGGCATGCTCACTGTAATTACAATCATCTTTTCCAGAGATGCATTACATATGACAGAAAAGAATTGAGCTGTGATACTGGAGTTTTATAAATATCTCTCAGAGACGGAGCCACTGTGCACTGCGAAAAAAATACATCTAGCCTGTTATTGAGTATCAGAATATGGAGTTATTCGTTTAAGATACTTACAGGACCAGGCTGGCGATGGAAACCAAAACCCATCAATCTATTAACAATATATGGTCTGCCAAAACTTGGATCTTCATTGTAGTCCAAAAACTATTAAAACACATCAACGAGCCACACGGTTGCATTGGGTAACACGATCCGTCATTACCATGAACACACACACACACTGTAGGTTTTTTAAAGTCGACCTTAAATACACTGAGCTGCTGCTGTAAATACTCACTAGTGCGCCAAATGTGTATTAATCCACAGCTAAAAATAATCCCCAACAAATGCACGATTTACCCTGTTTTAGTCATGTTCTCTAAAGCTTTTAAGGAAAATGCTGAGTCCTTCTTAAAGAGGGAAATGTATATATATGTATAAGTTGACCAGTTTAAATAGATATACTTGTTTAATAGGAACCAATGAGCGTGAGGCCACAGGCAAGGTAGGGAAGTTGAAATTACTGAGAGACAGACTGAGATCATTTTTTATTTATTTTTATTTTACTAAGATTCAATTGTAGTGAGGAAAGTATAATGTCAGCATCACCATTTAATAGGTGGTTCACTTTAGAATCAATTTAAAATGACATAATGGTAAATGCTATTTTACAAAATTCGGTCAAATGTGACATTTATAAAAGTTAGTGTTGTACAATGAATTCAAATGAAGCAGCTGCTTCATCTGATTTTGTTGAATACTGACATTATTTCTAGGTAAGACGTGATAAAAGGAAAATTACACATTCATACTAAATACTAAATGGATAAACTATATTTCCAAAGTCCCTCTATCACAAATTCCTCTTTCTTCGGTATTAAGCAGCAGACAAATAACTAAGAAACTACATCCCCGCTATTTTCCGCTTGCAGAACAGCTGTCGCTTTTAAATAAAAGTGTGCACAATTAAAACTCCCAATGTGTTGCTTTTGTGAGAGCCATGCATTCCTCACAGTATGCCGCAAGGCCTTTTTGTTTTGTCGGGGATATACAACAAAAAATAAAAAAATAAGACTCCATAAAAGCTCCAAACATTTTCTGCAGGCTAATGATGGCCGCGGAGCGAGACAGAGATTTAACAAGCAGACAGGCAGAGATCCACTTCCAGGTCAAACTTTAACAAGCGTCTTATTGGGCAAATCCTGGGTCAAACTTTAACAAGGAGCGCTGCCAAATGGCACCGCGTAGGAGCCCATATGGGCCATCGGTTGGAGTGTCGAACAGACAGCAGCAACACAACAGAATTAATTTATTACCAAGGAGAGAGTGGATAATTGCGCTTGTTATGAGGGCCGTATCTGATATGACCCCATGTTTATGGTTTGCCTATAAGACTTAATGAATGTTTTACAGTCCAATTGCAACAGCAGTGACATGTTAAAAGGCTGACAAAAAAAACGATATACATGCTGCATCTGGTCGCTGAGCTCTATTAATGGACGTGAGGCGATGGGATCATTCAGCAAGTGGACCACATAATGGGCTTTACAGCGTTTCCTACTTTGAATGACTTTGTTGGCATGGCATTTAATAGCAAAAAGGGCACAAGAAACAGCGGGAGATGTCCCTAAAAACTCTGAACACAATTAAGCTTTAATATCGGGCTCTAAAAAGACACAGAGAAGCAAGCGGCCCAGCAGGACACGAGGAAAGGTCTCTTGGCACTGGTGGTAAATGAGCATCCATCCCTCCTCATCTCTCGGTGCTTCGCAGGAGAACTCCTCCTGCTCCAAAAACCCAGAAAGTGCACTTAACATATATTTGCTGATATCCACCCCTCGCTCATTAAATATTAATGCTCACCGCCACCAAAGCCTCTGCTTCTTTTTCTGTTCTCAAAAGGTGAGCACGACAGCTCTGCTAAGTCACTTACTGTGATCTCCTTTGAAAAATGATATATCTTTTTTTTACATGTCATGGTTTTATGATGAGGACCCCTAGTTTGGAGGACCCCACTGTCATTTCGCTTTTTTATTTTGTCAAATGACAGATCTCTGCTCTGCTCCGCTAAAAATACACACCTGCAGCAAAGGCTCAGCCGGGGAGGACAAACGTCCATTTAACATTAAAGATCAAAATAAGCACTTTAAAGAAAATAAGTGTGAATATATCTTTTCTTGGTGTATCTGTGACATCGGTGTTGTTTCCTCCCTACATGTATGCAGACCTTTTCTGGATACAGTCAGCCAAACTGTGCATGAAGCAGTAATGTCAGCGTTTGATCATAGAGTCATGGTCGCACTGATACAGACAGCAGCCTGCTACACAACACAGGAGCCGCACAACAACCCACATTAGCTTTCCTCCCTAAACGCACGTCTTGTCCTGCAGCTCCGCATGTTGAACGAGCCACCAAGCGAACATTCACCGGGGAAAGGTGCACCGCTAACGTCAATTTGCAGGCTGACGTTAGATAGCTAAATATTCTTCAATTCCACCAACAACACGCTGTAGGTGTAACACCGACACACTGGCATCCCGCCAGCTGCTGTCAATCAAACACAGACACGCCCCTGCCAGCCAGCTCACATGAAAATGGGCATTTCTATTAATAACACATGAAGGGATGACAAATTGTGATTTCAGTTGGATTTTAATGCACCAAAGAAGATTAATGCTGTTAATGACTATTAATGAAAGAATGATTAAACGTTTGGGAATGTTTTGTTTTTCTCCCATTACATCAAAATTACACTTAAAATGTATCTATGACAGAAAAATACTGGATCTGTTTTATTTGTGTATTATTTCGACCAGGATTTTTTTTCCAATGTTCTACATGACACGCAGTGTGTAAATATCCTGTTTTCTCCGTTTCTTTCTTCGCTGTGCTATAACGAGACTCCTTCGGAGACGAGTGCTGTTTATCTCAGCACATCGTCCCTATTAAAATACGGAATAAAACAATCAAGAACAGACTTTTACTGACAACAGAACGAGTCTAAAATAATAGCTTAGTACCGGGGTATTAAACCAGACTTTTTACGGAGTCGATGCAGATGACAGGAGCACCGAGGACAGACAACAGAGCAGGGCCTATTCTTTCCTTTCCATCCTCACTACTCGTCGGGCTTTAACATCTGCTGCTCAGTGCAGTCAACTACATCGAAACTGCAAGTGTCTCAGACTGAATTGGAGGCATTTTCTCGCTTCTGAGATAATGCCGGAGGGGCATAAATACGTTTAACCTCGCAACTAAATTTAACGTCTTCGCCCGCACGATTGCTACATTCGGAAGGAGGAAGAAGCCCAGCCCTTGAACTTCGCCCACTGACTACAGAGTGTTTGAAACACTTGTTTGAGGCTTTTGTTGTGAGCATTTGATATCTGATGCCAAGCATCAGACTCAAAGGAGACTGTAGACATAATGGGCACATTAATTCTCCAAACATCAGGGGCAGCGAGAGATGGAGAGCCGGCTAAACTGTACAAATTCCCTTAACAACCCTCCCCCCCCAAAAAAAAACACTGAGGTTATGATCTTCAACCTTGGCTATTTTTTCCATGTCACAGTGAGGTTTGAGGGGAGCTCTGAATCATAATATTTCACCTAACACAGTATTTGCTGAGAGTGTAGGTGACTTACACCATCTGTTTATAAAGCAACAGGCTCAGGCAGACACTCTGCCAGAAAAAAAAGGCACAAGGTCCCCGGGCTTATCTTGGTGGAGGTGTGCTGCTGCTCCTCGGCAGCGGCGAGGTGGAACGATAAACATAATTAAATTGAGTTGGATTACACAAAATGGATCGGATCAGTTGGGAAGGCGGAGAAGCTAATCCAGTGCAATCCACTCTATAGAGGTGCCAGCCACACAAAACGACATAAATAAAGAGGAGGGAAAGGGAAGCGGTGGCTGTCGCGGGGAGACCAAGGCGGGGGCACGGAGAGGACCCCTCCAAGTAGAAAAACAGCTCCAAAGTCAAATATCAACTCTAAGAGCAAAGTTTAGTGCCGAAAATATGAAACTGGGCTGAAAATGTACTTCTCATTCTCTACTGAATTTCAGATAAAACACTCTAATCATAGAGAATGTTGCTGGATGTGTGAAGAGCGTGAAATGTGTTTTGAAATTGCAGTTATGGGCTTTAGTGTCACAAATATAACAAGCAATGAATTTGCACCTATGCTATCGTTAGAGAAGGTGGGAGATCGCACTTGTCTTCCATCGCAGCATTAATTACAGTCAACTAATGGAGGAAGAGTTGTGCCAAGCCTAGTATCTTTTCCCCGGTTTTAATTGAAGACGATGAGGTTTACTGTATGAAAGCAGGGGTCAGCAGTAGCCTGGAAGTTTCTGTTTTCTTTGAAGTCATCTGAACTTTTTTTATTTATCCCTAAATCATCTGTGACAGCACTCCCATATAGCCACTTTTTTTTCCCATTTCAACTCCCATTCCATTCCGCTGCTCCATTTTTTGTTCCTCCCCTCAGATTGCATTTTCCCTTTTGTAAGTGACTTTGGTACAATCCCCTAACAAATAACCTTTCCCTGGGGAAAGAGACTCTTACTTTCTCTGCAGCCCTGCCAACCCACTCCTCCCCCCTCTGTCTTTTCCATCCCCATCTCCCTTTGTCTCTCAGCCTCAGGCACAGTAAACAGATTGATACAGTCTGGGAGTTTGCTTTTGCTTTTCAAACTAATCCAGTGTAATCCCGGTCTGTCTGCGTCCCACGTTGGGCAGCACTGCGGAGCAAATTATCTTCCAATAAAATGAGGATTAATGGATCTATAAGTGATGCGGGGAAGGCTATGGCAGAGGATATATTGTTGAGTGGTGATGACATGGGCTCCTCTCAATAGCCTTCCTGTCCTGTCACCGAATTAATTAAACGTGCCTAAAGTATAAAAAAAATGTAAGTAGCGGAAAGATGGCATTTAACGTAAATTTGTAGTGTTAACGCCAATCTCAAAACTTACAAACCAGAACCAGAACCTTGTCTGGTTATAGAGATGTTTACAAAAATTGCAATTTTTTATTATTATTGTGTGGCTGCTTGGGTTTTGACTACATGTAACAATTGAGAAAGAAGTATCGAAAAAGTCTGTGTTGTATTGGCACATGTATCAAAAACAATAAACCCAGCCGTGCTGAAGACCCAGCAGCACACATCTCTGAATGATCACCTTGCCAGGGATGCGGAATATGAGCTTTCAGCATACACCGGCCTAAACAGGTGCAGTTTGCATTATTTGGCTGGCCGCTTTAATTGAGAGCCTCCTCTTGGACGGCTGTCCAAGAGGAGGCCCTGAGCAATCAAGGCAGGCCCTGAGCAATGTATGGATGCTTGTGGGGGAGGACAATGCACATTTGTGGGATTTGAAATGTGAATGCAGCATTGGAATTTGACAGCCTCGACATTAAATCAACAAGTCGAGCCCAGGGCGAGCTTTGTGCCAGGTGGAGGTGCAAGAAAGGCGCTATGAACCAACAGATGGAGAGGAGTGAACGCAATTAATGACTTCTGGTTTTGTGGTGTGACTTTTTTAGCCAGGGTTTCAGCAGAAAGCAGTGTGGGAATGTTATTGATGTAAAACTACTGTTAGAAACCGTCTCAAGATGCTCTGGTTTTCACTGTGAAGCATCGGTCAGTATGATATCGGGACTATGGAAAAATCTCTAAAACAGTATCTCGGTTTGAGAAATTACAACCATGTTTTTTGTTCTAGAATCATTATTTTTGTTTAACACAATATGCTATACTTGTCAGTGCATTAATGTTTGATATTGCAGATAGTTTTTGGTTGTTTTCTTTATTTCAGACCATTTCCTATTCACCCATTCACACTGCGAGCGACAACAACAACAAAACTACCATGCATGGCCAGCTACATTGTGGTCGACGATGACTGCATATGGCTTTCTCCCAGCACTGCTGTAATATATTTGATTATTTTTCATTGGGATCTACTGTCTGTTTGTTTGCATGCAGAGGAACACGAATGACTCATGTTAATATTCCAGGTTTGACATTTTAACTCCACTAAAGGCTATCGAGTGCTGTATCTGAGTGGGGGAAAGAGCTAAATCACAGCAACATTGGCTCATTATTGCTGTAACGAGTGAGAACATGCGTCTCGCATTAGCAGTGGAATCAATAAAGGCACGTGACCCGTCGCGTCTGTTAATGAGATGCTGTTAGGTTTGATAACGGGGATCTGCCCGTGTTAGTCCTGGCCTACATTTCGCCCCTGGATTCCAGTGGGAGCTGCAGCAAAGCAGAGACAGAGCTCTGCAAACACACACACACAGCGCCACCCGGCAGCCGACCACTGCTCGTCTGAATGCAAAGCGGGTTCGCTGGAGCTCCCCCCCCCATCTGCCCTCTTACAGTTCACTTGCAAGTTCATTACATCTGCGGGTCAAATAACCGGTCGGCTCTCGGCCTCTGACGGGTTCAGGGCTGCGGCTGCGCCTCCACCTCACTGCGCGGCTCAGCATGTCGGCCGGCCGCAGATCCACAGATCATTATCGCTATCAAGCACTGTTTCCCCAACAAAACGATATCACTGCCTTTGATCCTGCGCCAAAGCTTATTCCTGTTCACTTCTGGGCATTCTTACCCAGGAACTTCTCCCACTCGGGGCAAAACTGAAGCACGGCTAAAAATACCCCTCTGTTTTGTTGATGAGATGGAAATATATGAATTAACAATCGGGCATCATGTCTGAAATGAGGATACTTTCCCCCACCTGCTCAGTCTGTGCAGATAATGTATGTTTTGTTGTTGTTGTTAATCTTTTTCTTCGCGGGTAAGCTAGCCGAGGACGTTAATTCAATGCAAACATTGTGCCGGGCTCCTGCTGTGGAATATCCAATTAAAAAGCACTAGATACATAGAGTGTCTGTGCAGCACTGAGGTTACAACGTTCAAACTGGGCCAGAGGTCCTGAAAGATTCAGAGTGGGCTGCACACTGCTCTGCATCCACACACTGAACAAACAGAATACATCTGGTGCAGGCTGGAACTTTACTTTTTAACGTGCTATTGTTCACACAACTTCACCCACAATGTTAAGCAATGGATTACATTCTGATGATAAAAGTCATTAACATGTGATAATCTGAAAAATCTGATTAATGGCTTTTTACATTCTGTCTGAATGATGTGGGAGTGAACCTAAGAGAAACTAAAAATAATAATTAAATCATCAGATGAAATGTAATTAATTATCTTGCTTCTTGACACAGTCAAACACAAAGTAGCATAGTTCTACACAACAGCGCCACGTAGGCCTACAACGTCACGTACATCAGCGTTAAGTATAACAGTGTTAAGTACAACAGCATTAAATACGACAGCGTTACATAAAAAGCATTGACTCAACGTTACTTTTAGTTTCACACAGGACACAAACAGTGAAAGTCCTTGTTTTTGTCACAGTTCAGTTTCCACTCTATCTCTCGCTCACCTAATCAGCTCATTCAGGGCACCTGTTAGTCACACCCACCTCATCAGCTCAATCACTCTCACCTGCCCACTTTGCGGCACCTACTATTTACACCCCAGTCTCACACACACTCACTGCCAGATCGTTCTCCGCATTATGCCAGACTTTCCCGCGGTTACCCTCCGACTGTTTTCCCGTTGCCAACCCTGCCTGTTTGGACATCTCCGCCTTGCCTCTGCCCCGGTAAATCGGCATTGCCTTCTGTCCACGAGAATAGCCTCTGGTTTCTGTCTGCCTTCTCCCTTCTGCCCTGACGGCTTGGCCTTCCACCGAGTGGATTTCTTCACGTGAGCTGATCCGAGACTGTTTGCCTGTTGTCTCTTCTGCCTGGAATAAAGCTTCGTTCAACTATTCCGTGTGTCCGTCGTACTGCTTCTGGGTCCTTACCACACCCGTTACAGTTTTGTTTGTTTCCTAATGCTTCACGTTAACGTTTCCTTCTATGTAACGTAGAACTAATTTAGATATGTTTTACAATATTTCAGATATCTTTGGGATTGGTTTTTGATTAAGTCTTCATTGTGTACTTCTTAAATGTGTGAATTGTTGAAAACGAACTTGTTTGAATGTATTTAAACTAATCTGAACACACCAACAAAGCCTAATCCTAACATATGTTGTAGTAAAACTGTAGTATTGCTTCCGCTGCCTCACCCAAGTTACAAGCTAATGTAATTGTAAGGCTGTTGAATCTGACAAAGTCAGCAAATGTCTTAGTTTTATGCACAACTCTTCCACACATTCCACTCTTTGGTAGTGGAACTTTCAGTAGTTTCATCCATTTTGCATTAGCGAAGACAACGGAAGCATCAGGGCTTAGGGTGACCGGGACGGTAATGGGTCAGATTGATTTGTTTTGTTATTCCAAAACTAGAATGCTAATTTGAATTTTAAATAAACTAACCGCACAAAAGTTTTTTTCTGTGAAAGTACTGTTCCCAAGGTCAAGAACGAATTTAAAATAAGACAAACAAATTTCTGAAATAAGTGTTACTTGCAGCCCTTGTACCCCCACGTGCTGTAACCGATATAATGTACATAACGGATGCACTTCATGCCAGCCGACTTGTCTTTAAGCCCTTCATTAGTATGCTGTTGAGGATTTTTCCTTCCATGTAGGCTGCTGGTCCTGCTTGTCTCTTATTTTGGCTTAAGATATTTCTCCAGCTCCCAGTGTCTGCTGCCGACTGTATGAGGCTTGTCACAGGGGCAGAGATATGGTCCTTGAGGGATAGGAGCTCCACGAATGGCCCGAATTTATCAAAGCAGCCCCCTCCCCGTCCCCGAGCTTCGAACACAATGCTCCCCTAATTTCTCCTGAATGGAAGTCTCTGCAGAACTGGAGTAATCTCGTATTCGCCGTCTGCACACAGTAACTCTAGTTACTCTAGCGCTGTTCCCTGCATCCCCTGCCAATTGCATAATCAAGTCCAGAACTCATCAGCAAGATGGCAGAAGAAGTGCTCTATTAAGCTGCATCGTGTCCCATCTGTTGTGTAAGAGAGAGATAACAGTATTTACTGTTTTGGAGTTGTGGCAGACTGTTTCGGCCAAATTTTCTGCACCGCAGAGTTCTGCTTACTTCATAAAATGTCACGGATTACTTCTGTGTCCAACTGCAATTTTTTGCCCCCACCAGAAATATCACAAACTTAACTTATTGGAAGGTTTATACCAAGAACTTGCGTTAGTTGAAACTATTGGAATTGAAACACAGGGGGAACCATTTAGTCCTATATTCTTGTTTTTGCTTCTCCGGCCTTATGTTCAAAGTATTCCATCAATTGTATTACATTTTGGGGAATGGCAAATATTTGCAATAACTCTACATACCTAGTGCAGTGTGGATAAAGAACTTTAGCAGAGTTGCTGTCAAGAAAGTGGTTGGTGAGAAGGAAACTTTGCATAACGGATTCAGTGCTCCGGTCTTTTTCTCATTGAGGCGAATATGTGTTCTTAGAAGATGAGGGAAAAAAAGACTAACCCAGATTTGAGTAACGAAACCAGCTGATAAGAAAAAGTGCTGAGTAAAGCACAGCATTATCTTCCTCATGGACTGGAATGGATTTACCTTACTGTACGTGAATCGGCTCACTGCAAGATGCATTAACCTACGGTCCGTTCTTTCAAACAAGACTTCAATCTGCACCTGATATCGTCGAGTCCATTACTCCAACACACACTGAAAGAGTGACGAATCATTTCATTTTACACATCACTACATTCAAAGGACATAATATGGGCCTACTGTATGATGGTTGGCTCTTACCTGTTTAATTCTAATACTACAGTAGATGATGTGTCACGTTATAGTTTTATAGTTATGATATAGGCCATCTGAGGAAAGAGCAGGAGTGTTGAACTCTGTCAGGAACTCCCAACAATTTCAAAATGTAATTAATTTGACCTCAAAACCCAAACAAATATGATTAAATCTGACAGAGTGGAACGTTTTTGCATCTGAGATGAAATGATTCAGTTATTCATTCAATTAATCAATTAGTCGAACGGCAGCAGATTAATCAACTCTTTTCATAATCGATTAGCCTGATGTTTAGCTTATTTCTTAAGCAAAGATGCCAAATATTTCGAAGTGCAAGCTCAACAATTGTGAGGATTTGCTTCTTTTTTCATATAATTGTAAACTAATTATTGTATTATTGTAAACTGAATGTCTTTGAACTGGTCGGACGACTAGAAAGGTGCTTTATAAATGCAAGTCTATATGTGTCACTCCATCCTAGACTTCATGGTTAACCAATCAATTGATCAAAGTAATCAGCAGATTAAACAATGATGAAAACAATCAACTGTGTATTGGTATTGCAGGTTCAGAAGGTGACAGCATATCCATATTCTGTTTGTCACCAAACTAAACTCCACTAAGTAAACATTCAAATTAAACCATGCCTCACTTTGCAGGGGCCCCTTTGGAACCATTTTAAGGAACCCTTGAGGAGCCAAGTTTGGAAGGCATGGGCTAGAAGGGACGTGGCTGTCTGAGTAAAAGAAAACAGCTCGTTGCTGGAGCTGCATCTGGGGGGTCAATAGAATTAGTTACAGTGCAGCAGGACTGTTTACAGACTAGTGCTCCTTCTCTGCTCCCCTTAAAGCCAACAACAGTGTGCCAGACTCTAGACAAAGCCCATGAGTGGTACTTAAGGATGCACTTGGATGCTATAACAGTGCACTTCCCCACATGAGGGGATCCACGGGGCTGCGTCTGAAGAAGTGCAAAAATTCTGACGGCTTCAAAGCAGAGGGCCGTGCAACGGATTAATTAAAGCGTCTACGAGTGCTGCCGCTGCTGCTCCATCCGTTCAAAATTCCATTTCAGTCACGTCCACTTCTTCAAAGGAGGAAACACATGTACATTTGAATAACAGTGTGATTATCCCCCCCCTACCCGCTTGCTCCACAGCTTACACATGTCTGCACGGGATAGAGAGGACTGCAAACTGGGATGTTAGGTGGTTTTAGTGTTCCACTGCCACTTCCATCCCTAGACTGTTGGCTGTGATTTCATGTCATGCCGTCTGAAAATAGGTGAAATTTCTGTGCAAATATTAACTTTGCCATCAGTTACAAAAAATGTTCAGCATCATGCCGGATTAAAACCAGCAACAAAAGCCTCATTTGGAGGTAAAGGTTTCCTCTTTCATGGTCTCATCTCCCAAACTTGTCCACTTGAAATAAATAGTTTGTTAATCTCTGGGCTGTTCCTACTTCAGTCACACCTGCTTGTTTTTTGTTGCTACTGATTTCTACACCACACAGGGCTGGCTATGACACGCTTGCTGCATAACAACTTGGCAAAGCAGCCATGCTGTTAAAAGGACCTCGCTATTTTGGTGTGACCAAACAGGAAATTGTAAGTCGACCCAAAAACCTCTTATTTATAACTTGAAGTAGGCGGGCTGGTGGAGTCATAGCCTGCAGCCCAACACCAAGCGTTAAACATGAACCGTGTGTTATGGACTCAAACTGTTTTCACGCAGCTAAACTGTTTACTTCAGTTGTTAAACACCGACATTTACCTTGATCCAGTAGCCGCAGGGAGTGCTGAAAAGACGGATCCAGCGTGTCCTTCTCTGCCATAAGCTCCGGCAAGTACTTTTCGTTCTCCATCTCGCGCAGGGCTTCGGGCTCCAAGTAATCGACTCAAATGTGATTCAAGTCAATAATAAAAGCAAAACTTGTTAGACGTCCACACGGCTCCAAGTTAGGGCTCCGCCGGATATTTCTGTGAAGCAAACTCACGGGGCGATATTGTCATTCGCACTCGCGCTACAAGAGCATTTATCGGTCCTCGCGGCACACGCGCGCACAAACAAACACGCAGAATAAATGAATTAAATGTGACCGGGAGGTTTTATCCCAACGAAGTGTTGTTCAGCCAGCAGAGCCCCGATATGCATCACAGCCGGTGTGAGGTTCCCTCTCCTCTCTGGGTGGACAGGCTCTCTGAAGCTCACGCTCGCTGCATCCAGTGCTGGAGTGAGGAAGCGGCGGCTATTGGTCGCCGTGCGCGACACGCAGCCCGTGAAAGGGGCGGGCCAACACTACGGAACTGTCCCCGGTGCTGAATCCCACTATTACCATATCGTTAAGCTATCATAAACTTACCATGAACAAGGGCGGCGATTCAGAGACACCGAGCTTGGGGATAGTGCCTGCAGTTGATGAGCCAGCATTCAAACTAACTGTATGTAATGCTAATATTACACAGAATCTCTACGGCTGTGCATCTCATTGGAGCTCCCATGACTTTGTAAAGAAGCAACACAATAAGACAAGAACATATGTTATTTAACATGATTCACATCATCCACGCAAGGACCAATTACAGGACAGGTGTGATGGTGAGCCAGATTAAAAGAACTGTTGTACATTATGGTAGCTTTTATTATATTTTAGACAAAGACCCAACCAGTACTCCGATACTGGCAAACTACCTGACAGGGGCAGAGCCAGACTTTGTAAACATTCGGGGCTGAGCCCAGACCAAGGGAGGTCCAGGAGCATGCACCCCAGGAAAGAGTTTTTAAGACGGCTATGTGAGCTATTTGTCCAAGCAATCTAAAAATGAAATGCCAGAAAATCTGCTCATCATTTGGGAAAAACATCATGTAGAGTCTACATTCTATTTTGAATCAAATTGTCTTCATTGAACTGTTACTCCTGCATGCCTAAAACGATTTGTAACAGAAGTGTAACATCCACCCTCCGGTTCCCCCTCAGTTGTTAGCCCTGTCAGCACTTTTGCCGTAGTTTGCCCTGTTAGCACCGTTTAAGTATTGAGAAACTTTAACTTGCGTTACATACATATAGGTAGGAATTTGGCGTAAACAGCATCACTAATCATGAAACCTATTAACTTAGTAGAGTTCACAAAATGAATGATTAGCTAGAAAATCTACATTTGCAATTTTGGAAGTTAATTACCAAAAACCGACTCACAGGGAATGTTGGGTTTTTTGGGCCCTGGATCAATGTGTCCCCAGGCCAGCTGTCCCAAAATATCTACGCAGATGCATGTAAATAGTGGTACAGTTGACCCGTCGTATTTCAAATAAGCTGGTACAGTAAAGTAACTGGAACATCTCAAGAGGGAACATAATTGCCTCTTTCATTAAAGTAATTGATTAGGACCGCGTGACTCCTTGGGTTCCTTTTCCTTGTTAGGACAACCTGTCAATAGTTCTCAGGAAATCCATTCACCTTCTCATAGGTCAAGCAATGCGTTTCTTCAGGGCATGTTTATGAATTAATTAAATTAGACAAGCCTGTTGTTGAGAAAACACATGCCGCAACAAAAAGCAGAGACAAACTTGGCGAGTCTCCAGTTTTGCAACAGATAACAGACACTGACACTAGTGTCATTAAAAGGCAGATACAAGAGTTTATCCAGACAGCAGATATCCAAAGCTACAGCCGCAAATCTACTTTATCAGACAGCCGAAGCCTTTCAGTTCCTGGAAGCACACAATAAATGCTAAAGTGTCTTTGTGAGGAATTTGGGGTGTTTAAAGGCATACAAGCTTCATTTCTGTAAGAAAATGTGGAAAAAAAAGATAAGGATTCTGTCAATATTTGTGGAGGATGCTGAGGCCGCCTCAGGTGGGCGGCTATCTGTAGGCTGATCAGCAGTGGTTATATAATTGAGATGAACATTTCTATTTCAATAACTTGGAGAAAATGTGACCCAGAGGCTAAAACCGAGATGGGTTTATGTATATTTATCAACGTTCTATTCTCCGTGAACTTTGGAATGTGCTATTGGCTATTTTGTGGCTTGATTTGTGCTCTAGAATAATCGCCCTCGGCATTAATGATGTTCCATTTTAATGTATGCATACATACATATAAATAGTGTGCATGGAAAAAAATGGGTGGAAATATGCACACCTTGCTTGTTGAGGTCTGCAGTTTGGGAGGTCTTCAGTAATCTAGATGCAAGGGCAGAATGGAGACGGCGTGTTATTTGTAAAGCTATGAAAATGTTTTTTTTTAATAATTGATACATGATAAGTGATGCACCTGGTAATGTTGTAAGATCCTTCAAATTGCAGCCATGCAGAGAAGACATGTTACATCTTTATTCATGTAACTTCCTGTCAAATGCATGTTTATCTGAGTGTTTTTTCTTTGTTCCGCAGATTCTTTCCAGACTCTCGTTTATGAGTGATTCACCGCAAAGGGAAACGCATTATGAATCAGCTTACTTTTTAATCTCTCCGCGAGACCATTAAAAAAGCGGCTCAAATGCACTAATCCCCTATTCAGAAGAGCGACTTATTTATAGATATGCTTGCCATCTGTTGTGCCCCGTCATCATAAACAAAACCTCACATTGTCATTGATGTTTGAATCAAAGTCGCATGCCTATACGTCTTCCTCAAGACGTTTGTTTTCAGAGGGAATTCGCTAAGTGATGGCAATACATCAATCGCAGTGAAATCATGGCGTACGGGGCAACATTTTTTATATATAAGTCACAGCCGGCCACAAGGGCAGCAGCACCGGTGTAAACAAAGCCGTGAGAAATGTTCTGTCAGGTGTGTGTAAGGAATGAAGAACAGTGGGCTATTACATTGACAAAGTGTTATTTTGATCATTAGAGAATGGCTGCCCCCTTTCTCGCCCCTCAGCCTGTCCCAGCCCACTAAATATGATGTTGACTTCCACGTAGAACCACACAGCCTGTGCACCGCCCCGGGGTGTCGTATATGGTATGTACAACCATGCTGTTATGCCTGCACACTTCTGCATTCAGAGTCAATGTTTCTCCCTCTTAACAAGAAGCAGGGATCTACCAAGTCTTCCACGCGACTTGCTGTAAATCCTGACTGATTTCAATGCAAACATTTGTCCTGTCAGCTTCCAGTCTTCGTAAATTCCCTTCTCAGCGAGAGGATGCCGTTGGGGTGTTGTCACCTGAGGAGTAGTTAGACCTTCATGTGTCACAGAGAGAACATAAACTGGGATTCCCTTCGCCGTGTTTCTGCTTTGTTTTGGTTAAATGGCGGGATTACAGTGGCAAATCAGGGGCACTTTTAACACCTTAAATAAGTGGATTCCTCCCGTCACCACATTCCGGCGCTTGGAGAGTGGCAACACTGCCTCCTTGTGACCATGTCATAATATTTAAGAAGACAGAAAGAGTTCATGTGAGAAAATAAGGATTTTTTACAAGTAGAATCCTATTGGAAAAGAAGGGGGTTGGAAATAAAACACTGTTGGAGACTGAAAGTTGGCGACCAGTTCATTATCATAAAGCTATGCTATAAATGGTGCAGTTTGTGTTCAGCTATGCCGGTAAAAGCATCATTATAGTGATTCAAACGTGTTTTCTTTTCCCGTGTGTCGATCCACGATTGCAGATATTTGGGGAAAATACTTTTAATGGGTCACAATGAAATGAGAACAGTGTTTATAGAGGTCCACAAATAAAGGAGAACATGTTTTCATGTCATTGTGTTGCCCTTTTGTCTTTATTTACCCTCTGTTTAACTCGTGTTTAAAAGCTTTTACAAACCTTGTGCTCGCTATCTGAAAGAAAAATGCCAAAAAACCCTAATGATGCTAAATTGCATTTTCTCTTGAACTTTGCAAATACTTTCAGTAATCTGCAATACAAGTGGAATGAAACAGTCTCCTCTGTCTTCCAAAGTATTTTTAACAAAGCTTTTCTTTCATGATATTGTTTTCCTCCTCATGCAGCCTATAACAATGCTGCTTCAGTCACTAAAGGCACCTTATTGTGGCTACTAAATGGAGCGCTCACACCCATTAAATGGCCATTCAACAGAATTATATTGCCAGCGCCAATCTATCAGGTACATTGATCACGCATCGTCGGCTGTGAAGTGCAGACTCTGGTCTCCTCTCCTGGAAGTGTTGTGCAAAAGAAACCTAATGAGAAACTGTCAGCAGTGCACAGGTAAACAAATCAATGGCACCCAGCAGTGCTCCCAAGGTCGAGCCACGCACACGCACGCACGCACACACACACACACACACACACAGCATCAACCCCCCTAACAAACCTGAGGTTGGAGCCGCAGCCAAAGCTTACCGTGTAAAGGGTGCTGCCAAGATTTGACTTTCAGCAGATAAACAGGGTTCGAATGGGATTACTTTCCATTGCTTTACCTTTTAAAGTAATCATTTTAACATTTTTGGGAAATATGCTTATGTGTTTTCTTGTTGAGAGATAGATGAAAGGATTGATGAAGCTACAGCCAGCAGCCGGCTAATGAAACTAAAGCAAGGGGAAAAGAAAGCCTGGCTCCGTCCGTATCAAAATCCACCTACCAGCACCTCTAACCCTCACTTATTAGCTATCTATGTGTAGGACAATTTATTGGGCATTTTTACTCTTCGTTTTAATAGGGATTAAATAAACAAGACATGATAAGTTTCTTCGTGAGCTTTAGCGGAGCTGGTGTTACCTCCACACAGAGCCAGGTTAGTTGTTTTCCCCTGTTTCAATGTTTGTGCCAAGCCGACTGGCTGTTGGCGGTAGCTTCATGCTTAGCAAACAGCCACGAGAGTGATATCAATTTCATTTAACTCTGGGCAAGAAAGCTAGTGAACATGTTTCTCAAAATGTCGAACATTCCCTTTAATTGCCAGACCATGTCTGTTTTAACCATCTTGTGGTAACATTAATATGGTTTACACAGTCACATTGTGTGGAACCGCCTTCCTACCCAGACAAATGCATAATGTTAATCAATACATTTTAGGTTGAAGATTTGTGTAAAAAGTTAAGGTTAGGGTAATTGTTAGGTTTTGGCTGGAAGTGGTTATGCTGAGGGTAACTGTCCAGGAAATGCATGTAAGTCAATGTTATGAAAACACAAATGTGTGCATGTGTGCTGTCTTACAACAAAAATAAGTGATATTGCACTGCTCTGGAACAATACATATGACATGTAATATAAAAGCACAATCGATAACTGAGTAAATGCTTGGAGATTCAGAAATTTCAGAAATAATACACTGACACGTTCCATTAGGCTTTGCGTTGTGTCAGATTATCACACCGACTGCACAAACGCTGTGTTTTTACCCTTCTCAACGATGTGAACATGACAGGATACATAATGATAGTCATTTTAGCAAACTGTGCCTGATGTCACCAGGGTTGTACCAGACAGATCCTTTAATTCCTAACAGTGTCTACAACATGAAGACAGTGACTCATTTGCATGTTTTTGTTGGTCTCTAATGAGTAAGAGCTTAATAGAGCAGCCTGAAGTAGCCCACGATGTGTAGTGACTGAGTGTGTGGTGAGAGTTATCATAGTGCACTTACATACTGGAGAGAGGCACAAGGTCAACAGCAGTAATTATTCTGTGGGAAGCGTGTTGGTCTTCAGTGGGTGATTTCATTTCCTGTCATTAGCCACAGCGATTAAGCACAAAAACAATGATACTACGATAGCATCAGCAGCCACCACAATGCCTCAGGCTGTTCTCCAGTAGTCTCTCTGTGTCGCATTGCACGGGTTAACCCTCCAGTTGTCTTTAAGCCTTTCTCCGCTTGCCTCAATTTGCAAATGATGATTATGGTTAGATGAAATCTCATCATGAGAAACCTCCTGCATTCAATTTTACTTTATTACTGACTAATAACAGTATAAGCTGTTGCCACGTCATCACATTCCAGATACCGGGCCTCCAAAAACACAGATGTGTTTTACGAACACAGTTTGACTGAAACAAACAGAAAGGCACCAGCTGCACTTGAATAGAAAATCAACACAAAATCCCAAAAGATAGACATCACAACACTGGGTGACCCGCTGTTATGAGACTGGAAGGTGATCTCTAGTTCGGGAGAAGACTTTGCACCAAAGATGGAGACAAAATAATGAAAGAGGATCTCACACGCTGACTATAATTGAGATTTATTTATTAGAGCAGCACCCATATGCCCAGATATCCAGCATGTGTGCTCTCACAATCATCCCTTTCAAATGATCACGTCAGCTGTTAATGGAGCATTACGGGCCGTGACATCTTAAATTAAGAGATGAACTGCCAGTGTCTGAGGAACATATTTAAATAATTAACTTCCCTTTCTCAAAGAAAATGGAAAGAAAATGCACATGTTAAGTCACAGTACTATATGATCACATGCAAAATGCTTATTATAACGTATGTATTGACTATCAACCCAGTTGCCATAAAATACATTAAATGTAGTCATTTCAGAACCAGAAATACATGTAATGAATGTTTTATATCAACATTTTATCAAGCTTGTAGAAACGCACATTAACACGTGGTTGACACTGTTAAACGATTGGTTAGGAGGCAACAAAACATCTTGGTTTATGTGTAAGTAATAACGACGCAGAATGGCAACATTATATTATTCTGGTTTACTTATGTGTGTGTTTAATGGAAGAAAGTAATGTACAAAGTAACATAAATGAAAGGAAGATTGGATTGAGGAAGCTGGGCTAGCTATCTTCCTAGTTTTGCGAGTCGTTAGGCGCTGTGATGGCAGATCAAAGATGGGGCTGAGAAGAGGATTTACCCACCCAGTCTAGACAACTGATCTGTGGGATGAAGAAGACTGCTGTTTGCCAAATCCTCCATCTCCCTTTATACCATACCAGCGCTGCCTCATCAACCTTGGGAGCAAGAAAATGGCATACTTCTCATTCTGGGGGGCGAGGTGCACAAACAACACAGGTTGTGGGATGTCTGAATTCTGAAGAGGGAATTGAGAAACAAAGACTGTTCCGCAGAGAATTCACTAAACATAGTATATCTAAAGCATATTGTCTGGATAATGCAAACCTGACTAGAGGCAAAATATGGATTGCAATGTTCACCACTAAGGTTTCCTTAAGTGGCAGGTCGGCCTAGTGGTTCAAGAGTTTATCCTGTGACACAGACGTGACAGGAAGGTCACAGGTTCGATCTCCAGGAATGTCAATATCCATCAAAAGCAAAGCGGTTCACTCACTGCAAGCATGTCTGGATAATAAGAGTCAGTTACTGTAAAATGTTCTGACGATAACACTTGAGGAGCTTTATTCGTAATGCTATAAATTCATTTCAGGGCAAAGAAAATCACTACACATACTTCATTATTCAGCAGCACTAGTATGAGGAATTAATAATAATTCTCAAGTTACAGGGCAACCACTACATACGTATCGACATAGTTTAAACATTTGTTTTTATGACTGGGTTTCATCTTTCCTAAATGGAGGTTAGTAGGTGTGTGTAAATGGTTGACTGTTGGAGCTTTACTGTTTATAGATGACGTCAATGAATTCTTGACTTGACTTGAAACATTGTTTATTTGGCGTAAACAAGCATTTTTTCATCTACATGAATACTGTTCTGTACGTAGAGGCTTCTATTTGTGTACACAGCATACATACACAGCCAATGCAGTTCTGGCATCAGGAATTATCATGTCAAACACAAGGGGACGGGGATGAGATCAAACAGCTTTACAGTCCTAGACAGTGAAAAGAAAGGAGAATAATTTATATAATAACCATTGGAAATTAAACATCCCAAAGCACTAGGAGGGAATATCCCACAGTGCACAGAAGGCTTCTCTTTTTCACAGTTGTACGTCTTTTCTCAAGGAATGAAGTTTCATTTCCCGAGGCAATTACAGATGACAAGGAAGAACTTTCAACTGGAAAACCTGCCTAAAGTAAGGATAGAGTACATCAGGTGAAAGAAAGGACAGACATTTATTCGATTTCTGGAATGAGGTGCAATTTTTGGTCGGAAATTAGTTTGCAAAATATCAAATAAAAAAGTAGAATATCACATGTTTATACTCCAGACTGAGCTTGTTATTTTAACACTGACAATCTATAAATCAAGGAAATTAATTTACACAAACCAGTTGAGGAAGCTGTAGAGCAACATGGAGGTTTCTACAATCTCTGCCAGAGCAAACCTCCATTAGCTCTAGTTAACTACAACGGGAAAAAAAAGATGGAAGTGCTGGGGGGAAAAGGAGGGTAATTGGCTCCGACTCTCTCCCAACCAGCAAGCAGCCAGTGTGTGATTGTGCAGCGGTCGGCTGGTGCTGGGAAACATCCTTGTCAGCACAGGGATGAGAGCAGCTTATTACACAGGGAGCAGAGCTGAGTGGCAGGTACAAAGAAAGGGAATGATAATTATCTTTTAAAGTGGGAATGCTCGAGACGAGCGGCGAAGCCCCAGGGTAATGGCGGATTGCTTGACAGTTTGGATACAGCGTTCTGTCAGCGACTGGAGCAAGGAATCCCATTCCTTTTACACCTGCGAGACGTTCTCAACCTGAAAATTACACTGGAGAAGAAGGTTTACTCTTGAAATCTATATCCTCGTATGTAAAGCTGATGTGTCGGCACATGTCATGTAGATTTTATGCAAAATAACTAGATATTCAGCGACAATCATGTAGAACCGACAAATGCTGATATTTCTCACAGGTAGGGTGCCAGGATGATTAAAGCTGAACTGGAATTTATATTTAGTTTTGCTAACAAATCTTTATTTTTTTTGACTTGTGTACTTATTTGGTTCGAAATTGTAATAGTCAGAAAAAGTTGTAGTGAGAAAATTTTATTTAAAATGTTTACTGAATGAGTTGAAATGATTCTCAGCCTGAGGTCAAATCTGAATAATCTTGCATAATAATAGCATAATGTCAAACTGTAAAAGCAGAGTCCATTAAGTTTTTTACAGAAAATTGCAATTTTTTTTAAAGGCAAATAAAATGGAGAAGAATAAACATTTAAATATCGATAGAAATAAATGCACTACAAAAAGCATCATGTTTATGAGGTTTACAGGATGATAATACTAAGAACACAGTAAATCCAGGTTATATTCTAACAGCAGACATTGTAAACTCACAAGTATTGTCACGATCAGGCTTTGCCTTCTGTGTTCTGTGTATTTCTTTCTGTAGCTCCTCATCTACCTGTCAGCCACTCCCTCAGCACCAGTCGAACTCCCTTCACCTGCCCCTGATCACTAATCAAGCACTCCCTCATCAGCATTAAGTTGATGTCAGCTCCTTAGAGTTTGTTTGTATTTATTTGCTCATAGAAAACAAAGGAACATTCCCACATATACATTTCTGTGCAATGCCTTTGAATTATTTCATCAAGGGTTTTTTCCCCCCTATCTCCTTGACTCTTGGTAATGTTGGACATCTTTTGTAAAACGCCTCTCTGGTCGTAACAGACCTGAGAAGCAGAGGAGATAATAAATTAAATAAATTCAAAATGATAAAAACAGGATTTTTTTTGATGTCGCGTGTACGAAGGAAGACTGCGCTACATTTCTGGTTCAATACTTTTTTTTTTTTAGAAGAGACCACCAGCAGTGCGTTGGTGGACTTCCAAAGCTCGTGGTGCCAAACAAGACTTTTGTCTTAGCTCTGTTGTCAATATGTTTCCGTCTCTCGTACAGCATAACCGAATAAACAAACAATGTCTTTGTAAATATAATCAGATAATATATCCCTCTTGGCACTTTTGTCCCACAGCAGAGCATTTCTGAGCTCCTCCAGCGGCTGTCATGAGCTCCGTCTGGCTATACAGGGCCGGACGAGCGGTTTCTGCTCTCCATTAGAACTGTCAGCTCCACTGAATGACTCTCTTTAATCACTTCAAATATCATTACACACGAGGAATTTCAATCTCCTCCAGAGCACCAGAGAAGACAAAGGCACATCAAAGTGAGGCCCTGCGAGAGCATTTGTGGGCTGGCAGCTGGAAACGACCACGAGCAAAAGAATTGTGACGTGCACGACTGTTTTGGTGTGAAACAGCTAAATGGGAAGAGATGAAGGAATGTTAATTTATTACCGTAAAATCACATTGAGTTTGACTGCTCCTATCGGCACAGTTCCCGTCCTTTGATTCATGATGTGCTCTTGCATTCACATCACATCCTTTGAGCCATGATTTTGATGTGACCGAGTGATCCCTCATGACGGAACAGATCAAACGCTCAATTTTCTGCTTGTCTGATATTTCAATGTCAAAACCATTTACTGCGCTGACCACCCACTGGAATAACTATGTGTCCACACTGATGTTTGCTGCAGAGGACCACTTTCTGTAAGTCCTGGTATCTTCTTCTTCCTTGTATCATACTCCATCCTGTATTTACACACTTCCACGACGTGAATCCCAACCCAGGCACTCCCACAATCCCCACTGTTACATGGACTGCTTGCAATTGCTCTATTATTGGCCTTTGGCCCTCACAGGGCAACAGTCGTGAGGTTGAGGAGCTCACTGATGCGGTAGCTTTGCTCCGGGGCTCATGAGCTCCAACATACACTCTTATTTATTCAGCAGCAGGGTGGAAAACTTGCACTGGTCTTTTTTTTTTTTTTTTTAATTGGAGAAGTGTGTGTGTAGAGAAGCCAGGAAGCTACTTTTTTTTGGCTAACTGAGTGTTTTTCCTTGTTTTTATCAGCAACTTTGAAAATATGCTTTTACATTTTAACACAAAAAATGAACTCTTTGCCTTAAGAGCAATTAATAGGCCAGCTTTTGTTCCATACTGTATGTTGTTACTTTGTCGGTGCACTACCCGGCCTCACTCACAGCACGTCGAGTACGCAGCTCGGTCAGCTCGGCATCTGATACCGTCGAACCAAGGCACCCTTCAGTGTTTGTTTGAGACGCACCGGGGTTTAACTCCAATGTAAAGCCATCCGTGTCATTGTGAGACGGTCAGGGCAACTGGTATTGTTTAAATGTTGAGAGTCCACATACGTCCGGTGAGAGGGGAGGTTGGACGGGTCAAACAAACACAGGACATTTTACCCAGGAGACTGCTGTTCGTGTCCTGGAAGAAACCAAGACAGCGTTGTTTTGTAACTTTACTAACGTCACTTTGATAATAAGCGTAGTTACTTTACATAACAAACTTACCATTTTTAACGCAAATCAAAATATTTTCCTAAACCTAACTCGGTAGTTAGTTAGGTAAGGTTAATAAGGCTGTAGCGGCTGTAGTTTATTGAACCGGGCGAGAATGCATTTTATCGCTTATAAATTCAAGTTTTGATTCAGTAAGAATACATTCAATCTTCTTTCAATTGTTCTCGCTTTGATTGAGAGCTACTGCAGCTCTTCAAATGATAAATGACTGACAATCATCCGTCAAAGGCGGCCTGGGTTTTTCCTGTCATGAACCGGAGCTCGCAATATCGTTTACCTCTGTCCTCTTCAACCTTTGAGGGACGAAGGCCCGTGTTTCTGTGCGAAAGGACATGGCTCCAGCATCAGGCGGCACATCCCTCTCTGTCTCTGCAGGGTCTGCTGGGACCTCTTAGGTGACAGCGTCACTCGAGCTGAGGTTGAGGGCTTCCTCCAGCCGGCTGCTTGGCTGCCTGCCTGCCCCTCTTCCTCCCGAGCTCAGTGGACATTGATCCCCCAGCAGCGACACCGTGTCCCAGGGAAGGGTAAGCAGATATACCTCGTTGCCTCCAACAATCATTCTGCCCCTGTAGGGACAGGTCGTGGTAAATTAATAGTGTGCTTGCAGCGACTAGATATTGTTAATGTATTTGCTATTGATGGAGTGAGATAACATGAGTAGCTTCAGCCTTACTTAACACAAAACATAAATCCTCCGAGGCCATGGAAGAGGAGAGGTATGGGCAGTGAATTATTTCTAGCTTTTAGCGAAGTTTAGCACAGACACATGCATTTTATTCATGTTTAACTTATTGATCTTCACATAATATCCACCATAAAACCAAAGTGTTGAATAGATTCAGAAACATTTTAGAAGATGTGGTTTCATTTAGGATTTTAGCTTTTTTTGCAATTGAACAGCTAAGTGGCAAACACCATTTAGTGAGAAGTGTGGCAATTTTCCACTCAAAATCATGGAATCTGTTTTTATTGACTAGATTAAAAGCTTAAAAGCAAAAATGACAATGAAAATGGTACCTTGAATGTTTTAGCCTATTCATTATCCACATGATGCTTTAGAGAGGTGGTGAAATTGCCCCCCTGCTGTGTCTTTATTTGCATTTCAAGGTTCTTTCACTTGCTATTTTTTGAGTGCATAGATGTGTTTATACTGACAAGTATGCCAAAATGCAGTGCAGTGGTACCCGGACGGTATACTTATGAAAGGTTAATAGGTTGAGTGTGGTGGCTGGACACTTCTCACCCTCAATGCTCTCCATCTTTTACGTAGCGGCAGGAGAGGGACCATCAAACTTGTGAAAATGGTGGAGGTGGCAGCGCATTTTCCACCCAGCCTGAAAGAGGAGGCACACAAGCAAGTAAAAAGAGAATCATGTGAGCAAGTGTCAAGTGAGCAAACAAGCCGACAGGTATTTTGGCGGGCGACAAGCTGTTGCAATTTGCCATTAAAAAGGAGAAGAATGTTGCAATCGCCATTTCCGGTAAATGAGCAAGTGAGAATTTGAATGAAACACTTCATTTTGAAAAGCATCAGTTAACCACCTGTTTACAGGACCACCTCACACCCACTGGATACATTTCATATTGCTGGTAAAAATATCACAGAGTCATTCAGTTCATCAAAGGTTCACTTTGCCTAAAACTTGGGTCATAATCCACTTGATCCTTCATAAGAGCTGTCACATATGCTACATATACGCCGTCTAAACCCACTTTGAACTTTTGGATTTGACAGGCTTTGGTGTGCTGTAACGGGACTTATAAGACTGATCTATTTTAAACTTGCTCTCAGATGAAAGGAAAAGAGAGCTCCTGGTAGGTCCATCACTTACCAAGTTTGCCCCACAGATGGCTACATGCAAACATTATTGTGTTGATTATACTCATGCGTTATTCTTCCAATGATTAAAAAAACAAAATGTACCCAAACGTGTGCATGTTGAATCATGAGATTAAATGAGAAATTATAGATGATATAAGTATTTCACAGCCCTGTCTCCTATAAAATGATGTTCCCATACAAATAAAGTGTAGTTTCAATTACATTTCAAGGGAAACTTAAAGTTGAACTTTTAAACATTTGCTTAACGTTGTAAATTGCAACAAAACAAACTAAAAACCTGTGATCGTTGACTTTTAGTTTCACACGGGACACGAATAGCGATCTCCTTGGTGAAAGTCTTGTTTTTGTTTGACCCAACCACCCACTCTGACCTCCTCCTTGCAACCTTAATTTGAAACATACTTGTGATACGTCAAAAACAATCGGAATCCAGGACAAAATAAGTTCCTTTGAAATTGAATTGACAATGCAGTTCTGTTGCATAGGGAAAGTCATTTTTATGAGACCAGGCTTGTATTTCAATACATATGGAAAACAATTGTTAGCACTAACTTGCACCACATGTTTAACTATCAACCAAACTGCAGTAATGAGTCTCAACACTTTACGCAGGCAGCCAGGAGTAATATCCACATACTAACAAGACATTAATCTACTATGTGACAGTATTGCATGAACATATCTGGCAAACCCAAAACCCACGACCAGTGTCTTTAATATGCTTTGACGTAAAGACAGCAGTGTGGATGGCAGTATGTATGTACAGGACCTGGCATCACCAGCATGAGAGTCAAGTCAGGCTTACTGTAAATGATCTCAGCAGCAAGGGCATTATTACAGTACACATCAGAGTTGAAAAAGATACCGTTGAGAAGATTCCTTTTATACCAGCAACCAACTGTGCTTCACCGAACACCTACTGCACATGAGGCCTCTGTGCACCATTAGGTCTGCTGGATCACAAGGCCTGTGAGCGGTTTTTTTTTTAATGGTTGCAATGGGAGTGAAAATATACTGCCGCTCTCCGTTCTCTGAATATTTCCTCTACCACCCCCACTCCACACCCAGCCCCCAAGTAACCCACATTCTTTAAAGGAGAGTGAAGGGGACACAACGCTCCGGGGATGAACATCACGGCTGGTAGCCTATGTGTGTTATCCAATCAAATGTATCGGTTATAATTGCCCATTGTATAAAGAGCTCCGATGTGTGATTGTGGAGTTTGTGTTGTTCAACACTGTGGCCTGAAAAATTGCACGCTGTTCAGCACTGCAGGATGACAGTCAACCATTATGGTGTAGGACAGAATGTAAATGTCAGCGTTGTTGCTGAGGTAACTCTGACTTTAGGATGAACACAACAGTGTTTCCACTATATATACACAGTAGTGTTTAACAGATATTAGACGCAGCGCAGCACAGTGCCTGAGCGATCAGCATTGTTCCCTCACAGAATGCCAAGAATGTCCTGGCTTTCTATACGTCTGCGTGGGTGCTCCTGTTTCCAATGACAAGCACCTTATTTTCAGACTCAGTATTATCAGGGTCATTGCTGTGTGGCAACATGCAAAAACACAATGGGCCTCCTGCAGCAACATTCTCTTAAATTTCTCTTATATTTTCTCTTTAAAAATGTGAAAAGGTTAACTCCCGATGCATCAAACATTCCTAACCTCTAAATCTGCTCTTACCCAGGTGTGCTGCATGAAATAAATTGGAGGCATGTGGCATATTGTTAGCACACAACACCCCTTTAAAACCGTATAAGGGCAGGTGTCGTGCTGTGTGCAAATACTCTGGGCACATGTCCAAGAATTGGAGAAGTGCCACCAGCAAAAGACAGCGGCAGTAAAATCCAGGTACTTTTAAATAAACAAACATGTGATTTTTCAGAGTGTCCGTACTGGAGTTACAGGAAATCGACAATACAGCGAAGGCAGCCATTCATCCGTATCTGTGCAATCTCTAAAAACGTGTTCTCTGCGTGAAGCATGGATGGAGTATCTAAGAGGATATGCCAAGCTTTCAGAAGCTGAATGCATGTAATCCAAGGGAAGGGTTATAAAGTAATCCAATCATTATAATTACTCTAAATGATATAAAAATCAAAATGTCATATGATGTTTTTTATGTTCCTCAAATTTAAAAAAGGCTCCTTGCGTTGGAAAATGTGTGGACTGTGAGAACAGGGTTGGATATTAACTTTTTTGTCCACCTGCCAAAATCCAAAGTCTGCCAACTACTCAATAGATTACCATGGCAATCATTGTAGCAACCATCTTGGATTTTGAGGTTAGGGTTGGTGGGGTTCATCCGACCTTATTCCGAGTTGGAAATCCGATTTCAGGTGGCTTTCCAGTTGAAATTTTCGAGTGGGTGAAAGGAAATTGCAACATCCCATTTCAAATAATTTTCAACCCTGGTGAAAACTAGATGCAATGTTCTAAACTTGGTAAGACCACCCAGAAATAAGAACACATTCTCAGACATCAATGGGTACTAACAAAATTAAAACAAATTGTGGATACAAAACAATCCAGCACAAGGCCCACTGTATCCCTAGTGCATTCTACTAAATTATGTAAACCTATAATTATGCAGTGGTATATAAAGTATCCAAAAGCCATACTTGAGTAAAAGTAAAGATACCTTACTGGAAAATGACTCCAGTAAAAGTCACCTATTAGAATACTACTTGAGTAAAAGTCTTAAAGTATCTGATATTTATTGTACTTAAGTATCAAAAGTGAAAGTACAAGTAAATGCTGTTAATAAAAAAGCAAAGGGTCAGAATTATGAAGTTTATTCTTTTAAGTGCTGTGGCACCATGACCAAGGACATGGAGCTGTGTTGAAAATAATTGGGTTGGCTAATTAATTGGATCCTGCTGTGATCCATCCAGGAGCAACAATGTTCAACATAATATATTGTACATAAGTATACTTTTGCATCTACTATGAACTTATCATCATAATTCTCCGAAAAGCAATATGACACTATGAAGGAGTTATAACAGTGCTTTATAAGTATGCTCATTCCGACTAGAGGATGTAGAGGGCAAATGCATAATATTGAGTTCAGCAAAACATATCCACTTGATGCATCAGGTCACTGTTTTGAGAAAGGACACCTGCCTTGTAAACTCCTATGGGCCTGATTTGAACACAATAGGCAAAGGTTTTGCTCAAGCTGAATCTGCAATTGGGCGACTGCTACCATCATAACTCCATCTGATCATCCACAAAATGACTCAAGTATCAAAACATGATCAATACTAAAGCAGCAACCCAGTCATTACTTGAAACTGAAACATGTCCTGTTCATCTTCAAAAGAAGTTGGTTTTCAAAATTGCGAGAATTCAGTCTCGCTCTTCTTGGGCTGAAGACTAGTCCTGCGATGCTAAATAGCCTTTCACAGGCCGCTGAGGCAGGTAGAGGTGTGTTCAGCTTCACACACAGCTTGCGCATAGCTGGGAAGGATTACCCTAATGCTAACCCTAATGCTAACCCTAATGCTGCGCTCTCGCGGCTCCTGTCAATCCTATGGTGTGGTGGCTAGCTAACGTTAAGTTAGCCAACTAGTGCTGCAATGATTATAGCTAAGATGACTCAAATCAACAAAATCTCACAACTGTCAACACTTCCTCAGCTCACTAACTCGCTAGCGATCCACGGGTGTTGGTCTTCGTCACCACCGTCGTTTGTTGCGGGAGTAGCAGGTGCTTCCATTTCTGCTTCCATCATGAAATCAGTCATCGTAGAGTGGAATTCAACAAATGTAGTCGCTCGCTAGCTATAGCATCCTGGGCATCACTGGGAATCAAAACACTGCGGCTTTGAGAGCACTTGTTTGCAATTGTGCATTAACGTGATTAACCAATGATTTAACTTGCAAGCTAGGACCACTAATTCGCCAAACCTGCTTGCTTGCAGTCTGTTCCACCACAGTCCCCGACGTTGGTCTCATGATTCATTTTTTTTCTAAAGATAGATTTGATTTTGTAGCGAGTAACGAAGGTTTCAGGGGAAATGTATCGGAGTAAAAGTATCAGTGTTCTTTGCAAAATGTAATGAAGTAAAAGTCAACAGAAATAGTAAAGTACAGATATCCACAAAAACGACTTAAGTACAGTAACGAAGTATTTCTACTTCGTTACTATACACCACTGTAATTATGTATGTCAACTGGACATCAACTTAAAGCCAAGAAGAGCAAAAACGTAATATTACTGAATAAAAGTAAGAAAAGCCTGGAACTCATAAAAGCCAGGAATTGTTAGCTGGATTAATCATGTATTGGGTCTTGTGAATTAAAACAAAGTCCTTAGAAAATTGATAATAATTAAACTTGTGGAAAGGCAAAACAGTCCACAAACTCCCCATGTATTCAATCAAGAACACAGCTTTAGTTCGATTTTTTTTAACAGGCTGCACCACGTAGAAAATGAGCATTCTCAGGTTTCAGAGTTGAGGATTCCTCTGATAAGCTGTACGTGAGTTAACAGAGAGTTGCACAGTAAAATTAATAAAAATAAATGTTTGTCTCCTTAGTGACTGTACTCCCACACAGGAGGGTAAATAAAAGTGGATAATGAGCTATGATTACTTCCTCTATTTTGGACTGTGCAGCACTTTGTTGAATCCATTGGAATGAATTTAAATGGCGCCGACATATTAAATGCTAGTGTGACTATGCTCTTGGTGTTCCCAGTTTTGACCAGTGCCATTCTGGTGTTTCTGTTTAACATGTACTTTGTTTAGAACTAACATTGCCTGCATGCCTTGCTGTTTCAGCATGTCTATTTTCAAACTTGTTACAAAATGAAATGTCTCTGTTCAGCTCAGTGTAACTGTTATAATTCATTTGCATACAATAAAAGCTTTTTGTAGTGACCGTTGCTTCTCAAAAAAGTCACCACGGTTGCTGAAATGTTTGTTTCGAAAAAGTCTGAATGTTCTTCTGCAACTTTTACTTGATGGAACATTGATTGCACAGCCATGATTGCTACAGGTTCCTGCCTGAACCGTGACAAAACTCCTAATAAAGAGCTTGTCAGGTTTGGTCCTTGCAGAAGCTTTTTTGTTTTCAAAAAGTCGTTATTAAGATTAAGAAAAAACAACAATTTAAAATAAACCAGGTTAAAAAAAAGCAATTTTGTCAATTGAGAAGTCCACCAAAAATGGATATTTCCAACTTTGGATTGATCTTCGTCTGCTTGAATTTATCTCCATGCCTCATTTTTCTGTTCAGAGTCGGCTCTTTATAACTGACGATCTCACTGTCTGGGGTTTGAATGGTGTTGGTCAGTGAGACTCTTCCTGCTGGATCTGTTACGGTCAGTTGTTCTGGACCCATGCGCAGACACCGGGGTAGGTGAAATAAAAGGTTTTATTTAGTTTGTTCGTGGAGCCGGTGGAACATGCAGGTAGGAAGGTGAGGCGGTGTGAGTGGCGGCGGCTGGGCGGCGACGTGGCACAGGAATCTTGGAGCACAAGAAAAACACAAGTTAGTTGCAGATTGGGAAAACAAAGCGAACTAACTGGTGAGACGAGGTAAAACTGAGAGGGGCCGAGGCTGTAGCTACCACTGAGCTGAAGAAACAATCTGGCGATGAGACTGAAGGAAGCTGGGGTATTTGAGATGTCTGTGATGATGGTCTGATTGTTGGCAGGTGTGGAGATGAGCCCAGGTGCCGGATGATTGAAGCCGCGCCCATGCCATATACACACACACACACACTGACAGAGAGAACAGAGGGGAGACACCGACACGACCTGAGGTCATAACTTTTATCTTCATTAACTGTTGTACGGTCAAAAACTGTTTGCTCCCCTCTGTTCAGCAACACCTGTATCCAATGACCCCACCAATTATAATAACTTGTGCCGTAATTCACACCGGCACTACGCCCCCAAGTGGTGGGAGGTTGCATAAAACAAAACTAACAAAATGGCTCTTACAATATGAATTAACAGCAGAAAACTGAGGGCTTATATTTAAGTTATCCTATAGTGCCACCCGGTTATGTGCAAGGCCCACCCATCACAATATTGTTTGCTACGCTATAGACAGATTTGCCCACAGAGAAGAAAATGCCCACTGAATGCACAACCTGCAATGTGTTCTGAGCTACAGCAAACAAACTTCCCAACTTGTCCACCACAAAACTTTCTAAAACCAATGTCTATAACCTTAGATCTTTCAGTTATATTACACAGTTTGATTGTAACATCAATAATACCCAGAACCCCAAAAATCCATATGGGGCAGTGAGGTGAAGTATGGTGAATTTGAGCTGAAGGGAGCGAGCAGTCGCCACCACAAACAAGTGTTCAAGCCTGTCAGTGAAACACACTCAAACAGTCAGTCATTTCAGCCTCCCCAGTAAAACCATCCAGATACACGTTACACGGGAACTTTGAAATTACTGTATTTATTGTTGTTCACAAAAGGAACATGTGTTGCTGAAATCGCCCGACATAACTTATTTCATATTTTCTGACAATATCAAGGTCCTGGGTGAAATCTATGGTTCTGGTTTTCTCACAATAATTAAATGTGTTTCATTGTGATCGAGCAAAATACAAGAGAGCAAATGTCTTCGGTTGGTATTACATTTTCTATATAATTATTAATATACTTTTGCTGAGCATTGTTCTCCTTTTTTCTTTGCTGTTGTATTCTAAACCCCTTGTTTTGGCTAAAAGCACATTCTCTTCAATAAGTCAGTCAATCTTTTATTCCTAAATCTATTTTCAAACATTCTTTTTAAATGTTACAATATATGTCATTTTATTTATAATATATATATACCTCTTTAACAATGCTGTTGCTTATGAATCTGTTCACATCTCACAAAAAGGAGAGACTGTTCCACTCCACTGCACAGAGAAAATCAGTCTCTCTTATAATAGCTCTGGGCAATTTCAGACCACACAGAATGACAAGGGAATCAATTTTCCTGTTTAGGTTATAGATGGATTTTCTTCGCTCGGTCCTTTCATAAGAAATAACTGGGATATGTTATATGAATTATTAAGAAATCTTCAGCAGTGTTACACGCTGAGCGCTGCACAGCTTTTTTGAAACCTAATGAATATTGGTATTATTATACATTCAGAGAGAATTTTTGAAATTTGCATTTGTTGATCTTGCTTTACATTTCAGACTCAAAAGAAAAGAGAAAAAAAACGGGAAATCTGAGTTATCTCGCAACACATTCATGTGCACTGAATATATTAAATAGTGAATAAATGTCCTGTAATCCATCACAAGTTCACAGTTAACTTGACTCGGCTGAGTAAAGGGGAGATGGCGAGTAGACGGATCCAGCCTGACCTCATGTGGAGGATACCGAACAAAGCAGTTTACAAAAACTGCAACATATATAAAGGCTTGCTGGTTTGCTTATTTCTCTGATAATATCAAAAGGTTGAATTCCCCTACTTAGCCCTCAGTCTCTACCTTTTGTCAATATGTCCTACCTAGAGCAAGGCACTGAACCCCTGCATGTTCCATCGATGTTACAACTGAAGCTCAGAATATTGGCCCCTATTGTGAAAGTAATGCAGTGTGTTTACAAAGAAATACGCAAAGAAGAAGAGAGTCAAACTGTCCACTCTGATGCATCAAGATGAGGACCTGTATTGGGCTAATGAGTGCACTTCTTATTAAATACATCAACATACTTGTCATCATTTAACACAGGGGTGGATAAGCACACAGCCCTGAGCAGGGGCACATTAGCTGGCAAATGCTCAAAGCAAGGTGTTTGTCAAATTTCACCCAGGTGCCACGTCACAGTGATGTTAATTTTTAGTGATCGCCAGCTGGTTATTGACAGAGCACATAACTGTGTTGGACTGAACCTTTCCCTGAAGCACCGATTGAACCAGACAGTGGACTGTGGAAGCTAAAGCAGAGCCGAGGCCAGCAACATACTGTACGTATCACTGTGTACCTACTCTGAGTATACTTGAGCTGTTTCCTGTGTCACATAACGAATCACAATAATTTAAGAACTGTTACTAGCACTTATTTATATATTCCAATTCATAAATGAGATATGTAATTGGTGATCAACAGTGCCATTTATTAATTTCCATTTATTAATAAAAAAAACAGCTGAGGACCTAACTTAACAATATGAGTTAACTTCAACTGTGAGTTCATTTTAACTTGTCTTGGTGAAAGTTAAATTAACTAACCAAACAGTAGTGCAAAGTTTAAATTAACTAACCAAACAGTAGTGCAAAGTTTAAATTAACTAACTAAACATTATTGCAAATATTTTGATATACTTTGACTTCTACTTAAAAGACATTTGAATACCAAACGTTCTTGAAACTTGTTGTCATTGTTCCATTTCTACTTATATTTAGACTGAAGGGTCGCAGTATACAAACCACTGTTTATCAGTCAACCGGTTGCTTCCCTTTAACCAGAGGCTAAAGGGAATGTGGTAGATGCAATTGCCCTCTGCTAAGCATTCAACTTTTATACAGCTGTAAAAACCACTGTATTAAAAATGGCTGAATGTCAAGTGTCCACCACGTTACAAGGTTATATTCCGACATCCACGGTCCAGGCTCTCGGTGGGCGGGGCTCTGTTGCCATGACGATGACGTCAATGTTGGTGTCGAGTAACCAAAGGTCAAAATAAAGACAAGTGAATGAAAACGGAAGGAAACTTAACAGGCGGCACGGAACCGTCAGAATATCAGCAACAAAACAACTCAAACTTCAAACTAATTCACTACAGTGGACGTCGACCTCAACGGTGGTGTTGGAGTAACCGTTTCTGCCGGTAAGGAAAACGTCAGCCAGCAGAAGGTTAGGGTCACAGACAAGCTAACGGTAGCTACAGCTATGTGAGCGAGCGAGCTAGCCTAGCCTAGCCTAGGTCGTTAGCTAACAGGAGCTAGTGCTAACCACATTACACTGTTTGCTTTGGCAGGCTGCCTGTTAAAGACAAAAGTTACTTTAAGCGGTTCGCTAGCGAAACAAATGAACTTAATGTAATTGGCGCGTGTTACTTAAGGCTACATTGCTATATAAAAGTTAGCTTTTTTCCCCCAGTGTTGCAGTCAGTCAGGATAGGACACAGCAAGCTGGCCTTGCAACAGTGACTTGTTTCCCAGCTGTGTAACTTCACTGACATTACAGTGACGTTACCGTTATACCGCAAACACTCTGTCGAATAACTATTTACCTAACCGTAGTGTTAGCAAATGCCATCGTTAGCCCATGCACCAAGCTCTTGCCATAGCAAGCTAGCTTGGTAATCTTTGCAGAGCAGAGGACTAAGTCCAGATAAACAGTTTGTTTTTTTCTGTTTTGTTTTGTTGACTCATAATTCATAGAAACACATGGTAGTTGCTCATGAATCATTAGACTTAGTAGATACTTGGCAGCGAGCTTGCAGTTGAATGTCTTTGTGCGATGTCATTGAAAGTCGTCCTCAGCATCAGTATGTTTACCCAGTTAATACTTGCACCGTGTAATGGGAATGAGGTCAGGCTAACTTCTCCTCCTCTGCATTTGTTTTAGGACAATTCAAGACAATAATGCCTTTGACGCTGGAGTCTGGATTCACTACGGACATCATCTGCAGTGGCAGTCAGTGTGTCATCAGGATCAGATGGCCATTTTCCATACTGTTTGCTAAACCTGCGGCTAGAAGCCCACACAGTTTGTATTTTCAGCATACCTCATAGGGATATCTTAGAAAAGATGAGGGAAGGCCCTCAACTGTTAACTCATGTCCCTGCTGTCTAGATCTTCCGTTACTTGTAACCATTGTGACTTTGTCTCTGGCTGTGCACATTGTCGTCTTTGACTGAGGAAGGTAGTTTGGGGCTGTAAACATCCCCGACTGGAAGCTGTCTATCTGCAGAGCTTTCAGTCCGATGTTTGCTGCTGCTGACTGCCTCCAGCGCCACAGAAATGGAAGCGCTAGCTGAATGTGCTGTGTCCATTTACCAGACCTGCTGCTTTAAAATCCAGATGTAATTGTCTGTGAAGGTTGTATTACTAGTTTGTAACTAGGCCCAGTAGGTCGCGTTTGAACCATAACATCTATACCTAAATCCTCAATATCAGTTGTTCAGACTCAGTTCATGTAAACATCCTACACTCAGCTGTAATCAGTTGCAGCAGAGGCTGAGAGAAGGTTGTTTACTTGAACTGGCTGGAAGTGACACGGACACAAAGCGAGCTGAGCGAAGGGCCTCCACATCAAGGTCATACATCAACGGTTAAGTCAATAAACAACTAAAATGTATGCGCGTTTTAGTAACATTACGAATCATTTGTTCGTCACGACCTCTCACTTATTGTGTTATTTTTTTAAATTGAAACCTTATGGGTTTTGAGACATCATCGTTGGGCTTTGAGAACTTGTTTTAGGTTGACATTTCATATGCTAAACGATTCATTGACTTTAGTAATGTAATTAATAATAATCATTAGTTGCAGCCCTAATGAATAGCTTAATAATAATGAACAAATGAATGTAAATGTGTAGTCATCTTGTTTCCTTGCTGCTTGACAGGGTGTGATGCTGTTGACATGAAAACTGTGCAAGCCAGCTTAATGATGGGATGTTATGGTGTTTGTTCTTTCAATGTAATACAAGTGGTTGGACATAAAGTCACCTAAAATAAGATGTGTGGAAGATATGGAAACACAGTTTAATATCTTAATAATGGTGCCGGTTACCACTACAAGTAGAGAGCAGCATAGGGGTAAAAGATAAGAGATCATACATAGTTGAATGAGCTGCAGTTCATCTCCATCAGACTTCCTGTTCCAGCTTTCAAATTGACCTCTTAAACACAGTTCTAAAAATAGAGGCCCGGCTAGGGCCCAACGGTCTCATTTCTGGATTCATCCATTTATCAGCAGGAGTAGGTAGGTTAGTGAGTTTATTTTTACCATCATTTGTGGCATCACACGTGCTGCTGCGACAAAGAAGACAAAGGCTTGTAAGCTTCAGTATCTTACTCTTGAATGAGATTGTTCAGTGACTTAATATGTAATGTATTTAAGTTGTGTACAGCTTTAAGAGATTTTGTAAAAGCAAATTTAACATTTCATGTTTTGCACGAATGTAAGTATGTTGAAATTAATAAAACTGAACATATCAACTTAAAATCTCAACATATTTTTATCTTTCGGACTTTTGAAGTGCTATAGTCCAACCGACAATTATTAATCGATTCGTAAAATGTTTCGCTAAAAATTTTGAAAAACCTCACGGTGTTATGATAAAGCATCAGATGGGTTTGAAATGGTAAAAGTATGATTTATTTACATTTACAAGCAAAAAAGGTGTCTATGTATATATATATATATATATCTTTTTGGACTCAAAACAAATGTTTACATATGTATTTTCTTATATAATATGAATTATTTATTCACTTTCTGCATCATTAAGTTAACAACTGACATTAACAAGCTTGAGATTTGATTTTCAACAGTCTAAGTGCAGCACATACTATAGACTCACCACTAGATGTCAGACTTGTGCTTCTATTTGATCAGCAGCACTTCATTCAACTCACTGCCATCCCCGACAAGCCCCCCCCCCCCCCCCTCCATATGTTACAACCCAGCTCAAAGGCTGCAACATAAAGGGAGATAAGACAAGAGTAAAAGTAATAAATACACGTTCATTTAAGAAATACAAAAACTAAACAAACAAATAAGCAGCCGTTTCAGTCAAAGAAGAGGAGTCTTTATGTCCGTTACCACACCAGGATCAGGTGTGGCTCGTCTGCTGCGTTTCAACATCCTGAAACACAGCAAACAGGACACAGACTCCTCGTGGAAGGGAGTGACATCATCGCCAAAGTTAAGTCCCCCATCTCCTCATTGTTCCTTGGATACAAAACAAACACTGGCAGCCACACACATCGTCGTTGGTCCTGTGTGAAATTACAAAAATACTGGATGAGTGGGTTTGGTTACTAGCAAGTATATATTTACTTATTAGTTTTAATGAGGAATGTGTGTGCGTGTGTGATTAGAAAAAGTATAGGCATGGCCGTGATTATTTAAAGGGTGAATGCGACACGTAATGGAGGCCGTGCTTAACGTGTTCAATACGAATACGTGTAACATGTCAAACTAAAAGTCTGGTTCAAGGTATCGTCCCCATTTACTTAAACTGCAAAGGGATCCACTTGTAATCCTGAAGGCCTCCGGGGAGAAAAAAAAATGTTTTACTTGAATGTTTAACCTTCACTGTTTTCAAATGAATCGGCTACAGAGGGGAAATGTCTCAGTCCTCACCTTAAGTTTAAGATGTGACTTGATGACATCACATCAACAACTAGTCTGGAAACCAGTCATGGTCCAGCATTCAACTGAAAATCAAGCGACGTGGCTACTTGACCTGACACACAGGTAAGAAGAACTTTTGATGTGAAACGAATTAAATGTTCATTCTGTAGATTCCAGAGTATTTTTAATGAGGTACGACTGCACTTTTAAGGAAAAATCATCTTCGGACAAAAATTGTTATTCAAAGGGAAATAGATACATTTACATACAACAACATGAATACACGTGTACTGTCTTGCAATCAGTCCTGCTCCATGCTCTTTAAATACTAAAGGCTTTGTGAGCTTTCACCCGACCTCCTTTTTTTTTGCCAAACCGCACTGTTTCATTGTCTGATGCCGTGTGTCCACAGGCTTAACTGTGGTCTGTGGCACCGGGGCTGGGAATCTTTGTCATAAAGCATGTTTTATTTCAGAGATGACCTGTGAAATTTGGATGTTGAATAAAGGATCTGAATGCCCGAAGGACAGTGGCAGACAGACCTATGCTCTCAAGCCTGTTCATTCAAAGCCTATGGGTGCCAGTGTGATCAAAGATCCCATACCTAAGCAGAAGTAGCAACACTGCAATGTCGAATACTCACAATACAATGATTGAATAAAAGCATGTGAAATAACACGGCGTGTTTTAATGCCAAAACAAACTCAGACAATGTATTGTAAGGCTCACAGAAAGAGACCCATGTCAAGTTTAAAGGCACACTGCTCATTTTTCAAAAGGCCAAATTAAGAATGTTTGACATGCTACTGTTGTTTAGAAGTAGGTACCTATCCCAACAATGGTATGCTAAAGTTGTTCAGCGGTAGGTACCTATAGTGGTGCTACAGTTGTTCAGCGGTAGGTACCTATAGTGGTGCTACAGTTGTTCAGCGGTAGGTACCTATCCCTAGTGATACAGCACACTGTTTGCTGAAGGCAGGACCTAAAATAACCATTCTTGTGCATCTTGTAATAACTTAATTTAACATTGTAGACATTTTACACATCATGTAAAAACAAAAATCACATTAATTGAATGTATGCTATACATTGCTCAGCCCTAAACCCAAGACAACAATTTTCTTCTGTCCAATACAAGGCGTTGACCACGCCTTTTATTCAGTCTTATTTAGGCACTATGTGATGTTTTGGACTGCTGCATGGATAGTACTGGAGATGCCATTGCTCACTGTATTGACCCCCCACCTTCACTCGATAATCCCATTTTTTTTACACCCAACTTCCTCAAGGTTGCTTGGATCAAAATCATGAATGCCTTTTACAAATGTTATCTCGGGAACAAACAGATCATTTTCTTTGTTTAAATGTCATATTTCCCACATACCTTGAAGTAAAGAACTTGATTCGTGAATCATTTATCTTGAATGGAAACAGCAAAAGATTAGTGCCATTTACCAAATTACTAGCACTGGTTGGATACATGACACGATGTGTTTTGGTTCGAACACCTTTTTCATAGCCTTTGGTACGGCCACAGTTGATTCTAAATGGTGCAGAGAATATAACTTTTGTACATCTACATAAAAAAAAAACTCTGGTGTAAGCGGATTTCGCCCATATTTTCAATATTAGCATTCAAACTGCATTTCACTGAATACTGGAGCTGATGATTCACTGTACCTTAGAACAATATGAAAATCTATGAAAGGTCCTTAATTCAAATTACCAGAATTCCCCCCCACAAGTTCTGCAACGGTCAGGGCTGGATTGTGTCAAATTAAGACTGTGTGGGAACATCTGAAACAAGTTCTCCATTGGTTTATTGTAGAAACTGAAGATGCGTCCTTCAAACTGCAATTTCTGACAAACATTTTTTTTGAAGTACAAAACAATAACAGATTTTCTTCAAAAATGACAGTGAAACCCTGTCCCCCAGAAATGATGGTTATATCATAATACATTGCTTTCCCAATTGTTTGGACAAGTACACAGTGGCTGTGACCAGGGTGAGTTTTAACAATGACAAACCCTGCTTCACAGCTAAGCTCAGACAGCTAAGGTTACAAAAGGAACAGGCATGTAGGAGTGGGCCCGAGGACATGTTTGAAGGGTCAATTTACAGGTTTAGCAAGGCTGTGAGAGACGCTAAACGGCAGTACTCTAAGAAACTGCAACACTGGGGGGGTCACTCAGCAAGTTATTCTGCTTCTGCACTTTGAATTAGTTGAAATGTGCTATACAAATAAACTTGCCTCGCCTTCTGTCTGGAGTGATCTCAGATAACAAACTGCAAGCCCACAACTCCATGATAGACCTCCGCCAGACAAACGAGCTGAACGAGTTTTACTGTTGCTTTGAAAGACAATGGGACAGTCCAGACCCCATGCCCCACCACAACGACTTAGAATCTGTCTCTTCCGCCACTCTGAAGCATTGTGCTGATCAGCTTTCTCGGGTGTTCAGACATTTTCAACAACCTCCCTGGAGACATGCCACGCACCAGCCTGCTTCAAGGCCTCCACCATCATCCTCGTCCCCCAAAAACCAAGGATCACAGGACTTAACCACTACAGGCCCTTCGCCCTGACCTCTGTGGTTATGAAGTCTCGGACCATCAGTACCGGTTCCCCCCAAGGCTGCGTTCTTTCCCCCTCTGCTCTTCCTGTATACCAACAGCTGCACCTCCAGTCACCTGTCCGTCAAGCTCCTGAGGTTTGCTGATGACACCACCCTCATTAGACTCATCTGGCCTGGGATGAATCTGCCTACAGGTGGGAGATTGACCATCGGACCTGGTGCAGACTGAACAACTTAGAGCTAGTTTGTGAGCTCCCAGAACCATCAGGTTGCGGTTACAGCATATTACAGACATAGGATGCATAACACAGACATAAGATACATTGGTTTGATGGCGAGTTTTGCTTTTCAATGTCTGCATGCACACAATGTTCAAAGTTAAGCGATACAAGTTACATCTAAAAAGTACAACATGATAAATTGCCACAAACATCCACCACTCTGATTACAAAAGGAAGTGTGATAAAACAAGCACAAGTAACACTGCTTCTTTGACTGTTTGTGATAAGGATAGTATTTAGGTGCAAAGTGACATGTGACATGAAGTGAAATTAAATGTCAGAGGCATCTCCCCCGTGACATTTGAGCGTAAAAACTCAAACTTTCCTTCATTCTGGGGAGATTTTTTCTGCATTCATTTATACTAGAAATATCTTAATTTGTGAAAATGAAAACACTAAATCCAGGCGGCAAAGGCTCTCGGGCATTTCTGTACATCTTTCATGTATTTTCCTGAAGATCCGCAATTCATTATCCCTGCTGAGTCAATAAGTACTTCTGCTTTACTCACTCTTCCCTTCTCTTTTGTGTTTTTAACCTCTTTACATTTGCACAATGGGCACTTCTATATAACTGTTAAATAACAGAAACTCCTTCTGATCATGACACAAATGCAGACCAATATGACCCTGAACACACCCCAACGAAACGCCACTCCTCAGAGAAGTTCTTACTGGAATTTTAGTCCGACTTTTTTCTCCAGATAACTAGAAGTGGATTTACTCTCTGATGAGGTAAGAGAAAACTAAAACATTAATACTTTTTAACTGATGATGATGGCAATAATAATTATAATACTATTTATAATAATAATGACTGAATCATTCTCCTTATAATTTGTGTTATGAACAACAATAAAGTTAATGTTTTTATTTGATAAATCAATCCTCAGAGGAATAATACATATGGTGATATTTCTTTTGTATAAATTAAGTTTAGGGATTGAGCTCTCCACTGCCAAATGGTCTTATTTTCTTTTGAATATTATATGTTCAAACAACCAGTAGGACAGTTTATGCAAATTTCCCTCATTCATGAATGTACACAGTGGTGAAAGAGGTAATCACCGATCTGATGTATAACAGTTATGAGTTGTCATTACACGTATGATGCCTCTTCCACATTTAATTTCACGTAACCAGTTACTTTCTCTTACGATCGCTCCATATCAGTCCTGATCATAATGCCATAAGAAAACATCAATAAATAAATTATGTTCACCTATCAAACCTCCTTTTGTTAAATGAGTGGTGGATACCACCGATTGTCGCGATCATTTTGGAAGCAATCAGTCTGATTGCTGTAAACATAAATACTATGTTGACACTCGTCATGTGTTAAGTTGCACGATAGATACTCGGGCACTGTTCAGACTGCGTAAATGGACGAATTGGGAGTGAGGGAGAGGGCGGGATGTGAGGCTGAACAAGCTGCGCACATTTACAGGTTGATTTGGGATTTATAAAAAAAGAAATTGCGCGTAGACAAGGTTTTATAAGTCTGAATATGTTTTTGACATACGTGCATTTCCTCCTTTGAACGGACGCAAACACGTAGTGTGGATCCCACTCACTGTTTTATAAATGAGACCTCAGATCATTTATTTAACCCTTCTATGGTGTTCATAATGTTGTTATACAGCCAGTGTTCGGTTATGTAAAGTTAGAAAGATATTAAAAGATCCGGACTTCCCGGTTCAATAAATCATTAACGAAACAGGGAGGTATCGTTTGTATTTTAGCAACGTTTCGATAACGATTTATTGAACCGGGAAGTTCGAAGTTCGATCTTTTAATATCTTTCTAACTTTACCTACTCGTGCTACTCGTGATGTGGAGGCATTTCTGATTGGACATCTGAAGACATAGAGGTGTCATTGACCTCGAACAATGTTGAATTCCAATTACAGGCGATTATAAAAAGGATAAGCTAATGTTAACATTCAATATTCACACTTTTTACATTCAAATACTGTACAAAGATGGTGCAAGGTACATTCATTCATAAATAAGCTTAAAGTTACACTTGCTAAATGCTAAATAAGTCAAATGTACAAATGTGGAACTTACAGATATTGGGAATTTTCCTATTAACTCTCCTCTGATTCAGTTTAAACCATACTTTTCATATCCAGATCTTGCCATTTCCTGAGCAGTAACACAGGGCAGTGCACTTGAGCGCTGCCTTGGCGCATTTAAGCTTAGTTTATACTCGCTGTAGTAAAGTGTAGTGTTGACTGAGCAGCTACAATGTTAACAAAGCCCCCGATCGAATCGAGCTCCATTAAGAAAACATAATTTTAAAACTTCTTTGCTTGTCTTCTTGCGGTTAGACCTAACATCATCAGTGTGTAGTTATTTTGGCATCCTATTTATCCATTTATTGTAATTAAATCGCAGCAAAAGCTTTGTGTTTGGTGTGAACAGCAGAACAGCTCTTCAAATGCACCGGTCACCTCCGTAAACACTTTCCAAGTATCCCATTCAGTTTTCTTTCCTCTACCAGTGAAGGCAGAAAACGGTGTCACATCCTGTGAATGCATGGTGGACAGGGAGTGTGTCGCTTGATCTTGGATCCATGGTAGCAACTACTTCCTGCACACCGCTGTACCTGAAACTGCTGCCAGTATCAATGGCAAGCCATGTTGTTTCTGGTTTGACCTTGTTAAAGCAGCCGCACCGATTACCACTACATCAGTGTTTGCTTTACGTATCATGACCCACTCGTTACAGATGGTTTCAACCTTTCTCACTTGTTTCGGCCATTGCACCGATCTGACTGACGTAACGTTAGAACAAGGCAACACAAGGCGTACGGTATTAAGAGCACAACACTCAGCAGCAACAGTCAGTGTCCGCCCGGCCGATCTGCTCCTAAATGGGCTTTGTTATGATGGTGTCTGTCCAAAAAATAAAGTTCAAGATTGACAGAAAACGGCCAAAACAAGCTTCTCCTCCATTTAGTACAATGACGTCACCAGCAATTTTCTGAAAAGTTCTGAGATTTTCAACTTGAAGCGCTCGCAGCGGCCGCACAAAATGCCGAACGCACAAAACAAAATCCTCTGAAGGTTGCTGGAGTAGAAAGTACAATATTTCCTGAGGAAGTGGAGTAGAAGTATAAAGTTACATTCCACCACTGACTACTTTCTCTTGTGTATTTCACCACATGCCTTGTCTACAGATTGGAGCAGCTTCCCATTCAGCGTCACACATCCAAGATGAAGTTAAAAGGGAGCATTCTCATTTTCCTGCTGGGTGTGACGGGCATCGGACTGTTTTGGAGAGCAGACATCTTATCATACTTCACACTTCTGGCTAAAAGACCCTGTGCTTGTGACCGATGTTTATCTGAAGGTGATTCGTTGTTTGAGCAGCGTTTCAGCAAATTTGATGAACCATTTTTGTCAGTAAACTACAATCTCTCAGAGGACAATTTCAACTGGTGGAAGGTAAGTTGTGACCTTGCAAAATAACAGTCTCTCAACCTGCAGTTCAAATCAGGATCAGAAAGTGAAATACAATCACTTTCAACAGTCGCCATCACTGTATTAGCTAAACTTCAGTTCTCAGTCTGGTCTTAGTTAGACCACTTCTCTCAATGTGAGCAGTAGAAAGATGTCTGACTCGTATCCATACGCCGACTTCTTTATCCAGTGGTAAACTATCAACAGGACTCTTCCTGGGTTCCCTTCATCAGAGTCAAATCCCTTGTTTACATGTAATTAAATCAAATAAATTAATCTTATTTTGATTCCGATCAATCCTCCAGCAGATTCCACTGAGCAATTACAATACTCGCTGTCGTCTTATACTTTAACTCTCATTTTTCCTACTCTTTCTATACATGTGCAGTGAGCAATGCTATAATATCCAATTAACTATCAACCAGTAAGATGCATTCAGTGGAGTGCAGATCTTTAACAGCTGTGTCTGCAACAACCAAAACTGTATCGGCCCTTTTCACAGCAGTCATTTTGACATGGCGTAGCACAATAAACACAGGATTATGTCACAGCCATTCCAGTGAGCCAGCATGCACAAGGTGGTCCAGGGCCCTAGCCACCAATGGGCTCTAAAAACTCAAAAACAAACAGCGACGTATGAAGGCCAGAACAAGGCAACTCACACCAAAACAATCTAGATTGATAGACAGCACTACAGGTAAGAGGAAAAATATGTATTTCAAATTTTGGGGTGTACTGTCCCTTTAAATAACTACAAATTATTAAGACAAAAGGAAGGGTCGGGGATGCACTCAGCTGTGTTATCCCGTGTGGTCCTTACAGGCCCGGGACCACTTATTAGTAGTGATTGAGGAGTCAGCAGGCAGACAATGTCAGTGTAAAAAGACAACAAAATGACCCTGAGCATGCAGCCATAACTGGGCACACAAAATAATATGCAGTTTGATGCAACACAACGAGAGATAAGCTTTGGACGGATATGGAGGTGCACACTCACTCATGCAATCACTCTGTCATTACCTCACGGATGCAAGCACACACACACGATCAACCGCATGATCCTCCTGTAAGAAATATTAAATCACATCAATCTTGATTTTCTTCCGAGGCAAATCCCTGAACTTAATTCATTAACAGAAAATACAAGATTCATGCATTTCACAATACAAACAAATATATACAAATAACTTCTGGCTTACAATCACTGTGGTGACAGCGACTGACAATTTGTTTATTTGGTACAATTCATGCGGTGTAACTGTAAGTAATGTTTGGTGTTCCTGACAGAGCCTACAGGGTCGAGGGCAAATCTTGAGTGCCTACAGAGAAACAGTGGAAAGGCTTTTTCAGTTGGTCCCAGCCAGTGCTCATGTTGAAGCATCCAGCCCTAACCGCTGCAGGACTTGTGCTGTGGTGGGGAATTCTGGTAATTTGATGAAATCACACTACGGACCTCTAATAGATTTCCAGGACGTTGTCATAAGGTAAAAGATTCTAGACAAACATTAACGTTCCTCAATGTCCCAAACCCCCTTGTTTTTCCTGACAAAGACAGTGACATATGAAATATATTTGTACTATTTAGAATTAACAGAGGTCAAACCAAAGGCTATGAAGCAGATGTTGGGAACAAAACAACTCATCGTGTCATGTATCCAGAGAGTGCTGCGGATTTAGATAACACCACTCGTCTTGTGCTGTTTCCATTTAAGATAAAGGATCTTGACTGGGTAACAAATGTCTTCAGCACAGGACCTTCTGGAAGGTGAGTCATGTTTTTTTATTTCAGTTCAGGTCGAGTTGCTACGGCCCGTCCTCTGAAGCTGGCGTTCAATCCTGGTGAAGTCACCCAGCGGTAGGGAGTGAGGTGGACGGACTGCATTTGTGTTTCGTTTGTGGTCTGATGAACAGTAAATCCATCACATTCAGTGCCACATGCCATATCACAATTTTCCAAGCTATACTGTAGCTGGCTGTCATCAACTTTGTCATATTTGTCGACGCTGCGTCTTGAGTTTTGTCCTGATGAAGTGGCCGTGGTTTCATCCCTCAGCCCCTTGACCTTTTTATTGCATTTTATTATTATGCAGCAGGTGGACTTCAGCTCAGACCTGGTGGTGAACTGACAAATTAAACAAAGTACTACTACAGCATACTGTTCTTAGAACTAGTTCACCCTCTCGTTGGGCTGTATCCTATTACGTTGTTAGGTTGCAGAGCAGGACTGTGCTGGCAAAGGTAATACTAGTCAATCAAATTTGATCGTTCCTATTCTGATCTGAGGTCAATTGAGTAATATCAGTCTGGAGCTGCTGTGGAGGCTTTGCATAGGATTTGGACTTCCTCTCTAAATGAGAACACCAACTACAAACATGGCAGCAGAATCATTTCAATGAATGCTACTAAGCTAGTATATCCCTCTGCATTCCCACCACCACATTTGTGGTAATAAGTGTGAAATTCCACTTCAGCAGAGTATTCTCCCTGAAGGGCTGTACTTACAGGATTAAAGGCACCACATGTGTCTGTGACAACTGACCGTCAGTTGCTAAAACAACTATAAATATTAATATTCATGCATGGAAATTCCTGCAGCATAATTTACAAAAAATGCAAACACTCATGTAGGCAAGGCAAACAAGCAGTGTCCTTTCTGGAATTTATTTTAAAAGTCTCCAGAGTTCTATGTGAAATAAAACTTTTTTACTTTTCTGTCAGAATCATTTTACTGAGAAAAAAACAATCATTTGATGTTGAGTTTGACATTTCATGCTTTTTTCAACATGTACCAAGAAAATCAAACTTTAAGTTCAACAAGGATTTGGTGAGTGTTATTTTTTAATGCATTCATCGATAAACCTTATTGGCTCCAAAGGTAATGGTTCATAAAATACATTTAAAGACTAATTCAGATTTCATAACAGGTGATGATCCTTAACCCAGCGTTCATGAGGTACGTTCATGACGTGTGGCTGCAAAAGAAGGGCTTTTATCCATCCACTGGCTTCATGACTGTGGTTCTTGCCCTGCATATTTGTGACGAGGTAGGTTTATTTTTTTAATTGAGTGAATGTCATGACACACTAATGATTGTCAAGTTGATGCTAATGGCGATGAAGGAAAAAGCACATATTAACATGTAATTTAGTGAGATTTATTAATGCTTTTACCACATTATCTGTTCCTAAAATTGCTTGCCTTTGTTTGTCCAGGTCCATGTGTTTGGTTTTGGAGCAGACAGTGATGGAAACTGGAGTCATTACTGGACAAAACTCATGAACAAAAACTTAAAAACTGGACCACATCCTGGAGGTGAAGAGTATAAAATGATCGTGGAGCTAGCGAAGCATCAAATACTCAAGTTTTACACGGGCTGGTGATCTTTCTCACAGCATTTAATGCATTCAAGCCTTGATAGTGAATAACTTACAAAGCAAAACAAGACTAAGAAGCCTTCAAGAAACATCTCTTCTCAGACTAACTCCCCTGCTGCACACGTTAAACCTTTCCAAGATTAAAAGTTTGAATTGAAATTCAAAAGGGAGCATGTACCAATGCACAGAGCATCAATTGTTTCTGGAAAAATGTACAAAATCTTTCACTGTGTTAAAATGTCTGAACAAAAAAATGGCCTTTGGGAGGTTCGTAACATGAAGTTACAATTTTTCCAAAGTTTAAACAAACAATGTTCTTTACTGCACACGTTAAAAGATTAAAAATGTGAGTGATAAATCATCCATGATCTAATGGAGAGGGAACTAACACTACATGTATAGTTACTGATCCTTTCACATCTTTTCACTGTGTTATAATGTTTTAACGAAAAATGGTCTTTGGAAGGTTCTTAGAAGTAAAAATACATGAAGCTAGTTTTTCCAAGGTTTAAACAACCAATTATCTTTGTGTTTTTACATGAAATATCAAGGTTTAATTCACGAGATGTCAATTTTGAAGTAGTGATGATCGCTTGCCTGTGTTACTGACAGTAGAAACACTATGAAATAATAAATATCTATATACATGTCTACTATTTAGATGATATAGCCACCTGTAGAAGTGTCTTCATGATTGTGACAAAATATTCTAATAACTGAAGTAGACTAAAACACGTTGGGGTAATGGTGAAGTATACTGGACCTTATAAAATGTATTTAACTGATGTAATAACTGAAGTTTTTTTCATATTCTTTGGGTTTTGGAGCATTTTCCTGATTGTAATATGTTACTTGTTGCTATACATTTCACTGTTAAAGGGACAGTTCATCCCAAAATCAACAATAGATATTTTTCCACTTACCTGTGTGCTATTTATCTACATTGTTTTCATGTGAGGTGAAATCGGCCATATTTCCGTTAGTTCCTACACAAAGGAACTAACGGAACTAACATCAGGACTGATAATGAGGACATGGAGTGATCGTACGAGAGCTGTCACTGGCTTTATTTCCACTCTTTGCTAATTTAAACAATCGTTATTTGAAGGTGGTGCCAGAGTAGAAGGGTTTACAGTTAATGGTGAAAGATTCCAGATCAAGAGAACAGTGCTGTAGAATCACTGTCACGTCGTTACACCAGCCACTGTTCCAATAAAAACAGATTCCTCCACCCGGAAGTAAGTCCGCTGGTGTTGTTTCCCTGATGTTTATGAGCTCATCTGTGGTGAAAGAGCTCCAGGTATCACAGCAGAAAACAGAATTTACAATAAAAACAACACAAAACAATGTGCACCAACACACCGAGGCAGCCATCCGCGGCGCCATCTTGAGTGTCTTCAATCTGAATGAAAATTGTACTCCTAAATTTCTGGCAAATAGAATATTAAAGGAAGAGACACTTTGATTAAGCAAGGGTAAACTTCCATGTATACAAAAAAGTATCTGTTTTATGACTTGGTTAGGGGGATATCATGGTTTAGGCTAAAATAAAAACACATTTCCACCGTTCAATAACTTTAACTGGATACAGGTGCATACTCCATCAAAGCAAGAGTAATAAGAGAATATTATGCAGTCTGCATACAGGAAAAGGAAGGGTTGATGATATTTAAACACCTTGAAGGCAGTAGTTCCTCAAGCACTTTTGTGTTTTTAGATTTCCTTCTACTTTGAACACAACTTAGCCCCCCATTATCACTCTAAACAATTTCACCGTAAAATAATGGTAACGTGCTGGCAGCAGGGACGCCAGTAATTTACTGTCTTTTTACAGTGAAGCTTTTTACTTTTACGGTAAAATGGATTACTGTGTGTAATAGTAGGATAACTGGGTTTTACGGTGATTTGACGGTATATGCCAGAATGTTACCGTTTATTTACAAAGAGTAATACAACCCAATACTTTTGCATTTAATTCCCAACAAATAAAAGAATAACAATAGACATTCAATACATAATTGTTGCAATTGAATACATGTTCTCAAGACAAATAATAAAGGGACATTTGTATTACATCACAAAACTCACAATGTACTGTATGTTAAGAAGAAAACAAATAAAATCATGAAATCTTTAATGACCGGCTTAACTGAACCCATGAGGATAACCTCAGACCAGTAGCGCCGAGATCGAAAAGTGGCCGATGGTATGCTACTGTTGTTCAGCGGTATGTACCTATCCCTAGAGTAGTGTTGGGAATGACAATGAGCGTGTTTGAGTTATCAGCAAATATGAAAAACTAAATTGACATCAATAGAATTATTAATATCAGTAAAATTATTAACAATTATTAATAATAACGGGGCACTACCCTGAGAACAGGGACCAATAACCAAACTATAAACTAAGTCTCATAGTTAGTATTCACTCATAATGTCAATAGTCAAGGTACTATTCCATATTCAGAGTGAAAAGTGAAGGTGTTGAGTACGAGCAACAGGCCACATATCCAGCTATAAACAATGAAATGCCCAGCCGCGGTTCTGACCTTTCAACCGATGAGACAACAAGCTACCACGCGGTGACTGAACTATCTCAAAACACGATTGCAGCAGTATGAAATACACAGTAATTTCTACACAACATTAAAGATCTCGGTCGTTAATCTCGGCGATTATTGAGCATACACAACACCACGTTATAAAAATACACAGTAACTTAAGCAAAATACAAACAAGATAATGACACACAATGACCTAACTAAGCCCAGACACCCTAAGTAATCCTTACGGTGAGATGACTTCTTAATGGTCCTTTTAGTGGCCGACGGTCCTCCTGAGTTCCTCGGTCGAGCTCAGGATCACGAGCTCCGTGCTGCGCGATAAACTCTCTCTGTGGCAGAGAATTTCTTCGGCTCGTTAAGGGAATTCTCGTCCTTACAACCGGCACAAAGCCGATTTGATTGGAAAGAGAAGTTTCCTTCTCTTTCGTTGAAGAATCTGTTATCTTCACTTCTGCAGGCAAATTGTTCGCTTCCCCTTTTTCAGGATGCGAAACAAAAACAAAATAAAACAGTCTTTTGGTATTCTTCCCGCGAATTGAAGACTGGCCTAGGATTTCTTTTTTAAACAGTAACGTTGTGTGCTTCCTTACCCTGATGGAGGTCAGAGGGAACAGCGGTGCGTTCAGGTTCGCACAGTGGTTTTGTAAGCTGGTGGCATCCGGTCGTGAAACCAGAAGTCCCGCCTCGGCATCCCTGGCCTCGTCCAATGAGAGCAGCGCTGAGTTTTGCTCAACCAATCAAGACTCTGATTGCCGTGTCTCAGGACACATGGTGCTTCACCATGTGCTGAGCCAAGCACATAATCAGATCCCAACAGTGTATGCTACTGTTGTTCAGCGGTAGGTACCTATCCCTGGAGTGGTATGCTACTGTTGTTCAGCGGTAGGTACCTATCCCTGGAATGGTATGCTACTGTTGTTCAGTGGTAGGTACCTATCCCTGGAGTGGTATGCTACTGTTGTTCAGCGGTAGGTACCTATCCCTGGAGTGGTATGCTACTGTTGTTCAGCGGTAGGTACCTATCCCTGGAGTGGTATGCTACTGTTGTTCAGCGGTAGGTACCTATCCCTGGAGTGGTATGCTACCGTTGTTCAGCGGTAGGTACCTATCCCTGGAGTGGTATGCTACCGTTGTTCAGCGGTAGGTACCTATCCCTGGAGTGGTATGCTACCGTTGTTCAGCGGTAGGTACCTATCCCTGGAGTGGTATGCCAGTACTTTTCCAACGGCACACATCAGTGCAAGTCTTTGCAAAAAGCTAATACAACAATACCACACAGTTTAAATTAACAGACTTGCCTGTGTGATAAGCTGATTACGTTAGGTGAAGAAATTAAGCTAAGACAATGGACCACAATGGACAAACCTTCAACACTAAAATGAGTTTGATCTGGTTTTAATGTTGCTCCTGGGATAACACACACTAACCTGTTCATCGTCTTAGACAAACGTCGGTGATTTGTGGTCCCCTCTTCAGTTTGATAATCGTCCCGTTTACAACAGGCAGTACGATGTAGATGGATCGTGATTCACTGCACTTGTATAGAGAAGCGTATTTCCACCACTTCACAGAAAGGATTGACTGTTAATTTACATGCGAGTGACGGACTGTATGTTACAGTTATTATGAAATACTGTATGATACCATTGAAATTCCATCTTAAATTTCGAGCAATTCATACCGTTTCATTTTAACTCGAGCGCTGGCATTTTTATACATGCTGTACTGTACACTGACGACTGACGAGTCAGGAGATCAACAAAGTCAGTGGGAATCATTCTTCAGAATCATGGCTGTCTGTACAAAACTGTATGGAAAGCCTTTCAATAGTTGTTGAGATACTTCACTCTGGACTAAAGTGGTGGAGCGACATGCCATCACGAGAGGCATGCCACTAGCAAGTGGCTGTAAAAGACTGAATAATCTACTTAGTCAAGCCAGACATCTGTCGTTATGATCACTATGGTTTTTCAATTCATTGTCTTTTGTTTGTTCATAATGTATTTTATCTCCTTTAGAACCTTCCTGGTTTTGGCAAGCAGCTCTCCCCCTGAAGTATTTTGTTGTCACCTCCTGATCGCAACTGCATTTAAAGAACAATGTGGTTGCTCAACAAGCACCACCTGTCAAACAACTCACCTAGCACTATCCTCATGAGTCATCCCCACACCTACAGCTGAATGCCAACTATGCTGACCTCCACAAAGACGATGCTTAATGCCCCAACTTTGCTAAATCCACACTGCTTGAAGCTGAATTGATGTTGAAGGAATTACACTTTGAATTTAAATAACTTGGTTTTCAGTGTTGGATCAACATTATTTTAGTGTGCCACACTGATCCTATTTTTTTAAATCATTTTTTAAATTTGTATAAATCATTATTAAAAAGAAAAAAAGCATTTGAAGATAGAAACCATCTGATGACACAGACTCACTTGGGGAAAACAATATAAACCACATGTTGTTACGGCTGGGAAAAATAGGCCTTCTATACAAAACCAACCAATTACGTACTGTCACAAATTCCACTTCATCTTAGATTGTTTTCATCCTGTCTGCCTGTTTTTCTAACTCTCCTGTCATTTCAGGTCCTCTCACTCGCACCATGTCATCCCTCATTCCCCTCACCTGGTCTTCCACGCCCATCTCACCTGCAGCCCATTCCCTCATTAGTCCCTCATTAGGCCCGTTCACTTGCACTTGATCCCTTCCAGATTGTCTTGTGTGTCACTGCCAAGATCTCCAGCATTACCCTTGTTACTATTCCATATCTGCCTGTTCTGACTGTGCCTGCCTATCTATTAATTAAATCGAACTGTCCTTGTATATCTGTGTCGCGCTTTTAGGTTAACCATTACACATACATTATGTACATGCTTTTAATGTCATAAACTCCGTTGTGGAGCCTTCACACTGTCTTGTTGCAGATGCTAAAGACCCACAACCCTAACGGTTCTTCCTCCTTATCAGTTGGTATCACACATGATTTTCAATGGCACAGTCTTCTTCGATCACCAGCCTGTTTCAGTGGGAAAGTAGCTGGATTTCTCTAAATCAATTGGATATCTGGACAGGTAGGAGAAAAAATAAAGTCATTTAAAACACAGCTGATGCGTTTAGAATGATTAACCTGAAGTAGATTCTTTTCTCACATAATGTAGCGTTTTCTCTGCTTGAATGAGACTGAGGCTCTTTTAAAATCTGAGGCCCCTTCCATCAGGCCAATCTATCATATTCTCTCATTCAAATATTTCTCAAACAAATCATACAAAGAAAAAATACATTCTTTAACATGTCCTTCCCAAACAACTGTAATGGGAAAATATGTCATAGTCTCATGTGAAGGTTTAAAGAATGTAAGTCCTAAAAGTGCAGACACCAAACTGTAGTTTCAGTAGATGATTTTAATTAGTTTGGTATCCAGGTGTCTTGTTATCTGTTATCTTGTACACTGTTTCTTTCTTCGTAAGACGGAGACACAGAGAGGCCTTGACTAACAGAGATCCTTTGTCTGAAATACTTTTACTTCCTTTATGACGTAACCATTACACATACATTATGTACATGCTTTTAATGTCATAAACTTATCTGAAGTTGTAAAGGCGTAAACCTTTGCATGCATATATGATGTGTGAGGGTAATAAATGTCTATTCTGTCTCTGCAATAGTCATTTTAACAATGTCACAGTGGCTTCAAAGGAAGCATCTGCTGTGTGTTTAAACGGTTTATTGTAAGGTAAACTGTGAACAAAGGGATCTGCAAACAGGAGATGAAGCGCCTTCATGTTGTCTTAAATGAAGTATACTAAGGCTCGAAGGATGACCTGCCTTTTCTTTCTTCTCCTTTGTGTATTCTTGTTAGCTAAGCAGATAACAGGAAGCTGTCTGAGCATAAATGTCCATGCATTGTGACTGTTTAGGCAGACCACTCTTACAGATGACTGCAATGTGTCTGTGAGACTGTTCTCTTTGCTTGCAAGCAAATAAATTGACTTTACAAACTTTGATCGTTCATCAAAACTGTTTATTTTACATTGATTGAAAACCTTCACTTTCTTCTCCCGACTAGTCATAAGAAATATTCCACAACACAACTATCTGTCATAAAACACAGTTTTACGTGTATTTTTGATTTTGGGGTGAACTGTCCCTTTAACGGTAAAATGTATTTAGTAACATATTACAAGTAGAATACAGTAAAGTACACAAACAAAGAAAAGACACAAATTTCAGTTCTTACATACGTATATAGATATTTATTATTTCATAGTGTTTCTACCATCAGTAACACAGGCAATCGATCATCACTACTTCAAAATTGACATCTCGTGAATTAAACCTTGATATTTCATGTAAAAACACAAAGATAATTGTTTGTTTAAACCTTGGAAAAACTAGCTTCATGTATTTTTACTTCTAAGAACCTTCCAAAGACCATTTTTCGTTAAAATATTATAACACAGTGAAAAGATGTGAAAGGATCAGTAACTATACATGTAGTGTTAGTTCCCTCTCCATTAGATCATGGATGATTTAACACTCACATTTTTAATCTTTTAACGTGTGCAGCAGGGGAGTTAGTCTGAGAAGAGATGTTTCTTGGAGGCTTCTTAGTCTTGTTTTGATTTCTAAGTGATTCACTATCAATGCTTGAATATGTTAAATGCTGAGAGAAAGATCACCAGCCCGTGTAAAACGTGAGTATTTGATGCTTCGATAGCTCCACGATCATTTTATACTCTTCACCTCCAGGATGTCCTCCAGTTTTTAAGTTTTTGTCCATGAGTTTTGTCCAGTAATGACTCCAGTTACCATCACTGTCTGCTCCAAAACCAAACACATGGACCTGGAAAAACAAAGGCAAACAATTTTAGAAGCAGATAATGTGGTAAAAGCGTTGCTAAATGACACAAGATTACATGCTTTTTTCTTCATCGTCATGAGCATCAACTTGTCAATCATTAGTGTGTCACGACATTCACTCAATTAAAAAATAAACCTACCTCGTCACAAAGATGCAGGGCAAGAACCACAGTCATGAAGCCAGTGGATGGATAATGGCCCTTCTTTTGCAGCCACACGTCATGAACGTACCTCATGAACGCTGGGTTAAGGAGCATCACCTGTTGTGAAATCTGACTTAGTATTTAAATATATTATATGACCCATTACCTTTGGAGCCAATAAAGTTTATTGACGAATACATTCAAAAATAATACTCACCAAATCCTTGTTGAACTTAGATTTCCTTGGCACATGTTGAAAAAAAGCATGAAATGTTAAACTCAACATCAAATGATTACTTTTTTTGTCAGTGAAATGATATACCAGGCATTCACGCAATGAAACTGCTTGTTTGCCTTGCATGAAGGAAACACCACCACTGGTCAGTGTTTGAATTTTATGGAAATGATGCTGCAAGAATTTTCTTGGATGAATGTTAAGAGGCGCAAGTTGTTTTAGCAACTGACGGTCAGTTGTCACAGACACTTGTGGTGCCTTTAATCCTGTAAGTACAGCCCTTCAGGGAGAATACTCTGCTGAAGTAGAATTTCACAGTTATTACCACAAAAGTGGTGGTGGGAATGCAGAGGGATATGCTAGGTTAGTAGCATTCATTGAAATGATTCTGCTGCCATATTTGTAGTTGGTGTCCTCATTTAGAGAGGAAGTCCAAATCCTATGCAAAGCCTCCACAGCAGCTCCAGACTGATATTACTCAATTGACCTCGGATCAGAATAGGAACGATCAAACTTGATTGACTAGTATTACCTTTGCCAGCACAGTCCTGCTCTGCAACCTAACAACTTAATAGGATACAGCCCAACGAGAGGGTGAACCAGTTCTAAGAACAGAATAGTTGTTCTAGTGCTTTGTTTAAATTTCACCCTGCGGTCCGTCTACCTCACTCTCTACCGATGGGTGACTTCACCAGGATTGAACGCCAGCTTCAGAGGACCGACCGTAGCAACTCGACTTGAACTGAAATGAAAAACATGACTCACCTTCCAGAAGGTCCTGGGCTGAGGGCCTTCGTAAACCAGTCAAAATCCGTTAACTTAAATGGAAACAGCACAGGAATAGTGGTGTTATCTATATCCACAGCACTCTCTGGATACATGACACGATGAGTTGTTCTGGTCCCAACATCTGCTTCATAGCCTTTGGTTTGACCTCTGTTAATTCTAAATAGTACAAATATATTTCATATGTCACTGTAGTTGTCAGGAAAATTAAGGTGTGAATTTTGACGTTCATCTTTGTCTAGACTCTTTTACCTTATGACAACGTCCTGGAAATCTATTAGAGGTCCGTAGTGTGATTTCATCAAAGTACCAGAATTCCCCACCACAGCACAAGTCCTGCAGCGGTCAGGGCTGGATGCTTCAACATGAGCACTGGCTGGGACCAACTGAAAAAGCCTTTCCACTTTTTCTCTGTATACACTCATGATTTGCCCTCGACCCTGTATGTGCTGTCAGGAACATCAAATATTACTTACAGTTAGACCACATGAATTGTACCAAATAAACTAATTGTCAGTCGCTGTCACAACAATGATTGTCAAGTCTAACAGGATTTTTCTTTTATGTAAACAGAAGCAATATAAACGACTTAAAAAGATTTTAAGATAATTGTAAATAAAATAATAAGTAAAGCAATTCGTAAAATAATCAATATACACAATCTGAGTATTCTGAAAAGAGACAGGGCGGAACCACTCTGCCTGGAACACTAGACATGCAGTGACACAGTGTCGCAGTAAACAAGGTCCGTAATCTGACGAACGCCGCACTGACAGAGATCGCATGGTATCGAGATCCGCGATAAGACTCTGCAGGACTGATGAGTCTACAAATCCTGAGAGGCAGCCAGTTTTTCACCTAAAAAGATTCAAATGGCTTCAAAGGCTTAAATGGCTTAGTGACTGAATGAACTAATATGATGAACCTCAAAATAAAAAGGAGGAAAAGGAAAAGTTGTTGAGTAATTGAGTAAAATCCTTCGGGTAGACTGATCGATGCTTCTCAAGTAGGGAAACTGCACATGTTTGGTAAAATAACTCGACAGAGATGAATGTTGTATTTTCTAATTCATTACTTTTATAACGTATAAATCATCCCCCCCCTGTCCCCTCTGGTGAGCTGCATGGGCACAGAGCCCTCCACATCAAAGGGCTCTTCCACCACTGACACCCCCCATTGGCCAGGTTAGTAGACAGCTAGAGAGACTGCAGCCCCAGGGTCTTGAAGACCTGCGCCATCCCGCTGTCTGATGTCCTGCAACACCTCTTCAACCTGAGCCTGAAGCAAGAAGTCCCGGTGCTGTGGAAGACGTCTTGCCTGGTTTCTGTTCCTAAGAAGACGACTTCATCTGGCCTCAACGACTACCGACCGGTTGCCCTCACATCTCATGTGCTGAAGGTGCTGGAGAGGCTGGTCTTGGCCACCGCAGGTGAAGGGTGGTGGGGGTAGACATGTCCACCGTCTCATGGATCACTGACTACCTGACAGGCAGACCACAGTTTGTCCGACTGGGCAGTGTGCTGTCTGAAACGGTGGTCAGTGGTACTGGAGCTCCACAAGGCTGCCTGCTGACTCCTCAATCGCTACTACTAAGCCAGTAGGGACTACAAAGTATAACACAGGTGTGTGCATCCCCAAACCTTACTTTTGTATTAATAAGTTGTAGTTATTTAAAAAGGGACAGTACACCCCAACATCTGAAATATATATTGTTCCTCTTACCTGTAGTGTGGTCTATCAATCTAGATTGTTTTGGTGTGAGTCGCCTAGTTCTGGCCTTCATACATCGCTGTATGTTTTTGAGTTTTTATAGCTCATTGGTGGCTAGGGCCCTGGACCACCTCGTGGAATGACCGTGACATACTAAATAGAATAATAATTTGGTCAAAAAAACCTGTGTTTATTGTGCTACGCCATGTCAAAATGACTGCTGTGAAAAGGGCCGATACAGTTTTGGTTGTTGCAGACACAGCTGTTAAAGATCTGCACTCCACTGAATGCATCTTACTGGTTGATAGTTAATTGGATATTATAAAATTGCTCACTGCACATGTCCAGAATGTGTAACCTAGAAAACAATTGTTTTATTAAACGGTAACACGACAACGAGTATTGTAATTGCTCAGTGGAATCTGCTGGAGGATTGATCGGAATCAAAATAAGATTCATTTATTTGATTTAATTACATGTAAACAAGGGATTTGACTCTGATGAAGGGAACCCAGGAAGAGTCCTGTTGATAGTTTACCACTGGATAAAGAAGTCGGCGTATGGATACGAGTCAGACATCTTTCTACTGCTCACATTGAGAGAAGTGGTCTAACTAAGACCAGACTGAGAACTGAAGTTTAGCTAATACAGTGATGGCGACTGTTGAAAGTGATTGTATTTCACTTTCTGATCCTGATTTGAACTGCAGGTTGAGAGACTGTTATTTTGCAAGGTCACAACTTACCTTCCACCAGTCGAAATTGTCCTCTGAGAGATTGTAGTTTACTGACAAAAATGGTTCATCAAATTTGCTGAAACGCTGATCAAACAACGAATCACCTTCAGATAAACATCGGTCACAAGCACAGGGTCTTTTAGCCAGAAGTGTGAAGTATGGTGAGATGTCTGCTCTCCAAAACAGTCCGATGCCCGTCACACCCAGCAGGAAAATGAGAATGCTCTGTTTAAACTTCATCTTGGATGTGTGACGCTGAATGGGAAGCGGCTCCAATCTGTAGACAAGGCATGTGGTGAAATACACAAGAGAAAGTAGTCAGTGGTGGAATGTAACTAAGTAGGATTTGTCAATTTGTGATACTTAGTACTTCCATATTATGCTACTTTATACTTCTACTCCACTTTAACAGGAAATATTGTAATTTCTACTTCAGCAACTTTTTCTGAGCGTTCGGCTGTAGTAAATTGAGAAGAAGCTTATTTTCCCTGTTTTTGTCTAGTCTGAAGATCGGTCGGGCAGACCCTGAATGTTGCTGCTGAGAGCTCTTACTACCGTACGCTTTGTGTCGCCTTGCTCTAACGTTACGTCTGTCAGAGCGGTGACAAGCTCATCTATATTAAAAATTAAAAATTAAAAATTTTGGGGTTAAAAAAAAGTGTGTTTGTTCGGGATTTCTGTGGATTGAACATTCACACAACACACATGAACACTGCATGTGTGGAAGAATTTGATGTGCTGGTGTTTTTGTTTTTCAATATATTATTTTATGTCCCTGTGATTGTACAATGGGATTCAAATGAACTTGAAACATAAATATTGTGAATATGTGTGTGATATTTTGTATATGGAATATTTACAAAAAAGAAATGAACATAAAAATATATTTTCTCGACAACATATTATATTGACTGTTTCAGTCATTGACTATTGACAGTCACTACTTTTAACCAGAAAGTTAAGGGCCGCAAGTGCAGATTTGCACATAAGACAATTGTATGCACGTGTACACACACCGGACACAAAGGACATTGCACATGCCCGTGCCATGTCAGTTAACTGCCTGTTATCTAACCTTGCATAGAGTTCATGTCTACAAGTACATTGATAGGCGTCTTCCCTCCATCTGGGTCCTTAACTTTTTCTACATATTTGCTCTTTCTAAAAGGAACCTAAGGTAAGGAACCTACTTGGAGCCTGAGGTATTCTGGTTTTTCCTGAAATGTATATGTATGATATCTCTCCTTATGCTCTGTGTCGTTGTAAGCTGCAGTTTAGACTCTTCACTTGTCGGTTTTTGATAGATTTCCTTGATCCACGTACAACCATGTGTTTCTTGATCTAACCATTTCTTGTAAGTGATTTTTTTAAATACCTGAAGTGTGCAGCAGTTATATGCTCCTCTCACAATGTGTTTGATTGTTGACACGCCCCTCCTTGAACACACCTGTGTCCTATCCCTATGTGGAGCTGTTGTCTTTTTTGATGTCTTTTTCACCACTTCATACATGAAGGAAACTCTCATAAACTGACACATTGGTTGTTTAAACATATAATCATCAAAAGCAAATAAGGCAGTTTGGGTGTGGAGAGCTCAATCCCTAAACTCCATTTATATAAACACAGCTGCCAATCATTACAAAAGAAAGATCACCATATGCATTATTGAGTATTTATCAAATAAAAACTTGTATTAATGTTTTAGTTTTGTCCTACATCAGATAATAAATCCGCTTCTACTCCAATTATACTGAGAACAAAGTCAGACCATAACTCCAAGACAAAGTTCTCCGATAGAAGGATTAGCGTCTCTACCAATATTTGAGCAAACTCTGCCGCACGATCTTCGCAGTGACCAAACACACAGAGAGGAGCAGAGCAGCAGAATAGCTTGTAGACTGGTGCGGAGGAATGCGCTTCTAGATCATCATGGCGGAAGCCAGTTGTGAGGTCACCGCGATCACGGACGTCGGTAATTATTTCATAAAAAGCGCACCAACTCTCTCCATCTGAATGACGTGAAACCGCTTGAAACTGGCAGCATCAGTAAGAGAGTTATCCGTGAGCTGACTGGAGAAAAAATGCGTCTCCAGTCGCGTTAACTGCAAATGACTCACAGTAAAATATACGATGAAATCATACATACAGTCAAACAATGTAGGGTTTGAGTGGTGAATTAAACATGTGTGCGAGTGTCCGATCAGAAGGGGTTTCTGTTAGGCTATTGCGTCAGTTTTGTTATTTGGGCAGATCGATTTATTCTTGAAATATTACGACTTTATTCTCATTCAATTACGACTTTACTCTCGACACCTATGATACATATTTGCGAAATATTTTTGGACGTGCAAAACGTTTTGAACATGAGTAAGTGAGCTATTAAAGTCCAGGGGTTTATAAAGTCGTTACAATTAACCATTGTCACACCTGCACATATAAAGAGGTTAGAGACACAAAGGAGGAGTAAACCATGCACACGTGTATGTTGACCTGTATGTTGACCTATATTTGATGTAATGAATCGTCATTCTTCAGGAGAATATATATTTGAAAGCACGAAGAATTTCTGAGAGCCTTTTCGCATTATGTTCCATTATAGGCTACTAGACTTATTGTTTTCATTCATATAAATACTTTAATTACTACTGAGAAAGTAACATTTAATGCGCAAGTGTCAGCTTTATATGACATATTTGGTCTTTCAAAAATAAACTTAAACGTTGTCAAAAAGACCTAAAGTCCATTAAAAGTTTTGAATTCAGAAAGTTATTTTTCTACGTGACTGTTTAAATCTCTTCTAATGGTAAAAGGTAACCCTATATAATGACATATTTTCATTTCTGATTGGATCACATATTGTTCAAGAAATTACGCAAAAAAACATTTAAAAAAAAGATCATATGAATATAAATGAGTATAAAAGGGAAGTAGATTTTTGACAATAATATGAGTGAGAAGATTCAAAATTCATATACCAGCAGCTCCAGGTCCTCCTTATCGTCCCCCGCTCTAGAACGTGATAATTTGACAGAGACGATAAAAAAGGGAAAATAAAATCCCAATATTAGTAACTCCACCGTGTAGGTTACTAAAGAAACACAAGTTAAATAGTTATCCAGTTATGTGGCTAAAAGTAAACTGGAACAACAGCTGCCCTTTAACCATCGTAGTCCAACAGCAGTGACCCAAACCTCACTTTCAACATATTGGTCTGAGGCTTTAAGCAGCCCGTATTGAAATCGGACACACACAGCTCATTGTTATGGAAAGCTAACGTGTCGTTTAAGTGACTCGCTGCAGTCCAACTCGTTTTAAACAAATAGTAATCTGACCCCCAAAAAAAGAAGAGTGTCAGAGAGACATATTACGTCACTGTCCTGCCCAAAACATGAGCGTCTCATGAGCGCACTGACGTTTTCTCGACTTTTTCAAAATAATGTTGGGGTTTACATGTTTAATTCATTTTATTTAACAAGTAGAAGTTACTCAACCAAAAGAAAATAGCATTCAATCATTTAGTTTATCCACAAAAAAAATAACATCTGGAGATAGGGAGCTCAGCTGAGACAGACCACGTGACAGAATCACAAGGATGATGACTTCAATGTTACCAATAACTATCACTTTGGTATTTATCCATATTAGATATATTTAATTTGTTATTATTATGATGTAATAATAAATAAATAAATCCCTTATTAGTCCCGCCGTGGGGAAATGTATTCTCTGCATTTAACCCATCCCTATCCAGGGAGTAGTGCCCGGTGGGGCACGTGGCAGCCAAGGATCGAACCGTGGACGACACTCTACCTCATGCGCCACGGTCGGTATAACACAGTACTCACAAATTATTTAAATACTTAAATACCATCGTAACCAGGGCGCATTCAGATGAGGTAATGGTCACGTGAATAAAAAACATATATTAGGAAAGACATGTTAAAAAATATACACTTTATTTGTATAATATTTGTTTATTTGAGGAATAGTTATAGCGTCTGGTGATGAGAGAATGTGATCGATTAGCCTAATGGGTGAGCCTCAAGGGTGGAGGGGTCAAGTCTCAGTTGGGTTACAGAGAAGCTGATTTGCATGGAAGTAATTGCACAGCTGTTGTTTTTCAGTATATTGACTCTATTTTTTCCCCAATTTTTGGAGTTTTTTTGCACAAATCTGCACTTTGGGAGCCCGACCCAGTACATTTCCTCCGTTTAATGATGAGCGGATGAAACCGTATGCATCTTTGAGGCTTTCTTTCTATTTGTGCTGAAAATGATTTAAAGCTTCAGGGCTTCATTCTCAGCAGGAACAGGGACATCTGGTGGCTCACAGACATAAAAGCGTCCATTCAAGAGTTGCACCAAAGCACTCGCACAAACAACACCTCTATGTTTCAATCACACGTCTGCAACAGAAGTCTGTAAAAGGCAGCGTGTTCATTTCAATCTAATCATTTTCTTGTTCATTTAAAGTAGTGCTGCAGTGAATATATGCAGTATTGTTGTATCAATATGTCACAATAAAATAAATAATACATGTGTTGTTTAATCAGCCTATATCCCCCTTTTGACCTTTGGTGGTGGAGGTAGCCTATAGGCTTTATGTACACTATAGACGCGTGCATTTTTCCCTTATGGTTGATATTTTTGTGACAGTATTTCATATAAGTGTCGGCTTGGTTCGTCAGTCATTTGAAGAATGATTGTATTGGAAGAGGCAGGAGATGAAATTATGTATTAAGTTTATTTTAAACATCTACGATGAGCAGAGGGCTACAGCAGCTCTTCTTTGTGGTTTGGCTGGGAGCCTTACAGTGGTTACTCTATGCTGACCCAAAGAACTGAATGAACCATAAGACCTTGAGGGCCCAATCCCAATGTCCCCCCTAAAGCCTCAAACCCTGAACCCTCAGGGACTTACTGACGTCACCTGGTAAGTGAGAGAATGTGAGAGACTGTGAGCGCTTGAAATGGTGTAAATACGAATGGGACGGCACTTTGCTGCAACATATCACGTTACCATGAAAACGACAAAGAATGTGATGTATAATTGTGGGTATTTATTTTATACTTTGTACTCCCTGATATGAACGTCTTCCAGGCTCTTTCCCCACAAGATGAGAGGTCATTTTATATAATCTATTTACTGTTTTTTGTCAAAACAGATTCAATGACAAAATCAAATATTTGATGAATAAGTGAATAAATATCCTCTGATTTCATGTTTATTTTTTGTTCCATCTTGTTTCTGTGTAAATGTAATACTCCATGCTGAACACACGTGAGCCGTCCTCTTTGTTTACCTTTGTTTTTACGTCTCCATGCGTCCACTGGTTACCCCGTGTTTAACGTCGCATTGCAATGATTTGTGGGTAATTCCCTTAGGCAAAGTCAGCATCCTATGCTGACTTACGGAAAGGGTTCATAAAGGGCTCAAACTGTCTGCCAGAGAGCCTCAAACACTCGATGATTTGACAGTGGGACAACCCTAAACCCTCATAGACTTCGCGGGAGCGCGCCTCAAAGTCCGTGAGGTCGTAAGGGTGGAGATTGGGATTGGGCCAGAGAGCGACAAACTCTGGTGCTGAATTCCTTCCAGGAGGTGACGGAGCCTGTCATCATTGTAGAATGCTTTGTTAACTTGAAGTAAATCGGCACAATAGCTATTGTCATTGTCATTTCAGATACCTGCTGTTCCCCTTCTGCCCTATTGTTGCCCTCAGTGTGTTCCCAGTTATCCAAGCACCCCTGATCCCCATTACCTCATTATCTCCCCTGCATAAGCAGCCCTCTTTCCCCACCCGTTCGCCAGCACGGTTTGCTCTCGCTGACTGGTGCGGAGCGCTCCTCTTTTATCACATGAATGATTGAGCGCTGTCAACTGCTCTGCCTCTGTGTCCCGGGTGTGTCGCAGCATGCTGAAAGGTGGAGAGGAAATTCCTCCTCAGGACAATTTCAAACTGAGACTCACTGACATGATGGGTGCAGGTCACGGTCATGGATCGCTTTTCTATAGTCAGATCAAGTGTTTGAGGGCTCTCTCGCAAACATTTTGAGCCCTTAATGCAAACGTTTTGTAAGTCTGTATTTCTGCAGGGAATTACCCATAAGCCATCGCTTTGTGACATTAAACACGGGGTTGCCAAGGGAAGCCAAGAGGCGTTTCAAACAAAAACGTATACAAAGGGGACGGCGCACGGGTAGTCATCCTGGCATAAAATATTTACACAGCAACATTATAAAGGATTAAAGATGGGGAAATAAAAAGCACATGAAAGCAGGGGATTGCAAGCATAGGCTGTATTATTCATAACATTTTGCTTATTGAAGCCGTTTTGACAAAAACTACTTAAAATTGATTTTAATTGACATTTACCTCTCGTCTCCAAAGTCAAGAGCCTGGAAGATGTTCAGTAAAGTCCCTGAGAGTTCAGGGTTTAAGGCCCTTTGGGATTGAGCCATCGTCTCCTTCAAAATAATGTTCCCATACATCTAAACTGCATTATCAATGATGTCCGAAAAGCAGAGGCCCTTCTGTGCCTATAAATGTCCAAAATAATCTGAGGCCAGGTTTAGTTTGAATTGGTTTGTCTTATATGGGACCTCTTTGTCCCATATTGACTGCTACTCTACGCTGATCAGCGCTGGACTCTTACAGATCCTAGATCTGATACAACAGCAGTAACAGATCATGTGCCGATCATGTCACGGGTGAGATCAGTTGAGTATAGCGTAATGCGCCAACTCCTGACACGGTATAGAGTCTGGTGTTCGATCGGTTCGGTGCAAAAAAGAAAAGATTGTGGAGCTACAGCAGCAAAACAGACATGGGTAAAGCCGTTAACGGTGACTCGACGAAAGCCTTTTGTACTTCATGCTGTCTAGAGGCCTTGGAGGTGAGGGGAGAGCGACCTCACTCTGCATCCTAACACAGAAAAGTACAAGAGTGCCACACACAGCTAAAGTGTGTATCACAAGAGACTGTTGCTGTTGAAAGTGACCAATCAAAGGAGCAGAGAGTGTCTATTCCATCCTGCCGCCAAAGTCTCAAAAGTCATCTTGGCTGGGGAGCGATTCTGAAAGCTACTTGCCCAGCTCACATAACACCTGCAAGCACGCCTGCGACCAGAGTTGTTCAAAAAGGAGCTTCAAATATCTGTGAACTGTGGCGTGTTATGTGAGGACTTCTCTATGGCTGTGCAAAATAACAAAGGACTATTTGAATCAGCCAAGAGCAGCATGATGCCACCTTTTCCTCTTTCGCACTTTCAAAGTTGTTGTTTTTTCTCTGTATTTCCATGACATGCTGTGTATGTAAAATACATGATAAGTAAACATGGACCCAAGCTGTTGCCGAGCAACGCAGCCAAGTGAAACACGTTACATCGGAGCGTTTCGGTCAAAGGGCGATTCCAGGTATACTCAGACAGACAGTATGAGAAAAATAAAGAGCTAAATAAATAGAAGAAACCCAAAAAGTAAAAGTAGGAACCTGCATATGAGCATATCTGTTGCCTTTCATTTCTAAAAAGCCAACAATCAGGCTAGATGTCCTTTCACATAAGTGCTGTCATCCACAGAACATTACAGCAGTATAGAGGCTTTCAATGTAAACATTGCAAACAAAACAGCCAAAGCGGGAGGAGGATTGGGTGTGTTGGGTGTGAGCAGGGCTACATAGGGATGAGGGATACGCCCGGTGCTGAGAAGTTGCTGTGCTTGTAGAGTGACTGAGCCTAATTGCACAACTAACTCTACACCCTGGGCCTAAAGTTTTGAGAATGACACAAATATTAATTTTCACAAAGTCTGCTGCCTCAGTTTTTATGATGCCAATTTGCATATACTCCAGAATGTTATGAAGAGTGAACAGATGAGTTGCTCGTAAGATTGCACCTAAATCAACCATTTATCGGATCGTCAAGAACTTGAAGGAGAGAGGATCCACCAGTGCAGAGCTTGCTCAGGAATGGCAGCAGGCAGGTGTGAGTGGATCTGCACGCACAGGGAGGCGAAGACTTTTGGAGGATGGCCTGGTGTCAAGAAGGGCAGTAAAGAAGCCACTTCTCTCCAGGAAAAACATCAGGGACCGACTGATATTCTGCAAAAAGTACAGGGATTGGACTGCTGAGGACTGTGGTACAGTTGTCACGGGGTGTGGTGGTGGACTCAAATGCAGGACCAAAGGTAGTGAGAAACAGGTTTTATGTTTTTTTATGTTTTATGTTTTTTTTGAGTAGAGAACAATCTAGGAATTGTTACCAGAACACAACAGGGAGTCCGAGCACAAGACAAGAAATGAGGGGGGAAATCCGGCAGGACGAGGCAGAGCAGGAAGACTGGAAAACCGGGAACTGGACGAGCCAAACGGGCGGGTAGAAATGGCAATGATCTGGCAGAGAGTGAGTGAGAGACAGGGGTTTATAAAGTGGCTTCAACAGGTAAAGGGAGTTATGCTGATGAGGAGGGAGTGCTTGATTAGTGATCAGAGGCAGGTAAAGGGAGTTATGCTGATGCTGAGGGAGTGACTGAGGGTGTGGAGCTACACAACGACACACACACAGAAGGCAAAGCGTAATTGTGACAAAAGTCATTTTCTCTGATGAATCCCCCTTTCCGATTGTTTGGGGCATCCGGAAAAAAGCTTGTCCGGTGAAGAAAAGGTGAGCGCTACCATCAGTCCTGTCATGCCAGCAGTAAAGCATCCTGAGAGCATTCATGTGTGGGGTTGCTTCTCAGCCAGGGGAGTGAGCTCACTCACAATGTTGCCTAAGAACACAGCCATGAATAAAGAAAGGTACCAAAACATCCTCCGAGAGCAACTTCTCATCAACGCTGCAAATATTGACTCTTTGCATAAACTTAATGTAATTGTCAATAAAAGCCTTTGACACTTATGAAATGCTTGTAGTTATACTTCATTATACCAAAGTAACATCGGACAAAAAGATCTAAAAACACTGAAGCAGCAAACTTTGTGAAAACCAATACTTGTGTCATTCTCATGCAGGCACAATGCAGAGTCTCAATTTTTAAAGAAAAAAAATGATTTATTTTGAATACAGTTAAGCTGATCAGTCTGATCATCTTGCCCTTCCTTTGCATCTGATTGCAATTATCCATGTGGCGGGGTATCAATGTGCTTGCGGCCAATGCGTCGGTTGTGAGGGGTGAGAGTCAGTTAAAGGTCTTGAGAGGCTCAGAGTGCCTCTTCCGTACAAACCGCCTGGATGCAATTATGAGAGGAAAGGGAAAAATGTCTGCCCAGGGTTTGGGAAAGGGGACAAAACAAAGAAATCATTTGTCTATTCGCTTCCGTAATAACCTTATTTTTCATTCATTTTTTCACATGTATTTAAAAAGAATGACATGTAGGAGAGCTTTATTCACTAATTTCCTGCTTTATGGTCTATTTTACTCTAAATGGGAACATAACTTACTCAATGAAAAACATGCTGCTTTAAGAAGACTTAAAACTAGCGATTGAGACCACAAACTCATGTTGACAATGTTCACTGAGGTAATAAATCCAGAGAGAAGTAGGGACATTTTCTCATGGACTTCTACACAATCTAAATTATTGTAGCAACCAGAGGAGGATTTAAAAGAATGCAATTTTACACTTCCGTGTCGGCTTCACTTTTGAGAACCGGAGGTTGCCGTCTGTTCTGTACACTTTGGTCCATCTGAAATACGTCAACATTTATTTAGTGGGTTAACATGAAATGCAAACATATTACAATACGTACCTGTAAAGCTAATGACTTTCCCCTCGGTCTCAGTTGTACTTTGTATTTCGTTGCTAGCACGCTATAATAAGAAATGACCATGCTAAATATGACCAGCTCATCACGGTAGCATCGTCGGTAGAGTCTTGCCATGCTGATATTTAGCCATGCAGACAGCCTTTTGGACCTCTTAGCATGGCTGTAGACTCTTAGTCTTGTTGTATAATTGACATATTTATACTACAGACTTAAGTTTAGCAGCTTCAACTTGTCTAAATTGTTTTCTCTTTTTACAGTTTGTCCAGATAGTGCTCGAGTATTCTGTCCAAGCAGGTACATATGAATCAGGCATCTTTGGGCACTCGTGAAGACATATTTGTAATTGTAGCTGAGTTCATTAACTTTTAGTCAGTGGATGAAACTGCAGAACTGTCATATTTTTAGTTATCAAGGCCTGCTTGCTGTCTCAGCAGATAAACATTCACATCAGGCACACAAGGAAGAGATTTGAACATTTCTTCAGTGAAATGATTATATTAGCACCGTACTGTGTGCTTTGCCCCTCAGCAGAACTGCACCTCTTTATTTTATATACTGTATATATTATTAATATATGTTGGAATTTTTCATCAGGTTGAGAGTGTGATCAAAGAGATATTATTAGGATGTATGATAGTAGCAGAGGGGCCCTGCTCGTCCTCTGAGACACGTCCATCAGTCACGGAGGGGGAATCGCCCAAGTCCTGCAGGAGAACCAGCCTCGCTCAATTAGTTCTGGCTGTAGCTCTGTCTACCTGATCTATGGGATGCATTTAGAACAGAGCCCAGCGAAGACCTGGTCATTTCTTTCTGCCTTGCTAAGTGCATCAATATGCCTTATTATTTTTACAGTTTTGTGTCGTATTTAGACGGTTAGGAAATTCCTCGCTCGGCCTTTTTTTGTGACAATAAGGGCCTTTAAATTAATTTTAAATGATTAGCCACGCTATCATCACTGATGTAAATGTGAACTGACTTTGGTTATCCTCTGACTTTTCATCTAGTGCCACCAGCCTGTCATTTTTTTTCACTTATTAAGGGATAAGTGCATAATTCTTTACACAATATTACGGCATAAACTGTTTTCTGTGTATTGTAAACTGTGTATTCATTTCACTTCCTAAGTCCGGTGTGGTGGTTTCGTTATTTATGCACCTAAAGAATTGAACAGTTTGCTGATTTTAGACGTGCCCTGACATTGTTTTCATTCCTTTTCACTCAAGCATTTCCTTAAATAAGCATGCTGTATTCGTACAGTAGGCCAAGCTTGTTTGCGTGTGTGTGTATGTCGTTGCTGTCTAGCGGAAACCTTATATGTTCAAAACTGTTACTTTGCAGGTAATTAATTGACAACTGTTATTTTGTCTCGATCTGATGCTTTCATGTGTCATTATGAAATTTATATTTTACTAAAATCAAGCAGCATGACTCATTGGTTCAATGCTTTAATGATGTGCCTGGCAAAGGCTCAGTCAACTATCGGCATTCAAATATGTATCCATTTTCATCTAATTCTAGGCTCACTGGCATGCAGATTATTACTGTATTCCATAAATAAGAGCAGAATGAGTTCCAATTAAGAGGTAATTGCGGTGCTGTTGAGCAGTAACAAGATGCTAATGAAAATCCCAGGTTTATGATTGGAACGGGAGATTGCCTTTAAAATTAGGCTGCTTCACCAGTTGTGCTCTCTGTGGATGAAGGAATTAGACAGCACGGGTCTGGTTACGGGAAGTTTGGCTAATTACTCTCGAATCCCAGTGAAGTCCATTTGTGGCAATAATTGCCCTGTGATTGCCTTGTGCCCTCTCATCTCACAAAGCTGCTCACAATTTCTATTTGAATATCTCACAGGCTGGTTTGTACAGGGTTTTTGTGGATGTTGCCTTCATTAGAATTTTGGTCATTTAAGCCAAACGTTGTTTGACGGAACACATTTAAAGTAGATATGCAGTATGCTGAGGGTGCAGTAGCTATATTGTAAATGAATGACAATTATCATAACATAAATATCTCTACCAGGCGTAAGCCTTGGAGGACATTAAATCTTCTCACTGTTCAACAAGAAGCCTCCCGTGATATAAGTAAGTAAGTAAAATGTATTTATAAAGCGCTTTTCACAGACCTTAGTCACAAAGTGACTTAACAGGAGTGGAATTACAAGCATAAATAAGACAAAGTGACCATATAAGGGCCAAAAGTTTACATTTAAGACGACACAAAAAACTAAAAGAACACAATTAAAACATGGCATAACAACACAAGACATGAGTTTTAGACAAACACCAGTCTGAACAGGTGTGTCTTGAGCTGATTCTGGAACGAATTCACGGAATCAGCAAAACATCAGGGTGCAGGCAGAGTATTCCACAGCCTTGGTGCTACTGCCTCAAAAGCTCGGTCACCACAGGTCTGAAGGCGAGTGCGTGGGACAGACACACAACCTAACATGTTTGATCTGAGTTCCCAGAGACCAGCACGCTCTGCTCCACCTAGGTTGCAAAAATGTAGATGAATGTATTTAATCCGTACCTTTTTATAATTAACCTTGCGTATTATTGTGTAGCGCGCGGTGCCCCCGCACGCTTTCTTAATTTGAATTTTTAATCAAATAAAAAAAATTCTTTTAATTTCTTTTTTTTTTTTTATTAAAAATTATTATTTATTTAATTTATTCCAAATTATTTCTTATCAAAATGTTTTAATTTATCAAGAAACAAAAAGTAATTAAAGCTGCGAGCAGCATTGATCGGGCCCTCGCAACTTCACGCACGTCGAGGGTACTAGCAGGACTCTGGCCATGCATTTCTGTGACTGCCATACACTGCGTGCACGAGTTAAACGGTATTTCCTGGTACTGGCAGGACTTTGGGTGACGCGGCCATGAATTTCTGTAACCATCACACTCTGCGTGCACGAGTGAGATATTTCCTGCATAGACCAGCAGCGTAGCAAGATCATGTTGCCAGGTCTTAAGCCTCAAATGTTTTGAGTGTACATCCGATACAATCATAAATGTAAGCCTTTAAAGATCATTAAGAAAATGAATGTGTGTGAATGTGCTTCCGTGTTTGTAACATAACAGACTGTCAGTTTACTGGGATGGGGTTCAACTCCCTGCAGTGTCCTGCTGATTGTATTTGGACTTACATGAAAGTTAACAAAACAGTAGTGCCATTTGCTGTTACTTGAACACTTTAATTTAACACTGATTTCATTTTAAGTTCTTCTGGAACTTTAGATTGTAGTGTGAAGCATTCATTATAACGTTTAACCTGATTGTCATTGTTAGGGTTAGAACAAAGGATGAAGGAGCTTGCAGGCCGCAGGTACTCTTCTGCTGCGAGCTTCTTACTGCGCACGCGCATCAGAAGAATGAGCTGGACCCGGTCCAAAATAAAAACAATATTTAATGTACTACACAAAGTTCACTTACAAACTGAATTAACTATCAATAGTAATGTTCTCGAGAGCAGAGACCACATACACGCATCTCCTCACAGTCCGGCGCGGCCAGTTAGCTGAAAATGAGAGCTGCAGTGATCTGAGGTAAACTCCCTAAAACATTGTCTTTTGTATCCCCTGAGAGTCGGAATGTGTCCGATACTGTCATAAAACATGTGAATGACCCTCCGTGGCGATCAGTGATTGGCTTCATTTGAATTCTGCCCCCTCCCATTATCGATCCCTTAGCAAAACATCTTGGCTCTTCGCAAAACATCTTGAACTCCTCCTCTCTGTCCTGCTGGTCAGCTTGGCATTTGACCGTCCCACTGGCCCCATCCTCCATCGATGAGGTCGCCTCCATTTGCTGCTGCATGTCTGACACCTCACTCAGAATCCCTATCTGACCCTCAAAACTATTCTTAGTGTTTTAATACCTACAGTGACTATACTTCTATGATTTAATACATTCAATGAGTTAATATACTGTAACATATAATATCCTCTATAAGTAAGAATATTGTAAACCTATAATACATTCCATATGGAAACATATTGTGACTAACATATTTATTATTGTAACACTTCTACTCACCACTAGGGGTGTTATTAAATCCTACTAATAATGCGTTTAATACTGAATTTCTCCACAAAACCCCCCTAACACACTATTCATAGTGTGTTCATAAATTTCCAGGAAAAACAATCCCTCTCTAAAGGTCCTTTATGGGCCGAGGGTGAATTTCCTCAACTAAACAGTAGCTAACAGTTCAAGTTCATAAACATCATCTACACCTAACTGATTGCCCTATGCTTGTAGAAGTTCACTAATGCAAGGGATGCAGCAGCGAACGCAGAGGACCAGGTGGTGGAGGTGGGGGAGGTCCTGCGTCGAGTTCTGGATCCATCCTACGAAATGAGGGATAGAGAAGAATTCTGAGAAGCCTTGTCTGCTCCTTTTTCACTTGACAAAAATTATATTTCCTAATACAATGCACCTCTAAATCCCAAATTGACCCCATAAAACAAAAAACAAACAAACAAAACAATCTCTCAGAGGCAATTTTCCAAATTGTCAGTATCTCACCGGATGTTTTCAGAAGTCCATCTGGACTCAATCAGATCCTTCAGCATCCCAGCGAAGATGATCAGGAGCTGCTCGTGAAGTCCTGCTATGGCATCACGAGTGAAGTTTACAAAACGCTGTTGGTTATAATATATGCAATTAATCCAATCGACATTTTTATTGATTGACTCCCACCAGAAAATTCTGATTTCTGGCATTAAATTAATTAAGCAAGCACCCCCCTTGGTACTCCTATGGCATCTATGTAAACTTGGCCATCAAAATGAACCTCCCATGGTCTACCTTGTTGGTCAGCACCACTTACACCTTTGGGCCTCATTCACAGTCCGCTACCTGGTGATACAATAGGAGACTGCTTTCTCCTGTCTGCGGATGCCTGTGTTCTCCACCTGTCTTTGTCCTTCCAACACCCATGCTGCCGAAGTTGATGTAAACATTATGCAGCCTAGGAGTGTTCAATGAACTCTCAACTCTGTCTATCCTACTAGGCTCTAATCTAACAGTAGCTCTGACTGTGTGAAAAATTAGTTTTTTATCACAATTAAAATTGCAAAATTAAAAATTTTGGAAATTAAATTCTGAATTAAAATCAATATTTAATTTAAATTCTGAATTAAATTCAAAAAATTACAAATGTCAGATTCAAAATCAACTATGCAAGCTGAAATATTGAATCAAAATTAACAATTTTAGGATAAAAATTGAATTGAAACTGGGAGTTAGAATATTGGATTAAAACTAAATTCACCAACTGAAGTTGAAATGTTGAATTACAAACGAGTATCAAAATTAAAGAAACTATCAACAACTATCAATGCAAGTTAAAAACCCTATTAATATTAAACCAACACTGCCAATTGAAATGTTTAATCACAATTAAAAACATCAATGAAAGTTGAATTACTGAATCAAACTAAAATCACCAATGAAAGAAGTACAATTAATATAATCAACAGTAGTATAAAATGCTAAATTAAAACTAAGATAAACAATCAAAGTCAAAATACAAGTCAAAAGCTTAGAGTCAAAAACAAGGAATATTACAAGTTTATCACCAGAACTCAAAGTATTGTAATGTATCTTCTAATCCACGGATGACTGAGTATCTTGTAATTCTAAGACAATTTCACCTCGAGGTTTTCTGGGAAATGGAGTTTTCTGTAATTATCAAGCAATTACTCCTCCAACCGATAGGTGGCGAAGTTGTCTCTTCTTCTTCTATGGTGTTTTTTTTTTTTTAAAACGCGAAAACGGACAATGGGCTAATACTAATACTATTAACGGCTATTGCTACAAGCTAAACTAACTGGCGAAACCGCGTCTTCAGCACACAGACAAATCACCGTAGTTTAAACTCTTACACCATGCCGCTTTCACACACACTTTATGCTAGACCGTGCTTGGCTTCTCCATATGCACCGGTTATTTTATAATCCTTTTATCTAGTTATCTAGGTGAGCACAAAGCAAGCTTCGGCTCAGCTAGCATCCTCTCCTTACTACAACAAAACGATCTCTCACAACGCTATTGTCATCACTGCATCCATCATTCATACCAAAATACACCGTGATTACAATGTATGATTACCCACTCATTACCTATTACCCACCCCGGATTATATTCCCTTGAACTCAAGTTAAATCCTGCGCTTCGTAGCAGCCAGTCTCTGTTCCAGCAGAGAGCTCGACTCTCGATAGCGTAACTAGTTCTGTTGGCTTTCTAAGCTCGTATTCAATTTATTCCCTCCCGTTAAGAGTCATTGGTTCGCCAGATCCAAACCTGCCAAACAGGACCCGGGGGGGCCGTCGCCTTTACCCCACGCTACCCCGCCACCAGATTCAGTTAGCCTGGTTCCCCGGACTCTCGAAGCTGCTTAAGCTTTTGAGCGCTTAGCTCTGCATAGCTTGATCAGGGCTAACGTCTGAGACGTACCGTTCCTCGACGGACCTTACCGATAGGATTTAGCAAAAAAGAACAGCGTGTAGGCAAAATACACGTGTTCCTAATCCAGCTTGCAAGTGTGCTCCATACAGTAATCCAGCTACTTTAAATTTCAAATCAATATACTTTACCGGCTTGCTGCGGCCTGCTCCTTTGTTCGGCTCTCGGAGGGGTTGACCAAGACACCGTCTCCAAGTTTTCCTATACTACCTATACAGATTTTATTAAAAAGGTTCTGTTTACCCGTTTGTCTTTGGCGCCAGAAGGTATCTTAGTCAGCTCCTCGTCCAGTCCGTTTTCCAGCAATTATCACGTCCCTTCGTGGTCGCCAAATTTGTTAGGGTTAGAACAAAGGATGAAGGAGCCTGCAGGCCGCAGGCTCTCTTCTGCTGCGAGCTTCTTACTGCGCACGCGCATCAGAAGAATGAGCTGGACCCGGTCCAAAATAAAAACAATATTTAATGTACTACACAAAGTTCACTTACAAACTGAATTAACTATCAATAGTAATGTTCTCGAGAGCAGAGACCACATACACGCATCTCCTCACAGTCCGGCGCGGCCAGTTAGCTGAAAATGAGAGCTGCAGTGATCTGAGGTAAACTCCCTAAAAAATTGTCTTTTGTATCCCCTGAGAGTCGGAATGTGTCCGATACTGTCATAAAACGTGTGAATGATCCTCCGTGGCGATCAGTGATTGGCTTCATTGGAATTCTGCCCCCTCCCATTATCGATCCCTTAGCAAAACATCTTGGCTCTTCGCAAAACATCTTGAACTCCTCCTCTCTGTCCTGCTGGTCAGCTTGGCATTTGACCGTCCCACTGGCCCCATCCTCCATCGATGAGGTCGCCTCCATTTGCTGCTGCATGTCTGACACCTCACTCAGAATCCCTATCTGACCCTCAAAACTATTCTTAGTGTTTTAATACCTACAGTGACTATACTTCTATGATTTAATACATTCAATGAGTTAATATACTGTAACATATAATATCCTCTATAAGTAAGAATATTGTAAACCTATAATACATTCCATATGGAAACATATTGTGACTAACATATTTATTATTGTAACACTTCTACTCACCACTAGGGGTGTTATTAAATCCTACTAATAATGTGTTTAATACTGAAATTCTCCACATCATGAAGAAGCTCTGGACAGATCATTTATACTAATGCCCACTGGCATGGTTTGAAAATCCACTGTTATCTAACGTTTGCTCTCCAAGCATCTTAGTTTGCACATATTTAGATCAGAGAAGTCTTTTTATCATGGTGTGCCCACAAACCCTTTCAATAAGTTCAGTGTTTGGGCCGCTGTAATTATAGAATCCTGCTTACGTCCGTGCTTATCAGTAGGTGGCGCTATGACTATGAGTTAATATTGGCATGCAGAAGTCCTAAAGCCATGACAGTCAACAAGCATGTCAAGTTTGGGACAGTTTTGACAAAGTACAGTCGAGTTACAACTCGACTGTACATCGAGACTGTACTCGATGGATGATGGCGAACCATGTAAAATGGCCATCACACCATATCCACGTCGTTCGATGAAACCTAAAGCTTTTAGTAACTTTTAATTGCTAAGGTCTTTAGATTGTTCTGACCAAATTCTAAGCTGATCGGATTAATTCCCTAGGAGGAGTTCGTAGTACAGCACCTGGAAATGGGAAAAAAAACACGAGAAATTCATACAAAATTGAAAATGTCTGACTTCTGGTTGGGTTTAGAGCATGGCCCCAAGAGACTTTATTTTAAGTCCATATGTGATACATGTTCCTACCAAATTTCATACATCTAGGTCAAACATACTGCGAGGGCTGCTTCGTCGAAATTTTGTAGGTATGACGCCTTGAAACGGTTTGAAAACCTCATAAAATTCAAAATGACCGACTTCCTATTTGGTTTGATGAAAAACTCCAAGAGGATTTTTTGTGCGTCCCATCACGATCCACATACCTACCAAATTTCATACAGCTAGGTGAAACCCAATGTTGGGGCTACTCAATAGGGGGCGCTATTGAGCCAATATTTCATACCGCAGCTGGACACCCCAATCAGACTGCCAGAGTCCTGCCAGTACCCTCGACGTGTGTGAAGTTGCGAGGGCCCGGTCAATGCTGCTCGCAGCTTTAATTTTATATTAAATTTAAAGTGATCCGTCCCTGCTCAGAGCTCAACAGATATATAGCTCTTTCAAAATAAAGTGGGACTTCCCCGGGTTTCTCTTAACTATAGAAAACGAATGCTAGAATGCGAAGATGTGTGTGCGCATAAAGTATGCAATCAGTTGTGTGCCGTTCTGGATCGCTGCAGACTTACCGCAGGGGCTGGGCTGTCTCTCCCTTTAGAGAAGCCCTCTCCTCTCTGAGTTCCCAAAACAGTTGAAGAAAAGAGTCGGTCGGAAAAAGTTAAAAAAGTTCCTTATTTATTTTTGTCCAATTCAAAGTATATTCCCTTGGTCCAAATACAGAGAAAAAGTGATCACCATAAAAAGATAAAAATCAACAAAGTATTTTTTTTTAAAAACCGACCCAGTGAGCAGGCTATTTCCAAATGTCCAGAGAAGAAAGTTAAAGATTAACCCAGTGCAGGTTCCAACCTGGTGGGCTTCTCCCCCGACTAAGCTCCTGATCCTTGAAAACCGAGAATATTTATACTCCCCCTTTCTTGGTGCCTCCGTGGGCCATGACAGTGTCATGGTAACCCCCCCCTTACATTTTTATCTAGGTCAAAGTGAGTGCATAGACATGATGACGTCAGTGCTGGAATGCAGACGTGGTCCAATGAGTGCACCTGTGCATACCTCACGTACGTGTGTGTGTGTGTGTGTGTGTATGCACCCCTCCCCCCCCCGCACGGCCGTGCAGCAGAGGGTGTGTCTGTGTGTCTGACCTTGTCTGTGCAACAGGTCACTCTTACAAGAGACTTAGTGCCCTATTTCGCTCTCGATTTCATTTTTCTAAATTTGTATTTGTTGTTTTTAAGGTGCTTGTTAACACCTAATAACCATGGCCTTCCGTGTAGGGGCATCACAATTTCGCAAAACACTCCAACATGTCTAACAATTGAAAGAATTGACTTAATAGGGTAAAAAGCTTTTGTGAGACGCAGCTGATCGTATCTGTCGCATGAGGTATGTGAGTGAAAAACCCGTCAAACGTATTCATGGTCTTAACGGGGACAATTCGGGTTTCTGTACATTCAGTCAACCACTGCTGTAGGCACCGTTGCTGACACACCTCGGGGAGATCTGCCCTCTACTGAGTGCATCCTTTTGTTATGTTATAGTGACTTTGCATGTGATCACACGCAAAGTCACCACCCTTCAAAGATATGTAAAACAAAAGGGCAGACCTGCGTCAGAGTAGACGGCGAAAGAATCCTTCAGACCTCCTTTTCATTTCCTTTCAGGTGTCACCGAAAATATTTATACTCCCCCTTTCTTGGTGCCTCCGTGGCCATGCCATGGTAACCCCACCTTAAATTTTTGTCCAGATCAAAGTGAGTGCATAGACATGATGGCGTACACCACCAGTGCTGGAATGCAGACGCGGTCCAATGAGTGCACCTGTGTGCATACCTCACGTACGTGTGTGTGCGTGTGTGTGTGTATGCACCCCTCCCCCCCCCCCCCCGCACGGCCGTGCAGCAGAGGGTGTGTCTGAACTTGTCTGTGCAACAGGTCACACGCAAAGTCACCACCCTTCAAAGATATGTAAAACAAAAGGGCAGACCTGCGTCAGAGTAAACAGCGAAAGAATCCTTCAGACCTCCTTTTCATTTCCTTTCAGGTGTCACCATCAATTGTCTCATTGGTTATACGTGTTAAGCAGGAAGACACACCCATTTAACTCTGAATACTGTAGGTAGGCTTTATGCCTCTGGTTAGGACCATGGGAAGAAACTGCTCCACCGAAGCAGTTGACTTTTCTTCGCTCTGTGGAGAAAATACCTGCTTTGTAGTGTTTGGTTGGCGCCACAGCCCAGTACCTTAGCAGTGCAACATGAGCTTCATGGACAGTAGAAAGCTGAGACTGTATTGTAACCATTCAACATGGACATGCATCCTTATTCACAGTTTAGCTGCAGCTAAGTCTCCATCATCCCCACTGAGTGGTGTTTTGGCCTGCTGAGTCACTCTTTTTATCATCCTGTGTAGCTGCGCTTGTGGCTCCGTGATAAACAGATAAAGTGATGGGTTTAGTTTCTTCTGGTCTGCTGTCATAGACTGATAAAGTGTAAGAAACAGTATCCGGGCAATAGTTAAGGTTTTCCATTCAAAGCGTTTGAGGTGCAGTTATCTGATGTCATGCCACTACAAGGGAAAACAATATAAATGCAGCGAGGCTTACATCCGGTCCCACGGGGGAGAAAAAGCTGAAAAATATCAGAAACAAACTCTCTGAAGGCCAGAGGATAAAATCAGCTCAACAAAAGAAAAGTGTTGCAGGTTTCATTCACTACAAACAGTAATATGATCAAGCCATGCAATAATATAACAGTAATATTATTACGAACAACATATTGACCCTTTAATTATATAACAGTAATATAATCAAGCAATATATTGATAGGGAAGGGTTTTTGCCTTTTTCCGTCCCTTCAGTTCCTGGGTCCTACTGGCATTGAGGGGCCAGCTCAACTAAACCGTCACTGCGTTACAGGGTTCGCTGTCGGATACAACTGTTTTTAGACGGGGGAGGAAGCCATCCTTTTTGTTTTAAATAGTACGCTCTCGCCGGGCTTATGTTTCAACAAGCTAGGTTCCCTTTAAACCTATACGCAGCAATTAATATTTACTGTCCACTAAATTCACTTAAACGCCCTCCCGTGAAGTACTCTTAGTTTAAGTGGTTTCCTATCTACCTGGTCTGTTTTTTTTAACTCTGAAGTTAAAACTCCCGTTTTAACTGGACGACTCCTTCTCCTGTGAGAAGGACGGCCAAGTTTTTTATAGGATTATTGACAGCCTCGACCCACGGTACCAGTTCCTAATGTAGATAGGGCAGAATAGCAAGACTCCTTTTCCTCGACTACCGGTTCAGGCGTACGACCGTTACGAGCGCCCGTCGGGGAATTATCGAAGTTTACCTCTTCTGGCAGAGTTCAATAAATTGCCTCAGCTTGATTTCGCTGGTTGTGCATCACTTTTTATTTTATCCTCAGGAGGATTCTTGTATTTTAACCTGAGAGAAAAAATCTGCTCCCCTATTTTACACAACGAAGTTACAAACTTTTATAGTTATACATCGTTTTTAGTGTTTTAGGGCCTAATTTATCTCAAGTCCCTGTTCGGGCGCCATGTAGCGCGCGGTGCTCCCGTACGCTTTCTTAATTTGAATTTTTAATCAAATAAAAAATATTATTTTAATTTTTTAATGCTGTACTGTACACTGACGACTGACGAGTCAGGAGATCAACAAAGTCAGTGGGAATCATTCTTCAGAATCATGGCTGTCTGTACAAAACTGTATGGAAAGCCTTTCAATAGTTGTTGAGATACTTCACTCTGGACTAAAGTGGTGGAGCGACATGCCATCACGAGAGGCATGCCACTAGCAAGTGGCTGTAAAAGACTGAATAATCTACTTAGTCAAGCCAGACATCTGTCGTTATGATCACTATGGTTTTTCAATTCATTGTCTTTTGTTTGTTCATAATGTATTTTATCTCCTTTAGAACCTTCCTGGTTTTAGCAAGCAGCTCTCCCCCTGAAGTATTTTGTTGTCACCTCCTTATCGCAACTGCATTTAAAGAACAATGTGGTTGCTCAACAAGCACCACCTGTCAAACAACTCACCTAGCACTATCCTCATGAGTCATCCCCACACCTACAGCTGAATGCCAACTATGCTGACCTCCACAAAGACGATGCTTAATGCCCCAACTTTGCTAAATCCACACTGCTTGAAGCTGAATTGATGTTGAAGGAATTACACTTTGAATTTAAATAACTTGATTTTCAGTGTTGGATCAACATTATTTTAGTGTGCCACACTGATCCTATTTTTTTAAATTTGTATAAATCATTATTAAAAAGAAAAAAAGTATTTGAAGCTAGAAACCATCTGATGACACACACACAGACTCACTTGGGGAAAACAATATCAACCACATGTTGTTACGGCTGGGAAAAATAGGCCTTCTATACAAAACCAACTAATTACGTACTGTCACAAATTCCACTTCATCTTAGATTGTTTTCATCCTGTCTGCCTGTTTTTCTAACTCTCCTGTCATTTCAGGTCCTCTCACTCGCACCATGTCATCACTCATTCCCCTCACCTGGTCTTCCACGCCCATCTCACCTGCAGCCCATTCCCTCATTAGTCCCTCACTAGGCCCGTTCACTTGCACTTGATCCCTTCCAGATTGTCTTGTGTGTCACTGCCAAGATCTCCAGCATTACCCTTGTTACTATTCCATATCTGCCTGTTCTGACCGTGCCTGCCTATCTATTAATTAAATCGAACTGTCCTTGTATATCTGTGTCGCGCTTTTAGGTTAACCATTACACATACATTATGTACATGCTTTTAATGTCATAAACTCCGTTGTGGACCCTTCACACTGTCTTGTTGCAGATGCTAAAGACCCACAACCCTAACGGTTCTTCCTCCTTATCAGTTGGTATCACACATGATTTTCAATGGCACAGTCTTCTTCGATCACCAGCCTGTTTCAGTGGGAAAGTAGCTGGATTTCTCTGAATCAATTGGATATCTGGACAGGTAGGAGAAAAAATGAAGTCATTTAAAACACAGCTGATGCGTTTAGAATGATTAACCTGAAGTAGATTCTTTACTCACATAATGTAGCGTTTTCTCTGCTTGAATGAGACTGAGGCTCTTTTAAAATCTGAGGCCCCTTCCATCAGGCCAATCTATCATATTCTCTCATTCAAATATTTCTCAAACAAATCATACAAAGAAAAAATACATTCTTTAACATGTCCTTCCCAAACAACTATCTGCCATGAAACACAGTTTTACGTGTATTTTTGATTTTGGGGTGAACTGTCCCTTTAACGGTAAAATGTATTTAGTAACATATTACAAGTAGAATACAGTAAAGTACACAAACAAAGAAAAGACACAAATTTCAGTTCTTACATCAGTTAAATACATTTGATAAGCTTTACTTCACCATTACCCCAACGTGTTTTAGTCTACTTCAGTTGTTAGAATATTTTTGTCACAATCATGAAGACACTTCTACAGGTGGCTATATCATCTATATAGTAGACATGTATATAAGATATTTATTATTTCATAGTGTTTCTACCGTCAGTACCACAGGCAAGCGATCATCACTACTTCAAAATTGACATCTCGTGAATTTCACATTTCATGTAAAAAGATAATTGTTTGTTTAAACCTTGGAAAAACTAGCTTCATGTATTTTTACTTCTAAGAACCTTCCAAAGACCATTTTTCGTAAAAACATTATAACACAGTGAAAAGATGTGAAAGGATCAGTAACTATACATGTAGTGTTAGTTCCCTCTCCATTAGATCATGGATGATTTAACACTCACATTTTTAATCTTTAACGTGTGCAGCAGGGGAGTTAGTCTGAGAAGAGATGTTTCTTGGAGGCTTCTTAGTCTTGTTTTGCTTTCTAAGTGATTCACTATCAAGGCTTGAATACGTTAAATGCTGAGAGAAAGATCACCAGCCCGTGTAAAACGTGAGTATTTGATGCTTCGATAGCTCCACGATCATTTTATACTCTTCACCTCCAGGATGTGGTCCAGTTTTTAAGTTTTTGTCCCCGAGTTGTTCCCAGTAATGACCCCAGTTTCCATCACTGTCTGCTCCAAAACCAAACACATGGACCTGGAAAAACAAAGGCAAACTATTTTAGAAGCAGATAATGTGGTAAAAGCGTTGCTAAATGACACAAGATTACATGCTTTTTTCTTCACCGTCATGAGCATCAACTTGTCAATCGTTAGTGTGTCACGACATTCACTCAATTAAAAAATAAACCTACCTCGTCACAAAGATGCAGGGCAAGAACCACAGTCATGAAGCCAGTGGATGGATAATGGCCCTTCTTTTGCAGCCACACGACATGAACGTACCTCATGAACGCTGGGTTAAGGATCATCACCTGTTATGAAATCTGACTTAGTATTTAAATATATTATATGACCCATTACCTTTGGAGCCAATAAAGTTTATTGACGAATACATTCAAAAATAATACTCACCAAATCCTTGTTGAACTTAGATTTCCTTGGCACATGTTGAAAAAAAGCATGAAATGTTAAACTCAACATCAAATGATTACTTTTTTTGTCAGTAAAATGATATACCAGGCATTCACGCAATGAAACTGCTTGTTTGCCTTGCATGAAGGAAACACCACCACTGGTCAGTGTTTGAATTTTATGGAAATGATGCTGCAAGAATTTTCTTGGATGAATGTTAAGAGGCGCAAGTTGTTTTAGCAACTGACGGTCAGTTGTCACAGACACTTGTGGTGCCTTTAATCCTGTAAGTACAGCCCTTCAGGGAGAATACTCTGCTGAAGTAGAATTTCACACTTATTACCACAAATGTGGTGGTGGGAATGCAGAGGGATATGCTAGGTTAGTAGCATTCATTGAAATGATTCTACTGCCATGTTTGTAGTTGGTGTCCTCATTTAGAGAGGAAGTCCAAATCCTATGCAAAGCCTCCACAGCAGCTCCAGACTGATATTACTCAATTGACCTCGGATCAGAATGGGAACGATCAAACTTGATTGAGTAGTATTACCTTTGCCAGCACAGTCCTGCTCTGCAACCTAACAACATAATAGGATACAGCCCAACAAGAGGGTTAACTAGTTTAAGAACAGTATAGTTGTTCTAGTGCTTTGTTTAAATTTCACCCTGCGGTCCGTCTACCTCACTCTCTACCGATGGGTGACTTCACCAGGATTGAACGCCAGCTTCAGAGGACCGACCGTAGCAACTCGACTTGAACTGAAATGAAAAACATGACTCACCTTCCAGAAGGTCCTGGGCTGAGGGCCTTCGTAAACCAGTCAAAATCCGTTAACTTAAATGGAAACAGCACAGGAATAGTGGTGTTATCTATATCCACAGCACTCTCTGGATACATGACACGATGAGTTGTTCTGGTCCCAACATCTGCTTCATAGCCTTTGGTTTGACCTCTGTTAATTCTAAATAGTACAAATATATTTCATATGTCACTGTAGTTGTCAGGAAAATTAAGGTGTGAATTTTGACGTTCATCTTTGTCTAGACTCTTTTACCTTATGACAACGTCCTGGAAATCTATTAGAGGTCCGTAGTCTGATTTCATCAAAGTACCAGAATTCCCCACCACAGCACAAGTCCTGCAGCGGTCAGGGCTGGATGCTTCAACATGAGCACTGGCTGGGACCAACTGAAAAAGCCTTTCCACTTTTTCTCTGTATACACTCATGATTTGCCCTCGACCCTGCATGTGCTGTCAGGAACATCAAATATTACTTACAGTTAGACCACATGAATTGTACCAAATAAACAAATTGTCAGTCGCAGTCACCACAATGATTGTCAAGTCTAACAGGATTTTTCTTTTATGTAAACAGAAGCAATATAAACGACTTAAAAAGATTTTAAGATAATTGTAAATAAAATAATAAGTAAAGCAATTCGTAAAATAATCAATATACACAATCTGAGTATTCTGAAAACAGACAGGGCGGAACCACTCTGCCTGGAACACTAGACATGCAGTGACACAGTGTCGCAGTAAACAAGGTCCGTAATCTGACGAACGCCGCACTGACAGAGATCGCATGGTATCGAGATCCGCGATAAGACTCTGCAGGACTGATGAGTCTACAAATCCTGAGAGGCAGCCAGTTTTTCACCTAAAAAGATTCAAATGGCTTCAAAGGCTTAAATGGCTTAGTGACTGAATGAACTAATATGCTGAACCTCAAAATAAAAAGGAGGAAAAGGAAAAGTTGTTGAGTAATTGAGTAAAATCCTTCGGGTAGACTGATCGATGCTTCTCAAGTAGGGAAACTGCACATGTTTGGTAAAATAACTCGACAGAGATGAATGTTGTATTTTCTAATTCATTACTTTTATAACGTATAAATCATCCCCCCCTGTCCCCTCTGGTGAGCTGCATGGGCACAGAGCCCTCCACATCAAAGGGCTCTTCCACCACTGACACCCCCCATTGGCCAGGTTAGTAGACAGCTAGAGAGACTCCACCAGGGCAAGGCTGCAGCCCCAGGGTCTTGAAGACCTGCGCCATCCCGCTGTCTGATGTCCTGCAACACCTCTTCAACCTGAGCCTGAAGCAAGAAGTCCCGGTGCTGTGGAAGACGTCTTGCCTGGTTTCTGTTCCTAAGAAGACGACTTCATCTGGCCTCAACGACTACCGACCGGTTGCCCTCACATCTCATGTGATGAAGGTGCTGGAGAGGCTGGTCTTGGCCACCGCAGGTGAAGGGTGGTGGGGGTAGACATGTCCACCGTCTCATGGATCACTGACTACCTGACAGGCAGACCACAGTTTGTCCTACTGGGCAGTGTGCTGTCTGAAACGGTGGTCAGTGGTACTGGAGCTCCACAAGGCTGCCTGCTGACTCCTCAATCGCTACTACTAAGCCAGTAGGGACTACAAAGTATAACACAGGTGTGTGCATCCCCAAACCTTACTTTTGTATTAATAAGTTGTAGTTATTTAAAAAGGGACAGTACACCCCAACATCTGAAATATATATTTTTCCTCTTCCCTGTAGTGTGATCTATCAATCTAGATTGTTTTGGTGTGAGTCGCCTAGTTCTGGCCTTCATACATCGCTGTATGTTTTTGAGTTTTTATAGCTCATTGGTGGCTAGGGCCCTGGACCACCTCGTGGAATGACCGTGACATACTAAATAGAATAATAATTTGGTCAAAAAAACCTGTGTTTATTGTGCTACGCCATGTCAAAATGACTGCTGTGAAAAGGGCCGATACAGTTTTGGTTGTTGCAGACACAGCTGTTAAAGATCTGCACTCCACTGAATGCATCTTACTGGTTGATAGTTAATTGGATATTATAAAATTGCTCACTGCACATGTCCAGAATGTGTAACCTAGAAAACAATTGTTTTATTAAACGGTAACACGACAACGAGTATTGTAATTGCTCAGTGGAATCTGCTGGAGGATTGATCGGAATCAAAATAAGATTAATTTATTTGATTTAATTACATGTAAACAAGGGATTTGACTCTGATGAAGGGAACCCAGGAAGAGTCCTGTTGATAGTTTACCACTGGATAAAGAAGTCGGCGTATGGATACGAGTCAGACATCTTTCTACTGCTCACATTGAGAGAAGTGGTCTAACTAAGACCAGACTGAGAACTGAAGTTTAGCTAATACAGTGATGGCGACTGTTGAAAGTGATTGTATTTCACTTTCTGATCCTGATTTGAACTGCAGGTTGAGAGACTGTTATTTTGCAAGGTCACAACTTACCTTCCACCAGTTGAAATTGTCCTCTGAGAGATTGTAGTTTACTGACAAAAATGGTTCATCAAATTTGCTGAAACGCTGCTCAAACAACGAATCACCTTCAGATAAACATCGGTCACAAGCACAGGGTCTTTTAGCCAGAAGTGTGAAGTATGATAAGATGTCTGCTCTCCAAAACAGTCCGATGCCCGTCACACCCAGCAGGAAAATGAGAATGCTCCCTTTTAACTTCATCTTGGATGTGTGACGCTGAATGGGAAGCTGCTCCAATCTGTAGACAAGGCATGTGGTGAAATACACAAGAGAAAGTAGTCAGTGGTGGAATGTAACTAAGTAGGATTAGTCAATTTGTGATACTTAGTACTTCCATATTATGCTACTTTATACTTCTACTCCACTTTAACAGGAAATATTGTAATTTCTACTTCAGCAACTTTTTCTGAGCGTTCGGCTGTAGTAAATTGAGAAGAAGCTTATTTTCCCTGTTTTTGTCTAGTCTGAAGATCGGTCGGGCAGACCCTGAATGTTGCTGCTGAGAGCTCTTACTACCGTACGCTTTGTGTCGCCTTGCTCTAACGTTACGTCTGTCAGAGCGGTGACAAGCTCATCTATATGAAGCATGAAGCAGACATCCTCTGTTTGATGCTCATGGTGAAAGAAAACGATGTAAAACAAATAGACAGTTCAAATCAGCCTCGCTTCGACCAACTACAAAAGTAAATTGCAAATCAAACATGAATGCATCAGTAATAATAACACATTAATCCAATATATATTAGTAAAACAACAAAATGGCAGCATTATGGGTACTTTTTAAACTTTAAGTACCTTTTGCTGATAATAGTGCAGCGGATAAACAAACTTTAAAAAAATTGTGCATTTTGTGAAAGAAGCATAACATTTCTACCAGTGCATCTTCAGACCATAACGATTATTTTCAGATGTGGAGGAATTTTGAATTTGACCTTTAATAACATGTAAATGATTGAAATAATTAGAAATTAAAAATTTTGGGGTTAAAAAAAAGTGTGTTTTTTCGGGATTTCTGTGGATTGAACATTCACACAACACACATGAACACTGCATGTGTGGAAGAATTTGATGTGCTGGTGTTTTTGTTTTTCAATATATTATTTTATGTCCCTGTGATTGTACAATGGGATTCAAATGAACTTGAAACATAAATATTGTGAATATGTGTGTGATATTTTGTGTATGGAATGTTTACAAAAAAGAAAAGAACATAAAAATATATTTTCTCGACAACATATTATATTGACTGTTTCAGTCATTGACTATTGACAGTCACTACTTTTAACCAGAAAGTTAAGGGCCGCAAGTGCAGATTTGCACATAAGACAATTGTATGCACGTGTACACACACCGGACACAAAGGACATTGCACATGCCCGTGCCATGTCAGTTATCTGCCTGTTATCTAACCTTGCATAGAGTTCATGTCTACAAGTACATTGATAGGCGTCTTCCCTCCATCTGGGTCCTTAACTTTTTCTACATATTTGCTCTTTCTAAAAGGAACCTAAGGTAAGGAACCTACTTGGAGCCTGAGGTATTCTGGTTTTTCCTGAAATGTATATGTATGATATCTCTCCTTATGCTCTGTGTCGTTGTAAGCTGCAGTTTAGACTCTTAACTTGGCGGTTTTTGATAGATTTCCTTGATCCACGTACAACCATGTGTTTCTTGATCTAACCATTTCTTGTAAGTGATTTTTTTAAATACCTGAAGTGTGCAGCAGTTATATGCTCCTCTCACAATGTGTTTGATTGTTGACACGCCCCTCCTTGAACACACCTGTGTCCTATCCCTATGTGGAGCTGTTTGTGTCCCTCTTTACCCTGAAGAAGACGGTCATGTCGAAACGTTGGTCAATTATTAAATATATATTTTGCATCGTGTCTACGAGTGTGCGACTTTTTTTCCGTTACATTTGTAACTTCACCGTGGTCAGCACCTCTCCTACACTGGTGTGCGTTCTCTCTCTCTCTCTCTCTCAACATGAATATGAATTATAACATCATTATAACATTATAACATCAGCTTATCCTCGTCACAATCGCCAGAAACTGGAACTCAACATTGCTCGAAGTCAATGACCCCTCTACGTCTTCAGAGGTCCAATCAGAAATGCCTCCATCTGAAAATAAACCTCATATGTACACTGGTGAAACTGTCTTGCTTCTTTCATAAAGTGCACAATACCTTCCATATATGAGCTCAACTGTTGTAATATTAACTTGTTCTTATATTATAAATGCAGGACTTTTACTCGAAGTGGAGTATTTTCAGTTTCTGGTGTTGATCATTTTAGTTAAATAAATGATCTGAATGTCTTTTTCACCACTTCATACATGAAGGAAACTCTCATAAACTGACACATTGGTTGTTTAAAGATCATTAAGAAAATGAATGTGTGTGAATGTGCTTCCGTGTTTGTAACATAACAGACTGTCAGTTTACTGGGATGGGGTTCAAATCCCTGCAGTGTCCTGCTGATTGTATTTGGACTTACATGAAAGTTAACAAAACAGTAGTGCCATTTGCTGTTACTTGAACACTTTAATTTAACACTGATTTCATTTTAAGTTCTTCTGGAACTTTAGATTGTAGTATGAAGCATTCATTATAACGTTTAACCTGATTGTCATGAAGAAGCTCTGGACAGATCATTTATACTAATGCCCACTGGCATGGTTTGAAAATCCACTGTTATCTAACGTTTGCTCTCCAAGCATCTTAGTTTGCACATATTTAGATCAGAGAAGTCTTTTTATCATGGTGTGCCCACAAACCCTTTCAATAAGTTCAGTGTTTGGGCCGCTGTAATTATAGAATCCTGCTTACGTCCGTGCTTATCAGTAGGTGGCGCTATGACTATGAGTTAATATTGGCATGCAGAAGTCCTAAAGCCATGACAGTCAACAAGCATGTCAAGTTTGTGTCACAGCTCTGTCACTTCTATCCACCTTTCACTCACCTAATTAGTTCATTCAGGGCACCTGCCAGTCACACTCACCTCATCAGCTCATTACTCTCACCTGCTCACTCTGCCTCTTCACTATTTAAACCCCTGCCTCAGACACACTCACTGCCAGATCGTTCTTTGCATTCATGCTCAACTTTCCCGCACTCACCCTTGGACTGATTCCCTGTTGCCGACCCTGCCTGTCCTGGACTACCTCGCCTTGCCTCTGCCCTGGTAACTTACTCAGCCCTTCTGTCCTTGACCACGAGAAAACCTGTCGGATTCTTCCAGAGAATCTTCTGCCTGTCGTGTGTTGCAAATAAAGAACTCAAATCATACCAGTCCTGGTGTTGTCGTACTGCTCCTGGGTCCTAACTACACCCGTTACAGTTTGGGACAGTTTTGACAAAGTACAGTCGAGTTACAACAGCTTGATGGATGATGGCGAACCATGTAAAATGGCCATCACACCATATCCACGTCGTTCGATGAAACCTAAAGCTTTTAGTAACTTTTAATTGCTAAGGTCTTTAGATTGTTCTGACCAAATTCTAAGCTGATCGGATTAATTCCCTAGGAGGAGTTCGTAGTATAGCACCTGGAAATGGGAAAAAAAACACGAGAAATTCATACAAAATTGAAAATGTCTGACTTCTGGTTGGGTTTAGAGCATGGCCCCAAGAGACTTTATTTTAAGTCCATATGTGATACATGTTCCTACCAAATTTCATACATCTAGGTCAAACATACTGCAAGGGATGCTTCGTCGAAATTTTGTAGGTATGACGCCTTGAAACGGTTTGAAAACCTCATAAAATTCCAAATGGCCGACTTCCTGTTTGGTTTGATGAAAAACTCCAAGAGGATTTTTTGTGCGTCCCATCACGATCCACATACTTACCAAATTTCATACAGCTAGGTGAAACCCAATGTTGGGGCTACTCAATAGGGGGCGCTATTGAGCCAATATTTCATACCGCAGCTGGACACCCCAATCAGACTGCCAGAGTCCTGCCAGTACCCTCGACGTGCGTGAAGTTGCGAGGGCCCGGTCAATGCTGCTCGCAGCTTTAATTTTATATTCAATTTAAAGTTATCCGTCCCTGCTCAGAGCTCAACAGATATAAAGCTCTTTCAAAATAAAGCGGGACTTCCCCGGGTTTCTCTTAACTATAGAAAACGAATGCTAGAATGTGAAGATGTGTGTGCGCATAAAGTATGCAATCAGTTGTGTGCCCTTCTGGATCGCTGCAGACTTACCGCAGGGGCTGGGCTGTCTCTCCCTTTAGAGAAGCCCTCTCCTCTCTGAGTTCCCAAAACAGTTGAAGAAAAGAGTCGGTCGGAAAAAGTTCCTTATTTATTTTTGTCCAATTCAAAGTATATTCCCTTGGTCCAAATACAGAGAAAAAGTGATCACCATAAAAAGATAAAAATCAACAAAGTATTTTTAAAAAAACCCGACCCAGTGAGCAGGCTATTTCCAAATGTCTGGAGAAGAAAGTTAAAGATTAACCCAGTGCAGGTTCCAACCTGGTGGGCTTCTCCCCCGACTAAGCTCCTGATCCTTTAAAACCGAAAATATTTATACTCCCCCTTTCTTGGTGCCTCCGTGGCCATGCCATGGTAACCCCACCTTAAATTTTTGTCCAGATCAAAGTGAGTGCATAGACATGATGGCGTACACCACCAGTGCTGGAATGCAGACGCGGTCCAATGAGTGCACCTGTGTGCATACCTCACGTACGTGTGTGTGCGTGTGTGTGTGTATGCACCCCTCCCCCCCCCCCCCCCCCCCCCCACGGCCGTGCAGCAGAGGGTGTGTCTGAACTTGTCTGTGCAACAGGTCACACGCAAAGTCACCACCCTTCAAAGATATGTAAAACAAAAGGGCAGACCTGCGTCAGAGTAAACAGCGAAAGAATCCTTCAGACCTCCTTTTCATTTCCTTTCAGGTGTCACCATCAATTGTCTCATTGGTTATACGTGTTAAGCAGGAAGACACACCCATTTAACTCTGAATACTGTAGGTAGGCTTTATGCCTCTGGTTAGGACCATGGGAAGAAACTGCTCCACCGAAGCAGTTGACTTTTCTTCGCTCTGTGGAGAAAATACCTGCTTTGTAGTGTTTGGTTGGCGCCACAGCCCAGTACCTTAGCAGTGCAACATGAGCTTCATGGACAGTAGAAAGCTGAGACTGTATTGTAACCATTCAACATGGACATGCATCCTTATTCACAGTTTAGCTGCAGCTAAGTCTCCATCATCCCCACTGAGTGGTGTTTTGGCCTGCTGAGTCACTCTTTTTATCATCCTGTGTAGCTGCGCTTGTGGCTCCGTGATAAACAGATAAAGTGATGGGTTTAGTTTCTTCTGGTCTGCTGTCATAGACTGATAAAGTGTAAGAAACAGTATCCGGGCAATAGTTAAGGTTTTCCATTCAAAGCGTTTGAGGTGCAGTTATCTGATGTCATGCCACTACAAGGGAAAACAATATAAATGCAGCGAGGCTTACATCCGGTCCCACGGGGGAGAAAAAGCTGAAAAATATCAGAAACAAACTCTCTGAAGGCCAGAGGATAAAATCAGCTCAACAAAAGAAAAGTGTTGCAGGTTTCATTCACTACAAACAGTAATATGATCAAGCCATGCAATAATATAACAGTAATATTATTACGAACAACATATTGACCCTTTAATTATATAACAGTAATATAATCAAGCAATATATTGATAGGGAAGGGTTTTTGCCTTTTTCCGTCCCTTCAGTTCCTGGGTCCTACTGGCATTGAGGGGCCAGCTCAACTAAACCGTCACTGCGTTACAGGGTTCGCTGTCGGATACAACTGTTTTTAGACGGGGGAGGAAGCCATCCTTTTTGTTTTAAATAGTACGCTCTCGCCGGGCTTATGTTTCAACAAGCTAGGTTCCCTTTAAACCTATACGCAGCAATTAATATTTACTGTCCACTAAATTCACTTAAACGCCCTCCCGTGAAGTACTCTTAGTTTAAGTGGTTTCCTATCTACCTGGTCTGTTTTTTAACTCTGATGGTCAGTCTTATTGTCCCGTTTTAACTGGACGACTCCTTCTCCTGTGAGAAGGACGGCCAAGTTTTTTATAGGATTATTGACAGCCTCGACCCACGGTACCAGTTCCTAATGTAGATAGGGCAGAATAGCAAGACTCTTTTTCCTCGACTACCGGTTCAGGCGTACGACCGTTACGAGCGCCCGTCGGGGAATTATCGAAGTTGACCTCTTCTGGCAGAGTTCAATAAATTGCCTCAGCTTGATTTCGCTGGTTGTGCATCACTTTTTATTTTATCCTCAGGAGGATTCTTGTATTTTAACCTGAGAGAAAAAATCTGCTCCCCTATTTTACACAACGAAGTTACAAACTTTTATAGTTATACATCGTTTTTAGTGTTTTAGGGCCTAATTTCTCTCAAGTCCCTGTTCGGGCGCCATGTAGCGCGCGGTGCCCCCGCACGCTTTCTTAATTTGAATTTTTAATCAAATAAAAAAAAATCTTTTAATTTCTTTTTTTTTTTTTTATTAAAAAATATTATTTATTTAATTTATTCCAAATTATTTCTTATCAAAATGTTTTAATTTATCAAGAAACAAAAAGTAATGAATAAATAAGAGGCCTTTTGTTTGAAACGAACAAAAGTGGAACAAGGGGCCCTCAGATGTGGATGCGCGAACTGAGAGGACCCTTGCCGGCGACGGACAGCCCCGAGCTGCCGTCGGAGTGACCACGGATCCACAGCACTTGTGCCCCGCTGTCCGGTCACTCCCTGTGAGCGCCCCTGATTGCAACGAGAGGCTGCGAGAAGGGGGAGAGATAGCGGATTCCAGTACTCTCTCTATGTGAGTCGCTCACCCGGCCTAATGGGAGAGCGTGGCCGATAGCTCACTCCTCCCTGATTTGCCTCAATGCCTCTGCTTAAGAGAACCTCGGACCGGTAGCTGATTTGCCCTAAATGGTAATAAATCGCCGACACGAGCCCAGTATCGATAGCTTGTTTGCTTTCTTTTCCGAATCGACAAACAGTGATATACTAAACAGTATAATCGGTCGCTCGAATAGCCGTCGGTCTTATAAATTATTTTATAGAATTTATTTATTTTATATTAAATTTAAAGTTATCCGTCCCTGCTCAGAGCTCAACAGATATAAAGCTCTTTCAAAATAAAGCGGGACTTCCCCGGGTTTCTCTTAACTATAGAAAACGAATGCTAGAATGTGAAGATGTGTGTGCGCATAAAGTATGCAATCAGTTGTGTGCCGTTCTGGATCGCTGCAGACTTATTGCAGGGGCTGGGCTGTCTCTCCCTTTAGAGAAGCCCTCTCCTCTCTGAGTTCCCAAAACAGTTGAAGAAAAGAGTCGGTCGGAAAAAGTTAAAAAAGTTCCTTATTTATTTTTGTCCAATTCAAAGTATATTCCCTTGGTCCAAATACAGAGAAAAAGTGATCACCATAAAAATATAAAAATCAACAAAGTATTTTTAAAAAAACCGACCCAGTGAGCAGGCTATTTCCAAATGTCCGGAGAAGAAAGTTAAAGATTAACCCAGTGCAGGTTCCAACCTGGTGGGCTTCTCCCCCGACTAAGCTCCTGATCCTTGAAAACCGAGAATATTTATACTCCCCCTTTCTTGGTGCCTCCGTGGGCCATGACAGTGTCATGGTAACCCCCCCTTACATTTTTATCTAGGTCAAAGTGAGTGCATAGACATGATGGTGTACACCACCAGTGCTGGAATGCAGACGTGGTCCAATGAGTGCACCTGTGCATACCTCACGTACGTGTGTGTGTGTGTGTGTATGCACCCCTCCCACCCCCCCCCCCCCCCCCTCCCCCCCCCCCGCACGGCCGTGCAGCAGAGGGTGTGTCTGTGTGTCTGACCTTGTCTGTGCAACAGGTCACTCTTACAAGAGACTTAGTGCCCTATTTCGCTCTCGATTTCATTTTTCTAAATTTGTATTTGTTGTTTTTAAGGTGCTTGTTAACACCTAATAACCATGGCCTTCTGTGTAGGGGCATCACAATTTCGCAAAACACTCCAACATGTCTACAATTGAAAGAATTGACTTAATAGGGTAAAAAGCTTTTGTGAGACGCAGCTGATCATATCTGTCGCATGAGGTATGTGAGTGAAAAACCCGTCAAACTTGTCCATGGTCTTAATGGGGACAATTCGGGTTTCTGTACATTCAGTCAACCACTGCTGTAGGCACCGTTGCTGACACACCTCGGGGAGATCTGCCCTCTACTGAGTGCATCCTTTTGTTATGTTATAGTGACTTTGCGTGTGATCACACGCAAAGTCACTACCCTTCAAAGATATGTAAAACAAAAGGGCAGACCTGCGTCAGAGTAGACAGCGAAAGAATCCTTCAGACCTCCTTTTCATTTCCTTTCAGGTGTCACCATCAATTGTCTCATTGGTTTTACGTGTCAAGCAGGAAGACACACCCATTTATGGGGGCGACTGTGGCTAAGTGGGTAGCAGGGCAGTCCTTCAATCAGAGGATCGGTGGTTCGATACCCAGTTCTGGCTCCGCTAATTACATGTCGATGTGTCCTTGAGCAAGACACTTAACCCCAAAATTGCTCCTGTAGCTGAGCCTACGGTGTAGAATCTGAATTGTAAGTCGCTTTGGATAAAAGCATCTGCTAAATGACTGTAATGTAATTTAACTCTGAATACTGTAGGTAGGCTTTATGCCTCTGGTTAGGACCATGGGAAGAAACTGCTCCACCAAAGCAGTTGACTTTTCTTCGCTCTGTGGAGAAAATACCTGCTTTGTAGTGTTTGGTTGGCGCCACAGCCCAGTACCTTAGCAGTGCAACATGAGCTTCATGGACAGTAGAAAGCTGAGACTGTATTGTAACCATTCAACATGGACATGCATCCTTATTCACAGTTTAGCTGCAGCTAAGTCTCCATCATCCCCACTGAGTGGTGTTTTGGCCTGCTGAGTCACTCTTTTTATCATCCTGTGTAGCTGCGCTTGTGGCTCCGTGATAAACAGATAAAGTGATGGGTTTAGTTTCTTCTGGTCTGCTGTCATAGACTGATAAAGTGTAAGAAACAGTATCCGGGCAATAGTTAAGGTTTTCCATTCAAAGCGTTTGAGGTGCAGTTATCTGATGTCATGCCACTACAAGGGAAAACAATATAAATGCAGCGAGGCTTACATCCGGTCCCACGGGGGAGAAAAAGCTGAAAAATATCAGAAACAAACTCTCTGAAGGCCAGAGGATAAAATCAGCTCAACAAAAGAAAAGTGTTGCAGGTTTCATTCACTACAAACACAACAAGACACTAATATCTAAATGTATTTTAATTGCGTGTGTGTGTGTGTGTGTATGCACCCCCCCCACCCCGCACGGCCGTGCAGCAGAGGGTGTGTCTGTGTCAGTCCAGTTTGCAGCCAATAATGGAACCTGTTGGTGTCTCCGGCTCCAATGTTGCTCCCCCAGCAGACTACGGCGAAGTAAAGTGCACTGGCCACAACAGACCGGTAGAACATCTCCAACATCTTGCTGCACACGTTGAAGGATCGAAGTTTCCTCGAGAAAAAGAGTCGACTCATCCCTTTCTTGTACACAGCGTTGATGTTGGTCTTCCAGTTCAGTCTGTAGTCGATGGACACACCCAGGAACTTTTCTTCTTTATCTTTAAAAATGTAACCAATAATTCTAACCGATACAGTTAAGGCACTCAAATACTGGTATGTTGTCAATAAGAAAAGAACAGCAGAAAGCATCGGTGAGAAGGTAAGCAGGAGTGTGTCACTTCCACTGAGTCTACAGAGTAAAGATCATCTTTGTCTCACAGTTCATTCAATGTTTTCTAGGTCACTGAACTTCCTGTGCTCTGTAATGCTCTGGCGTAATGTAAGTAGAAAATACCTCACTCCCCTCACTCCCCGGGCGCTTCATGTTCCTGCTGGTTGTGGAGCAATAAAGGCAGACACAGGATGAAGTCTACGGTGGTGCTTTTTATAGAAATGTTTGTTTTAAAGAAGTAGATGTTTTTCACACTGGATGGGTCTAGATTTTTGCCCATCCCGAGAACAATTTTTTTTTTTTTTTGTCCTTATATATAAAACGCATTATATCACATAATCTGTCACTATAGCCACTAAAGATTTGGGAGAAATACGAGTCATAACAATCAGTCAACTCTAATATGTACAAAACATAGACTGTAAAATGATACTAATGCCGTTTTATAAAATGTTTATTCGTGTGAGTATTGCTGAAACTACAACTGTAATAACTACAATAGTAATATCTAAATGTATTTTGATGACTGACCTTCCCATGGAGTCAAGACAGATAGTTACTTTATTATTGTATTATATTATATTTCTTTCGCTACAGCAGCATTTATAGATACAGGTAAAGCAATAAAAAATATATATATATTAAATATAAAAATGCACAATATATACAAAAAAATAGAATAATATTAAATGAACTAACTAAACAATAGTGCAAAGATTACCAAACAACATGGCTGACATTGCCCCCAAGTGGTGATTGGTATGCACAACAACAAGCCCCCCCCCCCCCCCCCCAGCACCAAAAACCATCACTCTCTCTTCTGTGAGTAGGCCCAGTTTTACCAGAACCAAGACTTGTATGACTTTCCTGCAGCCTGTAAACGTTCCCACCCCGTCTGCAGGGATTCTTAAAAGGCTCTCTGGGTAGACACATTTAATCATGTGTCCACGGGTGGCATTTTCTTTTTCCGCAAATGTATTCTCACATCTTTAATAATCGGTGTCTTTTCACTGAGGAGGTTGGATGCACATACGATTTATGACATTTTAAGTGGTATTTTCATTCCAAATGTCAACCACTCATGCAGTCTACTCTCTGGAGTGGATGCATGCACTTGAGCATTGACTCTTAAGCAGGAGGCCACCTGGTCAGAGTGGGACATTTTTAATTGGTGTGACAATTAAGGGTTCATAGACCCTTCACTTATATCGATAAGGGTTCAAAGACTTGTTTGTGAACATTTAAAATTATGACATTACTATAGATTAATTCAGGTTTTCTCCAGTTTCTCTCGTCCCTTCTCTTGCCCTCATTCATTCATCTTTTGCAGCACGTATCATCATTGTCGCATACAAAAACGGCTTCACAACTTGCACATTTGTCACAATACATGATAAACGTCACTAATGAAAGTCGCAATATTGTGGTTTGCTGCTTTATTATCACTTATTCTAAGCAGGCAGTATTCATTTAGGTAAAGGAAGCTTGATGTCTGTAAACAGGTGGCGTATCTGTGGCATGAAAGGAGTTAAATTTCTAATTAAAACAGTGTGAGGCAGCGCTGATAGTGTTGTCTGAGAATTACAAAGCACTGGAACTTTAACTATTGCCATTTAAAGTGCAAGTCTCCACTTAAACCCTGGATGTGTTTAATTAAATAGCAGTCAGGAACTCATCACAGTAATGTTGGATAGTGTTTTGGTTTTTTTGTAGTCAGGGTGATGACGAGCAGAGACGGAAAGAAAAGACATGAAATGATTGGACGGGTTGCTCCTTCCTCCTCCTTCCTGTCTTATTAAGAAACAATCAAGCGAACTTGTGTGTAGGTGTCCCTTTAATTCAGGCATCACAGCAGTGAGTGAGTTCGCAGGGCTGATTTCATGGTTCTGACTGAACACTTGCCGAATTTAATCTCATTTTAGAGAGGGTCCCTTGTAAGGCCAATCATATTCATAAAAAAAACAAGTTAGACGTTTATATCTCAACACGACACGTTGCGGATTCGTCCGTGGTCGACATCCATACACTGGCAACTTCTGTTCTTTTTGTTTGAGAGACATTTGTGGTGCTTATCCTCAAACTTTATTTCGTTTGCTGAAAAGAAACCGGCATCCACACTCTAGTGCTCTCATGATGAATCAACGTAAACTATGCACCCTCATAACACACACAGCATTTGTCTGGTTATTTCCAAATGTTGTATTATTCTGCCAAGAAAAATCCAGGAAGATCTGATTAGAAGTTTATTTTTATTTTTATTTATTGCTGACAAGGTTGGATTATGAATCAGGCAAAGCAGGTAAATGCCTGTGGGGGGCTCAAACCCTCAGGGGCCCGAAAGTCCTTCATTTGACGGCAATTAGCATGTGGTAATTTGATTAATTGCAAATTTGTTAGGGAGTTAGCACAACTAAAACATGATATCAGCTGAAACGATAAGAGCCTTCAGGGCGCTCCTGCATTTTTTAGCCACATTGGTGCAACCTCTAGGGATGGTCAGTGAGTCGGTTGAACCACCACTTTGTTCCGGAAAGAAATATCTAAACCGTTGGATGGATCAGAACAAAAATGTTCTCCAGATATTCGCGATTCGCAGACGATGAATCCTAACGACTTTCATGACAAGCAAGAAAAAACTCACAAGAAGCATCAAGCCTGCAACCAAAATCACGGCACCACTCAAACCCAACTCTGAGACCTTTCCGGTCCTGCAGTAAAGAGAAAGGCAGACTGCATCACTGAGGACCCTTCACACCCTCTTCATCACTCCTTTCAGCTAGTCCCATCAGGCAGCTGCTTCAGAGCACCTCTGGCCGAAAAGAGAACCGACAAAAACTCTTAATCCAAATGCAATGCCCATTCTAAACAAGACCAAATAGCCACTACTTTTAAATACACCTGCTCTTATTTATTCATGGCATTGTTTGTGTGTTAATGTAATTATATGTCTTTCATGGGTGTATGTTTTTAAGTTGCTTTTGAGCTCCAAACATAAGGCAATTTTCTATCATTATGTGATAAACAAAACGTATTTTGCTAAAGGCCATGGGGTCATTCCCACGGTCCTATAGGTTCCCCAGATTCATGCGTCACGTAATGTGAACATGACAAAGCGTCCTAACATCACATGGTAGCACATACAGGTTGCAGGTTCAATCCAAAAAGTAAACATGCTTTCTGTTTCTAGCTAGGAGCAATGGTTTCAAATGTGCGCTGGGCATTGCTGATAAAAGTTGGATAATAATGAATGGGAAGCTGACGAGCCCGAATCACCAGCTAAATACAGGCTCAGTGTACTTATTTTTACTTTTTTACTTGAAACACAATCCTGCATTGACGAGGTAAAATGGACAACAGCTCGTTAAATGTTTAACTGTCTCAGAAACTGATCTCTAGAAAAGAGTGGGAACCCTAATATAGTTTAGTCATGTCTCTGATGGGTACACAAAGGCAACAGGGTGCATTTTACAAAAGGATTGCGATGATAGAATATTTCCATCAAGTTTTAAAAGTGTAGTTGGACACTTATATTGTGTTTTGAAGGACCAGTATTTAGGATTTGGCGCCATCTAGTGGTGATGTTTTAGATTGTAACCAACTGAAACTTCTCCCGTGTCCCAAGGGTGTTGGGGAAAAATTGAGAAAACGCTACGGGCCTATCTAGTGTTTGGTTTGTCCCATCTGGGCTACGGTGACTGGCTCTGTGAAGACAAACGGCTCATTCTGCGATAAAGAAAACACAACGATTCTTATTTTCAAGTGTACACAAGATTATACACAAAAGAAAACTATTAATAATATATACTCAAGTATTAATATTCTATTTCAGCCAATGGATCCCCTTAAATGCAACAACCCTGAACAGAGAAAGCTCTTTTCACATAATGGAAGAGAACAATAACAAAGACGGTAAACTCGGCACGGTAATGCTTATCTAAGAAAATGAAAATGAGTCAGCTTTGATTAATGCACTGCATGCTGTGTCATCTGTACATTAATGTTCATACGGTATGAAGGTTATTGAGTCTGAAAAGGCAAAAGAGAGCCAAGATTTTAACAACTGTGCAGCTGTGGAGGCTAGTTTCTGTGCAGAGAGGCACTTGATGCAAGGTCAGAGCCAGAAGTGTTGCGTTCGCTACATCAATGGCGTTACAGAAACAGAATTAATTCAGAATTTCAGAATGTCGAGGCCTACTTTATACTCTCTGTTTAGAATAGCAGGTCCCATGATTCAGACTGAGGTCACATTGACACACATCAGATATGCGACGTTTGCAGTCGGACCACATGTGCAAGTAACCTAAATGACCTGAATGCAGTGAATGGAAAAGCACTTCCTTTTAATGTTCACCCAGCTTTCAATGGCAAAAAATAGTAAAATTCCTGAACAATACTTAAATTCCCTGTCATGACTCATTGAGGGAGATTAAAGAGAAATCGATATGTTCCTCTTTCGACTGAACACCACACACACACTCGGTTGCAAAGATGAAGCTGCTCTTTGATCAGTCGAAGACCAGGGAGGAGAAGAGCAGCAGGTGAAACGGGAGAGGACATTTTTTTTTTCGAGCCGTGTTTTTCTGCGGGAAATGTTAAGTGACAGAAGGACCTTTGCTCTTTCTTTTAGCCAAGCAGTTTTGACACATTGTTCCATGGCCCGTCACAAACGATCAGTTCATTTGTGATGAGGCTAGCACGAGTCATAAATCAGTATTTATGAATGCGCCATGTAGCTGCAAGGAGCCTTATAGATGTGTTAATCATCAGGTTATTAAGAGGTTTAATTCCACGCTCAAGGGGCACTTAAAGTGTGTGTCTTATTATTTATAACCAAACTCTTAAAATGAACACTCACATATCATCCACATTATATATCAGATAGAGTTTCAAGGGTGACTTTACACGTCAATACTGGTTCTTCATTTTTTTTACTCAGCTCACTCTGACATGAACTTATTTGCTACTGGAGGGTGAATTTCTTCTTTTTATGATTCTCCAGTAGTCAAATATGAGAATGAAAAAAGAAAAAGAACTGCTAGCATTGTAGCCGATGGCTCGTGGACCCTGAAACAGAGTTATATGTGCAAACATTCCTCCAAATTGAAATGCAGATTGTTTTCTAGTGCAACTCGCTTTGTTTTATAACAAAGCTCAATAATAGCTGAGGGAAATATACAGTTATCGTTGGTGCAAATTGGACTCCATAACAGCAAATTGTGAAAGTCTCCAGACTGTGAAGTGTTTAATTGAACATTTGCTCTTCCAGAGGTAAGTACCAAATCTCTTTTTTATTTATTTATTTATTTTTTCAAAGAAACCATTTGTCACGTTCATGTGGAATTATGAAAATTGTAATTGCTGCACAGCATGTCATAGCCTAAGACGATGGAACAGCTCCAGGACACTTAACACATGTGATATGATTTTAACATAGCAGGAAATAGAGCTCCTTACTTATTGGGATACGGTATACGCTCCGATGAAAGGAAATGGTTTGCGTCACCCACATCGGCTTTGGCTGGGCTTTCATATACCTCATACATACCAGCCAAGTCCCCTCTGAAAGATGATTAATGATCCTCTCACTTGCTTTGCCAGAATGGGGCCATCTACATAGTGACTCTGTCACTTAAGACAGTGAAGGTCAAAGCCCAATAACACGTAGGTTGTAGTATCAATGCACACCAGCAGTGTGCAGGTTTTTAATACCATCAGTGGGTATGTGTACTGTATGTAAGCCAGAAACATTTATCACTCAATTGAAACGTCCACTAAAGGTGCACAAACTAATCATCTTTATGTTAAAAGTACTAAATTTGATATTCAGAGCTATTTGCTATGTGAAGAACAACATATCCTCATATAATGGTTCGTATGCTACCTTCTCCTACGAAAGCCAGCAGCACGTGTCAATTTCGTTTGGAGTCTTTATACTTCCTCATTCATATAGGTGGATAAGATACAAAACAATTTCGTGGGGTATCTACAAATTACGTTGCCCTGTTAGCACCGTTAGCTGCAAGCCGTACCCTTAACGTGGTTTGTGTCCATTGTGGAGTCACTTTGTGGGACAAATCAACGGAGAATGAGCACAGCATACTTTTCATTCTTACAGAGCTTTTTAGCGTCTTTTATCTCATTGTGTGGTTTTCTGTACCACAACCTCAGCTCTCAATAATCCAATATTTCCTTTATAGGCTGCCTGTCCAGCACCAAACTGGAAAGGCAAAGTTAGCTACCAGCTGGAGAAGAAATTACAAACTGTGGCAGTTAACAAGCCATTATTTCTCAGACGTTGCCTGGAGAAATAAACCGAGCTAAATGGAGAGTGGATATTGGACGTACATTCATCAGGTGGCGAGACACACAACTCCATATGAATGCTAATGTGGCTCCATGTCTGCTTTATGCATAAATATGCAAAAATATTCGCCATAACAACGTTATAAATACGTCAGAAGTTGTATTTGAAGCACTTGCACTATTTTAAAGCTCCAGTAATCAATACGTTTCTATCAACAATGTATCAAATAACTATGTGTAAAGTGAATAAGGTCGCCTGTAGCAAGTGACCAACCCAAAGAGAAGGATCACCTGACTCCACAGCTCTGATTTAGCATCAAGCTATTTGTTTTGTTTTTACAGCGTTGGCTCACTCTCGTTGCTCTCAGCCTCATTTTCAGCAGCAGGCAGCTGTTTTCAGTGAAAACACTCTGATAAACCCACTGCACACCAGCACAGTGGACAGGTGAACATAGCGGAGCGTTTAGTGGCTGAAGTGCCAGGTATTTGAGTTGATTGTTCATGCAAAATCACTGAAAGGACAAGTATGAAAGCAAGCACAAATGTAATAGCAACTGGGAAAAGAGGATTGAATCTGAATATAAGATCAAAATGAACTTTAGACTTAGGGAATCAAGATAGTAACAAACATATCAAACTATTTTAAATATCACTATTCAAAAAGCCATACCGAAATAGAGGAAATATCCCGCTGTGGCAGAGGAAACATCAACCTTTCTATCAAAAAGGAACAGAGAATTCTTTGTGAACTCCCAGGAGGTCCCTTGTTTGAAGGGGATAAAATCTAAAAAAGCTCTCTTTGGCGGAGAGGTTTATTGTTTTCCATCGGAAAATTTCCAAAATTGCAACATTTACAGACCCCTGGTGTTATTTATCGTTGCATTTTCCGCAATCAGAGATACAACAGAAGTGTATTACAATCCTAAATAACAACACCACTGTCAATTGTGAAATGACTACCAAGCATGCATGTTTTAGACACAAAAACATGAATGGGGTTTTGGAATGTGTTGCATTCATTGATGAATTTTTCATTTAAAAAAATAGGCTCATGTCATGCTAGTGCATGCTTTCTGTTCTCTCTGCCTTTGTCTCTCCTCTAGCTGCTGCTGTTTGGTGAGTGCCTTCACCCAAAGTGTCTGCGTTCTATATTATAAGGTATATTTCCCAGATAATTGGCATTCAACAATATGAAATGACCTGTGTCCATTGTTTGACTCCAAATCTGCTCAAGTAATTGGTTTTGTCCGCAAAAGGCACTCTTCTTACTTCATATTTATGTATTACTTGCAGCTGGCGGCTGACGCTACCTGCCACTCCGTCATATTCTCAGGTGAGCAAATGAGTTCCTAAATCCACCTCGAGAGAGGGGGGGGGGGGGTTAAATGACGGCTAACAAAGGAGATTAAAAATAAACAAACCTTAACAGGGAAGAATATAAAATGTGAGAGGTGGGGGACTGAATGCCTAAGAATGTTTGTTTCATTTATGGAAATCGTTCAAGGCCTATTTGGTTCCACTGAAATGAAAAAGCCTCTCTATTCATTTCCTGCTGAACAAGCGCTGATTATGCAATAACCTTGAATATCAGTGAATTCCAGGCGGTGATTCTCGACACGGATTAGAGCTGCCGTGTCAGTCACAGAATCTTCCGTTACAGGTGGGACGTTCGTCGCCAAACAGTGCGGCGGAAAAACAGCATGGCACTGGCTGCTTTGATCATGATGGCTGGGAAATAAATTATGCATATGGTACACATCAATTATTCCTCTTGTCCCTCCAACCTGTTGTGCTGAGGGATTTTCAAGCACCAAAAGAAAAATACATCTCATCTCAAGACGGTTTACTATTTATATATGTGTATATATCTTGAGATGCAGGATTCCACCAGCCACGGCCTTGCATGTCAGCTGTAACACGTTGGCAGGACACCCGTCTGCCAGAACCATCACAGCCCAACATTGCAAACTTCTTCCACTTGTCAATTTAAACTATTTTTCACTCCTGACATCTGTGTTGGCTTTCCATCTTGTCCGTAAATTGAATCTCAGATCCTCCTCCCTCCTGGCTCTCGCTCTGTAAAAATGAAAGACACACGTTGAATCCACAAACACCCAACGATGAATGTCTTGTCCTGTGGTGCAGCAAATTGTGTTTCTTTTGTTTTTCCTCCTCCCAGCTCGAAGGCATATTGCCTATAATTAATAAACATGAAGCAGAGCGATTTCTTCTGGAGATCTCTTTAAAAAGATTTTCCTTTCTCCAATTTTTTATTGTAAATATGCTCTGTAATGTTTGTGTATATATGTATATACAGAGAGAGAGAGAGAGAAATGTAATGACAGAAGAAATGACAGAAAACCAATACGGGAATGCAGTTGGACTGCCCATCTTAATAAGTAACGTGAATTATATATTTCATTCACACCCACAAACACTATACATCAAATTGGATATGCTGACAGTTCTCGTTGTCTGGCTCACCTGTGCCTCCAGTCATACATTTATTCCAGCACTGACACGGAATCGCACCGGAGTTAAAACTCAAAGACAGTTGGTGATGCACCCTGGCGCTCTCCATCTGTGGAAACCCATTTCAGGAGCAAATAGAAAAACACAGCCAAAGCTGCACATCGGATGGCACGGGATTAAGTCCCACATTGTTTATCGAGCGTTTTGATAGCTAATGAGATTTCATCAGGTTGCCACAGGTACTGGGTTGGGTTAGGAGACAGACCACAGTAGCCAAATGTCAACTCCGGGTGTGGAATTAGCGCTTTGACAAAGTGGAAGTGGGGACGGGGGACAGCTGTGGCGCCTAAGGATGGAGCTGGGACTGATGGGAAGCGCTGAGGCAGTTGAGAGAGAGAGAGAGAGAGAGAGAGGGGGGGGACGGACGGACGGACGGACGGACGCCCCTCTTCACTGCTGTGCAAACCAGGGCGATGCAAATTACTTTTTTCCTCCCGGGAATGTAATTCATACAATCAGTTGACTAGTGAACCGATGAAGACGCCATTTATAATAAGTGAGAATGACATTACAGAGTTGGATTGAGTTCTCTCTGAGAGTTGTGCTTTCACTGAGGTGCAGCCGGTGGGCCTGGGCCGGAGTTATATCATTACAAAATCACTTTTGTTTGTAAATGCATACTGCATAAAAGCTGATTTGTGTTTACCCTTGAATGAACAGTGTGTCTCGAGCTTCCATTGTGACTCACAAGGTTTCACATCGCTTTGCTAAAAAAGGATCTCGGAGAAGAAATACCACCCACTTTCACATCTCTCGGAGACTGTCATCCTAAACCAAAGAACATTTTCTTGCCGCCAGTCATGCAGGGATATTACTTCAAGGTCTGCCAAGGTTGAAAGAAAAAGATGTAGCCGATGTAAGACGTCCCCGCCGCACTTCTTTGTCCCTCTTGACAATGGGTATAACCTTGCAATCTCCTTTAATTTCCGTATTACAAATGGGCAGATGAGTGCTGCATGCAAAAATCATGCAGCAGGGAATTTGTCACACATCGCACACTTTGAAAAAAGGTCACCGGAGCAGTCTACGATGTGCTGCACAGATCTGGATCTTTATTATAGGTGACAATGACATCAAGCTAAGTAAATGGATGGCAGAGGGAGAGGTAGAGTGACTGTTGATGTCACAGTTGTGTGAAAGGATTGTTGTGTTTTAGTTATGTAAGGATTTCGAAACAAGGGCTGAAGCACAGTCCCCCCCCCCCCCCCCCCCCAGCGATGCTGCTGCAGTCTCTCAGCACATCACACCGAGGATCGATTTTAATGTAAGAACAAACTTTAGAGCATAATTATTCTCGCAAGCTTCAAATAGAAAGAAACAATTCTGAGACAAATGTAGGTCGCACATGACAATCTTGCAACTTCAGATCATTAATTCATTATTGTGATGTTGAGGCTGCTTCTGCAGTTGTGTCTAAATGCATAATTAATCAGCGGCATTGAAGCACTGGAGGAAATTTCGACTAATGAGAGACAAAGAATGTATAAACAGTATTGAAATCAAACAGTGGGAAAAGGGAGGAATGGGAGGAAGGTGAGCATCTCGCCTGCAGAGTGTGTAAATGTATTTTTCAGGGACTCTGCTATAGCCACGATTTATTTGCAAGCCAAGGTCTTGCTTCATAGTGTTCTTCCAGTGAAGAGGGAAGTCAAGCAGCGTGACAACATTACACGGTTCGAAGGGATTGCTTTTCACACTTGTGGACCTGAAGCTGAAATATGCAGATACACAAAAAACTCCCAACACAAGAAGAAGAAAACACAGCCTATACCCCATCAAGAAAGGCACCAAAATGAATATGTCACAGAAAGAAAATAAATACATTTGCGTTGCGATATGCTGAAGCTAAAACTATTCTTAGCCTGTAAAATCAATATCACACTGAACAAAATCAATGGCTTTGGATTGCGTTCTCCCACAACACACACTTTATTGATCTGCTGCCTCACGTCTGAGGTACAAAAATTCGAATTTCTGGTTAGATCTGCGGGTAATAATGTTTGATATCTAAATTAGCCAATGGTTGCATTAAAGCATGTCCTTACTTTGCCATGTACAATAGCGTCTGGATAATCCCTTGTATTTCCTCCTCTTGGTGGTATTAATTTCACATGATCAGTGTTAGTTCCCGGGGACTGATGGGCAGGGGATGAGATCCCGCTGTGGGAACACTCCCATAAACCCTTGGTGAGATCCTGTGCTTCTCCATCCAATCTGCATCCCCTCCAACTACAGATGTGGGGAATTAAGAGATAAACAGAGTATAAATAATCCAATTACCTCTAATGGGCATGCAAACGATGGAACCATCTGAGAAGGGAGTGCCTTCAATCCCCCCAAAGCCTGCTGTAATTACTGTAGCTGTGTAACAGTGTTTACAAAAATACACTTCCAAGGTGAGTTACGAAGTAAAAGCATGCAAAATGTTATGCAGCTCTTAAGTAGCAGCTCAGCTGTGGTGAGAAATGAAAGTGTTAAAGTGGATTGTTATTTTTTATTCTTTCTATCTTATCAGCATCTTTGTGTCGATGCATTCTCGCTTTGCACTTCCCAGAAACTGCTCGTCAATCAAACAATGTGGCCAGGGCCATGACATCTTTCTCACCAATGCTGCTGTTCATACCAAACTGGAAATGAACGTGATGAAATATTGACCTAAGCTTTCCCGAAGCGGCTCAGATTGATTCTCTGATTTGTAGGAGAAAAATTGTTTTGGAATACAGCAAAACTGATATTTTGAGTTGACAGCTATAGCAACTCTGTGAGGCCGTTAAAATCAATATGCAATAACTGCTTGCATGCTGGTGTTTACCTGTTACCCATCTTTTTCATGCCTCATGGCGCATAAGGCCCTCTGGTTTCTGTGATAATATGGTTTCACGGAAGATGGTTTCCGGTAATTATCTCACAACCTGTGATAATATGGTTTTACGGAAGATGGTTACCGGCAATTATCTTACAACCCCCCCTGGGGCTTCCGGCCCACATGTTGAGAACCACTGGTTCAGTACAGCTGCGGCTGATGGGGGTGTCATTAGTTTTGCAGGAATTTGATTATGAAACAAAGACTGAGCAAACTGATTAAATTAACCTGACCTGCAGATGGCCCTAGATGAAAAGCGAAGTGATCAAGTTATTAATCTTCATACTGAGGGGAACATAAATATCGCAACAAACTTTCAGGGCAGTCCACTAAAAAAACACAAATTTCAACATGATGGTGGTGCTCGAGGAGAAGTCAGGGGATCACCAAAGTCATTCGGATTCATCCTCTGGGAACCATGAATTTCTTCAAAAAATATCACAGCAAAAAGAGCCTACATTTTGCTTTCTTTGTGTCAAAATTCCATAATTTAAAAGATGAGTCTGGCATTATTCTGTGTTCTTCTCTTCACTAAACTTTCACCAAAAGCAAAAATTTGTAAGTCTGTCTCTCAATATATAAAAAATGTTCCTATACCCTGTCTGTAGCACCCCAAAGCCCTTTGGTTCCTGCTGAAGACGTACATCTTTAAAAACTGGTTGAAATATAATTCCACAGTGCCCAACTGTACCCAGTTATAAAACCAAAAGCTGAGCACTGCAGTTTTTAACAAACATAAACAGGAGTAGATGGTCTAAATACAGTTCTTTGGGACTATTTCTAGCTGCGGACGAAAACATATTTGGTGCACTACGGAATATGTATTTACTCAGGTGGTTGTTATACGGTGTTCATTGGTTGATCTACGGAAATGAATGCGCTGATATTTGTAGATATCGCACAAAATCAATTTGTATGTAATCCAAGTAATCGTGAAGCAAAAGACCGCAAAAACCTTTGTATGAGGATCGAAGACTATCTGCAGCAGAATGGTGTATGTGGGACTGAATCAAAATAAACTATAAGGTGTGTATTCAATGTGGCTCATTGATGTGTTCAATGGAGATGGAGATCTATCACCCAGAGTGATCACATTTATCAGGCTTTGCAACACATGCAACACGTGTTAGTAGAATCAAGTCAATGTTATCTTTGTCTTTTCATGGGACTTGGCACCACGTCCTTTACATTTTGTCATGAAACCCCCTCATTGTTAAATGAAAATGTTTCGATAGTATAAGAACTCCTCACTCAGTTGAGGGAATCTGTGCTTTTCCCCCTGCTGGTTTTTCTGATCTTGTTAGCTGGGAGGTGGTCACACTGACACACTGGTCCAAACCCATTATGATCAGCAGCCATCAGGTAGGCCAATCCCCTCTGTAATGCTATTAGGACAGCAAGAGACACCCAGGGTGATGCACATATCATTAGCTTCCATGCAAATCTCTTCCTGCAGAAGAAGATAAGCAGAGACCAGGCCAGCCCTCCTCAAACCCATTGCAAATGACGGTGGCCTTAAATGTATGTTTGAGACAACAACTCTGCTGGTGTTTTGGATTAAAATCAAGACTGAATATCCTGAGATCGCCACAAAAGCACTGAAAACCCTGCTTCCATTTCCAACATCCTCACATCCTATCTTTGTGAAGCGGGATTTTCTGCAGTGACAGCAATCAAAACAAAATTACGAAGTAGACTGGACATAAGGAACAGACTTCGGGTGTCATTGTCTCCCATTACCCCCAGATGGGACCGTCTCGTTGCCTGAGTTGTATTTTGTATGCATCATATATTTGTTTTCATGCCGGTCGTATCATTTTATTTCGTCGTGTTTATCCGCCAAACCTTGAAGGCCGGTCCGTGAAAATATTGTCTTACATCAAACCGGTCCGTGACGCAAAAAAGGTTGGGGACCGCTGCACTACATGACTATCTTCCACCCCAACCTCCGCATCCTTAAATTACACTCGCTACACAAAGGACACAATCATTCCTGTGTAGGCACAGAACGGGAATCAACTGCTACGACGGGAAAATGATATTTTAGCCAACAAAGAGAACATTTCATTTTGGCAATAAATTCAACACCAAATTTTTTACTTACCAAGCGAATAACAAAACGTTTATTTTCTATTTCAGTTGTATTGATCAGGAAAATAGAAGATAAGATAAGATGTCATGTCCTCAATCCAGACACAAGCCAGATTCCTCTGGCTTTGTGTCCTCAATATGCAGGCTCATCTTCATCTTCAACTATGAGATGAAAAATTCAAGATAGTCCCTTTTTTTTCTTCTCGCTGTCTTTGGTAAACATGCAGTATTAAACAAGTTAAGAGGAGCGATTTCTTCATTTATTTTTACTCAAGTCATAACTCCATATTCTGTTAATATATCACTCATTCGTGCTTTGTCTCGTTCTCAATCCATTTCTCCACAGTTTTCATATTTTAAAGTCCTCTTGAGCTTTGTCTTAAATTGAGTGTTGCGACTATAGTCAGTGTGCTGCATAGATAAAAAGACAAGGCAGAAAAACCCTGGCGTATCATGATGAAATGAAAAGATCTCAAGTGCACTGAGTGGATTGAAAGCTTTTTCAATGCAGACACGTCATGTTCTGTGGAAGAAGTGCTAAATTAAATACTGAAAAGGCATTCCCCCTTTAAACATTCACTCGCTCTCTCAATGCCTCTCCCAAAAGCAAAGGCACTTCAAATTAAAAAGGCCAGACACAAACATGGCAGCCGGGACAAAGACGTGCCTCCAGTGTGTCAAATGTCAAATGAAATGCCAGAAAGAGTTCATTCATTGATATGTAGGCCATGCAACCTTTGTCTCAACACTCCTCGTCAGTCAGACGTTGCAGTAAAAGCTATACTACTGGAGCTGCTGTGACAGTGATGACACATATTTAATTCAAAGTAGCCATGAAAGAGTCAGTAAAGTGCAAGCTCCTTTGAATGTTAATAGTGTAGATACACACTGTGCTTTTAAAACCCATCCTCAGGTCTCAGCCTGAGACACGCTGGCTCCCAGTGTGGGCCTCCCGAGTGTACATGTCAAACACACTTTGAAGTTCTTTGCAATCTGGCAAAAGAGCCTGTTAGTACCTCGGCAACACGGCTGCACTCCGGCTAAGAAGTTGAGAGTCTGAAGGAAAAACAGGCTAGGGCAAGAAAAAGAATAGAAAGACAAACAAAAAACACACACACACACACAGGAGGGAGAGGAGACTCGGGTGGGGGGATTCTGGGACCAGATATCCCCACAAAGTTGTTTTGATCCTCAGGTATGTGGGTGTTTGTGTGTGTGTGGGTGTGTGTGTCCCAGTGGTTTTGTTTTGTTCCATCACTGCAAGCTTCTTGCATTCTACATTCTGTCTACTGTCGAAATAACAGTGGGTTAAACTACCAGGAGGCAGCTGTGTTAATAGGATGATGATTGTCTAGAATCAGAAATGGAAAGCATAAAATGTGTATAACACACATGATCCAATGTTTAAATAATCACTTTACTCAAATATAAGGACATTTATTTGCTACAAACGTACTCATGTGACTGAATTCCTCTTATTACATATTTTATTTGAGGTTAAAACTGTACTTTACACAACTCCACCACCCCATTTTGTTTCCTTCATTTTCAAAGTTGCAGTCTTCTGCTGCTGCCTTATGAAGCATCCCGACCCCTGAGGTCGTCTGGGACCGGTCTACTTTCTGTTCCCAGGCTCAGAACTAAACATGGAGAAGCAGCGTTCAGTTTTTCTGCTCCACATATCTGGAACAAAGTCCCAGAAAGCTGCAGGTCTGCTGAGACCCTCAGCTCCTTTGAATCAAGATTGAAGACTTTTCTGTTTGCTGCTGCCTTTAATTGAACCAGATTCAAGGATATTTATCAATTTCCTACATTTCTGCATTTTACTATTCTATTTCTTACACTGTTCTATTATTCTATTTTTTTAGCTTTTTAACGTTTTAATTACTGTTTTTAATGTTTCAATCAATGTTCTCAACTGTTTTTAAATCTCCTTTTCTTTTGCCTTGTGTTTTGATGTTCTTAATGGTTTTATGTGAAGCACTTTGAATTGCCTTGTTGAAATGTGCTATACACATAAACTTGCCTTGCCTTGCCTTCTTCAACATACTCCCCTGAGGATAGACCCTTTACATTTTGGAGTCCATGAGCTTTTCTCTAGCACCAAAATCAGTTGTGAAATGTCCCCCTCTCTCGCAATTATGTCATAACAGCAGATTACCTCGGAGTTTTGTAAGAACAGTGATGCTCCCGAGGGGAGGTATGCTTTTGATTTTAATGAGGCCACGGTCTGTACTTCAGCTCCATCCTGAAGGACAAACATCACATTTTTAGCCCCACTACCAATAATGCATTGCAGCCTACCTTCTACTTGACTATTAGCAGAGTTTTTAGACTTTGTTCATTTCAACCTTGTCTCAAAGTTTCCATGAACTTTGCTCTCCACTATAATAAAGCACAGCGCACGATCCATTTGGACTCAGAGAGGCTCAGACATGGCAAGTGTCACAAAATGCCAATAACCCATCTGACGCCCACGCTGTGATCCAATGCTGAGGCACTTTCACAAATCGACAACATTGGACTTTAGGAACAAAAACTACTCCCGAGATCAGAACGGAGGGCATCGCCGTATCAATTTTAACAAGTTGAGAGCTGTGTTGGATGGACTCTACAGGCTGCATTTCTCTCTTCACCCCCCAGCACTCTCAATGCTTTTGATTATGATTTTCCATCAACAAGACAGATTCCGACGCCCTCCTGAGAGACCCATGCTTCTCATCCCTGCTCAGAAGCCATGTATCTCTCCAACTAGTTTTACTGACTGCAAACACTTACTGCCGTTGATTACATCCCCAGTATTCAGTGCCCTCCTCTTGCCTAATCAACCTGCATTTACGCACACACACACACACACACACACACACACACACACACACACACACACACACACACACACAGAGACAAGCTGCTCCTGCAAGCATAATATAATTGGACAAAGATTTTAAATAATGGCATCTCCCACTGGAGAGATGGTTTTTCTCCTGGCAGTGGTGAATTGATAATCCGCTCTGTAAAATACTCCTGGGGTCTTCGCTCTCATGTGGAGCTGCTGCTGAATTGGTTGAGACAGAATTCAGGTCCGCAACACTCAATTTTTCATATCTTGCTCTGTCTAATCCTAATTGCCCGTGGCTGGAGAGCTACAAAACAGCAACATGCCAATAAAGCAATTAATTGTATGGCTCAAACTTTAATTTATTTGTTACAGTATCCACAAATCTTAAGTAGTTTGCCGCTGTGAGCCTCACTCGAAAAGTTTTGCTTGATAATCTGAGAGTTTTTCTCCCCGGATCACTGATGTAATGCTGCACTGTTATGACAACACAGATTTCTTGCCTCCACAATAATCTCTGGAAAAGGTTGCCGTGTGGATTCCTCTCCTTAGACACTGTGGGAGAAGTGAAGGAGAAAAAGGAGGAGTGGGAGGAGGTGAAAGACCCATTTTTGGAGTAGAGCCAAAAAAGCATCCCGGTTCATTTTAGGTATAATCAGGTGTGCATCTGGAAAACAGTGAGAATGAGAACAACACTTTACACACTGAATAACGAATGGCACACAACCTCGGAGTCGACAGCCCTTCATGATAGAGGGTCTGTTGAAGTAGAGCGATAGTGAGGAAAGCTTCCCCACCAGAGAGCAGCCCAACAAACTGGTAATCCTTTTGCATTGTGAGATGAGATACCGTAGTTAGCCAAGTGACCTTGGCTCTGCGTGAGAAGGAGATTGCCAGAGGGCTGTACGCCTCACGCTGGGAGATATTGCTATTTAGTGCACAGACACTGCAGTTGAAGCCCAGCATGCATCGCACACTACGCACTCTAAAAAAAAAAAAAACTCCTTGTTAGTCTTTTACGGTGTTTAACATTCTATAAAGTGTAGAACATGTTTTTTTTTGTATTTGATATTATGTCAGTGGAAATAATCATTTTCCATCTGTTCCATTCTCCACTGTGACGATGTTCAAAATTAGCCAAAATTTCAGCCCCAGATATGGAAATGAATTAACTTCTCATGTGCCAATCACTGCACCAACCAAAAATAGCTGGCAATATAAAATCTACTGAATACCTGAAACCCCTTTTTTCTGTAAGTTTTACATCAATAATATACAGTATATCCAGCTTTCCTAAGGATTAAGGCACACGGGGATCCAGTACACTGAACTGACTGCAATACCAATACATTGCAGATTTGATATATTCCTGTGCCTTGGGACACTTTGGTCCGCATTAGTGACTTGAGACAAGAGTAAAAACATTTTCTCGGCTTCTAATCTATGACGTCTAATGGCAAAATAAAATTATGAAAGTGCTGACTGCAAGCTGGGCTGTTTCTCTGGCGAACACACTCCCTAATTCACAACTGATAGGTGTAATAAAAAATAAAACTCATTTAAAGGTACAAATCCTGACAACAAAATTACCACAGAATCTATCTTCCATTCATTGTTAATTGAACGTCTCCAGGCTAGCATTTGGAGAGAATTGTTAATGTTCAGAGTATTGATTGGCCTGCACCGGGCCTTCAGAGTAACGTTGTCAGTGCTGCACGAAAGTGCACAAATCCAATCTTGCCCCCTTTTTTTTGTAATTACGCGCTGACATTATCCCCTACATTAAAATTGCATGACCTGGGGACAAAGGCATGCCACTGAAAAATAAATCAGCCAAGGCTGTCAATCGAAGAATGAACCCGTTAATCTAAATTTGGGAAAACTTTTGGAAAAGTAACCTCCAAAGCAACTTTACCATATACAGTAAATAAAGTCGTCGTTGATGGTTCACTAAACCCAGTCCTTGTACAGCGATTGTCCAATCATATAGCGTAGCAACTGTAAGTAGGCATGGCAGGCCTGTCAATTTTGACCAACAAAAACCTGACTGAAAGTCAATGGCGTGCAAAAGTGCATTATTTAGATAGTAAGATGCGCCTACATGGTCAAGTTCACTCTGCTTGTTGCACACACAGGGATATCGGTTATCGGTGTGTTTGCTCACATGCAGTCACATGGAGTTGTTGGTGGGACAGACGATTGAGAGACGGTGGGGGCAAAGGGTCCACCGGCCAAGGACCACATACCTGTCCCTTCCCTTCCTTCTCAACAATAATTCAGCACCATCCGTCAGTGGACAGCGACAAATAGTAAACGAAGTGCCCTCCATATCAGAATATCAAACCCATCAATGTAAGACAATTCTAGGCCTTTTCTGAATAGTTGGAAGCTTTGAATATTCATTTACAATGTTAACATTTGAATTCTAAATCAACATTTGAATGCTGCGCAGCGCTGTCTCTTGCTTGATATTCCTTTCGTTTAAAGACATTTCTGCACAAGTGTAGAAAAAGATTAGGCTACATTAATATCTAAAGTCTTTTCTCGTGTAAAGTTAAGAGTGAATACTGTCTACAAACATGCAGACAAGTAAGCTAAGCAGTCAAACAGGGTTAATTTAATGTTAGAATGAAGAGTTGAATCTTACAATTCCTTTCTTGTATACGACTACCTAGCTCTACACTGCAATACAAGAACAATTCTCTTCTCTTCTTCTTATTTTGTGGATCATCAACTGGGGATGATGCGAACTGTTTACCTGGGACATACATGGATCTATATAAAGAGAACTGGATACAGCGTTTGAGACGGCGACCCATCCATTCCAAAAGTTGCTCAGCGGCACATGAAGCAAAAAAAGTTTGACTTTAGAGTATAGAATTTAGATAAAATTACCCAGATTTTCAGGTGATCTTCTGTCTTTCTGTATTTCTGTACTTTACCTCAAAAAGTATTACCCTCTTATGTCCAGAAGTCTCTTTCCCAGAGCATATTTAGATGCATTTTAGAGCTGGGAACATTAAATTGGCAGTTTTCAACAAATGTATGCAGTAAACATTACCTTATTTATTCAACCAGCTAAATTGAAGCTGGTTAGAAATGAGAAGCTTTTTCTTGTCCTTGTCTGACAACAACAACCTATTCTAAGAATAAGAATTGTACGTGCTAAATATGCAGTTTTCCTTGTAAACTGCACGTGTGCCATGAAAGCTTAGCAAAGGGAATATGCGTAATGACCAGTCCTTCACATTCACATCATTAAATGCTGATTTGAATTATAGAAAATTCTGCTCTGTGATGTCCTAACAAGCAGGCGTATATATTTAACTCTCTTTATTCTAGTTCATGACATAAATAGCCTGTAACATTGAGAGAAAATACAAGAAACCATAATGAGTGCATTTAATATTTCAAATAAATATCATGAGCCAGTGGCTATATTTGGTGCAAAACACCATGGCAACGCATGCCACCATATTCACCACCACAGATGTTGCCAAAAAGAAAGAAGGTTTTACAGAGCGTCGCTCTAATTCAAGCTCTACTTCCATCACCCTATTACCAGTTTAACCATGTTGTCTGTACCTCCCCACCCACTCCATTCCCACCAGAACCCAACACACACACACACACACACACACACACACACACACACACACACACACACACACACACACACAGTCATGTTTCACTTTAGAGGCCATAACATTGACTTACATTCATTTCCTGGAGACTTAAACCTTGAGATTATCTTTGGGGAAGTGCATTTAGTCCCCAAAAAAAAGATAAGACCCCACAATGTGATTGTGTAAACAGCTTTATGTCCCCACAACATGAGTAATACAAGCCCACACACAGACACACGTTGCTAGCAGCCGTCATTCCACCCTGCATGTTCAGCTGGCCTGTCAAGTCCCCATCCAGCCAAGTGTCCACCCATCTGTTGAACCTAAGACAGCATGCAAATCTCAACCAGAGAGGAAATGCACTATCAAACGATGAACTTATCTGCATGCAAACAGTGGCTTTCGGGGGCCTCTGGGGTCCGGGGCCCCAGGGCATGCTGCAAAAGTGCATGTGTGTGTGCATCTCCCTGCAACGCAAAGTAGCTTAGCACTGATGCAAGTTGCAGTCTTGCCCTTGGTTAAGAGAAACTGTACTTCCTTTCAACTTAATGTATTGCTATTTTCATCCAGCTACAGTATGATTTGTATGGTAATTGATTTAAATTACTATCAGGGGTTAATCCATTTTGTTCCTGTGTGCAGTCAGAAAATACATTTAGCTGCAGCTTTGTTTGTTTATGGAAGAAGCTGCATGTCATGCTTTTTTTTCCCAAAATTGGCTCGTCAACTTCAATCATAGACTCAAGATGTGTAGGGACACAGGAATAATGATGTTCTTTACACTCAGAACTCACAAAGCAGCTTCAAACCCTGCAGGAACACTTTGGTGTACTTTTTAGATGGATAAAAGTGACAGAAATGATTATTCACAGACATTTTGAATCAATGCCTGTCTGAGGATTTAGTGTGATGGGGGGTAAACATTCACTTCATTGATGGCATAAATCTGACCAACAGGTCTCTGCAGGGCGCAGGCTATTATGGCAGATTAAACTTTAGCTTGGGTGCGTATATGGACTCACCGCAGTTTATCTACCATGTCACCTCTACCATCCTATTAGTGTGTTTTACTTATGGAAACAAGCAGAAGTGATCCTATAAGTAAAAATAGAAGGTCAGGCTACAAATATAGTCATTGTATGGATCAAACGATGTAAAGTTTTACCCTCAGAGATAATGCATGTAGGATATTAGATTCGATCAATTAGTAATAGTCACTTATTTGTGTTTAATAATATAACACCACTGCACTTACGTTAAAGGAGGGCAGAGATTAATTCTTTATTTGTGTCTAGGAGCGTATTGGTCATTCCTGCAGCAATAAACGGGGCTAACAGCAGGACCTGGTCACGCATGCCAAAAAATAATCCTGCTGTGTGAGTGAGTGAGTGAGTGAGTGAGTGAGTGAGGATGCTGAGGGGCGTAGCGGTGTTGAGCCCCTCATGGTCAGCGCTCAGGAATTAAAATGCATGCCTCTCATTGCCAAGGAGCGAGTAACGGTATACGTGAGGAGGAACTGTTCGCATCCTCCTCCTTCGCAGAATAACGCACGGATGTGCATGTTCAAGAAGGGTAGTACAAAAAAAACGCACCCGGTGTTTTCTTACTTAAAAAAAAAAAAAGCAACGGTGTGAGGTTCCCAGTTTGGAGCTTGCCCCCCCTCCCCTCCTCCCTTAAATTGGACCCTCCGAGCTTTGACTGGGCTGGTGTGCTCGCTTTTTTGTTCTCCGCGGAGCCGCTGCCACACCGCAAGGAAATAACGGGACTTCCCTCGCAGCCCCGGCTTCACTTTGGGTGAGTACGGAGACGAAATGCATGCTTTTCACCGCACCGGTGTATTCTAATTACAGCGTTTAATCGCAGTGCCTTAAACAGAGCAGCGCACATGAGGGATTAAAGTCTTAAAGTGCCGCTGACCAGGTGTTGCACTGTAACTTTCTTCTGCAAAAGAAAAAAAAAATCATCTGCTCAAATATGAACATGTCTAATAGAAAGCGACGGCGTGCTTTTGTTGTCTTAGAAATTGGTATCGATGTTTAAACACCTGCAGATTCATGAGAATAGTTGTTGTGGTTATGATTCATTCCATAAGTCACACCCCTGCTTTTCATGTCTCATTATGAGCATGTTTGTGCACGTTTTCTCTTGATTGTTGAACTGTAGAGTCACGTTGAGGAAAAAGCAACTTCTTCTTTTTGAGGGCTGGTTTTCATTTCTTGGCTTCGGGTTGTGTGGTGGGGGCTGCTGGCTGACTCGACTCTCTGACTTCAAAAACACAATGTACCCTCCACTGTGTGGACTCCAGCAACTGTTGAACACACAGCAGATGTGCAGAGGAGAGATATCTGTGCTGTACACGTCAGTAGGTGTGTTTGTCTTGTGTCCTGGAAGCGGCTTCATTAAACAAAACAACACTTTCGTCTGACAGAAATCCTTTTAATTAGCTGTAAACATGAATCACTGTGTCTTTCACTGTCAGCTTAATATCCCAGCGTGAGTAAACTCCAGGTTTACGGGTTACGCCTTCTGCAGTGATCCCCCTGTTGTGTATTTTGCATGAGATGACACCTCACTCACTAATGAAGGCGTTAATTTTTCCACTGGAACTTCTCCTCGCCATTATAAATAATAAGCAATGGAGCACATTAGCGCAGCCAGCTCCTCATCACCTCTCCAATCAGATTGGATGGCGTGACCTTGGGGGACCGGGCTGCAGCATTTAGAGAGGAGGGCGGCAGAGATGGGTGATGGGGTGCTCTGGTGGCATCCATTATGGAGGAACCCAATTACATCTGGAAATTGTATTTGCCATAAGCAATTGCCATTTGTTGCTCTGTAGAAGAGAGAGGAGCTGATTTGATAGAAATGTGTCTCACCCTAATAATGTGCACTTCAGTCAGCCTTCACTGCATGCCTTCTCAGCCGTATGTACATTGCGATTCAAAAGATCTGTGTGATTCCTCTGAGAGGAACTCCATTGTGGGCTCCTTTTTAACAACGGAGCATGGGAGAAGCAATGAGTCACCATGAATCATGGCAACTCTCACCAGCTGCCAGCCAGATGAAGACACGCTGCAAAGAAAAGTCTGATGAAACTGCAGTCGCAGGCGTGCTGCCGTTTCCACTTCAAAGCACGGCACGGCGAACAGAAACGTATAGCGCTCCACGAGGAAGCCTAACATCTCTCTCAAAGTTTTTGCAAGTTTCTCCAACGATCCAACTTTCGTTTTTTTAAGATCTCTCCTGCAAGGTATTTCCTCCAGTCTTTAGGTGCCGTGGCGTCAGGCCTGAGTTAAGTCGCCGCAGGCTTTGCAGCAATCAGTTATTCTGCTCTGGCATTCAGACTCCCTGCTCCAGACAGAGGAATCCCCGTGGCTCACCACAGACCCATCAGACCCTTTAAGTGCACTGCTTTACAACAAGGTCTGGGACCAAGACTGCAACGGCAACGGCAGGAATGTTTCCAGTCCCTCGGGTGGTGGTCGGCATGTGTCTGCAGCATGTACAAGTATATTTCACTAATAGTTAGTGTCTTTTGTTCAGGCCTCTCAGCTCCGTCACACACTGGCTTTTTTTCCTTCACCGTTTTCCCCTTGGACTTCTCCCTTGCTTTTTGATTTGCCCTCTGTTTCCACTTAACAGTCCTGGCTGTTTTCCAAGAAACACCTCAGCACCATTCTTCTTCTTTTTTTTCTCAAGCATGAGCAGACTTCTCATACTCTAAACACACGTGGAGAATACATGGCTTTTACTTCATGTGAGCTTTTACAGAACGACATCTCGCTGCATCCCGGCTGCATTTATCGGAGATGATTGTTACAAAAACGACAATTTAAACATGACCGCTTCCGCGACAAAGAAAGCCGTCCTGTGATTGCGGTCTTTCCCCGGTGCAATCAGCGACTTCGAGGCTACACATCAGTCCTGCAATTAGGCTCATCAAATTACTGCGTGGCTTTTTATCTGCGGCTGCTTGCTTGATAATGCTTATTGGCAGGTGCCTTTGGAGGAGCAGAGGAAGGGAGTCCACAGCTGGTGCTTTTCAAGAGGGATAGATGCATTATGTAAAACCATACTGTACTGTGCAGCAGACGTTTCCTCCTCTTGATAGCTCAGCTACATAACCACACATCTAAATAACACAACATCCCCATGAGTTTAACTCTTTTTGTTTCTGTTTTGATGGACGCAAGAGCCGTCCTCGACTTCCGTCGTTTCGTTGTAAAGCCCTTCGCTGTCCTATTTGTTTTGTGGTGATCCGTTAGTCCGAGAGTGTTTGCATCACTCCCTCAGTCATCATTAATGTAAAGTGCCTTCTGAATCTTTCATTCTCCTTACAGTCCTGAGTCCTGTTGACAGGCAGGCAGCATATACGACCTTGTCAGGAGAAATGTCTTCATTCCATGTCGAGACTCACCTGCACATTATGTATGCTATACATACGCGATCACTCTTCAAGGCTTTGTTGAGGATTAGTGTTACTTCCTGTCTGTAGTTGCTGTGCTTGTCCTCAGTATTATTTGCAGACTGAAAAAGGGGAAAAAAATGATTTTGTCGGTTTGACATGTGGGTTTATTTGAAGGAAAGGCTAATTGTTATGCCTCGGAGGTCCATTGTTAATTAGAAGTTATCTTGGGCAGCTCTCACATGGTCACCGCTCTAATTGGCAGTCAAAGCTGTGTACCACCTGGCCTAGCCTTTAACTCACCAGGTGCTCCCAGCAAAAAAATGTCGGCCTTGGCATTATGTGAGTATGGCCTCTTAAAAGAAGACAGACAGCGAGAGGGAGAGAGCGGTAGGAAAAGAGAAGAAAAGACAGAAAGTGTGCTAAAATGGCGGAGCTGCAAAACAGCAGTTTAAGGTTATTTCACACTGTGTCGCCGAACAAAAAAAAGGTTCAGAGAAATTAGTGTAAACTTTTGAAACGCACGTCATCACACACCGCGCCTCTTTGTTTCAGATTTCTAATACCTCAGGGGATGTGTGTTGGCAGCACATCAACACTCCCCACAGCCTGCGCAGGTTTGTTTACCTGTGTTTCGTGGGAAGGAAATGGGTTTAGGGCATGACTATGAACAGTATCAAAGAGGCTTTTAGTGTTTGTTTCAGCGTCTGTCAATACGAGGATGATGAAGGATGATGGGACAATCAAGTCAATTTTGACATTCATGAACGTTAAAATCGATTCAAGCAAAAGGTTTTCTCCCTAAAACAGAATCCACATTAAGTCTGTTCTGCAGTGCAGTCAGAGAAAAGGCAGTGATTTAATCAAGAGATAGTGCAGCTGCTTTTCACAATGAACTGTAAACTCAAGCCGGGAACGCCGGGCGTAACTCGAATAGTGTGAGATTCTTCCACACGTACATGATTCAGGGTCGCGTTGTGTCTCCGCGCTGGGAGAAAATTCCCCCGTGACCCTCGTAAATCTGGACTAACTGGTCCAAGACCATGGGAATCAAAATCTTTGGTCGTGTTAAAAGGCCAGACAGGTGTGCTCCGCGTATGGCACAAACAACCCTCTTATCAAATGTGCCTTGCATCGCTGTGCCCTGCAGGACAAAAGATCGTTGTCTTCGCACACCACAGAGTCAATAGGGTTGTTGTGTCTTGCAGCTCCAGCATCTAAAGTTCGCGCTAATTCCCAAATGTGTCGTCCCTTTGTTCTCTGATCACAATCGGAATTTGAAATATAAAGCGGATTTAGACAATGCAACATCTTGATGAGTAGAGCAGATAGGAGTGCTTTTAAAATGCTTTGTAACAGTGTTTTGTTCACGGCCTTAGGCGGAATGTGTTGCAGCAGAGCAAAGGGGCGATCTGGATCTGTGGGATTTTTTGTTGTTGCCGTTTATTTTTTCCAGGAAGTGTTGTGCTTAGGCCCAGAGCTTTGGCAGCATGTGCTGTCTGATACATGTACTGTATATACACAACACAATACCCAAGAGAACATGAGTCATTATCAGCATGTACAGCTCATGTTCAATCAGCAATTCAGCAGCAGCGACAATAAGTAATAACCAATTTGCAAATGACAATTGAGAAATATATAGAACAATAGAGAGGCCACGAGGAAAAACAAAACTGACTGCCTTATACAGACTAATCATAATAAACAGGCCTATCACTGCTATAATTACTGACAGTAGAATCATTACTTTCCCTGATGCTCCACTGCTACACTACCATTGTTAATAACAGTTCATTAATTAAACATACCATGGAAAACAGCAGCTCCGTTCTGTGAAAAGGACTTCTCCTTGACTGGACACGCAGAGTGTAGCTTAATTTTGCTCTGGAGGTCATTCCAGGAATAATGAGCGGGAGAAATGTAAATACTTCTCTTTGCTTAACTGCCGGGGCGCTTAGAATACCTGAGACAAGCCAGATATGAGATGCAGCCTCATAATGAGCTGCTTATTTTCATGCAAGTGGGAGTGGAGTGAAAAAGAGGCTGTTATTGCTTTGTCAAAAAAAAAAGGATGTTCTTTTACAAGAAAGTTATTGCTGAAAGTTGCCTTCAATTCAGCCTTTTTTCAGTAGTTTTTTGGAAAAATTCCAAAAGGTTAAATGGAGTTATCGAGATCATTTCACGTGTGTCACATTGATTGTTATAAGCTGATGATTTTTATATCTGTTCTTTTTCTTTATTTGTCATGCATATTACCTTATTAGGTGAGGTATGTAGATTTATTACATGGATATAAAGTAATGTAACGGACAGTTTCGCCATTTACTGACTTTGTTGACTGTTTCAAAAAAACAGCACAACTGTTTCAAACGTTTTTCAAATGACTGTACCGTTACTCACCGCTCAAGGGGGCATTACATGACCGGCCATCATCCATCCACTGGTGCTTTGCCTTTCCACATTTCTTTGCCGTCTCTATCACTAGCAGCCATGACTGTTTCTCGTTGTTTGAGTACACAACACAAGGTAGTCTGAGGAACAACCAAGTTTCGCTGCTGCATCTCGTTGGCTCATTTCTGGCAGTCTGTAATAAGCTTCCAGGTCTACATGATTTCAATGTGCACCAGCAACTCGCACAATCACAATATGTATTTCTGTATGTACAGATTTAACAAATAAAATAAATTGTGTTAAATAACTTCACACGGCTGCTAGGTGTATTTTCTTAACTTCTTAACTAATGAGAGTGAACCAAGTTAAGAGCCGTAAAACCAAAACAATGAGCTGAGAGGAACTGTAATGTGATCCACTGTTAAAATGACAATAAAATTCTGATGATAACTGCTCTAATGCACGGAGAATTACATTGACATTGATTTTCTCATTTCACTCTCAGAATAAAGGATATACCATATTTTCCAAAGTGTTGAACTGTTCCAAAAAGCTATAACTATCTTATACACGCATTCACAGGTGATTATGATGCTGAGAATTAATTATTGCTCTAAACTACGACACCAGAACCGTTTGAATTCACTGCACAGTGTTTCTGTGTCCCTCATCAGAATGCACGTATACGTCTTCATCAGAGCACCACACACATGCTAGTTGGCTCCTATAATGGTTATGAATAATTACTGTCTTCAGTAATTCTGTAATCAGCATTGGAAGTACATCTGGCTGGTGTCTGTGTGGATACACCATGAATATCAGAAGTCTACAGGCTCTGTCTAATTTTCTACTTTGTATTGCCTTGAAGGCTGAAATGAAAACCTATTAAATCAAACTTGATTTTTTTTTTTTCTTCATTTGGATATGCCAAAGTAATGAGCTAAAGGTAATAATGACAGCAGCTAATTTCTGACTATCTATTAAAAATGAAAACTCGCTGCACGTTTTTGCTTCGATAACAACTGCGACCTTATTGGACAAGTTTCTACTATCTGAGTACATCTGAATCTAGGATTTGTCCCCAGTTGCCCTCTTCAGACTGAGGGGGTTTCTCTACGCACACTTCTCTTTGGATCAATCCACAGAGTTCGTACCAATGTAAAAGTCCACGATAAAGTAGAGTTGTTCAGATACCAGTATCGGGAATACCTCCAACACATTCTAAAATGCTGGATTGGGTATGAGCGACTACACGAGTCAATACACCGATTCAATATCACGTTATCGTGTAATCTATCTGCTCATTTATGCTACACAGGAACAACACGTGTCACCAGATTCCTACAGCCAGACCGATCGCTACTGCACATGTGCAACTCTCAACAGAGATGAGAAATAAGCGACCGCTCGCTCGTTAGCTACTTCCATCATCAGAATGCGATTTCTGCGTCTGAAATCGTTCTCATCTCTGTTGATAGTTGGACATGCGCAGTACTGATCGTGTTGGCGGAGAGTGTAATGTCAGCAATTTGTCAGTATTTTACAGAGACAGTTAAAGGAAAGTTCTAAGGCATTCATTCTCTCTCTGGATTTGTTCATGCTTGACAAAAGGTTTAACCAGAGCCAGGCCATATAACAATGGTAGCAATCACATCCATACAGCTGTTAAATAATAGATAGATGGGTTTTTTTTCAATGCACAAATTTAGGTATTGAAATCGGTATCGGGAAGGAAAAAAATAGTATCAGAACATCTCCAGGATAAACTTTTGTCTCAGCTGGTGGTTGATTCGGCCGTGGGCTTTGGTCCGCTGTCAAGTTGAAAGATTGGAATTCTTCTTTGACTTGAACATTGTGTTTTTGTTCCAGAGGGCAGTGGATTTTTCCCCAAAATATCTTGGTATTTGAAACCATTTATCTTCCCCTCTATCCCAACCAGAGCCCCCGCCCAGGCTTGTAGCGTGATACAGCACCAGCAGCACACTTAATGAATACCAGTGTCATTTACAGTTAGTGATCGATTACTGGAGCCTTTTCTTGCCCCCAATAATTATGCAATGCGTGCTATTTTAGAATCTCTATTAGTTCTGCATATAATCGTTCATTTGTTTGCCCACCCACCTATTCAGTCACTTCGCAAGGACTGTGTCCTTAGGGGTCGTTTGGCATTGAAACCTCTTCATGCCACACTGGACCGGGATCCTTCACTCAGCTCCTCTTTGCAACACTGCTGAGCTGTGCAGGGTGATTGGAGTCAGTGGCATTGTGTGTCCTTGTTTGAACATGTCTTTTCATTTTTCATTATGCAGTAGCTTCAGGCTGACCAATAAATTGTATTTCTATCAAAATCTGGATTTGAAAAGAAGCTATTTTAATTTTGACTTACATAATTAACAAGCCAATGCTGTCTCATCAACCTGTAGAGAATGAAACACGGTCGCCTGTAAATGTACACAGCCGTAATCAATTAACATCAATTATCTGAGACGACGAAACATTCAAAAAGTATCTCTTGGCTGTCATTGTCATGGTAGTGCGGGGCTGGACCCAAAAGCAAGGACTCGGAGTTAAACACAATTTTCTTTATTTGCCAGAGAGAGGTGTGGGAGCTGGGCTGGCGTCCTCTGCGGGCTGGTGGCTGGTTGAGGCAGTTCTCCAGGAGAGTTCCGGGGGGGGGGGGCAGAGAGGCTGTAGCTGGGGGGAAGCACAAGGTTACAGACGGGAAAGAAATACAAGTCCAAGAGGCCGTAGCTGTCGTTCACGGAGAGAGAACAAACGATCTGGCGAGGAGTTGAGGGAGAGCTGAGTAGATATACTGTGGGAGCTTGATGAGGGAATGAGTTCCATGTGTGTGAGTTGATTGGCAGCAGGAGGGGGAAAGGAAGGCCACGCCCAGGCAGACACACCTGGGACCATGACAGTCATCTGGAAAAGACGAAGCCAACACTCCAGCATAACCTTCCATAAAACCACTACGCGTCATTTATAATATGTAAATTAATGAGCTTTAGAGGAGCTGATTGGCAGAGTTTGTTGCCTTCGGACAGAGCCAGAGTAGCTGTTTCCAGTCTTTATACTAAGCTAAACTAGCCGGCTGTTGGCTGTACCTTCATATTTACCACACAGACTAAAGAGTGGTACTGATTTTGTCATTGAGCATAACTTTAAGGACATCATATGATTTTAAACACGTCTAAAGTCTCTGAATACGGGCTGTGTGTATTTCTACATGGATCGAGCTTCTTGATACTTTCACAGTATTTATAGAGCACTTGGACCTGCTTAAAGAAAAATCTCACTTTTTACAAATATGTGACCTTTAAAGTTAAATCAGGACTGTGAAGCAGTCAGACGTAGCACTGTGTGAAGCTAACGCTAACGTTAGCCCCAGCAGCAACTTATCAGCAGTCCCAATTAACATAGCCGGCCAACTATGCTGCTGTTATCAATACATATTTTGAATGTTATTGCCATATTCATATATTTCCATTAATGGTATACCATGGTATAATGTATTATCTTTACACATGTGAGGTCATTGTCAATGTTGTTCACTTAGAAGTTGCATTTGCTTTAACTAACTGGGTTGAATCCCTAAAGCATTTTTTTATTTTGCTTGGTACGAAATGTATCTTATTTCATACTAGATGTACAACAAATAAAGGACAGGAGTTTAATAGAATAATAGTAATAGAATGAAACATTATAAAATAGAAAACAATCAATTCAAAAACTCAATTTAAATCGCAGTATTGGCCCCATATCAAATCCTTCGGAATTAAAACCAGAAAGTTTAAACTAGTCCGACCCAACACGCCTTTCCGTGTCATTTCGCGATGCCGAGTGCCTTCTTTTATAATTAAGATGAACTGGATTTTATTTATAGGGAGTCTGTCTTGCCACCTGACCGCACAGCCCAGAAACCATGCAAACATATAAATGAGCTTTTATATCCACACACAGCACACAGTGCGTACTGCGGTTGTTAATATTGCTGCTGGCCTCTTTGCTTCCCCGATGAGCTGCTCTCTGCAGTCATTCATCTCAGACGAACCTCCTGATCTTGCTGAGATCCTGCTGCTGTATCACCTCCAGTGTGTGATTACAGTTTTCATTGTGTTTCAGGTGTTAACTGACTGGGAATCTTCTTATTTCCCTCTTTCAATCATAGCATATTTAAAATATATGAAGCCCTAATTTTAATTAACGAATATAGGACCAACAATTAACAACCACAAATTACGGTGTAATTTTGGTGTACCATAAATTACTAATGAGCCCCAGTAAAAAACATTTACATAAAAGCAAAGAAGAGACACAGTGGATTTAGAGGTACATGACACTATCAGTACCTGGATGAATAAGAGAGACCTGTCAAAAAGATTTAGAAGTACTATACATTCTCAAATACTACATGACATTTATTTACCTCACCTTGCCTAACTTCAGAGAGAACCAGTGCTCCTGAGCTTGAGCCTCTGAGGCTCTACAAACCCCTGTACCGTCAGTTTTGGACGTGTCAGGGACAGTGTGTCAATATAGATGCTTGTTACGTGCATGCACATGGCTTTCCAAAATAAACTTCCTTCTTCACAGGAAGTTAGGTTTAGGCAACAAAACTACTTTCACGTCAACAGGTCAGATCCTTACGCGGGAGCGTTTAAATCGGAGTTAGTTGAACGCGCAGTGCATCGCGTACAGACACTTAAGGGTGCTTCCATGCATCTGTATCAGGCACCAAGGGGAAGCTGACCACGATCTGTTTTTCATAATAATGATAATAATCATAAACTGTATTTGTATAGCACCTTTCACACAAGAAATGCAGCACAAAGGGCTTTATAATAAAGGAAAACTTCAGACTTACTAAACGTAAACTTGACGTTAAATTTAAAGTTTTACGTCTTACGCACAATTGAATCAAACACAGACCCTAACCGTTTCCAGCTGGGCGCAAATTCAGTCCAGGTCTCGATTACACTGAAATAAGCATTTTCTAGCCATTGGAACGTCTTCCCGGGGGTGTAACCTCACAGCAGGTCTTAGCTGCGTCGAGTACAGACAGAAAATTGCCCCAGCAACAAAAACCACCAGCGTGACGCAGTGGGGATTCTCAGAACACAAGATTTGAAGGGTTGGGAGTGAGAACGAGTTGACCTTTCACACAATGTCTACACAGCAAGCGTATACTGAAGGCAGCACATTAGCAGAACAGTAGCAGCTTCAGTGCTCCATCCGTTTCTACACAGGATGCCAAGAAATTGTGCCGTCGGCCCCCTTCTGCACCCCCCACCTGAAACTGAGCAATGTGTAATAACAGTCCCCTTTAATAACTCCATTTTCCCAGCACAGCACTCATTGCATGTCAAATTAAATGTTATGAATACCTAATTAATAATTTATAACACAGACAAAGCATTAGGTAATAATGCAGGATATTGTACTTTAATGGTGCAAATTCTCCCCCATAAACAGCTGACATGGCTGCCTTTATTTGCTTGTTCTGGACACAAACAAATGAAGGGCATCCCGAAGACTCTGCTGAGCATTTAAGTTGTCCACACGAAATACAACTTAATCAAATGTGGAATCAGTATTACTTAGTGAGAGGTTTAGCATAGTTGCCATGTAAATGCAGGCGGTATATACGGGCTAGATGTGTGGAGATTGAGAATACTGTTGGAAGTCCAGTTTTCACCATAAAACCTGAATCCAGTGAGTGAAGAGTTAAATTTGCTGCTGGTGATGTTCCTCCACCTTTGATTCACCGTCACACTCGCCCATGGAGCTTCCCAGCGTGACAGACTTCATCTCATTTCGTACAAATGGAAGCAAAAACTAGTGCCTTTCAGACTAGTTTTCATTTTCATTGATCAAACCGCTGGATTTGTCTGTGAAGCCGGTGTTACAGATGTGTAGCTATCAAAGCGGTGCTGCCGAAACAGGAACACAGAGTGAAGGGAATGAAACAGACCTCACCTCACCTCCAGGTAATCAAATGACCCGAGCCCTTAGGAGAGAAAACTGTTTCTTTACTGTTGGATCCAGTAAAGATGTGAATTATGCACATAACTTTCTCATCATTCAAGTAAACACACAAACCCTTTGTCAGATTAGGCCTCGCCATCTCACAGGGGCTAGTAATCATCTTAAAGGATAATACCACCATTATTGAGTTCTTCCTTATCTCCAGTGGCTTGTGACGATTGAATTTATTCTATTTTATTGCTCCCATTGCCTCCTGAGTCCATCAAAGGACACTGTGGAGATGAAATATTTTATACGTATCCACCAGAGTTGAGAACATCACCACAGTGATGTTCTCAACCCCCCCCCGTGAAAGAATGGTCTCCCATTGAAACGTGCCCTGGGGGCGAGTTCCTGTTTCATGATATATAATGATAACTGTGACAATGAATCCTTTGACCCTTGATGGAATCAGTCCCGCATCGACATGCAGAAGATGTATGGCGCTGGCCGAATCAAAAGAATGTCATTTCTTTTGTTCAATGCAGATTAAAAATCCCTGAAAAGTGCTACGTATTTTAGCCGCTCATATTGTGGATAAATAAAAGCCTCTAATACATGTGTGCTTATCTATGAGCACCTTCTGCTCCCATCGGGTTTCCCCGCTTTTAAATCTTAAATTCCCCACTTTTGATTCATCCCCCGTCTGTGATTGACTCTTAAGATGCTGATTGTAACATCTTCTATCAAAACACTTTACAAAGCTAATATAAAACAAAGCTGTCCCTCGAGGGTCAATTCCAATTCAAGGTCAGAAATTTGGGTCAGCTGTCCTGTTGTCGGAGCAGTTCTGCATTATGATTTCCCACATGGCCAAAATATTGTCCAACTTGCCAACTTACCTGCCGGTGATTTATGGATGGAGCAGGTCAGAGATGTACACAGTTTCCTGACCATGCAGGACTCTGCATGTGAAGAGCAAGAAAGACTCATCAAGATGCAACCTCTTCGTCTTTGATGCCAGAGAAAGAGAAACTAAAATCTAATTGATTAACTTACTTGGCCAGAAAATAAATTGCTTCTACACATTCTCATTAATACAGAGTGTCTAACTAATGAACAAGCGTGGTCATCCATCAGAATCTCTCAAATGTTCCTGTCGCCACTGGCCACAAGGCAAGCGTTAACGATGCACAGAGACACACTACTGTTTTGATCCTTTATTTTCACACGCATGAGGCATGATCACAAACATCGCTCCGTGATCAAAGCCTGTCAATGTCGTCTTATTGATCAGTGGTACGGGATGTGCATGGCTGCACGCACGGAGTGGTTTGAAGTGTTGTGTGTGTGCAAGTAGCAGTGCTGTGCTGTTTGCTCACCTTTTCTGGCTGATTCACAATGTAAGATCACAGTAAACGTCATTGTGGTTAGTATTTTAGGAGGACAGGATTTCTGACAAGGGCCTAAAACGTAGAAGGTACACATTTTATTTTAAACTTCTTCGCACCAGCATGTATCACTGTGAAGCTTAGGCTGCTCGGGACTGAAAACCTATACATACGAACAAACAGTAGACGTTACATTCAAAAAGTATTCCCAGTGCCTTTTGGAGCTGTATTAAAAGTGAATGCGAGTGGAAAGGTAGGCTGAGAGGCAGGCTATTCTTCAAAAAACTGGAGAGCAGCCTCTGAGGGTTCCTGTTGGAACCTTCAGAGGCCCCCAAGAAAACCTTTGAAGTGCCCTAAAAGCACCCTATACTTATTTAGAGTACACTGAGGGGTCCGTTGACTCAGAATATGAGCTCCAGGAAGGTACGGCATGCCAAACAGAGATTGCCAACAGAAAATAGAAAATACATTTCCTGCTAAATATTAAAACTGTCTTCTCCAGAGGATGAGACCTGCACTTGGAGCTGATATTATGTCACGGAAAATAAATTCCCCTTTGTAGCTGAAAGGCAGATTATGTAAGATTTATGTAAAATAGCACCCCCTGCAGGCGGGGTGCACAGAGTGACGAATCAAAATCAAAACAAAGACGGCCTCCCACTCTGTGCTCCACATTTATCTCAAGGACAGGACGCAGGAGCTGAGATCTCTTAACACGTTAGTCTGCATGTCCCTCGGCATCACTTTCTACCTCTATGTTCAGAGCCCTCGGACTTTAAGACTATCGGGCATTCTACTCTTTTTGTGATCTTTATCTGTCTTTGTTTTTTTATGTTATAAGTTATCGAGAGTTTTGTTTGGGTTTTTCTGTTTGTTGTGTTTTATTCCTTTTCTCATGTTATTCATTGATCTTAAGTCTTCACTCCTCGTGTGTTTTACTTCCTCTCTTTGAATATCCACACCGGCTTTTGTTTGCTGCTTGTTACTGATTACCTGTGTTTGACCACCTGCCTCCACTGAAGATCTAGCCTTTTTTTGACCTTGTGTCCGGTGTCTGCTATTTAGTCTCTGTTCAACCCAGATGTTTTACGGGTAGCCTAGTGCACGGTTGCAGTAAATACGTGGCCATAAAGTCAAAAACACGTCATAACACGTCATAAACGCAATGTGAACATTTTAAACAGTACACCTGCTACACACCAGTTACCACTGTCACTGTGAGCATGTTACCATGCTGACATTAGCATTTAGCTCAAAGCTGGGCATTAGTAGAGCCTCACAGAGCCGAACTGTAAAATGTCCCACATGATCTTGGTCATAGTTCATGTTACATGCACTAAATCAATAAATAATAATAAATCAATGTCCACAACATTTGGTACACAGGAAGGTAATTACCCAGAGGCATTAGAGGAGTGCTTATTTGTCTGTTTGAGAAGACATGGGAATTGAAAAAGCAGTATTGTAGTTATTGTAAATAACAGACACATGTAGTTTATATATTCATGTGCTTGTTATAGGGGTTGTCAAGTTTGGATGGCAAAAATGCGACTGCCTGTTTTGATTTTGATTGACATTTACAGCCAGTCCACAGTGTTAGCAAGCTCATCGTAACAATGCAGTACTCTTTTATTATTAACACAGTTTAAATATGCAGTTGATTTACAATATTTCACAATCATTTGTCAGCTTTCATAAGCATACAGAACAGAATACCCTTTCATCTGGATGGAAGATTTTAATCCTATTTGCGAATTTACTTTGAGGAAAAAGTACACAGTGTCATCATAAAGCTCTGCTCTGGACTGAGCACTTTGAAATATTAAAAGACCGAGAAAAGAGAATCAAGGACATTTATATAAAAGCAGACATATATTACTTAGTCAAAACCAAGTAAGACGAACAAACTCGCTGTTCGTCATGAATAATTTTGTGAGCCAAAGTAATGGGACATTTGTGCAATGAGTAAAAGGAGTGCGTTGGATAGAAGCGTGTAAAAAGCACGCTGGTCTTCTACACATGAAACATTTAAATGACTGCCCTTTTTCAAGGTATCAGCCCTGTCCTGATCTCCCATCTCAGGAGAGATGTGTCTGCCAAAAAAGAGCTCTGGAGAAATCAAACAGGTATAAATGTATCCTGTAACCTCTGCTTACAGTCCCACAGCTCAGCCAAAAAAAGTGTTCTGTTTGCACATTTCCTTGTGCTGCGTAATGAAATACATTTATTTGACTTTTGGTTTGACATTTATGCAAAGTAGTCCGTCTGAGCTGACTGGAGGTTTCAGGAAATTGTGGAGAAAAGTGAAGGCAGAAATATTCCTCCACTCCACACGGGCTGAAGTGTCTCACTTTGTGGCGCTTGCTGGTTATTCTTCTAATCGGTAGTTATGGATAAGATGGTCTTAGTACCAGAATTGCTTCCAACTTCCTAATGATATGAAATATCACACCAGCTCCTTTTAGATTCGAGAATTTTGAATGTGTTCATTAAAAGTGTGAAATTTCTTCGTCGCTTATTGATGACAAAGCTATTAATAGCGTTGGTGTTTCACAGCAAATTGGAATTCTTTTGAATTTGTTCTCAAATCCCTGTAGGTTCAGCTCTCAACATAGGTGTGTTGTCGCTGTCCTTGTGATGACAAAACATGTGCTTGATGATGCACAGCAGTGCAGGCAACCTGTGAAAATACCTGGAATTTAATTTAGTTGCTGGAACTCGTCTCCAAAGCGAGTGAAAAACCATAAAAACAAACCCAGAAACCATGAAAACGGCTACACCTTATATTGTGTTCGATTTCTGCAGTGGAAAAGGAGCTATGATTGATTTCAATTGCAAAGCTGTACTGAAGGTAAAGCTGAAGGTATCAAACATCAGTGTATTGGAACAAAAGAAAAATGTGCAGAAAACTTATTGGTTGTGAAGTTTTATGATGTAAACAGAGGAAAAAGAACAGTGTGCCGGCCAGCTGTATGGAGTCCTTCAGTAGATTTACACAAACACAGCATTGGATTAGTGGGAATCAATGTGATTTCTAATCCATTGACTTGGTTCTCTAATGGGTTCATGTAATTGATGTAAAGGTCTGAAAGGACGCAGCAGCTAGAAAAGCAGCTTTCCCAGCACTTGATCTTCTTTTATTCTAGTATTTGTATCCTTGTGTGATAAGATGACGACACAATCTTTTTGTTTGTATGTATAGTGAGTTGCTTAAATCAAAAGGGAAAAAAATTGCATTGATATGTGAATATTGTGAATATAATTAGGAACTCACCGATCCGACTTTTTCCATCCCGATACAGATACCTGAGCCTATAGTGCCGATACCAATGTTTATCTGTATCGGCGCATCTCTAATTATAATGGGATGCTTACTCTAATTAAGCTAATCAGATAAAGACTTCTAAATGTAACATTGCTGCTTTTCCTTTATCGGGTTAGCATTGATTATTTGAGTGTGTGTAAATCCACTCAGTGACTGTAGAATAGTGGTGCATTTCTCCAGGACCATGCCAGACCCCTCTTGAGACTCCCTCTGGACCCCCCCCCCCCACCGTCAGTTTGCCTTCCAGGCTCGTCCCCACAGTTCTTCCTCCCATTAAGATGACTGTGATAGCACTGCGTGGATCATTTCGGTTTCTCCCTGTGCCTCTAACAGCATACTGGTGCTGTGCAGGGGGATAAGCCGTGGGCGATGCAGGTGGATGTTCCTGCAGTGAGCTGGATTACAGGCTATCTTGCCAACAAGGGGGGGCGGGGGGCGGTTGGCACCATTCCAAGGGCCACCTCACGGCGCTGTCCGGTTATCTCTTATTTGTCTTCTTATCGCCGGTTTGTCTTCTTATCACCTCGTCCCATCTTAAAGACAGACACTGGTGAAGCCTCACATACAGGACATGACGGTGATGAAAACAACTTTATGAGATAAATGTTTGACTGGCCTCTTACAGTCTGCTGTCTGTGGGATTCCCCTGCATTTGTCTCTGCGGAGGCACCAAGCCTACTGATAAGAGAACATGTTTGAGGAAGGAGTCGCTTTGTAGAGACCAAGTGACTTCTCACTCAAATATTTGAGTTGCCGTTTCGAAAGAAACCTCAATGACAAAGCAGCATTGTAAGCAGCAGACAGACTACGTCACAGCTCTGCCCTAACTTGCATACATCGGAGTATTTACTTAGACTCTACTGACCTTTTTTGGGCAGTGAAGCGTCAGATTATATTTGTCCTTATTTACTTGAGGACCACAGAGATGTTTTGCGCCAGCAAAAATGAAAGAAAATCGGCACTCAAAACTGTGCTTGCAGTATATATTTCGAGGCATTCTTGTTCAGAGGCACAAAATATGAAAGGTGGGTAAATGTATCACAGTGTATCCAGCCACCGCACCGCATGTATCACCGCAGGCTGAACACTGTGTCGGAAATTTTACGACTGAGAAAAGCAGGTGTAAATATCTGCTGTTGTGTCAAATATACTTTGGGAGAAAATAACATTGTGAAATAGTGTGAGAGACACACAGAGAGAGGGAGAAACTGACATATTTAATTTGTTTGACAATGTAAATACTTTAGTGACAGTGGTGAAGAACACTGCAGCAAATATAAAATGCTTCATACCAGTACGTCGCTTTACAGTAGCTCTCCGTTTAACACAACACAAGACAAAAGGAAAGCAAGCTCTGTTATTTAAACATGACTTTACTTTTCTGTTCAATCAGTGACCTCCTGCTTGATGACTGATGCAGCTAGTACTACCTGCTAACAGCAATAATAATTACCCCCCATTGTCCGAGTTAAAGAGCTAGTAGTTAAAGGATGCTTCTGCAGGTCAGCTTCAACATATACTAAAACCCCCAGAGGCCCCTAATCATGCTCATTATCGACTTTAATCTTCTGGCTTTACACATGCAGCAGGGTCATAATTAACGCACTTATTACATGTTTAAATTGGTCCTCCCCCTAACACCAAATATTCTACTTGTGCTGTAACTGTGGATTTTCTCCTGAGGCCAGAGTACTTCAGGCAGAATCACTTTTTATTTTATCCATTTGAGGACATTTTTGACGTGTCAGGAGTTTGAGTTTGATTACCAAATACCTGGAGAGGCTTTATGAATTTTATACGTGTAAGCACAATACGGTTTAAGGCTGTAGTGAAGAGAGTTTGTGTGGTTTGGAGAAACTTTTAGTATTTTTCAATTTGCATCAGTGAAGGCTATTCTAGTACATCCAGCATGTGCCAGTGTAGAGATGTGTTTGTTTCTCACGTCTTTATTAATGATGCAGGAAATTATTGATTATTGAAAACTGAAATTATGACAAGAAACCAACATTAGCCTTTACATTTAAGTGCCTATGGCATAAGCCACTTTTGATAAATCTTACTTATCATTCATCGTCCAGTTTACATCTAAGCTACTGTTGGGATCTGACCCTGCTGTCCTGGCTGGCTGAGACCTTCACACGTGCTTTTCAAACAAAGGAGCAGCCATGTTCCTTCCTTTCACCAAAACGCCTGACATGGGGTCTACAAGAAACCTCATGCCGGATGACCACACCCCCCAGCTCCAGCAGAAACCTGATGCTGGTCCCTCATTGGCCAAGAAAGGGCCCCCCCACTGGTTGTGCCACCTGGTTTATAAGCCTGAGCACAGCTAGAATTCTTTCTCTTCCGTCCAGACACCGCTGGTGTAAGGAGATCCACAAGGCTCTCTTTACCCCGGACTCGTCCAGGGGACAAGAAGATCCACGAGGAACCGCGGCCTCATCAAATCCTATCAGGTCACATGTAACATTCGCTGGTCGAACAGACTGTGTTTTATTTTGAGTTTTGGATCCTGTAGTGCGAGAACGGATAACTCCTATGCCCCGTTCTCCCACCCTTTTTGTGTACACACCGCCGGCAGAAGGAAACAATCTTTCCTCGCCGAAGATTTCCGGGAAGGACGACCCAAACCTCGTCCCTCAGCCGAAGTTAAAAAGCCCCTCTCTGCAGCGAGGAGGCCGAGTCTGCGCCAGCCAGCCCCGAGGCCGCGCCACCGAGAGCCAGCGGCTACTCGAGGACTGAGTGATCCCCACCACGGGAAACGTACCCTACCGAACGAAGCTTCTACAAGTAAGAGTTACTGGTATCTGGGCCTAGCTTAGCTTAGCATAGCATTAACTTAATTTAGCCTATTCGTTATGTCGTTGTTATTCCTGTGTCTTGTTACGTTAAGTTACTGTCGTGTTATAACGTGTTATTGCGCAAGCATCGCGGACCACGGAGTCCCGTTATATTGTGTATTTCCTTCCGTAACTGTTTGCATTAGATCCGTCGCTGCTAGTGGATGTGGAGGTTGTGATTTTATCACTTCAAAGACCAAAACCACGGTGGCGAAGCCTCGTCTCGCCGACCGAGTTTCGGGGTGATAAGAGAGCAATACTCGCATCTCACCGCAGTGATAAAGATGTGTTTTGTTTTGGGGATTATTTTGTTTTGTTTGGTTTTATTCTCTCTTCTTTAAATCGGCTCTGTGAGTGAGATCTAGAACCGCAACTGTCACCGTACAAGCGTGACCGGTCGGTTCAGAATCCGACCGCAGAGTTTACGAGTGATCAGCTGTTCCTCACATTCTCACTGCAGCGCCGAGCACCGCGCTCAGAGCTCTCTCTCCCTCTCTCTCTCTCGTCCCACTAACCCGCACACACATAGTTAGATTCACTGATTTTGGGTGAACCTCTCAGACACGTGGTCGCGTAATCTATTGTCCCAACCCACATTGTGCGCCGTCCCACGTGGTTACACGTAGCCACCTCTCAGCTATCTTGTCGCGGGTCAATAGACTCCGCCATCTTTGCTTGTAGGCTCACACGCCCCTTTTTAGGTTACGTACCATCACTGTTTGAGTAGGCCCCCCCCCCCTTTGTTTCCACACACACACTCACACATGTACATATATCTATATACATATCCTTACCCCACTTTATTCATTTGACTTTAGGTATTAGATACATAATTGTATGATAGTGTTTGTTGATTTTGATAGTACTTGATTTGATCATTTATTATTTTGATTTAATAAACTCTGTTATATTTTAAAGAGCAGTCGTCTGTGATTACTTGTGCATATGTGTGTAATAATAACTGGATGTAGTGGCCTGTGCTCGAACTTAAACCTTCACTTTCACTCTGAATGTGTAATAGTACTCAGACTATTGACATTATGAGTGAACGCTAATTATGAGACTTAGTTTTATTGTTTGGTTATTGGTCCCTGTTCGCAGGGTGGTGCCCCGTTATTATTAATAATCATTAATAATTGTTACTGACATTAATAATTCTATTGATGTCAAGAATTTAGTTTCTTAGATGCTGATAACCCAAACACGCTCCTCTAGGTTCCCAACACTACTGACTTTGAGAAGTAAGTATTTTTCTGGGAAACATGTACTCATCTATAGTATAAAATGACCATAACATGTCAGTGGTGGGTTATTAAGTTTATAGATTAATATCAAGAGGTTATTTGTATGGACTGATCCGCCAGGTAATGCATGTGTTGTGCTCAGTGACGCCACCATTACTGCTATGGCGACATGAGCACCTTTACTCTAACAAAGCAGAGATGGTTGGTTTTCCCCCTCTTAAAGATATGTGAATGTGGAAGTACTTCACTCACATTAGTGTGGAATTAGTTATCACACAGGCCTTGGGGGGAAATAACAGAGCAGAAGAGGAAGTGCTGTGGAGTTATTAGAGGAATGAATGAGCAGGAACTAGAGGACCACAATATAAATAAGTTATCCTTTAACTTCATTGTGTTATCCTCGATATATTCAATATGTTGCTGTGTATGACCTGTTTTATATAAATATATATAGATATGCCAAATAAATCATGGAGGAATTATTTTCTTTCAATGCAATTAATGATTTTTTGTATTTTCATTGGATGAAACACATCATTTATTTAAGAATCTGAACATTTACTCAAGTTTGCTACTTAAGAATCATTTTGAGGTACTTTCCAAATGATCCAAAACCCAGGGATTGGATTTACTGTCATTTGTGATTAAGAAACTAAGCACTTATTCTCCATTTTGTTTTCAATCAAGACTATTGTTAGAGCAGCTGATCAACAGCACAGCCTATCAAAACTGGACTAAATTCAAAAATACATTTTCTGGATTATAATTCAGTTACTAACAATTTTTTACATTAACCTTTTATTCAAATGGCATGCAATGACTATATTATCAAGATAAAATAAGATAATCCTTTGTTAGATTTACAGCGGGGAAAGATGCTATATTGTTGCTGTGATTTGAACTGCTCGATAAAAATGCCACACTGGATGTTAATGTGGCGTTCATCAGATCCTGACGAACAGACTGTATTACTTACTGACACAGACAGATCCCACCACTTACTGCTCCCAGCACTGCCGCCATGTTGGGACTGAAACAAACTAGCTGTTGGTTCATTTCGGACACCGCCAGAAGGCTCCGAGTCCATCCAACAGCCCCACATGGCGGCCCCGCTCACGACTACTTGGGGGGTGTTCACATTATTAACAACCTGCAGTGGTCCGATAACACTGTGGCAATAGATTAAACTGGGCAGTGCTGGCTGTTCTTACTGAGCAGGCTCACGTTATTTAATGCAGCCTTTCTTAATCCCACACACTGTCACTGAAAAGTCAGCCAAAAAGTCCATCTGGTCCCAACACAATTATACTTCTTATACTTGTACTTCTTCAGTGTATTAAGTTCTGGAACTTTTGAAAACGTTTTTGAGGTTCTTTTGACGAGGAGAGTGAAAAAAAAGAGCATAAAAAAATGTTTTATGTGCCTCTTTTGAGAATAAGCAACAATCAGTTGAACGTGATTTCTCGAGACATATAGTAAATCTTAATTGGCCCCTTAACCATCGTGTGGTTTTTATCAATTTCTCTTGGGGACCAGTAATTTGTAACATCACTGATTGAAAATATCTCTTCCCACTTAAGCCTCTACACTGTCTCCCCCATCCCTCCCTCCTCTGCTACTGGCACACATGTCGCATTTTCATTACAGAGACGAGGACGCCAGTTAACAGGCCGAAGGTTCTAGCGAACAGCATGCAGAGCACTGCGACTGTAATAGCATTTTCATTTTTGGTTCAAGAGCTTGGACACGCACACCTACTTCTATAAATGCATAAGTGACAGAAAGTCTGTGATTTTCAGTAGCAGCTCCCTTCAACACATTTTCGAATCGAAAAACTGGCCTTTCACTTGAGACAATGTTCTACGAGGGAATATTTTAGTGAGAAGCCAAACCGTTTTTTGTATGCGTTCCAATTTGGAATTTCAAATTGCTTTTGCCGCTGTTGTCGCTCATGCAAACTCATCTGTTTCACATTAAAAGCTGTTCGGCTGGCAGAATACTTTCCCTGGTCTTTTGTTGTGAAACATCCGCAGGAAGTGTTGCAGCTATACCCATTAATACATTATGGCAAAATTGAATTGGTTAGAGTTTGTAAATCATGACGTAGAAAATTATATCTGTGTTAAAAAGGCAAATGTAGCTTTCAGTTTCAATTTTCAATTTTATTTGCATCGCCCGATATCACAGTCAATCTGTCAACATACGACATCTTCTATCTTTGGACCCTCACATTGGTTATGTAAAAACTCCCCGAAAAAACATGGAGGGGGGTGGACACCTTAGGATCTCTCACCCAGGATGGGCAGAAGTGCAATAGATGTCATATGTACAGAATGATTTATTACCTTATTTACTCCCCAACTTTTACACACGACCAGCCTGTATTTTCTCGAGCCCATAATAGTATTTCAGTCTGGATTAAAGAGGTGGACCGACCGATGGATAGACCGACATTGCCATCCCCAGAGCCACACCTCTAGCGGGGGCTGAAAAAAATAACAAATCAAAGGTCGAAGTGTGGCTGAAAGCTGCACAGAGGTGCAGATTGGAGTGGGTAATTGGGTTCAGTAGTATTAGCAACCCTTTCACATTTCATGATTCAATATCAGTATAAAGGGTAGATCTTTCACCATTACGGCTCAGATGTGTTGCTCACTTATGGCACCGTCTTCCACTGCAGAGCTGCGTATAGGTTGGGAGAGAAGATTGGGATCATTGGGGGCAGGGAGTCTTTGTTCCAGAACAGAGCACCAGCCAGAAAGTGAGCTGTGAAAGCCAGAAATGTCAGCGTTGTCGAGTCATTGGTATTGATCAGCAGAGATATCAATACCCTGCAGATATTATAGTCAGAGGGCTGATTGTATCTGTAACTGTCAGGTGAAGCGTTTCGAGGTTGCTTTCCTGATAAGCTTGTTCACCCAACCAACAAAATAGACAGTTCAATTCATGAGCTTTTCTTTCTGATCTGCTGTCCCTGTTGTTCGGCTTTGGGTACGTTCAGGCAACAAACACTTCCTGGTTAAGGTTATAAGGACAAATCACGGTCATGCTTCAAAGACACCATTAATGAGTGTTTGTAGAAGACGTGACGCAAACACTTTGTACCATCCAGCCAGATCCAGACACGCTTAATTGTCCTACCACGATAAGTACATCCCACCACTTCCTGCTGCCGCTCAGTACTACATGTAAACATGTAAACAACCAATGCTGTCGTTCTCGGGAGAGGACAGTCTGCTTTTCATGTTCTTCTTGACAGAAGTGGAGTTTTTTCTTTTTTTCAAAATGCAGAAGTGGTTCTGGAACAAGATCAGATACAGACTGAACTCCTCAGTGGATCCGACTGACATTGGTGGGAAATTCATTCAGCACAGCAGAAAGGATGATGTACTGTAGTGACAGATCCGCCATCCCGGCAGACGTCAGAATAATGGTTGTCAGAAATTGAACAAAGAGAGTGCCCTTATGCCATGCAGTTGAATAAGACCGCTTGCACAAGGAAATGATTGTCTCCTAGTTGTGTGCTAAATCTGTGAAATCCTTGGAGGATTCTTTCACACTGTAAGCCATTTTGTTGCCATGTGTCGTCGCCCTTCAGTACACAAGCAGCCTTGCCTTCTGATCTCCATTTGTAGCTCATATTTTCACATCTATATAAAGAACAAAATGTATCGCTCCGGTGTAAAAACTGCTACAAAAAACCTGAACGTAGAGAATCATCAGCATCACGGTAGACATATTTATGTCTACGAAATGCAAATGGCCTGTTTTATTTCATTCGAGGCTTCCCACACCTTCCCCGGTGCTCATGATTAATGGGGCCGACACTTCCTTTTGGATGGAAAACTTCCCTGACAAAACACATTAATACTATAAGACCTGTTTTACATTCTCTTCCTGGCTACATCTAGCTATCAGTGGACGTGCAGGAAAAAACATTTGTCTGCATGCAAAATGACCTCATCAGAAAATGGAGACAAAGATGAAGAAACTGAAGAGAAAAAGAAAATCGCCAGCATCATGGGAACACGTATTCTGTGTTGACAAATGCGCAAATGGACTACCCATTTAATTTCATCGGAGGCATCCCACATCCTCCGCTTTGTTAATGATTAATGGGACAGACGTCTCATTTTGGACGGGGAACGTGCCTGACAACACACATCAATAATCAGAGCTGCTTAACATTCCGTTCACCGTGCTATCCGTGCAAGTGCAGGAAAGAAAACATTTGACTTCATGCAGAATGGTTTGAGGTTTTCCATTCCAAAGAAAACATCAAAACCAATTTTCAGGTGAGGCTGGAGCTGCAAGCTATCCATTAGTTTGGTTTTATTACATCGGGGGCTTTTCCTATCGGAAAATCTGATACTGAGCTGGGAAGAGCAATTGGTTTGTACAAACTGTGCCGTTTACCTCCATTCATGTGTGTTGGTTTCATTACCATATTCATGTATTTTCTTCTGTTTTTGCTGTAGGCCTGAACAATATAAGAAAAATATCTAACTGATTTTTTAGGGCTGATGTTGCCATTTCACTTGCAATAATTTGTTTTATGATTTAGGCCGGTAGTTGTAGTCAACATTGTATTCAGCATGAGATGATTCATATCAAATATTATCACAAGCTCTTCCTACAGAATCAGATGAAATATAGCACATGGAAAACAAGCAAACTCGCCTTTTAGTTTTTAATAGCAAAACTAAAACTAAATTACTGTTATTACTGTAAAATTTGTCTGTCATACCCTGAAAGGAGAATTTTTCCAACTCCCCAAAACACATAGTATCACACAGCCATAAAATAGGGGAAGAGGGCAACGGTTTCTTCCACAATAAAAGTACCCAATGATACATTTGACAGCTCTGCAGACGGACTGCACCATGAAGGTCCAAATTCAGAGCTTTCAGGGTGAAAAGCTTAAAACAGAAATATGAGATGCTTAAGTTTAACTGGAAGGTTCCAACATTTACACTCAACTGCCGAGCTACCTGCTTCTCTTCACGATGACATCTGTATTTTCACTGAATCTCAATCTGTCATCAACACCTGTGCTACGAATGACGGCCTATTGTTGACATCATCATCATTATCGTACATTAAAATCCAAAAAAAGATCTTTTGCACCAGTCCGCAAGTTCTTGCATCATAGGTCTGTTTGATTGATCTGACGGACGGACGGAGAAAAGACATGATAAGCAAATTTTCAATATGTTGATTCTTGTAAATACTGATCAGATTAAAAAACGAAATAGAGGAGGAAGGACAAAACCCTGCAGTGAGCCATGCAAAGTGATTCAGACACTCGAACTATTTATAACTACTGTCTGAGTCCTGTTAGTGAGAAATCTACTAATCCATCATTCTGATGAGTTGATCATCTAAATGGAAATAAGATGTACCGGATTTGCATTGAGGTTGCATTGTCCTCAAAAAGAAGTCAACAAATCCTACAAATGTGCTGTTTTGTTCTAAATGTTCATGTACAGAGTTCAAAATAATATAGCTGACACGCAAAGTGAGAGCTGCTTCAGTTACATCCATCATTTGTGATTCAACAATTTTCTGCAGAGTTTTCATTACTGGTGATGTTAATGCTATGGGCCGCCAGTCATTGAGGATTTTAGGTCTACTGATCTTCGGTATTGGAATGATGCTAAAATTCTTCCTCGGAGTCTAAGGAGAGGAATAGTCTTTGAAATACATCACTCAGATCATCAGCACAGCCTCCTAATGTCCTTCCACATATTCCATCTGGTCCCTTTGGCTTTGTTCACTTTGATCCCTTTCGATTTGATTTGATAGTGAGTCAGAGCTGGGGGGAATTGTTCGGCATCATAGTGGGAAGGTTCATCTCAGACTGCAGTGCTCTGTGCTTGTTATCAGTGAATCCAGCCGGATGTGAGTAAGAAGCTTCACGGGGAGTCGACACACCGGGGAAACTTTATTGCTCCTGGCAACTGCAGGTACATGGATGGGTGTGACAGACGTGACAAATAAGAGTCTGCAGTAATCAGTGGCAACATGATGAGAGAACGTCTAAGTGGGTGGATAATACAATTGAGCAATAACAAAGTTGGAAATATAATAAGCTGCTGAGCCAGGGCAAATGAGTAAAGGTCCATTAGAGCTGTGTTAATAACAATAAAGCTAACGGCAACAAGTGCATAAAAGAAGCAGGGGATGATGTAAATGGAAAAAAATCAATCTTGAATATCTACTGTTTTGTAGCAGTGTGGCAACCACCGCAATAATTCACAAAGCAACGAGGACACAGAGCATTTCTTTCCCCACACATGTTGCCATGCACTAGTGACTAATGAATGAGTGTGTCATCAAAGTCCACATGAGATTACATGTCCAACACATGCTATGCACATGCAGTCAAATTATTTTCCATCCATGAACATCTGACACACACATTCGTGTTCCCCTTAGGATGAATTGTAATGACTTTTGTGATGATGGTGTACATGGTGAACATTACACCTCCTTAACATCTGCATGTTGGCATGCTAACATCAGTATTGGGCTGAGAGTATAGCGCTGTGCTTGAGTACAGCCTCAAAGGGCCACTATAGCTTGGCTTAAGACTCGCCTCATTCGAACTGGATAGGGAAGGTGAGGTGGTTTTAATCCTGTCCGAAGCACAAATGTGGGTAATCTTTCACCCCAACACTATTAATTACAGCCGCACTTACCTACTAGACTCACTGGCTCTCCTTCAATTGTATCCCTTTTGTCTGCAAGAAGAGCTGCTTGTTCTACTTCTATACTTCTCTTTTTTTTAATCAGCTCAGTGTTAATTTTTTTGTGTGGAAATGAAGTAATCAGAAATGTTTTTTCTCAATGGTCTCTCAATACCCATCCTAAAAACCAAAATTTTTAAAATGGCTCACAAATTATATTATATTAAGGATATTATATTATTTTTTATAAAGGGTTAGTGAGAGAGCACTTTTGGGGGGACTATTTTCAGCTGCGGATTAATACACATTTAGTGCACTGTTCAGTATTTACAGCAGCGCTTAATTGGTGTACGTGCAATTTAATTAAAATAAAGTACAGTGTCCATGTTCATCGTAATGAATGAACATGTCAGTGCAACCTGCATTACCTTACCATGTTAGCGCTGTCATTGTGAACGTGTTGCAGGCTAGCGTTAGCATTCAGCTCAAATAACCACTGTGCATAGTTAGAGAGACAATACTGCTGTTTGGTCTTCTCAAGGGATTTATTGACAATAAGAAAGATATCTTACTCTTTAACAAATAGAAGGTTAGAGTGCCTGCAGTGGTTTCCAGCCTTCATGTCAAAAGCAAATGGTCACTTTTGTTAAGTCATTGTTTTTGATGATAAAGGGCAGTTTTGTTCTCTCTGATGTTCTGTGTGAGGATGCTGGTCACATACTCAAATCAGGACGTATAAACATCAATTGCTAGAAAAGCACACTATGCCAGTTTGAAAAGAATGTATAAATAACACATTGCTGCCGGGCAGAAATGAACCCTCTCACCTTCAGAATGTCAGGACACGGAGAAAAAGGCTCCATTTTAAATTTGACCACTCTGCATCTCCTATTTTGTCCTCTGGATTTTGAAAAGGTTCCATGAAACCAGGGGTCACACGCTGTTTCCAGCCCTCTGAGAACCACGAATAAAAGCATACAAATCAAAAGACTGATGTTTGATGTTTTCTTTTTACAGTTACCATGGTTTTAGCTTCTCATTTTTAAGAGCACAAAAAGTACTGGTGGTTACACTGTATTTTTAAATAATCCACCTTCAGTTTAATGAACTACATCTGACGACTGACGATCGGTGAACTGACTTAGGAGACCTTCCTCCATATATTTAAATCTTGTGAGAAGACCTCGCCCCCACACCTTTCACATCTCTCAATGAGCCCTAGCATCCTCTTTATGTGCTCGAGCAAGAACTGAAAGTCAATATCTGTGAAAATGAAAAACTCTCCGTCAAAGCCAGAGACTAGATTCATAGATGTGATGCCATCGAATGTGAAATCTGGAGCTTTTTCATTTTTTATTCCCTGAGTGATATTTTTAGTTATGGAGAGGAAATTTCACAGAAAATCCCTCTGGATTTCGTGTGTGTTGCCTTTAACATCTCTTCTTATTCATCCCGTCTGGTGCATTTTCAGCTATTGAATGTTGATGATAAAAGAGATTCTTTGACATAATATTCTTCATGTTAAGAAAGTGGACCGTTAATCTCCTTTAATTTTACATGAATGGTTTCTACGGCCCTTTTTTTTGACACAGAATACGTAACATGTCTGGCTTCATCTTCGTCTTGGTAATGTCTATTTTGTTACACCGGTGCACAAGCTCTGGGTAGACTTTAAACTGGGACTCTCATTTGCTCACAGTATTTTTTTGATATTCCTAAATTCATCCATGAATGACCATTTAAATAAAAAAGGGGGGAGACAGCTGGTCTTATTATTCATGCAAGGTCTCTTTTCACGTTTTGTTCTCTTTTTTTTAACCTCTTTTGCTTTACATAAGGGAAAAATATTTAATATAGACCGATCTAACAAGAGCAGATGATCCTCAACCACTTAAAATGGACTCACTCCGTGTGCTTCTTGGTGCGTTACTGATTTTAGTTTATAGATGATAATTGGGACGTACGTTAATAGAGTGTTGCTGACAACAAGCCGTGCATTTCATTTCTTTCTGTGCGTGTTTTACCTTGTGCTGCTGCCGTCGTGACTTTTAAGCAAAAGTTACTCAGGCGCTTATGAAGACGTGACGCTGACATGTTGAATCGCCGTCACATTCGTGTACTGAGGGGCATGTTTGTGTCACGTGTCAGCGTTATTTCTTAGAGAGCATGCTCTCTCGGCTCAGCGGAGATACCTTTATCAAGTGTATAATGCAGTACATAGGAGTCTTAAAAACTGCAGAATTTTATTTCTTAAATTGCTCTCAAGAAGCACGGCTAAGCCGGGGAGAAAAACAATTTCCACACAACAGAAAAAAGGAAAACACTTCACTGTAACTACACCCTGCAAAGTTGATGACTTCTCAAAACTGAAGATTAGGGTGAAAATCACAGCTCGCCCACTGCTGCTTGCCACCCCCTCTCTTTCTCCCTCCCTTCTGAAGTGTGAACAGATGCTTTGCTGTCTCAGCTTAGCGAACTTTGATCAGCGCGGGGTTGCCAGCCTTCACTCGGACAAGGTCGCGGGGAACGAGATGATGGCCGGCGTGTTGTCAAAAGTGGGGAGTTGCCACCTGTTTGAGAATACATTCAGCTCGCCCTCACAGCTACCTGAACCCTTAATGCCAGGGGGCTTCACGATGATTGAGTCAACAGCCTTCTGTATAGACATAGGCCTATTCATTGAAGTGTCTATTATAAGTGTCCCCAGGTATTCTTGTCAACCTTGCTGCAGACAATAACCAACCTTGGGCTGCATGCAAATCCGCTGTGAGTTACGGAGCTCCAAACAGCAGACGGGATCACTTATAAGCCTTCCTGTGCATTGGCCTGTGTCCGTGCTGCTGATAAACGGCTGCACGGTTTGTTTTTCTGCTCTGATAGGGAGAATGAAATCAACAGCAAGCTTTGTCGCTGCGCAGCCTTTCTCAGTCTTAACTCCAATCCTCTTTGCTTCCCTCCAGGGTGGAATTTTGAATGACCTGATCAATTTCTAATCAGGAAAGACTCACAGCCTTTCTCTCATAGCGATAGACTTTCCCACAAATCTTTTATACGGAGGGCTCACTCGGAAATTGTTGAGAGCAAAAGGGCAGGTATGCTTGTTCATATTTCCTCACGTGTGGCGATGATAGCACTTTATCTCCAGCGTGGATCTGCCCTTAGCTAAATATATAGAAGTATTTGTGGAATCCTAAACACAGCTGCACATCAGAATGAAACCCGGGCCCTGTTTAAAGGCAGCGAGAGGTGGCCTTTTCATGTTGAAAATGAAACCCCAGGAGGTCCGCCTGCTTTGTCAGTCATGAAAAGCCGGTGTCTGAATGAAAATAAAAACACTCCCCTGCTCTGTTTTATTCTGGGAATTTTGTCTCCAGCGGGTTCCTGACTAACTGTAAATATGCTCTGTAGTAGTCGAACATGGTTTAAAGCAGTGGTTCCCGACCCTTTTTGGCAGACGTAGCCCCACAGCCCAGGAACACCTGGAGAGAATTTCTTCAAATTTGGCACAAACATCCGCTCAAGGATGAACTGATAGAGTTTGGTGTTCAAAGGTCACTGTGACCTCACAAAACAGGTTTTCTGCAAATAACACAATAATTCATATGCTAATTACGACAATGTGACACAAACGTCTGATAGGATAAAAGGATGAAGTGATGACATTTCAAACAGGCATGGCTGTAAACTGCAACTTGACTGGTTGGCAGAGGCCATACAACCACGAGGCGGAAAGTGTGTTCACACTGAAGAACCAGCCAGTGTCGTAAAAATAACATTAGCAAGATATCTTTACTGCTTTATCCTGAATTCAAAATGAGTGAAATAAGAGCTGACAGAACGCAAGAACATGAATAAGGTCACAGCGACTACAGTTCACAACATCTCGCCTCATACCGATAGAAACTCATCATTGATCAAATTAATTCACAAAAAAACGTTGCAAAAGGTATCATGTAATATTGTAATATATTGTTAGGCTGTGTGCAAGTTGCCCACAGGCCCTATTTGTGGCCAATTACTTGAATGTGGTAATTGTCTAAAGTGGTAAAGAAATGTTTTGGATGATATGTTTTTCGTTGTTACACACCACCCTTCATTATGGAAATGACTATTACGAGAACAACACTTTTATTTCCATGCAAGGTCATCGTATTCAACCTGTTAAAGTGCATGCATGGGTAAATAATGCATATTTGATTAAAACATTTTTTTCCCCCGATTTTCACTCCAGAGTACGCCTGACCGCATCTAGCGGTTAATCATTAAAATGTTCAAAATCTTCCGGCTCAGCTCAGGGGTCAAAGTTACTCTCCGCAAACATTGAAAAGGTTAATATTAAACTCTCTGTGTGTCGCTAGAGAGGTAGAATAACAGCTTTTTCCAAGTTCCACCAGTGAAACACACAAAAAAGTTCAATAAATGAATAAAAACTCCTTTTAAATTAACAGTTTTTACATTTTAATTGGATGCATATAAAGTGTAAACTATCCCTCTACAATGTACACTTATAAGAATGAATTTGAGTTTGTGAGTTTGACACAGGATCAATGACTCATTCTGGTGTTACCCCAGTTTGTCAATGACTTGTGCATTTAGACTCATTTTATCTCAGTTAAAAGCTGTTTCTAGTTATTGACATTTGCTGAACATGGGAGGGCTTTTGCTTGTTCTTTTTTTTCCAGGAGAGCTGCAATCATTTCCACAATCGATCCGTACAATTGTTGGCGTTTGATTGTGGTTATAAGAGCTTAGAGACTTTAACACGCCTTGTGTAATTTGGCTTGGAAGAAAAACAGAGCAATAAACAAAGCTCTAATAGCGACACAGTCCATGGTGATGCGCAGAAAATAGTAGTGTGATGTTACATAAACGTAGACAGTTTCATCTTGGAGCTGCTAGTACTGTGAAATTACAAGACTAGTGTTAGAATTTACACTCCCTTTTGTATTTAAAGTTAAACCGTTTTAGAGCCACAAGCTGTTTCTTTCCTGTCTCTCCCACCATGCGTGTCACAAAAACGCCCTTTTATTTGCATTCCAGGTGGATCATTAAAGAATGGAGATCACATGAGTCACTCACTTCTCCGAGTCAACATCTGAGCAGTCAGTAAAAACTGGCTGCATCTGCATCTAACCAGGAGCCGTCAAACCGACAGAGTCCGTGGATTTACCTTCCTTTGGTTTTTGCAAAGAAGCCACATCGATGAATTTCATTATGGACATTCATGAACCCGATCCTGTGTTGTGTGCATAACAACAGGATATGCTCATTGGACAGCAGTGATATATTTGATCCCGGCCCATTGATTTTGACAACATGTCTCTCCCCAAGCGGAGGAAAATCCGGACTTTTGCCTTGTTGTTTTGCGTCATTACATTTACAACATTTCTGTTCAGTTACACTTTCAGGGACCCGTCGGTCTACTTCTTCAAGCACGCTTTTCGCCTGTCGGATAACTTTTTCTCCAAAGGACTTTGTGCCTGCCAGCAGTGCATGACGGAGGTGGAGGACGACCCCTGGTTTGCTGAGCGCTTCAATCAGTCCAACCACCCTCTGATGACCAGGGAGAACAGCGTCCTCTCTGATGAAACCTTTAAATGGTGGCAGGTAAGACTCGGGGGGGGGGGGGGATGTGTTCGGGGGATTTGCGTTGCTATCCCACAGAAGATTAAAAGAAAGGGAAAAACAAACACGCGCATTCAGCGCCTGAGAGCAGACGAGGTGCTGACGAGACAGATCATGAATAAAGAACAGAGATCACACGCTGCTGTAATGCTCCTAAGAAGTGTTTGTTTTCGCCACATCGATTGTTTTGAATCCAAGGGATCTTAACCACGATCAAGTTGTGAAGCAAACTCCCACGCACAATTTGTTCTCATTTAACAAGGGAGATGGTGGAAATGGAAATTGTTGTTTACTCTCCCCATCTTTTCCCACATCTATAGACGAACAGAGATATTTTCCATCATGACTTGAAGCAATAGGTGTATATGTATAGATGTTACCACAACTATATTTACTATAGTTCTTCCTGAATTAATGTAACTACGCCCCTTCTGCTTATCACGCTATTCCAAAGAATAGGTGTGGATATGTTACAACAGCCTCTGGATAGCATTTTGTATTATTTTATGATACATGTTAAAGACTTGTTAATGACTGATAATGATGACATATATCTGATGATGGCTTTAGTCACCTATTTATATCCGTGTGAGAGGACATGTCGCTCACTTTATTGCAGAGTTAGACAGAGTTGGCCAATCATCCACAGGGATCACAACCAACATAAAAATGAATCCAGAAGTATTAAATACAATAGCTGTTTCAGTGTTTTATGGAAGCTTGCGTGTTCCAATCCACTGATGTAAATTGAATTCACGTCAGCTGTATAACTTATTACGTATAGCCTTAATTTAATTCTCTCTCTATATATATATATATACTGCACTTTCTGTACGCCACATTATTAGAGAACAGCTCTCTAAATTAGAAAAGCCTATTCACAAAATGTATGTCACACAATTATCCTACCTTTGTCTGGAAGGCATCCAGTACCTTAGGCTTTCCCACATTCACCTCACACCATGTCCAATTAGAGGCAAGAATAGAAAAATTACTGCAAGGTTGCCTCTTGTCACTGCTCATTTCAGGAGATGCTTCTCACCAGGAGCTTGATGAGGCAAGTGTCACATATCAACGGCAGCCCGGCCAGATGGTTCGGGCTGCGTTGCTGCCAGGCAAGGGCATGACCTCCAGGTGGACCCGGGTTCTTTCCTCCGAGGGGATGTCAGGGCTTACATGCTACACGGCTAAATGTAATTTCCGTAGAGGAGAGTTTCGAATTAGGCAGAAAATGTGTTGGGTAATCTTGTTTTTTTGAAGATTTATACAAAAGTAGAGTTTAGCCTCAAGTTTGAAAGTCATATTTCTATCAATTATATCTTATTGCCCGTAATTAATGCTGAATCAAAGGAAAAAAATCTTCCCCAGAATTGTATTGTCAAGGTGAAAACCCCTTTACTGTCGTACTTAAAGCATGAGTCGCTAAAACTCTGCGTTAAAACTCATGAGAGATTGCAGAACATTCTGTATCCGTTCAGTGTTTCCAGCTGCCACAGCACAATATATAACAGTCTACAGTGCACACACATTCCTGCATTTATTTTCTGTCTCTCCGAGTTCAAAGCCACCAGAAGAAGGCCATGCCAAAAGAGCCCCCGCAGACGGAGCTAAGCCGCCCCTGAGGTTATTTCAGAAATGTGCTCGGTGTCTCGGGCTCCGCTGCCCTTGTTCAATCACTTCAACTTAAAGTGGCCCTGGAGCCGTGGCTCTCTCTGAGGTCTGTCTCTGCTGTGTCACCAGTGGTTGCAGTCAGAGAGGCAGCCGGCCAACTTCTCTGACGTTGTGGAGGAGCTGTTCCAAGTCATCCCTGATGAGGTGCTGTACATGGACGCCAGCCCCAAGCGCTGCAGGACCTGCGCCGTGGTGGGGAACTCCGGGAACCTGAAGGGGGCCCAGTACGGCAGCCTCATCGACCACTGTGACTTCATCATAAGGTCAGTTAACACTTCGGTGCCTGGTGTGATTTTGAGAATATTGCAGTCACAAACTTGACATGATCTCTGATGATGACCATTGTTCCCAAAAAAGTAAATGCTGAGGTTTTTTCCTACGACAAGTTAAGGAAGGCTGATAAACAGGTTGCGAACGAACCAATAATTTAGCCAGATTATCTAAACCACTTTGTTTGGAGGTGAAACTGAAAGATTGCACCACGAAATACTGGTAATACTTCCTCAGTCAGGGCAGAAAGTAACCTTTGAGGACCCTGACGTTTGCTATGCCGCTTTTTTTTGTTTGTTTTTAAGGGTCATTGTGATATTGAATTATTCAATAATATCAGTGTGGAGAAAGCTTTAAACGAGCGTTTTAGACCATCGCTCAGGGAGATTTACAAAAAAACACAGTTGCACAGTTACGTGAATACAGAAAAATTGGATTGGATTGGTTGGGGTTGACCTCAGCATTTCTAAAATCCTGGCCATGGTCCCGCTCTCATGTTCCAGGACAAATGTGTGTGTACACAACTACAGCAAGCACAGTAGGTCAAAGGTGAACTGGAAAATAGTTCTGTAAACGGTGATACATGTTTACAATACATATTGAGCACCTTCAACCTGGGGGTTTATAGAAAAATAAGACCCAATTGGTTAAAACTGTACATGCAACTACTGATTATTTTCATTATTGATTGATCTGCAGATGAGATTATTTGATTAATCATTAGGTAAATCCAATGTCAGATGTATAGTGAAAAATGGTAGAACCCAACCTGACATATTAAATATTTGTTCTATGGGATCTACAAACCCACAACACAATGATATTCAGTTTACTGTCTCAAAATTGTGGAAAAAAAGCAAATATTAACATTTAAGCAAATTTAGCATATTTTGGCTTCACTTTCTGAAACAATTAATAGACCTGAATTAGAGAGAGAGGGGGGCTGACATGCAACAATGTCCCCGGGACACTGTTATCACAGTGCATGCATCTTATAGGCCACTTGACACTGAGCTTCAACTGACTGGACTCATTCTTCACTCATAGGCTTTAACTTGAAATTTTTAGGTGCTTTTATTTTTTCCGTCTCCTGCAGGACTGATCGGTTCTGAAACAAATATGTGAACAAATCAGCTGCAAGGTTTCCATCACATTATATGCATTCGGCAATGTTTATTGAGTGGCAGACAAACGCTTTAATTCTGCTCCCTGTGTAGCATCCACGTCTCTCTCTCACATTGATTTCTGCCACTCCGCAGCATGCGCTCAGACATTCACACACCCTTGTTCTGGGCTCCATGAAAAATTTAGAAAATTATGCTGACAAAGAAACGGATAAAAACAACAGAGTTTGAGTATTCAAGTGTTTTTTTTCGGTGCCTTAGGGCGGCAGGGATCAAGAGAGGAGTTTGTAGCTCCCTGTAATCTGTTACACCAATTGCAGCTCTGCAGAGAATGAATTGGAAAAGATGGAAAACACGACAAGGAGATTTTCTGAAGGGGTTGTGGTTGTGCTCTCTGCTGCAGATTAAAGCTGTTGGCTTTATGATAAAAAAAATTAAGCTAATTTGGACGTCAAAGGGTAAACAAGCATTCTCGCTCAGACTCTTATCCAATATCTCCAAGTCACAGATTTGAGTCTTGGCCGTCTATTTGCAGGTTTAGTCTGAATAAATACTGATCTGCAGGGGTGGAATATGCAAATTCCTAAAGACAGGATTGGTATTGTTCTTTGAATATTATATCACAATTTTGGACAATGTTACAGTCTGCTGTCGTAAATAAAAATCATAGCAGCCTCCTGACATTATTTCTGCACAGAATGGATGATGTAAACGCTTGAAGAAGATACTTATCGTAGACAATAGAAAATAGCACTCGTTTTTAAGCTAAATGTATTAAGTCAATGACAGTGATAGGCTATCAGTTTAGAAATGACATGGGAACACAGTCTGGCGAGTGTGTACAGAGACTGAAAACCAATGCCTTTCATACATCCATAATGCAATTCGCCCAAAATCCTCTAAAGCCTCCTTTTTAGACCATTATGAATATTAAATGGCATCGGCCTATCAGCTAAAGCCTCTTGTTTGCTCAGCAGATTGCAGTGGTAAAATAGATTTGAATCATAAAGAGAGCCTTTTCATCCGCCTGACAAAAATAAGCTTGATGGAATTTCAATCATAATGATGTTTCAATATTGTTTGAAGCACTTGTAAAAAAAAGTCATCATAAATTAGATTTGAATTATGCTTTAGTTCTTCTAAGACATACTAATTGACAAGCCAATGCATTCTTTGGACATCGGGGGGAAACTTAAAAGTACATACCATAACCATTTCCAGTTTGTATTTGATTTGATTGATAATAAAAAAAAGTTAATTTTAGACACCGATGCTTTTATCTACTAAATGTGAAAATATGTACAGCTAACTTTATGGAGTTGGAGACACAGAGATAGTGGATTCACACTGCATCTCTCCTGTAGTTCGGACACACGGGGGAGATAAGGAAGAACAGTTTGGTCTAAACAACAAACAAAACTGGCCATGTAGGCGCATGTCTCGCATCGTGATCAATTAAGTGTAATGGAAAGTGCAACTTCAAGGTGAGGGGCGTAATAAAACTATAATTGTGTGTAAATATGTCATGAATAACACAGCAGAAACAGAGTAGACTTGATTTAAATGATGCAACATAATGGAAAAGACAAAAACAACAAAGAGAATAAGTATGTGAGTGCTTGTCTGCACACTAAATACTTCTAAGTGTCACAGATGATATTTATAATAAAACTGGAAGACGACCTACTCTACCTCTAAGCCACAGCTGGCCCATTAGGCTTCTTCACATACAATTTTTTACCAAACCACAATTTATTTTCTTAACCTAACCAAATAGTTTCAACGTGTGTGGACACTCATTAAATCCCTTTTTCGTGAGCAGTAATTTCAGACACCTAATGAAAGCGTGTGTTGCACAACTGTAATTGCATTGTGGGATTGTTAGCAGAAAGTTGTGTTTGTGCCAAGGACACAGCTTTTCCCCGTTCCATTGTGGGAATTTTAAAAGGTGACTAAGGTGTTGCTCAAAGACCACAGTAAAATGATTCCCCAGTCTGTCGGACACAATGGCGGAGGGAGGGGTTAAAACATCGAAATCAGGCACCAAGTTGACACTGGATACCGTAGTTTGAGTCTGAGGGACAATGGTGTGGGAGCTGAGACAATAGTCACTATAGCCTAACCGCTTTTCCGAGTGACAGAAGATTCTGTTAAGATTGATGGCAAATGGGCTTCATGATGATGCGGCTGACGAATATCTTATCAAGAGAGTAACCTGAGCGCCACTTAAATATCCGAAAGCAAATTCCACGCAGTATTCTTGCATGGCTCTTAATTCATCACAGCGTGGCTTTTGTCAACCTGCTGTGACATGTTGCCTCTGTACAAAGCCACATTACTGCACTTATCTTCTCGCCAACCCCCCCCTCGCTGTGACAGCAGCATGCCATTGTCTACCAATTCAATTACAGGATGGCAGGAGACGAGAGTTATTCTTTGCCATTAGCAGAATAGTTTCCTGCCGGAGCATGGTGGAAATATGCAGTATTCTTCTTTATTTATTCCAGCCTGAGCATCACATTTGGAGTCGTGCTCGGTTGGAAGCCGTAGTGCTGAGCCAAAAGGTCACTCTAGCTTCGCCGAAACAAGCAGTGGAACACTACGGTGAATGCATATTTCACAAAACAAAAGGCCAGCTCTCCAGAATACATCTTTATAAAAAAACGCTGGTCCCTCCAAAATCCAGAATGAACTCGTATAATCACTCGCATCTCTTTTGAACACATGATCACATTCTCTCAGTGCCTCTTGTTTGCTCTGTGGCACAACAGCATATTTTATTTGAAAAGGAGGAGGCTGTCTTGGTTATGTGATTGTCTCATCATTCATATTTACTCTGTTGAATTGAGGATCAGCCAAGCTTATCTTCTATGCTATGATGTAAGCCCTTGCAAAAGACTTCATTAAGATGGATCTTAAAGCCAGCAGGTGTAATAGGTAGGCACATCATATTTGTGACTCAAAAATCCCCGTTTGAAATTGGCTCTGAAGCCAAGATTTTCACACAACTAATACACAAGCTTTCTAGCTTTTCCTGTCTTTTTAATTTGCCTCGTAACTGGTAGTCGTGTTCTTTTTCCGTTTCTCTGTGAGTGTGTTATTACCACACCTCCTGAGGGCCCACGGACGACCAGAACACTCCTCACAAGTGCCTCTTACCCATCAACAACCTCTGACTGAGGACACAAAAGCTGCACTTTGTGTTTGTAATCAGTGCCCTAAAGCTTAAGCAGGGCTTGCGTATTGAAAGCGTGTTTTTGCATTATTCCTGCTTGTTGTTTTAGTATAGTGCTTTCAAAGATCCATCATCACTAAAATGTCCAATTAAGACTTCATTTTCGTGTGTATTCAATCCACTCTGCAATCAATCCCGTCCTTTGTTCAGCGAACTCCATTTGTTATTGTGACACAAATAACAAATAGAGTTCAGGGGCTTGATTGCCATTTGGGCCCTACACTACGAATGAGTGTCAGGGCGCTGTAAGGGACTTAAGAGCATCAATCAAAGGCCTATTTTGTGACATGAATTCGGATGACTGCCATTTTTATTTGTAGGCTGTTTGTGGAGTCTATCGTCTAGAATGTAACTCGGCTCCTTGTATGAATGCCCTAGTGCAGATCATTTTTATTTCTTCTCATTGTTGATGGGGGACAGAGTGAAATGTTATGTGTGCATTCGTGAGAATTATTTTCAAACCACACAGAGTGAAACAAGAATAAAACCTTGACGTTATTGGCAGTGAATGATTCCTCCTGCAGGAAATTAGAGTAGCCTTGATTATTTCAACTGTTTCGAATGTGACAAACTGGATTCCGAGGGTTAACTGGGGTCCCGTCATATTTACCAACGCCATGAGTTTTGATTTGTAGTTCGCTAGACACGTGTATTGTAGAGAGTGACAGTCGCTGCCAGCAGAAGGTTTGCAGAAATGGCTTTGTTAGACGTGTAATACGGAAAAGGACGAGATAGCTGAGCTGTTCTCCAACCTGCTTCATGTTGTCTTTACTGTGCACAATCTGCAAAAGCATTTGAAAGTTGTTGAAAGGCATGCTAGCATTAATAATTCTGGCTGCTTAGATAAGCCTGATTTCTTGCAAACGTAACATTTCAGAAGTCAACTTTTTGCTTCAGAAAAATGTACTCAAACTGGGCCGAATAGCTTTTGTTCAGCTTTGGCATTCATTCCTCCTTTGCCGTCTACCAAAGAAAACAATAAACCATCTCCAATTCATTTAAAATTCTACTGCCCGAGTATTAACTAAGACCAACAGGAGAGTACATATTACTATAACTTACTTATATTACCCATAACTTTAAAGATGTAGCTGCACAGCTGCAAGGGAGACCAAAGCCAAAGTTTAGCCAATTTGCAATAATAATGTTTTCATTCATATTTTTAAATCAAACCAAAGAGGAGAGCACAAACTGTGCGTGCACAATTACCGACCTCCTCATTAAGTAAATGCTTAACGAGTGTGATGCAGAAGATAACGAGCCTGAGCACTCGCTACATGCCCCCCCATTGTGCACAATGAGGGCTCCTTTAAGGCGTGGTGAGGGTTTGGCATGTGCGTTTAATTAAGACACTTCTGCATTGGCTTCACTTTTCAGAACTGAAGGATGCTGTCTGGGTTTACTCTTCCAACTCTTCACTATTAGATCAATAATTAATATTTACCTGCAAGACTACGGAGCTAGGCTGCTGGTATTTCACTTACAAACCGGGTGGATAATGTCAGCGGTGGTTTCAGGACAACTGCAAGCCATCTAAAGCTTACAGGCAGAGTACCACGCTGTTCTCAAAACAACCTTGAGTGCCACATTGCAAGTTTAGTATTCGCCTTTTTATAATTACAAAGCCCGGAGCTTTAAAACCCCACCTGAGACTCTGTGCCTTCATCTCATTTGGTGATGTTGCCTCATTCTGGCCCCCACTGCCTCACCTACCTAATATAAAATATACAGAGTGTTCATTCCTCATCATGATTATTAGTCAGCCGGAACTGCAAAGGCATTTTGAAAATGTACACACACTCGGGCTTACACAGGAGAGCAGCGAACTAGTGAGAATGTGAAGAAATGAGACAGTGCTGAAATGCCACTGACCTTTAAAGTGTTAGGTGGCTATTACATGCCGCGTGAGCCGGCTGCACCTTGAAGCATGGGTAGAGCTTCCAGCATTTTTTGCAAGTTTTCCATCGGTGGCGGACTTGTTGGACCGAGCAAACACAGCCTCCCTTTTTCATTCCTTTAACCACCTTCTTATAAAGGTCGGCGTTGCGATATTTTCACATATACAAAAACCTGCTGATATCCAAGTCCTTCATTATGCTTTAAAGTAGGTGTGTTTCTCCTTTCAAACAGAAATGTGGGCTTTATTTTTGGGCAATCATCTTTACTTCAGTGTTGCAAACTATTGCTTATTGGATTGTGTACGACGCACAGAGCTGGTCGTAAACAGGAAAGAGGCCTTGTGTTGCAAAGTGCCATTAAAAACCCCTATTGAGACGCATATTACGAATGCGCTGCATACATGTCCAAAGAATGCTCCTAAACCCAGAATAATATCGGCACGTCCCACATTAATTGGAAAATGCTCCATTCGGAATAAGGCCTACTTTAAAATATCCAAACTGAATATGATCTTTACATGAGTCATATTCAGAATAACTGTGGAATATGAGCGCGTAAACAAAGTCATTGTTAGTGGAAGAGGTGTTTGTCTTCTAAATGTGTTGTGGCTGACCAGAGGTGTGTGTGGTCGTGAACAGTAAGGTCAGTTAGTCATCAGTTAGTGCTCACAGCAGCAGCATGCATTTAAAACTACTTCTCAGGACATTGGAGTTTAATTCGATTTTAATTGTTCTTGTAACATTCACCAGAGCATTAGAAATGCTTTGAGATAATCGTTGATCATTTTTCACATTTTTGAGACTTCCCCAAACACAAACTTTTCTTTACTTAAGGGCTCCCTTGTAATTTGAACTCCGTTTTTATGTTATCTGTAAATCACGAAGCACGGCGAGGCCTGATGCCAGCGCAATCAACCAAGAATCGCTTAGACGTCCCAGCAGCAGCCCATAATTAGGCCCACGGCAGCCTGTTACAGAAGAACGACGTTAAACTGAGCAGTGATACATTGATGTGGAACCTGATAAACGAATAAAATACCTGCCTCTGTGATGTTTCATCCATGCCTTTTCTTCATGATGTTTTTTTTTGGTGGAGTCCATCACATGGCACTTTATACTCGTAGCCTCCCTGTAGCCCTGCTACAAATTCACTCGTCAACATATCTGCCGTCGGTAAAAAGACCTCCACTCTGAATTTCACTGAGCCATCTGCTCTGGTTTCATGGTTTCCCTGGAAAGGTGCTGCAGACCCTTTATGATTTATTTTTTCACACCTATTATCACAGATAAGAGAGCCACATCAAAATCTTCACATGAGCTTGTATTTGATATGCACAACATATTGATCCTAATAATCCCACTTAATGTTAAAATCATTCTTCATCTCACATTCCTGGCTATTTGCAAAAAGCCTCGGGTTTCCAGCGCATGAGCAAACCATCTTGTTGTTGAGATGGCGCTTTTCACACGCTCAATACATCTGCCCCAGTTTGTTTCAAGTCCATCTGGTACACATTTCCAGCGCCAGGGACGAGTTACAGCAGAAGTTGAATATTGATTAGACCAATCTGAAATATTCAGTTGACACCGCACGCCCCCACAAGATTAAGTGAAGGAGCAGCCCACTGAATCCACTTAACAACCAGAGTTAACTTCTTGAGTGCCTTTACAGACTTGCATTTTTATAGCGTTGACCCCTGCAGTGAGTAATTGCAAGAGCCATGCAGTTTGGTACAGATCTCCTGGGGAGCTTTTGAGTAACACGAAAAATGGGTAAAATATTCAAAGGCTGCGAATGACAATTTTGTGCAGTTCAACGTTAGAAAAGTGCCCTACATTTTTTAAGTTGCTGTGCAAGACGTCAAATGGAATATAGTTTGGCCATAAGTCACAGTCGAAGAAGATAATAAGGTATATTGTTGTTTTGCTGAGGAGATTACGTAAAGCTCAAGACAAACCAAAGGTATCTATAACAAGTAACAAAGTAATGTGGTGCTAAAGTAGGATATCTCTGAATGTGCTGAGGATGCAGTCTGTGTTTTTTAATGGTAGCTTTTCTTCCCCTAAATGCTCACAGTGACCTGCTGGGGCATCAGGAAGTTCAGAAAGACTCCCAAACAGCCGATCCTTTCCAGGCAGAACCAGCCGTTGGTCTCAGAGTTTATATTTATTCATTTCTGATGTCAGTAGTTACTGTATGGCCCTCCTATATCTTGAGAACCGTTCATCCGATTTACTTCACACTTAGCAGGTGAATTGCTGGAGACTTAAAGGATGTGCAGTGAGGAAAGTTGGTGCAATTTGGACACGCGACACGCTCAATATTAAGATATTTCTAGTAAACAAGCGGTGGCGCTATGCGCAACAGCGGGGGCGTGGCATTAGGGCTCTGCGGACTGAGTCGAGGATGTGTGTGGTCTCACACTCGATGCAGCTATCGTGGGAGAAACATTGATCATATAGTTAAGAAAATGAAGGAATATTGAAGCCTCTAGAGTGCTAGTGACACAGTTTATCTCATCTTGATTACCGCTGCAATTTGATGTGTCGTGATGCGTAATATTTTACCGGACTTTTGTTTGTCTTGAAAATGTCCTGAAAGAGATTGCTATGTGTTTCATGTCTAGTTTTATAGGTTGTGTTTTGCGATGTGTAGGCACCAGAAAAAGTAGCTGCTACCTTCGAGGCAGAAGTGATGAATTCTGCACATTATGCTCTTTGATATGTGGCATGGTGTTCCTCTGCACTCACTGCTGTCCTTTTTCATCCGCCCTGGACGACAGGGATCCATTTGGTGTGCAATTCTTAAATTCCCAGAAGCTATAGTTACCATTTAGAGAGAAATCCACCATCGTAGTCCTGTCAAAAACTGTTCTTTTCTATTGAGATATTGCACCATAAAACCTCTTGCCAATACTTCTCTTCTTCCATACGTTGCAAAAGCAACATGCAGCAGTGGCAAAACCTGGTTCTTCTTTCCTGAACAGTTTACAGAGAAATTGTTGTTAACTGTGAACTCATATCTCTTAGTCATGGACTATTTATTGCCTTTATATGAGCACTGGGAATATAGAAGTCAAGTATCGAAAGCTTTATAAAGACACAAAGGTTGAATATCCTGGAAACAATTTGGTTTGGCTGCAAAATGTTTACTCAAATGAAGATTTTTTTTTAAGACGTCCGGTTTAGAACGAATTTTGCCTCCTGTGTAAAATCCTCAGATATATTTATAGTGCTTAGTGTTGACAGTGCAAAGAGTGAACTATTAGTGATAGTCATGTCAGCTCTGGTCGTGGGCGTGCCAAGTTACAAATATTCGGAGGTACACGATGCGCAGGCCGTGAAACGTCATTACGTTTGTGATGTGTTCACATATTTATTATATGTATTACTTATTTTAAGCACAACCATTATGTTTTATCCTAAAACTAATGTTTGTTTTGTTGCCTAAACCTACCGTTAGACTGTTTCTGTGGTGGCAGGACGTCATTTTACAAGTTATGTGACACAAACACGTAATGCACTGTTAGGATATCGTGGTCATTTCACATATTTCTGTGTGATCACCTTGATATATCAGTGTGGTGTTTTTGACTTGATTGATGAAATACAACCATATCTTCCTTATTATTATTTGATGTAACTAAATGGTCTATCTCATGGCGCAAGAGCTGCAACAAGTGTTTTAGCATTAGCATGAAGCACAAAAGTCAACACTTCTTGCCCCATTTCCCCCAAAACCATATCCATTTAAATCTCATTTCACTTTCATTTTATTTGCCCAAGTCTGTCTTTTAGTTTCAGTTTTCTGTCCAAATGCGCAAGGTCATCTCAACCCAAGAGGCGACATCTTATACGTCATTTTATATCTTACACGTTGCAACATGAAATAGCAACCAAAAACAAATCTCATCAGCTGTGAGACAGCGCAGACACAAAGTGCTTCTTGCAGGAGGTTGTTTGTGACTCTTGACAGGCTTCGGCTGAAAATGTCAAGTTGTTATATATCTGTCATCTCAATCAGTAATGAGGAGTGTGGTTTTGCTCAGACTGGAGCACCCAAACAGATGATGCTAGCCACATGGGGGGTCTGCTTTATGGTTTCTCTTCTCTGTGTCACTTCCTTCCGCTGACCGACACCAACTGCCACTGTCAAGCCACTGTATATAGCAGCCAATTACTGCTCCAGAGTGTGTATTGTTGGACATAATAATAGGGACGCCTTGCCAAGCTGTAATTGTTGAGCTCTAAATGGACACTGGATTGTTCTGAATTGCTGTTTGTATTTCCAAAAACATGTTGAAGGAGGACACATTGTGCTTTTTGTCTTTGTATGTTTTTGTATTTACATTTTTTTCTCCGAATTGTAATCATGGCTGGTTTCGCATGGTCTCGGTGCCATATGGATTAGTACAACAAAAAACCAGATGTTTCCCATCTTTGTAACATGTGGGTGAAATAAACCTCAATTTAAACTTTCCTGGAAAGGATAAAGATAGATAGAGAAGATTTTTTCTTTTTAAAAAGCTTGGAAACATAACAATCTCTGTTTCTTTGTCCCCGCAGAATGAACCAGGGGCCCACCTCTGGTTTTGAAGAGGATGTGGGCACCAGAACAACACACCGTGTCATGTATCCAGAAAGTGCCATAGACCTGGACAACACCACCAGCCTGGTGCTGATCCCCTTCAAGACTCTGGATCTGCAGTGGATCATTAGTGCTCTGACCACGGGCACCATTAAACAGTAAGTGTACTTATCGGTTGTTAAAGCGGCACTAATCAATATTTTTATATGAAAAATGGATCAAATGACTGTGTAATGTGAAAGGGGATGAATCCACAAAGAATTATCACTGGAGTCTGCAGTTCCCCTCAGCCCTACGGAGCTTTTTAGCGTTTTTTTGCTCATTATTTTGGTTTAATGGCCCGCAATTCATTAACCTCATTTCAAGCCACAACAGACAGCTGTTTTCAGCAAAAAAAACTGGTATACCCACCGTAAGCTATAGCTTCCCAGTACCAAACTAAAGAGGTGAGCAACTAGCTGGTGAAAAAATGAATATTGGACTTTGCTCTGTGTCTGCTGAATGTGTAAAAAGCAACTTTGGTCATATTGCATCAACTTAATGAGGTGATTATGTGTCAATGGTGTGTTACAGTTCATTAAAAAATGCTCAAAAATTACATTTGATGAAAAAGACATTTTACGACAGACATTTAAGGAAAAAACACAGGCAAGAAGTAAAATATGAAAAGAGCAGACAACAACATTATTAAAGGGGCAATGGTTTGATGCCTAAAGTCCAAAATGCATAGGAATGTATTAAGACATCTATTACTCCACGGTTTTAATTTTTCTTTTTCACTTACCAGACACAGATCTCACACAAGATGCTCTCTAATTTTTATTTCAATTTCCATAATTACTTCCAAATAAATAAAATTAAAATATACATGCTTCATTTACCGCACCATTTCTCCATTAAATCAGAGTTCAATAACTGTCCCAGGAATTGAAGAGGCTTGAACGCATTACGATGCATCGTGTGTTGCGCTCCCTAATCCATTTACTCTCTCCAAATACCAGATTGTCACAACAACACTCCCTCAGTATTCCTATTTGTCAGATTGCCATAACATGGATAATCACTCAAAGTTAATCTTCCAGTAAATTTCACCTTCAGCTGCTTCATTCTCAATGACCCATAATCATTAGTCTCATTACTGGACAGCCCCAAAAATGAAGCTGCTGCCAATAACTCAAGCCAACATGTTGGAAAGTAGAAGGACGAGTAGATCCAAACAAATGTTTCTGTTGTCTTCCAACTCTGCCAAAGCAAATCATTCTGCATCATTCAATTTCTCTTCCCTGGCAGTAATGTCAGCATTAGCCCAGCAGATCTTAACTGAGTGTTGGAAATCATTCTGTTACATTTTCTATTCTTGTTAAATAGAACGAGGCTCTATGAAAGGACAGAGCCGTGTGGAGACACACAGGACCGACCGAAATCATGAAATTTAAGCACTTCTCTGAGCAAAAATGCCAAGCCTGTGTGTGTGTTGAACGGTGCACTTTTTAACATTAGGGTGTATGTTGTGTGTAGTACAATGCCACAGACACAAGCTAGGCCATTTTCATATTCACTCACCACGAAATGTAGAGGAATTGGTTTGACTGCTATATTGTACAGCACATATTTCCAAACGGCATTAAACCTCTGCATAATCTTTGAATTTTAATGAGACACAGTGCTGCGATGGCAATAGCCTTGATAGAAAAAAACATACTTTAATTGGAAACATTTGTCTGGATTGTATCTCACAGTGTAATTATTACTTTTCACTTCAGTCATTAGCATGCCAACCCTTTGCATTTCCTACAGGCGCGGTGTAGAATTTACATTGACTTTGTTTGATTGTTTTTACAGCTTCTTCCTTCAGTTTTGCGTATGAAAATGTTCATATGCAAACCGAATGTGGACACAAGGAGCCTCCCCCATTTTCATGTTGTAACTCTTCAACACCCTTGATCGGCAAACAAGTCGGCACTGCCTGCCGTCACGCGATGAACGATGCAAAATGGCAAAATTTGGACAGCGAGCATACGCATGTGTTACTGTGATGACACCGGGCATTTATTTTTAGACATTAAATCAAACTGACGGACGCTCATACTGTGATTGTGGATTTGATAACAGTGATTGCAGACAAATAAGCAGAGTAGTGTTTAGCAAAAACAACATTTGAGGGATTTTCAAGGCAATTAAAAGCCCATAATTTAAGTTCCTGTTTTTTTATTGTGTTACAGCACATATACAGCTGTTGTGTCCAGGATAAAGGCAAACAAAGATAAGGTGAGTCATACAGAGATTTTTAACACTTACACTGACTGTGATTTTTGAAAATCTCATTCCTAATTACTGTGTCATAGTGTTTTTAAGTGCCATTAGAACAGCCGCAGAGCAGTGACACACCACTTACAATCGGTATTTGCCACTAAAACAAGATAGAATACAGAGTTATAAATGTAACTGGGAAATATTTTTCTCCCCTTTCACTAAATTACAAATGAGTAAAGAAATCCATACGTCTTTTTTGCAGGTGTTGATTTACAGTCCAACGTTTTTGAAATACGTCTACGAGTCTTGGCTTGAAGGTCATGGACGATATCCTTCCACTGGCTTCCTCAGCTTAATGCTGGCCGTCCACATATGTGATGAAGTAAGTTGAGCCACTGTACTACCAACACGACCTTGACAAACAAGAGCTGCTTGGATTTCCTCAGTAAAGTGGGATGACTTTCGACATCGCTCTTTCAGAATACTGCAATGTGTTTGGAAAAAATAAGGAATCTGAAGTGATGTGAAAAATCAAACAAAATCCCGTGTGGTTGATGTTTTTCTGACATGGTGCTTTTGTTCCTCGTCTGCTCCAGGTCAGCGTGTTTGGATTCGGTGCAGACCAGTACGGAAACTGGCACCACTACTGGGAGGAGAACCAGTTGGCCGGAGCTTTCCGGCACACGGGAGTCCATGATGGAGATCACGAATATAATGTCACCCTGCTGCTGGCAGACAAGCACAAGATTCAAATGTTCAGAGGCAGATGATACCGAGCTGTGTGCAGCGGGGTGACCACCAAACAAACCTCAGCAGCCGTTCAAATGTTTATTTTTCATTCGCCTCATGCTGGAAGAAGAGTGCTTTTGTCATGATTTAGAAAGACGTTGTCGCATGAACTCTTCTGGTCCGCCCTGTTTCCTTTTCGTCCCCTGATTCAAATGCTATTGACAAACCAATAGAGCTTCACTCTCTGCTCTGTGTGCCCAGACGAAGACAATGACCAGGCCATGAACAACACAAAAGCACTGCCATTTGTTTACGTCGCCCCCGAATGAAATGTGTCACTTATCATGCTGTACATGAACAGCTTTTGTACTATTGTATGTGCATACTCTTTAAGTTCTTAGCTATTTACTAGCATTGTGTCCACCTTAAGCTTTGTATGTTTATGGTCACTGACAACAGATAAGATCTGTTGACAGAGTGCCATGGAAACTCTGTTGATGTGTAGACAAAGCAAAGAAGTATTTTGGAAGCCGTCCACACATCCATGTTTACAGATAACAAACGTAAAGGCATTTTAATTATCCTCTTGACTATACTGTAAATATCACTTCATGTTAACGTTCCACCATAATGGCAGATATAACAATCAGCTCTTTTTTCGTCAGGCTGAATGAATCTGACCAAATTCTCATAAACTACCTGCACTACAGAACCGCCACCTCCACTTTGAAATTTGAAAAACATATGAAAAGTTATTCAAATTGTCATAATTTTGTTCTATTATATTTCTGTGAATTTTATTTCTCAACATTATGGTCAGAAATCAAGGTCAAGCAATACTGATTTTTCTTCACTTATGTTATTTTTTTGTTCACCTAAAATGTATTAACTCATATTTGAATATACTGAGTCTAAACATACTGAAATCAGACCATCTAAAACACACCTTGCATACATTTAAGTGTGTAACTATTATTAACTTTCGTTAACTTTCGTTGAAGCAGTGTCAAAGGTCGCATTCAAGAAATTTAGGATCACAGATTACTTGTGTTTACATCTTTTTAACAACATGGCTCATTACATAGTAAAACATTGTTTTGGGGCTGATTGTTGGAATGTCCACTAGCCCTAAAGGGCTCTATTACTGTAGACCTGCAGCAAGAGATGGCTTTAGAGTTGTGCTGTAGTGGAGCCATCGATGAGGTTTTCATCAGTGTTGTACCAGGTTCTTTGTTGAACAACAAGTTGTTGTTGAAGTTATAAACGTTCATCATTTATCACGAAGACTGGACATATGATACAGCATATACAGGGGTGCCTTATCATTAAAATCCATACTGCACATTTCTGATGTACATTGTGACATATTATTAATAAAAAGTAGGTTTTAAGTGCCTTTAATGGGAGGTTTTTACCATCACAATGCACTGTATTTTCATTATTTTCATTTGTATTACTAAATTTGTTTGCAACCTTTAAAAGTGTGTTATTATTGTGTAGTGTCTATTTTAAAGGAACAGCGTGTATCATTTAGAAATGTAGAAGAGTATGCTTTCTTTAGCGTGGGATCACCTGAAAATAAGAATCGTTGTGTTTTCCTTAGAATGAGTCGTTTATATTTCCATACGGAGCGGGTCCTCTTCCCGGAGCTGGTCACCATGTTCTACAGTAGCCCAGAAGGGACAAACCAAACACTGGCTCTAGATAGGGCCATTTTCAAATGTTCTCGTCGTCCACCTTAGTTTTTCTACATGCTTGGTAGGCGGGAGGACAATCAGTTGGTTGCAGTCTGCAACCTCACCTTTAGATGTCACCAAATCCTGCACACTGCATCTTTAAAGCGTCATGCGCATGAAACATAACATATAACCACTTCAGTAATTGTCAGTAGGATTGTTTAGCATGTGCCACAGAACAAAATGTTGGGTTGGCAACATATCTGGCTCTGCAGTTTTGACGAAACACAGCTGTGATTGTCCAGGCTTTAAATCATTAGCTGCACTTGCGGAAATTGTTGTAGATGTGTGAGTGGAAGGTGTTGTAGATGTGTGAATGCTTTATGACTTATCGTTTTCATCCAAGAATCTGATCTGAAACATTGTAACTCTTGTCAGGAATTCAGCTTGGTGGCGCTCATGAAATAGGCCATGATTTGCTCCGTGTGCCTTGAAACATAATGGGACATTTGCCCGTTCAGTGTCTTTATGATGTTTTTCCTCTCCATGTGAGAGCAGGCTGATGCCACAATATTTGTTTAATAATTCAAATTTGACAGCCACCTTGTAGACGACAGTGAGTGGTGTACATCTGTTCTGCAGGGGACACTGTCACCTAGTGGACAAGATCATGTATCAGCATTAACGTCACTTGATTTGTCCATTATAAGACCGATGCGACGCTAAAGCAATTACAGACACTTTTAAAACTTCAAACATTACAGAGTCTGTCCTACACACCCGTGTTTGATCTTCAATTCCATCCAGTTGAGGTTTACATTGTTGTATACTTATATAAAACCCAACCAAGCAGCACCTTTATAAAAATTAACATTTTTATTTTCGTTGTGTAATTTCTCACTTTCAGGTCATTGATACTGACTTGTGTGGGAGGGATGGATAATGAAAAACATGCATTGTTCAGTTATTCAGTTGTCAGTGAACTCCCACAATACAGAAACACATAATTGGAGTCTTTTGCAAAAATATTTGAAAAGGACAAGGACGCTTATTAATAAATAATAATACAACATATATATACACATGTTGTGGGAAGCTGTAATGAAGATGGCTATAGCCTGTACAGTATTCAGACTGGTATACACAGACCCAATTATTTACTTTGATGATTTAATAAAAGATGTCTTTCTTTTTTAGAGAAATACATAACATTTCACTGGTTCTCAACAGCATAATGATTGTTTCTATAAACATCAATATGTTTTGCCTTTGGGCAACCACTTTGAACTAATTTATTATACATGTATAATACATATTGTGTTTCCTCTTCTAGGTATTCATGTCATCTCCATCATTTAAATTGTGTTCGTTGAGACTCTAAACCTCTAAACTTTAGAGGATGAAATCAGAAACATGTTCATTTGTCCACTATGATTAGAGAGACGGTGTTGAGTGCCCCCCTCTATGCGGTAAGTTTGTTTCATCCACCATTACACACTACAACTAATAGACTTGTAATAGAAATGTGTGAATACCAGCAGGTTGTTGTGGTTATTTTCTCTTATTTCCATTTAATATTCAAGATTATTACTTTTTTTTTCTGAAATAATCTATATTAAACACATGATGAGATACCATCGGAATGTAACACGAAATATAAATAGTGAATGGTAAACTGTGCTTCAGCAGGATGTTTGACTTTTAAATTGAAAGCTTAAATGAGATTAACATTTTAAGTTGTTGTCCCTGCAGACTTGGCCCTGCCCGCTGCTACACACTTCTTTGCTGTTTTTGCTTCATTATGAAGCAGCTCAGCGCAGCACAGCTTGACTTCACAGTACAGCTGTTTTGAGGCTGCTGTGGGAGAAACGTGTTCCTTTTCACAAATTAGTATAATTAGTGCGGTTGCTGAATCAGAAATCAGACTTCTTATTAATTCTTTATCCTTTTTTTCAATTTTGAATCTAGATATACTGTATATAATATATAGTTGAGTAGACGGCACAAACTTTTTTCTAACATGAAAACCTATAATGATGACACGCATTGAAGGCTATATGGAGTTCCATTCACTCACGCTGTACTTGAAGCTCAGCCTTTATGTACATGTTGCATTAACATTTCAAAATGCTCAGCTTGGCCTACTGATTATCTATGTATACGTTCATAATAATGGCATGGAAAGATAATGAACTATAGAAAGCATTGACTTGGAGGCTGCTCAGCCACTATTTTATTTATATCTCAGCTCGTGTTTTAGAACACACTCTATACTCAGCGTGGCACATGAATCAATCATGCACAGGCCAATTATTTATTTTCAACAGAACAGGACATTCCCTGACATCACACCTCAGAATAAATAAATAAATAACCTGCTTCAGTGTGATTGGTGGTTTAACATACTTCCAATTCACAGTTATAATTTTCTTGGCAATCAATAAAAGTACCTGCAGTACCTCTGTTATGTGCCATATATCTCCTTGGGTGCAGATCTTAACCAAAATGACAATGGATCTAAGCAGATTTCCACTTCTTTCATTTTCAATTTCTTCTTTAACACTTTTCCAGAACACTTGAATAAATCCCATATCCAAGACTGTACATACGCCACTTTTAATGAAAACATTTATAATTGATGAGATATAATAGTTGCATTACAGCCTATAGGGTCTGAGAACTCACTCATAAGATACACAATGCAAACTCTATTGAAGTTAACATTCAGTATGGAGAACTGATCAAGCACATATGCTCATAATTAAATGCTGTATGATGTCGTGTATGGAAGTCTATTGGACTTGCAGCCATAAGAAAGTCAAATAAACCCCTCACAGACCCGCAAAGTCCGTGAGGGTTTAGGGCTGTCCCACTGTCAAATCGTCGAGTGTTTGAGGGCTTTGTGAACCCTTTTCGTAAGTCCACATTTCTGCAGACTTTGCACACGGGAATTACCCACAATTCATAGCAATGTGACCTTAATCACAGGGCTACCAGTGGAAGCATGGAGACGTAAAAAATCAATAAGGTAAACCATGAGGACGGCACATGGGTGTTCAGCCTGGCAAATTACATTTACTCAGAAACATTAATGATTAAAGATGGAAGAGAAAAACACATGAAATCAGAGGAATAAAAGCAGGGATTTTTACACATCAAACATTTCATTTTGTTATTGAAGCTGTTTTGACAAAAACGAGTAAAAAAAGATTGTTCGACAATTACCTCTCATCTTGTGAGGAAAGAGCCTGGAAGACGTTCAAATCAGGGAGTAAGAAAATATAAAATAAATACCCACAATTGTACGTAATATTTTTTGACGTTGTCATCGGAACGTGATATATTTACACCATTTCAAGTCTCTCACACTTTAACCAGGTGACCTCGGTAAGTCCCTGAGGGTTCAAGGTTTAAGGCCTTAGAGGGGGGGCATTGGGAATGGGCCAACCATTGACCAGATGACCTCGGTAAGACCCGGGTTCAGGGTTTAAGGCCTTGGGGGGGGGACATTGGGATCAGGCCAACCATTTACCAGATGACCTCGGTAAGACCCGGGTTCAGGGTTTAAGGCCTTGGGGGGGGACATTGGGATCAGGCCAACCATTTACCAGGTGACCCCAGTAAGTCCCTGAGGTTTCAGGGTTTAAGGTCTTAAGGGGGTACATTGGAATCGGGAACCTTGAATCGCGGTGCGTTCCCCTTTAAATCTTGTAGCCGATGACGTCATCCTCTGCCCGACAAGCAGCACAACACGGAAGTCCTCCGCCTCTCGGTCCACCCGTTTGTCGCAGAACGACTTTATGAGCAAATGCTTTCCTTGTAGCCCAAGTAAGTAATGCTCCAACAAACCTTGTATATCCTTAGCGAAATGTATATTATTATTCTGAGAATAAATACCATGTGCGACAAAACACACAGAGCTTCTGTGTTTTAAAACATGGCAGCTGTAGCTACTAGCTAACTTTCTAGTTTCACTTTCTAGCTTAACGATAGCAAAGAGCAGACGCGAGCTTAAGGTAAACTACACGCAGTAGAGGAACAATAGACGAAGAATAGGTGACTCTATTTGGTAAACAGTTGAAGTGGAATGTCTCTTCAGTGCACCACCATTACATTTCATACTGTGACGTTACCTGTTGTAGAGGCCGAGCTTCCTGTCAGGTAGCGGTGGACAGTTCAGTGTTGTGTGTGTGTGTGTGTAGGCTTTAATCTACTCTGTCCTCTTAAACACATTTAAAAATGGAACTGTGTTTGTTGCTTGTTGAAATGTTGTTTTGCTGTAAATATGTTTTAAATGGCAACTTTCTGTTGAACTGCTTATAGATAACCCAGAAACTTACCTGTACTCTTGTGTGGAAGTCTATACGAATATTATAAAGTTCATTTGAGTCAAATGCAATGTCTTATTATTCATTATACAAAATAAAACACCTAATTTTCCAAATATATATTTCCTAAATGTATTGTAAAATACAGTGTTGATATATTTTAAGTGTCGAAGTCTGAAACATTATGATTTTGATATACAGTGTAGCGTTATTTACACTGACATGGAAGGTGATGACCTGGATATTCGTTGTATCTCCTGTACACCTGAGATATTGGCAGTTGTCCCCAGAAGCTAAATTGTTGTCAGACAGATGTGTTCCAGGATTGGTCTGACCCTAACCCAAAGATGATAAACGATGTGTTTACATGTGTTTCATATTTATTTTCAGAATGCCTGTTGAAAGCCCCGAGGAGCGGACGGTGGAGGTGCTGGCGCTGCCGGCATTCGTGGATGAGGAGCTGCTGTTCCTGTACTTTGAGAATAAGCGGCGCTCTGGGGGGGGTCCACTCGTCTCTGTGGAGAAGAACGGTGACCGCGCCATACTGCTGTTTGAAGAGGCAGAAGGCAAGTGGCAACATAGGAGTATTTGTCGGGGGAATTTTTAGCAAATATGTACATAAATATTTTGTGATTTGATAACTTTTGACATTAGCTGCTTCAAAATGTCCAATTTCTTAACAAAGTAACATCAACAAACAATATCATAGTCAACTCTGGTGTAGTCTGCACTTGTGAAAGGTAGAATATTTACAGTATCACAACTTCTTTATACAGCCTGTCACACTTAAGGAGAAACAAAACATTTCTGTGCAAATAAGAAGTTCTAATTCTAGATGATTAATGGAAACCGTGTCTCAATTTGTCATTAAAGCACCGTATGCTAATTCTGCCTTTCATTTCTGTTGGGATCACGTTGACAGCTGCAGCCAGAGTGCTGTCTAAAGGGCACCACGTTCTGCACAATGTCGAGCTGAGTGTGAGAAAGCCGGCCTCGAAGGGCCGATGTAGACTGCTGCTGCGGGGGATCAACCCCAACACCAGCACGGAGATGATCGAGCTCTATGTGGAGAACATGATGGGCTTGAACATGCCTGACTACACTCTGTATCCCTCGCCCGGGAGAGATTTCATCCTCATTCAACTCAGCCAACCCCTCTCGAAAGGTGTACTAAACACACGGTTTCCTTTTTGCTTTTGTGCTTCCAAATATTCAGGTTGTCATCTTTTTTCATAGCATTGTTTAACATGTTTTATTTTGTTTTTGGTAGATTTCCAAAACCTTGGTGCTAGAATCTCCAAGAGGAAACTTGATGGGGCCGAGGTAACTCTCGAAGAGACTGAGCCGACTGACTCCGTCTTAGTGGAGAATCTGCAACCCAGCACCTCTCCAGACCTGCTCACTTTGTACTTTGAGAGCGAGCGAGGTGGGAATCAGAAGGTGAAGGACGTCACGATGCTTTCAGCTGGTACAGCCAAGGTGTCCTTTGTCAACTATGAATGTAAGTTAGTGTTATACAACCTTTTTAAAACTCTTATTGTTTCGTCATCGTTTTCTTTATTAACCAAAATGTTTCCTTCTAACAGCGGTGGGCCCTACTCTCGACCACCCGCACAAGCTGGACGATGCTGATCTCGTCGTGAGACCGTACTTCGACTTCCTCTTACCCACAGAAAGTTTAACGTCACAGGGCTCTGGAACTGGAAGCCAAGATATGACTGAGAGAAACTCTGAGGATATTCAGATGCAGACCAGTCCTCCCATGGTGGTCCATGCAGACGGCCAGTCCTCCTCTAATGTGGCCTCAAAGCCTCTTGCTGCCCCTGAAGCAGTAGAAGAGGCGACGGCGGCAGAGGAAGTCATGGAGGAGCAAACGGAGGAGGAAGAAACACTATCGAGCCATATTCCTATCGCTGACCCAGTAAAACTTGCTTTGTTTCAACTCGGCACCTTTCGACGGGACACTGAAAATGCTCACCCGAATCTCACCATCCAAATCCAAGACAATGGCGTGCACATTGCAGGGACCGACAGACAAAAGGTCGAGCAGATAAGACACGCCATCTTGGACTGTTTTGTCAAAATGGCTAAGACTCGTTTCACCCTCGAGCCAGAAAAGGCTCAGCTCATCACAAGAGAAGACGTAAAACAGCATCTACTGCAAACTATGACTCAAACTGGGTCACCTGCCATGTACACCGTATCAGACTGTAATGTTGTTGTAACCTCCCTATGCCAGAACTCTGCCGACCAGGCGTGTAGCTTTTTAAAATCCCAGCTGTGTCACCTCAGCATACCGGTGGACGCGGAATATGAGTGCATGTTGTACTGCAGGGAGTGGTCCGAGTTCCTGCAGGCTCTGGGTTTCTCCACCGTAAAGGTGTCGGAACAAGCCGGGAATATTGATGTGTTCACTCTGAAGGGGATGGAGAGCGAGAAGCAGATGGCAATCATGGAGTTTCTTACGACGCCCATCGAAAGGGAGACGGTCATCCCTATGGAGCCGGGCATGCTGAAATACATCCAGATCCATTGTCATCAGCTGTTGGCTGACATGGACCAGGTGTCTATTTTTCCCCTGGAAGCAGAGGACGTGTGTGGGTTAAAGGTATGCGATGCACCAGTATCACATGTCCAAGCAGAGTAAGAAGCAGTGGTTTGATGCCACTGGTGATTGAATGTTTGCTCTTCAAGCTACTGTCTCCTTCATTTCTGTTGCCGTTTTAACATTGCTTTTGACCCGACAGCTCCATGGCCACGCTACTGCTTGTCAAATGGCAGAGGAGGTGCTGCAAGGTGTCGTGTCCTCTATCTGCACCAGAACCATCACAGTAAATGTCCCAGGAGTGACCAGGTTTTTAAACGAGAAGGAGTGCAAGAGCATCCTGAAGGAGATGGAGACAAAGTTCACGGTCTATATCAACCCAAAGCACGTGCCCTGGGAATACCTGCCGCACCAGGTAACGTAACGATGGAGCAGAGCGGAGCTTTTCCTCGTGTGTTGTGTCCTCTGTTTTATTCATACTTCCTCTCAGTTAGCCAGTCAAACCAGTTGTCATTCATCTTGACAAGCAGTCTTGAGGCCTGGTGCAGCACAGCCTGAGGCCGAGTTTACAGCGTACACAAGGCAGAAGTGAAACACTGATGTTTCAGGTCTTACTGCTCGTTTGTTGCCAGCCTCGGCTCACACACAAACACACGTATGAAAAACTGTTTTATGTTCAAAATGTTTTGTTAAGATCAGGCTAACTGGTGCGGTAAAGGCATTACTGCACATCCGAGGCACACATCAGATAGTGCGTTACATGCTGTGTTATACAAATGAAAAAAAACATACTTGTAGTTTCAGACCATTAACTGCACCACTGCTGGCTATTCTCCAAAGCACAACAATTTGTAAGATTGATGAATTGATGCATTTTCTGACGCTCCAGTCACGAGAATCAACAATTTGCTTTCGAGAGCACAGAGTTTGGTTTTCCTTTGTCACAGTAATAACATGAGGAGCGGTGACTGGGGGGGGAGTACCATATTTACATAATGTTTTTCCATTTTTGCTTATTGTTTCTGGGATTGATTGTTCTGCCAATGTGATGCTTTTCTGCCGCTTAGCCTCCAGTCTTATCATAGCTTGACAGATGTTCCTTGCAATCACCAACAAGGGAGGATTTTCAGAACACTTCCTTCTTGCCACACAATGAAAATGTAAATTTGATAAAAGTTAGTGTTGGGGATGCCACAAGCCAATAAACAAGCTTGAGAACGGAGACAATCAGCGGGAAGGTAGAAATAAACCCTAAAACTTGGTCATTAATTGTGAAGTAAAGTATTCTCAGTTAGATATGTTCATTTCTACCGTACAAAAAGATTGTATGATGCAGTTATGGTTAATATCCAGTCAGACTGTCATCTATAACTTAATAAAAGGGTCAATTTGCCACCTTTTTATGTGGATATGCGATCAGTGCTGATGGTAATTGTAATCCACTCGATAGATAAATGTGTGTGTGTGTGTGTGTGTGTGTGTGTGTGTGTGTGTGTGTGTGTGTGTGTGTGTGTGTGTGTGTGTGTGTGTGTGTGTGTGTGTGTGTGTGTGTGTGTGTGTGTGTGTGTGTGTGTGTGTGTGTGTGTGTGTTATTGACTGATCTGAAAGCGAGCCAGCTGTGCCTCTGTACCAGGATAAATTGCGTGCACGCGGTGATTTCGCTACGTCGGATAAATAAACAAAATAAACTCTCAAAACGTTAATGAAGGAAATATTGAGGAAGATCAGTCTGAAAATTTGCGGTTCGGTTCTGGCTCCACTTGTCCATGTCGATGTGTCCTTGAGGCAAATATCTCCAGAGGCCATTGGTGAATGTGAATTAGTTTAGTCCTGATGAGCAGGTGGCACCTTGAACGGTAGCCCCCCCCCCCCCCGTCATCAGTGTGTGAATGGAAGTGAATGGGTGCACAAACACAGGCGATAAGAACAAGGACGTTTTTGAACGCCATTGATCCCCACAGAACGAACAGACTTTGCAGCTGCGCCCCAGAGACACCGAGAACATCTGTAACAGCTGGAGGCGTTCTTCACACTATACAGAATACCGAACTCGGATCAGTAGAGATATTGTAGAAATGAAATGTGAATTATTTCAGGTTTCCTGCTACTGAAACACGGTATTTGTTTTATTCCAGGACATTTTTCAAACTGCATGGAACCTGATGTCCCACAGCAACTTCCAGAAAGGTTCTTTGGATGATTCTCCACAGGACTTAAAATCTGATTCAATGCAGACTGATCATAATGGAACTGCAGACAAAGGTAATATATCTGTCTGCAATAATGTCCCATATTTCTGTGCAGCTTTAAACAGTCTGTTGACCTCTTTTGTAGGCCTTTTAGAGGAGGCGAAGAGAATCGTCTCAGCCGTCGATGAAAGAATCGAGAAGGGGGCGACCAATTCAGACCAACCCGATGACATGGTCGACGTGGACCTGTACACGGCAGAGGGACCCACCAGCCTGACGGACCAGGACTCTTCTGTGATGGTCGTGGATGACTCCCAGCTCTCGGCTGAAGGGAACACCACAACTGGGTCACTCCCGCTGAATGATGGAGCGCTCGGCCTTTCTAGCGCCCTCGAAGAAGAGGCCCAAATGTCTCTAGCCATCCAGTACTCCATGGAGTCCAGTCATTGGTCCCAGGAGGAGGAGGAGGATCAGCTGCAGCAAGCCTTGGAGCTATCCAAGACAATGATCCAACACAAGGCCTCTTCTAGCAGTGACAAGAGCCCCAAGGTGGTGAAGGGCGCAGATGTTTCCTTACAGGACGCCATCAAGGCAGCCAACACCATACAGATGCTCGTGTATGCCGGCTATAACTGCGACCTGATTCGGGTGGACATAGCCTTCGGGAAGAAGGTCAGCCAGAGGCAGGTAGAGGAGAAACTGGAGCACAGGTGTGTGAAGAACATGTCCGAGTACCACAGGAAGTGCCTGGAGATGATCAAGAGGAAGCACGCAGTCGAGATCCAAATTCAGGGCACCATCATCGCCGTTTCTGGCTTCAAGGACTACGTGACCGGAGGAGTGTGTGACTTGAAGCTGCTGCTGGAGAAAATGTCCAGTGCCATATCCGACCGGGAGATCCTGAGGACGGTCCAGTGGGTGTATCACGACCCGGCCTCTTCAGACACGACGCCCTATTCGCCCGAGGCCACCGTGTTCATCGAGAACGCTTTGAGGATGAGGCTGAAAACGGTCGATATCTTGCTGGACAATCAGCCCCACATCATCAACTTTGAGAAGATGCAGGAGTACAACATAGCTTCAGGGAAAGCTGTGAAAGTTTCCAGGAAGCTGCCCGAATTAGGGGATTTGGATGCTGATGTACCAGGTAAAGTGTTTACAGTGTTCTAGTGCTTTATGTTTCCTGCAGGAGGATTCTTCTGTGTATTTATTTAAAAAGATTATGAGACAAGAATATATCTGAATGCACCATTATGTTAAAGAAAGCTAACGCAGACAGCATGCTTCTACCTTCATTGACATTTTGTGTAATTTTGTGATTTCTCTCTAAACTTGCCAGCTGAATTTGTTGCTCTTATGTAGCTCGCTGCTCCATTTTATTTATTTGAATAACGGTATAATTTCTTAATGTATTCAGTTATATTTTGGATTCGTCAGATCATCTTTTACTGCTTTTTTCCAGGTTCTTTTGCTAAATGTCTCTGTTGATAATTGATATGAATGATAAGATTAACAACATCTAATCCAACAACTCAAAGTCTAAACCCTTTTTTATCAGAAGAGGAATATTCTCTGCTGTCACATCTGCCCGAAGCGACCAAAGTCGACGAGGAATCCGACGAATTTCAGAACGTGGTGAAGAATTTCTATGAGACCATACAGGAATACCACAGCAAAATCAGAATCATAAAGGTGACTTACAAGCAAAAATGGCAGCATATCTTCCAACAAATTGTTTTGTGTGTCTGTAATAACACTAACACCCCCCCCCCCCCCCCCCACCAGGTGGAGAAGCTCATGAATCGACTGCTATACAATCAGTACAAGTTGAAGAAGGCGAGCGTGCTGCAGCGCGCCACGTATCCGCAGATTGAACGGACTCTCTATCACGGCACAAGTGAGACGAGTGTGAAAGAGATCTGCGTTCACGGGTTCAACAGAAGCTTCTGTGGAAAGAACGGTATGTTTGTGATGCCGCTGTTCTCTTGTCTGACCCACTTTTGTCTCGTCTCGGGCGTCGATTTCTGACGTCTTTGTTTTTCTTCCACGCAGCCACCGTCTTCGGTCAGGGCGTGTATTTTGCTGTCAACTCGGCGCTGTCCGTCCAGGAGCAGTATTCCCCCCCAAATGCGGAGGGGTACAAGTATATCTTTGTGTCAAAGGTTCTAACAGGAGACTACACCAAAGGCTGCCATTCGATGAAGACGGCCCCGCTGAAGGAGACGGACGACATCCCCCTCCGATACGACAGCGTGACCGACGACATCACCAAGCCGGGGATGTTTGTCATCTTCAACGATACGCAAGCGTTTCCTGAATATCTCATCACGTGCCAGAGAATCCACCGCTGAGGAAACGGACGAGTTGTCAGTTTATAACCATAAATCTGGAGAGAATCTGGTTTATAAAGGGCTAATTATTATTATAATTATAGTGAACGTTGTTCTTTTTCATGTTTGAAATGTCATCAAGCACTGCTTTTGAGTGGCTCCGCCTTCAGTTCTTCAGTTTAGTCAAGTCTGATCAAGAGAAGCTCATTTTAATTAACAATTCATTTGGTACAACACACTCGCATGATGGTTCTCCTTGCTTTAACTCGCAAGCATCTGAAATATGTTGTATTTATGATTTAGAAATCACACATAAATGATTTGCTGCACGATTTTCCTTCATACAGAAAATGTGGATAGAACAAAGTTTTGGATATGTAACTATTTAGTCTGCTGACAATGCTGGATGTGCTGCTGTGTAACCATTATCTTCCCCAGTCATTAGTTTGTGCACATAAAAAGTTTGATACGAACAGAATATGATATGTATTGTTCTGGGGTTTGAGTTTCCCTGAAGTTACTCTGAAGAGTTCAGGTTCTTCTTAGTTATATGAGAAGAGATTCGAGTCCACTGCTGCACCTAAAAGAAAATGTGATTAAAAGTCAATAACCATGTTTACAAAAAGAACAATTAGGCCTCGGTTGAAAATTACTACAATTATATATATTATTTCTAAGCTATCTATGTTGTAAATGTTTAGCCTTACATAACTGTCACATCTAGCCCGCTGTGCACTTAAGAGACATGTGTATTCTTGTTTAAATAAAACAGAATAATCTGAGTTAGTACATGTGCAAAGCATGTGGTGGGTCTTGATTCCCTGTTCCTACTTTATGCAGTAAACCGGCTGCATTCGCTGCCATCATTTGATTTGATGAATGTGCCTTTTTGAGTCAGTTTTTATTAGTGAAGCGCTTTGATCATAAATTTTTGAGTATTCTTATGTCTGTGTGACTTCTGCTGGGGAGTATATTTACCAAAGATCTTTTCTTTTCTTTTATTACAAATTCAGTAAAATCATTTTGTTTTTTAGAAAACATAAAGACATTGCAGTCTAAAGAAAGATCATTATTATTTTAAAGAAAAATAAAGCTGCTTCAAATGAGATACAATTAGGTGTTTCTTGGGAACATTTTTTGGGGATCAGACATTTGTGAGCTTTAGCAAAATTAAAACACTAAACAAGCTCGGAATAGGATTTTCGTTTGGTTAAACTTTGTAATCACTAGATGGCCATATATATAATTCTTTATACTTTTATTAATTTGCATCACACTGTTAATTGTTTTCTATATGTAGAATTGTAACTGATTCTTAAAAGGATTGTAACAGAAGAGACAGTGAAATGTATCGTTTAATGAGTAATTTCTGTATATTTTTTTCCTTTTGCTAAATTGCAGCAAACAACCAGAGATTAAACTACATTTTACTAAAAACATGCCAATAATTTGTGTGACCTGAGACTATCCCAATGTCGCCTTCTTATTTTAAAGATATTGGAAGAAATTAATATCGTCTCCCTTTCTTTAAAATGGACAATCATCAACTGATGGAGTTCAGCGCCTGAACTGTAGGGAGCAGCAGTACACCTCGGAGCAGCTAGTCTGCCGAAAATGAAAGGGACGAAGAAGACACCGACAACATAACGACAACTAACTGACCCATCCATCCTACAAACGGTTAGCTTACCTGGCTCTTGGACAAGCTAGCTTAAGTTAGTAAACCCACAAACTATGACACCCTAAATGTTAACAGAAGAAGGGACAATAAAGCTTCAGACTCTTATAACGTGTTTGATATAGGTACGTTGACAAGTTTAATTCACGATTTGCAAAAAAAAACCATGCCAAAAAAATATTGTCAGGTGCACGCGCTGTGCTATGCTAGCTAATATGCTAGCTAGAAATAGGAAACATTCGCGCGTTGCTAACATAGCTAACGACTTTTCCGTTACATTGGTTATCTGAAGATAACTTGGCGGAGACACGCTGGTCACAACAAGTAACAACATGGCTGAATGGGCTAACGCTACTAGCATGCGTCATTAAATAGACGTTAGGCTACATGGGGAAGCTAATTATCTAAGCTAGCTGCCAAAACTTAGCGCTACCTTTTTGTTAATTATACGCTAACCAGCGTTTGTTTATGATGGGAGCAAATGTTCACATTAATAGTATTGATTCATATAGAAGTACTTTAACCTGCTGTGTTGAATAACCACAGATAAAACCATTAAATGTAGCTAGAAATATATGCAGTCTCAGAGGGACGATAACGTAAATTACAACCATGCATTGACTACAAAATAAAGCACTACTTTATTGATGGGGGCGTGTAATATTACATTTTGCATGTAGGTCATTTAAACTTAGCAAAATATCAGTATTAGCCATTGTTTCACGCTGCTAGCCAGTTTAATTTGGAGGGTTGGAGAACAAATGTTGGGTTTATTTATTGGACAGGGGCTCTCAAAAGTGATGTTAAGAGATCTTAACATGCCTGTTCTCACCTGTCAGATGCTGAGGTAACCCTTTCAGGATGTATGCTGTGTACAGACAAGCACACACACCCACTGCAGTGGAGTTCTCCGTCTACTGCAACTTTATATCCAGCAAGGAGAAGAATTTGGTCGTCGCTGGGACATCTCAACTTTACGTCTACAGGATTATTCACGATGTGGAGGTAACTATAAGTCTGTTTCACTGTACCACGTTTTTAAATACAAGCATTAACAGCTTTTTGTGATATGTGTAACATCTATGTCGTCATTTCAGAGCACGTCGAAGGCTGACAAGTCTACAGGTATGTGTAGACATCACACTCAAAGTACACATTTTACTGTGAATTCATGATATCAACTTAAATGAGTGCATTTGTGGTTCAACGTCATTCTCTCCTCCTACAGATTCTAAATCTCGTAAGGAGAAGCTGGAGCAGGTGGCATCCTTTTCTCTCTTCGGCAATATTATGTCCATGGCCAGTGTGCAGCTTGTGGGAGCCAACAGAGATGCACTCCTTCTCAGTTTCAAAGATGCCAAGGTATCATTGTCTAGGCTGCGCACTGCCCAACAACATTTTAAAACTGCTTAAAGTTGTGTTTGACCTGAGTGTGGTTGTGTTTGTTCCCTCACCAGTTGTCTGTAGTGGAGTACGATCCCGGCACACACGACCTCAAGACTCTGTCCCTCCATTACTTTGAGGAGCCAGAGCTCAGAGTATGTTCGGCAGCATTATCTGTCTAAATTAGAGGAAATGTTGACATACACGAGTGAACTAATTGTTAAGCTAATTTGCAACTCTTTTTTACACTTTCAGGATGGTTTTGTACAGAATGTACATATTCCCATTGTCCGTGTAGATCCAGAGAATCGCTGTGCTGTAATGCTCGTTTATGGCACCCAGCTTGTGGTGCTGCCATTCAGGAAGGACACTCTAACTGATGAACAGGAGGGTGGAGTTGGAGAAGGGTACGCCTGCTGTCCACTATACATTCTGCTCATGAATGTTTTCCAGAGTCTGGTTGGCACTTGTGTCACAAAACCATAAACTGTTTGGTTGTTACTAAATGTGGAAATTCACATTTCAATGTATAACTTAAACTGCCATTTGACTAAAAAAGGCCACCGTAATCTTGCTGCTGTTAAAGTTTACACAGACCGTAGTTATCTAACCATGTCTGACATGAATGGATAGTGTAATGGTTTAACTGCGAGCACTTCTGTCATTGTATCTCATCTACAGACCTAAATCCAGCTTCCTACCCAGCTACATAATTGACGTCCGCGAGCTGGACGAGAAGCTGCTCAACATCGTCGACATGAAGTTCCTCCATGGCTACTACGAGCCCACGTTGCTCATCCTGTTTGAGCCCAACCAGACATGGCCCGGGTCAGTCCACCACGTTATCAGCTTTAACCACCACTTTTATGTTGTTTTACTCAACCAGTTGCTGTTTGCTATAAATATGGCCTTGTTTTGTTTTCATTCTGCCAGGCGTGTGGCTGTGCGCCAGGACACTTGTAGCATCGTTGCCATCTCCCTCAACATAATGCAGAAGGTGCATCCTGTCATCTGGTCCCTCAGTAATCTGCCTTTTGACTGTACGCAGGTCATGCCTGTTCCCAAGCCAATCGGTGAGCTCAGGGAATTCTCTCTCTTGTCTCTGTTTATGAACGGTGTGGTCACTTAAGTGTTAAATATACATTTAGACTCTAGTGTTTGCGTTGTAGCTTCTTTGCTCACATATCAAATCTTTTCCAGGTGGTGTGGTGGTGTTTGCTGTGAATTCATTGCTGTATCTGAACCAGAGCGTTCCACCATATGGAGTTTCTCTCAACTCTCAGACAAATGGGACCACAGCATTCCCTCTGCGTAAGCATTACCATCGGAAACACACACACGTATACTTGTATCTCTGATATCTGGCCTCGTTGCGTTACATATCATTTGATACTCTGTGATGCTCATCACTGGATGACATGTCTTGGTTTCCCAGGTGTACAGGATGAAGTGAAGATCTCACTAGACTGCTCCCAGTCTGACTTTATTGCCTATGACAAGATGGTCATCTCTTTGAAAGGAGGAGAAATGTGAGTCATTGTAATCACCACAAGAATGAACATAAACAATGGTGGCAGTTTACGATTCTTCACTGATTGACTGTTGTCGTCTTGCAGTTACGTGTTGACCCTCATAACTGACGGCATGAGAAGTGTCCGAGCTTTCCACTTTGACAAAGCTGCTGCCAGCGTCCTGACAACCTGCGTAAGTTCTGCCCGCAACTGTGAGCCGCAGTGGTCTGATGAGACAGGAAGTCTATATCTTCTGTAGTCTTTTATGTTTCCGTGGACAAACGCAACACAATAGAGCACAAAAGGCTGGAGGGATTAAGGTTTGACTGACAGGGTTTAGAAATACCAGCACTTCAAGATTAAAGCTTCCGAATACCACAGAAACACTCCAGACTTTACCCAAAACCCACAGGTAGTTTCTTATATCTGGCTGACCTTTTAGGGTGTGGAGTAAATACTGAATACCTCTTTAGTCTGTCAGTCTTCAGGGGATTTAGAATAGAAACTGATATTTCACGCTCCCGGCTCGCCTCCTCCAGATGGTGACCATGGAGCCCGGCTACATTTTCCTGGGTTCCCGCCTCGGCAACTCGCTGCTCCTGAAGTACACGGAGAAACTTCAGGAGACGCCACCAGAGGAGGGCAACGATGACCTGGAAAGTGAAGAGAAGGATAAAGATAAACAGGTTTGTGATTGCATGAAATGTCAATTTTAACAAAGCCTTTTGTCGTGAAGTACCATTGAAATGCCATCTTTCTTGTCACTTGAGTTATGTTTGTGTAATTGCAGCTACTTCGGTGTTGTCTTGTCTATAAACTAAATCACTGCTTATAATTTCCAGGAAGAACCGCCAAGCAAAAAGAAGAGAGTAGAATCTTCCACCAACTGGACGGGTATGTTGCAGTTTACTTTTTCGTGTGTGTGTGTGTGTGTGTGTGTGTGTGTGTGTGTGTGTGTGTGTGTGTGTGTGTGTGTGTGTGTGTGTGTGTGTGTGTGTGTGTGTGTGTGTGTGTGTGTGTGTGTGTGTGTGTGTGTGTGTGTGTGTGTGTGTGTGTGTGTGTGTGTTTTATCTGTCAATCTGTGTTTCACTGAACTTCTGTGTTTTGTCAGATGAGGTGGATGAGATAGAAGTGTACGGAAGTGAGGCCCAGTCAGGCACCCAGCTGGCTACATACTCCTTTGAGGTAAAAGAGGAAAAAAGAAAAGCTTAAATTGCTTTTTATATAAATGCTTGTCTGTGTGGAGGATGATTGATTATCTGTGTACGTGCAGGTGTGTGATAGCATACTCAACATTGGACCTTGTGCAAATGCCTCCATGGGTGAACCTGCGTTCTTGTCTGAAGAGGTATACACATTAAAACACTTTCTAGCGTTCCTCATTGGTAGATGTGCTTTGTGGTTTCTGACTTGGATGTTCATATTTCAGTTCCAGAACAACCCGGAGCCTGACCTGGAGGTCGTGGTGTGCTCTGGCTACGGCAAGAACGGTGCGCTGTCTGTACTCCAGGTAAGTTGTCCCCCTGATGTCATGTGTTGTTTCAAAGCATGTGCACCTGGTCAGGTGTAAGCATGGAGAAGTCTGGGTCTACCAGGGCTGCCTCAGAGATCCACGGAGTAGCCTGTAAACACCCCAGACACATCAGATCACAGCTCTTAAATGCTTTTGGGATTTATAGCACCAGCATGTGTGGTGTATATATATATATATATATATGTGTACCATATACTATCTGCTTACATCTGCTACTTACTTCCATTCTGTTCTCAGAGGAGCATCCGACCCCAGGTAGTCACTACGTTTGAGCTGCCGGGTTGCCACGACATGTGGACAGTCATCTCCAATGAAGTCAAGGAAGACAAAAAAGTACCGCGTTTCTTTTCTGCTCAACAGCCGCACGTTTTCAATGTTTATGTTCTGTTACAGTAAGATGTTTCTCGCTCCTCTCTCAGGCAGCAAAAAGCGATGGATCCGAGGACGGGGCAGAGACCGAGACCGGCGAGGATGGTGAAGAGGCAGAAAAGGACAAGGAAGAGAAGGAGGAGGAGGAGGAGGAGGAGGAGGAGGAGAAGGAGGAGAAGGAGGAGGAGGAGAAGACAGAGCCTCCTCTGGAGGATGATACGAAGAAGCACGGCTTCCTCATTCTGAGCAGAGAGGATTCAACCATGGTGAGAAACACGCGTCATTACACATCTTAATGTTCAGCCATTTTCATTTGAACAGATGCAAAGATATATACGTTTTGAATATAAATAAGATGTTATGGGGGAAACAAAACCTATTTATTATGCAATTTGGATGATAGCTTCTGTAACTTGGTTGTGTTTTTGTGCAGATCCTCCAGACAGGTCAGGAGATCATGGAGCTGGACACCAGTGGCTTTGCTACCCAAGGACCCACTGTGTTTGCTGGAAACATCGGAGACAACAAGTACATCATTCAAGTCTCCCCCATGGGTATCCGGCTACTGGAAGGAGGTAACGAAGGATAACAACGTTAGGTTGTTGCAGTAGCAAACTGCTGTCGGAGTAAAGTAGTACACTTGTATAATATCAGAGCAAATTAAAGGCGTTAAACATAATGCCATCCTGTTTCACTGACACATTCTCTTTCAATTGTGCTTTCAGTGACACAGCTCCACTTCATCCCCGTGGACTTGGGCTCTCCCATAGTGCATTGCTCCGTGGCGGACCCTTTCGTGGTCATCATGACTGCAGAGGGGGTTGTCACCATGTTTGCACTGAAGACCGACACATACATGGGGAAGACTCACCGCCTGGCCCTGCAGAAACCACAGATCCCCGCTGTGAGTAAATCCTCCTCATCAGTCAAATACACCCCCTGGTGGACAGACTGCAGCTGTTGGGGTAGAGCATAAATCCCGCTCCTTCCATGTTAGCGAATGGGAGCTGGGCCAAACGGATATAATGCTTGGTTGTTGTTTCTTTCTAGCCAAACGGCTACCGTGGTGCTAACGCAGCAGCTAAGTGGCTCCCACTGACAAGCTCTAGTCATGCTCGACTGGTGACTTGCTCAGGCGGGTGTTTGGATGGACCTCTAATTCCGCTACTCCCAATACTGCGCCGTTTCGGGCTCTAAATTACATAAAAATCTGAAGATTGCAGCTCTCGTACCCGGGATGCTTTGGCTTCACTTTTGTTCAGTGGGAGGAAGTGGAGACGCCTCGTCCATCTTTATACTCAGTCTATGTGCTAGAGTCTCTGGTGCTGCAGTTTCACTAGTATCACTCGGTTCACTTCAGAGCAACATGCAAATGCACAGCAGTATTACACTCCATCATTTAGAAACTACAGTCATGAAACACTCATTAACATGTTTAAAACCGCCTCCCAATCAACAGCAATCCCGTGTGATCGCGCTGTGTGCTTACCGAGACGTGAGCGGAATGTTCACCACAGAAAACAAAGCGAGCAGCTCCTTCGTCAAAGAGGACGCCGTCATCAGCAGTCAGTCTGAAGTAGAGACCGTCATCCACGACCTCAGGTAAGAGCGTCGCCGCCGCGCTGAAACATCCAACCAGTCGCTACACGTCCTATTTATCTATGGATCGATTCACGTTATATGTGTGTGTGTGTAGTAACACAGTGGACGATGAGGAGGAAATGCTGTACGGAGACTCGAACGCCAGCGCAGCGCATGGACGGGATGAGATGGGCCGCAGCTACGGGGCACAAGGGCTTTTTGACGGAAGCTCGAGCAAAGCGGAGCCCAGCCACTGGTGCATCATCATCAGGGAGAATGGTGTCATGGAGGTACGGGGTGTATCTTACACCACAGGGATACAAACACTATATTAGTCAGGACGTTAATGCTGCTTTCCAGGCTTCCTTTTTCCCCACGGCCTTTGTTTTTGTTTTGACAGATTTACCAGATCCCAGACTGGCGCTTGGTGTTCCTGGTGAAGAACTTCCCGGTTGGTCAGAGGGTGCTGGTGGACAGTTCGTCTGGCCAGTCAGCAGCACAGGGGGAGGGTAAAAAAGAAGAAGTAACGCGTCAAGGAGAGATCCCTCTAGTCAAAGAAGTGTCTTTGGTTTCACTCGGCTACAACTACAGCAGACCCTATCTACTGGTGAGCGTTTGTGTGTTTCACTCCATAAAAATAGAAACGTAACATGGAATGAAAACAGGGTTTAACAAGACGTTTTCTCATTTTCTAGGTCCACGTGGAACAGGAGCTTCTGATCTACGAAGCGTTCCCGTACGACCAACAGCAGCCACAGAACAACCTGAAAGTGCGCTTCAAAAAGGTAAGAGCCGAGACCGATGAAGACGAATTACCACAAGTGAAATATGAATGAGGTGAATGTTAACTGTGCTGCTCGCACTGCGCACAGGTGCCCCACAACATTAACTTCAGGGAAAAGAAATCCAAGCTGAAGAAAGATAAGAAGGCAGAGAGCGGTGCCGCCGAGGAGACTGCAGCTGTGAAAAGTCGGATTGCCAGATTCAGATACTTTGAGGACATCTCTGGATACTCGGGGGTGAGGAGGCCATTCTCTTAGAGCGTCACGTTGTTGTGAAGCGTTGCATCCCGTCACGTACTCTTGTGATTAACCACATAAAACATGTTGTGGTTTTCACAGGTGTTCATCTGTGGTCCGTCTCCTCACTGGATGCTGGTCACCTCTCGTGGGGCCATCAGGCTTCACCCCATGACCATCGATGGCTCCATCGAGTCTTTCTCACCATTCCATAACATCAACTGCCCCAAAGGTTTCCTCTACTTCAACAAACAGGTACACAGAGGACGCACTCTCACTTTAATAGTGTAGGTGTTCTCTTCTCTGTCAACTCCACTATGAAGGGAAACTCAACTCTTATAAGAATTAGAATCTAGAGACAGTGAAACACAACAAAGTGCAGTTTTATTATTCTTTCATCTAGTTTCTAGAAACCTTTTCAGTGTGTGTGTGTGTGTGCATGTGTCTTCCCGCAGGGCGAGCTGAGGATCAGCGTCCTGCCCACCTATCTGTCCTACGATGCTCCATGGCCGGTCAGGAAGATCCCGCTGAGGTGCACCGTCCACTACGTCTCCTACCACGTGGAATCCAAGGCAAGGCTCCCCTCACTGTGCCCACACAGCACCACAGGCAGCGACATGACACAGATTCAAGCTGAAACACATGCCCCGGACTCTCACACCTCCGCCTGCATAACGCCATGCAAAATAAAAGCGTATCGATCGAGCCGCTTTGAAAAGTTCGAGACGAAAGCCCTCTGGCCTTAAAGTTTTCTTACTGCGAGAGGGAAAAGAAAATCAATGCGGGTGACTTTGAGGGGATTAGTCTTTGATGTGAACTTTTTGGCTTTGTTCCCTCTTAGGTGTACGCTATATGCACCAGTGTGAAGGAGACCTGCACACGCATCCCCAGGATGACGGGAGAGGAGAAGGAGTTTGAAACCATAGATCGAGGTCAGACATGAACACATACGCACCCGTAGAACAATATGAAAACTACATGTCACGATTATCACATATTCCCAAAATAGTTCACACAGTGTTTCTGAAATAACTCCTGCAGTCAGTAAACTGAGTCTGTCTTCATTTGAGTCATTACTGTTGTTTCTCCTGTTGTCACTGCAGATGAACGTTACATTAACCCGCAGCAGGAGAAGTTCTCCATCCAGCTCATCTCTCCAGTCAGCTGGGAGACCATTCCCAACACGCGGTAAAAGAAGTTCTCTTTGAGGTTTACCAGTTCGCAAAGACAAATGTAGACAATTAATTTAGTCTCAGTGAGGGTCAGATGGAAATGTCAGGTCTGCATTTTAATTCCACCAGATTCCACACCAGCAAAGTAAACATCAGCAGGTTTAGTGAACACCTGAGTCGTTGGTGTCGTCAGTCAAGTTAACCTAAACCAGGCTCTTTTCTTAAACCTAACTCAGTGGTTGTGTTGCCTAAACCTAAACCTCCTGTGAAGATGGAAGTTTATTTTGAGAAGACACTCTGCATGTCACGAGTGGAAACTGACGCACCGTCTCTGACACGTCCACAACTGTCTCCAGAGGGGAACCAAAGCGTCCTAGTCTGAAGCTAAGGGCAGCTGACCGAGCATAATGTTTGGCTAGTTGAGAGTGAGAATGAGTTGATAGACATTAGACAGTGATAGCAACTGGTAGCTAAGACACAAAACAGGCAATGGAACAAAAGAAGAGGGGGCGTGCAGCATAAGTTAAATATATTTGTGGCAATGACGTAATACGTAATGTATAATCTGAATTATCAGACAGGAGCACCGAAGTAGTACACACTGAACAGCTGTGTGAATGTGCCTTCTCTCTCCGTTTCCACCAGGTACGACCTGGACGAGTGGGAACACGTGACCTGCATGAAGACGGTGGCTCTGAGGAGTCAGGAGACCGTGTCCGGGCTGAAGGGCTACATCGCCGCCGGGACCTGCCTGATGCAGGGGGAGGAGGTCACCTGCAGGGGCCGGGTGAGCAGCTCACACCTTTACCACCAAAAAACGTCCTTCTCACTATAACCCACACGGTGATCAAAATAAAGCCGTCTTCTCGTATGAACTCCGGGTCGGGACATTGTCCCGAGTTTCCCCTTTTACACGTGTAGCACGCAACAGGAGACCGTCGGTGTCGGACACATTCTCACCGACTGGAAATACTTGGTCGTAGGGGCGGTGCCGGAATTTACGCAAATACACCGCAGCCACATAGCTAATGTCCCGTCCAACCGATCCGGACCGTTGCGTTCTCACAGCTCTTCTGAGTGCAGCGTCGTGGTTCATGTGAGCAAAAGGAGGAATGAAAACATCTGCTGACGGCTTCTTGTTTGATGTCTTTTGTTCAGATCGTGATCCTGGATGTTATTGAAGTGGTGCCAGAGCCCGGCCAGCCGCTCACCAAGAACAAGTTCAAAGTGCTGTATGAGAAGGAGCAGAAGGGGCCGGTGACGGCTCTGTGTCACTGCCATGGCTACCTGGTGTCGGCCATCGGACAGAAGGTCTCACCCCGAAACTCTCACATCACAACTTTAGGAGTTCACACAGCTGGAATCAGAAAACGTGTAAATATGAAGGTTGTAAGCTCCTCCGTGTTCCTGCAGATCTTCCTGTGGGTCCTGAAGGACAACGACCTGACGGGCATGGCCTTCATCGACACCCAGCTGTACATCCACCAGATGTTCAGCATCAAGAACTTCATCCTGGCTGCCGATCTGATGAAGAGCGTCTCGCTGCTCCGCTACCAGCAGGAGAGCAAGACGCTGTCGCTCGTCAGCAGGGTGAGAAATACTTTCCTCGGTGTCTGATGTAGCAGAGATCGTTTCCACACAATGGAGTGTTTATTGATTCAGTGAGTATTGATGGTGCGTCTCTGGAAGAGAAGAGCGCAGCTCTTCAGGGACTGAAGCTGTCTTTGACGGGATTTAACAGTTTGTCTTTTTGTTTTGGCCACAGGACGCGAAGCCTCTGGAGGTTTACAGCATCGAGTTCATCGTGGACAACAACCAGCTCGGATTATTGGGTAATGTTCGTAATGCCCTCGGGAAGCAAATTCAATCAAAAGTTCCCGTGTTCTCATTAACCTTTTCTTTTCCTTGTAGTTTCCGATCGAGACAAGAACCTCAGCGTGTACATGTATTTACCTGAAGGTATGCAATGTGGACAATGTGCAAATGTGAAGTATTTGTTATTCATTCACATGCAGTTGTGTGATGAGCGCTCTGTGGTTGCAGCTAAAGAGAGCTTTGGAGGAATGCGCCTGCTGAGGCGAGCCGACTTCAACGCCGGAGCCAACATCAACACCTTCTGGCGGATGCCGTGCAGAGGCGCCCTGGACACCGGCAGCAAGAAGGCGCTGACCTATGACAACAAGCACATCACATGGTTCGGTAAGTGGCCACGATGTCGGAGCCAACGGAAGGATTAGAATCAGTCAGCCAGCGAGTCTCCGACGGAAAACAGATCAGGCGACTTCTATGGTTGGATGTAAATCTAAGTGTCACTGGTGTTAAATCTGGCGACGCTGACAGACTCGGGAATATATAAAAAATACTAAAAAGTTGCAAGCAAATATAAACTTAAAGAGGGTAAATAAATTATATATAGTTTGTTTTTTTATGTTTTTGTTGTAGACCTTTGTCAGGCATTGATGGATCTAATTTACAAAAAAAGTATCGAAATAGATAATAAAGAAATCAATACTACTGCTCCATGTGGACTAAACCTTGTTTGTTTTTTATCTGCGTTCACACAGCGACCCTGGACGGAGGAGTCGGGCTGCTCCTCCCCATGCAGGAGAAGACGTATCGCCGTCTGCTGATGTTGCAAAATGCTCTGAACTCCATGCTGCCTCATCATGCTGGTCTCAACCCAAAAGCCTTCAGGTGCTCGTCACGCTTTAGAAACCACTGCTCAGTGTTTACAGGGATGCAAAGGGGGTTGAGCTGTGTGATGAACCTTTTGGGTGGGGACAGGTTTAGGTTGAGCTGTGTGATGAACCTTTTGTATCTTCCAGAATGCTGCAGAGCGACAGACGAACGCTGCAGAACGCTGTGAGAAACATCCTGGACGGAGAACTCCTCAACAAGTACCTATACCTCAGTGCGATGGAGCGCAGCGAGCTGGCCAAGAAGATCGGCACCACTCAAGACATCGTGAGTGTGCACTAACGGGAGAGAGGATGTCAGTGAGGTCGCTTCTCCTGTTCCAACTCTCCTTCTCGTTTCCTCCCTCCCTAGATCCTGGATGACCTTCTGGAGGTGGACAGAGTAACGGCTCATTTCTGAGATTCACATTCCTACGCCTCGTCCACTGAACGCCGTTTTATATTGAATGGAGAAAAACGTTTTGTTACGGCCATCTTTGTGCAAACCTGATTTGTTTTTCTTACTTGTTGGACAAAAAAAAAAAAGAGGGCAGCCATGTTTTCTTAGGATATTTTGTATAAAAAAAACAAAAAAAAAAAAAAACACTACTGTGAAAGTAATTTACACAAGGCTCGTGTGTGTTTATTGAGCTGGAAAGACAATGATGCCTTAAAGAAGGAGGTAGAACATTTTATTTACATTGTTAAAATAATTTAACAACATTTGGTTAGCTGGCACTGGACTGAGTGGACTCAGAAGAAAAGAAGCCAAACCACCGACAGCGAAGCTTCCATCCGTGTAACACAGAACACAAACGGTTAATCCAACAACCTATAATCTGTATTGCTGTCATCAAAGCCGCGGTTTCCCACACTTTGAGCACCGAAATATTTATTAATAATACTCTCTCACATAGTTGAGCTGCAGCTTAACATCGGCTTGTGTAGCTTGTTCTTCCACTTAACTCAGAATACATCGACTGCTGAATAGTTCTTTAAACATAATCTGCAGTTTAAAGTGTTTCAATTGCTATGATTACACAAAAACAAAATTTAAAGAACACCAAAAATATGATTTAATTCAAAGCCTTACGATAGGCTGTAAAGCTCTAAAGTTCTGGCCTCTGGGAGGCCTCACTACAGTGGGTTTGGGTCTTCACAGTCCTGCAGTCCAGTCTCACCCGTTCTAAAGGAGTCCAGTCTGACACCAGAGTCCCGGCTGATTTGGTGTTGAATCCGCGTGACACACGCGAGCAGCACCATTACTAGCAGCATTTAGAGCTGCTACAGTCGTGGAAATAACTCCTTGCTGTTGGATCAACTTGTGCTTGGAATAGTTCCTTCGTAGCGAGACGTCTGCGCACTACCTCAGGTACTCGTACACGTCTGCGTCCAGAGATACGAGACCGACGTAGGACAGCAGGCCCAGGAAGGAGCGCGTCAGACTCATCGCTGCCATCTCCCACCTGTAGAGTCACATCGTTCACATCTGGCGGCTCACAATCACGGAACACGATTTTCATCATTGATGAAACTAAAACGAGTCTTTACCTTAAAGCCAGTTCGAACTTAAGGCCCTCCCATGTCGTCCTCACCCAGCGGAAGACCCAGAGCCTGGGCAGCACCCCCGTCCTCGCTGCCTGGATGTTCCCCCAGCCTCGCACCGCACTAGAAGACAAGAGGGACCAAGATGCTTGAGACACTCAGCAACACAACCATTACCGAAGAATAAACAATGCAAGTTAAGGGGCTTAGAGTCCAATCAGCTGTCAGTCTTTATCTGCTGCAGCCAGGATTTAAAACTAAAATAAAAAAAAGCTACGGTTTGTTAGTTTGCTTCATGTCTGAACATGACGGTCGATATTTAGTTTCTCCACGCTGGATGAATGCCGATAGCTGATTAACCTACTGCGTAATGACTGTTGGAAGCAGCTTGGTGAGTTTAGAACACCGTTAAAATTGGCAACACTTAGTGAGTGGAAACACTTACTCAGCAAACACCAGAAGTCAAAGGGCCTGTTAAAATGTAACTTAAATGGCTGACTCTTTCTTTTCAATGTCATCCCAAAAGGACACCAAGTCCTACAAGTTGAAAACGTCAACATGTAGCAAAGTCTTCATCAGCTGTGTCCCAATCCAGCGGCGGTCCCATTTCAAAGACTCCTCCAAATGCAGCCTTCTTCTCCCAGACAGACACAGCCGATGGATCCTTCGCGGCCCAACATATCCCAAGATGCATTGCGTGCCGATGAAGATTGTGATTTTTTTAAAATTCGACACTGACCTCTTGGCCATGACAAAGTAGCGGTCCACCGGCGCTCCCAGGCTGATGTTGATGCTTCGGACCGTGTTGATGTTCCGGAACACGAGCAGCATGGGCCGGGGCATCGACTTCAGCACGCGCATGATGCTGTCGAAGCGCTCGCTGGCCATCTCGCGCATGTAGGTCGTCTCCTCTCGGCTCAGGATGTTGGACAGACCCAGCTCACGCATGTTGATGGGCCGCTGCAGCAGCATCTCGCAGAAGAGGAAGTACTCTGCACAGCAAGTTAGATACGAAATGTAAATAAATAGTTTTCTAACAAAAAAAAGTTTGTTAGATTTTTATAGCCAAACAGATGTACGCTCACCTTTGACACCAAGTGCTTTGGAGTGCTCCTCCATTGCTGCCTCGTCTCTCAGGACTACGGACCGCCACAGTTTACAGAGAGCCACTCGGTCACTAAAGGTATAAAAAGGTTAGAGTTCGAGCTCGTGGCTAAATATTCTCAGGTCGTCATATGACGGAGACCAATCTTACCGCTGGCTGAGGTGTTCGTACAAGCCGTGGTCCAAGAGGACCAACTGTGCCTTGTTGTCAGGACCTCGTCTCACTAGAACTGCAAACAAAGAATTCAACACACACACACACACACACACACACACACACACACACACACACACACACACACACACACACACACACACACACACACACACACACACACACACACACACACACACACACACACACACACACACACGATGAGGATCCCCTTAAATTAGTGTGAAGTTATTGTCACAGATTTAAACTGAGCAGGATTTTTCACAGTTGAACAGTTCTCGTCAGTGCTCTCTGGTGGACAAACTATAGAATAGCGGTTTCTTAATTACCGTTGAACATATTTTTAGGATTTCTGTAATTATGTATTCACCGACCTAAATACCGCCACTGATGAGCAATAAGCTAATATTAGCTAATCCGATATTGCTTGTGCTCTTCTAGAAAGCGAGAGATTGACGACCCAGAGGTGTTGCAGTTCATACAAGACTGACAGAAAACACAAAAGCACTAGAGCTGCTGCTGCTGAATACGAGTAATGATCTTCTCTGTCGTGGTCCAACACGTGCATACAGACACGTGCTCGATGAACTCACCGTTTCCCGGATGCGGGTCGGCGTGGATGAAACCGGTGTAGAATATTTGCTCGGCAAATGTTCGGATCAGCTTATCTGCGGCCTGCAAAAGCAAACATTTGATGAGGCGTTTTTAAAAGATGGCCTTTCAACGGTAACACTCCACTCTGAACATCAGCTGCCGTGTCGAGTGCATCAACTCACATCTTTCAAACTCAACCCTTGTCTTTTAATTTCTTCCACGTCGTTGATTTTGCAGCCGTCGCAGAACTCTGCCGTCATCACTCTCTTTGAATTGGAGAGGAGAAAAGGTTTAGCCAAGGAAAAGGTCGGACATCTAGTTATTTTCTACCACTGATGATGACCTCACCTTACTGGTTTGCTCCCAGAACACTTTGGGTACGACAACAAAACTGAAGTGTTTCAGCTCCTCCGCGCACCTCTCCGAATTCTTGGCCTCGTTCTCAAAATCCAGCTCTTGACCCAATGTCCCCTTCAAGTCCTAGATGAAGTAGAATAGAATCAATAACAGGCCAAACAGATATACATGTATATGGTATATACATATACATATGGTTAATAAGGAAATACAACTGCTTCCTGACCTTAAGAACCCATCGGAATCCAAAGGTGGGGTGCATGAACTTCACGACATCCAGCAGGATCTCCAATGTTCTGATATCGCCGTCAAACCGATCCCTGAGGTCAATGTACTGCACCTGTGGGCAATAGAATAAAAACAGTTTGGATTGTCCACCTCCCAAAAACAGCAAGATGGGGGACCTTCTTTTCATGTAGGAGAGGATGCTAAAGCGTGTAGCGTTACTCGATCAGAATGGTCCGATTCTGCTCTCTACACTCTGTGCGATCTCTTCCATGTGACCGTTTTACCGTCTGTGCCGGAGAGTAACTCAGCGCTCACCTTCACGGCGACGGGCGTCCCGTCAAACAGCTCCGCCTTATGAACCTGGGCCAAGCTGGCAGCAGCGATGGGCTCATAGTCGAACTCTTTAAAAAGCTGCTTCGGGGTTTTGTTGAAGTCTTCCTGGAAGAGAGCATCCACCTGGAGCAGACACAATGCTGAGACATTTCAGGCCGTCCCCCCCTTTTCATTTACTGAACCACGTGTCTTTGTTAGCGCTGCAGTTCTCACCTCTTTGTACCTCCGGTTCAGGGCCTTGTCTTCCAGTATTTGCAGGGTGCGGATGTACTCGGGGGGCAGCAGGTGGTTGAAGGAACACAGACCTTGGCCGAGTTTGATGTATATTCCTCCGTTGCTCAGGGCTCCTCCCACCATGCACTCGGCTGCCCGTTGGTGGCAGGCCGACATCTTGGCCAGGTAGGATGGGCTGCTCTAGCAGGGGAGGACAGCAGCAAGACATGACTCTCAAGTGTATTGTTTGTGTGGCATTTTTTCCCGTGGACAGATATGAGTTGAGGATGCGTTACGCGACCTCGTAGACACCAGTCATCTTTCTCTCTAAGCCTTCATCTGTGTTCTGTATTGTGATACCTCAGAAACCACTGAGGAGTGCAAGTAATTATTGCCGTGACTGTTTTTTTTTCTTTGAGATCACCTGCTCAGACGGAACCTATTTCTGTATTTGAGAACTTACCTCATCTTGGCCGCGAAGAGCCACGTTAGTGGTCCACCAGTAATCCACAGAGATCACGATTCCCACAGAGAGACATCTGAGGACACACAGACGAAGAGGGTCGATGGGACTTCAACGTGATATGAAAAAGAATGTGAGTGGCTCATAATGGTAACATCTCCAGGAGAAAACGACCAGCATTAAAGTGAGACTATGTTTGAAAGACGAAACATGTTCCTCCTACAAATGTAAAGCTCATATGGTCTAGTAGCTTATGGTGGCTAATGTTAGCTAACTTTAAGTAGGATCGCTGACATCACGGAGTCATTTCAAGGGATGACTGCTGCAGAACTGTAACACGATGTCATCCGGGAACTGTCGCTTGTAGCCACAGTGGTTGCTGTGCTGCAAAAGCCACGTAGTCTCACTTTAAACACGAGTAGGACCGGTTTACGGGTTTCATCTCAAACCTGCAGAAGCGACCAAATCCTTCAGTCAGAACCTTCATCCTCCTCCTGTCTCTGGGTTCGGACGCAGCATACCGGACCCCCACTGCCACGGGCACACCGACAGACACGCCAACAAGTGTCTTCCATAACAGCCCCCGGCGCTTACCTTCCCTTAACGCAGGAAGAAAAAAATGAATTCATCAAAACAGAAACGTTACCGTGGGTAGAAGTTGATCTGCGACGATGGCCCGGCCGCTGTTCGGTACCTTAGTGAGCTGAAGGGTCTATTTCTTTGGAGAGATGCGGCGGGATGTGGGGGTCTTCGGAGCAGAGCCATGTGATGGAGACACAACCGTAACTAAAGAGGAAAACATACTGGTCATCTGATAACCAAGTGAACTCTTGACTTAACCATGGCTCATTGAATCTGGTGTTGGTTTTTTTGTTTTTTTACTGCCGGCAGTGTCACGTTCACCAAACCGTACCATCGAATGTAAAAATAAATAAATAAAAAAAGCCTGCAACAGTTGCATTCCGAGGTCATTGGCTCGTAAATTAATATTGGATGAAGATGCACGGCTTATGCAATAGATGCACAGTATCAGAGTACAAAGTACACCATGATAAACCACAGTGAGCAGGCAGAAATGAAACAATGGAATGAAAAGTCCATTTGCAATAGCTGCAGATTTCCCAGTGGGCATGTCGGCAGCAACAGTGTTTCACTTTTGAGTTGTGACACACTTGTTATAATCTGGGTGCACCCTTGTATTATTAAAAAAACAAAGAATGGTTATAAAGGCTCCCTGCAGACTCCCATGGCTCTTTGTGCGTTTGTGATGGTCTTACTTCGCCAAAGCTGGACAGCAACTACTGATCACATCCATCATCGGTTTAGTCAATAAAATGCCAATAAATGTTGAAATATAGTCCAAAAAACTATATATATTCATTTTAGAGTATAACGCAGGAACTCATGTTTGACTTAAAACAATGAGCTGTTTTTTAAAAAAGTTGCCAGTTCCTTGTTCTTCATCGACTGACTAATTGATCGATCTGATATTCATGTACATACAGATCACGGTAGTGTGTGTGTGTGTGTGTGTGTGTGTGTGTGTGTGTGTGTGTGTGTACTGGGAAGGAGAGGGGGGGGTAGAGCAAGGCCAATACGACCAGCCGGGGTACTTTAGTTTGTTTTTGTTCGCTGTATACAGCGAAGGGACAAAATGTTTCCAGTGCTGACAAATTGATGTTGAGATTAGTTTATCTCAGGGACCTGAACACTGAAACATCAACAAACAGTCCGTCACTCACACACGGAGTGTTTGCGTCACCACAACAGTGAGCGGTTACGTCTCATCTGAGCCACACTAATATCAGTTAAGAGTGTGCGCCAGTAACGTAGCTGATAATTGTGGATTTGTTTTAATATAGAGGCGCATCTTTGCTTTATGTTAAAATACGTAAAACCACAGCTGCAAATAGTAACGGAATATTGCGAAAGACTGTGACACACAGTTCTTTGAATAACACCCACGTGTCCAGTGTGTCTTTTGCACAAACAAACAAATACAGCTTCTACTCTTAACACGTTGCATCGGTTTGTTGATTTATGTTGCTAGCGTGAGCAGTAACGCTGGTGTTACAGTAACGCTGACGTTATAGTTAGGTTAGCGTTACAGTTAACGTGGCTGTTGTGCAACTAGCTAGCTAACTTTAGCTAATGCTACTATTAAACCAAGCTAAACAAAACATGATTGAATATTGTTGACTTACTGCTCGGGTGGTCTCTCTTGCCATGGTTCCTGGAATAGTAAAACAGCTCTGCTCTCAGAGAGTATTTAACATCCAAAGTGCCCTTCCCTTCTGGGGCCACCTCCATAATCGACCGGCAGCTAGCATGCCAAAGAGTACGGACGAGAGTGGGAGGGGGCATTCCTCCTTACTCACTTCCGGTTTCGCTTTAATCCTGTTCATTCGACATCATTGGGATCTTTATTTTGCTCATAGGTCTAACTATTTTCTCTCAAGTCTCAAATGTGAACGTGTCTCTGTGTCCTTGTGTCCTTGTGTCCTCGTGTCCTCATGTCCCTGTGTGCTCATGTCATTGTGTCCCCTTGTCCTCATGTCCTTGTATCCCCATGTCCTTGTGTCCTCTTGTCCTTGTGTTCTCTTGTCCCTGTGTCCACTTGTCTCTGTGTCCTCATGTCCTTGTGTCCTCTGTGTCTCCATGTCCTCATGTCTCTGTGTCATCTTGTCCCCGTGTCCTCATGTCCTCCTATCTCTGTGTCCTCATGTGCCTGTGTCCTCATGTCCTCATGTCTCTGTGTCCTCATGTCCTTATGTTGTCTTGTCCTCTTGTCCCCGTGTCCTCATGTCGTCCTATCTCTGTGTCCTCGTGTCTCTGTGTCCTCATGTCCTCATGTCTGGGTATTCACTCGACAGATTATTGCCTCTGTCCGTTTGAAGGAGCACAACAAGTGTTTGACGAAGTTTGTTAAATATCGCGCGTGGACCCGTGTGGACATGGAGGGCAGATAGTCATCTTGATGTTGGACTCTCTGGTAGGAGGGACCGCTACGATACGATTATACGGATTGGTTCAAAGAATGCCCTTGTGTCCTCTTATTGGTATTCATTAAGTCTCCTCCATATGCCCAGACTTCACCTAAATAAATGAATCACTGAAAGTAGCATATGGGACACAATAACAATTAATAATTACATGGCTGTGATGTAGGTAAAGCAACCTGTACAGTATGATATTTTTCAAACTTGCCTCACTTCGGCAGATCCACTTAAATGCACGTTTAAAGTTGAAATGTATATTGTAGTAAATGCTGCAGTCACAGGAAAATAACTGTAACCTGATAGTGACAAGAGACAGGTTTAGTATTATTATATTTATGTTAAATCAGGTACTTATAGGTCTCTGTGGGTTCAAAAGTTCTCATCTCAAAGTTTATTGAAAGTTGTAATAAAGACAAAACAAGTAAAGAGCTACGATGGCTTGAGTGGATTTTTGTCATTTTTAACAGATCTTGTTGGGATTTATCTTTATAATAGTTTATTGTATATGTTGTTGTTTTGTTGTGCCTATTTCTGTTAATTGCAACATTTAGCCCAAACGAACCGGAAACGTGGAATGGCCTTCAAAAGAAAGGTTGTAACATTGTTAACTTACACAAAAAAGAAACAGATATGTGGGCAATCCAATACCCACAAAGAAACACTCAAAATAATTACATACATAGATACATGTTAGTTCTTAAAACGTTTCAATAAACTACAAAACGCTTGTTTTTCATTTGGGTTATATTATTTTGAAAAATTAGGACATTTTGTTGAATGGTCTACCGGAAGCTGTAGCGACCCGTAGTGTCGCTGCAGTGTTGCGCTTTTCCTGTTTACGGGCGGGAAGAGCGAACGTAGCTGACGAGGCGACTGTGTTTAAAATCGACAGCACGTTTTAGTTTTAAATTCTCCTCAATGCTCACGGTTTGCAGGTTTTAAATGATACACGGGGCATTGGATACGTTTTAAGTGGGACCGTTGCTGGAAACTATAGGGATATATTTTTTGGAGAGTGCAGAACAGATGGAGGATCCTCCTGCAGATTCTGGTGGTGGTGAAGGTGGTGGTGGAGGAGCGGAGGGCCCCACGGTGCAGGTGGCAGATATCTGCTGGCCGAAGGGGGCTCTCCCTCTGCGGCTCCTGGAGTGGAAAGTCAAACCCGGGTCTCTGGTGAACCTGGACTCCGTGCTCGCTCTCTGCGCTCCCATACCCCCGGAGGAGAAGAAGAAGGGGGCACAGGCGGCCAGGCTGCCAGAGAGAAAGGTGAAGTCGGACCGTGCTGGAGTAGTCAAGGAGCTATGCTGTCAACTTGGGCAAGTCATACCTCCCGGGTAAGTCAGTCTGTTGAGAGGCTGCAGGTCCAACATGTCTGTTGTAGTGACCACCTGTAGTGTGACGCTAGCTAGCTAACGAGCTAACATTGCTATGCGTGCTAAGTAACGTTAGCTTGTTTGCTAGCAGTACCAGCATCAAGTCAGTCAACATAAACAAGCAAACGTTTGGCCAAAACTTTCAAAATAAATTAGTGTTGTTTTTAGATAGTTTGTCTCTGCACATTTCTAGTCGTTGCAGTTATAGTGGGCATGAAAACCAGCTGTAAGTAAACATTACATGCGGTCTTATTTGTCAGTTTGATAAAATCGCAATCACGCTTACAGCCAAAACATGTATACGCTTTTATTTTGAAGGCGTAATCACGTGAAGAAGTACGACGGGTAGTTTGACAGGTAGAGGACTGGCGCGAGGCAGCTGCTGTCCCATGTAGTTTGAACTGAATACCAGCATATGTACTATTCAGCATAGTTTTTAAACATTCATCTGACATCAATTAACATTTTATATCTCTTGATTTAAAACTTTTGATGTCACGCCTGTGTAAAAAATAAGTGTTGCCTTCAGGTGCCCCTTGTAAACTTCTACTCCTGGCTGTGAAAGTCCCTGCTGCTTGTACAGTATAAAAATAGTGTATAATATGTATAGTAAAATGAAAACTGTCAAAAGTGCCTGTCTGTGGTGTCTTAATTACAAAGCAAAGCAACTGTGCGCCAAGCTCTTCATTATTGTAAATTTGGACATTATTAGTTGACTTGATTTACAACTTGTTCTCAAAGTAAAATCACTTCCCTGTCACTCAAAGCAAATCGTTAACTTATAGTTTTAAGGCTCACGGCTAATCTATGATAAATCTAATCTAATAAACTGAATTTACACCAAGGCCTTGCATGCCATGAAGCAAATGTTCATATACTGAGAATCCTGCCAACAGACGGGACTATGGAATGCACTATCACTGGTTTATTGTAAAGTACGTATTTACACTAACATTTGTTGTCTTTTTTTCAGGGGTGTCGTCGTCCGAATAGAAGAATGCAGCCATCCAATAGTAATGAAGGGTTTATGTGCCGAGTGTGGCCAGGACCTGACTCAGTAAGGAAATCCAAAAACACAGCCACTTTTATTTTAATACCGAAACAGAAATATCTTTTCAATTTCATGTTCAATGTTCAGATAATATATGTTTTGCTCACACTATGACCCTCACAATGCACGGACCTGATTGCAAAAACATCTCTACCAAAAGAATGTAACATTTAATGCTTACATTTTCACACACGTCAACTGACATTCAATTTTGAGCTGATTAATAATTGATCTTTTTAAGGATGTTATGTTCCTGTGCATCCAAACTAACTGACTGTATCTGACCCAAAGTATTCGTGGTGGCTTCTTTATTATTTGATACCATCAGGTGGCACCAGAGATCACACAGAGAGAGTTGAATACAACTGAGGTCATAAATCAAGTGCTCCCACTCTGCTCTCTCCTGCTGTCCATTAGATAAAGACGTAAACATGTGCAGCTGTCGCTTAGAGTCTAAGAGAAGCTGCATTTGTTGTTGTTTTTATTGATGTAAAGAGCCAGTAGGCTGTTGACTGTGAGGGAAAAGTTGTTTTTGAACGTTTGCATTATACATTACACATGATGAGAATGACAGTGAAATATTTTACAGCAGGGATGACATGTTTTATATATTAATAGACAAACAATCAACCAAAACCACTTGCTAACTGTGCTCGCTGCTCTTAAATAGTTTGTGGAAGCCCCTATTCTATTCAGTCACAATATGTTCAAGGACCTGAGAGATACTCAAACCACAAAATCCATCACACCCACTCTTTCTTCTTCTTCTTCTTCTTCTTCTTCTTCTTCTTCGTCTTCTTCTTCTTCTCAGGCTGCAGGGCACGAATGGGAACCAGCAAACTCCCATCTCCACGGCAACCGTCTCCATGGTGCACAGTGTCCCCGAGCTGATGGTCAGCTCGGAGGTGAGTCATGTGATGGGGATGCATATATACATCAAATGATTACAAATTTCCTGGTGAATTTCAAGAATTTCCTGGTGGAAAGTCTTGTTACAGTATTCAGAACACGCAACTGTCAGCTGAAACAAACGATAACAACATAGTCATGGATGAGAGTCTGTTCAAGTCTCAGTTTGTATCGATGTCAAGTTTAAAATATGCAGTTAATACGTCAACAAACACCTGAACATATTGTACCATATCTAAGGTGGATGTGTAGGATTGCTCATTATCTCGTTAACCCCTATGCTCCAGGACTAGTTCCATTTAACTAAATACAAATGTTTAGGCAATTACATGCAGCTTGCTACCCAGACCAGGTCACACACACACACACACACACGTTCACCACAAAGCTTAAAAAGATCAACAGATGGAAGCTAAAACCAATGCGTGACATTCTGGTAACACACGCTTTGTTAATAGTGGTGTGGTGGTTGCTCATTCATTGTCTTCATTCACTCCCAAAAAGCAAGCAGAACAGCTGGGCAGAGAAGACCAGCAGAGACTCCACCGGAACAAGAAGCTGGTCCTGATGGTGGATCTGGACCAGACGCTGATCCACACCACTGAACAGCACTGCCAGCGTATGTCCAATAAGGTATTCCTCAGTCACGCCGCTCTTCTGTACTGTCTTCACTGTGATGGAGAGGGCACAGAGGCTCGACCTTTGTACTCCTAACTTTGTAAAATGTAAAGTTCTATTTATTTCATTCATGTTTCATGTGAACAACTGGGTGCAACAATGTAAACGCCTTCCAGGAGAGTCGATGTCGTCCCCGTATTTAAAGTTTTGCGTCGTTCCCTCTCTATGACAAAACATAAAGACTTTAGTTTCAAGAGCTACATCACTTTAATGGCAAAGCCTCAATAGAAATGAATGTCATGCTGTAAATTGCACACTTTTGGGTCACTCTCCATTTATCATTATAAACAAGACTACTACTTTGCGTTGACAGTTTTCAGCCTGTCAGCATTATTTTAACCGAAGTTCGTATTCAAAATCTTCCTTTTAAGAGCAGACGTTGAGGCATTGCGTCATAGTTAACACATTTTTTTTTGTTATTCCCTTCAGGGTATTTTCCACTTCCAGCTCGGGCGAGGAGAGCCGATGCTCCACACACGACTGCGCCCACACTGCAAGGCTTTCCTGGAAAAAATTGCCAAACTCTATGAGTTGCACGTCTTCACGTTCGGGAGCCGCCTTTATGCACACACCATTGCTGGTAATGGACTCTTTTTCTTTTACATTTTACCGAACATTGTCAGCGCCGGTTACATGAATCCACAGTTTCATTGGTATGGAAATGTGACAGTTTGGTCTTTTACTTGTACTGCCCGTCGCTGTCCATAAGAGGGAAGTGTCCGCTCATGTTTTGAGCTGACTTTATGCTGGATCACTGTTGGGCATCTAAAGTCTCTGTGTGTCATCTGCAAGCACTTTGAACCACTTTAAAAATGTAGCAGTGGTGCTGCTCTTTAAAATGCATGTCAACACTTTGGCTGGTAACAAGGTACACAAGACAACCCGTCCTATTCCTAGTCCTTTCTAGTTTTAGCAGCGTATGTCTGGCAGCTGACTAATGTTGGTTTCCTTCGAGATGAAAATATTCCTGTTTATGATTTAAGGCTGGATTATATTGAAGTGAAGGTAGTTTGTTTATATGCTGTCTTTTTGGTATTCAGGGTGCACTCCTTCATCGTACTGTATTTAATAGAAGCAGCCTTGGCCCAGCACTGTTCTGCCTCCACATAATGAATGTTTAATGCATTTTGAATTAGATTGCTCGACTGGCATTGTTCAGGCCAGTGTTCCAGCTGTTGACAACTTCTTTTGCGATTATAGAACAGGCTGTTCTAAAAATGGGCAACGGGGTGGAGTTGAGTCGGGCCACCTTTCACTCGAAGTGCCCTCATTCGTGCCTAAATTTGAGCCTTAATATGATTTAAATAGGTTTTGAACAGTTATATTAAAAACCACATCCTGTACAGTTGTCCTGAACGGAGGAATTAGCTTTTGAGACTAAACCAGTTCTTTGTACCAGGCTGTAAACATGTTTAAATAAAGCATTTTAACATGGGGCTCGATGGGGATTGACTCGCTTTTGGTGCCAGCCTCGAGTTGCCATTTCTCAGCTCTTCCCCGTTGGCTTCATTTCTCAGCGCTGACGGTTGCTGCTTGGGTTAAAGGAGCTGCAGGTCTCTATCCACAGCCGAGGCCGAATCAGTCTGCGTGCTTCTTTAGACACGGCGATGAAAAGCCTGAGACTGTTTTCGATGCTGGGCGAAAGGTAGTGGCAAGGTTAACACGGGAGGGAAGGCTTTTCTCTTCATGAGAGGATGGTTTTGTTAATGTGTCGTGGAAATAAAATGGCACGTTTTGTTGCAGGCGCTGTAGAATTTGTATCTTTGCAATAGAAATGAAATACCCACTGTGACCTTGGAGAGGAAGATTGCAGATACCGTTGAATGTGCACTCACCTTCTCTTCATATCGCCCCTCAATCTTCCCTTTTTTTAGGCTTTCTGGATCCTGAAAAGAAGCTGTTCTCTCATCGGATCCTTTCCAGAGATGAATGCATCGACCCTTTCTCCAAGACGGGGAATCTTAGGTACTAAATGAATTTGCTGTGTCATCTGTTAAAGCACAAAAAGGCTCTAAAGCTCACAGCATGTCTCGTTCGGTAACGATGGAACAGTTGGTGGATGATCCACACCGCTTGTTGGCAGCAGTGACTTTATCCAAATTGTTTCCTCGCTTCTGTAATCGTTATCGTGGACATTCTGTCCATATTGTCAGTGATTGTTGCCGAGCACAAAGAGGAGAGATCTATTATTCTCTCTCAGTGTTGCTGCCTGCAGAACGGCTGTCTATGACATCTCCTTGCAAATAAAATAACGAACAATTGTGCTGATGGTGTAAGAAATATTGAAGTGCCTCTTATTTTGATTCATAGCTAAACACAGTCTCGGTCACTGCGAGCTCACTACAGCCACAGAGAGATAAATAACCGCCTCGCCGTGTTCATCTGGATTCAGTTTGTGCTGTGATCTTCCTGACAGGAATCTGTTCCCGTGTGGCGACTCCATGGTCTCCATAATCGACGACCGAGAGGACGTGTGGAAGTTTGCGCCTAACCTCATCACCGTGAAGAAATACATCTACTTCCAGGGCACGGGGGACATCAACGCTCCGCCCGGATCACGGGAAGCTCAGATGGCAAAGAAAGGTACAGTGTCCACTCGTCTTTGTGTGCTTTCACACCTGTAGTGAGGTTCATTTGGTCCGGGAACAAGGGGAATAAAATACATGCTTGGTTGCATTTTAGTTGTGGTCCGGTTCCTGTTCACACTGCCTCTTTGTTTTTTATTCTTTTAAACAAACCCAGAGGAGCAAACATGAAGCTACACAGACTCGCGGATAACTTTTTTAACTACTTTTGGCAAATGTCATCTTGCAAATGAATTCCATTGGCTGACAGAAGTTTGTGCAGCACTTCAATGCTTCTGATCTCTGTATTTATGTTCTTTGGTGTCACAAAAAGCTAATGAAGAAATAACTTGTCATAAGCATCATTAATATTATTAGACTGCAAATCGACCGTGTGTCATGATGACTAACGGGGGGAGAGAGGCAGAACTGTACAAAAGTGTGCATGAGGCGTCTCCACATACCTCGCCACAAACGTTCTAATGGACTAAATGAACTGACAAAGTAGTCTGATGCAAGCACAGCAGTTTTAACTGCATCCTTTCAGATCCGTTCGGTTATTGGTCTTCGCCACGATTTCGATTGACGGCTTTCACATCGTTAAAGTGGACCACACGGGTTCGCAACCTTTTGATAACATGATGCATTTGTTGAAAGACCCTTTGAGGACAAAGTTGCTGACGGTTTATGCAACACTGAGTAGAACCAGTACTTCCAGTACTATGCACACTTCCCTGTGAGAGGCACTTTTAGCTGAAGTTAACGAGCAAGTCGGTCCAGTGGCTTCGCTGAGCTCTTATGCTGAACGTTACAGAGGCACAGAGTTTACTTTATCTCACTGACATTGCAATAGGAAGACGGATTCTGAGCACACTGTTGAAAGATTCAATGCAATTTATGAAGTTTTAATTGGTGATGCATTGGGGCCTTGTTTATTGCCTCAGTGCTGTTAAAAATTTGATTTGGAGAACACTCATAGTTTAAGTCCCACTTGGATATCGGATATTATTTATTTCGATTGTGATGTAAAATATCCTTATTAATGTTAGCTACCATGTGAGTGAATATGGCCTGAATATCTGGTTGACGCTTCGGATTTCTTTTGGACATTTATGTATGTACAAATTATATATTATATAAATTAGGGATCTTAGTAATTAACTCTTAACTGACAATAATAATTTTAAAAAACGGTTAAAAGAAATATTGAAAATTTAAGAAAGCTGAAAGGAGAATAGCTGGACCACCTTAAAGTCTGTGTGAGTCTGAGCTGGATTTGTTGCTAACTTCGGGGCTAACCCTCTTAACTTAAACCAGCTGGTGGCAAACATGATACAAGAGCTTGTCTTTGGTCCTAAAGAGTTGTAGCATTCATAAACTGTGTACTCCCACTGCGCTGCCGCGTTCACAGGTGTAACGTTACTATAACGCTAAACTATATGGTGCGGTGCACACTTAGTGGGAAAGTGGCTGCATGTTTCCAGGACGGTGCACACGACACTGTAACGCCCACACTGCAGCTGCTGGTAAATGATGGAGTTAACGTGTTAGTGCATCGGCTTGTGAGGCTCTTCAACCACAGCATTCCTGCATGCAAGGCAGTGGCACTAATCGCTTAATGATTAGTTAACAAGGGTCGGCTGTCGGTCATAAAACAAATTCAGAAATAGCATCTTACTGTAAATGTCATCAACACTGCACCACCTGCTTCCTGAGTTTACATGATGAGCCTCCACACCTCTATCCACCAACCTCCTCCCGAATCACACGTACCTGTCGATAAACACGGACAGACCTTTCCCCTCTGTACGTCCCTCTGGGCTGAACTCGCAGTGTGATTCTCTTCATTATCATCGCAGGAAACGAGCTGCTTGGAGCCAGCCAGTGTGTCTCCGTGGGGACTTTTGTAGGAGCCCTTCATTTACACCCACTCTCAGGCTGTTACATCAGTAACTGATAACTCGTGGTTGTACTCATCCCATGTAACAACAATCCGCCTGGCTCAGCAATGTTGTTGATGCACTGAAAAGAGACTGGAGGGTTGGTCATGTGGTTAAAACACCAGCTTCAATTTGCCCAAAGCTGATTTTGTCCAATGCAAATACAAACTGCTGGAATATGACGTGTTTTACCTCTCTCGCTGCTTTGTAAGTCAAATAGTTTAAGTTAACATGTTCTAGTAATCTCTGTCACATGACCAAGACATTTACATAAAGGATTTGACTAAATCAGCAATTCTCTTGATGACAGCTACTGTATTTTTTTTTTACTGTATTTGTATTTCTAAAACAAATGCATTATGAAATAAAAAACAGTCTCCATTGATGGGATGTGGAGTTTGTGAATTAAGACAAAATATACATTTTGAAGTAATACATGATTTTTGGTCAGGAAGTAAAGCATCTTTCAAAACAAAGCAGGATTAGGAAGGCGCTTGATTCTAAAAACAGCTTATCTTAAAAAATGCATAATTATTATTTTGTGGCCACACTAGTGCAGCACAAGAGGCTGGAAACACAAGAATGACTTGTGAAAAGTTGAGGGCAGCGAGTGAATCAAAACTGTCAAGTTTGGTCCGCTGAGATGTACTAAAACGTTTCATAGAATAATCACCCGACTCAGCAGTTCCCTTCAGCTCTGTGTGCGTTCATCACTGCGAGCGACCCCACGTCACCGTACACATGACAATGTAAGTTCTATCTCATCTATAAATGAGAGGATACTCCAAAAAAGCAGTTTTTTTTTCAGGTTTGCCTGTCTCAGTATCCGTACCAGTGTCTTGTGGATGACTCTGTGTTGTCGACAGGCTGCCACTTGAGAGTTTTATTTCACGCTCAAATAGAGTCACTTGCACTGGAGTGACTCCGTGTACCCAGAGGACTCTACAGCAAGAGTCGTCTGCCAAACACGGGCAGCCAGAGCAGCTCAAATCTGAGTTGTTACTTTGGTAGAATGCACTCGAGTGAAATGTTAGGAAGGTTATTATGAAGAGGGCTCTAATCACAAGCTCACAGACCTCCCCGAATGCATTAGTGCCAAGCACATGATGAAAAGGGCCACAACGGTCACTGCTAGTGAGGTTTTATTGTGTCAAATGGTTTGTGAAATCTAAACCAAACTGTGCTGCACACTTCATATCAGGTCGTTTAAAAGATCCTGATGTAAAATGACTTAATTGTCTCCAGAATCCAGGTTTATGGTGTCTGCTGCTTCTGTTTTTCTTTGCACTAGAACTGAGCTACCATGCTGTACCAAACAATTACCATTTACTAGTGAAGTATCTTGTATCTGCAGCTGTCCATACTTCTACCTCACCTATTGGTTGCGTGATTGCTTTGTCTTCTTCCAGCAGGAGGCCCGTCGAGTCGACCAGCAGAGAGCACAGAACCGGTAGTGACGCCGAACGCCGATGAGCAAAATAATGGCCCCAGGAAAAAGGCGAAAGACCCCAGCTTTTCTGGGAAGGAGGAGTCCACGACATCTCCGTCTTCTCAGGGAGTACCAGCGAATGAACGGACGCACCCCACAGGGGCCGTGGAGGATGAATCGGGACAAGGTAAAGGGTCAGAGACCGAGGCGGAGTCTGGGCCGCCGTCGAGGGAAACTCAGGTGGGCGACGGTAAGAATGTTAAGGAAGAAGATAGCAACAGGACACTGGTGACACAAGAGGCGCAGGACGGTGCAAACTCCTCGGCACCGAGCCACGAGCCCAACAACCTCGACTTTGATCTTTCTAGTGACAGTGACAATGACTCCATTACAGAAAAGCCTCCCTCATCAGAGAGCGATAGTGAAGCCAAGTCGTGCCGGGCAAAGAAATCTGGGCAGGAAGGAGTCGCACCTGGCGATGGGGAAGGGGACAGCAAAGGCCGGGGTGAAGGAGAAACCAGCGCTGACACAGCAGAACCGTCAGAAGTTCTCCTCCCAGACCCCGAGCTGGGAAACGGCTGCTCAGACCGGAGAGAGCCAGAAACGGAGTCGCAGAATAGCGAACAATCCGGGGTCACCATGGGGGAGGAGCTGCTGGACCAGAGCATGGAGGAGGAGGAGGAGGAGGAGGATGAGGAGGATGAAGCCGATATCGACCAGGATGATCACCTGATCTACCTGGAAGAAGTGCTGGAAAGGATCCACGCCGAGTACTACGCACGCTACGAGGCCTACCTGAGGAAGGAGGCCCCCGAGACGCCGGACATGCGCAAGATTTCCCCGGAGCTGAAAAGCAAGACGCTGGCGGGCACCACGATAGTGTTCAGCGGCCTGTACCCGACCAACTACCCCATGGAGAGGACCCGCGAGTACTACCACGCCAAAGCACTGGGGGCCAAGATCGGCAAGCATCTGGTTCTTAACTCCCAAGATGCCGATCAGACAACGCATCTCATCGCAGCAAGAGCCGGTACGTAGAAATGTATGTATGCTGTTAAACATACATGCAGTAGTAGCATTGTCTGTTCTATTTGATAATGAATTGGTCTTTTCAAGGTATTATTCTCAAACATAGTTTTATAAAATCTGTTTTAAACACAAGTTCCTTTTAGAGCCCGACTGATGGATTTTGAGGACTTTTCAGAGCCTTTAGTACTTCTTTCTGACCGGAGTATTTTCATTTTTGTTCCTTTTACTGAACATAGTTGAGGTTTTTTTTTAATAGCCGTTTGCTGGAACTTTTTTGTAATTAATGCAAGTTATGGTTTGCTAATGAGGCTAGAATTCAAGAAGGGTCATGTTAGGATTGTTTAAATGCCAGATATACTGACATATTGGCAGGTTTGTGTGTCTCAGTCCTTGTTAAAATAAGCAGAGATAATTGAGATGGAATACACTGTCATAAGGTCAGCCATTCCAGCACTGATTGCCTTACACTTTCTTGGGGTCAAGAAAAAGTCATAATCTATTAATAAGAGAAGTCACAGGCCTGTTTAAAGGTGAAGGCTCTATCTGTCTCTGTGCCTCTCACCCGTGGGCATGTTTGGAAGTTCTCCTGCTCACTTGTGGCCAACAATGAATGAATGCAGCTTTAAATAATAAAGCTCACAATTGATTTACGTTCCTTGAGGCTGCTGCGTCTCTGTAATAAGACCCGCTTGATTGACAGAAGCACAGCTCGCTGCATTTCTGACATTCGATTACCATTTGAAGGCTGGAGGCTGTTTGTGTTTCTCTCCCCCATGGATGTAATCTGCGGAGGCTAGTTTTTAATTTTCAGGCTAAGATTATGCAGAAGTGATGTACTGACTTGATAGACAAACCTGTTTGTTGCAAAATGTCCTGTGTTGCTGTGTTGATACGGTACGGATGACGTTGTTTTAAGCGCTGCAGTCATACTCCTTCTGGTAGTTCGCAAGTTACAATCAATACAACTGAGGACTCATCCCCGTGACACTGAAAATGTCAAAGCGGCTTCTCGCCTGCGATTCTGTCTGAAGAGCAGCAGAAAGCGGATTCACGCCGGTATTGCTACCAAATCCAGTTTACCTTCTGCAAAACAAGCACATGAGGTGGCCCCGAGGCCCCGTTGCCTCGGCTCTCCGCTGTGAGCAGCACTCGGCCATCACTCGTCTTGTGCGTCAGACGGAGAGAAAAATCAGCCGCAGATGGAAAGCGGGGTCAATACGAGCAGTAGGTCGGTTAATGTGGAAGGAGCTGCTGAGAAGCAGCACGTTTGACACATATTTCTCTTAAAAACTCTCCGATTTATATGTTCTCTTTGCTGTTATATCTTTCACAAGGTATTCATACGATGAGGTGTTACAGATGTAAGAAGGCTTTCTTAAAAAGCTCCTGCCTTGAATTTAGGTGGTGGACGATATGGCTTTTAAATGATTTCATATTTCAGGGTGTACAGTTAGTGTTACTATAGTGTTACTATAGCGTTGACAGAGAATGGCTGGTACATTTTTTTTTTCATCTACCAGCCAGATTGGCCGGTAAGACAAAAGGTTCATTTTGAACCGTGTATGTAATCGTGTAAAAACAACCTTGTTTCAAGGATTCAATTTAGTGTCTCTAACATCAATGAGACTCATTCAAGCAGAAACACTACTCTCTGTGGATTCAACCAAACACGACACGGCTCTCTGGATTCCTAAGAACACTATTGAGTTGGCTGAAAAGTGAAAAGAAAGTGACTCCAAAAGAGACGTTTTCCTTGTTATCTTTCCAATAATATTGACCGGGCAATTATTTTGTGTGTGTGTGTGTGTGTGTTGTTTTGGTAATTGATTGTCAGGTCGAAACCTGTTCTCATTTTCCTCTTTCCTTCCTGTCACCCAGGCACCGAGAAGGTCCGTCAGGCTCAAGGCTGCAAGCACCTCTATGTTGTGAACCCCGACTGGCTGTGGAGCTGTCTGGAGCGCTGGGAGAGGGTGGAGGAGCAGCTGTACCCGCTGAAGGAGGACTGCTCCAAGATGCCACGGTAAAGGACTCAAAATGAGCCTGTGGTCTTACAGGCCACTTCAAACCCAGTACATGTGAACTGATGACCTGGAAAATACTTAAATAATGCATCAAAATCTGATATATTTTTTTCTTCTTGTCTGTTCAAGGAGCAACAGTCCGGCAGTATTCCCTGACATTCAGGGTTCCCTGCAGGCGCATGTTTTCCACCCGGCTCCCATCCACCACAGACCTCTGCCTCCAGCCCCCGAGGTTCGAACCTACGACCCCGTCACGGGGAAGCTGATCCGCAGGGGCCCTCAGGTGCCACGGCCGCCGTCCTACCTCCAGGCACCGGGGCCTCACGGAGAGCAGTCTTGTCTCAGGTAAGGAACAGAAGTGGAACCGTGCAATAAAATGATAAGATACCGATATACAACTTTCTTCTTCTGGCGGGCAAACGGCAGGATTTTTTGAAATCGAAAGCATTTTCAGTTTGATAGTAAATGCTCACGTCTTTCAAACTTCGCTTGTAGTCTTCAAGCCCGAGCTGAGATGACCCGGATGACATAACGGAGCTCCTCTGGAGCCACATAAGACGTTACACAACAGTCTTCACAGGCGGAGGGGTGCTCCTCAGTAGTGTTGTCACGATACTTGACACAACATTGAGGGCACACAATTTTAGATCCTTATTAAAAGATAAATAGCAGCGTGTTTGTCAACTCGCTGTCGCAGGGAAGAGAGAACAGAAAGTGCAGCTGGTACCCGAGTGTGAGTGTATGTGTGTGTATATATATATATATATATATATATATATATATATATATATATATATATATATATATATATATATATATATATATATATATATATATATATACTGCGGAAAATAAGTTTTGAAACCGCAGTCTGGCTGTGCTGTGTCAGACTTACAGTATATTTTAGCAGTTAATAATCACAGGCCATTGTTTTAAAAGCTCACAGCTGATGTTATGTTTCATTTAGCAGTTAATTGAACACGCTATAGTGCTGCTAACATGTAAACTAATGCTTTAGTTACAAAGAAGAAGAGCGTCACACCGTGAAACGGGGATATAGTTATTGTACCGTGACAATCTCCTACCATTACAACTATGTATCCAATGTATTTGACAACACTACTCCTCAGTGATGGGTAAACTGATGGTTGATTGTATCATCGGTGCAGTGTTTGCCCCCGACAATACTTAATGCATTGACAGAAAGAGTAGACAATAGACATCATGTTCCACTGCAACCAGTAAAAACCCTTGTGGGTAGCGCAGAACTAAAGCGTGTAAATAAATAAATAAAATAAAGATGTGAGTTATGCAATTGATGGTTCTCTGTAATGTATTGACTGCAGAATGGCTTCTAATAGATCTTAAATGTATTGATTTGTCCTCTGGGCCTCATTTCCATCGCTCCCTTCTCTGTGAAGTAAAGCAGTAGTCGGCGCAGCGCTATTCTACTTTATGAATTACAGTCAGTGGAGATGAGACAGCAGCGTCTTCAGCTATCCACTGAGGCACAATAACACCCACCCCACAACAGAGCTTTTTATTGTCGATAAAACGATCCTCCAAACTCGTGTTGTTTTTTCTGCACTTTGGGTCGTAAATAACATCCTAATTAAACTCAGGTCACTTTATACGACGAGGGCGAAAATGTAAAATACTAATCTTAAAAAATGTTTTATGCTCATCCACTTGTATATATATATTTGATTTTCCAGTCATGTCCTCATTTAGTTTTCATCAACAGTTTGACAAGGAAGGCCTCACAGTTCCACAAAGTCACCTCGGTGACTCCGTCTGTCAATCATCTCTCAGTCACACATGCTGAATGTTTCCTCTCTGTGTGTATCGTACTGTTTTTTCACACAACTCCAGAGGATTAAAAGCTAAACTAACCATCTTTTTCTTTCTGCTGAACAGTCACGGTCATTTGAATATGTCTTATGATGACACTAATTAATAATCGCACACATGGAATATAACTGGCCCACATAATTCATGGGTTGGAGGCACAGCAGAGTTTTCAGCGAGTTGCATGAACTTGGATTTAATCATCAAAGAAGATCTGTTCAATTAAGTGCCGCCAGGAGGAAACATGGAACCTTCCTCTCCCCACTTGCATACGATTTGCATCTAATGGGCCCCGGTTTCAGAGGGAGAGCCTTCACATCTCCCATCGTTGGTTTCCAGCCTCAACCGCCGCTCTTTCACCTCGCACTCCGCATCCGCATATAGTCTGTGCTGTGAGGAAAAAGTGCTGATTATGTATGATCAGTGCTTGCAAATGAATGTTGTTCCTCTTGCGATTCCTGTGAAGACGGCCCTCCTTTTTATTAATTCTAAAGATGATAACCCTTTATAATTTATTCGTCTTTCTGTCTATTTAAGCATCTAGCTTATTAGTCCATTTTAGCTGCACTAAAGCGGTTCACATTCATCGTGTTGTTTTATGCTCATCTGTCCGTCATGTTACCACAGGGGAACTTCACAGAGCCAGCAAGATGAGGCGGCGGGGTCCAGCCAGGACAACGAGCAGCCGGGACCGTCCCGTCGGAAACGACAGCCGAGCATGTCGGAATCTATGCCTCTATACACGCTCTGCAAGGAGGATCTAGAGAGCATGGACAAAGAGGTACGTTAGCCTGGTGTCGCTCTGCCCTCATAAGCAAACAAAAACTGCCTAAAAAGGCTGGAGAGCCTGTTGCATGTTACAATTTGATTATGTCTTCATACTGTTGTACTTTCCCTTATTGTTATGCGCCAATCACTAAGTCACATTCCTTGTATGTGCAATCATGCTTGACACGGACTACCTGCTGGTCTGTAAGAAAGGCTGCGAGAGACTTTATATATACGGTTACCATGACATACTCTTGTCTCAGCAGTGACTCTGCGTGGTTTTTCGAGACTTCAATTTCCATCGCAGCCTCACAGCAGGGGTATAAGTGCATCCACCTGCATTATTATTGCTGCGCGTCGGAGGGCCGAGCGGCACCAGTCCCCGCAATCAAACGGGCTTTCTCGATGTCGCCACGAGCGCCTCGATTGTCGGAGGACTTGCTGTGTTTCACTTTGAGTGTAGATGCAAACCTCCTACGTTTCTTCCACTCCGACTTAACTTGAGCTGATGTGAGCCTTCTGGTCTGCTCGCTTTTGGTGGTCAGTCTACTTTATATAATTAAGGATATTTGTGTAGTCGGGCAGCAAGGGCTTTTAAGGTTTTTGTGTCCTTGCATCATTTTGTGGTGATGTTTCAGGTCGACTTCCTGTGTCTCTAGTCTTGTCATTCGTTTGTACGCGATGTGTCTTAGTGTTGCATCTTCCTTACGTTTTTACGCCGTGCCACCTATTCTGATATTCAAATCCTTACATCAGTCTACGCTCTGCGTTTCGTATCGACAGGTGAAGTGATTACGAACGTCTGAGTGCTCTGAACCTCCCACTTGGATAATACTCTTTAATGGAGTCTGGATTCTGCTAATGCATCAGTGGGGGAAAAATGTGCAAAGTGGATCCTTGAGATCTGTCAAGGGCCACTCGGCGGGTGATTATTCTGAAGAAAGAGCTTCATGGCTTGTTCACGTGGGACATGACACGTGACGAGCCATGTTTGAGGCGAAGTCACGTGTTGGTCGGTGGTAATTATTTACTTTCAAAAGGTAGCGGTATGCAACATTCTGTTATACAAAGTGCTGTTTATTATTATGAATCTGATTCACTATATATTAAAGCCATCTTAAAGCTACACAAATTGATATTGACAACGGATGAAATGACTGCGTGTAAAATAGAGATTCACCGATATCGTATACGTATCAGGGCCGATCCTGACTCATATAGCAGGATCAGTGACAGTGGGGTTGATCTATGTATAATTAAAAATATAGCCATGTATATGCTAAACTTAAAAAACAATTCATCTTTTGATTAATAAATAACAAATCAATACATTAAGTCAATCCTCCCCATAAGGATGGAACACAGGTTATAGATCCTGCTAGGAAACACTACTTGAAGTTAAAGTTAATTGAATAATCAGGACGTCGGTGTGATTGGTCATGCTTTAAATGACGAACCGAATCCTGTTATTGGGATGCAAAACAGCCGGCCCGGTTATTAACTCTGAAGTTAAGTGACTCTGTAGCTGCAGGCGACGGCTCAGCCTGAGAACTGCTGTGCGTTGCCTTTTCTGGAAATAGACTTTCTTCTCTTTTTTTTTCTCTCCTACACTTATATGTTTGAAGGAGATGCAAATATACTGACATAGAAAACAGCCAAAGCAAACGGCTGTTTAACATTTCTCTTTTTGTTTTATATCCATATCTCTAAGCTTTCAAGAGGCCGATGATAAACATGTGTTTGAGGTTGAAGCTTCGACATACTCGTTTGATTTAATATAAATGTTGATTTATAGATAGATATTTGTCTTTGCTTATTATTTTATGTTGTTTTTGTGTCTTGGAACGACTAAAGAAAGTCACCAATGTGTACGTTAGCTTTTAGCTCTGTATTTATCCAAGCCCGACTGTGCTGCCCACGAGCTGCTAACGTAACTTAGCTCTCAGATTTCAACACGGATTTGTTGTTCACGATGTAGCATTATCGTCTCCGGAACAATGGGACACCGTTAGTCTCAAAGTCATAAATCAAATGCATTTATTTTAAAACTGGAATTAGATTATCAACAACGAGTTCATGGTATCGGAGCCTTACCTTCCACGGCTGCTCGTGAGGTCACGAGATCACACGAGTAATGTTTGTGTCGGGCTAGCCGGTGCTCTGACCAATCAGCATCCTGAGAGGAGCTACTGACCGCTGTGGGCGGGGCTTAGGTGTGTAAGGAACAACACAGAGAAGCGGCCGTTTGTTCCAAAAACAACAATGGCGGCTCCTAAAGAGGTTAGCGTAGACACAGCGTCAGTTATATCAGAACTGGACAGTATTTCTTTATTAAAAGAAGAGAGAAGAACGGCACGGAGTTTTCTCGATGTTTTCGCTCTTCTTCTTACTGACTTCAGGATGAGTTTCATGAACATCTGGTTCATCCAATCTCCTGCCAAGTATTCTTTTTTTAAGCTACCTGGCCTTTTCCAAACAGTTTCCAGTGACATTTACTGAGATGGTTCTGTGTAACACACCGTCTGGCCGGTCAGGTTAATTGTGACTCGGTGGTCCTCCCTTTCTCAGTGGCAGACGAAACAATCATCCTGGAGGTAATTGTTCTCTGTGCAGCTCCATTTGTCCGTCATTCTACGGCAGCGAAGGCAAAAAGCAGAGCGCATTTTCAAAGACCACGTCTGAGTTTGTGCCCATTAGACATGATGACGACTGCAGCAGGAAGCAGACTGGAAATTGTGTTTCTATTATTAATCTGGAAACGGTGCATTATGTCAGCGGTCGGGTCAAGCTTGTTGTAGGGTTGTGTTTGAGTTGAGGTGGTTAGACTGAAGAAGGTTCTCTCTGTTCCCTTTATTTATCGGCCTAATGCAAATGTTGTCGATATGTTGTGGTAAAGAACATCTTTGAGTCATTGGAGACCACATGGATGAATTGAATGTGTGAGGGTTTTATGGATTAATAATGGATCTCAAATCGATTTTGTCCCCACTTATGATTTGTGTTGTTTTATCACGAAAGTATGGAGGTCTCCTCTTATGAAGAGTCAATGCCACTAATGTGGTAATCTATCTACTGAATGGGGACGGCTGTGGCTCCAGGGATGGAGCGGGTTTGTGGGTCGATCCCCAGCTCCTCCTGTCCGCACGTCAAAGTGTCCTTAACCCGGATCAGCCCACTGCTCCTAAATGCTGAGGATGGGTTGAATGCAGAGGTTGAATTTCGTCTATGTGACGATTTAAACATTGTTACATATATGACATAATGTTGTGTTTTGTTGTCTTTTAGTGCAGAAGCACTTTGCTTTTAGGTTTTTGTTCAGAACTATTGTGGCTTCTCGTGGTAGCATGGACATTCATTTTCAATTTTAATTGAAGGCCCAACCTCTTTTTAATTTAGCATGATGGAGTTGGTTAATGAGGTACTCGGTGCTCACACCGGCCATTGTTCCCCAAACACCAGCAGCACTTAATGTGTTAATGTGACATTTAAAATGCTTGAGCATAAAGCGGAGTGAAGATTTTGTCTCTTCTGTTTGTGTTTGTTCCAAAAAAAAGGCACAACCCCTCTATTGGTTCAGGAAAAGCACATTTCTATTTCATTTTGAAGACTTAAAAATGCTTTTAATTTCATAATATATTAAAAATGAAAATGTCAGGTGCTCATTTTAAATGTATTAATTGTTGTGAGAGTAAAATGTACACACTTTATGAACTCAACTGGTACCGACGACTTCCAGACCAGAAACCGACCACAGACTACAGATTTACTTTATTTTGTCTATTTTGGACAATTAGCTCACCAGGCGCATTCTTCCCTCTTACTTATGGCCATTGCATATCTACTGCCAACACATGACAAGCATGGACCCAAAAAAGTAGCAGTCAAAGAGAGAAGGAACTAACATACAGCTATGCTAGCTAACGGTTAACTGCATTGTAAAAATATGGCTTAAAACTCGACAAAAGGTAAATTATTTAATGACGCCATTGGCAGGCGATCAAATAAAACGTACTGTTATCTTGTTTAATATTATTTACTTCTCCAGGTTTGAAAAAATGTTGGAAAGATTTAGGATAATTTAAATACACAACTCAACAACATTTATATAATAGTTGAATAGTTGAATTGTTGATGTTAAGTATACGTTTTTAAAGTAAAATTCATTGACAAATATCGTCCGAGACAACAACAAAAAGGTGGTGAATTAACACACTCATTAACGCAGAGAGAAAACGTCAAGCTCTAAGACTACTGCGGCAAAATGACCAGTGTAGTGCTCAAATTGCTATCAAACATGAAACCCAATTTTAAATGCACAAAACAGCGATGAAACACTGCTCGATAATGTCGATAATGTCAGATCCTTGGGGCTGACATTACCCATTTAAAGCAGCAGGCCCAAACAGGTTTTTATGTACCTGAATAAAGATAAGTGACTACGCCTTTAGGGGCTTTTTTATCGGGCAAAGTCTGTGTGTAATACAACATGGTTCATAAATTTGTGATTTGGGACGCTTACCACCACCAAGGCTGAGGAATTTCTATCATAATTTGAGGGTAGGACTATTTACTTCCTGTAAGCATAATTAAATCCTTCTGTACTGTATAAAATGTAAAGGAGTTCACTCCAAGGAAGGGTCCTTTGTAGATACACTGTATTTCAAATGTCACCCTCCTCGGACTGCCTCAGCTAAAGGTCAGCCTGTGATGTTTCAAACACTCTAGGTCTTCAGGGGCAAAGTGAAAGATCCTGTCTTAATTGGCTGGAGCAAAGTGCACATCTGAGTCAGGCAGACGGCCTTGCGTTTAAATGTCACCGGTGGTTACATGCTGGTATGTGTCAGCTTACCTGGAGCAACATGCGCACGAGTTGGCCGGCAAAGAATCCCGGCGGTGTACCAACTGGGTGACCTTTCTATGAAATTGCTGCTCTCTTGTTGGCTGTGTGACGCCTCGGACTGGCTGCATTGGCTTCCATCTTCTGCTTTCACTTACACCATAGTGCACCGTACGGACTATCGGTCATCCGTTAGATGTTGTTAGTCAGGAAAGGATGCTCTGTGTAGTCGTCTTTTCATTGAAGACAAATTAGAATGAACATATCATTAATTCAAATTCATTTGAACTCGACCCGTGTAGCCTAAAACTAAAAAGCTGACATTACTCGGCACAGAGCGTTCCCTTTATCCACCGATTATCCATCCATGACGTTGAATCCAAAAGTCTTCCACGTATTCCTGCTTAATCGGTTGCCATGATTGTAGTATCAGCCCGGCTACAGTCGCTACTTTTCTCCATTAAGGGTCAGCAAACAGAACAATAGCTTAGTTTACAGGACAACATGGCATACGATGAGTAAGACCAACCTATGCAATATTTAACCATGCCTACCGTCTACTTTACCATATTCCTTTGATTTGAAGACAACATTGCCTTGTGGGTGCATTGCATTGTGGTCTTTCTCTCTCTCTACTTGCATTTAACACAAGCACCAAGGGACATGTAGACCAAAAAAAAAACACAAATGTATAATAGATGGTGTTTAAAATGCCTCATAAATATAATATTAGCGAACTCTAAAATGCGATGATGAGAAAACTAGAGCACCAGACCTTTGTCTCGTCATGTGATGTTTGCATATTGATTACTCAAATAATCTGCCAGTGTATGTCTGATTCAGTATTTACAAAATCTGTGGATTCATGAAAACTTTCCAACTGTTCTATCCCACAAAATGAAATCAAATCCGGATGCTACATGAGCAAATGAGTTGTGAATGATCATTATACACGGCAAGGTGAAGCTCTAGACACGGGTCAGTGCTCGTGTGACACCATGGGGGCCCTCAGAGACGTGGCTCATTAGGCCTGGGATCATAGGAGATCTAGCTCAGTCATCAGTCACAGTGATCTCAGCTCTCCCTCCGCCTTCAGGTATTGATCTCCCGCATCCATGGTGAGATAGACTCCTCAGGAGGTACTGGAGACGACAAGCTTCTGCATGAGTCTGCAGAATATACAGGCTTATTAGGGAATATTTTTCATTTATTAAGATATAGTATCGCAGACTACGTTTTTTAAATTCATAAATTAGTTAAATATGAAAATATTCTTCATGTATCCTTTGGTCCATAACATGTAAGAATACAATAGAAAGTTCCCAAAGGCAAGGGTCACATTTTCAGATTGCTTGTTTTGGCCAAACCAGCATTTTAAAACCCAAAGATATTTGTGTTTAATATCATATTTGAGAAAAAGAACCAGCAAATTGTTACATATGAGAAGCTGGATTTAATTCACCTTTTGGCATTTGTACTTGTGAAAATGACAAAAACGATTAATAGCTCAGAATGCAACAGTAATGGTGAAGTCATCGTTCTGGTGAAGTCATCGTTCTGTCGCAGTAAGCAGAGTGTGCGGTGCTGTCCGTGGTCCTGAAAATGTGAACTCATTTCACAGCCACAGTTTAAAAAAAAAAAAAAGAGTCAGGTTCAGTCAGCCATCATGCTGACACAACCAGCAAATTACTGCTCCCAGACAAGCCGCTGCATAATCCAAACCAGATTCAATCGCCGGTCCCTAAAGCGGGAGCGCTATGAATATTCCCCCCTGCTCTTGTTTCCATCTGCTCACAGCCCCTGACAGAAATATCTTCAGTCATTTCACTGTGGCCAGATGTCCAGTTTGGGTCCTAAACATCCATTCTACCAGGAGCAATTCAGTCAGGACGTTTTTTCTAAGCCATACAGAATGAGAAAAGTACACCAGAGTCTCTGAATTAACTCTCTGAAGTATTTCATGTCTGAGCCTGTTCCTTTCCAAAGTAATGTTTTTCAGTGCAGCGTTATGTAACAACCCCTGACTAACCTTTGTGAAATGATGGTGAAAAGAAGCCAATATCTTCACGCTGAAGAATGCTTGTCCTCAAAAGATGCTACAGTTCTTCCCTCAGGTGGAGTAAAGCTGTGAATTCTTGTTGCGGTTGTTCATGAATAACGGGACTTGCCTTCTGAGTCAGTAGCTGTATGGCATTCGGCCTTTGATGCATGTGACTACAGGTATGAGCGAAGTGGCATCGGAGGCTTTTTGTGCTCCTGTTTTCACCGACCTCACCACTTTTTATGTGACTTTTCTTTTGTTGGTTGACTTACGATAAATGCAGTTTGTATTCGCTTCGTTTTGCCCGGTCCTCAGGGTGAGCTTTTTCTCTATAAACGTGAATCCCTTATCTTCCTCTGGGCCCACATTAAATGACCACTCAATGGTTGTTACAGAGAGTGAAGCTTGTATAAGCCCCCGTCAGCTGGAATCCACTATAGATTGGTGAAGACGTGAGCTCTTTGTATAATAACACAGAAAACGGAAATTAAGGACGTTGATTGACTGGCTGCATGGAAATGTGTCGAGCTCTCACTGTGAGTTTCTGCCTCACCTATTCTGCTGCTGATTTCTACTGGCAGGTATTCTACTGTGTCTCTTCCAAGTTACGTTAATGTACTTAGACATTAATGTTTTTCTTTTAAAGTCAGACCTAAGGGGAACTTTATCCTTTGCTTGCCTGAAACTTGCCTAACTGTCAGGGCTGGGTATTAGTACTCGATGCCTTTTAAGGTATCCACCGAAAGAACTCGGTACCAAGAAGTATCAAAACTAAATAACGTTGACACACATTGTGTAGTGGACGTTTCCCCATTCTCTGATATTTAAATTTTATTTAACACATGTATGGCAATAAATTGGGATAAAATTACAAAAATGTGTAGATTTTGAGGCACTAACTTGTCACGGTGTAACAGACATTTAGTACGGAGTAAGATATGCAGGAACTCGATCAAATTCTCCTGTAGTTGGCCCCGGCTCTAGCTGAAACTCATCGCTCTGGGCATCAGCAGTTCACTGCTCCCACAGTAACAGCTCCTCCTAATTGCTGGCTTTCATTTAAAATGAATGACTGCCGGCTGCTTTTGTCGCACATGAATCTTTCAGTAAAAGTAAGACCTCAGATTTACTTCACATTCAAAACTGGCCTACGTCCAGAGTTTAGGAGGGAAATCGTGATAGCTTTGCTGGACAGGAAACATCTAATCTGCTTTCGTTTTTATCGATGTGTGTGTGTGTTGATGTGTTCATGTCCGCTCCATTATATTCAGCCTTTTTGTGCATAATAGGCGGATGATGAAACGATAATCAGCATCTTTCGGAGTGCAGAAAAAACACCTTCCTCTCTTTCATGTTTGCTGTTCCGTCCTCTAACGGGGCTAAATCCAAAGTTCAGAGCTTATCTAGTGCCTCCACACCCAGCCACCGGCTCCCAGCTAACCGTGCTAACAGCGCAAATAACGGCAACAGAGCTGATAGTGTTTACTGTTGGTCGGGACGGCTTTATCAGCTGTTGCATTACTCTACTATATCTTTACATAGATAATAGTTGTTTGCTGCTATATTGTTTCTCTGAATGTTATATTGAGAACCTTTAGCAACTGAAGCGTTGTGCTAAAAAGGTATTCCATGTGCTGGAAGCACACATACTAAACTCTGGAGTGATGAGACCAATAACCTGACTGTAAAGTAGCTGTGCGTGGGTGCCATGCTGTGCTTTGAAACGTTTCACGGTGGTCTCTTTTCTTGGCCTTTGATTGCACCCAGGAAAAGGATGCTGATGGCGGTGGGTTGTTAATGCACCCATTACTGCGATGGTTGTAAGAACCCTCCTGACATACTCAACTTCACATTTTATTTAAAAGGTTGTGATCGGAAGCAAAAATTGCTCCTCCGCCCAGATATTGTACGGTGCCTCAGTGGTATTTGTCAGCAGTAGATTAAAAAGTTCTCTGATGCATTCACAGAACTTGGAAGTGTTTTGCCCTTTTATATATATATTTTGTGCTCAGAAAATACTTTATACACTCTGGGAAAAAGTGTCAGAGAAGTTGACTTTTGTCCTGTTATTTGTTCTGCACATGAAGCCCTGTTTGCTCAAAAGTATGTCAGAGAAGTGTTCTTAACAATTTCCACTTTCATGCTTTACTTTTAAAGTCGAACTGAAATGTGAATTCTCCTCACTTAAACGTTAATGATACTGCAGCTACAAGGCACAGTTTTTTTTGTTATCAACTTTGTCATTTAACTCTCGGAGCAAGAAAGTAAATAAGCGTATCTCCTAAAATGCACTATTCCTTTAAGGGATCCTTATCATCGGTTGTACAGTATGTTGTGGGTTATGTTGATCTTTTAAAAACCTTTTACTTTTCAGTCTTTAGTTGCTTAAATGACACATTCTGAACTGTTTAATCACCTTCCCAGATTACAGAACATCATGTAACCCAATCATTTTGAGAAGGAAATCCACTTTCCAGATTTAATTTGATGATTAACTGGAAGGAAACAGACTGAAGCACACAGTGAGACTTTAAGTAGATATTATTCATTAAATACATTTCATTAGTTTCTCTTTTATGACATCTTACAAATAAGTAATAGTTTGGCTCTAATTTGGTGGATTTCTTTCATTTGTATTCAGTGGAATGAGAGAAAGTAATTAATCTTATCTGCACTTCTGAGCGGTCCATATGCAAAGTGTGAGGATATTTTTGGCAGTTATGATATACATGTATGCATGCTGAAATTGTTAATATATCAGCAACACTTCCATAAAGTAGAAAGAGGAATTGACTCTTTTGGTGCACAATATGCTGTTTGACACATTAGGCCTGTCCAAAGCTTAGAACAATATCTCACAAAAGCTCCCTCTTTAAACCCCACCCCCCCAAAAACAGGTGGACGACATGTTGGGCGAGGAGAGCGACAACGAAAGTGAGGGCCCAGGGAAGGAGAAGCCAGGCAATGAGGAGGTGGAGGATGAAGGGGAGCAGCAGCAGTCAGGCGCTGGACGGATAGCAGCAGCAGCAGCAGCAGGAGGAGGAGGAGGAGGAGAGCTCGGTCCTCAGGCAATGAGCGTAGATGAGAAGATCCAGACACCACCCAGTGAGGACGGTGTTAAAAGGTGAGACACAGAACACCATCTCAAAATCCATCCGTCTCGACACTCCGAGTCCTTCGTGTGTCTCGACCTCAGCTTCCCTTCTTAACGTCCCGGTGAAACCGACGTCTGAGTTCTATAAAACCAAAACAGAAGCTAACGATCTTGCATAAATACGTCCGGGGGTTGAGAATCCTCACAAATGTACTGTATGGTTCCAGGTCTTGCATCTACTTTGACTATTATCACAACGCAGCACTCCATCAGCTGTGCGGAGGCCAGACGGTCTGGTCCGTTGCGATGGAGACAAATTTGAAACAGACAGCAGGCAGTCGGAGAGTTGTGAACACATCGGAGAGTCTCTCACTGCTGACGGGTTAGGCCTGAGTTGAGCACAGCTGACGGGTCGTTTCATTGTATCTTCTGCGTCCTTAGCCTCTAATATTTGCCCGTGCATTCATTAGAAATGTTGTGTGGTGTCTTTTAACATTCAGTAAGTAATCTCTCCTTTAGTCCAGACCAAAGTAAAACACCGTGTCACAGCTACATTCACATCTCACCAAAATGTGCCGACGTCGCACAATCCCCTGACACACAGTTCTAAGTGCATTTCTACAGTTATGGCTTCCGGTGTCATCATTGCAACTTTGCATAAGTTCCATACTTTTCTTCTTATTTTGGCATTTGTATAATATTGTTTCTCCTCTCTCCACACCTGAACATGTGACGAAGGGTGAGGACGCTGTCTCACTCTCGTCTTTTCTTCACTGTCAATCTCCTACTTTATATCTCTTTGAATACATTTTGCTAACCTGAATCTTAATAGACTTTGTTGCTTGCATCAGCGTTTTCTCTTATTTCTTTCATGCTCCTCTGAAAACGTGTCCAAAATAACTCATTCACTCATTTGCATGTCCCTATGTAATAGACGCTCAATTATTTACTCTATAGCGAGCTTTAAATTGAGATTTCGGCAACACTTTGTAGTATCAATCAGTCGTTATTGATTAAGTTAAATATTAAATAATGGACTAATCACCAACAACACATTTTTAAACATATGTAAATGATTAATAAGTGATACGGTAACATATCACAGATGTGCTGTCAGCCATCTTTAAACCTTTAGCAAATCATGAGTAAATAATATGATATGATGAGTAATTAGTTGATGCATCATGAATCACTGTGATCTGGGGAATAACGTGATTTGTGTTGTGTCATTTACATCTCATTAACGATTGCTCCGTCCCAGCAGCCACTGCAGTGCACTGCAGCAGTTAAACGTGTCTTTAGTTACACCTGTGTGTGACAAGTCCAAGTGTCTGGTGTGACAACGATCTATTCAACTTTAACTCAACGTTTCACTGGAGAGTAGATGGAGGATAGGAGCCATCACACAAACAAAAAGTCACAGCCTGTAGTCCTCGGGTCCAAATGTTGAGCCACTGCACCTCTTTGATTTGATTTGGGTTTCATGTCTGCAACTCCATGTTCAGCCTCACTGCTCTGATAGCTGGAGCTTAAAAAAAAGCCTCAGCAGGCAGCAGCATGATGCCTCTTTTGGTGAGTCCCGGTCCGACACCTTTGGTTGCTGCTAATGAGTCGAGCCTGAAATATCCGTTATCTGTGTCGCTCGGTTGCTGTCGAGAGGCCTCCGGGTGTCCACCTCCAGTCAGTGCGGTGGTGCAGAGGAGCTACACATTGATCAGGCAGCCTGACACACCGGGGAGGGGGGGGGGGGGGGAGCGGGTTTGATTCTGAAAGCTGAGGGGAAGTTAGCAGGTAGGTCTTGTCCAGTGACGTGGTCTAATATTATCACACCTCTGGCTTTCTCTTATATCTATATTTGAACCCACTATGATGCCCTGACATGCTTGATACGGTTACATTTAACAGCTTTGTATGCGCTCCTCTGCATCAACCCTGCCTGACCAGTTTATACTTCCTCCTGTCTTTTTCTTTTCTTTTTGGTATATCTCATGGAAACTGGTTTGAGTCAGTTCTCAAACATCAGTAGCGTGCACACTTATCTCTGCTCTACCTCACATATTCCTATAGGACCTCTGTACACACCGCAAAAAGAACCAACGTCCTTAGATGCTATAAGAGCAACAGAAAAATTAAAGATTCAAAAGCAGGAAAGACATGCTCGCAAAGCTATGTTGTACAGTTATGCAATTTATTTTGAACCACAAAGTTTGCTGAAAGGCCTACTCAAACTAAAAATATAACTTCCTGATCCGTTGTGCAACCCTTATAACCTAGAATGAAGGACAAGTGAAAGCAATCAAAGGTAGTAGCCTTTTAACGGTCTCCTCCGGCTATTAAGTATTGCTCTTCCATAAAGTTGCAGGACTCACAAGGGGCAGATTAAAAATACAATGTTCAAGTTCCCAGAGGTGGAAGCCAAGATATTCTGACTTTTGTCTTTAGCATAAGTGACGCTCCAGAAACGCTGGATACTACATTTCCCATAATTCCACTTGATAGCATCTTTCTTCAGGAATAGTCTCCCATAGAGCTCAACAGTAAGTACTCACAATGGAGGATTTGGATGATGAGCCATGATGTCGTGAGCCAGGTCTAGTTATTACAAATGTCAAACGTTTCTGTGTAGGAAGTATAAGGCGTATTATTTAAGGATCGACACAGGTTACAGTGATGTTCTGTAGAGACGGAGTCTGCTTCGGGGTAATTCTCCTGTCTGTCTTGTCGCCCAGTGGGCCATTAGAGGCCGCGTGAGACTTTACAGAAGACGGCTTCCCGATCGCGACGTGACTCTGTGGGACCTCCGCTCCTCCGGGAGCCGTCTTAATAGTTGCCTTTCTGTCGTTCTCCATCCCCGGCTTCCCCACTTTCTTATATTTGGCACGAAATAGACATACATCTGTTGCTAAGATACCGCAGTGATGTGTCTCTGTTTTGTTCTCGCCATCATTCAGTGTCGGCTCCTGACTTTCTTTCTTGTAGAAACAACGTTGCTCCTATTTCTGCTCTGTCTCTGTATTTTGTGTTCTGTTAGGCAGCTAACAGCATGCAGATAATAACGTCTTTCTTATTTATTTCATTGTTTGTTATCTTATTTTTTCCCGATCGAGATCCTCGCAGTTCAAGCGAGTAACCGTTAAGCAGTGCCGTGTTTCCCAACGACCGGCGTTTGAGTCAGATCAAAATAATTGGCTTCAACAGAGGAGATCCAAAGATGATTTGTATCCCTGCACATCGTTCTCTCAGACGGTTCCTTTCACGACATTGTTCGGCACGGTGTGTCCTATAAATCTGTTCACTCGGATCATTGCGTGCTCGGTCTTTATTCTTAAGACCCATGAATGCATGATGGGCTTGCATGAATCTACATCAGGATGATTCACGTTTTTGTTTGTTTGCCAATTTAAAGTATAGCTGTGTGTGTGTGTGTGTGTGTGTGTGTGTGTGTGTGTGTGTGTGTGTGTGTGTGTGTGTGTGTGTGTGTGTGTGTGTGTGTGTGTGTGTGTGTGTGTGTGTGTGTGTGTGTGTGTGTGTGTGTGTGTGTGTGTTCTGTCATGATCATTTTCACATTTCATCTTGATGCAATCTTTTCCTCTGATCTTGTGTTGTGAGGAACGTTGTGTTGACAGTTTAAGGGCAGATAGTCAGAAGATTACCAGACAAAGCTGAACTATCACAAAAGTTGAAGACACTACAGTACTTCAGAAAAGAGGATTTCCTAATGTTTAATGTTTAAAACCAGCGTTTGTTATTTTGAAGGCCATATCTTCTTTAAATGTGTACTAATGGGATTAAAAGGTACTTTGTGTCTTTCTTGGTCCTGGAATAGGACCGTCTTTGTTGGCTTTGTTGGAGTCTCACTTGAATGAAGGATTTCATGCAAATTGTGAATAAAAGCTCCCAAAATTAGGTATGCGAGGTTTTGTTTAATACAGGCGAACACTTCTTGGTTGTGTTTAATGTGTGGAGCACTTCGAGCATGCTGCTTGAAAGCTGTTCCCGACCGATGTGCTTGTTTTGTTAGAACCTCTGTTCTTCATCCTGTTTCTGCAAACATTTGTGTTCATTTATGCAAATCAAAAGGATTAATGAATATTTTTGGTTTTATGTAATCAGGATTCTTTGTGTTGTAGCATAAATCCTTCCGTAACTGTCTCCCCTCATTTGCTGCAGAGCAAAAAAGTAGTTTACTGACCGTGGTTCAAAATCAGCCTTGAAGTGGCTCAACCCAATAACCGTCTGAACTCTCTGTCTACTGTGCTCCCGTCTGTGCTCCGGTCTGTGCTCCCGTCTGTGCTCCCGTCTGTGCTCCCGTCTGTGCTCCCGTCTCTGCTCCTGTCTGTGCTCCTGTCTGTGCTCCTTGACATTAAAAGGCTTCGATGTGAGTGAGATGCATCTCTGTAAACTGGCAATTTCCAGCAAGCTGGTATTTCATCCTGTGTGTGCGTTGGAGGTCATTAACTGTTCGTCTGGATTGATGTGAATGATTTATGGTGAGCAGTGGCTCTCAGGGCTCTTAACATATTTAAGATTTAACAAGCAAGGTTGAAGGGTGAGGGGGATGAACCTTCAGCTCCCACCAGCTCACAGTTCCAGGCTGCTGCTGGAGGGAACTCGTCAGGCTGGAGTGGTTTGATTTCTGTGCCTTACTTAAAGGTTTTTCATGTTTTGTTTTGATGTCTTTGTCTTCGTTTCATTGTGTGTCTCGTACATCAGGTATCAGTCAGTGGAACAGGAGGAAAATATAAGTTCTCTGAAGAGAAGTTATTCTTAAAGGGATATGAACAGTATGACGGGTATTCCTCTCTGGTTGGAACTGCAACACTGCATGGCACATGTAACAAAGCAAAGGTTGTTAGTGAAGGCTGGGCCCAATGTTGGGGTTTTTGAACATTTCTGGTCTCTCTGTCTCGCTCTCTCTCTTAGTCGAAAATGGCACTTTTCCGGAAATGTCACCACTTTGTGATATTGCAAATATATACAATTTGCAATACTTTCCTCAATCACCCCTGTGTTACCTCATTCGGCCATGAATAGTGAATTAACAGACATTTATTTAAATTAGATCGTAAACATTGCCACGTTAAAGGTGCAATAGACGACATTCAGAGAACTAATGTGGCAGTAAACCACTATTTGCTCTGTAAAGATAAAGTGGAGGAACCTGAGCAGAGAATGAGGTAACACACTGTGTGTGTGTGTGTGTGTGTGTGTGTGTGTGTGTGTGTGTGTGTGTGTGTGTGTGTGTGTGTGTGTGTGTGTGTGTGTGTGTGTGTGTGTGTGTCCAAGCTTCTCCTTTCCTGAGCCAGCAGTGTGTGTTTTTTAGTGCATGTTGGTGCATGTGAGCGAGTTCTCGGCCTGCGCTCTGCACTTCTCTCACAGCGTTTACAGCTGACACCCACTATCCGGTTCCCCCTTCGGCAAACGCGGTTGGCTCTGTCTGCACTTTGCACTGTTGGCACCGTTCGCCTCAAGCTGCGTCGCCATGTTGAGAGCCCTGAAGAGGCAATAGAAATGCTCCCAATCTCGTATTATGCACCTTTTAAAGATTCAGGGTAGACCTTGTTGTGTCATCTATGCAGTGATTGCATTTATGTATTTACTCCATTTGATCTTTTTGTGCAATGTGACTTTATGTGGGATGGTGTAGCACCATACTCGGTTTATGAGGAGAGACTTCTGAGACCGCAGACTGATTAACAGCGAACGGAGGCTTCCAGCTGAGGATTAGTGAGTGGAGGAACTGTTGGTGCCAAGTGATGCATGGCTCAGGGATTTACTCCTAACTACTGCTACACTTTCACAGTCAAAAGTATCCTTAAAACATGTCTGCAGATGCATGTTTGTAGTGTTTCAGTGGCTGTCGGTGTCTACAGATTCGGTTGATTGAGTGATTTTGTTCTCTTAATTGGTGAAGATGAAGGACAGAAATCGTTGGGCACAATTAGCTGCCATGTTCTAGTCTTTTGAACACAATGAAGGTACCTGATTCACTAGGTACCAGAGTGTTTACTCGAAAGTGCCAATTATGGGACTGTACCGTTTTTAGTCTGTCACAATATGGACGTACGGTTTGTGTTGGATGTCAGATGCTGAGGTATCAGGGACGACAAACATTTGTTACTTACGGCACACGTTGTTCTGTCGTGACTTCTGCAGCAACTCGACCCGTTCAACGCTCAAACACATCTGCGGTTATCAGTTCTCCTCACTTTTAATTTCCCGTCCGTCAAAGGTGAGACGCATCTCTTCAGATGCTCCATCACGCCGCTTTCCCCACACACTGTTTCTCTGGAGTGTGTTTATTTCAGAGTGAAAATGAAAGTGTGAAACATGTCAGCCTGAGTGAGCACGTTATTACAACATCGCCGGAGCGGAGGTGATGAAGGAGGCCAATGGGGTTGTAAAGTTTTCCGTTCAGGATGACAAATTCAAAATGTGTTTCATCTTTTTCTGACCCCTATTCGTTGGATGTGTCAAACGTTAAAAATAGATTGTTTTTACTGACTTCAAGTCAAACGTCTCATGTTTGATGCTGAGCGAGTAGTTTACAGTCGGTTGCTGCTGTTACATCGTTTAGTTTTTTTGTCAAATTTCTACAAAAACATAAAAGCCCGAATACAGACGTTCATGTTAGAAATGAAAACTTGAAACTTGTGCTGTGGTTTAAAATATTCAAACATCCCGATTCAGGGAGGTAATTAACGACAGATGTTCCTCAGCTCAGTCTGAGAAGTGGTCTTTTAAAAGTTCCTGAAACGATTTGTGCCCTCTCATTAATGTCGGAATCAAAGGTCGGCGGGGCAGCAGAGCATGAAGTCACGTCGTCTTTTTGACTGCACCCACTGTGTGATATCAAAGAGGTGCTTATTAATGCTGTTAATGAAACACAGAGCAGCAAAACGCCCCGGGTCTACCGAGAAGAACTTTTTTTTCTCACTATGTTACTTCCCTGTTAGTCACTCATTGTCCATTTCTTTTGTGGCAACTCAGACTTAAGTATAAACCTTTTGAATAGATGTTTGACTCTAGTGGAGGATAAAAGCTAATTATGCTCCACTTTGTCACAAGTTAAGGATTAATAGTCCTGATTTGCACTCTTTATCCCCATTAGCAAGTTTTTGGTAAGCCGAGGAGGGCTGTCTGTAGTTCCAGGGATCAAGGCTGTGGATTGCCAGATGTTGAGAAAGGATTTTATTGTTAATTGTTTTATCATAAAGCCGTTATCGGTGTAGTCACATACCTGTAGGCTTTTGGACAAGCCTTTCTGAAGGCTTCTGATAATGAAGCCAGAGGACAATGAGCAATGAGCTTGTTGCAACGTCTCTCATTCTCCAACTTTTTCTCCTGCGATGCCCCAGATTCCCCTTTGGGATTAATTCAATTAATTTGGCATGAGATATACTCAGATTTCACTTACGTTATCACATGAGCGTTTACATTTTGTCCGTAAGCTGTGAGAGCAGCTGAGGAATGTAACGTGAGAAGGCTCTTAAGCTCTCTTGCAGACGGCTCATTTGGTTTACGACATAAGATTGGGCAGAATGAAATGCAAAATATATCGAATTGCAATTTTGCTGACCACAGTTGCGATAGCAATTCAGATTATTTTCTGTGATTTAAAACGCCTGGCCTAGAGAGTATTACACATGATCTATCCTGTGATTGAAGTAATAAATGTAGCCATGAAACGTTCTGTTCAATACATAAAATGACAGGAAAAGTGAAAGATGGCCATCGAAAGATGCACCAATTGCAATTTTCATGGCCATTAATAAACTCTGACCTGCCGGTGTTCTTTCAAGAACTACAAGTGACAGAGAGGCTCCAGGCAAACTTTTAACCACCTCCAGACGTCAGTCTAAACCATCAAAACTAACCCATCTACAGCGGTTATTTGCATCAAAACATATGAAAGTAAAACTATCACATCACATGCGGCATGTGTGTGAATGGTTCCCATTCAAACCGTGCATCTCTGTGCCCATCACACTGTTTTGACTTAAATGCTCACTCCGTCTAACAGTTCAAATCTAAAAGATGTTTAATTTATTAAAACTGAAATCCTCATACTTTGGAACCTTAGAACAAGGAGTGCTTCATAAATTACTCAACTTAACAAGTATTTATTTTGCAATTTTGTCTTGATTGATTAATTGATTATCAAATTGTTTCACCAGTATTGACATTACTCAGTATGTATAGTTCATAAATAACCATTACATTTAAATAAGTGGCAATATACCGTATATATCACAAACTGCTTCACATGGAAGGGCTGAATTCGACACGGCTGGAGCCATTAGTCATCATAGCCTTAAGGTCAGCAACTAAAATATTTTCACCACTTACAGCTTAAGACATTGCAATGTAGTGAATGAGCATTGCAGTTGAAAGTCCTACTGTAAAATGCACATTCATTGATAATTCTGTCACAATTAGGAATTTAAGCTCTGCGTTGACACGGCGTATAACTGCCCTGCTTGCATATTATTTTACTCCCCTATTTGTCCCCTCTTGGGTTGTAAGTTAATGGTTGTTTGACGCTCGTCAACATTAATATTTCATTCTCATGAATCTGACTCGGAGCAAGGTTTCTGCTTTCACAAAATCAAGCTGAGAAAAGCAAAGAGACCACAGGTCTGAGTGGACATGCAGTCTGAACCAGAAGGTGCTTAGTCAGCTTGTCCTTGAGTTACATGTTGTTTGGCCTAATGGTGCATGTCCACTTTCTCTCCGTGGATGTTGTTGGTGCCACAGCAATACACCGGAGGCACATTTTGTTTTAGAAATGAGCCGCTGTCGGTAAACTAAAGGGAAAACAGCACACCTCAGGAGAATTTGAGCCATTAGTTGTTTGTGCTGATTTAGCAATATGTGTAGATGAATTATCAAAGCTTTTACATCGGTGGTTCTACATGCATACGTAAGTAGCCGGGAGACTTCTCGTGGCCTGACGCTCTCGAGGGCGATGTGCTTTTCTTTCTTTCAAATACCTCCAGAAGTTTTAGCTTTTTCAGAGCGGTTGAACTGGTCTCCGAGCAGTGCAGAACAGCATTGCCTTTTTGGCCCTGCTGTCATGCTTTTCTGTCAAACTTCTGGCCGGTATGATCATGAAAAAAAATTGTAAATTGCATTCTGTGTAGTGTTGAAAAGTTTAATTTGAAGACTGCAGAAATACTGTGTTTTTTGAGTGCTAATGTTGCTCTGGACACAGTTGTCGTCTCTTCTAAAAGTGTGCTGTAGGCTCAAGGACGGCTGCCACTCATGTACATTTTACCAAATGTTGTACCTTAAATTAGTGGTCACACTTAATATGGCCGCTCTCTAAGTTGTATATACGCGTCTCGTACCGCGCTGCTAATCTCTGCGTTCATGCGGAAGAGCTCTGGTTTGCAGCACACCTTGATGAACGGTGGCCCCTGGTGTGAAAAGTAATTCCTCTCTTCCGTATCTGTGAACCAGAATATCCGTTCTCTCCCACCAGTTCTGCTTCCCGGCATTCATTTGTCATCTCTCTCACGCTGGCATCATCACTTCATTTCTTGGTTCGGGGTTGTATTTCCAGCAGCAAGTACAGCCGGTGGTTCCTGGCATCCGAGATTCATTAGAGGGAAATTGCTTGAAACGTTGGGCAGTTTGTCAGGAGCATCAAGAAAATAACACTTATTAATGCAGAAATAGTTTCGTTGTATTACATGGAGGCTACTGCTGCTCGCATAAAGAGGAGGCAGCAGTCCAATCAAAGCTCCCGATACAAACACAGAACCTATTGCGTCCCCATCTACACACTGAAACTAAATCCACCTCATCCTTAGCACTGCTCTCAGATGTCCCTTGTTCCAACGGAAAGCCAATTCATTGTGCAGACACCACACGGCACCACTTTCTTGTTCTTTGTTCGATAAAGTGCAAATTGTCTTCCAGGGGAAAATGTTTCACCTCTATGTTCTCCTGACTGCTCGGGTTATGCAGGCTCCACACCTCCGTCCTGGTGACGATTTGGACCTGATGAAACCATTCCGGCTGATTGCACCATTGTTTCGTGGGGTCATGTCTGTGCAGGACACCACAAAAAATCGATTTGCAGAGTGTTAAACTGACGACTCCGAGAACTGAAATCATCCTGTGTGACGTCAGTAAGCTGGTTACAACATGCTCACGTCTGCCAACCCCGGCCGGTCTGTGATGCTTCATGCAACAATAAGAAAAAGCCACTTTGAGAAGAGAGGCAGAAGATCCAACAGGACAGAGCACTTTGTCATTCTCTGTGCAGGAGACATTTTTATTCTCTACATGTGATTTCTGGTCAAAAAAGGCAAATCCACAGGATCTCAGTGAGGGTGAAATGGACACGTAAGAATTGTAATTTAGGCCACAACGAGTTGTGTTCACACATCAACCTCTATTCATCTCTTTACATGATCTGTGACGTTTCTCCAACTAATAATGACACAGAGCTACTACAATAGTGGCATCAGTTCTTCGGGGGAGTTTTGTCTTCAGTTCTTATTGCAATTGCATAGAATTATGCAAAAATGGGACTAAATGTTGATCAGGAGTCAGTTTGGGGACATCTTTGCTGTCAGTCACAGGAGTAGAATCAGGTTTTCTCTGCAACTGTATTTAGACAGTTGGTGTTTCAAAATTACCAAGTGGCACTTTAAGTCTAGATCCCTCGTTGACATCCTTAAAACGAATGCTCAATGTAAACCCACTCCCCGAATCTCACTGCAGTCTTGCTGACTGTCAGTTAAGACTTGTTTGTTTGCAGTGAACCCTGACCGCCCACCAGAACTTAAATATCCCTAATTAAATAATGGATGCTTTCACACCGTGGAAGTTCTCCAGTGTCAACCTTTCTCAATAAACACGATGTGCAGCCACAGTAAATTACCATACTTGACATTCATCATCTCATCAAATTGCAATGCAGCGGCCCCCTCACAGCTTAGCCAATATGACTCCAGCTCATTCTGTTGTGGCCTGCTCATAAGTGCCACTTAAAATAAGACAAAATGAGCTTTCCACATTCTGTGCAAAATCTATTTTTTGAGAGTTTATTTGAAAAAGGGCTAAACAAGAAACACACACACACTCTGTGATTCATGATGTTTACAGATGCTCTCGCTCGGTAATGGCGTGGTTACATAACACGATGTGTCGTGTTTCCATTTTTTTTTTTATCCCTCCTCATGTGAAAGTAAACATTCATAATTGCATCTGATGGAGAGCATACCGCTGATCATCTAATCAACTCTATTAGAGGGGAAATACACTTCACCCGGATCTTAAAACGTTCCGCCGTTGTTTCGGCATAAAATGCCGTCGAACCACCGAAAAACCAGATTATTTAAATCCCACGGCTTATCTTCTTCCTCTGCAAACAGCAGAGCAGAAGAAACAACGTGGCCCAGTGCGGTTGCACTTATCAGCATTTGCCGCCTTTTGTTCAGTGTGTGCTTTGACCGAGATAAAAGGGAGAAATAAAAGTATAGCCCATCTTGGCGTACTGTGAATTGGGCTCTCTCGCTTTCTTCCGTCGCTCTTTTCTCCAACCCCGTGTACCTTTTGTTATTCATATTCTCCTGTTCTGTTTTATTCTTCTTCTCCGGGGATAGTTTTCTGTGTGGTGCTGGTAGTATAGCACCATGCCCTCATACTGGGGATTAACAGAAAGCCTTGTGTATATGGACTGTATGTTCTCATGAAATGTCCTTATTTTACTGCTTTTAATCATTCAGTGTGAAATCTCAAATCCTTGGCAGAGCCCGTTATGTAATTATTGTTAATCTTTCCTGTATTTCTCAGGTTATTTGTAGGCATTATACTTCAAGCAGTGTAAAAACAATTACCTTTCTACCGTATGAAGGCTGTAAAGAATTCCAATGTATTATTACATTGTATATTCAAATTATTGGCTTTCTTTGCAAATGTTTTTTTTTTTTTTTTCCTACTGAGTTGATTTAACAAAGCAACAACCTACACATCTAGAGAGCTTCTTCCAACAGTGACTGCTCAATTTGAATTCGCCGTGCAGATAAGCGGTGAGAGCTTCTGCCAGTTAACACGGGAGCTGGAAGCACGTTGGCTGAGCTCCGCTGCTGATAGCATCATTCCGTGCCTTCTGTTACTGTTATCCTCTGTGAATGTGTTCTTGGTCGTAACACAACACGCACTAATCTTTGCTGAATAAGTCAGCCCAGAAAGAAACAACAAATGGCTTAATTCACAATTTCCTCTCATGTAGTTTTCAAAATCTCAGCTTGTTTTTTGCCTCCTAGACTAAATACAGGCTGCACTATCTTCTTGGTAGAGATGAATAAAGTAATATTTAAGTTTGGAACAAGTATTTCAAACCTCAACAGCATCTTTCTAGATGTATATGTATTTTCATAGGTGAGGGTGAAGTCATGAATTGGATGTTTGAAGCTGCCGTCTACGTTTCTCCACATTAAATATAGTCTCATGCTCTTTGTTAGATGTAAAGAAATTGCCAATAAAGGTTCATTGTGATGTTCATTACATTTGAGTATCTGGTGTCGTGAAACGGCTCGCTCCTCATTTTCTAATGGAAAATATTCTAAAGGAAAATAAGACTGTTATCTAAAAGCAAGTTAGACTCCATGAGATTTCCAATTAGAACGTCTGTACCCGAGGGCCATGTTGTGGGTAATTGTTTTTAAGAATTAGACCCCTTAAGACTGCTGTAATAGCACTTCATCGCTCCAGTATGTGCTCAAATTATTCTATTTGCATTCTTGAACACTGTTTCCAGCTCATAGATAGACGTGACTTTGTCGTACCACAGCTTCTCCTTTTTTTATTTTAATTTTAATCGCTCTCTCTCTGTGAAGACGGAGCTCCTGTATCTGTCCCCCCCGCTGCAGGGCACGTTGCTTCCTGCAGATTAATTAAATGTACGCCATTACAGCTGGAATTTATGCAGGTGTCGGACGGTGTGAAGCAAACAGCTTAATTGAATTTAGCTTGTCATTTAAAACGGTGTTTCCTCGTCATCTGATTTATGTCCAAACAAAGCTGGCTGCACTTTTGTGTTGTGTGAAATGCAGTGGGAGCTGCTTCGGGTACGCTGGGCTCTGTGATTATGTGATTTGTCAGGTACGGACACTATTCGGCAGCTGTAGCCTGCGCTGCTGTTTCAGTGAACAAAGCCTCCATTTCCTTCTGCCATGTATTCAGACAAGCGGCTGCTGGAAAGGTGGATTGCAGTTTGTTGGAGTCGCTATAAGGTCAGCTGTCAGATTTGTTGGTAAGTTGTGTGAGTGTGCACAGTGGTTCCCCCAAGACATCAACCGTTGCAGGACTGTAGAACAGGGTTTGCTGCTGGATGGTTGAAAACTGGAACTCTGCTACAGCAGATGTTGCCCATTAACGCCCTACTAACACATCTGCATTGTGGAACTATTTAAGCTCAATCGCAGGTATATCCGTTTTAGCGTAAGTATCCGCCAATAAGTGACTACTTTGCAGCACAGACATGTTTGAGGTGATTTAGAAATAGTGATTACAAACCGCATGGTTAACAACATCTTCTACCACAGGGTCACATTGTTGCATCGTAGCAGACAGGTGGGGGTTAGAGTTCAGGTGTTTGCAATGTTTGGAAAACAAAATGTATACATCTGTGTTACAAAAGAAGGAAAAATATATTCATCCACAGAGATTTTTTAGGATATTCTAAAGTGACAAAAGTACAACAGCAGCACCTGCGCCTCCCTCATCATTCCCACTGAGATGCCCTTGAGCAAGCCTCCGAACTCCCGACTGCTCATGTGGTCAACAGATGATTTTATAGATAATATATATCGCCTTTAAAAACAGTTTCAAAGTTCTTCACAATGAGGCAAATATACATGTAGATAAATAACTGTCTACGAGGAGCAATTGATGGCGTTTTGAACAGACATGGATGTAAACTGGAACTTGTCTGGTTGGCGGAGGCACACAGCCCCGAGGCTGAAAGTCTAGCTGTAAAGTTATTCAGTGCTTTCAGTCTCGATCAAATATGTGAAACTGTTCTTTCTGCTCCTCCGCTGTTGTTTCCTGCTCTACCATTATGTTTTCCCGACAGCTCCCGGAGTTGTAACTCACATAAAACACAACTATAAGTGACGGTATTTGTGCTCCATTTCACAGTTTATCGGTGTTGGACGATGGCTTTTCACCTTTTTATTGGTTTACGCAGTGTGGCGTGGAGCGCCGCAACTAAAAACCTTCAAGGTATTCATAAGTACTGTGTGAGTAAACCGTGTGAATGTGTTGGGAGCGATAACGGAGTCGATCAGTCCGTCACTCTGGCTGGGACTGTCTGTCTGGCGACACACGGCCGTCCTGTTAAACTGCCAATGAAGCCTGACACCTGAGTCCCGACAGGTGCCTTGAAAAGATGCCACATGTAACATGGGTTTAAAAGACACCGACAGCGGTCCGCTTTGCTCGGCTTCCCCTTGTGAGCACTCTGAATCCAACAGTATGTGATTTTTCCAGCGGAGCAGCACGGAGAAGCGGCACAATGATCCCGGCGCTCCCTAATAAACAAAGCTCAGCGGTGCGAGAGAGGCGGCAGGCTGTGTGGGATAGGAATGCTTAGTCAGCCTTTTCATATATTTGCAAAGAGGAGGAAGGAGGAATACATAAGTAGAAAAAATAAAACTGCAAGTAATCTGACCCAGTTTCCTGCTGGCTCGTGGCTCCAACCTGGTGATGCAGGCAGTTTTTCTATTTATGCTCCTGGTTCGGATTGATCTCGCTGTGAAGCAAAGAGATGCATCTCAGGGGGAGGCTGGCCCATTGTTTATCACTCGGACGTAAGCTATTATTCCTCACACACAGAAGTGCATACAGTATGCAGGAAAATCAGCTTTTGCTCTGCATGTGATGACCTTTATTCTCCAGCTTTATGCACCTCTGTCACATGTTACCAGGGTATGTACACAGTGCATATGAAGGGTTATTCTGTGAGAAAATGTAGTTTTTTCTGGATGTGCATTAAGTCGACGTGCCTCACAACTGGGCGCTGCACCTATCATCCAAAAGTCTATATATATATGTGTATATATATATATATATATATATATATATATATATATACATACCATGACTACGATGAGTGTGAGTCATGACATACCCCACAGCCTTAACAGTGGTGCATTGTGCACCATTGATGTTTTGTGTTGAAACGACACAAGGAGGCTGCGTTGGTGTGGGCTTCAGGTACCAATGAGACATGCATACAGTGACGCATACACGGGTTTGGAGGCTTAAGGGCTTGCAAAACTTTGCTTCGATTTTAATTCGTTTAAATGTAATCCTCACGATTATCGGAGTGGTTTTCAGAGGCGCAGTCTGTACGCACAATGCTGTTTGGCTTTGACTTCATATTCGTTGAACTTTCACTTGTAGATTTGCACCGTTGACCAATAGCAAGCCTTCTTGACTTCAAAATGGAGAAAGCTACCGTAGCATATTAGCTGTGTTGCGGTCCTTTATGTTTTATTTTACTTTCGGAGTGTTATCTACTTCATCGATGGTACAAAGACGTCTTATGAACAAACTGTGTGAACTCATTGTAATTCCCATTGATAGCAAGCTAAATTAACAAGCTAACACGTTTGCACACTTCCGGTAAAGTCTAGCGATGGAAAGCCCCAAAGCAAAAACTCTAATATCTTATGAGCAGGGAACAATATGAGCAATCAAATGAATAAAGCAGCTTTGGAGCTGGCCCAAACAGAACTTCCTTTGACATTTTATTGTTGTTTATTTGCGCATTAACCGCGCCGTCACAAGGATCTACTAGTTTACGGGATATACGTCTACGACTTATGTCCCACCGTGCCAACCTGTAAAAGGTAAGCAGGCGGCTCCTTTCTTTTTCTCTTCTCCTTGTACTCTTTGAAGCAGCTGCAGGGTCAAGAGCTCCGAGTCCAAATCCGTCTCCAGCTCCTGCGGAAAGATGCCCACAGCCTTGTCAAAACACAGAGAAAAGAAGCGTCTCGTATGAAAGGACGCCCGGGAGCTTTAATGTGATCCTGCTGCCTGTGGCTGAGCCAGCGATGGGGGGTGGTTTGATGCAGACATGGGTGACTGGGGAGATATAAATGACACTGACAGTGAATCACACAGTTGACAAGCTGCATCACACCTTTGTCACACTCGTTGCTCGGGGACGTTACCTTGGCAAGGGTGGGTTTTTTTCTGCATGTGTAGTCTAGTCTAGTACAGTCTAGTGAAACGTTGTGAAGGACAATAACCCTAATTCGCCTTTATTTTAATATCCAAACTGCTACTGGTTTATGTGCAATACAGCAAGTATTCAGTCCAGTCTAATGTTAAATCACAATGTCTCCAGTCGGTCCTAAAACAATATTAACGTACCCATATGTACAGAAACGGATATTGCTTGCTGTAATGATTTCAAGACTTCCAAATGATGGGCAACAAAATCTACCGTCTCTGTTGAACTGAACCTAATATCAAGCTTCTGCGTTTGGCATTAGATCCCCTCTGTGTGCAGCGCTGAGTCACAGCAGAGGGATCGTAACACAAAGAGGGAATTCTGCTTTAAAAAGACCAACTTTGGAATACATCCACTTTATTTTTGTAGCTCGCGCTGCTGAAGCCTCATAAAACTTCACCTGACATTCACCATCAGTGTGCGGAATGCCCGGTGGCAATTGGGGGGGGGAGGTCTTGTCAAAAGGCACTGGATCAAATTGATCCAAAATTCAGCACATGTGCTGTAAAACAACATCTGTCATCGCTTTGTTTTCTGACACAAGCACATCACATCTCCTCCATCAGCCTTAAAAAGCTTTTGGCCTTAAAAAGAACTCCAACGTCGCCATTTGTGTTGAGAGCTTGTTGTTGCACCGTCGTGCATTTCCGCCTCTCATTTCCTTGCAACGCCGTTGAACGTCTGCTTGTTGTTGAAACCTCGTTAAGCAAAACTGACACGTCCCTCGTGAAGAAGGAAAAAACAACAACAACACCACCACACACACAACGGCGCTCGTCCTTTTGTCCTCCTGTTTGTCAGTTTTCATAGTAAGATAATCTAATTCAGGAGCAGGAGGGGGAGATAAGCGCCGATCGTTTCACTGCACCGCTTATCAGCTCGCTGCATTATGGAGCTGTTAGAAGCATGAGGGACGGGGGGGATGCATCTAACTACAACTGTATTTGACACATCTGCTGTCTATGATATGAGATAATGGGGGGAGAGGGAGCGATGACACGGGACGGAGGTGACCTGGAGTATCCCTTCTGCCCTTGTTAGACTACTTTTAATAACTCGCTAACCGCCTTTTTTGGCGGCTGATACAGAGACAGCAGCTGCTTTTGTCACTAATTACTTCATATGAATGGAAAACAATTGAGAAGTGTGAAAAGATGTAGCACTGCTCTTCCTCGTGGGGAGTTATTCGTGTCCTTGTTTCAGTGAGATCTCTTGATCTTGATGAGGTCAGTGCATGTTGACCCCCCTACACCAGAGGAAACTCTGCAGGGGAACCCAGAAGGTCAGAGTCCCAAACGCTTAGTTCATTATTTAGTTCATTACCTCCACTCGCCCATGCTCCGTTTCCTCCTCTTTCACACTTTAGTTCCTCCATTTGCCTCTTTTACTCCCTCTCTCCCTCGGCCCCTCCTTCCCTTCTTGCTGTAAGCAGAGTTGTCAGAAGCGTTTGAAGTCTCTTTTTGCAGGGCTTCCTCCTCTCCTCGTCTTTCTCTGCCTCCTTCCTCAACCGATGCCTCAGGTGGAGTTCACAGCCTCAGACTTCAGTAAGAGCTCACTTCTTCATCAGAAGTGATAGTTACTCGGCGTGGGGAGATTAAACCGTAGTCTAGCCCGATATGTAACGTCTTTGCTCATCGTAGCCCTTCTGAACGCTCCCTTGCTGTCTGGACCTAAACACACAGTCTGGTAGAAATGTATCTCGTGTTGCCTGACTTATATCAGTCATTTTATATCACTTATGTATCTCTAACGATGCGTTTAGGCGGCTGTAGCTGCAGGCTGTTTGTTCACCAGCCAGGCGCTCTGTGGCGTTGTCCTCTCGTCTCCCCTTAATGCAATCACACTCCCATAGCGCAAACGGATAATAACATCTCCAAGTGATGACCTTAACATCCCTGTCTATAGTAACCGACACCTTATTACCTTTTTTGCCCCCACAAAACAGACATTTGTGCCATTTTTGTGACATAATTTCGAAAAAACCATCTGGAGAGAGCAGGAAATGTGACATGTCACCAATAAATCAGTAGATCTGGTCCTCCGTTTTCACCCAAACAGAGCTCCTAATAGTTGCATAAATAACCAGAAGTCCAGTTGATGATTACGACCTGACGGGTCGGCCTGCTGGGCCTCTTGTGTCGTTGACAGCAGCCTGATTTAAAGTGCTCTCTCGGGGCTTGGGGCCGACCTTCCTCTTGACTCGAGTCGTTCAACGTTTTACAACTTCCGGACAGGCCAGTGTTTCTGTACAGTTAACAGTAAGTGGGCTTGTACTTGTGTAGCACTTTTCTTGTCTTCCGAGCACTCGAAGCGCTTTAACACTTCATGTCATCGTTCACCCATTCACTCCCATTCATACGCTGATGACAGGGGCTGCCATGCAAAGTGCCACCTGTCCATCAGGACTTCAACTAACCATTCCTACCCGTTCATACACCGCAGGCACAGTTTACGGGAGCAATTTGGGTTTAAGTGTCTTCACCCATCGACATGGACTATTGGAGCCGGGGATCGATCCTCTAAATGAAGAAACAAATGTAAATTGTATATTTGTTTGATGATCAGAAAAATACTGGACCTTAAATTCGAAAGGATTGCTGCGACGCACCGATTCATTGAATCACTGTACGTGATAGAAACTCTTGAAGTGGTTATGACATGGATTGATTTTTGGAGTAATATGCAGTTAAAACCTTTAATGGCATCATTGTGGGACAAGGGAAACGTTTTAGAGTCTGTGACGTTAGTTCAAGACATCTTCTCAAGATAAATCTACGAGTTGCCCCAGACCTACAATTGCAGCAACTTGCTGAATTTGTGATGGCAGATTATTCTTGACAGCCCCATTTTCATCTTGTACTGCTTCTATTGCTGCGCAAAGCGCTTCTGGAAGCCTCAGCTTCCCCTTGTGTTGTCTCTCACGCTTGTGAACCGTTTCACTTTCATCTCCTCAAAGTTGGTTTGTGGCTCAGACACTTAAAACAACAGGACTGTATTCTGTGAAGAGGGAGTGGAGTGTTGAACTACACTGACAGCTTAAAAAAGACCCTTAAAAAGATCAGTATCTGTCACAATGCCCATTCAGCGGTTTTGAAAGGGTGCGTCCCTGATTCTCACCAGAATTAGGATAAAACCTCTTCATCTGGTGAGAAGGTCCAGCTCTGCTTCTCCTCCTGCAATATTTTCATCTACTCTTTAACCATTTATTGCCTGAACATTACTATTTAGTATCCATTTAGTATTGTAGCATTGCAGTTTAACAGCATTTAAAACCAGCACAGATCTAATAACAGTGGATTACAACTGAAGCTGGCGTGAGTGAACGTGCTGGAAGTGTTTGTCTGTTTCTGTGGGCGGTTGGATTAATAGACGAGGATTTCGATTGGATGAAATGATGCGAAGCAGAAAGCATCGGAGGAACGCGCCCCCCCCCCCCCCCCCGCTGTCTCAACTGTTAATATTTGGAAATAGGAGCAGGCTGGTGGGTTTTTACTCATCCTCTCCGTGTGTGTGTGTGTGTGTGTATATATATATGCGCACACTGCAATGACTCATACGGTGTCGGTGATGGCGGCACATCGGGGATTCCCCTCATTTTCTCACATTGTTGCCAAATAAGTAATCATTAATCGCTCGCCCTCTCCCAGCCTCACATTACCCTCTGACCGGAGCCTCGGTCTTGCGGCTCTGAAAATGAAACGTCCGACACAAACCCGACCCTCTCCCTCCCACACGCAGCACGCAGTCCGCAGGGGTCCGCTGTAAACATGTCAACCGAGCCTCTCCGCCGATGTCAGCCGACATCTGACCTTTTAATGAACACTCAGCCAGAGCCGTGCTGTTGTGGGAGGTTAGCGAAGGCCGTCTGACAGCAGTGTGGCCTAATGAGAGAGGCCCTCTCAGCAGAGCCGGTGTCAGTCCTCCACGATAACCACAGAGAAAGAAAGACACCTACACGCCTCATTAGCATCATGCTGATGAGCCACTAGGCAGAGGATGTCATGGAGAAGCTGGAGTGGAAAGAGGCATGTTTACAGCCATACGAAAGAATTCTTTAGCCACGTAGGAACAACGCGCTTTAATCTCCAACCCACTTCAACTAAAATGGATATATTAAGAGAAAGAACATAGCATAGGTCTGGGTATGGAACAGAACCATGTCTGCTTGTTACAGTAGACACAGAGCTCAGCTCCAGAGAGCCACAGCCCAAAACATCGCAAAGCGCCAACGGCGTCTTAAAAGTCACCAAATATGCAGCAAGAAAGTAGATCCATTGTTAACACTGTTTAGTGTTTGTGTCCAGGTTAAACAAACAAGACACAACGTGTTAGTTGAGAGGTGTTTGTCAGGATGCTGAGCTTTTTCTTTTGTTTTCACATTTGAATCATTCGAGAGCGTTCAGTTGTTACTCCTCAGAGGACGGCTTTGTTCTGGTCTCTTTGTGGTGTTTAGCAGCAAACTTTACAAACAAAGGTGCCCGATTGATTTGCAATGGAATATTTAATTGGTTAATTGGAGACGTGGCATCTTCCCTTTTAAATGTGACCATCTCCAGACGGGTTTGGAGCTGTAGTGCAGCTCGGGTGCATCAAACGAGATTTGTTTTCTCCAAAGTGACTTTCGTCTCATGAAAGGTGTTACCGTCGTATCTCCTCCTCGTATCTCCGCCTATCCGTCTTTACCGACTCTTCTGAATCCTTCACCACCACAGCACTGTTTTGTTCTTCAACATGGAAGGGCCTTCCCATCTCCCAGCAGCTCCTCTCAGTCCTTTGTGAATGTCTTTAGCTCGTTAATGTTAATTGCTTTGTGTGATTCTCAAGAGGACATGCGGTGCAGTACACGTTATTCCCTTCCTTTTCTAGTTTCTTTTTTGAACTGGGGAGTATACCGTCGTGCTTTCATGTTCATGTGAAACAACTGTTCTTTTGTTTGTTTGTTTTATTCACTATCAAACATCTCAAGAGCTCAGTTTTCGCTGCTCGGTGGAGAAACATCCACTTTAGTTTAGATTCAGAAGCCGTCATCATCGCCTCTGAAAATATTAAATCCAGGCATTTTTTTTTTTTTCTTGCATCGCATTCGTTCAGAAACAGATGTTGGAAGGCGGGTTAGAGAAACATTGATTTCCTGAACGGACACCGTGCATTTCTGCACCAATAACAGCTGGTGGAGCCGCAGTCATCCGATCAGGTGTGGGACGGGATGATGGTCTGCCTTCAAGGAAAATATGTTGTTTGTTTTTCTCAACATTGGTCTTATTCTCATAGTTGTTGTTCTCATGTTGCCCTCGCCGTCCTTGTTGCTGAGATTCGGGGAACATGTTGCGTAGCACAAGTCTCTCAAAGCTCTCCGAATAATCTTCCGTTCTACGAGGTTGATTTCTGTCCAACTTGTTTTAAACGGTCGAATGATGTTAAATCAGTCGACATATTTGTTTCACTTTCTCAAAGGGGACATGTTTGCTTCCTTGTGTGTTTGCATTATTCTAGGATCAATCTGTTAGAGTTAGTAAATCTGAACCCCAATAAAACCGCAACGTGATTAGGGTTAGTGTTGCCGGGACGGTTTCATAACCGTCAGAACGATGGAAGCTACAATATCTATTGTGGCGTCACGTAGCACGTTTGGTTTGGAGCGTTGGAGGAAACTGACATTCCAGCCTTGTGTCCACCAGAAAGTGCCTTAAATTGGCACGGTGGGAGCATTTGTAGATATCTACAAGACCAGACCAGAGAGTTGTAGAAGATGGATATCCAATTTGCAAAGCGTGGCGTTGAAAAGTGACTTCACACGGGGGTCCGACACTTCGAATATGTTCCAACATCTTCGAGTGAATCGTCCGGTCCTCAGGGCCCAAGTTAAGGTAAAAAGCTATTGTTGTAAGCTGGACCTAAACTCGGCCGGGAGTAATTCACAACGTGTCACTGTTTACTTTTTTGGGGGAATTACCACCCGAGGAGGACTGTGGGTGTTTGTGTCTCTGTCAGTTTATTCCTGTTTAAACATTATAAATTATTGCTGAGAAGCCAAACGTTACACTATAAAAACTAACTGGATAGAGTTGATGATGATCCTAAACGCCTCCACAGATAATAGAGATTAAACAAAGAAGATAACGCCGTAATGATTCATCTTTACAGATGCTGGTATACTCCATCTATCTATCAAAGTATTCCTGAAAGTAACAGAGCAAGTAAATGACTGTAATCCTTGGCTTTGTTCAATTTGACTGGTTTTGTTCTATAAAAAACAACATGCAGCATTTAGGTATCGATGTTTTAAATGATACCTTCATGTTTCTCCTGTGAGGTTAAAGCTGTACACTTCTCTTTCTAAATCGTCTTCTGTGCTTTTCTTGTAGGGGCCACAAACGTAAGCACGATGAAGCCCAGGAGGAAGAGGACGACATTAAGGAGGCGGCGGCGGAGGAATCTGCCGACGAGTCTTCTAAAGACTCCAACGAGGAGGAAGGAGGAAGCAGCTCGGAGGCGGACGAGATGGCCGCAGCCTTGGAGTTGGAGCTCAACGACTTTATGTGACGTGGAAAATGAAGAGACTCATTCACAGTAAAAGGACAGCGACAACAAGAAGAAGTGGTACCTAAAAATCCTATTTTTCTGCTTTTGGAATCGGTGTGTTTAGGATGTATGAGCCATGAATGTGTGCCGCGATCACGATGAATGTCCTGTACAGAAGTGTTGCCGTGTAAATAAAGGCTTAGGTTGTTTTGTAGCATTGATGTATGGCCTCTTTTGGCAGAAAACATTTTGATGTTTCACATTTTATTGTAAGATAAACCGTAGGAGGCATAACATTTGATACTTCTTGTTTTTGTTTGTTTTACTATCTCGATTTTTATATTGGTGAGAAAAGGATAAATGAAATGATAAGGTGGTCGTACATGCCAAAGAGTTTGGAACAGGTTTGTCGAGGCGTGCAGCTAAATATTTTACTCTGGACTTCCAGTTTTACTTTTCTTTCTGGCCTCCGCAGCAGTTTGTTAGGCTCATACATGCAACCAGCCGATCTAGACGTTTGAATGTGGTTATTCTGAGTCATTTCTTCCTCATTGTGTTTCTACGTTTGATAACGTTATGCTAAGGTAAGCTTCTCCATTCGCCGTGGACTGGATCGCACTTAAGTTTGTGTCCGTTTTTCATGTGTTCTATACGTGTCGGCTCACCTTTGTCGACCCGTCTCTTCTGTTGCTGTCGTACAGTTGAGGACAGGCGTCTCTCACTCAGCCTCTGCTTGTGTACACTGGAGCTTAAACCCCTTGTGAAGCCTCGGTACCACGAGGGGTAAGTTTACCCAAATTACAAAACATGTTTTCTCGCTTACCTTTAGTGTTATCTTAGTGTTCAATTAGTCTTGTTTTAAGGTTTTCCTCTCTGAGATGTCTGACCTAAGAACAAAGGTACGGAGCCACCAGGAGGTTCATGTGGTAGAAAACAAATAAACGTCAATATGGAACTTAAACTAAGCGAGCAGATGATTTATTTTTGAGATATAGCTTGAGAGAGAAAATATGTTTTTGGTTATTTGGGTGAGCGAACCCTTTAAAACCTGCACGAGGCAAGATGCTTATACAGTGTAAAGCTGCCGAAAATGAGCCAAAAAGACAATTATTTTCTCCACAATTGAAGTTTTTTAGTTGTCTGTCCAGAGGAAGATAACCTCAAAGTAACGAGCAGCAAGCAGAGAGGGGTGTCCTTTGGTTGGTAAAGATAACCAATGCTGCGTGCACTTTACTAACATCACACATTGCGGGAGTTTTATCAAACGCTTCCATCTCGCTGCCATTTGAACCGTTAATGTTTGGCATCTGGACAAAGCTTCCAAACAGTGAAGGATCTGTCCGGCAGCAGAGCAGATGTCTGGTTGAGTCTCTGCCCTCACCTTCACCTGCTGCAACCAACAGCACATCCAGTTCATCCTTTCACAGTGTGACAGTCGTCCCGTTTCTCTTTTATTTGTGTTTGCGGTGTGTTCCAGTTTCAATCGAACAACTGACTTGTATAGTATTTGTAAAGTCTATTTCCTACTTGACCCTGAGAGAGAAAAATACTTTCATAAAATAAAAATGTTTCTAAGTAACACGACTGGAATGTTTTTTTTTTTTTTTTTTTCAGGGGACTATGAAATACATCCAGTATTCCCTGAACACGATCATTAATTTGTTCTGCAGATGGAGTCCATTAGCCTGCCTCGTCTGTGCTGCGTTTAGAACATGGGGACCATAATGCGTATGGCACTATGAGGCTCCCAGCAGGAAATACTCCTCAGTTAATGGACTCTGTGCGTGGATGTTTATAGAGGCTCTGCGTCATGAAAAAAATAGCGGAACCATTAGGCGTCGTGCCATATCGCCGCTTAGTTTGATGCATGTGTACCAAACGTGTTGCAACCTGCTTTACGGACGCCACAAGCCGTCCGTTTGCAATTTTAGACGCAAAAAAAGTAAAAGACAGAGACTCACTTCTGCAGGCGAAAAGCGCAACATTTCATTCTGAAAATGAGGTCTTTGGTGTACATTTTTCGGGGGCTTGTTTACTCTGTCATCTTGCGCCTTCAGTCAGAGTACCAGGCCTGCCGGTGTGGTGCTGATCACACAGGAAGCGGCAGGATAAATCACAGCCATAAAGTCTATTAAAAGCGTGACTCTGTGCGCTTCTTTCCCGGAACGCCTGATGAGCCGCTGCCTTTAAAAGCCAACAGCAATAAACAGAGAGGTGTTCATCCTCTGATGAAAGCAGGTATTTTTCCTCCAGGGTGGATTGTTTCCCTCACATTTGCAGAGCCGCAGTGGTTTGAGTCCACATTTCAATGTAAATTAATTTCAATTTTGCAGCTGTTTTTTTGTTAATTTATGATCCACAAAGTGGATTGAAAGGAGACACAGAGGTGCTAAAAGCTACTATGTACAGGAAGCGAAGCCATTTACAACGTTTTTATAGAATTAATGGGTTAATTTGACCTTTTGTTTAATTACATATGAGTTGGAAAATCAGACAGTAAATCAAGATCCACTGGCATGCCACCTTTTTAAGTTGCTAGCTGACTTGGTGTTAAATGGTTTCAACCTTGAATAATCAATATACACAAAATGCCTTTTGATTAGGAATAAGAGCACACATGCTCCACATCCACGCACTGCTTTCATTGCTGACATTTCTGATGTGTGTGCTCTGGTTCTGTTGGTGAGAGTTTTGCTGTAGTTTGGTTTCCTCTGTGTGTTGTGCGTCTCAGCACGGTTTGTTTGTCTAGCGAGCCTTTGTTCTAATCTAGAGGAACCTTTGGTTATAATTCACTTGCCTGCTTGAACTTTGTTTTGTCTCACTGCAGCCCAGTTTCTTTGACACCTGTGTGGAGGTTTGACGCTCGGGTACTGTGGGTCCTCCTTTGGACCTCATGTCCTGATGACCATACTTCCCACTGTTTCTCGTTTTTACATTTTTCTGCAAAATACAGATCGGAATTTGAAGGAGAGTACTGTTTAATACTTTTATATATTTCATGGTTCAGAAACTGTCCCATTAAGAACAAAAGCACAATTTTTTTCATGTGACTGTTTACTTCCAATTAAGTGGTTTCTCTTTGCTTCTTGTCCTTATTTTGAATGACTCCTGACCTGATCCTCCCTGATAAAAAATATCTGATATTCTCATTTTTTATATTGCTGTATTGTCTTTGACTTAGTGAATTTATTTTGTTTAGAGTTCCAGATGTCAAAGTGGAACCATGACTTTAAGAAGCGGGAGTGTGACAGCTTTTACAAACAGGATCTTAATTGAGTTTTCTAGTTAACGAGTATTTTAGTTGTTAATTGTATCCTTGGGTTCTGATAAATGTGTTGAGAGTTGAAATGTGTTTTTATATACTATATAGTATATATTATACTATATACTATACTATGAATCCTGCATTTACAATCTAGCAGTCTCCTTCTTCCCCGTCTTTGTTGGCGCATTGTTGAACACATTATTTTTCTTTTTACGTTTATTGCCTACTGCAGCTGCCTTACAAAGTACGTACTGTTGCATCCAGTATTCAATTGGGACAGACTGCTTCGTCAAAACATTGCACCTTGAACTTTGACCCTGTCGCTCATGTATCTGCTGCGCAGAGGATTGTGGGTCAGAATAGTCAGAAAGAGCACGCTGGCTTTTATACAGCAAAATGCGAGCGGATGCAGGAGGACATCCTGGTATTTTTTGGTACACTGCATTTGACACAGTCTGTTTTGGGGACATACTAAATATTTCTTTGACATGCTTCGAGTTGATGTTCGTGCATGTGAGCGTGCCCCGCTGGTTGGCTCATGGCCTCCGCTCTGCACTGCTCTCGTATGGCGGTTACAGCTGATAACGCCGTCCTGATTGACAGTGTCATCGTGCAGTGCCCACCCTCCGGTTCCCCTTCTGGTAAACAGCTCTGTCAGCACTTGTGCCGTACATTGCGCTGTTAGCACCGTTAGCTATGAGCTTCCAGCTCGTCGTCTACATGTTGAGAGCCATTAAGAAACTATAGCAATGCTCCCAATCTTCAATCTTGCGCCTTTATGTCTTCAAGAAAGGTTTTGGAAAAGCCGGTAAATGGACGTTTAAATCATTTTGTCAGACTTGCTTGAAGTTGTGTGCTTTATCGTGGATTAACCTACAAACCTCTCGCTGTTAAGCTGGAAGCCTGGAAATGCAGATGAGGCTGCACTCTTTTCTCCAGATGTCTTAACCTAAAGCTTAGCCAACATGAAAAAAAAGCTTGTGCTCACTGGTGAGTGACAGCTGCTCCCACTGGTAATGAGTCACAGATGTGATTGATCAGCCATGAAGCCAAACGAGAAGCTTTGGTTTGATTGGCACTTGAGGTCAGATATCTGCTCCGCCTGCAGTGTCTCCGCGAGTAGCTCTGCTCAGGGTTGATGGTGAAGAGAGTCGGTCAGTTTTAAGAGAGGAAGTTATACTAGTACGAGTCATTTATCTCAAAACATCATCCCGTCATGATCGTGATCCTGGTGTCGTTACATAGCGACTTGTGTTTTCTTTGCACACTTATGGGCCTATAAAGCCCTTTGAGATGAAGTACTCATGAGGCTCTAGTGAGCTACAATATCGATGAAACGTTTCAGAGATGGAGAGAAAACATTGCTTGTTGTGACCTTCGCAGAGGGCTGAACTATTACAAAGATGGAGACCAAATGAGGCTTCCCTCAACCTACTGTAGCTACTGTAGCCGTGAGCCTCACTTTGATGCTGCTGAACCATCAACAGTTTCTCTCCATCTCTGAAACGATTCGCCAATAATGCCAGTCTCTCTTTTTGATAAGTCCGTCTTCCTTTTTTGGAGTTGCTTTGCAGTGTATGCAGTTGCTGCCAATGCTGATCCCTGCAGGTAAGTCCGCTGTCACTTTCAGCATCTGAAGGGACGCACATCTGCATTTGTAGAACAGCCAATAGGAACGCCCTGTCTCTGAAATGACCTGCAGTTGTTCAAAGTCTCCCGAAACAGAGCCGAGAGGAGGCGTAGAAGTCTAGTTTTCTTTCAGACCATTTGAATTATAATTATTAAAGTTATGATGGAATTGTCTGCCAAAAGATGACAAAGAAATATACTGCCTGCCCCAGCTTTAAAGGTGAGAGCACCAGTTCTGATGACTGATGGCTTCCTTTGACAGGAAAAGAAAGGAGACGGGAACAGAGAGGAACCCTCGGGGCCTGTCGGCCCTTTACGTGACCTTCTACTGCATCCCACCTTAACAGAGGTGTCAGCTGTGGTGTGATGACTGTACAGCAGCATTACTCTGTGCTGTTGCTTTTTACGGTCCTAAGAACTGAGGGCGCTGAGGGAAGACACAGCAAGAACAACACAAAAAAAGGTCGGTCAGACAGAGCTCTGAAGTAGTTATAAAAACAGGACATATAGACACAGATTCAAATGATTAGTTAGGATGTGAAAATGTATTTAGGTGTTGTATTTTTCCCTTTGTCTATTTGCGTGTCTGTGTTTATAATAGTAGCTGGTTGGTTGGTTAGTGTGCACATACTGTAGTACCAATAATACAGAAACATTTGTCAGAAACTCACACAACTTCTGACACATTACAGTATATTGCAAAGCAAGACTTTTGTCTCCTGTTTAAAGGCCGACAAATAAAAATTCCCCCCAAAAAAACTCCTTTTAAATAAAAACTAAAAATATAAATAATTCCTCCAGAAATGGCCATTAGAGTTGAAGGATATTTTACTTAAATAACCCTTAAATCGGCATATAATGGGCAATAAAACACGAAATGGTCTTTAATTTATTGAGAAATGGGCTTATGGAGACCTTGGCCCTCTGGTTTAATTCTACTTTGTGTAGTTTGTAATTTAGTTTTGTACCAAATACAATCAGGGAACACTTTGTGCTGAGCTTAATGAATACAAAGAAAGTCATGTGTAGTAGGTGAAGTTTATAATTGTGTAATATTAATCATAATCATCATGATCACCCATTTCCACACAAAATGCACCTGATCAGAGTAATCATGACAGTCATTATCCTCATCATCATTATCATCATGACAATTAACATCTGTGATTGGCATCATCATCATCAGACGTAATGGAGAGTATGTTTTTAAGGTGCATTCAAGGATGTACTGTACAAATATTCTGATGAGGGAATAAATAAGATGAAATGATGAGAAAAGGGAAACAACAAAAAGGGTGTAGAGAGAGAGAGAGAGAGAGTGAGTCCTCCACTTACCTTCCCTGTGTGTGTCCACGTACACGGTCTGTTGACAGATTTGATTGCCAAATAAATAGTTTTACATCCATTCAAATAAGTGGAGACTTATTCAACCCGGTGTCACTCACAACTCTTACTTGGTAAGTTTAGGAATAGATCATGCCATGTCATTACTGAAGTACGAAAGCTACGTGACAAAAACATCAACGTTGACTTCTTGTCTCACGTGTGGAACGAGCTGCGGTCTCCTGGCTGAAAGATCGCCGTTTGTTGGACGCATCCACCTCCACTCCCGCCCGCCCTCTGTCTGCTTTTGGGGTTCTTTATTCTTCATCATTCATGATTACCTGGATAATATATAACATAATACTATGCTTTTTCTTGCTACGAATGCCGGATGACACCAGCCTGAATAATAATGTAAACCCACCCTCGTCATTATTTCACGGTCAGAGCAACTGACATAGTGGGAAATAGTCCACACAGGGCGGGTGGGTCAGAGAAACACAGGACTTTCATCCAGGAGACCGCTGCCTGTGTCCTGAGCTAAACTAAAAGAGGACATTGACGTTTTGTCACGTCAGTCGAGCATTATACTGTATTATAATATAATGTAGTGCAAATGTGATCAGAAAAGCAGCTAATGCCATTAATCTATTGCAGAAGAAGAGAGCACAACAAGATGACTCTTTTGATGATTGAAGGTGCGCCAATCAAACCTCAAATGAAGAAAAACAATGTGGATAACGTGATAGAAATTTGGATTCTTTTTGTTTTTGTTTGTTTCCTATATCAATTTGAGAACGGTTACAGTCTCCATTGAACCTTTTCACATTCAGTTTTTATGAATGCACCAACCTTTGCACCTCAGCCAAGCATTTTTGAGATATTTTACATTGTTTTTTTCCACTAGATGTAACCCTGTGTTTTATGGTGGATTTCTGCATCTTGTGTCATGCGAGTGCATCTCAAAGCTGAAGAAAACTACGGGGGCTCTGATCAAAGGTTGCCCAAACCTTTCTTACCTTTGATTACCAGAGTGCAGACATGCAGCAGCTGTTAGAGTACAGTATGTAGGGCAGCAGAGGGAGGTGGGGGTGGCTGTGATTCGGTGAGAGCTTCCATAAATAAGTTCATGAAAAGGACTGATTACCTCGACTTTGGCAAGCTATTACAGGACCCCGCGCAGTTATTGCTTCCATCTGTTAAATAAGCGTGATGTGTCATGAAAACAAATGGTGTAAACTTGATCAGACACTCGGTATCAGAGCATCATTCATTTTCTTTTTAAAATATACCGACGCTACAGTAAATCCCATCTTCGGTTATCACCGGTTGCAGGAAGCACACTGAAGCCTGTGAGCTTCAAACCCCCGTCTGAGCAGAGGCCCTTTGACTATCGCTGCCTATACCCTGCATGATGCACATGTTTCCAGACATGTAATCCTTCAAAATCTCTGGCATGGTTTTACTGGCAAGTCCTGACACAAGGTCCATGAGCACGCTAATTAGTCGTCCCCCGTGTAAGTTAGTAAGATAGATAACAGCATGAGCTGAGAGCTGCATAATGAAACATGATAAAGTAAGTCAGACGTGTCATTTGACTGCTTGAGGGCATGTTCAGAATAACAGATGTGTTCTTTTTCCAAGCAACTTTACTTCAAGGCAAAGATTGCAAACTTTTTAAAAAAAAGGTCAATGAAGTTACTGATAAAGTTAGTTTTTAATAAGTTCCAGAAATGAATGAGGGGCACTATTTTAATAAAATATGTAAATCTAAGAAATGTGGAGCGGATAACTGGGCCAGGTCAGCATTGTGTGCCGGCTTCCATTGTACTGCTAACCACGTCCTGCTGGATATTGCGTCCTATTGTTCTCGCTCAATAGGGAGCCTGAAGTGAGCATTTTCATTACTTTTGACATTTTTGCTTTTTGCCAAGAGGCGGATGAGAAGACGGATACAGCTCTAGATCCGGAAGAAGATTAGCTTAGCTTAGCATAAAGTCTGGAAGCAAGAGGAAGAAGATATATAAAAAGAATCCGTACATAATCCTGGAGTCTGCTGGTTATGTCACAGTCCCGAAACTAAAGTGTCTCGGTTTCCCCCTGCTTCCAGCCTTTATGCTAAGCTAAGCTAATCAACTCCCAGCCCTAGCTTCATATTTAGTGCACAGACACGAGTGGTATCAATCTCCTTACCTCTCTTACTCTGCAAGATAGCAATTAAGGGTTTTCCTAACTATTCCCACCATTGCTTTAAATCTTTCACTGAATTAGTGTCATGAAAAGGGAAGTCACTGCTAGATTGCAACAAATGATAATGAGTAAACGGTTCTCCATATATCCAGATCAGGCGCCTCTCACAGGGTTATCTAGCTTTCATCAGCGAGTAGCTCTCTGGTCATGACTCATTAGTGACTGAAAATATTAATCACAATCCCACACCTCAGCTAATTTCCGCTCCTCCAGAAATACAGCACTCAGGGTATTTTTGTCCAGTGCCGTGTAGTTACTGTGGTTTATCTTTTGTGCTTCTTTTTTGAAAACATCAAGACTTTTATATATCTTTTATTGTACTGGCAGATTTCTCCATGGCTCCGTGTGCCATTATGCACTTTTTATGTAACAGGGATTTTCAAAAAATACTACGGGAGCTTTGCAAAGAAACAAAGCTTGACTAAGCTTCCTATAGAGCAAAAATACCCAAATTTGCATGTCAATTTGTCCAGTAATAAGTCTTAAAATATGAAATACGGTCATAATTGGGTGGATTATTAACTGTTTGCCATGCAAATCAGCATTTTTATTTCTTTAGAGGATGTCACCGCATATCAGTTTTGCAAAACAGGTGAAATTGCACTGAAAACTGCTAAGATGATTTATTCTAACTGACAAAGCTCAATTTCTGCACCAGAACCAAACGTGATGGTTAAATAGCCAAATAAACCGATTTGAAGGAGCGGGACGAGGCGGAGAGACAAAAAAAAACAATGGCGTCAATGCTTCTTGTCAACTATTCAAAGAAAGCCTTCGGTTTTAAAGAAAACATAATCAGACCGGTCGCTTGACAGCTTTATGACGAGCCAATCGTATCTTCCGCCGCTCTCTGTCGGTGGGATACGAGGCTCAGCCCGGGATCACTGACTCGTGGCTTCTTCACAGGCTTTCACGAGCCGCTTCCTGATGACCTTTAAATCCAGGTTCTGTATCTGGGAGATCAGCAATATCATGACTCAGACATATTCCAATCTTTCCTATTCCCATCACTATCCTAAAAAGCAGTTTGACACTAAAGGGAGCAGAAAATGTTCTCTTTTAAATATTTCACTCATCAGATCTGTGTTTCCATGTCTGTCTTGGTATCAGCAGAGTTTGCAGTGTATGAGTTAACCGCACACCCTTGATGATACAAACAATCTTTGGTTTGATTAGATGGTTGATATTTAATGAGAAAATCATATTCGAGGTAATATATATATATATTGCTAATTATGATTTCACACAGCAGCTGATGCCGACGCTGGAAAATATATCATCGGCCCTTAAGTTGATATTTGACTCATTGTTTTCTCACCAAAATGAGCAGCAGGTACACCACCAGGACAATCCATCCCGGCAGTTCTGCAATAAAAAAGTAAACTTTGTGACTTAGTAAAAAAATATATAAATTACATTTCAGCACCACTTTGATTTACAGTCCTCATAAAGCCATGTGGCCCCGGGCTTCAGTGGAAGCCACAGCGAGTCCTCTCATGTCTCAGCTGTAGATAGCAAAGCGTGCAGACCAGGTTTAATTAATCAGAAAGCGGCTTTTCTTCACCAGGTTATTATAACTCCAGCAATTCAAGTCATGCTCAGTGCTCAGCCCTGATTGCCTTAATGTCTGCAGGGGTTATTGGTTTGCTGTAAAAGGGCATTTTATGACTCTTAAATGCAACTGCAGCAAACCGCCTGGTTGACCACGTGTTCATTACATCGTTCTCTACACCTTGATGGTGATAAGATGCTTCACTGGCCTGTTTCAGCCTTTTAAGATTTGTCAAGTGAAGTAGGAATACCGCCGTATTGACCATTACACACACAGGGGGTGTGACTTCACTCTCTGCTCATGTACATCACTTTACCTTTACACAGAAAATAGTTGTTTGCTGCTATATTAATGTTCTGAATGTTAAATACAGCTCCTTTAAGGATTGGATATGAAACACCTTGAAAATGTATGAGTTAATCCATCCATTATTTATACACGTCGTCCTCTGGAGACTGACCGACAGCCCAACATTGCATCCATATGCAGCTAGCACGGGTAAAACAAATCAATGAAAGTGAATCAGTTCGTTATATTTGCAAGTAGGAACATGTTGACATCATGCTAAGATGAAAGCTAGTAATTTCCTAACCCTGGCTCGTTTACATTCAAATTAAGTAAATTATTTTTTATAGCCAAAACCTGCTGGAATCTGAGCTGAAGGAGTTTCTGGTGAAACCTGCATGGCTTCGTCTGATCATACAGTAACAATGAGCAGGGAAGGAGGCGGATGGCGAGGGGAGGTGGGGGTAGGTGGTGGTGAAGGTAAGAGGTGGTGTAGGCATAAGCAATCCTGAATGTTGCTGTGTGACAAGACAGACATCCACTGACACCCACAGACACAGTCCACCCCATTTATGAGATGTCTCCTGCAGCTGGTGACAGGAGTAACAAATGTGTCAGGCAGTGGCATCCCATGAATCCGTGGCTGATTGTGTGTGGCAGCGGTGAAGGGCATCGAACACAATTGCTGTGAAAGGCTGGGAGGGGGGGGGGGGGGGGACCCTCCAAGTGACTTTGAGATTCCCAAAACTTTGACTTAAAATAATTAAATCAAACTCGGCTATTATCTTCAGAGTAATTTGAATGACGATCAGTCGCAATCTCCGGTTCTGAACAGTGAAGACAATGCGAAAATATCTTAAACTTGTATTCTTCCTACTGGCCAATCAGAGGGCGACTTCTCAGGTTGCAAAAAGTAGTAAAAAGTTTGTATTTGGAGTCTATCCATAGTGACTGTGAGGCAGAACTTTAGCACGTACAGTTTAGTTTCACGTACATGCTAACATTCGCTAACTAGCACTAAACAAAGTCCATGTGAGGCTGGTATTTGGTCATCAAACTAATTTCATGGTAATCCATCCAATAGCTGGCGAGGCATTTCACTCAAAACCACGAATCTTTGGACACGACTGCTTTGGACCTCCAAAATCAATACAAAAGGAAAAGTTCCTTGCAGTAGCTACGTTTAGTGCTATTTGTCGAGTTTATGTGCGTTACAGAAACGAGCTTTAATTAATAATATATTTGGTGGAAAAGGCTCTGCTCTTTGAGGCGGCTCTCAAAGAATCACAACAACAACAAGCATTATGTTCAAGAACTGAGTCGCCTTTAACAAAAAAACACATGAACATCAGGTCTTAGTTGAATCAACAACAACAAAAGCTTAGCATATGATGTGTAGGTGGAGGTGACAGATGGAGCTGCAGCAGCATGAAGGCTGAAGGCATAAAGGCATCACCAGAGCAGTAATAGAGAAGTGTCAGGTTATAAAGGTTGCCATACCAAAGTATATGATTGGGATCAGTTGTTACTAGTCGGCTGGTTTCTAAGCAGCTGATGAATTTGCCACTGATGGCGACACATAAATGTTACAGCTGAAGCCAATTAGCTGGTACAAGCACCACTTTCTGACTCTGCCTGGACGAATGCTCCATTAAACCACACTGGTGAATATATTTATGAATATATATTTTTGAAGAAAATCCAATTTCAAGTTATTTTTAGTCAAACGTTTTTTTGTAACGTGATCCGACCGCCAAAATCTCCACCCTGTCCATTCATTAAGGCTACTAATGAGTCCCAAAATCTTTGTTTCTTTACAAAAGTATAGATCATCTGCTAATAGGGGGAAATTATGCTCCTTCTTTGCAAAACAAATCAGCTTGTTTGAAGAATTTTCTTCTTGCTAGTACAGCAATCTCCCTCATTTTATCCTGTCTCAAGATGTCAGTGCTCCTGGTACAACTGGCAACCCATTTTAGTTTCAAGAAAAATAAAATAAGCTGTTTTTGTTGTGTGTGATCAACACAGCAGTGCAGGTTGTCAGCGGTCAGAGGTTCATGTAGAGATCCGGCTGCTGCTGAGGCTGCTCTCTGATGCTGGCAGGGCTCCTCCGTTTGCTCGCTGTTTGACGAGGGATGTCAGATTCTGCACGCACTTCCCTTTTTTCATCTTTGACCTGTGGGACTGTTGCAAGCTGAAGATGTGCCGGTACAGAACAGCTGATGGGCTGTGTTGCCCTGTGTTGCCCTGTTTGTTGTTTGTTGTGCTTCCTTCTCCTGCCCGTCTCTCTCCAAATCAAATGAAATCTGTCTCGAATCTAATTCGAATTCCTTGTTTTCTCCACAAATCAAAGCACTCACGTGTCTATACACCAACGCCACATTCAGGCATCATTAAAGACGGCCTCTGAGAAGTTCCATCTCTGCGCTTCTGTCTGTGGTGGACAGAGAGATTGTTTTATCCTCTGTCACTTCAGAACCAGGCTTTGAAAAGATTCGATTTTTCCATCCGAGGAAGACGTGATAATGACATAAGAAAGCATGTCGCAGTATTGTAGGACGGCGGTTTGTGTGGGAATTTCTTCCCTCTGTTCCTCTCCCCTGTCTTCAATATTGCACAACAGCAGCAGAGCACTTGTCACCCTGATGGGGCCAATGAAGGCAGAGAGAGGAAGAGAAAGACCTGTTCTCTGATGGGATGGGATACCACGAGGAAAAGCTCGCCAGGAGATTCGAGCATCATTTACTTTCTGCAACAACCTCACGTCTGCAACACCAGATGAAACAATCTACACCACGGAGGTTACTTTGAGCTGGACTACGCTTCAAATCCGTGTTTGATTTTCTTGCCAAACAAACCCACAAACAGCTACTCAGAATTCCACATCCTTGCCACTTCGCATGTTACTATCTTTTCAGTGCTCGTCGAGTGCTGGATGAGAACAGCCTGCTTGAATAATATGAATGCATTATTTAAAAAGAAAAAGTTGGGACCGTGAAGAGGACCCTGCAGTGCTCTAATTCATGAGGATGCTATTTGCACAGCCTTACGGGATAAAGGCACCTGGCTCCTCTGCTTTTCATCCCTTTAAAAATATACAGCTTGAGGGTATTTCTTTGAGCAAATAGCCCGTATATTTAAAATCGTAGACAGTCTAAACAAACGGACCGTCTGCTTTCACAGCAGGTCTGGCGATGAAAGCTTCTGCTCCCCAAAAGCTTTTCATGGCCTTGAACGTAAGATAACACTTTCATCTTGTTTCAAGGCAGGGGTTTAAAGCATGATTAATCCATGTTGGCCATGAGAAAGCCAGCTAATAACACACCAGTGTCAATACATTTTATCACATTATGGCAGCTAACTCACAAGGGGAAATGCATGTGGGCTGTTGAGCTAGTTGTTGGCAGCTATCGCTAGCTTTGTCTCTCTGTGGATTGGTTAATAAAGCTGAGAGGATATATACCCAAAACAATGAGCTAAAAGACGCTAAAAGGCTCTAAAACGAGAGGAACTGCAGAGTTGGGTGATAATTCTCTGTGGGTTTTATCACTATGAGCCACCTCTTTCACACTACACAGTCATTTGATCCATTGTTACTGTAAGAATATTGATTAGTGCAGCTTTAAATGATAAATAAGAGCATATTAATCACCACGTACAGCCTCGGCTACAGAGCAGGATTCAGCACCTTTCTCTCTGTGCGGCCTTGATTGATACTTCCTGAGCCCACCTCCTGTTTAAAGTTGAATGGCATTTAAGAATACATTCTATAAAAAGGGGGAAAGTGCTCAGGTTGAAATGCATTTATGTAATGTATTCAACTCTAAATAGCCTTTTCTTTTTTAAATTTCACCATTATGACTCATTATCTCATAATTTCAAGCGTCTGCAGGAGGAAGAATTCATCTTTTCACTTGAAGGAAAATGCAGCAAGAACGGTAAAAGGCTGCGAGGCTGATGTGGGATTAAATGCCATTCAGAGGTGACATTTGGCTTTTCATCCTCTCCGTGTAAGCATTTATTTTACAGTTTTAGTTCAGCTCAGATCCCCATTAGCTTTTGCCCCAGTGAACACTTTTCTCACCATGGTGTTCATAATGGAATAACTCTATTTCATTATGTTTGACAAATGATATCTGCATGTCTATTTGTGATTAGATCTCTGTGTCTCCTCTGTGTATTGTACCGTCCAAATGTGTTCATTGGTGTGTGTGTGGCAGTGGAAACATGCACAAGGAATCTGCAAAGTTGAAAGTTTATGTTGTTGGAAATGGGCTCTGGTTTTTAATACTTGGTAGAGTAATGAAATGTTAAATGAACCTGATTTAAAAGTTGAAAAAGTAAAGAAGAAGACTCAACAAAGATTTTAAAGAAAGGTTTAAAATGTTTCCTAAAACACTGTTTAACAGGTGCAACCGAATCATGAAGAAAAGCGTCATTCAACCTTTAGGTTTCCAATTATTTCTTCCAGGTTTCCAATTAATCCCAACGATTGGAGCCTAGTGCAACATAATTTAATATATATATTAATTTATTTCTTTTTTACATTTTTTATGCCACGTCATCTATTAATGTAGCATAAAACACATGAATTTGAAGAAATGTTTTTGGCGACAACAGCAAATAAATTTGAAGATATTTCAGGTCTGTGCAACTAAAACTTGGAGTACAACAGTAACGAATATGTATCAATAAGAACCTTATTCACTGGACAGAATTTAAATAAACTTGAATCCAGCCAAGATTGAACAGATAGACACGAACGTCCTCTTTGTTTGAATGCACCTGACGTGACTGTTCGCATCACTCCTCGTCTGCTCTCCAATGACAGAACAGATGTTTTTATACCCGTAAATATGCTTCCTCTGGTAGTTCCTCTCACTCTTTACAACCGCACAGCAGCTCTCCTGTTGTTGTGGCTCTTACCTAATCAATCAGTTTAAATTAAATTGATTTCATTTGACACAAACACACACAACTTATGACTTACACCACAATTTGATTGAACCAAATTTGTCTGGTGGGCATTTTCAAACCAGATCGACTTTGCCTGTGAGCTTATAGACAACATCAGATTTACTGATAATATGCAAGGACATGTCCCTCTGAAGACTTTGATTCTTTTTCCCTTCACCTGAAGGTCTCTGCTCTGCCTGATATCAACAAGCTGTGAGCGGAGCCCCAGCGGACCAACGGGTAGATACTCATCAACAGCTTGTGTCATTAATATTGAAGCCCTCTCTGTCGGCCTCGGATCATAACGAGATCGTCCGCAGGGTGAGCATCTCATTACGACAGCAGGTCATAATCACGAGGCCAAAACCTTGTATTGGCTGATACATAATGTGCATTGTGCCAGGAGGCTGCACATGTTAAGAAGCAGTGCCCTTGAAAAACAACCTACTGTGAAGAGGATACGGATCAATATCCCCTCCGGGGGCCAACAACTTTACAAAGAACGATATATTTAATCGACCCTGTGAGGAAAGCATAAATATTAAAAAAGAATAACCTATAACCTGCTTTCAACAACTCAGGCAACAAGAGTGTTAATTCGCAGCATATTCCCAGCATGAGGTACTTCTGCAGTTGCCAGGGAATGCGTGAAAAGATTGTAGAGTAGCTCAACTGGCCTAAAAAAAGTTGAAATTACAAACTGATTGGAATATATCTACAGGGTCAGTAACACCGTAACACTGTGTGTTAGGACGTAATGTGTGAAAAGTAATTAGCAAGTGACAGAGCTATGCTAAAGCTAAAGTTAATAAACAGTTCAAGTAACAGACGAATTGAAATAGATAGCTAACAGGTGTAATAGTTATAGAAGTGGTTTACATAAATGGCCTAAATGAACACATAATGATTCACATAGCTTTAAATTGATAAAGTAACTAAAAATAATGAATAAATGGTTCAAATAGACAGCTAACATGTTGATATAATAAGCTAAGTGGTAGTACAAAGTACCACAAGTGCAAATGCAAAATGTACCTAACCAGCCTAAACATTGACAGTTATGTTGTATGAAAAACAATATCTGGTTTTACATCGTTGAATACTTAATTTGGAACATGACAGGTTTGCACCACTATGGCCCTGAAATAAAAACGTGGCTAATGATCCCTAAAGACCAAGGGATGTCTATTTTGGCGTACATTAGGTGGTGCATGCATCATTAAGCAACTGCAAACAATTCGTCGCCCCGCTTTGTGTGGAGAAAACAAGGCCTTTTATTTCATATTTTTGCTTCCAGGACAGTTTCAGACCTGAGACGTGCACAAGGCTGGAAGCATGTTGTGACCATATTCTCAGGTTTAGCAACACGTTACTTGCGGTCCAGTCACTTCGTCTTCGTGCAGAGGTAGGGGTCGGGGGGGGGGGGGTCAAAGTTTAATATGTACCCACATGGCTGATGCAGCATATTCGGAGCATTGTAATTCATCAATGTCAGGCGCTTGTGGAGAGCGGCTAATAGCTGTATCAGTGGAACTCGTGGTTACTTATCTCTCTCGCTGTAAACTCCTTTTTGTTTTTCTTTCATGACGAGCCGACGCAAGCTTTACATGTCACGGATGAAGACCTAAAATAGCTGCCTGACTCAGAACAGATAAATTAAATATGATTTTGCACAACAACAAAATTCCATTTTCATTTCATCAAGTGGCGTGAACTGAAAACACCTTGAATAGCGCACACACACACACACACACACACACACACACACACACACACACACACACACACACACAGGGACAGGAAGAGTCTGGCTCGTGAGAGAGAGAGATGAATACAAGGGAACGGATGGCAGATTAATAATGTCTGTCTGCAGACAAAAGGGGCCCAGGAGGATCTCCTACCTTGATGTGAGCTCAGAACTAACTGTAGAAACACACCAACTGAAGTCAGAGACACAAACAAAGAGAGGAGTGGACTTGCCGAGTTCATAACTCCTCGAGGGGACATCTAAAGGGTTTCTTTTTTTCGCTGGCTGTGCGAGTTTTCCCGCTCCATTAAAAAGTCCAATTAACTTTCCCCAAATTTAAAGCATCTCTTATTATCAAATCTTTATGGTCTTTTCTCCCCAAAGCCATCTCATCATTTTTGATTCGAGTAAGGACATTTTTTCACTTACCTTGCAGGACTCCACATCTTTCTTCCTGGATGCCTTCGAGGTCCAGACTTTCTGCAGCTCCACTCTAAAGCCCGGACAGGACTGACCTGTCAAAGAAAAGTACATTTAAAAAAAATTAAAACACTAAGTGCCACAATTTCTAAACAGTACATTTAAAGTGGCGTTACCACTGGGGATTCTTGCTCCGCAGTTATTCAAATTCAAAGCGAGAATGTGTGACTTTTAAAATTAGAAATAACACATTCATCATCTTACAAATGTAAAGTTGAATTAATAGCTAATAAAACACGCCCTTGCTCATTTCACTCAGGGACCACTTGGTCTGGTACCAACAATATCTTATGGCTAATGTTTGCTTCAGTCAACATCAATATGACATCAATATGACTCTTCTCTACATTGAAGCATGTGCCGCGAACGTCCACAGCAAACGTTGCATATAGGCCCACTTTAAGTCAATGCTTACTGAGATGATGAATGTAAACTAATGGGAGATGCCCAGTTACACACTGCATAGGTTGCTGCAGGTGCTTTATTTGACTTATTTTAATGACCCTTACATCATTTTGTCCAATCGTGCTTCTTATAGGACCTTAATGTTATGACACGATAGAAGCAGGCGTGCCCAGGTGGAGGGTAAACTGGGAGTTTTGTGGGTTTGAAGGGGAAGTAGTAACACATGAACACATGCCAGTGAGAGTACTAAGCCTCCTTCATTGTGGATTTTAGAAGATGTAGTATATTTTTTATCCTAAAGAATTTTAGTTGATAAAAGGTTTTTTTCATCCCAGGGAAATCCTCTTGTTTTCGAAGAGGTCAGAGGTTAAACTGAGCAGCACCTCTGGGTCTAGCTATTGTTGAGTGTTTTGTCCAAGGACAACTTAACAAGTCATGTTGTTCCTGCAAAAACAACATGCAGCCCATAAAAACAACCACCTGTCCTTGATTATTTTTTTAGTCTTGTGAAAACGTCCAATTTAAAATCTGGCCAGAGTCATTTCTTATGTCACCACATTTGAAGCTGTTCGCCCTGAGCTGTTAGATGGCATTTAGTCGAGCAGATATCCTGAAAATGGATGCGTGCACTGCCATCACCACTGTTTACTTTGGCATCAATCAGACTCCAGATCATTGTCTCTCTGCCGTCTCTCATTTTGAGTTAAGCTGACGTCGTGTTGACAGAAATGAAAGAGAAGCTCGAGCCACTAAGACAGGCTTTCAGCAAAGCCACACCTACTGTACGAGCTGCGTCTGACTCTGACTTTATGTCCACTGATGTTTTAAAGTGTAGTCTATATCTAAATAAAATAGCGTTCCCGGCAAATCTTATCTCACTGATAAACTTACCAGAAATATTTTTAACATAATTAGAGTCCATACTTATGTCATAACAGTGAGATGAAATACATAACAAACACTCCCCCTCCCCCCTGACGCTGTCGGGTTGGACTTGCAGCATGCGTGTTTTCCCAGAGACGCAGTTGAGCGCAGCGCACCGCGGAGCGCGCAGCTCCGGACGCACCTGAACAGTCAGAGCGGTGTGACCATCATCAGTCTTTCAGCTGCCGCGAGCCACACACACAAACACACACACACACACGCGCGCACACACACAGTCTGCTCTGCAACATCTGCCACGTCGTCTCCGATGGAGAGCGGAGCAGACTGACGGAGTGTTTGTTGATGTGGAGTAACGCGTCTGTCTACCTCTTTGGCGTCTCCCGCGGACCGAATCGGTGTTGTGGGATCTCCGCGGATCTATTCTGGACGTTTGAACGGCGACTTTTAAGAAGCCGCAAAAACTCCGTGGAAAAATCGAGCGCAGCGTGAATTGTAGCTACTACAATGTCCGAGAACATCTGCGTGGAAAACTTAAAGGCATGCTGCACATTGAGGGCTGCGAACGTGCGAGCCGACTGAAACACATGGACACGAGCTCAACTACACACTGGGTAAGTCTGGCATTTAGGATTTACTTCTTTTTTTTACGACATTAGTGGTTGTTTTTTTGTTTTTAATAACCCCACAAATGGGTCGAAATTGTCAAATGACGTTGGAGCCATACAGAGGAGAACACTTGACCCAATCAGACGTTGATCACACACCTCTGCTATAACAGAAGCAGCCTGTTTTCATACATGTGACAAACTTCTTCCATGTCATTGTAATAACCCACTGGTTTCCCTTTAGGGGGTTGTGAAGGGGCCAAAGGGGCTAATTATTCTCAATTACTGCTTCCATAATGTCCTCATGGTATAATAACCCAAACATGTGCTTGGATGGACTCTGAGTGCTTCCACACATGTCCTCCTCGTACTAAATTCATCTCCTCCTGGTATATTATTACACGTTTCCTACAACGGGTAGGCTTACTATAGCCAGCTCCCCGACATTGAAGGGATTTCTCCTCACATGTTAAATGTGCTCCTGTCATCACATATTTGTGTTTTACTCCCAACACTGTTCTTCTTTAAATTTGTAGGAGAGCGGTCCCGTTGTGCTGCTTCCTCATCTGGCAAAAACGTATACCTTTCCAAAGCATAGTCCATGGATAACTGGATTTACCTGTCAGTATTTAAGTGGATGAGTTTTCCCTTAATGAGTGGCTTTTAAATGATTCTTAGAGAAATGTCCCCTCTCTCTTTCTTGTATGGATTGTCCATATAAACATGCCCCCTCCTTGTGCCGGGATCATTAACCTGTTGGTGTGTGGAGACGAATGCTCTCCTTCGCAGTAAATCGGGGCCAAAGCACTGCACCGGTGGGCCCTTGAAACAAGAGAGGACAAACTAATGAGAAGAGATTACGTAGAACATGGCAGTCTGTTCTGTATCGCTGTGTTTTGGTTTTTTTTCAAACGTCATTTTCGCCCTGCGACCAAAACACTCCAGCAGCTCATCTCTCTAATTAGCCCTCCTGCTCTGTAGCTGAAGGTGAGCTGATGGGGGAAGCTGCTCAAGATAGAAAGACACCGCTGCACTTACTGTTTTTTTTGCAAAGACACATAATAAGACTGTGAAATAGAGAAAAGAGGAGAGAGACTGCAGATGTGCCACATTCTTCATGTGTTTGTTGCAACTGTGCTTCCACTCCAGACATCACATTCTCTCTGCTTTCAGGCTCACCATCAAATAGATCCTTTCCCTTCCAGCAATTTATTCAGCCCATTATCTCCTCCTCCCTGTCTCACACTTTGTTAAATCCAGCTCTTTCAATCTACTGATTGACACTGACTGTCAGGCTCAAAAGCGCCAGGTTTAATTTTTTCAATTTGAGATCGTCACGCTACTTCTGGAGGTTCTGAACAGCAGTATGTAAAGTGGGAGAGACTGGCTGTTAAGTTCTGAAGTCTCCAGCAGTTGCGGAGGCAGATATTGTGTGTTGGGTGGGCCGACAGAAAAGTGAGTGGGACAACTTTTCCCAGAAAAACTGGGGAAGGAAGCCAGTGGTTCCTTTGTACGATAGGAGCCAATTACATTTCAGGAAGTTCCCACAACTTGTTAGGACAGTTCTTAATAAGAAGATATATTCAACACAAACAAGTCAGCAATTCTAGATTGTTTTGGTGCGAGTTGCCTAGTTTTGAAGATATCGGCCGTAGAGATGTCGGCCTTCTGTGTGCAGGGTCATGTAGGAACTATTTTCTTTCAACCACAGTTCCGACACCAAACTGCTCACAACAAGGTCTGTGGACGATCTTGAGTAACCGGGTCAGGATTTCTGGAAAAAGACACTGCTGTTTCGTTTTTCAGATGTATTTTTATCAGCACTTTGTGCACGACAAGCCGATTGATATAGTTACATTATATTTGAGGGACGGTAGATTGCACTATGGCCGATACCTCCAAAACTACAGGCAACTCACACCAAAACAAGCTAGATTGATAAATAGCATTAAAGGTAAGAGGGCAAATATGTGTTTTTGATTATGGGTTGAACCGTCCCTTTAAGAGTTCAAGTAAATATCAAGACTTTAGGTATAGAAAGACTTGTATCAACCCATTTAGCCCATTTATGATACATGATGTTTTGCCATTTCTTATTATGAAGCATCTTTTTTTTATGACACAAACCCCAGCTGGTCCACATAACCATCACTTCCTGTGACTCAGACTCTAAAAGGTGCTCTTCATCTCTGCCCCTCAGACTCTTACGCATGTGATTATGTTGTGAGAAGTACTCTTTCCATGATTATTGCAGTTGGAGGGAGACGTTTTGCGTCATTCTAGACTGTGAAATTGCTTTCTCTCGGCTGATTGCTGCGCCGCTCCTGCAAGCAAGACACTTAATTGTCCTCGTACTTTTGAGCGCAGACTTGTCACTGGCAAAAAGACGCTCTGAGGAGGACCAATCAGTCTGATTCAGGAGCAGGTCAGGTGATGGTTCAGTGTCCTTCAGGATCTCTGTGTGCCACAAGAAGACTTCTGCTTCAGGCCTTTTACAAAGATGAAGACTGAGTGGATGTGGGAAGGCTGATGTGTCAGTGATGCACGAATTGAAGATTCATGCATTTAAATAATATTTGCATGAGCAACAGGTGGCGAAAGAACAAAACAGAGTTTAAAAGTACGCCACATTTTGTTTACGTACTATTCCTGACAAAAGGAAAGAGATAAATCCACCTTGGAAGTATTTCTTGAAAGCATTGTTGAAGGAATGTTTTTTTTGTTGACTATTTTGTCTCAGATCCAGCGTCTGAAACACCAGCACAGAGCGTTCAGGCTCTCAGCTCTCTGGCAAAAATATTTTGTGTAGAGGATGAAAGGAAACATGATTATGCTTCACTCACCCTGCCTAATGAGGATGAGAGGGATGTTATTGGAATGGAACTTTTTTTTACTCAAAATCCCACTTAATAAGTAAAGTGTTGCATTAGTGGCCTGGTCTATCAAATTAGAAAAAAACATTTGTGTGTCAAAGCTTGGCTTGTATTTGATTTTCACTGATTTAATTTTAAAGGCAAATACAGATCTCAAGGAATACAAGATTAGTAAAGGACAAACTAATGTTTCTTGAGAAATACTGGTTACTTCTACTGCTTGAAATCCATCAAATTAAATAGACTGAGAAGCAACTTGTCGTTTTAAATACTTGTTTTTTTTATGGATTTAACAAACAGGATATAAGGTGTTAGTTAGCTTTAGTAGATCTGGTAGGCGTGTTATGTCACCTTTGGACAGAGCCAGGTTAGCGTTTTCCCTGTGTACAGTCTTATGCTAAGCTAAGCTAACCATCTACTGGCTGGAGTTTAGGTTTTCTTGTCTAACTCTCAGCGAGAAAGTGAAAAAGCAAACTACGTATATTTTAAACTAAATATACTTTTTAGACCACAATCCCACTGCTAGTGCCTTAATCCTGCATTTATAAATATAAAATCCCCATGATTCAATAAGCCGTGTTTGACATGGCGCTCCTCCTATATGACTTTCTTTTTGTGCTCCTTGAAGCCACCCCTGGGTGCAGTGTCATGCTCAATAAACTGCTCCTGTCAGAAGCACTTTGCTGAGTCGCTGTAGAGGTGCAGCTCTCCGAACCCCCCCTCCCCCCCTTCCCTCGGAGAAAAGCGGCCTGTTTCAAAAATGATTGGCCTCACAATAGAAGCACAAACTCGGAGGATAGCTAGAGGGGTCCCACTCTTAATTTGTTGTGATGATGTGCCCGTCCTCCCTACATCAGCGCCGCTGCCTCGGGTCCAGTACAGCCATCCTCCGTGAGTAAAGGATCGCTGGCCTGTTGCTGCAGCCTGTGCTTAGAAGCCGATATTAAATGTAACAAGAGTCTCAGCTTGTTAGGACACCATGGATTCAGAAATGTGAACTTTAAACTAAATACCTTTTTTTTTTGGAAGATGTGAAACGAGTCAATGCAGACAGACAGACATTTTATTGTTTGATCAGAGAGGGATGAGATTGGGCTGATTCAGCAAAAACACAAGCCAGTTGGACATCTCTGTCTTGGTGGAGTCAAAAACTTGTAAGTGGCCTTTTTTGCTTGGTCATCAGCTTTTATGATTGAACATTTCTTTGCGTGATATACTACGACTTTTTATGACTATTTAATGGCATACTAAACTCTAACGTTTTATGACATTCTATAGAGAGTACACAAGAAATAGTCCTAAAACCTGGGAATGAGTTAGCATTTCTGCACTTTTGATTCCCTCAAGTCAGGTGCAGTAAGGTGATACTTTCCCTCATTGCGCTGTGTGAAAGTCTACATTGTGATGTTGATTCACCACAGACAACTCTAAATTGTCTTATTCCAGAGCCTGGTGTAGTAAAAAGAAAAACAACGTTATTAATTTCTCAGCGTTGGGTTCAGGCTGCAACTTGGCATCTAGTTGCTTTTATTTGATCTTTCATTGCGATTGGAGTCCAGAGTATTTTGACTCGTGGGTTGTCTGCCACATTATTTCTGTGTTCTATTTACAGTCCAACAAGAAAAGTAGGACTCTGTGGATCACTTTCATAGAGTTGACTGATATATCTGTCCTTTGTTAGGACTACATGTTCTTAATTGGTTTGACTGGGTTTCCTCTCATATCCTGAAGATACGAAACTACTAGTGTTCAAAATGGTGTGTACGCGTTGTAGGACCACATCTAATGACACAAAAAGTGTGTAAATACACAAAATACATGTAATTGTTGACTCATCTGTTTTGTCCTACAGAGACATGCTGTGTTGCTGAATGGGTGACAAGCTCCCTGTCACCTCACGAACCCTGTGAAGCCCCCGTCCCATCTGGTTGTGCAGGACAGGCTCCCCCAGCAAAGTGGCAGTGATGTACCAGGAGGTGGCCTTCCTGGCGGGAAGCACTGATCACCAGTTCACCCCCTTCCACTTCAAGCCTGTGGAGAACACGCGGGAGGTCGAAAGCAAAAAGGGCTTGTTCTACAAGCGAGCCCAGCTGCTGCTCCAGCCTCAGCCCCGCCAACAGGATGGGGACGAGATCGGCCTAACTGACGGGGCGGCCATCATCAACGTGGGGGGGATCAAGTACCGCATCCCCTGGTCCACGCTGGAGGAGTTCCCCCTGACAAGACTGGGCAAGCTGCGCAGCTGCAGCAACGAGGCCGAGATCATGGACTTGTGCGACGACTACGACGGCAGCCGCAACGAGTACTTCTTCGACCGAAGCCCGTCGGCTTTCCGCACAATCGTCTCTTTCTTGGCGGCGGGGAAGCTGCGGCTGCTCAGGGAGATGTGCGCTCTGTCCTTCCAGGAGGAGCTGCTGTACTGGGGGGTGGAGGAGAACAACCTGGACTGGTGCTGCCTCAGGAAGCTGCGGCTCAGGCAGGAGGAGTACAAGGAGCTGCAGAGGTTGGAGGAGGAGGAGGCCGAGCTCACCTCGCCGCAGTCCTGCGAGGAGAGCCCGCAGCCTCCCGGAGCAGGGCCGCAGGAAGAGGTCCAGACGGGGGGCTGCATGCTAAGACTGAGGGACATGGTGGAGAACCCCCAATCTGGCCTGCCGGGGAAGATCTTCGCCTGTCTGTCTGTGATATTTGTAGCCATCACCGCAGTGACGCTGTGTGTCAGCACCATGCCAGACCTCAGAGAGGAGGAGGAGAGGGTGAGTTCACTCCGTCTCTTCAATAATCAACTTCTGTAATTACTTTTTGCCTTGCCCTTCTTACCCACAAATCCATTTTAAATTATCCCAAAAGTCCAAACTCATATCTGCTTCCCCATATTTCGTTTCTGGAATGAAGTCCTGACAATTATTGGACTGGAATGATTCAGCTCGGCAGAAGCTGCAGCACTCAGCATCCAAATCATTTAGCCACCATTCAAAAGAGAGGCATCTCCCAATTTGTTTTTTTGAAGCAAGGACAGTATCAAATTCACAATTTTAGAAAGTAAAAAACAAACAGCAATGTGATATCAAATATTGGTTTTCCCACAGAGTAAAATAGCCGTCTAACAGCTATACAAATGCTAAAGCCATCACATGCTGAACAGATTTTCACGATGAACAAACACCGCACACACACATAACTACAAACTTAAGGAACCTCGCACTGAGGATTCCTTTTTATTCCTAACAGCCTTGGGGATGTGAGTGCTTCACAGCTGCTACAGTAGAATTGAGATTATGTTGATGCAGCAGCCCACATACAGAGTCTTCCTGGGCTTTATTGTAAATCATTGTGACAGAGACAGAAGCTCCGTTCACTTAATACCAGATTATTGCGTTGCTCCCCTCACTGTTCCTGCAGCAGAAATGCCTTCATAGCAACACAAGATCCAAGTTCTCCCCATCGCAGGCAGTAATTGGCATATACACAACATGGAAAACGGCTATATGTATATTTACATATCTTTAATTAAATGAATCGTCTGTTCTGGTTTTGGATTTCAGTTCAGTGTTTGCAGTATCCCACAGGTATTCTCCCCATGTAGTTGATTTTACTCGACCTGCTTCCAAAAAATGAATACGAAATGAGATGAAATGAATGTTAAATAAGCTCATTATTGTTATATAACATGATGATTATGCAAATTACAGCCATGCAGTCTTAATCCATACAGTTAAAGGCTTGTTTACCCAAACCATATCCAGACCAGCTGACCAGTAAACAAATTGGGAGCTTTAAATGGAAATAAATGATATTTATATTGAGTGCCGTGTTCACTTAGAAGCTTCATCGATGCTTTTTAACTGTTATGTAGATGTTGCATGGCATTTTAGAAAGCATCGTTGATGTTACAGTCCAAAGATCTGCTAAAACATTTTATCATGAACAACAAGACAACACAGATTACTCCTGAAGGGGAAATTTAAAATTCAACATTTGGGAAATGACTTCATTTCATTTGCTTTCTGCGAGTTAGATGAGAAGATCGATATAAATCTCATGTCTGTATACGTTAATGGAGCTAGGGCATGGTTAGCTTAGCTTAGCATAAAGACTGGAAACAGAAGGAAACTGCTAATCTTGCTCCGTCCAAAGTTGAAAAAAATCATTCTATATCAACGATCTAATTAACACGTTAAATCTTATTTGTTTAGTCAACATGGACAGAAACTTAATAGCACCTATGGGTTAGGTGCTATTAAAGGACGAAGAGTTCTCCGGGCAATCAATGGGGATTAATGTTGATTCACATTTCTGGTTGACGTCGTCAAGAGAAGCTAATGTCGGCCCTTGAATTTGCTAGATTTGTTGCTAGGTTCTTTTTTTTGAAGAAAAGTCACAAAAAAGTCAGAGACAGACAAGTTTCTACGTGTTTTAGTCCTTTTTGCTCACAGGCTAAAAATGTCCTGACTCCAGCTCCGTATTCAACGTACAGACATCTTTTCATTTCAGTCTTGTAAAGGAAGGAAGGAAGTGTATTTTCCAAGATTCAGTTTACTCCAAAGAATCTGAATCTGGTTAAAGCAAGCACTGTACAAACAAAACGAATAAAAACTAACATGGCCAATAATATTCCAAAGCTTGAGAAGGTCTAAATAAAATAATGATACTCGTAACCTAAAGTCTCTAATTAGGTCTGAAAGTGAGAGCGGAGCACATCCACTTGTTGCTGCATTCAGCTTTCATCTCCATGGAAGAGAAATATTGCTACCTCGGGCTTTTGTACCCACTTACTACACATGCTGTCGCAGTCTGTGACAAGTGGAGCACAAAAAAAGCGTATTAAAGCCTACGATGTCTTCCCCCCGAGCCTATTCATGTCCACCTTTGCCTCTGAGACTTCAGAAAGCCTCGGAGATCTGGCTCCAGAGCGTCTTTGTATCGCACTAATTCAACCCCTGAACGACATCAGCAGACCAGTGTGTGATTAAAGAAGAGCCCCGCCGCTTCTCCCTCCCTTCAAAGGGAAAATCAATCAGGAAAACAAAACGGGTGAAAGCTGAACCAAAACCAGCTTAGACATAGTCTCATTTTATCTCCAATTAAGTGTCATCTGTCATTATATGCCTGTATGAAACCGCAGCTTTAATGATCTGAATCAGAAGAGCAACGGGAGTGATTATATGTTTCAAACTCTGGACAGCTGAAAAGGTGTCATCGTGGCACCAATTAGGCACCCAGGAGTGCCTGAAATAGTGAGCCTCACTCCTCCTCCAAGAGAACATTAGGTGGTGGTGGTTCATTAGAAGTGAGAACCCAAACTAAGTGGGCAAACCCCAAAACGCAAGGGTTTATCAGTATAATGAGGTGGCTGTGTCATTCTTGGCAAACCTACACAATGAAGGGAGGCAAACCACAATCTGCCACTTATTTGCATCTTCTTAACCGCCATGAACACCAGAGACGGTAAATAAAAACAAAGTGCCACCCCCCCAAAATGCCAATTTTATTATGAGGAGACACATAACTAAAACTTTGTCCTACAAGTGCTGTGAGTGCGCTTCTGGCGAGGTGGTAATTGTTCCGTGTGCACATAAAGGAATCCACAAAGAGAGACAAAGCAAACCTTCTCACAATGGTTTGAGAAGAAAAATAAAAGTGTGTTCGCACCCTCTGTTTCCCCTGTTTTGTTCCCAGGAGTCGTGGTTTGTACCGAGGGGACAGATTTAAGGCTGTGGAGCGTCTCTTCTCCTTTATTACACATGCTATGAGAATAATTTGGCCTTGCTCTGAAAACGTATGTTAGTGCTCTTCGAGTGAGCTTTACTTCCTGCGTTGTCTTCATTCACACGAATGTCAAGCAAAGCATTTAAGTAGCTCAACCCTGGCATTCAGCTCAAATTGGTGAATTGCTTTTGCTAATTACCACATCTCTTTCACTGGAGTCCGCCCACTCATCCTTCCCCATTCCACAACTTCCCGATATCCATTAGCTTTGATAGCCAACCATTTATCTGCACAGATCCTCCCCATAGTAATGAAACTAATGAAATGATCATTTCCCTTAGATACCCATATCTAGGCTATAATATATTGTGTATTTCTAATGTTGTTTTTGAGACCTCAACTATGGCTCCAGGGTTCGGCAGTATGAAGGGAGCAGCACTCCCATGTTGAATACACTGCCTGCTACACCTGATTAAACCTACTAATACTAATACTCTCAAGACATTTTTAACGTGTTAGGATTATCTTTCATGAACTGAAAACACATTGCTTTATGATCTATTTTATTGTAAATGGGGATCATAACTCACTAAATGAAACTCATGTTTACAATGTTTACTGAGGTAGTGAATCGAGAGAGAAGTAGGGTCATTTTCTCTTCGACTTAGATACAGGAGTCGCCCCCTGATGGCCATTAGAAAGAATGCAAGTTTAAGGCTCTTCTGCGTTAGCTTCCCTTTTCAGTGACGGAGGTTGCCGCCAGACGAAAACAGTATAAAGTTACGGGCCAGAAAACCAAAACAGTGAGCAAACAGCTGCCCCTTCCACGTACACATAGTCATGTAAGACGCTGAAAGCATCTTAACATTTTTATTTTCCAGGAAATGAAGTCACGTTATGAAGCTCTCAGTCGTGGATTCCAGCCTAAATGAAATTGCACTGTGAAGCAGGAGGGCAATGCAACCCAAACCCAGGAAGCGTCCATCTTTAATCACTTGGTCACTTGAGCCGTAGGAGAGAGTTCGGGCTGAAAAAAACTTTGTAAGGATCCTCCTGCAATGAAAAGCACTTAGCCAGGCTTTCTAATCTAATGTAGCTCTTAGAAAAAAGCATTTGGTGACTAAGAGGCCTTTCTCTACCCCTCTCTTTCGCTAACACACACACACACACACACACACACAATATAAAAAAATGAGAAGCTATATTGCATTTCGCATTTCATGGCCGCTCTTTGCACTCTCTGGATGAATAGGGGATGAAACATCTCAAGTGTTTTGTCGATTTCTTCCCTCAGAATTGCTTACTCTGTTCACAGAAGCGTCTTTGAAAACTGTGTTCTTGTCCTGTTTATCTCCTGCGAGAGCCCCGGCTGTGGATCTAACCTCTCGGTGACTCCGCTCATGCCTCAGAGCCCTCGTACACTTCCATTCTGATGTAAATCCCAGCCACTTTAAAAGTACACCCTCACCTCAGCCAGAAACCATCACAGGGGAGGCAGAGCTCAGAGGGTGTGGACGGGTGGATGAGAAATGTGCGCCAATGCTGTAAAAAAAAACACAAAAATAGAAAGATATTTGTTGTAGTTTATGCTGAAAACAAGAGGTGAACATCACTCATCCCTCCTGACTGTGAGTTAGACGTATCGCTGCTTCGTGCTCAGAGAAGTGTGCGATCCATCATGGCGGTGATGATTTGTGTTTCTCATTCAGTGTTCGGTAAATAATTTCTGGTGAGTCGAGAAGTGATTTGTATTAACTGTAAATCCCCATGGGAACACAGCCGTGTTTTATGCTATAGGACTTAAGCAAAACCTCCACTGTCAGTTAAACAATGTGAAAGGTGATGTACAGAGATTGGATGAGTACCAACATATTTGCGGGGACATTTTTAAACAAGAGAAACTAGTTCTTTAAGCTGTTAATATTAATATAGTACTTTGCAAGAAGCAAATGAGAAGGCAATGTCAATTAAAATAGCCTCAGTCACCATCAGTTTATCAGGATTAATCGAGAATCTGCAAAAACCGAGAGTAAAAGAGGTTAAATAATGTAATGTATTTCTCCAACCCTTTGGTTACAACTGAAAAATGCTCCAGTTTAGCTTGCTCTAATTGCTCTTCCCTGCGGAGCTGCAAGCGCACCAGCTGAACAGCCTCTCAGCGCACGAGGAGGGAACATCTTTGACTTTATTAGAAAACACTTCTGTTACCATAGAAGCATTTGCATTAGTCAACATTTACAGCAAGAGTATAGTCTGTCTGCCATTGACCGAAACACTGTATTACCCGATATTTAAAATAAATATTTAAATATTTCTTCCAGTCTAACCACAAAGGAAGCACTTTGCTGTGTGGCTGTGAGGGATATTGACTGATGATGCTCCGGGAAATTTGAGGGAACAGTTCTTAAATCTAAATCTAATCAAAGTCCCAGGAGACTGAGTTTTCATGTCATGTTAATGCATATGTGTATATATATATATATATATATATATATGTATGTGTATATATATATGGCATAACTTTCAGCCCATTTAAGTTGTATTAGCCTTGCTCATAAATGTTGTTGTTGCCAACTTTAAAACGTTAAAACCGGACCACTTTCACTCATTCACTCCCCCTCTGTTGACTTCAGTCCATCAGTTACAGTACTGTTTATTGTAAATGTGTGTTTTAGGGGAGTAGAGAGAGAGTGAGAGACACATCTGTCAGGCAACAGCCATAATTATTGATGTGTTATAGATTAGGTTAGACCAGATGAAACTATAATGACCCCCATGGGGTATTTTGGTTGTCACAGCAGTAGAGAGCAGGATATACCGTAAATAACAGTGTATGGGCATACGGGGAAAAGACACCGTGTTCCTGGTATTTCAGGCTGAAGTGGATCGCCAGCTATTCGGCTATAGCATTATCAGGCGTATGGACAGAACAATGCTTTAATGTATCCAGAAGGGCAACTACGCGGTGCAGGCTATTATCAGAGCAGGTCGTTACAGGTGTGTAAAATGAGTATTATTAGCTTTTACAGAACGGAATGGGAGGATTGCAGGTTGAAATGAACAAAACATTTCTGTTCAAAGTACAGCAACCGTCTGTCATAAAGTTCCGCAGCCCTCCCTAAAGAACCGACCGTAATAAATACATATGGACAAGCCACAAAACTGAGCCGAGATCAATGCCCATGTGTGTGTGTGTGTGTGTGTGTGTGTGTGTGTGTGTGTGTGTGTGTGTGTGAGAGTTATAGCAGTGTTTTCAGGCGATCGAAAAATAAATAAATTTCTGAAATGATTAAACATTTTGATCAGACTCCATGGCGGTGGTGGATTAGACTTCTTCTTCTTGCCAAAGACGATGTTTAGTAGAGTCTTTAATAAGTTCCAGAGAAAGTAATGTAATTATTGAATCTGGGTTTCAGCAGAACACTTTGCCTGCTAATCATAATTCTGCATCCTAATCACACACACACACACACACACACACACACACACACACACACACACACACACACAGAGACGTACTGGAGGAAATTCACCAAACCGCTCTGGGGGAAATAAGATGATATTATTTGACCATTTTGAGAAATGATTAGACACACAGCAGGTCGCAAAGCTATTAACTTAGCGGGAACATCAATCTTATTTGTTATAATTTGTGTAAAATGACTCGGGTGAGCTTCTATCTGCTCAGATTTCACCCTGAACCATCCTGCTCTCCTGACTCGCTGGTTCCTCTTTCCCAGGCAGTAATCGCAAACCCAGCATTCAATGTGACAGATTTTACACTGAATGAAAGTAATTTTAAGGTTGTGGGAGAAGAATTAAGACCAGGATAGGAAAATATACTTGACTGACAGTGTTTTGCCGTGCAGTAGGCAGGCATGAGGCCCTGTGCTGACGCTGTTACTTACTTTTAGTGCTAATGGTTATTGAATACATCGTTAACTGTGGGGGGGGGGGGGGTGCAGAAGCCTATCCCAGCATGCACTGTGTGAGTGGCAGGAGGCCGTCAGTCTTTTTCAGGGCTATAAATAGACAGATATTGTCACGATTTATGTTTTGAATTGGTTATTAATTCTGTTTTATTGAGATGTTCTGTGTCTTGCACTTTATTTCCTGCCTTTGTCTGCCCTTCCCCTAATTAGACACTGCTGCGTTCAATCACCTGCACCTCCTCAGTCTGCTTCACTTCACTTTCTGCCCCTGTCTGTTCCTCTTGTGATCGTCTGCCCCGCCCTTAATTGAAACCTGCTGTGTCTAATCACCTGCACCTTCCCTGTGTATTTAAACCCTGTGTGTCCCTCGGCTCAGTGTTCGTTCGTCTTTCGGCTGCCTGCCATTTCCTCCCGGTACGTTTAGTGTCTGCTCCCCTTTGCCGTGTTCGCTGTTTCTTTGGATGTTTTATTTTTCATGGACTTGTGATTCACACGTTTTTGTGTTGAATACTTTTTTGTTGCAATTAAACCCACAATTATCCAACCCTCCGTTTCCCGAGTCTCCCTGCATTTGGGTCCAGCCCTTTCTTTTCTGAAACCTTACAGATATATTAAGTTTCCAATTCCCCGAAACTGCAGCCAGTCAATAAATGACATAAATTAAATCCTGCCTGTGGAAATGAAACGTATGCCTTGCATATCCGAAGATATTATATAAAAAATAAAGTCACACTCATGGTAACGTTCCGACAGGGAACGCTGTCCCTGGTTTTCCGCTGGTCCGCTACTTTGGTCCAAAGTAAAATATCTCAACAAATATTGGATGGACTGCCAGACAGACATTGAAATATTGTCACAAACGCCTCAGCTGTAATTTGTGTTCAGTGCTAATTAGCAAATGCTAACACTTTAAATTAGTATTGTCATTTATCCCAAAGCACTGCTGAGCCTCTCATCTCCTGTGTGGTAGACGGTCCCGAATGCTTTCCATTGAAAAGCTCAGGGAAGCCAGTTGGTTGTCTGCGCATTACAAAGCTGCACACAAAGATGAAATGCTACCTGAGGTGTTTCAAAACCATGTTTTTCACTTTTAGAACGGAGAAGGCTTTGAGGATGAGCACCAACTGCTTCTGGTTTACTACCTGGAACGCTCTCCCATGCAGTAGATAAGAGCGACTAGTGTGGCTGTATCATTTCTCACAAACATTATATAAATGTCTAAAACTGCAAGACACCTTTCCCTTGTAAAGTGTATAACTATAAATAATTTAACCATTTAGGGTTAGTATTTTGGCTTTAATCTGCACTTTTGCAATAATGCTAGTGTCTTGCTGTCACGTATTCTGAAGTTCTAGCATGAGCTACAGATCCACACATGGTGTCCTCTTGTAAAGCACATGAGACAAGGCAGCACCAACTGTTGGTATTAGAGCCCTTTTCATCCTGTATTTTACTGGTTTCAAGTTATTTAAATATTTATGACTGCACACATGTCATGCAGCTTTTTATTTTGCTAAAAGTGAAACCTAGACTTTTGTTTATTGTCCATACAATCATAAATCTGCCTTCTCTTCTCGTGGATTATGGAAATAGCACTTGGGATTCACACACAATCCCGTTATCTGAAATAAGATGCCTTCTTTTTGAAGAAGCTTATTAAGATGGCTTCTGGAAGAGAGCGGGAAGCGTTGAAACTCAATCTGACCGGCAGAGAGCAAACACACAAGACACACAGTGGAGCCCAGTGAGGTGAATAAATAAATCCATTAAAAGCATGGGCGTGCCGAGGACAGAAGCAGCCCGGCACTTGAAGTCCCCCTGTTTGTGAATCACACCCACTCCACCATATCTGCGGGGAATCGGAGGTGGGCCGCCGTCGCCTCCCTCATTGTTTGGTTTGCATGCTTGTCTTCAGCTGTGACAGGGTCAGAGTCCCCTGATCGCTGAGACGGATAATTGTGTGCTTTTAATTTTGATCCTCCGCGCTTCTGCCTACATCAGAGGCTTCTCGGTGTGGAGAACAGGCAGGCGGGAGGGAGTGGGAAATGCACTCAGCCAGAAAAGCCTCCGACAGAGAACAATACAAATATGCTGGTCAAACACAAGGAAAGGGACAGTATCATTTTAAAAAATACAGACAGACTCCCTTGTGGACGCAGAAGAGCAGAAAGACAGAAGAGGTGTGAAACATACTGGTTACCATGTGAAGAACGAATGAGCTCCTTAAGGATTTGGACAGGAGCACATTTATTTGTCTTGGCTTCAGACTGGTATTATTTTGGATGTGGAATGACAGCATGTGGTTAGAGGGTGGATTTCAGCTCAAATTTGAATTTCTCTGCTGCGCCTCCAGAGCTTCAACATTGCCATGTGCTGCAGAGCTTTAATGTCCCCGCAGATACAAAACACTGGTGTTCAGGAAAACACTTTGCATGAGGACTCGGAGGTGGATTGATGACCCAGCCATAAAGCGGATAATGAGTTCAAGAGAGAAACATAAAATATGTTACTGACGATATGAAACTTAATGGAGAGGCTCTTTTACTGAATATAGTAATATTCAGCAAAGTACTGTTTCCTCTATAATCTATCCAAATGGTTTTGGCATTCCGAAATGGGAGAATATAACATTTTCTTTTACGTTTCTGGTCCAATTCGGCTTCAAATCCCCTCAAAGAGAAGCTGACAATCTGTGCTCTTAACCTCACAGTTATTTTATCATTTCACATTTCAAAATAAGAATATATCGGCTCGTTAGCAGCTGGCCAGGGAACTACGGAGCTGTGCCGAGGAAGACAACCAACTCCCTATTGTTCATTTTAATGTTGGCTGTGGACGGCAGCCAACAGAGACTTTGTGAGGTGACTCTGACTGAACAGAAAATTATAATTCTCTCATCCTCTGCTTTTACTCCTCAGTAAGCCGGCTGTGTAACTGAACTAAAATGTCTATACTGTAGCTACACTTCATCTGAGCTCATCGGCGGATGTAAACAAGCCTCCATCACTACTGTGGTAACACACGCAGTAACATTGTGATGATTTTTTTTAACCTCTTTTGCAGGAGATCACGTAGAATCTCCTATATCATCAGTGAAATGCAGTTTAATTAAAGAGAGCTCTGTGCGGCTGTGCTTGAGCTAAATGCACATCAGCATGCTAATACGTTTCCAATTGTGGTTCTGGTGTGTTAATGTTCAGCTTTAGCATCCACGCATTCGCTAATTAGCACTGAACACAAAGTGCAGCTGGGGCTGAAGGGACGAGTTATGCTGGTGTTTGGTCATAAACCAAAGTACAAAATGAAGTTTTGAGCAGACTCTGTATGAAAAACTCAGGGGATCAAGATCATCAGGATGTACTATATTTCATCCTCTGGGGACCATGCATGTTTGTACAACATTTCATGGTGATGCATCACATTATTGTTGAGATATTTTAGTCTGGACCAAGTGGTGGACCAACAGACAGCTCATATTGTGATGGCTGCCTGCTGTGTGCCTGCAGATTTCTTGCTAGCTGCGTACTCGATGGAATGTTTTCTCGGTCAAAACTGCAATTTTGTGTTTCTTCTTAGATTTTGTGTTTTATCTGATTTACAATTCAGGAAATCATGGATCGCAAAGTTATCATAAACTAGTAAGTAATGCCGACTGGCATTTAATTGCACTTTCACTTCCACACTGTGGAGGTTTGACGGAACCTGTTGTACTGCTGTGATCAGCCAACTGTCAGTGGAAAGGCGTTCAGTTTTTACTCTGCCACCGCAGCACTGAAGAACATAACACATAAATCCATCCCACTGTTGATCACGATGACTACTTCTCCAGATCCATACAGCAGTTAATTGCTGCTGCTGTGTGAAAAACTGCAACTCCAGCTGTGCCGATCCGTCATATACGTGGTCCTTAATGGGTTTAGCAAGTTTTAGCTCTCTAGGGCAAAAAAACATGCTATATGCAAAACTAAGTCTATACTGAAAAATGCATGAGGCTCAATCGGTGAGGAGGACTTCCTTTCTTTGAGGCCAGTCAGTTGGAATGACGCCTCCATGGCAGCAGAGCTGTTGACTGAGCAGAAACGAAGGGAAGTGTTCTGCTTGTATATTCACGCTTGCGCACATTCTCACCTGGAGAAAATCTCCACAACCACAGTGTGCGTTGTTGTATCACTGTTGGCTCGCTAATGTCATCATGTGTTTCTGCACAACATCAAAGTCATGAATATCTGAGCCACGAAACACAACAGGGACCTGAGTCTGAGAGGATTCAAGATTCTTTAGAGATATCTATTTCTCAGTATTACACGACATTTCAAAGAGGAAAGATTTAAAAAATATATATATTCTGTATGTCTTCAAACATTCTCATATTCTAATTAACCCACACATAATTAACTGATCCTAATAAAGCAAAGTATATTGTTTGTAATTAATAACACTTAATTAAATGCTGAAAAAAATGAAAAGCACACACTTTTTTTTTTCCAGTGTCCTCCAGCGGTGACTTTGACTTAATAACCAAGTAATCTCTTATAATTATATTTTAAAATATGTATGAACCCTATTTCAGCAGTAGAATAAAATAGATTATCATTAAAAGAGAGAATAGTTCAGCTGTGGCAGCTTTCAGAAGGCACGATGACTGAGACAGTTAATTACGTATGTCTGCACGTCGACAGCGTTCACCTCTTGATCGCTCAGGTTTGACGTGTGAGTCAGCGAGGGTTCACTAAATGAGATAATCAAAGCCTTTTGTTTTACACTTCATGAATCTTTCAGCACCTTCTCTTTTGTGTTTTGTTCAGCGTCACCTTTTTGTTGTGAGATCAAACGCATCAGCCTCCTCTGTCAACGACAACCCCGCCAACCAAATAGCAGGCTTTGAAATAGAGTCTTAATCGCTGACACTGCACCTTATCTGAAGCACTGTTTATCTCACACACCGAGGGGGTGTTGTTGCTGTTTTGTAATGTAACACAACCCTCAATTAATGTCTGTCTTTATGTGCTTTTTATTTTCTTCTTCTCTCCGTAGGGTGAGTGCTCCCAGAGGTGCTATAACATCTTTGTGCTGGAGACGGTGTGCGTTGCCTGGTTCTCCCTGGAGTTCACGCTGCGCTTCATTCAGACGCAGAGCAAGTGCATGTTCTTGCGAACGCCTCTAAACGTCATCGACGTGGTGGCCATCCTTCCCTACTACATCACCCTCATTGTGGACTCTCTGTCGGTGGGAGAGAAGCCTGCGGGCTCGGGGAACAACTACCTGGAGAAGGTGGGGTTAGTTCTCCGCGTCCTGCGAGCTCTACGGATCTTCTACGTGATGAGGTTGGCTCGCCATTCCTTAGGCTTGCAGACGCTCGGGCTGACGGTGAGGAGGTGTACGCGTGAGTTCGGCCTGTTGCTGCTTTTCCTGTGCGTTGCCATGGCTCTTTTCTCCCCACTGGTGTTCCTTGCTGAGAGCGAGCTGGGTGCCAAGCAGGAGTTCACAAGCATCCCTGGCAGCTACTGGTGGGCCGTCATCTCCATGACCACGGTCGGCTACGGCGACATGGTGCCCAGAAGCATCCCCGGCCAGGTGGTGGCGCTCAGCAGCATCCTGAGCGGCATCCTCCTCATGGCTTTCCCCGTCACGTCCATCTTTCACACCTTCTCCCGCTCCTACTTGGAGCTGAAGGAGGAGCAGATCCGGGCGCTGAGGCAGAAGCCCGACTCGCAGGACAGCACCAAGTCCCAGAACAGCGAAGACTCTCAGGAGACGGACAGCTACCACGGCATCACAGGGGCCGCGGCCTCATCCATGCATCGGAGGAAGTCCATGGCTGCTCGCAGGGCTGCTGAGATTAAAGCGGCCATGACAACTTAGAGCTGCTCTGTCTGTCTGTGTTCAAGTGGCAGTCTGGGAGGCCGTGGCAGCCAGCGCGGGGACTTCCAAGTTGACAAGCTGCAGGACTGTGAGCAGGGAGGAGATTTTCTTCTCTGGAGATTGAGGTCTCTGCTTTGATCGTGGGAAGCCGCTTGCGCACCAGAGTGTATCTGAGTTTCTAAAGTTTTACGGAGGAGCTGCAGAGGTCTTTTTTTTCCTCCACAAATTTGACTTAGAACTTAGATAGTTCAAGTACATCATTAAAGAACCAGTCGAATGAGAAAAAAGTGACAGACAGGATTCTCTCTGACTGCGAGTTAGACTTGAGACGAGTCTGAGCAAACAGACACGAAAACAAGTTGTTTTTCAGACCTCAGACTTATAAATAATGTTCCTCATGTAGCTGCATTTGAGAGGATTGTCTGAAATAAAGGTATTTGCTGAGTTGTGAGACATGTAGTTTATTATTGATGTGCAACACCATCTCCATATTGCATTTTGCCAAACCAAATAACTTTGTTATATATAAGGTACACACATGCACATGATGATGTCAGCACATTTATTTGCAATGAAGCAGAGCTTATTAATCTACGACATAACACAAAAACTAATTTATTTGTCAAAGGGCTATGCACGCACTGGTGTAAAAAGTATCTGGTTCCCATGCTGGAGCTTTAAAAGAATAGGAAGCCGTTTCAGGAAATAGGCTTCTTCGCTTTTATCAAGGTTTCAGCAAAGTTTTAGTTGTTGCCTTGTTAAAAATGATATATACGCATATCTGTTTGTTCAACTCTTTGGTCAGGAGCAACTGCCATGCCGTGCAAATTGCCGTGAAATCTGGTATGGCCACTCATATTTCCATAGAGGTATCTCCTATTGATCGTAGTGACCTCCTGAACTTTTGTGTTGCGTCATCATCAGGTCAAATTTATACTTTGTACTGTGGCAAACTACGTCTTTTTGTTGAATTTTTTGGTCTTTTTTGCCCAAACCTCTACACAAATCTGGAAGGTTTGTATATGTTTCATTACAGTTAAAACCACCCACAATTCAAATTACTGCTCATTTTCTCAGTTTTGGGATATTACGAGTGATTACTTAGTATCCTAGATACTAACAGCACTAGTTGGAGCTACTGTATCCTTTGGAGAGACAGATGTTGGTGCCAGACGTCTTACCACATTTTGAGCTAAAGTGACCAGTGGACACAATATTAAAATAAATGCTTGAATTAGAATGAAACCGGCGAGAGAAGCACACTTACAAATATGTGTAATCATATGTGTGATTCTCTTCAAAGGGGCCGACTGACTGACATCCACCGACAGTGAAAACAACGGACCCCAAATGCTTATGTCTAAATTATATTTCAGATTATTGATAATTCTGATAATAATGTAGGACTTTTTTCAACATACTTGTTCTGGAAGTGTTTTCTCTACATACAGTATTGTAGATAAGACATTCTTATTGTGTTTGGTCTATTTCATTATCTCATGATTTTGTTTCGCAAATAAATAGTCAAACATCTTGCATCAACAACAATGTAAAACCCATGCACATGTTATGTAAGCCACATCTACAGTATAAGAGACGGTCGTGGTTAATGGCACAGTAAAAGATTTAAAAAGCAAACATAAGTCTTTCTCGGCTGGCACATCTATTATCTGTGTACTGTCTCATCTGTGTACCAGTGGAGAGCTTGATGCGAGAGCCCCACGCATTACAATTTATGTGCTTACTATTTAGATGGCCTATATGCCCAAAGACGGACCTCGCCTGCTTGGCTTACGTATTCTTCCTTTGACACTTGATGTCTGCCAGAGCTGCATCGCTGATGGGGGCAACGGTCGATGTCTGCAGGCCCGACACAAACAAAACATGACTCGCGAATCTCTCCATGTCCTCTTTATTGTGTGTCAATGCCATGTTGGATTCTCAACTTGGTGTTTAAACAAGTGTTGATGGATGTTACTAGTTATTGAGATGGACAACTGCCTTCAAAAGACAAATCAAACACAAACCAACGATGTAACGAAGTAAAAATGGCATAAAAACTGAACATACAGGTACTTATATTTTTGGTACAGTAACAAAACTAGGTGTTGGTTTCACAGATACGACGATGCATAACATGGCAGTGTATATGAGCAAATACCTCTTATGTGAATGTGAATGGATCAAACGGTACAAAACACAAAGTAATAAAAAAAGAAAGTAAAATCAGACAAGGAATGAAAGCGTAAATAAAGTGAAACTCTTTTTGATCACGTTGACCCCACCACTGCCTGAATAAACAGCAAGCGTACATTATCTTACACTGGCATTTAAAGATTTATAAAAAAATAAGAGTAACAAAATAAACAGGGTGACTAAACTGGTGTCAAACACAAAAAAAGTGCACACCCTCAACTAAGAAACCAAGGTGCAACCATATGTTCTTTTGTATATTTAAGGGCGAGGAAAGAATCATTCACAGGCATCTCCTGCCGTGTCCCTCCGGAACAAAAAGGGGAAGTTTCCATATTTTTAGGACAGAATGAGGTCTGCTCTGGTACACAGTTCACTGAAGGGCTGACAGTCCTGACACCTCCTGGTTTGGCATTTCACCCGTCCCCAGAGAAAGATTACAAAACAACAACAACACATTCACCGTGTTATGCGGCAGCCTTTCCTTCTGAACAGGAAATTCATTTCTTGAGACAAAATGGTGATGAGTACAACCTGCCCAAAGCAGCAGCAGCAGCACACAGCACTGTGGAGTCATGAGGAGGGACATCGGGGGATGTTATTGGATTTGAAATATAAATAATAAACTTGAGACAATGATGGGAAGTGAAGATACAATTTTGCAGAACATATTGAGAAGTATCAATCTATAAAAAAAAGTGAACTAAAAGGATAATTTGGCTGTAACTTATATTGGCAATAATAACCACTGTATCCAACAGAGTTATTTCGGAGCTCGTCTGATCTTTGTGGAGATGTCGCTGCTTTCCCACATCTCAGTGTTTAACTTTGTGCGTATAATGTCATTCTTACAGGTAGGAGTGATGGAAGCTAGTGCTGCATCTACATCTTAGTTATTCAGACCGTGACCGTAACCCTCCACCCGAAAAAAACAAACCTCCAAGTTATTTACTCGTCTTTCTCCTCTCGTCCCTGTACCTTTATGAAGTGGATTCATAAACTCACAGATTTAGCTCAAATTAACACATTTTCAACTGAGGGTCACTGTGCTCCGTCTTAAATTCTCTTTGTGTTTAGTCTAAAAGCACATCAACTACTTTGGCGTTTGTGGGGTGAAAACGATCAAAATATAAGATATACAAATGTCATTAGCAGCTTCAGTATAAAAATCTTGGCGTTGACCTTTTAACAACCTACTGTACGCAGCCTGAACACTGGTCGCGATGCTTCAAAACACTGAACACCGTTGTCCTTCCAGCTACACTGGCTTCATACAGAAGACTTCTACAAAGCTCGATTATCTCATCGCTCCGTTACCATCAAGGCCGCTAATGTGTATGATCATCTGTGTTTAAAAAGCCAATACAATGCATCTTCAAAGCCTTTGGGATTTTTCTCGGGACTGCCTCTAGTTTCTTACAATTTGATTCCTCTGTTAACACAGAAGAATGAGCCTGTGCGTCACAGCACACGGCAAACAAAATGTGTCCAACAAGTGGTAGACTGACAAGCATTTCTCCACTGTGTTGGAAAAATAACAACAAAATAACAAATATCATTTTGTACATTCAGTAACTTTGTGTATTAAGATCAATTTGATTGATTCGAACATGTATATTGCTGGTAATGCAGCGAGCCATGTTTGAATGTGTGCGATTTAAGGCAGAGGGTCCATGCATTAATCACCAGCTGATGTGGATGACGACAAAAGCTGGTCCACGTTCCCTTGAGCACAGATTTCAGCGCATACATCTGCACTTTATGTATTAATTTATGTGCATAACATTCTCCACATGCACAGGTCGACTCAAGGATATATTCTTTCAGAAGTCTGCCTTCCACGACACAAGCACAGTGTCGCATTGCGAAGAAGTCGGTGGGATACATAAAAGGAAAAAAAGGTTGAGTTTGTTTGAGACAAGTGTCCTTCGGGTATCGCTGCAGACACCAACACCGCTCAAGTGTGTATGTTCATGCCTTATTTATGGGTGTGTATGTGTCTTGATGTATCCTAGAGGGTGAGGGTGTGTAGCCTGTGTCATCTCAAGGCTCTTTGGTACTCCTGTATGTTTATACACGTCCACAGCTCCTCTTAAAATGCTTCCTCACTGGTGTTTTTGGGTGTTGGCGTCCTCGGAGAGCTTGCAGCGGCTATCAGAGGGCTTTGGCACTGGTGGTGTGGGAGACAGTGTGGGACACTGGCTTCTGTGGGTAGCGGCTGTAGTAGTAAACCTGGAACAGGATGGTGAAGTCCACTAAGACCTGCAGCAGGCCACACGTCCAGAACTGCACAGGAGCCTGGGTGAGCAGGAAGTAGCCGGTTTTAAAGGTGTCGCCGCTGGTCCACATCAGCACCATCTTGATACTGGAAGGAAAGAGTAAGAAAAGGGATGATGAATGTTTTAGTACAGCTTCATTAAAAATGAATAGCACTCACAGTCCATCACGTCCTCAATAACAGTCAATCATGTTTCTAATTATTTTTATTATATTATGGCATTGTTGTGACACTTTAAATTCATGTCAGATTTTATTCCAGATTGTCGTTTTTTCTCGACAGTGGTGTTCTCAAAAGTCACAGTTCAGCCAATCACTGAAGCCTCTCTTAAGCTAGCAAGCTCAACAATTGCTACCACATTTATCCATCCAACTCCTGTTAGCTAGAGCTACAAAAATGTCAAAAGTGTGAAGATACGCTGTTGGCTAGCGCGACTACAGAGAGACTTTCGGCTCTACGCAGAGCTGTGTACCTTTCTCTGACGAGCATTTATAGAATCAAAGCTCTGAACTATCCAGCTAACGCTAGCCGCCGCCGCTAACACCGAGACTTCTCGAGCTAACAACTTAGCCTCGCTAGTTAGCTGGCTAGGTAGATAGCATGCAGAGTCTTGTTAAGCTAAATAAAACAATTGGTTAGTTACTGTGTGTACTGTGTTTTATAAGCCTCTAGTTTGTTGATTCAGACATCTTCTCTTTAATGCATCTTAAATAGACATAAAACACATATTTATGCTGTCTAAATTAAATCTGGTTACCAGCAGCACATGTTAATGAGAACAGGAAAAGAGGACAGCACTAACAGTTCAGCCAAGACGAGAAAAGCTAAATTTGCCACAATAACAACCACGGGAAATTGAAAATGAATCTTCTCAGGGCGCAAATTTTCTCATCAACTCGACATCCTGCGGCACGTTTCTCAATAAAACTCATAAGAGCGTTTCCGGTACACAGCTGATGGTTCATAGTGTGCTCATGAGACAATCCATGGAATGAGTTAAATGAGAAAAATGCCCGTGTGGTTTGAGACGGCAGAGAGTTCCTTTAAGCGTAAAGCTTTGTCCTCTCGCTGGCACTGAGAAACAATGTGAACTCAACTAATGAGGTTGAAAGGGAAGTTTAACGAGGGCACAATAAACTACCCCCCCGGGGTCCAAACACAAAACTTTCTATACATGTCAGACTCTCCAAAAATAGACACAATACACAGCTGCACTGGGGAAATGAAGGTACATCGGCCCTAAAAGTCCTTAAATGGTTAAGGGTGTATTCCACACCAGTTTATAACAACATCAACACACATCTCCACTTCTGCAGAGCTCTGTACTTTTTTCATAAACTTTGCCTGAGGCAGGGATACGTGTAGGCAATGCTGGCAAAGGAAAAGGACTGAGCCAGCACCGTGTCTACAATGTGCCCCTGCGCACACATACAGGAGTCTTCAGATGTGCTTCCTAAAGCAACCTGCCTACAACAATACCAACGCAGGCTGAGACATCTGAAATCTGTTCACTCAAGCGTGTCAGGTTGGTTGGTCAGCACTATTTGAAAAAGCTTTGTGGGAGGTTTTTCTTGCTACTTAAATGTATAGAGTGTGTTTTATCCCCGGTTTTATTCACCATGCAAGATAATACAATGCATGATGGTTAGCAGAGGTAGTAAATATTCAGCGACATCTCTTTGGGTTCACTTTACTCTGAGAAAACTCATTGATCTGGAACTACCTTCTATCAAATATCACCTGAGATAACTGTGCTGAGAAGACATGTTGTTGAGATGTTTTTATGTCATCTTTAAAAGCTGTTTGCTCCTAAAATCTCTATCTCTCACGATCTCAATCTCTATTGTACAGGGGTGGAGATAGAAATCCTAGAATAACTATATGGGCTAAAGTATGCAGACAGCCCTGTCCTCCTACTTTTGGTCTGGGGAAACCATAACGCTGCAACACACAAATATATTTATTTTGTGGCGCTGTGTTTAACAAAGATGTAACAAAGATAACCATAAATCTATGACGGGGTCTAGTATCGTCCGTAAATTCATAACTGAATTTCTATCACATGTCCCGACCCCTGAAATAAACAAGTCCCAGAACAACGCTTTGATTCCGGCAGCAGGTGAAACATGGCGGTATGACAGTAAAGAAAACAGGATGAGTCTCTGCGTTTGCAGATTCCCTGCCTTTCTGCAAGCCTCTTAACAGATGTAAAAAGATGGACGAGAGGTAATCTAGTGTCTCTCTCTTCCATTATTCATGCATCCAGCTTCACCTTTGCCCTTTTCATTTATAAGGCCAATTTGTGCAAACCTTGCTGTTTTCCTCATACTCCTTTCTTACCGCCTCTTTCCCTGCAGCATCTCTGAATGTCCCCTCTAGCTTCCATTTTCACATACTTTTCTCATTTTTTTTTTTTTCATAAGCCCACTCTCAACAGCACTCTTTCTCCTTGTCCATTCATCTTCCCACCAGCTCCTTCGCCTCTCTATACCTGTTTGCCTCCCCCCCTGCGTACCGTCCTCGCACTCTTCTTTCTCAGTAAGGATCTTGTTAGCTCTGTGGAAAGAGATCCTCCGTCCCCACTCTTTTCTCCCTCTCCTCCTCCTCACCCCCCTCTCCCTGCTGTCTGAGTTGCGACGATGTATATCTGCAGGTAATGATGAAAGAGGCTGGTATTCGTGTTTGATCAATGCCTCTGCTCGTTCCCTAACAAGAGGTAACGCGGGGAGGGCCGGTAGAATAGGGAGCGGACATGTCTGCCGACTTATTAATCGCCTTCTCCGAGAAAAATATAAAAGGGAGGAGGAGAGAAAGCATGCTGAGCTCTGGACTGATATGACGTCGGTGGAGAAGTAGAGCTGCACACCGGACCAGACAATTGCTACGGGGGATGAAAATATGCACCGAATAGCAATGCTGGCTTTGTTGGTGTTGCTTTGAATATGGAGACACATCGAAGGTTAAAGCACACGCCATGTTTATGTTTAGGCTATTTGAAGACACGATGAATGCGTTGGCAAAGAACTACCGGTATTTTGGAACTGTTTCAGGGTTTAAAAAAAGGAAGACTGTAATATTGACAAGATGTAGAGCTGTAGTGGTCCTCTACAGTAGAAGTGCTGCACAGGTTGGCTTAAGTTCTTAGTAACTACTGCTAGTTGCTCTGTAGCAAACCAAACATTACAGGTTTCTATGAAATCATTTTTTGGACATTTCATTTTCTTCTATTTTTACATCACCTACTATAAAATTGTAAGTTACCTTAAATACACCATAAGTTAAATTTTTGTATTTCATGTCAACATCTTGTCATTGTTTGTTGCTTTTTATAGAAAGAAAACTACTTTAGGGAACAAAGATATTAAAGTTAATTCTTTGTTTCCAAGTGTAAACAGGAGATATCTGTATTTTTTGGGGGGGATTTAGTATCAAATACATTTCAGAAAGAGTGGGAAATAGTCAATTATGCTGACCTAGCTGACGTTATTGGCTTAATATTTTATAAATTTTATGTATCTTTTGTGAAATGTAATTTCAATTCCTCCCAGTCATTTAGAAACAGCATATTATCATGTGTGAACTCACTCTAAATAGGCAACAGCTACACCTGGGAGCTGCTGGGTGTAAACATGTAATAATAACTAATTAGTAACTAATAAGATGAACATATTTACATAATTATGTTTCATACCGTAAACCTCTTTTTTATAGCTATAACTGTTTGTAAGCTGGACAAAAAAATACATCATTTAATAAAGAGTTATTTTTTCTTACTGCGGTCTGTGCTTCAACATTTCTTATCGTCTCTCTGCAGCTTTAATGCGTTTCAGTGCATCTCTTAGGATTCAGCTGTTATTCTGCTGGACAGCAGGGAGCACAGAGAGGTAGAGGAGAGGCCAGCGCTGAATCATAATGCATTAACTAAAATACTTTGTATACTTTAATATATTGTGCGTCATTAAGTGTGATTCTATTGCACTTAGTCACATTTTGCTTTTATCGATAAAACATTCCCACCTCAGCCAAGTGTAAATGTTGTAATATTTGGATTGGAACATTTTTTGCTTTTTAAAAATGCAGATCAAACAGATTGATGGAAAGACACTTAATGTCCAGTAAAGACGAAAAAAATGTGACTCAAAGGAGGAAGTGTGAAACTGGATGGTGAAGGGTTACCCCGATGATCTATCATTTCACACAGCACTGGGGATATTGAATGAAAACAATATCTCACTGTGCAAATATTTGCTGAGGTTTGATGCTCGCTGTGCATTTGCTCTTACTCGTTCAGTCGTCTGGGCTGTGAGAGCATTATCATTTTGTGGACGAGGCAGTTTAATTGCACTTGCATCGAGTTTCCTATAACAACTTAACTTAATTTTTTGTTTTATGAGAGTAGACGCCACATTAATGATAATGGCTTTGTGGTCCTCGCCTACATAATTTCTATCGGCTCTTGCAGTTAATGAATCATGTGCAGTTAATTTTGCGAGACAAACGCGCTGCATACAAAAAGCAGGGAGACGTTTCCCTGATAAAAGACTTCACTGCCATCGCCAAAATTTCCCCCTAAAATAAACGAATTGATTGATTGTCATATCCTGAGAGAGAGGAAGCAGCGCTCTGAGTGATGCGAGCAGACGGAGGGAGGAAGGGTTTGGGCGGACGATCCAAAGGTTCTCCAGCTGCATTGATCTGCTGCAGGGAGCCAGAGCTGCTCTGTTCTACAGCCCTGCTGCACACAGCAGCGCCATGCGTTCGGCCACAGGGGTGATGGCCCAGCAGCATCTGTAGTCAATACAACTCTATCCCAGCACGTGGCTCTGTGTGTGTGTGTGTGTGTGTGTGTGGACAGCAGCCCGCTAAATAAGGCTCTGGCGCTCTTATCTAGCATACTGGGATGCAGCTCAACACCACAAGCCTTTTAAGGCGGCACTTGGCTGTCTACATGTCCCATCTCCATGTTTTATGTTTGTCTGCGAGTGTTTCTTTGTTTTGCTTTATGGCATGCTGTTCAGTACCAGCACGAACCTCTGGCTCTCCAGTCTGGGGACCATCTAATAATAGTTGCGACCGGACAACTTTTAACACAAAACCCGGTCATCCCCCACACACAAACACACAAACACACTTCACGTGGCCTAACGTCCCCCATAAAATATCTGTCTTCGAGTATTTACAGTTGCACTGGCTGAGATAGTTCCGCTCGGTTCCAAGTCCAATTTCAACTAGTTCAAAACACAATTTCTAAAGTATGTTGATTTACACTGAAAAGAAGATAAAAATAGAACTAGAAATCAGAGATTGGTGATATCACAGCCAGCAGCAGGGACACTTAGTTTGCCTTCTCTGTTGGACGTTTGTGTCATCAATTCAATGGATCATGACCCTTCTTCCTTCCACTGTGGCCTTTTCTCCATGTCTCAAGAGGTTTGGATGAGCTGTAAAACGAGAGGTCTGTGCTGCCCGTGAGTGTAAGTGAGCTGTTTGGGTTTGATAACTGCATCAGAGTGCAGTATGATAACCAGCGTCTACAGGGCCCTCGGGCAGTGCGCAAAACTAAAAAGCTGGCTCGCTTTTTAAAAGGCACAAAGAAGAAGGTCGCTGTTTTTCAGTTCAAATATGGGGGAAATTTTGACAACTGGTGGAAGTAGAGAATAAACAATGAACAAAAAAAAAGGTTATTGAGAGCCAAAGAGATTACACACACAAGCTGAGACCGGAGGAGTACATTCACGACATTTTCTTTAACCGTTATCAGTGTGAAAGAAGCTACCGGTCGTTTTGATAACGGTGTCATTTGCTTCAGCACTTACACAAAAGGTATATTTCATTCATACCACAATATGTTATTGTTGAACAGTGTTGCATTTATTTGTATATCTTTTACGTCGTCATATCATCGTCTGGTGAGATGGTGTCAAGTTGGCAAAGTTCACGGTTGTTAATTAGCAATGACCGAGCCTGCTTTTGTCTCGTTGTTTTAAAAATCACTGAGACTTTAGCGCGGTAAATCTGCCCCTGTAAAGGGACACTGGGTGTCGTATAGTAGAATAAAGAGTTTGACAGGATAGAGAATAGCGCTATCATCACAGTGAAGCAAACCTCTAAGGGCCCATTGTGGTATCAGAGCCGTTAGCGGTGTCAAACAGCATCAGTGAGGCTAACGGAGAACCTGGGGGTCAATTAGCATCGGACGAACACCAAGTACCTTCAGCTACGTCCTCAAGGGACTAACGCCTCCAACGCAGGACCCTGCCCCCGAACTCTATCCATATTTCAATGGATCAATGCTGGTGTGTATACATACTGAGGACATCCAATATGATGTTAGATGTAGGGTGATGTTAGAGTCCAGTGATGAGGAAAACCGCGGGAGGTGACATTTATAATGTACTGTAGAAAACATACTTAACGCTAAAATATTTACTCATTTTTATTTCCCTTAAAATATTAAATTGGTAATGTTCACATTTGTGTTAAACAATTTTCTTTCCACTGTAACTCGGACCGGTGACGTCCTGATTGATGCCGTGATGTGATGCAGAGAAGAGTTTACTTCAGTGAGAACAGTCTGCTGGTAATAGCGCTCTAAATCATTACTTAGGAGGCAGCATGCAGTACACACAGACTGAGTTTGCAGTATGCAGTACCTTATGTGATTTCGAACATACACTTATTGTTGTGTTTTTTTGTTCCACGCACTCACGGTAAAGAGCACTCTGCTTTACTTCTCCCGTCTGTTTGTTTTTGTCTTGCACGTGTGCTTCTTCGTCCTCACAAACACACGTTCATTAAATCCCCGACGCTCACTGTAAACGTTCCAACACCACTAACACAAACCTGACCCCACACCTACGTTAAAACGCTTTTTTGTTTTGCTTTTAAAAATTGCACTTTGAAAGCAAGACATCCACACTTTAGAGGTTTTAGCTTGCTCTTCCTGCAGACACACACACACACACACACACACACACACACACACACACACAGAAACCTTGAACGGAGTGAGGACGTAAAGTAACCTAGCAACAGCCTTCCAGACTCAACAGGTTGTGAACAGAGGGACGAGAGAGGACACAAACAGTAAACAGAACTAGAAATGACGACGTCCTCGGCCTCCTGCGACAGCTTTTACTGCACCGGCTGCTGGCTGGCACAACATGTTGCAGGTTAGGACAAAATAACAGACGAGCAGAGAAGGCTGGAGACTGCATGGGTCATATACCTCCGGGGTATTGTAGTATTTTAGAATTAATTTGGCTACATTTTACAAGTTACTATTAGCAAAATACAAAATAATATATTTATTTTTGGCCTTAAAACCCCACATAGCTCATGAAATCAAAATGTCTATATCACATTAGGTAAAACATATTTGCGCCATTTCCATTATTATTGACGGAGCACTTTCTTGAAACAATGTGAGTTTGTTGGGCTGCACCGTAAACAATAACACCAGCTGCTCTTCTGTTGTATTTCTGACAAAATGGCTGCTAAAGGAGTGTTCGCTGTAGTTTTAAAGACTTTTTCACATTGAAACCTTGTTGTGAAAACTGCACCAAAGCAGCTAAAAGTGTTTAGGAGTTAAAAAACACAAAAATACTGTGCACGACAGGAAACCGCTATTGGGCAATGTGTCTTGTTTTTCTGCATCCATTGTAGGGTTTTGTTGTTCAGTTTATCCTCATGGGTTACTGGTCAAATATAGACAGGACACTTCCTACGCTTGGGTTTGACAGCAGAACATTGTCGGGCTCTTTCTAAAACATCAATAGCAATTATTAGCTTTTGTTGAAAGGACTTCAGAATTGAAGTGCTTTTTTTCTACAAGCTTCAACAATCAGACGGCAAGAGATCGATCGTGGAAGTGGCATGCACAGCAGCTGAATAGACCAGAATGCACTGCAACCACAGAAAGTTGCGTTTTGAGTATAGGGTATGTTTATAGACAACGTTATGCTCAACCAGCATGTTTGCAACCATTGTCTGGGGGTTTGTTGAAATGCATTCTAGGGCTATAATGTCTGAAGTCAGATACACTGATCACAAAACAAAATCATGAAATCCATCGGACTTATAAGAGTGACCAAGGGTGAACTGCTCCTGTACGGCCGTACTGTAGACAGTGTCGGGTGGGGAAGGAAGAACAAAGAAATCTAAAATAAATAAGGCATGGGACAGAGAGGGAATGGAGAGCCCAGCGTGGGAGCTGTCATGGCCGGTTAAGTGGACAGGCAGCTCTGCTGGAGCGCCGTTATCTGTCTGCTGCAGAAAGCCAACCAGCAGAGAGAGGGGGGGGGCACTGCTCTGAGGCAGGACATGCACAGCCAGAAAGCTTTTAATCAGGACTGTGTGTGGACTCACAAGTCTTTAAATATATTGTCAGTTTCATCTTTTTTTTTTTACAACTTCAACATTTGTCTTCATGATATTTCTTTGACCCGGCATGTTGGGTTCTCTGTTGATCCATTCGTGTCTCGTAGCTTTTTTCATTGACTGGGCTCCACCCACTCCCTCAGGAGAGCATTGGGATCAGGTGTGGGAGAAGAGACTCACCTGGAGCTGATCTCCTCATCAGGGAGGTGAACAAATGTCAAGCAGGGAAGCTGATCAGAGAGAACGTGCTGAGAAGAGGAGATCTCCCCAAGATCTCCAGGGGGGGAGATAGTTGAGATATAGTAAGTCGGCGAGCGGCCCGGCTGATGTCGCTTATTTTTCTTGTGATAGAGCTCTTGACTGAGCAAGGTTTTCTGTTTCGCTTGCGTTACTTGTGGTTTGTTTGATTAAAAAACCTGGTAAACTCCGGCACTGACTCTGCCTGTGGACTGCAGTGCTTCCATAAATATTCGTGTCCTCCGTACAGTCCTGTGACAACTCTTTTGAGAAGCAGTTTTTAGCGCTTGGCTACAAGCTGTATATGCTTACAAAAATCGATTCTACGTCAACGCCCCCTAATTACAGCCCCGAGATTTGATGCAAATCAACATTAATGAGCTAAAATGATCTTGCCCGTAGATAAGGGCGAGACAGAATACCTCATTATCATATTGATTTTCAGAGGGTTAATTGTCATGTCAACATAATAAATAGCTGCCAGGAGCCCCGTCTTCGCTTCTTGTTCGACAGGTGCCAGAAATACTTAATAAGCATGTGTCGGTGTTAATAATCGTATGTGAGACAACATAATCTGGAGGCATTGCTCACGAGCGTGCGCTTCCAGTACAACACAGCCTCAGAGACGCCTGTGACGGAAGTGGCACTCATAAATAAAACAGCACTCTTCAGGATAAAGAGACATCATCATTAATCAAGGACGCAACACGCTTTGTTTTGATTTAAATCCTGACTGTTAAATTATACTCGCAGCCCAAAAAGACTTTTCAGCAGTCAAAGATCGTGAGAGAAAAAGGAGACATTTTTTTAAAAGGTGTTCCTGTGTCGCACTGTGAGACGCTGACAATTTGGAGCAGCCTTTGGTTGAACCTCAGCTCAACTGCTCAAGCCAAATCAGAATACGTCCTTGATGAAATTCATGTTTCATGTGCTTGTAATTTATGCTTTTTCATAATTCATAGATGTGAGAAATATAATATTCACTCCCCTGCCCAGTTAGCGTCCGTTGAGCTCGGAAGTATTGACTTTTCTAATCAGTATTGAGTCCGTACCTCATGCCCTCTGTGGACTTGTTCTGATAATTGCAGTAGAGCTGCGGGGTGCCCAGCATTGCTTCGGTGAAGACGGCCAGGAAGCCCAGGGTCTCCACGAACAGCGCCGAGTCCAGGAAGAGGTAGGTGATGTAGGCCGCCATCAGCGTGAAGGCCAGCACGCACTGCATGTAGTCCAAGAAGCGACTCCACAACCAGAAGTAGCTCCAGTCGAAGTCTAAATACAGGTAAAATCACAAATGAGACAACAGAAATGGATATTATGGATAACAACTACCTCCTCAAGGGAGTACAGTTCTCAACCAGCCGGCCAATACTGGCAGAATAACAGAGACGTTAATTGATGTGCACAGATCCTGTGAAAAATAAAGTAAAGCTATTGTAAAAAAAACAAAAGAGACATGAATCAGTAATGTTGTTCCTCGTTGAGGGGAAAAATAACTTTTTCAGACACATCACAGTTGAAGAGTTTCATTCCAGGGGGACTTTTGGGGGGAAAACAAACAAAGTGTAGCTAGTGGTCCCGAGAGGATGCAACATTCATTACATCCAAAAATACCGAAGTGTTGTGCCAAAAACAAGCAACATGGCAATGATTTTGAGTAAATATCATAGACTGTATATAAGAAGTGGACATCTTCACCCATTGGTTTGTGGATTGTTGCTTTGCAGCCTCGAGTTCACCATTTAGTTTTTTTGCAGAAAGAAGTGACCACCGAACTCTGACTGAGACATTTTAAGGGAACCAAAGCGGTTACAATTCACTGTAGTGGACTGAAAACGCACCGTTGAAGGGTTAAAGCTCTGAGACAAAAACATGGTGGTCATAAATCCAGTGGTCATCGTCTCATACACTTACATACAATAAGATATATTTTTGCAAGTAGAGGAGTCGTCCCCTGTTGGCCATTAGAAAGAATGCAAGGTTAAAGCGCTTCCGCATTGGCTTCACTTTTCAGACGCTGGTAAATATGAGTTGTGTAATGCATGCGTTTGGCAGCATCATGTGAAATGTACGATCCAGTCTGGGGACAAGAAGTCAGAATATCTCAGCCTCTACTGCTTCAAATCTGACCTTCTGTGAGGTGTGATAGTGAATCATTGGAGTTCTTAGACTGTGGTAATGAAGTAAATTCCTTTCAGTATTGACTTTATTCATGTTGGTATTAGAGACTTTGTTTGATAGTGTTTGAAACATTCATGACACACAAATTGTGGATTAAATTTCCGGTTGGTTAGTAAGCTGTGAGACACTTCTATACTCTTTTGTACTTGCAAGTAATCACATTTTTCTTTTCTCCTCATTCCTCCAGCACTGGACGAATTAATTATCTACAAATCCTTTCATTTTTTTAAAGCTGTATCTAGTTAACAAAAGGAAGAAAAAAAACTATTATTGTGAACATTTTTAACTAACTTCACACTTGAGCTGCGAATGTTCACACACCTCCCACAATCCCCTTCAACTATATGTCACTGCCACAAATAGGCCGTCTGAACCGCACACGAGTTGGACTTCATTCAGCTTCTTGCAGACGCCTTTAACTTCAGGGTCGTGAGGGAGGAGGCTGTGTGAGAAAAGCGTGATGGTGGTTATAGTATTTTCCACGCGGTAGTAATGGGCTGGGTGGGAAACTGGACGCTGATGAATGATTAAAACTCTCTGCCCCAACACCTCTCGTGTGTGTTCTTTCTCCGAGGAAATGATTAGATAGTGATTCTGAGCACAACAACACCGGCTTCCTGTAATAAGCAACACAGCCAATACTAATCCAACCACGATACCATCCAGAGGCCACAAAGCGTCGATCACCTCGGGTACTACTTCAACTACAGCTGACATCTCTTCCTCTAATTTCTTCTCTGCCAAAAAGAAAAAGCCCATTCAACATATCTTTATGGTACAAATGATATGAACAAGTGCCCGAGTAGCTGCTGGTTTAATGTGTGAGCAGAGGACTCCGAAAGAGTTTATCACGGAAATCTAATCACGGCTGAGAGCGAAAGCTGTTTCTTCTCTGCTGCGACGTAAATGAGATTTCCGCAATCCTCAAAATGCAATAGAGCCGATTTGTTTAATCACGTTTAAACAGTGGTGGGCCGTCAGGGCCTGGGCCTTCTCTGCTGGCCTAAACAGAATCACAAAGCTATATCTATTTTATAATTTAATCATTTTTCTTAAATACACTACATGTATTATAATTTATAAAAATATTTTTCACATCATCTTATTTTCTCATTGCACAGCTACTGTCTTCCTCAGTTGCTCTGCTTCCAGTGCAGCTTGTTTTAAGTAGAGCTTTTATCCAATCAGATTTCACCTCTGTGTCTCTAGGTAAGAACAGAGGCCCCAGGCCTGCACACTCTCAAGTGCATCCCTTTGCACTTTAAGTGAATGGGGACGATATTGTTGATTGTCATATTCTTCAACCAATCAGATCTTTAGTTTGACATGTTGGGCGTATTCTTTGACGTGTCAGCGCCTGCAAGCCGGCCTATAATGACGTCAGCATTACGTGCAGCTCAGTTTCCATGTACAGCTCTGCCGCGAGGTGCAGAGTGTGCTGTGATTGGTCAGTGGGCGAGCACGTGACTATCGTGAAACGAAACTTAACAGCAGAGGCTTAGTCGGGTATTGAATCACATCACGTGATGCAGCTCAGCCAATCAAATATGGGCATTCTGACTGAGTGAGATGTACCACACACCGTGACACAGGGGACTGAGACGAGGAAAGACACTGCAGAGCAGTACATACAATGTTCAAGTTGTGAAAGTAAAATCATAAGACGATCTCTGTGGGCCGCGACTTGTCATTAAGGAATGATGGTGGGTCCCACAGCCAGACCAGCTGAGAACCACTGTCCTCCATGAGCGCAGAAAACATTATGTTTTCCTGAATATAAGCTTCTGCATTTTCCAAATGCTCTAGTACTAATCAAACGTATTGTAAGTCTCGTACCGAACGGTACGTACATTTAATACGTACATAGTTACAGCCTTAGAAACTAATAACTGTTGCGCCATCATGTGGTTACAAGGTGGTATTTCAGCTGCAGGACAACAGTGAAGGCCTAGGTATAAAATGCACGGCCCGCCACTGCGTTTAAATGAGGTTTCTCTTTATCTAAGAGGCACATCGAAGCACTGTACTGTATAGGCCTCCAGAGAAGGGCCTGTACAGTAGACAAAGCTAGAAAAATAAATAAATAAAATGTCGGAGCATCGTTTGGAATAACTTCAAAACCAAATACCATAAAACCTGCAATTTATCAAGACTTGATCAAATCAAAAGTGAAAGAATACAAGCCTGTATGACATTTCGGTTTCAGATTTAATGAAATATTGTTTCATTAGAGAATTAACTGAGCGATTGTGACATTTAGATGGTATTTCTACATGAACACGCACGGCAGATAACCTGGCTTTGCACTATCCAATCCAATTGTTCCTGTATGACAGGCGAGTTCAACAAATCCTGTAAATGTAACCAAATAAACCTCCAAAGAGCAATTCAGATCAGGTCACGGCCTTCTGTCTACCAACGACACACTCAATGCAAAACCTTAAACTATGTAGGACGGCAACGCAATGCAGCAGCAAGCAAACGCTTCTTAAAAGCTATAACAGTGCATGCATTTAATCAACATGAATATCCTTTGAGCGCTCTTATGCGTTACTGTATATCTGTTTATTCTGTAGGTGTTGTAGCTGTGGCGGTGGAGCCCTGCTGTTCAGCAGAGGACTGTGAAGCTGGGCCAACTAGCGCCAGGCTGGTGCTGCATGATAACAGCCAAACACAGAGGGAGGATATCAGGGGCGATAGAGCAGCGTTCAACACCAACCAGGCTGCTAACGGCATGCACAGCTTGAACGTGCGAGACGTTTAATGTATGGCTCCAAGCGATGAAAATGACTGGGCTCCAGATGGGATAGTATAACGGGAAAAAAAAATAAAAAATACTGTGGTAGTAGTTGTTGGCAGGAGCATAAGGAAACATTTACTGTGTTTTTCTTTGCTGCTGGCTAGTTAGCTAGCTAGCAGTATGGTCCAATTAAGCAGACTTTTGGAGTAGAGACCAAGGCTACACACAAGAACGGTGTCACGCATGTATTAAATTAGCTTAAACACATTTACACAGTGTAAAAGCACGTAAAAAGCCTCCAAAGAGAGCCAACAGAAGAGTGAGACTTATATTAGTGAAGTCAAAAACAGCATTGAGTGAATGCTAACGTTGGTCCGTGCTTGCTGGATGTGTAAATAAGCTAACACTTTAGCAGAAACAACCTCACTGTGTTTCTGTTAGCGTGTCTCTTCTGCTCTCAAGTGGCTGAACTAGAATTACGGTTCATTACAGTTCATCCTTGAGGGCAAGTGGATGTTTGTGCCAAATTTGAAGAAGTTTTGTAAAGGCTGAAAGACAACCTGAAAACAGAATGCAACACAGAAGCATAAAAATGCAGCTAACGTTAGCAATATCCGTAACTATAGCTGTACTTTGATGTAAGAGGTCTTGCTACTCCATATTACGTTAGCTTGTTTAAAGTGTGTGTTATAGCTTTTAGGTTCTGAGATAAATAAAGTTAAGTATAAAGTATGTTTTTTTCCTTCAGGATGCAGTAAAATTGAGCCTCACCAATCAGCCAGTTCCTCAACATTTTACCAATTACATATTATGTTATAACCTCAAACTTCTTGAGACCTTTTTAGTTGTTCTAAAATGAACAAACGACTTAATATAATCTCAGTGATGCTAATGATTGGGGACATAATTGCACGGACTGCGTATCCAACAAGATTTCATTTTACTTTTCTTAACTTTAGTCCCCAGTCTCTGCTGTCAGGGCGTGGAGGAGGAGGAGGACGACGAGGAGGAGGAGGAGAGATAACGCATTACATTTCCTCTGTGGTGAAATTAAAAAAATGTTTACTCCATCTTGCAACTTCATTTTGTGGCCAGGGATTCCGTAAAGTACAGAACACCTTTTTCTTACAAGCAAAAAAAAAAAAAAGGCAACATTGTGCTTATGACATGCTTTTAAATTATTTGTGCAGTCCTCGTCTTCCGGCTCATGTTTTAGTGATTACACTCCTTCATGCCAGTGCTGTGCTGTCACCATCTCTTAGTCCTGCGTGTGCACACTTTAAAGATGCATGCAAATCTGCCTCTAATTCTGAGCGGCAGCGGATGTAAAAACAACATCTTGTAGGCAGATCAGTGTGTCACACTATTCCACACTGACCACCAACCTCAGCCATACCCTGTCATACACCCTCTCTCGCTGTGCCACTTGTGTGCCCAGGGGCATTCTCCTCCTCCTCCTCCTCCTCCTCTTAAATCCCGGTACCCACGGTATCACTGTGTGGGAACAGACCGGAGCTGCATACAATAGACTCCCTGTGGTGGCCAAACGTCTTGTGCACAGCTCGGTTTTGAAGTCCCACAGAGTTGTGGTACGCGTGTAGGAAGACGCGGGTCAGGCTCTGAGTTTTCAATCGCTTTGTTTACCGACTGTTTCCTGCCAGCTTCAGTTAGGCCCTGGAAGAAAAAAAAGAGTCTATGGGGACAGTTGAAATAATGGCTTGCTGTCACTCAAAAAGCACCCGTTGGAGAAGCAGGAACATTATTATGAAAGACTTTAGATTTTAACAGCCTGGGAAATTGAACCTCTGATTTCGACGAGCTTTATTTTCTGAAATTCGGACAGGGGAGCATTTTCACAATGACTAATGGGCTTTCACTGCCAAGCCACAGCACAGCAACTGTTCTGCACCGCCACCTAGACTAAATGCGAGGTCTCTTCTATGAAAGAGGCTAAAAATTGGGCCTCTAAGTATCCTTAGTGAGGAGATAACTGCACCTACAGGATGGAGTGATTTATTCTAAGCTGACAGACCGCCGTGGGACCAGAATGAGCAACGAGCCAGAACCAAACCATAGAAAGAAATGGAAATCTCTTGTATTGCCGTGTTCCTCTGTAACGCTGTGAGGCAAACATCTCTGTGGTTCAAGACCAATCAATCATTGTGACACAATCAAGATAACTGTAGATCCATGTTTGAGCGCACCACTACCAGCGCAGGGACAGTGAATCATACTTGTTGGGGGGAAAGGCTGCAAAAAATGCTATTTTTTATTTGTGGATGCTATTCCAATTAACCAGTTGTTATTTGCTTTGCTGGTTAGTTACTTAACTTGTTCACAACTGCACTGTGTGTAGTGAAAAAAGGGACATCACGCTAGTTACATGCTAAAATTACCGCTTAGCTCAGCAGAACAACACGACCTAATGATCGAATATATTTATGCAGCACTTTTATGGCTGTGTCTGCACTATTGTGGTTATTTATGTGTAAAAAAAGCACACGAACTAAGTATTAAAATGCGTGAAGTGAACGCTTTTCAAGATTTCACAAAAGGTTCTTGAGGGAACTCAAAAGTAGATCTTTTATTCTTCCTCCGATAAAACACGTATTCCAACGCGGCACTCACCAGGCTACCTAGATGTGCTGACTGGAATTAATTCAAAGATTTCCATTCACAGACAGCTGATCAGAAGCCAGCTGAGAGTGAATGAGGATGCGGTGTTGACACAAAGCACAAACGGGCGAGCTACCCAGGAGTCTGAAACCGCAGACGCCCCAAAGTTTGCATAGAGGATTTAGAATCCTGGAGCAGAGCCCCGTCTGATGGTTCGCTGGCTGACACAAATTCATTCAAATGCTGCTCAACTAATTCAATCAGGGTTTCCTCTGTCAGGTCTTTAAAAATAACTAAAAGTAAAGTTTGACTCTGGCACACATTAGACAAGTGAAACGTACCTCGCTGGCACCCGTCAGAACTTTTTCTACAAATATTTCATCTTCCAAAACCCTTTTACCTCCACCTGAGTGATCACCAGCGTTTCTGGTCCCGTCACAGACAAATGATCTGATCTTTTAATCTCCTTAAAGGATTCCAGCAGGCAGTCTTCTGTATAAATCACTCTGAGCTGCTATTACACCAGGATTTCTCCCGTCTTGACAAAATAAAACATAGGGCCTACTGTACAACACAGACGTGGCCAGGTGTGTGGCTGAGGCACCATGGGTGTTCTTTAGAACCTCTATGACTTACTGAACCATCAGCTACCAAATTACACACTACGACGTAAAACGCCTCTACATAAAGTGTTCTCAGACGGCCATGTCTATAGTAATACAGCCTTATTTGGGCATAGAGGAAGTTCCATTACAAGTCAGCCACACTGTGCGTCAACGTCTAGCTGTTTGATGGAAGTACCTGGTGTGATAATGATGCGGTGCTGCTACGAGAACATAAAAAGGGAACTAACGGAACAATAAGAGGAACACAGGTTGAGAATGTGCCCTGCTGACTAAAGAACACTCTGGTGACTCACTGCAGAGAGCTACAATGTGAAGCTGTTCCACCTGATGTCTGCACACCGACACCAGTCTGGTGCTACATGTTATACTGCTGGTTCTCCATCATTTGATCCTATATCCGTCCTAAAGCACTGATCACGGTTGCACCGGGCCTCTTAAGTGATGCCCGCGTGTCTAACTCCGCTTCCCTTCTTCATTTCTTCCTCCCTCTGCATCGGGTGTTTCCATGCTTCCATCAATAGCAGACGACAACGTGCTTATGTCCACGAGCAGCGCAGAGATCAGAGAACACGGCGTTCTGTCAATTGTAATGATGCTTTGGCAGAGTTCACGGATCGATGGGCCGTTCACAGCGGCGCCGCAGAGATCAGATTCAATACGTGCAAAGAGGAGCCGGGCAGTGAGGGAAATATCCTGCGGCTCCTCTGAGGCCAGAAACAAGCAAACAGACCGAACCACAGAAAGCCACAACGTCTGAAACTATTCAACAAAACATCCAACTAAAGGGTACAAAACAGCACTTCAATACAGAACCGTCTACTGTGCCATCATTCAGTCCAGAGAGGACAATTTATAATATACCTGCTGAGCCAAGTGTTCATCTTCTCATCATACAAGTATTGTATTCTACTGCCATCTAGTGTCCATACCAGGAATAGCAGCCCTTTCTTCACTTATACTGTGTCCTAATTATACAGCGCATACAATATAACCACTATAAACGCTGATCGTTCTAGAGTTCTTACAGTGGAAGAAAACAATATACTTTACAAGTTTGTAAAACCTGTCTGCTGAGCCATTCAGAGTATTTGTTTCTACTGAAGATTTCAAATGTTGCAAATATATGTTTTTTTATTTTAATCAGTTTCCTAAAAACAGCTGGGTACTGTAGTTTTCAGCCAACGTTACTCAATCAGGACAGAGAGGTACATCTGTTGGGGACTATTTTCAGCCGCGGATTAATACGCATTTTGTGCTCTAGTGAGTATTTCCAGCAGCAGGACGGTGGACTGAAAACAAACTCGTGTTTGTGTTCCTGGTAATGAAGGAACATGTCACCCAGTGTTGCTTTTGGACAACAATGGAAGTCTATGGCTTAGAGGAATAATATAGATCAGGCTTGGATAAGCAGGCAATACTTATTAGTTGGATAAACCTGATTATCTTCTCAATACGCTTGATAATGCAAGATGTCTAGAGTTTAAAAAAAAGATAGACTAACGGAACAAACAGACACAGAAGACCAGCAGCTTTTCAGCCCACCGAACTGATTCACTGACTTATCCATAATTTTAAAAAAGGGGCATTGTGCTGAAACCAAGTGTAGTTCAGGGAACAATTTAAAAAGCCTGTTAGAAGACATCAATTTGCATAAATCAGCCATTAAAAAGATGCTTTACATTCACATTTAAGGGCACGACAAAATAAGCATGAACCGGTTTAAGGGCCATTAAACATATTTGTGTAATATCAAACAATCATTTCCAACTGCAAAAAACAGAAGCATAAAGTTAGAAAAACTACAAGATGTCAGTAAAAAGCTTCTGAATATCGGTGCAGCAGGTTAGTCTTCTGGAACTAATGTGAGAGTCAGAACACATGAGCTTTTGATTTATTCCTAATCTGTCATTTCACATAAATAACAGATTCAAGCACTAAAGAAAACATGCACAAAAATCACTTTCACACAGGTGTTTTCAATGAAAGCTGATGCTTCATTCGTACCGAGGTTGTGAGGTGTAACATGCATTGAAAGCATCACAGGCGGCGGCTTCAGCGGGCGGCCAGTGAGCTCCGTGAATCAAACAGGGATGCAACAGAACAGCAGGACGACATGCGGGTGAAATGGGCTCATGTGTTGACGGCGTTAGTCATCATGCAACGACACACAGAGATGGAGAGGCAGATGAACTACAACTGATGTTTCATGGCAGACACGGTAAGTGCTGTACATACCCAGAAAGAGCCTCTTAAGGATTCTGATCTCCTCGTCCTTATTGTCTGTCGCTACAGGCGGAAAAAATAATAATAAACAGGGAAAGAAAAAGAAAAAGAGCTTGATTTTCTTCAGAGGTGAGCTATGAAGCGTCAGACATTTCAGGTCATGGTGAGTAATTAGTGATACCACAAAACAGATCAGTTATATCACTGATTATTACAATGATATAACTGATCAGAAGACCACAAAAGGGCATCTCTCTGCACCTTGAAGGCTGTGAAAACATTCATTTATCGGCTTCTTACTTCAAGTGATGAGGTCCTGAATAAAGACGCAGGTGTCTGTCAAAGTTTAAACGGCTCTGTTGAGAGATTTATGTATTTGTGGGTTCGTCAGTGCTCGTTTTAATAGTTTGAAGTGGGCGGGGCTCAGTTGGAGAACAAAAGCTTTTGTTGGCCAAGCTACTGTCAATTCAAAACACACACACACACACACACACACACACACACACACACACACACACACACACACACACACACACACACACACACACACACACACACACACACACACAGAGTCCGGATTAGCTTCATTTTTTGAGTGTTAGATATATAACGTGATAATTAGTGAACTTTGGAGGTGCAGGTTGGCAGATTTTGTTCCCATAGTCGTCTCAACTAATTCACGGCAAAGAAAGCAGTTACTTGTCGCCTATTTCTCAAAATGACTCACTATTCCTGGAGCTTTCACAGCAAAGTAATTTTTCCACGAACAAAAATGTATTCCATCATGACCGGATTGCACAGAATGCAACAACACATATATAAAAAAAAAAAAAAAAACTCAACTGCATAGTTGTGAATCAGCTGTGAAGTATCTGGACATTTCTTTCTTGACTCACACTGGTTTGCCAAGATGGCTGAACGGCCTACAGCTACAGGCTTTTTCCTTTTTGAATGGAGACGTCTAACTGCTTTCTGTACTGGATTCATTTAATGTTTGTTTTTGTCATCTGACACTGAGCCTAATGGACATTTAGCGCTCATTCTCCAAGTGTCTCCCCCACCCATATTGTCAGACTGCCACGAGGACAGGAAGCGGAGCTGAAGCATCCAATCCTGGAGCAGGAGCACCAGGATCACACGACACGTGATGCAGGCTTGAAACACATGACTTAGAAACCCACAAAGGGCTGCCTCCATGTCTGTTTGTAAGCAAACGAATGTACATAAAGAAAATCAGGATCCAAAGTGTCAACACAGGGTATTGAATACCTTTTCACTGAACTCTGTTGCACATGGCCGTGGGCTTTGAACCGGGGACACTTTGGTGTATTTCTCTGTAGCTCAATTGCTTCTTATAGGAACATAATGATCAGATTTTCAACCAAATATAATATTAGGCATCTATCAACGTTTTTAGATCGTCTATTAATTGAAAATTTTAAATAGCAACAAAAAAGAATCAATAATACATGAAATACCTGTTTATTAAGTATTACGATGCAGTTTTCTTCGTTTAGAAGGCTGGCTTTGGGGAATTACTTTTCGAACATCGCCTAACAAACACATCCTACACGTGGCAAAGTTCACTCGAAGTCTGCAACAAGTGTTGAAGCAGGTTTAACTACATTATTCAACAAACAAACATAGCATTTGAAGGAGTGGCCCTGTGGTCACTCACACAGGGAGGCGAGGAGACTCAATGTACAATCATTCACACGTATTTACATTTCTGGCAAACACTTGCACATGCACCTGCCTACGCACACTCACTCTGGGATATGTTTATACTCTCACACACAATCGCAGCTCGATCACACATCCTCTCACCCCTCGCTCACAGACTCCCACACACTCGCAATTTCCCCAAAGTAAACTCGGATAAGCAAGCTTTATCTGCGCTGTAAAGAGGCCCCCGCGGAGGGTTTCTGACCTATGAAGGAGCGCCTCTTGGTGTTGAGTTCAGTGGCCGTGCGGACGCTGGTGCACAGGTTCAGCATTATGAGCATGGTGGCGATCATGATGATGCTCTGCCACAGCAGCAGGGTCTCGAAGTAGCGGCCAAATCTGATGGAGAGAAGAAAAATGTGCTAACATGTAGCAGGCATGGAACACAACTACACATGCTGGATTTTACTACTGCTATGGAACTTCAGCAGAAGCTTGTACAATGTTATTAACCTCTAGGAAGATATCAGGAAATAATCCCAGAAGGGTTTTTGTCACTCTTAAATACTCGCCACGTACCTGCCACATTAGACAGTTTAGAGTGAACTGCTCAGTAGTTTGATGTTTTGGTTTAGTCAGGCACTCATGTGCTTTTGCCTGTACCTGGTTAGTACTCCAGTTTAATTAAATAAAATGCACCCATCAATTTAAGATTACTAGAAACCATAATTAAATCCAGCATGTATCCAATCCACCAGTTATTCAGTTACCTTGTGTAGGTGGTAACTTGTGAGTGGAGCATCTGTTGGTCATAATTTGTATCCAGCATCTCTTGAGGAATTTATTCTTGAAACATATTAACTCTTGTTCCATAAAGTATAAGCTATACTTCTGCATTATAAGCAAGTACAGAAGCTGGTCTTGTTGTGAGTGAACAGACAGGAGGAGGTCTTACCTGAAGAGTATCCGTAGGATGTTAGCCACCAGGAGGACCAGGCACACGTACGTGGAGAAGCCCTCTGCGTTCTGGGTCCGGCGGATGTCTCTGTACTGGGGCACGTAGGGCACCACCCCACCGAACACCATGGCACCAGCGGCGATCCACGCCACCAGGTCGTGAAACACGGACACAATCTGGTCAAACACCTCATCCTCCATTGTTCAGCTGCTCACGGAGAAGTTGTACAGTGATGTCAGCTGGCCGTCACTGGCTCGATGGAGACTGTTACGCGGTGTTTATCCTCCCTTTGGTTCCTTGTAGTGACTTGTAACTTCCGTGTTGTTCGTGCATAGTCCTGACACGGATCACACAGACGGTACAGTCATATCTGAGAATAGTCCAAACAGTGGGGACGTCAATATGCTACTGTACCGACAGAACGACGCTCACTAAAGGCAGCGGTGGTTTGTTGCAGTGGAGCAGACGGCCGTTAAGATGCTCATTACGTCACATTTCTCAACACTCCTGTTGATGCTAGCTGTCGTTGTTTGACAAGGCTGCACCAAACTCAAGAAGAAGAAACTCCAACGGTTCCTGATGTTGTATAAAATGCTATCGGAATAGGCAATACACTTGTCAAAAAAATGGTATTCCTTTTGTGCTAGCGCCCCAAATTGTGACTGTAGTTTCTTCACTGACTGGCTCATCTGTGTGTTTCTTCTTCTTATTGCATTCTTTTTTTTCTTCTTCTTCTGGTTTCATTGGAGCATTACCGCCACCTTCTGCTCCGGAGTGTGGATCAGCCAATAGACCTACAATCTTCCCCCAAACCAAAACAAACAAATAAAAAAAAAATACAGAAATAAAATACTATATATATATATATATATATATTTTTTTTTTTTTTTTTCTTATACTAGTACTAGATATCCTGATCCACACTCCATACCAGATGGTGGCGGTAATGCTCCAATTCATTGTTTGCCAACCTCCAATAAACCTAAAAAAAAGAAGAAGCATCACGCTGCCATCTGCACACGGCCTCTTGCTTCCATCTGCTGGTCAGCACGAGCACAGCAGCTGCTGCGCAATAACTTGTGGGAGGACTGCCCTGTGGCCCCTCCCTCTTCAGACAGAGCGCGCGAATGCACCCCACGTCTCTCACAACCTAGCTAGCTGTTAGCTTAGCGTCTTTCACTGTGTGCCTTTTAACAGCACCAGGGGGTCTGCTGGCGCACGAGAGGAGGATCTGAGATAAGGGTATTTGGGCTCCGCATCTCAATTATTAGCCTCAATTCGCTGTGGACTATCAGCGACTTATATCTGCAATGGCGGACAAGGAAGGTAAGGCTAAGGGCTTTTTAACGTGGTCAGTGTTTATCTGACATATCTTTGCTAGTGTTAGCTACCTGGCTAGCTTGGTTAGCGGCTACCATTAGCTACTGTAGCTGCCGTAGCAGACAATAACAAAAGCCGGGTGCATTTTTTTTTTGTGTGTACGCTGTAACAACCTGGATTTCAGCTCGCAGTTCTTGTTTTCTCACCAGTTGTTGTTGTTTACTCTGTGACGTTACCCCCTAACTGCAATTGAGGCTGCAGCGCGACACATTCAGCGTCACAATAAGAACGTATGTTAACACTAGCAAGAGCATAATGATGTTAGCTTGTTAAGCTAACGGGGATGTGTTTCTGTACTCCCATACCGGTACATATTGAGCAATAGTTAGGCTTTGAGTCGTGTTTGTCGTCTGCAGAGACAACCTTAAACATCTAAGTGCCATTTAATTATCTTTAATGCATTGATGCTGACTGAGATACATTGTCAGTTGCCTTAATATTAACCTACACTGGTGTTGTAAATGTCTGATGAATGATTCCTCCACAACAGTGTCAGTACTCATGTATTACACAGTGTGTCCTCTCTCAGCAGGAGCATTTGATGATGCGGTGGAGGAGAGGGTGATAAACGAGGAGTACAAGATCTGGAAGAAGAACACTCCCTTCCTGTATGACTTGGTGATGACCCACGCTCTAGAGTGGCCCAGCCTCACCGCTCAGTGGCTGCCCGATGTCTCCAGGTACACACAGTCATTTTCACACACATACCGACAAGCACTCAAGTGTGAATGACATTAATGATAAAGCACATTTTCTTTTTTTCCTTACCAGGCCAGAGGGGAAGGATTACAGCGTGCACCGGCTGGTGTTGGGCACTCACACATCCGATGAGCAGAACCACCTGGTCATCGCCAGCGTTCAGCTGCCCAATGATGACGCCCAGTTTGAAGCCTCACATTATGACAGCGAAAAAGGAGGTGAGAGCCCTGTACCGTATGTTTATAGTAGGCCCCAATGTGCTTTAAGGAGACGGCTAACATGCAGATGACTAATTGTGTAACCAGGTTGATGTGGTACGATAATACTGAATGAAATGATTTTGAAGCCTTTTCGTGAAAATCATCAGTGATCATTTTAGTTTGTATTAGACACTGCACAAACACACCTCAGCGAGCATAAAATTTGATTGTTGCATGTCATGTAAGATGACCACCGGTTATTGCATTGTTATGCACGGGTGAATTGCACCTTTTTAAACACCCTGCTCCGAAATTAATTGTCTGTAGCCACAAACGTCTGTGTTTTTTTGACTCATTAAACACATTTCCTCATATTTCCCTGCAGAGTTCGGAGGCTTCGGCTCAGTGAGTGGCAAGATCGAGATAGAAATCAAGATCAACCACGAAGGAGAGGTGAACCGTGCTCGCTACATGCCCCAGAACCCCTGCATCATCGCCACCAAGACCCCCACCTCAGAAGTGCTGGTGTTTGACTACACCAAGCACCCCTCCAAGCCAGGTAGATACAACACACACAGCACAAGACACTGCTTAATGGATGTTCTTTGGAAAGTTAAGTAGGCTAGTTGTATTTTGTTTAACATCATCATCATTACTGCGTACCGGCTTGGTTTCTTGCGGTGAATGAAATGGCCGTTGTGCCATATTTCCGTTGACAGTAGATGCCTCGGGAGAGTGTCACCCCGATCTGCGTCTCAGAGGCCACCAGAAGGAAGGCTACGGTCTCTCCTGGAATCCAAATCTGTCCGGCTCTCTCCTCAGTGCGTCAGACGACCATGTGAGTGAAACGTCAGATTTCATTGTTTGTATTCAAACTAACAATAAACTCACGCTGCATCTCATGGAATTATAGCGTGTTCAGATATGGTGTCAGAAATATGAATGGGTTTTTATCTCTCATCTTTTCTAATCTGCAGACAATCTGTCTGTGGGACATAAGTGCCGTGCCGAAGGAGGGGAAGATAGTCGAGGCAAAGACCATCTTCACCGGCCACACTGCCGTGGTGGAAGACGTCTCCTGGCACTTGCTTCACGAGTCGCTCTTTGGATCTGTAGCCGACGACCAGAAGCTCATGATGTAAGACGCTCGATCTGACAAGCAGATGAAATAGTTAAAAAGTTTTGTGATCTTGCGTCTTCACAGTCCATGAATGTTTTGTCATCCCCCCCCCCCCCCTCAGTTGGGACACTCGTTCGAACAACACGTCTAAACCCAGCCACGCTGTAGACGCTCACACAGCAGAGGTCAACTGTTTGTCATTCAACCCGTACAGCGAGTTCATCCTCGCATCCGGCTCTGCAGACAAGGTAATGGAATATTCCACCACATCTCAATCCTCGTCATACTTTGACTAAATCAATACTGATTATATTGTTGCTGTTTTGTAATAAAATCAGGCAGGTATGTGTAATATCTCGCTCTCTCGCTTCAGACTGTGGCTCTTTGGGACTTGAGAAACTTGAAACTGAAGCTGCATTCCTTCGAGTCACACAAGGATGAGATCTTCCAGGTATGATATCTATCACTCATGATATTTTATTGAAACAAGGACAGCAGGATGTCTCGGGTGCAAATCTGTATAATCAGTTTAATGGCGGTTGGTTCATTTGGATCACAATGAAGCAATTTTAAGTTGAGTTCTCAGACAAGAGGGTAAAGTTATTATATATCCGAATAATCAACACTCGCCGAGCAAACGCTGGACACCGAGATGAATGTCGCCGGTAAAGTCTTCGTGAGGAGAGTTTCAGTGTTGTACCTGGTTTGACTCCTCTGTCTGTTCCAGGTTCAGTGGTCACCTCATAATGAGACCATACTGGCGTCCAGCGGAACAGACCGCCGCCTCAACGTCTGGGACCTCAGGTAAGCAACTCAACATCTTCTCCCAGTGTCCTCTGAATTTAACCGTGTTGCGTTCAGGCTACATTGTTGTTGCCAGAGATGATCCTCTGCCGGTGTGGACATGTTGGGTCAGTCATACAACTCTTCTTTCTCCTTTTTTTTTTGTAGTAAAATTGGAGAGGAGCAGTCACCAGAAGATGCAGAGGACGGCCCACCCGAGCTTCTGGTGGGTCTCATTGAAGCCTGCTGAGCTTTGGAAGTTGAGATTCTCTATTATTGGGAACATCAGCTTGTATCGTAATAATGAAAATGGCGTCTTCTATCTTCTAGTTTATCCATGGAGGCCACACCGCTAAGATCTCCGACTTCTCCTGGAATCCCAACGAGCCCTGGGTCATCTGCTCGGTGTCTGAAGACAACATTATGCAAGTCTGGCAAATGGTAAGACTGCTGAGGCGGCAATTTATGAACGCATGTTGGCGACGGACAGGCAAGAAATGTGATTCCTTTTCAGAGGGAAGTATTTTCCCTCACTCCATCACTATGTAATACTTTCTTTTAATGCTACTAAAACATCTAACACTCTACTGTGATAGAAAACCCAGCAGTGAAACACGTTGTAGTCTTGTGTTTGGAACATTTGGCTCTTTGAAAGCTCCACAGTTTATCTTTCCCTTGTTGTCACAGACTCACAAAATGCCTCCGACTCATCATTACATATGAACCTGACAGTATGCGGCTGAATGATTGACGCCGATTCTCTTTTTTTTTTTTTTTAGGCCGAGAACATCTACAACGATGAAGACCCCGAGGGTTCGACGGACCCCGAGGCCACGGCGTAACTCTTTCCTGCCGTGCGTCTCAACCAACGACCTCATCACAATCTGCGATCTCCTGTACTTCCTTCCGCGCAGCTACTTCCTCCCACCTTCCTTTCTCTCTACTTTTCCCGTGGGACACCGTACGCTGTAAATCACTGTAAATACAAGAAAGAGAATAATCATGTCAGCCGTGTTTTTGAATACTCACAGTGAAGAGCTCTCCTTTAACTGAGTAACTTATTTCCTGAAGAATCTCACTCGTGTTTTTTTTTTCCCGCACTGCGTATAAAATATATATTTTTGTAATCAAATTGGCTCTCCCTCGTACACGGACATGTTTTAGCGAATACATTTTCAATAATAAATTAAATGCTTTTTTTTTTTTTTTAGAACCTGAGATGGTGATCACAACAACAAGTGATGATTCATAATGTTGAGCTGTTAGAGTGTGAACAGCTCCCTCTGCACATGTTGGAAAAGTTGCAGGAAAAAAATATTCATGTTTTAAGTGAAATGCAGTCCAGCTTTCTGACTAGATGCACAGCGTAGTGACAGTTACTCTGATAGTTTGTTCTCAGGCTAGCTTACGGTCCTAAAGACGCCTCATTATCTCCCTGCTTCACTCACCGAATTGTTCAGATTTTCACACCATCTGCTCCTCAATGAAATTACAAAAATACATTAAAAAATAATGTTTTAAATGTCCCTTTGTGTTCCCACCTTCCCTCACCGTGGTCCTACATTAATCATTTGTCGTGATATAGATTAGTGGTTGAACTTTTTCTATGTTCAATATTTTGTAATTGTACAGTGAGTGCATTCTTAATAAAATGTGTTTCATTGGTCTTTGGCCTCCGCTTGTTTGACATTCCTCAATATGAATGTGTTACTTGCATGTTTCATTAATAAATCAGCGCCTTGCAAAGCGTTGGAGTATTTTTAAAGAACCCTAAAAATAATCCTCTTAGTGAAAGTGTCGGTCGTGCCTCATGAACCTTTTCATGTGTCCGGTGTGATGACTTGGTGCCTTTAATGTACTCTCATTACTCCGTGTCCCACTGTTTGGTCCTTCAGCCGTGTTGCCCTTATAAGCACATGAACCCCTCTCGGCGCGTCACGCGGAGACATTAACTCGTCAGTCGCACTCGGGTTACAGCGATCACAAAAGCCTTTATTCATAACAAACCTTTCTACGAGCTGCAGCGACTGCTCTACAAATAGACAACAGCGTCTCAATGTGTGTAAAGTGCATTAATTGAAAAGTCGAGTTTACTATGTTGCAGATAAAAAAATAATGATCACAGAACTCAGTTTTCTTCTTTTTTTTTTTTTTAAATCAAGAACATTCGATCATGTTTCCTCCTCATCGTCGTCAGACTCGTTATGCTCCTCGATGGCAGCCCTGTAAGAAACACGGTTGAATTAGAACTTTTCCCCTCGAGGATTTCTGAAGTCTGATTCAGAATCGATGAACAAGTCTTACCTGAAGAGGAGTAGTTGTTTGTTTAGGCTGTCTCTCAGCTCCTCTATCTCTTTGGTTTTTCTCTTCTGGATCTTTAACTCTGTCCTCAGCTCTCTGCTGCTGTCCTCCAGAAAGGACACTGTCTCCTGTAACAATGCCACAGCTTTAGTGCTTTGTGTATCAGGTCAAGGGACATCTCTTCTACTTCCTAAGACTCCACCTTGCTCACCTTATACTGCCCCATGTCCTCTCTCCGTTGAAAGTGAATTAGCTTGAGTTTCTCCTCCAGACACGCCCTCTGGAGGTTCAGCCTTTGGATCTCCTCCTTTAGGGGTCTCAGCTGGGCCCTCAGCTCCTGGGCCTGCTCTTTGGCTTTCAGCAGTGCACCGGCTGTTGCCTCCCTTCTCTTCAGCAGTGTGAGCAAGATGGGTTCATACCTGGCCAAGAGATCCATTTACAGTTTAATGAGGAAACATACATTCTAACGGTCTGTGTTTAAAGAGCCAGTGAAATTAAAAACATATTTCCGGTGTTCCTGTGTTCAATTGTCCAGTTGTTCATTTATCTCTTAAATCAAATCTCTCTCTGTCTTAACTGTTTGACTCATCCTGCACTCAAAAAATCATCCAATCAAATGTGACTTCAGGCAGCTAGTTAGCCAAACCGGTCGCATAAAACCGCTCTTAACTGCCTGTGTGTGGCTGGAGCTAACAGAGGAATATGAAGAGTGATAGAACGAGATGTGTGTTTGGATAGCGGTGCGCAAAAACCACCGGCTTGAGTTTTGCCTCCGACCTGCAGGCGAGCGAGCGGGTTTTTTATGGGAAAGAGGAGTGACTTCACCATCTAAACCTCACAATACATAAGCTAAAGACACTAGATGCACTGTGATCTTAAAGTGTAAAAAACAAAACAAAAGGATGAGAATAATGATCAGGCCCAAATAAATACTTTAACAACGTAAAAAACTTTTGCAAAAATCAGTATTAGACAGAGACAGCACCTGTCCTCCAGCGCTTTCAGCCCACCCTGCAGATACTGCTGGACGTCTCCACAGGAGTGCCTCCTGCACTTGGTCAGCTCATCCTGTGTGCTGGAGGTCTGACTGGAGGTCTGGGCCTGAAGCGCTGCTTGTAGGTCTAAGAGCTGTTGCTGCTGAGCCGCCCTGAGCCGGGAGTCCTCTTCTGTCAGCTGGAGCACCAGCGACTGCAGCTTCTCCTGGAAGACAGGGATTTCTATGATTGAGGTTTCCTCTGAAATGCACAGATAACAATGTTTCTTGAAGTGTTTCTTACCTCCTCTCTCCTCAGCAGCTCCACCTCGCGGTGCTGGGTGTTCAGGGCGGCCTGGTTGTGAGCACAGTCCCTGGCCACGGCGAACAGCCTCCTCTTCAGCCTTCTGAGCTCCTCGTGCAGCCCCTGTCTCTCCAGGTTCACCTTCCACAGCATCCTCTCCTCCTCTGCTCTCTCCTCCCTTAAGCCCTGAATCTCTTTCTTCCTCTCCTCTCTTCTCCCTTCTTCCTCCCTCTTAAATGCATTCATCAGCTCTACCACTTTGCTGTCAAGTTGCTCCTCTTCCTCTTCATTGCTCCCCGCTGACTCCCCTCTGTCTTTAGTCCCTCTCAACTCCAGCACCTCCGTCAGCAGCTCCTTCCTCCTCCTCTCCAACCACTGTACCTCCTCTATGCACGCCTCCATCTGACACCCTAGTGCGCTTAAATCATTCATGCCAGATCCCAGATCAATGGTGTCCATCTTGAGCTCTTCGGCGTCGTCTACTTCAATCCCAGTTACGTCTCTCTTCATGCACGTGTCTTCCTTCGTAGAAAAATATCCCGTCTTTGTTGCCTCACAGCACATCGGATCATTTTCTGTACTATCTAATGGCATCGATGGCCCTGAAAACCCGAACAGAGGATCAAGAACTCCATGGTCTTGCCATTCCAGTGTTGTCATCGAGAAATTACTCTGCAGGCCTCCATTTGTTGCTGAACCCACTGTTTCCTCATGTCTGCTCTCCCTGGAGGCTTTCTCTCCCCCTGCATGCTGACCAGCCCAGGACTCCAATTGCATTGGCTGGGTCTCCAACGTCATCGGGCTCCCTTGCTCAACTGGCACCAGTGTTGCACCCCTATTAAGACGAGGATACTTACTGATGTGTACGTACTCCTGGCTTGCATCTGGACCGCAGCCTTGGGGCTCATAGTCCATCCTAGACTCTTCTATAGAGCTCTCCAGCATGGCCAGCATCCCCAGGAGCTGACCCTCGTACTCCACCATGGTGTCACTCAGTTGGTTTCCCGCCGAAGTGAGAGGCATCTCCTTTTGGCGAGAAGCTACTGAGGTTACTCCACACCTGCTACCGATGGTGCCCAAGATTTGTGACTGGGCTTGTGCCGGCTGGTCTTCGGTTTCAGCCCCATCCATGTGCGTGTCCATGTAGCTTGTGGAAAGATACGCTTGGGGAGAAACGCTTGTTTCTCCATAGCTCTCCGATGTGTCTTCCTCTTTGCTGTGGCTACGAGTTGATTCAGTCGAGCTCGTTTCATTGTGACTCGCTGAGAAGCGAGAGCCGAAAGGGACACCAATGAGCTCCTCACAGCCTTTCAGTAGGTCATCCATCTCCTGTAAGTATGGCTTGATTAAAACCGATTGATTCAGCTGCGTTCCCTTGAAGGTGATTCCAGATCGCGTCGCGAGGGTTCTGTCCGGATCCACATCCTCCTCTTTGATGAAGAGAGGCTCGAACCCAGATGAGACGCTGTCGTCCTCCATTGGTTCAGCCTAACTCTTGTATCCACCTCCGTTGTAGAAGTCTCCTTTTACGACCGTCTCATCCCTTGACAAAAGCACATGAATACGTTAGATAGCCTATTCAACATGATAGCCGTAGTCGTCGGCAGTTGCGTTGCATGTCACAAATACTCGGCCCTGCGCTGATGAAATGTCGACAGAGGAGCTGGGTTAATATTTTGCCCATACGCTCGTGTGAGGTATGCAGACGTCATTAGCACATGTAGAGTTGGTCAAAGGGGGCAGATAATATGCTACAAGCAGCTGTCCGGCAGGGCTTAGATGCCACAGAGACCGACCGAGCGCTTGGCAATGATCAGACCACACCTCAAACAAGCCCACTCATGCAGAACACCGCAACTCTTCTTAGATAAACACGTACAAAAGGCTGTCGTCCGAAGTGGCATTATGAACAGATTAGAGCAGATTATCCTAACATGTCATTGTGCTGATGGATGGGCATATGCACTCTCCCCCTGGTGAATAATGTAGCTGTAATTTCATCCTATGAGGTGTTAGCCAAGACTGTCCAGGGACTCCCAGAGAGTAAATTGATCAAATTGACCCGATACTGTCATTGACAGCGACTAGTAATGTAGAAAGGGCAAGGAAGACAAGTGTGACATTATATTTCATATCTGCTGTTTCCTCGCCAAGCTCTATCGTTTGTGTTAAATTAGGTCAGATCATGAAAAAATAATGTTGAGTGCTAAAATCTACAGGACTGGATAGTGTTGTACTTTATGCATGGCTGACTAAAGCTCCGGGGGAGACATGACACTCACCAGCTGTCATGCTGCAAGGCCAGGCTTGGGCACAAGTCACATTCCTTCAGACCTCCACCACACAAAGACAGCATTCTGAACGCTTGTTTTCTTTTTCTTTTAAACATTACAAAAATGAATTTCTTCCAAGCTTCCTGATTCGCCTTTAGTTTCTTTTTTATTGCAAAATTAGTGAGCGAGTTAGTTATTTGGAAGTCGACTCTTGGGAGCGGCATGCATGGTTAGTGTTTGGATTGTCTTCAGCGGTTTCCATTCAAATTTGATCAAATACACAAACGTGAAATATTGAATTGCACTTACTTATATACGTCTATGGTTGGTTCTTCTGCCCTCATGCGTTATCCTCAGGATGGTTCCAGCTACAAAGCAAAGAGTGAGCGGGAGAAGTGTGTGCAGATAAATTCAGACAGTTGACCCAGCCTCCTCTCTCTCTCCCTCTCTCTTTCTCTCTCTCTTTTTCTTTTTCTCTCTCTCTCTCTCTCTCTCTCTCTCTCTCTCTCCGTCTCTCAGTGTGCTGCTATGTGTGACCATGACTACCTCGATTCTGTTTACATATATAAACACTGGACCTGCAGAAAGAGGAGCCGCGGCCGGCTGTTTCCACCCCAGAGACATAAAGGATTTGCCAAAATGGACCTCTAAGAATTATACTGAACACCTGGTTGCCAAATGTAGTTTATAACCTGCTTGTCTGATTTTACATTTGTTGGAAGATACAAAAATACTTCACAACAACCTCCCTGAGAGTTGTTTTTATTCTCAGAGAACTTGCATTTTCCTTAATCAAGTGACATCTTACTATACAAAAAGTAATCTGTCATATTTAAATAAAAACCACAGTGTTTACAAAATAAACTGAAGTTAAAACTGCGTTAGAAAATTAGAAAATTCACTGGATGAATGTTTTTATTATTTTGGAAAGGTCCGCAGCAGAAGGTGTTTACAATGCCAGATACAGCTGGATGTGTTTATTATGGCTGTAGACAGGTGTGTGTGAAGGGTTTATGGTGTGTGTGTATGTGTATGTGTGTGTGTGTGTGTGTGTGTGTGTGTGTGTGTGTGTGTGTGTGTATATCACGAAAGAGAACATGGCTCCAGATTCCCCCCGAGCCTCCTCATTATCGAGGCATCTTTAAATAGCACCCCTCACTCTTCTGGCCGCTTCCCACGGGGAGGATTGGTTTTCGTCTAAACTTGTGACCCCGACAATGGAGCACAGGTGGTGTTCTGTAGTCTGAGGAGAGGGCAGAGGGGTTGAGACAGGCCTTTAAAAGACAGAGCAGTGGAAAGACTTCTCATGTGACCTGTAGCTTGAGCTGCAAATACTGCATGTTTTTTGGTATTTTCCATTCTTTTGACATCCCTTTTATGGGTTGTATTTATGTTTTTTGCCTTAATTTTCATATTTCCTACCTTTCGTTGCACCCTATTTTTGAGTATCTCTCAATATATAAGAACACATATAACAGTCAGATGCCACTAGATGGCCTCATAGTTTAATTTTGACTCATCTTATTAGGTTAACATAAAAGGAAATGTTGAGTTTGAACAAGCAGTTTAGTTAAGAAACAGTTTCAACCTCTCAGTCCAGTCTTTCTCTAGTCTTTACACTACAGACATTAAACATTGTTACTTTACTGAGGTGGATGACCTTTCACACTATTTTTGTCTATCTTGTTATTTTCTCAACTATGTTATTGAAGGCTGATTCCTGCTTTACAAAGAGACATAGAGAAAGAGAACGATGGACGCCTGTCCGTACTGTAATGAACAAAAAGCTCTAAGATTAATTCATCACAAATCCCACTTCAGAGTATTTACAGGATCCTTTTTTTTACTAAATATACTTTTATTTGCAGTTAACAGCCTATAAAATAATGATTCCTTTGAGATTCAGCGCTCGCATGACAAGATCGCGTCGCTCGTGCTCAAGGAAAGATGTAATGTTGATCTAATTCACACTTGTTGGCCGCTGTGACTCTGTGTTTTGGCGAGTCTCGGGCTTTGGGAGCGAGATGGTGATTCACATTAAGTTATGTTGAAGGATTTATTGTTTCAACTGATGCGCACTACCACTGAGGCCACTGGGACTTGGAGAGACTTTGAGACTTTTCTTCACTTGACGTCCACACAAAATCATCATCTTTTCAGTCTCTTTTCTCTCATTTCCCTTCGCAGAGGATGGAGAGATCATCAGTGTGTGTGGGTGTGGAGTCAGACAAGGGGGGAAACAAATATGTAAGGGGGCGTTGTGGTTGAGGACTGAATGTCCCGCTGAGATAGGCCATATGCTCTGTTTCTGTCTGCTCCAATCTGCAGGACTGCCCGAACTCACCAGAACATCCTGTCAGTGTGTCCTCCCCTTCCTCCTGTTCTTCTTCTCTTTCCATCCTTTAATCAGTCTCACAAACAAAAGCTGAACTCATAAGAGGTTTTTTGTTTTTTTGCCATTTAGGGGCCGGCAGCACGATATCTCTTGGCTCAAAATTTTACTGCTATTCAGGAAAGTATGCAACATATTATTCACTAAAATCTGTTCCTTGATCATCTGTTTTAATGTATATTCCAACACTTGTGTGTAAACATTAAGTTAATCTTCATAGTGCATATCTCACTCAAAACAAAATGTGCATTTGGTCTATTGTTTGCTCCGAAAACATTTATTTTAGAAAAGCAGAAAGGAAAACGTGCGTTTCATCTGAAAGCGTCTTTATGGGTGGTTCCATTCTGGTTACACTCATGGTTTCATTCAATGTTGGTGGTCTCACCACATTTGGTGCTCAGGGATTTGAGATTATTTCCTTGTGTGATTAAAGTTAAAGACATTGGCGCTAAATATGAGCAAAATAAAATAGAAAATAGCGCAGATCTAACACCGAAACAAACCATTGCAGTTACACTTGTGCAGAAGCTCAACATGTGTTTTAATTAGAACATGATTTAATCCAGTGGTCACAGTTTTTTCAGTGTATATTTTCCAGACAAAAAAAAATGGTTGCGCATGACTTAAAATATGACCCAACAGCCAAAATAGTTGCAGCCACATGTTTCTCATAGATGCATTAAATTGCAGATGTTAAGCTGTACTAAAAAACATTTAAAGGAGCAATACTACAAAATCTGAAACATTCAAAAGTGCCAAAAGAAAACGTATTATGACGTAAACAATGCATCTGTGACCACCCCCAAAACATTCAGTATTTATTTATGACATGACAGAAGAACTCCTTACAAGTATTTATGCACCGATACGTGTTCAAAAGTTCATAATACTGGCGATGCTCTTGGACTGCTGCTCTGTTCGCTTTACAGAAAGTGAGTCAGCGCACTAAATCAGTGGCGGTAAACTTTTTCTTTAGAGGAAGTCAGAGGAGGAGTGGATGTCATTTTCTGGCATTATGTCTTATCTCAGCGGTAGAGGACAGTGTGAAAGTGAGAATATGGAGTGAGAGAGACAAATGCCTTGCTCAAGGGCACCATAACAACAATTTATTGTGGAAGGAGAGAACATTGCTTCAATTTCCCCAGGCACATTCTCTCAGCTGGTCTGGGGTTTTGAACTGATGCCAAACTCTAACTTCTGCTCTCTCACTTTGCTGCTCCCTGCCGTCTGTCATGTCGGGCATCATAAAACATTGTCTCACTATGCCTAAGTGTGTTTTAATGACGCCGACCTTATCGGGTGTTTATTTTAAAGAGAGTGCCTCCGCTCCATAATTGTCAGCCGCCATCTTCTTACTGTCGTCAGCCACCCAGTGTTTGTACGATGTTGGCTCTTTCGTCGTCTTAAGGGATCACTTAATATAAGGGGCCCCTTGTCCTTCTTCACTGTGTTTTTCCACTGTTCTGGGTTAAGAATGTCCTCTATTTAAAGATGTCAGACACGCTTGTCCTTAAAAAAGACACAGAGCAGCTTCGGCCTTGTTCCCACAGCGCTTTGATTCGCTTTTGTTTCTCACCAAAAAACGCTTTTAAAACAACTTCCCTTTTCAATCAAAATGTTGTCATAGTCGGGAGGTTTCACAGTGTTGGGACAGCGCCCAGGTTTTGCTTGTTTGTATTGCATCAACCTTTTCTGGCAATTGTTTATGGTTCAGTGAATCACCTTTCAACTGTTACACAGTCACAACCAGTTCACTGCAGACGATAAACATCTGAGACGAGAGATGAGATAAGCTGACAGAAGTGAGCTCACTCGCTCAGTCGGTGATGATCACACTGTGGGTTCGGTCATGGGCGAAAGACTTCAACTACAGCGTGCACAATTAAACAATTAGGAAACATTCAATCTTGATCTGTAGATCTTTAACCATAGAGTCTCGGTTTTACATCAGTGTATTCGTGTGTTTATGTGTCGAACAGGGTTTTTGTGTGTCTGCGTGTGTCGACACAATTCCTCTTCAAGAAATGGAATTGATTTATTATCAGTAGTGGTGGGAAGGATTCATCGACTGCAGAGTCACTGTCGCAGGAGCCAGATTTATTGTTCAATTGTTGTAGGAAATGTTTTTGCCATGTTAAGCCACGCCAGTGGCGTTGCGCTAGTCCGGTGGTTCCGAACCATTATTTTTACTAAAGCAAGCTGATTTAATAAAAACAGACGAACTAATTTAATACGCTGACATTTAAATGTTTCTATCTACTATATAGGTTGACACATTTTTTGTTGCATTCATGGTTCCAGGACGATGTTCCCTCTGACGTTGATCCCTTGACTTTTCCACTGTCATTGCATTATAAACACAGCTGTAATTGATAGAATTAATCAGGGCCCTGTTCCATTTAGGTGGACCAGGGCCCTGGTATTGCGCATGCTGGCTCACTGGAATGACTGTTACACACTAAATGGAACGGGACCATAATTCATCTGATCAATAACACCTGTGTAAAACAGTCCAACACTGACCAAACACCTGCCAAACTGATGACACTCCCATCAGCCTCAGCTGTTTTTTTATTTTTGTGCTAACTACTTCACCACATGTTATCATGTTAACACACGCATGTTAGCATTAGCATTGAGCTCAAAGCACTGTGCTTACAGTAAGGACAGCCTCACAGAGCTGCTAGCGTGGCCGTAGACTCATGGTCTTGTTTCAACGTTAGTATACATAGGTCTCACTTGGTTCCAGTAGCATTCCTCTGGTCTTACTCATCTCCCTCCAGTAGACGCTCTCCTAGCTCTTGCTGGTGCCACTTTAAGCACAACCATCTATCACAAAGGCTCCCAGACGACATTCTGTTCACCTGAAGCTCGCTCCAAACCCAAACATGTAAAGCTGAGATGTATCGTTAGTGCTGTTACGTGCTATGAGTCATTGGCTGGTGTGCGTGTACAGTATGTGCAGATGTGTACATTTAAGACGCTTAATGGGATGTAAATGTTAGCTTGAGGCTACTTCAGTAAATATTAACATTGCTTCCTATAATAGAATAAGTTTTATGACTTTTCAAAAGTTAACAAATAGGTTCTTGCACGCTCCCAAAAGCCGTAGAGTGGGACTGTAGAAATGTGTTCTTAATCCCCGTTGTTTTCAGAAATGCTTTCACCAGAGACTCTGTTTTCCAGCACTCTTAATTAGATGCTGTGCGAGCGCCAATCCTGTTATTTTAATAAATATTCGACAGAGGTCACCTCAGGTTTCCTGGCCGTGACGTCAGTGCCTCATTTAAACAACCCCCCCTGGAGAGATTGAAAACAGGCTGATGGTTCCTCTGCGAATGCAGCGAGGGAGAGACAAAGGAAGAAAGAAAGAACGAGAGATGATTGGATGGATGGATGGAAACTTGTGGCCTGTTTTTGTCCAGTCCCAAACAAACCCAGCAGCAACCACACCCTCTCAGGAATTCCTGCTGCAAAAAATATTTCATGTCATGTTTTAAAAGGAGCAGTTCACTCTTTACCATAACATGTTCAATGTTTTCTTACTCAGAGCCTCCATATTCCATAAAAGGATTTATATGGAACTTGAAGCAAACGTATGTTCAAATGTTGCTTTTGCAGTAGAGAGCATGGTTTTGTTCACTAGTGTTATGTGTAGTTACATAAACAGTGTTAAATAGTTATGTAAGCACAGGAATAGAAAGACATTCATGTGATGGATGTTATATGGAGTAAACCAACCTTTACTAACCAACACTGGCTGGAGTTAAATCCATTAAAACAGCAAAACACGATAACAAGGGAAGAGTGGATAAAAATAAAATGTAAACAATTGCACACTGTAGTCCAAGAAAACAAGGTTGTTCTTAATCAAAAGTATCTTGCATCTCGGCCTGAATATTTCTGCGTGTTTTTTAACTGAATAAATTGTGTGAACAAGTCTGAGTGTGTGTCTTCATGTGCGTATGAATTGCCGGCCAGATGGCTCCGCACACAGCCAGTGTGTTTTGGCTCTGAAGGCTGCTGGATTCTGGGAAATACTTTACTGTCCACTGTGCAGACACTTTAACGCGGGGCTTTGTGTGTTTGCTCTGACTCGGTTTTGATACTGAATCTTCTAGTAAAAACACAAGATCCGTTTATGTTTAAGATAACGTTTATGTCTGTGCATGTGTGTCCAGAAACGGTCAACTGAAAGCAAGAACCATCAACGGGCCAGCTTCAACTTGTCCGGGCTGAAGCAAACACTGATTGGCTAATAAAATATGATGGACGGCTTAAGGGTCACTAAACTGATCTATGACCGGGTTACACACACACACACACACACACACACACGGAGAGCCCACCCATTTCCTCTTCCCTAGATAGCATCAGACAGATAGAAAACGCTGATCTAGGGTCGACACTACGGTTCAATTTCTCCATTACATCACAGCCGACACAAATGTACGTTTAGAGGCAGCTTCAAGAAGAAGTCATTAGTGACAGCGGCGGACATAGTTTACAATATGGCAAAGTACGCTGCGTTGTTTTGGGATTTTAAGGTGTGTTGAGTCATTTGTTCGGCCTGACATGTAAATGTATTTAAATGCACCTTCGCTTTGCAATGACAGAGTGTGGTAACTTTTCAAGGACATGGCTTTGTTTTAGGGTTGAGCTAACAGCTAGTAATAAAATGACCCTCGTCGTCTGGCTCTCGGACAGTAATGTTCCCTAAAGGCCCCGTAAAACAGCCAACAGCCAACTTTTACCGCTTCACTTTCAGCAAGTTCAACCCATATTTTCTCTTTCCTGTCCTCCTCATGTCACACTCACTAGAGACATGACTCATCGATATTTACTTTCTCCCTCTTCTCACGAAGGAAACTAGATGGACGCCACCCTCCCGTTCTTACAGCCTTACAACCTCTTTCTCTGCCTCCATTGAAGGCAGGTCAGAGGAATGTGGTCAGGGCAGTGAGTGGCTGTCCCCACCACCGAGGGCAACAACATGTCTGGACAGGGAAACCTGGAGTTCAGCGGGGTCGGAGAATTGTTTTTTACCTTCTCCTTTTTTTCTATTTCTTTGCACTTTTACTCTCTTGAACTACTTTGGTTTGTACTTTTGTTCAATCCTCTCTCCTTTTTCAACCAGAACTTACTGCCAACAGAGACTGTACCATCTATTCTAGTCGCGGGCTGGTGAGACAAAGCCGTCTCTGTTGCACAGAGGAGTCCCCTCTGTGTGTTTCACAGCTGAGTATCAACCTGGAACCTCTCCCTCTTCTCTCTAAAACTATTATTACACGCCTCGATTCTCTCTCCGTCCTCATTTCGCTTTCTGTCACCTCTCTTTTTACCCCTCCCATCCTTGACATTATAAATAGTGGACTGTGGAATGCAACTTTGGAGAGTTTTTGTTCTTTTTTTTTGGTGCTTCGATTGCGCTTCGGTTCTCAGAAATGCATTTGAGGATGCACTTCTTAGCACAAACATGCACACACTTGTTATGAAGGTAATGCAACAAAACAGAGATGTGCAGTTAAGACCTGTTTGGTGTTTTTTTAATTTTTTTTAAATGTAGTTTCAGCAATATGCTGTTGTTGAAGGAATGGACAGAGAGAAGCTGTCGGTGCAGAAAGAATGTGTCTGTGGCCGGACAAAGGCAGGTCGGGAATGATAATGCGGGTCCGAGAGAGCTGAGCTTATCCCAACCGGCAGTATGGATTTCCTGCCTGCAGCCTCCTTTCAGTCACATCTAACACAATCACACACACGTACACAAGGGTCATGCAGCTGTTATTACAGTGTTGGTGCCGTCTGTGTACCGTGTGATTGGTCGGTCTCAAGGCCTCAAATGTCCTTGAGCAAAGTGCCGTACTCCTCCAGTAGATTGTTTGAGTCTAAGTCAAGCCCCGTCCTGTGTCCCCATGTACAGTAGTCTACGGCGAGAGGCAAATATTATTTTTATCCTGTTTGAATTGAGCTATGAATTACACATTTGATGTTTGTAAATTGAAAAGACAATTTTGCACGTCAAGAAAGTCTCATTTTCATCACAATCATTTTAGTGTCGTAGCATGATTACGTTTTGTGTGAGACCGATCAGTGGACTACATCTCTCGTCTCACATAATGTACGTTGTTGTACCAGCGACTCTTTTCCTCAGCCAGGACGAGCAAGACTCGCTGTTGATGTGAGAACATTCTGGTACGAAACACTCCAGCATTAAAAGTTTCAGCATCAGACGTCACTTACGCAACTTTTGGGAGTCCAGTCTTTCTAATAAGAAAGTTTTATGACTTTCTTGACGTGCAAAATCATCCTTTAACTTGACAGACATCACATTTGTAATTCGCAGCACAATTAAAACGGGATCAAATAAATATTTGTCTCTCGCCGTTGACTACCATACATATCTTTTCTGAAATAAGGTCCCATGGTGGTCAAGCTAAAGCAGTCATTGTCACTGATTTGTAACATTGTTCACAAGGTCCAACACAACCTGAAATACAGGAATAACAACCTCAGGGCAGGACTTAGCCTCTCTATATCAGCTGTGTTCTGACACACCATTACATTGGTGCAGATAATATATTACACTGTTTAATAATTACAAGATGGGAGTGTTTAGTGCTGACATTACATTATTATTCACATGTTCTTTATTACTTTTGCGACATAATTTAACCACCAGTTACAGTTTGGTGATACAAAATGTCAATATTTGGGATATAAGATGTTATCCATATTGTCATCTCTACTTGTGAGGCACCAAAGGACTTGTCTTCAGACTGTTTGAACTTGTTTTCTGGATTTATTTTCTGCATCACCATTATCATACATACATAACAAGATCCTGTATGTTGCATTACATTACATTTATTCAGCTTTTTCATCCAAAGTAACTTACAATCAGTAAGTATGTCTCTGTAATCTTGTGTTCATGAGTAAACAGAACTCCTGCACGTCTGTGTTCTTCCATGATATATAATTAAGTTTGTTGCAGCGACACAGAAATATGCTGGATGCATTCGTCCTATTGCCTTATAACGTGTTCCACAACTTTCTTAAATTCTTTGCATTACAAACAAAAAGTATTATCATTTTCATGATCCAGTTTAATCTTTTTTTTTTTTCGAGCAGCATTAAGGAATGGAAAGTGAGTGTGCATGTTAGCAAACAAACAGACAGTAGAGCTAGAAAAGTAAAGATGGAAGACAAGAAAAGAAGCAGCAAAACAGAGAAGGGGAGGATTGGTGATAGCTACATTCCCCAGTAGGCTCACAGTGTTCTGCCGGTTAATGATTTTGCTCTTTTCACTACAGACGCTCTGCAGCTCCCTCGCACACGTACAGAGGGCGGCTGTTTTCCATTGTATCTCCATGGAAACGTTAAAACATTTCAATCTGTTAGGCGTGAGTGAACTAAGCTGTGACTCATTTCGACCCCTCCCAACACACCAGTACACGCACACACAGTATGGATTCACCCGACCCTCACAGAAAAGACATTTACTAAAACTGTGCAACAGGTCAGAGGTTTTTTTTGGAAGAAACAACAAACTTTCAGTTATTTTTCCTTAAAGGGAATCTGCAGCAGGATCTGTGACTCTCGGCTGACGGAGACCCTACAGTTCTCCATAATGTTTGCTCACGTGATATAGCGAGAGGCTGCCGACTCGCACCGAGAGCATGCGATCTACTTGTGGAATGAAGGCCATTAAAGTTGCAGCATATGCGAACCATACTGACAGTGATATCCTTAGATCGTGTGCCAGAATTAGCCCAGGAATCTCAACGGGACAGGTAATTTAGCTGCCTCATCAAGGAGCTAAAAGAAGACAGTGACCCACTAGCTGCGCTGATAGTGGATGAAGCAGACCCTGTGAATCTGTTTGGTAATATTTATCACGTATTCAATCAAAAATGTACCTTTTGTTACGATAATGTCAACTGAGTCTCGACACAAATGAAAATCTGGATGGAAATTATTTTCAACCTTTATCTGAGAGGTCAGAAAATCAATCAATTCAAAGAAAACCGATTCTTGTCTCTCTAACTTCTGCCATGTGTTGTTGAACCTGAATGCTTTTTAATGTTTTTATTGTAGCTATGAAGGCTTTAAACCAAGGAACTGACAAAGCCGTATTATTGTATTCGTACTTTGCATGAAAATATTACTTCTTTAGTAGATTTTCTGCTGGAGCTCTGCTTTATTTAAGAGTATCTAGATAAGTTCACTCCTGTGATGTTGGTTGTTTGTATTGGTTACAGCACATGAGAGGTTGGAGTGGAGGTTTTGACATTTTTTGGTGATTTCGGAAAGCTTATGGCATCATATGTCTCATCTAGTGCCGTGTTTCCCCCTGAGTGCTATATCAATGCAAGTATTTATAAGAGGATACATGTTTAGTGTACTCTCCTTGGACAAAGATACTGAACTTTTAATGATTGTTTTAAAATACAGTATATCAAACACTTTTTAAATTGTACACTGTGATGTGTATGCTTAAAATACACGGTAATACAGTATACCCTATAAAAAAATTCAAATTATAGTAATGGTATTGTACTGTTTACAAATACAGTCAGTCGTGTAAATTGGCTGCTACGCCACAGCTTGGTGGTGGTTTCAGTGCGTTTCTACATTTTCAAACAGGCCTGAGAATAAACTGCAGACTATCGGTGCTGAAATGACAGTTTGAAAACAAACGTACACATTAAATACAGTATGATGGAAGTAAAGTTAAAAAAAGAATAGAACTGCCATAGTTTCTCCATATGTTGTATAAAAATTCCCCAAATGAACATTGTAAGTTAACTTGATTACTGTAGGTGAATTATTTAAACAACATTCCCTCTCAGGCCTTTTGATTGTTGCTCACTGCAACCGACATCACTATATGCGGTTTCCACTGTATTACTAGCAGTACAATATTACACAGAGATACTACTTTCTTCCATTGACATAGATAGATTATACCCTAAGTATATAAATCATATTATAGACTGAAGTCACAGGCGGGTTTCAGTTTGTTCTCCTGAGGCTATGACACCTCCTCCTCCAACTCCTGCTTCGCCTTCATTACATCAGTGGTTCTCCTCCACATTCAAACCAGATGAGCTAGTCCCGCGACACACACACACACACACACACACACACACACACACACACACACACACACACACACACACACACACATATGCTCACCACTTCTGATACGTGTCTCCCCCCACCCACCCACACACACACAGAGTGATGTCAGCTTGTCTCGTCTCCACCGCAGAGCAATTTGAAACCCACTTCAGACTTCAGGGGTGGAGCTTGTTATGTTGGGGTTGGGTACAACCGGACAAGGCTTAAAAGGTAACCGGCCGCTTGAGACTCACCTCACCTGTCTGTCCGATAGTATGTGTGTGTGTGTGTGTGTCATGTTTAACAAGGGGTATCGTGTTTCCACCTGGCTGCACAGTGACAAGAAACAGCCACTCCCTCTTATCTGCAGGAGAAAAAAAAACCTGCTGAACCTTCTTCACCTTTGCCAGGCCACCTTCCAACACTGGACCGCTGAGTGGTTTCCCCTGGACCTTTGTCATCAGATTTCCTTTTTAAGATCTTTTGCCTGTCTTCTCGGTGAAAGCTACATAAGAGTCACGCCAGGTTTTCTGTCGTGTATTTTGGCTCATATAGTGATCCATCTCTCTATGGACACACTGGTCCTAGGTGTGTGTTTTTCTTTCCTAGATGCCGTGATGCTTATTGGCCCAATGGTTTTCTTCGTGAGGGGGCCTGGGATGACCGCACCTGATCCCGTGCAGCATAAGTGAAATGTCTCAATACTGAAGGTGAACATGTTAAAAATATCAGCTGCTTGGAACGCGAGGAGACACAACTAGGGCTGGAATGGTGTGGCTAACTCCTAACAACACTGTGAGAGGTGGGAGGAGAGGCTGGCTCTCATACAGAGGGAGGGACTCAGAGAGCATGGAGCTTCATTCACTCTGCTGAACACACACACGCACACACACACACACACACACACACACACACACATGCTCCGCAAAACTGTTCTCAGTGCTGAGAGAAAAGAGGGGAGCGGAGGAGAGGACTGCACGCTCGCTGAGTAAGTTTCATACAGTTATGTCTTGTTCTGACTGTTTTTTACAGCAAATAGTTTGAATTGTTTGTAATGTGACGCAGTAGAAGCAGATGAAGTGCATGTTTCATCTATTTTTGTTCAAATTTGTCTTCATGGTGTAAAAAAGTATGCAAGTATTCTTTCCACTGCTGGTTTTATTGAATTGAACTTCTTTCTCTTCTCCAACTCGTCCATAACAGTACACCTTTCTGCTGATGTGAACCATATGTCACACATGCATGCACACACACACACACACACGTACACACGTACATATGTACACACACACACACACACACACACACACACACGTACACACGTACACACGTACACACACACTTAGACTCTGCAGAGGTCCAGCTCGCCTCCCTGGTGCTTTTTCCACTTCACAAAAATGAGAGAATAGAAAAAGAGGGAGTGGGGGCGAACTAGTGGAGGGGAAACTTTCATAGGGCAATTAGTGAATGCTCTAACATTACATTGTTAACAGTTAGGCTGGTATATATTCCCGATTAATCCTCTGTCTACTTTTTATCTTTTCATTTTGTAATAACCCAAATGAATCTGCTCTTTTTTTCCATCTTGTTCTTGCTTTCTCATGTCACTCTGACCTCCCAATGGGTTTCATTTTCATCCTATTTTTCTGTCTTTCCATCTCGCCGTCTCTCTCTCTCTCTCTCTCTCTCTCTCTCTCTCTCTCTCTCATCCTGCTGATCTCATTGTTTTCCCAGGTGGTGACAGACAGGAAAAACAGAGACAGACACTGAGTGAGGCCAAAGAGGGTCACAGGGGTTCATCAAACCCTGGACGGAGGTTTCAGATCCTGTGACTTGTTCACGAAAGAGGACACGCTGATCTGGGTGGAGGCACCGGTCCGTAGCTCCCAGGACCAACCTCCAGGATGTCCCGGAGGAGGTCTACAGGTGACCTGGTGCCCAGGGACATCACTGAGATCTTAGCCCGGGAGGCGAGGGTTCAGCGTGGGCAGAAGAAGCCGGGTAGCTCCCTGGGACAGGCCTTCAGCTGGTTAAAGGGGAGCAGGAGGAAGAAGAACCTTAACAATGGGCTTAACCGAACAGCTGTTGGTGTCACGGATGCCAAACTGGGACTTCAGAACCATGACCCTGCAAAAGGTGAGTGTGTCAAGACTTTATATGTAACCTTTTTTTGATTTTAGGTGTTCAGCTGATGCCTTTGTACAGAGTGACAAAACACAAGACATAAGAACGAAAGTTCCTTGGAGGAGGCTCAGTGTTGCACTTTTTCTTTGTTTTTCAGTCTATATTTATGAAGAAAAATATTTTTACTTTACCAAAGGATCAAATGAATATTGAAAGCTGTTGCTCGTACTGAAGAACCCACAGAGAATCACTCGACTCTGCAGTGTCTAAAAAGCTCTACATAGTACATTGTTTTGGTTTTATGGTGCACAACTGTTTCGGTTCAAACTCACTGCTCTCATGAACCTAATTTTCTAACCATTTTAATCAGGTTAAACCCACTGTACGCAACGTATCCAGCACCAAACAGCTGACAGACAAAGTTAGCAACTAGCTGGTGAACATAGTTGAGCATGTGCTGAAAAGCCAGATATTTCCCACATGAGTTGGTGGAGACGGAGACAGAGGAGCAAAAAAGAGCTAAAATGTCCTGGTGGTCAGAAAAACAACTGCAAATGAATTCATAACATTAGAGCGATCAAAGGAACCATAACTGATTTAATGAGCCATTCGCAGCTTCAACCCGTGAGGCTGTGTAGCAGAGAGCCTATCAGCGTTGAGATTCTCCTCCTGTTGTCACTGACGTCCTGACGTTGTTGAATCAGACGTGGAGGAAAAAAATAGAAAAGAGCTCCACGATAGTACCTCATTGTACAGAGACCGGTCGAAAATCTGTATAAATCTGTGTATAGATCACAGACTGTCTATAGTATAAAGAATAACGTAGCTGCCGTATTTATGCCCGGAAGACATTATTGTGAGTGTTGATGCATCAGCTATAATGTTAGCCGAGCACTGATCGAAAACAACCGTTTTAAAAGTTGTTTGCGTGTCGTTTTGCGGACAGATAGACAATTAGAAAGAGGTTATTGTTTCTCTGTCACACACCAGATTAAGAAAGGATGATCTCCAGAATATCATCCTAATATCAATGAAGATTCTGTCTCTTATAAGAGCTGCATAGAAGTCTCTGTCAGGATGGAAATGACTTGTCAAGGTCAGTTTCGGTGAGGAACAGAGTTTGGAAGCCACGGTTTGCTTGTTTGGCAGCACCACTGTATCATTCTGCCTTGTTTTGTCTGCCGTGATCACAGACTGTACGGCCATGATGTTTGAGGGAAATGTGTTGACTTTTAGATGAAGACGGAAAGGTAAAAAGGGATTTTGTTATCGTGAGGACATCAGTCTGTATTTATAAATTGGCAGAAGTAACACGCACACACACACACACACACACACACACACACACACTCAGACTGACACACGGTCTAATCCCCCTTTCTGTTTACTGATGCGTTTGCTTGGTCGGCAGTACAGCGATTACCCACAGTCCCCATTTCCTGTTTTTCTTCCACCTCCAAAGCCATCCCTCTCTCTCATTGTCATTGTGTGTGTGTGTGTTACTGTAGTAACTATCCAACAACTCTTGGAAATCCAGATTCACAGTCTGTCAGACCTTGTTTGGTCTTTTGTGGTCTTTGTGCTCGTTCCGCCTAAAAAGAACATACATACATACATTGTGGTTTTGTTAGGGTCTGCAGAGATCTATGAATACTGGATGGGTAACAGGCAGTGACCCCATCTGAAACCAAAGATTAACTAGTAGTACGGCTAATAATTCCCCAGCAGAGGATGTGGTCAAAAGCTGACGGTGAGAATGTGTGGGAACCATATTTTTTGGGGGCATTCTGTCTCAGTAATTTTCTGTCTTTTAGACTAAAGATGACTGCTGTCAAGCTTGTCCAAGAAATACATCGCAGATAATCATGAATGCCCAACCAGCCAGGAGTTGCAGATTAAATAGTGCAACTGAGGTTTTTGCTTTTTCACGGTATTCTCTTATTGTTTTACAGTATTTTAGGTTCCATTTATTGCAAGATTTAAAAAATAAAAACATTATTTAACGTTCGATAGCCGGCATATTGTTTTGGTTTGTCTGTTGAGTAATTGCGCTTGACCAGTTGTGGGCGCTGAAGATATTTACTATTAGTTGAAAGCTTTATTTTGGAGAGAAAATCAGTGAATTCAGAAAAGCAGGAAGTGGAAGGTGTTTTGTGTTAATGACACAATATCGGCCGTGATTTGTGAACTGGATCTTGTCAAAGATCGATAGGTCTGTAGCTGTTTGACAGAAAGATCTGTTCCCCATTTCACCAGCATGAACAGCTTGTTCTTTCTGTCCCACCTGTGTGTGTCTGAGTGTGTGTGTGAACAAATTGATTTAGATTGTCTTGATCTCTTTGGCTCGTTGTCTCTCATAGAGAGATTAGGGGACGCCTGTTTTCCCACCGGTATATAATTGGTGATTTGCATCTTTATTTTCCTCTTCGCTAAAAGACCTTGACAGACACACTGTTCTGTTCATTCTCACTGAACCCGCTGAGCGACTTTACCAACCTGACAAGACAAAGCACGAATCTGTTCAAAGACATCTGTCACACAGACTCTTACAGTATATGTGCTCACACACACTATAGATGTACTGGTTTGGTTCACAGACCCACATGAGTTTACGATACTTGTAAAGGCCTTTACACATCAGGGTCAATATTTGTGTTTCGAACATTTTCCAACATGTTATGTATGTTTGGCATTAACCAATCACGTTGTGCGGAAAAGACATATTCAAAACGTACACTATATTGTACAACAAGACAGAGGCTCCGTTGTCTGAACTGTATAAGAAGTGGACGTAGCCGTTGTGACGTCACCCGTTAGTTTGTGGTCTGCAATTTTGAAGCCTAGAGTTCGACATTTTGGCCGTTGCCATCTCGGATTTTGGCCATCGCCATTTTGTTTTTTTGGAACAGAAGTGACCATATTTGGACTGCACAGTCCACCCTAATTCATACCCTTCTTTATAGTCAATTTTATCATGCTGAAGAAGACTTGAAACAATAGCGATTGAGACCATAAACTCATGTTTACAATGTTTACTGAGGTAATAAATCAAGAGAGAGGTAGAGTTATTTTCTCAAAGACTTCCATACAACCAGACTTCTCTTTGTAACCTGATGGCCTTTAGAGAGAATGCAAGTTTAAGGAACTTCTGCATTGGCTGCTTTTGTCAGAACCGGAGGTTGCCACCAGGTCCGAATGGTCTGAACACAGATGGCAAACTTTATTACTGCTTTCAACCTTCCGTTCTTACCTTTCACAAAAAAAGCCCTCGACATAAACATTTTTTTGTAAAGGTGTATAAAATCCTTTTAAAACATTCTCCAGGGCGGGTACACCACCCAAGGGAACAAAGGCATCGAACTATTTATTTATGGCCATAATAGAGCCAGATATAGGGGTTAAATTTTTCTGTTGTTTGCTAACAGACGAAAGTGACGAAGGAGGAACCTTGAGGTAATACAAAATCAATGAAGACCAATGAATTATCCCCTCCGACGTGGACGGGACTTAATTGCTCTCTGTCTCTATTGCCTTTGCTCATATGATAACAGATCCAGGGAATCATTTAGGAAATACTAAATGCACAACAAGGAAAACATTTTTAGACACAACAATCAAAGGTTAGTGAGATCTGAACTTAAGATGTGTTTTTGTTGTAGCGAACAGACATTTGACATGATGCTTCAAACGATGACAGAGTAGTGAAAAGAGAAACTCTGACTCTACCCTCCTCCTCCTCACTGCGCCTTCTTGTGTCTGTTGCAATGACATGTCGCTCTAACTATAATATGTCTTTGTTGGTGGGTTTACATTGGCTGTGTCATCTCTGCAAGACTGGCTCAGATCTGCTCCTCCGCGATCCAGAGCTCTGCAGTCCAGGCGCTGACTGCCGGCAATATTTTACAGAGATAAAAGAAATAACACTCTTTCATGTGCTGAATTCCTGAGAGCCGTGCATCAGAGTGGCGTGTGTGTGTGTGTGTGTGTGTGTGTGTATGTGTCAAGGTTTCTTAGCGTGCACGTGTGCGTGTGCGTGGCAGCATGGATGCCAGATTGGACCTAGAGTTATGCGATGGAGAGGAGAGATTACAACAAATCACAAAGCCTCATTCAGCCTTGAGAAGACTCTTAGGGAACACTCTCTCAATGCTTTTTTAATTAGAGCGACTTCTCACTCACCCCCCCCCCCCCCCTCCACACACACACGTATTTCTCTTTCTCTCCGATTTTTCAGTCTCTTTGCCTATTCATTACTGCATATTACTGTTTTTTATACCCTCTATTCTGAGGGTGTGTAGGTCTCCCCTGCTTATTATTGTGCAATCAGCGTGTGTTTAAACTTGTGTGTGTGTGTGTGTGGACATCCACAGCACTGAGTGAGGGGGTGTGACCGAGTGCTACCCTGTATCAGAGGGTATCTCTGTGTTTGTGTGTCAGCAGCATATTGCTCGGCTTAGGGCGGCGCCAACCCAGTGCCGTCGCTCATTACATCACCTCCACACACACACACACACACACACACACACACACACACACACACACACACAACAGAGTACAGAGTACAGAGCCCCCGCAACTACCTGCTTTGTCCAGCACTGCCCATCTTTGGCTGCTGGCTGTTTTAGCGGTGAGGTCATTCTGCACAATCTCTGGGATTCCACGCGTTCGTCCGAGTGGTGTGTGTAGTCATTGTTTTCAACACGTGTGAAGCCGAGTGTGTGTGTGTACTGTATATGTGAGTGTGTGTGTGTGTGCGTGTGAGAACACTTTTTTACAAATGCGGGTCTTGTAAATGTGATCGTGATAGATCCCATTCGTTGCTTGATTTTTATCAATCTACATGGGTGTGTGTGTGAGTGTGGCTGCCACATCACAAAACACAGTCAGGGTGTGTAGATTCACAAACTATAATGCAGATTACAGACCTGGCAGAGTAATTGAAGAGCAAACATCTCATTACACAGAGATCGTTGTATACAGGCTTAGCTCTATTACAGGCCACAACTCAGGGCTACTTTAATACAGCTCCACAGGATGAAGGCAGCGGGCGGAGGGCAAAAAGAAAGGCATGCAGCAGAGAGGGAGGAGTGTGAAAGTTTAATGCCACCACACAATGTTCCCCTGCGAACATCATTCACTGCTCACACACACACACACACACACTTGGATAAGCGAAGTAATTTGACCTGGGTAAGCAGATACCTCCAAGCCTCATCCATCACCGTATAGACTGAAAGCCGCGCACGGTGAGGTAAACCTCTCCCAGGTAACGGCATTGTGAGGCGGCTGTACTGCTCGGAGTGAAACATTAATCGTCTTTCAGGTGACGTTTAATGTCGGGATGCACAGTAAACTCGAGTGTTGCAGAAGAGGATGGAGAAAATGAGAAAGCGTGATAAGAATTGAGGTCACATCACAACCCCCCCCCCCCCTCACTGTTCATATGTGTGTGTTAATCACATTGAGTTTGAAACCCTCATGATGATACAGCCCATTCACGTGCATTCACGCACCCACACAGAGCAAAACACATTTAAATTGAACCATATCTCTTAAGAAAAGCATGCACATATGCTACTTTTGGAAAACACATGCAGATAACACATAGGCACCCTCACATGTACAGGAAGGGGGGTGACTAAAATGACTTGTGATCAACATTCAAAGTTTTTTTCCAGAGGAATTGTTTATGTAATAAGAGCTAATGGGTTGTTTCATAGGACATGGAGTGTGTTTGATGTGGCGGAGGAGCAGCTGGAAGACATCAGCGTGGGACTGAGGGAGTGGGAGTCTGTATACACGGGGATATACAACTGATTTCCCCTTAAGACTGTTTCTGTGTGTGTGTGTGGGGGGGGGGGCTCCCGTTGCGTAACTTGCTGTAATAGATACACCTGTTGAACGCTGTTTACCTGATCCAGCTGCACGCTCTCTTTCTTTTATCTGTGAAGAGAAGAATAGACCAGACGATGACAAAGCACCTGAGGAATTCAGTCGATCTTCAGTAAAGTGAAATTCGGGACCTTATATGTTCTGATGGGCTGGGTACATCATCACGCAACACCGACCGCTGACTTTATCTTAACGCTTATCTGTTTGTTTCGGTTTTAAGCTGCAATGCCAAAACAATGATTTATCACCTGACTGGCCTCTTGTGGCTTCATGTCACATATTCATATTTAGTAAGCTGCAGATTCTCCACAAGAGAAGAATCTGCTTGAGTGCTTGAGTTCAGTCATTTTAGTCAAGTTCTGACACATCCCATGCCACCGAACGGAAAGTCACAGCAGTAAATTAAACCTTCAGATGTTATCTATACAGACAAAGAGAGTCGCTACTGCTGCAAATTTAACATTGGCTACACCTGAAGGCAATGAGTATTATAGAGACTTCACATATCACCTGTTATCTAAAACAGAAGGGTGGGGCAAAGATCTTATAATGAAGGATATTTGCAAATTGCTTGGAGAAAAAGGTCTAGATAATATATTTCTTAATATATTTGGGTTCTAATTATATTTGGATACATGGCTCAACAACAACGATTGCCCGCTTAGCAAGTAAAATACCACGTCGGGCTGGTATACAGAGCAACAATATACTCAAGCAAGTGGTAATAAAAAGACTTAACACATTTTTTCTGGAGCTGAGGTAGCTAAGGAGTGGGCCATCTCGCTTCCTTCTCGTCTCTGTTTAGAGTTGCACATGCACAGTAGCCGATCGGGCCCTCGCGAGAAAATGGTGTCGGGTAAAGACAAAGTTTATGAGTTGAAGTTTAAGCGAACGCTTCAATTATCCTGGAAACAGGAGTGCTGTTGGGTGACGTAAGAGGATGTGGGTGAAATTTGTGCAGTTTGCAGCAAGTTTTCTGAGAGCAAGGCGGATGAAACATGACAATTAACTTTAGACATAGTTGGGATAGGAAACACTCTCTCTCTCTCTCTCTCTCTCTCTCTCTCTCTCTCTCACTTTCTTCTGTCTTACCAGTGAAATTTAGAGCAGTGTGAACTTTGTACTTCTCACAGAATTCAGCAGAAAATATGTTGCAGTTAACAGAGCTCTTTTCATTTTACGATTTAATACCTTGAACACACATATAAGCAGCAACAAGAATGAAACCCACCTGCCTCTGATCCACCCATCACTTTCCTTGCCTGTAGATGGCACACATCAGCATCTCCAGGTGGAGCAGGTTGGGCTTAAACTCCACGTCTGAAACTGAACTGTTGCTGCTGCAGCTCTGCAGCTGGACATGGTTCTGAGTGCTTAGGGTTAGGGTTACTTTGTGCCCTGAGGGCTTTTTATTGTGATATCAGCGCCGTGCCACAAGATGGGAGTGCTGGGCTGATGTTGGCCAATGCATTAGACGTGGAAAACAGATCAGTCACCAACGCCGTTGTGTTTTTGTAACTTTGTTTTTGTAACTTTTTAAAAACAAATGTCCAAATTCACAGGCCACTGGCCTCGGGCACGCGCTCTCTAGTAAAAGTACACAGAAGCATTGATTGAAACATCCACCCTGACAACCCCCCCCCCCCCCCCATCCCTATTCCCTGACAACGGCATTCCTCTACACGAATGTCCTTTAATGTGTATACGTGCACACTCGTAAACGCACAGACCGACTCCCCTCCGTGCTCCCCGTCGCTGTCGAATCCTCGAATCACTCCCGACGATGACACACACTTTGATCACACTCCCATTTAAATGTATCTAGGGCATGTTTGGCAACGCTGTATTGCAGCTAGTAGGGGAACGCACACACACACACACACACATACACACTATCTTAAGTGCACTCTCATCGCCGCTCTATGACAGTTGAGACGGTGAGCTCGGAGTACTCTAGCAGCACAAATGTACTGGGTGTGGTTCTGGTGTGGCTGCATTAAGAGGCAGCATCTCTGTCTCTCTTATTGCAGATCATTTTACACTCTGCAATGGGAAGCTGAGGCGATATCATTATCATCTCTCTCTCTCTCTCTCTCTCTCTCTCTCGTGCTCCTCCTGCTCTTCAGACATCGATTCCTGTTCTAGGGAAAAACAAGAGCTCAGTTCTCTGTAGTCCAGCACATCTCCTCTTCCTCGTAACTCTCCCAGTCAGTAAATCTTCTTTTTATTGAAGGCTTCTTTTTTATCTTCAAGCAGAGCCCTACACACCAGAGGCGTGGGGGATGGAGGGTAGAAACGTGATGAGGAGTGTGTGCTTACACTTTCTTGCTCTTCATCATCACCACTCTCCCTCCCCTCTTCCTCCATTTTGTTCCAACAGGGAAGCTCAGTTTCTTGTGATGATGAGCAGCCTGTTACATGCTGACGGTGTTCATGTCCTCTCTCTCTCTCTCTCTCTCTCTCTCTCTCTCTCTCTCTCTCTCTCTCTCTCTCTCTGACCTCATTCTGGATGTCTGCTATTGATCCACAATCTCTGGGAGCGGTATCACCGGCATTTTGGGTGACGCCACAGGTCATGACATCGTCATTGTGGGACATAAGTTACCTTGGCGTTCAGAGACAGAAGGAAACAGAACATGAGGAATGAGGAAGATGACGACTTACCGTAAACATTGAGGGGGGTTTTGCTCAATGTGGCCCCAGTCTATAGTTGAATCATCCTGTTTGCTGAGTTATATCAGTGCTCTGTTAAATTTAAAGTAACATAGCTTCTCTGGAATCCCCCATCATTCCTGTTGCTGTTACTCACCCGTCTGCCTCGGCATCTGTATTTTTCCTCTAAGCATAGCAGGAATGTTCTCATCTCAATACAAGCTTTGATCTGTCTGACCGGTTGACTGCCGCATATCCTGCTCTTTCTACTTTATTTTATCTATGTGTGTGTTGTGAGGAATTTTAAGAGGTGCCAGACAGGAGAGCTGCACCTGTGAAGATCACTTGAATTATTGAACATCCCTCTGCTGTTTTTACTTTCCACTCGTTCACTTTATATCAGTATTTATACTCTGATTCTCTCACTCATTCTTACATAAACGTCCCTGATATGCAGCTTTCTGTGTCTGTATCTGTGTGTGTGTGTGTGTGTGTGTGTGTGTGTGTGTGCACTGTCGTAGAGGAATCTGTGTTTTCTCCTTTACCACGTGGTGTTGAAAGGATCTGTCAGCTGTGCTTATAATGGTTTGTAATAACCGTTTGCTAAAAGAGGACATTAGGGGGAGGATACTCAACTTGAGAGCATTAACCATGAGACAGAAAAAAAAGGTGTCAATCATTTAATGATCTATGTTGTTGAGAAGATAAGTGTGTGTTTTCACTCCTCTACGCTGGAAATGATCAGTTGTGTGAATGCTCAGCTCGGGAGCTGAGCGATCACAGAGGCAGAGAGTGGGAGGGGCACTCTCACACACACACACACGCACTTGGTAGTGAGCTTGTAAGTATTGGATGCTGCCGTTGCTTCAGCAGCTGGATGTTCGGGACTGGAAGTGTGTCAGCACGGAGAATAGGACTGAGTGTTTGTGTTGTGTTTTTGCCTGCTGGATCTGTGTGTGTGTGTGTGTGTCTGTGTGCGTGTGTGCTGTTTGTTTTATAGGAATGGTGTCAGTGGGTCTTTAGCACACATTTACTACAGTGTGTGTGTGTGTGTGTGTGTGTGTGTGTGTCGGGAGGACTGAATCATCGGGTTCAGGAGTGCGTTGCTGACTTTGACTCAGGGTGTGTTTTCATGCTGGAGAGCGAGGGGCTGCGGGGTCTCAAGAGAAGGAATATAGATGTAGCGTTACAGGAAGACGAGATGATAGACCCCCTTTAGGGGCTGCAGGACTGCCCCTAAAATGGGAAACAGCGTCCAGAAGAAGAAGAAGAAGGTTCAGAAGGAGAAAATCTCGAGCAAGGAAAGACCTAAAGGCTTCTGGTTGTTTGGACATAGAGACAAACTGAAAACAGGTAAGTCTGGAATGGATACATATCACTTGTCATAAATATTCATTGAAGCTTGTTCCCCTGTAGTTGTAAAAACCAGACTTGTTTTGAATGTGGCCACTTTGAGAAGCGCCACTTGTGTAGTTGTGTGCGGTCATGTGCTCGTGAGTTGGTTCCTACAGTAAGCTCTTTAGGTGCAGAGTGACAGTATTCCCATGCTGACTTTACCTGAGTCAGCTTCAAGGCTTCAAGGCTTCCTGCTTATTGCACAAGTGTGCAGACGAGTGTGTTTTTTTGCTCTTTCTGCTCTGGGGATTTGTTTCTCTATAACAGACGAGTAGTAACAGAGGATTTTAAATGGACACAGACTGAATTTGCCTTTCTTTTTCGGGTGGGAGCTATTTTCCCAGGCTGATCATTGTCTCTGTTAACAGTCCCTGAAGCAACAAAAAAAAAAACCCAGACAAACAGGTTTAACACAAGCAGACACCGATTGTCAGATAATGCTGTGTCACAGAGATTTTGTCTTTCGCAAAGCTGCTGTTGACGTCTTCTGTTTCTTTCCGTTTCATGTCGTCTGTCCGCACCCTGGACTATATTTAGTCTACCTGTGTTTCTCACATCCTTCCACCACCGTCTCTCTTCTGTCTCCTTCATTATTATTGACAAAATAGTGAACTTAAAGTTTCTGGACACGGAGTCGCTTGTACCAACTCCAGCCTTGAAGCTGCAATAATACACATGTTTATATCAACAGCGGATTCAATTACTATGTGTAAAATGAAAGGTTGCTCATGGTGACGAATCCACAGTGAATAGTCACTAGACTCCTCAGCTTTTTAGCATCTTTCTGCTCATTGTTTTATTTTAATAACACCTGTACGTGACATGCTCACCACACATGTTCAGGTATTCTCCTCAGGAGTTAGTACAAACCAAAACAAAGCTCAAAGTTGAGTGAATATTGATATCAACTTGATGACGTAATAAGATGTCAGTGTTGTGTTTACAGATTGTTCTGCAGCTCCAAGTGGTCAAAAAAATCAGTTATTGCTGCTTTAGTAAAGGACACTTGGAGCCATGCAGCTCTTCTGTTATTTTGCTGTGACAAAACAAATAATAACTGCGAGCATTAAAACATGATGGTATTGTTTCTTTCTTATTTTTAGTGTGTTTTTGGCGCGTTCATTTGCAAAGACTGTCTCCTGGCTCACCAGTACTCTATTCCTAAAGCACAATTTAAACTGATTTAAGCCTGAACACTGTTTCATTTTCACTTGAATCCGTCTACTGGTTTTTAGCCAAGAAAACAATAATGTACCAAACCCAAAAGGCCAAGTCAGTGTGGCCGCGTTTTGATGAAATATTTCCACTGTTTATATTTTTTAAGTGATTTTTTTTTTATGAACAGATGCTGACACAGCAATTTGTCCACCACAAACCTTCCACAGATCGGTGTCGCCTCTTTCGTTAGTCGGCGGTCGTGGTTGCATGGCCATTAGTTGGAGTTGTTGCATTAGAATATTACCAAATGCATCTATCTGCTTGTGTCATAAGACAGCATGAAATATGACCAACATTAGCTGGAACCAAACAGCAATAACAATTAGACCAAGACTAATCAATTATTTTTCTCAAGGGTGTTATTTTTCTATTGCAGTCAGACTTTCAGATGAAAGAAGTAAACAATTGATATTTTAGCCTGATTTTTGTGTTTCACCAACATGGCTGAAATTGGTTTTGTGTGCGAGTGTGTGTGTGTGTGTGTGTACAAAAAAAGACTCCTCGCTCTAGATAACGAATGTGCTTCTACACAAACACATCTTGAATTCGTTTTCTGTCCGGGTGGTCGATGTCTACGTGACCGTGTGTGATCGCCGTTCTCCTGAATTCACCGCCTCATTCACAGGGAGTTTATTCAGAAAGTTGGGGTGTGAATGCATTCCTACATTCCATGCCCATCTCCTCGCGCATGAGCACCCATACGGCTCACAGACACACAACCTCTTGAAATGAGGCTCGATTCCTGTTTTTTTTAGGTTATTGCAGCTGCTTTTTGTTACACAATAGCCCCCAAAAAATGATGGCCGATTGAGCAAGAGGAAGAAGAGAAGTGTTTTCTCTGCAGCTGCATTGATGCAATACTCCTCAAGGTTGTTGACTCAGTACCAGTAAAACCATAGCTAATGGATTACAAGCAACCATTACATGGTCTCTGTCTGTGCCGCAGTAACGCAGCTTCAGCCGGGCCAATGAAACACGCAGGGGATGAACTCAGTGACTGGATCCTCACCGTGTGCTCCCGAAATATGTGTCCTGTGTGTGTGGCTTTGGTCAAGTTCCAAACCAGACACCCTGCCTGTGTCCTTCACAACACCTGAGAGGTTGTTTATGTTGTTTAACACGTAACAGACTGGATGTCACAAAGGGATGGATGATTTGGAAAAATATTGCGGTATTGCAAGTGCGATAGGATTCGCGATATTAGATGGAGCGATACGTTTTACGTAATTATTCTCATTTTCATTGAAAACCATGTTTTGAAACGATTATAACGTCAACAAGAGTTCTGAGCTTTTAGTCCTCAAACCTCAAATAGTGTGAGATCAACATCCGTTGATGTCAAAATAGTTACACATTCATTTTCTGCCGATCGACTAATAGATTCATCCACAATGTGAATTGTTTCTCAAAACAATTGTTGACCACGAAGATGAAACTAGAGGCTTCAGAACCTTTTTTGATATGAGCTCACAAACCGTTAAAAGACACAATGTGGTGTGCAGGGTTGAGATGCTGCCAGCTGAGCTCCAAAGTCACAAAGATGCCTATTCATCTGGTGATGTGAGCGTGAGGACAGTAGCTGCAGTGGATAAGATTAGCTCACTATGAGCTCACTTTACTGCATCCACAGGTGGTCAGAGGCAGCCACACACACACACACAAACAAACACACTCACATCCTTTCATTCTCGGGCCCTTTTGAGCTTTTTTTGAACTCATGTGACGTAACTGACGGGCCTCCAGATGTTTCATATTACCTTCTCATAACTGTCCACGCTGCAGGGAGAACCTCAGCTGGCTTTCATCACAGGATAGAGTTTGTTTCTGCACTAAGATGAGATGAATGATCCATCTAATGAACTACTATCGCTGTACACTTGAAACTGAAATATTCGGACATGTTTTTAAACTCGCACACCTCCTCTGCCTTTTATCCTTCACCTCATTCCTTCACACTCCTCTCTGCTTCCTCTCGGCTGTTATCTTCTTGACCTTGGATCGTTGGCTGCTTATTTCTCTTCATTCCAAACGGGAGATATTTACACGTCAGATTTAAACTCTGATTGTGATAAAACTGGGGAATAAACTGTGACAGTGAAGGACAGTGAAGGACTGAGAGGTGAAGTAACGTGAAAAGCGGTGACAGCATGAGGGAGGGAGAGGGAGGCGACTCTCGTCTGGAGGATATAAAGGGTGGAGAAGAAAAGAGGAACACGTTGCTGTGTATAATTCGAGAACAAGGCTGCCAGCAGATTTGCCCTGCCATTTTCATTACGACTGTCTTGTGCGGCTTGTGATATTCCATATTCCATTATCCCGCTGGGTAAGGCTCGCCTAAGCCTTTTGATTTCTGTAAGCTGGGCTAAGACGCCTCTCTTCTTGGCCCTCCTTTGAAGATCCCATTTACTGTGTGCTTCTGTCAAAGCCGTGGACTCCCTGCAGAGAGCCGTGGCAACACACAGTTGGATAAAGAGAAGATGACTTTTCGTCTCTGCTATCTTTCCCTTCCTACGCTTCGTCTTCCAGCCCCGATATCTTATGTTTTGATACCGTTTCTCTCCGTGAATCTCACCGCTCTCACTAGCAGGTGCGACTCGACGGCATACGTGACCTCCGTCCCCCCTCTTTTTCCTTTCTTTTCATTCTCTTTTTGAAGCTGCGTTTGCTACCGCAGGAGACAAAACAACAGGAAGGATGATGGAGTTTTTCTTTAACCAACCTCTGTCTCCTTACTTTCCAGATGCTGTGCTTTAGACCGTCTGTTTTGCGTCAGTAAAATGATGTTTGGTCTGTTTGTATTTGGTCTGTTTTTCATCTGTAACATCTTGTTCTGGCCTGTTGCACCAACGTGTCGCCTCTCTTTGGAGATGAATGGAAGTCGTTAACTTCTTCCTCTACTCTGTCCTCTCATGCCCTTTAGCTGTAGGAACTTTTGTTTTTTTCCTCTATGTGAAAGGACTTTTGTTTTTTTGGCAGCATGTAATTGTGGTTCGTCTGCGTACTCTGGTCCTATATGTAGTGTGGGAATTCTGTAGCTCAGCCCCAAACAACCACTGTTAGTGACTAGCTGGTGAACATAGTGGAGGATTTAGCCGCTTAGAAGCCTTTACACACTGGGAGCTTGACAAATAAACGACAGGAAATGCAAAATACTCACCTGCGAATATTTCGCGAAATGCCATGCGAATTTACGAAAGTTGCAGCACTTTTTAAATAGAAGGTTCAAATAGATTAGTGAAGGTAGAGGACCGACTACCGGGAGCCTATTGACCCAGAGCAGCGTCTGGCAGTCTGTCTGAGCTAACGTGTTGTATAGTCAAAGCTACTGAAAGCTATTTTAGTTTCCTTGAAGCAAAATGTTCTGAGTGAAATTGAGTTCCCTCTGGTTAAACGTTACACAGTGTATATGTCTAGGGCTTTTATTGTGAAAGGTGCGGAAGGAGTGGATCTGGTCTGCCTTTGTCAAGATTGAAATGAGTAATAAAGTTTGCCGACTTGGCTCTTGACTATGGAGCCTCTCTGTTGTTGTACATTTTTGTATACGCTTTGAAAATGTCGATTCTGCACAATTTGATTGGTTGATGCCTTTATTCAAGGTGCGAAAGCTCAGAGAAAATTGCTCCAAAATGAAATTAAGTTGCTTTTTCACCTTAAAAACAATAGTTAAACATAAACCTGCCACTAAACAAATACGAATGTTGCACTGTGTGTACATATACGAAGATCAGGTGACAGGAAAAGTTACATTTCTGTAGTTCTGTTTAAGTTGTGTCATTGGACTTTGTGCTTGAGTAACATGTGTTCGCCATGTTGCTGCACCAAACCTCCACAGCTTCAGTGGATCAGAGAGATCTCTCTGCTGTATGAAAGGACTCAGTGTTTGGATTTCTCTCCAGTGGCTTCCTGCATCGCCACCTAAATTGAATTAAATCATCAGACGATACCATTAAACAGCACACACGCGCGCACATAACTGTGCGTGACATGGCTTGGGTTTCATGTTTATCATTTTAAAACGAGAACAAAATAATCTTTTACTGCTCTCCTTCGGCTTCATTTTCCACCATCACTGTCCAATCGATCATTTGAAACTTGTGACCGTCTTCGCTCTCAGCGTGTCCTGCCCCGCTGCTGGAGAACAAAGCGGCATCAACCCTAAAATCAAAGCTCGCCGAAATTAAGTTATCCATCAATCAAATTGTTTTTTACTGGTCGTCTCAAAGTTCTCACTCAGAGTTTTCTTCTGTCACTGATGAATTTAAGTAAAATCCCCTTCCCACAACACCCTGGAAGTGTTTGTCTCGTCACACATTGAAATGACAACTAGCTAGTAACGACCATTGAAGATCATTTAAAAACCTAGTAGTTGTACAGAATCATTGATACAGAACCATAAATATGTATGTAATCTATGTGATGATGAACGAGGACGTTTAAAGACAGCAAAAACCCACAGAGGGAGGATGGAAAAAGAGGTGGATGGGGTTCATTTATTTGTCACGTGACTGTCGTACTTAAGTGACCCCACTTATGTAGTTATTTTGACCCAAACCACAATCTTTTCCTCAACATAACTAAGTTGTTTCCTGTGAAGACTGAAGTTTATTTTGAAAAGACTGAGCAGAAATTGACACGTTGCTGGACTTCCCGAGGAAAACGCACAAAAAATGATATCGTAAGATATCATACAAACCGCTGTATGAAGACAGTGGCCTGAGCTTTGGGTAGTGAAGGGAGTAAAATAATGAATGTATAAATAGTATCTATGTACTATTTACTGTACATGTCATGTCAATCAGTGTAATACAACGGCCATAATAAACCTCAACAACTAAGGTTCTGTAATCTTATTGGGGTCAGGACTCGGTTCTACTGAGGAGCTGATTATGTTCCAAGCAGACGGCGCCAGCGGAGGCCACTTTGTGTTCTTCAACATTTGGCAGCAGGTTTACTCAAACACGCTTCCCGACTGATTCAGTCCAAATGGTTTCGACTTGTTTACCAAAGGGAAGCTTAGTTCATTGGCCGTGCATAACGGGATTTCACTGAGAGAGAGTGATGAGGAGGAGTGTTTCTGGGACTTTAGTGAAGGCTCACAATTGGCAGAATGAGATGTTGTTGCCTGTGGGCAGGAGGCACACACACACACACACACACACACACACACACACACACACACACACACAACCCTCAGTGTCTGCATTCTGGAAAACACACATGTTGTAGCATTTATAGTGCTAATGGCCGAGCTAGTTGGTGTGTTACATGTGCGGTGCATTGAAAACAGTGTTTCAGCAATTTGTGACTGAATTAGGACATGAGTCCATGTACAGACAAAAAAAGAAAAGGATGGGTGTTTCACAGAAATGTTCCTCGTCTGGAAATCTTCACAATATCGATCACTTCCAGAGGAGCATGAGGACATAAAATGATGGAAACGACATTTTGGTAAGAAGGAAAGTCAAACGCAGACATTCTGATTCACTAATGAGATAAACCAGACTGTGACATTTGGATATTGTATCATTACAGCAATTGAGAAAAGGTTAAGGAAGTGGGGAGTTTGAGAAGCTGCTCAATGCGGAACAATTTATTTTAACTGTAAAATAAGACGTCTTTATCTCAGTGGAAGTTTTAAAGGCCTTACGGGTCTTGGTCAGTGACGTCCATCCGTCTGAGTCAAGTGTCGGTGCTAGATTTTTTTGATAACAGGATAGATAAGGAAATCCGTGAAACCACTGACTTTTAAAACAAGTAGATTTAATGATAGGTGTTACGGCATATGGCTCAAATGGCCAAAACAATATGACCATTTAAAGAAAAGTGGCTTTATTGACACAAACTAAAGGAGATTAGACTTTAAGTAATTAAAGTATAGGGTGTGGATATCAGTGGGTGCTGTGCATGAGTGGAAGATGTGGGTGCAGACATTGAAAATGTGCATAAATGCACAGCAAGAAACTAAGACAACGTCACCAAACCAAACGGGAAAGAAGCAGAACAGAAAGTCAGCCAGAGAAAAGGCTACCAGCTGCCTCCAGGCTGAAATAACCTGGGATCACCCTCAGGTGTCTCCAGTCGCTCTAACGATCACCTGCAGAGAGAGCACAGACAGGTGACTCACCCAGCAAACCAGGTGACACCAAAAGGGTCATCACAACCGGAAAGAGGGACATGGATGAAGTCACATATACTAAAACTGTAGAAAAGTTCAGGTCAAGTTTTAGTTTAGTGACATTTTTTTTGAAAAGCACAAAAATAAAACTCTTAATTATCTTAATATCTTTGTTTTTCCTAATTTAAACCATTGGTCTGCCAGCGAGGTAATTAGATTCTTCCAAACATATCAAATGGTTTCGAGTATAAATACTGACTTAACAGAAAGTCAGACGAGAGGATTGATGCCACTACGGCAAATATTTGGCTACAGCCAGGATCCCGTTAGCTTAGCTTAGCATAAAGACTGGAAGCAGGGGATGACATAACCACAACTCGTCGTTTTCACTCTTTGATTTTTGTAGGAATTATACAAACTAGATATAGTGTGTTAATTAGCGAGCTTTCCATGTTCTGGTTGGTGGACATATTGTTACCTTTGCTGTCCAAAGTTAACAAAAGCCATGCTAGCTCTTCCCTCTGTTACCAGTCTTTGTGCTGAACTATAAGCCGATCGAGCTGTCGGCTTTAGCTTCATATTTATTGACAGATACGAGAGCGGAATCAATCTTCTCATCTTTCCGCCAGAAAGCAAATAAGAAAACGTACCAAAATGTCAAACTTAACTATAAGACTACATGGCAAGACATTTTTATAATATGCTCTTTTTTGTTGTTGCTAAGACTGTTTTTAAAGTTTGCTTCCGTTCAAAACAGCCGATCGAGTCCTCAGACTTCTCTGAGGATGGACTTCAGGCCCAACAAAGGAGTCGGACTTGTCCCGTCCTGCTCGGAGAGGAGTCTGTGAGGAAGCCGTCGGTCTCTCATTAACTCATCAATCATGCTCAATGAGTCCATCCGCCATTAGGAAGAACCTCGAATAACCTGCAGCCTTTTTGTTCTCTCTCTAGCTGTTGCCTGAGTGGTTTTCCTTTACTGATTACTAATGTAGAGATGGAGTTTTGGCTTCTCTTCAGTCGGCTTCATGTTAAGTTATTGGCATCTGGAAACATGCAACATAAATTAAGACTGTCTCTGGACTATGTCTTCTCTCATGGAAGCTTTTGTGTCTCTCCAAACCCTCTAATTTTCCAGGGTCATCCTGAGGACTCCTATGCTCACTCCCACACCAATTGGCAACAAATAGCTTTATTATCTTGTGTTAAGACTGTGGACGAATGAAGGGAACAGTGGATCAACTGTGTCTCCGCTGTGAGGCGTCCGTATCTGTATCGGTGTTTGCAGAGCTCTCAGTTTGGCTCGAAAAAAAAGCTTTTAAGTTGGAACGACAGGAAGCAAAAAACAGCTCCATGAGGGAAAATACCCACAATCCCCTTATCAGGTAGAGAGAGAAAGAACATGTGGGAGAGCAAGAGAGGGATAATTACCACACAAAAAAAGAGTTGCTATTTTTAAGCAGTTAGTGCTCCAGCATCTTAGTTTAGCTCCGTTTCTTTGTGTTTCCTGAAGTGGAATCAGTCACCTCAGCTCAGGTGTGCAACCTGCTTCAGGTCAGGATTAAGAAATAGAGAGTTGATCTGTGCTGAAGAAACGAGACATCAGGGTTAGGTTATTAGGTTTTCTCTCTCCCCCCCCCCCCCCCCCCCCCCCCCTTTGCCCTCTTCGTCCTCCTTAACCATTTCTATTCAACCCACTCTTTTCCTTTCATGTTCACCTCTGTATCTCACTCCCTCTGTGACTCGCCCAGAGGAGATCAGAAATGCGTTGGTTCACGAGTCGTGACAGTTACTGTACTTTGATTTATGTCCTTCCTCTCCACTGTACCCTTGCCTCCTCCTCCTATTTCCTCAGCCTTTCCCTCCGTCTCCTTCCTCGTGTCTCTGGCAATTTGTCTCCACCTCCCCAGAGTCCCGTTGTGCAGGTTTTACAGTTTGTGTGCTTTGTTTTGCTCCCTCTACGTCTGTTAGCTCTCTTCAGATAGTTACAGTAACAAATGAGTCTAATCCCACAGTTCATATTTCATTCTGTGCAGGCCACCTGAACAGTCTGTGCCAATTATTATCTTAAGATACATGAAACATGAAATGTTCCACTAGATATGTGCATGGAGGATGGGGGTTAGCCTGCCTCTCTCTCCCTGGTTTATACTACACCGCTCATAACTCAAGTCCACCACAACAGCCATAGAATACAAATGAGGGGAGCAGCAACGAGCTGAATAATGACACCTGTGTGTGTGTGTGTGTGTGTGTGTGTGTGTGTGTGTATGCGTGTGTGTTGGAGCGAGGTTTATTGCTGGTCACATTTTAACCCTTTCTTCCTATACTCTGGCATTTTTATTACCTCTATCCAAAGCAGCCGTAGGCAACCTCAGGCCCACCGTAGCTTGACCAATGTCAGAGTAGCAGTGTGTGTGGAGGCTCATGAGAGCAGTGACAGGTGAGCTGATTGACACAGCTGGTGCTCGTTGTCTAATCCTACTCTCCCTTTAAATGCAGTAGCGTGCCGGACTTCGGATGACTCTCTCACACACACCAAACTTTATGGACCAGAAAAGCCGGGCAACCAGGAAGCGCACGCTGCAAGAGTCATATATGTTTTAAAAGTGTGTTGTCAGTTGGTAGCAGTTTGTGCTGGGAGGACTCTCGGTGGCAGCAGTCTTGCTACAGGTTGTTGGAAATGTTCTCTCATCTTTCAAGGCCATCAAATATCAACTGATCTGTGGCCAAACAATCGGAGCGAGCACCCATGACCTGATCAAAACGTGGCAATAAACTTCTGCAAAGGCAACCGAAAATATAATAAATGGGGAGACATTTACAGACAACACTTTGAACTTGGATGGATATTTGAGTCAATGTAACGCTTGAGAAAAAGAAAATTTTTTGCATGAAAGGGAATATTTCACATCATTTTGTGGGGGGAGGTTTTCTTGCACCGTCATGGTCCTGTAAATACTCAGAGCACCAAATGTGTATTCATACGTAGCTGAAAATAGTCCCCAACATTTACTCCCGTTTGAGTAATTTTGTCATGCAGCTGTTTAGGTAATTATTTTGCCTTTAAAAAAAAAAAAAAAAGAACATTGTTGTTTTTTTCTTGTCATCGGCCAGCCGCACACATTTACGCTCAGTTTTGGATTTTGTTAAAGACGTTGTGCTCAGGTTACGGGAATTTCTGCAGATAATTTTTAGTGTTTTCGTAAAATCTCCCAGAACCAAGAAGAAAGTCACAGAGGAAGAGTCCCAAGCTTCTGTCCTGAACAAACACCGTTTGTGTTCCACAGCTGTGACTTTGTGTGAAGCCATCCAGGCTCTGCAGGTGTTCCTAACACCTGCACTAAGAGCAATATCTTCATTTTTACCTGTGTTGTTGTGTCTTTAAAGCCCCCCCCCCCCGCCCATCCACTTTTTTTTCTAATGAACCCAACATGTACGCACTGAACCACATGCCCATTGACAGTGACACACAGTGGCCGTTTTTCAAGCCCAGTCAAGCATGAAGTGGAAACCCTGCTACTCTTCATGGCCCAGTGGCCTGAATGCTCACCTGATACTGATGTTGAGGTGATGACAGAAGGCAGAACAGCTCTCACTTTTTATTCTCTCTCTCTCTGAGCAGCTGATGACAGGTCGAGCTGAGGACATGAGATGAGCTAATACTCACCGCAGTATTACATTTTCCAATAAGTGTGTGTGTGTGTGTGTGTGTGTGTGTGTGTTAGCGTCAGAGCTTGGGCTTGGTCAGTCCACCGGGAGTCATATATCACATTTAGCTGCTTTTTCATCCGCCATCAGTACAAACTGGTCCTGTTTATCTACAGGAAATGTTCTCATCCAATGACCTAGTGTTTTTGCAGTCTCATACTTGCAGACCAGACAGAGTCGGAGTCGATGCAGCACCTTCTAGTGGACAGAGAAGTTACGTGTGCACTAGAAAGGACTATGTTGTCTATGTGAGCTCTGCTCAGAGAGAGCAGGTTTGTGCCTGCTCTGGTAAAAGTGATATATTTGCCTTTTATTGAATAGGTCAGGATTGCCTGGTCATTTTCTAAATGATTTAGTATGTCAAAGGATTTCATTTATAAGTATTATATCCCAGATTTCCGCCCGCTAAGAGCTGCTAACTGCAAATTAATGGATTTAAAAGGGGTGCTTTGTGTCATTGTATTCAGTTTCATCATCATTCATTCATTTAATAAGCTGGAACCAGAAAATGTTCTGCTGAATAAATGATTTAATGAATTAATCAAATCAAAATATGTACTTATCATTTTCTGATTCAGCTCAACATACACATATAGTTTAAATTCAGTCCGATTCAGGCAACACAACGTGAGATATAAATCAGAAAAAGAGAACGTGAAGTCATTACCATTATTTAAAATGTCCGTCTTCTGCCCTTTGACATTTTAACAAGCCGGTTTTGCTGTCCGCCTGAACTCTGATTGTCCTCCAACTGCGAACACGCCCAACAGTCTGGCTCAGTTGATTTATAATATTATCTTCAGTGTTTCACAGGGACAAGGTTGTTCTGAGTAGCCTTAAAAAAAGACACAGACAGTTGTATTTGATGGTTGTAGTTTTTCTACAAACACCCTCTCTGTTGTTAAATTGTTTGGAAAGTTTGGAAAATCCACATTAGCATGAAGTTAGCATTATGTTACTTTCACATTGTTATTGAGCTTCTGCGGTGGAATGGTGTGTGCGCTGAATCAAAGGCATCTGAAGCTCCTCTCTGCCCTCTTCCCCCAAGACCAGATGGTGTCTCTTTAGGCCCTCTAATGAATATTGATATGAGGGGTCTTGGTGAACAACAGGGGGGGCCAGAGATTCCAAAAATTGGCACTTGATAAAGGTCTGCATTGAGGGGACTGGGTGTGGAAGGACGAGGGTCTGTTTGGAACTTAAAGGACCACATCACTGAGAAACAAAGTGTTGTTGTTTTTTTGTCTTATGCTCCTAAGCTCCCTCATGTCCCATATTGGTAAACTGTCTTGCACAAATTAATATGGATTAGAAGCTAATGAGTATCACTAAGTCGCCAGAGTGATATCATCCGGACCACATGACAAGCTTTGGTGTAAAGTTTAAAAAAAAGGAGTGAAAAAGTCAAACGAAAGAGACATTTTTCAGCAAAAAGACTGAGATGAGAAGTGCTTATATAGAGGGGAAATAAAATGTCAGTGTGTAAGGTGAAGAGACGGACAGGTTAAGCCACTGGCAGAGTTAATCCTCTGGCATGACTCCCATGTCTAAAGCTGCTCTCCCGAAGGCCTCGGCTTATTCAAGCCCCCACTCAACCCAGAGGCTGAACCACCGCCAGCACCCCAGTCTGGGCAGTCTGACCCGGGACACCGGGGTGGAGATTTCTTCACTCTGTGCTTCCCCACCTGTTTTTCCAGGGCCAGGAGGGCCGGCGGCTGTTTAGATGAAGGTAATTGAGTTAGCACCCTCCAGCGTGTCCCTCCAGCTGGTCCGGGCCAGCTGTCGCCCCCTGCTGTGCCGCTTTATTGTGAACAAACATCCATTCAGAGGGCCAGTGGATCAATTGCTGCTGCTCCAGAGGGGAGATAACCTGTGGAACTCGGCACTGGTTGTATATTTGGCACAGAATCAGCCTTTTTAGTTGTGTTTTTTCTTTTCCACAGCCGTGTTGTATTTCATACCCTCTGCAGTTTGTCAGGAAACATCAGTAGGCGCGCACACAGCGCCGTGAGAGCAGCGATGATGTGTCAGCTATTTTTAACTCAAACTAGACCTCAGTGGCTACGAGGCAAAGGGGGCAGACAGCAAGAGAGAGAGAGAGAGAGAGAGAGAGAGAGAGAGAGAGAGAGAGAGAGAGAGAGAGAGAGAGAGAGAGAGAGAGAGAGAGAGAGAGAGAGAGAGAGAGAGAGAGAGAGAGAGAGATGTGGAGGAGGAGAGATCGGCAGAGACGGGGGCACTGGAGAAAGTGATGCAGTGAAGAAAGTGCATTGAAATAGTTGTTTAGCTTTTCACTGTGAGGACACAACCTCTACTGTCAAATGTAGAGCTCTGTGGCCCTTAGATAATGAGACAGAGTGTCAGACTTATGCACGGTGCTGAAGGCTTTCATTAGGGAAAGGACGATGACAAATAGAAATACATAACCCTGAAATATATCAGTGATTACGGTGTAGTTTTAGCTTTAATTATAGTCGTAATTTGAACTGCATCATAGTAAACACAAGGAGGAAAGCCTCCAGTGCTGCACACTTGCTATAATAACACATTATTATGACAGAAGCTGGAGAATGTCATTTCTTTCACAAAGACTGGTTCGGGACTCACCGGTGGGACGCCGGATATTTTATTAGGGTCGCTTAATAAATTTGCAGAATTTCTTCCATAGTCCTCTATCAGCAAGTGCGCCTTTCAGCCACATGAGAGAGTTTAGATGTTCGTATTGATGTAATAGTTGTTGCCTTCTTATAAAATAAATTCTTAAATAATATGGCTGGCGTACATTCTGTTTGTTTTACTGATGACAGAGGAAAGAACAGCCTGTGAACTCTGCTTAAATGCATTTATTTGGTCTCATTTATAATGTATTTATAACGTGAACACATAAAACAAAGTTGTGGTAAATGTTTACCTCTTGGAAATGACCTGTTTAAGATAATATAAGGTGATGGAAGTAAAAATGGTCAGGAACTATATTTACGCACAAATTCACTCTCGATTTATAGATGAGGCCTGCTGTGAATTGGGTCAAAAAAGTTTGGGAAACACTCGATTATTACATTTTACAGCAATTATCAAGGTAGTTTCCTATCAATATATATATTGTAATTTCCATTGTTCAAACTTTATGTAAACCCTTAACAGAGTGGTTTCCAACCTGTGGGTCAGAATCCCTCAGGGGGTCTCAAGATAAGTCTGAAAGTTGTCCCTTTTTTCTTATATAGTTTTATCTTTCCAGACTCTCTGCATTGACGATCACACGTGTCTGTCTGTATTGAGGGAAGTGGGGGTGGATGCCTCCTGAAAGCCAAACTTTGACAGCCGTTGTGCTGGTGGTGGTGGGGGGGTTCTTCATTTGACAATAGAGAGAGGGTTGCAATGGAGAGAGCCAGTGTGAGCGACAGAGCAAACGAGAGAGAGAGAGAGAGAGAGAGAGAGAGAGAGAGCAGGGGGGAAGGGAGGAGAGTATCAGACTCGGGGATAAGGCGGACAGGCTGCTCGGCTAGAAGCAGATCTTATTGTGTACTTGTCCTTCCCAAGTCACTCAGACACTCTGCAGAAGCAGGAGAGGGCTTCTCACTCTGCCCATCTATACGCTCACTCTCAAGATTTTACTCATTTTTTAATCCTCAGAGTTCAGAGCATCTGGATCCTTTTTTTGTTTTCTCACCACTGACAGAAAGAGGCCTTGTTGGACTTTGCTTTACCGCAATGTTTTGATTTCTGTATCTGCTATGGCACTCGTGTAGACATGGTGGTTTACTTGAGGAAGAGCATCCACACTTTGCTGTCGGTCTTCAAGAAGAAGGGTGAGTGCTGACTCACGTGGAGGAATTTGGCAGGATGGAGCTTTGACTTTGGGCTGCGCTAGTTTACACGACAGTAATACTCTTTAACTTTGCCTTGATTGAGGTTTCTGGGGTTCAGCGGACCTTTTTTTCCAATTCTTGATACAACCTAAAAAGTTTGTGTTGCATGGTTGAGGTTATGAGGTGGTGGTTTAGTAGCATTTTTGTTTTAGTGATGAAAGTTGCTGATTTTGCGCACTGCTCATTGTCTCTCTGTCTCACACACACATGGCACACACACTGGCATGCAATAATTAGAGTTGAAGGCAATCTGGGGGGGGGGGGGGGGGGGGGGTTCTCTCCGATGAGATAAGGGGCTTAACTGACTTTTTTTGGGCGACCGTCTAAATCGACCAAAAAGCCCTAAACCTCCCGCAGGGGTCTGGCGGAATCTCATGAAGGGCTGCTTCTCCAGTTAATCACAACTGGCAGTGAGAGCAAAACACCTTAAATGTGAGTAACAAGCACTCTGCAGCGGCCGTTTTGTGATGAACTTGGTCTCCGTTTCTTGGATTGCATCAGAAGGTCCACAATGACCTGAGATTTCCCACAGACACACACAGGGGAGGGCATTGTGTCTGGGCTGCCTCGCCTGTGTGAATGCCCGAGGACAGGGGTACACACAAACATGTACAGTATGTACATCCACACCCGCGCAGTGTTACCTTACCGGGTGAGACTGAGAGCCACAGTGTTGAGAGTGACAAAGGAGCGAAAGCAGACACCTCGGGTTGACCTTTGATTAGCTAACAACAGACAATATACAATTTATATAACTCACACAGCCCGCACAGCTTAAAACAAACAAACACGCATACAAAAAATACGAATAATAACAAACAAATTCCATAATTTTTTTAGACCCTTCTTTAATTTAACCTCATTTAGCTTCCCCTGCCTACTTGAAGTGATGTCCTCTAGAATGAAATAGCCCCTCACAGGCAAACCACAAACCACAAAAGTCCAACTGTCTTTGGCGGTCACATCAAAGATGAATTTGTTAGCCAATAGTGCAACAACATTTAAGACCAGAGGGCTTCCATCTCTGTTTGCGTGCACACACTCCAGGCAATCTCCGTCTCTTGAACACTGAAGTTTAGTATAACTGAACTTCAGATGGCCGGGTCTTTGCTCCCATTGGTCCTGCTAACTTTGGCTGTATTGACTGCTGTCCAACTACATCTTTATTTTTATTTTCAAATCTTAATTTCCTTTGACATTGAGTAAAGCCCACCTGAGGGGGTCCGGTGGCATCTTTACAATGCGGACAATCCAGATAATCTAATCCTCCATTGGCTAGAAGAGAGATACTGCAGGAGATTAGCCAGGTTACTGCTGAGAGCCTGGTCAAGCTGGGACGTCTGCCCACCAAACTGCTCGGCTGAGGAGATTTGAAGAGTGCGATGCGTCGAAGGTGCACAGATAAATGCACGCTCGCGACAGGTGGAGGTGCAGAGGATTCACCGTAAAGCTGATAAATGTCTTGGCAAATGGACACCTGCTGAGTGTGCGTGTATGCGTGTTGTTTGTCTCTTAAGAGGACGAGGAAGTGCCGCTGGAAAGACGGTTTAAAAGGCTTGTAGAAAGAGCGGGTGTGCTTCAGAGTAGAGTGTCGTTTTTGGTTCAAAGAGCAAATAAATTAAGCAAAATGACAGATACAGAATAATTAGAAAGAAGTGTAATAAAGCTGCTGTTGAATGACAGCAGCAGCAATGACAATAACACTGAATTCAGTGTTAGCCTGGAACCAATTCCAGCCTCTTGCCAGTGAAATCACTATAATTTAAATCGAAGCGCAAATTGTTGATTATCCTAAGAGCCAATTACGTTTGTCTTCTTCTCCGTTTAACCCAAACTCTTTCTTTCTCCACCATCCCAACAGCTGGCCCGAAAGGGAATGAAGACCAGAAGAGGTTGACCGTCCACTACAGGACCTCCCAGCACTACCAGGAGAATGTTTTCATTGAGGGCAGCAGGCCGCAGTACCTAGAGGACCTGCACACTGAGGCCCAAGAAGGGCTCAAGATACTACAGCAGGAAGGTCAGACGCAGCGCAATGAACATGAAAACATATAAGTTCATACTTACTGGCATTTATATGTGTTTTATACTAATGTACAATAAATAAAAACTCATCTAAATAAAGTTTACCCGCAATGATTGCATAGACTAAGGTTAGAGTTTGAGCGTATTCAGATTCTGTGTCTCATCCTCGTCTATTTTGTTCACACAGAACACACGAACGGAGTGAATTTACCTGACGATGAGAGCGTTGCTGTAAGTGCCCCAAAAGCTCTGTGTGTCATTCATGTCCTACACTAAAAATGCCACCAAACTAAAAAATACTGTGTGTGTGTCCGCTGCAGTCTACAGACACTCTGCGACTGGAGCAGGATGTCAGCTCCAAAGACGGAGGTGGCTCTCCGGTGTCCAGATCCACCGCCGGGGGTTCTGATACCACAGTGACCTCTGCTGTGTCGACCAGACCTGTGCTCACCCGGCAAGGTAAACCATAGCTGTGTGTTTAGGGAGAGACTGTGAAAGGAAGCATCCACGTCTTGTTTATCTCAGTAAAACAAGAGCTAAACACAGTGTGTGTGCGGTAAGCAGTCTGCGCTTTGTTCCTGGGTTTGCTGCTTTATGGCAAATCATGAGCGTGTACTTATTTAGCATGCACGTCTCATTCTCAGCTGCTTGGTGCCTCTGCAGTTGATGGTGTGAAATCAAAGGAAAAGCAACACACGGGCACACAACTGAGGCTTATTTTCAGTTTCTCAAAAGTTCTAAGCGAAGTTCACAGCACTCGGGCTGCCTTTGCATATCATAGCTGGAAGGCAGAGTATGTCATTCTGTGTGTGTGTCTATGTGTGTGTGTGCGTGCGTAGAAAGTGTGATTGGTATTCTGGTCCATACATCAAACATCCTTTCTAAAATCCTCTGGAGAAGCCATTTCCCCAATATACTATGTTATATTATACTACTGAGTTTCAATGCTTTATCGTGCATTATTTCACCAATTTCTTCTCCTGTGGCAAATACAGCTTTTTCATTGAAAAAATAACCTTCCTCATTCAGTCAACAGTGATTTTTCTCTGTTGCTCAGGTTCAACATTCAAGCCTCTGAATCCAGTTAAAAGACTAGATAAGAGCAGGAAGAGGAGCCGGAGGACCACCATCATGGGTATTCCCAACCAGGTCCAGAAGGAACTTGGTATGTCCACACCAGCATACTAAACCAGAAGTCATAATGTTTCCTTGGTAGTAAACTTGTTACTGACAGTGATCTGACCTCTTCGCAGCATTGCACAGAAGCCCAACCTTCCAGCAGCTTGTTTCTACCCCTAAAAACGACGGAAAGCTCAGTAGCAGCCAATCGGGTGTAGTTATCATTCCAACAGTTGATGGAGGGACTCCAGTAGCGAATAAGGAGGGAGCGAGGGTGCACCTTTCAGAGCTGGAGGTAAAGGGTTCTTCACAATAGTTATATAACATACATTACAGGTTTTTATCACTTAATAATGGTCTTCTCTCCAATCCTAAACAGGCATCCAGAGAGGAACAGCTGATGAGGCAGCACCTCCAGGAAATGTACCAAGACGAGCAGCCCTTCAACCACCAGGGCTTTGGCTCCTACCACTGCCCCACCTCAGCCATGAGACCCAAGTCCCTTGCAGTACCTGGCATGACCACCTCCTCCTCCTTATGTCCTTCAGCGATGTATAGATTCCTCCAGGAACCCCAGGTAAGAATTAAATCAGTTTGGATATGGCTTTAAGATTCAATCTTCTGTATTTTACCAGATTCTTTGTTGACCATTTGTGAAATTTAGCTGTGAAATTCACATTTCTCTGTTTGGTTCTAGGGTCCCGTGATGTCCATGTCTCCTCAGGCCACCTACATGTCTACAATCATCCCTAATGCGGTCTTGCCAGCCTCGATTGAAGTCATCGAGATCGACCGCAGCAGCAGCCGGACACGTGGCAGCAGTGTGAACCAAGGCGGTAATGTCCGCACTGTGAGCAGAAGCAGCCTTGCATCTGGGGACTTATCAGTCAGTCCTTTGTTGTCCAGAAGATCAGACAGTGATGGCTCCCAAACTGACAATTCCCACGACGACTCCACACTGATGCCCTCATCGGCTTTGGGGTCGAACTGGAGCGAGTCACAGTCTTCAAAGACCATTATGTCAAACTACTCCTCAGTATCCTCCAAGGGTAGCACGAGAAGCGGTAACTCACGGAGAGTGAGTCTGAATGGGCGGGAAAGCCAGACAGAGAAGTCTAGCAGGGACCAAGATCTCGTCAGTCTCCATAGCTCAGTTAGCATGATTAGCAGCTTCAGCACTAAAAGGGAAAATGTTGTAACAGATCAAGGATCTAAGTCTGTTTCAGGATCAATGGCTGCTGGGGACGATGAAAAGACCAAACAGAATTTCTCTCGTCTGTCGGTTATGAAGACCAAGCAACCCCCGGCCCCTCCACGGAGAACAAACTCTCTGCATAGTAATAAGATCAGGAGCAACCCCAAGGTTCTGGTGGATCTCAATGACTCTGTGTCTGGAGATGGGGCAAATGCCACAGAAAGTATTGTAGCAAAGGATGAGATGAAATCAGTTATTGCAGACACCAGTAAGATCTCAACCCTTGTGTCAAACTCCACTGGGTCCAGCTGTCTAGATGTTTCCTCCAGTCCCTTGAGCACCACACAAGCCTCTTTCACTGAGGCAGGAGTAGCAACAAAGCCTCAGCCAGAATCCAGTAGCTCCTCCCCACAGAAACCTTCCTCGGAAGAGGGGAAATTTGAACGGACCATGTCCCCTTCCAGTGGCTACTCGAGTCAGAGTGGCACTCCGACACTCTCCCCAAAAGGGATCTCCCCAACCTCCCCCGACAAACAGAAGAAGAAACCTGTCAAACCAGAGAGATCAGTGTCTCGGGGCTCATCCTCAGCAGCTTCTCCCTCCTCCTCGCTTACCTCTCTGTCGTCTGGTACGTCTGAGCCTGTCCATCCAGATGTTTCCACATGTAGCCCCAGTCTGCCCCCACAGGGATCTCCACCCACTGTTGCTGCAAAAGACTTCACTCCAGATAACGATTCTTCGACTTTGGGAGTTGAAATCGGAGAGCTGTTGAACATCCCACCACCTCCCAAAGTCAAAGCGCCATGTCCTCCTCCACCGGAGACATGGATTCACAACAGATGCACCTTTCAGCTCCTGTGTGGGCCTTGCCCTAATGTAAGCAAAGTAACCCAGCCACCAGCACAGACACAAGACAGCACAGTTAAACAGACGGGTACCCAGACCGAAGCCATCATGGAGATGCACGTTTTAGAGGAAAAACAATCAAGTGTAGACAAATCTGTCTTAGAATTGTCAGAGAGCAAAGCAAACCCTGAGACTTTGATAGAAACAGGTCCTGAAGGAGTTCACAATGAGATGAAGAATAAGGAAAGTCTGAGTACCGAAGAAGAAAGGATGGAAGCAAGTATAGACGTTCAGAAACAAGAGCAGAGTAGTAGCCCTGCAGTGAAGGACCCTAAGAGTCCAAAGAAAGATCCTCCTCCTGTCATGAAGAAACCCATGACCGTACTGAACAGAGAGGTGTCAACAGAACACTCACTGGACAGACAGCAAAAGAAAATGAGTAGCAGTGCTCCGACAGATGTTTGTTTACATGTTGAGGACCACACAACCTCCCCACAGCATGGGGTCACAATTTTAGTTGATAAGAGTGATGATGTGATGGACAGAAGTGAGGTCACAACCATGCAGGTGCTTTCTGTAGAGGTCCCCAAAATGAGCAAGGCTTCACCACCACCTACCCCTCCCCCAGCATACCACCCTACACCTCCACCGTCAAGAAGGACACCTCCTTCGTCAGTGTCCACGCCACCAGATGAATTGCAGAGGGTACAGGAGGAGATCCCTGCTGTCGAGTCTTGCTGGCCACCTCCTCCGCCTCCTATGGAAGGGGACTCAGTCTTTGACGGAGGAGATGAGGTGGACTTTCCTCCACCTCCTCCACCCTTACTGACAGACAGTGTGCCAAATGTCATGGGCAGTTGCATCACAGAGCTGGATGTCTCAAAAAGACCCACAGAGGAAGTGGGAGAGTCAACTGAGGATTCGACTGAAGCTGGGACATCTGTACTTGGACAAATTCCAGATTTGTCCCCTGCTGTTCCTCAAACAGTAACTGACACCAAACCAGAGGTTGTTGTGCAAGTTTCAAAAGCCAACACAGCTGGGGAGATTTTGTGCAGACCCGTTACAAACTTTGTATCTGTTTCAGAGAATGTCCCATCTCCCCCAGTGGTGGCACCCCCTTTTCCACCCATTACAAGAGTAGAGAACCCAGTATTAGTCCCTGTTTTAGTTCCTCCCTGCAGTTCCCTGAAGCGCGTCGCTCTGTCCGAGCCTCCCGTCAGTGCCCAACCTCAAATTGCTGTCCCAGTAGCACCAACTTTACCAGCAGAGAACTTCACCCACGGGATAAATTTCAGACGGCAGCCTAGTGTACCAAACCGAGACGCCAGGAGCAAGGAGCTGCTTTCCCGCCACAAGAGTGCACCCATTCCTAAAGAGGATGCTAACATACCTCTAGTCACCCCCTCCCTGCTTCAGATGGTTCGCCTCAGATCAGTCAACATGACTGAAGATCAGGTGAAGGCTCCATCGGAGGACAAGTCAACAAACCAGGTAGATTCAGTTCAGGAGAATTGCTCAGTCTTAATCCCAGGATCTCAAAATGTTCCACAGAAGCCCATCCGCAAGTCTCTGTCACTAAAATCTCCCCCTCAGGCAGTAAAGACATCCTCTGTGGTGCTACACACCCCTTCCATGCGCCTACAGGAAGCCATACGTATGAAAACTGCAGCCATGTCTTCTAGAGATGGTCTTCCATCCCGACTGGGTGTGAGATCCTCCACTTACAGCTCTGTCAGTGAACATGGGGCTCTGTCCCTGAAATCCCCTGAGGTATGTGACATGCACAAGTCCCCAGCCTCTACCGCCAGCTTTATCTTCTCTAGGAGCACAAAAAAGGTCGTTTTCGAGACCGCCGCCGCCTCCTCCCCTGAAGCTCAGGCAAGTCTGAAGCAAAGCTTGGCGGCAGAGCTCCTGCAGGTGTCTGACCAATCAAATAGCACCTCTTTCTCCAATGGTGGTGTGAAGTTGGACAAAGTTCCTCCACCAGTGGCAAAGAAACCAGCCAACAGTCCGTCACAGAATCTTCCTGCTTGTTCATCAAAGATGGACTTCAGCGTCGAAGGAAACGGAGCGATAGGAGGAGTGCAACACACCGGTGGAATAACACTTCCTGAGACGACGAGTAAGAGCAGCCTCATTATTTCTAACCATGGTTTTCTGTAATCTGCGAAAGTCACGAAAGACTGCCTTCTGCTGAGTATGTAGTCATTGAGGCTGATTCGGTGCTAGCATGAATCAATAGCTACTCTCTCTCTCATTACCATGATCTTGAATAGCTAAGCAGTTTCACATAGTGTTAAACAGCATATTTTCTCTCCATACAAACAAGAGAAAACTGCACACAAGAAGCCACCTTCCACACAAAAACACAATGCTGCTAGCTTGCCTTCAGCTCTCTGCAGTCAAATGTGCAAGCGTGCGCTTCAATCAGCCATAACCCTGAAGCTCGTGATCATGTCTCAGTGACTGAATTAGATTAGGGCCGAATACTCATCAAGTGTGTTCCTGTAACTGTATTATGTCGATGCCATCATGTCTAACCTCCTCTTGTCTTCCCCCTTCAGCTACGAGAGTGACGGCGGACACAATTGAAACACTGTTTTGAAAGAGCGTCGGACCATCCAGAGGATCAAGCAGAGACTACAAGTAAAAGGACAACTCTCAGCAAGGACTGACATTACTGAGAGACGTTTAACTCAACTATCAAGAGTGTTGTGTGTGTTAAGTCTTCTCCAAAAGCCTTAGCCTGTAATGGCCTTCCTACATATTTATGCAAAAAAGAAAAAGTGTCGCTCCCAATTTCTTATGATAGCTTTATTCTGGAGTATTTTTCTAAGGTATAGTTTATCTCTCATTAAGGCCCCTCAGGATGAAATGGTGTACATTGGCTGAACTGTAAATATTTGGCTTCATAGATCGCCTCCCGGAGGCCGAAATAGGTAGTGGTCACTGCAGCTCAGAGGAAAGGATTTGTCTTGATAAAGCATTTCTGTACAGAGCTCTACTGTCTGTTAAGTCTGTTTTTTCCCCTTTTGTAATATAATACACAATTAAGAAGTTGTCAGAAAAATGGCATCCGCTACATGACAACATTTTAACGCCTTCTTGGCTTAAAGATCGAAGTAAAAACACAAAGCTACACTCAAGTTTCAGTCCTGCTTTTCACTGTGTGGATAGATATATCTGGAGTAGTATGTGAGTAAAAGGGATGCTGCACACTCACAAGAATGAGAGGAGGATAAACCATTAAGACCTAACGCAGAAAAGCATCCGATTGCAGCGACTGCTAAATGCTTTTACACAATCTGCACAATCCCTTCCTGGGTCTAGTGACTGAGAAATCTTTTAGCACAACAGCAACACAAGCATCCTATTTATTTATGTGTGGTTGTTTCCACTCGTAGCACTGTCAGTCACCTTTTCCTACCAAATATGAAATATTTAAGAATCTATTTCATCTGACAAACCACTCTTATAGGGCAATGGATGCGATTGGCCTTGGATGATTGATACACTGGAGTAGACTTAATTATGAGGTCAGCGTTTTTTTATTAAATGTTCCACGTCTAAAACTTTTAAGCCCAAACCTTTTCGGTGGCAAATCCAGCTCATCGCTCTTTGCACAAAATGCTTTCCCCCAGCAAAATCATTGGTGAGTGAATTATACCGACTCTTCGTAACGGGTCAAAAAAATGTACGTCTGTCTCGATGATTATAAAGAATTATGTACAGTTATTACTTCTATAAATAAAAAATCTAAGTGTATTAAAAATGTGTTTCCTGCTTTGTTTCTTGAACGATGTGATGCAGACACACTTCAACATAAGAGCGTCTCTCATCCGACACAAACCCATTCAATCTCTGCACACCACCGATTTCAGCCAGCGTTTATTTCATAATAGAGCTGATGCACCATTTGATTATATGACAGTCAATGTCCAGATATTGATTTCTGTACACTTCCCCCAACGCAACCATCCTATGTCTTATAGTATATTGATTTTCTAAATATACATCTGATGTCTGAAGCCCTTAGAACATTTTATATTCATCAGGTTTTTGTGGATTGGCCAAAGATCTGATGTTTACAACGAAGGCAATTCCAACCCAGAAAAGTACTTTAAGTCCCTTTTTAAACACCTGAGATTCCTTATCAGTACCAGCATTTGATTAAGTAACCCCAACCCTTCATTATCATGTGTAACAGAATGTCTCATCAGCAGGAACTCTGGAATTTGTATATTTAAGTGTGTGGACAACATACAAAACCAGGTAAAAAAAGAAACCGTAATGGATCATAGCGTTGTACACTTTCAGGAATTAAATGTTCTAATATAGTCAAAGCAAGGTAACAGAATTTGTCACATCCTGTCCGAAGCATCAGAGACTTTTGCCGTCGATGTCCCACAATCCTCCAGGAGAGACCTCCAGCTGAAGTGTGACTGTTAAGCTGATAAAAGTATTGTAGTTGCGATGTGGCCGGCGGGAGCAGCTTGAGTGGTGAAATGTTCTGCGTCTAGCTGATGTTGCCTCCTTTGAGTGTCTTACATGTGATCTGTCCGAGTTGAGTCATCAGCTGCTTGTCTTTCCACTGAGCCACACACGCGTCTGATATCTTCAGGTCGGCCTGAGGAGACAGAAACAATAACACAATTATTATTATATACAGTCAATCCTCTACAGATGACACACTTTATTCTAATGTGCCATTATGGAAATATAATATTGGTCCACCTTTAAAAGAAATTGGATTTTGAAGAAGAAACAAAAGGTTCAGACTCATTTTCCAGGAGATTTTCACTGATCATCTCGCTGCTGTGACACAAACTAATATGTTCCACTCTTTGGAAGTCTGATTTAAAAGATGTGCTCTGGCTCCAACTTCTCTAAGAAATCATAACTTACTTGCTTGAAAATTACAAATAGATCATAGAATAATTTAATAATAAACCACCACAGTTAGCAGTTACAGGATAATGTAACGTTCCCATGTGTTTATCGTGACTGGAAAATTGGTCAACTGTTTCCCAGGATGCATCTGAACCCTGAATAATACCGGAATCTCTCTGAATAGAGTGACAGTACAATCTTGACCGAAACATACCTGTACTTTCTCCCACACCTTCTTCTTTGGGTTGAGTCTGTCGTCTGGTTTGGCCGTCTCGTAACCCTCGACAAACACCCGTTCTCCTGGCAACGACCCCTCTGGGGGGTCCAGAGGCTCCACCCTCCTGGGCTCCCCTTCACTGGAAACCAAACAATCAGAGGGGAAGAATTATAAACAACATAAAAAACAATGAAGCCGAGCGTGTGTTTGTGTAACAACAGAAACAACACTCACACAGAGGCACACAGCAGCATGGCTTGAGACTCGATCCCTCGCATCTTCTGGGGTTTCAGGTTGCACAACACCAGCACCAATCGGTCCTGCAGGTCCTCCTGGGAAACATAAGCCACCAGACCGCTGACCACCGTTCTCGGCTCCGGCTCTCCCACGTCAATCTTCTCCAGGTACAGCGAGTCAGCGTCTGGATGCTGCATGTGTGGAAAACAAAGGAACCCGTGTGACCACAGAGAAAGAGGGCTGTAAGATGGATCCTCTCCACAAACGCCGTATTGATCAGTTGATCGGCCGTCCAGTGACGTCCTACCTTCTCCACACTGATGATCTTGCCCACCCTGATGTCCACTCTGGAGGGGGCCAGCTCCTCATCCTCTCCTCCTCCTGCTGCCTTGGCACCCTTTCCTGCTCCTTCTGATCACACACACAAGTTGTTGACATCCCAATTCATGCGTTTGGATTAAAAGGATGTGAGAAGGAAAACAGAGGGGATGCTGGGTAAAATACTGACTCGTCTTTGAGGGGTCGGGGTAGGCGGTGTTGGTGAGTTTGCGGAGCTCGGGCGACTCAAACTTCTTTCTGATTGGCTCCAGCAGTTGGTTTAGTGCCACCTCCACCGAGGCCTTCAGGTCTCCCGGATGGACCGACTACCAGAGTCAGATCGCCAACAATTAGATCAGAGCAGAGAAGAATATTAGCAAAGATATACTTGAATTCTTTTATACTTCAAATAAACCAGTGTGTCTATGCTACAGGTGGGCTTATACGGAATCGGTTTCTCTCTCCTACACCCATTTGTGTTTCATTAAAGAGTAAAACTCTTTGTTTGTACTCTTTGCTTCTCACTGCTGTTGAGAGGAGCATGTTTGTGAATGATGGATGAAGGTAGTTTGCACATTCAATTAACAATAATAAATATATTTTTGTTATTTGTCCTGTTTTAACATGCATGTGATTAAGTTATTAACAGAAAAGCAACATGAAAGTACATCAGCATAAGCTGCTTATAATTATAAAAATGTATTGATAACAGTGGTCCGTGTCCTCCATCACTTGGTATCAGATAATCTACACTTTACCTCCTCAGCAAAGTCCTTCTCCACCTCTTCAAACACGCTGTAGATTTTGTCTCCACCAAACTTTGGGTCCCTTTTGATGCGGAACTCTGAAACACAATGATCCCGATTACCAACTCATTTTACCCGAGTGGAGGAAAAGTCGGGGGCAACAGACGGAGAACAGTTTCCTACCTCCGCGTAGCGGGAAGACGACGTATTTGACGAAGGAGAGGACTCCGTTGTTCTGGATGTTGCCGGGCTCACAGAAAGCCTTCTTCAGCTTCTTCTTCACGTCTCCAGCAGAGTCCAGCAGATCGATCTTTGACTCCTGAACCGGAAGAGATGATGGACCGATCACAGGCTTTAGAAGAGAGTGTTCATACAAATCTTCACCTGTATTCTTTTTAACGTTGACGTACTTCCTCTGAGGAGCTCATCTTGGCCCCCGTCAGTCCGGGCACCATCGGGTTCATCAGATGGGAGCGCTTAGCGTAGCCAAGAGAAGGCAAGTACTGGAGACAGAAGAGAGGCTTCGCTTAGAATCTACATCTTATAGAGATGTTATTCCGAAAACTGTTTCATGGGATCACTCTGCTGGTCATTTATAGCTCATCATTTCTATAAATGATCTTCATAATCTATTTATTAGCACTTGGAATAAATAAATTAGCTTTTTAAAATAAGGCCAACAACCTCACAGCTACTGCTAAACTAAACAAGTTCCACAAGAGCGGAAATTGAATGTGAAGAGGTTAGAGGTCAGTAATGTGAGAGGGTGACGGGTTGATATGATGTGCAAAGATGGAGGCAGATGGTACCTTCTCTGCCAGAGTGAAAATCTTCCTCTGGTCAACTCCTCCAAACTGGGCGTCCACCTTCAGGTACTCCTCATCCAGAGCCTGAGAGCGAAGACAAATCACATTTACCGATCCAATCGATCACAACAGCATGTAACATGTTTATGAAAAACAACACAGAGTGCACTCGTGATCACATCCGCAAGCTGATATTTGGAGTATTTATATCACAATATGTGGATATTGAGCTGTACTTCCTGTAATAACTAGTTATTTGATCACTTGGGACACAAAGAGAAGCAGAGTATTGTTATATCACTCCTTAGCAGCAGTTACTGCTGCATCTAGAACAGTGTTGTTACCTGCAGACCCGGGTAGAGCAGACCGCTCAGCATGGGATGCTCCACCTGTTTGACCACCTCAGCTCCGGCCTTCTTAGCGTCATGCTCCGTCACCATGGAGGACAGACGGTACACATCCAGAGTGTACTCTCTGACAAAACATGAACAAAAAACACACGTAAAATATGAGTTTATGGCAGCAGGTACAAAGTTTTAAAGCTAAATAACGGTGGCATATGTAGATGCAGCGCAGTGGAGCAAATGGGCAACAACCGCATGTCGTTGTGAAACCCTGTGTTGCGTAATGACAATAAATAAAACCCTCCATCCTTGAAACACATATTAAGAAAGTCTCCAGGACCGTCAGCAGCACAACTGACCTGCTGAGCTGGAAGTTAGTTCCTTTGACGAACTTGAGCTTATCCAGTGGCACACCGATGCTCTCCAGCATGGCCTTGATGACCTGTTCGTAGTACTTCACCCTGAGCTCCAGCAGCTCCCAGGGGGCCTTCATGTTGTCTAGGAAGGCATGCAAGTCTGCGAAGAGAATCGTGACCTGAGGGGAAAGAAGAAGAAAGCCACATGTGTAAGCAGAAGGAAGTGCAGATTAAATCTGAGTCTTTAACAGACAAGACGCTGGAATGAGATCTCCCCCACCTCACATCCGGCCTTGAGGAAGTCTGCTATCTTGCACATGGGGACAAAGTAAGCGACGTGGGGTTTTCCGGTGGTCGCTGTGCCCCAGTACACCTTCAGCTCCCTCTCCTGAATAACCTGCTTCAGCTTCTCCTCTCCGAGGACCTCCTGCAACACACGCATTAATAAAGAGATTAAAGACAGCAGGCTACTGGGAGGGAAGGGGGGTGTTCAGTGTATTTTTTTGTCTGTGTATGCCTCACTTGGAGGTTCCTAGTTATGAGGTGAAACTTCTCATCCGGACTCAGCTGGTCTGTCATGGTGCAGAGTCTTCTGAGGAGGAAGTTGGGAGCTTAAGCACAGTATGAATCAATGGCAGCAGCTGAGAGCATATCTGAGTTTAAACTCTGTTAAATCAGCTTCATGTTGCTTTTAGCCAAAGACAAAGAGATAACATTGTGAGAATTCATACTAGAATTTTGACATTATGTGAAAAAAGAAACTGCTGTTCCCATATGCAGAATTATCCAGAAGACCATTACTGTACATCCGGGTAAGTTAGCCACTGAGAAAGATAACGTAGACATTACATTGACTTGATCGGCTAGTTAGCAACAAAACCATGTGCAGCTAACGTTACCGAGCTTTCGGTTAAAACTACAACCGTTACGGGAACTACATTTTGTTTACATCTAAAAGCAATATCTGTTTATTATAAAGCAATACTGTACATCCTGCTGACTCACCTTAAAAACCCGGCTTCTTACAATGAGACGTGGGTGAGTACGGACCTGTCAGTGTGTTGCATCAGCGTCAGCGTCAACTCTGCTATCGACTCACAATGAACTTCAGGGGAAAGCAATCGAGAGCAGAGTTCATGATTAAGAGGCAACACTTCGTTATTGTGCAGTTAGTGTGTTGTTGTTGTTGTTGTTGTTGTTGTTATCGCCCCATTACAGGAGAGAAAAGGTGAACAATAAATAAATAAACTGTTGTTGGGCCCCTTAAGAACTCTGGGCATTGTGTATATCATATATATATATATATATATATATATAATAATTTGATATATATATTATATTACCACCATTCTGCACTAATATCTCAAATTCATTGTTATTGTTCTTTATGTTCGTATGTATACTTTTGGATATATATTTATATTGTACATAGTAGTTAAATGTTTAAATGTTTACGCTTACCTCTGCTCTACTTTGTTGTCTTTAATGTCCTTGTTTTTATTTTTTTATATGTTTCTTGTTTATTTGTATATTCTATGTATGTACGTTGAGAGCAACATGAAAACCGCAGTCAAATTCCTATGCGTTCACATACATGTATGTATATATATATATATATATATATATATATATATATATATATATATATATATATATATACATATGTGTGTGTGTGTGTGTGTGTGTGTGTATACAGTGCAACCACACAGACAATACAGTTTAAATATTCACCCAGGTACCCAAATATTAGATATTAGTAAGCCTGAGCTCAAATATGATGTATGTTAATGTTAATTTGATTAATCACAAGGCAAGAAGAGTAGGCAGTAATGTCCCACCTTAGATTATATTGCAAACGTTTTGCAGTTATTCAAAGCATGTGCAACTAATTGACTCAGTGAACCTGAGGGTCTAGGGTCATACTGTACTTGGTGATTCAGCCTCTCTAGTATTTTCCTAGTCTTTAGAAAATTGTGCCTTTCTGTTCTCCTGCTTTTACGTCTCCAACTCTTATCTTAGCTTTCCGTCACCTAAATCACATTTATATCTCATCATAAAACCTTCACTATAACCAATTGTTATTAAATGTTATTACACTGTTACATCTCTACATCTATCATGAGTGGTCATCCTGCCAGGCAGAAGGTAAAAGTCAGCATTGGTGAAAAGAAAATTACTTTTTAGTGACAGCAGAATGAACGTACTGTAGGAGGACTGGCAGCACGGTTCTTTCTGAGGGCCCATAATAACAGACTCGTCCAGCTCCGCTGTCACAAGGTCAGATACAGGAGATCATTCCTGTCCAATAACACTTCATAATAAATCACCTTCACACGACTATAACACTGTTACACTGTTTGTTTGTTGTTGGTTAAAAAAATCTTTGCACTATTGTTTAGTTAGTCAATTTAATATTATTATATTTCATTGTTTATATTGAGTCATGATTTAATTATTTTCTTTTAAAATTCTTCCCTTTTTCTTAATTTATTTGGATGGGATGTGTCTATATAGACATAGCTGCTAAAAGTAATAAGTAGAATTTAGATTTTTCACACTTTTACTGTAACTTCAAGCAATCGGCTAATTCATAAAATTGGAACAAAACTCAGACAATAGATGGCAGTAGTGGACCACGAATAATGTCCAATGTGTAAACCTGGAGCTGCTGTAAAAGTCCAACTGCAGTGCTATAAGCTAATAGTTTCTCCACATCACACCAACTTTGATTGATAATTGATCATTCATTTCTTCATTATTTTTCCAAGCTAGCCCCGTTCATGAGTCATCAATTTGACGTTTTGCTCTCACAACCTGCTCCAGACACCTTTGACGACAGTTTTGGATGTTTTGAAGATATAAGCCACTAGAATAATTATATAATTATCTCTTCAGTAGGCATTGGGTCATGGCTAATTATCCACGTGATGCATGTGTGATATACGAGAACAGACATTACAAATCTCGTGTTTTTTGTGGGTCAAGTACAGTAAATGTTAACTCGTTCACAGTACACTCAATTAGTATTTATTAACAATATCTTTTTTTCATTCTCAACATTTTTTTCCTTAAATAACTACAGTGTTCATAGGTCCATTTCACAGCCACAAATATCAAAGATATTTACAGGTTTACATACAATATATACATATGCACAGGAGGCATGTACACAAGGCTTCTGCGTGTCACACGTTTGGCTACAACCTCAAGAGTCACGAGGGATGTTTACCGACAGATCCACAACGGGCAAAAACACTGGCAGAATAAAACGGGGAGATTTACAGAATGTACAATTATTACAGACACGGTGGGTGAAAAATGGCACGATGTTGTAGAGCTGAGGAATCTCTTGAGTAAAACTGAAATCGGCAACCCAGTTGTCAGAAACATGTCAAAGTTGTACAGTATTCACATATGACACAGCATGTACACATTTCCATATCAATAGATATGAACTGTGTCAATCCACACTTTAATGACAGGGACTGAGATGATCACAAAACATCCTGGTTGTTCCTTCATTAAACAAATACACAAAGAAAAAAACATTCAAAACACACGTTCACTCCCCAATCTTCTTCTCTCACGATTATGCGCTTCCCTTTTTGAATGCATACAGAGCAAAGATATTAGCGTTTGTAACATGCATTGAAAGGCGTGCAAGTGCTTTAAAATTAGACTCCAAACACATTTTCCTCATTTTTAATCTTCTAATTCAGTTGGAACCTCAGAGGCCTTAAATATATTTAAATACTGCAAGAAGCACCACTTTCCAGCAGACATGAATTCAAAAAAACTAATAAATATTTAAATAATGATAGAACTCAATCAGCAACGACTGTCGTCACCGGTTTGCTCAGTATTAAGGAAAATTAAAGCGTTTACAAAAAGAAAAGCTTTTCCCGTCTCCAGTAGCTGTCCTATAAATAAAGATAATGCAAGAAATGTAATCGCAAGCTAACTGCTTTTACTAGTGTAGTGGTTTCAGTACTATGGTGGTTGAACTAAAGTTCTTAGGGTGGTCAAACATCACATTATGACAGCTTCTTAAAAGAAAACAAGCAGTCAGTCAGTTGGATAGGAATGAGACGCAAACAAACAGGCTGACTAGAAGGATTATTTGTAAGATTACAAAAACACATTTAAACACCGTGGTGTGTATTTTTGAACAGCAGCAACTGATTGACACACGTATCCTTTTGTCAGTTCTGAATATTAAGGCGTTATCACTGTTCAAGTGTCTCACATCTCTATAAACTATAAAGTTGTCTTTAGCGCAGTGCTCACGGTCGTTAATGCTCCATGTGGTTATGTACGAGGATAGAAAGTGTAGCACCAATAATGGCAGCACCGACAAAACATGCTCCCATCACATTTTATGGTTTTGTGCAATTTCAACTGAGGACAAGGCCAACCCCCCAAAAAAAGCTTGTTTCCACAGTGCTCAAAAGTAGTATGTTACACACGAAAAAAGCTTTTGAGATCTGATGGAGCAAGAGAGGAGAATGAATTTCATGCTGGGAAAATGTCAAATGTTTTTGGGAAAGGCCTCAGCGTGGCTGAACCGGCGATGACACTTTGAGTCACTCAAGTCTTGTAGACGTGGAACAGCAGCAGCGTGGTTAAACGAGGCAGTGTCTGTACGATCCAACAGGCCCAGGGTCAGTTGGTCCCACCCAGTCGATCGCCTCATTGGTCCGCGGGTCACCGACACGCGCTAGATCATCAATGCCAGTTCTGTCGAGTCCGTTTCTGAATCTGCCTCGTTGTCCCTGAAAATTAAAAAGAGTCTTCAGTTGGAGATTTCCTTCACTGACAAAAACAAACACAACAAAGAGGCATTTCAATCCACAGTCCTACCTTTGTTCCTGTAGCAGTTTGCGGTTGCCTTGCCTCTTCTCCTCTGTGATCGGATACGAGTACAATATGATGAGGCCGATTAGGATGAGGGCTATGGGTGCGGCAGAGACCAGCACTTTCAAGGTTATATCCACTTCCTCTGGTTGAGAGCAGCCTCTGCTGATGTAGCCTGCAAAACTGAAAAAAGAAGAAACAATTAAAAAAACATTTTCATGCATCGCAGAGCGTTAATATTGGTGATCCATGAAGACAAAATTCACACCAAATCACTGATCAAAGAGTCAGTCATGTGGTGTGCAGCACACGCATAATCCACAGCCTTACTGTACTTAATCTAATAAGAGCAAAAGGAATTCCTTGCTTTGATGTAGGATTTGGGGGCTGGGGGCTTAGCCTCATTTGTTTTTGTGTCTCGGTGCATGAGATAACAACCTGATGAATCACCTACAAAACCGTTTAGAATGATTCACAATATAGGTTGTGCGTGTTTCAGCGACGACTTACTCTAAACTCAGAGTGGAGATGCCGAGGGAGACTCCAGAGGCGAACTTGGTGAAGAAGACGTAGAAGGAATAGAAGAGAGCTTCGTGGCCGGTGGAGTCGGGGTTCTGCACTTTGAAATCATCAACGACGTCGGGCAGCATGGACCTGAAAAACATAAAAAGTTAGTCACAAAAGTATCTATTATAAATGTATTCCTGAGAAGAAAAAACATGGAGTCAGCAGGGATCTTACCAGGGCAGCAGGAAGGCTGCAGCCACTCCGACGCCGGCAGCAAAGGAGACGATGTAGGTGACGATCAGATTGCTCTTCATACACACCACCAGGATCATGAAGGGAATCACAGACTGGACAGGACAGAAACGCATTAGACCACTAAACACCAGATCAGCTGCCATTCAGAGACGAACACACACTAAAGCTGCTAGAACATCATTTAATTGCTGTCAATCCGACAGGCTTCGTACGACTCAGAAGTGCTGTTTGAACGGGATTGTGGGCCTTACCAAGCTGCCGGCGCAGACCGCCGTCTTTTTCCCAAAGCGAGTCAGGAACCACTGCCAGAAGGGGATGGCCAGAGTAGCGGACAGCTGAGGGGGGGGAAGAAAAACATTCAAGGTCCGGTTAACAAGGTTTTGTTTCGACCCTCCAGACAAAACTCACAGAAGTTGCATTAAATTCCACACAAGGCCGTCTGGTACAGGTTAAACCAGGGAAGACCCTCTGGGCCACAGAAGAAAAACAACACGGTTTCTACCGCTCTTCCCAAAACAAAATTGAGCTCAATGTGATGCAAAACCTCCACAGGGGTCGTCCCATGACTCTACAGGGGTTAGCTTGGATCGGTTTGACCTCTGACCCCCTCCTTGTTTGACTGAGGTAAAGATAACGGTGATACAACAGTATCCACCTTCTCTCACGGTAAGCTAAGAGATAAAACCGCCCACACGTCGCTGCAGTCCCGCTGCACAACCATGTGTGAGACAATGACATTGGCTCTGTGGCGTCCCACTATGAGGAAATGTTTCGCAGCGGGTTTTTTGTTTGTTTTGTTGCATCAGCAGTATTTGAACACTTGAACAGAGTCTGAACTTCATCTTCAAAGCCACTTCCTTGCACGTACAGCGACCTCTCCTCTGTGAGCCTCATCAGGCTTCTCCCCAGAAATCAAAACATAATTATCAGTTAATGTCTTCTCAAACCTTCCTCATTGAGCACGTTTTACACAACCGACCTCAGTGTATTGCTGCCAAATGAAAGTGTGTCCGGCCCCTTGAAAAATGAGTTCATTTGAGGTGCGGCAGCAAAGCTCTGGAACAATGTCCCATACAGCCTGCTTTCTGCAACGTGCCTCACATTATAAAAAAAAAAAAATACATACAAGGCTCTTTTTGTTTGTCACAATTATGGAACTTCCCGTTTCTCTCGCACAATGTTTCATAACATTTGACCGCGTCAATGTCATCCAGTTTGAGTTACAAGTCCTTATATAATACCAGCTACATAGATTTGTTGAGTTTGAGTCCATCTTTGTACCAATAAGATCTGAGCCGAGCTTCCAGGGTTCATCTCACACCTCACCAAATTACTGAAGACGAGGATTAGGATCACTTACTGCTGATTAAGGAGCGGCTCCTGTCAAAGCTCACACTGTTGAAGCCTCTAAATAAAAATAAAAATAATAAATAAAAAAAAAGTTATTTCACTAAATAAATGTACTTTAACAAAAAGGTCAGCGCCTTGCCTCCATAATCCTTTCCATAACGCACAGGATCAAAGCAGAGTAAGCTGCTCAAGCTCACTACGCGGAGCCGTTGTGATGTGCAGAAAGCACATCGATGGATTAATTGGGTTTAATACGTGATATGAGAAACCGTTTCTTCAGGAGAAGAGAGATAAAACAAGAGATCAGACGTGGCTCCACTACGGTCTGTGGGAATGGGATGGCATTCAGGCCGAGCAGTCACAGAGGACAATTGGCAGCCAGGAGACTCCGCTTTCTGACCGAGTACAGACCGGCCTTGTGATTGAAGAAACTATTTATGTGTTCACCCTGGGAGGGAAGCTTTTGTCTGAAGCTAACCGCTTAACTTCTTCCACACAAACGGGGCTGCTCAAGGTTTCGTGCGCTGGGGGAAATGTGCGGCCATTGCTTTGGCAACAGGGCGCCTGAAAGTGCCACCTGTGTGTGTGTGTGTGTGTGTGTGTGTCTGCGTGTACTCACCATGATGACCAGCAGTATATTCTGGAAGTCGTTTCTGAAGCCCAGTGTCGAGCTGCAGAACAGGGCAAAGTTTCCCTCCAGGAGCTGTGGGACAAAGCACAGAGATTTACTCGGTTAAATCCTACTGCCTAAACACACACAAATAAATAAACACACACACACACACACACACACACACATCTTGGCCAACTTTGCAGGCACCACGTTAACTCTGTCCGGGAGCACACACCAGCACGTTAAGAAGAGCCAGTTGGACTCAGCAACCCAAAAACTAACAGTGTATTGACATACAGTAGGCTATATACACCTACTGAGGGGTCATAGTAAAATGGTGCACGTGTCTCTGTACGCACCATGAAACCGAGCGAGGTGAAGAGGAAGACCATGACCAGTTTGGCGTACGGTCCGTGTCCCATCACCAGCTTAATCCCCTGGAAGAAACCCATGGGCTCCGACCTGGGACGACAAGACTCTGGAGAGAGGAAAACAATAGGACAGAATGAGGAAAGACGCTAAATTACAATCAATAGAAAACATTTTCAACTCTTGTAGTTTGTCCCATCACTGGTCATGAAAGCCTCCCATTCAGAAACCTAACCTCTGATTCACTACTTTGAATGAAAGACAAGATGAGGAAACTAAACGAGCAGACGGAGCCGGTTTGACGGAGAGATTAACGTCTTACCTTTTTTCTCTCTCACACCGAAGAAGAGAACAATAGCACAGAGGACATAGATAATGCAGATGACACCCGAGGCAATCATGTAGGCCACTTTCTGGAAAGAGGGAACAAGAAAAGAACCGGTTAGCAAACACCATTCTTGTAATCGGCCCTTAACCGTTAAACCTCTCATTAACAGCTCAGTCGGTTTACCGTGTCATCCAGGGAAATGACCGGCCCCGATGCATTGAGTCCGACCGACAGAGAGGAGTTGCTCAGGTCGATGTCGCTGGGTCCTGGGAGGCAGGGAGCGTTCGCCATACCCACGATCTGGCCCTGGATAGCTGTGCCCAGAACAGTGCCCATAACCTCCACCGTCATCCCTGATGGGAGGAAACACGGGGGACGTTTTAGCCATTGAGGAGGCGGCTAAATAATCAAAAAGTTGCATGTGCAGCTGTAATACTCACTGTATGCGGTGGCCGAGTCTCTCTCTTTCTGCTCTGAGCTGATGAACATGGTGAGGGCAGAGTATGGCACATGGAAGCACTGTTTTTGCAAAGAAAAAGAGCAACAAGGTGAGAAAAAATGACGAGCAGATTCCCTTTGTTGGTCGTGCAGAGAAGTAACGACGAGTAACGGTGCAACGTTTTGGGAAATCTGTCTCTTCACATTCGACTGGAAAGTCACACTCCGAGACTCTGCAAACAAACTGTTAAACTATTCCTTAAAAGAATACTTTCAGATTTATTGTGCAATTAGAAGAATGTTCTGGCTATTTATATATTTTGGAAAGACTGCAACACTTTGCAATGATCAACAATTCAGGTTACTTCATATTGACCACTAATAACCTTTCATTTCATAATAAAGAGTCTGTGAGGCGTGGGCTGGAGAGTGGTACTCACGGTTTGAAGGGTCTGGAAGATGCAGTAGAAGATAAGGTACCAGATGACTTTGCCGTCCTCAAAGGGAGGAACGAACCAGATGAGGAAATAGGCAATCACGGCCAGGGGGGTTGAGAGCACGATCCTTCATGGAGACGAGAGGAACAAGAGGAGACAACAACAATAACATCAGTGGATGAAAACGTGACCCTACAACAATCATCAGCCTTAATGAAGAGAGGGGACGTTATGTAACTAACTGTGGCCATGCTAGTGTGGCCTTTATTCAATTTGTGCCAAATGTTCTCCTCAGCTCAGCACCGATTGGTGTTTAGAGACGGTGTTCCTGGCGTTCACCAGCATGGAACAGGTTGAGCTTGTGTCTAAACCGGGGTTATGAGAGTACGTAACACTCCCTGGTGTCCTTCTGTTACATTAAAATGGTTCAATGAAGCAAAGCTGTGTGTTCAAAGCTCCTCCTCACATGTCTAACATCCCATCAATTTGCAACATGAGGTCATTTAAGGAAAAAGTTGCAGGAGTACAATTCCTTTCGTCACTTCCTTCCCCCCTATTTGCTTCTTCCTATGGTCAGATCAAAACCCTCCAATCAGATACAAGATAGCGAGAGAAGCTCCGCCTCTGGAAACAAGAGTCTGGGCATCCCGTCTCTCCTCCAGGATATCACTGGAACATCCGGCGATTCATCCTCATCGGACGGGAAATGAGATCACACATGCGTCACGATGGACTACAAGAAGCAACACGTCACTGTCGCGCATATATATATATATATATATATATATTAACTTCTCGCCGGCTAATTTCCAATCAAAGTGCTTCGCTGCAGACTCGCCACTAATCACCCGAAGCCCGTTTAGAGCCACAGCGTGTACTCTGGAGAGAGTGATGTCAGAGGGAGCAGCGCTCAGCTGACTCTGTAGCCCATGTGATGTGATTAACTGTACACCCGAGTGAAGCCGCTGTGGGCGTGTGCAGCAGTGGTCCGATACTTTCTCTGGATATGACAATGCATTTAGGAATGCTTTTCTTTTAAAGCTTATTACCGCTTACTTACTCGGCTTCATTCAGACATGCTGCAACACGGATGAAACAAGCGGCGGTGTGAAAAGAACACCAAGACTGTGCCTCTGTTTTGTTTGTTATAAAATAGACTTTCACGTCCCATCCAGTGAAGGCTGTTCTCAACACCGTGTTACGAGGCTTAGCCAGGACTTGCACTGTGCTTGCCGGCAGAAGTGCAGTGACACCGTATGAGATCCTTCCTGGAATCGTATTCAAATGTCCTCTGAAATAGCCGCGATGACGAGAGAGAGAGAGAGAGGATTTTATCCCAGCAGGTGACAGCTTAGTCTGGTGCTTATTAACTGTCCTTAAATGAGCCGACAACAATAAATGAATGAATTACTTGGGCAGCAATCATCTGTCTGGGTGGGTAATTAGCTGGCTGTTAGGATACCTAACAGCCAACGTCCAAAGTAATCCATTTATATGTTTTTATTTACAGCAGGAAACCTGCAGACTGTCACCAATAGTGCAACTCGTTCTGCTTCACAACTTGAACTGGAGTAAACTCCTGAAATTCCTCAGCCACTCTTTAAAAACCCTGCCGGGACATTCGCAGCCAAGGCCTCATTGGCTCACGCATGTGGTGTGTTGTGGGCTGGACCAATGAGGGACCAGTCTGACTCGTCTCTCCCCTCCCCCACTTCCTACACTACTACACGGTGCTTTTAAGACATAGCAACCGCTCCGGCAGCTTTCCTGTGGCCTCACCACCATACCCGTCTCCTCTTTTATATGACGACGGAGAGGACCGTGATGAAAGTGAACGTGCCAATCATTCCTCATACAAACCCCACCCATTCGGCTAGAAACCCTCCATCTGAACTTGCAGAACAAGAAGCCATTTCAACACATTGTTGCACACCTGCTAACAAAGAGTCATGTCATCACAAAAGAGGAACGGTTCCGACGCTTCTGGGAAACTGTTACCCAACGTTCGATGCTTCTTCCTTTTGTAATCTAAATGAAATCGTGCAGGTGTTCTCAGGGGAACATTAACACAGGAGACCGAGGAGGGAGGCCTTCATGACCGGGTTCATCTCCCAATTGTGCCCTTCATTAAACAAGGGTGCACACATTTCAGAACCAACTAGGGAGATTATGTTTTTAATCAAGTAGGCAAGGGAGTACATAGGTGGAGTCCCACTCACCTCCCTGTGGTGCTCATTATGAAGCTGCCTACACTGACATTTACCTCGTCACCTGTTCAAACTTATCGTCTGTGTTGACAGGAGACTGGCAGCCCCTCCTCTGACCAGCAGCTACCACTGACACCCCACACTGTACTTCATCTTATGCAACCGTGTGAATTATACCCGTCACATCGGCTCTGCAGTGTTTTAACAATCATTCACGAATAACTCGTATGAAACGAAGCCATCGCGTAGGCTGCTCAGGGATGCGGGGGAGGGGATGTGGCAGCTGCAAAAGAAAAAGGGTCGGGAACCTTTCTGTGAAAAATCCCCGCAGGCCTCCCACTCCCTCAGACTGGCTGCGACACACCGGCACATTTCCCAGGGGACATTTTAACGTTATTTTTGCTCTTTACAACGGGGATTTCACAGAAAGAAGTCAAAGTGTACTGGTCAAAAGACGGTTTGTGTGGCTGCTGTTAAGAGAAAACTCAGTAGCAGGCAGGAGTTATATTTGTCAAAGCCACACCAAAGGCCATGCTGTGGGAAACGTCCAAGACTAGCACCTGCAGGGATCGAATGCATTTGTTTTGAAAGTCTTAGAGTCTCAGCATTGTGACCGCAGTGGCCCAGCCTTAACCATTTCAACGAAAGCAGATTATTTTATAGTCTGTGTGTACAGCCGTGTGTGAGTGAGAGTGAGAGTGAGAGAGAGAGGGAGAGACAGAGAGAGGGGTGAGAGAGAGTTTGAATGGAAACATGTGTGAACAATGAGGAAGCAGCCGTCACTGCATCAGCATGACCCAAAGTAACCTCTCGGGAGATGACGCTGGTGATCTCCTCACAAAGCCCCGCCCCCAAACACTGACACATGTACAGTGTATGGTTTGGAAAACTTCCACTCGCAGCTGTGACACACACCGAGACTGACAGCGACAGCCCCACCACCACCCCCCCCCCCCCCCCCAGTAAATGTGGGAAAAGTGCTTCAGTGACACATAACTGGGCTTTATCAACAAGCTAATGGAAACAGCCTGAGAGAGACTCAAACACCACAGCTGGAGGAGGAGGGTGCACTGGAGAAAATAATCTGCTAAAAACCTAATAACGAATAACATCCAACCGTATCAGACTGTATAGCTCGCTGGTTGCGGCCGGGAGTTCCACTTACCAGGGCAGCATGCGTCCGAAACGCGTCCACGGGCTCCGGGAGACCAGGAAGCCCACCGTCGGGTCCGTTACGGCGTCCCATGCTCGGCCCCCAAACAAAATAATGGAGGCATAGAAGGGATCCAGCTGCAAAAAGGGGAGAATACACAAATATTAGCGCAACTGTGACATTTAAAAAAGGACACAAATCTCAATTTCAGTGGGGAATTTCTTGATGCTCAAACCTGCTTTTCAGGTAGCCATTCAAATATCACTGCAGGCGTACATGTATACGAGTACACCATCAACAATAGAATGACTAAATGTCAAACTATACATAGCATGTGGTGGTTAAACTGCTAAGCTGATGATGGAGGAGTCAGCAGTGACGCTTTAAAACGTGACATTACAGTGAGTAGTGCTTTTCATTTTCCTTAGTCAGAAGGCACCACTTAGCATAGTGAAGGTGCCACCTGTCTGCTGTTCATTTAGCGTGGAGGAGACGCGCCTGAAGGCGGGATTGAATGCTCGACTCCTCGACTGTACAATCAGCCCCACGCTGTGTCACCCATCACACTCTTAATCTACAATCTTGGTAGCCTGACAAAGCGAAACCCTGGGAAGCGGTTGACCCACCCGCTATCCATGAGATTAGTGTCAGAGCCCATTAAAGCGAGCTCCTTCCCCATCGCCCTACCGCCGCCCCTCCCCTGAAGCCCCTGTAAGCCTTCTGATACAGTGGAGCCACATCATGGAAGTCAATATAATGGAAACAACTTTTTCCACTTCTTCATTTTACTCCAGGATAATCGCTCCTTTGTTGGGGAGCTTTGGCGGTCACAATGTTCTGCATGTGCCCTTTGTGAGAGAGGTGGTGTGAGGGCACAGGAGGGGATCGTGTACAACTCGCTTGTTTTCAAGTCTGTAAATGCCACCACACATACTGTACGGCATCAGGTATAGGAAGGACAGTATGTTCCCTTTACCGGTGTGGTGGTCCTGTAAGGGCAGCGGGGGAGGGGGGAAATATATTTAGGTCTGTGTTTTGAAAGAGACACTAAATGTCTTGGACAGGCGTGATCATGGAGATTTGAAATAGCCTAAAAACCAACTCACCTGCGCTACGTCCAGCAGATAGATCTGCAGAAAGAATCCCAGGGCACACCCTGTGATCTGGTAGGGGGCTCCGCCGATGGCATAGCAGATCTTGTTGCAGACTGACAATCTGTTCCCATGTTCATGCTGGGGAAAAAGGGAAAAAACACAGTTAATCAAGTAATAAAAGCAGCTACATAAATGCTAAAAGTGGAGCCAGGGTCGGGACATTTTAAGTGTAGATAATATAGCAGATCTCAGATCTGAATATCTGCTAAGAAGACAATGCCAAACAAATGGCTTGAGGCGTTTTACTCATTCAACATTAACCTACTTTTGGAGAAAGTGTCCTAAAGGCTAAGTATTTGCAGCTGCCTTACAAACCTTTCCAGGCAGAGCCAAGCCCTTGTAATTATAGGAGGGGTCAATTCTGCAGAGTCGGCATACAGCGCACAGTTTCATCCTCAGGTAACTTTCTCAATTTCTGTCTGAACAAAATTGAATCTCTGATTATTTAGCGTTGCCCTTTTGCGCACTAGTCCGATTAAAACGTGTTTTTTCGGGGCCTCATGAGGAATGTGGCCTGAATAGCTTAAATCGCTAGAGAGTCTCAAGCTGGCAAGAAGCTAATCATCATGTAGCGTGTTTGGCAAAAGTCAGGGACAGCCACCGGGGAAACAAGAAAACCCTTTCCAACAAGTGCTCAATTCTTCCTTGTTTTCTCCACTGTAGATGTAATAATTTCCTCAGCAGACAGACACTAAAACAACTCCTCCAGTAGCAACACCACTCTATCCAGGTTAGTGCCAGGGAATGACAACACGATGGTGTCAACACAGACCAGAAAGCGAGGTCGAAAAGTACCTTGGCAGCAGCCTTAACTGGCTTAATATGCCAACGAATTGGCTGCCAGTTTGACCAGAGCTCTGACTACTCCTGCCCACAGAGGGATGAAAACACACCCTCGCCGCTGACCAATCAGAAGGTAGCATTTGCTTGTTTTCGGCTGGTAAAAAGGCATTTTTCATTGCAGGTGGTGAGTGAGATACATACAAGATATAACCTTGAACGGCAGACACATTTTCAGTGTTCTTCTCACTCTGCATGAGAAACACCTCATCTGAGATCACAACCACAACATAAAACATCACTGTGGCTGCAAACTACTCAATGAACCAGCCTCTTGCCTTGTTGATACCCCCAACCCAGCCTCTGTTTGGGTGACAAAAAAAAAATCCTGCTGCCATGTTGCGTATGAGTTCTTGTATCAATTATTGCCAATTATTCAAACCTACACAAAGGCTGGTGATTTAGTGCCTGCTGGGTCATGTAACTTGGGTGGAGGTTTGATTGACAGTGTACTAATGTTCCTTTGTATATGTACTAATGACCCCAGTTACAGTAGAGGGGATGCGTCTCTTAATGTCTTTTGCACACGAAAAACCCAATCTGCCTCACACAGCTTATCTAATGAGGATGTCTCAACAAGCTACTACCTGCCATCAGTGCTACCAGTAAAGATGTTATCACTGAAGTAATTATGCTATCACTGCACACTTGCAAACCACAGTCAAGTGAACATCCTCAAACTTGTGGCTTTTTAGAGGAAGAGTTTTTGATAAATGTTGCACGAGATGTTTAAAAAGTCTTGATTTTTAGATGTAGGATTCATCCTCAGCCTGCCTCCTCTGGGTCTGACACGTTGCCTTGTTAAGGTGATCCCTGCTGCATTCAAAGCTGTCGGAGATATGGATATCACCCCCCTACAAATGCACTCAAAATACGAAATTATGTCGAGAAGTCTTTGGTGAAAATAGCTTAGATGCTGTTTTCATAACATGCAGATGCGTTTTGCTACTACACTGTTAAAGCCGTATGTCACGTGATATCTGAAACAGAAAGACACTAACAATTCCAATTTCCACTTATATTCAAACACGTGTCCCTGAACGCAGCACTAAAACAAACTTACATAAACTAATATGGAGGAAGTATCTTAGATACCTTCTATTGATACTCAACAACACCTACAGCGTTTCCTTTTGAGCGAGAGCGAGATTTCCAGTGTGACTGCAATTTTTTCATGAGATTCATTTTAATTAATTAGGAAGACCAATTATGCAAATGAGAAAATTCCAGTAGGCTAATTTGACGTTAGCCAACGTGCGCTAAAGTAAAACGATTTTTTTTTTTTTAAAAGGCAGCCGTTACGATAGAAGAGCCGTTAAGATAGAATAGCAACGTTAACGTTCGTATTTTAGGGATTTAAATGTAGCTCTATGTGGCTGTGGTTACATGTGCAGCTAAAACATCTCATTACAGCGTCTAGAAACTAAAATTATGACTTGGCTAACGGTAAATCTGCTATATTTAACCGTCAAAAGCTCCCGTTCAGCAATATGATTTAAACGATTTGAAATATTCAGGGGGATGGTTCGCTCACGGTTGAAAGCTGAAAGTAATAAATTACTGATTAATTCACTGAAAATGAATCATATTCTTTTACATTTTTAATCGCTATCAATCATTTAATTCACTCAATAACTCGATGAGTCACATATGAGATGATATTAAGTCCAACTGTTGTGTCGAAATATCTCAACCGGCGGCGCGCGCGCCTAGGAACAAGTAACGTTAAGTGATTCAGTCCCTCGCGACGTCGCTTAACCGGGTGTCCTGCATTCATTAAAAAAAAAAATCAGCGTCTTCTTCGTTTACTGCGTGGTGTTGTGCTGTCTAGTGTGTTAAATAAGAAAGCGTTGGTCATTTTTTTAAATAAATGAATGAATGAAACGTACCTTCCTGGCGAGCGTGATTCCATCCGAGCTGACTGGTTTATTCAATAAATTGGGGTTGGAGTATTGTTCTCCTCCCTCTCCTTTAGCCATAGCAGAGGAGCTGGTTCTCTTGAGAGGAAACGAAATGTAGAAATATCAAACAGGTGGTTTCGCGGAAACACGTTCGCAGCGGTTCTACAATCTGTGGAAACTAAGAAGATGCGGAGGCAGAAAGGGTATAGTAGTAATTGTTAGAGCTCCCCGCCCCCTTGCCATTCCACCCCATATTTAAACCCGCCCCTCTGAAGGCGTGCCTCGTGAAATGATAAGGAATCCAACTCACCCAAGACGTTTCATCTGAATTTCTCAGTATTAAATGTTTGCCTTATCAGCGTTTGATTTCGTGTGAAAATGTCACATGTTTGCATATCTATATACAAACATCAGGGCCCCCTGTTCAAATAGCCATACAACGTGTTACGCAACTGAGTCGTGTCCTTAATGTACTGATTATTAAGTTTAAACAGCATTGAGACATCATGTTTTTACAATCATAAATTAAGGATTAACTGAATAAATAACTACAGTTATTTTATTTTTAAGGCATTTTATTAGATTTTATTTATTTAAGAGCTGCAGATACAGAAACACTTTTTGCATCAATAAACGACTGTAATGTTAAACATTTAACTCTTTTGAAGTGCTGTGTAGTAATTGTTGTTGTACATTTTAATAATTGAACTATACATTTTTCTATGGCACATGGGGTTTTCTTGTTTAGTTGATTTTCTTGCTCCGAAACTGTTTGAAAACTACAGATGTACTATTGTTTGGGCCGTGACTATATTTCTCTGTATTTAACCCACAATCAAAAAAGTCTGTTCCTTCCTGGTCTTAACTATGCTTCAGGGATGAGTTTCATTCATACAAACATGGTCCCAAAATGTATTCCAATGTTATTCAATGTCATTTACACTCTTTTTATCATTTGTATATGCTTCCAATGAAGTCGCTCCACAGTATGCGTGTGTTTGTGTGTGTGTGTGTGTGTGTGTGTAACTGCTATCTCCAGTCAGTCCTGCATACTGCTGTCAGCTCAAAGGGACCACCTTCCTCCGTGCTCACCGTCAGTGAAGACGGTTCAAAGTGACCGTTTTAGCATCTTTTCATATGGACACTCCATATAGCCGGGCTGCAAGCACACACAAGATTCCTCATGTGTGGCAGAACAAACAACAACTTTACCCATGCGGCTAACTGGAGGGTAGCTGCTCGCTGCCTGAAGAGGGGTTCCTCAAACTCTCTCTCTCTCTCTTTCTCTCAGGTCTTTATTTGCAAAGCGCCTTCTGCTCTGACGACTGGCTGTGCATGTACAGTATATGTTCCCATTATAGCTGAGCATACATGCAGTATGCAGTAAACACACACCGCCACTAGTTTGAATGCTCATCTCTGTGTCCGGCACTGCAAGAGATGTAAAGATTTTTTGTCATGTTTACTCATGGCTATGCCTGCACAAAGTCTTTCCACCATCTCACACATACACACACTGTCCGCCTCCCCTCGATCAAACATGCATTTACAATGCAGCTTTATCTCCGAATGTGTCAATATTAGTTTATTCACACCAGATGCATGCATGCCTCTAAGAGTGACACTCTATAGCTGCATTGCCAATGTTCAGATAGTTGAACCTCAACCATGCAAACTGTACAGTCAAATTCAGACCACACGCACACATGAGTCTGTAGGCAAATCATTGTGTGTCAACATGCCGCAGGTTAGATAAGACATTATGTCCGGCTGATTTAAAAATGTCCCTTATTGCTGTTTGAATTTCTCCACTCTTTCACAGTTAACTGCTCACATTTTGAGATCATTTCAATATAATTTAAGGGTTTGTTGTAATGCCTTTGGGTGCAAAAGTGTTGCTGCTCTGTTGCAAAGCGTGCATGTTGAAATATTACTTCATGCCATTAGCAATGCTGTCTGTCTGTCAGGCTAATTTCACACAGGGAGGATGGAAAGTTTGCAGCATTTCGATGGTGATAATGCAAGATTTATGGGCCGAGGTTGATGTCAACTTCCAGGAGGAAAAAAAGGAAAGACAGCAACGAGGTTTAAGGAAATTAAAATGAAAGAGCGACTGATTGTGAAGTTCACTCCATTTATTTCTGTTATACAACTTTTAAAGAGAGAAATAACTGTATGATGCTTTTCCTCTAACGAGGGAGAAGTTGAATTCATGAGCAATAAAACTGACCCTTGCACAGTTCTAAACACCACAGCCTCACTTGGTCTGAGACCAGCAGCTTCTTGTGGCTAATTTTAGATAACTTAAGATAGATATAGCTGGTGAGCTGACTTTGTATCAGTGTGCTGACTTTACTTGGGCTACTGTTCAACAAGCTTTCACAGTTATCCTGAATCACTTGATTTTCATCAATGTCGTAAAAATCAAGTGATTGGGGAAACAACTGCAGTCCCTTTTGCTCGGATGTAGGGGGCTTCAGAAGAGCAACATGAACGCAACCCTAAACCAAACTGAACAGGGTGTATCCAGTTCTCTTAATATATCCATGTTCTGTGTGTGACTATACAACAACAATGCCGCCATTAAAAAGCGAAGAACGGGTATCATTCATCGTACATTTGTTCGTATCGTAAGCGTTTGTTTGAGAATCTTAGCCGGGGACAAGCCTCTTATTGCTTGTAAGCAAATACACACAGAGGGACAGCGGTTAACGGAGGTGCTTATCTTCCCAAGGCTCATCCGAACCAAAGGGGACTTGTCCTCACTGAGAACCAAAACTCTGTAACGTACAAAGACAAAGACTGCACACTGCACGCTGCATCCACAGAGACTTAACCCTGATCCAACAGGCTACTTTCCCATGGATCCCCTTACCTGTCCCCATTTTCTTTTAGCTCGGCTGCTGAAAAAAGCCCCAGAGATGCTTTGGTGAGCATCCCCAAAGGAGCTGCTGTGACCCGGGGCGTAACTTGTGAGAGTCGTTTAAATTGCTGAAATAATGTTTTGGGTTTGGCCTGCTGTGGGTGCAAAATAAGTGCAAGCAGGGGCACAATATCACTGAGAGAGCTTGACCTATAGGCATGGGGCACAACAATTGCAAGTTGTTTGGCATGAGATTGTGTATGCTTGAGTGCTCGTGCGTGTGTCCTTTGTGCCGTTCAAGCCACAGCTACTTGTTGATAGGCACCACAGTGGCTGATGTGACGACTGTACGGTGTACAAGGGGATACATTTATTGTGTGTGCATGTATATGTGTGTGAGTACAGCCTCATGAATGTGTATTTGAGAGCAATGCGCCGAATGCAGAGGTCAGTCGGATAGGTCGAGCTCTGTGTGCGTCACGCCAACCAGGCAGCAGGGTCATAGCTACAGGTGGGACGGAAACTCAGGCGGGAGAGCAGTAAACACACACACACACACACACACACACACACGCACAAGACACAGAGGGAAGTTGTTGGTGAAGGGGGGAGCTGTCACGTGCTTTGTGTCCAGAAGTTCAGGTATTTTCCCATGAGGTGGGTTTCAGAGAAGACAGTCAGTTAGCTAGGACGCAGCTGTCCGGGTCACTGTTCTGAATACGTTTGAACAATAAGCGTTATCCCTGTGAGACCAAATACCTTTTTAATTTAATAGAAAAAGACAGAAAAAATAAAAGGTGCATTCAAACCCATAGGTTTATGTGTGAGACCTCTGAACTATTAAATGTAGTCTACATGGCTTCCATAGAAATTAATGTGACCGCGTTTTAAAAGTTATAAAAGTGGCGTTCATTTGTGAATATTATCTCGCTGAACAAAACGTGTAAGTATCATGAACGTGTGTTTGCCACAGAGCTTATTTTTCTGCAATAACCCCAAATCCAATGGAGGCATCCCATTGGCTTTTTCTCGAGGGAGTGTGATGCTAACTTCCGGGGTGGGCCCACAAAAATGCGCCAACCCTGCAGCACTCTTGCTGTGATCAGAGTTAACCCTCCATGGCATAAAAGAGAAACAAACGAGACGAGATTCTTCTTTAATTAGGCTCCCTGCTGTGACTTGCATGAAAAGCTGCAGCCTTTCACTTTGCCAACACCCAACTATTCATATGCGTGTGAGTTTGTGTTGATGCAACGCTACTTGCAGCTACATTAGCACTTCTATTCGGGGTAATCTAATGCATGGGGTTAAGATGTAGCTATTTCTTAACTCAGACAATGCAAACAGAAGTCCAGTCCTTCCTTCACACTGAAGTACAGGTCGCAGGCGAAGTTGAAGGAAACACTTCTATTTCCCTCAATATGTGCAGAAAGCCAATTCATGCAATGTATGCTTCTAGCCACCATCTGCAATGGCATGAGAGACCGTGGATTGGTTGAAACATAAAAAGCCTCACCCTGAAACAATCTATTGCTATTTCCAAGACAACACACTGTCACTACGGTCAGTAGCATTTGCTCGCAACACAAGATTCATATTTGATCTTGCATTGTTTTGTATTTCTGCTTGAGTTTTCCTCCTATCTCAGTACTTTACGATAAACTCCCTATGAAGAAGGGAACGGCCCTTTCTAAACCATTGTGTTAAACCAGGTCAATTATTCTTCATAATTACTTTTTTTTTTGTGAAAAATTCACATGCTATGTTTAGAGAATCCCTGGGGACTTATAGTGTACCTGCTGTCAGAGCGTGAAAGACATTCCCACCATGCTTCATTCTTTCTTTCACGCTCTTATTTTTGAATTGTCACATCATGTTATTACGTGACACATAGGTCTCTGAAAAGCTCAAACGTGGGTGGCTTCATGGGTCAGTGATACGGCCTAAACTCTACCAACTGTCACTGAAAGTGGCCACCCCCGAATTATTCCTAACTTTAAGCCTTAATATCATTTAAACAGGTAAGTTATATAAATATTTACCCCCTGTACAGTTGTCATGAACGGGGATATTAGCTATAGAGATGAAAACCATATTTGTACCAGGATGTAAACGTGTTTATTTCTGCTGTGATGTACTTTGCATTTTGGTGGAGCCCTCAAGTGGCCTTTAGAGGAACTGCAGATTTTGGCACTTCCACATTGGCTTCATTGCTCAGCACCGGAGGTTACCACTCGGTCATTTCCAACAATAAACCGCAGCAGGCGACAGGGCTCCGCAGCCACAAAACATGCTGTGCTTTTTAGCAAAGGGCCCTTTTTCTTCTTGAGTGGAAACTGGATGTCGCCATGTTGCTCTCCCACCAATAAAAAGCCACAGAGAGGAAGGTGCGAAAATGCAAATTCGCACCAGCTTTTACCCTTTTGTGGAAGCTGGGGTGACTGCTTCAAAGTTCATGTTTCATGAGCGCGTGGCTCAGAGTGACAGAACTATGAACCTGGCTGTTATCAGGGTGGACAGACAGACGTTTCACCAAGACTGATGTCACTGTGTTTTTGTTGGCAGTCTGTCTGCTTCTGCGCCTCCAGGTCATAGAGGCTTCAGGTGTGTCAGAAAGACTGTGCTAGGTGCACTCACACATTAGTTGGCTCAAACAGCTTTCTACTTCAGTTCACAGGACTAAAATGATGTCATGCTAATAAACTAAATGTGTGTTTTGGAGAAACTGTGTAGTTGTGAATACAATAAATAAAGGAGCTGGAAAAGAGGCATTTTTTTCACTGTTGGGGTAACACATTCTTCATTTATAAATCATTGCAGCTTTAAATGCAAACTGCCCGAGTATCATAAAGGTTTAGAGTCTCAGGGTTCATAAAGGTATAGGGTCTCATCCCGTTACAGCAGGGTGCTGTGATCTGAGAGTTCATATCTCGTCAAGTATGTTCTCTGCGCAGCAAGACACAGAAAGTGGGAAGGAAAAGAAGCTGGAGATGCCATAGAATACTATAGAGCAATATGAAAAACCTCACGCACTGAGAGATATCTTTCTAATGTCAACTGTGCTGTGTGTCTGCAGAGGGTATCTTGATGAGACAATGCAGATATCAGAATATCAGAGAAGCTCCACGGATTTCCAGGAAAGGGAGAAAGAATGAGAACAGGTCTGTGAGAGGAAAAAAGAAGACAATGTTCACATGCACGGGCAAAACAAACAATAAAAGCATTTTTCAAATTTGTATCCAATGTTTCTGAAATATATTTCTCATATTCTTAAGGTTTGAAATCTACCTGAGATATTATGTACCTTAGGTTTCCTTTTTAGGAACCTTTTTCCTTAAATTATATCTCTGATATCTCTCCTAATGCTGTGTGTCGTTATCAGGCTGCGTTATAGACTCTTGACTTGATATGTAGACTTTTTTGATGACTGTACAACCTTAGTTTTCTTCATCAAACCACTCCTCTTAAATACCTAAAGAGTGAGACAGTTATGTGCTCCTCTAACAATGAGTAGGTTTTGATTGAGGACACGCCTCCCCATGACTGAACACACCTGTGTCTTATCCCTGTTTAATGCCTGTGGAGCTGTTTATGTCCCTCTTTAACCTGAAGAAGACGGTCATGTCGAAACATTGGTAAATGATTAAATATCTCTCTCATCGTGGCTACGAGTGTGCGACTACTTCCCCTCCAGCACTGGTGTGCATTCCTGTTCTCTCTCATGCTGCTCATCACATAAACAACTTCAAGTTTGTCTGGTTGAACACAGAATTACAGTTTGGCTGTTCAACTGGATAGAACAAGTTTGATAAGATTTCATAGGATTTCATATGAAAACATATGACACAACAGTGTCAGCTTATGAATTAGAAAAGTAACAACCAAGTTAGACTTTGCAAAGCTTAACAATGAACACAGAAACGTTTAAAGGAATAGTTTCACATTTTGGGAAATTCAATTATTCTTAAGAGGAAAGGCCTTTACACACCGTGACGCTTTTTTTGTGCGACAATATATTTAGGACTCAAATATTACGCAGCAAAAAAAATTTATTCTGAGCGAGGTCCAGTTTTCTGATCTTTGCACCACGAATAAAGGCATCATCAATCATTTTGCGCCTACATTATACTGTACAACTATATGGAGGCTACTTAGTCCAAAATAAGAACTTTATTACTCACTTCTGAAGTGCTGAAAGTCTGATTTTATTACCTTTATTACGACTCTTTTTAGTGTTTGTGCTAAGCTAAGCTAACTGGCTGCTTACTGTAGCTTTACCGAACAGACAAAGTGGTATCAATCATCTCATCTAACTCTCTGCAAGACTGCGTGTATTTCCCAAAATATCAAACTCTTCCTTTAAAGATGCATTCTCACATTTGTGTAATTCACTTGCCCTCAAATCAACAGATCAGCCAACATTTCAACAATTTCAGCTCAGAACACAAACTGTTAGCCTTTCTATTTGGACATCGGTACCTATAGTTGACGCTGAAAGCATGAATGTTGAGAAGGATAAATCAAGACTGTCATGTTTCATCTCTTTAATTTTCAGAATATCACGATTAGCCGTGAATTCGCTAAACTGTCTGCAGAGTTAAAAGAGATCAGGGCCAGATCAATAAAGTACTGTATGTTCTTACATGAGGAACAGCGTGTGTATGAACCACGTAGACAGCAGCAGGTAATGTGGAAACATGAAGTAGAGTAAAGGGCAACTATGATACACGTACACACACGCTGTTATACTTTTATCTGTGTACGTTATCCTTTTTTTTTTTTAACAAGCAGGAGAAACCAGTTGGAACTTAGTTGGACGCATGATAAAAAGCATAAACCAAGTCCAGGTGTCAGAATTCCAGCGTGGCCTCCTCCTAAAATCCAGTGTTTACAGTAATGTCAATTATCACTTTACTTTCTACGGTCAGCACGGGCGATAAAAAGAAGCCTTTACGGCATCTATAAACACCGACTTGATAAACATGCCCCACAGCTTCTTAATGACATTTCAGATAAGCTCTTTATTATGTTTTGACTGCCCTGTTCTCCGTAGTGGATCGTGTGCTCGGTGTCCAGTGGGAGGTCACTGTGGTATGACTGCGTAGTGATTTAGCCGGCAGTCACCTCAGGCTGCCGAAGGTCATTTTGAAAAACAAAAAACAAAATAAACACCTGTTTCATCAGTCGGTTTTACGCAACACAGTAGCTTGGCCTGTTTCCAGTTATCCGTAGGATGTTGTGTTGGTATCAAACCCATCATGTGACCCCGCACGTGTAGACAGGAGGAGCAGCTGGGGAGTCATAATAGACTCCATACAGCTGACTGTTTATGGTTGTGCTCGCAGGAGGTGTATTTATGTTTAGAATGGAAACTGTGACGTGTGCATGAGTGTGCAAGAGGCTTTATGTGCGTGTGTGTGTGTGTGTGTGTGTGTGTGTGTGTGTGTGTGTGTGCGTGTGTGTGAGTGCACCAGCCCCCTGGCATGTCTGCCTCTGTCCCTTGGGAGAAAATAGACAAGGACAGTCAAGGGAAGTGTAGTCCGCAAGTTCACTGACTGCCTGTTGACTTGTAAAAGCTGTGTGTGTCATCTCTGCTGTTCCTGCTGTGTCTCTATTATTCATGTCACTGTGTACATTTCCCTCAATATAGAACGACGTAAGTTGAATTTCAACACAACAAACGCACTCTTGGGTTCCTTACTAGACCATCATCTAAAATCATCAGCCATTATCTTTATTACCTCTCCAGAGAGGTTCCTCGTTAATGTTTCCTGCTCTCTCTGACCTCTCAAGTAATATCTCTGAAGAGAGCATCTTTGAAGTGTGGCCTAGCAGTTGTGGGATGATAAAAAAGGTTCACAAAGTCGATAAGATTGTATAGTAAACTGTCAACAATGGTCAACTTCTCCAGAGTTGTTTGATTTGTGACTTTTGTATGTCCTGGAGGGCTGGGGCAGCAGCCTAACTGTGGAATGACTCCAAGGACAATATGGTGGCAGCAAGGGCAATTTTACAATGAGCAGGACTCTTCCGAATGTTAGAGCTCGTAGCACCTCCCTAAAGCTGTTAGCTACTGTTTGAAATCGGCTGGATATTCAGTTCAGTACAAGATCGTTATCGTCCCACAAGAGGAAATTATTTTCACAGCAATCAGTGTGAAGGTAAGAACTGATTACTGGCTCCGTAGACTAGCACCTTTAGGTGCCTGTCAATATTAGAAACATTAAACCTCTGCAGAAGATACAGCCTTTGTCGCCCCGTCCTGCATATTGACTCTATTTCTTATCAACATAAGTACCAAGGTGTAGCTCTCTAACAAGTTCTTCTTCTTGTTCTTTAGCAATGATCTGGTGAGGTGGAAGTGATGTCCTGCGGAAGTCAACAACTATACACCACATTAAGAAGATAACCACCAATTATAGAACTAGAGTGACTATGAAGTTACTCTTTCTCTATCCCTTTGGTCTCTGACCGTTTATTTCTGTAACTCTGCTGCCGCCTTCTGGAATATTTGTAGAATTACAGTATCCGTGTTGCTGAGATGAGGAAACGGCACAAGCAAAAGCTATCTCTGTATTGAGATGTTTATCTAGATATATTACTATATTTGCTGCTGTCCTGGTTTTGTTTTGTATTGCATAACGGGAATCTTACTGTATAATAAAGCATTGAAGCATTTTGCAGCATTTCTGATTCATTTCTTTGACATATTTACCATAAAGTAGCACAATCGGTGGTATTAAGAGGTGGCCTTCTAGAATAATTTATATTATATAAAATATCCAACATAAGTTAATTTTGTGTTGGAAAATGCTGCCAAATTTATGACACAGGAGTTGATCCTGGGAGGCGTAGGAAGTGTTTTGGTGGCATAAATGTGACATTAAAGGTGCTAAATGGGAGATTTCTAATCCCTCTCAACGCCTCTTAACAGGTTAGCTGAGCCGGCGGCTCGCAGCTAACAGCGCTGACAGCGCTAACAGTACAAACTATGTCAAAACGTGCCAACTGAGTTTACAGTGTTTCCCTGTGGCGGAACCGGAGGCCCCTTGTCATCTGAAAACCGCAGTATTAGAGCAGTGCAGAGCAGCGGCCATAACAAGTGGGGCACGCTCACGTGCACTAACATGCACTAAAAGCATGTGCAGCCGGCCTATGGCAACAAAGCAAGGAGAAGCTCTCAAGCTCTTAATTCTCTGCTCAGGTAGACATTACTCCACATAGTTGTTTGCTGCTATTAATGTTTTTCATGTCTAATTTAACACCTTTAATTGTTGTGCTGAGCTGCATGTTGATAAAGAGGAGTGTGTGAAGTGTTTTCAAAAGGGAAACTTACCAAAAAATACAATGACACTTAAAGGGGACATATTATGCTCATTTCAGGTATGTATTTTGGGTTTTCTTCTGGAACATGTTTACATGCTTTATGTAAAAGGATTATTTTTCTCATACTGTCTCTGTTTTAGCGCTTGTCTCTTTAAGCCCCCCCCCTCCCGAAAAGGCCCTAATTTTCTCAAGCTGTGGGTGGAGGTACTCAGATGCTCGGTGGTATATTCTAATGAGCCTGTATGTGACATGGACAGTGGAGCCGCATCTGAATGGCTTGTTTGAATCACGTGTTTTCTGATGGAAGCCCATGAAAAACTGAAGGGTTTGTGGGTTGATAATCACTCCAGATATCTGAATGTATGTGCACAGGTACTAAACAGTTTTTCATGATGTGCCCCCTTTAATCTAGATGTTGGCCGAGAGGATGGGAATAATTGATCTTGTGTGCAGGAAAACAACTCGCCCAGCAGGGAGCAGTAAAAGTCAATGTTCCCTCTATGGTGGGATCATTCATGTGTGCTGCAGATATTCTGGGAAATGTTTCTTCTTCCGATTACACAAGCCGTAAATGTTTTTGTATAGATACTTTCTCTCATGTGGAATGACATGAAACATGGGACCCTGACCTCTACTGAAGACACACATATTTTATACACACAAAGCAATTACAACACAATCAAGAGCAGTGGATACAAATCAGTAATAAAAAAAGAAGGCTCCCCCACCTCCTCCTTTCAAAGGACCTTGGGATGTGCACACAGTGTTCAGGGTCACATTTGTCCTGATCCTTGAACTGAATCTGTTCTTTTTGAGGTTGGAAAGGGACGATATGACGAATTCTCCCAAAATGCTTGTAGTGCTGAATGAATTAACTCATTTTTTCTATGAGCAATGGAGTCATTTCCAGTGCAGACCTTCTGTCTGCCGCATCACAAAGTGAATGTAAATAAATATCATTACTTCAGGGACTGCTGGTGGACACACTGGGTGATTTTTTTTTTCTTTCTTTCCTGTTGTCATCACTTAGCTGACCACCAATTCTCAGTGTGCCCCTTTAAGCCGAGTATTGGATGATGATGTCACATTCTACCCGTGACTGAGTGATTAATCACCAGCGGGCCCTCGGGGTGGGAGGAGAGGGCGAGGTGGGAATCGGATTGGAATGGGGATGGGGATGGGGAGGGGGCAGAAGACTGATCAATCACAAAGATTTGCAAGCCTGATCTGAGGACGAGCGTCCCCCGGAGGATACTACATCACCGCAGTCAGACACTGGCGCAAACACATGCACATGGACACGCACAAACACATACAGCAAAAATCGCAAACACGTGCACATGCATGCAGAAAAATACACCAGACAAGTGCCCGCAAATTGCCATCGCAGCACTACCCGCCCATGGGTGCTGCTTTCCCCCCCTTGAAGAATGTATCAGCATGGGAGGTATACACCCAGACACCGGTCGGATAATACCAGCCTTAGCACAGATGGATTTACTGCCATGGTTGGGACACACACACACACACACGCACAAACACACACGCGCACACACAGGACAGATTGTAATCGTCAGCATGTATTCATGCCAGCGACACGTTCTCATCACGGTCACTGTATCTTGGAAGAGGGAGAGAGGAGTGAATAGATACAGTGCAATGTTGCATTAAATAATGCCACGTGCAAACATGCGCACAGATACAGGAGAGAATAGAAAGAGTCCTGCATCACATATTTTCAGGGAAAGTAAATTCACAAGCACTCCTTCCCCCCCTTCTTCTTCTCCCTTACTTATCTTTTCAACCATCCCCCCCCCTCCTGCTGTTACAGTATCATCTGCTGATTAGTGGTGAATTGTTGCTATTTCTTCAGAGAGAGAGAGAGAGACATCTGTCACTAGCCAGGGCCCCCAAGGCAAGAGGCCTCCACCTGAGAGACCACGGCCCACCGTCAGAGGCTTTCCCTCGGGTCTGATCACTTCAACCCCCCTCTTCCCTACACCATCTCTTTGCTCAGCACCACCACCGTATTTAACCCCCATTTTTGGTCTAAATGTCTGCTCGTTCCTTTAGATCTTCTTTATCTCCTTTGTCATCTCTTCAACTGCTGCTTTTTGTTCTCTTAGACATACAATGGGCCAAGATTACAGAAACATTTGCATTTAACTGTCTTCATCCCACCCCCACCTTTGACCCCCCCCCCCCCCACCCCCCTCCTCCCCCCCGTCCCCCATCCCTTACAATAGGGGTAGTGTGCCTCCCTCCCCACAGCTAAGATGTAACAAGATGCTCCTCATTGATATCTGCCCCTGATTACATCTGGCCAGTCTGATTGTCTGTGTGTGTGTGTGTGTGTGTGTGTGTGTGTGTGTGTGTGTGTATGTGTGTGTGTGTGTGTGCGTGTGAAGGGGTGTAATGCTATGCAAAATTCGTAGTTCAATACATACCACAAAACATGGTTCGGTGTGGGGGTTTTATTGTACAGTGCAGAAGACAAAAGATGATGTTTCCCTCCATTTATTTTGGTGAATAAAAAGAGACGAGAACTAAAGGCAACATCGAGCAAAATGTCTTTGTTTAAAAAACAATGAGAATGTAAGGAAAGTTTTCATCTTTTCTTCAAAAGGGAAACATGATGCTCCTCTTTAGAGATCTAAGTTATATGGTGGTGTCCTTAAGCTTTTTATTTGCTTTTTCCATATAGTATCAAAGGTAGACGAGGTATTTAGATCCATTATTTACTCACTGCTGTAAAGTAGAAATATCACAATGTAAAAACAAAAACAAAATTGTGAATTGCATTCCCTGTAATCCCAATTTCATTAAGTGAGAGTACAAAAGTATGATCAGCAATATTTACTTAAATAGAAAAGTAAAAAGTACAAGTCATTTCAAAGTGTCATATTATTACTTCTACATTATCATCACTGATTGATCCACACATAAGCAACATTTTAGTGCTCCAAAATATATTCCAAAATGCATCATGTTTTATAAAAACACATGTTCTGTGACGTATAAAAGTCAAAGTAAAGACAAATAGATGTCAGGGATACAATACATCAGCTCCACACTGTACAAGTGAATGTATAGATATTCTGTATAAAGACTTAAGAAGACCATTATCAGCTTCACAGGGTGTTTCAAACCAAAATAGCTCATGAATCGAATTGAATGATAAAAACCTGGATCTAAGGCATTGTAGCAAATATGTTTTCATGTTTTTTAAAGTGTGTGTGTGTGTGTGTGTGTGCCTGCACTTTCAAGCATGAGTGCTTTATAACTAAGTTTGTTGAAGAAGAACGGCGGCAGAAAGATTCCCAGAGTGACTTGAATTCCTTTAGACTGTGACCTTCTGCTTGCGATGTCAGAAGGCCATATGCTCCACAGAACACACACACACACACACACACACACACACACACACACACATTGATGCACATAGTGGCTGCCTCAGTTTGGTTACATTTGAGGAGGAGCTGCAGGAGTTATTGTCAGAGTTAACCATTGTATCTTCCTCAGCAGGGACGGTGGGAGACAATCGCTGGGTGTTTTTTGTGGTTGCGGGGGAGGGTGAGGGGGAGGGGGGGGGGGGGGAATTTGTGAGGGGCGACGGGAGAGAAGCAAAGCCTTTGTAGCGAGGTGAAGGACCCAGAGACACCCAATGAATATATGGTCTTCAGCAGCAGATTGTGTGTGTGCACTGAACACTCACAATGTGTCATTTGGAAGACACCTCACGGCAAATGCTGGACAATGATGAGGAACTCCCACAATTCTTCTGGGACCTCCCTGTCCATCAAATGAGTCAAATCAAAAGAGTCCGCGCGATATGCGATGCTCCCTCAACAACACAATGTTCTCTCCCTCTGCACATGACTGTTTGTCTGAGAGACAGAGGAGATGAGTGTTCTCTCAAAGATGAAAATTTGATTTTCCCTCTCGTTCCACAGCGCACCAGTTTGGATCGGTGACTGGAGGAGGTCTGCCGGCTAATAATGCTTCCATTGCACGCTCGCGTCTCGCCGCTATCATTCACATGGAGCATAATCGTACTTTATAACGGAGTGCGTGAGCGTGGTGACCGTTATTTAGCTCTTTCTTTTATTGTGTCGCGTCAAACTTAAACTATGTAGAATGTTTGTGACACCGGTGAAGAAGAGGAAGTGATGAAAACCAGAGCACGAGAAAATAACCCTGATGACGTCATGATGGAGCGACTGGGAAGTGGACATCGTGACATCACTCATTGGTTTTGTCGACTGACGTTTTGAAGACTCTAGTTCAGGATTTTCGTCCGTCGCCATCTTGTTTTTTGGAGCCGGAGGTGACCGTATCTATATGAGCTTGTGGAGCTGGGGAGGGAAACACAATGCTACATCTTAGTAGGCGTGGTATAGCGACTTGTCGATCACAAGGTAGCCCCGCCCTAGAGCATACCCTGCTTTATCGTCTATTTGACTCTAAATGGGACAATAATTTACTAAATAAACATCATGCTGTATTGAAGAAGACTTGAAACTAGCGATTAAGATGAAAAACTCATGTTGACAATGTTTATTAATAATCAAGTGAGAAGTAGAGTCATTTTCTCATAGACTTCTATACAATCTGGCTTCTTTGTGCAGCCAGAGGAGTCGTCCCCTCAGTTTAAGACACTTCCACACTGACTTCTTTTTTCTGCTGGCGTTTGCCAACTTTGGTAAACTATTTTCATTATAAAGATAATTTCAAACACTGAACAAACCTACAAACAGTAACAATAGGCATATTAGGAATAGGAAATTGAAATGACTAAATAAATAGAATAATACAAATAAAACTTGCATAAGTCAATGTAAATGCCAATTGCTTCTGTAATTGTTTTATCTTGTTCTGCTACTGCGTCTAAAGTCTCTTTGACAGCACCGGGGGAAAAGGAGTTGGACACTCCGTCCTCGTCTTATAAGTTACACAACTCTCTCCGATGCTGTTGCAAGTGAACCAAAACAATAAAAAAACAAAACTATAAGATGTCCTCCTATTTTGGTGGTGGTTTACCTAATGCTGGTCACTCACGCTTCCAGTATTTAGTTGCTAATCGGCACTGAGACTAATCTACCCTTGTACTTAAATAAAGTGGGCACTGTACTGCGAGACAATGCAACAACTGATGCGATCTGCGCCGACAGCCTTGTTTTGTTTTGAATCATCCTTGTGTGGGAAATCACACCCACAGGGCCAATAGGAATTACCCTCGCTCTTCAAAAGGCAATTAATCTTAATTAGGAATAATTATGAGGCGAGGTGTTGTCTCCCGGTTCCTTTCATCTCCACTTAACCTCCTCTGTTGTGTGCGCAACTATGTTTATAACTTGTACGTTTCCAACAGGAGCCTATATGGAGAAAGAAAACAAATGTGGTTTTCCCTTCTAATCCGCAATGACGGATCAATGACATCATTTGAATAACAAATAGCGTGTCTCAAAGCTGTCACAATGGAAAGTGAAATTCAGTCAAGCCACATGAGCAGTTATGCCTCATTTTTACAAATAACATATGTAAGTATTTAATAGTCTGCTAAGTTAGTCAGCCCCATACTAACCTTCTAGGAAACCCAGATACTGTTTTGCATCTAGTGAATGTGATCTTAATGAGAAAGATATTCATAGATTCTCTGTCTCTCTCTCTTCTTCTACTACTGTCAGGATAAAGGGACAGTTTGGGCAAACACGATAAAAATGTATTTTTTAATAATAAATTACCAACTGCAGATTTAAACTGTTATCCGATATTGTTGACTAACAATAGTGTTTGTTCATCACAGTGAACAATAATCTGTATTCCAACAATTTTCATTTCAATTGTTTACATAATAATTTTGGCAGCATGTCGAGCATTTTCAGTATAAAGTCTGAGGTTTGACAATATGTCTGAAAATAGCACCAAAACTCAGAAATCTATTCGTTTTTCTTCTTTTACCGATCAGATAAACTCTTCCAGTTCTCCCTCAATAAATGTTCTCTCTATTTGTTTCAACAGCTTACAACTTTGTAGTTCAGCTTGTCGACAATGTTAAGGCGATCGGTTTCCAGATGTTTTCCTTTTAATGAGAATACTTGGACTTGTAAAGATAGGATTTTTTTATGAGTACTGCTTACTTAACATAAGTCAGATCTTTAAGTTGTCTGCACCAACATTTTATAGTCAACCTAATTCATGATTTTGACTTTACTCAAGTTAACTGCTGTAACCTGAGTTGCCTAAACACAGTTTTATTCAGCTTTAGCAACCACAAAAGAGTAATCTACTTCTCTTGAAAATTCTGAGGCAATCGGTTTTCGTGACTTGTTTTTGAAGTAAAGTCAACTTATTGCAATTTACGGTGCAGACCTCCTCTTCCTCTCTCAGCTTCCTCCTTTCTCCAACCAACACAGATGCCGCCGTCCATCAGTCTTCACTGCTGACAAGCCAAAGCCACACTCCCTCTTTTGATCTTCTTGCAGTGCTCTTTGTGTGTGTGTGTGTGTGTGTGTGTGTGCGTGTGTGTGTGTGTGTGTGTGTGTGCGTGCATGCGTGCGTGTGTGTGTGTGCCCATCTGTGTCTGGGCGCCCATCTGTAGGTTACCACACATCCCTGCCTCTCTTGCCTCCAGGCTACAAGACCAGTCCAGGACCAGTATTCAGGACCCCCACCTCTCCTTGAAAGAGTGGAGCTTTTTATACCAAAAATATATACACATATATATTTACCTGAATGAGAAAGTACAAGCTGACTAAGAAAGATTGAGATGCCACAGATGAGTCATAATTGGCTCAAGCGCTATTATTTGTTGTTGTCAGTTATGTAGAAATGTGGGAAATCCTGCATCGTGTCTTACCAACAAAAGCTGAGCCTGTTCACCATCTGTAGGGGAGAGCCGCTACGAAAGTAACACTTTTCAGGTAAACGGAATTTAAAAAGATAACGTTACACACAAGAAGACATAGAATACCACGTGTTATTTTGCTCAAATGCGGAACGACTTCAGTATAATTTGACGGACGTTGTGTGTTGTTACTTTGGACTCTTTCAATCGAGATGAAAGTAACACGTATAAACTTGAATTTTGTATATATCTTTTTTGTTTTAATTAAACATGTCTGAAAATATCTTTGGTAATATGTGATGGCAAACACATTATGTACTTTATCTTAAAAAAATATTAAATATAATTTTCAATTTCATGAAAGGTTTTACAACAACAGTATGAAAAGTATAACTGTTAATTAAAGAAAATTTAACAGTAAAACAGTTAATTCAGATTCAGAATCATTTCATTTAATCTGTTGCTAACTTTACGTTGAGGGACGAAAGAAACATCTGTTACTTCCGTCCCCACAATGACTCCTCATGCTTTTATACTGAAAAACTTTGATGTGGCAAACTTCAGCATTACAGGACTAAATAAACTGTCAATGATTATTTGAAACACATGAAACAATGAACACAGCTTGTCATAATAAAAGAAAAACAGAAAAAAAGAGTGAATTTACTTTCTGTGATCCAAAACAGTTTTCCGGTTCAAACACCCTGACATCATGACGTATCCACAGAATTTCCCTTGTTTCTTCAGTGTTGCGTTCTGTACGATCTGACATAGTTAGGCATGTCAGACTATGGACTCAAAGAAAATACCTCCATTACTTTCCTCCTCTGTTAATGCCAAAATCGGCAACACAACATTGAGTTAAAGTTAAATTGTGACTGTTAAATTAGCTAACAGCTGCATATGTCCACATCCAGCAGACACAGAGGAACATTATTCATTTGAACTTGTCTGTGTTCACATTCTCCTAAGAGAAATATCTGGCTCTCTACGTTCACCTTGTCGTCTGTTGTTTGGTGCTAAGCAGGTATTCATGCGTACAACGACTTCATCAGAGCCCTTTTCTCTGCAGAAAGATGTTTGCTGCAGCTGAAAAAAACCCGCCTAAAGCGATGAGACAAACCGAAACAGGGAAGCTCTGGGCTGTAAAAGCCACACAATGTGCTTGAAGATGCTAATATGCTACGAAGAGCTTGTTGACTGCTTAAACTCTACGAGCGACCCCTTTCGCATGTTGACATTTGACCCACTTTGTCCAGGAGATTATTGACTATAGCTTTAAATGTGTCACCTGCACAACTGTGGGTCCATGCATGCAGCTCAGTGGAGACACCGGCTTTGACTCGGGCATTTTATGGCGCTCATTTGATTTCAGAGGGTTCCTCTTGGTGCAAGCTGTTGTTTTGACATCGGCTCTGCATCAAAGCGCCAAGATACTGTTGTCTGAACACACACACACACACACACACACACACATAGACCGTTCTGTATCAGCTCGTCAAGGTTGCATCTTCACTGTGTTCCAAAGCCAAGCCAAGCTCTTTCTCGTCGCGAGGCAGAGAGCAGATTCAAGGATGTGGCTACATTTTTACTTTTTTGTCTCTACATTCCTGGATAAATTAGCAATGTACGTACAGAAATGTTACATTTTATATTTTGCTGCCTTGAGAACTATTTGCCCTGTTGCTATGCCCACTGAGAATTCAAATGCACGAACAGAAAAGACAAAGTGCAAACAGAAAAGGCCTGCCGTCTCTGCGTATTTACAGCTTCAAGTGCCAGTTTGCTCTCCGGCGAGTCAAACGGTCGGGAGTCAGAGCGTTAGTTGTCACCACTAGATGTCTCACTGCTGAACAGGATGTTCTGGTCTGCTGCAGAGGGAACACAGTGGGTGCTGGATTCAGGCAAGGGATCAGAAGCTGCACAGGGACACAGAGATGCTGTGTTTGGTTTTAATGTGATTATGGATGTAGTGGTGGGTAAATATTATTTTTTATCACTTTACCATTTGATTCATGGATTAAAAATAACACTATGTCTGCGGGATGTGTAAATGTGCACATTTTTTTCATTAAATCTTTATTTAATCAGGTAGTGTCATTGAGATTAAGAAAGACCTGGGAAGATTCACAAGAACGCAATCAGCAAAAAACAGAAACAACACAACTAGAAATAGCAATTAAAAGCAATTACAAGAATCCTAAAAAACTATTTTAACTAATAGATATCATCATGAAACTTCTTAGTCGATTGCTTACATTAAGACGAATACTTCAGGTGAAAAAAAAGAACTAAAAGATATATGAAACTTCCCCAGCTGATGACTTACATAAACACCAGTTTTCTTAAATGTTATGTTTAAATATGCAAATGAGGCATTATATAATGCTAACTTTTGGGGAATTAAGGAGAAATCTAGAGACGCAAATAGACAAAGTAGTAAAATAAACACCTAAGTGAATATTAAAGGTTTTCTTTCCACTAGTCTGGAGACAAAATCTCAAAATTGACCAGAGCATGAAAAGCAATGTCGTGTCTCGCCTTTAAATCTCTGAGGGGGAACCTAGACTGAGGGCAGTTAGCAGTTCTCTGCAGCATTAGTGTGCATGAGGCACATCCGAGGTTAAGTTTAGTTGCTGGTTGTGATGTGAGGTAGTTTAAGCTTCAACAGTAGAGAGCTTTACAAATGAATACCATGAGATGGCTCGTTCTTCTTGACTGTAAGGAGCTCCATCCAACCGTGTGACACAGAGAACACTGACGAGTATGAAATGTGTCATTTGTGATAGAGCGTAATGCGCTATGATCCACAGGGTTTAACAGCTGGAGTGTTGATGGGGTACCACTACAGAACATCTCCATAGTTGAGAACAGACATGAAGGTCGACTGCACGATAGTTGACAGACATCCTTTCATTTTATACAAGAAGCCTGGTTTGATTATTTAATTCTGGGGTCAAATGTTAAACATGAATAGTGAAGGGCAGGTTTATTGTCAAGCCAGATTCCTAAATATTTGCAAGACTCAGCAAGAGTAATGTGAGCGTGATTTAAAGTTTTAATGGCAGGAAAGAGTCACTGGTGTCTTATAATGGCACCATATGGTCCAGGACACTCAAACAATCAACCAATGTATAACAACTTTATGAGGGGACAATGTGTCGATGTTGTCTTTACGGCCTGTTTTTACTGCTCCCATGTTGGTCGAAACACAATTTCATGCCCCTTGAATTGTTGTTTCTTCACCGTATAATTTGGCTACTGGTACAGGCAGACATGGACAGTCCATTTCCATCACACACACATTAACGAATGCTTTTCACCGTCTCCAGCTGGAGGCCACGTGTGTTCAACCCACCTTTTATATTTGGCATTGCATTATTACCTGATGCCTGAAATCCCGATGATCAACTCTTCTCCTAGTTCAACATAACATTTCCAGAAAATGAGGTATTGAGTAAATGAGGACTTCAAACGTATAACCGGAGAACTGACCAACAAACTTCCTACCTTCTTTAAAACAGCTGTCCTGCCTGTTGGAATGGAGTAGAAGAGCATCCTCACTCTGGAGACGCATTCAAAACAATCAGCTCAGTCAGTTATAACACAAAGAGACACACACACACACACACACACACGCACACACGCACGCACACACACACTGTTGACTTCCCAGACATTTTTGCATTTACGTTATGTAACCTGAATGCAAAACAGCAGGCGGTTCATCAGACAGAATGTTAGCGGACTATTTGCTTGTATTTATTTACGTCGGTTTGTATGCATATGTGGGATTATCTGCAGTCTGTGTTGACTGAGTGTGTGTGTGAGGTTTTGTGTGTGTATATCTGTCAGTGCAATGCTTGCAGAATGCTCAATAACGCTGCCCTGCCAAATATTGGTTATGTAATTGCACCGTTTTCTTCAAGTCTGTTCCTGAGAGCTGCTATCTCTTCACCTCCTTAAATCTCCATCATGCTGTTTCTTTTTTTCTCTCACCCTTCTGTCCCTGTCCCTCTTTCCCCCCTCACTCCCTATATAATACCTTCTCCCTCCCTTCCCCAGTTGTCTAACATTCTTCACACCCCCCCCCCCCTGCTTCTTATTCATTATTTTGCACAGCGTCTTTCCCCTCCATTTCCCCTCCTTCTCCCGCAGACACTTCTTATTCCCTTGCTTTTTGACACACATATATACCCCTCTCTTTTTCACACGCACACTCTCTCTCTTTACCTCTCTCTCTTACTCTCTCTTACTCTCTCTCTCTCTCTCTCTCTCTCTCTCTCTCTCTCTGTCTCTCCAGGGTACAGTCTGTGCTGACAGCCTGTTCCTCCCGAATTGATTTCTACCCAGAATGCAATAAAAGTCACTGAAGAAAGAAGAGAATCAACTGAGTAACATCAGCTTGTCAATCACTGCTGTTGGCGTATGTGTAATTTGGGTTGGCCTGCTCTACACACACACATGTGTAGGTAGAGAGTTCATTTACCTGTCTAAGCATAACAGAGACGGTGTGTTCACATGCGAAAGGCTATGAGGAATGCTCACTCTCTGTTTTCAGCTCTCAGTGTAGTATCCGTGACAGGCTGAATGGATTTCCTGCCACTTTGATGCCTTTTCTATAACTGATAATCATTAGCCGTGTTGCCGTACAGAGCCATGACAGAGCCATGACAGAGCCATGGATGTAGCCTGCTGCAGTCAGGAGCTGACTGGCCATCCAGATGATACCCGATATTTGCAGAACCCCCATGAGATGTTTAAGGCTATAGACATCGGTGTCAGATGGTTAAAGCTACTGCGAGGAACTTTTATTTTGTGTTGATTTTGGCGGTCCCTGCGGACAAAAGTGGCAGTGTTCCCGAGCCCCAGAGTCCCTTTAAAAAACGTCTTAATCTACTTCAGCAGAACTCTAACAGTCCGCTCTGCTCAGTCCTGGTTCTCCCGTGGCCTCCCTTCCCTCCAGCGGGCCCAGCAATGTGGCCTGGATCTCCAGCAGCATGGTTTCGGTGATGGCTCCCAGCAGAGCAGCGGGGATGAAGCGCTGCTCTTTTCCTGCCGCCAAATCTTCCGACTTCCGCCAGATCTGGGTCTGTTGACGGTGAGCTGGTCGTTGCTGGAAACCCCGCTGGAGTCTGAGCTGAAGGAGTTTCTGGTGAACCTGCATGATCAGATTTCACCTGAAATTCTACCTGGTGGCACAGATGACAAGCATTAACAATAACTAGAAGTAGCCAACATTCTCCCTGATGGTCTTGTTTACTTATGTCGGTCATATAGAGGCATCAGTATTGAGACTGTTTCATTACCAATTAAAAGTTCTTCACAGTAACTTTAAGGTTAGACGGTTGACGTGTAAATTTGATTATAAAGTGTTTACAGGGACTGGTACAAAAACCCAGCAGCTCACGAAACATCGGAGTCAAAATCGAGAGAAGAAGCTTGGGAGTTTGTTTTTTCTCCGTAGGTTTCGGTGTCCTTTTCCGAAAGATGCTGATACAAGAACCATGGTTACAAAAAGTTACGGAAACAGTTCCTGTTTACCGTCGGAGAGTGGGAAGTCCGGAACGAGGTGGAGGGTTAGACAGACAGACAGAGTGTGTGTGTGCAGCTCAGTGTGCAATAGCTCCACGTAATGAGCATCTGGACTGAAAGACAATCCTCTTCCTTATCGTGTGTGAGTGTGTGTGTGTGTGTGTGTCAGCAGGAGGTCAACGCCATCCAGTGGGTAGCAGCTGTCCCTTTTCCTCTCCAGTCTCCCAGATTACATGAAGTGAACCTCAGACACACTGATGGGCGGGTCCCAGACTAGGTGTTCATTGATCAGTCTGGAAGGTCAGAGTCGGGAGGAGACGGAGCGGTTTGAGGAGTGACGTGAAGGGTGACCCAGGAAGAGGGAGGGAGGGGGGCGACGCTTGTCGATCCCCTCCCATCAATCCTCTCTCCTTAATACCCTCAGTGCAATAAATCATCTCTTTACACACGTTGAGTGATTACCTGTTCCGTAAATATTAATGTTCCTGTAGGAAGAGGTTTGTAATTATATTTACAAGGTGACAGTGAACAAAGCAGACCTCTGCACATTTATATTTCTATGTATATGCTACTTTTACAATCTGAATGACATGGTGAGAACTAACATCTGGTGCAAATCAATGTGTAAATCTGATCAAAACGCACACACACACACACGGGTTTATTCAAGTGAGCCCATCGTCTTTGCTGCACTACTCTTCTCTCTCTTTGAATAACAACTGCCATTTATTTATTATCATCTGCAATATTCTGTGCGATGAAGTCATTCATCATGAACTGCACTTTGCTGCTGCTGCGACTGCCTCTTGGCGATCAACACAGCTTCATTTAATCTCATCTGATGTAATGATTGGAAGCGCCATAATGAAACACAATTCTATGCACAGTATGTTCTCAAAAAAGAAAAGAATCAGCTGGGAAGTGTGGAAGGAAAACAGCAACTCTTGTGTGTGAGTGTTATATTAACTGTTCACTGACAAAGTGCTGAACCTTGAATTCCCCTAAAATGTCTGAGAATAACATATGTGTAAAAACAATATATGATGAAGTGAGGTTTTATCATCGCTGCTGTCTGTTAAAGGAAGTGTTTGACATTTTGAGAAATACACTTCTGCGCTTTCTTGCTGTGAATAAGTGTTCAGACCAAAAACTGAAACTGAAACATGAAACACAATCCAGGAAGTCCAGTTTGTTGTGTTGTGGCAAAAGTTTGAGGCCAGGTCCAGCCGAAAAAAAGTCCTGCACATAACGTCCCGTAAAAGTTAAACTTGTGTTTTTTACTCTTCAGTTTTAGTGCGGATAAAACAAACTTTAACATTAACTTTATTTTGCCAAAGGAGCTGGTAGCCAGGCTAGCTGTTTCCCCCTGTTTTCAAGTCTTTGTGCTAAGCTAAGCTAACTGGCTGTATCTTCATATTTACCCTGCAGACGTAAGAATCTTCTAAATCTCAGCATGAAGGCGAATGAGGATATTCCCCAAAATGTTGAACTAAGTCACCGTTGGTTGCCGTTTTACTTTTACTTAACGTTGTTGCACACAAGCACTTTAATGTTATTTATTGATATGCACACAGCGTATCAACACCATCAGCTTCTCTATTCTGGGAGCAGATACCACTTCATTTGTACCTCATGAGTGAAAACGTGTCACTAATCCTACGAGACCGTCTCTAGCATGTATGTACTGTATATGTATGGATGTTTTATTCTAGAAAAGAAAAAGGAAGGAGACAAACCAGAGGTTGACATTTTGACATATTGACATTTACATATCAATGAAATGTGTGCATTTTTGTACATATAAATGATTTAAAGGAGTAGAGGGGCTCCTTATGGGGGCTGAACTCACTTGATCTACATAATTCTTTTCTTTTCATTTGAAGGAGCCGGTTCACCCGTTCACCTTTGATGATTAATTCAAAGCGAGGAGGCAGATTAAGCATTTCAAAGTATGTAACGAGGATAAAAGCGCATGAGAGAAAGAGGGATCAGGAGCGGAAGGAGCTAAAGAGAGAGAAAGTGATACAGATGGGGAAAGATGCAGTCGGTTAGTTCTGTGTCTTTGTGGGATCTCTCCTGGGATGCAGCCCTCTGAGGTCTCCCTGCTTCATGTCGGGTCAAGATCTTTTTGATTAGGGGTGACTGAGGATAAAAGCACAAGAGGGGGGCTGCTGGGAGAGTTGAGGGGGAAGTAGGCAAAAAGTGAGGAGAGAAGAATAGAGGATGAGTGACAGAAGATGGGGTTGAAGGAAAGAGGAGGAAGAAGAGGAGGCGTCTGAGTTTTGACGGGAAGATGAGGTGGACAGACAAGGATTTCACGCTGTCTGCGAAGCCCTCGAGCCGGAGAGGGAGGGGGCTTTAGAGGAGCAGTTATAGGAAGGATGTTTCTCAACCACCATCCTCAAGTGTGCCAAAGTTTAGTGCGGCATAGTTTCACAGCTCACCAAAAAAAAGAAGAAAAAAGGGCAAAACTGAGAGGGTTTCGTGTGTCAAGAATAACAAGAGTCAGCAGTTGTTGGTGTGCGTCTGCGATAGTGTGTGTGCAGCTGTCGAAGTGACACACACACACACATAAATGTCGTGGCAGACACAGAGGGTTGCTTCCATAATGGCTCTCTGAGGGGGGAGGATGGAGGGGGGGGGGGGGCTCTACATCATAGGCTTGATATTGATTACAGAGACCGTGATAATGCATGGGCGACATCGGATACTGCAGCCATATGTCCGCATGAAATCACAGTGACGCACAGATGCGCACTCACACACACACACACACACACACACACACACACACACACACACACACACACACACACCTTATCTCTCCCCGCTGCAGAAGATGCCCTCCTTTTATTTCTTAGCAGCGTGATGTTTAAACATAAGTGTGTGTGTGTGTGTGTGTGTGTGTGTGTGTGTGTGTGTGTGTGTGCGTTTCCATGCATTGTAACACACATGCACATGTTATTATGTGGGCAGTGGCTAATTATTGCAAAATCAGTGTGATCTTATCAAACCAGTGTCATAAAATCCGCTCTGCAGAGCACCATGCGCGGGTTTTTTGAGTGTGCTGCGCCTTTAAACCGCAGGGCGTGGCTCTCCTACTACGACCCGCCTTTTATGCATAGCAGCCAACTCTCCTTCCCCCGGACCATTTAGTGCAGTAGTCGGCAAAAGAAAGTGACCACAGCCGAAGCACACACAGCCCTTCTGCACGGCGCGACTGCAACCAAACGGAATCTTTCACCCCACCACAACAACTGTTTAAAAACCGGAAGAAGACGCCCAAGCGGAACAGCTCACATTTGAGGCAGAATACACGTAAGGAATCATTCTGGACGCTGCTTTTTTTTTTTTTTTTTTTTTGGACACTGATATTACGCACGGTGGATCTATGAGGACGCTGGCGGGTTTCTCACTCTCGACACCAGGTAATAAACTCACTTTTATTCCACATCAACTTCACAAAGGACGTTTAACAACACTGCCGCGCGATTGGACGTTAAATTAGTTTTTTCTTTTTCTGCAGCCTTTCTTACTTAGCGCGCCTGCTGCGTAGTTAAACTGATCCGCGCAGCTGAATTCTTTGAGCTCGAGGAGGAGCAGAGTAAACGACTTTGCATACGACTCCGCTGGAGGAGCGGGATCATTGGCAGGCAGGACGGGTACCTGTCTGTCCAATTAATCTACATCTATGTAATTTAATCGCAGTCAGCAGAAAATAGAAACCCGCTCCTCCTTCTCTCTACTACTAAAGCAGCGCTATGTGATGAAACGCTGTTGCGAAACTTCTCAGCAACAACATTGAGTAGTTTAACTTTGCTACGTTTGAGCATCGGATTATTTGTATTTTAGTCCCTAAATGTGTCCATGGTTCCCAGTGACCTTAAAATGACTCTTGTTGTAGTCTTAATTGGCACACCGTGCTCTGATTGGCTACAGGTATTTCGTTTAACTGTTGAATCACAGTGGGATGTTTCCCTGAAGGGCAGGGCAATATTTAGCTTTTTTTAAAACCCCATTATTTAACCATATGCTGCTGTATGCATGGCCACGTTCCCCCCAGAGGGCAACGTGTCTACGGACAGATGTGTGATCGTTTTGGTGAGAATATAGGTTAAATTGTGACACTGTTGGCTCTATCTCTCTCTGCAGACAGAGGGAGCAGGGAGTGATCCACCCCCCCACCCCCCACCCCCTGCCTGCAGCCCCCATGCCGGGCATTAGCAACACCGCGCCTCGTTATGAAAACTGGGACATGGACCACCTTGACCACTACCAACATTATTTCTACGACGACCACCACGACCCGGACGAGGATTTCTTCAAGTCCACGGCGCCCAGCGAGGACATATGGAAGAAATTCGAGCTGGTCCCGACCCCGCCCATGTCCCCTATCCGGGCGGTGGAAGGGTCGGGCAGGGTCGGGCTGCTGTGCCCGTCTCTGGGGGACAAGCTGGAGTGGGTCTCTCAGTTCTTGGGGCAGGAGGACGAACAGCAGCAGCAGGACCTGCCCTGCAAGCTGACCGCGGCCAATGACTCCTTCGGGAACCTGAGCTCGATCATCATCCAGGACTGCATGTGGAGCGGCTTCTCCGCCGGACAGCAGCTGGAGAGAGTGGTAGGGGAGCGCTGCGCCCCCTGTCCCGGGACGACGGGGGCCACCGCCGCCAAAGTCGTGGCCGCGTCCGCAGCCGCGTCCACGGGGAGGGCGCAGTGCGCCCCCGCCGACGCGTCGACCGTCAGCGGACTGGCGGCGGACTGCGTGGACCCAGCTGCGGTGCTCACTTTCCCGTTAACCGGTGGCTGCAAGAAGCGAGAAGTGTCCTCTGGTTCAGAGTCTCACACCGACTCATCAGGTCAGTGAGAATATGCAACGTAGTACTTTTTATTTATGGTAACATGTCGCTATAATAAACGCTTTCTTTGACTTCTAGTTCGGCTGTGTTGAAGTGAGGTTTCTGGTTGTAACTAAAGCCTATTTTTAGGTTAATATGTGTAGTTAAGTGACTATAATCACACCGTATGGGAGCTTTCTCGTAGTGTTTTAATAATTTCCCTCCAATTTTCCAAAAGCACATCTACTTTGTTGTTTGAAGTTTATTTTGTGAGGGTTACTCGTCATTTCTCTCTCTCCCGTGTAGTTAATACGTCGCTTTGATTGGCCATTATCTAGCGCTGAGGATTGGCAATGGCACATGATGACTGCATTGCGTTACCTTGGTGCATGCAACACATGCTTCATGACACGCCCATTGAAACATCTGCTGCTTGGCCCAGCTCCAGCAGACCAGCTGCTACCTCTCCCTGATCCTCCAGTCTGACTTATGATAACAATATCCTCTCCTGCTCCCCCCCGGCTCACATTTGGCACAAATTCAATGAGAATATTCCTTATTATTGGAACTTTATGTAACATAGAGGCGAAGAAGCATCAACCCTGTTTTTAATTTTATTTTTTAGTCACCACATCTAGCCAAAGACTCCAGAGCCTTTTTACTTTTTTCCATTTCCACTCTGTGAACCCCATATGATGGAGACTGGCATGCAGGCTGCCATGTGATCCCGGGCCATGCATAATGGTGTGTGGAATGTCACAAAGGGGGGAAAACTTGTTGCTGCATTCCTCTGCTCAACAGGCTGCGGCGCCAATTGTGTCAGTGGGTGGATTTCGGTCCGAGCCAGCCCGGGCTGTGAATAGAGCGGGATTAGCCGTTTAGGAGGTCGGCTAGGCGTGCAGAATTCTTTGACGAGAGTGCGAGGCGGCATTGTACGCCGTTCCAGGGGATAATGCGCGCTCAAAGAAGAGGAGCATGAGCAATCATCGGAAATACGTGTGTGCTTTGAGCTCCGGTGTAGGGCCACTTGAGGGAATCAATTCTGTGTGCCTTGTAATATGAGATTACATCTGCTGTCTTATAATTGCTGTTGCACATAATAGACCGGCGCCCCTCCCTCCAAATCTCTTCGTCCGTCCCCTCTTTACTGTGTTATTTGATATAGAAATTATTATTTTCTGAGCAGTCAAATAGGTGCAATTGCTTTAAGAGTGTGTTTCAGTTTACAAGAGTATTGAAAATCTCCTCAGGGTCAAGTCGATAAAGACCTTTCCTCATATTTAATGCCTCGTTTCTTCTCTGGTAAACCGAGCAGCTAAGTGGCTTTAAACGTGCGCAGCGTCGGATATTAGTCGGCTCTTTTTGACAAGAAGACTTGTCGATTTTTACACCTGAGGGCTTTCCAACCCCACCCGTCGCTGCCTCTCATCCTCGGTCTGTCAATCATCACTGTGACAGTGTGTGTGGGGGTTTTATGAGGCTGTGTGGCTTCATTTTTACACAAGCATTTAATTGGTTTAAGGAGGCAGGAGGCCAGAGCGAGCGTGTCCAGGGAGGTGGCTCCTTATTGTGACTCAGCTTTTCAACTTCAGCTGACAATCTGCAGTCATTACCACATTAAAAAAAAAGAAAAACAAAAAAAAAAAAAATGCATAGTTTAATAGCTTCTCTCCTGCTCTTTTCAGATGACGACGATGACAAAGATGAGGACGAAGAAGAGATTGATGTGGTGACGGTGGAGCACAAGCAGCAACGCAAACCTCGTCGGCTGGTCAACGCTCGCAAACCAGTGACCATAACGGTGCGAGCGGACCCCCTGGACCTCGGCATGAAGCGTTTCCACATCTCCATACACCAGCAGCAGCACAACTATGCCGCCCCCTCCCCGGACACGCTCCCTGCGCCGGTCGAGCCGCCTCGGAAGAGGGTCCGGCAGGAGGCCTCCTCCCAGCCGCACCAGAACTCTCACTACTACCAGCCCCGATCCGGCCACGCCCCTCTGAACTTAGACAGCAGGAAGTCTGCTGGAGCCCGGTCCTCCTCGCCCGACCTCAGCGCCTACTCTCCTACCTCCTCCTCGCCACCTTCGTCTCCTCCCTCCTCCTCTTCCTCCTCAACCCCCCGCTCCCATAGCTCCCCCTCGAAGCCCCACTCCTTCTGCCACCTCTCCAGCCCCCAGTCCTCAGACTGCGAGGACACGGACAAGCGCAAGGCTCACAACTTCCTCGAGCGCAAGCGGAGGAACGACCTGCGCTCGCGGTTCCTGTCGCTGCGGGACGAGATCCCGGGCCTGGCGAACTGCCCCAAGACGCCGAAGGTGGCGATCCTGACGCGAGCCACCGAGTACCTGCATCAGCTGCATGTCAGCGAGCGGCAGAAGGTTCAGGAGAGGAAGCAGCTGAAGTCCAGGCAGCTGCAGCTGCTGCAGAGGCTGGCGCTGCTCAAACGCTCCTGAGCGCGCGCACACACACACACACACACACACACACACACACACTCACAAAACTGGACTGGACTACATGAAGGAGAGGAGACACTAATGTTCACTTTGAATTGGTCACGTTGGAATAGTGCGGGTGGATTTGTTGTTTTTGTTTTCTATTTTTGTGGTTTGCACATTAGCTTCTGAGTGATTGACAAGGCCGCAAGCCGGACAGGACAGCGAGCTGGGGAGTGATCGTACGGGGCAAATTAATATGTCCATGGCTACTCAATATAGATTTGCCCAACTGTTAGACTTCCCCTTGCTGAAAGAAAAACGCTCAAAACTGTTGCTCGCTACGGGAAGGCTCGCTGCGACTGCGGCAGCTTCTAGTTGATAAACTGCTACAACTGTGCTGTCTAACTGCTGCATGTTCTAGTCAGACGGTTCCTTGATTGTGATGGGGCTCGATGTCTCCTCTGTCTGTCTTCAGTCTAAAGCCCCCCCCCCCCCCCCCCCCCACTCACTCTATAGTCTCCTTCACATTTCGTTTTCTCTACAGTCCCCTGCTCCTTAGCGCTTGGCTTACATACAGCTTGCACATTTTGTTATGGAGTTGTGCCTTGTTTCTGCTCCTTTAGTCTTCTCCATAGCGTCTTTTCTCGTCCCTCCTTTTGTTTCTCACACTTCTCCTTGTCTGCTCGCTGATCATGGGAATGCAATGGGGGGGGCTGTAGTGGGACTGTACTGAGCCATGCAACAATGACGTTACAACTGGACACAGTATGTTCTGCACCTCTGGAATCGCTCAGGTCAGGTCCTAACTTCTGTGCCTGCAGGTTTCCATTCAAGTGTTCGCTTCTTGCATCATGCATGTTTAAACAGCGGCACCACGCCCACTGGAAGGACCAGTTTTGTAGCATTATTTGGAGAAAATTTGAAAATACGTTGCCACAAAAGGCATTGTTTGAGATTTGTCCTATTCTCTGCAAAAACACTATAAAGTTCTTTATTATTGTTGTGCCATGGAGACCAGCCAAAAGGTGAATGTTGGCTTCAAATTATCAACCAAAAGAAACTTCGGGAATGGCTTCAATTTAAATCTATGTTTTTAATGCGACATCAAAAATGCCAACTTTTGCTTTTGAGATGAAGCCCAGTGAGTGTATTTCTTTCATCTCGCTGTCTGATATATTTGTATATTGTTTTGCATTTGATGTAATGCCTATAGAAGCCTTTCAATGTACGTAGACTATCCTGTTGGATGTTATGTGTATATAGTACCCTTACTGTACAGTCCCTTCCAAACCAAAACCAGAGCTGTCTACTATACTCATCCTAGTCTTTGTTTGGCCCTGCGTCCTAAACCGGGGCCAGGCTTGCTGGCTTTTCAAAGATAACTCAAAGCTTCTATTTTTGTTAATAAAATGATTATGAAAAAAGAGTCAAAATAAAACACTCTCTGATCATTAATCACACTAAGACACTTTGTCACCACATTTGTTTTTGTTTTTTTGCAATACTTGTTTTCGTTACCGTTCAGTACGTCTTCTGTCTCTGGAGTTTATTTTATTTGTACAAGTCGAAAGTTGACAAAAGTTTTATACTATATTTTCCTACCGAAGTTGTTTCAGTGTGAGCTAATGACTATTTTCGTTATTGCAGCTGTCGGGGCTTCACTGGTGGTTATGTGCTGAACATTATGCGTGCGTGGTCTGCTTTTGTCTCTCTGTGGAGTGGAAAAAAGCACCTGAATGCCTCAATCCAATCACTACAGCTGTAGCACTCTCTTAAATCTGGCGCGGGCGGTGGGGAAGGAGGGGCACATAAGAGGATCTACCAATTACACTTCTGGCTGTGTGTAGCCTTTAGTGACTTTACTGCTTTTTGTTGTTGTTGTTGCAAACCTGGTGCTCCCTATTGTTCCCATAAGCCATGCGACAGAACACTGTAACCCTTTCAACTAGTACTGTAAACGACTCGGTCACGACGAGTAGCATGCGCTGCTCTTACTACCAACACTCAGGAAACTCCACACACTATAATCTGCTGTATCTGTAACATAACCCGAGACCCACACAGACGGGAAGAGAGCGTCACGGTATCATTGTCCCTTTTATATCTTGTGAATTGACATTGACGTTTCCGCTAATGAATTCAGCACAAATCACCGTTAGCCCTGATTTTTATTTGTCAATAGTGTGCGGCCACAGCAGTGGTTTGCCCCGTTTTTTAAAAATGTTTTTGTTTTGGTCACTGGTCTCTGCTGCTGTCACGTTAGCAGTGGACGTTTCTTACTTACTTTGGGAGTTTATGGAGATTTTTGGAGCCTTGTTTTCAGCACTTTGTTGTTTTCTGTACCTCATAAGCCTCTATGTATGAAGAGTAAGTCAGAAAAATAATAAATTCATGGTTTGACATCATAAATGACATGTTTGCCTCATGTTTGTCTCTTTCACACCACAAAAATAATTATCCTGCAGCTATATATTTATTTCATTTATAGATGCATTTAAAGCTTATTTTGAACCCGGTATTATTATGTTGCACACATTTGTTGTCCACTGTACGAGTGAACGCGCATCTCCCCACACGCTGTTTATTCTGAGCAGTCTCCAAGGTAACTAACTGATCCTGGCATTTTTCGCCATGGCAACAAGCATCTATGCTCACTGCTGCAGAGCTCCAGCAGTTTCCATAGAAACAATTATAACGATGCTGTAATCCTTCAAACTAAAAGTCATTTTATATAAAGACAATCAGACAATCTGAGTACTTCACTACTGCAGCTGTAGAGATGAGTCAGCTCTGACACCTTATTAAATAATTAATAAATTATATATATATAAATTAATAAATCAAATATATATAATATATGTATATATATATAAATTAATAAATAAAAAATATACTATACATATATATCTATAAATAAAATATATAAATAAATAAATAAAGCTGCAAACCAATCAGAGTTTGATTTACATCTATTTAGTCTCATAAGATGAGAGACCCAGCGCGTTATTCCCCCCCATCAATCGATGTTGCCACAGTAACGGCTGCCTGTTGCCTAGTAACGGAGCCCACCCTCTCATCTCTTGCGCCCTCTGCGCATGCGCGTCAGCAGTCAGCTGGGGGAGCGCCTGAGGAAAAGCGGCATCATGGCGGCGTCCGCTGCTGTTAGCGTGCAGTGTGGTGCAGCCTTTTTTAGGAGAGCGATGGTCCCGTCCTTGGTGGTGATTTTGGGAGCTACGGGCACCGGGAAGTCCAAGCTGGCGATCGAGATCGGCAGACGGCTTTTGGGAGAGATAATCAGCGCCGACTCCATGCAGGTAAGGGAGACGGGAGTCCTTGTCATGGCAGCCACGAGATAGCTAGTCTGTTAGCTTATCAGCTAAACTGCTAACAGACTGTGTCACTATAATGCGACCAACATTAAAAGGTCTGCAATAACTGTTACCCAACGTTAGACCGCAGCAGCTGGAGGCACCGAGACACGTGTCACAGCCTCTTAAAAACACGCAGTCTGTGTGTCCGGTTTAAACGCATTACGTCATGTCCTTCTTTAAGTCGTGCAGAACACACAGACAATAGACAACATTATGATGAATATTCTCTTCTCTTCTGTCCTATCTTACACATCTTGGTCTCATGTGAAGACATGTTAAACTTTGACAACAGATGCAGCTCCACATGTGTCGGCCTTCTGGTGACATGCGTGGTCACGTGATCTCAGGATGCAGCGTTGTGGTGTCCACATTGATGAGAAGGAGCATGTTTTTATTAAAGTTCAGTGAGGCAGTGAGCCATGTAAACAACATTACTGTTACTGATAGTTTGGTGAGACATCGCCACGCAAGAAACATACTTCAAACTGAAATGTCACCGCAGCAATAGAAAGGATGGTAGCATAGATAACTTAAATAAGAAGCGTGAGAAATAAGAATAAAATGTACGATACTGTACAAGCCAGACAGTAGTAGTCACGACAAAGTTTATTGATCAATAACTGAATGCAAATATTCTCTTAAAACGAAGGGAATCAGGTGTCTTGTGTCTGCAGGTATCAGTGTTAGCGACATGAAATACAGTTATTGTTATTTAATAGAGGATATAAACTTATCTCTTTTGGCAACTTTCAAATACATTGCACTTGGCCAGGTGGATAAATGCGTAATCATTAAATATACACTATGTTTTTAGACGTAGGTCTTTGTTTAGATACTCTAATATAGCAGCATAGCTCTGGGCTAATCAAAGCAAAGTAAAAATGAATGGAGATCAGTGATGACATATATATATATATATATATATATATATTGTAACATTGATATGTTGTAAAGATATTTATTGGTTCTGTCTTTTATTGCAGTAAAAAATAATATATAATAAGCATATATAACAGGAAGTAGTTTATAAGTTTTATATGATAAGCAGTGAGACATCCTCACTTCATCCTCTGGTGTGTGTGTATCTGTGTGTGTCTGTGTGTGTGTGTCAACGCACTCTCAGGCTTGCTCCTCTTAGCTCCGCCTTCTCCCTTTAGCCCCGCCCCTCTCTCTTTTGGTTCTCAGGCTCTGTTGCTGCAGCAACCAGAGGGCGCGCACACAAGAAAAAGGTTGGGCACAGGTTTGAGTCTGGGTCACACCAGAGTGGACGCACACACACACACACACACACACACGGTAACTCCACTTTATGCAGAATTCATCACATCGAGGTCACGTCTCTCATCACCTTGCTCCTGTTTCAGCACCATCTTGCTTCCCCCCTCCTTCCCACCTCTTGGTGTGCGTTGTCCTTGAGTGTGTGTGTGTGTGTCCCTGAGGGTGCCTCTTCCAGCAGTCAACTGGTACTGGGTAAACTGGGCTACACTAATAACATTTCAGCCCAGAATATCTGAGCGACCGGCAGCAGCAGCAGCAGCCCTGGTGGAGAGAAACGGTGGCCTACTTTACGGCACGGCAGCCCCGGCCCATCGCCACAATCCCCGGCCTTGTTGCCGCCCTCCAGTTGGTGTGTGTGACAGCGAGGGAGAAAGAGAGAGAGAGAGAGAGAGAGAGAGAGAGAGAGACACACGCAGACGTGGAAAGAGACTGCTCATGTGAGAATGGGGCTGTGTGTAGGCGAGAGCTGGCCTGTGTTGTCTTTGGGAGAGGAAACAGTCTGGTCTTGTTTGGGAGAAAGCAGCATTGTGCTGAGCTGGTGCATATTATTCAGCGCCGTGCTACGCCGGCCCTGCAGCTGATAGTGAATGGGCACGCTGTGGCCACTGGGAAGTGGTCTATTGTCCCGGTGGAGAATCGGTTCCCACACTCCCTAACACTCCTATTGTGTTATCACCCCCCCCCCCCCCTCCCCCCGACCCATGCCCTCAGCCCACAGTTCATTGGACATGCAGGGGGATATTATTCACTCATTAAATGAACATGCTATCTATGGCACACACACAAGAGCTCAGCTGTACTGTCGGTGAATGAGGCACTGGCAAGTAGTGTAAACCCATGGTTCCCAAAGTGGGGGTCCAGGGCCCAGTAGAGGAGGGGGGGGGGGGGGTCCCTTCACAGGCTTCCAGCTAAAAAAACGTCACCGTTTTCTCACTGCCGAGAAGTTGGAATTATGGGAAAATGTGTGCGTGAATAGGAGCGCCGGGCCAAAATGTTCTATCACAATAGAGGCAACTTGTATATCTTGATATATCACAATATGTTTTCTGGTTATTCAATGAATAAAAAGTCTATATGAAATAACCGCGTGGTAAAGTCTGCTTCTGTTTAATGTGTGAGTTAAATACTTGACAAAAAAGTATTATAAGTGTAGGACTGTGGGAAAGAGTTCGGGCATATGTGTGGAAAAGTTTAGGATGAATGACTATGCAACTTCTGCAGCCATAGTGGACAACTTGACAACTGTATGTAAATAAATATAATAATACTACATCTAGGTCACAAGTTGCACTGATTCATGCATAAATTGAAGGATTTAAATTGTCTGAATCATGCTTTTGATGGGCTGTAATGGACGTTTGATGGTAATCACGTGTCACCTCATATATAAGAGAGAGAGAGAGAGAGAGAGAGAGAGAGAGAGAGAGATATATCTATATATATCTATATAGATATATCTGTGTTCGGCCACTTTGCAAAGCATTGTTGGTAATGAGAAACATTTGACGCGGACGGTAAGCGGACAGAGTGAGCGCACTTCAGAGGTGATTCATGTGAGGAGAGCTCGGACTGAAACGTTAGACCAGTTCGCTGCGATCGTCGTTCAAACGCAGCCGTGTTTAAGCCCTGCTGCACATTTCATCAGTGGAACGTACCGAGGAGTTCATTTTAAACATATTGGAGACCGTTCATGTTTCTAGTCATCGTCTTGTCTTCTGGTTCTTGCACTTTGTAATGACACAATCTTGACAAATTTGAATATATATTCAGATTCATTTCAGCACTTGAGTCTCAGATATTTTAGCTTCTCAGGAGCCTTTGAACGCACCGGCAGGTTTTAAAAACTGTCTGCTTCTAAGTTTCAAGCGTCCGTTAACTTTGTTTTCATTGAACAGAGAAATTAATTGAAAGCAGCTAAAAGTAGGAAATTAATCTAATCATTCTGTCTACTCAGAATATGAATAAACTGGCTAAGTCACAGAAAACCACCAGCTTGATTTTGTTAATACTTGATGAAAGATTTGAATTATTCACGTTTCCTCCCTCCAAACAAAAGTCTGTGCACAGATTTCTCATTCCGACTCACTGTCACCTGTTCAGTGCGTTAACTAATAGCACATTGTTGCCCCGAAAAGAGTTGTTTCACAGCAGGGAGTAAAAAGAGGGTGCATTTGAGTTATGTGTGGGCGTGTCACACGAAAGGGCCGTCCGAGGTCCTAAAGGGCGATTTAGCAGGTCATGCACACGTATGCTCCGTTACTTTAGCAGGTCATGCACACGTATGCTCCGTTACTTTAGGAGGTCATGCACACGTATGCTCCGTTACTTTAGCAGGTCATGCACACGTATGCTCCGTTACTTTAGGAGGTCATGCACACGTATGCTCCGTTACTTTAGGAGGTCATGCACACGTATGCTCCGTTACTTTAGCAGGTCATGCACACGTATGCTCCGTTACTTTAGGAGGTCATGCACAGGTATGCTCCGTTACTTTAGGAGGTCATGCACAGGTATGCTCCGTTACTTTAGGAGGTCATGCACAGGTATGCTCCGTTACTTTAGGAGGTCATGCACAGGTATGCTCCGTTACTTTAGGAGGTCATGCACACGTATGCTCCGTTACTTTAGGAGGTCATGCACACGTATGCTCCGTTACTTTAGGAGGTCATGCACACGTATGCTCCGTTACTTTAGGAGGTCATGCACACGTATGCTCCGTTACTTTAGGAGGTCATGCACAGGTATGCTCCGTTACTTTAGGAGGTCATGCACACGTATGCTCCGTTACTTTAGCTGGTGGGACGGCTGGATGCATTGGTGGTCGGTGACCCCCCTTTTCTTTCTTGCTTTTTTTGCGTTTATGAAAGAAGGAGTGACGAGCAGCGGAGAGATTGCGACAAAAGCAGACAATTTGTAAGGCTCGTGGTTTTGTGTTGGATGTGAGAAATTGGCCGACTCAGCAGGGAACCTGTCATGTGTCATCTTGACCCTCAACGGTCCCATAGAAGCGGAGTGAAGGAGGTCTTCTTGTAAAACTACAAAGGGGCTGATTTGCCTTTAAGTCGTAAATTTGGAAATGTGATGGTGATGTAGCCGACTGATTTGACCGCTGGGGGGTATTCAAAGGTTAGGCTTATTATTGGCCAGAGGTTGTTATGCACCAACACCAACTGCTTATCGACGTATTAAACACATCCCACACTCAAATACTGTGCAGCTATGTGTTACATCCCTCTAATTCGCTCACAGTCATCCCTCCTCCTCCATCTCTCTCTCTCTCTTTATATGCATGTCTCTCCATCTCTCTCTCCCTCCTCCCGGTGTCTCTCTATCTGTCTGGTGTGGCTCTGACCTGTCTGGGCTTTGACGTATCTGTTTGCATTGTAACTCAGGCGCTGCTGTGCCTCCCACATCCGATTTATGATGCATCTTTTTTAAGTAATCTAAGCCTGTGTGGGAGCGAGCCAAAAACGAGGGTTGATTAACTCTTATTTTTGTTGTGTTTGTGTGTGTGTGTGTGTGTGTTAATATGCCATCTGCGGGTGTGGCGGTGCGGTCACCGCCGCTACAGTAAAGCGGAGAGGAGGATGGAGGATGGAAGGATGGAGGAAGAGGAAGAGGACGAGGAACAGGAGGAGGAGGAGGAGGAGGGGAGGAACAACGCCATGAATGATTTATTAGTCTGGCATTACTGGGCCATTCCCCACAGAGAGAGGAGAGGAAGATGGAGGGATAAATTGTTGAAGGATAGTGCCTTGAGGGGGAAGGATAGAAGGGGCGAAAAAAAAGAAAAATAGGCGGATAGGTATTCTGTGGTGAGTGTAATTGAGAAAAAGATTCAGAGGGAAGGGTAGAAACAAAGCAATGCAGCTTACAGTTTGGTGTTTGGACGTGTAAAGCGTCCAGGGGTCAGAATATGGACCAAGTGTCTTCTTCTCTGGGCGACTGTAGTTGTTTTTGATCAAACCTTTCAACATTTTAATGCAAAATAAATAATAATTGTAGTTGACCCGATACCTGATACAGCCTAAAAGCCTGGATCTGGTATCGGTGAATACGCGGTCCTATGCACCGATCCAATATCCCGACGTCGTATCATACTGTGCGATCGCTACTGCACGTGTGCAAACTCGTACTACACACCTGTGGTTAAACACTCACACGTGCACCTTGTTAATGCTACATTGTGAACAGTCCTGATTGGCTAAACAATGGAGCTAACAGCTTGCGGTAATAGAGGTTGCATTGATTTATAAGGTGGACTGACCTTTTAAGGTGGACCAGCTATTCTGATTTTAGTCACAAAGCCACTCATCAGAGTGTTGCTCAGCCCTTTCTGGGATAAACCCTGCTTCCAGTCTTTGTGCTAAGCTAAGCTAACCGTCTGCTCGAGGTAGCTTAATGTCTAACGGCCAGATATGAGATGTATGGTATCCATCTTCTCGGCTAACTCTCGGCAAGAAAATGAACGAGCAGCGGAAGAGAAAACTGTGCGTGGATCAGTGACATCTTGCCGATACTCGGTCTGCTCAGTGTCTGCATGTGGCACCCATAAATAATTATACAGAAGGAGGATAACGTTTCAGATCTTTTACATGGTCTGTTGTATGGTCTGTTGTGGTCATCTTCAGTCAGAAATCTCTGGTCATTTTTGCAAATATATGAAATATTGGTCTAACACTACTCTGACATATCTGTTTTATCCCCTTGATCTGCTTTTGGCTTTCTCTGAATCTTATTTTATTTCGTGTCACCATGAGTTTTCGCTCTCTCTCTCTGTCTCTCCCTCTCTCTCTTTATTTTTTTCCTCACCCCTCTCTGTCTCTCTTGCCCTCGTTCTTTCATTTGGCCATGCCCCCCCCCCCCCCCCCCCCCCCCCCCTCTCTCCTTATTTATGTTGCAGAGGAACAGCTGTCTCGTGCAGGGCGTAAGGTTGGCCAGGCAGGCCGGCTGCAGGCTCTGCAGAGCACGAACACTGAGCTCATTGTCTCACGCACACACACACACACACACACACACACACACACACATTCTCCCTTACACAAGGCCACATGGTCACATCCATTCACGTCCATTTAAAGCGAGACAGGAAGGAGAAGACAGCTGAACCCACACTATACTGGCTTTCCATTGAAGTTTATGGCCGTGAGTTATGACGTATGGAATTAGAAAAGCTGACCGAGAAAAGCGCATCGCTGAAACATTTCTTCTTCTCAGAAAACACTCCTTACACTTCCTTGAGTATTTTTCATTGATAATGAAATGACACCACACGATAAGATCGGAACATTTATGAAAAAAAAAAACCCACAGTTTAACAGTCGATCAATTGTTTCGTCTCTTTCCAGTTAAAATATCCGACAACCTCTTAGAAATTATGTGGATTTTCTAGTTTAGTTTAGTGAAACATGACCAGCATCAGCTGAAACTCGGCACACATTTTGTCAATAAGTCATTCATTCTTTTATTTTCCTCCAGAGGACATGTGTAAACACGATTAGCTATGTTGTTTTTTAGCTTTGGTTCCTTTATGACTGAGCTTCAACACCACTGCAATTTGTAGTTCGTTTCCACCGCCTCGACTACAAGTCTTCCTCATTTCCCCTCTCATTTGCAGCTCCCCCCTCAAAGCATTTTTCTCCTCATATCTTCCGCTCAAGTGGCTCTTTTCATTTTTCTGATTCACCCTCCACGGTCTTCCTCTGCCTGCTCTCACTCTCGGGTCTCCTTGTCCTCGTTAAAGCGAAATTAAAATCAAAATCTTGTTTATGCAAAGCTCTCGCGCAAGAACGCATAAATGCACATCGAGGAGCCAAAGTGTTTTAAGAAAGGATGGAGATGAGAGGAGGAGAGTTGGAAGAAAAGGTTTGTTTTAGCCGCGTTAACGCCGAAAAGTTCCTGGTAATGTTAATCCCGGGTCTACTTTTCAAGGAAGTGTTGACTACTGATCCATGTGGGAAGACTGAAATGAAACTGTCTCCACAGTAAATGATCTGCTGAGCGTTTGATGGGTATTTATTTGTTTAACTGCCATAAAACAATCAGAAAATAACATTTTTCTGTCTTTACAGCACCGTTGCGCTGTCTCTCTCTCTTCTACTGCTCTCTCTTTCTCTCTGTCTTTTTAAAGATGAATCGGGAAGCCGAGCGCAAAGCCTGACTTTCCTTTTAAGTGTTAACAAAAAAAAGAAAAAGGCTCTCCCCTCGTCCTAACACGGTCCTAAACCGATCAGTACCAGAGTTCTTCCTTGTTTCATGAATGAAGCGCCACACAAGTGGAGGCAGCGGCGCTCTGTGTGTTTTCGACCAATCGGCTGCGTCCGTCGTCCCTGCAAACCTCAACCCGAAAGTTCCTGTACTTCGGTAGCCGTTTTATAGCTCTCAGTCACATCACATGGTCTTCTTCAGCAGATGGAGTCTCCACAGAATCTAAACTTTTTGAGTCAAGATGGACGAAAAAAAGAGCGCGTGTGTGTTTTTAAAGAGAGCTTTTGTCTTCTTGTCGTCATGTGAGGAAGTGTGTTAAGTTGGGAGGTTTGTGGCTCAAAATGAGACACACATGACTCTTACTCACTAACTCTCTCTCTCACACACACATGAATCAGATGCCAACCTCTCTCTGTCTCCGAGAGCATCTCTATCTGCCTTTTTCTCACCATCGTTCTGCTGCCTGTCATCCTGTCTTCACTGTACAATCTGTGTGAGGAGAGGAAGAGAGCGCTGCGAAGGCAGGAGAGGGGCGGTTTGTGGATAATGTGTGCAAATTTGTCAGGGAGCATCCTGTCCTCTCCAACAAGCACACAGCGCTCTTCTGTCTCCTCCTCTGCTGCTGTTTTTTAAAGAAAAACAATCCTTTCCAAAAAAGACTCTTTCGAGCCTTCATTTGATCTCCATCTCCTTCATCTGTCCATCCATCCATGCACCCCCCCTTCCCTCCCCCCCTCCCATGGCTGACAGTGGTGTCGTGCAGAGGCGTCGTGAATAATTTATCCGGCTGGGTTGTTCTGCCCTTCCTTACTGGTGAAGTACACGCAACCCACCCGCACACACTTTCACCAAGGGTCTGATCAATAACCCGCACTGCTGTAGTGATCCCCCATTGCATGCACGTTGGGATAAACTGACATCTACGATTTAGACGACTGGAAGATGCTCGGTAACAAAGTTAGGAGGATGTGGGCACACCTCGCAGAATACAATACTTCATCTTCTTCACGATTACGCACGTTCTGCCTCGTGCTGTGTTTTCACACTACGGGCGACACTAACTATTTTTTCTGCGCTCCAATGACGCGGTGACGCGTGAACCAATCATATGTTTTTGTTTCACCCTGTCCCGCTCCATCTTTCAGCATTCTCTTAGCCGGTTCTCCGTGCTATTTAACGACATAACTACGCCAAGAAGTGCTTGGGCAACACTTAAATGGCAACTCTCCGACAATGTAGCTTTGTTGCTTTTGTTGCTTGTAGTGTGAACACAGCACAGCTGACAGGAAAGGAAATTACACTCAAATATGTTTAGAAAAGACATTTCACACTAACTTGTGTATTGCCACTGTCTGGCCCAAATGAATAACTTAAAACTTAAACAGCTGATGAAAATGATAAAAACACAAACATCCAAATATGCAGTTTACAGTGATAAAGATGACAAAATTACCGATTGAATTCTTAGTAATTTTACGTCTTCTCAGACAGAGAGGCTGTAGCAGCTCTCTCCACTTTAGCAGCAGCTGTCCATTTTGCTGGCAAAAACTGCAACTGTTGCTGGCAGATTAAATCAGTTGTAGTTAATTAATGTTAGTCTAATTAGCTACTGTTGGCTCCATGAGTTGATTGAAAACACTGCTAATTAGTCCTAATATTAAAGCTGCTAAGAGGAACTTTAATGCTGTCCCTGTGGACAGAGGCGGTAATGTTTCAGAGCACCAGCGTCCCTTTACAAAACCTCTCAACTTACTGCAGAGGTCTGACAGTCTGCCCGGCTCAGTCCTGGTTCTGGTTCTCCCGTGCCTCCCTTCCCTCCAGTGGGCCCAGCATCATTGGGGCCTGGTTCTCCAGCAGCGTGGTGTTAATGTTGGCTCCCGGGCGGGTGAGGCTAAGCTTTGCTCCGGGTCAGAACTGGGTCCGTCCGTGGCGTCCTTGTCGCTGTGGGAGAAATTTTCACGAAGGGAAATCATGAGTTACAGTCGAGACTGACTTCATTCTTTCAAGCTGTGAAAAAAATAATACTTGTGTGTTCATTTGGAGCTGTTCTTCAAACCCAAAAGGCGACTGCTTATAATCAAAGGCTGTATTTTCCTACTCTGAACAATAGACCGCTTCACTACGCTTTTACTCAATTCAAGACTGAATCCAACCAGAGGTTTCAGCCTGCTGGTCAAATTGTTTGTGAAGTTTTTGACTCATAAAGTTTTCCCGGCAACTTCAGGCTGATTCACCACTTTATGAGCCACACACACACACACACACACACACACACACACTACACACAGATGCTGTGCAGGGGGCGGGGTCACTGGAGATGTTGATGTTTTGCCATCTACATCCTGATTATTGGTGTCGTAAAACTGCAAAATCAATACAAATAAGTTTTGTGTCTTAGCAGTCAGAATATTGTTGCACCTGCATGATTACATCAAAGTGTTTTGAACACATCCGTTGACAGTTGGACTGACACTGCCATACATCTCCTCCTGTGTCTTTTATTTATGTTAATCGAAGAAAACGTGCTAGCATTACCACGGTTTTACACTCTACTCGCCTTTTTCTCATAAATTCATGACTTTATATTCTCGAAAACGTGTCTTTCTTTTTTCTTGTAAATTTGCCACGTAAATCTAAGCGATTATCCACATTTTCTTCCTCTTAATTTAAGTCTTTAATCGCAGACATTTTCTTCCCCCTGACTTTGTATTTATTATTTTCCTAACCTACAATGGCCCTTATATGGCGTAGTAAAAACAATACTTTTGAAGGACAGAAAAAGAGTTAGACATACTTTAAAAGTGTGTGTGTGTGTGTGTGTGAATCTTGATTACTGTATACGACACCTAGCTGTTCAATTCCACGAGGGAGCCCTCCTCTCTGGGTGATGATAAAAATGGACAGAGGAGGTGTGACGGTCGGAGCCATTTCACACGGACGACAAACAACGCTCCTCATTCCTTCCTCCATAACAACCAGCTTCTGACATTGATAAACACACACACACACACACACACCCTACTGCTGGCAGGGATTTCAATCTCCTGCCCAATTTGTTTTATGGACTCTATTTATTTTTCAGTGTTAGCCAGGGATTCATGCTTTCGAGGACGAAAAAACGTCCTAAGAGTGCATTGATATTGAGAATTTCATGTGAATGCGGTTACAAGTAATATCGTTTGCTCATCCGTCTATATTCCTACGTGATAGAAATGAAACCTGCATATAAAAGCATTGATTTTCCATGATTCTCATTCACTTCATCGTGTTTTTGTGGTTCTTTTTTCTCATCCCCTTCAGGTGTACCAGGGCCTCGACATCATCACCAATAAGGTGACGGCTGAGGAGCGCGCCCAGTGCAGACATCACATGATCAGCTTTGTGGACCCGTTGGTCAGCAGCTACACGGTGGTGGACTTCAGGAACAAAGCCCTGGCTCTAATATCCTTTGCCTGGAAACATGTGAAATGCAATATTGCAATGCATGATTTCCTGGAGCACCTCTCACCCCCTGTCGCGTCTCCCCTCCCACATTATTAAGTGGAATTCAGTCAATTTGACTTTTACTAATTGGTCCAGAGGTGTGTGTGCGTGTGCGCAGAAGACGATCTGCCATGTCCTCGTTTTGTCGGCGTGTCTCGCTGCAGATGTTGCTCTGAAAATGAGAAGAGAGACAGAGAGAGGATATCTGTATAGGAACACACACACTTTGGGCAGTCACACCCTCCCGCAGACACCGGCCGTCACACAGATGTGGAGAGAGGAGGCGATAACTAGAGGCAGTATTAATAGATCTAGGAAGACACACACACACACACACACACTTCTCGTGCACACACACACACGCTCACCAGTGCGGTGAGGGGCTGCGGTAGCTCCAAGAATAGGCTCAGTGCAGCGCGAGCTCGCTGGTGGGAAGAGGGAGCAATGGAAAGAGATGAATACAGATTAGTGGGAAAGAGACGCGACGTGGAGGATTTTTAAACTGTAGAGCAGGGGGGGGGGGGGGGGGGGGGGTAGTTGGAGAAGGCTGACAAGCTTGAGGAGTTCAAAGACGCAGGACCTAATGACGCATCATCAGCTATCAATCCTTGACTCAACATGCCATTCACATAAACTCCCTCCATCTAACCCTCTCCTCTGTTCCTGCTTTATTGCTCTCAATCTTGCAGCCCTCTTTCTGTTTTCCCTCCCTCGGATTTTCCTCGCCGCTTGTCAGCGATCATCCTCTCTCTCTCTCTCTCTCTCTCTCTCTCTCTCTCTCTTCCCCCCCCCATCTCCTGCTCCGTTGCCTCTGCAAGCACAGTGATGCAGCCCTCTCTCTCTCTGTGTGTGTGCGTGTGTGTGTAGAGAGAGAGAGGGAGGAGGTGAGTGATGATGGCTGATGAGCGTTTACCTTGTTTGAGGGGTTATTTGATTATCTCTGAGTGGAGGAGGTGGGCGAGGAAGGAGGACGGGGAAGGAAAGGTGCAGGATGAGAGCAGATGCGACAGAAAAGGGGAGAGTAAGGGAACTAAGGTGTGGCCGGCTGTCTGTGTGTGTGTGTGAGCAGGAAGGTCTTTTCAAATTACATTATTGGTAGTTCTGTGTTGATTTAGGAGGTGAACCAAACTCTTTGCTGGTATGGATTTTCTGAGTATCAACTAATGATTATTTTCCATACTAATTAATCATCAATTATTAATTATTGTTTTATGAAAAATGAACACCAAAACCTTCCAGTCGCCCATGTTGACGTCTTTGTCCGGACAACAGTTCTAAACCCAAATCTATTCAGTTTACTGTGGTGAGATGGTGATTTTCCCGCCTCAGATAGATCAGAGGGGTCATGAGATGATTAACCCTTCGTTAATAATCATCCTACCAGCTGAGTCATCTCTTAGTCATCTCTTAGTCATCTCTTACTGGTGCTTTATTGAATCACTACAATGTTTCAAGACTGTTATCACTCAATTTGAGCCTCACTTCATATAATTGTTTTGTTTCTTTTTTAATTAGTGCTTTTTAAATACCAAATTATTCATAAGCACCCAATTGAAGCCTTTATAGCTATGTCAGTAGTTAAATATGATGCTAGGATGAGGGTACATGGGTTCAGAGAGGACAACAAACACAATTTTATATTCTTTGTTTTTCTCCTTTTCCCCAGTCAAGTGAAGTCAAAGTTCTATTCATAAAGTATAGTATCACAAATCACAAAGTCTTTGCTTTTTTTTTGTGAAATATAGGATAGTTTCTCAAAAAGAAAGTTCTCAACTCAAAGACATCTGAGCCAAAAATCACTTTAATAATCAAATATCAAAATAGCTAAAGAGCAATAGAGCTATTTTTGTAAGTCAACTTACCAATGACTCACCTAATTGATTAAGCTGTAATTGACTCAATGTATTGGTCCGACGGCCTCCTTTAAGAGTGTATCGTCATATCAGCCACGCTGCACTCAGCTACTGTAAATGCTGAAGAAGAAGAAGAAGAAGAAGAAGTGTCAATGCACTGATCTTAATACTGCTGCTGCAGTGTTCTTCATAGAGAGCCGCAGGAACGAGTCCAAAAGCCGGACTGCACTTCCGGTTCTCTCGTCTCGAATGTCAATGTTGTTGTTTTTTGAATGTGTTTTAGGTTTGATGCCTGAAATAGGGTCGAAAAATTAGGACTCAATTTTCTGTCTCATTAGGATTCTAACATACCTTTTACAAGCAGTTGAAAATGTGCAGTTAACATTGATAGCCAGAGGAGTTGTATGCAATTCAGCATAGAGCAGCTCATTTCAAAGTGGGTTTTAATTGTGGTGCATTCATGTAAAGACTGTTGGAGTTAGCGACAGGTGAAACCACCGTGGGATCCGTGTACATGACATGTGCCCAGATCAGTTTCCTCCTTAACGCCCTCCAAACATTGATGACATGCACAGCAGAAACAAACTGCCGGTTGTTGTTGGAGGAACAAACTATTACATTGAGTCTCTGCTGTGGAGAGTCCTGCTGAACACAGCGGTGAGTCCAACTCAAATACACCTCTCTTCATTCTCTCACGTCTCTCTGACACCGTTTATCACATTCATGTTTTCATTTCTCATTTTTCTTCACCCACTGAAGTTGCTTTGTGATGTTGTATTAAAAAACATTTGAATACCTTAAAGGGCCAGTGTTTAGGATTTGGTGGCATCTAGCGGTAAGGATGCAGATTGAAATCAACTGAAACTTTGTGTGTAGGAGATCTACGGTGGCCCTCTCTAGAGCCGTGTTTTGATTTGTCCATTCTGGGCTACTGTAGAAACATGGCGGCCGGCTCCGTGAAGAGGACCTGCTCCCTATGTAGATATATAAACGGCTCAAATTTAAGGTAAAGAAAAACCCAATAGATGCCCACAAAGTGACCACAATGAGAGAAAAAACGTTAATGACGTGGGCCGCTTTTCGTCTTTCTTTTAAAAAAAGTGAGGCTGAATATAATGTGTTTCGCTGCAGCAGGAGATCGAGGAGCCAGTGGACGGAGGAGATGAGGCTGCAAACAGGAAGTTGGAGCTGGAGAAACTGGGAGGAGCCGAGTTACACAAACGACTGGCGGAGGTCGACCCCAAAATGGCGGCCATGTTGCACCCCAATGACAAACGCAAGATAGCCAGGTGATACAGCGGGTAAACTAACTTCTATACTAAAAACAACACGAGCATGGGTAGGAGAAGTTAGCCACATGAAATAAGAATGTCTCAGTCAGAGTTCGGTTTGTACTCGCGTCTGGTTGCAAAGAACCAAGATGGCGACGGCCGAAATGCCGTACTCGAGCTCCAAAAACCACAAACCAATGTGTGATGGTGACTACGTCCTCTTCTTATATACCAAATACAATTCATAGTGTTTATGAGAGAGCTATTCCTTTAAATTGAAACTATCTGACTTTGTCTCAGTGACATTGCATTGGAAACATAGTTCTGTGGAAAATGCTCTTTCTGCCACTGGGATAGAATAGTGTTTGTGGAAGCCAGTCTGTGTTTATAGGACTAGCTCAAGATATTGTTGAGTTTCCTCATGTTTTATTCGAGGGGCTCTGTCTCAGGCTGACAGCCACAGTATATGGCCTCCACCCAGTCCACACCGACATGTCGAGAGCCTGTTTACACACACACACACACACACACACACACACACACACACTCACACTCTTGATGAGTAGCAGCCAGTGCACTCTGGTCTGTTGTGTGAGCAGGTTAGGTTACCCTGTTCTTCTGGATGACAGGTGACGACAGGAATCATCTTTTCTTCATAACCTCCGAGTGCAGCGAGGCCTGGCTGACGGTTCTTGATTTTAATCTTAACGTCTCGAAAGTTATTTTAGCCCTCGCTGAATGTCAACGGTGTGATTTATACTCCCGGTTGTTTTTCATCTGCGTTTCATACCCCCGTCTTGCCTTTTGAATTTATTGCTGCTGCTGTGTTAATCATTGAGACTACTGTCAAACTAGACTTTTCATTTACACTGGATTTAATGGATGAGTGGACGTTTAACTTAACTAATTTCAGTTTACCCATTGAGGCCCGACGCACGGGGACTGGGATGTAAACTCGTAGTTTACTGGAGATCAGAGGAATTTGTGTTTGTTCGGTTGTTTCCACACGGTGTTTTATTTCACGTCTCTGCTCGCGTGTTTGTTGTCCATAGGAGTCTTCAGATCCACGAGGAGACGGGTGTCTCTCACAGCCGCTGGCTGGAGGAGCAGAGGGGGCAGGAGGGAGGCGATGGGCTGGGGGGGCCGCTGAGATACCCAGACCCCTGCATCTTCTGGCTGCACGCCGACATGGACGGTGATTTCCCTGTTACTGTTGCTGCTGTTTACCAAAACAACAGAAATGTCAACGTTGCTACGGGAGCTTGAGTGCAGGTTGACCTAACTTTTCACGTGTGTCTGTCTCATTTTGCTGGTGTTTTGTTTCTCCCTCCCTGTTCCCCTGCAGCTCTAGACAAGCGGCTGGATGCTCGAGTTGATGAGATGTTGTCTGCTGGACTCGTAGAGGAGCTCAGAGACTTCCATGTCCGCTACAATCAGCAGAAAGTCCATGACGACAGGTAACAAATCTGCAGCGAAAACATGTCCACAACCCTGAAGGAACACAATCAACCCGATTGTGAGATATCATCTTTAGGTGCTGTCAAATCCAGTGTCCGATGGATGCTGGATCAAATATCAAATATCTAGCAGAATTAAAACAGAAAGATCTGCACACCAAGTAGCCAGATGTATTTTTCTAGGGGGTGTCGGGGCCCGGTCCCTCATTGTGAGAGTAGAAGAAGAAAAGGTGTAAAAGGCCAAACTATCTGACCAACTACCGTGTGAAAATGACCACGGCTGGGTTTAAGTGCAATCTAAATGTTTACATATTACGTCGTTGGTATAACAGCTAACTTAATCAGACCCTCAATGTATTGTAATTCATTAACTTGCGTGACGCTCGGAGTAATCGCAGCGACTGACTCGTCTGTCGATCACACAGAGTCTCTTCCCACACGGTCCTGCTTATAACGAAGCTAACGGCTAACGTCAACGGAGGTTAAGTTGACTTTATTATGAAGCTCTATTCAGAAAAAGAAATCTGTATTAGGCAAAGGTGAAATATAACGTTATCATGATGTGTTCAAATGTAATCTTGGTGAGAAACTTGATTAAATACAGCTGTTTGAAGGAGATGTTTTCACAGGAATATAAAAGACATATTAGAGAGGGAATTATGACCCGTTTAACTTCCTAATATTAGCTCTAAGGCTATAATACATAATTAAAACTTTTTTTAAATTAAAGCAGTTATGCAGGATAACCACCGCTTGACTCGGCTTTATCTTAAAAAAGGTGCTGGAAGTATCAAATAAGCTCAAATTGGTAGAATAAATACCCGCACACTTACATCTATGCAGAGAACGCTTTATCTTTAGCGTTCGGTCTTAAGGACCTTCATCAGACCTCTTTAGCTTTGGGTCTAAAGGACCTTCATCAGACCTCTTTAGCTTTGGGTCTAAGGGACCTTCATCAGACCTCTTTAGCTTTGGGTCTAAAGGACCTTCATCAGACCTCTTTAGCTTTGGGTCTAAAGGACCTTCATCAGACCTTTTATAGCTTCATCTGATGAAGGTCCTTTAGACCGAAAGCTAAAAATAACGTGTGCTCACAATCATTTATTTCCTCATCATTTGAATTGTGTGTTTTTGTTTAAATAACCACTATAGATGACGATAACAAAGACAACATTTAGAGTTTTTGACAGTTTACACTGACTTTTTTGGGATAGTCTGGATTCTTGCTGTCAGTGATGGGTCGTAGAAAGAAAATCGGAATCGGCCAAGAAAATAGCAAGTGGTGCATGTCCACCATAAACGTGTCTCTGTCTGTCGTCATTGCTATCGAGCGTGAAAAGGACTCTGTGTCTGTGCAACGAGTTCAAGATCACATTCTCATCGTCCCCATCTAAATGAAAGACCCAGACATCCAGTCTGTAACCGGGGCAATAAGAGTAAAGGAACCTCTGTCAACAAGCTATCCAGTTATTTATCCCCCCCCCCCCCCCCCCCACACTCTGACAGGTCACTCTGTTCTGTTGGCTGTCGTCTCCCAAAAGGCCTGCAGCCCAATTTAGAATCAGCCAACAGTGTAGCGAGTTTAGTTCAGATGGGACTGATATTTCTTCAGGATGTCCAGTGATTATTAATAATTGCAGAGATAAGCACCCTCCGTAGGACATAAGCACCAACAGGGGAGTCTGGTGATCGGCGCTAATTACCTCAGAGCCTCTCGTTGAATGGACGTCGCGGTAGAACATATGACTCACGGCGCTGCGTTGTCCGTTCAAGATGCTATTTCGAGATAATGTTAATATTTTGTCTTTCACACAATTGCCAAGTTGTCCCTGACATTTCCCAAACGGTAACCTCATTACCAGTAGCACACTGGGATCTTTCAGTGGTCTGGAATCACCATTTCCTGCACTGTGAGTGGTGATGTGCGTGGAGATTACCACGATGCACGGCCTTTAGCATTTGACTGGTATTTAACACAACTACGGTACCAAACTTGCAGCAGAAGCGGCCCTATTTGAATAAGAATTGTCCAGTGTGTGACATTAAACATGTAAATATGTAAGTGGGCTTTATTGACAGCTGAAAACGGATATTGAACACTGCTGTGGGTCTGTCCTAGCAGCAGATATTGATATTGTGTGCATGTGATGGGGTGTGGCTGCAGGGTGGGGGGGGGGGGGGAGTTGATGCATTGCTGGAATGAAGCCAAGGAAGCTGCCAATTCTCTTCTTTCGTCCCTCCTTTCCTTCATCACCCCATCACCCCATCCCACCTCTTGCACCAGCACCCTCCTCCTCCTCCTCCTCCTGCTCCTCCTCCTCCTCCATCACTATTGCCCTCTCAGCAATCTGATCACCCCGGCACTTTACCCCCCCTCCCCTCCTCTGGTTCTGTCTTTCTCTCCTTCACCCTCTAGTCTCCATCTGCTGCTGGCTGCTGTGGCCAGACATCAAGGTCAAATCTCTCCCTCCCTTCCTCTGTCTCTCTTTTTTCTCCCTCCATTGACTCCACATTTCCTGTGCTCTGTTGCTATTCTCAAATTTCTGTCTCTGCCCGTCTGGACAGATTTATTTTTGTTATTTCCTCCTCTTGTTTCTGTTACAAGTGTAAGTTGCGGACTAAAAATGGTAATTTTCTTTTATTATTTAGGAGAACATTAAAAGCTTTCTACGAAGAGGCATAATTGACGGCAAGAATTTAAAAAAAGATGTGATGAAAGTAAATCTATAAGTCGGTTCAAAGAAAAGTTGACAGACTTCCAGTTTACATGTTCAGTGTGATGACTTGAATATTATCAGAATACAATTCATCTGCCAAAGCGTGCATCACGCCCATGAACTAAGAATGATCATTAACTGTGCAGATCATTGTAGAACTGTAAAAGCAATTAAATTATCATTTTAAACTGTGACATATTCTTTTGATTAAGGCCTACGGGAATATGGCAGAACACTCTAAAATTACAGTTTAATTGTACTTTTAGTATTTATTAGGGATGCAAACGGGGATATGAGCAGATAATGGGCTCTGAATATAATCAAGCAGCATCCATTGTATTGTTCTTGATATGTGATCTCTATTTACAAATCAATTTGGAAATCATAAGGGAGAAAGAAAAAAAAGATCAGATTCAGACTTTTTCTTCGCTATCAAAGTAATTCTACGATTGTTGTGCAAACAGGACGTACTAGTATCCAAAACAGCCAAGGCCTCAGGCTAAAAACACAGATGTGATGCGAGTATAATATTTAGACACGGTGTGGCTTAATGACTCTTATTAGTTAGTTTTTGCCAGGATTTGTTGGGCAGTGCAGGATATTGATGATCGGATACCATGATATGATAATGAAGCCTGGGACTTCTCGTTCTACGAGTGACTGACAAACTGAAGTTAAGGATCTTCTTCAAAGCACATGAGAAATGGCCAAGTGAGATTTCAGATTGTCATAAAAAACTAAAGTAATCTAGGCCAACTTTACATTCATCTGGACCTGCTCTCATATATAGACAACCTCCAGTTTCTACAGAAGAAACGCCACTGAGTGCCATTAAATAGGTGCACACTTGATCTGTCATCCATCAAGTCAACCGTTGGAAAAAACTAGAGAACAAAAAACATTGTCTTATAGCAGTAGAAAGAATAATCGACTATTTTTGCAATCACTCTAAATCAGAAATGGTTCAGGTCCTTGAAATTAACATGCACAGCAATTGAACCAAAAAAAGAACAGGCAGCAATCCTCAAATTAGGGAGATGTGGTCTGACGTGGACGGAAATATTCTGTCTTTACTGTCTGACTGGCTTCTGCTCCAACCGGATGTCACTCTGGTCAGGTTGCTGCAGCCCTGTCTCCCACAAAATCACCTTCTAATACAACTAAACTGCACTCTCAATTACGTTTGGGGGGGAAACGTATTTCTTCCCAGACTACGGTCACAGTTTTAGACAGTTTGGAACACGTGGTTAACGTTGTTACAAAAACTACTTGGTTATGTTTGACACGTAATTCTCAATGCAGTTTTGTTGTATTTAACGTAATTTTTTTGGAGATGGGGCTACTGAGTCCAGGCCCCCGAGGGCCACTCTGCCAGTGCCAATTTGTTTTCATGTCATCCTGTCACTTTGTCCCCCGAAGGACCTCACATCTGCATTCTTTGTTCAGGGAAGGAAGGAGAGATGGAGGAGGAGAAGGTGAAATGAGTCACCACCATGTGTCTGGAAATGTCAAGTTGGAGACGAAAACTTGATGGATAAAAACATTTTTTTTATTGACGGATAAAGTTTAATTTCCTTCTCTCCTCTCCTCTCGTCTCCTCCAGTCAGAACTACCAACATGGGATTTTCCAGTCGATCGGTTTTAAGGAGTTTCATGACTACCTGACCGCTCCTGAAAGCAGCAGCCAGCAGGAGAAAGACGCACTCCGAGACAAAGGTCAGACAAATACTTGATCAAAGTCACAGAGATGGATTTAGATTCACCGGTTGGTTGACTGGTTCAACCACAAGAATCTATTTAATGATTTTTCTCCTGTCTCCCCTTCATCTATGACAACCTCCTTTTTAACTCTCTCCAGGTATAGAAGCTTTGAAGATTGCTACGAGACGTTACGCCCGCAAACAGAATAAATGGGTCCGTAACCGCTTCCTTAAACGTGAGTACCCTTCACGTGTGTGTGTGTGTGTGTGTGTGTGTGTGTGTGTGTGTGTGTGTGTGTGTGTGTGTGTGTGTGTGTGTGTGTGTCTCAGCCACAGTTCCTTAGCAATCAGCACTCTCTTTAACAAGATGAGATTCATGCACTTCATTAGATGCACTTTAGGCCTCTCAGACACCGTGTTGTGTTCCAGAGTTTAGTGTGTGTGTGTGTTTGTATTCATGTGTCTATGTGCACAGCAGGATTGCAAAACACCATTACATGCCGTGATTTTTTTGGAGGCAATATCACAATAGTATATCTTTAGTTAATCATCGCACTATTTTTTAGTGAAGCTTTTTATCGGTGGATTAAAATTAACCACTTTAATCACTTCCCTAAGGATTGATTTTGAATGAAACATTTAATATTTTCACATCATTACAGGAATAATTCAACAGCGAAATACACTTTTTAGACACCGAGTTAGATGCGAAGATTGATACTATGCCTGTACGCTCGATATGAAGATACAGCCCGGAGACGGTTAGCTTAGCGTAGCATGAAGACTGGAAGCAGTGGGAAAACATCTAGCACCAGCACAAAGTCCCTTTTGCCACCAAATGCATAGAAAATAACTATAGTGGCTGGTTGTGGCACTGCCGAGTGGATAAATGCATCCAACACAGCCAAAGTCCACCAGTGTTTGGCAGGTGGTGATTTCCCACACTGGTCGCAACCCCTTGAAGTTAGACGTGTTTTAAAATGTATGTAAAGGCCGAGTGTGTTTCTTTGTCTCAAACGGAAACCTGGCCTCTGTGTCCCACCAGCAGTCTGCCCTGCAGTAACCCAGCCTCCTAATCCTGTTAGGCCCAAGTAGCTTAGGCCACGCCAGGCTCTAAACCTCAATACCCCTCTTTCTGACCGCCCGCTGCACGCACCATATGGTCTTCATCACATGTCTCCCAGCCCTTTTACATATGCAGTAACCTGTCTGCACTGACACTCAATTCAGAACAATGCGCAAGACGGTTCTCTGCAGCATCCGGCCCGAGACAACAGGTGGCAGCCGATGAGATCGACTCGAAATCGGAAACTTTCTGTCCCATCAAGTCTCCCAGGAAAGACTTAGTCGCGAAGCACTGGTCACAACTACAGGTGATGATATATGTGCAGGCACGCCTCAAAAATCACCCAAAGTGCTGTGAAAGTGTCCTCGTCAGTCTTGCTCTTTTTTTCAGAACAAGAACATTGTCAAGTCAATACATTTTATTTACTTTTGTAGAGATCTAGGAAATGTGTACTCTGGCAAAACATACTGTACATTAATCAGGACAAGGAGAATAGGCTTCCTACAGTTTCCCGAACAGGAATACCTGTAGATATTGTAGTTTTTTGCTGTACAGTTCACAGCAGTAGCTGCTGGGATGTCCTCACTAACGACTACTTTACATTTCGACTGTTATTTGCAAAAATCACTCCTGTTAGTAGAGCTGGCAGGAGTGTGTTACAAGTCTGAAACTCCTCGAAAACCGTTCAAAGTACCAAGGAAGTGTCCATGTCAGTCATGCTGTGTTTGCAAAACCTGCAACGGCCGTGAGGTGATAAAAGTAAATTCTGTTGTCAGCCTGTGTTTAAGTGGGCGTTCAGGCAGAAATCAGCTCTGCATTCCAGCTGCTAAATTCCAAATTGAGAGCAAATCTGTGACGGAGGGATGAAATGCTCTTTTATTTCAAAGGAAACACGTCTGCATCTTTTTAGTATGATTTCTGCTAAATTTGAGTTTTTTTGGCTCCTTTACCCCAACAGACATTATTCTTACTAGCGGTTCATGTTTCCCAAATCCCCACACCTGAGTGGGGGAGTAAAAATGTAAATATAGAATGCTGCTATTTTCCTGTAAAATATCTTCTTTCTGTTCACACATAAACCGAGCTTCCACATGTTAACATCCATTTCAGAAGGGTTTGTTTCTCGCTCATCCCACCTTTCTGTCTGCATCGTCTGTGTTCACCTCGCTCCCTTGCTGTGACTGCTGACCTCTTTTCTGTTTCGTCTGAGCCCAACACCCACACAGACACAGACTCACACTCACACAGATGCCAGCGGGCCTCAGCTGAGCAGGCTAATCTCTTGAAGCATTACAGAGCTGCCGGGAATTTGCCCCGACCACACAAACTCGGGCAACAGGGTCACCGGGGGCTACGAAGACCAACCCCAGCATACAGAGACTAGTGGGTCAAAGGGAAAGACAAATTGGACATGACAGAGGGCCTCAGTCAGGCAAACAAGTCGGTTAGAGAAGCTAGGAAATGATCCTTAAATCTGCATGTAAATATACAGAACACACGACGGCATGCCTCGAAGGCACAAGTTTAACTAGTTTTACAGTTCACAGATTTCAGCAGCGACTGTCGGTGAGGGTGCAGGTGGGCGTTCGCTGTCTTAAATACTTCTCAGCAGGATACGTGGTTCTTGGTGGACTCAACTTTGGTTGCTGTGGGGATTTAAGCAGCAGGTCAGCCAGCGCAAATTAAATCAAGCTTCATTTGTCTTGCCTTTTAAGTGCATCTGTATGCGGGTCTACACTTACAGGACATGTGTGTCCGTGTGGTTGAAGGGGAATGGTTAATTAGTAGACTTAATTACCCATAAAGAAAATTAAATTGAGGTTATATTAATGTTAATAAGTGCTACATTTTATGGGGAGGGTGCCAGCGCCCTAAAAGTTTTTTTTTTTTTTTTTTATTCCCTCGAAGGCATGCACACAAGCGCGCACACACATACAAACACACACACACACACACACACACACACACACACACACACACTGCCTGTAACTAGGATACACAGGTGAAGTTTGGCTGAGGGCTCGTGAGTGTTAAGTAACAGGGGTGTAGGTATCTTTCAGTGCCGAGAGAGAGAGAGAGAGAGAGAGAGAGAGTGAAGGACGAAGGGAGGGAGACGGAGAGAGACTAAACGACACATGGGTAGCTGGGTGGATGGAGAGTGAAGGTAATCTGATACAGCCGGGGCAACAGGTGTGAGGCGAGTTTACACACCCTTGTTTTCTGGCCAGTGCGAACCTTTCATGTACGCATACACACTAATGCAGCCTCGTCCCCTGGGAGGGAGGGGGGGGTTGGAGGGAGACAAGAGACGGCTGGAGCAGATGAGAACGACACACAGGTTTAAAATGGAGATCTGTTCTTCTTTTGGTACAAAATAATCGGCACATTTTGTATTTGCATTCATTTTGCTAACGTGAGCGGACACCTTTCCTGTTGGAGTTACATGGTTAATTACTACGGCCGTGTAAACTTTATTCATATTGTTGACGTTCCAATTGTTGTTATCAATAACTTACAGAAACATTGCGTACAATCGTCCACCGGCTTCCAACTTCTGTTCCCCTCTCTCTCTCTCAAACACGCACACAAACAGCGAGCGGCACGGCGGCCGTGTCCTCGTCTCTTTAATTATCTCCGTCCTTAGTCCAAAAGTCAGTATTTATTGGAAAACAGATTTTTCAAAATTAACATGTTTTTATCAAACGTACAAATTCTGTTTCTGTCCATATTTGTTGGCGTTTAGTTTTGCAAAAACAACATTCCATCTGCGGTGAAAAATGGTTTGTATAGCAGCAATCTAACAGCAATATAAATGTATAGTGTGCGTGCGGACCAATATCGCGTTGAACGATAATCTCGTCATATCTCACAAGCCTAACGGCTGCTGCATTTAACAACAGAAAAACTACGTCAAAACGCCCGTTTACAAACTCTCACAGAACTCAGGCAGTATAATCCAAGTCTCATTCATCCTGTCTTACGCTCACTACTTCCCACACACACACATGCATCTTTGCTAAAACCTTACTATTTAAAATCTTCAGCATAAACAGTCCACGGTGGTTTAAATAGTAAGGTTTCAGTGAAGATGCATATGTTTGGGAAGTAGTGAGCATGCGACTGTATAAATTAGACTTTTATTACACTGCACAAGTTGTGTGAGATTTTGCAAACGCATGTTTCGATATAGTTTCGCTGCTGTTAAACGCAGACCCATTTACCTCCATTCATTAACACTTCTTCGTCGTGGAGGCATGCGAGAGAAAGTTTTCTGTAAAGGTAACACGTGTTGAGTAATTGATATACAAACGGTCATTTTATGGGTGAAGTATTCCTTTAATAGATCTAGAGTGAAGGGGAGGAAGCTCCATAATGGAGGGTTGGAGTGAAAGCACAGCTTACGGGGGGGATGCTGGGATTCCTTCAGTCTTTGCCCACCGAAACCGCCAGATAAAACAAATCATTAATTCGGCCGAATCCGCCGAAAGATATCCTTGACATATACTTGACCTGCTGCAGAAATGTCAAACAGGAACAACAGATAATGAAGGAGGTAAGGGAGACAAAAAGTTGAAGAGGAACTATACGAAAAAAAGAGGAAGGAGGCTGTTGAGCGAACGGAGGCAGCTGTTGTGCTCCAGTGTGGACGACAGCCAAAGAAGCACAGCTGGGCCGGAGGACGCTGCACTGAGAGGCTGGTAGTTGAGTTTTTATAGTGAAGTAAACACAGGGATGACGCAGCAAATGACTCCTGGCCCGTTTGTTGCATCAGGTGGACTACTGTTTCAACACAAAAACACACACACACACATATACACACACACACACACACACACACACACACACACACACACACAGAGCTCTGGCAAGCAGCTGCCGGGCGACAGGAGATGCTCTTTCTTGTTGGCAATCTCCCGTGTGTGTGTGTGTGTGTGTGTGTGTGTGTGTGTGTGTGTGTGTGTGTGTGTGTGTGTGTGTGTGTGTGTGTGTGTGTGTGTGTGTGTGTGTGTGTGTGTGTGTGTGTGTGTGTGTGTGTGTGTGTGTGTGTGTGTGTGTGTGTGTGTGTGTGTCACCCTCCTCTTTGTCCTTTCTGCATTTCTTATCAACCCTCGTTCAACACAGAGTGGATTAGAAGGGTTCAATTTCACCAGATCCCCAAGCAAGAATGGTGGAGGCGGGTGGAAGGGTTTCCATCCAGCATCTGGCAACCCACCACACATGATCTCCCTTCTATTTACCACTCTGCCCCAGTGGGAGGTTGGTGACAGCAAAAGGGAATTGTGGGAGGGCAGTGGTGTTGAATGAGATGAAAGAACAAAGTAAGGAGAGAGAGAGAGAGAGCAGACAACAGGAGGGCGGCAAGCAAGGTGAAGTATTTATTAGGGCACCTCAAGGAGAGAGCTCCAACTGTGCGTCTGGTATAGGTATGCCAGGTGACGCTCGCCGCCGCCACCTGCCTGCTATTGTGCCACAAACACAAAAGACTTCCCCTCTGAAACACACACACACACACACACACACACACACAGTAACCACACCAGTGAAACCTGAGGCTTTGATTAACAGTCAGTGCTGTTTTTAAGAAAACACGTGGTCAACAAATTGACTGTATAAACACACGAGGCCAAAATTTAAGTTCATGGCTGTCGGGCGTGGCTGTGTGAAGATGCTCATTGTTCACACACACACACACACACACTGACTGTCAATACAGAAAGTTGCACAGATGACCAGTTGTACGGTTAGCACTCTGTATTCCTCAGTAATGTTGGAGTCCCAGACGGTTCCCAGCAGAGTAACTCCCGTCTATTGGGCGTCTGCTGCCCTCGACTCCACAGTTCAGTCTCTGTGTGGAAAGGATTAAGCCATAAAAGACGTACAGGTTAATGGGGTTAATTTACACAGTATGTGTTCTTTAACACATTTATATTACAGGAAAAACCGCCTCTGACTAGATTCAGCTTTGTGTCTTTTGTAAATTGTAAGCCATGTTTGCAGCTCTGTCTGAGTGGGTCGGTCCACCACTGATTTAAATGGCACAATTTTGATGGATTTCCTAGATAATTTGTACAGACATTCGTGGTCCCCAGAGGATGAATCCTACTGACTTTGGTGACCACCTGGCTTTTCCACTAGCGCCATCATCAGGTCAACATTTTTATTTCCCCAATACTTTGGTATATGACAAAATCCATACTTACTGTTTAGTGCCAACCAGCAAATGCTAGCGTGCTAACACGCTAAGCTAAGATGATGAACATGGTAAACATTATACCCATAGTAGGCGGGGCCCCATTCATTTCTATGAAAGTTGTTCAGTGGCGATAAAGCAAAACAATTCAACTTCAGATGAAAATAACCTGATTTTCTGTCGATATTCCGCATTGTGGGGCCCGTTAGGAAACTAGAGAGTCTCGGGGCTCATTCACGTGAACGGAGGAAAAAAACAACTTTTAGGACCTAATGATTTAAATAAGGGCTGTTCAAGTGTGAAATGTGTGAGCACAAACAACGTAGCTTCCACATAGCTGCTATAAGTACGGCGTTATACCTGGTTTCACCCTCTTTCATTTAAATTATTTACTTTGCCTTTTATATTCTTTTATAACTCTTGTAGGATAATATTTGTTTACACACAGTTGCAGTAGTTTGAAGTCATTTTTTCTACAAGTAGCGCACGCTTTCATTTCCTGAGCATCCTTGTGTCTTCAATCAATGCAGGGCAGTGGCTGTTGATGCAGACAGACAGACAGACAGACAGACAACCAGGGCAGGGACTAGTGCTGCTGTTTGATGCCAAGGCCTGACTTGGAGACTGCTGACTGGTGCAAAATAGAAACACGGGGGTGGAACAGTTAGTGGGAGAGAGAGAGAGTGAGTGAAAGCTGAAGCCAGACTTATATATATATATATATATATATATATATATATATATATATATATATATATATATATATATATATATATATATATATATATATATATATCTCTATCTAGAGAGAGAGAGAGAGACGGTGCACAAGAGCTTCAGGGTGGGAGGAAGGAGGGAGAGAGGGAGAGACATTATCGAGCCAGTGTGAGTCAGCAGGTTGACAGAGCTTCAGGGTGCGGCTCCAGCACATCACTGCTACTGTACATTTCCCTCTCTGTATTGGATTCATCCTGAAGACATCCTCTCTGATGAAATGTTTGTTTCTTATTAGCTGTCAAATAATCAGCTACATGATTAGCAAGTCAACCTCCTTTTGATGCGAGTGATGCCGCAATATTGTTGACGAGCGTGAAAGTGAAGTACGCTGGCTGCCTGTGAGAAAACCTCAACTCAAACACATTGTAAAGATGCAACACTTAGCGGTGGTAGGTAGCGGTGTGTGTGTGTGTGTGTGTGTGTTTGACCTGTGTGTGTGTGCCTTTAGGACCAGGAGACAACGTGCCAGTGGTGTATGGCCTGGATGTGACGGACGTGTCGAGGTGGGAGGAGACGGTGCTGAACCCTGCACTGCAGATACTGGACAGTCTCAGCAAGGTGGGGCCTCGATAGTCTGAACCAGCATCCTTCTGTCCTTCATCTGCAGTCGAGATGAAAGTCATAGCTCTATTTCCTTCTTTACTGACGTTTGTTCCTGTTACTTTTATTTTTTTTACCATTGCTTTTGTTTTCCTTTCTTCTGTATTTCCACCACTTTATTTGCCTATTTTACCTCCATTTGTTCCCTTCGTCCTACATCCTAATTTGTTTACCTCATCGTTTGCTTGATTACTTGAAACATGCTGTCCTCCAGTCCTTCCTTGTTTATCCTCCTTCCTTTTCTGTACTGTCTCTTTTTCTTTTAAACATTCCCTCTTTTTATTACATTACTTTCTTCCTTTCACGTTCAATATTTTTCCTTCCATTTCCATCTCAGCCTCACTCTACCTTATCCAACTCTTCTAGCCTTCCTGCTCCGTTACCATTACTAAATAGGTGAACACAGTATTACATAAACGCTCTATTACAGGAACCCCGTGGAGTTGTTGGCCTCTAGTAGGAGCGAGGTGTTTGCAATTTGGTTTCTGTTATGTTTGTATCGTTTGTGGCAGTTTGTTTGTGGCAGTAACACGACAACAAACGCAGCCAGACACCAACAAAGGCAGCGTTGAAGAAGACCGCTAGCTAGCAAACATGCACGTAAACAATGTTTGAAATAGGTTTCTCAGACCTCAATGATACAGGGCATGTCCAACCCTAAAAAAAAACGTAAAAATAAAAACATTTTCTCAATCAATTAGAGCGAGGAGCCAGATCTTCAGCCAATCAGAGTCGAGGGGGAGCAGCAGAGGAACAAGCGGAGCCGCCACGCATGTGACCTGTGTGACAAAGTGATCATCGGGGACCTGGAGTGGACAGGTGAGGCTGTCGAACACACAACAGTTTCATCACAGTTTGTATTCAGACATCAAAGTGAATACGCTGAAATCTCTGTTTTCTGTGAATGTTTTTACACTATATATATATGTAGTACTGTTGTACTGTCACTGCAACAATATAGTGTATATATATGTGTGTGTGTGTGTGTGTGTGTGTGTGTGTCTATATGTGAGGAAAAAATAATATATTCTAGGAGCTAAGTTATTCTTTAAAGGTGCTTGTGATTGCATTTACCGTTTCACTCATACATTTCAGTCTGATCACCATATTTCCTCAGAATTAATTTGATTTCCCTCTGGCCAAAAAAAGATTTTTTTTTTTCCTCCAAAGCAAAGCAGGACGCCATTTCCCGTCGCCGCATTGCAGGTGAAGGGCCGTCCGAGCTCTCCCACCTTAGCACAATCACTCTCCCCGCCTGAAGCAGGCATATATTAATCAAGGACAATGACTCCCAGCATGGTGCTTTGCCTCAAGAGGGATCTCCACAGCAGCTTCACTTGAGACCAGGTTGAAAATGTCTTTCCAGAACAACTGGATGCTTTGGCATTCCCACATACAGAGCTGCAGAGTAACATTATCGTTACCCTTACAGCTGTCGTATATTGATAGTCATTATATAATACATCAGTTTCAGTGCTGTGTTGATGGTCTGTTTGTGCTTCTAAACAAGCATTTTCTTACTCATTCTCTGTGATATCTACGTTTTGATCGTCTCTTCAAGCAGCGAGTCTTGCGTGTGAATTGGAACGCAGCATAACATAAGTTACTGACAGTTTGCCTCAAAACCTTAAATCTTAGAGGGATCCTCTCTGTAGCTGACATGGATGTCTCCTCTGAGGAGCGGCTCTGTGATGTGATATTAGTCATTTTGGATCACGATTCACAGAGATGGAACCGTTTCATCTCCTGCCAAACATATCTAACGGGGCCTCTCGTGTTTATTTTCTGTCTTGCAGCTCACCTGAAGTCCAAAAAGCATCACTATCATGTGAGGAAGAAGAGGAAGTCTGATCCAGCCGGAGACCAATCACAGGTTACCGCTGCACCTCCCGCCTCTGCTGCAGGGATTGTGGAAAACGTCTCAAAGGACTCTTGTGCTCCTGTTGCCCCGGGCTGCACTGAAACCTCTCAGGAGTCGTCCCGAGACGTCAGGACATCGCACAAGGAAGTACCTGTGACATTTTAAGAGTGACGCAGACTCTGGACTATGTACGTTCAGGTTTCCACCACTGTCCTGCACTCACAGCTGTCCCCTTCCAGCCCTTTACAGGGCTACTTTTGTTGCTTCCAATAGAGTCGAATTGAACTGTATTTCCTCTTTTCTTCTTCCTAGGAATTAATAACACTGAATGTGAAAAGCAAAGAACGCATCTGAAAAACTGCTGAATATTTTTATAAACTTTCATTCGTAGTTGCTCCGAGTATGGATCCTTGAAGCGTTTTATTTTGTAGTAGATATAAGAGGTGGGCGTTATTCTGGTTTCATTAACGTCACCGGTGTGACAATCAGCCACGACGTGGATTTTGCAATACAGTCTTTACCATGACAAACACACACACACACACACGTTTTGGCTGCTGGTGCCTGCCATCAACACATCGTTTACACTGTATATTTTTGCTGAGAAGAAATAGGCGACATATGCCGAATTTTTAGATGAGCAGCCCCCAGCTGAGCCGTGCTGCTCACGGTCCCTGTGAGTTTGTTTTGTTTACCGTAGGGGAGAGCGGGGTAATGTGAGACACCGGGTAATATGAGACACCCCCTGTATCTAGGCAAAGGAACACATTTGTGGTCATGTGACCATTATGTTTTCAAGCCCCTCCCATTCCCCCCTTGCCATGAAGGAGAAGTTGGTGCTGGTGCTGTGGTAAGTATGTTTTTTCACAAAAATGTGTTTTTTGCATGTAAAAGTAAATTTTCTTGCTGTGAACTTAATCAACTGTTGTGTCAAAGCAAATTGATTCAGGTAGAAAAACTTATATCATACATGTTGATGAACTTCCAACATATAAAACCATGTGATTGATGCTAGCTGAAGATTAGCCTGAATTGCTAAGAGATGTTGTTTTTTCTAAAATAGTAGCTGTGGGGTAAAGTGAGACAAATGATGTGGTGAAGCACAAGTTAAGTTTAGTCTTAAACATATTTTTGTGTAATATTACATTACATATGTTTTATTTTTAATGTCATAAACATTGTAGAAAAGCCATCATGCCAAGAAACTACACCAGGAAGACAACCTGGGGCCAAACACCCCTCGCAGAGATGGAGAGTGCAGCCGCTGAGGTCATGCAAGGAAAGAAGTCCTTAAGAAAAGCTGGAAGGGATAGAAATATTGACAAGACAACCCTCAAAAGATTCATAAAGAAAAAAGAGAAAGGGGAAGTAAAATCAGTAGCCTGGGGTGCAGTAGCTGAGGCAAAGAGAATATTCACAGATGAGATGGAGGAGGAGCTTGCCAAACACTTGAAACAACTAGCTGACCAGTTCCATGGCCTTGCTCCAGTTAAGTGCCGTGAACTGGCATTTGAATACGCAGAGAAATACTATATCCCTGTCCCTGCCAATTGGACAGAGAAACAATGTGCAGGTAGGCTAGGGTGTGCAAGAGATCACATGATTCTGTAGGTTAACTTAGGCCAACTGATCTTGCCACAAAGCTAAATCTTATAATAATGAATTCTCTACTCTTTAGGAGAAGAGTGGTTTGGCAGCTTCCTAGCACGTCGCCATCTCTCTGTCCGAACTCCGGAGGCAACATCCCTGGGAAGGGCTACAGCCTTCAATAAAACTACAGTGGGGGAGTTATTTGAAAATCTGGCTGTAGTGATGGACAGGTGACAGAATTAATTCTTTAGTTGCAAATGTTTTATGGAGAACCTCAGAAGAATCCAGGGAAACAAGAAAGAGTGGGAGAGACCCACGTTTGCTATAAAAGAAAATGATGTGGCACATGTTCCTAAAGGTGATGTGGTGAAGAAGCTGCCTCAACCTAATAGGCCTGGAGGAACCACACGGAGAGAGCAACTCTTCACCTTTCCCTGTAACCTTCAGGGCTGGAATGTAGAGCAGGTCTTGTTATAGAGTATGAGGCTGATGTTCTAATCCAGGTGGGTCTAGTCCTGTGTTCTGAGTCCCAGGCTGTTCTAGCTGGTTCTGATTATGGTCCCATGACTGTGTTCTAATCTAACTGGTTCTATCTGTCATTTGAATGTTAATTAAAACATTTTGAATTATATTATGTTGTATATGATTTTGTTCGGAGTTACTTTCAAGTGTTTAAAAAAAATGTGCTTAATTGACCAATCCCCATGATTCTGTTACTAGTCCGATATTAGTTTTGGAATGTGTGGTTGTCAATCTAGCTGTCAGGATTCTAACTGTTACAACATGTGTTGTTATGGTAGTTTTAAAGTGGAAAAAGTAAGTGGATCAGTTTACCCCCAGCTGGTTCACTTTACCCCCTTGATTTCTCTGGTCTGTCTCACTTTACCCCTAAGCTGGGGTAAAGTGAGACACAAGACCACTTTTTTAAAAACAATCATATTTTCACTGCCCTTTGTCCTGAAGACATTCTGACCGTTTCCATTGCTAGGAAACATCCTGAATTAATGGGAAATGTGTAAATTGTACTGGTATATCATTTTAGCTCGCCTAGAGGGGAGCAAATGTAAAAAGTGTCTCACATTACCCCGCTCTCCCCTACTGGTCCAACAGCGTCGACTCTTTCCTCCTGTGGGTTGAAATGTAGAAGGTTGTGTCATCTTTCTCGGTTTCTTCAGAGATTTATATTCTTTTAGGTGGAATGTGATTCCCAGTTTGGCTTCGGCGAAAAAAACTTTTCAATATTTTAAAACGACTGTAAATATGTGAAAAAAAAAGCTCCCAATGAATCACATTAGATTTACATGAGGCAGGCGACTCCTCCCCCAAAACACATATTAGCATTAGAGTATGGCTTTTATTTTTCTAACACTGATGTAATACCGTCATAATTATACATAAAACATGAAACGGGTCATATCGCCCACACCTGGTAGAGATGTTGATGGTCAGGACATTTCAAGATTCTGGACTCAAGAGGATAAATTAGGCTCTCACACTTTTTTTTTTTTTTTCCCGCACTGCTTATTATGAAAGAGGTTTATTTTGAAATCAACGTTCATACTGTTGCTGCCTTCTGTTTTGACTGTTAGCTTTTCATGGTTTAAGTCTCTTTGTCTTGTCTTTAACTTGAACCATCATGCACTTTAAAAAAAAAATAAACCAAAGGACCTTAAAGTTTCTTAACCAATGGCGGATTAACGGTGTGTGTTTTACAAAACAGGATTTGACATCAGCAGCAGTTCTACCTTCACGTCTGTCAGCGGCGCGCTGCTTACACAGCACAAAGTGTGCGGCCACCACGTTTGACCGTCGTTCTGTTTTTCTGGCTCTCTGTGCGATAACAACCAGTCACCTGATTTCTGCTGTTGTGTCACAGCGGCTCAGCTGAGCTCATTGCTGCTCTGACGGTAGTTTGAACTGGCGGCTCGGGCTGTGAGGAGAGCGAGAGAGTGTTTTCACAAGCGCTGTTTGCGGGTCTTTGTTTATCCAGCGGCGTGTCGGGCCAAGGTGTGCCTTCCCCGCTGCTGAACCACTTACACAATACCTGGCATTGGGCCAGAGGGCTCTTTTGGCGCTCTCTTTCCCTCTGCTCACCTGCCACTTTTTCTTCTCACCCCCCCCCCCCCCCCCTCAAAGAATCCAAAGAATCAGACAATTGTTTCACATTCCCGGCTAACACTCCATCATCTCTTTCTTGAAGTTTCTCCGAGTCTTAGATGTATTCTTTCAGTTCGACTTCTGTTCACAGGCTCCCAGTGTTTGACCTCATCCACATGACTGAAAATATTTCCAGCCATATAATAGCTGGAAGTGCGTGCGTGTGTGTATGTATGTGCGTGTGCGTGTGTGTGCGTGTGTGTGTGTGTCCCACATTCTCTCTTTCCAAACTGGGTCAGGCCTCCAGCTTACTGGGGGCTTACCATACAGTATGTAGTAACACCGATAGCAAAGGTCACCGTGCAACTGGTGTCTGTTTTTTATTCCCCTTTCTGTGTTTGGATTCTGGTTTGTTTTTCTTTCCTCCTTTGTTATATTTCCCCTGCTGTGATTCATTTTTGTACTTCTATTACCTCTGGAATAACAGCAACAATGAGAGTGATCTTTGAGTCAGAGGACTTGCTACTATCATCTGATACACCTTTTTAAAAACATTTTCTAAAGCATCATTTTGTGTGGTATGCTCTTATCTCGATTGCCTCGGCGAGTCCGGCCTGGCACCTCCAGGCACTGCTGAATCACTCCACATTTAAAAAAGAAAACGATGACATAAGGCCTCTTGAACTGCGCACACGCGCACTCACATAAGTGGAGAACTAGGGCAGCGTCCACGGTCACAAAGCTAATTAGTGATTTACGCGCCGAGATGCGGTAGATCATCTATGGACACACACACATGCACTGAGTGAACTCATTAGCTCCAGACAGTGAGCACAAAGAATCAACACACCAGACCAGCTTTGAAATGGGAAACCAGCAACAATGGCCTCCCTCAGACACTCACAAATAAGTGCTCTAGAAGTGCAGTTTTGTTTTGCTTTCTTGAAGGTTTGATTTGATGACCGCTGAGCAGAGTGTGTGTGTGTTTCTTTTTTATATGTATAGCTGCATCAGTCAGCGAGCCGCGCGATAATTCACCCAGTTTTAGCGCTCCATTTCTGTCTCTCAGTTCTGTCCTCCCTACAGCGGCTAGCTGGATATGTTCACAGTGCACACTCTGTCCTATGGATGAGGCCCACGGTGGGGGAACTACAGGCTTACTTATGTAGCACATGCTGCAGCCTATAGATGCTTGTTGTCTGTGTCAGGCATGTTTGCCGTGGGGTTTTTGCCCTCTGGTACTGGCTTCGCTGCACATACTGCATCCAGTGTGTGCTGCAAATTCATGCCTTTGACTAGACGTCACTTTTTCGATGCATCATCTTGACATTGATTTGTGAGGCATCACCAGTTTGTATCATGATGGATGAATGGTTGTGATGTTTGGGAGATTTACTACTGAAACAGGAATTTCTTTGTTTTTATTTTTAAATAGAAAAACTGTCAAACGTTAGCTGCTTTGTGCGTTTTGATTTAGTGTAATAATGCTGTACGTTAAATACCTTTAAGCTGTGGTCTGTATTCATGGTGCCCAGAGGACAATTTTGTTAACTTTGATTTGACCCTCTAACATTTCCTCTTGCACCACCATCAGGTCTGACTAATAAGTTTGTGACCAAATACCTGCCAAACTAAGGGCATTCCCATCAGCAACTTTGGGTTTAATGCTACTGTAACTAGACAATGTTAGCATGCTAACACGATAAACTAATATTGTTAACATGGAAAACATTTTACCGGCGAAATATGTTAGCGTTGTCATTGTTAGCATGCTGACATTAGCATTTAGCTCAAAGCACCCCTGTGTCTAAGTATCGCCCCACAGAGCTGCTAGCATAGCCCCAGATGTTTGGTTTGGGTTATATTTTAAAGACTAAATGTTTAAATTGGAAACATAATCAACAGATTAATGATGGAAATTAACTTTAGTTTCATATCTAATTTGATCTTTAATGCTATTAAAGGAAATATTTGACATTTTGGGTTAGATAAGATAGATAAGAGGCTCGACTCCATTCTCTTTTGTGTACAATATATGTTTAGCTACAGCTAGGTTAGCTTAGCATAGCATAAAGACTGGAGAGGGCAGGGCAGCTAGCCTTTTTTTTGTTTAACAAACAAGATATATGTCGTGTTAATTGATGAGCTTTAGGAGGTGCTGTTAGGAGGATTTTGTTACCTTTGGACGGAGCCATGCCAGCTGTTTCCTTCTGTTTACAGCCTTTATGCTAAGCTAAGTAGCTTTATATGTACATACAGATATCAGAGTGATATCAATTTTTCTCATAAAACTCTTGAAGGGAAAGCAAATTTGTGTCAACCTATTCTTTTAAGGAATCCATCAATGCTACATGGTGTATTTATAAGAATAAATTCAACTTGAATTTACTCTAATGCAACATTTTGGGGTCTTTTTGTTTGTTTGTATGCTACTAATGCTAATCAGACTCTGCTGTTGAACTTGCAGAGCCTCAGAGCTCTGCTGTAGTTGTCATCCAGTGACTGTGCGTCTAGGTAATTTGAAGTCAACTTAATCCTAATCTCTAATCCCATTTGACTAAACATTCCCTGCCATATGGCCCTGGCGAGACACACACAAAAAAAAAAAGACACTCACACGCACCTACACACACACGCAGGCAGACAAATCAGATAGAGCAGCAGCTGTGGTCGAAGACGCTGTTGACTGGACTACCACGCACAAAAACGTTATTTATGATTAATATCAGCTGTGCTAATGTGGTCTGAACGTGTTTACAGATAATACAGAAGGACAAATATTTGGCAGAATACTAGACACCACACGGTTTTATAATCTCAGAGTAGAAGTATGTGGAACGCGAAGGACTTGGTTAAGAATGTGTAACTTCTGTCTCCGTAAACAAGACGGTGACGAGCAAAAGGTCAACTATCAGGATGCCAGCTGTTGTGGGCATGAATTTATTTGATCTTTATCTCAAGTATAGAGAATACAGAGTGCTGTTATTAGTGCTCTGTAGCATTAGTTCCTCGTTTATTGTCTTTTAAAGGTGTGTGTGTGTGTGTGTGTGTGTGTGTGTGTGTGTGTGTGTGTGTGTGTGCGCGCGTGCACATGAGAGGAGTCTGCTTTTTTGTTGTTGCATGTTTCATATTTGCAATGCACTGACTAGTGCTAGTGGGCGTTTGTGGTTCACTCGGCATAAGTGTAATAGTTGTGTGTTTGTATTTATATGCATTATGGATTACACACACGGCCAGAGCTGCACACTGAGGGATGAGTGTGTAGCAGCACAGGAGAAGATGTTTTTGTGATGTTTCAATGCGATTAGATGTAGCCTATGCATCCGGAGCCAAGTGCAGACCATCATTTATTTATGTGTGTGTGTGTGTCTCTATAGAGACACTCAAGGTTCAGTGAGTTCATGCAGCTCCCTCCTTCTCTTTTGGTCTCGCTGTCTGGCTACTGGGGTGGCCGCTGTATATGAAAAACGCGACAGAAGGATGAGGAGAGGAAGAGATGTGATTAGATGTGAAAAGCCTCTAAGGAAAGTGTCATAGGTGCAGTGTATGCATGGCTTCCTATAGTCTCTCTCTCTCTCTCTCCCTCCCCCCCTGCATATTTCCTGCCCGGTTATGTAATGCGGGGGCCGCTCGGTACGTTTTTTTTCCCTTCTTCTACCCTTCCCAATCCAGAGCATGACATGCCTTCCTGTTTTTCCAACAACCCAGTGAACTCTTTTCCCAGGGCAACACTTAGGAGGGCGCGTGCGCACATACATACACACACACACACACAGTATCTTCACGTATTGTAAGTAATTTGCTTATTTTAGCCAAAGCTTCTTACCCCGGATGTATTGTGTCTGGTGGGCCACATTAATGTCATTGTCTCACTCCTCTCACTGTGTGTGTGTGTGTGTGTGTGTGTGTGTGTGTGTGTGTGTGTGTGTGTGTGTGTGTGTGTGTGTGTGTGTGTGTGTGTGTGTGTGTGTGTGTGTGTGTGTGTGTGTGTGTGTGTGCGCGTGCGTGCGTGTCATCTGCCTTCATATCATAATACATCCTCTCTTCAGTCCTGATGTCAATTTCTTCTTTAATTTATCTGTGTGTCCACTTTGGCAAGGAGAAATGGGTGTGCCAGTCCAATGACAAACAATGCAGCCCAACTGCCAGATGTGTGTGTGTGTGCGTGGGTCTCTCCATTGTCAGTGGCTTAAGCGCTGGAGCTTTTTCCCGCCAGTGCGGCGTTTTGTGGGAGGGGCTGTGGCTGACAAAGAGCCAGAGCTTCCCGCCCGATATGCAAATAGGTGTTGAGTGGGCGGGGCCGGGAGCCTCCCCTACTGCAGCGTTTAACCCCTTCACTGCCATGATGGAAGTCAGGCTGTGTGTTTGCGCTCCTTCTCAAAAGGACAGTTTGATTTATCTTTTGGCAGTTAATATGCAAACATTATGTTCTTTATTCATGGCCACATTAAATGACCTGCTGACCATTATTGACCCTCCGTTTTCCCCACTGTCTTTGCAATGTGTTACTATGTTTGAATATTACATGGTCCCAGATTAACTCTGTGGAAATTTGATTGAACATAAATGAAGTGGTCTTAAAACTAGATCTTGGACCCTCTTCATGACAGATCCTGGTTATAAAATAACTGTTATTGATATCTTGTACCCTGTAATTCAAATTATAATATCATTCTACATGTATTCATCACCATTCATTTAAATTGATGGTATTGTACAACACTACAATATCAATATGAATATCTCAACCTGCAAAACAGCGTGAATTATTTTATTTCATCGTCTTGCTGTGAGGAGACGTTTTTCATCTGGAACTATTTCTTCTTTATTTCAGTGACCGATCGACCCCTCGTGTGACACTAACATTAACAGTGAGCGACAGTTAAGATAAGAATCAAAAACATATTCATGGATGAAGTCCATTGAGATCATATGGATGACATGGAGTAGCTTTGAAACTAAATGATAAATCACCTTTTGGCTTTGCTTCCATCGATTTTGAAGATTTTGAGTTCCTGCAAAGAGAATAAAACACGTTGCTGCTCACCTGAACATGCTCTGAATTTAAGTTTCATTGTGTTACTGACACTTCACTAAAAAGTGTAAAAACCTGATGCAGTATTTAAAAAAGTCGAAGCTCCATTTGCTTTTTACAGATATTGTAAAACAGATTTTGTGTGCGTCTGTGTGTCCACTTTTAACTGCCCAAGGCTCGCCCATGTTCTAAGTGTGTTATGCAAGCCAATGTAACATTAGAAGGCATGTAGACCAGTAGCAGCTGTCGTACACATACATGTGCGCTCCACACACATTCTCTTCACCCCATTTCAAACAAAGGGCTCTATTATATGAAGACGTCGTGGGCTTCGACATGCTAAGCAGAAGGCGGACTCCACACGGTCTCACACACACCTCATACACTGTCAAATGTTTCAGATATTCACTCACTGTGCTCTCCATTTGTGAGTTTCTCTATTGCAAACTATATTTAACGTATGACCACATGATTCATGGGAAACATTGGAGCTACGCAGTCGACGGCAGACGTGCAACATTTGTGATATTTGATCCAAGGCTTCTGATTCTCTAACAATCTGCTTTTTCTCCTAGAACCAGTAGCTGCATGCTCATGCATGTGACTGTGAACAAAAACATTCGTTTATGAATTGATCACTTTGGTCGTGCAGCATTAGAAACGTTACCCATGTCCAACACTATAGAAAGAATGAGGGCACATCACTGCACTAACATTTGTTGTTGTTATTCATTTGTTATTCTAGATTCAGAGAAACTTTATTGACCCTGAAAGCAACAGAATTGTGTTTTTTGACACCGCTCATATGCGGGCTTGTATGCGGTGTAAGGATTTCTGGCACAACTTTCACCTACTTTACTTCCAAGGTGCGTGGAGAAAGGAAAATGTCTGAAGAGGTGAAAACCCCAGAAACACTCGTAGTATAAAAAGACATATATGTAGTATATAAAGACATGAACTGTGGCTTCATCTGATGAAGACAACAAGCCGAAGCGTGCTGGTCTCACACTAAAGTTGTTGTTTATACTTTAAATGTTTATACTGCAGTCTTGACGTCCTCTTCACACTGGACGCACTTTAACAGTCTTGTGATTTAACGTTTTTACAAACAACATTCAGAGCATTAATATAGCATCAAACAACTGTTTTCTATGTAAAGATATAGTGGAGTCAAATGAGCAGAGAATGAAGTTTCCGCTCTCCGTGTGTGTGTGTGCTGTAATCCGAGCTTCTCTGTGCTTGTTTACGGAGCCGTGCGTGCCTTTTTTTTTTAGTGCACGTGAGCATGTCTTGCTAAGAAAAGCAGTGTGATTCTAATAACAAGGCGGTTACAGCTGAGAACATGGTGAGAAGTGTAACCGCCCCCCCCCCCCCCAGTTTATCACTGTTAGCTCTGTCAGCACTGTTGCCGTTATTTGCTCTGTTAGCTGTGAGCCGCTGGCTCAACTTTCACCATGTTGAGAGCCGTTTCGAGGCAATAGATATGCCCGTAATTTCAAATGTAGCACCTTTAGCCACCAAATAGCCAACTTTAAAAGAAAAAAAGTGCCAAAATGTACTCAATAACTGCAGAATTCTTTATTTTTTAATGATTGGGAAACACTTCCACCTCATAGAGCTACAGAAATGCACTCGCAGACACACACAGGCGTGTTACATGCACACAGAAGATGTTGGTTAGCACAGTTGTACGGCGCAGGTTGACCGTAACGACACCCGTTTTACATTGCGGCTGGCGAGCAGAGTGACTTTCTGCTGATATGAAATACATCAGGTGTGTGTGTGTGTGTGTGTGTGTTCATCAGATAGGTGTGTGTGAGCGGGACACGATGAGCGGAAAAAAAAGAGGCTTCAGTGAAAGGCCGTAGTGGAAGCCACAGTTGAGTGTGTATTGCACACACAGTTTGGCTGATAAGGTCACACCTCCCCCCCCCCCCCCCCCCCCCCCCCCCCGCAGGGCAGTTAACGGTTAATAGCTGATCCATTTGGGCCCAGCCCTGCTGCAGTGGCGCGACTTAAAGAGGGAAAGCAACAATGCAATTTGCAAAACATTTCAGGGGAACTTTGGGATTATCTGATAGCCTTGACTGTTGGTGGAGTCTAACGGAAAATAAAATTCCCCCTCTCATGACCCTGTGTGCTCTGCTAAACCATCCTCACAAGAATAAAGGTCCGAGAAAACACTTGTAACGTGTAGGTTTTGCCTCAAAAAGTAGAACATTTTAAGTTAATTTCAGCAACTTCAGTGCCCTTCAGTTTCTGTCACAATGCATCACCTGCATATGTGATTTAACTTTGTTATGTTGTGCTTCGGGTCGTCTGCTGAAAGGCAGTAGATAATTTACATTTGTCAGGAGTAACGCAGGTTTGAATTTGGATGCGTGCCATCAGGGAAGTTAAGTGAGACATTGGTTCCTTATTTATTACATGACAGTTAGGGCACAAAGCCAGACCCGTGGATGGTTTGTACCACACACACACACACAGGAGTCACTCTTCCTTCCAAACCGCTATTTGCATACGATCTTTCATTTTACTTCCAAATCTCTTTTAGCTCCGGCGCTCTTTCCTTGCAGCTGCTTCTTTCTCTGTGTGCAGGCTGTGGTTGTGTTCTGCCCTATAGGATGGTACAGTATCTGCTTGCTGCTCCCTTTTCCATATATAACTTCTGACAGGCTCTCCTGTGTCCCCCTGCCCTACTTTACACCTTCCAGCGCTCACACTGTACAGTACAGCCAGACGGACCTTACAGATGGAATTTGTGTCTGAAGCCAGTTATCTTTTAACAAAACCACTTAGGGCCTTAAGGCAGCTACCATGGATGGTAGTGATGATGTTTAAGTGTGTAATTAGATGTTTTAAAGCATATCCCAACAAAGCATAAAGCGTTTATCTTAATTGGTTGGTTTTACAGTCTTTCATTATTGATCATTTGCTGCCCCCTTGTGGTAAGATGGGGGACATGGCTGAAGTACATAATACTGTTAGAAACATTCAATGCTAAATTTCAATCCGCCCCAATCTCATTAAAGTTCTCTGTCAGACAGAAGTCTGTCCTGAAGCTTGTTGCTTTATTTATACCCGACACCTTAAAGATTATAGTGCGTGTGCGTGTGCGTGTGTGTGTGTGTGTGTGTGGTTTGATGGCCGACTTCATTTCTTGAAGTGCCTTGTTTTGAAGGATCATGTGACAGCAGTGGTGTGATATCACAGGTTGCATGTAGCGGTTTGATCAAAGAACGCTATTTATATTGTTTCAACCGAATATTTAGAGATTAGTGAAACTGCAATATTACAGTAGCAGTACTAAAATAGAAAGAAAGGACTTTTTTCTCTTTGTTTATTGCAGCTTATTGTTTCTCCTGATGAATTCTGGTTGTTACTGGCCATTAAGAGGTAACTTCCCAATTGTTGTTTGTCAAATCTAGTAGATATAAATCAAATGTATACCCTTTTGTGTTTTACAAAAAGTGGCCTCAGGGAGGAAACGATGGGCAATAAAAACAAATTTCCCCCATCATTATTCCTTATTTTGTTAGTACCCATTCATTTCTGGGATTCTTCTCTGAGGTCAGGGAAGATTTTACGAGAGGCCGAGTCCCTCTTACCAAGATGAGAAGAGTCTTCTTGTTCTCAGTCCACAAACTGTTGGTCCAGCGCAAGAAAACATTTAAAAACGTTTAAGAAAAACGCGTTGAATGTCATATAATCAAATTTAGATTACTTTATATTTTAAAGTATTTATAATAATTGGACTATCGGTCCATTTGTCCTAATCAATCCCCCTGGATGCTGCTGCACGCGTTCAGCTTCTGAATGACTTCTGCTCTTAGATGCTTTTTGATTTTCCTCTAACTTTAGCACTAACGCTCTGGAGAAACGCATCTTAACTTTTTCTATTTAACAGTACCTTGATTTCATTCTTGCTGATGTTCTTCTCACAGCCTTTCTTCTGGTGGCCTCTCTCCAATTAATAATAAAAAACACACCTTTAATTTGTGATCAAGTATTCATCATTCAGCACAGCTGGGTCAGAACAGATTTGGATGGTTAGGAATGTTTAGTGCATCTGGAGTGGGCTTCCCTAATATTTCTTATATGGAAGAGAAATTTAAGAGAATTTAGCTGCATGAGGCCCGATTCCTTGTTGAGCTGCGGTGATCCCAGAAAAGCTTTTAAATACACTTTTGTTCCAGCTGTGTGACACGTATAGCACATCTGCATTAGTTACTACATTGACTAATGTCATGGACGGACCTCTACAGACACACACCATCAATTGTTGAATGTAATAAATGACAAGTTTATTGTTGCACAAAATGTACAAAATAACAAGCAAATGGACGGCCCCCCCCTCCCCCTCCCCCTCCCCCTCTCAGCGTCCCTCCCCTCCCTCCGGTTCATCTGCATTAATGAAGCTGAATTTCTGAAACCTATGACTACGGCAAGTCCGATGGTCCAAGCCAAATGCATGGTAATTCTGAGAGACAACACATACCCAATTTCAGCGTCACTGAACAATTAAAAATGAATAAAAACACCTTATTTACACATTTCTGTCAGAACTTTTACAACATGCCATCTATATATTTATACAGACTATGCTTGTTCACATACCCCTGTATAGAAAATATATTATAAGATCAAATTAAATTAGACTAAGGGCTATAGACATCCAAAGTACAGCGCTTCTTTTTACTCTCCGTTTTGAAATTTTTTATTTTTCCATTTCCCACTTGTTCAACAGTTTAGTTCTTTGACAACCTCGTACTAAAAGAAAGAACTCTAGCGATGCAGATTTCCATGTATGTTCTGTTTTTCCCTCGAGGACCCAAGCTGACCACACAGATGCCTGTTGACATATTTACACTGGAGCACTCAGACCCCTCCCGTAAAATGTAAATTTGACCGCCTTCTGACTTAGTGAGCGTCATTGACCCGGCTCTTTCATATCCTCTTACTTAAAATGATCAGTGATGTTTTAAAGGACTACAAGACCCCCCCCCCCCCCCCCCCCCTCGAGCCTGGCTTCATGATGGAAGAAAAGCAAAAAACCAATCAGCTTTGGCACTGGGTGAAGAAGTAAGTGTGCTGTGGTTTGCTGGAATGACTTCTATGTTTGTAAAATCTGATTCCTCCCTGTTTGTGCACTAATGTGAATAACTGAAAGCAGTTGTTCTCTGAGTTTGAGATTCACCATATTAGTGCAAAAAAAGAGGGATGAAGTAACTGATATCTTACAAGCTATGAAGTACTGTGGTATCTAGACCACATTAGCACCATGGAGAGAGAGAGAGAGAGAGAGATTCAAGTAAAGCCGGACTACTCACATGATGTTTTGTGCTGGAACATATCGAGCTTAAGGGCACACAACATTGGATGGAATTTTCTTTTGTGGCAAGGAAAAAACACATATCCCATGGATGGATGGGGGAGAATAGGGGTGAGGAGGAGGGGCAATGAGGGAGAAATCAAGGCGAATAAATGGAAGCATCCTAAAAAGACTTCCCGTCTCCTTGCCTCCTTTCCTTCAGCTGCACCGATGCAGCAAATAAACAAAACGGGTATAAGCAAATCTCCGGAGTGCATCCATCACATTGCTTCATGAATCACCTGCAGGTGGAGATCAGTGCAGCGGCGGGAGACTCTGCAACCTCAAGAGCTTAAAGCCTCCTCCGGTCAAACTGAGCGTGAGAGGGAGCACGAGGAAGTCTGTGGGAAGTCAGTTTGGGATCAGATCTGAGGGGAACGGGAGATGGCGTTGTTTGTGTGCAAAAATACTTGTCAGACTACTGCTGGAACATGAACCTTTTGAGCTTGCTTCGGTTCTGACCTTACATTTTTGCAATATAGCTTCCTCTTTAATCCTTCTTTTTCATCTGCTGCATGTGTTTCACTTGTTTTTAATATATATCTATATTTTATTTTCTTTATTTTTTTTTTTTCTCTTTTCTTACTTTACAAAATGAGAGACAGAATGATGGACAGCTGACAATATATATAATTATTTTTCCTCTTCTTATTATCATCAGGTTTCTCTTAGCCTGGAGATGATTTCCTTTGTTCGTTGTAAACAAACGGGTTTATCGACCACTGGCGTTTGTTTCCTCCTGCTCCTCCTCTTCTTTTTTCTCCTCCTTCAAGTGCACTCCCTCTTTCCTCCCTCTGTCCTCCTCCTCATTGCAGCAGGGCCCTGATTTGTTTGGAGGTGCTGTCATCATTTAGATGCCGTGTCGTATACCTGAAGAAGAGAGACGTGTTGAAATGAGAATGTTCTTGGAGATCCTTTTTGTCGGTCACGTCTTTCTCTGTCGCAGAGACACACACACACACACACACACACATGTTCATACACACCTCAGTGCGTTCAGGAGTCCCTCCACGCTGTTGGACGGCTGCTCTTTCAGCACCTTGATGCAGCCCTTCATCTGCCCGGCACAAAGACAACACAGGGTGTTAGAGAAAGGTCAGCAGCCACCTATATAATGTCCTGCTGCTACAGCAACTGACTCAAACAACACGCGTTTATAAAAGTAAAAGTGTTTAATGTTCAGTATGTATCATACACGAGCTAACATGTCTTTATAAGGTTAGACCTTCTTGTTTTGCCACTGTTTAACATAAAGCATTGTCTATTTGTCTTCACAGGCGGTGGCCTTTGTGATTTTGTGATTTTGCATCCCGGGCTGTTTGATTCAAAGGATTTCTGAGGGTTGTTTTTCGATTGATTTTCTGGCTTTTAATGCTGTTTATAAATAAATTTGTTTTCCGAACAAATTTAAATTTCTTAAAGAGAACATATGCTCATTTTCAGGTTCGTACTTGTATTTTGAGTTTCTGCTAGAACATGTTTACATGCTTTAATGTTAAAAACAAACATTATTTTTCTCATACTGTCTGTCTGAATAAACCTGTATTCACCCTCTGACTGAAACGTTGACTGTCTCTTTAAGTCCCCCTCCCTGAAAAAAGCCCAAATCTGAATGAAGGGTTTTTTTGAATCACATGTGTTCTGCTCTGAACAGCCCACAGAAACCTGACTGGGTTGTCTCATTTCACAGTTTGTGGGTTGGTAGGCACTCCAGATACCCAAACGTATGTGCACACGCACTGAAGAAGTGAGTTTGTCATGATTATGTATCTGAAACAGTATTTAACGACTAACAAAACAATTCTTGGCAGGCTTCTAAAGGCAGAACTAGGCAGCTTTTACTGCAGGTTTTATTAGCGGCAGAGTCTCATCTGGCACCATGCTGTGATGATGTATTATTAGAAGTAAGTGTGTGTCTGCCTCCAAAGGACTTGCAGCGTAAACACTCCATTTTAGTTAATTAGCAAAAGTACCTCTCCGAACCCAACGAAGGCTCTAAATGGTGAACAGTCTCCAACGTAATCAAATAGAAATCTTAAAGGAAGTGCTTCACGGTGTTGCAGGGCAGAAATCACAAAGACGTGCGTCTGTTTCTAAACACAGACAACGTGTGCGTACTCACATCGATTTTGGAGGTCTTGGCAAAGGCCCCTACAGGGTGAACGTGGTCATAGAGAATGATGACGCCCACCATCACCCTCATGCAGAACAGCATGGTGTCTGTGTTGGTGAACCGACAGCGGTACTCCCTGGGACAGAGGCAGTCGTGGAGGAGGAGAGGAGTTTCACAAAGAGAAATGAGGACATAGAGTCAGGGTCAGAATACTGAAGCACTGTGTGACTGCCGATGGCTTTCTATTCACATAAAGACATCAAATAAAATAAAGATTTTAAACGTAGCATGAAAGACACTCTGACTCTGTTGAATTAGTGGCTCAAACTTTTGTGTTCACTTTGAAAGGGCTCGTTAATTAAAATCTATAGACTTCTGACCTTTGGAGAGGAGGAGAAGCAGAGACGGGGACGGGATTGATGGAGAGAGAAGGGAAAGTGTGGAAAGTACTCACGGAGTCTCCAGCATGACGCGGCACACACAGGCCATGGTGCTCAGACAGTCCGTGGTGTCCTCTATGGGCAAGGTCTTGTTCTGAAGAAAAAAGAGGAGCAAGAAAAAAAAGCCTCTCTGCATTAAAAGAAAACCCAATATTGATTTGAATGTTTGGAAATTAAACTTTCATCCTTTCCCTCACTAACAAATGCGAGGACACTGTCGTCTGTAGCTCAAGTACCGATTGAACAAAATGTTCTACCACAAGGGGGAGACTGAGCACATCTGCAGAGTTCAATACAAAAAAACAGCATGTCCTCGAGATTTTGCAAAAGTCTCAAATGTCAGTTTCGTGGAGATGCACTGAAGTTAGAAACAATACACATCTATTCGGCCTTAAAGATATTTTTGATAAAATGACACATTTTGAATACAGTTGAATGAGTAAAACATTTTAACTAATGGATATCAACATGAAACTTCCCCAGTTAATTAGTTGCATTAAGAAAAATATTTTTTGTATTACAAGTTTCCTGAAATTAATTTAATTACGCAAATGAGGCATTATATAATGGTAACATTTGGTGAATTTAGGAGAAATCTACGGACACAAATTGACAAAGTCGTAAAGTAATCGCCTGAATGTGTATTTTGGACGTTTTCCTTCCACTAGTCTGAAAGAACACATGTTATGGAAGCAAATAAAAGCCCAAAATTGACTAGTGCATGAAAAATGATGTCTCTCCTTAACCAAGTCTTGTTACTGTCGACGTATCTAAAGATCTGACTTAGGAACAAGATCTTACCTCTGAAACAAACTTGGTGGTGGCGTTACTCAGAGTCTTCAGCATTGGCGTTGCTTCAGCGTAGAACAGGGACATCCGATTAGCCATCTCGTTGTTGACCTCGTTCTCCGCCTCCAGCTGTGTGCCAAAACAAAAGGGATATCTTTAACCAGCATTCATCATCAGTCGCAGCCAGCCCAATAATCAAGTCATCCAGACGGTAAAATGAGAGTGGCTCTGATCTGTGTAACTGGAATGGGAAAAGGAGTATTGCAGGTACATCTCTTGGAACACCTCAGGTCATTAATGATTGAAGAGAGAAAGAAAGGGAAGCCGTGCAACACATGTTGCGTCTCCGAGGCCTCACCTGCTGGTTGTTCAGCCTGTTCCTACTTATAGTCCTCCTGTAGTAGCTGAAGTCATTCTGAATGGCTGGATTTGTCATCTGCATGGTGAGAGGAGAGCGAGATTCATGATATTGATTTTCCACTACAGTAAAGGTCAGTCTCTGAGGGGCTGTAATAAGACCGGAAAAAAATGACCCCCGTCACCTTTAGTTCATCAAAGCTGAGTGTGAAATGAAGGATCTCGGCGAACTGTTTGGCCAGAGCCTGCTCCCTCTCCAGGTGCTGCATGGGCGCGTACGGCGGGCTGGTCAGCGCCTCCAGCAGGCTGCGCAGCGCGTTCTCTGCAAACACACTTAAATATCAGAAACAAGCTGGAATCATGACATACTGCTAATGTACAGACTTTTATCTCCTGACGTTCAGACTGCTGTAATTCTCTCTAATCTGGCCTTCAATTCTCTTTCATGTCCCCAGATGTAAAAACAAAACGCAGCAGCAGGAGGATTCAAACTGCTTCAGACAGGTGAAATCACTTCAGTCCAGTTCTGTCACCTCCTCGCTGCATATCACTGGAGTCCTGTTGGGCGTTTAGAAATGAACCCAGCACTTTTGGAGCACAGTGGGGGCCTGAGGCATTATAACATACCTTTAGACAAGGCTCGGGTCCTCAAACAGGGGCCTTCTGGCTGAGATTTAACATTAAATGTGACCAGAAATTTAGCATCAGAGCCCTTAAGCTTTGGGACAGCATGCCTGTTTGATTCTAAATGTGTCAGCATGACTTTAAGGATGGCGATGTTGGTCTGTCGGTCCATCGGTCCACCACTTAGGTCCAGAAAATATACATTTTCAACTTCATGGATTATGAAATGTAGTCCATTCATGTTCCCCTCAGGATTAATCCTAATGACTGTGGTGATCCTTTAAAGAGCACTCCACTGATTTAGCATTCACCACGGACGCTTCAAAAAAAGGATGAAAATTGATGCAGAAAAACCTGAATTTTAATCTTTTTTAATTTCCTGCATTCTTCTTCCGCCTACTCTACCCACGATGCACCTCGACGGCCAACAGTTTGGTCAGAGACTCAGGTGTGTTGTGCTAATGTAGCCACGAGCAGAGACGAGGAGCGGGTTGCAGAGGTTCTGCAGTTCAGCAGCTCCCTTTTTGCGTTAACAGTCATCACACAAGACGAACTAAATAGAGTCTGCATGATGCTCCATAGAGGTCACACTGCGGTGTCCGTGACCATCCCCTGTGTCACACATGCTACTGAACCTAAGCCCTTTCACTGCTTTGCTGCCTCTAACAAATCAGACACCAGCAGAGCTGGACCTCAGAGGCTCTCTGTAGTAGTCATGCCTCAGAAGCAAAGTCCCCTGAGGCCCCATCCCTTCATCTGCATTAAAGATTTACAAGGGCCTTCTATAAATACAGCAATGAAGTGTTTCATCTGAAGGGCCTGGGCACAAACCCCGCTCGCCCTCCTGCTGTTAGCACAGAGCACACGGTCCCTATCCGCTGATTCCTGAGGGTATATAAATACTGACGGTTTGGATAGAGAGACCCTGCAGCTGTTTGTTTACTGTACATGTGACCTCTTCACCTCTTCTTGTCCCCTTTGGTGAAATAAACAACCCTCCTACTCATTAATATTTGATCGCGTTCTCTCCATGAGGAGGGCGGGAAGGCGACAAGATATCTGTTGTACCATTACTCACGGATACATTAGCGCAGATACATTATCATTAATTATTAGTTATCCCTCTTCACGGTAAGCTGAGTACACGATGTCCAAGAGATCGAAGTCTTATTATTGGAAGGCAGGCAGCCCAACTCTATTCCTCTCTCTCTCTCTCACTCTCTCTCTCACTCTCTCTTTGTGCTGGACCACCATGTACCACTGTTTCCAAGCAACGGCTGCCTGGCTGCTAGGTCAGGATGCTGCAGAGATGGCTGAGAGGACATCTGTGTGTGTGTGTGTGTGTGTGTGTGTGTGTGTGTGTGTGTGTGTGTAAAACCTCGATGGTGGTTCATTGGCAACATGGAGTGGAGCTGTGAAGCAGCACTGACAGAACAAGATGAGTATCTTCCCCCATTTTCTAGTAATTAGATTTTTTTCTTTTCTCTTTATGTCCTCAAACATAGAAGCATCACTTTGATGGATGCAAACAGAAACGAACAGTATTTATACAAGAACGACACTTCAAACACCTCATACATTATTCACCACACAAAATAACATTAAAACAATTGATGCCCTGCATTCAGCAGGGAACCCACCTTATATAGGATGACGTATATCACCATTACCTTCATATTTCTATTGTCTCATGAATGCTCTTCTCCTGAGCTGTAATCTTGGCTTTGTCCCTGTGGTTGTTCCCGTATGTAGTGATGTCATCTCTATGTAAGGAACAATAACAGTCTCCCTGTTCATCACCTTAACGTTAATCTGCCTCATTTCAGGTTCAGAGAAACACACACAATGTGTCAGGGTCACAGTGTTTTAACAGCGACTGTCTGTCACATATAATGCATGTCACACGTCTCACACCCTGCAACTGTCGAGTAGTTGTCAAAAAGACAAAATCAACAGCTGGTGTTACCATGCAGTATATCTGAGACCATATGTTGAACATTTCAGCGTTCCTGTGCACTCGTATGCACTGCGAATGCTAAGTGACACTCCAAACAGCCTTTTCACACATATTTTTGTCACAAAATGTGACAAACGGAGACCAAAGAGAGGTTTTGCCACAGTGCAAGAAAAGCTCATTATAGCCTTTACAGGAGTGCGAGTGATGCTGTTCTTTCTGTGTGCACCCTTCACCTTCATCTTCTTCTGCTGTTTCATTTCTTGTAATCGTCCTCTGTCTCTACCCGTACAACCCTTTCACCCACTAAGGTGAAGTAATGTCCTCTTTTAGAGCCACAGTCAAGGCCTTGCTTCTTAGATTCTGACTGGCTGACTCTTTCTAAATTCAGATTTAGGTTACAGTTCTTATCAGACCTTCAATATGACCACCAGAGAGTGTGTTACAGCACCTGAAATACCTCTATAGACTGTACGTAATAGTTATGCTCACCCAGTCGGAGGGAAAACTCGTAGAAGCGCTTCAGTTTGGCCACCAGGGGGCAGACTGCGTTCCAGGCCTTCTCCTGCAGCGCGAGGTCGCCTGGGTTCTGGATGGCCTGCAGGCGACGAACACAGACAGAAGCACAGATGAAACTCTCCAACAACGATTTAAAAGATTAAACTTCAGCAAAACATTTTCACTTTCAACTTTAATAATACTTCCATTTTATGGCAATTTCAGTTGGTCAATAATTGACTTAGTATCAAATGTCATTTGCCAACAAAACCTAATTTAGCTTTATTGACATGGCACATATCACTGTATTATTTAAATCAACTAAAATCAACACTATATTAGTTTCTCTACCACGTCTGTGGCACTCAGCACACAAGCCCATGTGTCCCATTGAAACAAATGGGAAATAATGGTTTACAAAAATCTAGTTTCACTTCTACAAAATGGCTCACTACCAGCTGGGCACTGATTTTTTTGCAATATTTTTCTCAAACAGGAGTGAATGGAGCATTTGTTGGGGACTATTTTCAGCTATGGATTAATACACACTTGCTAGCAGCAGGAGAGAGTATTTACTCACTACAACATGTTACTCGTAATGAAGGAACATGTCACCCAGTGCAATGGTGCGACTCATTTAGATGTTTTTAACAAGTCACCTGGTCTCCTAAAAACTACGTCCCCACACAACAAAACTGTATCGTCAATAACGCTTTGAGGGAAACGTATTTTCTCCCAGATTGAAGTCTGTCCGTGTAGGAAGGAGGTCAATTGGGTCAAACAAACCTACTTTACTAAACCTAACCAAGTTGTGTTATGTGTTTTATGTTTTGTTTCAATGTACAATATTAATGACATGTTTCAAACTGCGACGTAATCCAGTTTTCGAGTGTGCAGTTTAGTTGTATCGGAGAGTAATTTTGTAGGCTAAAGGGAAAAAGGAATAAGCCACTGTATGTTGGGCTTTCAAACTAATTTCCCCCTGGGGATGAATAAAGTATATATCTATCTATCTACCTATCTTTCGTTACACAGGCAATACCTTTTAGTGGGATCAATTCATTGTTGGTTTTGGTCTTTTCATGGGATTTATTGACAATAAGAAAAATACATGTTGCTAGAATAAGTCTAGCAACATTCTGTATTTTTCTTTTCTTTCCTTTAATGCACCACTGATAATCACATCCTTTTAAAAAGATGGACTCTCATATGCTCGTGCCATATTCTGAATTGTTCTCCCTGGTGGGATTAATTGAACATATAATTTCAGTAGAGACCTCGCAGTCCTACTCCTCAGCAGGTGCACAAAGAAAAATCAAGCTAAATGAATTATAGCGAAGTGGAAGAGCCTTTGCTCAGTGTCTTAAAAAAAGGCCTCCAAGTCCTCAAGGCTAGGAAGCGAGGAGAGGAAACTTTTTGTTAACAAGTAGAACAATGCCAACAGCTGAGCCATCAGCAGCAACGTTCACGCTGCAGAATGAACTGGTTTGCTGTAATGTGCCGCTTAATCTGAGCACAACAGCTGGTGTTCATCGAGACTAGTTTTCTACCAGAGCATTGCCCAAAAAAACCCCAACATATTGCATGAAATGTTTATTTTGAAGAAATACTTTCACACATTTGTGCCTCGTGCATACTGCATGGTACACTTTGTGTCAGGATTTCACCCTGGCATGCCATGTGTATCACACACATCAGTATCAGTGCGACGCGGCTCGACTAAACTCGAGCGTATTGACGTTCAGCAGTCGTCGACTGCTTGGTGCTCACTTCTCGTATCTCCTGGCCCGCGCCATTATAGGACTGCAGCTCGGCTAGGATCCCATGAGCCTCCTCCAGCACAGCGCTGACCTGGTTCCACACGGCTGTCTCTGCCTCCGTGGGCTGAGCATCTGTGAGGGGAAGGAAGGAAGGAAGGAAAGAAAGTGAAGCGGGAAGGAGGGGGGGAGTGGGAAGTGAAAGTGTGATGTAAGGTACGGTTGGAACACGTTGAGGGGAGGTGGCAGAAAAGAGGGAAGGAAAGATGGCCGAGAGAAAATGAGACAATTTGAGGAGAGAAGATTAGTGAAGGGAGGAGGAGCTGAAAAGATGATATCCTAGAAGGCCAGATCAAATCCTGAGATAAATAAGTACTCACAATAAAAGCAAAATTACTGCATTTCACATTGCAGCCGTCTAAGGTAAAAATCTGCCACGTAAATGAATGATCCAATTTACCCACCATGGAGTTATAACGAGAGACCTGCAAGCCACGCTCTGTCACACAGTGAGGTTTGATTACAGTGTGTATATAATAAGGACCAGAAGATGACAAGTCAGTTTCACCTCAGGGAACTATTTGGATGAGGATGTAACTGTGAAAGCGCCTGGATTGCGCCACTTAAACAATGTGTCCGACCCCTAAACTGTAATCGTCTCAGCTGTTCATTCAGTGGAGATTTATGTTACACGGGCCTGGATACCGGTCGGAGTAATGGTCCTATTAGATTAATATAATAGTCTTATCGTTCTTTTTCTCACTCTCTATTTCCCCCTTCATGTCTACAAATAGTCTTTTTTTTACCTTGAGGTTTAATTGTGAGAAATGTTAAAATAAACGAGCAGCAGGGAGGACAACCTCTGGGCACGTTCTCTGTCTCTGTTATACACGCTGAGCAGTGTGCGTACTGTAAACTCCATGTTTTATGCCGCAGGGCGCCTCCCAGTCACACTTCTGCTTTGTTTGCCCATGTGGCGTGCTGCACACATACAGGAGTGAAGTGTTTGAGGGACACAATTTAGGATGTGGCCTCTTGAGTCATCGCCGTGTTTGGTTTTCATTTTCTTCGAACACTCCGTCTTAATGTGTGACTCAGGTATAAAGCCAGAGTGGGAGTTTGCCCAGCCAGCTCTCTGCATGCGGTAGCACCACTGATTATTTTTGCACCGCGAAGGCATTGCCTCCCTGCAGAGAAATAGTAATCATGGAAGATTTGCTATCCTACGTGCACACTGGCTGGCATAACGAGCACAGCTATTTTTTTAAGGACTTCTCTTTAACGTGCATTTCTCTCGTAAACAACATATTTTGTTTACTAGCTACAGTAACAATTAAATGGACAGAGCATATGCTCATTGCATTAAAGGAGTAGCTCGCTCTCTTGCCGAGGAGATAGGAGATAGTTAGCTTAGCTTAGCATAAAGACTGGATGCAGGGGGAAACAGCTAGCCCGGCTGCTACATTATTATTCTACTATGGCGAGGGGATGACCCGCCCTACTCTGCATGTGACTTGATTTACCCTGATATTCCTACCCTAACCCTAACCAATCCCACTCCTTATTGCCTAGCTCTAACCAATCAACCAATGAAGGCAATGAGTGCTGGCCAATCAGAGGCAGACTGGGGCGTCATGCCGGCACCATAGTAGGATTCGTAATTTAGCAGCTTGGCACACTTTGGGTGAAATGCTGGATTATTTCTTGAAAGGGTGCACAGATTAAACTAATTAGATATAAGGTCTGTATTGAGCTTCATAGGTGCATTGTTACTTTTGGAAAGAGCCAGGCTAGCTGTTCCCCCCCCCCATTGTTCAGTATTTATGCTAAGCTAACCTAAGAAACTCCTGTCTGTAGCTCCAAAGCAAAATTTTAAAATAAAAAAGAAAGCAGATAAGCTTGCTTCCCAAAATGTCTGGGGGAATCTGGGTTGCTTTATTTTAGCCCGTGAGATTGAGCGGTTACTTTTTATGTTGGACATGGCGGAGGATTCCATGTTTTCATGTGTGAGATGGAAGCTCTAAATGAGGAGTTACCCACATTTTTGTCATCAGATTTGATCCTTCAAAAGGTTTTAACAATGTATAATAATTAGCATTCAGCCATAAACCGTTTAATGAGAGCTCAGATTAGAGTTTAAACCAAACTTTGAGCTGTGTGACAGAGTTGACTGTGTCTCTGGGTTGAGGAGAGCTCACAGATGGCACTGGGGTGGTTGGGGTGGTTGGGGAGGGGGGGGACGTGTCTAAAGCTGCCATGCCTGAGTCTGACTCATTCCACTTGCTTTTGAAGTAAAGTGAATCACAGGCATAGTAAATGAAGGGGAAATTCAGCCTGTTTGACAGCTGACGTCTCTTGCCAACAGTGAGCTCTCCCACTGTAACATACAGTCAGTTAAGGAGGAGGAGGAGGAGGAGGAGGAAGAAGCCAGCTGTTAAAGGGGGAAAGTGGTTGAGGAGGAGCAGAATATATCGGGATACACTGCAAAACACCCCCATCTTAACGATTCATTTCGTCTCACAATCAGTCTTAAAATCTTTTTGACAAAAGATTTGATTTGAAAAATTTGGTTTGGATTTTTAGTCGTGATAACGACATGTCAGTGCCAGTTAGCAAGGATGCTAACACCCTAACTAAGGTGGTGAACAACATTACAGTACATCTGCTACACATGAGCATGGTAGTTTTGTCACTGACTACGTTTACATGCACATTTATATTCCACTATTATTGCAAAGTTGACAATATTCCAAATTTGATATGGCTCATTGCATTTGGATATTCTGAATAAGGCTTTATTCCAAATGGAGCATTTTCCAATTAAGACATGTGAGACATGCTGATATTATTCAGGTTTTAGGAGCATTCTTTGGACATGTATACAGCGCATTCGGAATATGCGTCTCAACAGGATTTTTTACAGCACTTTGTGTTCCTGTTTACGACAAGCCCACATTTCTGGTCGGAAGGAGAAACGCACCTACTTTTAGGCATTATGAAGGACTTGGATAGCAACAGGTTTTTGGACACGCACAAATATTGCAACAACCTTTTCAAAAAGGCGATTTAAGGAATGAAAGAGGGAGGCTGTGTTTACACGGTCCAACAAGTCCGCCACTGGTGGAAAACTTTGAAAAAAACATATTTTAACATAAAGAAACAAAATGGCACAAGAAGCTCCTGCTGTTTCACTTTTCCCTAGTTTGACGTGATAAACGACATGTTAGGGCTTCGACTCCTGTCAAACACAGCCGAGAATACGTTAATCCGAATATGCACAGCTCCATGTAAACGGGAATACTAGTGGAATATTATTTTTTATTAGCCATGTAAACAGCTTATTAGGAATATTGTCTTTTTCAGAATAAGAGCAATAGCCGGAATATTTGGTGCATGTAAATGTAGTCTCTGTGTGCATGCTAGCATGCTGATGTTAGCATCTGGCTCAACAAGTAGAGCCTCACAGAGCTGCTAACATGGCTGCAGACTTCTTTTTTTTTTTTTTGTACCAAATATTTTAGGCTTTGTGTTGCACAACTACAGAAGATTTTAAGTACAAAAATGAATTGTTGAGATGGATTTTTTTCACACTGCAAAGTTTAGAATTCACTGACTGGGAAATTGGAAAAAAGGGGGAAGATTGAGGTGGTTTTATTTACCAACCTCGTTCTCGATCTTTCTCTCTTTCTTTCAGTTTCTCTTTCTCAGTCTCACTCTCTCACTCACACATTATTTAGTGCAATACACCTTACGCACACAGACAGGTCAGACATACAATAGGTCGCACAATAAGGGATGAGGAGATGAGGGGGTGGAGGGATGACGATAGACTTTTTGTCAGCCATCGTCAGGAACCCACACAGGACTGGCATTTACTATTTATTTCCCCTCAGTTTTTGTAGCTTATGAGTCGAGATCAAAGCATTATTGTTGTCATTTTGCAACAGCGCCACTATGCCATTGTGCATCTGTCTGCGTCTAATAAGATGTGGCACGTGTGAATAAGACCCTTTAGAAAGAAGCCAAATGCCTTTTTAAATGCCAGTCCCTGGAGCAGAAATCAAAAGATAAACCATTGGGTGAGGAGGAGAGGAGCTGAGGAGGGAGAAAGGTGTAAAATAGGATGTAACGATGACACAATGGCCGGCTAAGATCGATGGAATGAGGAAAAGAAAGCAAAGGCAACGAAGAGAAAGGGATAACTCAAAAAAATAAGAAGCGGATGGTCTCACGTTCAAAGTCAAGGAAAACTATTGGGCCATGCTCAAGTTCGGCGCAAGCCAGCACTTTCAGGAGGTTTCCCATGAGCCCCCTGGAACAGAGAGAGGGGAGAAGTCTGTGGGTGATGAGGGGACGGGTGTCGGGGTTGTGCGCGTGTACATGTGTGTGAGTTGTGTGTGTGTGTGTGAGAGGTGAAGGTGTCGGGGTGAGGGGCTGGATGAGAGGTTGGGTCGTTGGAATGGCATGGTGGAAGTATGTCCCGGGTGAAGCATGGCAACATGGACACAGAGCTTCTTTAATCCCACTCCTGGTTTTATTTATAGCTCGCTTCGAGTAGAACAAAGTCATTGATTTGGTGTTGATGGTGATCCTTAAGTTTAAAGGTCAAATGTTACAGTGAATGGGACATGGAAGAGAGAAGGTCAAATCAAAATCTAATTTTCGTTTGCAGATTTAAATGTAAAAAAAATATTCAAATGTAAAAATTCATTCCACATTTTATGGCCCAAATCTTAAAATATTTGGGATTAGATTATTTTTCGATTGAGCAAATTATCCCAAGAATGAAAATTACTGAAAAAAAACAAAAATCCAATAATTTATTCCTCATTTTATATCGTGCATTATGTGAGATTACATTTCTTCTAAAACGAACTGAGCAAAATATTCCAAAAAAATGTGATTGAGAGAAAATAAAAAATATTTTGAAACACAACAAACCCGTTGTTTACTTTAACAACCCTAACCCTAACCCTTACCCAAACCTAACTTTATATGTGTAGCATATATTTATTCAAAGTATTATGATACTTGACCTTAGAAGTCATTATACAATGCTTTATAACGGGTTATGATTATTTTATGAGGCATCATGAATATTCATGAGTGCTCTGATTATACAGTGCTATAAGTAGATAATGACACATATGTATGTTTTATAATGCTTGTTAAAGAAATGGGCGTCATAGAAAGTGTCACCATTTAAATTTTTTTAATGTTTAAGAGAATTTGTTGCATAATATTGATCTAAATCTAATCCCATGAAGTCACTGTCTATAAAAATGCACCCTTACATGTAGTGAGGAGTCAAATCTGGATATACTGTATAAATGTCAGATTATGTAATCTTTTTTATTTCAGAACAGTGTTGTTTAAGAGGAAACGTTTGTCTCCCTGTAATTACCTGAGCACCATTTATAAATACCTACGCACCACATATTTAAACCATCATTGGAAAGAACAGCTTTCAGCGTCAGAAAGCACTGAGAGTGGGACTAGAGAGCGTCTGATAATGACAAACCACACCCACAACAACACTCCATCCCATCATCAGCAACCCAGCAGCCCACATCCAAATACACCTCCCGTGACCCCCACCCGGCCACCTCCCACTGAACACCTCCGCTGCACACACGTGCACACACATTTCAAGCACACGGACACGTGCACACAGCCCCCGGCGCTCACTTACTTTCAAAGTCCAGGAAAAAATGTGGACAGTTCTCTAAATCCTTGCCAAGGACCTTAATGAGGTTCCCCATGGCTGGCGACCTGGACGGGAGGAAACAACAAAATGCATACAGTACGCAGAACCTGGCAACCCGCACGACAATACACAGCATGCAAAAAGAGAGCGCACAGCAGGTTGTGAGTGTTTCATTTATTTTTTTTACCCATCTGCACTTTTCTAATTATCGCCTCTTCCTCTCCTCCTCCATCCTTCTGTCTTAGCAATATGTCCAGAGCAAAGTCAGACATTCCAGTTACAAATGGCACTGATCACATCCCACAGCGGCGTATGCTGTATTCCATTAGAGGGGGCCCGAAATCCAGTAGTGAATCATTAAGGTCACTCATGGAGAGTCGCTAGAGCTGAGCAGTGGTTTTAATCCAGTTACACCACAGTAACCTAATAAAAGCCTGCTATGTACAGACTACTTTCTCCTAATGCTCTTTAAGTACAGCAGCCTATATGGATACTTTATGATGAGCTCTTCATACTTCATACCCAGACGCCACATGCCAGAACTTTATGAAACCGATGATGCAAGCTTTATTAGATTAAACTTTGGGTCAGACGGGCAGGAGCTACAGGAAGACATGCTTGTTTGTTCATAACAACATATGTCGGGCTTTTTAAAAATTCAAGACCATGTTGTCCCTGGTCTCAACCTCTTCAATCCCCCGGGGGCCAGACAGTGTAAACTCGCGCTGTGGAGCCAAATATTATTCAAAATTGGGGTGGGTCGTCCCACAAAATTCGATTCAGAATTTGATCTGGTACCAAGTAAAAGGCCAGAGCCAGCACTTAAAAATGAAAAGCAGCGTATACGTTCTAACATGTAAGGGAGAGCTATGCGTCATAATATATAAGGTGGATGCATCATTAATAGGATCCTTTTGAATACATTATCTATTCTCAAAACATAGATTAGCAGATTAGCAGTATCTATACTTAAGGTATCTAACCCCAAGTTTGAACCCACAGTTTAGTGGAGTGTAATCTATGTTGTTATTGTGTACGTTACTTGACTTATGTCTGTGAAAAGCGCTATATAAATACATTTTACTTACTAGTGGGGACTTCAAAGTTTCTACAGATACCAAATATGTCGTTATGACCATTTGATTGAGTGTTGCAGCCATAAGGAACGCGTAGTCTCACTCGTTAACGTCACACTTGTAAACATCAGACGGCTTCAATAAAGAGCAGCAACAAGCTGACGCAGAATATAAACGTGAATATTGTCAGACAGTGTGGAATTATAACATGCTTTTAACAAACTAACAGCTACTTAAAGAGGACATTTAAGAAAAATGATTGTTAAGGGATCAAAGAGGAAGAGGATTTAGAGGCCACATGTGTCGCATAAAAAACCCCACAATGAACACAAAAACCAAGTGGAATCCAATATTCAGAGACGACTCTCAGCTGTGTGAGTGTGAAAGCCTCCCTCCTTAATCCCCCCTCGTTCCCTTTCCTTCTCGATCATAAAGGGCCTTCGGTAGCAGAAGGTGAGCTGCTGCCAAGTTTCACTTCCTCTGTCGTATCCTCTGTGTTTATGTGCTATGTGAGCACATAGCCGAGGCCCCCCCCCCCCTCTTCAAGAGTGATTAATGGCCAGCGTTCGCATGTTTACGAGATGCCACCGTCCCTCAAAAAAACAAAAAAGAAAGCCCGGCCTTTTCCACTGTAACTCAGCAAGAACGGGTGTTGCAATGCAGCACTGAGGTACAGACAGAGAGGGGATGGAGTTACACCCTCCTGTCGCTGAGACAGCCTGCTGACATTCTCCAAAGTAACGATTGTGTCTACTTTGTTATACGTTTACAAATCTACTAAATCTGTTGGGAGGCAGAGAGAGAGAGAGAGAGAGAGAGAGAGAGCTATATGCTGAGTCACTGCTTTAACCTGTGAGCATCAGTTCAGACGCGCACAAACGCACTCCATCTCCTCTCTGACTTCACCTGCTCCGAGATGCACGCTGAACTGACGCTATGAATATATGAATAACCGATTGACATCCTCAGCCTGACAAGGTGATTGCAAAGGCAAAAATAAATAAAAAAAGAGAATCAGGCTGAGATTCAAATCGGAGCCTCATATGAAGCAATGAAAGCTCTCTGACATGTGAGCAGGTGAGTGTGTGTGTGTGTTAGAGGTACAGCGTTCACACACACACACACACACACACACACACACAGAGTCTGGAGCAGCATGTGGTCCATCCTGAGAGCAGTGCTCGGCTGATGGTTGCCAGGATACTGTTGGCCTGGTGATATCGTCTGCACGTCTCAGCAGAAGATATAAAAAAAAAAAAATTAAAAAGCATCCAGCTCTGCCGCACACACTGGGTCAGTTGCTTACAACAGTGGTCTGATGCACCAATCTTTAGTGGTTAACCAGCAATCAGTCTCTGTATTAATTACAGAACATAAAAACTCACTAAACCTTAAAACAGGAAATCAAGAAACTAACCGTCTCTCTTCTTACCCTCTTTTCCTACGTGTGATATACCTCTTCCTTTTATCTCTAGTTTCGTCTCCTGTCCTCCTGCTGTCCTTGTCCTCCCTGCTTTGTGAAGTCGTTGCTGTTATTAAATCCCAGGTTAGCCCGGCTCTGAGCGACGACTGCAGTCCCACGGTGGCACTGGTTGCCACTCTGCTCTGCGTAGAGACTGATGTAAACTTCTGCTCTCACTCTTTCTTCCCCTGCCTCTGTGTATCTCTGTCCACTTCACACTTCTCTTTTTCAGCCATCTATTTAAAGGCTTGTGGTTTGCTCTATTTGATGCTGCTCTTTATTTCAAGTTGTTTATAGAAGAAGATACTCTGCTGGGTGAGTTGTTGGTATTAAGAGAATAAGATATGTTATTTGCATTTCTGCCTTTTTTATTCCCGTCTCTGGCTGTATCGTCCTTGTTGTGTGTCGGTATCTTTTTTAACACTTACACAAACAGAGAAAAGTCCTTCTCTCTTTTCGTCTCTGACGTCAGAATGGGTTCCTCAAAAATATCCCCTCCAGCTCTCCTCTCTGCCTCACTTCTCCATTTCACCACTCAGCAGCACTCTCCCAGCTCCTCTGCCCTTGTCTTGTCACACTATGTCGCGGTGCCGTTCAGTCTCACTGGTGGCCCTAAGGTGCAAACAAACCTAAGTGGCAGAACGGAAACGGCAAACACACCTTTCCCTCTTAAACTGGCGTCCATAATGTACATAAAAAAAAAAAGCCGTTAGATGTATCACATGCTCACTGTCTGAGCATTAAGACATGGCATTCTGTGAATTAGGAAGTGTGTTTGTTGGCCACTGGTTTCAATTTCTCTTCGACACACAACGTTTGCAGTCAGCCGGCGTGAAAGTGGAGCAAAGTGCTCGTCTTATGCAACTGCGCAGCACACAGCTCTCATCTGTAGTCCGGCAAGAGAAACCAAACCGAAGGGGCTCCTCGAGTCTTAATAAAGACACGGCTCGGCTCCCGCACGGCGGCTGAAAAGCAAACCTGGTCGCAACGAGGCCTCCCAGCTTTCTTTTCAGCTCTTATTGAAAGATTCCTCCTGTTACAGCCCAGGAGCCTCACCAGTGTGGATTTACTGAGCACAGAAACAGCACTGCTCGTCTTTGCCAAGTCCGAACCACTATTAACTCACCATTACCATCTGCACTCCCTTTCTCCATCTGTGTGTCTTTCTCTCTGCCTCGAAACCACAATGATCTCTCTTTCTGTCACACATTGGCTGACTGGGTATTCAGTGGCCTGTGAATCAAACCCATGCAGCAGCTGTACTGTACACAACTGATGCAACTAGACGACTGTCTAGTGCTCATCTTTCCTCTCTACCCATCACCCATTTCCTTATTCCTAAATTGTCCATCCATCCCTCCGCTCTCCGACTCCTCCATATGGTGTTTCTCTGCCGTGTCCTTATTTTTCAGCTGCTGTTCTTTTTTTTCTTTTTTTTTTTACATTATTTTTTCCGCTCCTCATTTTTCATTCCTACCTTCGCTTGTGTTTATCCCTCTGGAACACTTCACTGCATCAACCAGGGCTTGTCAGCTCCTCACAGTGGTTACAGCATCAGCACCCACCACCTGACAAAGAGACGGACAGATGGACAAGACAGAAAGATAAATTAACATAGAATTCAACATTGTGTACACTAGAGTGTTGAGAAAAGCAGGAATGTAGACGTTTTTGGATTTAAGAAGCATTGAGTCAGCCGTGGCAAAGGAAAGCGTGGACAAAGAAAGGGCTATGAAGGGCAAATTAACATAAGAACAAAAGATTATACAATAATTATGGAATCAGGCTAGTGCTAGTTTGCCTTCAGGTGAGGATATGATTTTAACTAACGTTAGCTAGCTTTACAGGGAAACTTGAGAGACACATATTTAACCTGCTACTACGTCTAAAAAATGTTGAGTTTAAACCTGCAATAGCTGTTTTTGTCCAATTGGGGGCGGCAAAAACAAGCAGTTATCACAGCACTAACATATAATCTCTTAAACTGATTGAGCAAACATGTTAGCATACTGTTGTGTAACTAGTCTACATATCTAGAAGATAGAGCAACGTAAGCATAGATTTAAAGTTGTTTTTGTGTCCACCCAATGAATGTAAATCCAATATTCACCCTTTGGTTTAGTCTCTGCTAACTCCTGTGATAAATATCTGACTCTTAGCTGCTAAATGCTACGTTATGTTCGCTACAGTAGCTAGTTAGCCGCGAACTCTTTCTGCCATTTGGTGCTATAGAGGTGGTTCTTTAGAGCTTCTTCTTTCACTGAAAACAGCTGACTGATGAGGGGGAGTGAACAACACAGTAAAAACCAAAACAATATTTTGGTCTTTTTGGTGACCAGAACGCTGAAACAGTGCGCTGAAACAAGCTCAAAGCTCAGCAGCGCTTAGAACTGCAGATTCAGGTGATAATATGAGCTATAAAGTTTCTACCCAGCATTAAAGCACTTGTGGATCCTAGTCAGAAACAAAAGATGTACTCAAACCAAAATCATCAGTATTTCGCTTCCAAAAGCTACATCAGTCTAATCTGAGAACCTAGAAGGTGTTTCTTTCTCTCCCATTTTCTACACTTCGATAATGGATCGAGCTCATTAAGCTTATCTCAGTCATTGTGTGGCTCGAACAACTCCAGCGCCGTCTTACCTGCTGACTGGTGTAACTATTAACACAACTGCTGCTGCTCTTGCATCATCGAATCTCATCAAGAGAGAGTGCAGACAGCAGAGAAGAATAGTTGCCAGGGAAACACAGCCTCTTATTCTCATGGCAACACAGTCGGGTACCGTTCAGTGTTCGCAATCAGGTGGATTGGATGGCCGGATGGATGGATGGACTATACTCTCCTCCTCTCAAAGGTTGTAAACCAGACCATCCACTCCTGTAATTACATGTATTTTACCTTAAATAGAGATTTTTATTTAGACTCTGTGTTCCCTTGAAGTAAATTGCCTAACGCTTATTGACCTCTCCTCTCAGTGAAAGGGCAAAGATCAAGTACTGCACAGGATGCTGAGGTCAAGAGAGGTGAAGACCTCTATGACACTGATGTTAATGCGTGTGGACAGAGTTAAGGGAAACTACATCTTTCTGAGTTAAAGTTTTCTACCTGCACTTTAAAACTGACGTGAATTGGTAAAAACTGTGTCTGCAATGAGTCTCATGAGTCAACAGTGAAAGCCCCTCAGAAACTCCCATCATGTGCATTTCCTCATGTTTGGAACCACGGAGAAGAAGTTGTTTAAGGTAGAGGGTATCATTAATGAAAGGCCAGCAGCTGTTGTCATGAATATTAATGGATTTTTCACATCAAATTGAAAGCAGACATATCATTTTACTCCTGCTTCAGGGCCCTGACTACACAGTTTGATGGATTACCATTTTCAATTCTGTTAATTAGTTGAGTGCTTTAATTTGCCATTAGAGCTCCCTGCCACTTGTTTGCTTTCTCAGCACTGCTGTTTAAACGGATCTATACACAAACTTCAACTTCCGTCTCCGTACTTGCTATATGAGGGTTTGAGATGCAACTACAAACACTTTGATCACATTCAGTTTATCTGAGTCACGTTTAAACTTTGATTCAAATTTTCATATTTTATAATACAGTTCAATCAAAACACCGGGGAGGAAAACAAACAAGTACAGGACTTTCATCCTGTCCTGTGCGAAACTAAAAGGAAGCGTTGACATTTTGTCACGTGAGTCACAGTGAGTCAAGATAACGAGTGGTTTTGTTTGAATTTAATTATTTTTAAAACACACTGTGCATGCACGGCGTCGCTGACATGTCTAAAACCGACGCTACAGGGGTACGTAGAGCTGACTGAGCATGATTCTTCCGAACAGTATCCCCTCACTTGGTGTTTCTGATAATGGGAGATGATGACACGTCGTTCCCAACTCTCTCATAGCTGATCAGCTGATCTGGTGGCTCTAAAGGCCACAACATAAGATTCATTCATATCATCTTTACGACACATTCGGTGAACACTGCCCTGTACAATTGCATATGGATTTGTTGTTTCTCCACAGATGTATTGGGTTTTACCTTTAATTTGTCTCTAGTCTTTGCGGATACAATTTTTTTGTTTTGAAGTATTTTAAGTCAAAACTAATGCGATCAGATTCCTGGAAGACTTTGATATCGGAGCTGTCACTTAATGAGCCCCGTCATGAATCAGTGTCCCGCTAATCAAATATTCGACTACTCTGCAGCCTCCAGTGAGCAGGCACTGAGAGAGAAGTCTGACCAATCAGAGGGACAAGCCTTTAAATATATAGCTGCTTTTACCGCGATCTCAGAAAGAGATGGCGAGAGAGTCTGAGGGGGAGGAAAGGGAGAAAGTAAGAGATCACAGAATCATTGTATGCAGACATCTGCCCATTTAGTTGAGAGTCCAAACCCACTGGTTATTATTCCTATTCTCTCTCTATCTCTTTCATTCTTTCTCAACCTTTTTGCCCTCTCTCCGCCCCTTGTTCACTCCAAGCCACTCTTTTCTGCAGCCGTTCGTTCACTCATCTTCTCGCCGCACACCCTTTTGACCTCTTCCTCTGTTTGTGGGTCTTTTACATCCTCTCCTTCTTTGTTCACGGCATATTGTCCCTGAAGGTAGAGATGAGTGCAGGAGGCTGCGGATAAATCACACGTACGTGTGTTTTGAGAGACAGGAGAGGAAAAGAAGGGGATGAACTCTACACACCCACCTAAACTCAGTTAATCCTCTGCTTTGTTTGGAGGAAATGTGAAATATATAATGCGCAGTGTTACTTTACTGTATATTGATGCAAGTATGCATCATCTGAATGCTGGTGATAGGTGGGAGGGAAAATGGATGATTACATACTGGAGGACAGATCTGTGGGAGGAGATGAGATGAGAGAAAGAAGGACGGGAGAGAAGAGAAGAGGAGAGGAGAGGACAATGCGGAAAAGGAGTGAAAAAGGAAAGGAGAGGAAAAAGGAAAGACAGAAAGGGAAAGAAAAGATGAGGAAAAGAAAGGAGAAAACAGAAAAGCAGAGGAGAATAGTGGAGAGGAGAGGAGAGGATAGGTAAGGTAAGGAGAAGACAGAATAGGAATGGAGCGGAAAGGAAAAGTTAAGTCAGAAAAAGTAAAGGAGAAGACATAAAAAGACAGTACAAGAGAGGAGAGGGAAAGGAGATGAGAGAAGAGGAGAGGAGACAAAGAGCTAGTTTGAGGAGTCTAATGGGAGGTGGCAGTGTCAAACCCAGCTATACCCAACGGTAAAGATTGACCGCCGATGGAATGCTACAGCCAATTTGCCTCAGGCCTAGACACACACACACACACACACACTCACACTCACACACACACACTCTCACACACACACACACACACACACACACTCTCACAGACACACATTCACACACAATTAGTTACTGCCGTCCCTGAGGTGAGGAGCAAAGGAGAATAAAAGGGGAGATTGGCTGAGCGTGAGAGCAAAGGATGAAGCGCCAAATAGCAAAAAAGAGCGGAAAATGGAATGAGGAGGTTACGATTCTTCAGCATCACCCCTCCCCCTTCTCTCTATCACTCTCTCTCCCTCTCTCTCTCCCTCTCTCTCTCCCTCACACACACACACACACACTGGCTGAGTCCAGAGCAGTGCACAGTGCCTTATGAAAGGGCGATTGCAAATGAGCATTGTGATTCTGTGCTGCGAGGCTGACAAAGAGAAAGGGGTGGATAGAGTGAGAGTGTCAGAGGGAGAGAGGGTATGGCATGTTTAGGCTGGTACGTGAATCCATTTTCATTGTGAACAAGCTTCAGTTTGATCATTCTTTCAGTTGAAATAAAGAACTGAGGCAGCAACTGATGGATTTCAAGGCTTATTTGCTCAGAGGTGGATAAAAACCGAGCTCTAATGTCTCTATCATGTAGATATTATGAAGGTTTATATGCATTATGTGTATTTGCATTGGCTATTTGCAGTATCCTGTTTGTCAGAGGGTCCAGCACGAGGGATTATTGGAAGTAAAATTCCAATTTCATGCTCTGTTTTCGTCCTTTTCTTCGCCACAGAGATGAATAGATGCCTTATATTTAATGCAGCCATTAATATTTGAATACCACAATTTGGCTCTTGGGCGTTTTGAACCTTGGAAAAGCCGAGTTGTAAAAAATTCAGCTTTGAGTTTAATTTTTAACAACAGTTTCCTCTCAGAGCTTTGGCTGTCAGAGGAGGAGTGAATGTACAGTAAGCTCTTGTTATCCTTATTTGTGATGTGGGATGCCAATTAGCTGCTATCAAAGGAAGCGCTATAGGCTTTTAGGGGTCTACACACACTCGCAGGGGGGCTCGTCATGTGTGTATGTGCATACCCTTGTGTTACATTGCTGGGGCTATGGTTGCACCCCCCCTTTCCTTGTCCTTCCCTGACCCCCTGCTATCTGTAAACAAAGAGAGAAGCGATATACGTCTGTACAGCCAGAAACTCTTTGTCCCTGACGGACTGCTTACACACTGCTTTATGTGGGTCGTGTGTGTGTGCGTGTGTGTGTGTGTAAGCAGAGAGCTGTAGGTACAGTATGTGTTTCTGTTTGTGTGCGTGTATATCCACCTGGAATTGAATTGAATTAATTTGCGCTGAACTGGTTTGACTTGAATCAAATTGAACTAGAAAGGTAAACTCGGTAGAATGCAGATCTCCGCCAGGTGTGTCTGCAACGACCAATGCTGCAGTGTGTGATTGAATAAATACATCCCACAATTGGCTAACCCCCAGTCTATACACTAGTGGGCTGTAAGGTGTCGTAAAACACACTAAGTTCGAACTCAAAAACGTAGTCGTCATATAAGACATTTCATACAAACTAAATGAAACTCACCAAGCTGTTTGCCCACATAGCAGCGATGTACTCAGCAGTGTGGTTATCCGTAGTTGTTCTAGTCAAACACCATCTAAAACACTGTGTCTGTGGGTGCAGAGTAGCGGTGATGCACTCAGCTGTGTTATCACTAGTGTCTCCTATCGGCCGAGGGCCTGTTAAGAGTAGTGAGTGATGAGTCAGCAGGCAGTCAATGGCAGTATAAAACAGGCAACAAAAGATGTTTTGAGAAAGTGTGAGTCCCCGCAACCACAAGAGGTTCTTGAGCATGCAGCCATAACTGGACATGCAAAATATGTAAGGCAGTTTGCTGCAGAAGAATGCGAGATTAGCCGTGGACAGACACAGAGGTGCACACATGCACAAGAGGGTCGCAAGATCCCTCTTGTGGAGATAGCTAAACATTTGTGTCTGTGTGTATAACAGAGAGTGAGCGACAAGGACTTCCATAAAACAGTACATAAAGGCAGTTTGAACTTAACTACCTGCTGTCTCGTTGTGATTCTCCTCTCTCCTTCAACTCTCCTTCACTCTTTCAGCCCATTCAGTGTCCGTCTGCCTGTCTTTCTGTCTGTCCACTTCCCCGCCCTCTTGACTGCCAGCATGTACGTCAGCCGTTGTTCTCTTCTTTAACACAATTATATGACCGGTTTGTGTAGCAGTCAGACATCTAAATTCCTACTCTCTCATTCTGGGGTGTTCCAACTCTATTTTTCTTTTTAAAGATTATTTTTCTGTCTTTCTTTGCCTTTATTGGACGGTTGATGATCGTACTGGCACAAACTGAGTCTTGTAGGTGGGACTAAGAATGACGACGTCGTTTTCCAGAGCGAGAAAATTATGAGAGAAAAACCGACGCAGCAGGTACATGTTGTTGTAAACCGACTCACAACAGCCAAGTTTAGTTCAACAATGTGACAAACGTTAAGTTAACTGCTCTTAGAAACGAATATCACAGCTGACTGAAAAGCATGTTGGCGTGATTGAAACGTCACTTACAAAATAACAACCTCACCCGAAAGCTGCTGACAAAAACTAAAGAAAGACCAGAAACAAAATTGGCGACGGAGAGAATAATGGAATGAAAATGAAAGGACTATTTATTCTTGGTTGTTGTACATCCTGTTTACTACGTAGTGTGGAACTGGGACACAGGACCACATGACCACAGAGAATGAATGAATGAATGGGGTGACCTCGGACACCAGCGTGACCTAGAAACTATATACAGCTCGTTGCGTCGAAGTCGTCCACCCTCTACATACCGGGATTAGACGGCATGTCCTTGAAGGAGACGATGCTCCATCACACTGTGCTGCAGTGTGTCTCGCATGGCAGAGGATGCAGTGTTACACTATTCCTGGTCCCACTGGGAGGGGCAGAATAGCAGCAGCAGCAGCAGCTCTCAAATATAGGAAATTGGCTGCGATGTAACGTATGGGCTCAAGATGACGCTGAGAAAAAAAAAAAGATGGAACAGGATGAGAATGAACTAAAAGAAAAGTCGATTTGTGACGTTCTGGTGGATCCCCAGTGTGAAAGTTTGAGATCTTGGCTGTTATTGTGGTTTATTTCTGTCCAGTGATTTATTTTTGAGTTAAATACCGATTCTTTCTTTGTTGTTTGGTGCAAAAAGAATGATATATATAGAGAACATGAATGCTCCCTGGCTCGAGCTGAACTAATTAGTGAGCAAGTGTGTGTTTGTGTGCACAGAAAGGTAAAAAAAACAAAGATGTTGAGTGTTTGTGTATATCGTCTCACAAGCCTGATCAAACACTGGACACAAGCATGGTTGCCAGCACTTCAGTGTGCCCACGGCCAATCTGGCATACACACATGTGGAGAAGCACACACATATACACACACACACACACACACACACACACACACACGCACACACACACACACAGAGATATCAATATACAAAGACATTCAGAGATGATACTGAAATGAGAATTAACCGTTCACTAAGCCCAACCCCCTCCTTCCTTTCTGTTGTCAAGCTTCACGTTCTTGCACAACACATTTACAATGATAGCGATGATCAGCCTGTCACTCCAAATTTTTGGTAATTTTATAAACAATTGATTCTTAATTTCACACGTAGACAAAAGCAGGTTGTTCATCAGTTGGTGGTCCATGTTTTTGTACTGCAGGGTAGAGCTGGTTGGCCTTAGTATAACAGGACAATATGATCATTTTAAGATCAGACAGTATTTCTGCTGCGACATAACCGTTTATTAGCTCATTTTACAGAGAGATATACTTGGACGAGCAACACAGAGGTTATGGTGGTTTTATTTATGCTTTATTGGCAGAATAAAATAAAAAAAATGGTTTCACTTTTATATACCTCTGCCAAGTGGAGTTTATGTTTTCGGTTTGGTTGGTTTGTCTGTCTCATCAGAACGATTACAAAAAAACTACTTTCCTGAAGTTCATGAAACTTGGAAGGAGGGTGTAGCATGGGCGTGTCTAGATGGTTACCTATGACTTTCAAAAACCTGCGAAAACTCTTGCAAGACTCGCTACCCAACAACCTACCTTAACCAATCAATCAATGCCTAACTGCAACCATCTTGCGAACGTTTTGCAACTTGTGGGTTTACCTTTTAGATACAACTGTGTGAAAGGGCCAAGGAAGAACCCATTACATTATGGAGCGGATCCAAATCACGGGGCGGATATACAAATTATATTTTCACTTTCGTTAAATTACAAGATCCGGGTTCTCCAAGTGTCCTCCTTGTTTGTTGATGATATGTTGCGTTGGTTGTGGAAGTAGCGCTGCACTATCAATAACAAGCTAGTTAGCCAGGCATGCTAACGATTGCAGCTTACCCTGAAGCATAAGATACACACATCTCATGTATTTGGTTTTGGAAAGGCATAAAAAAAATGACCAAACCTTTTGATAGTCTTGAAGTATTTTTCTTTCCAGAGAGCGACGGACTAGTTGTGCCTGGTTACGATTGCTGAGCTATGATTGGAGAATCGCTGTTCGGGCTGTTAGCCAACGGTCAACTGAAGAAAAGATACCATCATGAGCAGCGTAGTCAAACAAATATCATGACTGTTACACTAAATGCACTCTGTTTTTAATACGAGATATTCAAAGGGTTCCACTCTTATTTTAGTGTATTTATCTCAAGCCTCAGTCACCAAACAGTCAGTTAGAGCTGGAGCCTCGATTGAGATACCATCGCTAAGTAGATATTTTGCCTCTTCACTTATTACACACTAATTGCAATACTGTCTCGCTTCCTCTCTTCCCGCTCTGCTTTCTTTAGCCATCCATCGGCCTTAATTGGCTTCACCTTCCCATTGAATTGGGGTTATTGATCTTAAATATGACCAGAGGGCGGGCGTTTGTGCTGTTTATTGACGTTAGTGGACAGCAATTGATCTGATCAACAGACAACAGGCCCACGATACTGTAGGAAGTCCTCGGAGAGCAGATCTGAAGTAATCTGATTACATCCAGAAATTCACCATCTCCTCTTTTATTGCCATCGAAAGAGAGAGTTTGACAAGCCATGTCTGGTTAGACGCAGACTCCCAGAGGCAGGAGAGGATTCACTGTGGCCTGTCTCCGTATCTTACTGGATGTAATATCACATATTTCAAGGAGTTTCAGCAGGACACCCGTAACAAGGATGATTTTAATAAGACTTTTCAGTAGTCTCCACAAGTGCCAGTCAGCATCGTGAGTTAGGTAGTATGATCAAAGAGTTATCAGATCTTGGCTCCCTTGTCACTGCGAATTTAATCTCACTGTCTCTGAAATCTATTTCCTCACTGGTTCAGTGAGTTACTTCATAGACGTGTGGGAAATTAAAGAATTGCTCATTTCGAAACTTGTAAGGCAAGTATTGAGTTTTAAGTTTTGTTTATATCCAAGTGGGATAGATAATTAGAAAAAAAAAGGTTTTCCTTCAAATCAACCTTTGTTGAACTTAAGTATTTTATTGTCAACTTCCGTCCTTTTTGTTTCTAGACACTCGCTTCGGTAGCCGGTGGTTTGCAGCGCGTGCCTTATAACCACCAAGGTTTAAGTTTAGGCTCTGGGCCTTCGCTGCATTTCATACCCCCCCCCTCTCTTTCTCGCTCCCCTCTTTCTCGCCCCCCTTTCTTCAATGACAGCAGAAAATTCCTGTAAAGAGGTGACAATGTTGTTCAATTTGAAGTGCACAGGAAACAAGTAACATTACCAAGCAGAATTGCTCATTTCTCTTAAAGGTATATCGTGTGACATTTTTAAGAAGGAAGATTGATGCCGCTCGCATGTCTGTAAAGCTGGTAGCTGGTTAGCTTAGCTTAGCATAAAGACAGGAAGCAGCAAGCCTGGCTCGATACAAAACTAACAAAACCTGTCTTCCAGCACCTCGAAAGCTCTGCAGTTAATACATTATATTGTTATTGTTTATTCTGTACAAAAACCAAAGTGTCGTTACCTTGAAGTTGCCAGTCAACCAACAGAGACTTCAATAAGTTACAGTTCCCGGCCGAGAACATTCAAGCCCACTCTAAAACCACAACGAGACAAGACATAAAGTGTTATTGAGCTTTACAGGTGCTGGCAGGTGGATTTTGTTCCGTTTGGACGGAGCCGGGTTAGCCGTTTCCCCCAGCTTCCTGCAGTCTTTATGCTCAGTTAAGCTAAGCAGCTGCTGACTGAAGCCTTACATCTACCAGACAGACACGCGAGTGGTATTGATCTTCTTTTATCTAACTCTCAGCAAAGAAAGCAGAAAAGCACATTTCCGAAAATGTTGCGCTGTTGTTTAAAGAAATATTGTATGATTGCATATATACATGTCCACATGCTGGCAGCATCCCCAAATTCTCTTTGGTCTGCAACTCTCTGACAAAGTTGTACAGTATATACTAAATATTCTTCTTGCATAGATATAACCTTCTGCATGCTGGCGCCTCCCTCACGCCACCCCGTCCCCTTTTAACAGGATCATCTCTGCTCCGAGGGAGTAATCCCAGATTTCTGACAATACTGGTTTAAAAACCACCAGATTACCAGGTGGAGACGGATCACATCTCAAATTCCAAACTTATCTCAACCCTGGCTGCTGCTCTAGTCTCATCCGACCTCTGAACTTCAGTGAAAACACAAAGGATCATCAACAGCAAGGATCAAAGCTCAAGTGACAGATGTTTGAAAGACAGACGTTAGAGCCGGACAGACGGGTCAGCCAGTCAACAAGATTACGAGTGTTTAGATTAAATGTGGCTTGTCGGGCATTTTTGAGGAAATCAGTTTGGCCATATGGACAAACGGATGATGTTGTACTTTAATCAAAGGATTGAAAGCAACATGGTTGCCAGTAAAAAGAGCAATAATCCACCATTAAATCATGACAAGGATGTTCAGGGATGGTTTGGGTTTAAAAAAGCACACATTTTAATGGCAAAATTTGCAAGTAAAACTTTAAAATGCTATAAGATAATATTAACATCCCTGCTTCATCAAACGATGCAGGTAGCACCAAATGTCCTCGTGTCTCTAACTTTCATTTTGATGCTACGCTTTCTTTGAGTGTGTCAAAATGTGTGTCAAAATGTTTTGACAAAAACACGTTTTCAGGCGTGAACCGTGACACTTTGGAGTAGCTGCAAACATTTCCGTGTCATTGACGTGTCACTCATGCCTTATTCATAGACTGCCGGTGAGGGTTATGATGCGACCTCAGTCATGTCTAGTTCAGTGAAGGCTGGGAGAGAGATCATTACACATCATTACACCTGATGGGCTGTGTTGACTCGTGCTTTAAAGGCGACAAATACTGCGAGAAGCAGCAAACAAGACAACCACTACCCATCCTCTTACACCCTTACATACCCCCATTCTCTATTCCCAGTCCCTCAACGTGAAATAACCAGCATGCGGGAGCCATAAGATTAAACGCATCTGTAGCGTGAAACACATGTCATCATGGGACATGTTGTGTAGCTGTGAACTTGGGGTAATTGCAGTTACGACATTAATTATCTGTGCATATTGTTGAGGAGAAAAGCTTGAAATACACAAGGTGACGTGCATTAAGAGAAATATAAAGAGAGCATCCACCACCTTGACACCCCAACCCCCATTCCTGTCTTCCGCCTTGTCAAACCTGATAATCCTGACACATGCTAAGGCAACCTAATAAGATCCTGCACCTCATATGGACAGAGGACATGGTACATTGTGAGACACACAGAGCACTAATCCTCTGGAAGACAGCAGGACAGAATGAATGACACCGCCACATGCTGCCAACACCATTTTGCGCTGAGAATCTTTTGACTAGATGGGGGTGAAGGAAGTGACAGAATGTCCCGAGTTGATAAAGACTGAACAGAGGGGCTTGGAAGGAAATAAATAGTGGGAGCAGGGAGTAATGAATGAGTTAATGACGGAGCGAGAGCGATGGATAAAGGGAGATAGTGCATGATTGACATGAAAGAGCGAGGAGATGAGGGGGTGTGAGACAAAGAGTGACAGAGAAGGAGTGAGAAGAGAGGAGGAAATGCAGACGGGCATGTTTCTATGGGCGCTCAGGAAAGATTTGGGATGAGGAAATCTTGCATCATCGCGGCAGGCCAATGAGAAGGCTCGGTTAAAATGTTCAAAGGGAGTGTCCTAGCAACAGCAGAGTAAATACCATCGGAGCCACTATTCCATTTTAGACCGGAAAAAAAAACCCTATACACACACAAACACACATTGATTAACACACTTGCGTTCTTGGAGCACACACACATTAGCTGTTTCAGTGCACCGTGCTGCTTATTCGTACAAGTAAATGGGTTAGAGTCTGCATATTTTGATTCATGTTCATACAGTGTACTGTGAAACCTATATATCACTTACTGTATGTCAGCACATTTCCAATAACAGTAAATTATGACATAAAGCATATATTTTCTCTATTTATTGATGTAGACAATGTATGATATTCAGTACTATGAATAATGATATGTACACACACACACACACACACATGGATGAATAAGTGTATGTATAGCTACGTACAGAAATGTACGACAGCATGACCTCCTTCTAAACCAAATTAGTGTGTGTGTGTGTGTCGTCAAAGTCAACATGACAGTAAATCATCATTTAATCTACTCACATGGATTATAACCAGTCAGTAGATTACAGAGGGATAGGCAGGGACCAGATCTTTCAATTACACACCTCTCCTGTCGGTTTCTCCCCCTCCACCCGCCCATACGCACTCTAACACCCACAGTTCTTCATCGTGCTTTCTCTTTCCACCTGACTGTATATCCATCTCTCCATCTACAGCATCGCTCTCTCTCTCTCTCTCTCTCTCTCTCTCTCTCTCTCTGTCTCTCTCTCTCTCTCTCACACATTCCCCCGCACACACAAAGAAGACCTGCAGAGTCACAGGATATAGCTTCACCCTCTCTGCTCTCCCGCTCCGTCCAACAACCTCATGTACACCGTTTTGCCTCCGACCTGACATTTGTCACATTTGAAGGAACAAAACACCCCTGAAAAGCCTTAGCCATCATTCATTCATTCCTCCATTCAGTTTTTTCCTCCCTCCCTCCTTTCCTTCCTTCCCTCCTCCCTGTTTTCCTCTCTAGTCGCATGAACCCACCCCTTCTGATCAGCAGTGCAATCTGGGGCTATTGTTTTTAGCAGGCTGTTTGCAGAGATGCACACACACACACACACACACACACACACACACACACACACACACACACACACACACACACACCTACCATACTGTATGAAATTAGACGCATTTTGTGGTGATGCTAATATTTTAATGATATAATGCGTGTGTGATAATGGCGCTGAGAAGGCATGCTTGACATGCAATTTACCCACATTGTTTTTAGAACACTCCAGTGCATCAATGTGATGTATGATGCATGTGCTGTGATGCTTCTAGGTCACATTATGTCCTGTGACCAAACCGTCATCCATCACTGATTATACACACACTTAAAGCAGACACGGGCTCCATATTCTCCTGATGGAGTCCTGCTAATACACAGAGGAAATCTGTCTCTGCTGAGGTGTGTGTATCTCACTGTGGCTGTGGCAGTGACCGTGCCGCTCTGGCTATAAGCACTGCAGTGAAAGAGGACAAGCCCCAGTTGACCAGCCCCGCAGGTTTGATACGGTCGGGCCAAATTCAAAGCTCCTTCCCTTCCCTCGGGATCCTGACCCACGCTAGTTCTGCACATCCAGTCCTCTCTCCCACAGGCACTAGCGCCGTCCCTCAGCCAACCCCCCCCACCCCCCCCCCCCCCCCCACCCTCTCTTAAACCAAGCACCAGTCAGCCACCAGCCCCAGTCTAGAGTCTAACCCACATCCATCCTCCAGGCTCAGCCTCCTTCTCCAGGAAGAGCCAGCTCACAGCCTCTCTTTTAGGTGCAGGGTGGGACTGTACGGCCCAGAGCTAAATAGATGGAGTGATGGCTAGACATAAGATGAGGAGAAAAAGGGAAGAGAGCGCTGGCTCAGCTTACCGGCTGGGCGTGCAGGAGGGGAGGATGATGCCTCGGACTCTGCTCTTTCTTCCGTCTCTCTCGACCGAGGGTGAAACACAGACGGATGCGGGGAACAAAAGAGAAGGGCAAAAAGGAGACAAAACACAGACCGGCCGCTGGTGGCTCGTCAGAGAATGAAACAAGACGAAAGAAGACCGAGGATGCAGAAAAAAAGAGGAAAAAGGTCCTTGCGTTGCTTTTTCTCTGTCTTCCTTGGAGAGACTCCTTTATCCTTGTGAGCCAGAGGGCTGTGGATTCACCTAAACACTGAGCACACGCACTGCCTCACGCCACACAGCCCTCCCTCTTCCTCTCGCTCGCTCTCTCTGCACTAAAGACAGCAGCTGTTGGTCTATGAGAAATAGAACGCCATGTCCCCCTCCCTCTCCCCTTCTCCTCCTACCACGCTCACTCACAAAGACCCCCACCACACACACACACACACACACATGCAGCATGTCCTCACAACACCCCCTCCCCCTTTGACTAACGTCTACCACTATAGCCTGCTGGCAATAAGAGGAGGGGGCACCACTGTGTGTGCGTGTGTGCATGTGTGCGTGCGTGTGTGTGTGGTGCAGAGTTGTATTGTGTTTGACATTGTTTCAGCAGCAGAGTGACTTTTTCTGTCCATACGGTGTGAACGTGAATCATGGTGAGTAAGGATGTGCAGCAGGGTATTTTTGCAAACTGTGTGGGTGACTGCCAAGCATCGCTCTCTGCTGTGCTGCAGAGAGGGGAAGGAAATTCACTTCATTTGTGGTTAGAGGCAGCGAGAGTGTGAAGGTGTTTGTATTTACTGTGGGAGAAAACATCACAGATCAACCATGGGCATAAATGAACTGACATTTATGAAACGTTCACTTACAGGTCAAGTAACTGCTGTGTGTGAGGACATTTGGGCTCGTCCTCACCTTCGGACAGACCTGCTTGAGGCTTTTGAGGCGTGTGTGTGTGTGTGTGTGTGAGGGGGGGGGGGGGGGGGGGGGGGCAGAGTGTCTATTGTCTGGTGGTCTTGTACCCAGTCCTGACCACCCGGGGGACTGGAACAGCGTAAAAGAGCTGAAGGCCACATGCTGCCCTGTAACACTCAACCACAGTTTGCATTAGAGCCAAATTTGGGGCAGAAAGACCTGGTGTCCCTTTTACAATCAGGTTACGTTGGTGTGTATTTGGGGACAGAGACAGGAGTCCATTTGATGAACTCTTCCCACTGCAGACTACATTCATATTTAAACAGGTTGTTTGGGTCAAATGAGCACAAGGAGACAAGCCTTAAAGACGACAAGCTTAAAGATGCAATCAGACTCCAAAATTGTTGTTTGCACTTTTATTGAAAACCACATGAAACTTCATTAGAAAAGAAAACTTTGAAACTATTTAATTCAAGGCTCACACAGAGTTTGTGTGCACCGATCTCTGATTTGGTCTGTCAAAAGAAAAGCTGTTTGTTGACCTCTGAAAGACCATCTAGCATGCTAGTAGCTAATAATAGCACCACTTAGCATAGCTGAGTGTAGTTACTAGTTTGTCTTAAAAGACGTTAATTTCTTAATTCAGTTCAGCTATAACAAAGCTTGCTAATCATTCAGGCTCTGTGCTGTCTGCTAAACCAAAAATGAAAACCAGAGGAAGATTTTAATGACTAACAATAAATATGGGTCTTCTTGTTTTTGTGGTGAATCTTCTGACTGCTACTTTCACGACTCCAAAAAACAGACGTTACATATAGGCAGCTTGTAATCACGTGCAAAGTTAAACATTTTGACCTCAACTTCCCTGTGATGATACGTTACATACTCTGCAGACTTCATCTTGTAAAACAAATCAGAAAATTAAATATGAACCGAACTATGGTATAGTGAGAAACAAACCCACACAAAGGTGCAGTATATTTTAGCCACTGCATGCATACATACGCATTTGAGCATTATATTCTCCGGACACACATTCAAAGAAATAACTCTGTGTAGACTCCATATACCAGAAGGCCCCTGTGCCGTCTGTAGTCCATCCCAGAGGACGAGACGCACAGAGACATGGAAGTGGTGCTGCAGTGGTTGACACCCTCCTGTTAGCTGGCAACTGAGGGCCACAAAGAGGAGAGGGAGATCAAAGACGATGAAGGGAAAGAACAGTAAGCACTTCATTTTGTCGTGGTGTGAGGGTGTTTTAGTTTTTTATTAAACACGTGCTGGGACAAGAGTTTCTCTCCACAGAGATGTCAGATAGGGAATGGAGCAGAACCAACGTCAGGCAGTGTTTCTTGAGTCACTGAAGCTCATTGAGTGGGAAGTTATTATAAAGCTGGTGTGAGATCTTAGTCTGTTGTGATATTGTATTTAGTTATCGTATCTGGCTCCCCAAATGTGCACTGAGCCTCCCACCTCAGTAAGGGAAACAAATAGGTTTAAACCCATCTGTTGAGTGAACAGGTCCTGAGGACACATCCTGAAATGTGAGGCTTCTGCAGCACATAAATGGTGGCATCTGTTGGTTTTGGTGCACAGCAGGTCAACCGTGATGGCCTGAGGTGTTTGCGGGGCGTTTTTGATTGTGTGACCCCACTGTCTTGTTTTACCAATACCAACAATGATGCCATTTATAATTTCAGCATTTCGACTCAGAGACTGAGATCATTTATTTATAATCAGTGCATCCGAATCTGGAAGGCTTTCAAACAATCAAATACTCCAGTTTCACAGTTTGTAAGCTTGGCCACCCCCTAATGACTCAGAAATGCACGGGACCAGATGTTCTCTTTGAAACAACAAAGAGGGCAGGGAGCTTTGCCTGTTGTCTGTGAATAAACATCGTCTTTGATGTGAGGCCGTGTTGGTTCCCTCTGACCAACTGAACTCAGCCTAACAGATAAACTGTTCACATCTCACCACACCGTGAAATTCAGTTCTGTATGCTGTTAAGGGTAGACTCACACCTGTGTGTGTGTGTGTGTGTGCGTGTGTGTGTGCGTGCGTGTGTGTGTGTGTGTGTGCGCGTGCGCGCGCGCGCGTCAGATTGAAAAGCAGATACCGCAGACCCCGGCAGAGACACATGATCATCACCTGCTCTGAAAGACAGCGGCTCTGCAGTGAAGGAGACCAAAATGAATAAATAGCTGGTATCCAAGGATACTGAGGGAGGATGGTGAGTAAGTCAATTTGCATAAGCTTCTCGGGAAAGTTTGCCTCCAGAGAAACCTACTGTATAGTGTACACAGTCCCTTAAACAGGCCATAAATATGAATTAATGATTGCCGAGCCGCTCATTAACTTGATTAGTTGCACAGAGGTCTCTGTTTCATGATCTTTATCTGATAACAATAATACTCTGAGTTCTCCTTTAACATCATATTAGCTATTAGATTGTCCGTATTGATTATAAAGTGAAAAAGAGGACAAGCTTTCTCTTCAAGACCCAGTCTGCAATATGTGAAAGTGCAAGACAGATCTTTTTTTTTAGCTGAAATATTAATACCTGAGCAGTATTGCCAACCAGCACCTTGGATTATTTATACAATGCCTATTATTTTTTTAGGTCAGTTGTCCCATCCCGCTTGCCGTTGCATGAATGGCAGAGACGGCCTGTGGTGTGTCAGCCTGTCCTCAGATGAGTTCAGTCTCTCTAAAGGCAGGCTTTATGAATTATGAGGAGAAGTAAAGTGCACCAGTACCATTAAGGTGAGACACAGTGAAAGAGCACCCAGGGGTGAGAAAATCAAAGCTGAGGAAACTTATTTCAGATTTCATCCATCGTCATATTTTAAATATTTTAAATGTCATATTTTAGCGCCATAGGAAATTAATAAATTCAACACAAAAAATCATATTCGTCATGAATTGAAAAGACTTGATTCTCTGTGTCAATCAGTCTTGGATTACAAAAGTAGAGTCATCTGATGGGACAGGATTTCTTTAATAAGCACGTCTACATTAAAGTGAGACTAACTTTGGCTGAACATCATTAACTGTGGTCACAAGTGACGATTGAGAAAAGATGGTAAATGCCAAAACGTATAGCGTAATAAAGAAAAGTAGAATAATCAAGTCGGTGAACTCGTCCAGTTAGCTGTTCATACCAGACCAAGAACGGTCGTATCGGCAAAACCCCTTAGTGTACTGATTTGTGGGAAAGATGCGTTTTGTTGCTTCTCATGTTTGATTTTCATTTGTTAGAGGAAGAAGAGGTTATTTCCTCTCTAAAAATATAAATAGTCTCACTTTAACTTCCTCTTGACCGAAGACACAAATGTAAAAACCAGCAATCACAATCCATCCTGGTGATCTTTGACCTCCACAGTCAAGTTGCGGCGATTAGCGCAAAGCGTGCGTCACCTAAAAGGCCTATTTATGTGACGCTGTGCTGCGAGTGTGTCGGGTCTTACGAGTGATTGTCTGTCTGCATCAACAGATTACAAAAACCCATTTACTTTCAATAACTGCGAGGCCGATCAAAACGATGGTTTTTCAACTGGTGCACGAGGCCGAATTGAGTGACTACACATCAAACATAACATTACACTCCACCGTGTTGCGGTCATCTATGCTTCTCTTCTTCCTGCCGGCGTCTTCCGGTCTGATCGGGTTACGTTTCTCCAAAAGTCGATTCAGTTTCAACTTTTTGCCGTAGGCCGCTGCGCTTTTTCCAGCATCCCCTTTGATCCCCACCGCCGTCTTAACGCACGGCACTACCCACATTATAGTAATAGGAGGATTGACGTTTTTCGCAGCAATGCCTAATTTGGTGTGAATGTAGCCTTAGCCTACCGGCTCGAGGCTACATTTTTCGCTTCTGACATAATACATCAACCAAACTGCTGGCAGGCGGGATGCATTGTGGGTAATGTAGATGCTAGGTTTTGGAGTAAAAAAGACAAATCTCTGATTCTGTTGCCTTTTTTTCCAAACTGTCCATTGTGAGTTTGACAATGTTGAAGTGCAATGCTAAATCTGTACAGTACTATTTTAAAGATAATCATTGTCAATCATTATTTTGCATGAGTCAAAGGGCGTCTCATTCGTCTCATCAAAGGGCGGAACAGCTGAAGCCTGGACCCGTCACGTTGCACCACAGACGTCCGTACTGAAGCCCACACACTCCCTCCATGACTCTCACCAGCTAAATGTTGGCCCTCCATATCGAAGAGTATGTGGGCAGCTGGTGAGCTGGCATCATGCAGACACACTACGTGCGGCGTCAGAGTTGAGAAAATGAGAGCTTTGTAAATGTATATTATCAGTGTGGGCTGACTTTGGCTTTTTGACATGGAAGTTAAATGTTGCCGTGAAGTGCTCTGTGACTTAGTAACAGTGCCTCAACCTGACATTCACTCACAGATACATTCACCTGCCTCTCCTCGCCGGCCTCTCTCCAATCTGCAGCCTCTCCTCCGTCGCCCCACCTCCTCCTCCCCTATGCCTATTTCCGTCGTCTTATTTAGAGTCATTGATAGAAGTGTTGAAGCTCCACACCTCCACCCCCCAATCCACTCTCCTCCATCCTCCTCCTATCTCACCCTGCCGTTACGGATCGCTGTGGTGTCCCTGCCCCGGCAACACCCCCGTTGAGCTCACGCGGTTAGTACAGTCTGCCTGTGCTCTCTCCTTATAAGGGCAAAATGCATTGACAGAGGCAGAAAAAGGGGGCCGTACCAGCGCAGGCAGACAGGTAGGGGGACGGTGGCTCGAGCAGGAGGAGAGAAAGATGATGTAGAGGCAGAGGAGCAGAGATTAGTTTACTGTGAAGAGGGAGGAGGAGGGATGAAGATGGCCAGGGAGAGAGGGCGATGGGGATCGTGTGATTTCAACGGAGGAGTTCAGAAGCATATTTTGTTGCATCGATTTTCAAGTTCTAGTTTTGCTCCCTGAATTTCATGTCATTGAAGGGTGAAAAACCGACAAAGAAACGGACGGACTATCTTTTGAAACCGAGGTTAATTGTATCAGAAACAGTTGATTTATATTCTGAATATAAGATATTTGTAAATTTCTAAATGTTATTTTTGGAAAGACAAAAACAGCAAAACAGCATTTAGACTGTAATACTTCGAATCCTTCCTCCAAAACCCATCATGATCGTATATCCAACGTAATGATAATGTCTGCAAAGCTGATCAATGCACCGAGCACTTAAAGAAGCATGGCTAAAGCAGACCCCACATCTTAGCACTTGTTACATTAACCATTCATAAAATGAACTACATAAATGCATAAACGGCATGCATCCACCATGTTCACTTATACAGTAGGCTACGCTAATATTGTTGCATAAAACTCTCAACATGTACACTGGAGGCGTTGGCTCCAGAACCTGCATTCTAAAATGTTAGCCTTTTCCTTATTCCTTGCGATATAACTCTGAAATGCAGAAAAGCTTCATCCCGGTGGAGGATATTTGTTATCCCCAAAGGTCATGTCAGCAAGCCACAGTATAGCTGACACAGAAAAATGTATTAGCTTGTTGGCTGGAAGCAGTGCTCAGAAACTCCATCTCCACTAACACTGTCGGTAGCATCAGTGTTGACAACAATGACTGTTGTCAGCGTCATCGTTATTGAATCACCGACATCCTGTTCGTCCTCGTCACGATCATCACAGCGATCATATGTCCTGTAATCATATTCGCATAAATATATATTCCATCGGGTGATCACATGTCACTTTACAGTCTATTCGGGTTAAGCGCTGCTTCACTCACCATCAATAAAGTATTGATCAGTTGTACAAAATGCAATTAAACAAAAAGCTTTGCATCCATTAAATGTGGTCATGTGCAATTTGTGCAGAACCAGAGTTATACTTTTTTTTGATTCAACACAGTCTTCTTCCTTTTAAAAACCCGGCACCTACATTACCCACAATGCAACTTGACCTCTTACAATTCGGTTGGAGATTCGGATGTGTTATGCTAGTAGCAGTAGCTATTTACAGTAGCCTACTACTCCCAATACCTGTAAATAGACTTTGATGCGAAATATGCAGCACGTTGACATGTCAAAAGATAAACACACTTCATTTTAAAAACAGCATTTTTTTTAATGTGCATGATCAGTTTCAGTTACAAAGTTCAGTGTTTGTATGAGTGTGGCGTGTGACAGAGAGTGTGTGGGAGGGTATGGAGTCTTGGTTTCTTGTGCAAGTGACCGGGAACAGATACAATTTAGTTTTTCCCCTCTCACACCTTTGTTTGTGTGTGTTTGTGTGTGTGTGTGTGTGTGTGTGTGTGTGTGTGTGCGCTGGTCCTGTTGGTTCAGCTGGAGCATTTCTCAGCATCACACGTCCTGTGCAGCAGGAGGCCTGGTCTGACTGTGAGGACTGGGCAGGTGGTAATTGGGCCTGAAGCTTCTGAATGGCGGCGAACACGTAGAGCAAGGGGCCTCATGTGATCCATGTGTGTTTGTTCAGCGTGTGTACAGTACATCAGCGTCAGCAGTGCCACAGACTGCATAAACACACCTCCTCTCTGTGCGCTGGTATCTGTCTCCGTTTAGTTAAACGGACCCCCCATTTTGTCGCCGATGGAGGGATGACACCCCTTTGGGAATGATGCTGGAAGAGAGATGCAAATCCATTTAGTCACAGGTCCCCAAGTGGAGTGAAAAGCAGACGCAAGGAGGGGAAGAGAAGGGAATTAAACCAACATAACACCCGGCTGCTAAGTGTGTCAGCATCTAAAGGAGGCAGGCAAGGGGTTGTTAGGTTTGTGTGTGTTTGTTTCAGCATATTATCAGAAGGAAACATCTGCTCTTAATCTGTACCAACCTGATGGCTCTACTTGATTTACTCTGAGTAATTCCCCCCGTGGGGGACAAAACCCAAACCCAAAGTAAAGCCCACGCAACTGAGCAGATCTTATAAGAAAATAGACCAGATGGATACATAGGATCTTGATCGAGAAGGAGTTTGAAGATAAGCCTTTTGCTCACCATGTCTCCTCTCAGAATAACATGTGAACTATCTCCTCACATCACTCCATCGTGTTGCTCAATGGGCATGCCGGTTATGTAAAGAGACTGTGATATAACCCAAGAGGAGAGATGGAGTTTATGGGATGAGCAATTTAAAGGACATGCAAGAAAGATTTCACAGATTCACAAAGTTAGAGATTTGCTGACAGGCTGACTTCTATACATGCATATGAACACAAAAGGCTCTTTTCTTTTTGAAAGTAGCAAGCGTTAACATCATTTTGAATAAAAACAAACAGTAAATGCTCTTTTTCTAACCTCCAGAAAAGCGACCGGCTGTAGCAAACATGCACCATGGCTTTCAAAAGTCAGATCAAACTGTCGAACTAGGCAACGCTGATTAAACATGAATCAATATTTTGTTACTGCATTGCCTATTTCTCCCCTCAAATGTTCTCAGAAACATCTTTTAGTGTACTGCTCAGCTGTGAAATGAGAAAGTTTTTGGATTTGGTGTATCTCCTCCGTAAGCCTGCTGGTCCCTTTCCTTTACACTAAATATACCGGGCAATTAAAACAAAGTACTGGCACTGTTTATTTGTAGGTCTCATTTGTTCCCCTTATTTACTCCACCTTTGTACGCAGGAAGTATTTAATTGATGCTATTTGAATTGGCAACCACGTGTTGAGATATAACAAGGGGTCCTCAACTTTGTTTTAGGGATCACAAGCCAAAAAGGCAACATTAACTTACCCATGGTGATGAGTCACAGGTTGACTGTGAGAAGCCATTGGCTCAAAATGAGATGTGACGCACAGTTGGATGTGAGGCGCAGTGACCACAGTTACCGGGCAAAGGGAAAGGGTTAACACAATTGTTTGTGCATATGTGTGCGTGCGTCTGTATTAGTGGCAATAGGGGAAGCTGCAGCGGTGGGGGTGGGGTGTCCCAGAAATTGGCAATTGCCCTTCACCCTTCCCCCACGCTGGGCACCCACATGGAAAGTGACAGACTAGAAGAGGAGGAGGGAGGAAAGCAAGACCGAGAAGATGGAGGTATGCCAGCATGTCTTCCCCCTGGCACCAGATGATCCTCGCTGCCTGTCTGCTGCTCCCTCTTTGTGCAGAACCATTTAAACACTATCAGCTGAAAACAGATCTGGGATTACCACAGCTTTAGGGGGCAGTGTGCATATTACCTATATGGTCTATATGAAAAACAAAACACTTTTTCTTTCTCTCTTCACACACAGACACTGACTGTACCATACTGTTCATCCCGCCACGTGTCCATATGCGTCGAGACTGGAGTTTCCCAGTAACTCTTAGTTGTCCAGACCTCTCCTTTCCCCCCGAGGCTGAGCTGATTAACAATAATAGGGAACAACAATGCATGATAATATGAATTATAATTATTATAATATGAATTATAATGGACCAATGGAGGCGGCCTTTGGCCCTGCGCTCCATATGAGGCCAATGGTACAGTAATGGTGTACAAAGGCCCTGCAGGGACGGGCCAGACAAAGACAAAAGCATGCCAGACTGTAGGTTCATGTAAGTGGAAAGGACATGGGACGCCCGGAGGGGATGTCTATAGGTCCTCAACATGGTCCACACACAAAGAACGATGATGAAATTATTTTATTTTGAACTGTAGATACACTCATGCCTGCCAGTGTACACACATTAGCACAATGAGGTCACTCTGTGCGCTAGCTTTTATATTTTTATGCTTTAATAAAATGAATGCAATCAACCTAAAAAACTGTTTTTTTCTGGTTCCCAAAAAAAATACATTTTAGAGATTGTTTTTTTTACTCAAGAGCAGCCAAGTGTGGTCACAGTATTTTGCTTTTGCAGCAGCCACAGCAGTTATCGGCCTCCTCTCTCCTTCACCTCCTCTCGGCAGCCAGCTGTTGTTCAGCCATCCCCCGTCTTCCCCTTCATCAAATTGGACTCTGTCTCCCAAGCAGTGTGTGGTGTCTGGTTATAAGGAGGTGGCTCAATATTAATCAGACTTACCTACTGATATTTCTCTCACCAAAAAAGAAGTCATGAAAAAGTAATTCTATAATATGTCAAAGAAATTCATGAAAAGTGAAAGTATAGTATGTCAAAAAATGTCATAGTATAGTGTATCGAAAAAAGTCATAGTATGATATATCAAAAAAGTCAAAGTATAGTAAGAAGAAAAATGTCATAGTATAGAATGCTGAAAAAAACCATTGCAAAGTGTGCCATAAAAAACAAAAACATAAGTCATAGTATGTCATAAAAAGACAGTCGGTGCATATTAAGTTGAAAAATATAATTTTAAAAAGTCCTAGTATAGGAAAAAAGTTATAAAAAATGTCGTCATCTAGTTTGTTTAAAAGTCAGAGTATAGTATTGTTGGGACTTCACCATGTGAGGAAACAAAGAGAGAGGCCTAGTGTAAAAACAATAAAAGCCTGAACTGGTTTAAAAAAACCAACAACTGATTATTGATAGATAGTACAGGTAAGAGTAGAGATATGCATTTTAGATTTTGTGGTTGACCATCTCTTTATGGTATGTGTACATAGTCCCTGATGAAGGAATTCCCTAAAGTAATCTAATCAGGTAAATAACTGAGTCTTACAGGAACGTCTTCAGCGACGCTGCCAAACATCTCTGGCTCCACCTGATGGACATTTTAGGGAAATGTACTGAGTCACACTGAAGAGACGGATTGGAGAAACTGAAAGGACCTACAGCAATAGACTTTAATATGTAAATATCCACGTTTATTACATTAAAGTACGAGGACTTTTACTCCGTGTCTGGTTTCTTGAGCACCTGTTTCCCAGAAATGAGTTTTTGTTTGTAAAAACACAACTTGTTGAAAAATAACTGTATTACACATCAGTCTAGACAAAAAAACACAACAAACGTAACACGATCACGGCCGTTAATAAGAATATCGTCCTGTTTCACCGGCAAAAACAAAAATGTTGAAAGAGATCTTCCATGACTTTTGTCATTTGTAGTCTGTGTGTCATGTCACAAAAAACTCCTCGAAAAAATTTAATAAAAAAATAAAGAAATCAATATCTGTATTTTGTAGAATAATCCTTCGGAGACACCACCAGACCTCTTCCCTTTCTGGCTCCCCGGTACACCGTTTCAACAATGTCTATCATCTCCTGCTTGTCCTCCATTGTCCAGTTGATCTTGTTGTTGTTACCAGTACCCAAATCAATCATGATGTGTTTGTTCCTGCAAAAAACAACAACAACATGAAGTTCTGAAGTTGAACAGTAATTCCTCAACAATGACATACAGGAGGCTTCATAAGAGACGCTCCTCGTACAGCAACCGGGTTCATTTAAATCACAGGAAGCAACATTAGCTCTGATGTTTTAAGAATCAGACTTTGAGCGTCTTACCTGAAAAAGAACATGACGGTGCAGGGGTCGTACAACTCGTACATCTTGTTGAAGTCGGGCACTTCTGTGATGTCCACCAGGTAAATGACTGCAAAATTCTTCACCTGTCGGGACGTACGTAAGAAAAATATTGAGACAATTAGCAAAACATAAATGTATCATTATGAACAATATTCAGCATTACAGGCAGAGCAACACAACAGGGAAAGGTTAGTTTCTGGATTCAACTAAACAATTCTCTTGGACGACTTGATGACAGTACCGGCTTTGCCAGCTCACACTACTGCGCACGTCAGAATTTGGGTTTTCCCCCCGTGACACTTGTTTATCAGCTCCTCTCTTAACAGCAACACTCAAGCAAGAAGACATCCCCCCCCCCCCCTCCCTCACACTGGCCTCCCTTCACTGGTTGCCTCTACGCTTTAGGATTGATTTTAAGATTTTATTGTTTGTCTACTAATCATTAAATGGGCTCCAGCCTCTCTCTCTATCTCTCTCTCTGACCTTTGACAACCACACGTCCCAGCGAGGTCCGCTGACGAGTTGTTTCTGGTTGTCTCGAGATCACGGCTGGAGCTGAGGGGAGATCAATGCTTTAAAGTTGCAGCCCCCAAACTCTGGAACGATGTTGCCTCTGCATGTTAGGCACACTGCCCGTTCTTCAAACCGTGTAATTCAGAATGAGAGCCGCCTCAATGCTTTCATCATTTTATTGTCCTTTTGTCTGTTCAACTGGTCTGTTTATTTGGTTGTTTTATGTTTTGATTGAACAGCACTTTAGCCAAATGTTGTTGCTTTTAAATGTGCTTTATAGATACATTTGGATTAGACTGGATTTAAAAGCTGTTTATAATAATACGTAAGATATGAACTTGTGCTATACATGTTTGCCACAAACCTCCTTTGCCTACCTCACCTTTTAGTGCACTAGTGTGAAAAATGGGCTTCAGAAATAGGATAACTTACATCTTTAAGAAGTTACTGCAATGCCTCAGCTTTTTAACAGCCTTTATAGATTTCGGGCAGCGTGTCTACAAACTGCTGACTCAGAGCAACACACCCCAACACAACAGACTGTGACGGGAATCTCGGCTGTAAAATCAGCAATAAACTGCCAGGAGCAGTGAACACCGATGAAAATAGTGATGAATCTTCACATGCATTTAGCAGACAGTATAAATCTGCACAAGAGAAAAACAATCTACAGCATTGCAGAAAAGGATCCTCGCATGATTTTGTTTCCTGCAAAATCCATCAGCTGAGGTCAAAACCCGAAACTGCTCCTGATTGTCCCAACGGCTGAATATCACCGGCAAGCATTTCTAAAGGTTTATTAATACGGTTGATATGGAGGACTTTGTTCAGTCAATTTTAAATGAAGCTTGTGCACTGTGAGTGAAAAACCCTTAAATCAATGGCGCTCTGATACCTAGGGATGCCCCCCCGATACCCGACAAGACGGCAGTAAATACCCGGAGGATCAATACGGTCCGGAGTGAACAGTTCTGTTATCGGTACTTGTGCGGCTACAGTCTACGCCAGTAAATGTTGATAACTGTCGTCTCGAATGCAATAAAACCCTTAAAAGTAAAGGAGGAAATACCAGCAATGTATCGCAACATTCAGCGAACACGCAGAACAGAAATGCTCAGTAATCTACAGTCCGTCCGTCCTCATCCACTGCAAGTAACGTTAGCGAGGCTAATCAATGAAAGCTAATCGCTTAGCTAACTGTTGAGCTGCGACTGTATTTTAAGGATTTGGGAACTTCTTATAGATTGTCGGGCTGAGTCTGCAGCCATGACCTCTGGCTCTCAACTCCAAATATACAAAAAATTAATAATAAATAATAAATATCCTCCCTGTAGGGATTTTTTTTTATTTATTTAAAATTGATGTTGGCATTAAAATAGTATAGTCAACAATAGTAAGTCATTTAAACATTTCTGCTGTTGCCGTTCAAGACTATTTGTTTACATATGAATAATAAAGCAATGTTGATTTTTTTTCAAATTAATTGTCTATTTTCTTTCACAAAATAATCAAAAACAACCGATAAGAGTATCGATAAGGAACCAGATTTGCATTTCCTTAAAGGCTGATAAGGTGGAGGAACCTGACTGTGTATTAGAATACATTACATTTTAAATGTTTAGCTTTAATCTGACGGGGACAAAACACAGCTGCAACTCAATATGAAAAATATATAAAATATACAGCTCAAAGACATGAAACTTGGCTTAACAGAATTTCAGTGGCATTGTTTCAGCTTCTTCAACGATCTAGTACAATGAAACCCGATCACTGACATGCTGTTAAAACAGTTCAGACCATAAACAGCCTAATTAAGAAACACACTGAAGCTGCACCACGGTCCTGCTAACTCAGAAATATATATTTATAATCTCCAATATCATCAGTGACTGCTGACATCAACTGAATTAAAAAAAATACATATACTTCCACTCAAAAAAAGAGGGACATGCAGATGTTTGGCACTGAGAGTGAAGTGACGCTGTGTAATATTAGAATGTGAGGGCAAATCACAGCTGTCAATAAAATGACTGAACACATGACTGGAAACTTTAGATGTTCCTGAGTAACAAACTAATATCAAAGCAGGATTTAGATTCTGATCAGTAAATTTCCTCTAATCACCAGACTGCTAAACTCGAGCACACTTCCATTAAAAACATTCTAAATCAACCAGGACTTAAATCTTAAGGATTGCCTCTCTCTCTGGAATAAAGAGTTCAGTTGAGATAGCAGTGGGTGGCTAATGTTATAACACACACACACACACACACATGGATTGTAGACTGGATCAGACACGAATCAAACCTTTTCAGCGATGCTGTAAAGGACTTCGTCCATCTTCATACACGTGGGGTCCCAGTCGTGTCCGAAGCGGATCACGAGGACTCGGTCCTCCTCAGACAGGATGGCTTGGTCCACCTGCCAGCCATTGTGGAGATGTGGTAGCATGTACGACATCTTGATTCACAAGCAGTCAGATCCCAAGCTGAAAAACACACAATGGACTTAGGCTTAATATAAGAGACAGTGAGAGTGACGAATAGCTAGTTAACATCCAGATAAATCGGGATTTCTGCTCATAGTTTGGTGGGAATGTGCAGTAAACAACAACGGCTAGCTTACAGCTAGCTAGCGAGCTTGAAATGACGTTAGCCAAGGAAAAGTCTGAAAGGGTAAACAATGGAACTTTACACGTTAGATATGAATAAGAGAATAATAACCTAAAACGTACCTTTGATAAAAAAAAGAAAGAATTAATGCGTATTTAAAACGTAGCTTGATGACTCTAACAAGACAAAACCCCGCTAACTGCTGGGTACTTTTTCCGTAAATGTTACGTCTTTTGCGCATTACGTCATCAACCGAGCGACACCGCGTCCACGACGTGATTACGTCACGCGTATGCGTTTGTTTTTGTGGTAAAAACATTTAAGTTGGGGGCCATTTCAAAAACTTAATCGATGAAAAGTCCTTCAGATGAACAGTATTGTAGTCGTGTAATATTTTAATAATGTTATGATTGAAGATTGTTTTGGATATATAAAGATTTTTGGAATGAAAAAAAGCAAACAAAAAACCTCTGAGAGAACAATCAAAATATACAAAACAAAATCAAGACCATATTCATATAACTACTATAAAGACGGACACCTTGTTTTTGACTTTCTAACACTTCTCCAATCAATACAATGGCCGAACACTTGCCATAAAACACATATAAGCTAAAGAAAGTTAATGAAGTGAACTTTCTTTTACATCTCTCGAACATGTGTGGTTTCAGTCTGGATAGAAAATGCAATTAGTAAACATTCATTTTCAAAGGCTATACACAGACTTTATCATTTTCCATAAGGAAAAACACCTTCTGTGATATAGTCAAAGAACTGCTGAGGTATTATCTCTGCAACACAACAAATTAAGATGTGCATTCCCTCACACTGCTCACTTTGCAACAAACAGAAAGAACACTTAATCAATTCTATCCATGTCCATTCATGCCCACTTCTAGCGAGTCATTACTTATCTTCACTGCTGTCTACGGCTGATAGGACTTAAGTAATCAGTAATCAGTCTTGTTTTTGGATTGTAAGAGTGGAAATTCTTTGAGATGATACCATTTCTTTTTGCCTTTTAGGAAGTTTCACGACTGCAAACTGCAGACTCTCTGTGTTAATTATACATCCATTGTATGAATACTTTTTCTTTTCTTAATCTATCTTAAAAACATTTTTACTTCCTCATTCCTCGTCTCCAGCCATCTTAGACGGAAAAAATGCATCTCATTGGAGGATGACTCATCTCCATTTCAGATAAATATATAAATGATGCCTTTACATAAACATTTGTACTTTGTTTGTATGCAGTATCGAGACACAAAGACAAAACATTTATTGTTGTGCAAAACCTTACAGTACAAATAGAAAGGACAATAAACAAAGGTTCAAAGGTTATAGGAAAACATTCCAGTCTATGACATAGCAGCATATTAAGATACTCCTTAGAGTATGAATCATTATTAGATATGTGTTATCTCTGATTCCACCACTAAACTACACGATCACATTACTGTGGTTCTGAACGGACAAATGATTAACAAAGACTATTTCACATTAGACTATTTGGTCGAGGACACATGATTGTTTAACAAAAGAGTGATTTTGCCAATTTCACGATCAAATTAAGATCTACATCCTAACTACGATCAACACTGTAATCATCCCTTAAAGCTGAAAAAAGGCATTTCTAACTCTGAATGGCTGTTTTTTTTTTTACATTGCACAATATCAGCCTTCAGCCTTCTGATCAAGTCTGAACAGTCTCTTTCTGCTGAAAAGAGCCGTAATCCTCGCACCATGTTGGTTACACAAGTCCTCTGATATAAAACCACACCCTGTTCAGTCAAATGGTTCAGATCCCAGGTTTCATTAACCCACTTTAGGCCAGAAGGTGGCATAAGGAACATTCACATATTTTCTGGAGATAAAATTACTCGACCAGTGGTTCTTTGAACATCCCACGACGTCTAGAGAAACATATCCAAAGTACATCACTATTCCATGAGGCAATATGAAAAATTCTGTTCACAACAATGCCTTACAATCCCTGAGGAGCGCTGATGCTCGGCTGGAACAGACGGTGTTGTGATGAGGTCAGGGCGCACAGTCCACCACAGTGATGTACAGCAGACTGAAACTGTACTCCTGCAGCTCCTAGTTGGCGGGATGCTCCGGACACGAGCGATTCACCTCAAACCACGAGTCTATACACCTGAAACAGGAAGAGGAAGACAACAGGGAGGTTCGTCTCCTGTGATCAAAGGAGCTGAATTACATTTAGCTCGAATAATCACAATAGAAATCTCTATTTATTTGGTCAAATTATCTCTTATTTTATAAATGATCTAACTACCCGGATGGCAATGTGTATGTTTCATTCACAAACTGATATTAGTGATATTATATTTGTGGCCTCTTGCTGCGCCTATTTGCTTTCTTGCTGAGGGATTGATGAGAAGGTTGATACCACACTCATATCAGTCTGTTTAAAGGTTTACCATGAGCGGCAGGTTAGCTTGGCTTAGCCTAAAGAATGGAAACAGAGGGAAACAGCTATAGCCTGGCTCCCTCCAAAAGGTAACACAACTGGCCGACCAGCAGCTTTAAAGCTGACTAACTAACGTGTTACATCTTGTTTTACTGATTTTGTTACGAATGAACGGAGCTGTTTCCCCTTTCTGCTGAGCTAAACTTACCAGATGTTGGTGGTAGCTTCACATTCAGCATAAAGACACGAGAGTGGTGTTGATCCTCTCTTGATACTCTCAGCAAAACAGTGAACAACCGTATTTATATTATTTATTTATATTTCATATATGAACAAGTGTTTTTTTTCTTCTTTTATAATTATAAACTTTTAAATTGTCAATAAACACTTTGTTTCACTGCCTCTCCATCCACCTGTCTTTTCATTATTGTCATTTTTACAAAATGATTAGATATATCGGTCAGTGCCTTGCACAACATTGCAAATTGGCTCTTTTGCAAGACAGCAACCTCCGGGTCTAAAAGGTGAAGAAGTTTAACTCTTTCACAGTGTGTTTTCAGTTCATGAAAGTTAATTGGATCATCTTTGGTTGCCTAAAAATGTCTTATTCAACATTCGGTTGTACTTAGCTCCACCCTCTTGTGTCACTTCTGGTTACAAAAACCAAAACGGTGTAGACCAAAATCCACGATGGGGAGGGCTAAAATCTTAAACGCAAGACCCCAAAACCCTGGTCCACAAACCAGTGGGTTACATAACGGTGACTAGTTCTACTTTTAACATGCAGTCTATGGTTCTTGCATTGGTATTGACATTCTAGTAACATCTGTATTACTGGAACAATCTGACATTGTGAGTGAGAGACTGATACCACTCTGATGGTATCAGAGTGGTACCATCACCACTCTAAAGCATGCACATGTTTTAGAACATGTGCATGCTCCAAAAATGAAGCTTAGGCTGCCTTTGGAAATCGTGACTGTTTACACTTGGTGCATTTTGTACATTTGTCAAACTATTTCCAACCGCAATCTGTTTGTTATTGCGTGTTTGTGTGTGTGTTAGTTACCCTTTATGATAGATACAGAGGCAGGGCAGCCTGGCAATGGTGTCTCCCTGCTCCAGCTCATCTAAACAGATGGCACATTCCCCAGAGTCTCTGGACAGGATGTCCTCTGAGAAAGACAATACGGATTGAGACAAACTGAGGGAAGAGCGGCCTCGCACACCAAACCATGCATCAGATGTTCAGTTCAGTCACTGAATCCTGCACAACCATCCGTTTAACCTTTAGTACCAGAACACCCGTTATCATCTGTGCCCTGATGAGAACTGGTATCCCTCTTCAGTAAATTATGCCGTCTCCAGTGGGAATAGGTTGTGTTATTTGGAATATAGTTTAGTTTGTACTATCCTCTTTGTATAATAGCTTGATAGTATATTTCAATAACAGGTAGGATGACGTTTTCTTTTGCGTCACGTTTACCTGTATATTAAGCTATGACAGGTGTCAATACCTGAGGCGAAGCAGTAACTAGAACTCTTTGTAGCTTTTCATGTGCTCATTTTAAAATGAAGGAGAGGTAAGATAGAATGCGCTTGTGAAAATATTTGCATGGGTGAGGTGAATGATAAAGGGATGATCGTATAGGTTTTACACATACGTATGCCTCTGATGAGCTACGACACACTGAGCAGTCCGTGAGCTGCATGTACTGTACATTTGTCAGTAATATGTATGCTGCCGTTGGGTGTGTGCGCAGGCCTTCGTGCATGCATCAACATTTAAAGACGAGCGATCTTTACTCTTGTTTTCATACATATAGTGACAGCTGTATGTCAACAGACAAAATGTGTTTGCCTTTTCCTGTGTGTGTGTGTGTTACCAGCAGGAAGCTAACACAGTCGAATACATATAGGTGGGTGTGTAGATGTGCAGCTGCACATCAGCATGCTACATTGTATAATGTAGGTGTATTTCTGTGGCTAATGAGTTCTTGAAAAAAAAAAAAACGTTAGTAGTCTATCTATGAATCTTTCAATGCAAGACTTTGTATATTAATTCATGATCATCCTCATGATCCAGTTGTAGAACCAATATGGCATACCACTGACTAAGGAAGGGAGCACAGAGGCAATGGTTGGATGTAAATAAGTACATGTACTTGATTAGATTTCTACTCCTTTACTTGTAATGGAGAATAACAGATTAACATGGTAGCTGTGGCCAAACACTAATACCAAATCCTTTAACTTTAAGAACATCCCGTGCCCTCTTGCACTTTCACCCCTGATTTCTTACTGTTGTAGGTGAGGCGCGTTTTGCTGAAACACATGAGCAGGTGCTTCTCTATTTCATCCGATGCCATAAACTTGGAGCAAACAGGACAGTGGAAGCCTGCGGAGGAAAGCACAAAGGCAAGAACATGAGGACAGAGATGTGCCAACTTCTCCCTCATTACTTTGTATTGATATGTACACAACAGAGGGCGTGGGACACTTAGCATGAGTTTGATCTTACATAGACCTGCATGGTGTTTCACCTCTGTGCACTTGCTAGCTCTCTGAGTGCTGTAAACAACTTTATGCACTGCATGTATGAAATGTACACAGTCATGTATTAGTTCCCCTCTGTGCATCTTCTCAGCTGCATAAATATTGATAAGCCAGGCGCTGCTTGACCTGAGATAAGCCAACATTCTGTCTAACATTATAACACCTCGGTCAAGAGAATAACAACAAATGCATTATATATGCAGGCACTTATTATCTCTGTGTCTGGTGTGCAGCTCATGCGTGTGTTGTGTCATGTGTTTGTAAGCGAGGATAATCCTGTGGGCACAATGTCAGGCCTGCAGGGTAACAATCACATGGATCTGATGTGCAAAGGTTATTGAAGAGGTTCTTAATGATTACACTTCCTCATCTGGGGATTTAGAGGGAATTAGAGGGAGGGGAAAATCCTGCCGTTTTTTTATTGACCATGTTAAGCAAGATGAGGAAATTGGAGCATTTACAAGAGCTCCAACAGCAATGAGGATTCAGGAAACACTGTAAAATTGAGTATTCTAATGACATGTATGTTGGAGCGCCGTGACAGTCCTATTAGTTTAGGTCTTGTTTTGTTTTGGTCTGGTCTGGAGAAAACCGACCAGTTAACAAACATCTAGATTTGCACATTCAGGAAGTGTGTGTGTGTATGTGTTGGTGCGTGTGTGTTTCAGGCAATGTGTAACCAGCAGGACGCTCTTATCTGCTGACCTACATAATGCACTCTTCCCTCTCAGTCGAAGAGAAAAACAGGCCATGTTTTGCAAGACAGAGAAGCAAAAGAAGACAGTGAAGTACTGCAGAGCCACCTGTGGCTACAATAAAAGTGCAGAAGTGCTAAACAAAGGGCTCAGTCAGTCATCAGACTGCTATTACCATATGCCAGGTATCATGTGTCAAATGGAAAAATACTAAGCAACTTTGACAGTAATAGGTAGTCTATAGCTCATGATATCTTGAACATGAACTGACATGTTGACTCTAAACTCATACTGTGTGCCATAAACACTGTAATAAGACCAGAAATGTTACAGGTATGCCAAATGAGATGAAAAAAAAGTCCCTTGGGTAAGATAAGGAAACTACACAGTGTACTAAAAACAACAAAGACACAATACATATTAGAATAAGGAAATCAGAAGATGAAAATAATTATTAAAGGCACAGAGCAATAACATATTACTGGTATGAATGTGACTGACTTCTTTCCAGATGTTTTATGGAGTAACTGGTTTTAGTTTCTAGTAAACAATCTTACCTCCCAGCAGATGAGGGGACAGGTGGGCCGGTAGGGACCCTATAAGCAACCTGTGGCCCTCAGGCGGCAGCTCGCTCTCCTCGTCACCATCCGTGCCATCGAGGCTCTGATTGAGTACGTGGGACCCTGACCTGACGCCAGCCGGTATATTGAGACCGGAGCTGGTTGGCCCTCCACCTGTGTAACGGATCCGGGGGCCATCTGGTCCATTGGTGTACCTAAACCCCGCAATCCGCCCCCCTCCGCTCGAGTTTCCAGATGGGAGATCGGAGCTGGAATAAGCCCGAGTTCTGCCATCAAATACAGGGCTGCTCTGTTTGGCCCCCATGCTGTCTCGAGTCTGTTTGTGAGTGAGTGAGTATGTGTGCGCGCTTTAAAGTATTTAGCCACGACACATGGTTACAGTGAGTTCTGAAGAACTGACACCAACAAAGGAAATAAAGCCTAACACGCGAACAACAACAAAGACAAGGTGATCCAACATCTCAAAGTTTCATGGTGCGCCTTGTGCGTAAAGTGCGCACTTTCTGAAAGCACAACATCATTTCCAAATGGTTGCTTTTTTTTCTTGGCAGAGCCCTTCCCCTTTTCCAACAATGGAAAAATAAAAAGATCAAATCTCTTCAGATAAAAGTAGTGGGTTTCTCCACCTCAGACGAGGACATTTGCGCAAGTGTTGACTCACAGCTCGTCTGGTTCAAGTTTGTTTTTGTGCTCAACTGTGGCCGTCTGGAAAGAAAAATAAAAGCAGGGATTGCACTCCTCTCTGCGAGGCAGCTCCGTCAAACCACCCAAAGTTCACCAGGATAACATAAAATTGCCTTCAAAGTAAAAGTGGTGACCACCACTTACAGTATGGAAAAAAACATGACAAACTGGAAGTTACTGTAATATAGAATTGGACTAAAGCAGCATTTATCTGTGTCTGCCATGTGTTGTTGAATCATTATATTGTTGCATTAACAAACGGTACTTAAATGTCATTGGTAGAGGTGAAGCTAATTTTAACTGCCTCATACACTTCTGTGGTTTAATCCATAGATTGTATATACGGTTTAATACATTTCATAAACTGTTCATATATTTTGTATCTTGATATGGAAAGTAACTAGTCTCAAAAGCAGTAACAAAAAATACATTTCTCTCTGAACTGTACTGAAAACTTCATTAATAGACGTCTTTTGGGATTTTACTTTGAAGGCCAAGCCATAGCTTCCTGTCTGCAGTTCCATTCTTGCCTCGAGCTTCGGAGTGGGCGCGTCAGGCGGAACGTGACGTCAATCCCAGCAACACCAGCGGGGCTGCTGGCAGCAGGTCACCAGTCTGAGATATGAAAAGCCCTCCATGTTTTGCGCTTTGTGTTGCATTAACTTCAGGCCATTTAACAGAAAGAAGACATACGCACGAGGAACGCTCAGTTCACACGGTTTATTGAACAATTTCACACACATCGGAGGACAAACAGAAGATACACCGCATGAGAAACATTCAAATAGGCAATAAAAAGACAAACATTTACAAGCCAAAGTAAACAGGCTGAAGAGAAACTTCTGAAACAGTCTTGCTTGTGGGTGGATCGAGTGGTTGAAGGCATGAAGCATTGCAGTGCACTGGATGTGACATACAACAACACACTGAGATTAGAGATAACAGGGCAGGCGAAAGGGTGGCCCTCATTAAATATTTTCTCTCCCCTCTGATTTCACTCAGGGATTTTGCGTGTGCACTTATTCAATTATGGTTATGGTTAAGAGAAACCTCGAAAGGCGCCGGTAAATTGAAAACCAACTTTTTTCTCGATCTGGGAAGGTATCTCATCAGATTGTGCTGAGAAAGGAGGAAAAACTGCGAACCACCAACAACCAGGAAGACGACGGGACAGAAGAACTAAGGTGTCATGTGACAATGAGACACCCAAAACGGGAAGGGCTTAAGCTGCAGCATGGGCCTTTGTTTTGATGGTCATATGATAGTAACATTGATTAAAAACGACCTCATTTAGTGACTTTTAACTCTTTGAGGTGCACTGCCTTATAGAAACATCAAGAGACGCACCTCAAGAAATGATCCATGCTACTGTAAAGCTGCACACTTTGATTTCCACGTGAGGTGTAAAATGCTTTTGATTATAACCTCCACTAGACTATTTCAACCGTGTGTTTGAAACTGGATAGTTTGAGAGCTTCCCCATCTGAATCTATACGTCACAGCTATACGTCCCTCAGTTCCCTCCGTGAAGTGGAAAACTTTACGCCGCTTCTCCCTCCTTCCTTCCATCTCTTTATCTGCGACACTCCAGTTGCCTCACGTGGCCACAAACCGTCAGTTTTCACCTATTTGTCTTTAAACTAGCTCTCGTGTATCATCCGTTTCAACAGACAGGCTGAGGAAGTAGGTTATCTGTCACATTCATCTCCAAAGACACAGCGGGGGGGGGGGGGGGGGGGGGAATTGCGGTAACATCTGACTGTTTTTCTGCATAACAAAGCCAGCTGAGGCTGATGTAATATTGCTGTGCTGTGGAACTTTAACTAACCAGATGGGGAATGATTATGATTGTTGCATTGTACATGGTACGGCTCACATAGCCCCAATGTGTGTGTGTGTGTGTGTGTTTGTTTGGTTGGGGGAGGGGGCGGTCAACACAGTGCAACAGAGCGCACTCTTTGGGAAGCAAAGCCACTGAGACATTCAAGAACATGGTGGTGCATTTTTAGCAAGTTGGCCGTAAGTATGTGTGTGTTGTTAAGTGTTTGGTCTGATTGGTCGATGAGGCCCAGAGCTTCTGAGCAGCTCTGCCCCACAGCCGCAGGCCTCGTCCCGGGGGCGAATCACTGCTGGCTGACCCCCATCTGCTGGTGGTCGGGCCCCGGTTCCCCCTCCATGTCGGCGTGGTAATGCTCAAAACTGTCGTCTTCTATGTCTGGCAGACCCAGCAGCTAACGGGGTAAAAGGAGAAGGTTGAGTTACACAGGTTGTAACATGAAGATATGTGTGTGTACAGTATGTGTGTGTAAAACACAATTTATTTCTGTCCACACAGTGGACCAAGTACCACATAGTTTAATTTTTAAAAGATCTTTAATTATTGTTTTCATTCTAACTTATTCCTATTCACCAAGAAGAAACTTGTCGAGCAGAGCAAATCAAGTACTCTTACATGTCAAATAGCGGGACTATTCAATGCATTCATAAAAAAACAAAAAGCTTTGAATCATGCTTTATATCCTGCCCTTGTTTTGTAACATTTGCCAATAAGCAAGGCAACATTAAAATGTCATAACTCTGGGTAGAGCTCAACATGTTTTGTCCGCACCAGAGAGAACAGAATGTATCAGGATTGTAACGGACCCAAGAAACAGTGAGCAGGGGTCACTGTGCTGTGATTTGGTGCGGCGTGTTAAAAAGAAAACAGTTTGTTCCCGTACAGGCCTGAAGGATGTGAAGACCTTCTCCAGCACCTCCAGCAGGGTCTTCTTCCCGCAGGAGGAGATGTAGTCCTGGGCCAACTGTAGGAAGGGAAGGCAGTCCTCACTCTCGCTCCACACGTGCTGCAGACAAAAACAAAAGATGATGAAAAAATGGACTCAGCTTGTGCATGAAAGGAGAGAGCGTAAACTTTATTCCTCTCCGTAAATTAAACGTAACAAAAATATAAAATATTGTAATGTGATGTGATATTGTTGCGCTTCCTCCACCAGCGAGGCTTCATGGGGGCTGAATGCAGTGAAGCAACTTGCAGGAATTGACCAGTAAATATGTAAAGCTGGGTCAAGAGCAAAAAAGGCAAAAAAAATAAACAGTGGGGAATCTTAAACATACGCAAGGTTCCGAATATTTACCAAAAGTGTAAGAAAATAACAATAATAGTTCATGAATATATCAGAAACAAGGATTAGAGATAAATTATTGAGACCAGACTGCTACATAATTTGTTATCTAAATACTAAACATGGATCTACATACTGACCACTTTCTTCATGAAAGTATATTTTATGGAAATTTAAGGTTTAACTATTTTTTTCTGTTTCACAATGTGTGGAAGGAACAAGTGAAAGTTTTAGAAGTAACGTGAGAGTCAAGTAAATCAGGTCCGGGGAGTATTGTTTTCACAGTGTTGCAGACGGGGATTATATCGAGCCCTCCGGCTCTGGTTGTTCCAGTTTGACACTGACGGATGGACTTTCACGTGAGGGTGTGCCTCTGCTGCGCCAGCAAAATCTCCATCTTTCAGCAGATCTCACAAAGCAAATCAGACCGCTCTTGTTGTTCAGCTGCTAAACACTGTATCACCCGACCTGGATGACTGAAAACTAATAAAACTCACCCTGAGGGAAATTACAGATGTGGAAAAAAACAATGATGTGCAGCTGTGCTCTTGTTACGGTGGAACTGATGTCACAGCGCCCTCCAGTGAAAGGACATGGCAACGACACAAGATAGAGAGAGAGAGAGAGAGAGAGAGAGAGAGAGAGAGAGAGAGAGAGAGAGAGAGAGAGAGAGAGAGAGAGAGAGAGAGAGAGAGAGAGAGAGAGAGAGAGAGAGAGAGAGAGAGAGAGAGAGAGCACGTGAGACGCCCTGCTGTAGAAGTATTGATCGAGCGAGAGACAAGATAGTTATTCTGGACAGAGAACTGTGAAGGTGTGTGTGTGTGTCCACGAGTGTCAGTGCTGCAGCAGTTAACATGCATTAGATAGATGGATAGAAAAGCTGGAGACAAACTGATTGTTGTGAGGGAGATAAAGTGAGACAAAAAGGAAGGGAGGTGGAAAATGAAGTTGGTGGTGAGAGAACTAACCACATAGGTGCATATATATACTTATCTAACCCTCTGCTGTGTGTGTGTTTTTTCCTCTGTAATGATATTCTGAATAAAATGGTTTGATGATGCAGCAGTCGTATATTTTCCACCACCAGCCGTGGAGAGCCCCCATGTTTAAGCAGCCCTGCTCTGCAGTCAGTGGGAGAGACCGTGGCACGGTCGGTGTGACATAATGCGTTATTGACTGAACAGACGCCTCGGCTCCTGGGTCATCTCCATCTGCTCCCCGCCCTGTGAGCCCCCGTCACTGAGCAGGAGGAGGGAGCAGGGCGGGTCTGGCCTCGGCAGCTTTATGGCTCACAACGCCACCACTGCACCACACTGGACCAGGATGTAGCCAGTGTCAAGACGGCCTGTGGGGCTGTAGCTGCAAGTGAAGACACTGAGCTCTGGGCAATATATTAATATTCCATCGATATTGTAATATCAGATTAGATATGTTAAATTTTGTATACGGTTATATGGCATACGTCGAGTCTTTCCATGGTTCTAAGGATTCAGTAAAAAGTTGTTATGTTATCTGCCTTTACCCACTTAATCATTATAACCACATTATTGAAAATGATTTATCAAAAGTTTCATTGTGTAGATATTTTTTGAAAGCACCACTGGTCAGCCCTATATCGTCACATTATCAATATCAAGGTATTTGGTAATAATATTGTAATATTTGATTTTCCACACATTGCTCAGCCCTTCACTGAGCTCATATCCTCCATATTGATTTTGGGTGTTTAGACTATTTTAACTATTTAAGAGGTTCATGTTCAATAATTAATGTACAGAAAAGATTCACATGGTGTTTCTTTAAGGCTGACTCTGATATCGCTTAGGCTCTTAGAAACATACTTTAGACCATGGATAACATATTTAAACAACAGCATCAAATATTTAAATTAGTTTACTCTATTTGTGTCCAGGCAAACATTTTGTATAAAGTTTCACTGGGATTATTTGGATTATGCATCTCAGCAGAGAACTGTCAATAATTCCTTCAAAATAAAGATATGGAAATGTGTCCCTTGTTAATTAGTTACTATATGTCTGCAGAACAGGAACCTCTCTAAACAAATAAGTCAGTCAGTGAATTAACGAGGTAATTATCTACTCACTAGTTTGGTGTAAAAAACAAAGTTTGAGCTTTTTGACAGAATGATGCCTTCATTGTTATAAAGAAAAATATAAAGAAAATTACATTCTAAGAGAAAAGTAAACTACTTGTATGTCCCAACGAATACATCAAGGTCTTCAATTGAATATAAGAGGCCTTCTTTGTGTTCCTAATGCAACATGATGTTGTGCAGAGCTTTTATTTTGAAATTCACAGGCCTCGTGTTTTTATAACCTGGACAATTTGTTGGTGATGTGGTTCAGAGGGTTATCGCAGTTGATTATGATGAAGGGAAAAAACAACATCGACATAGGGTGGGGGGGTGCACCCAAAGTGAAATGACATCATCCCTCCACTCTTCGCCCAAAGGCCCACCTCCCCTCCTCCCCTCCCCCGTGTCTATCAGCCGGGACCAAGAAGGACAACCCCACCTCGACACACCTATATGAACACACGCACACACACACACACAGACACAGACACAGACACACCGAGAGTGAGAGAGCTAAAGGCCCTGCAGAAGCTCACTTACGAAACTGTCGGTGCCGCCGGGACACAGCACGTAGAATGAGACGCCGGGCTCTGCGTAAAAGTCAAGCCGCCTCTCGTCGTCCTCCTCGGCGAATATGAGGTCGAACGGGTTCCCGGAGCACCACTTCTCCGCCGCCTCCACCAGATGCTTGAACTCCATCCTCCGTTATCCGGTCTGCGGTGTCCCCTGGCTCCGGAGCTTGATCTCGGGTCTCTCTGGCCGTCGCGGCGATGATGCTCAAGACAAAAAAAACAGCTGATCGGACAGCAGCATCAGCAGCCTCCACTACCGCATCTCCTCTAGTGCACCGTCTGCACGGCCCGGGAATAGCGATAACACCGTTGGGTGCACAGAACCGACCGGGTCTGGTGCTCATCCGCTCTCAAAGCCCCATTCCTCTCTTCCTCCCCACGTTATGAAATCAGCCCGTCGGTCGCATACATTCATACGCAGGAGGACGCAGGGGAAAAACGCGATGACGAATAGTGAAGCCGGGCAGCCGTCCATGTCTGAGGCGCTGTAGCCCATAGGCCCGCTCCCAACTGTCTCACAGTGCAGGCAGACTTACTGTGTCGTTGTTTTTAAACCTGCAACCTTTTATCCGGGGAACTTTACATTATGCATTAGTGCTGTAGAAGCTGCCCAAGGAGGATCATAGGAATATTATACAGAAATATATGCACTATATACTGTGTGTATGGAGAACACCAGCATCATCATTAACTAATAAATGAGGCCTAAATACCGATACTACCATAATATACGTTTAAAAAATGAATATTTATATAATGTTGGACTGGAACTCACTAAAAGACCAGTTCCCCAAAATCCCAATTATAACAATATATTTTACGTTATAGCCTACATAACCATATCTTCATAAAGTATAGATTGGTTTTACTTGCCAAGGATGAGTATAGACCTAAACTTCAAACTCCAGTTGGTTGGTAATATTTATATTTTTCTTACAAAAAAAAATAACTAACTGTAAAGACCTGAGCCAACTCTCTACTGATCAAGACCCGGATGTGGCTGAAGGCTCTGGTAAATGTCTACCAAGTGGATGACCTTAGACCTCGTGCTAAGAATTGTTTTTGTTTGGTCAAACTACTATTTTCATGGTCAGCATTTAACTCTCCAGCTTAGATAGTAAACAAATATATATAAATACAACATCAATAAAAATCATACTGCTGTTATATTTTGACCAAAAACCTTCTTATGTTTCTTCACTTAATTAACAGCAATAAATGACAAATTAAACCACGAGATTCAGCTTTAATATAGTCCTTTTCCAAATACATTAACTTTAATTCTGAGATATTTATAGAACTACCACTTCACCTAAACTCTGAAAATATATATATACTTTAATGACTTCCCACCGTTGTCATACTGGAAACCACTGGTTCAACTAAACACCACCGTGTTCACAGGAATGCAGCCGGCTGCCATTATCATGCCTCCAGTCTGACCCTCCATGCTCCCAGGAGTCCTCACCACCAGAGGGCGAGTGAAACCAGCCCACACTGGAGCTGAATCAAGCTCGCATTAAGGAGGCTCAATAAGACCAGAACACATGAGCGTCTGTCCTGCCAAAATAAAAGGGTATAGTTTGGGGGACAGTAGATGGATTCGTGGAAAAAACATGTCATATAAGTTGAATTAAGTACAAAAAATGTACAGATCATTATGTAAATAATACAAATGTTTTAATACTAGCAAACAACAACCAGTCACAAGTTGTTAATAGTTTTTTAAAATTATGATTAAATGAGAAAGTATCATATTTGTTTATGTATCGTAATTTAAGTTGTTAATGAACTTTTTAATTACATACAAACAGAACACGATTCTTTAATATATTAAAGATAATTATTTCTTGTATGATAAGGATTGTTTGACATAGAATCAACATATTGACTATCATAGTCGAGTCCCGGCCTTTTTGACATAAAAGTGCTGCTACGCTTAATGGCTTTTATTTTGAAAGTCGAAACCAGAAGTAGTCATATAGCGACTTTATAACTTTCTTTTTCACAGTTGTGCTGCTGCCTATCCCCGAGGTTGCGCTCTCCCCCACAGTGCGTGTGTCGGATCTCCCAGCGGTCAGACGCGCTGCTCGGTCTGCAGACAGCGGACTCCTCTGCTCCTCTAAAAGCACCGACACCTTAAAAGAACCTCCTGAAGCATGCAACAGACTCTGTGCAGAGGTTAGTGAGGACGGACGTCCCTGCTGCCCGGTACCCCGGAGTCGCGCTTTTGTTTGCAGTGAAGACCCACATTTTCTTTCCCCAAAAAACAATCTCCAGATATCCTGAAAATGGATCCTTTACAAAATGGGAATAATTGTGAGGAGGACTCGCAGTGTGCCAATGAGGAAGAAGAAACGGAAGAAGTGGATCCAAGAATCCAGGTGGGATTTTTAAAAATGTAATCCAGATGTGGCCACCAGTGACAGTGACATTGAGACCGAATTAAGAAGCCCAGTGAAAGTCAGGTTGTGTGGAATATTGTCTTGAAATGTGTTAACCTTACATTCAGTAGACTATACACACACACATAGATATACAGTAAAAACCAGGGAAATGTGAAATATTACCACTTTATTATATTAATGCAACAACTACTCCACTCAACACAAGTTATTTTCGTGAATGTGTCAACTGTGCATGATTTAATAGAATCTTAGATAAATAGAACGAAGAGTATTTGTTCCTTTAACGCTTTCTCAACACACACAAACACCCCCCCACCCAACTCACCCACCCACACACACACTGAAGGCTGCATGCTCAGCAATCTGGTAAACTGAAGTCACACAGTTGGGCCTCTAGACTCACAATCTGTTTTTTTCCCTCCGTGTCTCTCCATGAATGCCATGTTTCCTGTAAACAGGGAGAGCTGGAGAAGTTGAACCAGTCCACAGACGACATTAACCGCTGGGAGAGCGAGCTGGAGGTAAGACGAAGCACCAACCACCAGCACGACTGTCATTATCATCAGTGCCTCCCTCCCCGCTGGGGTAAACACTCCCAGTCATGGCTGAGCTCCAACACCCGCCCCGAGAAGCCATCGAGTCTCACTTTCAAAATCTCACTCTAAACAAGAGAGGAATCCTGTTGGAGCTGTGAGATTATTCATATTGTTTCCAGTTCGGTTTTAAGGACTTTTCCTGGCAGTGAAGTCATTGCATAGAAAACGGTTTACACGGAAAGTCTCGCAGAGATGGACATTTTCTAAATGTGGGAGCTGCTTCTGAGGGAAAATGTGGAAAAACTGAAGCAGCAGCCGTCACTCCTCCTTAATAACACTGCAGCGTATGAACTCTTAGGCCTAACTGTGATCTGAATGTTAAATATAATATTTAAATGGCACGTTTGGAGCAATCTAAATACCAGGTGCTCTCGTTGTTTTCTTTAAAAACACTTAACATTTTTAAAGCTACAAAACGCAGCGAGGAACAGCAGAAAGATGGATGGTAGTAGTTTTTATTTTTTTACAGCGCTCACTTGGATTTAAACGCTTACTAGAAAGGTTACTCTTCAGCAAAAGTCAAAACATTCCAGAGGCAGGCCATGTTTTTCTTTTCCTTAAAGTAGGCTTCTTCTGTTTCTCATTAAACCTTCACTCACGTCCGAATGCCACAAGCAAGTTGCACAAATAAATGTAACAACAGACAAAGATAGAGGACAGGATTTGTACACTTATTCAATGTTGGTACCGTTGTTATATATTGCTTTATTCATGTTTTCCAGCTAAATTATGGATAATTCTTATAGATCCAGTGCATCTTTACCCATGGGGGAGGGAGGGAATGAAACTGGCAATGTTTTGAAGCAACAGTTGTGTCACTGATAAAAAACAAACAGACACACGCAAACATAAAAAGAAAGGTGATTCATCGTGAGGCAGAATGAAAGTTGCAGAGCTGAAGAATGTGAAAAGTGCAGCTGCAGGCTGTTTCCCTGCCGAGTCTGGAGTTGATTAAAGACTGTGTACAGTAGATTCAGAGGATTCAGGAAAAGCCGAGGCAATGAGGTTAAATCCATGCTCATATTTGAGGCTCTCTATACTCTGCCAGCATAAAGGTAAAACCTCTCGTGGCAGAGATGCAAGATTGTGTTAGAGATGACGAGTGAGTCACATCCCCTAATATATATACATATGACCAATAGCGTACAGAATAAACTTCCCAGCCTGCACGCAGCGTCACCATCTCACTGCAGGAACAGGAAGTCAGGCAACGTGACGATGTCACAGGAAGTGTGCTTCCTGTAGCGCCCTCTTCCTTCTCCCTCTTTTGCCCTCTCTTGTATTCTTCCGTCAGTTTATCCAACAGGATGCAGGTTTCAAACTCCCCTCTCTGTGAATTGCAACACATGTAGACGCACAGTCGGTAACCCTGCCATATAGGAGATGACAGGCGCCGGCCATGAATAACAGGTCTACCGTCGCTGTGCCACCTTGGGCTTTACCCCAAAGAAATGTACACACACACACACACACACACACACACACACACACACACACACACACACACACACACACACACACACACACACACACACACACACACACACACACACACACACACACACACACACACACACACACACACACACAGATGTTGCCAATTTCGCAATAACAGTTCTCACAACATGAGTTCACCACCAAAGAATGTACGCTCAACAACCAAAAGTGACACACTGCTGCACTGTGTCTCAATGCATGTGCTTGTGTTTGGCTTATGGTTTAGTGATGACTTGAATTAGAAGAGTTGGGAGGCGCCAGGCCAAATTGATGACGGCCAGCAGGACATCACACGCCGCAAGGAAAGCCCGACCCGTGGCTAAAGCTTAAAACATTAAAGTCTGTGTAAAGTGAAATCTGGAATTTGTTTCTTAACACATTATACATGCCAGAAAATAATTGCTGAAAACGTGAAAAGTTTCTGATTATTGTGCTGAATTGTGGAGTTACACACTAACTGTACACATCAACCCTCGAGTGTGGTTTCAGAGCAGAGAATACCGCTTATTCTTTCACAATTTTGAAACCTAATTTTATATTCTTGCAGATTTTTTTCCATCGTTCAAATTTGGCTGGGTCCAAAAACTAAGAGTATCTATTACAATTCTTCAAAAATGAATATTGTGCACAGATAAATTCATATAACATTTCTTAATTAAAGTGATTTTAGCGTTTCTTCATCTAGATGAATTTGGCTTTAACAAATGTCATGTGGTGCGACCGTGACATTTAAAAGAACAAAGTATTTGCATTTCTGGTGAAATTTTGTAAACAATTACCTCATATTTGTGTTCTATAATGTCACAGCCGCCTTCTTAAATGTAGTGAACAAACTTATTTTCCCTGTAAAACTGAAAATGTTTAAAAAATACCATCCACTTAAGCAGACTATCAGTGAATATTATTTCAGCCACATAAATTCGCTATTTTAATTTGAGTTTTATAGTTATTATTGACCACAGGATGAGTGGTCAGTGTTGTGGAATATTTCTTATGACTAGTCGGGAGAAGAAAGTTGAGGTTTTCTATCAATATAAAGTAAAACAGAGTTTTGATGAACGATCAAGGTTTGTAAAGTCAATTTATTTGCTTGCAAGCAAAGAGAACAGTCTCACAGACACATTGCAGTGATCTGCATGAGTGCTCTGCCCAACAGTCAGAATGCATGGACATTTATACTCAGACAGCTTCCTGTTATCTGCTTTAGCTAACAAGAATACACAAAGAACACAGTTAAAGGCAGGTCATCCTTCGAGCCTTAGTATACTTGATCATTTAAGACAGTCAGGAAGATGCTTTATCTCCTGTTTGCAAATCCCTTTGTTCACAGTCTGCCTTACAATAAACAGTTTAAACTCACAACAGATGCTTCCTTTGAAGCCACTGTGACATTGTTAAAATGACCATTGCAGAGACAGAATAGACATTCTTTACCCTCACACATCATATCTGCATGCAAAGGTTTACGCCTTTACAACTTCAGATAACGCGTCTGCAAAGGAAGTCAAAAGTATTTCAAACAGAGGATCTCTGTTAATCAAGGCCTCTCTGTGTCTCTGTCTTACGAAGAAGAAAGAAACAGTGCACAATGATAACAGATAACAAGACACCTGGATACTAAACTAATTAAAGTCATCTACTGAAACTACAGTTTGGTGTCTGCTCTTTTAGGACTTACATTCCTTAAACCTGTACATGAGACTATGACATATTTTCCCATTACATCAGTAAATCAGGGGATCAATAGACAACGAATTATATGGGAAAAATATATATATATATTGTGTGTGTGTGTGTTTGTGTAGGACTGCCGTCAGCGGTTTCGCGCGGTGCTGGTTGAGGCAACAGTGAAGCTGGACGAGCAGGTGAAGAGGATCGGACGAGCTGTGGACGACTCCAAACCGTACTGGGAAGCCCGCAAAATAGCACGACAGGTAGACAAACACACAAACACACACACACACAGCTGGAGTGACTGAGGTCAGCAGACAGCGAGTGTGAGGGCAGGCTTACTGAGGATTACCGATGAGAAGTTTAAAGAGCTCAGTTTATATCTACTTAAAGGGAGCACAGTCACATGATACCTATTTTTAAACTCAGTCACACCTCTGTGTCCTAAGCTAGTGTCACATACACACAGTGTGTGGAAGAGAAGTTGAGCTGCACTGAAACTGCTAGACTTGCCATGTTTTCCACAATCTGTGTTGCCTCCTTTGCTGCGCTGCTGCAGGTAGATGCAAAGTAGGTGTTGAAGTGCGGTCCCCTCTCCAATGGGTCACGTCCTTTCACTGTTCAATTGCTCCGCCCTGTTGAGGCTTTGATCTGATTGGGCAGCACCAGAAATTTAGAGTCCGGCGCCCCCCCCCCACTTCTCTGCCAATGAGGAAGAAGCTTATGAGTCGTTCATCAGAAGCATAAGGCTGACATTGGTGTCATAGCTGAGCTCTCCAATGGGGATTACTGGGAGGTTTTGAATTTTGATGGGACCTGCTTTCATGTGAAAAGATCCAAAGCCTTCCTTAACTTTGCCTGTCTCTGTGTGTGTGTGTGTGTGTGTGTGTGTGTGTGTGTGTGTGTGTGTGTGTGAGTGAGAGAGTGAGATCAAGGGGATTATATAGAGCAAAGCCGATGAATCCCCCGGTTAAACTGGCGAATTGTCTGGTCATGATTTATGGATGAATATTTAATATTTAATACATGACCTACTTTAAAGGGATTCAAATGCTTAGCCTCACTGACCTCAACACACACACTGTTGTACCTACCCCCACCCATAAGCCAGTCTCCCCCAACCCCCCATGTTTATACTCCTACATTCCAACAAACTGGGGTGTGGTGTATAGGAATTTGCCTCTAGTGTCCCATCTTTTGTCCTTTTTACCCAGCATTGTCTTCAGCACCACCGTCTGTCTGTCTGTCTGTGCCCCCTCTCTCCCTCCCTGTTTCATCACCTCTCTCCACGTCCTCACCCCACATCTCTCCAGAAAACTGTAAATGGGTTGAATTTCAAGAGAAAAGGCGTCAGACAGGATGACAGTGTTCGGCACGTGAATTAAAAAGGAGTCATGAGCACGGCCAGGTCATGCTTACACGACGAGACAGCGTGTTCATGGTATTTCAGAACAAAACCATGGTATTGTTTGCCCTCACAGACGGTCAGATATCGTGGGATCTGTGACATCAAGTTAATTACCGGATAACAATGCCTTTCATTTGCATGCCGTCACCATGCTCAGCAGGCTTCTGTGCCACAAAGGTAACGGCAAAATTGTGTCCCTCCACCTTTGATGCACGTTACTCACAGAGGCAGAGATTCGCAGAGTCACTGTGTTCGGTCAGCTTAGCTACTGACAACACGATGAGTAAACGCCACCCCGGCATGAGAAGGGACGTGTGCTGCTGCTCTGTCCAGGAAGTCCCGTGAAGGACGGTGACTTCTGGGTGACTTTTTTTTTATCTCCAACTTGACAAAAGCCATTGATGGATGGTGTTAAAGTCTCCTCGCTCATGTTTTCTCCTCATCAAATAGCTATCATCGTCCTTCTGTTTTCCCTGCACCCCCTCTCTTCTCTCAGCCTGGGAAATGGGTCATGATGGAGGGACAAAGACGACAGATTAGGCGCAAAGAGCAATTTATCTTCCCACTCCCTTCCTCTCTCTCGTCACCTTCTCGAAGGGGCCTCTTCAAACCTCGCTAGGTTACCTAATCATTCGAGATATCGCAACAATACAGACACGAAAGACGCCCGCTTTCGGATTTTCGGACAATTTGCGCGAGACGATGCAGATCTGCGCTTGCTCACGTCACTGTTGGAGCCTTTATCATGAACATGGGCCGACAGTGGCAGGGGGTCATGTCACAGGGGTTAATGTAAACAGAAAGACAGGGAAGGCCGTGAGAAAAAGCTTGTAACAGCTGAGAGAACTACACCGACCTTTTGAGAGTTGTTAAAGCTGTTTAACGTGAAATGTGTCGCTCATAGTGACGAACACAGAACTGCAATTCCCCCTCAACTCTATATTTTAGTACGTTTAAGCGCAATATTTTGGTTTTACGTCACAAATTTACTGTTTTAGGGTGCTTTCACACCTGTAGTTTGGTTGTGTGCAGAACCTAGCACCGGACGTAGCTCAAATTGTGACGGACCATTGGAGAGTATTGTGATTCCACTCTTATACATTTGGTTAAGGTGTCAAATCGGTAACTAATGCACTGCACACTAAGTATAGGCATATAATTACTAAACCTTTTCTAAAATAAAGCACCGATTAGCAAATTAAGGTAGAAGAAATAACTCAACTGACAACTATTTGTATGATCCATTTCATTGCAGCTTGGGTCAAGTTCTCTTTCCCGTCATCTATTGCTTTTGAGAAAATACATTTGGATTTCAATCTGTTTGAAACTGTAGAAATAGTCTTTAGTTTTAACATGAATAGACGGCTTTATTTCATAGTTAAAAATGGCCATTCAGCTGCAACAATAATCCATTCAAAATGCTTAAGGATAGAAAGACAAACTGGAGTTGTTACCATTGTAGTATAGAGTCAATGCAGACAGACAAATCAGTTAAAACAGAAAAAGGGACTTACAGGGTGGTATAAAATGTCAAAGGGTTGAACACGTACAATAAGTGATTTCCCTTCAGCTTGAAGGGAAACGTGTCCCATTAAACTGTTGCTCTGTACAAAATGTTCTCTAACCCCATAAAGCTTTTAAAAAGGACCAGAGGACGAGTAACAGTGGGACGGCCCGCTGTTGCATAATGTCTCAGATGCATGTCAAATGATGCCAGAGAGTTGTTCTTAGATGTGTCTGCTGCAACCTTTCTGCCTGCTTTAAACCATTTCACCTTCTTAAACTGAAGATCTGCAAGATGTGTAGGAGGGCTAGGATGTTGTGTTCTTTTATCTGTGATTTATGTTTGATATGTAGAGGTAGGTATGGATTATGATGTTAGTGTGTGTATGTATATGTTACAGCCCCAGCTAAATTCGATATTGTTGCTTCATCTTGGAACAAGTTCTTATGAAATTCTTTTTGGTTTATTTTTATGGCTTTAATATTATACTTTCACCAGAAAGTGATGGTGATTGTCCAAGATAAATCCCTGCTATAACACATTTCCATGTGGGAATCCTCATCTGCAAATTTTTATGCTTTCACAAGATAAAAGATCGCAATGAAATTTACAAATTACCCAGATAACCCGGTTTTCTTCATCATTTATCTTATTCGTTTTTTCTGTAACTGCTTAGTATTCAGCCAATACATTGACCTTTAAGTCACGCCTGTCTGAGTGGAGAGAGTGGGTCCAAATATGTCCAGCATGACGGGATGAATCCACCTACTGACTGGAACTATGGGCAGGAAAAGCCCACTAACAGAGTGTCAGATTTTCTTAGCGACAAAGCTCCTGTTTGTCAATTGGATGAAGGCACGCTTGTCTTTCTGTGTGTGTGTGTATCTGTGTGCGATCTCCTCGCCCCTCTACGGGTGTCATAAGGAATCAACAGTGGTTCTTCCAGAGGAAATGTAGGTCATAAGATACACACAGACACACACTGGAAGCAGCACAAAGACAACTGCTGCACTCATACCATGTGAGAACAAAGGCTGGGCCAACTTGCTGGTAGAAATTTGTGTCAAATTAATGTCACAACGCTATGATTCAAGCTCTGTCAGCTTTTTCACACTTGCCACTTCATAACCGAGTGAAATGCCTATGCATCATCAAACCCTGTCTTTAAACAGGAAACCTGTAGCTACCTTGCTTTCACACTTGATGTTATTAGGCCTATAACTGATTCTTCTCTTCGATCTCAAGGCCCAGGTCGAAGCCCAAAAGGCCACTCAGGAGTTCCAGCGGGCGGTTGAGATCCTGCGGGCGGCTAAGGAGACCATCGCCCTGGCCGAAGAGAGGCTGCTGGAGGAGGACAGCCGCCAGTTTGACTCCGCCTGGCAGGAAATGCTCAACCATGCCACACAGAGGGTACGAAACATGATGCAAGACAGCTGCAAAATACGGAAAAAGTTCCAAGCTTACAAGTTTGTGCATGAGGGTTGAGGTTTGAAGCTGCCGATTGTGAAAGTGAAACTATGACAATACTGAAATGTCCCATCTTTTGCTTGGTTTCTACAATTAATAAAAAAAACACTCGATTGTTTCAGGTAATGGACGCAGAGCTGGAGAGAACGCGCAGTGAGGCCGAACACAAGAAAACTGCAGCCAATTACAACTCCTGCATCAGCCACATGAGGCAGTTGGAGAAGAAACTCAAACGCTCCATCAACAAATCCAGGTCTGTGCCGTTGTCTCCGCTCTGAATGTTTCCTTTTCTTTTTCCCCCTGCTTGGGCCTCGCTGTGTGTGTGAAAGCAGGGCTAATTTGATGTCATCTGATGCAGGCCAGATGTTTCATTTGTTGGTTGTGCTGTGTTGGGGTGTGCTCCCTTTGTAAGAGCCAAGGAATGTGTCTGCTCACAGAGGAGTGTTATTCTTCCAGTAGTTTCTCCAGTGACAGTCTGCACGGTTTCTCCCTCTCTCAGTTTTTCTTCTTTTTTCTCCCCCTGTAGGCCGTATTTTGAACTGAAAGCCAAGTATTATCTACAGCTTGAGGTATGTATGTTTGCATGCTTTTAAACAATTTAAAATGTGAGCATAAACAGTTCAAATTACTGGAGTTGTAATAACTTTCCATCAAGCTCCACCATTGTTCAAAGTTTTAAAATGTCAAATACTTTGGTTTATGACCAAATACCATCAAAACTAATGAAGGCTGTACTTTAGTCTTAATGAGCAAATGTTAGCATGCTAACATACCAACATGCTAAACTGAGAAGGTGAACATTGTAAACATACAAAAGATGCTCTGTAACAAAGAAAGCATGAGAAGCTCTGCCAATGTTTTTGAAATGGTATACACTTAGTCTCCCCCACCTCATTGGGAAGTGTTACATTTGCATAAAAATATTTTTCATATATATATATTCATTAAGAAAATTTGTTAGCTAGGTTATTCGCAAACGTTCATTGACATTTCAGTGTCAGACTGTTGTGTGACTTATGAAAAATGGGCCCAATATATATATTTTGACTATGGAGCAAAAGAATGAAGTCAATCTGTGTTCAGGTTCACTTCTCCTATTGAAGTTAATCGACTCAGGACTTGCCCTAAAGGGGCGGGGCAGTGGTGAAACCACCTTGATACAAACCGGTGTTCCACTATTCCATAGTACAGCCTCACAGGGCTACATGACTGTAGACTCTTAGTCGTGTTCACTTAGGAAGGAAAGCAATACCCCTAAATGTGTAAATGTCATGCTCACTAAGCTTAGGACACACTGTCAAAATGTAAATATTTACATGTAAACAGTTTTACCAAGACGGTGCGTTCACTAAAAAACTGTTTCAATCCTCGTAGCAACTCAAGTGCCTTGTGGATGAGCGTCAGGCCAAAGTTGTGGTTGCCAAGACCGACTACCGCACAGCATTACGCAACCTGGAGAGCATTTCTGAAGAGATCCACGCCCAGCGACGCTCCCTCGCCATGGGCACCAGGGAACAGGGTGTCGGAGCGGAGGGAGATGGGCCCGACGAGGACATCACCAACTTCAAAATGGAGTCAGACGGTCTGTCAAGTGAGTACAACTATATGCAACCACATTATTCATCAACATTTAGTTTTTGTTTTGTTGGTGCATCCGTGTGTGTGTGTGTGTGTGTGTTTCAGTGGTGTCCGTATCAATCGATGAAGAGGGCAGTCACAGTAGCAGCTCAGAGGAGGACACAGATACTCACTCCACCTCCTCCCGAGACACTCACTCCACCTCCTCCCGTGACATGCCCTCTCCCTCCTCCTCCTCCTCCCAGCCCTCCACCTCTGCCTCCACCCCCCTGGACATGCCCTGCTCTCAGCCCTCCTCACCCTACACCCCCTGCTCGTGCTTCTCCTCCTCTCCCCCAGTCCCCTCTTCCTCCTGTCCTGGCGAACAAGAGTTAGCGAGCCCCTGTAGTCCTCATGACCCAGAGTCGGTGTGGGGTTCTCGGCATGCCTCGCCTCTCCTGGGCCCTCGCAGCCAGTGCAGTGGAGCTTCTTCTCCAGACTGCGACCAGGAGAGAGGTGTGTGTTCATCACATCAGTGTGTACATGTGTGTTGACTTCTGATGTGATGCTTCATCCTTTATGTTAAAAGTTTTGTCGCTTTAAAAGCTTTAAAAAAAAAAAAAAAAGTTCAACCTTTACTTTTGTGATACACTTCTACTTTTTAAAAAGTTTGACTAAAAGATCAGTACCAATTTCATGTTTCAAGTGCGTTAAGGAGAGAGCTGGAGTAAAACATTTTTTATTGTGCGAAAAACAGCATCCTGTTCACCATGCTAGAGGCGGATTGCATTTACTGGAAAGAGTTAGGTTTTCAGTAAAGTTCTGTTTCAGTCAGCAAAGGTAAATTGGTATATCATTGCTTTACTTTAAGCACATTTATTCACAGTTGCATGCCCTCCTTTTCTGTGTGTTGCAGGTGACAGAGCAGAGGGAGCGGAGGCAGCGCTAGAAGCTGGTTTGAACAAGCTAACCTTAACTGGAGCTCCAAAACAAGAAGGGGACTCCGGGGATGAACAAGATCCCCATGTCATTAACCCCGAAATATCCTCTCCCAGCTCAGCCACTACCATTCTGTTACTCAACAGTGTCTAATAAAACTTCTGTCTGGGCTCTGTGGCAGAGGACTTGGAGCAGGGCAGGAGGATATGCTAAATCTAAGCGATGAGAGAGCAACCTACACACCCCAAAGCTCAAACCAACCTGACATTGCGTCTCCATATTGTCTTAACATCCGATGGTGTCATATTAGAAGGTGCTACAAGTAGTGTATTTGAACATCAGTACATCATTTTCAAGTAAATTGTGAACCTGTGGTGTAAACAAATAAGAGCAGGGACGGGAGGATTGGTCTGTGTTGGTGTCATTAGTGCTGACATTATTCAAAAGATTGCATTTGTCATGAATCTCCTTTCTGTTGCAAAGAGGGTGTTTGTTGCCATTGAACTGACTTCACCAGCTCAGTCTATTTTGTGCCGGAAAATAATTTGCGTTGTACAGCAGTATGGGGAATTGTCTTTCTCTTGACATATTGTAGAGACTGTCAAACTTCTCAATGTGTAACCAGCTTTAAAGTAATGTTTCAAAATGAATGTCATAATACATGTATTGATGTAAACATACTATAGTTGGCACCACTAGGAGAAGTCAACAGTGAGCCTCTTTTTGGATCTGTATCTAAACATGGAGGATCAAAATGGGACAAAACAAGATGTCGAATGTTGGATCATTTCATTTCTTGTTCTGCCTTGATTATTGAGCTCCGCTTTTAGCTCCTAAATGTGAAGTTGAAATGTAGGACGCAGAGACTGTTTTGGGGGAGTAATTATCAAGGAGGAACGAGGAGTGCATGCAGTACTCCGAGCACTAAACACCAGAAGAGACTCTCTTCAGGCGGGACTGAACACAAGTGGTCTTCCATTTGGATTTGTGAATGAATGTTTTGAGTGCAGATCACCATCTGATGTGGTGGTGATTGAGCACGTCTGTTGTGCTTTTGGGAAATGCTCAAATACTACCTGTAGTACAGATATTCTATATTTATACTCCTGTATTCTTGTATATGAACAGTGGTTTGTGGTTACTATTGTTATTGTTTAACACAAAATAAGCAATAAATATGTGCTACATTTATCAGATTATTTTTATATCAGTTTTCAACAATGTTTGTTAGCACTTAAGGTTATAAATATAATTATTGATCATCAAAGCCTTTTGAAATAGGCAGAATTATACTTTTAAACAAGATAATATGGTATAATCAACTATCAGGGAAGATATGAGATTGCATTGAACAATTAAAGTGACTGTGTCACATTTACACCTTACTCATGATATAGTAGAAATGAGAGAGGTTGTTAGGACCCTAAGAGAGGCTCTTCACAAAAGAGGTCCAAAATAATCAAAAGAGTCAAGGAGTTGCAGGAAATAACATTCAATTTATTGATGAACAAGATAAATGACAATAAAAAAAACACAAACAAAGTCAACCTAACCCAAACTTACCAACAAAAGGCTGATGGGCCGGCCAAAATAAACAAAAAGAAGGAAAGACACCCAGACCAACCCACAATGGGCCGTAGGATCTGGACTCTCCCCTCTAACCCTCACAAAAAAAAAAAGAAAAAGCACTATTTTTCAGTAGAGATTGTCAAGTGTGAGTATTCTAGCAGTACACTTGACGTTCCTACACAAAATTACAAGCTTTGCTTCATAATCGAAAATCATCTTACCTCACAGATGTGAATTCAAAGCGACCTTTGAACATCCAGAAAACATAATACTTCCAGCCAAAAATAAACTAACCAACCTTATTCTATTAAAGTAGTACTATTTAAAAAAACAACGTATGTTGCAAATATGCTGCAGTGAGAAGGGATTGTCAAGTGTGACTATTATAGCAGCACAATGTACAGGCTTTGCTCCAATAATCTCATCACACATTACACATAAGAATTAAATATTTGCAAAATATGTTATTAATTAAGATTCTTCTATTCATATCTGTTGACAATAAAGCAAACATTAAAAAAAATACAAAATAAAACAATCCGTTTTCTCTAAATAAAGTACTATTTTGAATAATTACGTTTTAAATATACAACTGAGTAGAGATCAACAAGTGTGAGTATTGTCGCAGGACACTTGAGCTGTCTACCCAAACTTACATGCTTCGTTCCATTATTAAAAATCCTCTTATCTCAGAAACTGTGAAGAGTGAAATGTTTTCAAAATCTTTCATCCATTAGCAGAGATTCATCAAATCTGGTGAGAATAACCAAAAAATATGATACAACCCCCTCCCCCCCATCCCTACTCTCTAAATAAAATATACTGCAGTGAGTACAGACAATTGAGTCGTCTACACAAACTTGCATGCTTTGCACCAAAATAAAATTTTAAAAAGTGTTTACCTTACATACGTGGGATCACAGTGACTTTGACAAATAAACACCAAAATCCAGTCAGTTCATCCTCGAGTCCAAGTCCACGTTATGTTTGAAAAGAAATTCCTTGCAGGTTTTTCTGAGATATCGCGTTCACAAAAATGGAATGAATGGTCGTACCGGACAGACAGACAGCACAATGCCTCCAGGCATAAACAAAATCAACTGTATTCATTCAATGAATTACTAGTTTGAATAATGCATGTCGTGAATATGCTCTGGTGAGTATTGTCATTATGATCTCTTACCTTACCAATGAGGTTACCTTACTCAACATGCACAAAAAACATTGACGTGAGCGTCTAATGGGCTTGCTACTTCCAAATGTACAGCTCGACTGACCAGGCAAGTGAAGATCACAACCCACCGCTTCTTTTCACTTCTATTGGTCCAAAGTAGTCGAAAACCACATGGGTAAGGGGATGGTAGATCTGGAAACATCCGATCCTCTGGAAGGTCAGTCATTTTCTGATCTCCAACAGTTGAAGTTTCCTTATGGAGCAGTTTGCTTTCACTTGCCACCCTTTGTCCAAGAGTGCAAGTTGAAGCAAATGGTGGACTTATCTGCTTCTCTTATGTCATCCACTGATAGATTTCGTGATCCATGTGTCACCTTGAGCTGGTTCACGTTGTCCTTTAAGAAATTGCAAGAGTACTTTCCAATTTCAAATCTTTAAGCAGATTGGCTCTATGATGTTTGGGGATATTCACAAGTACTTTGCTGCCGTTACTGACCCATTGGTTCGAGCTTGATGATACCTCCATGCACTTTTTGTCCTCCTCTGACATTTCTTTCATCTCTTCTTACTCTTTCAGAGAATTCCTGAAGATATTGCATGATGAGGAGTTCCTTCAGATTAGCAACTGATATCCAATTGACATCACCGGTCTGGTTTCCACAGCAGTACAAAAATGAATGGACCATACTAGCCATCCAAATGGAGTTCAAACAATAGAACAATGTTTCCTGACCCCTTTTCCTCAGGAGAACTGTACTTTCACATGCTTTAGGATTCAGCCGCTTCATCCGATTCTCTGTGCAAAATGACAGAGCTGCCCGGACCAAGGAATGCATAGGTCAAGATTAACTTATTTCCTTTATCCTCCTTGACTTGGACTGGCGCTATGGCTACTGCACATCCCTTTCCGGCCCCGTTAGCTTCACATGCTGAACCAAGTGAATTGCTGACAAACGCTCCTTTTATATCAGGCTTTTGTTGAAGTTCCTGGTTTGTGGTTTCCATACTCCATATGGGTGACCCCTTTCACAAGTTTGACATGTGCAAGTCGTTTTTGCAGTCCTTGCACAGTTCACATTTTATTAAATATCCAAAACACAGACCATTCATTTTTAGAAAATTAATCGTGTGGATGAGTTTTAAACTGTGGGCCATTTTTCCCACAACAACAGGAAGTTTGGATGCAATTGACCTCAAATTAGAGGGAATATCAAGTTCAACCATACACTGTAAATCCTGCATAACATTACCGTACCCTCTTAAGTACATCGCACAAGCGCTTTTCCATAGTCAGCTTTCATGGCTGTTGAGTTAAATGCCTTATCCAAATAAGCACCAGTTACTTTGAATTAGTTCCCAAAGTGATCCTTCAATAGCCGTTTGACTTCTGCATAACCTCTGCATGCATCCAAAAGCAGACTGCTGCAAAAAGGTCGCTGGGCCGGCTCGAGAAAGTGGAGCCTGTCATGATTGATAATGTTATTTTCCTCCATTAGGTGTTGAAATGTCTGCATATATGATTGGTTTGCCAGGGGATTGCCATCCAATACTGTAATCTCCTGTGACAGCTAGCTTTTGTTGCTTGATATGGTCAGCAATGCATTCTGGAAGGATGAGACTTTTGTTGATTGCTGCGTGGACTCATATGTTTCTGAAGTGGTGTTTTGGGCACCACACTCACTTGCATAAACTATACAAGTGACACCACAGTATCCAAAAAGTCAGTTCTTTTTTTACTGGCTTCCAAATAAGCCTTCAGTCCATCTCGAGTTGAATCAACCTTTGATCCTTCATTTCAAGGCTTTTGGGGGGGGGGGGGGGAGTACTATTTTAGCAGCAGATGATGCAATTTTTATTTTACAGCTCCATTCGTTCCGGTTTTGTTTTTAGTGTCACTTGAACTTGCAGTGCATGTTTGTCCTTTAATGCAGCAGCTCAGGCTAGCATTTTCAGCAGCTGCTGTTTTTACATGCTGACCTGGAAAAATAGTTCAGTTCCACTTATTCTTCTTCCACAAAAAGTGTAATGGAACCAGTTACCAAATCATGAACTAGGGTGTGTGAGTGCAGTCAACTGAAAATATTTAATCCCAGGCTTGGTCATGATTTCGCACCCGACTTATCTGTCAGGGATAGGTTGCACAATTCTTCCGGTAAGCCATGAGTTGTGAGGTGCTGAGTAATCAACAGAGTCATGAGCACCATATCTCCGGGAATGAAGTTGCTCCTGACACTTCACCACTTATGACACACGGACGCTCTTGAAGTAGAGCAAAGTATTCCTTAATTAATCCATCATTTCCAAAACAATTCGAATTTACCCTCCTTTTGGTACCGTCCTGATGGAAACGACATGGCCTTAAGAAGCAAAAGTTTAGGGCTTCTAAGTCATTGGGATCAGTGGATGCTCTGGTAATGGGACGGCTGTTAATAGCTTCTGCTTCACAGACAACAGTGTGATGACCCTCTTTATCAAGGTTCTGCACCTTCAGGCTGTAGTTCAGGATCTTCCTCCCATGGCGTTGCAACATCCTCTCAGAAAGACTGCCATGAAAGTGCACTTTCCAAATAGGCAGAAGCAATTTTCTATGCATTACCAAAATGTACTTGCAGCAAAGCTTTTGCTTCAACATATCCTCCGTCATGGGCCATATGAAGACAGTTTCTGACAAGCTCAAGGCTGCCCCCTGGTGTACTGTTTGAGGAAGTTTAAGCAGTGTTTAGGGTCGTCAGTCTTCTCTTCAATGCTGTGCTCAAAAGCCCCTATAAATGTGTGTAGTGCAAAGGGTCACTGTCAGAAACCGGAAAGGAAGAGACAGCTGCTGAACCAACAAGGCTGTTCATTTTGTGTCTCCGATCCCTGCTGCTTGGTGCTGAAACTGTGGATGCGATTGTGTGATTTTTCTTATTGCACATTGATGTATCGTTTCCTCTGAGCGTCAACCATGTGAGTTGAGGTTGTAGATCTTGAGATACATTTCTCACTTTAGGTCCGGTGTTTAAAATGTGGGTCGGGCTGGCCGTTAATGTCAGAGTTCATGCCATTGGAATTCACATATGCGATACAAGCAACACAAAGCCCTCCATCGCCTCTTAGCACGTCCACTTCAGCCATTGATCCGGGTATTTCCACTTAAAGTTCCAATTGCTCCTTTTTTCCCCCCCTTGGCTCCTCTTGTTCTTCCAATGCATGTTTGTCCTTTAATTCCCTTTGTTGTGCATTGAGAGCGTCCATGTGAGCCTCAGCTTTAATGGGTGCTGAAAATATAGTTGAGACACTGGCGCTAGTTCCAGCAGAGCTTTGCTTGCCAGACACTCAGCTTCCAGTGTTTGACACATCGCATGGTTTAATCTCATCTTGTGTGACAGAGGATTCAACATTTTGCCCAGAGTGTTTTAAAACTTGACTCCTCATCATGGTGTGCATCAGACATCTCATTTGTGGCAACATGTGGAATGGTATTGCTTATTTGAATCCCAGTTTCAAAAAAACATTGCTGTGCATCCTCAATAAATCCGTTGCTGCATTCGAATAGCAAACCATTTTATTTTTCCTGTTCCTCTTTAGGAAGTAAATGATTCACAGACACATGTAACAGGGTTGTTTCCTCAACCACTTCAGTTCAATTTCTGAAGTTGAGGATGCACTTGTGGGGCATTGTCATCCTTTTGCATGAAATCCTTTGTCTTTTATTACACACCTTTTGTGAACCTTTGCTTGCACTCATTCTGGAGCAAGGCACAAAAGCCTTGGCAGCAAGTTTGAATCCTCATTTGTGTTCATCCAGTTTGACTTTGATCCAATCTTCCCCATTTCACAATAGCAAACGTGCAACAAATCATCCCATCAACACAGCCCAATAAATGATCAATCACACAGTAGAATTAACACCAAGTACCATATAACACCTCTGCCGCTTTGTCGATAGCCGTCAGGCTTTTATCCTTGTAGCAGCAATGAATGAACTGCTCACCAATAGAGTCACACAATACCACAAACAAAAAAAAAAAAAAAAAACTCGACTTCTGAAGCATTCAAATCATGTCATGTTGAAGTTTAGTGTTGAGTGAGTGGGGACAGGCTTAAGTCCTTTTATCAGTGTTCTAGGTAGTCGTATTTTTACAAGATACATATTCAAATTGCAATTAGGATAAAGTGCAGGACACTTTGCTTGATAATATAATGTATTATCCGGATAGGCCTACTTTTAATATGCATGTAATGCCCTTTGTTCTCTTTCACAGGGTTTTTGAAATTAAATCATTCTTAGCTCATACCAGTCCCCCATGATCCTCCCCTTTCTCCTCCTTTGATAAGTGCATTTGACAAGACTGACGGACATCATTGAAATAATTGATTGTTTTTGATTAAATATTTCCAAACCTCCGTTGACATGATCAACATTTCCACCATCCACCAGCACAGCTTATATGTCATTCATTGTTTTTGTGCATTTGCATGATCAAAGTTTTCCCCCGTGGAGTGCTTTGAGGATTTTAACCTTTAAGTCTTAAGGCTGTCAGTCATGTTGGTTTTTGTGTGTTTTAGGCTGTGTGTTGCAAACATTGTTGCTCCGTTGCTGCGTGTCATACAAAGCAGCATTTCCTTTTTGCCGATCAAACTAATTAATTCACACACAGCCTGCTCAAATGTACACATTGCATTTTCCATTTTTTTTTAAACCACCGGTATGATTCCCGTTTGATCATCAAACATCCGATAAAGTTACTCGATTAATAGCGTAGCAATCATAGACTGCGTGTAAGAAGAAATTAATTTACTCACGAGTGGGCCCAATCTGTCAGCTCCCACGTGTCCCTCTTTTCCAATGCAAACTGCGTGTGTCTCCTTAGTCCTGGTGAAGTTTTTCGACTTGATAAAGTGGCCAACAAAGGTATTTTCTTAAAAAAAGATTTCGAGTTGAATATCAAATATAACAGAAACTTCTACTACTATTTCAGCGGTGTACTCTTACAGCTGTAAGCGGTTTGCTCCCCAGTCTCATCAGGTGTCATCGATCTCCTTAATTAAATACACATAAATGCAGGAGCAGGGCTGAACCAATAGGTGACGTGGCAAGGTATAATCTCACAGAAATAAATCAACATTCATTTTTAGAATAACCATTTAACCAACCACATAGCATGTTCGTAATCGAAATAAAACCTTTAAATCCTGCAGAATTATTTTTTCAAGTGTCTAGAATACACAAGATTCATTAAGTAAAATGAAAGATAAACACTTGGAACATGTTTGTGTACCCCAGTCCCTGCAGCAGCAAATTGACTACATTGGGTCGGGTACTTAAAAAATAATAATTTGTAGAGGAGTGGTATTAATATATATATATATATTCCATGTGTGTTCTTGGGTAGTAGTGGTTTATGGTTTATTTGTAAGACTCCTTTATTGAAATATGTTTGAGTAACACATGAGGAGGCTCAAAAAGTTATTTATGTCGGATTTAAAATTAGACAAGTCAACAATGACCTACAGGAGGGGAGCCATTATCTCTGTCAGTCACGCCACCTTTCCTGCTCTGCAAAGTCCTGTATGTGGCAAATGTATTTATCGGTACTTTCTACTTCAAACAATAAAAGCGCCGTTGACCGTTTCAACAGTAGGCTACTAAAGGTCGTATATTTCCCCTTAAAGAGTTACACAAACCTCTGTGGGTAACTGCACAGCTCATTTAGTCATATGACACACATCACATGATAACCCACATGATAAACCCGCCCCTCGCTTCTGATTGGACAATCCTCTACCACGCCACAGTCTGATTGGTTGAGAGATGATGTCTATAGCTGTGCTTGCGGTTTGTTATGTTACCAGTATTCAGAGTCATATGTTTTGTGTTTGACTCTAGTCTGACTGTTTATCTCCTGTATTTGTGATCCTACAGTAGAAACAATGCGTTGGTGCATCGCAGCTGCTCTTTTGTGTGCGGTCATAGGTAAGAGACGACGTTTAATGAGACTCATCGTGTCTCCACTTATAGCTACGTTACGTGCTACGAAAACAGCTGACGTCCGCATTTGGTGTTATTACAAAGTATTTTTCATGCAAACTATCGGTCAGGTTGCTAAATATAATAATTAGTTATTCACGGCAGTGGTAAGTGAATATTAAAGTCTGCATGAATTCAGATATTAAGGAAAGTAGATCGTCTTCTGTCTCCGATACGTGAACAAAGAGATTGTTTTGCAAAAATCTGTCAATTTAGATTTGATTTGATTATCGTGGTATTTACTATATCACAGCTGACTTGCAGCTGTTTGCTTTGACTCTTTGTAAGTAGAGAAGTAAATTGATAAGTTCAACAACAGTCCTGAAAAGGTTTTTTGTAAAGCATCTTTCAACACTTTGTTTCCAGCTACAGAGGGAAAAGCAGTCCCTTCCCCTCCAAATTTTGGGAACAGCTATCATGTCAAAGGTAAGCAGTGCAACATTAAATTACACACATTAGGACCTATTTTTCCTCAGCTTTGAGCCTCATTGAAGGACTGTTTTCACATTTGTATTGCAGGAGTGATCTCTCTGCCCTACGCTGAGATCAAGGAGCCATTCGAGGCCTGGTTAGACCTAGCGGCGAAGTCCAGCCGAATAGACTACTACCATGGTAAGAAACCTCTGGAATCTCTATTCCTCTTAAACCGGACTCTGTATTTCTCCCTGCACGGCTGGATTATTGATCTGAAACTGAGGACATGTTGTGTCAGACCAAAGTCCCCAGAGCGAAACGTAAGCTCAGCACTCAGTGCACAAACTAAGAAGTGAAAGAAAAAGAATCAGCATTTTGGGGGAGACTTATTGTCGACTCATGTTACATACTCATGACTTCTTAAGTCGGGTGTTTAAGCCGATTTTGTAAACTGTTTCTTTTTGTTGCCATCTTCAGGAAGTAAAATGCCAGAAGTTTAATTTCTCAGTTATAAGTGATCACAGATTACATACACCTTGTTTCTGTCTGTGGCTATAAACGTACCTACATTTATCTAGTGTCAAGTTTAAGATGTGTTTATCTCATTTTGTTGTAACGGTTTGTATAACTGTATTTATCATAAATGCTTATTAACAAAATAGTAACATCTTCACCAGAGAATAGCCACAGTATTGCACAGTAGGTGCTCTGATGTGACCAGCTGTGGTCTGTAGCATTTGCTTGCTCTGTTTAGAAATGATAACAATGTCTCTACTCAATTCAGAAAGCCTAAGCGGACCACCAGCCTCTGTTTCATTTTACAAAATCATTAACTGAACGTGCACTGAAAATAATGCATGTTTAACGTGTAATGCAAAAATGGGGAAGCAGAAGGGTGTAAATAAAGCTGTTACTGCAAGTAGAGTAATGTGTGGCTTCATGAAATTGCACACTGAGATTAAAGGAACTAATACTGGTTTTTAACTTCTCACATTGATCATCAACAGGCCAGGTGTCGACCTTCCAGTTGGGGGCGGAGCAGCCGTGGGGCGTTTCCTATAAAATCACTCCCGAGACCACGGAGACGACGCAGAATGTGATGAAGTGTTTCCAGGTCAACGGCACGAAGGATGAAGCGGTCACATCGCAGGCGTCGCTGCCTGATGTGCAAGGCTTCCAGGTCTGTGAGCGTAAAAGTGCTCTGTGAAGTATTTCAACATCAAAACATGTATTATTTTATAGTATAGAAAAAATAATTACTGAAGGAAACATTGTTCTCACCTGTTGCAACATATTCTGCGACCCATTCAAGTGTAACTGCAGACCTGAGTTGACCGATTTTAATAATTGTAACTGTTTGCTGCTCCTTTTTGTTTTTGTGGTCTTGCATTTCAAACCAAAAATCGAGCGTAACCCTCTGAGTCTGTTACACTGCAGCCTTAGTGAGTGAGATTTAAGGTCCTTGTGCTGCTGACTCTTGAGTAATCTTACAGCCTTGCACCAATGCAAAATCATAGTGACGTTGAGCACTGAGAAAAAAAATTCTACATAAAGATAGAAGAGTTGGCATCTTCCTTTGTGAAACAGGACACATACTGTTTAAGATAAGATACTTTATTCATTAACTTTATTCATCCCAAAGGAAATTCATGTGCCAGAGACAAAGCTGACAACAGAAGAATAAGAAAAAACAATACAGTAAAAATATAAACATGTATAAAAAATAGAGTAATAAATACAAATTGTATCAGAAGTAATACTTACACCAGTGCAAAATAGACTATGCACTATGAATAAGAATTAAAAATTACAACAACATAACAAAACAAGAGTACAAATAAAAAGTGCACAAGAAGTAATGCTAACATCGGTGCCTAATAGAAACTTAAAATGTGAAGTAATACTGTGCGTGATATTGAAAGATACACATTTGATTTGACACGTGATTTATTTCTGTTGGGGGAAAAAATGCTCTCACATGTTTTGTCTGTGTGCTCACAAGTCAAAATGTTGATCTGCCTCATAGTTCCTGAGGAGGGAGTACTTTGGAGGTTCCCTGTGTGAAGTTTGGCAGAATGTGACCTCTGTGGGCTACAAGAAGAACACCTACACGCTGTGGGTGTCCCGTTCAGAGAGGGGTGCAGACGGCAGTGACGAGCCTGCCACGCCCCTCCATTATGAGATGTTGGGTTACAACACCCTGCTGGGCTCACATTATGACAAATACTTGGTGGACTACAAAGAGTTCAGCACTCACGTGGACCCCAAAGTCTTCTCGCTGCCTGAAGGTTTGTGCTCCGCTGTAGTTGCAAGACATTTTAGAAGAGTTTATAAAGGTAGGAAAAAAATTATTATTTTTTTTTTCTCCCACAGGGATGAGCTGTGGTGGGTTTCCTGGTGCAGGAGTGGAGCACCACATGTTGGCCAATCCAATGAAAGATCTCGTCCACACCTCGGCATCAGGCCACTCGGAGCGCATGTTCAACCATTTCAAGGACAAGTTTCAGCGTCAGTACAACGACGAAAGAGAACATGAGAAAAGGGGACACGCTTTTGTTCATAACCTCCGGTGAGAGGAACATTAAATACTGAAAAGTTGTGTCACTGCAGCTTTTCTTAAAGGACATATGCTTTACAGCAGTTTAGCATAGATGTATATCTGATGACTGGTTTCCTGTTACTGTAGGTATGTCCACTCCAAGAACAGAGCAGGGCTGCCCTTCTCTCTGGCTCTGAACTCGCTGTCAGATCGAACCATGTCGGAGCTGGCCACCATGAGGGGGAGGAAACAAGGAAAGACCCCAAACAGAGGGCTCCCTTTCCCCTTAAAGAATTACGAAGGGGTGAAAGTGCCCGAGTCACTTGACTGGAGGCTTTACGGTACGTATATGCAATTTTAAAAAAAGTCAAACAAAGATGCATCTTTCTGGCAGGGCATCCTAGTTTTTAACTGGACTCTGCTCCTGCAGGTGCCGTGACCCCGGTGAAGGACCAGGCCATCTGCGGCTCCTGCTGGAGCTTTGGCACCACTGGAGCAGTAGAGGGCGCTCTCTTCCTAAAGGTGAAAACGATTTTTTCTTTTTAAAAAGCAGCTTGCTCCACAGTCACTGGCCACATTCGAGTGTTTATAACTGACGGGGCCCCTTCCTTATGCTCTTTGAAGCCACAGATGTTCAGCGTGGTGGTTCATCTGGTCATGTTTTGGTAGATTTGCGTTGCGGTTATGTTTGCTGTCAATCTATTATTGGCATCCTTCTAAATATTTAAGAAATCATAAGATGTAACTTTGATGATCGGTGTAGCTGTAGGGGAGTGGGTTATTTAGGCAAAACATTGTGCCACTTTCACTCACGTTAGTCAGACTTGACAGTATGTGTGTGTGCGAAGAAATTGAACTGAGTGAGTGTACGCTTTGGCCTGCCTCCGTCCTGTGCAAGGCGATGCTCAAAGGCATTCCTTTACTCAAGCAACTCGATCCAAACATCGGATGGTTTATTATGGGATGGCACCCCACTGAAGTGACCAACTTCTTTGACTCACTCTTGATTTTGTCCCTTGCATCGGGCCAGCAGCTGTTTAATTGATAGGCTGATTTTGGCTTTTTTCTTCTGTTTTTGAAAGAGCCTTACAGAGTCCTTAAGAAGTGTTCTTCTGAGCCGAGGGTAATGTGCTGGTAGAGTGCTAGGTCATGGGAGAAAAGGAGGGGTATTATGAGCTTACACGACCCTCATTGTGTAAGCAACATCATGAATTAGGTAATCCATTAGTAACATTTTAAACTAATGTTGATGAAAGGAAATGGTGAGAATCAAGCTACTGCTAAATATTTAACATTAAAATGTTTGGCATTTGGATTAACTAAAGGGTTTTGTCAAAATGATGAGACCACAGAGGGAGACGATGTGTGAGCTTCTCTGTGGATGAGTACTCCACTAATTGTTTCAGTGTTAGTGTTTGATTGGGCTTGGAGGAAGTGCTGTTGTGAAGCCCCAGCGGTTCGTCTTTGTGCCTTTGCCAGCACGCAGCGCAGCAGCAGGAAGTGACCCGCACCTGCTGCCCCCCCCCTTCCCCATCGGCAGGTTCATAAACAGAGCCGCTCCCCAGGGGCCAGTTTTAAATATACTTCTTCGTGATCTCACAGCGTCTGCCCAGCAACCTGCAGACAACAGCTGGTGTAAAATGTTCATCATGAACGTCTCCGTTCAGTCCCAAACCATCTATGTTTTTCTGCAGTTGTACTTTAGAGAATTTGTATTCGGTTACTAATCTGAGTGTGATCATGTCTTTTTGTTTGGGCTCTTGTCTTTCAGACGGGATCTCTGCAGGTTCTGTCTCAGCAGATGCTTGTAGACTGTTCCTGGGGATTCGGCAATAACGGCTGTGATGGAGGGGAGGAGTGGAGAGGATACGAGTGGATCATGAAACACGGAGGCATCGCCACAACAGAAACCTACGGAGCCTATATGGGAATGGTGAGAGAATAGTATGAAACCTGTACCTGTAGGAGCAGAATAACCTGTGACGCCAGGGCTCGACAGTAAGGGTTGCCATTTTGTAACATAAAAAATAGGGACCGTAAAATGTGCACAAATTGGGACTACTACAGTTACAAGTTCCTATGTGAATATTTCCAGATCGGTCATGATTACTTTCCTTCAAGAGAAAGATGGTTTCCAGTCCTGCTGCACTACAGGGTTCGGTGTTAACTTTCTGCCTCCCTCTCTGATCAGAATGGATTTTGCCACATGAACACATCCCAGCTCACTGCACAGATCCAGAGCTACACCAACGTGACATCAGGAGACGCGGAGGCCCTTAAGCTGGCGCTCTTTAAAAACGGACCGACGGCCATCAGCATCGATGCATCTCACCGTTCATTTGTTTTCTACAGCCACGGTGTCTACTATGAACCGGCTTGTGGTAAGTTTGCCTCCCACTCCCACTTTTCACAGCAGCAACGGTCTTTGTCGCTCCCTAACTCTGCATGCTTCTTGTGTGCTTTCCAGGTAGCACCACTGAAGATTTGGATCATGCCGTGCTTGCGGTGGGATACGGCACACTAAATGGGGAGCCATACTGGTTGGTGAAGAACTCATGGTCCACCTACTGGGGCAATGACGGCTACATCCTCATGTCAATGAAGGACAACAACTGTGGCGTCACCACCGATGCGACGTATGTCACACTGGCATAGATTTGGCCCTTCCTCTATGTATCACTAAATGTTAATGCCACTATGTGAGTGCCTGAGGATGAAAGACACCTAATGTCAGATGTGCTGAGGCGTGGATATCACGTCAAACTGTGCTGCTTGGTGTTAATAATGTGTTAAATGTTGCTGTTGGATGGTGCCTGAGGAAACTGCACACAGAACAAGTCTGCTTTTTCAAACATGATTTTGACAAGTTTATTACTGGTGGCACATAGCTACAGTGCCTTCATTTCAGTTGCACAAGGTACATTTTGTGACATATTTCCACTTTGTCTTATACTTTATAATGTATTGCATTCAAATGCACTGGAATGGAATCAATGCAATTGTAAGTCGCTTTGGATAGAAGCGTCTGCTAAATGACTGTAATGCAATAAAAATGAAAAAGGAAAGTTTTCTGTCTGCTGGTTCCAGTGACATCTTGTGATTCTTGTTCATCTAACGTATTTAAATGCGGTTGTGTAACAGCGAGGTATGCTGTTTAGCTTCATGCAGTTGAAAAACATGTTTTTATGATTTTATACATTCAGAGCACACTGCTCTCAAATAACTTCGCTATATGAATAATAGATTTTAAAGAATAAAGTTCCTTTTGCCTGAGTTACATTGCATGTTACATGATGTGCTTCTGATCCATGCCTGGTTTTTTTTATGTATCACAAGTTTATATTTACAATAAAAGTCCTTTATCATTTAACATAAAAGTAAAAAGTATTTCACAGATCCAAGTCATCAGTTAGTCATTTTACATCCGAGTATAATTCAATATATTAAAAGGGGACAGACTTCTAGAAACGATGCTGGAATCAAATGTTTCTTCACATGCTGATCAGTTGCATCCCATAATATCCATACAAAACTACAAATGAGCTACATTATTCTAACAAAAGGCTACATTAGCCACCATAGAGTTAACTAGTGCATGGCTTGTTCAATACAGCATTAAGATACATCAAACAGTCCACAGATATGGCACACTTTTAAACAAAACTAGTATACATGTGCTTTTATTAAATGTAGAAATGCAATGAGTCCTTCAGCCCTAACATATATGAAGTCCTAATCATAGTTGCTCAACGTGTACTGCAGTGGGAGGAAGTGTCCCTTTAAAGGTGCTGTATAGGAGATAGGGAGCATTTATCTCAACATGGCGACGGCTGAGTCGGCGCCTCGCAGTTAACGGTGCAAACAAATGCGCAAGTGCTGACAAAGCTGACGGTTTCTAGTTCCATGAACTAACCAGTGGGGCACGCTCACATGCACGAACTTGCACTGAAAGCATGCACAGCCGGCCCGGCTATGTCAACAAAGTAGGATAAAGCTCTGATTATAACACACAGAGGGCTCAGGTAGATATTACTCTACTACATCTTTACATGGTAATGGTTGTTTGCTGTGATATTAATGCTCTGACTGTAGCACCTTTAAGAACTATATCTGGTAACTATGTTTAGTGTGTGCAGCCCTTTTCACACAGTTAGGCCTGGCTTGCTAGATGTCGCAGCGCTTGCTCCTCCGTGCTGCTTGCTGATTGGCTCATATCCTCAGACATCTCAGGGTTCTCCTTGTTGAGAGGCGACCTGTGGGAGACAAAACAAAATGCACAGACTGAGCTTTTTCCAGGTGTCTGGGTCTTTACATTGAAACACTGAGATTTTATATCCTGCTCAGGGTCATGGAGGCCGAGCTGCAAGGCTGCATTAGATAAACACTAACCAAAGAGCTCAAAAGTAAAAAAAACAAAAAAACAGAGGTCACGTTCCAGTACCTCGTGTCCCAGTTCTCTGCGTCCTCCACTGTGTCAGGAAGAGGTCTGTCGGCAGTTTCGGGCAGTGCCAGGGCCAGGACAGCACCCAGCAGCGGGAAGGCCCCGAAGATGACCAGAGGAGTGGAGGGGCTGTGGTCATGAAGTAGGTTTATAACGGGAGCCAACACACCGCCCGCCCTCGCAAACATACAGGATACACCTATTCCTGTTTGCCTGTAGGTACACAAGGGAAGTTGTAGGTATTACCCACAGAGAGTTTGGGATCATGTGTGTAAAACTGCCAAGATAGACATGATTTACCGGAGCACAGTGGGGAATATCTCAGCGGTGTACACGTAGATTACAGCAAAGGAAGCTGTTATACCAAACTTCCCAACCATAGCAAGACCAGTCAGGACATTGGGATGATCTACAGACAGAGGGAGGGAAATGATCAAAGTGATCAAAGTGATGCATCATGACGTTTGGAGAAAGTTAACAGTCCTGTCTGAACACAACAGACACACGGCGTCCATCCTACCTGCAGGGACAACGAGCATCAGCAGACAGGCGAGCCCTCCGACAGCTAGAAATCCGCTTTGGGAGAGTCGGCGACTGCAGGGCAAGACAAGCAGGACGAGAGAACGAGCCGGGACCTCAACCAACCCGAACACAAACTGGGTCAGGTAGAGGTTCGTCCCTAATCTGGACACGCCCAGAGAGAGGCCGTAATACACCAGCACATTCACAAACCTGGGGGGCAGAGGAGGAACGGGGATGGAAGAAAAAATGGTAAAAGGGATTTAGAATTTGATTTGTATATATATATATATACACACACAAGTATACATGCATGCACACTACACACAACATTTACCAGATGTAGAACAAGATGAGAGCCCTCTTTCTCATCTGAGGTGTTCGTACGAGATCCACTGCTGAATAACTTTGTTTCCTTCCACCTAAAATCTGACATTTTTCAACCTGGACACACGTAAACCAAAACCTTTAAAGAGAAAGGCTGGTAATCTTCAACAATGTTTCTTATTTGTTAACAAATCCAATGAAACAATGTACAGCTGCAATGAGAAAAAATGGACTTGAGGCTGAGTGGCATAGACAGAGTGGAGGAAGTATTGAAAAAACTACACATGGTTGGTTTTGGTGTTTTTAGCGATTTGTGGGCAATAATAACAAAAAACACAGTTTCACAAAAAAAGACCTTTACAGGTCATATTGCATGCAGCAGAGATTAAAAAAATAAAAAATAATTAACAGCTTAGATAGCCTGAGAGAGTATGACACACCTGTACAGCAGGAGGTAAGACGCGGCCGTTAACGAGTGCTGCCTTGCGGAGGAGTGCGATGGCTTCCTCTGTCCTGTCGTTGGCCAACAACCATCTGGCAGACTGAGGAAGCACCCTGATAGGAGATAGAGAGGGCAAACAGCAGGCAGGGAGAGAAGGGAGAGAAGGGAGCAAGTGGAAGTCCCAGACATAAGGGCAGAGGAGGAAATGTGGATCACAAAGAGGGCATTCATGTGCTCTTGTCAGAGCATTGTGTGAATAATACACAGTGGATCTGATGTTCGGCTGCTCTTTGCTCACCATATATAGAAGATGAGCAGGAATCCTGGGGCTGATATGGCTAACTGCAACTTTCTCCAGTCTCGTATCAAGTATGCTACGCCTGCAAGCAGCATGTAGCCCAGACCAAACGCGTAGTCGGTGAGGATACCGGCGAGCATGCGCCTCTTGGTGCACGTCCACTCGGTGCCTTTGAAAAAAAAACAGTGCAGGGTTTGGCAGGAGAGGAGAGGAGGAATCACGGGGAGAGGGTGAAACTGAGGTGGTGGTTTGGAGCTTTAATGTGGTGGAAGGAGTGGCAAGGGTTTGTGTTGTGGGGTTGGGCAAAAATAGCAAAAGAAAGCATGAGCAATTAAAGTATAAATCACTGCAGGTCTGACAAATGAGATGACTATCCTCTGCTTTCCTCAACTTTTAATGAACAATTGTGGCTGCTAGTAAAGTCTGTTTGTTATCATTAATCCATATGAGGAATCCAAACTTCTTCCAACTGAGTATGTGTGCTTTGGTAGTACCAAGTACAAAGGCATTGATGATGACTCCAGATATCGTGGTGCCAACTAAAAAGCGAAGAATCACATAGACGGGGAAGTTGGGTGCGAAGGCCACAGCGACTCCAAACACAGTCTGAAGAGCGATGCACAGCAGCAGGACGAAGCGTCGGCCATACCTTGCACACACAGAGAGAGAGAGAGGGGACTGGACATGAGTTTGCACATTCAAATGAGTGAACCACTGTGACTGTGACAGGGTGAGACCAGGTCGTACAGACCACACCTCGCCAACACCTTCCGGAATTTCAGTAGCATGTTACATAGTAGCATTTTGTTTTTACAAGATGTTTAAGCGCAATCATTGGCTATAAATCCAATCCCATTACAGTGTTAGTCAAACCACATATGCCAAAGACTTGACATGTGTCTGCGCCTGCAGCCGTGCTTTGACGCTGAGGACCTGGCTGCGTGTTGCATCTGTATACAGAGTCGGAGGCTGCAGGGCTCCGGACTAAGAGAGAGCAGCAAAGCCTACTTGTCGGCCATGGCCCCAAACAGCACCGATCCCACCAACAGGCCGAGCATGTAGACAGACGAACCGAGACTGTTCAGTCCAGCTTTGTCACACACCAGGTCCCACTGGTAGAACGGAAAACAACAAAGAAGCTTTTATTTTTCATTTATAGACTTTTTGCTAGACAAAAGTGAGTCCGTACTGACACACTGAAAGTTCACTGTGTTGTAATTGATTTATGTTAATATGATTAGGTGGAACTATCATTTGGGGAAATGAGAACATGCAGCACTAGAGCACAATATTAACAGACGTGATGAGGGCCTCAAGGTGGGTCCTGATTAATACTGAGGAGCCCTGCATCAAAACGTGGCTTTAAAGATGTAGTTTGACAGTTTTGGGGGACACGCTTGTTTGCTATCTTGCTGAAAGTTAGCAGAGAAAATCAACACCATTGTCATTTCTGTCCCGTAAACAGCCAGCCTGGCTCTGTGGATTACAAAATACCAGCACCTCTAAAGCCGACGTACCTTAAAGCTCACTAATTAACATGTTAGATATTTTAGTTTGAACTGTATAAAAACGTAAGTCTTAAACCGACTACCATCCCTATTTTACAGATGGGTTCTGGAACAGTAATTCCCTAAATCTTTTGAAACATTGGATGTTAATTAGGGAGCTTCAGAGGTAAAGACAAAGCCAGGTCAGATGTTTGGTATGTTGTCATTTAAATAAAAGTGGTGCCAATCTTTCATCTAACTCTCAGCAAAAAAGCTAATATTTTTCAGAAAATATAGACTCCTTTAATCCTTTAAGTCCATACTGAAAATGTTTTCAGCTGATACTGTTCTTACATGGAGCATTATCCTGAATGAATTTGAAACATTTAATTAATTGCAACTACTTTATCCTAAATTACTTGCAAACATGAGCTGAGATAGTGGACCATGCAGCTGCCTAGCAGGATACTCTGTGTCTGCTCGGTTTATCTGTCGTCACATCACCATGATACAGGGACTTTGTGTAGTTCCTTCATTGTGCATGTGTGATGATCTGAAGTTGTGAAGATGGTGGGGCCATGCTTTAATAATAATATGTTGATGTTAGTCTTCAATGCATTACTCCACTTTGGTTTTTGTTTTGTTGCTCATCAAACATAATAGTTGTTCCACTGCACAAATGAAAACCACTCATCTGTTTACTGATTCCACCATGCACGAGCATTAATTTGGGGATGACTATCCGAGAGTTGCAAACTTGTCACACTCTGTGATAGCCGATCACACTTAATGTGCACATCAGCATCCTACTGTACCTCGGTGACTGTTGTGCTCTGGAAGGTCTCCTCGCTGTACACCCATCCGTGGCCACATGGCACGCGCTCAGTCCGGTTCCCCTCCAGTTGACCGTCAGAAGAGAAGCAGGAGGAATCCGAGAGGCTGAAGTTCAGGCTGAGTGTGCCGGGGAGAGAGGACTGATTCCCGCCGACTGAGACGGAGCTCTCCCGGCAGTGGTAGGGCGGCGTGGATCCGGTGAAGATGCTCACCATCATGTGGAAGGCGAGGAGGATCTGGGGTAAACAAATCCATATGTACAAAATTTTCTGAAACTTGCCGAAGCCTCCGATGGCAGAGAGAATCTGGTCGAAATTCATTTTGGGGAAATATTGCTCAATTTCGGAGATTGGCTCTGTTCCAGTGGAGGCGGCAGGCTGAATGTAAACACCCAGCAGACAGTAAATCAGAGGGGCGGACTGTTGTTCAGGAGGAAAATCAATTCCCATGTGCATGACCCATCTTTAGCAGCCTCCACATGACCCGAAAGAAACATGAGCAGACATCAACTTCCCGTCGACACTTCCCACCCTAATGCAAGCAGCTGCATCTGGTTTCACGCGCACAGGTCGATTTAAGTGCAAAAGGTCCATCACGTTTCTTATCAGATGATTCCCAACAAAATGTGGAAACCGGTCAAATAACTGCATCAGCTTGATGCATGAAGAACTATGCAAACTTCTGTCCTCGTTTGATGTTCAGAATATTAGAAAGGGAAAAACATCGCATGAATGCCATAGGCTACATGTCCGGTGTTGTTTTGATGCTCCTGCTGTTTTCCACACGGTGCAACATCTGTAGAACCCCACAGACATTAATGGCAGCTGGGAGCGCGTATGGAGTGATGCATCTGTTTAATCCCACAAAAGACGCTCCAATGCCAGACTCACACCACTGACGCGCTGTGATCCGATAGGCCAAGGTATCTTCTATCACGTGTTTTCTTCACCACGTTGAGTGTTCAGTGCCCCTTTGTTTGTTTGTGGTGTACACAACACATACACGAGACAGCTCTGCTATGTGCGAGAAACATTGTGTCTTGATGTCCTCAGAGGCCATATGCTGCCATCTGCTGTTAAAAGATTGAATTACAGCGAGGTTTGTAGCGAGACTCCTCCATCCGACCTCAGCCTGTCTGCTATCACTGATAACTGATCAGTGCATGTATGTATTTGGGGTCTTTGATATTATAGGTCCCTGTTCCTGCTGTACGGTCAAGAGTTGGTTTACAATCATGACGGTCAGCTGCTGCTTTCAGGTGCACCCCGATCACTTTCTTCTGCCACTCTGCAGGCTGATAATACTTTATAAGTTGTATTTAAGACATAAGAAATGGACTTGTTGATATGATGGGGTACCATAATGTTTATTGTGAACTTTATTTCCTGATGGATGCTGTCATTTTGTACGAATTGTAAATCCAAATGCAGTTTATTTTTATTTTGGGCTACATAAATAAAATGTACTTGAGCTGACGATATATCAATACGTCAAATCCAGTCCATCCATTCTGCATTTATTTCTTTGTATTGTTTACAATTTACAGACCACTTGACTTGAATATTAACTTGTTTATTTTTGTTTTATTGTTGGTCATTGGTGCTTTTTATATATACTTATTTTATATTTACACACAGATAATAAAGGTGAGTCTGACTTATTAAAAAAAAGAAAACACAGTAATATGATAACTATTACTAATTCAGTAGGCCTATGTGATTTTCTGAGTGCATAAACCATCGATGTAAATTGATGTAACGCACTGAACAGACTTGGTACACTACTTCTACTTGATTATTGATGTAATAAAGGCCAATAAAAATGCTGACAACACTGTGTTGCTAAAAGGTTAGATGACGTGACCTGATATCACTCACCATAATGTATAGAGTTGTGTAGCATATGCTCAGGTCTGAATCAGTAAATCCACTGATCGCACTAAACATCAAGCACAGATCATGAATACAAATCTATCAAAACCAACAAAATAAAGCCAGATAGGACCCCAAAGTAGCACAAGGTCACTGTAATCTCACTAAGCAGAACCATAGTGTTTTATTTCATGTTAGAGTTAGGCCTTTCCTTGGGCTAACACTTTACGTTACACTTTGCAAATAAATAATGCAGTCAGTTACAACATTGTCCGATCCAGAGTAGTGCGATTGATTCCCAAATCCAAATCTATTTCAAAAGAACATTTAAAGATAACATCAGTCGACCGTAATGAGGTACAATCAAACTAACATAAAAACAACACAATAGAACACAAAATACATGTTAAAATGACAATATATAAGAATATAGAAAATATAGCAACTCAATTAGTCAAAGCCAGAGAATACAAATGTGTTTTAAGATGAGATTTAAAAACAGACAATGTGCCTCACAGGCAGTTTTGGGAGTTTGAGGGCTACAGTTGCAAAGGCCTGTGGTCCCTGTGCTGGACGGGACGTATGGTTTTAAAAGAGCTGAGATAAAGTTTGTTAGTAGCTCGTGTAATATAGGAAATAAAATCAATTCTAAAAGAGAGCCACTGAAGGGAGGCCAGTAGCCCGATATGGGAAATATGGTTTGTCTGCTTGTTACCGTTAAAAGACGCCCTGCATCATTCTGGATCCAATGCAAGCGGGAGAGGGAAGCTTGGCAAACACCAACATAAGGGTCACAACAGGTCAGGTCAGGTCAGAGAGGAAGGCACTAAAGAATAAAAATGACTTGACCTTGAACAGCTTCAGATGGAAACGGAGAGATTTTATGAGTCCGCCATGTTATTCTAGTTATTCTCTGGAGACGATGGATCCTCTCTCTCTTCAGTCTCGCTGGTCAAGTGGGAGGAAATCACTGCAGCAGATTCAATGGAATTAGTTTAATCTTTAAGTCACCGTTCCGTAAAAAATAAAAATAAAAATGTTCATATAGTATGTTGATGGAAGAATGGTTTTTCTGCATAATAATCCACCTTGCTGGAGAATAATGTGTGTGTGTGTTGGTATACTTTAATTAGGCCTGAACTGAATTAAACGAGTAAAAACTGTGAACTATTAAAATACATGCAATTTATTATTGTGGTGACTTGGAAGTGGTCTTCCTACTTTACATGTGCGTTATAAAAACGGAAGCCTGTCCCCTTCCGGTTGTGGGTGTTCGTGACGTCACTGATGCTCGATTCAGACCGGGCTGGGTGCTGGTTTGGGTGTCTGGACGGCAGCAGGGAGATAAACTGTCAAGTCAGATAGAGTTTACCAGGAAGCAAAAGCAGAAACAAATCTTCCCTTTAAAATTAAAAGCACAAAAGTCTCTTTTTAATTTCCCAAATGAACAAAGAGACTGGAGAAATATTGTGGTGTTCATAACCAATAACCATATCGGTAGCCTACACATTCACATCTGAGCATGTGAATCGCTCTATAGCAGATTATTGCACGTTATAGATAAGAAAACTATATTTCCTGCCTGAGGCTGTAAGAGATGGAAGCTTTAAATAAGTATTTGTTCTGCGTTGCCTTTAACTAGCTATCACGCTTCCTTTGTTTTATACTGACTTCTACATGTTACTGCTCTTATGCATTCCTGGTTTGTTTTAGTGGTTTATGATGCAGTTTTTGCACGTTTTATTAATTATCTTGTTTCTTCACCTTGTTGTAAAGCACATTGACCTAAACTATACAAATACAATTGTATTAATATTATTATTATTATCACATTCTATTCTGGATAGACATTGGAGCTCATTTTCCTCAGTTTTCCTCTTTTCCTTAAGACACAGTGACCTCCATAAAAGTATTTACAGATTGGAAATACATGCATTTATAGCTATGAATGTGTGCCTTTGCAAAAAATATATATCTTTAATTTAGTACGGATCCCTCAAGATACATTTTTACCTTGTTTTATGGGGTTAAAATCCGTTCACCGATACTGATTTTATTGTGAAGGAGGTGACCAGAAGTCGTGTTAATCTCCTCCTGGCTGGCTTCACAGTGGTGAGGGAGGCTCCGGAGAGAGAGAGAGAGAGACAAGAGAGAGAGAGAGAGAGAGAGAGAGAGAGAGAGAGAGAGAGAGAGAGAGAGAGAGAGAGACAGAGAGAGACAGAGAGAGACAGAGGGAGATGGCTGAAGGGAAGGAAGACTGGACCGGGTCAAGAGCGACTTTGGAAACCAACATAAAGTGACCTTGATCATCCAGAGCTGTCCGCGCTGTGGAGGGAGTCCGGACCCGAGAAATAGCGCAGGGACCCGCCGGGCCTGCACACAGACTGTTTAACAGGGACCGTTTTCTACCTGCTCATCCAAAGAGACAATCATCACTATCTGCCGATCTCCTCCCTGAAGGACTCCTCAACTGCACCAGAGTCCCGTTTGGATTTTCTGTCACCATACTGAGTGTGAGTATAGAGCTCCGTGCCGATGATCTTAAATGGCGATGTCATGCATCATATAGGTCAGCTGATCATGTTCTGCCACACTTATTGTGTTACTGTAGAGACGCGAATTATGAAAACACAGATCCGCATCCGATGACGCGACCTTCTGATGTCGATGAAGCCACACCCTCAGACAGACAGCATTCAAATAGCATTGTTTGGGCCACATGCATGAATGAACCCTGGCCTATTTAGTGGGGATGCTGCCAGCAGCATGATCAGCAGCAGCAGCAGCAGCATTCACTGCAGGACAGCCATAGTCTTTTACTGTAAGACATCCAATGAGCTATTCCTCCTAACTGTCAGATTCCCAACTATACAGATCAGTATTTATTTAGAAATCATTGGTGTCTGGACTTATTTGTCTTCATGGAGATCTTTTAAATAACTTTTACTTGCTAAGAGCTCATCCCTTTTTGAAGATGTGAGGATAAGGAGTTTTTACAAGTTGACATTATGTGCTTGTGTTGGTGAAAGGGACTGTGATCTGGGAGTGTTAGAATGCCTTTAATCCCACATTTGCATGTGCATGTTGGCAGTTTGAACCTGAAATCAGCCCCAATGAAAAGGCAAAATACGATACCCTCTCAAACACAATACAACAGAGAGTGAATACAACAGTACAACTGGTGCAATGGGGAAGACGTCCCAAGGTTGTAGAGCTGCTACACGAAGAACAGAGCATGTGCATAAAAGCAGCTTTCATATGTGTTGGTGTGGTCGTGCATGTGCTTGTAACACCAATGTTATTGGAGCCTTTCATGTCCGATGCACTCGTCCATCACCAGCTGTCTTTTATCTTCTAACAAGCGGAGACAACCACCTATCCGCGGAGGAGACTCAAACACACACGCCTGTTCTCCGTCTCTATTTATATTCTCCTCCGTGAGCCACACCGCTAGCTGTTTGATCTGACACTCAGGTGGATTTCATGAACCAGATCTGTGGTGTGTATATCCGACTGTCGCCTGCTGCGCATCTGCAGTGGCACACTGAGCCCTGCAGAATAAAGACGGAGAGCTGCAAGGTCGCTATGCACGAGCACTGCTGTACCTATACCTCAGGTAGGGGGATCAGGATCAAACTCGCTCCTTCAGTAGTCTGTGATGTGTGAGGAGGGCCTCGCTGGGTCACTGGGAGATCAGGAGGTGTGAGTCGCAGTGTTGGCTCGTGGTTCAAGAGTTTGTCTCTTAAAAAACAAGAGATGTTGTTTTTCATGCACTGGTGTGTTTTGAGATTTGGGGTTATTTTCTTTCAGACTAGTGGAAAGAAAAGTCCAAAATACACATTTCAGTGTTCATTTGATAACTTTATCTATCTCCGTCTGTAGATTTATCCTACATTCAACAAAAGTTATCATTAGATAATCCCTCATTTGCATATTTAAACATACAACATCTTATCAAACTTTTCTATGGCTGTTGACAGTATTTTGTGATTTATGGAGTGATAAAAAGAGATATCCAAACTTCCCTCAGTAAAATCATTTGACTCAAATATGTCAACAAAAATGAACCAATCATTTTGAACCTTATTAACATTTAAAAGATAATGTATCTCAGCCAGAGACCCACTGCTCTGTGGTTTTACCTGCCGTCGGAAAACAAGCACTTGGGGAGAACAATTAATCAATTAAGTAGTACTCTTTCATGATATCATATCGGCTGTTATCAAGAGCTGCTCTTAACCCCCGCGTGCCTTCTTTCATTTCCCGATGAATGAAGAGTGGTGTCTGCAGTGGATAGGCTGTGATTTACTCAGCCTGCTGGCAGGCAGCACAGTGCAGACTCAGCACTTGAATTTAAAGACTCAGTCGGGAAAGAGAGAGGCTAATTGATGAGTGTGGACTTCCCTCATCTCTCCTCTCCAGGTCGCTGTAGCTGCCGTCTCCTGTCTGTGAGGTGGATCTGCTAACCCAGTGGAGCTCCAGCTCCAGAGGCCCATGGCCCCTGTTTCTCTCCACCAGTGAGAGGTGAGCCAAGCTGGCCTCCCCGGCCCCCTCCCTGGCCCCGGCCCCAGACCTGGACCCGGACCCGGACCCAGATCCCGACCTCCACGGCAACGAGGAGCAGTATGTGAGCGAGGGCGTCTCCAGCAAGCTTGACACACACCCGGCGCCGCCCGACTGCAGGGACGCCGAGACCATCACAGGTGTGTGTGTGTGTGTGTGTGTGTGTGTGTGTCTGTGTTCAGAAAACTGAGCCAAAAACAAAAGTGTGATTTGTACCATTGATTTGACTTGAATTTGAGTATCGACACACTGATTGACACATTAGGAATGGATTGACAGTGAACATTTTAGGCACCGTGTGACCCTGACACACCTCATCATGAAGGCCTGCAGGGCACCACCAGGCAGCAGCTCACTGACCCCCCCTCCCCCCCTCCCTGTCCTCTATGTGATGTTCAGATGTGTGCAACAGCACCGACCTGCCAGAGTTTGAGATCATCAGTCTTCTAGAGGAGCAGTTGCCGGTGTACCGGCTGCGTGCTGACACCGTCTACGGCTACGAGCACGATGACTGGCTGCACACTCCCCTCGTCGCCCCGGACGCCAGGCTCGACCTGACCACCGAGCAGATCGAAGAGACGCTCAAATACTTCTGTAAGTCTGACGAGCGGACAGAACATACACAATTATACATACATGATATGCTCCTGATGAAGGGAGCAGGAAGCTTTTAGTTATCTTGTTTCAAATTCAGGCGGTGGAAATGCAGTGATATAAACTGAGGAGGGACACTGGAGATTAAACCGGTGGGGTTTTATCTCTGGTGTCTGAATACATGACCTGGGAACATGTAATCCTTCATGGGTTCTTGGAAAGATAATCTACTTTAGTTTGTGGGAATGTGAGTGTGAATTTCTTGACGGGTTTAAACACATGAGACATTTTTATTTCATTTTTTTCGGGGAGACCACAACGGTTCACAACAACAACAACAAAACTAAACACAAACAATTCACAAACATAACACATAAAAAAATATTTAAACCAAGAAAGTAAGGGTAGACTCTCTAATAAGTATATACGAGTAAAAGTGGGATAGTATTACTGTAATATTACTACATTTTCATGATCTTGCAGTATGTAGTAATATTATTCAACATATTGATTGCCACTATAGCTTGTATTGAGTTTTAGCTGGAGGCTTCAAAACTATAGTCACAGTGACTACGTCCACTTGTTATATACAGTATATGGTTCAAAATCTCACTTAAGTAAAAGTAAAAAAGTATCAGCATCAAATTATAAATACCAAAAGTAAAAGTACTATTATTCAGAATGGCCTATTTCAGAATTCAAATGAATGTAAAAAGAGTAAAAAAGTACAATATCTACTTTCAAAATGTAGTGGATTAAAAGTATAAAGCAACATAAAGTGGAAATACTCAAGGAAAGTACAAGTACCTCATCATTGTATTTGAGTAAATATACTTTGTTATATTCCACTATACTGCATTAGGGAGGTTCAGAGAGTTAAGGAGTGTTGTTCATTGTTTAATGTATCTCCTCTAATGTTACAGAATAGGATGCTGTTTAATTACTTTGTATGCAAACAACTTATTTATCTCCTGCATCACATTCACTTTGTGTCTGCATATAACATTTGTATTCTTTTCAATGTCCAACATATTCAAATATCTAATATGTTGTTATGAGCCCTTTGTAGCTCATAATAGTGTAGTGATAAATCACGTTACAGTTTAATTTGAGCATTCCACCGTATTGTGTGGTTGGGCCGCTGTTTGCAGCACGATCAATGGTAAAGAGTTAGTGGGTGTGTGTGTGTGTGTGTGTGTGTGTGTGTGTGTGTGTGTGTGTGTGTGTGTGTGTGTCAGGGTTTGTTTGCGGAAAAGTGTCGCCATGGTAACAGTCGCTGGAGGCAGATAGATGTCCGGCGGCCTCGGAGAGAGGAGAGAGGAGGAGAGAGAAGAGAGAAGAGAGGAGAGAGGAGAGAGGAGAGAGCAGAGAGGAGAGAGGAGAGAGGAGAGAGGAGGAGAGAGGAGAGAGGAGAAGAGGAGGAGAGGAGGAGAGAGGAGAAGAGAGGAGAGATGAGAGAGGAGAAGAGAGGAGAGATGAGAGAGAAGGAGAGAGGAGCAGAGAGGAGAGAGGAGAGAGGAGAGATGAGAGAGAAGGAGAGAGGAGCAGAGAGGAGAGAGCAGAGAGGAGAAGAGGAGGAGAGAGGAGGCAGGCGGGGGGATGAAAGAAAGGTTAAAAAAAGGAGGGCTATGTGGGAGTCCATCACTGATTGGCTCTTTCTTCCGTCCTGCATCCTCTCAATTACAACACAACTTCTACTCCAACTCAGTCGCCGTAGAGCGCCGCACACTCTCTCACATCTCTCCGCCTCCCTCGCACTCACAGCGGTCTTGTGGGCGGAGGGTTATTCAGTCTCTCTGGGCCTGTGAAACAGTAGCTGAGCAGTAGCAGTAGGAGAGGGAAAGCGAATGGATCAGTGTTTGGATCGGTTTTCTGCTTGTCGGTCGTCGTGGAGGTCAAGGGAGAGATGGACAACAAGGGCGAGATGGACAGATTAGCGAGGGATGAACGTGAGCTGGATGACTGGCATTATAAGGAGGACAAGAAAGGTAAAGTACATTTATGAAATACAGAAACTAAAGACAGGTTTAATATGTGATGAGGGAGTTTAATTGTGGCATTTCTTTCTGTCCAGCACTTCGATTTTTGTGCGCAGTAGATTGAAGTGTAGCTCGAGCTTTCTCTGCTTAAGTTTGTTTAATGACTTCAACAGATTACAACAACAGCTTTCTCTTTTCTTTATTTCAGGGTCTCTAGCAACGGCAATAAAAAACAGTGTTTTGTGAGATTCTTGGTTAACTTACACCGGAGCTTTTGTTCTTCTCATTAAGAGGATTTTTTTTCTCGAAGCCCGCTGACTTTGAGTTTGCTCTGTTTTGACATATCAGCCCTCGAGTGCACACGCATGCACACACAAATCCCCACAGTCCACTAACCAGAGTGGATCCTCATTCATGAGCACTGTTGAATAGGAGAAACTCAAAAGGTGATTCAATGAAACCACAATTACGTTGTTTACCTCTGGTTGTAATACCGATGAGCATTGCAGAGAATTAGCAGAACATATTCAATAACTTTTGTCCCAGCATGTTATTGATTAGAGCTCTAAAGTCAATGACAGCTTTCACATCAGGGCAACAGAGCCAACTGCTGAGCTGCTCTGTCGTTCACCAACATCGGATCAATGGTGATGGAAGTATCACATCCTAAACATGACCCGTCCACCACCTCTTCAGCCTTCTGCGTTACATAATGTGCCGTTGTGCGTCACACCAGAAGTGATTTATTTTAATATATATAAAACTGAACCTCGCTACCTTCCTCTCACTGTGTTGGTGTGATTTATATTCCCACAGTGCTATGTGCAGACAGAGTGGGCCAGATGACGAAGACCTACAGTGACATCGATGCTGTCACACGTCTGTTGGAGGAGGTGAGACGGCCTTTTTTTCCCTCGGTCTGTTTAATGGAAGAACATTCTGGTGCATGCCGTCGTTGAGTTGTCCGGTGCATTTACTCAGCGCTTGTATATGCTGCTAAACTTACCATCCTCCTCCTCCCACCAATAGAAAGAGAGAGATTTGGAGTTGGCTGCAAGAATCGGCCAGTCGCTTCTCAAGAAGAACCGACGTCTGACTGAGCAGAATGACTATCTGGAGGAGCAAGTGGCACAAATCACAGAGGAGGTCTGCTGCTCTCAACATTCAAACAATCCCAACTCGAGCACCACTTAGTAGCTCTTTCTGGAGCTTTCAAATGAATCACAGTCTTCATGAATATAAACGGTCCTCTTCCAGGTGGCCCAGCTGCACCACGAGCTGAACCTGAAGGATGAGCTGCTGCAGTTTTACACCAATGCAGCGGAGGAGAGCGAGGACGAGTCCAGCAGCTCCCCGACGTTAGCGTCCTTTTCTTTGTTACTCAATATCGCTCCTCCAATCTGCAAATATGTATCTCATAATTTACACACTATAGAGATGTAAAAGCATAAGTTTATCGTATATATTTATCTGTCAAAAGGGCGAAGAAAAGTACAGTGGAAACTGCTTCAGGAGGCACACTCCAGAAGAAAGTCAAAGAGCTGGAAGAGGAAAACCTCTCACTCCGCTCAGAGGTATCTCCACTCACACACACACACACGCACAACGCACACACACACACACTGACACAATGTAAGACTTGTCTGGGATTATAGAGTGTTTATAATGCGTGTTTGTAAACAGGCACACCATCTGAAATCAGAGACTGAAATTTATGAAGAAAAGGAGCAGCAGCTTGTCAATGAATGTGTGAAAGAGCTCCGTAAGTATTGAATCACACTTACACATGTTGTCTATGTGTGTCGAAACTTAAATATCTGAGATGAGTGATTCCCAAACTCCGGTTCACGCCCACGAAAGATGACCTTTTTTGGTCTCAGTCATTGTCTTTCTGCTTTTTTTCAAGAAACTTATGAACACATCTCTGGATTCAAAGTGCTGCTTTTGTGTGATTCTTTTTGGAGCAACTCAGTTTTACAGATCTGTCGATTAAATCAACTAATCGATTACTTGACGAAGACTTTCTTTGTTTGAGGACAGCCCTACAGTTTACATTGTTGGTATCTGCGGAGGAAAGTGGTCCTTTGAAAATCCGGTTTGATGCATGGTCCGAAAGTTTGGGAACCTCTTAATGAGACTGAACTGGATTGTTTAATTCTCTTCTTGTCTCTCCCTCTAAACCTTTCCTTTCCATCCTATCAGGGATGTCCGGTCTCCAAATCTCCACCATAGCGGAGGAATTGTCTCGTAAGACTGAGGACGCTTCCCGCCAGCAAGAGGAGATCACACACCTCCTCTCTCAGATAGTAGACCTGCAGAAGAAAGCCAAATCTGTGAGCACACATGAACCGACACATGAACCGACACATGAACTCAAAGGTCACTGTCATCATACTTTGCTCATTTTTGCTAATTCAAACCTGCATGTGTGTTTCTAGTATGCGGTGGAGAACGAGGAGCTTTCTCAGCACCTGGTGGCAGCTAAGGATGCCCAAAGGCAGCTTACAGCAGAGGTAACTTCCACATCACTGCCCTGTCTTGATCACAGTCCCTTGCTTGCCAAGCTGATACCAGACACTTTAATTCCAAAAAGAATATTTTGTTGTCTTCAAACAGCTCCAGGAGTTGGATGAGAAGTATTTAGAGTGTATAGAGATGCTCCATGAGGCCCACGAGGAGCTGAAGAACCTGAGGAACAGAAACTTCCCTGCAGGGACCCCTCGCCGCTTCCATCCTCTGGGACTGTACCCGATGGTGAGGGAGTGTGTGTGTGTGTGAGCGTGTCTGTAGATGTGTGTGCGTGACCGTCGTCCAGTCCTTCATGAGGAGTGTTTCGTGTCGCAGGATTCTCTGGCAGCTGAGATTGAGGGAACAATGAGGAAGGAGATGAGCCTGGACGACCCCGAGTGTGAGGAACAGAAGTACGTATGGACTAAGAGTCCAAAACCAAAAGGGTTTTACGTTATAGAAATAAAACACAAACTGCACACGCTGTTGGCTCATTCTCACGTGTTTGGTTGTGCGCAGGATCCATCGGAGGCGCGTGTTTGAGACGGTGAAGAACATCAACCAGACAGTCCGCCAGCGCTCTCTGACCCCAACCAACGCCAACATCCCGGGCTCCAACCAGTCTCTGTCAGCGCGTACGTCACCCCAGTCCAGTGGCCTCTGCACACCTCACTCCAGCGTGTACGGAGGTGACGTCAGCGGGGACGGTGTGGCACTTGACAACCGAACACAGAGCATCCTGATGGAGACGGCAGCCAATCAGGATAGGTGAGGAGGCTTGAGCTTACGCAATTAATAGATTAAAGGGGAAGTTGATTTTGAGGACAATTTTTAGACATCTACATGAATCAAAGAGTACCTTTGTACCAAATGTTATTAGTACAGTTTATATAACACGTACTACAACAAATTGGTCCCTGTTTGATCCGCAGCAGCACAGAGGGCCGAGAGAAGAAGGCCAGCGGAGCGGAGGACCTGCGGCTCGCCCTGCGCCGCCTGTCCCTGCGTCGGCAAAACAACCTGAGCGAGAGGCGCTTCATGGGAGAGGAGAGGGAGCGGAGACGGGGAGTATACGGAGGTCTGCATGATTCCCTGGTCCAGGAGAGCCCCTCGTTGACCCCCTCGGAAAGCATCATGTCCCTTGGGAACCTCCACCTTTGGGCCTCACGAGGGCCCTACCTCCCTGACAAGCTCCAGATCGTCAAACCGCTTGAAGGTGAGGGTGAAAGGGAGGGCGGGGCGAGCTGCAAGGCGGGGAGGAAGTGGGAAGGCGAGCTACACCGAGGGGTCGTGACAAAGAAGGGGAGCAAGCGGGGCTGGGGGACGGAGGGGGAGAGGTGGCTGGAGAGCCGGCATGGGCGGACGCTGGAGGGGGAGAGTGGGAGAGGCTGGGGCTGGGCGAGGAAGACCGGAGCTGGGATAGAGAGGGAGAGAGGAAGGAGGTGGGCCAGAGAGCGAGTCGAGAGCAGGAAGATGAAGGGAGCGAAAGAGAGGCCTCTGCCACTAATGCTCTTCAACTCTTTCTGGTCTCTGATGCACTGTCACAAATCCAGCAGTTTTGCGTCTCCACACAGCTATTACAAAGACACACAGCCGAGGGGATGGTTGTAGACAGAAACACACTCCTGATTACACCAGGCGTCCAAATCATTTGCCTCTTTGACTGAGCTTGACCTCCCTCTGGGATAAGGGAAACAGACTTCTAATTAGATGGACATGATTCCGGTTAGTGTAAAACTTAACCTGTAGGCCAGCGATTTAATGTTGTCACAGCTGGTGTTTGTACTTCGACAGCTGCACCTGAAGTTTGAACCCAGAGAGAGCAGCAGCAGCGTTTAATTATTCCCCTTGTGATTCAGTGTTGATGTAACCTTAAAGGTGGCTGTTGTTGACCTGTGCTGCCCTCTGCTGGTAATAATTAATACTTCAGTTACAAGCACGGCTATATACACACATATATATTCTAGCATTTATATATTTTACATGTGAAGCACTACAAAAGTACTATGTTATGTATATGATTGAGTGATATATATTATGTACAAACAAACACTCCTTTCTATCTATATGACAACAAGAAATACAACAAATGAGTGCTTGATGCAAGAGAATCTTCTTATTGATGAAATAATGGGACTCCAGCAGCTGCTGTAAACGTTATTATGATTATTGATTATTATTGCAGCTGAATTGGAATATCAGGTGAGATGTCATTGAGGAATGGGGTTACAACAAGACGCTCGACAAACGGTGAGGGGCAGAACGTTTGATCATCTTAAATAACTACAACTTATGAAAACAAAAGGAACAGTTACATTACAGAGTCCCGCCATGGTTTGAATTTATTCCAGCTATGTTTAGAGACACTTCTCGGGTCCGAAGACACTTCAGCTCACTTAAAGCTCCTCTGTAAAGCCTCCTCAGTCCTTAATCCTTGAGATGCAGATGATTTCTGTAAAATTGAGAAATGAGAAAGTCCTAAAGAAACCCCACGATAGCTTCTGTTTGCATCCATTTGTTTATTTATATTTACACCGTCTCATTTCCTATATATGCATTATTCTGTCTTTGTGTTTCTTTACTGTTTATCATTTAACTTCCTGTTTTTTTTTCATGATTTCTGTTTGCTCATTCTGTCACTGCTTGCTTTCTCTGTTTCAAATTCTTCATGTAAATAAAAACCTTTTCTCATTCTACTTGCTCCTCCATTTCATTTGCATCACATTCTTCTGCTCTTCATCGCCTCTTAGCATCTCTGTATTCTTGCCACCTTTGTTTGTCACCTTGATCACTGACGCTCATTCTGCAGCATTTCTCCTCATTTGTTTTTTCATGGATATGCTTGTCAGACAAGTAATTATTAGCTTTAAATGCATACTTTTAATGGTTACTTGTCTTGCTTTTGTTGCATACTCTCATATCAGCCCATATGCTAGTACTGTATGTGATATGTATGAGATATCTACATACATACGTCTATCTGTCAATTTGTCCCTGCACCAGTATCACAAAACTACAGTATTCATGTAGTATCAAAAGCATTAAATGACAGACGATAAAAGAATCGGTTACATATCAAGAGTCATAAACAAGTGTTTAGCTTTGTGTGTGTGTGGTTAAAGATATTGAGTACATTGCAGTATTCATGTCTCTCCACCAGGCTCTGCCACGCTGCATCACTGGCAGCAGTTAGCCCAGCCGCACCTCGGTGTGATTCTGGACGCTAGGCCGGGAGTCGTGCCGAAGGGCTACAGACCCCTCGAACTAGAGCTGGAGCAGGTCTGTGTGTGTGTGTGTGTGTGTGTGCGTGTGTGTGTGTGTGTGTATATGTGTATATGTGTGTGTGTGCGAGAAGCTTCTGAGTCCGTATCTACAATATGGTCGTGTTCATGTAAATGCATCTCTTTATGTTTACCGTATGTACAGCTGTGTTGGGTTTATTCTGCATCCTGTTAACAGCATTAGTTGGTTTTTATAATTATACAGCTTTTTCATTGCACAAATATAGACTTTATTTTGATATTTAGAGGAAAGTGATGTATAGCAAAAACCTTGTGTGTGAAAATATGGTATAACTTGACTTATTACTTGCAAAATACCCCCCACCCTACTCCTAGTTAATATTGGTACAAGTGGTAACACTGTAATGATTTGCACTCCTTCGTCTGCGTTGTCTACAGGTATATCCATGGGGTGGCTTTGAGGAGGAGGAACCGGGGGAGCAATACTTCCAGAATCTGCCCACCTCCTCCTCCTCCGCCTCCGCCTCCGCCTCGCCAGCCGTGCCCTCCACCTCCGGCACGTGTTACGCATACCTCGGGCCGCCTCCGCCCAGCCTCGTTCCACCTTCTCCACCATCCCCGTCCCCATCGCCACATCTCAGCAACACCGACATCCTGGGTGAGGACACGCTGTACATTTGAACATGCTGTATTTATGTATATAGTTGGAACACGTGCAGTGTTTCATGTTGTTTTAAATTACTGTAATGCGTTTGCCTTTTACTTGCAGCTGCATACTACCCAGGTAAATGCATGGCCCACACCAGCTCTACCTACACCTTCACAACGTGTCGGATCCTCCACCCAACCGATGAGCTGACGCGGGTCACGCCAAGGTAAGTGGTGCTGCTTGAAAATGTTTGATCAACGTCAACTTTCTGGCCCTTCCCCTTGAGTTTCTCAAAGTTTCTCTTTGATCTTCATTCACAATCAACAACCGCAAAGTGAATGCCTTATTGCAAAAGTCATAATGAAATAATGTGCTTTTATGAGAACCTCCTCTCCTCTGTTTTGAATGTTGCATGCTTTTAAAAAGCAACTCAAATGAGTTTTGTATTACATTCCATGTGATATAATAACACTAAAAATCAACATATTAATGCAGGTTAATGTGATAATGTCCCTTCAGAGGGCTAAATGTGCACTCAGTCTGAATTCCAAGCAAGCAACATTTAGCAATCTGTCTGCTCGACAGTCGAAGGGCGTTAAATAATATATGCGCTTGTGGTTCTGAGAAACAAAATCCCCTGTGTATGAATAAAATCAGTCAGTTTACAATGATGAGATATCATGAAAGTGAGTATCATGTTTCTTATTCCCTTTGTTTTCCAGTCTAAACTCAGTCCCAGCGACGTCCTCCTGCGTGATGACCAGCACCCTGTTGGGAACTCCGGCTGTTACACCCTGCACACCCCGCAGGCTCGGTCTCAGGCCGTCCGAGTCCTCAACTAACCTCAGGCACGGTCCTCAAATGCTATTACTTCATTTCCAGCTTCTTTCTAAAAATAGGTCTTCTTTCTACTGTAAGAAGAAGTTTCTTAATGAGTAAGCAGATTGTTGTTCGGGTACTTTTACAAAGCAAGACATGTAAGTTTCATGATTAAATGATAGGCAGAAGAAAGCAGACTATGTTGCTTTTATGACAATATAAGTAATTTCATATCTCAATAACGATGTATATATATATATATGTGTGTTTCCTGGTAATTCAATAGATAAACACACAGCCTATTTTTGTATACTCATGTCTGAATTAAATACTTGACAAATAAAAATATTTCCTCATTAAATTAAGAACTTAAGTGCAAAACTAACAAAACTGTTTCAAGTGAAATGATAGAGAAAGAAATTAATGAATATTTCAAGCTATACACTGACTATGTGTATATATTTTTCTGAGGAACTTCTTATTATCAATTTAGATGACCTTATTGTGTATCATGATATGTAAATATATGTTTTCATCATCATATAATTCAGTTCAAAGACGATAAATTATGTTTTTTAATTATCTCCAGCCCTAGTTGTTAGGATCAACGTAACCTTTGTGTCTCAGTTATTTGGCAGTCAGTGTGATGTTGACTCTCGTTTGTTTCCCGTGTTTGTGCAGAGATGCAACACGCACCACCAGCACCTCCCTGGGGTTAGTGCGCCTCCTCCAGGAGAGAGGGATCTCAGCTGCAATGTATCACCAGAGCCAGGGCCTGGAGTACGGTCAGGGCAACGGAGGAGTCCTATTCAGCACCTCCATCACCCCTAACCGAGCGCCCAACCCCGACCCTCTGCACCCCTCTACCCCTCCCAGCTCGCCCACAGGACAGGGCGCTTCAGCTGTGCCAACGTCTGCGGGCTTCGACTTCAAGAGCCCTTCCTACGACAACTTTCTGACCTCCAAACCGGCCCGCTCCATTCTGAAGGAGGTGACGGGGAGGATGAGGGGCAGGCAGAGAGGGAAGGATTGTGAAAGCCAGACGGACGTTAGCGTGACCGTCCACAACCTCAACCTGCTGGACAAGGTGAAGCGGCTGGGTGTGGCTGGAGGTCCAGGAAGCAGAGCAATGAGTCCCGGCCCCATCCTGGGGCCTCTGGGCGGGCTGCGTAGATCCGGCTCCCCTTTTGGGCCCGATGGAATGAGGAGGAACCCGAGTTATCCATCCATGGTCGGGCCCAGCATGGCCATGAAAGCCCCGGGGCCCCAGGAGTAGTCTGGACTGCTGCTGGCCATTAGAGAGTAGGGCCACGGACCGACTGTTGATCAGTCACCTGGAGCCCGAACACTGACTCACACTGTTCATACTGTATGACAACAACGTGCCACTACTGTCTCTTATCACTGCTGTGGTTCCTCACAGACACTATCCACGCTTTAGTGCTTTCCACTCAGAGTTTTCCTACTCTGAAAACCACGCTAACAATCAGCGACACACAAAGAAATAACTCATACCAGTTTATACATACAGTCTATGGTTTAAGTTCACCCGCTATGGCAACGGTGCACATATAAATGGCCGTTGCTCTACACATCCAGCTACATTGATTTGAATGTGAATGTCCCTTCTACTCACATTTTATTTCTATGGCACCACATTAAGCAACCAAGGGCTAAAAGGCTAACACAATGCCTATAGCTAGCTAAAACCATTTGATTTCAGCATGTCAAAGAATTAATGCAAGCTAATGTTAGCTGTGTGTTGCAGCTAAGGCACCTGCCAACATATTACTGCACAGCTTTCTGTTTTATCCACAATACATTATAAGACAAGTTGCATATTGTCAAAATGCGTTAGCTTAACTTACAGAAACATAGTTACCCTAAAAGTGACATTTAGACAAAATGATTGCTACACAAAGTCTTTATTCTGAGTCTTATTTCTGATGATGGCTCACTTTTGTCTTCTTAAAGACTTTTTCGGTTCTAGTAAAAACGTAGTTCTGGGTTCTTTACCCTGTTGGTAGTTCATCTCACCACACAGCAGCTTTCAGACTTTTTTCTGTTGTTTGCTAGCCGACGAAAAGTGACAAGAAGGAACCTTCACGCAATATAAAGATAATGGAGAGCAATGAATTGTTTTCCCCTCCGGTGTGGGCAGGACTTAGTGCTCTGTCTCAAGAGCAAAATAATTTAACCCAAATTGTTTTCTGATATATGCAGCTATGCAGATTTGGTTTTATGCGCTCATATTATGAAACATCTCTGAAATGTCTCAGAGATGTGTTAGTTTGACTCACATATGTACAAATCTGGGAATTTAAAACCAATTTTATATAATTACATTTTATGTAATTGGGTGAACTGACCCATTAAAATCAGAATATCGATATAAATATATATGTATATATATATATCTATTGAGATATCGCCCACTGCTCTCCACTCACATCGCTGCTTTGGATACTGACTCTGCTGGCTGGATGTAGTACTCCCACTCTTGCCTTTTCTGAAAAATATCCACAAAATCCCACTCACATCCAGACAGCTGCACTCTGTTAAATCTGCCATCGCACTAGTTGGCTCCTTGTAGTCTCTGTAGCACTAAAACATGCCTTTCTTCTTCTCTGTTACTGGATTAAGATCCACCATTTTATAAATGATTCAAAACTTTACACCAAATACGTGAAAATACGTCACCTTTACCTTTACTCTCTCCCCCGTCTTACCCCTTCCTAAATCCCTCCTGAAGTGATTAGGTGTGAGTCCGACATGTCGCTTTCAACAAATCATGAAATAGATTTTAAGTCAATTTTGAAGATACTTTGGTTTAGTTTCCTAATTGGCCATTAGACGGGGAAGTTGTTGCGCCCACTAAACGGGACGGATCGATGCGCTGAGGCCACAGCTCTCAGAGAGGACGGAGAGAGGGATGAAGGAAGTGGCAAATCAGCCATTGTGGTCGGAAGCTTTTGGATAAATTAAGCAATATAGTGCCTCGACCATCTATTTTTTGATCATTATTTGTTCTTCTTGTGTTGGACCAAAGGTGGTGAAGAGTCATTGAAGAGAAGTGCACTTGTGTTTATTTATTTAAATAAATCCTATGAATTTAACCTATTTTTCATTTTTTTCGTGCTCACTGTATATACTGTTCATTGTCACTAAATTGTCAGTACTGGCTCACTCACTCATAAAGGAATCATTATAGTGCGTATCCGAGAAACACACGTCACTGGAAGTAATTGGGGTAATCATGTAATGAGGTTTTTTTTTTCAAATAAAAATTCTGTAAATGAATCTTATGGTTTTTCCGTCTGTCTGTGTGTGTGTGTGTGTCTGTGTGTGTGTGTGTGTGTGTGTGTGTCTGTGTGTGTGTGTGTGTGTGTGTGTGTGTGTGTTTTTCCCTCAACAAGACATGAAAAGAAGAATCCCAGACAGGAAATCATCGTGTTCCCCTCCACCAGCAGATGGAGCTCACGAATAACCAGAAAACAGTCAGTATGTGAAGCGCAGTGCTTTTGTCCGTCTGTCCACACTGGCACAGTCATAATCCATTACCCATTCACCATCTGTATCTCTTGTGCTCTGAGGGATATGATGAAGGCTGCTTATTAAACCTCTATTAGCCGCAGGGTGAAGGAGAGGTTGGCAATAATCAAAAAATGCCGCTCTGGCAGCTGCGGAGTCTTAATACGAAGAAATGAGATGAAACTCTGTTTCAAATGTCATTGACGTCTTTCTCTGTGGATATTTGTCCTCTTAGCATAACGTTTTGGTAATGTGATTTATCACAAGATCAAATCCGCTGCCTCCTGAGGTGAAACATGGTCATCCACCCTCCAGTCAGATCAACACTCTCATAATGTCCCACTGTGTTTGTTAAAATCAACATTAGGTATTACATGAATATATTACATAAAAGTGAATACTTGTAGCCATGTGAGCAGTGTGGCTCTAGAGATGTCGGTAATTACTTGTTCCGCCACTTTGGTCCAGAGTGAAATATCTCATGTGTAACGACTATTGGATGGACTGCCGTGAAGCCATGAACAGACATTCATTGTTCCCAAACAATTAACTTTACTGATTTTCAGTCGGTTACAACTTACGCAGGTTGTTGGGAGGCGTGTCCTGTGCAGTCTACATATCGGCACCCAGACAGAAAATAGTCCTGCAAATAACCCACAAAATTAGTTTTTTGGACAAAATGAGATTTAAAAAAAAACCACTAACGCACACTAACATCTGGCTCTTGTATTTAGAGGGAAATTTTATTTTATGTATTTATTTGCAAGGGTCCCCGATGCCAAAGGCACCAGACAGTCGTCACACAGTTTGAAACACAGACTGAATAAGTAACCAAATAACTTCTTTCTTCTGTGTTTAAACATGTTTTCTGGTGAGACCACGTCCATCGTGATATACCAGAGAAAAAAAGAAGCAGAAAGACACATGCTACTCGTCTAATGGCAATGGGAAAGAAGTCTATTGCCTCTTTTGGCGTGTTTTCCCACGTTTAAAAACCCAGCACATACCTGTTAAGTTTGTAGGTCTGCATGTAGAAGAAGATTTCATGGGGTCGTGGTGAAGTCGTCTACAAGGCCGCAGCTAGAACCTTCTCTGAGAGCATTGGTTTGGCTAGCTTTTTCCCCCTGATTCCTGTCTTTGTGCTAAGCTAAGCTAACAGGCTGCTGCTGGCCTCACATTTACATTAATATAACACTTTTTGGGTATTTTTTTAACTGTTGTTTGTGTCATGAATACTTTCACATAGAGCGTAAATATCAAGATGCAAAAAAACAGCGACATTTTTTTGAGCTTTCGCGCAGTGAATAAAAGCATCAACCAATCAGGTTGTGTGTCCAACAGACATATTCAAAATGTACACTATAGTGTACCACAACACAGAGGCTCTGTAGTCCGAAACAAGAAAGTAAATTGTATTACTCCTTTTAACCCTGACAATAACAGAACAGATCCATTCATTCTGTTCTTACCTTTCACAATAAAAGCACTTGACACATACTGTGCGTATCCGTTTACCAGAGGCAAATTCCCTCAGAGTTTTTCCCTAAATGGAAACTCAATAAAATAGCTTATAGTAGCTTCGACTATACATCCATTTACCACAGACACACTGCCAGACGCTCTGGGTCGATAAGAAAAAGAGTTGCAACTGTCGCAAATTCGCATCGCCATTGGTATGAATAGTTTTGAGCAGTCTGCATTTGTGTGCCGTGTATTCGCCCCTCCACCGGTGTGTAAAGGCCTTAACTTGTGACAGTGAGTGTAAAAGTGTTCTCAAAATGACAAACAACTTATTTTAAATGTGTAGTTTCCTACATCACCATCTTTATTTGCTGCTGTGTAATGTGGTGACGGTTGCAAGATGCTTTTATATCATGTGAGCTTTGAATTCTGAGGTTTTTGGAGACTACTCTGCTTCCCTGCTTTTACCATAAGTTCCTCTGTTTCATACGCCAGTAAAAGGCCTTTGAATTGACAAAAAGCTGATTTGAGGTTAAATGGACCTTTTTTTGGAGACAGACAGGACAGAGAATGAAAGACGAGTACGTCGAGCCAGTTTCATAGAGGATCCAAGAAGAGCTCGGACCATCTGCTCGTCACCGTTGCTGGATCTTCATTACAGCCACACTCTTGGAGCTCTTGTTCCTTTCATGAGTGTGTGGCTTTTTTACCCATTAGCACACAAAACCCAGAGCACTTACGCACGTGTGAGTGCCCGAATCGCTCCATGTCGTAGGCTGCACATGGCGTTCGCTGCTTCGACCTTTTTTTTTGCGTCATTGGTACTCCTAGCAGATATCCACATCCACACACACACACACACACACACACACACACACACACACCCACACACACAGTGGAGACATTTACTGGCAGTCCCACTGAAGCCTTTAAACCTTCTCAGAGCCTTTAACTCTCAAGTCGGCCTCAGATCTTCAAACAGAAAGTTTGAGTCAATTCCCATGGCCCTCTCAGAATCTCAAGTAAATTTCTGATTCAAGTGAAACCTCGGTCTGGCCGGTGTCATCGATGCCCAGCACACACACACACACACACACACACACACATATAAAGACACAGCGAACCCTCTCTTTTCCCCCAAGACGTTCAAAACCACTTCTCTGAATAATTCACCGGGTCTGCTTGTCCATCGATCCCTCGCTGCACCTCTCACTCACACAGACACATCTTTCACTTAACACACCAGGCCAGGACCTGCATAATGGGCCCCTTCATCACAATTCATCACTACCGTGGATTCCTCCTCCTCCCCTCACCAATACCTTCTGCAGGTTGAACAGCGGGCTGTTTTCTCTCTTGTCCTTGTTTGCATCTTAACAAAAACAAATAAAATGTCAAGTGAGTCAATCTCACGTCGTCTAATCTCTTTTACTGCCTTTGCCCTCAAGAAGTTTCAAAATTTTCTCATAACACAAAATTTCTTCATAACACAAAATCACTCTAAATGCTGTTATTGGAGCCAAAAGCAATTATTAGGATTTATTTTGAGCCTGCTTTAATAATTCAAACCGATATCAGTTCCTCCAAACGCTTCAAAACCGTTTCAATATTTAGCACAGACGTTAAAGCTCATAATGATCTTGCCGTTCTTTTGAAGATATTCTCTCACATTCCCCGGCCTGCTTCTTGAATGATGCGTTCACTGACTTTCATCTCCTTTGTGCGGCTGCACGCTGACCCTTTATCTCAGCATCAGACATCTCTCCCTTTACATTCATCAACCCAGCATCCTTACCCATAATATGCCGTGGTCCAGCAATTTCGCTTTCATGGTGATATGGCATACAGCAAAACAAAATCCCGAAATACATCAGAAGGCAAAATCCAGTAAGTTCAGACAAGAACAGAAAACCCTCCTTCTCCCAGATCTCCATTACAATAAAGATTTTATGATATGTTAACTATCCGGAGGGACATGGTCCGGATGTGGCTTCAAATACTCTTTACATACAATAATAAATAAATAAATAAATAAATAAATAATAAATATATAAAGCTCATCTAATCTTTTTCCCTTTTTGAGAAATTCTGGATATTCGTTGGTAACATGCTTAGTGTATTTTCAAAATAAACTACCATCCTTACAGGACATTTAGGTTTAGGCAACAAAACCACTTAGTTGGGTTTAGTGACTCACGTGATTAGAGACGCTATCAACTGTTGTGATAACATGTCCACTTTAAGGGGACACGAAAGTCGTGTGTCTGGATGATTCGGGTTTCTTGGCCAGCTTTTACATATTGGACAGCGATTGGCTTTCGAGTTTGAGAAGAACCAAATCCAGTTTACCTGATGAATCTCAGATTTTACAGAGGTGCACAAAGATCTTTCTTTGTCCCACAAAGTGACATCTGACGCTTCCCAACAAAATACATTTCCTTGCCCAAAGAAATTATTTCTCCAGCAATTTCAATGTCAGAGAAGGAAGTGGCAGACACAGAAAACAATTAAACAAAAGCCCGGGAACTTGGCATGTAAAAGCAGCCGCCATTTTCTTACCGGTCATCCTCTCTGTATTCAAAATCAGTCTGGTTGACTCGGTGGAGTGTAGGGAAGAGGAAAATGAAGAAATGGAATTGGAAGGATTTGTTTCATCCAACAGAAAAATCAGCATGACACTGATTTTGGAACGTAATAAGCCAAATGATTTAAGTGTTTTTATTCACCAAAATGACTTTTAGAGCAACGATGTGTGTGTTAAGAGTAGTCATACATGCTCACGCTGTCAACCATAGTGATGCTCCTGATGTATTAGGTTTCATAACATCAGAATACTAAGACCGTTGTATGTTCGCAGTAGTAATGAGGTGCCACAGATCATCCGCTTTTTGACACCCAATGAATGTTAATGGCTCTGATTTCAGCAGCATGCGTTGCGTTGGAAGAATTCATATGCAGAGTGTGACATTTCCAATCTTTATTCAGTCCAGTTAGTCCCAACAGATGTTCACACCATCCCAATCTTTTCCACTCAAAATGATAAAGAAACCAAAGAAAACCAGAAACAAACACACCTTGGACAGTGAGAGCTTTTCTGCAAAATTTGGCATATGTATATTGCATTATTACAGTTTTACAAACAAATGTACAACAAATACATCATAAATCAACTCTTTATTGTGAGACAGTGGGGAGCCAGCTTGCGTGGGGTGTTTTCTTCTTCTTGTGCCCGTACGCAGACGTCTGAGCCGTGACTTTCCTTTACGAGGAGTACTCGTACTCCTCTGCACTGCGGCGGCCGAAATCCATCCACCCCAAGTAGTCCCTGTCTGCTATCCGGTGGTTGGCGCTCAGTCCGTTGCCTCTGTTGTTCTCCGTGGAGTTTCTACGCACAGAACCTGGGAGGAGAAGTGGGGAGGAGGAGGAGGAGGAGGAGGAGGAGGAGTGGAGGTGATAGAAAGAGTGGGTGGAGGAGGAACAGAGCAGGAGGGAAATTAGTATTCCTCAGAGTTTGTAGAGCATGAGAGCGGCTAAAAACTTCACTGGGTTTGTTTTTCCTGCTTTTGGTTTGTTTCTGCTTCGAGACAGCTGGAGAAGGCTAGTTTGAAATGTGTTTCAAGCAAATGTGGTGCAATAACAGAGTGAATGTGATCCTGTTATTCCCTGAAACACTCTGACGGAGCTGAAAGGATTCATTTAACTAAAACATGCTATTAAATCTGGTGGCAGTTTTGGGCGAGATAGGACACAAGTGATGCTCTCACTATAGTCTTCATGCACTGAAATGTATTTGCATTGATTGATGCTTTTAATACGAAAAATACGTCATCACTTTTACAGCTTTTTCTTTCGCAGTTTTTAGCAGTTAGTTGAGTTCCTTACCAAATTATGATTTTCACAATCTGGTGTTTATACTCTTCCAGAGACAAACGTGTTTTCATCTCCACCAGCTGATCTGTGTTTGGTTTCTGGGACTATTTGGGTTTTTAAAATGTTGTGGAGCTGGTTTGCTTTTTGGACATTTTAATTGTCTCTTCCTCGTTATGTATCTCACATTCACACAACGCCGAGCTAAAAGGGGGACGTTCCACCACCAGCTGGACTTTAGGGTGATAACATACTATTACCGTCTCCTTTCTTAATATGCGGCCTACATTTGCACCAACGGGTGTCCATTCCCTCGAAATGATCATCGCGCCCTCATTTCTTCTTCTTCTCCCCCCCCCCCCACACACTGTGACCTCCCTTCTTTTAAAACAGAAGTAGGAATGCTATCCTTTTGGTAATCAATTGAGCGCTAGCAGAGATGCTGTTTTCACTCCACCCACATCCTCCTACGCAACACACACACACACACGGGCACGCACGCACACACACACACACACAGCGTTTAAGTTCCCTGGTGTGCTGAGAAGATTGGCTGCAGAAGGCTCGACAACGACACCTCCTACACCGAAACATGCAAGTGAACAGCAAGCACACGAACACTGACACCCACAAACACACACGCACGGTTACACAGAAAACACACATGCACACATCCCCTTACAGTACATATCGATTTCAATTTGCCCTTTGACATTTTATAGTCTTCACTGTCTGGCTGAATGGTCTGTTTTTGCATTTATTTATTGTTTTGCTGATGCTTATGCAACACCAGATGATAAACTTTAAGCAGAAAACATTTTCTTCTAACCTTTGATCTCGTGTTGAAAAATGTCACATGTCTATGGCTACGTGACAATGAGACAGTTTCCGGCTACTTGTCCTGCTTAGAGACCGTGGACACACATGAAGTTTCTGGAAGCCAAACAGAAGATGCAGGTCTTGACGTTGAGTATATGCATGTGTGTGTGTGCGTGTGTGTGTGTGTGTGTGTGTGTGTGTGTGTGTGTGTGTGTGTGTGTGTGTTGTGTCAGAGACATTCACACAGCCAGAGAGATCAGAGCGCTGAACATGAGGAACTATGACAGGGTTGAGGGCTTTTTCTCCTGGCATTGGAGAAGTAGAAAGTGAAATAAGATGGTATTGAGGAGAATGACCGGAAGGCTGCGCACTCTCATACGTGCTCTATCAAACCACAAAAGCTTTTCAGAGCCACTAATTCATTTTACAAAGCTGTGCTGTGCGCTGATTCCAGTAATTAGCAAGATCGAGGGGAGGAGAATGGGAAGGGGAAAGAAGCGCTTGTCTCTGAAAATGAACCTATTTTGCAAATATATGTAGTTGCCAGATGTTTCTCTCTACGCACTCGCATTCACAAACATCTACCCGCTTACTATCCTTCAAGATGCTGCAGGTGTGCATCCTCACACACACACACACACACACACACACACACACCTTTCCTGGAGGAGATGAGTCTTGCCAGCAGCTTACTGAGGTTGGCTCGGGAGTCAGCATCCTCCTCAGCCAGAGGAAGAGCATTCAGCTGGGGGACAGAGCGGCTGTGTTGGAGGTGGGGCTCTCCAAAGGTGTGGGTGTCACCCTCAAGGAGAGCTGCTCAACACAGACAAATGAAGACACACAAGGGCAGATGTCAGATAAGGAAATTTACTGTGATATATTAGTGCAACGTGCCTTTTCTTCTTCTTCTTTCTTTTTATCCCCCGCTGTGAGAAGTTAGTACCTTCAGAAGCAGCGGACACGGAGCGGTGGCCCTCGTCTAGAGGCTGGGAGGAGAAGGGGAGCCCCAAACAGCTCGTACACAAGACTGCCAGCACGACGCACACACACAACCCTGCAGTCATCTAAAACACAGAGAGAGAGAGAGAGAGAGAGGAGGAAAAGTTTAATGAATCTGAGATGCGTTCTCCTCTCCTGACTCAACAGTCATCTTCCACACTGAGAAACCACAACTGAGCCCATCTGCCAGACAACTGCTCTTTCGCAGTTGTAGCTCTGACTGCACCGAAAAAAAGGAGCGTGAATCAGAAACAGCATAATATAATATTCACACTGTTATCCAATGGGCACGGCGCGCAGCACACTGTGGATAGTTGCATCTCAATTTCAGCAGGTTCAAGTGACCCGATTGTCAATGCGGAGAGAATCTCTCATTTCCACAAATTTGCGTTGGGAAAACTGGAAATATGTTGAGTAAAATGAAAAAAAGTAAAGCATGTTATTATTTAAAATCTAAAACCTTCTAATCGTTATAGAACAAATACACTCAATGGTATGTTTTTGCATACATATTTATTTTACATATGAAAGAAAATCAAGGCAAAATTGACACAAAATTGTAAAAATGCAGAATATTTTCTTTTGCATTTTTATAAAAACTGCCTCCATGTCTGAATCCCAGTCTGATTATAAAGAAGAAAAACTACTTTCACAATATTAAAAAACATCTTGTAAAAAAGCTTAAAGCTCTGGTCTGTCATACAATAAAAAAATAAATAGCGGTTTCCTTACCTTGAGAAAAGAGGTTCAGTGTCAGAGGAGTGTGTGAGAGTAAGCAGAGCACTTCTCTGTTGAGTGGGAAGGATGCCCTTTTTATACTCCACGCTCAGCGCCCTGTGTGTGTGTGTGTGTGTGTGTGTGTGTGTGTGTGTGTGTGTGTTGCCTCAGCGTACATCCTGTGTATTCCTCCGTGTGTTTGCGAGCCTTATGTGAGCATATTTGCTACAATCTCAACAATGGCAACAGCTTGCTTCAGTTTTATCGTCTTTATTGTTTGCCCATCATAAAAAAAATTCAGAAGCTGTTTGACAATGCTTTGACATTAACGTGTGTGTAAAAGTGTGTTTTTGTGTGTTGTGCACATTAACAGGGAATCATCTGGGTTAAAAGTATCTCTTGAAATTGATGTTAAAATAAAGCTTTCTTTGTTTGACTGGAAATAAGTGTATTTTTGTGAAGCATACTGATATGACACACATTTTAAATTGCGCCACGAGAAGCACGTGTGTGTGTGTGTGTGTGTGTGTGTGTGTGTGTGTGTGTGTGTGTGTGTGGGTGGGTGGGTGGGTGGATGATGGGGAGGATGGCTGTGTGGTCGGGCATGTGTGGGTGTGTTTATTTGTACACACACCCACACATGCATTAGTGGATGTTCACACTTAAAAACAAGTGTGTCTTCAGTTTTGTTAATTTAACAGGTGACTGAGCTCCAACTGAGACATCTCCAGCATCCTCCTACTCCCCTCCCCTCCTTTCTCCCCCCTCTCTCCCCCCGTAGCACACAGGATTAACCCGGCTGATCGATCGTGCAGGTGTAGCAAACCAGCCCGTCACCTGAGTCGATAGCCAATCACCAGCTTAATGTTTTTATTAATGAGGCCAACAGCCCGCTGATGCATGACAGGATTAAGATCTCTGTCGCGGCGCCGGAGCTGTTTTGTACCTGCGGAGATAATGTGGACAAGAAAACGTATCACTGAGGCTGTTAACTGAGGGGAACCACGGAGGAGGAACAAACACATCATTTCACTGCTAATTAGGAGAGATAAATGAGCAACAGTGTGAAGCTGTTCTCTCCACACACACACACACACACACACACACACACACACACACACACACACACACACACACACACACACACACACACTTGTGAGCTGTACTCAAAGTAACTCTCCATGGAGCGCTGACTTTCAATGAAATATGGATCAAGTGCTCATTTGCTGCCAAATAAATGAAGAACAGCAATTACATCTGTGAAGAGTCCCTGTTATAATTAGCGACTGCTCCCCTGACACTTGACTTGAACTGCTGCCAGTGATGATGAACGACCATCATCCAACTGTGAAGAATGAAAAGAGTTGCCCCACGACCAAACGCCAAAGGATTGAAACCCGTTTCTCAAATGGATTAAAAAAGACATTTTAATAGAGAGAGAACAACTTCAATAACAAATGAATGATTGTCTAAACTGTAGATTTAACGTCAATACCGACGTATTGGTCAGTGGCCCTAAGCTTCAGACTATGACGCTACGCTCTACGTAGCCCTCTAGCGTCAGTTTTGGACGACTCGAGGACGGCGTGTCAGTTTTCGTATCTTTTCAAAATAAAGGTTTAGGTAACTTAGTTAGGTTTAGGAAAAGAGTGTATTTGACTGACCAACAACTCACATGACTAGCGAAGGACTAACAATTCACTTGACTAAATATCAACGTTTACTTTTAGTTTCGCACAGGACACTAACAGCGGTCTCCTTGATGAAAGTCCTGTTTGTTTGAACCATCCACCTGACCTGTGTGGACTATCTCGCTCTTTTTACTGCGTCAGTTGGTCCGACCGCCTAATAATGACGTGGGTGGTTTATATCGGAGTTAGTTGAAAGCGCGGTACATTGAGGGCCACTGACAAACCGTCGATATTTGGGAAGTTGGGCGTGAGATTGTGTTGTTTCGGCTCACTCTCACCGCTCTCATCAACCAACAGCCGCAGCAGGCAGCTGTTGTGCCAAAATGTAGACTTACATAAAGATGGATGACATCAAAGATAACGTATTACAAGCCTCACTAATGTTTTAAAATAGTATACACTTCCCGTCTCCTAAGTGGGCGTGGACATGTTAATCTGATGTTTCTTTGTGTTTTTAACTGGAGCACCTACGGCATATGACAGAACACACTCAACATCGGAAAAGGTGCAGCGGCCCTTGAGACGATCACCGCCCTCGGCCGACCACCTAGCCAGACCTGCCGGATTAAACGCCACCGAACTGCAGCAGGGAGGAGAGCCGGGATGGAAGCTAAGCTAACCCAGCTAGGACCTGAGGCCACTCCACTACCCAGCATGCTCCTGGCTGTCTGATCTTCGATTGCAGGAAAAATAAGATGGATGAAATAAGACTTCAGGCGAACCCAGCGACGGAAGATCGGCGACAGATGAGCCCACTTCTTTACAGAGACCTGGCTCCATCGTGGCGTCCCGGGTCAAGCGGCACTTGATGGGCAAACTGCAGGACTCCGGAGGGACGAGAGGAGGTGGACTCGGTGTTTACATCAATGATGCTTGGTGCTCAAACATTTTAAAAGTTGATGGACAATGTTATGTCAGCCATATTATCTGCCCAGAGAATTGTTGTTGTTGTTGCTGTTTGTATTCCTTATGATGCAAAATTTAAAAAAATGGAATGTACTACTGCTTTTGTTTGTCATGTTTTTCGTTGTGCATCCTCGTGTTGCTTAATGACAATAAATCATCCTTGAATCCTTCCTGAAATCTCCTTTCTAAACAGCCTGCTGTGTCCAGACATAGTTGGATTGTTTTCTGCAGTGGTATCAGATATCATTACGTTGCCAGATTGTGTGCTTACAGCGTGCTGTTTACTGGTGTTTCTGGGTATTAAAAACGTCCCAATTTAATTCAACCACCTCCGGCTGCCGGTTAACAAGCTGCAAGCCGAACTTTGGGCCACAACTCGCAGCTGTCAGTCGGGAGCGATGAGTCTCTCTCGATCTCATCAGCTCACTCTGACATTCTCTAACTTTCACATTCATGGCTTTGCTCCGGTCTGCCCGTCTTTCTCGCTCCCTGAAGACGCCGTATCTCCAGGCACCGTCAGAAGGCATGAGTGTAGGAGGTGAGGCCACCGCCGTTCAAATTAGAATTAATTAACCATGTGGAGTGGGAGGCGTGCATGTGTGTGAAATGTGTGTGTTTGTGAGTTCAGCCGAATCCTCTTAGTGTGTATTTGAGTTTGAGATGTGGATTCAGTGCAGCCTCAAGGCAACCTGTTGAGCGTGATCGCTCACCTCCTAATGTAGGGGAGCTACTGAATGTCTGAATGCATGCAGCACACATCTGGAGTGATATCTTAAATGCTTGTTAAAGCGACTAATTAGTGACAGTGGAGAGGTTTCTGTGAAAAAGAATCTGACTGAAATCTGCAATTATGAAGAGAGGTGGTGAGAGACCCCTCGCAGAGGGCATTTGCTACGGCTTTGGTTTGCAGTTAGTAAACAGACTAAATAATGCATAGATCTATTACCGTCTCAGACACACATGCACTCAGGCGAGGGCCGGGTGATGATTAAATACGATAACCTATCGTCTAACTCATAACGTGATTAAATCATGAATCGAGATACAATGATACGGAATAATAGTCGACTAAATATCTGGTGAGAAATATTGCGGTTTTGTTTTTTACATTATCTGTCCGTTCAAAGTGATTAACAAAGTGGACTCCAACTGACAACCCTCCAGTCACAAACTTCTCCAACTTTAAGTTAAGGGGAGTCACCCCAGGTGAAGAGGGTAAAAAAAACAAAAAAGTAAATAGATATCACCATGAAACTTCCCCAGTTGATTACTGAACTTATAACATGCATTTTTTTGAGAATACCCCAGTGTCGTTAAATCAAACTAGTGTCTTAATCTGATTACTCTGGATTTGTGTACATGCATGTTAACATAGTCAGTGTGTAGCTGGGGATGTGTATTTACTTTTTCTCTATAACTTCACTTGAAACAGTTTGCACATGTTCTTGTTAAGAATGAGAAAATACTCAAGACCAAGTATTTAATCCTCATGGGAGTATACACAAAAACAGGCTTCACTAGACTATGTATTTATAGAATTACCAGAAAACATGCTGTGATAAATATAGCTATGAAATGACCTGCAGAGATATAAGATTTTGGCCCCATCGCTCAGCTCCAACTCAGAGGACCATTGAGATCTTTGAGTGCCTTCACATTTATAAGCTACCTGCTGGTTGTACCTCTTGAGCTGATAATGACATCTGCCTCATGTGAACCGTGGTTCTCCGTATGTCGCAGGGCCTCAATTTAAAAGCTCAGCGGGAGCCTCGTGTCAGCAGGAACGCTACATACTGTACACCCATCTGTTAGTGTCAATTAGAATATCAGTGTGTGTGATGGTCCAGTCATTGTTTGCCCAGATTAATCACTTTAAAATGATATAAATACGAGGTGGTGGTGGAACCGGACATCAAAATGATTTGTAAAAAAATAAAATATAAAATAGGGATGGATTAAAGTTGATAAAACATCCTTTAAATAATGATGATAATAATAAAATAATAATGATAACTTTATTTAGATAGTACCATTTTGTGATTTTAGAGACAAATCTAAAGAATGAACACCTAAATATGTATTTGTAAAGTTTTCTTTCCACTAGTCTGAAAGAAGACATGTTATGAAGCAAAATGGCCTGAGGATGGCTGGCAGTGTGAGTGGGAAGAATGGACCAGCGTTGATTTTCCAGGAAAACAAAATTAACTCAGAACGGTCATGAAAAGGAGAACCATAAACCACTTCATCTGGTTTATCACTTAAGGTCCTCTGCAGACAATTAATGAGAAGAAATCATCTGGTACACAAAACACTGGCCTTCCTCCATTTTCCTGGAGAGTGAAAAACAGACCAACCAGTCTGCTGTTGTTGAAAACCTTTTATACTTTGTCACCTGCTCTCTGTGGCCAATCAGGGAGGATCTCTGGGATTAGTGCCACTTTAACCCAGGTGGCATAAATCTCCCCTCATTTGGAGCCAATTAGTCAAATGCACTTCGGTAAAAGACATTAATTAAACTTACCTTCTCAAGAAGCATAAACAAAACATAAATATTGTTAGTGAAGAGAAACAAGTAAACATCCCCTTGTTTGCAAAGGACAAACATTACAGCAGGAAAAAATATCAACAAAGACATTTTTAAAGGGGAAGTGCACTCATTCTTCTTAAAGGGACAGGCTGGTCAGGGAGTTAAAGTCCTACAGAAAAGACGACACACAAGTTAACAAACATTTCTCAAACATCACAAGTTCACGGCTCATTTAAATGTTGAACAGATGAGAAAGAAGAATGTGCACATTACGACTTTTTCAATATAAGGTTTGAATAGACCAACTACCGGGATCCAATTGACCCAGAGTAGCGTCTGGCAGTCTGTTTGAGGTAAATTGTTCAGTAGCCTAAGCTACTGTTAGCTATTTTAGTCAAGTTTCCTTTAAGCAAAACGCTATGAGGTAATTGGAGTTCCCTCTGGTTAACAGTTAGCGTGTATCTAAGGCTTTTACTGTAAACGGTACGGTTAAAAGAAGTAATAAAGAACCAAACACTGACTCTAGCGAGAGTCTTTCGTGTTTTTACGTTACCTGAAGGCCACCGTAGTTCTCTGACACGCTTGTGAAGCTGTGAGCGGAGGGGTATTCAGTTGGTTGCAATCTGCAACCTCACTGCTAAATGTCACCAAATCCCACACACTGTCCCTTTAAATGAAAAATACAAAAAAATATATCAAACATTGATGCTCAGTAAATGAGTTCTTGTATGCAGAGCGGTCACCATGGATAACAAAGAGCACATGACGTCACACATTATCGTCCCATCAGGACCGGCCGCCCACCAGTCGTAAACCCTCTCCACACGAAGCCCTAAAGCTGCATCCTCTCTTCATCCGAGTGCCGGGCCGCTTCAGCACAACACCACAGCTGCAATCACACACTTGTACATGCATGTGCGTTTGCACACTTCAAGCACACACACACTCGGTTATTGATGAGTGCCAACGTGGGGACAGCGCTGCCGGTTGTGTGGAAACAGAGGTGGTCCGGCTGCACTTGAGTCACAATGAATTCAGTTTCAAGTGCGTTGTGAAAAAATGATAACCTGGATCTTCAGAGGACGACGGAGCCCCACATACCCGTTTAGACACACCAAGAAACAATGGATCAAGAAACATCCAACCACACAGCCGTTACAAACTGGCTGCATGGCTGGGAATAATAAAAAGTGATTACACAGTAATCTTTATGCCGATTCCTCTCATCTTTGAATTATCATGCCCGTAAACAAGCACACGTTTCAATTCCATACATCAAAATCAATCTTATTTTGCACATACAAATATTGGGATGAAGGAGGAAAAGTTATCAAGACTGACATTTTGTTTCCAGCGTCTCCTCCACACACGGAGCTTTTCCATTTTCTTTGCCGGCTGCAGGTGACTTCACCGCGTCGTGTGAATGAATTTCCTTGGAAATGGAGCCCCCGGTGTGGGCAGGACGGGAAGACCTATCACACTATGTGCTTCACATCAATTGTTCTGACTCACGGGATGATGAGACCGAAACTCGTCTCGGTCCAGCAATGGACCCGTTATGATGGAAATTTTCTATCGTGTATTATCATGTGCAAATTGCTCAAATCTTGATGTATACGTTTCGCCGTGTTCTCCTCCCATCTCTTGTAACAGGCACACAAATGCACAAAGATATAACTGTTGTAATAGAGCAGCTAATTCATTGACATTTAATTCCCTCCTCCTTCGTGGGTCAATTTACTAAAATAAATTAAACTGACCGGGCGAGCGAGCGGTGTAGGAGAGCGATGTGATTGACTGCAGGGGAAAGGTGAGTTACTCTGTGTGGCTGGTCCTTGTGATAACTTAGTAATTAACAGCAAGCCAGAACTTCAGCTCTGTTAAACTCAAAGGGTTTCAGTCAATACTATTGATTAGCGTTAACGAAAGCATTGTTTCACCTCTTTCAGACTCTCTTTGTCAGTGAATAAATGCTACAACTAGTGCTTGCAACCTGCTGCTGATTAAAGTGAAGGAGTCACAGACTGTAAATAAGAAGTGGACGTAGTCACCGAGACGTTGTGGACCACTGTTTTGAAGCCTTAGCTTTGGCATTTTGGCTGTCGCCATCTTGGTTTTTTGCAACCAGAAGTGACATGAGAGGGTGGAGCTAAGATTCTTTTAGGGCGGCAAAAATGTTACAATTAACTTTAATACACTGAAAACACCCTGTGAAAGGGTTAAAGATGCAAGACAAAGACACAGACAACTCCCAGATCGGACTACGTTGTGGTAGCAACCTGTCAATCACAGTAAGCCCCGCCCTAAAGCCCACTCTGCTTTATGGTCTATTTTACTCTAAATGGACCATAATTTACCAAATGAACATCATGCTGTATTCATTTGGAGAAGACTTAAAACTAGCAATTAACACCATAAACTCATGTTCACAATGTTTACTGAGGTAATAAATCAAGTGAAAAGTAGAGTCAAAAGAGAGCACAATAGGCCATTCATGGCTTAATTGTGTCATGTGGTACACTTGTACTGTATGGGAGCAACTCCATTCGTTATGTTTTTCCACCTATTTACTCTTTTAAATTAAATTCATCACTTGCCTTTATGTCAGAGCTGTCAAAGCATATCAGCTGAATGTAGCATGGGAACCTGTAACCTGTAACCTGTCAGATCTTCAGCAGAGTGTTAGTGTTAATGCTCCAGCTCAGGTTTGGACTGTCGAAGGACAAACGGTGAGATAAAAGGTAAAGTGGTTCTGAGAAAAAGGAGGAAAATTACAGCTTATGGCAGCTTTCAAACATCCGTTAACATCAATTATATGGGAAATGGGTTATTTCACACTCGAATTTGCAGCATGATAGAACTTCTATGGGGAAAATCCTACTTTATTCTCTTTTCACTGATATGTTGTACACTTGCTTGTGTACCACTTAGCAGAAACATTTAAGAAAATATACATAATGGCCGTTCTTGCATAAACCTGTAATATAACATGTGTGTTTCTATCACCAGAGTGACAATAATCACTATAAAGTGTGGACTGTTGCGTATCAAACAGAGCCAACATTGATAAACCAAAGATAGAACCACAATCTGACGATGTCTTTATATTAGACTCCACTCCACTATATGCAAAACCGCGAATAACCAGCCAAGAATAAACAGCAGGAAAGATCTATTTAAAGGTTTAATAGCTTCAGACTTTGACATGACAGTGGAGTCCTCCATAATAATACGAGGATCAGTTTAAGGTTAGCACCAAAAGGGACCGACACTTCTGATGAGAGGTCAAGTATTGTCCTCACCATGCCGCTGCTTACAATCACCTGCAAATGTTACCAAATGTGTGCAGTCAAATCACGTAAACTGGGATGAATTGAAGAAACAGATTTTGTTTCCACCGTTATTAATGGCAGGCGACAAAACTGGGGTGAGTGTCTATTGTAGCAATCTCTTCTTTTTGTGGGATTCTACAGTGTTGTAGTGTTTAAAGATCTATTTTCCTTCAGAGTAGTTTTATCAGGAGGAATTTAGTCGCAGCAATATGTATTTTATATTTTCACAGAGCAGCCAGGTTTTTGCCCTCGGCTACTTTCTTGCAAACTGCTCCTTAATGTCGTGATCTTCAGCTTATTGTTTTCATAACTTGTTGTATAACAGCAACACTTTCTTATTTAGAAATGTTTCTGTGGACTGTCCAATTAAATAAGAGCGTGTGCCTTGCTTTTTATAAATAAGCACGTACTGTAGATCTTTTGGCCTGTAACTCAACCACAACAAGTGTGGATGCTTCTCTGCAGCTTCATACCACAAACCAAGAGCAGCTCTCAGTGAAACTAGCTGATCGATACTTCTTTGACAGGCAGTTAGACACGATGTTCAGGCAAGGAGAGCTGAAGCTATATGGCCGCAGTTTCAAATACGCCAAATATGTCACAGTCACGGACTCAGACAGAGAAGCGACGACTACCAGGAAGATATTCCCTGCACATCCAAACGTGTGCATGTGAATATTTTGCATCCAATTAAGTTGACGTGGGTTCATTAAATCATGGCACATTTCTAAACTCTGTGCAATTAAAAAGCTTTTGATGAGTGAGACACAAAGAAGTGGCAGGCTGGCAGAAGAAGAGGAAAACACATCATTCAGGATGTTTTGTGATTATAATGAAGCTAAAACCTTATTATTGGTGATGAGACACCAAAACATGTAAAATGTGTGTGTGACACACCAGTCAGCTTCAGGTCTAATGATATCAACCCTCTCTCTCGTTGCCTGGGAAATGCCATCACCTGTATGTGTGCCTGCATGTCTTTGCACAGACATACGTGGACATAGAGAGGCATGAGAGGCGGGTAATTGTTGCTCCACTGTGGCAATCCGTGTGCCTCCTCTGGCTCTGCTTGGTCTCAATGCTGAATTATAAATGACCCTGTGGTGTGTCAGTGATGACAGAGGAGAGTGGATATAGAGCAAACACAGGCATCACACAGAGAAAAGATATCCGTGACGACTTTATTAGAGACCGGCTCCATCGCAATGGCTGTGTCACGGTATTTTCTTTATTTTGTTATTTGACAAAGAGATAAATTAAACAATCCGTCTCTTTTCGTCAGAATCACTGAAATCGGACTCACCGTGGCTGCAATCAGATCCACATAACTACATCAAGCCTGGTTTGAAAAACTACAAAAATGGGATAATATAAAATTGACCATGAATTTCAGAGGCATGAAGTGTAGGAATATAAGAATCACTTTCAAACTTAAGATATTGGGGAACAGGTAATATACAAAGCACGAGTTAAAGTGCAAATTACACACACACACACACACACACACACACACACACACACACCATAACTCCCATCTTGTTGTATGGGCAAAATTAGCAGCTGACATTTGCAAATAACACTATAGATGACTAAAACAAAGTAAAAGGATAACATTTAGAATTTTTGATGGTTTAAACCAACTTCTGGGCATTTGAAATGATTTTTCAGGACGGTGATAAAAAACCAAAGTCTGGAGCCTTGTATAGCAGCTATAACAAAAGAAAACAACAACAAAGATGCTGATCAGATCCGTGACCTAAAACCCCGATACACTCCAAACTGTGGGTTTTGTTATCCGTTGCACCTCTTCCGTTGTTGACCTAATGAGCGTCTATTATCTGAGGAGCAGTGAATGATTTCGAACACAGCCTCGGGCGTAGGTTGCATGTCCCCTTGAAGGAAAGCATCCTCCCCAGTTAATGAGCCACGTAGAATACGCTCTTGCTCTTGTATTGCAGTGTAGAGCTAATTAGTCCCAGTGTTAAGGTTATGATAACGTCAGATCTGACGACATTAATGTAACCCTCTTTGGCTTCATTACGTTCAGCCAATGCCCATATTAGTATAAGTAGCCTTTTTTTTAAGAAAACACAGCAAATTCATGTGTTTTTCTAATAACAATTATGTTTTCTTTATGCTGGACGGCTCACCTTTTCTTTTCATTCACCAATAAATCACAGATGTAAATGTAGCTTTGATTGTAGTCTTCTTTGTTTGGGACAGTTTTACTTAATTGATCATATTTATTATGACGTTCCTCTAATGCTCGGAGAAAAGATAAATGTAGCTCCATAACCCACGTCACGGCAGTTACGCACAAATCCATTAGACGGAAAACAAAATCATTAAATATTAAACATGAGCCATTCAGATTGATGACCACATATGTGCGTATATGAGTCTCACGCTTATGCAGGAAGACGTTCATGTACTGTATGTGGATATCTGTGGTACGAGAAGACATTAGCCAATAAAAGGAGATAAACAGTCATCAGGCTTGTCTCTCATTGAGGGAAACCATTACCTAGATATAAAAAGGTTTCACAATATCTTCATTGATCTCTGCAGCTGCACGTATCAAACACCATCTTTACAAAATAACCAAATATCGATCACCTCTGAAGAAAGGATCACTTAATTAATTTCACGTGACACAGTCTTTGCATATGCTGGAGGAAAAGCATAATGCTGAGTGTTCATCTGAGGAGGTAAAGAACACAGCGTGTTCACGCTATGTGTGTTTACTCTGGTTTGTTTGTCCGCTGAAAACAACATTATTTAAACTCAGGCGGCACCAAACAGCATCAGCATCAGTCTGCTCGAAATGAGCGTCAGAGATGTTTGCTTTTCCGCAGAACTGGTGACATGTGAAAATTAAATCCCATCAACAGCAAACAACCCCCCAAAAAATATGCACATCTCTTACCAAATAGCTCTGTTTGGAAACAACAGAATGACCCAAATCATTATCATATGATCATATCCCATTATCATGTTATTATAAGCCGAATGGTTATAGATGCCTCAACCTGAAGGCTTACTGTGTTACAGTTCATTACAACTTGGGTCTTGTTTTCATAGTTTGGGTCATCACTCTTTGTTCTGTGAATGCAGCAGCATTGTTGAAACAATAAGGCACACATTAGATACCGTATGAATATTTGTGAAGGCTATGTATATTGTCTAAACCTAACCAAACGGCATCTGAAATCTGAAAATAATAATAATAAATTCAGAAAACAATAAGTCAATAAGTATAAAATTAGACTTCCACTCCTTCAGATACTTTGTTGCTCTTTATATTACTATATATATATATATATATATATATAAAAAATAACCTTCCATAAAAGTTTGTCTCATCGGCTTCGTAGTCGTAGGGACTATGTGCAAAAATGTTGATTATGCCCCAAAGTCTTGTTACAAATATGAAGAACAGAGACGGTAAATTAAGCCAAAGTCTATCATGCCCAGTTAGAGCTACAGGGACTCTTGTCACTCACTGCCAAAATCTACAATTTAGCAGAACAACAGGTCGACATTCTGACCAATCAGCAATCTCTCTGATCCAGCTGACCCGTGTCACTGTTGCCCTAAAACTCAGCTTTGTACAACTGACCTGTCAAAACTGTCTCAGGTTTGGACCGTCTGCTGCAGGGTTTGCAGCAGATGACTGCTCTGTTATGTAACTGCTGCTCTGCATCACAGTGTTTTTCCTGCCAGCTTTGCTGAATTTGAATGAGCGACAGTCAATAGACGAAGGATCCTGACGTGTTTTTTTTCTGTCTCGCACCCTTAGCGAAGAAATAGTGTGTAAACTCTTACTTTTCTCTGTCCTTCTCTTTATACTGCTTATCTTGGCTTGCTGTCCATTTCTAAACACGCTGAAGACAGCAGGGGATTTAATGATTTTTGGACACACACACTCCTCCGTCTCTCCCTCCCACATGATGTATAATTCATTAGGCGTTAGTAGGGTTTGGCAGCCATTGGCTCTGTGAGAGTTCAGAGCTGCAATGTGACACGAATTTGGCAATCACCAGAAGAAATGTGTCCGAGCAGACTCCACGGGAGGACATGTACTGTCCAGAGAGGGAGAGACAGTGGGGCAGAGAGAGCTTTGGTGTGTGCTGGTGAGGTAGATTACAGGTGTCAGCGATGCGCTTGGCTGCTGCTGACTGGAAACGATCAATTAGCGTGTCCAACCAATACGACCGGTTAATTCAAAAGATTTTGGTAGATAGTGGTGGGAGCGTTTTTGAACTTCTGTACAATGTTATCCTGGCTTCTATCTGAGGTTGGAGACAAATAATGTTTATTTATTCCTGATAATGTGACTCTCTACAACTCCCTCCAGGGAAAGCCTCTTTTTGCCTGAGAGCCAGTTTCACAGCATGACACATAAAGCTGGTCGACATTCAGTCCTGTGCTCAGAAAAACTTCAGCAAGTGTGGCTGAAAGAGAAAAGTTTGTCCTGCTTCTTTTACATAAAGACGGAATGTGTGAATTACTTTTATTTATTTATTTTGGCCATCGCGATTTTGGTTCTTTGCAACGAGTGAGCGGAAGAATGTTTGGACTGCAGAGGAGTGGCCTAAACCGCCCTAAAGCATACCCTGCTTTATGGTCTATTTGACTCTAAATGGACCATAATTTACGAAATGAACATCATGCTGTATTAAAGAAGACTTAAAACTAGTGATTGAGATCATAAACTCATGTTCACAATGTTTACTGAGGTAATAAATCAAGAGAGAAGTAGAGTTATTTTCTAATAGACTTCCATAAAACCGGAGTTCTATTTGCAACTGGAGGAGTCGCCCCCTGATGGCCAGTAGAGAGAATGCAAGTTTAAGGAACTTCCACATTGGCTTCGCTCTTCAGAACCAGAGGTTGCCGCCTACATGGCCCCGCATACAAGCGCGCACTTGTTCACACACACACACACACACACACACACACACACACACACACACACACACACACACACACACACACACGCACACACACGCACAGACACGGACACACGCACGGACACACACAACCACTCCAGACAAGTGCAAAGCAGAGGATTGCTATGCCACCATGGAGAGGCTCAGCATGCAACACCTATCCTGCAAACCAGTCGTTGATCAGCACCACGGACAGCAACCAAAGCGCCAAATCTATCAACGCTAATTCATTAAATCCCTGATCCCACTCCATACTAACAAAGAGAAGTAGAAGTCCATCCTATGGGCCTTGAGAGTCATTAATAACACTGCTCTTGAACCGTGTCCTTTTCTGTTACAATGTCCTGTTCTTTCTTTCTATTTCTTTCCGTCCATCGCTTTGAAAGCTCCCGGACCATTTTGTGTCCCCAATTAACTGCCATTCTCTGGTTGCTGTAAATTAGCTGCTAACTGCTGCTAGTTTCTTCTTTTTTTCTCGTAATAACGCCACGACAGTCCCGCTTTGAACAGGCTGTGTGAGAAGGGCTTCAGATTGACCGAGAATGAAAGAAAAGTTTGATTGGCAGGTGATGTCTGACTGTAAAGAGCAATTAGTACAAAAGAAGGAAATAAAGAGTGGTAGTGATACAGATTGTGATTACCTACTGAGAGCTGCAGACGAACTACATGTAATCTTCAGAGCAGATGGATCAGCCTCGGCTCTCCATCTCACCGACCAGATGTGGACCTCTATTGTGTTTCTCTGCTGCTGTTTTCAAGGCTCTCATAGCAGAGAGAAAATCTGAAAAAACCATTACATTTTTACCAACCTATTATGATGAGCATACAATTGGTTATGTGCAAAATGTCCCTCTATAACGTCTCTCTCTGCATCATTCATCATCATGATCTAAGTACAGCAAACGGGAACACTTTAATTTCTACTCATTTTCTACTAATATCCTATTAAATTTCTTGTAGGTTCCCTGGAAGGACAAGTTCAAGTTCTCCATATATAATCCAATCTTCAATATCAAAATCATTTCATTTTACTTTCACGTTTAATAAACAAATCACTGCTTTCACCTCCATGTTGTATTACATTCCTGCTAAGGTAAATATCTTTGCATCAAAATAAGACTGGTTGTTATTCACAGTGCATCTACTGGAAGCTAAATAAAATAGCACCAAATCTTTTTACCCAAAATTAAACCAACAGATCGTTGCTTTCACTCCCATATTTAGCTAATTCCTGCTAACGCAAACATTTTGGAATCCAAATTTGACTTAAAATAAGGCTCTTCTTCACCCTAGTTTGGTGCATTTCCGTCCGTACAATATACAGTACATTACTCCTCCACTCTGAACTGCAACATTCAGGAAAGGTTGCGCACGAAGCAGCATGACAGCTTCCCGAGAAGTGAAGCCAAAACATCTTTATCGCCCCACTAGCACGCAATTTATACGTCAACATCGCAGTCAATCATCTTCATTTTCCAAAGTCGGGATCACGATTAATATTTGATTAATTGTGTAGCCCTATGGACCTGCTATGCATTGACTAAAATACTGGAATGAAATAATTGGACATTTGGTAGCAAACATAAACATATTTTCTCTGATAAAATTACTAAGACGTCATTACAAATGCACAGACAAGCAAGTCTTACTCAATTAAGACCCAATTTGAAAGATTCTGATTGGTTTAAGAGGTTCAAACGAACAACTCGATTGGGATTTTTTTTTTTTTTTATCCTGGCCGGAACAACACAATGCTGAGATAGTGCAAACCTGAAAAAAGAGACACTAAACGATCGTAATCGGAGCTGATGTGAAGGAATTAGTCACACATCCACGCTGAAATCCACATAGTCATTTATATGGGCACACATACAACTACTCCCTCCCTCTCACACACACACACACACACACGCACACACACATGCGGACAGGTACATCTAGCTCCCATCTTATTGCATATAGATATACACAGCCTCAGGCCCTGCTGAAATACAGTATGCATGGTATACTTGTGTGCTTCTATGAATCATAATGAATATTTCATATTTGGCATGCCTTGTCTGGAGAAGCAGATGGTACCTGTTCTGCCTGTCTCCCGTGCACCTGGACCCTGTTCTCATATTAGCATTCAAGAACGTCTCGTCCCTCTCACTTCTCTGTTCCTTAATGTCTCTCTCTCTCTCTCTCTCTCTCTCTTCATCTTTTCTCTGCCTCTGTCTAAACCGTGGTATGCACTCACTTTCCAGGAAACATCTGATTAGTTCGGTTTGACAGCTGCTCGATTTCCACCACATTTTGTTTATTGTCAATCTCAAATGGGATCTGTGCTTAAAATATGTACTTTATGGAGCACTTTGTCTCTTTGTAAACACCAGTTGAAGCCATTAGTACGCCAAGCCAGAAACAAATGGTTATTTCATGCTCTTGAATTTAATTTAATTTTTTTCACTATTTTGTTTTTTGCTCCAGTCTTGTTTGAGGTTTGGCAGTCAAAATGCGGCATCACCTTCCTTGGACAATTTGCATAAAACTGACAATGGATTTTTTTAAATGTCGAATGGACAGAGCTGTTTTTCACCTTAGGATATATTGTATTATTCTGGCTATAAAGCAAAGCTGACAATGATTTTTTTCATCTTTATTTCTTTCCGAAATTCCCTGACATTAACTGCCGTTGAGTCAAAAGGCTGTAAATATAAAGGAAGACTTCATTCTAAGCTTGTAGAATTTACCTTTTAACCAAAGGTCAAAAGTAAGAATATCATTGCAAAGCTTACATTTTGTGTTTTCATGCACAGTGGATTCAGGGATGGAGATATATTGTTGTACAGAGTCACCATTATCCATTCCACGGGCATCCCATTAGTCAGCCATGTGGGCCAAGGGATGCCAAAATAAAAAAGAAGAAGAAGAAGAAAAAGCCACCTGAATCTACAGAGAATCCCACAGAGATGAAGCCAGACGCGAGAGGCTGCGCTAAAGCTCGACAGACGACGGCAGAGGAGCCAAGCCGCCCATCTCCCAGATGGCTCAATCCACAAGCAGTTAGGTGTGTGTGTGTGTGTGGGGGGATCACTTTTTAGTGATCGAATTGTTTAGATTAGATGTAATAATGAGTCTAGAACTATAATTGACAGCATAAACACACAATTTCTTTCATGGACAATTCCAAATTACAACTATGTATGTTCATAATAAAACATGGACAATTATATAAATTGCAGTTTTGGTGAAAAATTGCAGGACCTTCACTCACTCAACAAACAAACCTCATAATAAAAGTGCAAAGGCAAAGTTTCCCTAAATGTCATTTCCTCAAAAGCTTATTTTGGACTTAGAGGTGTTACAAATGGCAAACTTAGTCTTCTTCACTCACGCTGAAGAACTTTCAAACCGACGACATGTTGTGTGTGTGTGTGTGTGAGGCGGTGACGTTACTGACAGTGTCGCTGTGTGTGAGACGTGAAACCATCATGTGGCACATGTGTGTCTATGTGACCGGCAAATAAAACATATATATGAGCCGATCAGCTGACAATCGACCGGTTTCGACCGGTGGCTGATCGAGTGGTGCATCTCTAATGACTTAACTTGCTTTTTTGGTTTTTCGTGTAAAGCTGAAACGATTAGTCGATCAATAGAAGATTATTCTCTGTGGACCGTGAATGTCTGCTAATGTTTATGGCAATCCATGATCCAATAGTTGTTGAGATATTTCGGTCTGTGTTGGAGCGACACCAGGCTGACATCCCTAAAGCCATGCTGCTGCCATGAGAGAATCGTCAAAGTAATCGTCAATGATAAAATGTGTAAAGTGCAGGCCGAGTGAAGCACTTCGTAACCTGTATCATAACAATCATCTGCTATTGTCACATCTTGCCCTCAGTCATTTTAAATAAATGAATACATTCGTATTATCCTTGTATTCAAATGATATTCTTGGTTCCACTTAATAGCATAAAAGGCTCTGATTGTTCAGAAGCCACAAGTTCCTCAGTTTGTCGCATCTCAGAGCAGCAAAATCAAAAAGAACAGTTCAGTTTTGCTCTCTGCTTTGACCCACTCAGTTGACTCATATCACAGTAATGGACCTCGAACAGCCGGGGTGAAATGACTCGCTGAGACAATAAGTTGTATCACACACTCACTTCAGTGGTTATAAGATCTCAGTTCATCATCAACACTTAATGAAAATCATTTTGTACAAATCCTAATGGTTTCAGTGAACAGCTGGACGTTTCAGTGATCAAGGTTATGTGAGCGTAAAATTGGATCATTCGTTTTTCTGGGGAGAATAAAAACCTTCATGTTGTCCGAAGGTTTTTAAAACATTGCATCAACATTGAGCCTAACCCTCCATTTTATGTTAACGTCGACATAGAGACGTCATCCACTGGTTTGCGGACTGCAGTTTTGAAGCCTCGAGTTCGGCATTTTGGCCGTCGCCATCTTGTTTTTATGCAACCAGAAATCAATCAGCATTTTTTGAAGACATTTTTCGGCGACCAAAATGTTACGATTACTTTCATAAGCTAAAAACACACTTTGAAAGGGTTAAACTTATACAACAAAAACAGACAACACAGTGGTAGCGACCTGTCAATCACAAGGTAGCCCCGCCCTAAAGCGTACCCCGCTTTATGGTCTATGTTACTCAAAGTGGACCATAGTTTACTAAATGAACATCATGCTGTGTTGAAAAAGACTTAAAACTAGCGATTGAAACCAAAAACTCATGTTTACAATGTTTACTGAGGTAATAAATCAAGTGAGACGTAGAGTCATTTTCTCATAGACTTCTACACAATATCACACATTTTTGCAACCACAGGAGTCGCCCCCTGATGGCCATTAGAAAGAATGCGAGTTTAAGGGACTTCCGTATCGGCTTCACTTTTGAAAACTGGAGGTTGTCGACTGGTTAACATAAGTCGCTGGATTCATATAGAGGACGTCCATGTAAATGCCTTAAATTCACAATCAAGTCCTCCTTGGTTGAAGCATGGAAGCAAGTGTCTAAAGACAGTGTCTAAAATAGATTTAATAATGAAAAAAACATCTCAAATGTTTTCTGCCATTTGGGGGGACACTCTAGAAAAATGACATGCCGTTTGACTGGAAGCGTTGAACCTTGTCGTCGTTATCGGTCCATGTATACAAGGTGGAGGAAATTGACACTGGAGCACTTAAGACCAAACTCAATCTGCAGCGACGTCTATTTGAGGGGCTGTTAATTAGAAAGAGGGGATGATTACATCTCTCTCTCTCTGGCACAGCCTCCGTCCCTCCAGCCAACCCTGTTTACTGTTTGTCAGAGAGAGCTGCCACTACAACACGCTAATGACCAAAGAACTGTTTTGACTTTTTGTAAATGTTCCCATTGGTGACGTTACCCAAAATATGACGAGAGGATCAACATCTGTGTGTCTGGTACACAGGTGGAGCTGTTCAATAGTGGTTTTCTTTGTAGGTTTGTATGCGCTAACGTCACAATCAGAGTTGAAGTGATACATGTTTCTGCCTTCTGCCAAGGCAGAGTGTGGCGACGCACAGCAACAGGTGGCGGCAGCAGTTACAATTACATAGCCCATATTTATAGTAAACCAAATATTCAAACAATTGGCGTAGTCCTTTACAAATCCAGTATGAGTCACAGGTACTTCACTTAGTTAACAAACACATGATTTGACATGTAGCCGCGGGTAAACACAAGCCCAAGGTTTGCTTTCCATCAAGAACAACTTTGGTGTCAACATTTTGAATATTTTACTTTTACCCTGGAGCATTTCTATGCTGCTGGGGATGTTAGCGTTGTGCCACTGATCATTAGTGTCTTTACTGCCGAAGAGAAACCCCTCAGAGAACGCTACACAAATATTCAACACTCTGTGTGTGCTTGTGTATACGAGTAACACACACCATAAGAGGATCTTTAAAAATGTTCCTCCTGCAGAGTCACATCGCTTGTCGTCATTGCTGACAGCGAGGACAGCGGTGAGGCTTCTAAACTCTCAATCCCTGTCCTGTTTGGCTTGATGGATGCATCCACCATCACCACATGTCAAAATACGGCAGCCTTAAGAGAAATCATAACAGCATATGGTAGTGTTTCTGCTGCTGCAAGGGGATCGGTATGATAGAGTGGAAGGTTATCGTCAGGCTTGGGGAGTAACGGAATACGTGGAAAGGTGTTAAGATACCAAACAAACGTAACTGTAATCCGTAACAGATAATAGAAAACAAAGATGTAATCGGATAACTGATACATTAGTAAATAGGGGATCATAAACAGGCTTATAATTTAAAAATACAAAGAAACGTTATAATGCTATGCACACGTGCTCACAATACAACACTTATTAACGTAACATATATATATATATATAACAATATAACGTAATATTTACGTCTCACACAATAGTCTAACGTTAGTGAGACAAATGTTTTTATTGGGTGGAAATGTCGCCATTATTTTGTATGTAAAATCAGAAAAAGGGGAATATCACCGTACAGTGCAAGTTTGCACAAAGTGCGATGTTTTGCGCACTCTTTAGCTCATCAAGATTATTGTTTATGCAAATTTCTGTTCCAGCAAACAAAATACAGGATAAACCGTGAAATTTACAGGTTCATTTGTTGAATTATGTTAAAATCCAACGACCCTTCACAACCCTGCTTATCACTTTACTACAGTTGCATTGTGGGATCCTGCAGTTGAAATGTGGGTCCTTCCCCCAGTTATTTTCCAACATCAAAAGTTTATCCAGGTCTGAAAAGTATACTTTTAAAATCGCATAATCATCTTCTAGATAATGAAGTTTCTTCTTAGCTGAAAGTCTTTCCCTGTCACTCTGTCTTTATTTATGTATGCCTGCAGACCTTAATGGTGACGTGCGATTAGGAAGTCTCTCTGGTCTTCATTAGAGGGTTTTTTTTCCGCACAACCTTTATTACAGAGGGAGAGAGAAAGGAAAAGGGGAAAAAAAGGAAATGGGCTCAGGAGAGGGAAAGACAGAGGTGAGGACACGGGAAGATGGTTGAGATGAGAGAGACTTTCGTGCAGCATACAGCATGAGCGTGAAAGTAGAACGGATTAACGGCGTTAAACTGTGGGCACATTGAATACAGAAAAGAACTGGACCTAACTAGGGGTACATGTAATGAGGTGTGATGTCTAAATATAATAGTATCAGTGGTGTGTAATTATAGCTCACAGAGAGATGGCCCCAGTCTCAGCTGTTTTACAGATGTAGAGGAAAGAAAAACGAGTTTCAAACACATCAGCAACTGCATTGCCTTCGCCATAATATAAAAACAACTACTTATAAGCCTCTTGCTTTCTGTTTACTCCACCACAGTTTTGGAGACATAAAATGTAATAGAATGACTGAAACAGAATAGGAAACCATTTGGATGTTGATGGATGTTTGTCTGTGAAACGGCTGCTTGTCTGGGTCCTTTAAATGTGATCAGCAGGAGAAGGATCAGAGAAATAACACAGTATTGTTAACCTCGTACATTTTTAATGTCCATCGCTTCAATATTTGATGGGCCGAGAGGCTCCGCAGATATTGTGGCGTCAGCTGACAGATGTTAGCTTTACAAGTCTTGGGGGAAAATCTCAGAGCTTATAAGTTTATGTCTCAATCTCTTCCTCTACGAGAGGAGAGGTTAGAGACTGGGAGAATATTAAAAAAGAAGTGACAACAGTGTTATTTTTTGCGATGATCCATTTTTATTCTCGCGTTGCCCTGATTTTCTAACCAGGGCTGTTTCTAAAAAAACTGGATGAATTGATTTTTTTGGCCACCTGAGGGCAATGCATGAAGCTATAAACATATTATCACCTAATAAAGTTTAAATGGCAAACCTGTTAGCAAACAGTGCTTATTTGCACATTGACACAGTGTACAATTTGAGCTTTTTCAATAAAAACAGACTTGAAACGAGGCTGATGAGAACAGTGAGACTCAATCAAAACCAAAATCCAAACTAGACAAGTTCACTGAGAGTGCAGATATCCGCCAGGCGAGACTGCCTCTTCCCTCCCAAATAAACAAACACTCAACTGTCCCTCAAGGCTCCCTTACACTCAAGATGGAGGCGAACACAACAGAAAACAGGGATTTGTTTACCTTGTACAGTGTCTAACTTTAGTGGAACATAACATATTGGGTATAGAATTACTCTGCAGAATCTCTGGTTCAAAATGAGACCAACCTTTGTTATGGATGTTAGTTTTTGAACCACGACAAAGGCCAAAATGTGGCCTGCAAAAGAATAAGCCGAGACGATTGCCAGAAATTCCCAACTGAAGCAGTTCATCACATTCAGCCCCTACCAACGTTGAGTACGGAGTCAGCAGTCAACGGCGGTATGAATTTAAAATGATGATTCATCGTAACCACAACGGGTTCTTGAGCATACAGTCATAAATGTGCACAAATAAATATTTGGCTGAGGAGTCCAGTGGTATGCAAGGTTAGCAGTTCAACCTTGAAAGCAAGTGTAGTTTGAGCCAAATTTAAAGAAATTCACTGAAGGCGTTCCTGAGACATTCAGGAGAATGGACCAAACGGACAACCCAAGAAACATAATGCCTCCAGCCATCATGGAGGCATAAAAACATTGTGAAGCTTTAAGCTTGCTCTAATAGCAGCTTTAAATATCTATCAAAATTGTATATTTTTCCTTAAATTACTCTGGAATTAAATCCAATCCAATAAAATAGGACAAACGAATGTATCTGTAATGTACAGCTCTTAATACCTAATAACCCATTTGATTTTGAATCAGTAACTGGTGGTGTGCCACTTAATCGATCAGTGATCTGTTTTGCCAATAGCACCGTGTTTGCTGTACTCGATTTGATATTGATTAAATCATTATCCCAGCAGAAGTAAAGACGCCGTTCCCGCCTCTTATCTCGTTATCAGATGACTTTTAAATGTTGTGCACACATCGTTCAGCTCAATGTGCCGTTTGTCTGCGACATGACTTCCGCAGGTGTTCCCTGTCGATCATTAACACTTTGGCATCATTTAACAATTTAGATTTTCTCGAAAGGAAGAAATTGAAAGCAGCTTTAAAGAGGAGCACTTACTCATTCTAATAAGACGTCTTTTATAAAGATGGCTATACAAATGCTTAATAAATCATTCACTAATGCTTTATGAGCATTAATAAGAACAATTATTGGATTGTCAGGTTGGGAAAAATCTCTGGATTGTGTCTGTCGACCCACCACTTTGGTTCTGACTGAAAATAAATCCACAACTAGTTGGTAGATTGCCGTGATTGTTTTTGTCTATTTGTAGCCTCCAGAGGATGAAGCTCTCTCACTTTGGTAATCTCCTGACTTCAGAAGTAAGTTGACAATGAGTCTGCCTTCCAAATTCCCAGTGTATTCCTCTAAAGCCAATGAGAGCCGTGGAATAAAAAGCCAGGCGTTTGCACCCAAACATGAAACAAGCTTTGATGAACTTCACCGCTGGGTCTTCTGCTGTCGTGAGAGCGAAAGAAAACCCTTTTGTTCAAACAGAAAAATCTATGAATGAGTGGGAGATGAAGCGAAAGACAAAAAAAAGAAGATAACACAGAAAAAGTGAGGGTGTTGCAGGAAGAGAAGATCATAAGTGATGTAGAGTACATCGTGAGTGTTTGAACTCTGTTCATGTAATGACGTGTGTGTGTGTGTGTGTGTGTGTGTGTGTGTGTGTGAGCTGACCTTTTACACTGAGGCAACATGGGAAATCTGTGTTTTGATATGTAAAGTAAAGTTCAGCTCCCCCTGGGTGTTTCCATGAGACACACTTGCGAGAAACAAGAGCCGGAGAGACAAACAGAAATGCTGAATGAATAAATTACAAGGTTATCATATTGACAGCAGCACGTGTATTTATGCTTGACTGACTTCTAGGAGGCGCACGTAACAAACAAGAGGAGTTAGGGAATGACAAATTGGCTGGTTTAACCATAAAAAACACGGACGCATGGTGAAATTGAACCACTCTCTGGAGAGACAGATTTTTCCATTCTTGGGGCAAGACAAATACAAAGACAACAATAAATCACTAGGTAAATATTTACACTTAAAATAAAAGGACATAGGTATTTTTCAGGAACAAGTTATTGGGAGTAATTAAATGGGGCAAGATCTTTCTTGCTGCGACTTCAAATAAAAACCAATTACAATAGTAGAAGTAGTAGAAGCTATCTTGATAAAACCTTTACTACAACATGATTTACCGTTACCGGCACTAGGCTAAAGGTGGACTAGTCTTTGGCGTGATGATGTTTTGTAGTTTAATTTAGCCACTTGTTAGCAACCGCCTTTTTTTAAGATATGTAAAAGCTTCAGTTGGTAGTGCCTTCTATCCATGGCACTGTCTGTAGTTGTGCGTAGAAGACTGTTGATGTCTGTCGCAGACTAAGGCTGTCTGTCAAAGACTTTAGCTGCCTATCAAAGATAGGCACGTCATGACATCAAAAGATTTGGTTGTCTGGAAGACTTTGGGTGTTTGTAGGATTCTCCTTTTGGTCTGTAGAAGACTTTGGTTGTCTAGAAGACTTTGGTTGTCTAGAAGACTTTGGGTGTTTGTAGGATTCTCTTTTGGTCTGTAGACTTTGGTTGTCGAGAAGACTTGTCTGTTTGTAGAGGATCGTCACTGTAGTAGATCGGACTCTGAAGGTAGATCGGACTGTAGTGTGGCACAAGTTACTTGTGAGTAGTTAACAGTTAAATGTTCTTTGATTCTATAATGTGATGAATTTTAGAACACTGCATCACATAGAACAATGGGACGATTCTTAGATTGTGAGTGGCACATAATGTGATGTAATGCAGCAAGTACAACTACAAAACCCACAGTCAGCAGGGCAGATAGGGAAATGGTTGCTGCTGAACCATGTACGCTTCTGGCCCTAGTGAGGCAAAGGAAAGGGATGTGTAGCAGAAAAACAATGACTGAGGGGTACTGAGAGGAGCAGGGCTTTAGTTATGTTACCAAGGAGACAGAGTGTTAACATTTTGATTTATTAGCTTGAGGATCTCTTAATGCTTGCATGCAATTGCAATTTATGTTAGATTCATTTTCTTTATGTTATCAAATCAATGAGTGGAGAGGACGGCAGTAGTCAAAGTGCCCTTATGCATTCTCTAATAAAGTTAATTCATTTTGCAATCACTTCTACTACGGTGAAGAATCACCAGCACCTGAGGCCTATATCTCATGGCTAGTTATGTTCTTATCCAGTCGTCTTGGTGCAGTGGCAGATCTAGAGAAATATTCATGGGGTGGCAATAGGGTGGCAACATGGAGACGCTCAGGACTGGCAGAAATAGATATGCTGATTTAAACAAAATCACAAATAGTGATAGCTGTTTGGAAAAGCCCCCAAATGAAGAACATTACATTATTATGGCACATGAGTAAAGCATTTAATAGAAATACCCAAAGGTGGCTTTATAAATCAGTAAGTTGTTTTCATTCCCAAATAGGCCTATTCAGACATTTCCTCATACATATAGGTTCGTTCATTTTTCGTGTGTTTACCTACCAAAGTCCAGCAACACTGTCAATTTCCGCTCGTTAAATGCAGTCTTTTCTAAATAAACTTCCGTCTCCAGATGAAACAACTTAATTAGGTTAAGGTAACAAAAAAACTTTAGGTTTAGTAAAAGGTCGTCATTAACTGAACAATCAACGTTCACTACCTTATTTGACATGGGGAACTAACAGTGGTCTCCTGGATGAAAGATCGGCGTTGTGTGATAATTATTCCAAATTAATGCGTCGACACTCTCAAGTACTTAGCTTTTAAATGTCACTTCATTGCTAACTGATTTACAATGTGGACACGTTTGTCTGCAGAATGAGCAGTTTCAGACATGATGGTAGCTGCAGGTGACACTCTGGTGAATGTTTGGTCAGGTTTAATCTGTCCCCCACACAATCAAACACCAGCTACTATAATACTACACAAGCAGAATAAAACGTTTTCTAGAGATTTCGCACACTGCAGTCCACGAACAATTAATATGCACCGGCTGGTGTAGTTTTATCGAGAAAATGCCTGCGCTCAGTGCGTTCATATGCTTAAATTAACAATGTATTTAGTTTTATTTTTTTACCTGGCTGATAACTACATTTTGTCAGTTTCGGGCCTTTATACCTAGAATTTAGAAATGTGATTCCGTTCAGCCAGAAATAAAAGTTCTTCGAGAGGACACACATCAGAGCAGCAAAAACTCCAAAGACATACAGTATGTCCTCGCTTTGCTAACTCTTATTTGAATTCACTGTTTTCACTTCAAATTCCCTCCTCCTTCACTTCCTCTGATGTTATCTCTGTCTTTGTCAGCATACGCACGCATGAAAGCACTAAAATTTCTGGACAGGACCGGGCTATATCTGTATGCAGGAGATGCGGTGATCCACGGTCAGTCTCATTTTGCTGAGGAGGAAGCCTGGGACGGATGGACGGGTAATTTGCGGCAGCGAACACGGTGCCCAGAACAGAGCGGAGGTCAATGAGCTCTTACATGGCTCCATCTTGCATCCGTCGCTTTGTATGGATATCAGTCCACCGCCTGCAATGATGGTTGGACAGGTGTGTGTATGTGTGTGTGTGTGTGTGTGTGTGTGTGTGTGTGTGTGTGTGTGTGTAAACGTCTCTGATGCATGATGACTAGGGAGTGTAGTGGTCAGCCTTAAGGTTAAAAGGCCGCTGTGAGTCTGCAATCCTAAAGTTGGTGTACGGAGTCCCCCCCCACATTATCCACATTCAATCACATTCTGCCTGACGACACGGCTATAGTGGGGTTGCCATGACTCACTGAGGACTAAGATCCAATTCGTCTGTGGTAGAAATGAATCACAGGACATCAGGTAATGCAGTATAGGTATAAGTAACCAGTTGTCCCACAGCTGCTCCGTCAACACACCCAGTGAGCACCAACCGGGGTTTCAACGTTAAAACTGGTTGAAATTCGGTCTGAACGTCTAAGACCATATTTTCACCGTCTTTTCAACCGGCTGAAATACAGTTACAACTTCAACATGTCACAAAACACCAATTTGTTTTAAAATGTTGATGGTTTGTTCAGTTGTAGGTTGAAAGAGACACGATATTGGTTACTGTGAAGGTATTTCTCCTAAGTCATGTTACACTGGTCGGTGAAATGTGGTCTAAACGAAAACGTGAACACGCGTGCGCAGGAACTTTGGTTCAGAGTGCTTCTACAATTTTGAAAGATGCACTGGTCTGGAAACTCAGCACAGGACTTGCGGAGCGAAGTGAACGGGCTGACGGAATAAAGGTGAGGCTTCACGCTAACTAACGACATACTTTGTAAGTACTTGAACTACTGAAATCCAATAATGCAAACCGAAATTAGCACCGTTAGTATCATTGAATGCTGCTAACGATGAAGGTGAGGCTGTCAGCTTGTAGCTACAGCAGCATGGGCCAACAGTAAACATAAACGTGTGTGTAAGTTAATGTTGGAGACTGTCTTTATGGGCTGTTGCTGTAGCCTAACGTTATAAAATTGAGTTTTTAGGACATTTTACATGTAAAATACACAACAGAAACTGGGCTGTACACAGTTTAAATGGGGAGGAAGTGAGTAAAACAAAGTGATGTACAAATAAGAATACGGTCGTTGTTTGGCTTATAGCATTATACAAACAATATAAAGTATTATATTATCCAAGTGATCATCTTTCCGTTGAAAAAACATTCAAAACTAGTCCACAAGTGAGTATTTCTTTCTAATGTTTGTTTTATTAATACATGGTCTTCTGTTATTTTAGTAAGCCTCTAAAATGACGATATATTATTATTAGCACAATGTAGACGATGAACAATTGTAGTATTGCAAATCCCGTTGAAATCTGCTCTAAACGTTAACGTTCAATCAACGTCTTCAAATAGTCGTTGAAAAAACGTTCACTTTTGAACCAATTTTGAACGTCTTTTTAACGTCTTTAAACGGAAGAATGTTCGCTGGGCAGTGTCATCCAATCTCATCTGTCCCGTCGTCTGTAAAGGGGTTCACCAAAACACCATAACCCAGAGCTCCCGTCTCTTGGAGGAAAATGAGCCAAAGTATGATTGAAGGGGTCACCTCGATCTGCCTCGGCAGAAAAGTGGCCGTCATCTTTTCAAGTTTAGTCTATTGCCGTCATTGAGTATAATTTTCGTTGGTGCAGAAAAGAAAAGTGTGTATGACGTATGAAACTATTGTTATGTGACGTAAAATTACAAAAATACGAACGGACGAATAGATTTTCCCAAATCCAAAACATCCACTAACCAAAAGCTGTTTTTAATGTTTTCACTTTGTGTATCTAGTTATTTTTTCAGGGTGAAACGTCTCGTTATCTCAAGTTGCTTCCTGGTCGTCTCCATGACGAGACGGAGTGCAAACATGTCTTGATTGGTAGTTGAAGTCAATAGAAAATCAATGTCTCTGTCTTTCTGTGTTCCTCTCTCTGCTGCTGCCACACATCTACCCTCTTCTCTTCTCTTTTCCTCCTCCCCGACACCTCAACTCTGAAGGGGTCTCGACTACGTCACGCTCTCTACATCACCTCGACGTCAAGACTACGTCAGCTGCTCGCTCTGCTCGGTACAGGGGGGGGGGCGGTCAAATCCGCCCACGCCTCGGTATCTCAGTAAGACAATCATCAAGGCCCGGTGTCGTACGTTCTGACCTGCTCCAAAGGAAATGTTAGTCCAGAGGAAGTAATGTACTCAGTTAGGCTCAAACACACCTGTAGTGGGAATCACTAAGTCTACGGGTCAAAGATGTCTCAAAAACTGATGGTGACTCAATTTCCCCCAGGAGTTGGTGGAGACCAAAGACGGAGCTGAAAGAAGAGTGAATATTGGACTTTTGGTCACCAGGTGCAAACACAAACACATCTCTGAAAGAATAATGTTGCTCTGTAACGTCTGGATGTGTAAATAAGCTTTCTTACAAGTTTACCATGTCAGCTTCAACATATACAAGTTTCCACAATGTTTTAAATTGATTTCATATTGAACACTGTGAGACTCCATAGCCTCTGGGCCTTTTAATGTCTTCTCAGTGCAAACAAATGAGTAGAGTCAAACTATGAACATGTGATGGAGCTCTGTGGTGAGTAAAGGTGACCGATGCTCTCGGCTGACTCTGGCTAAGCAGCCGGGTTTGTGCCGCCACCAAAGCGAAACAATCTGGATCTCTGTGGCTCCTTCTCAGTCTGCTACAGCTAATTGGCTCCTCTGAGAGCCACGTTCAGCCATTCGTACACATGCCGACATCCACGCGCAAACACACACACACCAACCCAGGACCTCCCAGCCATCTGCTGGGGGCTCGCACATACAGGTGCTCCTCTGCTCCTGCTTTCTCAGCTCAATGCTCAGGGGTTGGGGGGGCGTTTCAGGTCCCACCAGCCTGCTGTTGTGTTTGATCAGTCGTGTCTCGTCATTGTAATTTTTGCAAACCTGCAGTTCACGACACGTCTCAGTGCAAATCAGACACGTGTCTCACCTGCCTCCAACCTCCTCTCTAGTTTCTGAGAATGATTCACTTCACACAGACCAGACACTCCACTGTACATTTCACACGGCTCTCATTCTCACCCAGTCACATCATTCATTGATATACTGTACCACAAATCCTCTGTAACATTATCCCACAGTGTTGCTTCCAGGGTGAATCTGAAACGCAACGCTGCTGACATCAAGCTGTGGAGGCAGGGAACTACAACAGAGTCAGATTGTGACGCACTTTATCGCCCCTGTGGGGAAACTTGTGTTCTCTGGACTTCTTGTCAGTATTAATCCAGCTGGGAGTGAGTTCATTTGATCTAGAAGACAAAACAAGCCAAGGGAGGACACGTAAAGCTGCACTTATTACCAACATGGTGGCTTAATGTGACAGAAAAACAGGACAGACAATCACACATATGCTCAGAATCCCTAAAATAATAAGCATATTACAGACATTAACTTCACACTTCTGCACTTTGATAATATTAAGGATGAGCTGCATTGGGTTCTGGTATTGTGCATGCTCACTCACTGACATGGCTCGCTATGACACGTAATAGAATGGAGCCGTCGTTAATGTGATTAATCACACCTGTGCTTGACGAGCCAAAACGTCTGCTATGAAAATGGTCGTTAGTTGCTCAGTAAAGGCAGGTCATTGTTCGAATACACAAAAAACAAACGTGGCGTTTTTCCACTGACACACATTTTGAATTTTCACACGTCACAGTGGGCAAAGCACAGGTGAGAACATAAATAAAGCTCACCTGCGCTGGTCAAAATGGCTGCTGTGAGTCCTTAAAGACAAGAATGCTCTGAAGTTGTTTTTATTACTCGATATCTTGGAGGTAATTCGACAAAGCCCTGTCTATGTTTGCATTTTATTAATTTATGTATTTATATTTTTCTATTTGATTTTGATCTTGCTCAACTTGAGGCAGAATGTTTCCTGATGAATGAGACATGTAAAGATGCCTTGTTTGTTTGTATAAAGAAATAAAGTCTAGTTTCCGTGCTGTCGTCTCCACTAGAGGGGGACGACAGCCCATGATGCACTGGGCCATGTGTAGACTATATGAGGTCATATGTTTTTGTTCAGTCCTTTAGAGAGTCAAACATAAATCCATGTTGTAACAGAAGAAAACCATCTCTGTAGGATAGTTTATACATTCGGATGATGCAAGTCAAGAATGGTTTATTAGAATTACAGTTTGCACTCTAGTTCACCCCGGAGTGTCTTGTGACGTTACTGTTTTATGCGTTTTTGTTCCATTCCCAGTGTTCCCAACATTGGGGGTTGAGGTCTACTGACTCATGGACACCAGACCTCAATTCATTGTTCCGCTGGAAACTTAATCTCCAAGCGTTTGAAAATGATACTTTACCTAAAAAAATCAAAAGGCAAAGCAAAAAGACAAAAGAGGACAAAAAGTACTTGTTCCACCAAACTGTTTTCTTCATTGTTGCCTCAGCTTCTAATGTGGTTGTATTTTGTGAATGAGTGTAAGATATTACTACTAGCAGTAAAGCATATTATGTGTCAGTCGTTTATGATGCGAGTGGTGCTCTCTTCCTCCCCCAGTGAAACCAGTGACTGTCCAAACCAGTTTCAGACTCACTGTCATCACACAAGGTGTGTTTGTTTCCCTGCCTTGAGCAGGTGAAGCCATTACCCGTTAATCATGTGAACCAACACTGTGCAAAAGAAAAATAATTTTATTATAAATTGTTAATTGATGTTAACTAAACTACAGTTAATAGTTATTTTACTGTTCACAAACAATGAAATGATCATGTTTACTAATTAGTATTAATGCTATAATGTATGTTATTCTAACAGTTATTCTAGTTGTAAACCTTTAAGAAATCAATTGTAAACCATCTATAAACATTATGGATCAGATAATTTTAGGCTTTCTGAATTTTGCAAACAATCTATAAAAATTATTTGGATGTCAATTTTTAAGTGGCAACTGATGGTTATATCTTGTTAAATGGTTAAGACGTTGTGTACTGTGAAGACGCTGTGTACTGTGAAGACGCGGTGTACTGTGAAGACGCGGTGTACTGTGAAGACGCGGTGTACTGTGAAGAAGCGGTGTACTGTGAAGACGCTGTGAACTGTGAAGACGCTGTGAACTGTGAAGACGCTGTGTACTGTGAAGACGCCGTGTACTGTGAAGAAGCTGTGTACTGTGAAGACGCCGTGTACTGTGAAGACGCTGTGTACTGTGAAGACGCTGTGTACTGTGAAGACGCTGTGTACTGTGAAGAAGCTGTGTACTGTGAAGACGCCGTGTACTGTGAAGACGCTGTGTACTGTGAAGACGCTGTGTACTGTGAAGACGCTGTGTACTGTGAAGACGCTGTGTACTGTGAAGACGCTGTGTACTGTGAAGACGCTGTGTACTGTGAAGAAGCTGTGTACTGTGAAGACGCCGTGTACTGTGAAGACGCGGTGTACTGTGAAGACGCTGTGTACTGTGAAGACGCTGTGTACTGTGAAGACGCCGTGTACTGTGAAGACGCGGTGTACTGTGAAGACGCGGTGTACTGTGAAGACGCTGTGTACTGTGAAGACGCTGTGTACTGTGAAGACGCTGTGTACTTCATCATTGAAAACCTTCAGTGAGATATTCTAGACTTTAGTGTTGGTGCAGTTTAAAGAGCAAAGAACGAGTCACAGGTTTTGAAGTCAAAGAAATACAACTTTATTGAAGTGTAAGCCAAAAAAAAAAAGAAAAAAAAGAAACTGCATAGGAAATGCTTAAAGTCCACAGAGTACAGAGAGAGCAGCAGGTGGCCAATATATTATAGTCTCCTCTGCCACACTGGCTCGCCCTGCCTCCTGGACTGTTCAGAGGATACATTCAGTGGATTTCTGCTTAAAACAACAACAGATGCAGCGCACAAACACAATATCCACTCCGCACACAACCGGCCGCCGGGGGAACAGGACACAACACAAACAAAAAGAGGACGAGACGAGCTGGACTGTCGGGCCCCAAAACACCCGGGGAAAGGCCGACGTTAAAGCTGGTTTAGAAAAGGAGCGCGGTGCAGCGTGTTCCACTACAACCACATGATTCCACCTCATACACCAACATAGTGTTGCTGGTGTGGAACATCTAGCACCAAAATGTCCAGAGATAAAACCCGAGTGTGTTGTGTCTCGTCATGCTGCTGCCGCCAGCTGGTTGCAGCGACTGAGCGCCAACATGATGCCATTGAACCCTTTTCTTCACAAAATACATTCTAAAAGGGCCAATGGACATCAAGTGGTGTGAAGTATTTGTACTTTTTATTTGTAAAAGAAAAGTAAAATTGGCAACAAAAGTTTTTTTTTTTTTTAATTAGGGGAAACTAATCGAAAGCATTATTGTTTCAGATTTAGAAATAATTTGTTTTATAATAAGTAAATGGGCACACAAAATAATTTGACTAGTACTAAGAGGGGGGGCACTACATCATCACTACGGGACACGTTTCAATGAGACACCTGCAGGGCAGGGCTGCTGAGAACTACCTGAGTTTTTTTTTTTTTTCTCTAAATTTTCCAACCTTTTTCTTATTTTTGTCTTTCCGTCTTTAGAGTACACAATCATTAAAAACGACCTACGACCTTGCACACGTCACCTGGCGCAGCTTTGCTTTTCTCTCTTAAAGCCGTGAGAGGTCAGCAATAAAATGGTGGACACAAAATAAACAAAATCCCCCCCCCAAAAAAAACAACCCAGCGAGCAGGAGTGCTGTCAACCGTCACCGCACTCCCTGGTTTCTTATAAAGACGGGGGAGGAAGCCGATTACCGGTCTGTGCTGGAGACACATCGCTGCTCCTCACACGACAGTTAGAGAGTTCCCATTGCTAGATCAAACATAACATCACCACCTCACGGACTAGTTGGGAAGGTAAATCTACTCAGTAGGAAGCTTTCAGAGCCTCCTAAACTATATGTTAATATGGCTTCCCACATTATGTACACTAGAGGGAGATTAAGTAAATTAAGCACCAATGGTAGAGGGGCACACCAGCTTGTATCTGACAAGATCTGCCGCTGTTTGTCAGGAGTCGAGGCGTTGGCTGGCTGAACAGGTTGAGCCTCTCGAGAACAGGAAATACAATCGCAAAGGTCAACGGTTAATCCCATCCGACGCAATCCTAACACACACACACACACACACATCTTTGGGTAAATATTTGGTAAAACCATCCCAAACGACCGCTACCCACCCCATCCGAGTTTTTTTTCAACACCTATCTGAGAGACGTCAATGTAATACAAAGGACTTTTTAAAGCATGCAACAAAAATTTAAAAAAGAAAAGAAAAAGATTTAAAATACATTTCGTTTCCTCTTTAAGAGTGAAGACCTACGGATCTTAAAGGTAGAATTCTGCAATTTTAATAATAAACAAAAAAACAGATGCAACATGGATGAAACGTTTCAGAGTAATACTGAAAAGCAAAAGACAATCTTATTGGTGAAACTAGGTGTTGGGTCGCCATCAATGTGCCAATAGCTCCACTGTAATAGTAAACCACACTGCTGTCACGCATCAGGCGTGATCCCTACGGTGCGTTTTGTTTAAACCTGCCGCAGAATGGTTGAGTCTCGAGGTCTCAAGGTCTGCCAATAGCCAACATCAACAAATGAAACATCGGTAACTTTGTGCTGAAATCAAGGAGGTAATTCTTGTGCATTAAGAAGGCGGATTCGTGAAGTTTTTATCTCTTTAGAAGAGGCCACATCCTCTCTTGCCCTCACCCTTTGCGCACAGTTGCAAAGTACAAGTGGAATTTTGCTTGTTCATCATCATTATGAGGTTAAGATAAATTGGGCCCAGCCCTCTTAAGTGCATCAACCAGAGAGAGAGTGAGAGAGAGACAGAGAGAGAGAGAGACAGACATGATATAATGGTCCAGTGACATGTGTCGTCTACAACAGCGCGGTCCTGATGCCAACCCTGTTTGGCACAGAACTCTCACAGATCATTTTTTTTTGGCACAATGCTTTCATCTGAAATGTTTTGGTTTCTTGACGATAAAAGGCAGAGTTTACCAGACACTTTACAGTAGATTCAACAAACCAAAAAGCTGCGAGATGACGCGATGACCACAGTAAAAAACAAACGTTACTTCCACTCCAGACAGTACCATGATCTTTGGTCCTCGAGCTATGGGACATGTACTGTAACACAAGACGATTCAAAGAACGAGGTATATTAATGCATAAATATCCGACGAGGTATGCTTAAATAAAAAGAGTAAAAATGAGGTATTCAGAATGTGTAACAAGTTGAGGTATTTGAACGTTCAAATGCACAGTAGCTATGAGTGACATACTCGAGGTATTCAGGAGATGAGGTAAAACGACCGCTGAGGTACGAGACATCTTGAGATATGACGACGTGAATCCTGATCGTGTGCAGACGGGCCCTCTCCTCAGAGGCGAGGGCCCGTCGGTGAATCGTTTCACAGGTCCTAGGCGAAGGAAGTGGCTGACAGAACCATAATTGTCGAGTGCTTCCAGTGGGACACAGATTGGACAAAAAGGGGCAAAGGGGAGGTTTAAAACCCCACAGAGAGTTAGTCGTGTCTATGGTAATTAAATTGGGATACAAAGGCCTACGGGTCGTCTGATGGCGTCGTTTGATGGGCTGAGGTGGGGGGGGGGGGGGGGGGGGGGGGGGTCTCTTTGGTGCGGGTATCTTCAGTTCTCTACACGTGAACATCTCTGCAGATGAAAGAGGTCAGAGCACAATAAACTGTGACCCAAGCACACTTTATTCTTCTTAGCCTAACACGGACAGTGCTATGAACTCAACTCCGTGCGTTTGATGAACTTTAGACTTCCCAGCAACAATGATTATTTCATTTTCTTTAAATCGCCAAATCTACAGTTGGCCATTGTGCAGAAATTCTAACTTTGGTTGACTCCAGAAGTTGGTCTATAGACCTCCGTCTTTAGAGGAATCGGTCTCCTTCACTCCAAGCATCAATAAATAGGGCGGGGCTTTGTCATCACAGCCTCTCTCATTGGCCCTGGGAGCCAAAGGGGCATGGCTTTCAACCACCATCTGAAATCCAAAGGATTGTAATGTTAGGCCTTCAAGTTGATGTCATTAATGTCCTCTGGACAGCCAAATGTAGGTGTCTACTTGTGAGGCTTTTGTCACACAGCATGCCTCATCAAAAAAGGTGTCACTCAATTAAAATGATTAAATATCTACGTGAGGATCGCTTACAGATCCAGATCTGGGAAAAATTCAACACCAAAATCCTTTGGTGGGTCCTCCCTTTAGGAGACGCTGCTCTCCTTGCATACTTTATCTTTGCATCTATGACATAGTAACAACACAGGTTGTCTTTTCTTACAGGACTACTTATCTAGGACTTATTTTCAGGATCATTTCTGAGATTTGTTTATCAAATGAGAGCCTGAAAAGCACTGATCATTTGAAACAGTCCTACCGTGACCTGAGATACTTTTGATTCTATCTAATTCGGCATCGGGGTCGCGCTCTCTTCTTCAAAGGGCCGATGCATACGCGGAAAAACTAACTCGCCTAAAAACCATGAAAAAGGACACAAGTGTCTCCTAGTTTCCTCTGTGAGCGAAGCCCTCTAGTGAGAATAAATCATGCAGCCTCGACAGCGGTCTGAGTGTTGTCTCAGCAACATTCAGGAGGTTCACTTTAACTCATATTTCAAAAAAAAAAATGCACAGCAAGATTTTCTTTAATCCTGTGCAAATATCAACTGACAGTCTTTTTTTCTTTTTTTTTGTCTTTTAAATAAAGTATAGAGGTAGGCTTTTCATCTTCTTTGTAGAACTTCACGGACTAAAACCTCTGCTCAGTGACTATGAGTACATTCATAAAGAGCTAAATGAGGTAGGTGTGGAGCAGAGGGTACAAGGTTTCAAGAAAAGTGAAAAAATCCCTGAGATGGAAAACTAAGGAGAGCTCACGGAGAGGATTCAGAGCAGCTGAGACCGAGGAAGGGAAACATGGCTTCATCTATTGATTATCAATGTGTTACAGGTCCCCTTTGTCGTACACACCACAGATATCTGATTGGGAATATAGCAATGTAAATGAAAAAACAAAAAATATCAATAGTTTTAATTTCCCTTCACTTCAACGTGCTCTCAATTCTCTCTGAGCTCTCCTGTTGTGTCTGTTGATTCATTCTCTCGCCTCCATTTCCTTGTTCAAGAAAACTGCAAAAAGGGCAAACGGAGGGAGAGAATGCCAAAAAAAGAAAAAGCTAGAACTTGAGGATGCGATTATTTCCAAAATCAACGACCACAATGACTCCTTCAGGCGTCACGGCCACACCGGAGGGGCGGTCCATCTGTCCGAAGCCACTCCCCTGTGCGCCGAATTTGCATAAGAAGTTCCCGTTGGGCTCGAACACTTGGACCCGGTGGTTGCGGGAGTCGGCCACGATGATGCGGTTCTCCTGGTCCACGGCGACACCCTGCGGCCGCAGAAACTGCCCGTTCCCGATGCCCTCGGAGCCCAGGAAGCGGGCCGACTGGCAGTCCGGCCGGATGACCAGGAGCCTGTGGTTGTTGAAGTCGGTCACCACCAGGTGGTCCTCGTGGTTAAAGGCCACTCCTCTGGGAGAGTCAAAGTGTTTCCACAGGGCCCCCTCGAAGCCGTACTTGTTGAGGAAAGAGCCGTCGGGGCCGAAGAGCTGCACGCGGTGGTTCCTGGTGTCCGAGACCAGGATCTTACCCTCAGAGTTGACGGCCACGTCCCAGGGATAGTTGAACTGCCCATTCTTGGTACCCTTCTCCCCAAACTTCAGCAGGAACTGGCCCTCAAAAGTAAACACCTGTCAGACAAAGCAAATGTCTTAGGGCCCAACATGTTTACATCCGCAGCAGAGAGAGTGAGCACGAGGAGCTATGTGTTTACGTGTGTGTGTGTTTACAAGCTAACTAAGCTCACTTTTTTTGTCGTGCATTCCACACGTGAATACGATTGGATTTCAACAATAATACAGAAGGAGTACGTAGAAATGTGCGTGTGGTTTTCATACCTGCACGCGGTGATTGTCCTTATCAGCCACAATGATTCGTCTCTGACTGTCACACGCAACCCCCGCTGGACGATCAAACTGACCTGGCCGAGAACCCAGAGAGCCAAACTTATGGTGGAAGGCACCGCAGGGCTTGAATATCTGAAGAGGGGAGGAAAAAGAAACCAATGATCCTGTAAAGCTCTCTCTTTAAACCTGCACGTGTAGTTTTTACAGACTTCTACAAACACGCTAATGTACTTACAGCACACGTGTGACAATCACTTAAACACGTGTGTGAACGGTACGTTTTTTAGGGCCTTCCCTTAAAATGTAGTCCATTTGTTCTACTAAATACGGAGAAACAACCTTTTAGTGATGAGACATCACAGTAATGATGGTGTGTGTGTGTGAGAGTGTGTGTGTGTGTGTTTCAACATCCGAACACAAAGTTTGCTAAGCAGACTCTCTGCTATGTAAACATGTCGACACAAAAATCAACAGTGTGGAGTTGGTGAGTAAATGAGTGGATGATGAACTGTATACGACCACTCTAAATACAATTACAGTTCAGATATCGGAGTTCAGTCGAGACTTTGAGGGAGGAAGAAGAAGAAGAAGAAGAAGAAGAAGAAGGATAGAGTCGCTTTGGGAGCTTTATATCTCCTTCTTTACATTTGCGTTACTGACATTTAAAGCTGCAGTTGGTTTTACTAAATAAATGATTTTTTATCATATTTGCTCAAACTCTCACAATATAAATGTATACAAACATTTAAAGGTGAGAAACATGCAGTACAGTGACATAATCAGCATGTACTACTGTCAGGACATAATCAGCATGTACTACTGTCAGGGTATAGGGACAGACGACTCCCCGTACTTGTGGCGGTGCTCTACCTGTATGCGGTTGTTGCTGCGATCGGCCACCACCACGTATCCCTCCTTGTCCACGCTGATGCCCCAGGGTCGACACAGCTGGCCGTCTCCCTCCCCCTCGCACCCGAAGGACGACACCTGGTTCCCCAGGGAGCCGTAGCTCCGCCCCGACTTCACCGTCACCTTGAAGGGGCTGCCCTGGATGTGCTGGTTGCACACCAGCACCGACACGAGGTGCTCCCCCTCACATTTGGGCAGGTAGCCGACGGTGTAGGAGCCGTTCTGGTGGTCAGTCACCTCGGCTGCGGACAGGTTTCCATCCGGGACCGACATGACTATCGTGGACACCGCGTCGCCGCCAGAGAGTCGTGGCTCGCCATCGTGGTCGTATCCAATCACGGTGAAGGAGGCGGGCTTGCCGCGGAGAGCAGTTTTTAGACCCTCGCCGTGGGCTTTGGTGACCGGGGCAAAGGCTCCGCTGCTGATGAGGCCCATGGACTGGACGGCTATGTACAGAGCCTGTAGGGAACCACGATAATATAACATCAGGCTCGGCAAACATAGCAATGATTTCACGTTAAAACCCATCCAAACGTGCTTATGATCCAGCATCTACAGGGTCCCAAGCACCCACCTGGTCTGGAGGCGTGAACATGAAGCGGTCGTCCTCTTGCGCCTGCAGCAGGCCCCTCAGAGCCTTCAGTTCGTGCATTTGGGTGAGCATTCGCTCCCTGGCCAGCAGCACGTCCAGGTGGCGGCCCTCGTCCAGCACCTGGCTGACGGCGGCGATGGTGCTGTCCAACTTGGTCAGACTCTGGTGCAGCTTCTCCACCTGCAGGTACAGAGACTTGGCCTTCACCTTACGGATCTTCTCCACCTGGAAGGAGACCAGAGCACAGAACGTTTTACCACCACCAGAGGGGATTTTATAGTTCGAACGTAATAGAAAGCACATGACCGAGGCACTTTATTCAACCATATAACTTTTATGTTTTATGTTCAGGTCAGGGTTCAACATTAACTGTGGCCTGTGGCCACAAAAGGTCACTCCGTGGCCACCGACGCTTTATCAGGTTTCTCTCGAGGATGAGTTTACGGCGTAACCGTGTCCTCACTGAATGCGACGCCAGCGGCAGTTCGGTTTAATTGTTTTCTACTGGAAGGTCCCAACCGGCCACCAGCGCCGCTCTGAGCTGAACTTCTATCAGACCCCCGTTTCTATTTACTCCCGTCGCTCGCTTTAGAAGTGAACGAGGAACGGCTGATTGGTGAAGTTGTCACGAGGAGCTATCTGTACACCTCCTCATTTCACTACAAAAGCCTGAATAAGGTTGCAGCTGGCTGGAGTAGCCTCATCAAGACAAATGAACGTGGCTAATAACAACCTGTGACTTTCCTGACATGCAAAATGATCTTTTACATTGACGAACATCAGGTGTGTAGTTCATGGCACAATGCTAGGTAGGGTTAGGGGAGGGGCTTCACCTCTATAAACAATATAGAGAAACAATAACACGACAAAACAACAAAAAAGGTTTCAAAGAGCACTCTGTGGTGGATTTAAAACTATGATCGGGCATCAATGGTTACCCAGATTTACATCTTTTTTTTGACTTGTAGTTTTTACCTCATTACCTCATAAAAAAGTCAAACTGAATGTGGAATTAAACGTGTCCTGGTACCTCCACACCACAGACTTTTACCAGCAAACGGCCCACAGGATGGCAGCAAAGAGTTGAAAAGCCACGTCTGTCACATATTTAAGCAAGCAAGAAGAAGAAGCAGCAGCTGGTTTGGCTGCATACAGTTTAGATATATTATAAAAGGTATTTGATGTTAAGGTTGACTTAAGGTTGACGGGCATGAAGGAGAAATAGTGCATCAATGATTCCTGTGGCGAACATCACATTTATTTCCGTTTAATAAAAGGACTCCATGAATGTAACACAGAGAATATGGATTTACTTTTCCAGCTGAAAAACACACAGATTTATGCACAATTTTAGATATCGGTAAAGACTGAATTTAAGGTGAAATATTGTGAGATTTCATCTTTAAAACTCAAATCTGCCCCACTGTGTAGAAGGGAATGAACCCTTCTGATGTTTATTGATGTGTATACATGCTGCAAATATGGGTACTGATTTAAATATGATCATTTTTAGTTATTAGCTTTATTTTCCATCTCATGTCATGCATCCTATGTCTTCCATCTTATTTTTATCTCGCCTTATTTTACAAAATGTTAGTTTTCTATTAATTATGGCATTCTATTCTAATTCTGTTTATTCATTTATTTTTTATTTTAAGCACTTTGTGATGCATTTCTTGTATGAAAGGTATAAGTATTATTATTATTGTTATCATTACTACGATCGTTATTATATTTCATGAGCTCTAAGATCTTTTAGTCAACTTTGCATCACAGATATCATTTATTAACGCGTGTTAAGTTTCTTTCTTCTTGCCTGATCAACAAAAGAATAAAATAAGATAATGTGCACCGCTGCAGACAGAGCAGACTAGTCAAAGAGATACCTGGTCTGGGGCTGACGGAGCTGAAGAGAGATACTATAGCATTACTGATTTATTCATCGTATTGTGTCCGTCACTTAACCACAACACGTTTCTGGTACCGTGAGAAGCCGATAAAGTTAGAGTGCAGTCAGTGAGATTAAAGAGGGCGCTAGAGTCTGAGAGGCATGGATCGGGCTCTTACTTACCGTCGCCTAACAAAAAGAGTAGAACACAATAGCCCGACTGCCTCTATGGTGAGAAGGACTTCTGATAGAAGGGAGGAACCATGAAAGAAACAAAGAGTCCTAAAGTGAGGGGTCCTTTTGTTAATCCCTGGCACAAGTGGAACTTCAATTTGCATCTGTGAGCCCTCGAGTTACACTTTATAGTCACGAGAACAAAGACACACGTCAGGCTTCCTAATGACATCTAGTTTGAGTTCCTCCCTCAGTGGAAACCACTCACTGGGAGTGTTGGTACGCGTCTCACAGAGAGTCACCGAGCAAAATCCAGAGAGACTTTGATGTTGTTCGATCAAAACGACTTCTTATAAGTTAAAAGCTCGCGTTGCTAGCAAGACATGAGTCACTGTGGAGCGGCTTCCTGGAACCACTGTCAGCACAGGCGGCCATCACACAGTACGGGGAGCACTAGCGGAGTCATTTCCAATACTTTGTGTATGATTCAGCGGTTGTACAGCTTAACTTGTACGCGCTGAAATGACCAAAAACAATTATGTTGGACAAGGGGCGTTATCACACTGGACTCGTAGATTTTGTTTTGGGGGGGGGGGGGGGAATGATTCATCGATAGTTCAAGTCTGAAAATACTCCTCAGAGGCAAACATGCCTTCTTCAAACTACTTGTTCTGGTTGACCAACAGTCCAAATGAGTTAAAGCTGCAGTTGGTAACTACAATGTGCTCAAGCTGTCACTATATCCTGATAGCAGTACATGAGACTCATCATTTGTGAAAAGAATCTGGTTCCACCGCCTCCTTTTTATTGCTCCTGATGGCATTTGCAAAACACCAATCAGAGCCGAGGAGTCTCTAACGCAGCTATCGGTCACAGCTTGAGAACTCTGATCAAATTGTCAAACATGAACCAGGATTGTGTCACACTGCAACATATTTATTGTAACACATTTTAGTGGTTTCGCTGTAAAAAGGAAAACGTTTCGAGTCGAGCCAAAACCAAAAATCGCCCACCGGCCAGAGCAAACTTTCTCAGTGAGCAAACATGATAAACATAAATAAGTAAATGACTAATTCATTGCTTTTCTGACTAATTGTTTCAGCCTCTATTTAACAGGTATACATCCCTCCACCACACACACACACAAAAGAAGTTGTAAACCAACAGTAAGACCACCTCCAACCGGCTCTACAAGCACCAAACATATAATCTGTCAGCACCGTCCTGTTTTGCATCAAGCCTTCATCTGCCCGAGGCTACAACTGGGATACTCGACAACATTTCTTTCAAACAACAGTCAACGACATTTACATTCTCACAAGTCACCATTTTAGCTACACTCTAACGAGAGTACAGGCAAAGCATCTGCACTCATAAAGCATGTGTCAGTCAGTTTGCAAGAAACAAAAGGAAAGACAGAAACTCAGTGTGTGTGGAGGGTGGGGGGGGGGGGGGTGCTACGGTTGCCTCTAATGACTTTATCAGGTCGGGGATAAAGAGTGAGTCCTGGAGTGGTGTAAAAAAGGATTAACGGGGGAACACGGGTAAGTGAAAACCTCCTTTGTAACAATCTGACCTGCACACACTAGAGCTGTAAGATCTGAGGGAGTAAGACGCAGGTCACTTTTTACAACGTCACCGAGCCGGCTCTCAGGAGGAGAGGAGAAACGAGAGTTTGGTCGAAGTGGTGGGTGTTGGAGGTAAATCATCGGTTATAACACATCTGTACATAAATGCACGAATATACATTTTATTATCTGGTTTCAGATGTTATTGATGTAGATTGTGCGTGTGTATTAGAGCTATGTCACGCATCTAGTACAGTCTCCTCTTTTATGTGGTTACTCATTTATTACTAAAGGGTAGCCGGGTGGGGTGAGGGGCCTCAGGGATGAGGGGGCTCTTTCTTTCACTGGCTCTCTGGGTAACCGTAAACCAGGGAGGCCCTTGCAGAGGATTCCTGAAGCGCAGGCTGCGGGCCAAACTGCCAGTTCAACAACTGGCTCCTTGGATTTGTTTAGCTTTAACAATACAAATTAATCAGTCCTGTAGAAAGCATGCACGCTTATTCTCCTGCAGGATGTGAGGAAAATACGCAATAACGATATTAGTTGCATCAAGTGCATTCAGTTCACTGCCCGGTGTGGGACTTGATACCGATGAAGATGAAGGTGGAGCTCACCTTCCACAGTAGTTCACACTCCCTCTCCTCCAGCGCCTTCTTGTGTCGGAGCACCAGGGCCTTCACCTCCGTCTGCACCACCTTGGCTTTGATCTCCACCTGCTCTGCCATGGCCTGGACCTTCTCCATGCTTAGCTGAGGAAACAAAAACACAAGCACGCGATCTCAGTGATGTGACCATAAACAGCCCGTCAGTGTACAGTGAAGAAAGATACCCGACGCACGGTTATATGTTACCCTGCAGTGTCCCAAATGACCAGACAGGAATGTCTAAATGCTGTCGGTTTTATTACTCAGAAGGGACACAGAAACAGGATGCAGAGGACCAGGAAAAGGACACCGACGGTGCCATCTTCCTTCCCACACCTGCTCAGTGTTTGTGATCTTTTTCTGTCTCATTTAGAGAGGAAAAGGAAACACGGGTCAGGAATAGGAAGTCACTTCAAACTGCACAAAATGGAGCAACTTCCTGCCGGGCTGAACCACTACTCATGTACTGATGTTTGGAAGTCGGGCGTTTATAAGCACTACATTTGAAGCAGTTTTCCCGCTGTGCAGTATTGAACCTAATGAAGTGTGTTGATATAATTGATTAGTTAAAATATCTGAAGCAAATCTTTATTTTAAAGCTACTACGAGGAACTTTAAATGCGTGTTGATTCTGGCGCCCCCTGTGGACAAAGGCGGTAGTGTGGATTATTTCTGATTTTGCACGGACTCCTACCCGGTGGACCCGATGACAAACATGAAGAATAATTATATGAATATAGACAATCTTCCCACTGATGTTCTCGTTTACTTATAGAGGCATCGGTGTTAAATTGAGATGTTTTATTACCAGTTAAACTCCTCACAGTAACTTTAATTATCTTAATTTTTCACTGTTGTCATTCAATTCTAACTTTAGACTATATTTGATTTTAGTTCTTCAACACTGAGCAGTTCGGCACGTTTGTTATGTGGAAAAAAAAGACCTAAAGTAAGGTATTTAAAAAATATTGTTTTGGTATCAATCCTCAGGCAATATATTATAAAACAAACAATACCCAGCCCTGTAGAGCAACATGCAAAGATCTGATTTTTGGTAAGTTATATATGTATATATACACACATATATAATAGTTAAGACTGTCTGTACTGAAGATACTCTTTTTACCCGGTTCCTCACAGAATAGAGTTACATAAGCAGGCCATCTGCACATTGAATGAGGACACCAAGTTTCTTAATTGCCTTGATACCTACAGGCACTGAAAAGCAACTGTATGGCTTACTTAAGGTTTGAGCTTTTACAACCCACAATTTGGGCTAAATGCCCATTTCTCTCTTTGTCTCCCTCCCTCCCCCCTGCTGTGTTTTATCTGGCTTTTTCCTCTGGCATTTTCGGGAAGGTCACAGGTTGAACCGGACCTCACAGGGACGAAGGGGAGGGGGGATAAGGCCTTCTTTGTGATATCGGCCGCAGAGATCATAGGTCACCTAAACCTCTACAGGTCATGATCTGCAACCCCCTCCCCCCCCCCCCCTCCCGTCTTGAGACGCATACCGCCCACCCCCCACTGCACCGCTGCAGGAACAAAGCCCGGCAGCGGGGCTCTTTTCTCTTTCGTCTGGCCATTTGAGGTGGGCAGCTAAAGAGTCAAATAAATCAGGCCCCCAGAGAGGGAACAGCAGGGAGGCAATCCTGGTAGAATCGGGGGAGTGTTATCAATACATAGTGAGGAAGGAGGCAGGGTAAAATATAAAGCCACCGCCTCTCTCCAGTTGTCTTTATGTAGTCCTTTAAAAATAATCTGTAGTTCCATTCATTTGATTTTCTCCATTATTGTTCTAGCACAGTCTCTTTTTCACACTTCTTGGTCTCCATCTCCATCTGATCTCTTTACCTAAAACATTCCCAGAAGAGCACAGCTTGGAACACAAAGAGGGTCAAACTGACCAATCAGACGGCAGAGAGAAGGAGCTCTGGCCAACCGGGAGGTCACAAGCCCCGGAGGCCAGAGGTCAGGGAAGATAATGCGTGTGGAGTGGGCGGAAATTTCCTACCTCAGGGGACAAGAGCGCGTGTGGTGTGTGTGTGTGTACGTGTGTGTGTGTGTGTACATATTATGTGGCGTCAGCATTTATCCCCCATGGTGACCTGGGACAAAATGGACAAACATGTGATGTACTGCCAGATGGTGGGCGGTGCTGCTTGTGACTCAGCGCCACAGATCCGGGTGCTTTTCGTTAAATAAGTTATTGGAGTTGTTTGGTGATTTGACTCCTGTGTGCTGTGGTGCCTGGTGTTTTCTAATCTTTATTACATGTGGCCGGGCGTCTGGCTTTTTAACTGAGCAGATCTGTGACGTTGACATCTTGGAACTTGAAGAACACCCAGAGTGAAACAACCCACACAAAGGTCAAACTCTGCTGAGGAGATAGTACACGGCCCATTAGACAACTCTAGTGTGAGTGACCCATCACTGTTGATCGCTCCCTTTAACATCAGGTCCAAAATTGAATTTGTCCGAAAAGCTGGAAGAAAACAAACATCCCGAGGACGAAGAAGAGCAGTCATTTAGACCGAGACGCCAGTTTAAAAATGTGACATTTAGAAAGTTAACTGGAAGGACTGGAAAGACGCCAAAATCGTCAAACAATTGAAAGGAATGTAAGAAACTCCAGGTGTAAATTCCAAACTCCAAATTACAAACCGGTTACGTGACCACGTTGTAGTCCGCTTCATGTCCGGCCTGCTACACGTTTGAAAGGGAAAACATGCAGATCTGACCGTTTGATAAATAACTGAACGGATTTAACTGCTTATTAAAATAGTTTGAATTGTGACAGCCTAGGCTATGAAACTGTAAGTGAAACCTCTCCTCCTTCCTTCACTCGCGCATGTGTCGTTGTATAAAGTGGAATCTACAGGGGTCACAGGAAGCTGCCATCCAATCTATAATTACGTAACTGAAGACAGTGTGTGTTTGTGTTGGAGTGAGAGTAAGAGGTGTGTGGGGGGTGAGTGATTGAATAAGTAAGTGACTGAAAAAAGGAGGGGGGGAAGGCAAAGTGTTCCTCTTCTAAAAAAAAAAAAAAAAGAGGAGGGGAGTTTTCCTTTCTCTGAAATCCTTTAAATACCTCATCCACCCTTCCCCCCCATCCTCCTCCTCCCCTTTGACCCTCAGCCCTGCCCCCCGGCAGACCTCACCCCATGTGACCCCCCCCCCCCCCCCTGCCCCTCCCCTTCAGGGCCAGCTGGACACCTTTAACCTCAGGCTTCCCAGCAGAGCAGGACTGGTCACTCTCAAAACACATTCAAGCTGATCTGGTTTGTGCGCTGAAGGAGGCTGGAAAGACACAGCTGCTCTCCTCGGCGTCTCCGGGAGACGGATGAGTGTGGACTTGTGTGGTTAGTCCTTCATGCAGGATTGTCTTTTTGTCAAGACGCTGAAGAATCATGCAGAAGAGTTCTTTGCATTGTTAACACTTAAATCAGGTTGACCTATTCGAATACAAGACCATTTTCTTTTTTTACATTAAGACAAAACACAAGAATAAGTATTATTTTATGCAGGTTTTACCTTTGCTTCAATACCGATTTCCTGAGAATGTGTCTGTCTGCGTTCCTGTCTCACCTGCACCGCCTGGCGTCCCTGCTGAGCGTCGGCCAGCAGCTGGATGGTGATGGACCTGCTGTCCTGCACGGCGTCTTGCAGGTACACGAAGGTGTGTCCAATGTGACGGCCGACGCTGCACTCCCTACAGATCGGCACCGAGCAGGACTCACAGAAGAACAGAAACACCTGGAGACACAGGGAGACAGATGGACAAATCAGTCTGGTGTTCCAAATCATACGAACAACAACCAAATCTGATAAAGTGGAGAAAGATGAGGGTTATATCAAAGCTATACACTCAAATTGACCGTTTATAACTTGAGATGTTGAATACAACTTACCAATCATTTGAAATTGTCTCATTGTCTCTCACTAAAACGTTTTGAGCCACATCATAACGTTTCTTTGTGTAAGCGTAGTAAAATCACTTTAATTTATATTACTTAATAACCATATATAAATGTTTGACGGTCTTAATCTTAATCTCCGTTTAGTGTTTAAATGCAATCTTAAAATTTCTATTCTGTACCAAAAATATACCAAACTAACGTAACCTGTAAACGTATCACTAGACGGTAAAAGTACATTTAAGTTCTTTCCGATTTGAGGGGGAGTTCATGTGAATTTTGCCAGTCAGGATCTATTTTTCTGATTATTCCGACACCACATGAATGTAGCACACATTCCCTGTAATGTTAGTGAACGTGAAACATATTGCGTGTACAAACAAACAAGACAAACCGATACGAACACATAACCTCCCACTGAGGTTGACCTAGCGCTAGCAGATTTCTTGTTAAAAATGTGATCGTGAACAGGTTGTTGCTATACTTTCACTCCTTTAACCTCTGTTCTGATATTGACCTGTGGAAATGTGGTCAATGTTTTTATAAAACGGAAACAAAGATCTATGTCCCTCCCCTCTTCCTACGACGTCCTACGGCAAGAGGACAACTCAGCTCTGTGAAAGCTAATGTGTTTCCCTGTTTGACTATGAAATGGATTGGCAGGATGAAAGCATTAATCTCTCTCACACACACACACACACAGCTAATTAATGAGAAAAGACCATGAATGATAAGCATGCCATCCATAAACATGTGTTACCAGGGAGGCTCATGTGAGGTTAGTTTTCACATGGAAGTGTACAAGCTTCTGAGCAACGAATGCACCTTCTTACCTACATTTTCATTGATTGAAATATATACCCATGTATGCCATTTTAAACTCCTATTTAGCAGAGATAGAGATCACACACACACACACACACACACACACACACACACACACACACACACACACACACACACACACACACACACACACACACACACACACACACACACACACACACACACACACACACACACACACACACACACACACACACACACACACACACACACACAAAAAGTCCCTCGAGATAGGAAGGGAAAAAAAAGTAATTCAACCTTTGTTGCTCAATGCTAAACCCCTCGTCTGAATGCTGATTGTTTGTAATGGAAGGCTAATGAAATATGCACTAGCCATCATATCCCAAAGAGACACCAGATTAATGGCCTCCAATAGCAGGAGGCCTGAGTGGTCAGAGGGAGGGGCCTGCAATCAATCCATCAATAATGGCTTGTTCCCCCAGGGAGCAGCATAATCTAATGACACACACCTCCCCCTTTATCTGACTTCCTCCTCTTTTCTGCCTTCTCCTTGAGCTCCCCCCTTGCATCCTTTTCTTCTAGTCCTTTTCTTGCCGTCTCTCTTTCTGCTAAACCCCGTCCACCATCTCTGCACCGCTCCGTCACTCAGTGCTCTTCTTCACTTCCTCCCGGCCCATCCCACCCCCGCCGACATCGCCTAAATTCCAGAGGGATGTGACACACGCACACAAAAGCAAGGAATGCAGCTGGGATTCGAGTGGAGGAGGTCTAGCACATACTTCTCATCAGAGCCCGATTCAAGTCTTACTAAACTAAATGTATAAATATCTGAAGTAATCACGATTGTATCCCAACCGCCGCTGCATGCGCACATCAAGACTTTCTACTGATTATAAAAAAAGCCATTTCTAATGAAGGCCGCAGCCCCAACGAGACCCTTAAATCAGATCACAATCTAAATCAGCCTGATTATGTTTGAGGTGAATCACACGGTGATCTATAACAACATGCTTTAATCATTTAATGTTGGCGCGCTTCAGTTTCTTCAAACATGAAAACATTACATACGGACCCTTTTAGTAATCAGTGCTATCTTCTGACTGCATTATCTCTTCACAGTCCACATCTGTGTGTGCAGAAACATGGCAAACAACAGATGCCCGTTATTGAAAACACTGGAGTCCTATTTCACAGAACTAGGTCGTGTCACAAACAGGCTTCTGATATCTTACACGCTCGCTGCTGCTCATGTGCCGTCAACAGCGGGTCAACAGTCCTCGTGGTGAGACGCGCTCACTCAAAACACACACACACAAGGTTGTAGGATTGCATAACACCCCCAGCCTCTTGGAACGCCAGTCAATATTATCGACCCACACAGGATACTGGCTCCTCATGGAAGGATGCTTCTCTCCCTCTCGTCTTTTTCTGCCTCCCTCTAAAAACACATCATTTGGAAGCTTTTTTGGAGACAAAAACGAGCATTACACACAAGCCAGAAATACAGCTGCTGCCTTTATACATGTGGCACCAAGAACAGAACCCAGGGATGTCGCAGCGGTGCCATGCAAGAACACAACAGGAACCTCCAGGGTGCGTGCGACGTGGAAAAAACAACTTTAAAAAGAAGTGAAGTGGGCGTGGTGTGCTAATAAAGTTGTAAATTCCAAAGAGAACGGCCTAGAGGGGGGGGGAGGCTATTCAGGGAGTGGTGACTCCCCACAGAATGTATCTCACACATCAAAATGCATGCCCTTGCAAAACACACAAGCTATAGCACATGTTGACGTGCGTGAAGAAGGTACACAAGTAAGGAAAGTAGACTTGATGTGTGATGGTTTGTCTTTAGCTGGAAATAGCCGGAACAAACACGCCATCATCGGCTATAAAGCTGTGAGCGGCAGGAGAGTGAGTTATTGTATTTCATTAGTGCACCGGATGTTTCTCTCTCTGTCCGTCTGTCCATTACGCTCCTCCTTTATGAATTTACACTCACATGTTGGGGTGTGTGTGCGTTTGAAAATGTCTCGTCATAAACCAAAAAGAGACCTCCAAAAAACAGAATTTAAAGACTGTTTTTGTGATCGTGGTGTTTGTTTTTGCTGCCATTTAAAACCATTCTAAATAAGCTGTAGACGATTAATCGATGAGGAAAGAGATCAATAACAATTTTGATAATCTATTTGCAGATCTCTCTCTGTGTTATTTCATTGTACATTTTATACCTTTAGGTTTTTGGCATGTTGGTTCAATGTATTTTTTTTATAGAAAATATCGATATATTCTAATAAGAAATTTGACAAATTAAAATCCTTAATGTGAAATAATAATTAGTTGCAGCCACAGACTAATGCTGCTCGTGCACCAAGCAACCCAAGTACTGACAAACACTACTCATGGATTAGTAATTTGAGTAACTCATCTAAAGCTTAAAACGGTTAATAAATGATGGAAAGCGGGATGGGTCATTTTAAATCTACAAAGTAGCAGAGACACAAGCCCCACTGAAAGCACAGGGCTTTAAAACCCTGTTTAGACATTGTAGTAACATAATACACATTCTAATCCGAGGAGGAAAACAGCACCAGAATAAACGCATGGTGGCTGTACTGGGCCCAGCCCCCCCCCTCCCCTCCCTCCCTCCCTCCCTCCCATTATGCTCCCTCCCTCCTAAGCACTGGGAACTGGGGGAGAGGGCACGAGCTCAACTGGCCAGTAAAATGCCTCCGTGCAGCACTCGCTGCCTACGTGCAGAGTGGGGGGAAGGGACGAGGGCCATGTAATGTCACACTGTGGTGCCACAAACCAGGCTGATCTGAGACCTGTGAAAGCAACGTTCCACCAACGGGGAGACGCTCGGGACCGTCTGCGATGTTTGCGTCTTACTCTACACCTTGTATGTCACATGCAAGGGTAAAAAAATATGCATTTCCTCAGCAGTTTGTCACACATTCCGAGTGCTTCAGAATATGTTTTGCGTCCCCTAAAGTCATGGCTTGAACTCAATATTCAACTGGAAGTAAAATGATAGTATTAGCAATACTGTTAGCGGCCCATTGTGAGGGAAGTAGGAATGACGAGAGCTGTTTTTAGAGATGAGATCAGACTGTGTTTCCTCTGGGATTTGGTTTTTCCAGCAGCAGTGAGCAGAGGCTCAGGTTAGTGGGATTTGATCTGTAAAGAAACTGTTAAAGAAAACATTGTTTTAACCCAGAGAAACAAAAACAGATCAAAACCACTGGGGAAAGTCTTTTCAAAGTTCAAAAAGTAACATTACATTTTAGTATTTGTTTGACTTCTTGAAATAAACACTTTTTCTTCAGTACGTTTTTTTGAACCGTGTTGACCGTTTCTTTCATAATCCTTAATGCCGTGAGTCTATGTACTCTGCATTCTACTGCTGAAAGGTGTGAACACACACACACACGCACACGCACACGCACACGCACACGCACACGCACACCAAAGGGAGATTATTCTAGAAGCTGTTGACAGACGTCGGTGTGTTCAGCAGCTTTAGACAAACATGTAATAAAGGTGGTTTCCTTCTGATAACCTTTATCAGCGTGCACTTTTTCGCCCCAAAGGCCGTATTCCTACTCACTAAATAACGTACAATTTCACCTCATGACAACTACGCACACAAAGTTAAATGTAAAAAAACATTACAGAGTCAACATAAGCTCTCTTTTTACTGGACAATTTACCAAATACTTAAAAAAACACAACGAATGACGGCTATTATCAAATTAGTAAATGCTGTTGTTTTTCCTTTGAAGAAACTGCGCATTAGACAGATTTAAATCTATAAGACACATACGGCCAGAGATTTGCACCATAAATTATGTGAAAAATGGTGGGTATTTGGGGAAAGTCGTGTCAGGTAAGTCTGCCAGGCATTTGAGAGATTTGATGACGAACGCATAACTCTGTGTCAGCATGGCTTAGGCACTAAAAACTGAAAAGTTCTTCCACTAGTGACGATACTGTGGAGCGTTTCCTGCACAATATCCCTAATTGAGGGAATGTTAAACAACAAGCTTTCCTCTCTGGATTATCCATCTGTGAGTAAACTAGGGAGAGAGAGAGAGAGAGAGATTAGAGATTAGTTACTTTACTTATGAGGAAACAAATAGACAGCACCAGCACCCCTAGTCTGGATAATCTGTGGAATACCAAATCCCAACATTCCCAGGAGCACCATCTGCCAGACAAAGCCCCTTTTATGGAGCTCACATTCACCTCCTCTAATCTTTTCCAAACACCCTCCATATCTTGCTCACATGTAGTTTTTTTTTCCCTTCCCTCTCCGTTCTCTAAATCACTCTTCTCTCGCTGCTATTTCCTTCCTTCCTTCCTTCCTTCCTCCTTCCTCCTCCTCCTCTTCCGCTGCCCTGCCCTCTCACAACACACGCGCACACACACACAGACATGCCAGCCGATGTTTTGAAACTCTGCCAGATACGACAGAGGTGGAGAGGGGGCGGTGGCCGTAAACCGGTGATCTGATTGGACTGCCCCCAGAGCGAAAACAAACCACAGTCAGCTGGCCTCCTCAGCCAGCGAGCATGTGACCGACTGTAGTGTGTTTAATACTTGAGCAGTAAAAGGAAAAAGGAGCAAAGGAAGTAAACGGGTGGGAGAGATGGGGGTCGATAAAGCAAGGGAAAGAGGGAGCAAAGGGAGTTAAACAATAAAGTGAAGAAGAGAAAGAGGGAGAAACACAAGAGGTGTGGAGCAGCTGAGATGCAACTAATGCGCGCCTGTAAACAGTCACAGCTATTCCTGGTCACTGAGACATTAGTGAGCATAACAAACCCCCCCTCCTCCTCTTACCACACTCACGTCAAGCACTCAGTGTTGTTTTGACTGCTCATGTATGCCAACAAAACATGACCATGTGCCATGTTTAGTCCTAAAACTGTATCTTAAGATGCTTTGTTTTGTACACACACGGCTCTGTCCCAAAGCCGCGCACACACGACTGGCACACCAACCTGGCAGCCTAAACAGCACGACCATTGCAGTAAATGGAAGACACGAGGACTTAGCTCGTGTCTTGAGTGGTAGCATTTATTCACCGACAAATAAACCGTTTTACGCACTGCTACGTTCACAGCTATAACGTTACCGTTTACTTATTCACCGTAGCACACGAGACACTCTTTGAAACGCTCCGTCAGAAGCCCTGACAGAGTCCCGTTATGCCTGGCCGACACACAGCTCACAACCTAAGCAGCTAAACCAGGAGACTGAGTGGGAAAGTGGCTGCATGAGTCCACGACACTGTGGCTGCCGACTGTAACGAATGATTGATTTTACCGTTTGTGCGTCGGGGTTATCGTTGCGGCTGGGCGGCTTGTTGGCCACTTCAACCACATCACAACATGCATGCAAGGGAGTGGCACTAATCTTGTCGGTTAGCGGTTAATGATTGGTTAACCAAGGTCGGCCAACAGTCAGAGAAAAACAAACTAAGTTAGCATCCTTCGCTCTTGCACATACTTGAGTGACCAACGCAGCATGAGGACAGTGTGTTGCATTAGAGCCATGTTCAACTGTTTTTGCAGGACGATGCTGTGATTGAAGGCGGTTAGCGTTAGCGCCCACACCATATCAGTACATGAGCATGGCCTTACTATAATGTATTAAACAAATCAACCAAGCGTTAGGAGTCTGCGGTCGATTTGCATGCTGCAAAGACAAGAACAGTAGGAAAAATACATCTCAATATGAACAGAAAACAGTCAGCAGAAATGCAGCGCTCAAACTTTAACTACAGCAACATCTGACAAACAAGCATATTCAAAATACAAAAACACCTATGGTGGACAAAATGTGCAGGAAGCTGTGCAATGTCCCTCAAATAGGGTTGAGAGCTTTAACGTCAAATGTGTTAACTGCGCAATCCCGTTGAGTGAGGTCAAATAATGGCCAATTAAAAGCCCATTTGTGCCCAACCACTGAGGAGGAAGTAGCAGGTTCCAGCTTCTGAATGGGTTTTAAATCCTCTTGTCAAAGGGAATGTGATAAATGCCTCCCTTTCTATCCATTAAATTTATATGACCCAAAGTCCTCAAATGGACATCAAAGCGAGGACACACACACACACACTCCCCCCACTTTTAGCCTACATGAAACACATTCACAACACACAGGAAACAGGGAATGCACTCCAATTACTGGTCACATGTTGTGCATTAAACCCTGGAAGTACAACTTCATATAATCCAACTCTGCTGGCTGTGCGCACACACACACACACACTAAAATCCTCTTCAGAGGATAACTACCTACAGATGGGAGATGCTCTCAGAATGGAATAAACGCTCACACAGATACTTCCAGGAGTGATGAAATGTAATCACTTGCCCCCTCAACGGCAAACAGCTGCTAAATCATGTTGAAGAGACTTTCTGCATCTATAATGTCCATTGTCTCTGACAAAGAGCGTTGATGAGAAAGGCAGGAGTTGGACAGAGGAAATACCCAGAGAGAGAGAGAAGGAAAAGAGAACCTAGGAGGTATAACCTCAAGTTACAGGAATTCCTCTGGCCTTGTATCAGCGTCAGTGTTGGGTTAGGTTTCCTTACACACATTCTCCAGAGAGGGGGAGTGAAACTGGTGATCACAAAGCCAGCCCAGCATGCGTTTGTTAAAGTGATCGTCTTCCCCTTACAGGACCGGATAAAACAGCGGAGAAACCCTACCAAAGGAAAGCAGAATTGGGGGAAGTGTGTGTAAAGACTGTGTGTGTGTGTGTGCACAGCCAGGCAATGGCCACAACAATGGCCACAACAATTTTATCTGAAGCCCTGATGGATTATGGGGGATTATCGTGTCATTAGCAGTCTCTCAGACGGAGCTGCATATGTATTTGTATGTGGGAGGGCTGACATCACAGCGAGCAGAGGGCACTCCTTTGATGTAATCCAATTTTCCATTTCGACTACAGACACACACACGCACACAACGTGGCACCCTCTCAGTGTTTCAGATGAGTAACAACTGACATGTATGCTGTTTAAGTAGGCCAACACATTCACTCATGTGAGCACAAAGCCTCATCATATGTTCTCATCAGTGTGTAGTCGAGGAGCCTTATATTCCTAACCGAAGCCTCTCATTTCACGGTCAATCTGTCTGTTTCCAGACATTTTGGGAATCAATTAGGGTTCTACAATTTCAGATGCATTATATTCCCATCATGATGAATACAATAACAATGGGTTAGCTCAATATTACTGATGTATTCGTGTGCGCAGAATTGGGAGGAAACTCGTGCCAAAGCAAATAAATGTGATATTCACTCCACGGCCTCCATAAGAAAAAAAGCAACATAAGCTCTCTCTCTCTCTCTCTCTCTCTCCATACAGTTGATTAAGTTAAACATGAAGTCAGACATTTCGCCTGTTTTTCCAATAGCACGGTCTTAGTAAAGTTTGATGATGATATCAATTCCCCAAAACCAAATGAAGCAGTGGAGCTGGGTGATGGACAGTGGCTCTGCTTGCTCAGTGCTTACAGGTAAAGAAAGACTTCTCGTGCGTCACTCCCTCCCACCGGTGAGTGAGTGAGTGAGTGAGTGAGTAAGACATTACTGGGGAAATGAAGCCCTTACTGGAAAACTGCGCTCACCTATTTACTGGCAATGGAGAGAGGGAGGGGCAGAAAAGTTAATTGGAAACGTGAACTGGGCTTTTGTGACTGGGCCCTTTTAATGTTTTGAAAACTGCACGACTGAATTACACGTAACGATATCGCAGCGTTTGTTATTTACACTCGGCACACTTTAAAACGATCACTAAATAACTCTGAACCCGACTTTGCATGCTTTGCCTTTCCAATAGTTCTGGAAACGTGTTGGACTCGTATAATAGAGATTTGGGAAGTCAGAAGAAGACAAAATAACGTGTTACTCATGCTCTTGTGGTGTATTCCCTCCAGCAGCGGGGAGAATTCCTTGAGCCCCTCATCAGAAACCAGAAGTGGTACAAAAGTATATTTCCCAAGACCCCCTTCCAACGCTATTTGTTATTCTTCCTGGCCATATGACTAAACTCAAGAAAAAAAAAAAAAGCTGCTTTCCTGTTTTACAGGCCTTTGTAGTTTACTTTGCCCAGATCACATGGTCCCTTTGGGCCCCGAGTTCCAACTTGTCTTTCCCATTATCAGAGAGAACCTGGATCTCCATAATATGTCCGTGGATAGGACTTCCAACAGTCATAGAAACATGTGTGCAGTTACTACAGGGGGCCTCTCTCTGGCCTGAATGGATGGTGTGGTACAGATTAACCAGACTCTGCATGTGTCTATGCTTATGTGTGTGTGTGTGTGTGTGTGTGTGTGTGTGTGTGTGTGTACGCAGGGTCTGTGTGTAAATCCAGCTCAGCACACGTGCCTGTTCGTCTCTGGGGCACTAGGTGAAGAGCCACTCAGCACCCTTTGAACCTAAGGCCATATGGCCCCCAGTATGGTTCTATACTACACACATAACTCTGTGTGTGTGGGTGTGGGTGTGTGTGTGTGCAATACATATAATCCACCACAGTGTGAAGAAACCCCATGAATGATATTAAAAAAAATACTGATAATGTCTGTGTCACATTCAAATATGTCCCCATCCTTTCTAAATGAACACATCTAGACTCTTCTTCTGTGGTCCCAGGTGCGGTAGTTTCTATATCGCTCCACTCACCTCATTGTCGTGGTGCTGGCAGAAGCTCATCTGGTCCTGGAACAGGGACAGCAGGGCGAAGTTGTTCTGCAGGGACTGGGCCAGGGACACCTGGTCCGGGTTGCTGTTGCTGTTGACGTTGACCCGGCCCAGGTGGAGGTTCTTCCCCAGGCGCTCGATGAAGTGGTCCTTGGTCAGCCGCACCCTCTGGTGTGCCCGCACACAGTTGTCACACAGGTACTCCTGGCAGTCGAGGCAGTGGGAGGTGGCCGGGTTCTCCTCATCGCAGGAGCTGCACTGGGGCTCTCCCAGGTGGCTGGGTAGCAGGAGGCCTCCGTGAGGGTGATGGAAGCCAGAGGAGCCTCCACCTAAGCGGTGGTGGTGCTGGTGGTTGTTGTGAAGGTGGTGGCCATTCTTGTTCTGAATCTGCTCCTCGGAGCTCACCACCACGTCCAGCAGGTTGCTGAAGAGGAAGTTGGAGGAAGGCAGGGAGTCCACTCCGGCCTCCTTGGAGATGCGTACCTTCTGGTCGCAGGTGGGGCACCGCAGCTTCAGCGGGTCTCCTGGGCTCCGCTGGCCCTCCAGACACGGCCTGCAGAAAGCGTGAAGGCAGGGCAGCACGTGGAGCCTCCTAGTGGTCTGGCTGGAGGAGGACGAGGTGTGCGAGGAGGACGATGAGGTAGAAGAGGAGCAGGAGGAAATGGGAGCGGAGGAGCCGCACAGCTCCTTGCAGAGCGGGCAGGTCTGCAGGTCCGATTCTGGGAACGAAGCCATCTGTAGGCGTCAGGTCAGCGAATCACAGGCTCAGTTTACAACACGCGCAGCGATGACGTTGAGGTATTTATTTGGTGGACACATCGGCCCCGTTGTGTAGAAAATAAAGTTGTATTTGAGGTAGATTCATGAGGTATTAAAGTCAGTTCAACAGTGAAAACGGAGCTTTTTCCTCCTGTATTATACAACTCTGACCCGAGGTAGGCAGACTATTTCTGAGGTAAATAAAAAAAACAAAAAACAAAAAAAACTTAAGCTGTTGAGATCATATAGATTCTGCTGTGTAAGGCATTCACAATTTTTTTTTACATCTTCTGCTTTTTTTTTCCTCCCCCCCCCCCCTCCTCCTCCTCCAAATTTAGGCCCGTGCCGTCGTCGTTTTGTCTTCTCTCTCTAGTCCACCATCCGGGTCCGTTCAGGCGGCGTTGGGCGCAGCCAACGGTCGGTTGGTAATCGCAGCGCGAGCCTCGGACCGCGAGACCGTAAAATATTCATCAAAGCGATCTCATGGTGTGTCACAGGGAAGTCTCCGGGAGAGCCAAAACAATCAGACGGGACGTCTTCCGCGATCCTCCGTGTGGGGGTGAATTCACCGGTCCGACCTTGTGAAAGAGGACGCTTTACAGCGCTCTTTTTCCCCGTTCAGTCGGTCGGTTGGTCTCCCTCTCTGGCTCTCTGCGTGGAGGAATGCGCAAGGGGCTTTTCCCCCCTGGCAGCGCCGAAAACAGTGCCCTACAACCCGGGGGAAAAACCCCTAAACAACTCGGTGCAACGGCCGACTGGATCTGAATTGCGTCCCGTACCTCGTTGTTTACTCCCGGACGAATTAACGTTAACGTTAACGTAAACATAAGGCGCGAGCTCTCGTGGGTGCGTGTTGCTGCAGCTCCTCGGGTCGCTCTTATCCGATTGAGAGGAAAAAATGGACCCACTTCCGCCCAAAGGAGGAGAGAGGGGTGTGCGCCAAACGCTCGCTCCCGATAGCGAGAGAGGGGGGAGTGTGGTCACGTGCGCGCGCACTAGATAGATCGATATATACTTTATTAAAGCAGGTAAAGCAATACAAATAACAGAGTAAGAAATATTAAAAATAAAAAATGCAAATATAAAAATGCACAATATATACATTTTAAAAACCTTGTCGAACAGATTAGTAAACCGTGTATGCAAATGTACTAATTAAGTAATACATCCTCTTGTTTTACGTGTACATCTGCAAATGAGAACATTTTTAAGTGTCTTTTTTGATGCAGCCCTCAGACAGCATGCATTATGGCGGAGTAAACAGTTGTTTGTGAAGCACAGAGGAGGCTATACTTAGAGTCCTGACATAAGGAGGGCTATTGATCTGCTGTCTTTCTTCTCTTTTCCTCCCTCCTTCTGAAAACAGATGGGAGCAGAAACACAAGAGGACCGTAAAACTGGGCGGACTCGCCTCAAAACCTCTGAAGATAGTAGTCAGCAGCAGAAGTCATGTAAAATAAGATCAGATAAAATAAACCTTTATCAGTCCCACGGCGAGGACATTTACAGGATTACAGCAGCATAGTGCAAGCGAACAAGAGACGCAAGTAGAAAAACAAGATCAAAACAAGTATAATAAATACATAATCCCACAATGATTAAGTTAAAAAGAAACACGAATATCTTTAAAGCGTATCATTTGATTTGGCTACACTATAAGCACATGATCGTGTTATTTACATCCTGGAGAGGAAAATGCGGACAAATATGCTGGTTTTTTTGTTTTGTTTAATCTAACAGATGCATTTAATTTGACGACGGTCACACAGGTTACTCCGTTTATCTCGGGGGTTAAAGGAAAGAAAAGGTAAAAAAATAAAAAAATGGGTTGTTGATTTACAGCAACCTCACAAGGTGATCAAGGGCACATAAAAAGGAGGAATGGTTTGAAAACACACACATAGGTTATGCTCACACATCAAAGGGAGGAAAACATTCAGCCCTTAAGGAATAATCCATAAAGCAGGATGTTCCACACAGATGCCTCATAAAGACACTGCAGGGCAAACAAGTCTGTATAACGTCTGTATAACGTCAGATGGAAGGCGTCAGGCCTTCCATCCCCGAAGTCTAAAGAATAATAATAATTGTAGCAGTTAACATGCTTTGTGCTCCAACTTGCTGCAGCACTGAATGGGACAACAATACGGTCGAGATTTAAATAATACAAAGTCGGTCAACTGTCTGAACTTAACATTTATTAATAAGTCACCTGCACGTCCTCAGCCAATCATGTTGTACATTACTGTTCACCACAGAACAGCACCTCCCCCTGGTGGTCTGGTTGCTCTAACATCTCAGCTATAATGATCTGTGAATAAATGCACAGCAACAGAGGGAAGAAGTTTGAGTGGCAGCTGACATCTCACCATATAAAATAGAATATTCACGTGAGCCAATAAGACATTTGTTTTTTTTAAATGTGAAAATAGCGGTGGTGTTGGTTTTGAACGCACAGTCTCATTGTTTTTTTTTTAAAGCACCGCAGAGCGCCATGTACGTCTGAATATTACAGACCATAAAGCATCAGTCTATCCATCCTTTTTGGCTTCCTCACGGCAGCCATTTTTTTTAAAATAGAATATTACCATTTACTTTTCTATGATGTAGAAAAAGACGCTGAAATGCAGCTTCTATCATTAGTAATAAATGCTGTAGACTAATTATGCGTCAGCAGGACATCAGCAGTCCGACCAACTGTGTCCGTGGAGACCTCTTGTACCCAGCAGGACGTTCTTACCGTTGATTGATAATCCTGTAGTCTGGAATATCCTCATTGAGAATTGATCTCCTCCTGTGGACATTTAGGAAACTCTGCTCCACCAGGCAGCTAAACAATGACCAACCTACCAAGCTTTTAAATGTTTATTTTATATATTCATGTTAGGATTTCTTTTTGTTGTTGAAGAAACACTACAGAGACAAACATTTTGGAGCAGAACAATGTCTTTTTTAAAAATAAAAAACATCACAAAGAAAATGAAAATCACAGCTCTTGAACAAGCAACAATTGAGGTTTTGACAATCAGTAAAATAATACAGCAACATAATACTGTCAAAGACTTAACATCATTAAAAATAGACACCAATATACACTCCGATGTTATTTACATTGTTGTTATAAACTAAATCTAATACTTGTAACAAAATGATGCTGGACTAACACTTATTGTTCTCACTGAGTGACATTAATCACTCAATTAGCTAAAAGAACTCTTCAGGAAACAATTAACAAAATCAAATCAGAACAAAAACAAGTTATTATCCTTGTAAAAAATAAAAATAAAATTTTAAAAAGTTGTGGCGTCAGTCTTTGGTTGACTCTCTGCTTCCTGGTCGAAGGCTAAACACAAATGCACATGCGTTGGTTTTCCTGATTTCCTCGGCTGTTTTTTCCCCCCCCCCAGAGTGAACTGATGTCTCTGGAACATGAAGCAGTTTCAAGGCAAAGGAAAATTAAGTACTTCCAGGAAGTGTTGGGGGGGAAGAAGCGCTTTAAATCAGTGCGTCCACACCTCGTTGGCCCACAGATGATTGTGGCGGAGCCAGCAGCGGGCGGAGGGAACGTCCAGCGTGAACACTTGATCCTGCGACGAGTTCACCGCCGTGTAGTGAACGATGAGTTTGGGCTGAGGGATGCAAGCTGCAGAGAGGATGCGGCTGGCGGCAGCGAGGTACTCGCTCTCGCAGCTTTGAGTCCTGGAAGAGGAGGAAGCAGGAAACATCATGCACAAAGAGGAGGAAGCAGGAAACATCATGCAACAAACGGATCACGTGACGCAAACACACAACATTACCTTTTGAGAGTGATGCTGAGGCAGGAAGTGGAGGGTTCTGAAAGGTGGAAGATGTCCGTTGCATTGACGGTGATGAACATCTCCAGGGTGAGAGCCAGCTCCACCTCCCCGAGTCGACAGGGGACGATCAGGGCCATGAAACCAGGAGGAGACGACACACCCGGGTAGTACCCAGTACCCAGAGAGTCTGAGGAACACACACACAACGATGCAACCATTGAATTAACCCGTTAAAGCCATTCATTCCTCTAACATAATACTTTAATACGTTAATACTTACGTCTGAAGACTTCCCGTGCCCGGAGCCACAGGTTCTGCTTGACCAGTTTGTGCAAAAGCATCTGCAGCAGAGCGTGGTCCACCGGCAGCTTTCTAGAGAGCATGAAGTCCACTGCGTCCGAAGCCACAGGAAGCATCTGTCTGTCCACGCACACTCGCAGGTGAGAGTTAAACAGAGAACCATACCTGTAGATATCCACCACGTCTGGGGAAAAACAAAAAGGTACAAACAATCACAGACAGTACAACTGCTGTACTTCCCTATGAAACCGGTGGACTTTTAAGTCAGCACAACATATAACGCTGTAGATTTAACAGATATCATTGGGTTTACTTCAAAATAACTACATCCATCCGAGACCAATTGTCCGTGCTCATTGGGACATTGCTGCTCAGATGTCAGTTGTATTTCAATCGGTAACGTCTGATGCTCTTTGCTTTTGCTCATCAATTTTGTTAACAGGCGAGCAACTCTAAGGCAGTAGAAAAACTAATTGAATTCCCTGAAACGCGAGTCATTCAGAGGCTTTCTGAAAGTGAAGTGCGCTCATACGTTTGACGTCTGTCGTCCAGGAATTCACAGAACCACAGTTACTGTCTGATACACGTTTCTCTGAGCCAGAACATACAGTTATATAACAGCACATTGGATTTAAAGTGATAAGACAGTGATTGTGGACATTACAATGAGACTTTTCCTCTCTCACCGTTTGGCTCTTTGAGTCCGGGGAGGTTGCGGAGGACCTCCAGCGTGTCTCTGTGAGACGTTTTCTCAGCCAGACGCATCAACACACGAGTCCGACTCTCCAGATCAGCCGGCTCACACGGCCACGAGCACGAACTCAGGAACCATTTGTTTTCTGAATCAACAGAGAACAGATTTCTAAAGCGTAATCTCTAAAACGCCCGTCCAGAAGCAACGTGTGGGGCTGCTGCATGAGTAAGATCTTTACACACCGCAGGCGGTTTATATTATATTACTCTGTATTTATTATTTATATCTTTATTACTCATTTTGACCTTGGCAAAGGCAGCGCAGACCAGATCCACTCCTTCAGCTCTTGCCTTTCACAATAAAAGCCCTACATATATGCAGTACACTGCGTACGGGTTTACCAGAGGGAAATTCACACGGAGCTTTTTAGCTAAAAGGAAACTCAATATAACGGCTTACAGTAGCTTTAGACTATGAACAGTTTACCTCAGACACACTGCCAGATGCTGCTCTGGGTCAATAGGGTGGCTGATCATCTGATGCACTATAGGGGGCTCAGATAAACCGATCCCGTCTACGCATTTAGTCCCGGCTCACAGCGGTTACCTCGGAGTGTGTTCAGCGCTCCCTCCAGGCTGCCACTCAGGAGGAAGAGCTCCGTGGCCACGGTGACCAGGTAGCAGCGGGACGCTCCGTCCTCGTTCCCAAACAAGCCCTTCAGTGTCGAGTAGTTCACTTTGGAAAAGGACAGCACCTCCACCACCCTCCGACCCTACACACACAAAGTGCACAATAATGCGGCCTCTAGCTGGTGTGTTGCTTCAGCAAACCTATTCTTAAAAACGTCACAATAGAAATAAGTCTTAACCTATTCAATCTACCACTGAGGTGAATATTTAGAGCCCAATTGCACCGTGTTGCGCACACACACACACACACACACACACACGTTTATTTACCTTGGCCCACTGATGCGTTTTGTGGTATCTCAACATGAGAGAGACTCCGATTCGGCCAAAAGAACTCCTGATCAGGCCGTCGACACCTTCGCTCTGACACACTAAAAAAATCAGAACAATCGAATGAATCATCATGTGTTGTTATGGGGAATGAGTCGCTACATGTTTTGTAAATGAAGTTCTTGTCTTTCTAATCCAAAGTAAAAGGTTTTACCCGTCTCAGCGAAGGCAGCAAAGGGCAGCGACAGCCTGTCTTTGCTCTCAGACAGCAGCGCGATGGTGATGCGGCCGCTGATCCTCCCCACCTGGTTGGGATACTGGCTGGACTGACAGATGGACCTGAACACCTCGCCCATCCGCCTCCAGTCCTCCTGCTTGGTACAAAGCTGACAGACAGAAAACATATTACGGTGAAAGATGGAACACAAAACCATTTCTATCCTTGGATAAGCTGACAGAAGAGATCTCCTGATGGACTGACCTCTATTTCTACGATGGAATGGGTCAGATTCAGGTACTCTGGAAGAGGTGCACCGGTGGATAACCTGTCATAATGAATATAAAGAGAGGGTAATCACATAGGTTTGCAAAGGGTGAATTAACTACTTTTGTTCTTGTGATGCGAGTTGAAGTTCCACTTACTTGTGGTTACCGGACACTAAAACAAGGGAGTTTGTACCGACTGTCTGCTGGAACTCAGGGGTATTTTTAACACAGTCAAGGCAGTCCAGACTCAGCACTAGACCTGCACTGACCATCTGTCAACACACATATACATAAATAATGTTTCCACATACACACAGATCCTACTACCCTGCGGTATGTTCAGTGTGTAGGCGTCGAGATACCTTGAATGTGAGCTGCATGAGTTCAGGTACAACACCCATGAGACCCTTTTCTCTCACGATGTTGAAGAGCGCCAACAGGAACTCATGGCCAGGCTAGCAAGAGAGGAGGAATGAGTTCATCAGCATCTATTTTAATGGACACTGTGGTGAAGGGTAATCTGAATGCTTCCTAGTAACCAGAACATGTGCTGCCCTCTGCGGCGTACTGCAGCGTGACATTTTTTTTGTGAACAGAAGGATGAAAACCACACTGACCACGATCCTGTGGGCCAAGCCGACGCTGAGGACCGAGAAGACGTCGGACACCATGCCGGCCTTCAGCAGAGCCCAGAGGAGAGACAGGAGCACCGGCATGGAGAAGTACACTCCTGGTGCGCTGCTCTGGTAGTAGCCTGTAAACACGGCTCCTGGAGGCACAAGGAGACGGTTTTACTCGTGTAAGAGACACCAACGGAGACTCAGGTGATGCAGAAAAGTAAAATAACAAAGGTGAAGGAGGACAGTGACTTTAGGGAGTGAGGTGAGGACATTCAAACAGAGGCACTCGCGTAAGAGTAACATATGAACACCGTTTAAACAGACTGTTGGGGTTTAAATTATTAAATAAATTGAAAACTCACCTGCTTTTTGAAGGCACATTGGATTTTTGGTGAAGCGTGTCACAGTTTCAACGCAAAACTGAAAGAGGAAAAAAGTGAAGCGACTGAAATGAAGTGTGGTATCTCAGCAGAGGGTGTTATTCTGCTGAGAGCTTTAGGATGAAGAATGACTATACATCAGAAGTTCATCGTCTACTTACAGAATACTTCTCCCACACAAAATTACCAGTTGTATATCAATTACTCACCCCGTGTTACCTTGAAAATAAACTTAGTTTGAGTGTCCAAAAAACAAGAGAAAAGTCTTGATGAATTGGAGCAGCATAACGTAATGAAAACATTCATTTACAAACACACACGTCTTCGCCAAAACCGTATAATTTAAAACACGTTGGGCTTGTCCGGACTCACACGGATGAGACCGTTATGTGAAGTGTTTTAATAGTAAGGTCTTAGTGAAGATGCATGTTTAGGAAGTAGTGAGCGTAGCATTTGATGAATGAGACTTTGATTATACTGCACTGTTGTGAGAGTGTTAAACGTGTCCCCCATTTACTTCAGTTCATCAAGACTTTCCTCCATTTTTTAAATTGCTCGTACACTGTGGAGGCATGTGAGAAAAACTAAAATTAATTTACACGCGATAATTTTGTCAGTGTGCTCATGATTTGGCGCGAGTACCTTCTCGTCTCCCTCCACCGGAACATGCTGGAAGCGACACATCTTGAACCCACAGGACAGAGACTCACTGAAGTACTGCCTGCAGTACTGAGGGTTCAGAGGAGGACAGAGGATTATTCTAAATTAAATTGACAAGACAAAAAGATGAAGGGACTAACTAATAACCCACTCCCCCAGCTCCGTCATAATTTGTATTTTACAGCCCACGCTAAAGCCAATAAACATGTTTATAACGAGGCCTGTTTTTGTGGGAAGACATGTGACTGGTGTGTATTTAATGCAACACTCACAGTATTTGATTTCTGGCGCCTGAACTCCGTCATGTTTGCTGTGGTTGTGATCAAAGGCCCTGTGCAGAGAGCAGAGGAGCAAAATAACACAGCAGCTGGAGGTTTGAACACTTGACTGAACATCAGTTCTCAGAGAAAACTAGACACATTTGTCGTGTTTACCAGTTCTGGCGGACATAAGTGGAGGGATGTGACTATGCAGAGAGTTCATGGTCGGGATGGTCTGGCTCCTATTTATCAAACACAGGGATTATCAAAACGATGAAAGATTGAGAAGGTTGAAGACATGTTTCATCATCAAACCACTACCTCTCCAGGACTCCGTTGACATGATTGTTGTTGGCATCCGGCTGACCCTGTTCAGAGACACGAGACAGAATAAACGTGAAGTTTACTTCTTATTGTAGCAAATAAACCCGTTTGGTCAACATCCAGAGGCCTTCTGGATATTAGGAGTTGTAGGACAAAGTAAACAGTTGGCCTTTATCCCAGCTTCTGTGAGGAAACTAAATTAAATTGTTAATTGTAAAGTTTGGTTAATTATTAACGAAAAAGACACCATGTCAGTCACAGAGACCTCACTCTCTGCTAAACAGCCTACATTTGTCCACAAAAGCCTATTAAGTACATACAAGTGTAAAATTTTTAAAAAAAATCCAGACTACAGATAGAGATTTGTATTAAAAGTCTGGTCGTCAGTTTATTTTGAAAAGGTGTCCCTTTAGGAAAGAGGTTTGGAACCAGTGCATAAGGCCATTACTTCATCCATGACTATGGTGAGCGGACGTTCCGGTTTCTTTTCATCCTGGACTTTTATTTCTGCAGCGGGCCATGTGTTGCTTTGTGTTTTGGGAGGGGTGCTGCCGCCACACTGAGGTCTCCATGATCTGCTGTAACTCTCCTCTGTAAAACACACGGAGAAACAGTACAATCACAGGAGGATCTTCAGGTTAACTAAAAGGTCTTCTTTTGTTGCAGTTTTTTAACTTCAGCATGTTGTGTTGTGGCTTAAAATGACTGTTTGCATCTTCTGACTCGTACCTTTGATATCAGGAATGTCCAAGTGAAAATCACCATTAACTGGCGTCCATCTGCAAAAAAACAACAACAGTGATTTAATTTGTAATGAGCTACACAACTCATCTTTGACTGTGGAGACGCTATCAAATATATACGGGACCGTACCTTTGCTTCAACTCCAGTGATGCTCTGGCTATCCTCGGCGACGGCGTTTTCACCACTCCCACAGGTCTGGCTTCAGGGGCCTTGGTGGCCCTGGTGAGGCCCAGTTTCAGCAGACTTCTCCGGGGCAGGTTTTCAAACAGCTCTGGATCCTCCTGGACCACGTCAACAAGCAGGATATCCTGTTCGTAAGCGGTGAACTCATCCAAAACGCTGTGCTGAAGATCGCCAGCGGCCTCTGCACGAGTTTCATCCATTTCACTGCACGCTATACTGAAGGCCCCGCCGTCATCTTCATCACTGCTGGGAGAAGAGCAGGGTTCTGTCAGCGCACCTGAGGCGAGGGCCGCCTCTAGTTTAGGGTCGGAGGGAACTTGTTCAGACATTTTGTTACCCTGTTCCACATCGTCTTCATCGTTGCCTGGAGAAGACTGAGGTTCACTTAAAGTTTCAGAGACTCCTTCCAATTCTTCACTACCATGTTCAGGATAATCCGTAGCGTCTTTGTTTATTTCCTCCTCCTCCTCTTCATCATCATCTGAACAGCCTGGTCTTTGAAGCAGGAGGCGTGTCCCTGAGGGCCCTCGTGGTGAGGTGACAGGAGAGAGCACTGGAGGAAGCAAAAACTCATTGGAGTCCGTTTCTACACACTTCTCCGCAAGGATGTTGTGCAACAATCCGTCTTTGACAACCACGTGGTTGAAGGGCCTAGTATCAGATGGTGAACATATGTCCTCAATCTCTTGCTCGTGTTGAGGGAGGAGGGGGTACGACTCGCATGAGGAGTCAGAGTTGTGCGGAGGAGCAGAGGATGAAGTCCACAACATCCTTCGGGTTTCTTCACAGTAGAACAACGTTTCCTCTACAGTTTCGACCGTACATTCGGGTGAAAAGGGCGTTAGTGGTGCACTTGCAGAATCAGCCAACTCGACACCTTCGACTGTCTTGAGTGGGACCGCTGACGGTGGGAGAGAGGACGGTGTGGCTGAGAGGCTGCTCGAACCATCGTGCGTAAATGGAGACGACATGGGAGACAAAGTAGTGGCGGTTTCACAGTCGCTAAGACCGAGAGCCGAGGGGGTAGGGGTAGACGTGTCGGCTTCAGGTCCGTTAACCAGCGAAGATGAGGCTGTGACGCGCTCTCTCCCACACCGACTTGGGTTGGAAAGGGTGGCCGACGCATCCGAGTGAAGACGGGCTAATGACACTTCTGCCTCCACAGCGTACGAAGACACATCACCATGTCTTCTCCCGTTTCTCTCTTCTGAACCGCTTTCTCCATCCTCGTCTCGCCTCTCTTCATCCCGACGACGAACCTGGTGGGCTGACGGTGCAGCTGGGAGCCCGTCACTGGCTCGGTCGCTGGATGAGCCCGGCTCATTTTGATCCAATGGGGAGTCTCTGTTATCTCCAGCTGGCGGGTCTATAGGGCCAGCATGTACTCTACGGGTGCAGCCGCTGTTGGAGAAGGGCCAGGCCATGTAAGTGCGAGCACACGTACATTTTATTCGTCTTAAATAGACCCTCACTCTCTGGCAGGTGAATGATTCTAGTTCATCCCCCTCGTTCCCCTGACACGACCCTTCTGATGACATCTGTGCTGCGTCAGTGTCTGTGGGATTCTCAACCTCACCACAGTTTTCCGTCACAGCCGAACCAGAAGAGCTGCTGCCCACAGACGCGTGCTTTAAACAAGACTGACTGTCATCAGACGTCAAAAGGCATGTTTTCTCTTCGTCTCCAGTTTTCGCTGGGTCTCTGCAGCCGTTGCTCTCTAAATCCGGAGCGGATGGCAAAATCCCATCTTGGACACAATCCCCGAGCTTTATCCTCTTGTCTCTGTGAATCTCTGCTCCTGTCTGGCGAAATAATGGCCCCGGATCCTCCTCAACACCTCTGTCCCACATGCCAGTCCCGCACTCCACCACCTTTTTCTTACGTTCACCTAGTGAGAGAGAAGCAGAACAGATCCCAGAGCTTTCACTAGTGCAACTCTCGAGGAAATGACTGGATAATGTCCATACATCTGCACGCTCTCTCAGGCGTCCGGTCAGACCCCGAAAGCGACGGACGCTCTTCTCAGACTGAACTCTGGGAAAAAACTCGCCCTTTCGAGCTAGAGCGCTTTCCTCTTTTTTGCGGTGCCCGAAACAACCCGGCCCGAACCGAACCGCAGTTCTCATCTCCTGCTTGAAGCAACGCACGACCTTGGTCTTGAGCACATCCGGTAACACGTAGCCACAATCGGGACTAAAAGCAGCACATTTTTGAGCTACGTCGCATAGCGTCACCTTCGGGTACCGGTCTATCCGTGCGATAATCTTCTTAGAGGTCTCAGTGGCCGTGATTTCCCTCTTGCTCTTAACCTCAACTGTGGGCCGCTCTGGCCCTGGGCTACTGCTTTGTGGCCCCTGTTTGCCCGATGTCTTCTGCGGGGGGGAAACGTGTTTACAGTCGCCACAGAGACCACAGCCGGAGGCTCTGACAGCTCTTCTCAAAGAGCCCTCTGAACCAGCGAGTCCAGTGGGGCTCGGGTGTGCGTTTCTATCAACGTCTGCAAGTGGAAACAAATAGTGGAAAAGTGAATCACCATCTGGAATCATTAAGGACTAAATTAACCCATTTTATCACCACATATTGTGTGTGTGTGTGTGTGTGTGTGTGTGTGTGTGTGTGTGCGCGTGTGGTTAAACAGAAATGGATTCCCACCAATTTCAATTGGAAGATGAGGCGAAAAGCTAACGGCTTTAGCTGCTATTATCATCTTATGTAACTCATTTATAATAAAAATCTAAAGGTTTGTTACTTAACATAAATTACCCCCTTTACCTCATCCCCTACACACAAAACACTAAAAGTCACGTTACTGTGACGTATTTAGATCACTGTTGCTATGTTTTAGCCGAGCCGTTAGCTTAGCATCTCACACGTCCCCCCCAAACACAAAAAACAACAACACAGCAATTAGCCAAAAGTTAGCTAAAACCTTTTACCTACCAAAAACTATCCTCATCTAAAAAGAAAACTCTTAGTTGGAGTTTAATACCAGTAACTTCACACGCTTACTCAACAACACAGCTAAAGTGCACCTTACTTGACAGTCCGGTGGGTATCGACCGTGTTTCCGTTTGCGCTCGTGGAGGACACCCAGTGGACACCACGTGACACCCGGTGGACCTGGCCTTCGCTTTGATTTTACCCATAGTCACACGCGTTTTACGATTAACACCCACTTGTTTGGATTTACCGCGTCCACAACTAGATGTGCCCACATTAGCGTTGAGATCGAGAGGAGTCTGGCGCCTTGTAGCCTCCATTTTTGACATTTTGGCCCTCGGTTTGACCCGTCGTTTATACGATGCGCCGTGTGCAGCGGTGCAGAAGCACCAAGTGAACCTGAGCTCGCAGATCTTTCCGAGGCCGTGCAACAAAACGCCCTGGCTCCTCGTGTTCGGTTTGCTCCGTTGATACTTGCCCCTCGTGCACGGCCCCTCGTGTTTAACCTGCACGCTATACCGGCCGTTATTTATCCGGTTTGGCCTCTGCGTACCTACGCGACTCTCCAACGGCTCTCCTCCTCCGGGGCTGTTAGTACCGGTCGTACCGGTCACATTTTCTGGGCCAGTTAAAGCCGTTTGGACGGGTTCGTGCGACACCACTTTGGGTTCCTCTCGGGTTTTTTTGGACTCATTATTATTCACCGAGTTCGGGAGTCGTCGTCTCCGCCGCGGCTCCACATTTAGCCCAACGACATCTTTTAACGCGACTCGGTTTAGTTTGACCCTGCTAGAAGACGGTAACATGCTAACAGTTAATTAAAACAAATGGCTATGGAAAGCTACAAAATAATACTTTCTTAACCTGGTTAGTAACCAGTGGTTACTATTTTTAAAAAGTTCTAAACTTCTCACTGCGTGACGTCGTCTAATCTAAACCCCGTCCCTAGCGTCCGTCTTTCCCTTCCGCTCACATTTATGAACTACAAGTTGGCATGGAGCTAAGGTGTGCCGGCCAGTCTGCGCATGCGCAAGGTGTCAATTAAGCATACACCTTAGCCTTCATAATTAAATATGTAAATGCTTTGTTTTTATTCGCAACCTGATACATATTAGCCAAGAATATATGATTTAGATTGTTCTCGTTTTTCACTAATCTGACAAAGTGAATTAAATTAAGAAATCATGAGCAAAAAAAAGGAGTAAATAAATGAATTACTAGATAAATAAATAAAAAACAAGGCATAATCTAAATAATGTAAAACTACAACCATAAATTGACATAGAACTGAACTAAAAATAACATATTTCACTGAAAAAATATATATATCATGGTTTATTTTACATCAGCTTTGTGTGTGATTACTCAGATGTGAATACTGACCATTGCACACACTGGGCAGGGGGCAAAGTATTTTATAAGTATTTGGTGTAGGAATGTGGACGCACAGGAAATGTAATTAGCAAAAGAGTGATCCTGGGATAAAGATCTACTGGACAAAGTGAATAAATACATTTTAATCCTGAAGCGACTAGAGGTGATCAGCATAGTTTGGTCTGAGCACACAGCTGTTCATGCAGAGAGCTAAAAATAAATGTTTATACACATTCAGGTAATCATTTGCCTTTGCATTAAAATACTCAAATGAAGTAGATGCCTAAAACATGAAAGAGAATATTTTCCATTCTGCTTTGTGTTCAGAGTAAAACATATCTCAATACAATATAGTGTATATAGTGTATGCTAAGGCAACTCAGTAAGGAGACTTTATCAGAAACACAGCATCAACCTTCAACAGTTACAGTATTTTTTATTAAAAGACAAAACCACAGTCGTGTTTTTTAAATGCACATTTAATTCATTTATTTGGGAAAAATACAGTTTTAATTGTAAATCATGTAAATATTCATGTGTGTTCTGTGATAAATAGTTTTACATTTTTATTTGGGATATTTGCGGTTTGTTGTACTTTTTCCTTCCGATTCCTAATTTGAGGGGATGTGATGCAAAGGAAATATACCTCACATAGATCTGGACAAAGTCCTTGTGTCACAAGTGATTGAGAGTACAACACAAGAGAGTATAAAGCACCAGTTTGAAACACACGCTGACTGACTCCTTGAAGACCGAGGTGAGAGGGTGAGACCCTGGTGTGAGGTGAGAGGGCGAGACCCTGGTGAGAGGGGTGAGGGTGAGACCCTGGTGTTGGGAAGTAGCCGTTCCCTGGATTGCGGCGGCCTGATTCACAACACCAGCTGTCCCGCCCCACCGAGCCAGCAGATGGCGCTCTGATGGTGGAAGAGGTTCTTCCACTGGTGAGCAGAGAAGTGGTTCCATCTCAATGCGTCCTCCCTCCTCCTCTCCCTCCTGGGGTGGTAGAGTCATCTCACTCTTCTCTCTCTTTCTCCTAATCTTCCCTACATCTGTGACAACGGGAAACAAACGGAACATGCAAATTAGATTGAGAGGAAACCATTAGAGGTGAGATGTGAGGGAACTTTCTCTGGGCTCCTCTCGCTGAGCTCTCGTCATAAAAAGACCAGACGAGAGTCTCTGCTCCACCTCTCTACACCTGACAGGCATTACACCACCCTGGCTTCAGCTCCACAGCTCCCACAACATCCTCTATGCAAATTTTATAATCACACCCCAGCAACGAGGGATGTGTGTGTGTGTGTGTGTGTACGTACAGTGAAGAGGAATATAAGCTTTTACTTAGCATATGAAATGAGTTGGGATTAGAATGAGATAAAGAGCGGAGTGAAGAGCAGAGGGAGTGTTACGAGAGAGGTCACTCATAATTTTGCTTCCGTGAAGCACTTTAAATCTTCCCGACTGCTCTCACAGGCGTTGGAATAGCACGCTGGGCTCAACTGAGGGATAAAATTACACCGGCTGTTTCACCAATAACCGTGCACTTCAAATTAAAACGTTGTAGAATATCAGCATGATATAAAAACGACCTAAAAATCTTTATAGGAGAGGAAAAATCAAATGTGAGCCCTGCGAGTACAGACCAGTGAGGTAGATTCCTACAAATGGTTTCAGGGTTCAGTGTCTTGTTCTGGGACAACCGCCAGAAGTCTGTTAACGGCTCCAACCAACAGCTATTATCATTGTTTGTTATTCTTTTATTGTATTTTCTCAATTAAATATTTATGATCAATTACATATTTAGTATCTACAATGTCGGAAAATAGAGAAAATATCACAAAAGACACAGAAAAGCAAATTTGAGAAGCTAGAAGTTGCTTGACAAATTAATAAAAGGATGAATCGATCATCAAAGTAGTGAACAGCTGATTCATTTCCTGTCAATTGACATCAATGTATGGGCTAGTCGTCTCAGCTCTACAGTAAAGAGTGTTGTTTAAAGTTTATGTCCAAACGCCTGTCAGACTAGCAGTACAAACTAAATGTGTCATTACACAGGAAATCTTTTCTGTCTTAATTTGTTGATTGGGGGAAAGCGAACCTCTACAACCTGAACACTGTGTTCGAAACAGCATTCTTGTGGTGGTTATTAGGTGAAAAGAATAGAAATGAAGCGCTGCCATTCATCAACAGAGTTAACTGTTCACAGAGACACATGGAGGGGGGGGGGGTTAAAGCACAGCAACGCTCTCAGTAGCTGATGGGAAATAAATATCAAGACAGAGAAATATGTGTATAAAAGATGTGCTGCTCCCTTTGTTCGCTCCGCCTCTCTCTCTGTTTGGCATGCGAGGCACTGTAGGTGCACAGCAGTTGCTCTTCCTCACACTCGTCCCCCCCCCATGTGTTGCTGTCCACTGAGAAATGCCTCTCTAGAGAAAATGTATGTTTTTTTATGAATAATGTGAGACATTACATTGCAGTGGCCCCTTCTGCAGATAACTCAAGCATAAGCACATCGCCGTTTAAGATAAATCCGCTATTGTGCAAGCAGAGCTTTGGCTACGTTGTTGCAATTTTAAAATGTTCTCACCGAAACTTACGAGATGGAGCATTCACGTGTTTAGCTGTGTTGTTAAATGCAAATGCCGCATTTAAATCAGATTGATCTAACTGGCAGCGGCACAAGCATGAATACTAATGAGCGGCGGACAAAATACCAAAAACCTGAATTTCATGCGTAGGAGATTGTAAATTAGGAATCAAGGCAAATGATATAAATGTTCAGACTCCTAAGAGAGCAAAGATTGTTTATTGTAGTCCTTTTTATAACCACGTCTTTGTACCAGACATTAGCTCGTAGGATCTACATTGCTCTGCGTGCACATCTCCTCCTTTGTCTTTCTCTGGACCGGTGTGAAGCAGCAGCTGAATTCCTTTAAATAGCCCTCTGCCTGCCTCATCATATGGTTGCTATGGCAGCCAGCCTTTCGTTTCAAGATAACGTCCACATGCTCGGAGAGGCCTCCTCCACCTGAACGCTATGGATCCAAAGGAAAAAAGAGATCCGCAGAAGCCATGCATATGAATAATGTTCTGTGCGTCTACGTGTGATCGGTGTGGAGAATAATCAATACTGGAGCTGTGTGTGTGTGTGTGTGTGTGTGTGTGTGTGTGTGTGTGTGTGTGTGTGTGTGAGAGATCAATCCGCTGACATACATGTCTTATTGAAGGATATGAGGGAGGAGGAAAATGATAAGCAGGTAGAGAAGGAATACGATGGAAGAAATCTGAATCGAGATCAAAAGTGAAACAGATGAGTGAACAGCTGGTTCAAGAAATGGAGTGATACGGAGAGAAATGAAGGGTGAAAGAGAGGATGAATGAGCCGTGACATTTCTGAGCGAATGAAGGAATTGAAAGAAAGCAAAAAGGAGAGTATAATAGTGAATGCCATCTTTTTAAAATGTCTCTTTTCCTAATACCTAGCTTTTTTTTACCTGCTCTTTCCCATCTCCTCATCTCCTCGCTTCCATTCCCAGCCCCCATCCTTTGTCCTGCTTCTCTCTCCACAGTTAGTTTTTTACCCCGTGCTCTCAATCAGACATGTGCTTAGCTGAGGGTCAAACAGGACAGTAGCAGTGCATGATTGTAGGCAGCTGTTGTGTGCTGCATGGATGTACCTCTCAAGCTGACTTTGTCCTGAATCCCTCCCATAAGTGCACTCAGGGAACTATTGTGAGGCTCAAAGGTGTGAAATCAATTACGGAGAGAGAGAGCAAGAGAGAGGAAGAGAAAGAGAGAGAGAGAGAGAGAAAAGGAACTATTGTATCAATCCTGTTAATATAGGCTGCATTAAACTCTGTGATCATTAAAAAGAAAATTTAAATATAAGAAAATATAACAGGCACTGCTTTTATCCCAATTAACATTGTGTAAAAATGCTTAAATAGTGGCATTATTTCATCTTTTTAATTTTAATTTATGTCACATTTTGCCATTAATTCGTTTCACATAACGCCATCAGTCACTTTGATAGAACATGAATAATCTGTAAAACTTGCATTGTGGGTTGAAAATATGAGATATTAGGCCTTAAATGTATTAATTAAAACATCTCAAGAAATTGCACATACTTGGAGAACATGCTAATTTTGCAATATAGTGTGTATAGACCAGGTGGACAAAGTCATCAGTCATCATATGTTGAACTCACCTCAGGAAATCTATCTAAATGTTTATGAGACGGGTCCTTACAAGCGTCCTCGGCCTAAAAAGGGAGACAAATCAGCATGAAAAACAAAATCCATATGCAGCCGTTTACGTTTAGAAATGATTTCAGGGAGAAAAACGAGTCAACAGAAGAGGAGGAGCCAAAAGGAAAGTCGATGAAGATGGCACCCTCCAGTTTCCTCTTGAAACACACAAGCAGGCTGATTGCATTTGAGAGAGTTGGGCGCGCCTCAGCGTCTCCTAATGCGCCTGTAAATTGAGTTGGAAAATGAAGACGCCTGTTGTCTGCACTCGTGATGGAAGCCAGGGAGGCAGAAAGCTTTGTATGGAGAACATCCTCCACATCTCTGTGTTTTAGACCCTCACTGTCAGCCAGCAGACCTCCACTTGTGTCAATCACTGTTCTCTTTTATTCCGCATCACAACATGCTGAGAAAGACAGAAACTTACAATATTACGTCCTTTAGTTTGGCTTTGTCTCTCTTTATGTGTGGGCTGCATCACCTCTCTCTCTCGCTCTCTCTCTCTCTGTCTTTTAATCAGATGATAAATGACTGCGTTAACAGAAATGAACAAGTCTCCTGGATTAGTGCACATTATTTTATGCATTAGCGTTATCTGTGGCAACACACTGGGAGGCTGAGTGAGTGCACAAATAGAAACGACTGTGTTTTGTGTACGTTATTAAGGAGCTGTTGTGGTCAGCTCTGAGAGCAGCAGTGATAAGGATGCTGGTGGAGCATTTGCCAAGCATCCATTTCCTCTTTACTCGGGTCGAAGAGGCCCTTTGCCTAACACAGGGACACACACACACACACACACACACACACACACACACACACACACACACACACACACACACACACACACACACACACACACACACACACACACACACACACACACACACACACTCTCTGCTGTCCTCATGTTCCCTTTACTCAAAGGGTGGACATCAATATCTTTCCAATTAAATAAGTTAACAAAACATATTTCTTCACCCCGGCCGTTCAAACTTTATCTCTTTTATGGTCTTATTCTTAGATCGTCGTTAGCATATCGGCGAATACCAGAAGCTCTTTCAAATGGGACCCAATAACACTAAATGGGCTTTTGGTCACTTCGCTTACTGTAGCTCTGAGCTCATACCATAATATAACTAGTACAATACCTTTAAATGTGCTCCGTAATGAACATTTGTGAGTATATAAAATAACACATAAATTGACTAGAAGGCCATTTAATAAGATCATATTCTACTTTGCTAAATTGTATTTTAGAAGCTAGTTCATTTTGGCTTTTTATAATATGTTTTAAGTATTTTTTACAGTAAAAATGTGCTTTTACCCCGGATCTACAGTATTTATAAACTGTAAACGAATGGCTCCATTTGTAAAAAGCATTATTATTATTATTCACTCAAATCAATAGTAGAGGTATCTCACACACACCTATATGCACACATCCACAGACACACACACATGCACACAACCACAGACACACCCATCACGGTGTGTTGCATGTGCACAGCGGTAAATTCCCTCATCGTCGTCTGCCCTCTGCTGCGTCTCTCCGGCATTTCGACTGAGCGGTGTGACCACGCTACTGCTCGGCAAATGCATTAGAAACAGCGGCAGAGATTTTAATGTGTAAGCCCGACCCTCGGCTGTCACATTCAAGCTTCGCATTCACACACACACACACACACACACACACACACACACACACACACACACACACACACACACTCTCTCTCTCTTTCTCACATGAGCACACAAGCCGCCCGCCCACACAGTTGAGATAAGGCCTGAGCGCTGGTAGTCATTTAGTTCAGCTTTGTCTTTTTACAGCGTCTCCCTGATGAACTGCAGAAAAATGCTAGTACTTGCAGTATTTGAATTATTAGCAAATCGGCACAGCTTTAACTTAATCCAGTGATGCTTATAATCTGTGTGTGTGTGTGTGTGTGTGTGTGTGTGTGTGTGTGTGTGTGTGTGTGTAGTCTAATGTGAATGGGAGAAAAAGTGGGTATGTAAATGAGAGAATGCTGCTTATCTCGGTGCTAAAGTGTGTGTGTGAGGCTGAGAGTCTCCACCTCTGAAAGATATTATTTTGGACAAGTGACCTTAGAGGAGTCATTGCTCTCTTTGTGTCAAAGCATAAAGAAATATGCATAAATCAAACAAAGTCACTTGATATCGGCTATAAGATTACAGTGAATGAAACCTTGCTTTCTGTGCTACAATATAAACCTCTGCATGTCTCTTAACTTGTTCTATTGCGTGTTATAAATCAGGACCAGGAGTAGTGTTTTATGGACGACTCGAGATCCCCCCCCCCCTTCTCTCTCACTCTTTCCCGAATGTAAGTATATCATTTGATAGTCTGGCCTTTGGTTTAAGTGCAGATCTTTAAATTGACAAGTTCCTGCCTGATTCTTGCGGATGATTTTGGCACGGAGGCGTGCCAAAGGCGCACTAACCCTGATGACTGCAGGTTGCCAGTTCTGGGCCGGGCCATGGGTAGATAGCTGGCTGGGCGGCCGGCTGGGTGCTGGGCTGGCGAGGTGGAGAGCTGTAAAGAAACAACAAGGTCAGCTCTTTGGTAACACACATTCAGCACGTTGATGCTGGTCTGTGAAAATGACGACGTTCTGGAGACGGTGGACGTGAAGCCGAAAGGGCGACTCTCAGCGCCGTCGCTATTTAAAGCGGAGAATCGAGTTTTATTTTCAAAAAGCTAAAAAGGATCTTTTTACAGGTTCCAGGAAACACAATCACCAACTGTTACAGTACGGCGGTTTGACATAATGGCTCCTACACTCGAGGTATATTCAGGTGGGTAATTATAGATTAGCAGAGATCTCCGGTGAGCGGAGACTTCCCCTGACACAAAGCAGTCAGTAAAAAGCAAAGGCAGGATTACTCTCACATGGAGTTAGCACAAACAAACATATACACACACACACACACATAGACAAGTGCAGCTATACACGCACACACCTTAGACCTACACACTCTTGTCGGCCATCACAGACAGCGTGCCGGCTCGGCAGCCATTTTGCAAGGGCTGCTCTGGAATGTTCAATTAAGGTAATTGTTGCTTACGCCGACGTTTCTCAGCGTTACAGACATCGTGTACGCAACAAAGTACCGTCTCAGGCACCGTGCGACCGCACTCGCCTCCGAATTATACAAAAAAAAAAAAAATCATGATTCTGAGGCCTCCGATGTCTTTCATCGGGCGCAGCAGAGGCCCCGCAGAGTAAACCACGACGTATGTGACGGCCGGCATGTCAGTCAATGTGCAGCCATGTGTGAACCGCACATGGTCATGAATGTATGTACGCAGCTCGTTGTAACGTATGTGCTGAGGAGGGAGGGTGGGGGGGGGGCACGCCCTACAGCTCGTCAGCGCTCACATATGGAGGAGGAGATGAGTGTGTGCATGTGAGCACAGAGGGAAAAAGAGAGAGGAAATGGGGAAGGGTGAGAAATGGAAAAAAAAAAAGGAGAGAAGGGCACCGAGAGAGAAATGTACAGCTTGTTCCCGTCGCCGCCGTTTCTACAGACTGTGCCGTTTGGTCACTGGTAACTCATATTTCGGGGGGAAGCCATGGGCTCGGGTTATAGAGTACTCCGCTCTCATGATCTATGCAATACTCAGCCCACACACACATGTATGTTTAAGGGATGCCGTCGCCATCAAATATTGAATTCTGCCTTTCCAGGTTATTGCACACTGAACGGCCCGGTGTCACTGTCGGCGAATGTGCGACCTGTGCACTTGCATGTCCAGAGTTTGAACTGTGTGTTCCCTCTTTCTAACCACAACCACCCTGTCTCACCCACACGGTACTAACCAAATAAATGCCACAAATATAATCTGAAAAAGATGGAATCTGCACTTCTTATATAATAGATATTTCTGTCCAAAGAAAATGGGTCTTTTTGAATTTAAGAGTTTACTGATCTGATCTGATTCAGCGTTTGTTAAACCAACAAAGCTTTGACTGGTCCTAAAATGCACCCCCCACGGCACAAAGATCCGCAATCACATGGCCAGGATTTAATAAAAGGCCACACAAGGATAAAGAGCACATCTATTACAGTAGTTGACACAAAGAGCGGATTGATCATTTAGTGTTATATGAACAAGGCTGAACCAGTCTGGAGCCTTGTGAGACGGAGGCTGAACGAGGCTCCGCTGGGGCTGCGTGGCGGTGTGGAGAGAGTCGGAGTGGGACGACGGCCGGCTGTCAAATGGGACAGGTTGAATAAGGGCGTCAGGGAGAGAGAGAGAGAGAGGGAGAAAGAGAGAGGGAGAGAGAGAGAGAGGACCGAGAACACAGCGCAATGCGCACATGTGATCAGCTCGGAGACGACTGCCACCTTACGGGACGAGCTCAGACGTGATGGTCCGACACACTGTACGCACATGCCCAGGTGCCCTGCGTATACGTGACCGTTCAACATACGAACCCTCCCCCTACTCCCCCCCCCCCGACCACATACACACTCGCTCAGAGTATGACACCAGACTGCATATATGATCCGCCGCCCTTTGTCTGGGTTTATCGGTCAGTAATGGCCGGCAGTTTTCTGCACATTACGTTCCTGCGCTTTCTCTTCCCTCTCACACACACAGACACACACACACACGCACACACACACACACACACACACACACACACACACACACACAGGCAGTCATGTGAATGGCAGATGACCCCACATGTGTTTTCACCTCATTCTTTATGGCATGTCTATCACACATTACAGTAGTGTCATGACCGCCAACCACCCCCATCCCTCCCTCTCTCTTAGCCTCCGTGTCCTCAGAACACCCCCCCCCCCCCCCCTCTACACCCCCACCGCAACCCCCACCCCCACCCAACGGGTGATCATCTGCTGTGACCGTGTCCTCCTATCACCGTGCGTCAGGAGTGTTCGACAGCGATGGGTGGGTGGGAAGGTGGGGGTTGGGGGGGGGGGCACCTTATTTGACTTTTCTTTTCCCGATCAGACATAATTGCTGACAGAGAGAACTTTCCCACCCATCAGCGTCGGTGTGAGCGCTGCTACAGCGTCAGACAGAGGGGACCCTTTGTCTCCCACCATCACGCTGGGAGGGACGGCGTATGTACACACGCATATACTGTACATTCTGGCACGAAACACACACACACACACACACACACACACACACACTGACAGCAACCACGCACACACTCACACACCACACTATTAGCAGTGTGGAGACATAGGATCTATGTGACAATACCCACATCCTCAACCACATCAGTGGCTGCACACCTGTGTATGGAAATCTATACAATCCAACACATCCCCATGTGAAAACAACGTGGAATCCCTTCGTTGTGCACATGCATGGCATGTGTGTCAAAGTGTATGTGTGTGTGTGTGTGAGAGAGTGTGTGTGTGTGTCCTCAGACTCACCTGGCAGCTACCCTGGAGCTGGTTGTCGAGGTAATGCAGCCTCAACTGGGGGTTGCAGAGCGGTGACACCTGATGTCCCTCCTCCCTCCTCACTCTCACTCTCTGTGCTGTGGTATAGGATCAGTAGCTACACCCTAGCACTGACAGAAGAGGGGGAGACAGTGAGGAGGGGTTCTTATCGAGCCTGGCGGATCGTACCACCGGCCGCCCGCAGACGAGGGGACGCCTCCCCGCTGTCTGCGCCGAGATGGTCTCTCCCTGCTCCCGCTGCTCTGATTGGACGACGTGCTTCCTCCTTCATCAAAATGTAAAATTCCAAGACAGAGAGAGTAGTGCAGCGTTTGTGTGTGTGTGTGTGAGAAAAAAGCCAGAGTGTGTGTGTGTGTGTGTGTGTCTGAGAAAAAGACAGACAATGCAAGAGAAAAAAAAGATTGTGTGTGTATGTGAGAAATATTTGTCATGCAGACTAGTATGACTGCATGCATTAATGTGAATGCGTGCGAGTGTGTGTGTGTGTGTGTGTGTGTGTGTGTATGCCCGAGTTTTCATGTAAATGTGTGTGTTTGCGCCTTTGTGTCAGGGAGACGATATACAGGATGCCATTGTCTGTGTGGGCGTGTGGTAGAGGAAGAGGTAGCCGAGGGACACAAGACAAAGAGAGCGAGCGATAGGAAGACACGGTGAGAGTGTGTCTGTGAAGAAAAAGAGAGCAGTGTGTACGGCCTGAGCGCTGTCATCATTAGTCTCTCTGCAGTGGCTGGTGGTGGGCTGCGAAGGGGCTTGTCACTCAATTTCTGTCACAACATGTCACACTGAACGGACACACACACACACACACACACACACTCTCCCAGAGGAGATCCTGTCAAGATGGGGGCCGGTTGCTCTTGACAAGCTGATCAAACCCCCCCCCCCCCCCCCCCCCCACACACACACAACCTTTCACCCGACTCCCGACACACACAGGATCAATCCCTGATTCGTCTGCTTCACTGGAAACATTTGACAAAAAGGGTAGAATAAGACGAAGAAAGGGGAAGGAGCACAAACATACAGACAGGCAGTAAAAAAAAAAAAAAAAAAGGCGAAAGAGTGGCAAGAGGCAGATGGCAGCGAGTGCTCACATACGCGGGCGGCCGAGTCTCCTGAGGACTAACTAGTGAAATACTGCTGACTCACTGCACTCTGGCAGGCCCTAAAACACACGCCGATCAACCTCCACATCCAGTGTATTCACTAAACACTACCACAAACAAAAATGATTATTGTTAATATCCATGTCGGGGTGAAGGGGGAAAAAAAGACCGCAAAACCCGATGTTCGCAGCAGTTTTGTCCTCGCACATAAAACAGACCATCCCTTCTTTCCCTGGCTTTTCTCTGTCTCTCTCCTGCTGCCGATTTAATTACCTTCTATATTTATCAAGCTCAAGATGCTATTTTGGTTTCGAGACTCTTGTCACTGATATCGGGAGGGCTACATTATTCAGAGTGAGAGCACCGGGGGCCGTCAGACCCAGAACAAGAGCTGTTGTTAACCCTGTGGGGAAGGACGGAGGACATGTCCCACTCTACAACACGGCTGATCGTGCATGCGTGCATTGGCTTACATCCTTATTTTCATACACTGTGAAGCTGCGTAGATAGACGGGTCTAAGGTGTGGTCTGTCTCTTCTTGTGTCTCCATTTTCCGACTGCTCCATCTCCAATCTCCGCGCATCAAGAGAAAGATTTCACAGACACACACACACACAAAGAGGCCCACATATATACAGATAAACAGGTTACCACAAACGCACAAAAGCGCATGTACGCTTGTGCACAGCGCGCCCGCGAGCAGACACAAAAGCGACACGCGCAGCTGGTATAGATCGGTGGCCTCCATATTTGCTTGTGATTTATGATTGCTCTTCAGTAGAGGCCACAGTCATCTGGGAGATGATGGCCATATCGATCCGATAAACAGTTTCATTTGCAGCCAGAGCCATTCATACTCGCACACACATGTGTGTGCATACACAAACACACACACGGCAAAGACACGTACAGTAGATTCACAGCAGGAATAACCCGGCTCTCTGCTTCATCAGTTCCCCACCTTCTTCCACGTCTGCTTTTGTGTTTCTCTGCTCTTTCTCTTCTCCTCCCCCCAGGCCACCTCACCCTCTCCTCCGCTCTCGACGCTTTAACCCGTTCCTCTTCTGCCCTCGTTCTTTCTACCAGCATCCTCTGCCAGTCACCTGCTTCTCTAAAAATATTCTCCCCCACGCACCATGGCCTCTTTGTTTCTTCACTTAGCTCCCGCACGGCTTCATGCTAAGGTTATATCTATATTTTTGCCAATGATTCCCGGAATGCATTCAACGGCCACATGCAGGAGGTGGCTGAGTTTAACATGCACTATATAGTGATACGTTAATAGTGAGATTATAATCTAAGAGGGTCAACATCCACAGTCCTAGTTTTAAAAAGAAACGACTATGTTAGACACATTGAGAAGGTATCTTGATCACGGCAATCCCTCCGTTTTGTCAGCGTAACAAACCCAACATGCAAACTGCCTGGAGAATCCCTACGATGCTGCACAGCAAGTAAACACTGCCCATGGTAACACAAAGAGGGCATTATGTACAGAAAGATGGTGGAAGATAGCCACTTTATTTAAAAACTCAGCCTGCTGAAGCCTCTTATTAGTTTCAGCTAAACTTGGGAATGCATTTTTCCACAACACAGCACTATGGATTCTGTCCCCCCATTTCTTACAGTAAGGCGTCAGTATGCTCCAATCAAAGTGCTTTTCAGCACTATAGGCAAACCTACCGTATTGCACCATCTATGCAAACATTTCCTGCTTTTAACCACAAAGCGCACATCTGCATCATGTTACTACAACGTAGCAAAAATAATGAGCTATGGCGGTTGCCCAGTGTGGCAATAGTCGAGGTCAAGATTGTGTTCCATAATGTTCGCAATCGGTACTCCGGTGTTGCAACATAGTGCTCCACCACAGCAGCCAAAACGTCAGTGAAGCAAATTGGGGATGCTACCCCCGAGGCCATTTAGAGCCACTGCGAGTAGCAAAGAGAGCTGGACCGTTTCAGGTGTTAAATATTACACAACGTCGGTGTCGTCCTTGTAGCAATGATGGACCACCGGCACGTCAAAACAGCCTTTATTTTCATTAGTCCATTATATTCTTAACTTTAATCTTTTAATACCGATGTCAGGAATTAATCCGGCATTAGAAAGACTCATGTTTTCCAGAGTTTTGCGACTGTTTAATTGGTGTGATGGGTCAAACCGCCTTAATTAGCCCGACTATAATTAGTAAAGAGTTTTAGTGTCTGATGAAGGTCTAAATGTCAGGCGTTTCCAGCATGAAAAAAATAACAGACTGGAATGCGACTCAGTATACTTGTGCTTTTTTTGGAATGAAAATGTACAAATGTAAAGACATATTGAATATGTGTGTCTTTCTGTGTGTGTGTGTGTGTGTGTGTGTGCGTTATTTGTGAGTAAACAGATAATGTTAGAGGAGTGGAACTACACGCACCAACATATTCATACGCACACTAGAAGGCTTTCAGTTTCTAAATCAATCCCACATCCGTAGCTAATGCAGTGCTGGGCCCTCTTCAGGAAGCATTAGGCCTATTAGTCAAAGTGCGTACGCATTCCTGTATGTGTGTGTGTGTGTGTGTGTGTGTGCGAGTGTGTGTGTAGATGCCGCACACTCAGCAGTAGCCGATCTCAGTGGATCCTGTGGGGTCAGCAGGTGCAACAGGGAATGAGGGACCATCTTATTGTGTGTGTGTGTGTGTGTGTGTTTGTGTGTGTGTGTTCCCTCCCCTCGAATATCCTCTGGGCTCTTTATCGCTCTAAAATTATCCTCCATTTACTGGAAGACACGGACTGAGAGGGAAAGAGAAATATGGACACTCTAGTTTGAATGCCTTCCTGGATCACTTATGGATGCAGAACTAAGAGACAAACAGACTTCTTGCTTCGTCAAAATAATCGAATTTAATAAGTTCGGATAAGTTAAGAAGTCTGATGGATACAGCAGGACGGATGAGGCCTCGGCTAACCAGTGGGGACATTTTAGATTTTTAGACAAAACACATGGGATGCTCATTATTAGCACTAAAGCTGGAATTATAATTGAGGTTAAGGCATCGTAGGCTACAGCCATAGAGACACCACACGGAGGCTGCGAGATCTGTGAACATGGGCTGCATGTGTTTTCCACAAGATTCTAATGATCGATAGTGAAGACAGCAAGATAGGTTTACAGTCTTAAAAAGCTGACATGCCCACATGTTGGTCGACGTGGTTCCATGCTGACTTTTTAATACAAAATGATCAACTCAGCAGTCTTTTGAGGGACACACGTCTAACAAAGCCACCCTCACTGCATGTTGAAATAGAAGTTACCAGGATGTAACTTTAGTTATGTACGTACATGCGTAGCTTACTGGCGCTCTACATCCCAAAGTAAAATAATTAAAGCACGATACGGTTTGATCAAGTATCACCTGTATAAAGATGAGGTGAAATCCATCGTTGAGCAATAAATCACAAGCTACGCTGCAGGTGTCTACAGCAGGACTCCCATTAGCCCCTTGTGTCAACTATAAATCCGGTTCAGGTCGTACAACATAAACCATATTGGCGAGCAGATACAGAGGACTTGTATCAAGGGGTCAGTTCAGGTAAATTCACACAGAACATATTTTCTCTCTCACCTCTCGTGGTATCTGTGCAGATAGTTTTGCCCAGGTTTTAACAAATCTGTAAACAATCCACAGACCTCAATGTAGATATTTTTCTATGGCTGAAACAATTCTTCGAGTAACTTGAGGACTACAAATCAACCCCTCATCCGTATATATCTTAATGATATATAGCTCACTGTGTATCACAGGAGGATTATTACAGTCGGGTCCGCTCTGTGGACTAGATGCTTTCAAGGCAGGCGAAAGAATAGTACAGAATGTACATTCATTATGGCTGGTTATGAAAGCCATAAAGATCAATATGGTGGTTAGTTATGATGTCCCTAAGGTAGCCAAGCTTTGCCACAAAATGCCATAAAGTCTTCGAAGAAGACAGTAAACGCTGCAATATGCTTGAGCACTTAAACTGGAAGTTAAATTGCGCTACTTAAAGGCAATGTTTATGAATTATTATTTGAATTTATTCCTTTAGGTTGTAAGTATACCTTTTCTAAAGTGATCACTTCTTATCCGTTCACTCGATTTATGGACGGCATAATCGGTGGAATGATGATGATGATATATTGATATCAGTAGCCCTATATTTTTTCCAAGGAACCATTTCCTCAGCAAAAAGCAGTTCCTTTGATAACTGTTAACAGTGAGATTATTGAATTAACTGGGACACTGTTTCCGGGAAAACATGCTGCAGTTGAATATTCACTTTTTTTTTCTGAATGACAGAATCTCAGAGACTTCTTAGCGAATAAAACCAAAACTATCCGACTCTCGCATAAAATCAACAGCAAAGTCTGCCCACTTGTAAAAATCTGCAGTGTCACTCTTCTTAAGGAGCCACTCACACAATAGTGATTTTGTAAGAGACTTAAGACTCTTTCAGTAGAAACTTTAGGGTCTCATGATAGTCTGAACACTGTTCCTCACTGTTTTTACTTACTGTACTTTTCGCACAATACATGTCTATTTTAAGAGCTGGCATCAGCCTTCAAAAACCCATTCTATCCAAAGCTACACTGTTCATCACTGCATTCTTGAATGACATCCTTTCATCTTACATGTAGCCCTGCATTTGGCCATTTATCTGTTCCCTCACATGGCCTCGTGCCTCCTCCTCCTCCTCCTCCTCCTCACACTGTATTTGTCCCCTGAGCATTTTCACATCCCGAGGTGGATCAAGTCTTTGCAAATCAATATCGTCCATTCATGTGGGTGCAGCTCATGCATGATCATGTGAACGTGCACATTCATACGTACACGACGGAAGTTGCTGCACCTACTGTATATAATTACATTCTGCAAGAAAAGCAAAAAGAGAGAGAGAGAGAGAGAGAGAGAGAGAGAAAGAAAGAGAGAAAGATTTAAAATTTGTCGTTATTTTCCAAATAAACTGAAGTTGTTGGAATTCATCTGTGTGGATGCAGGAGAGAATATCAGGAACACCCATATAAATAACAGCCTTTCCTAATGCTAGCAGTAAGTACTCAGCTCAGTCAGACAGGACCGGTTAATAGACCCGTACGGATGCTGAGGATAGAAATGAGGCTCGGAGATGAGAGAGTCAGTGGAAAAGTGAAAGGGAGGAGAGGAAGGAGGAAACTAGTGGAGAAAGCGAGACGGTGAGGCTGGCCATTATAAATCATATCCGCTGTTGGCGCCGGCCACGTTTCCTAGCAACCAGACAGACCCACACGCCTCTCCTCCTCCATCCGTCTTTTTCATCTTACGCTAACAGCTCGGTCACTTTTACAACCCATACTGCACTGGGCCATGCCCCAAAAAAGTCATGACAGAGTGCAGTTGTAGCTCACAGCTAAATGACTAATCCACAGCGGGTCTGTATTATTAACCTCGTGCTAATCAGATCCAGAAAAATGGACGTACTGCAGACCAGGTCACACATACACACACACACACACTGTTATAGAAAATATATACCAGTGATGTGTTCAGGGCCAGCCACAATGTCACTCACATGCCGGAGGAGACTATCCATGTTGTCCTGAGCTCCAACGCAATGACACAAGTACCACATATCACTAATATATTATTACAACTACGATACTTGTTACGATCAATTAGGGCCCTGAACGCCCTTGCGGGTGTTTGCAATTCCTCTGGCTAATCAGGCCTCCTGCTCAGCTTGAAGTTGGGTGTAGCTATAATGGGAACTGTGTGAGGTCACCAAACTTCATGCACTAATCAGAATGATGAAGGTTTAGGCTGCCCCACCTTAACAAGTGCAACGAAACGAGTGAGAGAGTCTCTACTACTGCATACTAAATGAAATCAGTTAATGCTACTAATCCTCTCAGTATATTGTTTTTTACTTAGTATATAACAAATCCATAGGCCTTTATTTTACTGAAGACATTTTGACGTGTCACAGTAGGAAAAGCACAGGTGTAAATAATTTAAATAATTATGCCTGATTTGCATTAAGCTGCTTCAGTTTCAGGGCCTTTTTATAGCCGCTCTTCACAGCAACTATGTTGACGTTGCAGGGTAAACACAGGTGTAACTAATAACATTAATTATGACCCTGTTCCATTTAGGTGGGCCAGGGCCCTGGTATTGTGCATGTCTGGGCTTACTGGAATGGCTGTGACACTAAATAGAACAGGACTATAACTCATTTTATCAATTACACCTGTGTTTACTCTGCAATTACATGTCAATGTCTGCTGTGAAAAGGTGTCTCTTGCGAATGCTGGCACGGGTTTCTGAGACACTTGAATAGAATGAAGCATTCGTTAATGTCACCTGTCCTTTTCCTATTGTGACGAGGCAACATGTCTGCTGTGAGAGAGGGTTTTGTGACAACAAGAAATTATGCAACCTTTACACAGACAGACGTCAAGCTAACTGCAACGTTGGGATGTCACTGCCTATCCAGCTTAAAGGAACAGTGTGTAGGATTAAGTGGCAGCTAGCCACGAAGGTTGCATATTGCAATCAACTGAATGCCCCTCCGCTCACCCATCCTTGTCAATGCGTGTCGGAGAACTATGATGGCGTTCAGGTTACGAAAAAAACAGGAAGTAGAAACATGGCGGCGCAACATTGGGGACTACGTGAGATGACCTGCTCCTTATGTCGAGACGAAGGGCTCATTCTAAGCTAAGGAAAAACACGACAATTCTTAGTTTAAGGGGATTATACACTAATGAAATCATTGCTATGAATCCAATATATATTCCGTTTATGCTAATAGATTTCCCATAAATCCTACACACCATCCACAGACTATTAACATTTCTTTGCAGCTGTTAGCGGCTCCTCTATTCCCTTTGTGCATTTCTTTTTGGTACAATAGTGTGCATCAACAGCGCACACAATTCTTTAACCTTTTTAGTATGCATACTGGCTTTCATGACTAAACTTTGTCATCTTTTAAAAAGCCTTAAAATGAGTCTGGAGTATGGAATTGGGACACACAGTTTAAATCAATTCCAGTATTTACTTGAAATCCAACCACAGTTTATCTTCAGCCACCTATGCTTTGTTCATTTTAATAACGTGGGCACTGTATTTGGTTACTGTATAAATATCAGCAGAGTGTCAAATGTATTCAGGTTGACAAGATAATGATGTAAACGCGACTTAGAGACACATTCAGATTCCTGAGTATCATCATCGCTGGAAAAAAGCCTAATTATGCACTGAATGCTGTCATATTTCTGCATGCAAGACCTCCACAAGATGCTTGCCCCCACGCCAGTAGTGCTACTTGAATTGACACTATGCACACCTCCAAGAACAATCAGTTAGATAACACAATTTAGACTAAATTGTTGGCCTGTTTTGTGAAATGTCCTCCTGATTGTCCCATGACTGATGAGACTGAGCAGACCTTTTCATAAGTCAATTTACTGCCTTACAGGATACTGATTTTGAGCCTCTGATAAAACAAGAGGAAGAGGAAGCACGGTGAAACCTTCTCGCTAGCATGACTAGCATTTAGTTGTGAGAGTCACTGAGCAGGCCGGCTCCATGCCGCAGCTTTATGCCGTCTCCTCACTTTAAAAAGCTTCACACAGTTACTGGTCTCCAGACGGCTTCAGCCGAGCTTGACTACAGCCTCATTGTCTACTGGTTTATGAAATTTTGAGTGCTCAGCAGAGTGAACGAACAGTAACACACGGAGAGAAAGAGTGTGTGCATCTATGAGAGCCAAGGAAATGAACCACTCAGGAACCACTCAGTAAGCCCACAGTCAAAGAGCCACCAGAAGAAGTGGGTGGTACGAGAGGAAAATTGTGTTTGAGGAATGAAGGACAAAGTAGTGTGTGTGTGCGTGTGTGTGTGTGTGTGTACTAAAAGAACACAAGTACGCCACCTTGTGGACCAGGACTGGTTGGGCTCCCCTCAAATTGTCCTTGACCTGTAAGAGAGAAAATCACAAATCCTTTATGAGAAAGAGTGGCTTTTTTGCGGCTCATCGCTGCGTTTGAAAAGTGATTATATCCACGGTGACCTGCCACCATGTTGGAGAAATAAATACCTGAGTAAAAGCTTTTAAAATATCTGTATCAAATGTACATATTGTTCATAATGTATGTTGTTTGTTGACTGATTTAAATCCGGAGTTTGTTAAGCGGCTCCTAGTTCCAGAGGTCTCCGACACAGACTACAGAATCATTTTTTGAAGGGTGCTCTTGACCATTTCAAGGGTAATAGCTCTGTAAATCTACAAGATAACCCTCCTTTTAAGATTTAATGAGATTCACAGTAAGAGTTTAAAGAAAAAAAGGGAAAAAGGGAGATATAAAAAGTGCTATTCCTGCAGCAGCAGGATCATACTGTACCACTCAAATCCTTGAGGATAATGAATTAAATTAACTTTGCCTTTAATCTCTTACCTTATCTGAAATTATAATACGAAATGTATGCAGATAAGCAACGCTTTAATCTTTACGCCTGCAATTGTGTTTTCCTGGATAATATTAGTTTGAGGAAAGCCAAAGTCATCTTCCTTGGCTTGTCATTGCACAAGACACAAAGACATTTTTCAGCCCTTCCAGGCAAATTTCTGTTGGTGTATTTCATTCTAATTAACTTTTTATTTTTACCCCAGCAGCATAAAGCAAGAAGCTTCACCAGTAAAAATATTTTTGAAACACAGTATTTCACATAATGCTTCAAGATAGAAAAACTAGACAAATTGTTATAAATTACCTTTAGCTCGTGTGTAAAAACGACATTTACTTGAGTAACATTCAAGTAAACAGTCTCACGTTAATGCCAAAGATATTTTGGAATAATGTGACTTTAAAAGCAGAAACACTTACCTTTAACATTTAATTAGCCTTCAGCCTCTGATTGGCCGAGTGACGTATGACAGGTTTGCTATGCTAATTGACAAACCCCTCTTGTTCTTGTATTTTACACTTGGTTTTTAAATGTTAAATTCGCGTGTAAAACACGGTATTTACTCGAAGACTGTTCAAGTAAACATTTTCGAGGTTAATCCCAAAATATTTTTGAAAAATGTGTCCTTAGCAGCATAAACAGTTTCCATTAATGGTTCAATTAGCCATTCAGCCTCTGATTGGCAGAGTGTCGTTATAACCGAAAGCATTGAACAACAGGGTATGCTAATTTGTATGCTAATATGTTACCCCAAAAAAAAAAACACCTGTGCTTGTATTTTACTCTTCTGATTTAGCTTAATGTTGAATTGTTTAATTCCCGATTTTACTCTTGTAAAATATATAAACATTAGGCCTACCTCTGTTAAATGCAGCCATTGGAGGTCAGCTGTGTAACTTTGGGAGATTGGTTATGGTTTGACGCAGTGCCTAAACAACTCTTCACGAATCCATAGCATTTCTTCGAGTAAGCATAAACTGTCTGAGCGGAATTTCTCCTTAAACTAGAGCTAAAGAGTCAAGACGACGAACGTCGCCCACCTGAGCTTCAGACCACGCTGCTGCCTTCAGGTGTAGTCGGACATACTAACTTTCAGCTCACTGAAAGCCCTCCGAGTCCACAGATTTACAAAGTGTGCAAAAGCGTCAAGAGAATTTAGGTTTTCATTAATATGTTTATGCTCTTAAATAACCACTGCACAGACACAGACTTGGGTAAAAGGATATTTTGTGATTACTGTAGTATAGTTGAAATAAAAGTTACATAAAAGTTTGGATTTGTTTATTTACGGAATGTACTCGAACGCATCACTATGAATTCTTACAGTACCTGGTCGCGAGACCATCACAAAACACCATGCGCAGGATGGCAGAGGAGATACAACCTACCAAAGAGCAGAGGTACGTTTATTTATCCCTGAAGACGCTTTTTATTTTGAAATCGTCTTCATACCGTGGTTGGTTATGTACGTTGTTGTTCCCCTTTGAATGCCGTCCGTTTTGTTATGACTTAACTGCATTGCTGTTTTGAACTAGTACTTTCATTATGAACATGATTCAGACCTCTGTGAAAGTTGTGTCATTTCTCTGTTACTGTCAAATATCCACATGAAGTTGAATATCAGTTGAAATCTGTCAGTATCTTCAGGAGTACAAAATGTTCCATTATGCAGATCGGTATTCTATTACAATAAAAACAACTTTATTCAACTCGTTCATGAAATCTCTGCCTGTATCTCTGTTACAAATATTTTAATTTGTGTTGTTATAACTGTCTCTTGATATAACTGCATTTGATGCAATGCTGAATTGAGCAGTGGTTACGAGAGATTTCTGAAGTAATCTTAACCCGAGTCAACATACATATAGGGAAACAAGTCAACACATATCTTTAATGACATTTGGTCCCAAAATACAAAGTGTAACCAAAGTAGCTTGGTTTCACTCCTTATATTGTTTACATGATGTCAAGTTTGTCTAGAAGGGGGATTCGGGGAAGTATAGATTGCATACCAACAGTGCTGATAGCAGCAATGTCATATGGTCAAAGTTCAAATTATAGTTAGCCTTTGACTGAGATTGCACTTTACATGTTCTGTCTGCCTGCCTGTGCATGTCTGCTGTCACAGCTCCTGGATATTAAGTTGGCTTCCCTCTTGGTGCCCCACTTCTGCCTCTCAGCTGAAAGATGCAGAGGAAAAAATGCTCAAGAGTAAGTGTGCTGTTGAACCACTGCTGAGATCACAAGTTGAGATGTTGTGTTGTGTAAATGCTCAGAGGATTCGGTGTCTGCAATTCATGTAATATTTTGTCTTGGAAACAAATTGTCAAAAGTACCAGTCTAATAAATCTGGAGCGGTTAGGCTGAGTCCCATTTCTCTTACTTTTCCTCCCTCCTCCGTCTTCCCCTTGTCCCATAATTCCCCCAGGTGTGGAGCGGCCTTTCTCCAGGCAACACGTCCGCATATCCAACAGCAACTATCTGTGGACCTTAGCTTTTTCCACCAGGCCACAGCCATGCTCTCTCCCCCAGCCCCCCGCCCAGCCCAGATGTCCTCTGGTTCTGCTGCACGGCTTTGGAGGCGGGCTTGCCCTTTGGGCCCAAAACCTGGACTCTCTCTCCAGCAGTGGGCCGGTCTACACTCTGGACCTGCTGGGCTTCGGCAGGAGCAGCCGCCCCGAGTTCAGCACCGACCCGGAGGGGGCTGAGGAGCAGTTTGTGGAGGCCCTGGAGGAGTGGAGGGAGAAGGTGGGACTGGAGGAAATGGTGCTGCTGGGACACAACCTGGGAGGATACCTGTCTGCTGCCTACACACTCAAATACCCACACAGGTGCTTTGGTTTATTTAGTGCGGAACTAGCCACACAGTAAAAAAAGCCAGAAATATATTCAAATATATGACATTGTAATTCTGTAATCACAGTCCACGGCTCGTCTGACTTTAAACATTGCATTCCTAACTTTGTAAAACAAAGTGTAACAAATAAAAACATACATTTACTGAATTGTTATTTATTAATAGAATAATAAATCGGAGACCAGCAACAAAACATGTTATAAACCTTTTAAATTCAACGCCAATTTGGTCAAAAATGTACACAGGAATCCAAATTCCAGTATAAAATGTATCGAGTATATAAACATAGAATTGAATTGAATAGATCGGGCCCATTGTTGCCGGTATCCGATCCAGCTATTTGCATTAGTATCGTCCTGATATTCGATATCTGTGCAATTTACTTCATAATGATACTGGAAAGCAAAAAACCTCTCTATTGCTACTTTAACATTGAAATCCAACCGTGGTCCTGCTATTTAAAATCTGAAAGAGTCTGTGACATTGTTGTGTTCACTGTCTCTTTTCGTACTTTGTCACACTTACCACTGCTACACGAGGTGCAACCCCGTACACAAGTCAATGGTGGGATTTGCAATTCAAATTTAACATTTAGTGTGTTAATTTATCAAGTAACTGCATGTGTGCAGGGTAAAACATCTGCTGCTGGTGGAGCCATGGGGTTTCCCAGCACGTCCAGATAACCCCCAACACTACTCCATCCCAGTGTGGATCAGAGCCATGGGGGCCGTCATGAGCCCCTTCAACCCACTGGCTGGACTCAGACTGGCTGGGCCTCTAGGTCAGCACACACACACACACACACACACACACACACACTTTGCAGCTATCATACTAACATCTGGAAGTAAATATTCTCTCTTCTCTCAGGTCCGATGCTGGTCCAGACAATCAGGTCGGATTTCAAGCAGAAATACTCTTCTGTGTTTGACGACAACACAGTATCCGACTACATCTACCATCTGAATGCCCAGACTCCGAGGTGAGGAACTTGTATATGTTTATACCGTACGTACTGAGTTTATCTCTCGAACATTATTTCTCTCTGCTTCAGTGGAGAAACAGCCTTTAGGAACATGACCATCCCCTATGGCTGGGCGCAGAGGCCCATGCTGGAGAGAATCGGCCAAGTCCAGGCTGACATTCCCGTTTCCTTCATCTATGGATCACGCTCCAGCATTGACAGTGACTCTGGATATTGGTTGAAGAAAACCAGACCAGATGTGCACATCACGGTAGGGTCTTTTGTTCTGGTTTCATGTCAAGTCTCTTCAGTATGTGGTGTAAGGGGGAGACACTCCAGGGGAATAGGGTAAACATGTAACTAATAGCACTGTGAAACTTCCCCAGTTTATAACTTCAATTCATTTCCAGAACCGAAATCTGAACATTGGATAAATCCAAGTTCCACATTATTGTTTCTTTTTGTTGACATATTAGTCAAAGCTTTTTACTGAGGGCATCTCTTTGTATTTGTAGTTTTAAATGAACCAATATATATCTCCATGAAACCAGTTGATTACTCACATTAAGACAATGTTTATTTTTGTATTACACATTTTCAGAACTGTTATGTTTAAATATGCAAATGAGGCATTATCTACTTTGGTGGTGAATTCTGGAGAAATCAACACACCCAAATATACAAAGGAGTAAAATAAACACGTAAATGTGTATTGTGGATGTTTTCTGGCCTCTAGTCTGAAAGAAGACATGTTACGGAAGCAAAATAGCTCAAAATCTCAATGTTCTTGGCTCAAGAGAAATATCCATCTCAGAGTTCACCTGCCTTTTGTGAACCACGACAGCTTTATCTCTAAAGAGCCGACTCGCTCTCTCTGTGTTTGTGTTTGTCAGGTGATCAGAGGAGCAGGCCATTACGTCTTCGCCGACCAGCCCGATGACTTCAACCAGACAGTCCTTCAGATCCTCGCTGGGATGGAAGAGAAAAAGCCAAGATGAGGGAGCGAAGCAGTGAGAGCGCCCTCATTCAGACGACACACACACACACACACACACACACACACACACACACACACACACACACACACACACACACATCAACCCATTACACAGCCTCAGTGGCTTCACTGTAAGCCTCTTTATCATGCACTTTACTTTTAAAAGAAAACCATCACTGGCTGAGGACACTTCACTCATCATGTGGGAGTCAAAGATCTGATGATGCCACAGGTGTCTTTGTATAAGTTTTGTAAATAAATGTGAAATGCAGTCCGTGTTGTATTTTGTCTTTCGGCTTCCATTTGGAAATTCTGAGAAACTGTTGGGCAACTCTTTTCTGTACAAAAAGAGAAATCGTTCCTTAAGGGAACATCTTGTTTTGTGGTTGACGTCTAGGCAAAGTACACAGGGTGTTGTTTTTTGTCTGACCCCTCACCCACTCTCAGAGAGATACGAGGGAGGAGGCGTTTAGGGCAAAGGGCTGACTGTGTGTTTTTCAGGAAACTTCCTCACTCCTCAGGAGACACTGTGACTCAGAGCGGCCAGCAGATGGCAGCACGGTGACGGCATACTTACATTACCTCCGCTCTCCGTTTCAGAACAGTCACAGTGAATCGCATACAAAGCGCCCTCACATGCATATTGAGTTGAGTGACCTACACTCAGGAGACCTGGACAGTTATGCTTTAAGAGCAGCACGACACTCGGCTCTCTGCTAAGTCACAACTGCAGTGACAGAATAGGGTCAGAGATGGGAGCTGGACTAAAAATAGGCCTTCTGTTTCAAGGGGGGAGGGGGGGCATAAGTTAAAGTACCCCTCCGGACACAAGTATGGAAAAATATTCTGCGATGAATAATATTTTGTTTAACATGGTTTTCCAACATAAAAAGTAAATAAATAAAAAAAGGAGGGCTGGAAGCACATCTTTCTCCCTCAGTGGGAAATTCAGGAGTTATGAATATGCAAATATGCAAATAACACAGACCAAATGCCCCGCCCACCACCTTTGAAGAGCTAGTTAGAAGATGTTAGAAGATGCTAGTTAGTGAGATGTTTTGCGCTTCAAACTCAATTCTCCTCTTGGAGAAAAGTTTCCTACTAAAGTTTCCTACAAGGGAAAACAGAAGTCACCATGTGGTCCTATTAAAATACTTACAAGGTCTGTGAAGTGGCTTTATTACAATGGACAACGTTGACAAAATCGATGCAGCAGAACCAGAGATATCTTCTGCTTTATTCCATCCATTCTTCTTCCTTGTCAAAACCTGCCAGCCTGCTTTACCCACAACGCACCTTGACCGTAGACATTTCTGTCAGAGATTCAGGTGTCTTATGCTAGCACTGGCTAATGTAGCCTTAAGTCTCTATGCAGAGATGAGCGTGATATGGAGGTCTGGTTTGCTCACTTCTTTCTAACTTCACACACCAGATTAGTTTCTTTTTTAAACTTTTAGTCTTCAGACTAACCAACCGACGCCGACTCAAGTGACCCCGAACTCCCTCTGTACACACTAAAGCTTTATTCAACTTTATACAACCTGTAAGCAGACTTTGATGTTTACACACTAGCAAACATGGATGCAATTTAAAACATTTTTAAAAAGTGTTGCATGTGGAAGGAAATACATTCAACGCGTGTGTTAGGCGTTACATATAACCCTCAACAGGGCACCTTTAATACGGTGACTTTTTATTTCCAATGATTGTCTCCAACAGCTTTGATGCAGAGGGTGAACAATAGTATTATGATGTGTTGTCTTTGAGCACCCTGGCCTGTCACCTCTGCCCGGCTCTGTCATTGACCTGGCCCACCCAAACTGTCTCCCGGCAACAGGGTAGCCACGGAGACGGATTATTTTGGATCTCCGAGCTGCTGGAAGTGACGCTGCGGTTTGGACGGGGTAATTATGGGTTGCTTGTTCTTCTTGAGGAAGCTGGCTGGCTGCTTGTCAATTCAGGGAGGAGCGTTCAGCCGAGCTGCACTCGGGGAGTGAGGTGTCCAGGCCTCCGTCCCTGATACTCACTTAATAAGCTTCCAGGCTTATTCGTCATGCCTCTCTCTCTCTCTCTCTCTCGCTCTCTCACTCTCTCTCTCTCTCTCACTCTCTCTCTCTCTCTCTCTCTCTCTCTCTCTCTGTCACCCACTCAGTCACATGGGCATGAAATCATTTCATTAGGAAAAGCGAAACAGGCGAGAAAAGTGACAGGAGCTTTCATACTTGGTTTTGGATATAATTGAAGGCTTGAAGGCCTGAAATAACTGCACATTAAAGGTGTGTGCACACAGAAACACACACACACACACACACACACACACACACTGTGGCCGCTGGCAGCCTATCAGCTCTCGGTTTATCTTTAATCAGCACCACCACATGCAGGTTTGTGCAGCCAAAGCATCAGGAGCTCAGCTTTAACAGCTAACAGTCACATCTCTCTCTGACCTGCAAGACCAAACTGCTATTTCACTGATTGTTCTCACTCATTTTGGGGTTGTAACCCATAGTTCTAGAGTCAAAGTGTAAATACTCAATACTTAAACACAAAATAAGATGTGAACGAACATGCAGTCAGTCTTCCAGAAGGCTGTCCTGCGCAGCACCTCTCTGTTTTTGTTCATAGGTATCGATCCCCTCAGTGCCAATGCCCCATAAAATTGTGTTCATTTTTCATGCCTGCATCAAGCACACACACACTCCCCTCTTGTCTAACCCAAACAATTGTAGCCTGCCTATGAGTGACTGATGATATTTGCAGTCCAGAGATTTATTTATACAGCTGTGTTGACAGCCAGACATTTGCAGAGTAAAAAAAAAAAAAGGACGATATTTCAATGAAGTCTGTGCAGCACGGCTATGTTGTGAAATGAAAGTAATATCTATCTATCTAGAAAATAAATTCCCCCTACCAATGATCTCAAAGGAACGGTTATTTTGCAAAGAACTCCCAAAAAATCCTCTCAGCCTTTATGCAGTGAGAGCACTTCACAGCACCTCACAGCTCTCACATTACACCAACGGCGTCAGGGACTAATGATCACAGCATTTCAATTCTGACTGAGTGCATCAGGAACAAATATCAGAAGCAGAGCTGCAGATTGCCAGCTGGTAGGTTATTCTCCACAGACACAGCACAGGAAAAGACTTCTCTTCACCTCGCAGACGGAGCGAAATGGATCCAAAGAGGCATTGAGACTTTAACATTGACACTCATGGGAAGGCATCTCATCATCATGGGACCGATACTGAAGTGCTGCTGATTCATAAAATCCTGTAAAGCGGGTAATTTCTCTCTCTTCACTGAAACTATTGATTCTGCAGAACGGAATCTGGTCTTGGAGCCGCCTGTCATCAAACTGCTTGTTTACATCGATTTAAAAAGTAGAGCTGGGTCTTCCTCTCCCACTTACTTATACATATTATGCAGCAAAGCTTTGAAATATCTTTATTTTAAAGCGACTATAATCCATATTTTTATATCACAAAGGATCACATGACAACCTGAATGTGAAAAAGTTGCTCATAGCGATGAAGGCACAAAGAATTAACAGCCAAATGGTCAGTTCCCCTCAGCTCTAAGGAGCATTTTAGCATCTTTCAGCTCATTGTTTTGGTTTTATGGCATCATTTTCTGCTGCAGCAAACAAGGTCTGAAAACCCAATGTACCCGTTAAGAGCTGGTGAGCTTAGCAGCTAAAGAGCATTTAGAACCAAACCAGAGCTAAAAGAAAGTAAATATTGGACTTATATTCACCAGGTAGCCAGAAACACAAATGCTACATGCTAATGTTAAATGACTGTTTTCACAGGCTAAGTAATACTCTCAATGACTAATAAGTTATTTTAGTAAAATCAATGACGTGCTTCTTTAAAACCAAACAGTGACTGTTTATCGTGACGCATGTACCGTGAGATGTTGCTTGCTTTTTGCAGGATATTGTAAGATGTTGTACAAATCGGTGAATGAGGAAACGTTGGCACTGTAACCCTTCCTTACATTCTGTTTATAATTTATTTGTTTACACTTTGCACCTTTAAAGCTAACCTGCAGTCATCTTGGCCTCTGTGCTGAGCTGATTCGTGACTTCCTGTTTAGCAGCAGTGTTGTGACAAACTTTGATCGCTGTGATGCAAAATGTTCTCCAGATGTGTCCTGCCTTCCTCACAGTGCAAATGTTTTGTTTTTTGTTTATTTTTTTCACATCCTTTTCCTGCCGTTTGCCCTGTTGCTGTGTGCTCCTTTCATTCCACGTCACATGATTTGAGTTTCACAGGTTTATTTGATGTTAAATTGCCATGGATTCTATTGTCTTCCATGTAATTACTGTAATAATAGGTTTTTATACCCTCCTGTCACAGCTAATGAAGATTTCCCTTTAATTGACTTGCTGTCCGTTCTCCCTCTCTCTCCCTCCCTGTCTGCTCTCTCTGGCAGTCCTTGGTTTCACATTGTGTGAGATGGGCAAACACACTGCTTCAGTAACACTCTGAACAAGCATACAGTGAAATAAAATGCACACACACATAAAGAGAGCATCACTGCACACACACTTCTCACTGTCAGATTTTAAAAAAAGGCTCCATCAGATGGCCAAACACTGTCTGTGTACTCTGAGACCAACTGTCTGTGTGTGTGTGTGTGTGTGTGTGTGTGTGTGTGTGTGTGTGTGTGTGTGTGTGTGTGTTGTGCTGGTTGGGCATGGTCACAAAGAAAGGAAGTTTTAAAATAACAGAGGAGTGTAGTGTCTCAGCAGGCTGTATTTAGTCTAAGAGGTGTGGGATCCGTCTGGCTTGCTGACAGTGTGTGTGTGTGTGTGTGTGGGGGGGGGGCTTTGTTCCTTAAAGCAGTTTCATCAGCAGCTCCACTGACAGCCTGCTGACAGGAGTTCAGCCTCAACATTCAGCTCCACTGGAGGTCAGATTAAATGCTCTGCTGACAGACAAGAGACCATACAATGTTATAACAGGGACGGACGCAAAAAAAGGAAATGAGTGCAACAATGGCTGATAATACTGAACCTGCTGTCGCTATACACCAAGAAGAAAAAGAGAAAAGCTGCTCTAAGAAGAGACGGCTAATTTACGTGAACATTTTCAAATGATTAAAGGTGCAGTATACAGGATTCAGAGCATCAATGTAGCAGCAAACGACTATTATATCTGTAAATATATATTGGAGTAATGTCTGAGCAGACAATGAAGTCACTCTCCCTCTGTGTGTGTGTGTGGTGTAATCAGAGCTTCGCCTCTCTTTGTTAACATTGTTTTAGTGCATGTGAGCGTGCCCCACTGTTAAGCTCACGGCCGCCGCTCTGCACTGCTCTAATACGTCGGTAACAGCCGGTAACTTCCCCACATACTATCCATCACCCCTGATTTGTACACAGCCATCTTTGGTACATCAGGCTAATGCCAAATATAAAGCCTGTAAGTACTACGTTTCAACCTGGAGTCCTTTCACAGACTCTACTGAAGACTTTCCTTTTTTCTTTCATGACCTCCGTATTTGAACATATGTATATTCTGTTATCGTATTCAAAAACATTTTGTTACCTCTGAATTGAAAGGAGATGTCTCTGTCTGATTCTAACATGTTTCCCATAACCTAAAAAAAGAAGAAAAAAAGTGTTAAAAAAAAGAAAAGAAAATCGAGTTTTGTATGTCAGTAAAGGATTAACTTTAACAGACCACTACTGTTAATGCGCGCTGACATGCCAGAACCAGATAATCTGTCTGCTGCTGTGAGCGCGGCGTCTGCAGGCGGTGTTTCCCTGCTAGTCTGACGGATTGATCCCTGCGTATCGCACAGCATCTACTGTAAATTCCACAGAAACCAAATTTGACCTGCAGGGTTGCCTTATCCAACATGTTCCACATATTTGGTATTTTGGTATCAACTCATGGAGATGTGTAGAGAGCGGTAGAGAGAGCTGCATTAGGTGGCTCGTTGGCAGACGATCGGATCTAATTCCAGCGCACGCTTGCATTGTTTGTGTGTGTGTGTGTGTGTGTGTGTGTGTGTGTGTGTGTGTGTGTGTGTGTGTGTGTGTGTCACACAGGTTCATCTGTCGACCCCGGAGCTCATCTGGTCTGATCTGATTTCCTCCCAGCTGGCTGATGTGGAACAGTAGCCCAGATGTTGCAGAGATTACAACTCCCTGCAGTGTTTGGGGGGGAAGCTTCAAGACCATTGAGGAAAATAAACAATGATAGAATTTGTCCTGCCCATCCTGCTCCATCGTCCTCTTCCTTAGAAAAGTATTTTTTTTTTTTTTCAACTCATGGTTTCAGCAGGATGCTATATCACTTGTGTCGTGTCGGAGGCCTCCCTGGCCTTCACCTACAAAATATCACTCAAAGAGACCAACCAGGAGGAGACTCACAATGACCGCAGAGAAACATTAAGAGACCAAAACAACTACTAAGAGATCCACAACAGCTGCAACGAGACACAGAGAGACTCACAACGGCTATGAAAAGACACAAATAGACACAAAGAAATTATAAAGAGACACCAAACATCGAGAAAGAGTTGCAAAACAACTACAAAAGACCAAAACAATTAAAGTGAAACAACTACAGAGAGAGACACAAAACCACGGCAAGACACAAAACAGAGATGCAAAATACCTACAAATTGACCAAAACATATACAAAAAGAGAAAAAAACAACTAAAGTGAGACAGAAAATGACCACAGAGTAACAAAAAAGCAATAAAAAGCTGAACAATACAGTCTCATAATCCGCTCATGCTAATAGAACAAAGGCACTAAATTGATGTCTGCCTTCTTCTGTGGCACGTCATACCTTCATGCATGCAGAATGGATGAGATTAATTTAAATGGTTGAAAGATGCTCAACTATGTCTGGCAGTTTTGGGAGCAAAGTTTTCAAAAATTAAGCAATACATGAAACAAAAACATTAACGTTTTAAACTACCAGGGATTGCTTTCCTTGTGTGCAGATGAAGTAAAGGTGCTTGACAGCAAAACAATAAAAAAAAAAAAAAAATGGTATAGGGAAAAACATTGTAATGTTCGGAGGTCAAAAAGTGATAATTTTTCAAAGCATTTTATTTTCACAAACAAAATGTGTGGTGCGACCAATCAGCACATCGTCGCTGTTAAAAGAGTGTCCGACTGTGTCGCATGCTAAAAGATAAAACAACAAAAAGCAAACAAACAAAGCGGCCACGTGGGAGCTGAGAGAGAACGAGGCCGCCTGAACAGCTTTGTAAGCTTTCCCTCATCAGCACACAGGTGAGCCAGCTTGGTGACGACCTGCAAGGGGAGGAGAAAACAAAACGAGACCCGGCCAAGCAGACACACAGAAAACGTTTACGCGTCATATACATTCACAGAGCTTATTTTCTGCAAAATTCTATAATCCAATGGAAAATTCCCATTGGATTGTTGTCCAGGGAACCAGTGTGACGCTAACTTCCTGGTTATCCTACAAAAATACTTCATCCCCGCAGAACCCTTTAAGGAGGGAACCAACTCACCCTCAAACACTTTAACTTCTCTGTCAGAAAGAAAATCCTCCTCTGTGTCTTCCTCTCCGTAGTTGTTGTGATTCACTGTAAAGAACCGCTCTTCAGCCGGCTCCCTTTCTCTACAATTCCAAGTTAATTTGTGATTAATAAAATGAAATTGAACATCGGCAGGTGTTTGCAAGGTTTTTAAATAATTTGTTCGTATGTGAACATTTAGTGTGGATTAGTGTGCAGTGTTGTATAAAAGAGACTCCTGATCAGACAATAGTGTTAATGTAATGCTGCTTGTATGGCTGCACAACAGATGTTTCCTTTCCTTTCAGATCTATAAAAGGTGGATTGGTTAAAGAAAACAAATCAACTCTCACTCAACAAAAAGTCAAGAAACGGACTCTTTATTCACATCATTTCCTTTTAATATATCTCTATCATATACAGTACATACAGTACAATATGCTCAAGACAGATTTTATGGCACATCCATTTTTGTTGTACATTTTGCAGTCGCTGGTTTCGTTGTGAGGCTACGGTAAAGTGACCGTTTGAATCTGTTACTTAGGTAGATACAGCAGGTGGATTGACCTCAGTGGGCAAGAATAATGTTGCTACAGCAAAAAACACATGCACCGATCAAGTTATATATTCCACTAGGGGTGGGTCACACATCCAGTTACACAGACCGATACTCGAAGGGGCAGTGTTGTTATGTTCTACTGAAAACCCCTTTTGTTGTTTTTGTCTTGGAATATGCTACAACTGTGGCTACAACCGTGATCCTGGAAAGCACACGGTTTCGGTTCCACCCAGAAGTCATTCCCTTTGAATGCTGCCATTGCTTGTGTAATAATTCAGTTTGGTTTCACGTCGGTGTTCTTCTCCTGCCACCAAACACACTTCTACCTCTGGGTTCAACCAAAACCTTGGACATCCAGCAGGAGTGGAGAATAATGGTGTGTAAGGTTCTAGTATTCAGGTTTACTACTGCGATACAACTTTACCGTCAATACTACAAGCACAGAGTACTGCTTGGAAGGTTATTCACATATGTACAGACTCTGCTATGTAACTGCGCAGAGACTTGACGAGTGAGTGTGCCTTTTTCTTTCTGAGTCTGCGGAGCACGTTCGAGATAGAAAAATAAAACAGTGATAAGACTACAAAATACTGTGATGCCACCATCACACTTTAGTGCCGCTAAGTCCATTTTCACCCTGTTCTTTGTCCTCATTTGAATGAAAAAACACAGACATAACTTAACCCTTTCAGTCAGAATAAAAAAAACGCATTAAAAAGGATTGTCTCAAAGAAAGAATTCTTTAAAAATAATGGTTTAAAAAAACAGCATCAAGTACGACAAAAATACAATATGTAACATGACACTAAAACTCATCAGGTATCCCTTTTTTACCAGCTTATCAGAGAGTGATGAAGGTGTGCGTGTGGATGTGCACAAAATGTGTACATACAGTATATACAAGTGTGTGAGGAGCAGGAATGTGAGCACCTCCCGTGTCCGTTCCCATACTTAATGTCTCTTCTTTAAACACACCGCGGGGGTTTAAAATGTCCCTTTAGTGTTTCTGTTTAATCTGCTGAAAGTGCTTCACATACTTGGCATGGCAACCAGCGTCTCTAAATGTGCAAAGTAGGCATTTTGGACTCTCTCCCTGTTATCCTCCGCCGTAAGTGTTAAATAATAGGAAACAGCATTGAATAAGTCAAGAAAAGCGAGACGATAAGGGGATGTACAGACGAGCGTGGAGGTGCAGCAGCTGATGGAGCGTCTGTCGGCGGTCTAGATGACCTGGCAGCAGCTGTGTGGGGTGGGAGTACAGAGCAGACCCTCCTTGGTGCTCCGGTGGATGTTGACGGACAGAGTCTTGTCGCTCATGGGCATCTGCAGCACGCGGTTCTTCATGTTCCTGTGGTTCTCCCTGGCCAGGTCCAGCTCTCCCAGCCTCAGCGTGCCCGTGCAGGAGCCCTCCAGCAGCGGGTCTGCCAGCGCGCCTCCCAGCGGGGGCTGGTGGTGGTACAGGTTCCCCCTGGGTGAGGGGCCACCGAGGAGCGAGACCTTATCCAGGCTACCGGTGGAGCCGCCCATGCACATCCTCCACATGGGACGGTCCTGGGCGTCCACGCCAACAACGGCCCCGCTGCCGCCGCCGCCGCCGCCACCACCTCCTACACCTACACCTCCTCCTCCTCCTCCTCCTCCTCCCCCTGTCAGGTTGTGGAACTGAGAGCTCAGGCACAAGCTCATCAGCTTTATGCTTTCCACCAGGCCGCTGGCAGCTTTGGGGGTACCCTTGCCTTGGCCCGAACCTGATCCAGGGCTGGCGCAGTTGGAGGGACTTCCCTGCCCTGATCCCCTTTTCTCTCTCTCCTCTTTGCTCCCTCCTCTCTCGTCCCCCTGTCCGCCTGCAGTCACCGTATCTGGTTTATGGTGGCTCTCCGTCTCGTCGTCACTAGTCTCCGAGCTGGGAGTGAAAGCGGCAACCGGTGCTGTTACACCAGCTGTTTTGGGAGATAATATGAGCGTGGGCAGTGATGGTATTCTAGAGTTCAGATCGAGGCTGAGGCTGGCTTTGGGCGGGCCGAATCCATGCAGCTCCCTCCTCTCCTCCTCTTCCTCCTTTTCCTCCTCCTCTTTGTCCTCCTCGTGGATCTGGTTGAGAACTGGAGCGCTCATACGGGACGTTAGCCGATTAGCAGAAGAAGACATGGATGAGGAGGAAGAGGCTTTGCAGCGAAGCACCACCTGAGCAGGAAGCGCAGAGGGCGATAAACAATTATCTTCCCCTTCTTCTTCCTCATCCTCCTCCACGCTGAAAAGACTGAGACTACGAGGTTTGCAAGGGCCCACTGAGGTCATAGAGCCCAGCCTGAGGGGGTTGGAGTGGGGCTTTACCAGAGGCCGGAGCCCCCTCTCCTGGTTCTGTCGAGCAGGCGGCTGTGTGTGGCTCTCCTGCCGCTGGATGAGGTCCAGCAGAGCCGTTTTGGGCCTGGGGCCTTTGTGGAGGCTCTCAGCACTGCGGGCAGGTGACTGCGGCCCCCCGGGGTGGGAGATAGTCGGACCCCCCAAGCCGTCACTGACATCCTGGTGAACGTCCACTCTGGTGGGCCAGGACTGCCTGTGAAGGGTTAAACACACACAGAAAACAAGGTTTAGGGGGGTTACAATACTTTGCAATACTGCAATTATATATTTACACTTCCAAACATTTCATCAAGTCATTTAGTTGCATGCTGACACAAAAGAACTTCAAGAAATAGTTCAACATGTTGGTTAATTTGCGTATTCGCTTTATTTCCAAGAGATAAATTGAAATCACTCTCATGAAAAAAGCACAGCTACACAACTACAGCTCACTAAGGAACACATTGTATTGCCAGGAAATAATTACAGCAAATAGTGTAACTCCACCTAATGGCACAAACTGTCATTTGTACATTTGAACAAGAATGTTAAACGAAGACATTGTTAATATTTTATTCAGTCGGAGTGGTTTTAAGCAAGTTCAGATTCATGTAATGGTCATGTTATCTGTCATTTTATGTCAAAACCGTGCTACGGGTGGGCATCTGCATCAGTTGTCTGAAAGCTGGAACTCTGACCAATGAATTTGCATGATGCAAACACAGCTGAGATAATCAGCATCATAGCGGCTGCTTGGCTAATTATAGATTACAGACGGGCGGTCGTGCTTGGTGTGTGAGATATGAAGCAAAACGAGAAGTAGCATGGTCAGACTACAGAGCAGATAGTGAATATACTATTGTTATTTTATTGTTTGATGACCTATATTTCAGCATTAGTTCCAGATATCTAGCTGCTAATGCTAAAGAGGAAAAGGGTCTGATTGCTTTTTTTTGCAAGATTGCAATTTTAGTGCACGCCAACCATCTCTTATATCTCTTGAATTTCAATTTCTTAATAAGAAGACAAATTTAATATCCACGATAATGTTGCTGATCTGAAACCTCTCGTCTATTCTCAGTCTGTCCTTCAGTCTCTGCTGGAAAAAAAAAAGGCTCCGTCCATCCATTCTGCTGTCAAACTTGTCTGAAACTGACAGTACACAGCCCTGCAGAGGCAGCACTCTGTCCATCTCAAGGAGTGTGTGTGTGTGTGTGTGTGTGTGTGTGTGTGTGTGTGTGTGTGTGTGTGTGTGTGTGTGCGTGCGTGTGTGTTGTGTGTGTGTATACCTGAACTGGGCCTTGCTGGGGCTGGGTGATCGTGTCTGGCTGTGCTGCTCCTTCTCTTGCTTCTCCCTCAGCATCCTCTCAGCCAGCAGGAAGTATGTAGCCGTGATGTGGTTGTACTGATTCGACTCCAGAGCCCTGGAGGTGATGGAGAGAGAAATCAATTTGAATTCCAAAACACACACACACACACACATCCACCCACACATCAGCACGCTGAGCTGCACCGAACCCTGACCGTGAGTCAAAAGGAAGTGACGGGAGGGTGGAGATTTGATTTGACATGGCGACAGCTCAGGACTGACTGCCAGCTGGTTGTTAATGGCAATTAAACTCTTGACGACACTCAATTTAGTTTTAGCTGGACTAGTGAACCATCGCGAATGTATGTGAGATAAAGGGACACGTACTCAGTTATGGTATCTCGATCTTCGATGCCCCCAAGCACCATGCGCTGGATGATGGAGCCGTGCTCCTCCTCCGACAGGCTGCGATGGGACACCAGAGGGGTGGACAGCTTGGTGGCCGGGGAGGGGTCGACGCCTTGAAGCCATTCGTGGGCCCCGATCTCCTCTAGGGTCGCTCGTTTCTTGGGGTCCCTCTGCAGCATCCGGGCTATGAGGCTGGAGGGAGTCACAGAGGGGATCAGCATCGTGGAGGAACATCTGGTCTAGCTGTGTTTCTAGATACACATTAATATTCACAGAGTAGTTGGGATAACAATAATTTGGCATTCAGACAGGTTTTTTAAACAAACCACCAGGTTAGCCAAATCTCAAATGGTCAAATTATTACCCAAGCTGCCCGCTGTAAACATCCATCACAGTTTACAGGCTGACTTCTGGTTGAACTTTGACCCAGTGGACTTCCCGTAGTAAGTGTAAGCGTACAGTTGTCCTGACAAAATGTACACAATTGTGATGTTCTCACTTTCAGTTTTACCTCCAAATAAACTGCTTTAGATTAAACTGTTGGCTTGTTTACGACCTCACGATCTAATCGTCTGAATGCTCATGTTTCTTACCCCAACGTTGAATACATCACCATCACTACTGGTAGAAATAGAGGCCACAAAATGCCTGCGAATAGGAAGTAAGACTTAAGTTCCAACGAACCAGAAATTATTTCAATGCCCGTAGCTGTACACAACATTTATATGACTGGATGTTGCAAGTTAGCTGGAAGCCACACAGCTGATGATTGAGCCAGTGATTGTGACAGCTGATGCCAAAACTTTGCTAATAAGGTTATAATAAAAAAGAATTCCTTTAAAATAGATCTTGTTGCATGTCATATCTCCCTCTGTGCCACATTCCCTTTCTGCCTCTTCACTGTCAACTGTCCAATAAAGGCAAACATGCCTAAAAAAAACTTTTAAAATCTGATCTTTTCAGTGTCTTCTGCCTCCAGCATGAGGGATAAGATGCACTTCATTCAGCAACATACTTTTGGTGTATTTGATCAATGACTCTGCTGTCATGACAAAAGGTAAAATACAAAAATAGTAGACATCACTACAAAATAACCACCTCTGCAGCTGATATTCAAGAGCACTGTTATCAGTGTTTGCTTTGGGATAATCCCGTAAACAAGCTCTCCACCTCCACCAGTCTGGCACAGATCGGTGCAGCATCACCGGCTAAATCACTCTCACTAAACAGGGAGACGTGCTGTTTCTTTAAGTCATGCATAAGCAAATTTGTTTAGGCGTTCAAACTGAAAACACATGATTCAGCACCTGTGCCAATACTTCCAAGCCAAAAAAATGGTGTTTTCAAAGCTACAGTCATTCAAAAATGTATTCAGCATCTATTTCGCCCTGCTCTGCTGTGATGCATAGCTAAACCCTCACAATGATAAAAATAGAGGGCCGATTTTAAAGGGTGCATTAGATCCACTTAACGCAGCGCTGTGTCTCCGGTGGAGCAGCTGACTGCAGCGGCGAGCGAAAAGCAGGACAACGGGGAGCGCCAGAAGAGAGAGGCCGCTCCTCTTCGCCTCTCTTTTCTTCACACATCTATAAACATGAAATATGCAGCACCTGCAGAGTACTCCGTCCATCTGTGTGGGTCTGTGTGGGTCTGTGCCCGTGCGTGTTACTCACTCTCTGCATGCATGGGAGATGTGTTCCGGCACTGTGTATTTACAGTCCATGATCATCGTGAGCGTCTCGCTGTCGTTGGCCTCCTGGAAGGGGGGCTGGCCGCAGACCAGCATGAAGAGGATCACTCCCAGACTCCAGATATCTGCAGAGACACAGAGAGAATGCTGTTCATACCAAAAGAAAGTGTGGACTCAGTGGGATTTTGTTTATGGAAGATGGCCTCAGAAACCCCCCAAAAACCCCCCAACAAAGTGAGAAACATACGTCCTCTCAGCTTAGTGACCTAGATATAACAAAACAAGAGCTGCCCCCCCCCCCCCTCCCCAGTTCAAATGAAGCATGAATCATATTCGATCAGAGCCATTTCCATAAATATGCACTGGCTTAGGACACATTTGTGTAACCAAGGGTGAGGCTCTGCACTGCTGCCGGCTTCATGCTCTCACTCACACACACACATGCACTTCTGCACAAACACGCAGCTAGGAAACTGGGTTAATGTGTTCCCCCTCAAAGCTTCACGCAAACTCTCCCTCGATCCAATTATCCGTTTTGAAAAAGAGCAACTTTTTGCTCGGGGGCGTCCGCTGGCGCTCTGGTCAGCTGACTGGTCCACTGACACACATTCCTGCAGTCAGACACCGACTACGAGCAGAGAGACGGTGATGTAAAAGCACACAGTCTCATAGTCAGCGTGTTGACCTCTGTTTCACCTCGACTTTGGAGAAATATTTGCAAGATTTGGGGCTTCATATGTAGAGCGATATGAAGTAATGGAGCGGGGAAATGAAATAGCAGCGTTAGGATCAGTAATTCAGTTGATTTACAATATCTGTCTCCATATTTTAAAGCTGCATCAATTGATTTTTTTTTGGCCACTTGGGGGCAGCGGAAAAAGCTGTAAACAAAACATTGACGCGTCGGCTTGCACTAAAATTGCAATCCTGCAAAAAAAAAAAAAGAAGCAATCTGACCCGTACGCTCTTCAGCATTAGCAGCTAGATATCTGGTTAGTGTTTCACATCTATTCATAGACACTAAGCTAAAAACTGCCTACTGAGGCTGCAGCGTCAAACCAAAACATTGAGCTCAAAAGATGCGGAAAAGCTACAAATGTGAGGTGAAGTGCAGGGTTGCACTTGAACATTACACATATTGATTAGTGCAGCTTTAAAAGGTTAATCCTTTCTTTTCCTGCGGCTACTCTGCAGAGATCACTATTTGATCAAACAAAATAACTGTGTGACTTTTTCTCCAAAGATTTTCTGCACATGAAGCTTTCCCTCCCATGAATGCAAAGGCTGCAAAGGCCAAATATCAAGTTTTTAAATCTGATCACTAAAACCAACCGGAAATGCAAAATACTTCACTTCCTGTGAAGCGGATGCCGTCTTCCCCAGAGCCGGCGCAGCAGAAGTATCGATGGCTACCTTGAACAGACCCTGTGCTTGTGTAACTTGCATTAAAACTAGTCTATCCCCCCCCCCCCCCTGGAAGTCAATGTGCCAGTTTAAACCGTGGGTGGCTAGTATTTATTGCTCTGAGGCTGTGAAGGAGCGTCTCATGCTGCTGATGGAGGGATGAAAAAAACGCTGCTGCAGTCCCCACTACCATCTTACCCCCAGCCAACGTATCCTAGCAACCGTTACCCCGCTCCCTCGCTACTTGTGTCAGCGGTCCGTCCAAACTTTTCCTTCCTCAACAACTTTATTTACAAACCAGATGGCTGACACATCTCTGGATAACACACCGGTCGCGTCACCGCACATCAGCCTCACTTACTTATTGGCGACAGCTGGGAGTGTAAACATCCCCTATGTGCCGCCTCGCGTTGCATTTTAACACCGATTGCTTCCCAGAGATAACCGACCAACACTTCCTTGTGTCTTGACATTGTTCGCCCCGAGGCTGAGTGGGCCGAGTTCAGCATCCTGTCCTGCTGATCATTACACAACATTTGTTTTTCTTCTACAAAAATCCTCCCACTTGTGCGCGTTAAAGAAGCACAGATATGCTCTGAATAATGCAAGTGCCCAGGATATGTTCTTTGTAATTGCTATTAGGTAACTTCAATTTTAATATATTTTCTTAAGTGAAGCTTGTGCTTCTTGAAGAGAAAGCAGAAATCTATATTTAACTTTTCCATTTACTGGAGACAAAAAGGAGCCCACACACTGCATAACATCAGAAGGCAAAAGGAGGCAGGCATCTTTTCATTGCACTTATTAGTCGTTCATCAACTCCCTGTGTTAAACCTGCGATTTCCCTCTAATTTTCTGTATGATAATAAACATATCACACATTATTTATCCTCGAAATTCCTTTCATTCACTCACACTTTCACACCCTGGGAGCTGGGAGGATTTATAGACCAAACGATTATTGAGAAAACAGATTAATTAAAGATTAAAATGATTATTTGCAGCCCTGATCCTGATAAAGCATGTAAGGGAATGAAGGTCAAGTTTCTCTGCTAGTAAAAGCACTTGAAACTTTGGATTAATAAATAAATGTATCTTTTCCTCTTCTTTGCAGTTTGCTCCGGCTAATTGGCTCCTTCAGTAGGACTGGTGCAACATCCCCCCCCCCCCCCCCCCCCTCTCTATTTTGGATTACTTTTCTCTCTTTGCTCTCAAATTATTCCTCAGCGTTTTCTCAAAAGAGCAACAGACTCCAAACAGGTCCGACTGGAGATGGCCGAGCGAGGACAGCCTCTTTATCTCCGCAGCAAACCGGCTCGCCGCCACCTGGCACGTCACCAGCAAACCTCAGCACCACACCGGCTGTCAGCGGCTGGTTCCTCGGCAGCGATGTAATCCCAGGCCAGGTTACCTCAAAGCCCCGAAAGTCAGGACTTCTGGCCTCCGTTCGGCCTGTTCCACATCAAACCGCACCGCCGATAGAATCGCACAATATTACATCCCGGCTGGGCGGATAATCCCCCCCGCAATCAAAACATCATCATCTCAGCTGAATGAACAATGGCACACGGGCAGAATGAACACTACAGAGGAAAGAACACACACACACACACACACACACACACACACACACACACACACACCTGACTTGTCATCTGGGTCAACTGCTCACACGGGCTTTTTTGAGGACAGCTGACCTCACACAGCCAGATACTCACACCATCATCCAAAATACACACATGCAGTCAAATAACTACTATTGCTTCACTTTCAATTTTAGGCAGCAGCATATCTGCTCGGCCACAGTAGAGACGGAGCGAAGGCAGGCAGAAGAAAATAGCCACTGAAGAATCAGAAAGAGTCAGAAGAATAGAAAATGCCTCTCTTGCTCTGACGCAGTGGCCTCTGGGTAGACGGAGGGACTACTGATGCTTTTCTCTCGCTCTGCCTCTTGTCCCTTGTTTCTCTCAGTCAACCCCCCCCCCCCCCCCCCCCTCTCTCTCTCCAAATCTGCACGCCTCTGTTTCATTTCTTTCCCCATTACATTTTTGATTGAATATCTAAGCTGTGGCTCTGCAAAGGATTGTTACCACCATCGATGGGAGAGAGAGAGAGAGAGACGGAGGTGAAGGTGGTGGGGGCTGCTCGAGAGTGCTGAGGAAACCAATTTCAGCCTGATCGGATCTCGGATTTTATTATACACAGAAAGGCCATGACTGTCAATGAACGGAAACCCGCAGACAAAAATGAACTGCAGGTGCGGGGACGGCAATTCTGTGGGTTAAGTTATGGTCTAATTTCTAAACTGGCTTGTTCGCTAACACGATCTGAACTTTGAGCAGTTCCTCCTACGTCTATCAGCTGGCTGATAAAGCTGGCAGTGTGCCATGCAGGGGTTACATCCAAAGTACTGCAGGTCATACAGTATGGTCAAAGTGTATTCAGAGATATCAGTAGTGTCTGCAGAGAGAGTGTGTGTGTGTGTGTGTGAATGTGAGAGCATCAGTTAACCAGGCTGAGATACAGTAAAGGACAGCGTGTACCATGTCCTGCTGCTGGGAACACACGCTGGACTACGGACTGAGACGCTGTCCCATCCCAGTGACGGTAAAAGCTGTGATCAGCATAGATAACTCCTCACCTACAGCAGGAGCGTCATACTCGTCCCCCAGCAGTATTTCAGGAGCAGAGTAGGCCAGCGAGCCGCAGGAGGTGTTGAGTGTTTTCCCGGGCTGAAAGCGGTTGCTGAAGCCGAAGTCGGTGAGCTTGACGACGCCCTGCTTCTCGAAGAACACCACGTTCTCCGGCTTCAGGTCCCTGTGCACCACGTGCAGCCGGTGACAGTAGGAGATGGCGTGGACGATTTGGGCGAAGTAACACTTGGCCACCTTGGAGAGGAGAGACAGGAATGGTAGCAAGCGATACTAATGAATATCAAAATATATATTATGTTGATACGTAAGTTAGTAGAACAGCAGAATACGCATACTTATTAACCCTAAATGTTATCCTCCTTTACAGTAGGAAAATATGAAATCATTTTAAATTTCTCAAGTAATTCTCCACAATATAGCCTGCATCATTCTAACAAAACCTGCAAACTTATTTTATAGCAGAAACATCTTCAGCTTGCTTATCGGCCACCTCATTTCGTACCAGTAAGGGAACATAAAACGGTTAATAAAAAGCCACTGTTGCCATTGCAGAGCTTGAGAATGTCTGATCCCTTTTCCCTGCTCGAGGTGCAACGTTACAGCTTTCAATGTCAGACAGTTGCCTCCTGGTGTCTGGAATTGATTAACTTTAAAGAATCGGTATGCGCAATGCATTGGTGAGCTTCTAACCACCTTTGAAGTGCCCTTCACTGCTTTCCCACAAAATAGTCTCAACTAAATTTAAAAAAAGAACCACATCCAAATGTTGTTTCCTAGAGAGTTGAACTTAAGTGAATGTCATCCATTCATAGGAGAATTAATATTGATATGATACTTTGATCTCCGTTCTCTTGCTTTATCCCCGGAAATGGTGGAGAGCCCCAAAGTCAAGGTTCTGCAGGTGGGGTGAACCTTCATCTACCACTTGAAAGACTCTATGCAACCGAATGGTTAATCTGCTACCCACAATCCCACTCACCTCCTCAGTGAGGCCTCCGTCGTGCTTCATGATGCAGTCGTACATGTCTCCTCCGTCTCCCAGCTCCAGGATGAGGTAGAGCTTGGTGGCCGTGTCGATGACCTCGTAGAGGCGCACCACGTTGGGGTGCTGCACCATCTTCATGCATCGCACCTCCTGGAAAAGGTGCGCCCGCGCCACCGGGTCCAGCTTGGTCTTATCTATCACCTTCACTGCCACCTGGAAGAGCAACACAATGACAAGTGATGATTGACATCTAGCCCCAAATCTACAACTATCAGCAGCAGCTGTTGCATACTGTGGAGGTTATTGACTCTTTTTGGACTGAAGCAGCTAATTGCTGATGTATAGTGTTGATACTAAAGATATTGGGCCTCATTCTTGCATTTTTATAGCACCTTCTAGTTTTTCTGACCGCTCAAAGCGCTGTACACTGTACGTCAACATTCATCCATTCATGCACTGATGGCCATACGAGGTGCCACCTGCCCATCAGGGCTCTAAACTTATTCCGACCATGCGAACTGGAGGAACCGGATGTCGAACCGCCAATCTACCGATCGGAACACAACCCCCGCTCTACCTCTGAGCAACAGCAGCCGCCTCAAACACAAACATTACAAGTATTTCACGTTAAGTCTTGTCTGGTGGGAAACGCCTCTCGAAACAACAGTAAGATGTGATGCTAAGACAAACACGATACTTTGGCTAATCAATCCACTCATCTCACTTGAGGGACATTACTCAAATATCTGTGTTACTAGTCACCCTTCTTTGGTATGTCTCTAAGGGTGAGTAATCTATTGAAAGCTATTTACATATGAAGAGATTCAATCACTGGCATCAACGCATTCCACCTGCATGTACAGACATTGACAAGCGTACCTTTTCCCCAGTGAATACGTGTCGGGCCAGTTTAACCACAGCAAAGTGTCCGCGTCCCAGCGTCTTGTCCAGGTCATAGAGCCCGGCGATCTTGCCATCACGATGGCGTTTTAGCCCCGCCATGGCTGCAGGTGGAAAGGGGAGGAGCTGCCTGCTGGTCTCTGGTCAGTTCTCCATCTCCTCCTGGGTAGTTAGGTGAGGTTCGGTTGATTCCAGACCAGCTGCGGGTCTCTCGAGGTAGATTCAGGGTTTTGACGCCACTGCTGGACGGTAACTGCAAATATTCACAGAGCGTTGTCGTCCTGCGCTGCCGGTGTTCAATTCAATCCCATCTTCTCCTGATCTGAGGGTGAAAATAATACAAAAGAGATAGGAAATCAAAATCCACCCATTCATATTAACGACTCAGTGCTTTGGAGGAACTCCTGCTGAACCCTGAACCTGTCCGATGAACTCTGTGTGTCATTTAACAATTTAATAAGTTCAAAGTTTCTATAATTCATTCACAACAAAAACTAAAACACAAAACTAAACTAAGAGTCTATAGCCATGCAAGCAGCTCTGTGAGGCGCTTTGAGCTAAATATTAACATCAGCATGCCATCATGTTCACAATGGCATATTTAACATGATGATGTTTAAGGGGTTTAATGTTTACCTCGGTTAACATCCTAATTTTGTGTATTATTACCATTTGGTAATTACCACGAAACAAAGTGTGCCAGCTTTATTGGTCATAAACCAAAGTATTGAACGAATCTGAATTTGGACCTGCTGATGATGCTCGATGGAATGTCCAATAGTTGTTGAGATATTTCAGTCTAGACCAAAGCGGGAGACCAACTGACCGACTGAGGTTTGCCAACGTCTTCCTGCTGGCGTGACTAAAAATGCCATCTGGGTGCATGTTAGCACATCATTTACCAATAAATTAAAACTAAAACTAGTAGTCCTAGAAGAGTGCACGCCACCACAAGGCCTAAATCATCAGATATACATGAATACATTGTTTCTAATTATAATTTTAAACTTTTGTTGTACAGCACATGTTGCAAAGTGCTTTACAATAAAAACAGAACACATTTAAACTCAAAGAGAATGAAATTAACTAAACACATAAAGTAATGGTTTAGTGTATGAAATGTGTGAAAATAGTAAAATGTGAATATCTTCAAATGTTTTGTTAGACCAACAGTCCAAAACCCAAAGAAAAATACAACATGGAACCAGCAAATATTGATTAAATCACCTTAATTGATTATTAAAACTATTGCAGATTAACATTCTGTTAATCCACTCGCCAATTAAATGACTATTTTTCAGCTCCAGTTAATATATTGCATCATTGTGCAATAGTTGTCTGCTATGTTTAGAATTTCTTCATAATTAATGTTTGGTCATTTGATATGTTTTGCCCCCTCAGGGATGACAAAACTCTGAAGCTCACTCAAGCTGTGCACACATGTCCGACCGTCCGCTTTGTTCACCGGAAGCCACCGTCGTCGTGTTGCTTCACAGGCCTGATTATGAAACGACGCCTCCGGGGGACGCCTGGCATTCCTCTTCCGTCTACCTGCGTGCCAAGAGCACAGACGACGGCAAAAGACACACGGTGTCCACACAAGAGAACATTCCTGCGAGGTGATCCTCGCCTGTAGGTGTGCCCCACTCACCTGGGTTCACAGACACAACTGGAAACCAAATAAACTGTTGATAGGGAATACGCCTATCAACACGATGAGATACAGTAAGATGGACTAAATGAAAACGTCTCCGGCAGTCTGTGGTTGCTCAAGTGAAACTCTGAAAGCCTAAAAAGCTCTTTTGGTTTTTTTTATGTGATCCTCAGTTGAAGGATTGTACTTGTGAGAAAAGAGTGAGTCATTTTTCTTATAATAGGAAGATGACATCTGAATGTCTCTCTCTCACACACACAAAAGCAAACTCAACTCTGCTGAACTCTTCGCCTGAGACTTACAACATGTAGGTGTTGATGTTTCAGGAACTGAAGCCGTGAAAGGAGAAGGAGACTCACACACACACACACACACACACACACACACACACACACACACACACACACACACACACACACACACACACACACACACACACACACACACACACACACACACACACACACACACACACACACACACACACACAAAACACACACACACACACACACAAAACACACTTGTGCCTGCGTTCATGTGTGAGATAGGTGAGATCAACGTGGGCTGCAGTGTGGTGGCCAGCTGGTGTGTTTGCCAGGATCTGCAAGTCTAAATCTAGACCTCTTATTTATCTCAACAGTGTGTGTGTGTGTGTTTATGTGTGTAAAATCACTTGATCGTATTGTAATCAAAATTACAAGTTGGGAAAATGCACTCTATGTGAAAAACAGACATCCCTCTGGTCTTTCGGACATGTCGACGTACAGTACAGCAGCGTAACGGTCGCGCACGCTTTAAAGAGGGTCCGTTGTGCAACTGTTGAAGGTGCTGGAGGCCGAGGCGTATTGATTTTGACGTGCATTTGTGCACTCACGTACGAGCTCAAGGACCGGCGTTATGAGAGCTGCTCTCATAACCTGTGAGACTCTAAGATATGAACTGGGGGTTATCAAGTGTAGTCAGGTTACTGGTACACTTGCTGAAGATATCAATGTGTTGAAGATAAGTTAGTTTACAAGAAAAATACGATAATATGGTGGTTCCCAACCGTAACTTAAATCAGTAAATATCAATAGTTACCAGTTCAACCAAAGACTTACTGATTTTATTCCATAAACTTGAGATTACACCATTTAAAAGTAAAGATTAGATCATTTTAAGTTGTAGAAATATGTTTTTTTTCTGCTGTCCTATCCTAATACTCTCATGGCCCCACCAGGATATACTTGCAACCCCTCGCAGGAATCCCAATGCCCAGTTTGGGAACCATGTTACTAGAATACAATACAAATATGACAGAAAATACATCTCCAGAGGAATATCATAGTGACACCACAGGAGTTATGGTCTAACACGAGGTGCTATACAGACTCAGTAAGTCCCTATAGACATAATACAGGAACTATATAGTGTTTTATCTGTTTATTGTGGCACACTGAATATGTGCAGCCAACAGAGAACACAATAAAGATAACTATATTTATTCAGTACTGAAACATTATCTTGTCTGCATGTGGTTATTGTAGGACTATAATAAAGACAAGATTGAGAAGTCTTTAAACTCTCTGTACACAGAACCACAGGAACACTTTGCAATAGTAAAATCATATGCATGATAAATATATATATTTCACTATTGTGGAGTATTAAAGCATTGTTGTGTTCAAACTGTGCTGACCATCCTACACAGTATCACTTATCCCTGTATAGGCGCTACTGCCCGTTTGGGACCCTTCCAGCCTCCCCTCCCCTCTACTGTCAACATGCCTGCTGGCTGCATCCACAATAACATGACAGCGCAGACCAGCCTGCGCCAACAGCGCACATAGGGAAGCTGTGAAGACTCGGGCAGCATTCTAACTAACATGCGTCTCCAAAAGATGCGCATTAAAGAAAAGCACCATCCGCCACTGATGTCCAGCGGAGCCGACAGCTAACTTGACACATATTACTACGCGGGGCCCACACCGTCCGCATGCATGCGTGCGCTACACCAGTCCTACTTACCACGGAGGCATCTGAAGCAGCGACAGCCGTCCTATCGGTTCCCTTTTTGCGGAGCTCCGGGCGGTGATCTGCGCGGTTTAACGGGTTCTCGTTCAGTTTAACAGTCGGTACCGACTGACAGAGAACCGACGTTTAAGTCCAATGAGTCCCTGCGTGAGTCTGTCACACTGACAACCCAACCTCCCTCTATCTCTCCTCTCTCTCGCTCTGTCAGCTGCGTAGAAAAACAACAACACAGGTAGCAGGTATACACAGGAAGTGCAGATTTCAGAATAAAAGCTAAATATTTTATTAGTTCTAGCTTCAGATGTTGAATAAATCAATGTTAGTGACGTTTTGAGTTGTCAAAGGTGATTATTCATTTGATTTAATTTAATTTTTTACAAGCAAAGGATTATTACATTATAAATAAATTACATTACGGTCATTTAGCAGACGCTTTTATCCAAAGCGACTTACAATAAGTGTATTCAACATAGGTATTCAAGAGAACTACTCGTCACCAGAAGTCATAAGTGCATCTCCTTTTTTAAACAAGCATCGAAGAGCATAAACCAGAGCAAAAGTACAGTGCAGAAACAAACTAATACAAATACAATAAGTGCTAAGTGGAAGGCTCAGGGTAGTACTTCTTGATGTCATGGACGTATAATAATTTGACATACTAAATATCATAACTTTTATGGAAAATGATCTGCTAGTCTGTGTGGTTGCATATGACTATTTGTGAATTAAAAAATGTTTTTATATATTTTGTATCAATTTGGTCCAACTATTACAACTGTATTAAACATGATAAAGAAATGTAACACGCTTGCAATTGAATTTAACTGAATTACTTTGTATACACACTACTGATGTAAATGAGAGAAAAGAAGTGTATTTAAATGGGAACATCCACTCATATATGTATAATTTATCTTTAGGTATATGTGGCATATACTAAGATATACATGTACAATTAATACAAGGGCACAGATGTAGAACTTGTAAAACATATATAGGCTATTTATTATTTCACTGTGTAAGAACTGCTACGACAAAGAATAACTTCAAAGGTGTGATTAACAAACATGTACTTTTTTCAGTTAATAGTGTAAATATAGGCAAATAGGTAAAATATATATATATATATCTAAATCCGTTTCAAGTTGCCCTACAGGATATAAAATGGGCAATCTTTATGTATTATGGTTTTATTTTGAAGGCCAACTGGTTTGTTTTCCGGTGTCGTTGCTACTGAATGACGGCTCTATCATCACTGCGCATCCGTACCATTCATTCTCTGACGTCAGAACTACGCTCAGATAAAAAAAAAACAGAGATAATAAACCAGAGAATGTTCTCTATCCGTAGTGTCTTTACCTGAACCGTCTTCATGTTTGGATCCTGATTTAAGGCATTTAATGCAAAATTATCTGTGAGAGTGAGATATACATATTTATTTTATGGATTTAAAAGAACAATAGGTCATTATAAGCTTTTATACTTCCATTAAGTGGGTGGGCCCGTTGGCCCTCTAACCCCATCAACCGCCACATTTCTCTGGCTGCCAGGGATCGAACCAAGGCCTGGTGTGATGTGGTGGTGGTGGTGGTGGTGAGAGAGGTAGAGGTGGTGGTGGTGATGGTGGTGAGAGGTAGAGGTGGTGGTGATGGTGAGAGAGGTAGAGGTGGTGGGGATGGTGGTGGTGATGGTGAGAGAGGTACAGGTGGTGGTGGTGAGAGAGGTAGAGGTGGTGGTGATGGTGAGAGAGGTAGAGGTGGTGGGGATGGTGGTGGTGATGGTGAGAGAGGTACAGGTGGTGGTGATGGTGGTGAGAGAGGTAGAGGTGGTGGGGATGGTGGTGGTGATGGTGAGAGAGGTACAGGTGGTGGTGATGGTGGTGAGAGAGGTAGAGGTGGTGGGGATGGTGGTGGTGATGGTAAGAGAGGTAGAGGTGGTGGGGATGGTGGTGGTGATGGTGAGAGAGGTACAGGTGGTGGGGATGGTGGTGGTGATGGTGGTGAGAGGTAGAGGTGGTGGGGATGTTGAGAGAGGTAGAGGTGGTGGTGATGGTGAGAGAGGTAGAGGTGGTGGGGATGGTGGTGGTGATGGTGAGAGAGGTACAGGTGGTGGGGATGGTGGTGGTGATGGTGGTGAGAGGTACAGGTGGTGGTGATGGTGAGAGAGGTAGAGGTGGTGGTGATGGTGAGAGAGGTACAGGTGGTGGTGATGGTGGTGAGAGGTAGAGGTGATGGTGATGGTGAGAGAGGTAGAGGTGGTGGTGATGGTGGTGAGAGAGGTACAGGTGGTGGGGATGGTGATGGTGAGAGAGGAGGTGTGTCTCTGTTCTCTGCACTCAACCAGCTGGTATGTTCAAGTGTGCAGTTATGTAATATTGAAACGTTCCTCTCTGTGATTTTGATGTAGTGCCTGTTTGACTGGTGACAGGATCTCACATGAGGACTGTGCTGCTCTGTGTAAAATAAGATTGTTTTAATGATCATCTGTTACGAGACAAAGCCACGGATTGGCAAGCAGCGCTGTGTGTCGGTGTGTTTGAGTGACACCAGCTCAATTAGATAAGTATTCATTTCCTAACATCACGTGGCAGCAAACAGTTCAGCCTTTATCATTTAACCTGTAGAGGACTTAACCTCCCTGCATCTGAAACGGTGTAACTTTGATTGTGTGCTTCTTTAAAGTAAAAATAAAGACAAAGGGGTCAATCAGCACTTTTAGCTGAGACTGCCATCTAGTGGATGTTTGAGGAACGGCTTCTTACAAAATCCATTTTTTGTTTTGTCCAACTTTTTGCTTCAAATAACTCACACTCTTCATATAAAATTCTACCAAAACAAATAACAGTTCAGTGGATTCTACGTCAATCCGAAATCATTTAACTTTCAGGAAAAGCAAAGTAGGTAATAAACACCACCGAAAAGTCAACAGCTAAGTAAAGTTCTGCACTATGTACTTGAAGTTTAAATAATAGTAAAGATGTTCTGTTCAGCATAAGTCAATTATTGGATCATTTCATTTTCTTTGTGCGTTGAGAGAAAATGTAACTTCCGTTTTTAGCAGAACATGATCGGAACCAACGGTGAACTCGTCCCGCAAAGCAAAAACTGTCCAAAAGCATTAAAATGTGTCCGATTGATCCCTTCGACAATCAATATGATTAAATAAAGTGATACATATCTAATATCCAATTGACTGTATAGTTTGAAATTAGAAAATCAATATTTTATTATTTTCAGCTGGTAAAAAGTTAAAAACCTACATGAGTTAGGTGGTTTATGGTTGCCTTATATAAACTCTTTTCCTGTTTTAAGTTAGTGATTAAATGTCAAGTGAATTCTTTTAACAGACATTCTTTGGTTTCATCATAATTTAACTGCACAGCTGAAATCACTATATGTGAAGCAAGCTTCTCAATTTAAAACACGCTTGAATAGAGAACAGCCAGAGATCTTAAATCACCCGACGAAACATGACCAACGAACAAACAGTCCGGGTCATTTCATGGGACGCTGTCAAGCAGAAGAAATCTGAAGAGTGTATTCCCCAGCACCCTTCACATACCAATTTAAAATAGACATTTAGTGGTCCATAAAAGGTTTATTTATAATAAACGACACAGGCGGTGGAAACAAAGCCATTAGAAGAACAGATGAGAACACACAGATGAACAATTGAACAGCACATTTATTGAGTGAGCAGTGTTCACTTCTTTGCTGCCTCCTTCTGGAGCTTCTTCACCTCGTGCTTGATGATCTTGTTCCTCTGCAGAAACAAAAAGAACAATTCATTTAAATAAAAATACTCAACGACGGCTGTAGGATCGTTAGTTACACTAATTGACCCTTTAACTGAAGTGACACTGGGTGATAAATCAAGCAGCATCTTGTTCATTAATTATTCTTAAATAATTATTGATCATGTTCAACGATCAGGGTATTCTCATTAGAATGCAAGTCACTGTGCTAAATGACATCACGTTTAGAGCTGTGTGTTTAAGCCAAAATCAAACAATTAGCCGACGGAGGAACACAATGTTGCAACAGGGAAAAGGCAATTATCTAGATGATATGAACATTAATCCACCATTAATCAGTGGGGAAGACAGATAAACAAGATGTGAAATTGTTTTCCTCGGTTGCTTTTACTTTACAGGATTAAATTGCGAGTATGAAAGCGGCCTGCATGCAGTGATCGGTGTCTCCGTTGGACTTACCATTCTCTTGGCCTTCATCACCTTGTAGCGGTCAAAGTCGGACATGTTGGCTCTCTGCAAAGAGAACCACAGAAGACAAAAGTTAGGGAGTTGTTTAATTTTTCCTCACAAGAATCACCGTAGCGCACAATTTCAGTTTTTGATATTTATTTTGGGGTAAATAGTATTCATGTCTAAACATCATAATACATCTACAGCAGTGGCCCAGATTGCCTAAAAATGAAATCTGCCACCGGTGTTTTTTTCATGGGTGTATTTCACTGGTGTTTGAGCGCGAGTAGCCACGACTTTGGTGTGTGATGCAACTACTGTATGTCATGGCTGGTGTGTTGCTCAGGAGCCAAGGAAGACACATTTTTAGAAATGTCCACTATCAGCTGTAACTTAATTACACAAAACACTTAATATCCGTAATGTTGATAATGAGCAGAGACGTAGCCTTTACCCTCTTTCTCGCATCGATCTTCTTGGCCCAGCTGCTTTGTTCCCACTTCTGGTTGACCTCTGCCTTCTCCCAGGCTCTCCTCACAAACTTCTGGCGGGCGCTGTGAACCATCAAATACAGTCAGTACTAATACTGGAGGCATCATCACACATAACCACTTTACAACTAAGAAAAGACACCAGATTCATGTAGATGTCGGCACTTTAAGGCCCTGTGACGTGACAAGTGGACAGTTCTTAATACAAGAAGAGCAATACAAAAAATAAACCGTACACTGGATTTTTTGTGTCAAGAAACTATGGGGTGCTCCCGCTCACCTGTGAGGTACTTTGATGACGTAGTCTGTGAGCTGCATGCACTTGAAGGGCATGGATTGCCTCTTCACGCCTGTGCAGGGACCATCAACAAGAGCCTGGAAAGCACAACAAACAAATAAATGTCAACAAGTGGAAAGAAGACGAGTTATAACGCTGATTAATCCACCATCCTTCAGGGCGCTCACCCTGTTTTGGTCGATGACGTCTACGATGGCCACCAGCTTGCCGTTGTGGGGTCCGAAAGAGATGTAGGCAACACGGCCGATCTCAACGAAGCGTTTGAACACCTGAGGAAGACACCAGAGAGCTGCACGTCAGAAATGACTGACGTTGAAATGGGAGGTTGGCTGCCTTATGTCACGTGGACAATTGTGTACGAACTTCCGTTACATTAAGAACTGTCGATCACACACACTGGGGAAACTAAATTGTTTCAGAATAATTGTTGTGTTGCACGGTGTATTTATAATGCACAGATTTTTTGTGTTTTGTAGTCTACTGGGAGCAGAGCTGGTTGTGCAGCCTCACAGCGGCAGGAAGGATGGACCTGCGGTACCTCTCCTTCACACACACACACACAATATATATATATATACGGTGTGTGAAGGAAGGACCTGCGGTACTTCTCCTTCACACACGGGGGGAATCAGCCGGTGGCTGAAGGAGCTGCAGAGCTGCCAGGGCGTCCGGCGTGGGGTCTCCCACCACCTCCACCGTATCCAGTGGACACCCCAGCACACTGCTGGCCTTCTTCACAAGTGTGTTAAGTCTCTTCCTGTCGGCTGTCGAGATAATGCTCCCCAGCAAACCACTCCATAAAAGATGGCGGATGCCGTTAGCTAACGAAAACTAGCTAACGTTTCTGCTAACGTTAGCTAACGACAACTAGCTAAACAAAACTAGCTAAACCAAAAACGGATTATATTAAACAATACGATAGCATGTATTTAAATGTAATAACGTCATGATTATAACGTCTTATATAAGTCATTGTTCTGGAGACAGAATGAGTGAAATGTGTTCGCTTAGCCGAACAGTAACCGACGGACCACGTTGTAGTGCGGGGCAGTAGCCGACATTTTACAGACATTAGCGTTAAAACTATAATATAAAAACATACATCCACACATCAGACACATCACAAATACGCTTGTGATAGTGTTAACAACACTCATGACTGTTGTTGTTGCAGAACAACGAGTTATACGTTAAGAAATTCTACATAGAAAAGCTAAAACTCTCATGGCGAACTCACCATGATGGCAGTCCCGGAGCAGAAAGGACGTCGCGGCTTCCGGCTGACGCAAATACGGCTTCCGCTTATACAGTACGCATGCGCAGTCTGTCCTTGGGTTATATATTATCACATGGGCGTCTTCTCTGCTGCCTTCACGGACACGGTAAAATATCGGAATTTAGCCAATATGAGATCATCCTCAAGCGTAACGTGACAGCTGGAAACAATCCTACGATTTCAACCAAGTGGCCCGTATGTGTTGTTTTGTAAATTGTAAAATTTTGTAAAATGTATGGGCTTAATTAATGACACTTAAACATCTTCCTTTTACTTAGACTGGGAAAGGGAAAACATACAAACTATCAGTACAACGAGTTTCTGTTTGTAATATTGCAACATTTGATTTGCACTTGAAGGCAGCACTTGAATGTCGCAGTTCACATGAGACCGACGTTTTGTTTTATTTCCATGACGATAAGAACGGACTCTTTCTACTCTTCAACTCCGGTAACCAGCCTACTCTTATTTGTGTTAGTTTGATTAACGTTTGAGTTATTTTCTCACGCTTTCGATTCATTTTCCAGTCTGTTAAAATAACTTCTTAACAGTATCGATAACAATAAAAGCCAAGGGTTACTTTCTGTTGTGTAAACATTGCTTTTTAGATTCATTCCTGAAATGTGTTTTGTAGTTTTCACAAAACGAGATGATTAATAAGAAGAACAGAGAGACTTCAAAATGGAAGGGCGAATATCTATATATAGTTTTAAAAAATCTAACCCCACCCTAGCCTGCCGTAGACTTCTCATGACTTAAAACATCGTATGTGCAAAAGATATGGCCGAATAGTTATCTTACGACATATGAAAATGAATAAGTCCGTATTTTGTTGTGTTTCTATCAACATGCATAGTTCTTAGGGATGCAGTATATTACCGTGTATTTTTTTAAAAAGGACCAGCATCACTAGTTTTGTCTTTGTGCTGTTCTGTTAGTCTTTTGTCTAATAATAAAAATCAAATTACCTGGTATTTTTTTTTAAAAAGGGCCAGCGTCACTAGTTACATAAAAGCCAAGGGTTACTTTCTGTTGTGTAAACATTGTTTTCAGATTAAACATTCCTTAAATGTGTTTTGTAGTTTTCACATTTGAGATGATTGATAAGAAGAACAAAGACACTTCTAAATGGAAGGGCGGATATTTTCCTGCGTTGTTGTGACCCCACACAGCCTTCAAAAGAAAAAAGAGATTTTTACAGCTTTCATTCTACTTGTGAAAACATTAGAGCATTTGTGATTCAAGCCGATTCTAGAAATATATATATATATATATATATATATATATATATATATATATATATATATATATATATATATATATATATATATATATATATATATATATATATATATATATATATATATATATATATATATATATATATATATATGAGAGAGAGAGATATAGTTCACTCTCTGTTCTCTTAAAATCTTATGCGCAAAAGATATGCTGAATAGTTATCCAGTGCACATATTTTGTGTGCACGACATATGAAAATGAATAAGTCCGTATTTTGTTGTGTTTCTATCAACATGTATAGTTGCTTCTTAGGGATGCAGTATATTACCTTGTCTTTTGTCTTATAATAAAAAATATATGATAATAATATAATTATACCCCACTGTAGTATTATTTTCAGTACTCCAGTAAATGTTTTGAGTGTTTTAACACCACTGCTTTTAACAATACACATTTTGTTTTCTAGGTGACAAGAGAACAAGAATGGCGGTGAGCTGCCTGTAAGAACCAGTTTTCTGTTTTGTTATGAGTAATTTAAATAGGCAATTACATATAAATCAGGTGTATTAAGTAATACTTAATAATTGTATAGCCCATGTTGACAAATCCCACTGAATAAAGTGAAATGAGAAGCTTCAGACGGAGTGTAAATGTGTGGAGCTAAGAAGAGGTTCATGCACCAGGACTTGGGCAATGTTCAGATCTTGATCAGATAATGACTCATTTGCACTTTGAAACATTCAATTTCAGAAAACTTGTAAAACAAAAAGTAATTGATATAAGTTATCAACTGTGCAAGTTTCATGGGGATATCGATTAGTTGTTATTAGTATCCACCGATTAGTATCGGCGCTTATTTTAGTTCGGTTTTTGTAAACTTTATCCCTTTTTTTCTGCCTTTCAGGTCTGCAGATCAGTTTATTCGTCCGTCCATGCAAGACGAAGAACTAGAAGGTAGACTACACACACCTTTGCCTCACACATTGTTCAACCTTGCTATGATAACTATTTTCCATATTTAATCAAAATCCTCTGGCATGTGTTACAGGTTCAGAGTTTGTGTCCAAACATAAACACGAGACTTTCGACTTGGAGAGTCCAGATGGTGCCACATGGACAGTTGGAGACCTGGAGGACACCATTTACAGTGGGAAGAAGAACGTGGTGAATGGGTGGAACAAATTCTACCTTCCAGATATAGTAAACATGCAGGTTATGGGTGTGGTGGAGGGGACTTCGTGCCCTTGTGACCAACTCGTTCTGATGACCTGTGAGGACAGAAAGCTGTATGCCTACGATGGAGATGAGCTGCATTTGGTGGCTTCAAGCCTGAAGCAGCTAATTCTCCTTGGAATGGAGTATCCAGCAGCCAAGTCCTATTACAAAGGGGAGGCCTTCAAAAAAATGGTGAGAAGTTACAGTTCATTTGCTATAAACAAGCAGGGCTCTGTGATTGTGGACCCTGATGATCACCTGTGTGTACTAACAATGTTTTATATTTTTATATTGTCTTTTGTGTGTAGACCGACAAGGACTGGGATGAAGTGAGGAAAGGTGATGTGGGGAAACGTTTGGACAAAGAGCATCATGAACTGGTGACGGCAAAAAAGTCAGATTTCCTGAAGAATCTCCGATCCATCAGACCCAAAACAGGTTGGTATGTTTGTCTTTGCTGCAGGGTAGAAGTTAAGGTCATACTTTTACTGATCTGGATGTTTTGATATCTTACATCAAAACATCAAGCATACATAAAAACCTTTATGCTGATGATTTACTATTTTAAGTAACCCTAAGCTTTCTATCACTAGAGTTGTTGAAATTAAAAACCTTTGACAAGTCAGAGTCTATGACCCCTTTGACCCTCAACACCTGTTGGACCTCATCCGGCTCTGCCCCCTTTCAATGGCCCCCTTTGTAACACGTCACTGTCTAGATATCTGGTCACTTGTTCCATTGAGTCATCTAACTTGTTTCTTTTCTCTCTCACTTCCAACCCTTTCTCCAGGAGCCTGCAGCTGATTTTATTTTGCTTGGTGTTTAATGTGAATAAAAATGTATGAATACACACAAATGTCTGTGTTCCTCTATTGATTATGTAATCTAATATAACAGTTTTATTATGATTTAAGATTTATAATAATGATTCAGAGGCTTATCAATCAATTCCATCATTTAAATGGGGTCAGTGAATTGGTTTATGAAAATGAAGTGAATGCTATGGCCTTCAGAGAATCAGATCTCAATCCAACTGAATCTATCGGAGATGTTGGAGCCAGCTCGTCCACCCCCAAAACACCAACCGAGGGACCACCTTTAATTTCTCCAGCAAAATGTAAAAACCACATGCATGCGAACTATTGCAGATTTTGTTAATATTGATTGTATGTGATCATGGAATTAACATTTTGAACATCTATTTCCAATAATTGACTGATTATATTTGTTTATTGTTTGTTTATTGTTACACATTGTCTTGTGATACCTGTTTGTCTTAAATGAGCACTTTAATAAATTCTTCTTTTACCAATAAAAGTATTTTCTTTAACCATTGAACTGCAGAAAACGTTTATTCTGTTCAGTGAGGCTGAAATGAACACTGACGAACCACAAGATATGAGGAAGTTGATTTTAGACTCAAGTCAGTGACTAGCTTTGTTACTCAAAAGAACTTCACATGGAAACGATGCATCCAGACAACACAAATAATAGCAAAGCAGGGACCAACAAACTCATTTAAATGATGAAAGAACCATCATTTGTCACATCTACATATTTTGTTTGTTTCCAAAATATAAAAACATGTTTTTGAAAGTTTTAGCCACCATGCTGAGTTAATCATTACACATGTCCAGTAAAGCAGAACTCAAAGTTTCGTTCTTAGTACTAAAGAAGTTGTTACGACATGAGCAGGGTTTTATGTTCACTTTCAGTTCAGCAAAGACTTTGCACCACACCTAATGTCAACATCCTGCTTCCTGTGCAAGATTATATTTCTGCTGTTCATGTGTTTTTATTTCCACAGTTACATCCTGTATATGGTGTTGTTGTGATCAAACCAGCACCATGACGTTCAAATAGAGCAAATAGACTGCAGGATAAATCCCTCCCCATTGAGGAGTGGTAGGTCAAATCCGGATCGGGTTTCATTTCTCTCTTTCTGTTTCATGTACTGAGGACTTAACAATGGTGAGTAGCTGCTTTTACGTGCTTTCCTTCTGCAATATTTATTATCATTATGATTAAATTGTACTTTGCTGATTTCATTTCTGTTGTCAGTGAAACGTGTAATTTAATGTGTCGTGTGTTATTTCTGGTCGCATCAGGCTGCTCGAGAGCAAATAAGCAGGTAAGTAAACTGATTCACAAAGTCATGACAACAACTGCAACAAAACAGTGTTCAGTTAGTTGGAGTAAAAAAGTGAAATCTTGAGTAAATAATAAATGAGTTTCTGATAATAATGGTGGCAGTTTATACATTGTTGGAAAAACATTTTTTAACCTAATTGTAAATGATTAATTTGTTTATTAACTAGACGTTGGTTTGAAAATGATACATATTGAAATCATGAAACAACTGGAAATCATATTTTAATCCATTCTGCTTTTTAATCCTCTAAAAACATTTGATATTTATCGTTTTAGAGAAGAAGAATTTCTGATAGACCAAGAACCTTTCAGAAGCAATGCTTTGTTGCTTATCAATAAAATGTTGGACCTCAATAACCAAGTTCGCCATGAAGCTCTAGTGGATGAGGTATGTCTGATGACTGTTTTTGAAATGTACTGTTGTTTTTTGACCTAATGCCTCTCAAAATACAAAATTATATTTCTTTGAATGTGTTTCGACTTCACAGATTCTTCACAGCATCTTCTTTTTTGGAAAACTCCGCAAGCCATCAGTTTCACCAGAAAGTATTCTGAGTCATGACGAGATGTTCAATGACTTGAAGCGCCGCTTCCCTGAGCCCTTTAAGCTCTATTCCTCTCAGCTACCCAGACGGAGTCCATTTTCATGTGTGCTGGACATGGTAGGATTATAGTTTATCAAAAGATGATTTAGTTATTATTTGTAAAGCTGCATAGAATTTCTACTTCACCAAGACATCTTAATGCATTACAGTTTATAATGAATGTACATCACAGCATTAATTAAATGTGTGATTGCTTGCAGATTGTCCTCCTGTTAGGACGACAGAAGGAAACAGACATAATAGGTCGCCTGCGAAAGCTCATCGAGGACCTGAAGCCTGATGAATCAAGGGATCTGGTCCCCTCCACCATCTGTGTCTCTAACAAAACCGATAACAAAGATCAAGTCAAGTACTATGGAGTCTCCATGTCCGCTCCTGGCCATTATCCTAGGCGATTCATGATTGCTGCGTCCTGTCTTAGCAGCTGGGACAGGTATGTAGCTGGTGCAGTGATGACCTACTTTCCAAAAAATAAAAAGAAGCCAGATTTTGATGGAACAATCAAACTTCCACAGCATGTCAGGTGCCAGGCGTTTGACCTCTTGCATGAAAAAGACAAGCCTCCTTGCAGATCATGTGCGAATATGTTTGGTTTGGAAACAGATGAAAAGAAAGAGTGGGTTTATGGCAATTGTGCCGAAGTTGAAAGTTTGAGCAACTTGTTTAAAAATGAGGTTGACGTCAAAGATCAAGCACGACCAAAACCATCTAAGATGTACTCAGATGAGAAGAGGGAGAGGGTTGAAAACGTTGTGATGGCAGATCTCAGGAATCTCCTGAAGGATAAGAAGTGGAACTTTACATGGAATGATGAGTTCTACCCCCCTCAATGAGTTTGATCCTAAAAGGGGGAAATGATTGAATAGCCTGTTAAATATTGATAAATAGGGCTACAATTCCTGTGATCCTTTCTTATGATGTGAACAATGATTCCTGTTGATGTGATTCTTTATCCGTAAAACTAAAATGATGTCACTGTAATCATCTATAGGCACTGAAATTCACATGTGGGGTCGATCACACCGGAAGCTTAAAAAAACCAGCTCTTTGGCAAAGCCTCTTGCTTCATTTGATTGGCTGCCTCGGTCGATTGGGACATTCATATTTAAACTTTTATGCACGTCTTAAAACAGCCGTACAATAGGAAGACAATGATTTTGGGGGAGACGCGCTTTTAGCGATCAGAGATGTCAATATATAGTTTGTTTATCAACGCTTATTGTTAATGATGCAGCTACTAACAAAAAATATATTAATGTAATCATGTCTGAATACAAAGCAGGCAGAATATACAAAAGTTCATGTACTGATTCATGTCAATCACAATAAAATCACAAAGATTGATCATTTGTTTTGGTTTTATTTACTGCAACCTCATCTAAAGAAGTGATTCTTTGTCAATATAATATATACAACACGACACATACGGGGTGACAGCAGACTGTTGGGGAGTTTAGAGTCTCTTGAGAGGATAATTAAAATCACCATGAAGTATCTTAAACAGAAGAAGAAAATGTTTACCTTTAACAATCTGCTTCAGCACACCACCAAGGACCAGGGTATCTCTGAAACCCTCGGCCTCTGGTTCAGGCCCCTGCTTCAAAATGACTTGAGTGTATTTTTGCAACTACAAGGTCCGAATGGAATCACATGTTTATACTGCTGCACTGATGTGGAGCAAAGTATCTTCATCAGCACAATGTGAGAAAATACAAACCTCCAGAGATAAAAGAACTGAAAGCTTTTCATGCATGTGGAATATAATCATATCAAACTGTTAACACGTCTTCTTTGTACTGAACATAAACTTATAATACAAATATATGATAATAATATAATTATATCCCTCTGTAGTATTATTTTCAGTACTCCAGTAAAGGTTTTCAGTGCTTTAACACCACTGCTTTTAACAATACACATTTTGTTTTCTAGGTGACAAGAGAACAAGAATGGCGGTGAGCTGCCAGTAAGAACCAGTTTTCTGTTTTGTTATGAGTAATTTAAATAGGCAATTACATATAAATCAGGTGTATTAAGTAATACTTAATAATTGTATAGCCCATGTTGACAAATCCCACTGAATAAAGTGAAATGAGAAGCTTCAGACGGAGTGTAACTGTGTGGAGCTCAGAAGAGGTTCATGCACCAAGACTTGGGCAATGTTCAGATCTTGATCAGATAATGACTCATTTGCACTTTGAAACATTCAATTTCAGAAAACTTGTAAAACAAAAAGTAATTGATATAAGTTATCAACTGGGCAAGTTTCATGGGGATATCGATTAGTTGTTATCAGTATCCACCGATTAGTATCGGCGCTTATTTTAGTTCGGTTTTTGTAAACTTTATCACTTTTTTTCTGCCTTTCAGGTCTGCAGATCAGTTTATTCGTCCGTCCATGCAAGACGAATAACTAGAAGGTAGACTACACACACCTTTGCCTCACACATTGTTCAACCTTGCTATGATAACTATTTTCCATATTTAATCAAAGTCCTCTGGCATGTGTTACAGGTTCAGAGTTTGTGTCCAAATATAAACACAAGACTATCGTCTTAAAGAAACCAGCTGGTGCCACATGGACGGTTGGAGACCTGGAGGACACCATTTACAGTGGGAAGAAGAACGTGGTGAATGGGAGGAAGAAATTCTACCTCCCAGATATAGTAAACATGCAGGTTATGGGTGTGGTGGAGGGGACTTCGTGCCCTTGTGACCAACTCGTTCTGATGACCTGTGAGGACAGAAAGCTGTATGCCTACGATGGAGATGAGCTGCATTTGGTGGCTTCAAGCCTGAAGCAGCTAATTCTCCTTGGAATGGAGTATCCAGCAGCCAAGTCCTGATACCACTCCAGCATGCAACACTACTGATACCACTGATGTTCACACCCCATCGTATCACTACTGATACCACTCCAGCATGCAACACTACTGATACCACTGATGTTCACACCCCATCGTATGTTCTGTTCTGTTCATTTCTACAATATAGTTCATACTAATTATACCCTCTAATTCCAGTTTCTTTATTGTGTGGTCTTTCTCTGCTGACATTCATTCCTTAATTTTTTTGCATTAAATCATACTGGGATGTTTGCTGAAATTGATTGGATGTGGCACAGCCCTACCTAGACAATTTTCCACCAGCCGCCACTGCGTATAACCATCTGATACTAGCCCAGAGTTAAGCATATTCATCTAGCAAACTATACCTACCTTGGAGTGTTACAATAGCCAGTATCATTTTATTCCATGTGTCCATCCAGGCAAATTGGTGGATCCAAATGTTATAAAAAAAAAACATATATGATGTAATTTCTTTGTAATCATCCAAAATAATGTTAAGTGTATGGGTATTTTTCCAAGTAGGCCACTGACTGGTCGATACGTGCGACGCATTGAGTGGATAACGCGCCGTGTATTGAGTGGGCCGGTCTGACAGTAACTCCCGGGCCACTTTTTTCCCCCAGTCCGCCCCTGCTGCTGTTGAATGCGGTAGAGGAGACATTATGCTTTTCATTGTAATTAACTATTGCTAATATCAATGTCCGTTCCAACCATAAAAACAGGAAGTCAGTGGTAAAGTAGTAAAGCCCGCCTCTTGCTTCATTTGATTGGCTGCCTCGGTCGATTGTGACATTAATATTTAAACTTTTATGCGCGTCTTAAAACCGCCCTACAATAGGAAAACAATGATTTTGGAGGAGACGCGTTTTTAGCGACGCGTCTCGGTGATCAGAGCAGTCAATATATTGTTTGTTTATCAACGCTTATTGTTAATGATGCAGCTACTTACTAACAATAAAGATATTAATGTATTCATGGCTGTCAACTGTCTAAATGCAAAGCAGGCGGAAAATACAAATGTACTGATGAATTCATGTACTGATTCATGTTAACCACAATAAAATCACAAAGATTGATCATTTGTTTTGGTTTTATTTACTGCAACCTCATCTAAAGAAGTGATTCTTTGTCAGTATATACAACATGACACACATACAGGGTGACAGCAGACTGTTGGGGAGTTAGTTTCGAGTCTATAGAGAGGATCATTAAAATCACCATGAAGTATCTTGAACAGAAAAAGTTTACCTTTAACAATCTGCTTCAGGACACCATCAAAAAATCACCATGTAAAAAAATCATATATAATGTAGTACTGTTCAGTACACAACTTTGAATCAGTGAGAACCAGTGTGCTGTACTACAGAGGTCTTCAACAGGAGGTCCGCGAAATCTTTGGTTGATTAGACAATTAAAAAAAACATTTTTCTTTTCTTTTCTCTAAACATGAATCTGTCCATTATTTTAATAGTTCAGTATTGTATGCGAGATAACAGGTATGTTTATGCATGTCAGCGGCACTAATAGGCCATCACTCATTTTTGGTTTCCACATTTATGTTTAAAATGAAAACGTCAATTTGAATAGCTTGTATGCATGATTATCATGCAATTGGCAGACAATGTTGATATTAGCATTGGTATCAGTTGACAAGGTATGTTTATAAATGGCAGTGGCACGGCCTCCCTACTCACTGTACCTTGCACATGTTTAAAATAAAAACATGAATATATGAACCTGTGTATTATTTGAATAGCTTAGTATTGAATGCACAATAAAGAGGTATGTTTATACATGGCACTAGGCCCAGTTTAATATAAAACACAATTGTATACAATATATATAGTCGGGGGGGTCCCTGCTCCATCTCTCTATCAGTTTGGGGATCCTTGGTCTGAAAAACGTTGAAGACCCCTCCTGTAATATATCGATACAATGTTTATGTCTTCTATTCACAGTAGAAACTCAGAATGTGTCTCTTCATCCTGCTGCATCACATCTACAAGTATCCTGACTGGGAAACTGCTCCTAAAACCTGAATGAGTAGCTCACTTCCTGTCTGTCGGCTGGTGTTGATTCCAGGCTGTAAACATCCTATAATATATCATAGAGCGATTCTAAAGGCAACAAATACAGGAAAACAGTTAAAGTATTAACACTATTTGTACATATTCAAACACACCTCCTTAAACCTACGTATTATGTTTCAGTTGGAATATTGGCGTCTAGGCCTACTATGAAGGTGCAGATATATATATATATATATATATATATATATATATATATATATATATATAGCCCAGTTATAATATTATTATAGCTTCAAACCACACGTGTGTTCTTCCCAATTTTGTTTGAAAGAGCCAGCTCATGACATCAGGGTTGAGTTTGTTGTGACAAATACTGCAACGTACAGTTCAGGGGCATCAATTGTAGCTCCACACAAAATCATACATATGTAGAGTAATTTCTGCAGGAGAACACTCAGTCTGTTACTAAAGCGCTTTTACATTCAGAGAGCGACGCTGCTTGAATTATCAGTTTAGCATCTGACATTTGTGCCCACTCTTGTTCTAGTTTCGGCACACCTTAAACATTGTGCTTACTGTTGAAAGATATGAAAACAACCTGGTAGTATGAGGGCAAAACCTTTTTGCATTGAAAGATATGCATACGGCAGAGTTAAAAAATATGAATACACAGAAATTAGCAATAAAAAAAGAAGTATGGTCACTCTGTTCATTCTGATGTTGTTGGACTATAGTTTATCTAAAGACAATAAGCTTTAGGACACCATCTAGGTTCCACCTGTTGTGTAAGTGTGGGACCAGACACGTTCTGAGACGGCAACTAGAATTGTTTCAGTTGTTTTTAGGACACCATGTAAAGGAAGTGGCCTTATTCATCAGGCTTAATCGACAGTTATTAAAAACACAGTAAGCATGACGTTTGAAACAAATCAGTTTTCATGCTTCGCAGAGACTGGTCAGGCAACAAATACATTTCCTGATAGAAAACATGCCGGTGTTGCAGCATAGAGAAACATTTAAATATAACATAACTACTCAAATGAATTAGTGAATGGAATCACATGTTTATACTGCTGCACTGATGTAGCAGACATAAGAATGTCTATGTTGAAAGTACAGTGTGAGGTGGAGCAAAGTATCTTCATAAGCACAATGTGACAAAATACAAACCTCCAGAGATAAAAGAACTGAAAGCTTTATATTTGTTTTCTAAAAACAAAGTAAACAAATGTTTATTTACATTTATGTAATATATTTTGAAAAACATCAGATTTCAGTCTGTCATTTTTCTTTCAGCCAACTTAAAATTGTATCGTTAGAACAGGTATTTTAATTTAATTGAACAAACTAAAATTTTACACTAAGATTACTACAAAAATTAGCTTTCCTGAAACCATACCTTTAGGTTGTAAAGGAGCAGTATTTTACTTTTGGGTAAAGCAAATAATTAAGTTGGAAAAACTGGAAACTTTATGTTGACTTGCCTTCATTTTAAGTTGGAGTAATGCAAACCATTGTTTTGAAAACCATCAAATTATTACACAAATCTGACTTAAAGTAATTGCGTTAATCCAACTTGTTAACTTAATTTGGAAAAACTTAACTCATTTTCGTGTTACCAATTGAAATAATTAAATTAAGTTGGTCCAACTATTCTCTTTTTTTCAGTGTAGTATCTTCTATTCACAGTAAACTCAGAATGTGTCTCTTTCTCCTGCTGCATAATATCTACAAGCATGCTGACTGGGAAACTGCTTGTAGAAGTATCTTCATAAGCACAATGTGACAAAATACAAACCTCCAGAGATAAAAGAACTGAAAACTTTTCATGCATGTGGAATACAATCATATCAAACTGTTAACACGTCTTCTTTGTACTGAACATAAGCTAACGATTAACACTGAAACTCAAAAAGGGATTTCATATCGTCTTTTGCTTTGTTGTCTTAGTGGCAAAGATCCACCACTAGATGGCAGCCCAACCATTCTCAGTTAAAAACAAGCCCAACATTAAAATCATCGTTTCATGATCTATGTGCTATAGATATAGAACACATAGACGCACTTGAATCCAGAGACTTTAAGCAGATAATTCACACTCTCTGATATCACTACACTGTCCTGACCATTCTGTTGTGATCCTCCGGCTCCACTTCACAGGTGACGTCTTCTACCACCTTCACCTCTGGCAGGCCAGAGACTAAAGAAGACAAAACAACAAAGACAGGACGCACATGGTCCACAGAATCATTTCCCATCTTTCAAAGGAAATACAGGAATCAAAGTGCAGCAGGAGGAGCAAATAATCCACAATCATCTGTCATCAGGTTTTAACTGAACTCTATTCAGTGAAAGGGAAATACGCCCTCTGGCTTCAAATGAAGGCACTTACCCAGGGCACAGATTCAAAACTGCAAACAAAATTAAACATCATTGCAGGTTTATACAAAGGGTTCTGACTAACTGTGGTCAAGGAAGAAACTCAATCAGGACAAATACCCACCACTTCTTCTTTTCAAACTAATTCATCATTGCCAGTCTACTTGTGTTTTGATTCTTGCCATTTCTGCATAAGAAGTCTTGACGTCACAGACACTTTGTCTGGCTTTTCCTGTGTCCCTCTCTCCCATAACATGTTTGTCTCCAGCTCTATATTTGTGTCGCCCAACTGCTCCCGATGAGGGAAATCCTGCCTGAGCTGATGAAAACACTGGCGCACGGTGACGTCATTTTTCTCCAAACCTTATGTAATTCACAGCTCTTATCTTTGTTTGAACAGGTGAAACTTGATGCCTTGCAGAAATGTAAGGACCTATAGCCTGGAAGCGGATGCCTTGGTGCACACACACTCTGTATGCACACAGAAGACGAATGCTGCATCACACTTGCGTGCACACGCGCACAAACACACACAGATGGTTGCAGTTAGACTGTAATATTTTCACAGAAGTTGCCCTTGGTGTTTCGCGTCTGGAAATTCTGAGCCATGCTTGTTTGACAGATCATCTCTGATATAATGTAGGCTTTGTTTAATCACCCTATAACGCATTAAAGCACGTTTTGTAAGTGAAACCGATGCTCCAATAATTAACACACACCGTCATCTGTGAGTGCACTTGCAGTATGATTAACTGTCCAGTAGCTGTGCCCACTCATTCTCTAACTAACTGTTTTTTCTTGAGTTTGTACAATCATTTACCCGGCACAACATCTGTGGTTGATACTTTAACATGCTGTTTGTCTTTAGCTGGAGAATTCACACTGCATGCACCATCACAACACACACACACACATGATCTATGGAAGCTTTGGTCTGTGACTGGAAAGGTTCACTTGAAGCAATAAGATGACAAAGACGGCAATCTCATTGAAGATAAGCAGAGCAACGGTAACTTCATTAGCGGCTATATTTGCTTTTGCTGTGGAATGATAATATGATTTTATTTGCGGTTATTTAAAAAGCACAAAAAAAACTCAGGGTAAAGTTATGGTTTCTATCAAAAAAAACAATTCTCATTTCCTTCTGGTGCAAGGAAAAAATATATTAAAGCGACGCCTCAATCTGCAATTGATAACGGTGATATTATATATATGCAAGTTCATCCTGAATATGTTAGATTCAGTATATCATGCTGCGTTGCGGTTTGTCTGATTCAAGATTCTGCTCTTATTGTTGCAGTTTGTATGAGACAGTTTGTCCTCATACTCAGACTGGAACATTGGTACATTTTTCTGTAAAAGGCGAACGGCCTCCTTATTTATGTTTTCTACAGACACCTACAACTATCTGTGGCTGCAACCTTCAGTCATGCTGACAAATTATATGTATAGGTCATCCCTTGAATCAGTGTGTTTGGTGAAAGTGCTTTTAAAGTGTGAGGTGTGAGCTACAGAGCTACTGTGAGCTACAGAGCTGTAGCTAGTTCTAGTACTAGCTACAGCATCCGAAGTACAGTCAGGAATCACAGACAATACGTTGAATGCCACAAGTAAAGAACACACCTTACTGAGCTTTTGTTATATAATGGTGGGGGTGTGTGACCAATGTTGCTGTGATGATATTGAACATGACCGAAGAAGTTGCAAACAGTAGCTAATGTTAGCTAGCAGCCTTCCCAAGCACACATAGAACAACACTTTAGATATTGAAAATTGCCAATAAAAGCCCCTCATTTTAAATGTAATCAGCGTTTCATAATGTTTCTTGTCCATATGCTCCAGTATTACTAGCAGTCTTTGAAATATCTTAACCTACGTCTGATGTTTTCTCACAGACTTTTGCCTATAAGGGCAAGTTCTTTAGCGGGAAAAAGCATTTGGATTTGCCCGATTTTCACATCCCTCAAAAGGTAACAATATTCAGATTTAAGGTCAAGGCCAAGGTGCAGTAAGTGTCTCTGCTGTTTGCCTGCAATGGCACCTGGACCACAAGACTTTTCCAGGCCAAGAAGTAGTTTCAGTCGTGCTGAGCTCAGCTAACTTGGCGATAGCTTCATAGGCTAGCACATCGTGGAGCCATCACATCAGATCCTGTCCCCTCAGAAATGTAGCGTTCGTGGGTTGGTAGTTTGCTACTCTGTGTGCACGGTACCTTTTGTAGCTCTCATGCTAAGCTCTTCCGGGTATGTACCAATCCCTCTGACTGACCACCCAATAAACAATATGTTTGTTTGGGTGTAAACACTGTGGACAACATGAGGACTGTTTGTCTTGTTTATGTGCGTGACAAAAATGGAAGCAAAGTAAGTTATTTGTTGTTGGGACATGCTGAAACAGGCCAGTGCTTGGTGCACACATCCAGCGTCTTTAATAATAGCTTTTGTGAATGAATATTTGTGTGTGTGTGTGTGTGTGTGTGTGTGTGTGGGTCGCGTTGTGGCGTCTGTCTGCAACCACTCATCCAGACTGCCAGGCAGCAGCACAGCAGGGGGCTTTGATGAGGCCGCTGACTCCGGACCACCACTTCCCATCATGCCGTTCAGTATGGCCACGTCTGTATGGGTGACTCAGCAAGCTCTTGATGGACATTTTCATGCCGCTGCTTTGTAACAAAGAAAGGACACAATGCTCCCGCGTGTGTGTGTGTGTGTGTGTGTGTGTGTGTGTGTGTGTGTGTGTGTGCATGGAAGAAGCCTGCCCTTCCCCACCAATCAGAGACCAGCTGTCTCTAATGGTGTCTGACGAAGGCGATGAGTGTCTTTCGTTTTCCTGCACTCATGTATTTTTATGTGTACGACCACATGCAATCCATTCTCACGCTCATTCACAGAGATGTTGATGGAGTGTTTTTTTATTTTTTATATCACGCATCATTCATTAGGGCTAACTCCATTCTTGATGAACACAAATAACAAAGAACAGTGTGAGACGTGAGTGTGATTGTAGCGCACATTGGGAGGATATATCCCTCTCTGCCCCATAAAACCTGACATAAAATAATTTATAAAGTGTTGCTGCTGGAAAATACAGTGAACTAACCAGCGTCAGTGCAGGTCTTATATAACAGGCCATATACAGAGCAAGTGGGCCCCCGCCCTTGTGAAGCTGTCATCTGCTGGAGTAGTAAAACAATGGGAGTGAAGGGTGAGAGATAACAGTGCATTACCCCTGCTGTGATAATAACACTGTGCTATGGCTATATTTAGGGGCTCACTTTGAAAATTGCTTGGTGTGTGCATGTGTGTGTGTGTGTGTAAGTGGCAGTGTACACTGGGCTGCCCAGAGCTCAGAGCTATGCAGCGCCACAAAAGCTCACAATTTCACTTTGGCAGTAAAATCACTTTCAATGTGTGCCGTTCCTTCTTCCCCTGCACAGAGATGTGTGCTGTCAAATAACAGGATTGGTGCGTGATTTTCTTTTAGAGCGAGGAATTCATTTCTATTTTTCCCTTTTTAAAACCATCCACATAATGTGATGTTTACCAAGAGTTGTCCTCATAACAGCTGATGTCAAATAGAGGGTGATGGTGACTCTGAGGTTGTGTTCACTATCGGGCACACAGACACACATATACTCTCAGTTCTGTATTTGACCTTTCCTTAAAGGGATATTGTAGCCTTTTCCCCTGCATTCTCAGGCCGAAGCAGACCGCTCATTAAACCGCCACCAGAGCTTGCTATACCACGACCTTACCTCCAATAAAAACAGCTCAGGCCTGAACAGCAGAATAATTACTTGTGACTGGAGTTTGAGGCAAGCTGATGCATTTACAGGAGGGGCAATAAGGCTTCCCTGCTTTCCTCTCTCCTCCTGTGCTGCTCTGAAGTAAACCACACTACTGTTGGCCAAGTTTACGCCTTCATCCCACAGTAGATTTTTCTTTAATTCCATTAGATCTGTGGGAACCTCCCTGAAGAGCGTGGACAGGCTTTGTCGAAATGGAGATTTAAAGGAGCAATATACGATATTCAGAGCATTAATACAGCAGCAAATAACTATGTAAATATATAGAAGAGTAATATCTATCTGAGCAGAGAAAGAAGTTGCTCAGATACTTAGATATTACTGCTATTAAAAAATGCTGGAGAATCACGATTTACGTTATATAAAACATAACCCTTTATTGATCTCCAGGAAGAAATAAACCTGTCTTTCAGTCATTTTATTATGCTACAGCAGGAAGAGCACAGGTGTAATTAATAGCATTAATGAGGGGTGAAATCCGTTCAGATGTGCCCTTTGTGTTGTGCAGCACGCACACTGGCTCACTGTCATGGCTTAGTGGCAGATTTAAAAGTGAATTAATGTTATTAGTTACACCTGTGCTTTTCCTGCGGTAGCAAGTCAAAATGTCAGCTTTCAAGAGGATGAACTTACTCTTACTGTGGGTTTTTGTTCTGTTCTGAGAAAAATGAGGTTTGACTCTTTAAAGAGAATGTTCTGGACATTGTCAGCAGGGTTTGGTACCGGTCATAGAGTCACAGTCGGCGGGAACAAACTCACAGTCTTACATGTTACATCATGCTCTCCAGGTTTGCTCAGGTTCCACCTTTTGCTGCCACTTAAAACGTAAAGTCCCGCTGTGCTCTGACAAAGTATTAATCTCTGAAATTACTCTGTCGCAAAATCAAAGAGGTGAACGTTCGGCTGCATTGTGAAGTTTGCATTTGGAGTTGTTTTACCACTTCTTGCAATACCTGAGATTATTGATGCAGCTGAAACTACAAGATATGAACAAACATTCATTTTTCATGTGTGCTGAGGCCTGTGCACTAGATGTCACTGTTTTACACGGAGATGCCCTTGATGAGCATTGCCCCACTAACTAACTATACTTGTTTTAAAGTTCTGAAACTCACCGCAGATTGTTCATCATAAACACAGTAACATTTATTTTAGTAACACTTCATAATAACCATCATTAATAAATGGAGAAATTAAAATGAAAGTCAATTAAACTTTAGTGAATAGTCACTTTACTGTTAACGGCACAGATTTGATAAGATGACGCCTCATTTGTATAGATAAACATACATTTTCAGAAAACTTGTGATATAAAAATTGATTTTCTTATTTTAAGTAATCCACTGGGGAAGATTCATGGAGCCATCTAGTAAACATTATTTATTATGAACTACTGATTTACCATTTATTAACCATGTTTATAGTATTGCCTAAATGTTGAACAAAATGATAAGTGTCTCTCATCTACAGTGGTCGTTGGGGATTAAACAAGTCATTCATTTGATGCCATTCTACATTTTAAAGCAGAGTTACAGTGAGTACAGTGAATCTACAGAAATAATCAGCACTTTTGAAAGCTAGTGCTTTCAAATTAACTTCAAAACAGTTCAACTTAAGTTGATCAAAAACAAGCTGGAATCACAACATTGACATAGCCTACTATCACCTTTAAAGTTGGCAAACTTATCAGCAAACAGTTGCTTATCTATCCAGCATTGAAGCAACATCAAGTCTTTGGCCACCTGGCAGATGTAAGCCCAAAATTCACTCTCCTTTTAGCTCTGTTTTGCCTTTCTTCCAATTCCTGAGACAAATGTCCAGCTCTTAAGTTGATGCTCCACTTTATGCTGTTTGGTGCTGAGCAGGTGTTGTACAGTGAAGTTTAAAGAGCTTGTTTGCAGCTGCATGCTGCCGCTGGAAAAGAGGCTGATGAAAGCAGAATCTGCTGGTTGTAAAACCAAAACCATGAGCTAAATAGGCTAAAAGAGGAACTGAGGGGGATGATAATTCTCTGTGAGTTTATGACCTGTTGAACATTACGTATATCGTCTGTTACTATAAAAGAGGATATCAAGTCTTTCAGGTCGATCCATGTAAAATCAAAAGTCAAAGCCAAGCAGCAAGTCTTCCTTTATTTTGTCCAGTCCAAAGTAAACAGAATAATTACTTGACTCTGACTCAAGTCCAAGTCACATGACTTGAGAAGCTTGAAAACGTCCCTTCAGAAGCCAGTGGATGAGGCCGCAGAAGCTCCTTCTAACCTCACAGCTCCCTGCCGGACAACATTCCTGCCGGAAGCAGTGTGCAGCAGCTCTTCCCCATAAAACAGAGAAATCATTTGTAATGGTATCGCACAGAGCGGGCCTGTGTTTTGTCTCAGCGAGAAGGCCTCGGTCGTTGCCAGGCAGATGTTTGGGTTGGAACGGCGTGTGGTGGAACGCCACCCTTCCATCTGGCTCGGGGTCCGTGGACTACAGGAATAAAGTACTGAGAAAGCAGGGAACACAACTCCCCTTTCAATAACGATAGCATGACCGAGGAATGTTCTTCCTGCACCTGCAAGTCTTTTCTTTTATGAGCGCACCAGAAGAAGAAAAAAAAGACTTGTGCAACAATCATTTGAGGAATTTAATTTTGCCTCGGCTAAATCACTAGGAATGTCTGCATTGCACCTCAGAAACTGAGTCTGTCTCCAGGGATTTTCATTCTGAGCAGAGCAAACGAACCCTGAGAGTGAGGCTGGCATGAAAAAACTTGTTGAGTGAAATACAACAAACAGTCTGTGAGGATTGTAAAGATTTCAGGAGTGATAAACCATGATATTAATCCTTCATCTTGAGCTCACATTCTTAGACAGTGGACATCAATCTGGATTACAACCGAGATCGCAATCATATCTCAAATGTCTGGATTGCGATCATAACTGCTGAATAATCACTGATAATGGATCAACACTTTGCCAGAGTTTACATAAGACTCTGCTGAATCATTTAACGCTTTAAACTACCTAACTACAGCAACAAGAAGAAACTGCACTCTTGTCAGTGCTTATCGACTCCAACTGTGGGTAAAAACATGCCGTACCGCTGGAAATGCTGCTGTGTAATTGCAGATTCCTGATATATTAAGCTGCTGACTGTGAAACACTCAGTAGATTAACAGATTTTCCCCTGTGCACCAGGCAGGCAAGCAGCTCCCTCCCATCCTGCCCTGTCTCCCTCTTTAAGTATCAGCTGTCTGCTGCCAAAAGACTGACTGGATATTAATAGCAACACTCCCAGAATCTAAACCACATTTGTTTAGGTCAAGGCCGAGCTCAGCGTCCATTAAACAATACAGAGAAACTCGAACGGCTCTGGCAGAAGCAAAGAAGAGGAATGAGAGATAAACTAAACAGATATCCGATGTTCTAACTGATGGAAAAGTCGATTGAAGAGGTTAATCATTTAAACTTGGTGGCGGTGAGTGCACTGTAGCCTCCATGCGTCAGCCAGCAACTCAGAGTCTCGCAGCTGAGCGCCGGCCAAGCGTTGCCTTGCAGCGCGAAGATTAACTGTAAAAACCAAAGAAGGCAAAAGCCAGTTAAAAGAGTCGAAATACAAAATGTGGGACTTGGACTTGACTTCAGACTTGTTGGTTTTGGCTTTGAACCTAAATCAGGACGTCACACCCAAGACTTGAGACTTATTTGTGACTTGCAAACCAATTAATTCAACCATCCTCTACCACCAGCCACCATCTTTGTCACTTACTGGATCCAGAAAGTAAAAATGTTCCCATTGCGATGAATCATGGGTGCAGCGGAAGTTTGCGGACCAAATGGGATGAGTGTGAGTGTGATCAAGCACAACACACTCCAAAACACTCCTCCCCTCAAACCAAATCTTCAAAACCTAACATGTCTAGCATTAGCCACCAAGATATTGGCCATTGAGGAGCTAACATCTTGTGGAAAACATTGATTGACTTTGGAGAACTTGTGGGTTTTCATAAGATTAGTGCAGTGCCCGGTCAGGAAGTGGCTGTTCAGAGCGGGCAGATTGCTAGTCCCCCGGAAGAGCATTGTCGAGAACCGTTAACTTCTGAGAAATGAAGTAGAGTTTGGTTGTAACGTCAGTATATCCAGCGTCCAGCAAGCCGTGGCTTGTAAAGGCCCCTCTGCAGGAGCCATGCTCTGCAGGGCCCGCTTCTGAACAGACCGCTATCTCTTGTTTATTCAGAGCTTACTGATATTGAACGTGCTCCGTGTCCAAATTTCACCACATTTGACACTGTTTGTCGTTGGATGCGGAGCGATACATCCGTCAAGTGTGAAGTAGATCGGATGAATGGCTCTTAAGATATGCAAAGGACATACAGACAGACAGAGATTTCTTAAATCTATAGTTAGATGATTGCTGTGTGGCCCCTCGGCTTCATCCAATTTGCCTGTTTTCATCTATTTTGGGGGCCGATAAAGACAATGTCCAAAACTCAGGAGGTTCAATATTTGAATGAGAAACTTAATATAATTCTCTTGTATTTGCAGAGAAAGGTTTATCATTCGAGTCAGAATTAAATCTGTTATGATCACAACATGGAGCTCCTCTTTTATCTGCGATAACCATTTGATATGAGCAATATAGTATCTTTTACCTTTAAGACAGACAAAACTTCATCATAATCACAGTAAACTTGGCACATGTTGCACAAGCTTTTACAGTTTAATATACTTAATTATCACTCTGTAAAGTATAACAGAAGAGTCTCCACCAGATGTCCAGTAATTTGTAGCTGTGGTTAAATGTACTTTTACGGAGGGCTTGTTAGAGGACCATGTGTTGGTGTGAGTGTAGAGGCTCGGTGGCACTGACGTACCAGGCAGCCAGAAGGAAAAGAATGTTCTGTTATTAGTGGAAAAGCTCCTGTTATGTGGATTAATCTACAGCTTCGACTTTGATCTCCTCATTCACTCTAAGCGACTTTGGAGGGCCAGCGTTGGGGCCATTTCACACACACACACACACACACACACACACACACACACACACACACACACACACACTCCATCATGAGTCAGATAATCGAGGTTGAAAGCATAATTAAGCCTTTCCAGAACAAGTCAAAATAACAAAAAGGATTTTTTTTTTGCACTGTGCAAATTGAATGTAGATTTACTGTCAATAAAGCAATTAAAATGTACTTGCATGTGTGTGTGTGTGTGTGTGTGTGTGTTTTTGTAGTTCAGGGCTTATTGCCACCGAAAGAAAAAAAATCTCCGAATCCCAACACAATTTTCCAAGCTCTTAATAAGATTTAAGTTTGTAATGTAGATGCCTAATTATATCCCAATCCCATGTGGAGGCCAAAGACAGAACACATTATTTTGTTGCTAATTTAGATTTAATGATTAGCGATGGATTAATGACGCTTTAAAATATAACGACATCCACTGTGACCATAGTGTTAAACCGGCAGTAAAGGCCAGAGGACTGTAAACCATGATCTTATAATTGTTGGCTAATTTAGGGAAAATATGTCTTTTCAGAACAACATAAACTTAGAAAAGGAAACGGTGAATGTCAGTGGCACATAGAAATTATCAAATATAGACAGATTTTTATAAATATTGCATTGGTGCTTTGACATACATGATAACCCCAGCCTACAACGGTAGTGTAAAGCTAAGCAGAAGTATAGCCGGTATATAATCAAATACATATTAATTGCATTTATGATGACACATAAAAAATGCATTAACAAGAACTGAAGTTGCATTCAGACAGAACATGATGCAAATTTTAGATGCGGCACAATTGCATGTCAGGTCATTGGAAATACGCAAATACATGCAAACGTGCCCGGGGCGTCGTGAACGGAGGTGAAGAGGCATCCACAGGAGGTGAACATGTTTTACCTGGTTAATTTAATACTGATGCCTCTGTATGACCTACATTAGAAAACAAGACCATCAGCAAGAAGATTGACTATTTCTGTATAGTTACTCTTAATGCTTGTCATCTGTGTGCCGCCGGGTCCAATGCTCCGCAAAATAGGACGAAACGAATCTTTGGTGTTCAGAAACAGAGCGGCTTTTGTCCTCTAAAATCAACACAAAATAAAAGTTCCTCGTAGTAGCTTTAGCGTGAGCAAATTCGTGGAAAAGGGAGAGAAACAAGGAGGAAAATAACTAAATGGAGTTACTAGATCCATCCTACTGGGGACCATGAATGTCCCAATAATCCATCCAATAGTTGGTATCTGTGAAAATCAATAAAAAACTGCAGGTTGTCAACAACAGCTCTTAGACCACCCACTTTGCCCACAAACACAGATGATTCACCTACAAAACATATCGTGAGCACACCGTGGAACAGATGACACACACATGGACCCACAGTCAACACAGTCATGGTGACCTAGAGTTTTGTTTTTTTCTGAGTTTTTTTAAAACAGTCACAGCACACTGAGTTTAATTGTCTCACACATCAAAACACAAAACTCAGACAGTGGCAGTGCTTTGAGTCACTCTTTAGCCTGTTATGCATCCCATGTCAGCTTACTGTACACTGTAGTTACAACTCGAGACAATTTAGCCCATGGTGGTGGTGGTGAGAGCGGTGGTGTGTGTGTGTGTGTGTGTGTGTGTGTGTGTCTGAGTTGACCTCCCGAGACCTTGAGAGACCCTGATTCCACCACATCTGTGATGCCTAACTGTTTCCCGAAAAAAGGGTGAGTGGAATTTTGAATGTAACAGCCACGCTTCTCCTGTGTTTTCACAACGTCCATGTGTTTGTGCGTCTGACCCATTTCAGTGGGAAGCATCAAGCTGTTTCTGTTCTCCATTGCGTAACTCTATTACACTAAACCTATGAATGCAAACAAACAGAGCAGTGGGACTCACCGGTCATCAGACCGAGTCAGGCCTCGGCCTTTAAAGTTTGTTGGCTTTCCGAGAAGGCACTGTGCTTTGAAGTGGTGGAGGTTCTTATCTCCTTAAAGCTCGTGCTCTGGTTTCTACCAGCACGCGGGGTCTTATGCTGGAATCCATGAGCGTTCAAACAGACCTCAGATGCTCCTAAAATCTGCTCTAGCGGAGCCTTGTTGTCAATAATTTGTCCTTGTTTGAGCTAAATAATGTCAATTGCTTCCAAACCAGTGTAGCTGATGGGACAATATTTTAGTTACATACCACTTTCTGTCTCTTTTCTTTAGACATTTATTGAAACTAGTGATGCTGCAAATAGAGAGAGAGATAAACAGTCCTTTAGATAACTAGTTACCCCAGAGTAAATAATTTAAGATGGAAATTGTTGCAATCTGCACTTGGTTACCCAAGCACATTCAAGATGATCCAGTTGACTGTTTCTCCTCCCCCAAATAAGTTACACCATGTGTGTGTCTGTATGTGGTCAGCAGTTTAATGTAATGTGGAATTGTGTCCATGATTGGATGGGAAGTCCTGGAAGTCCAGGATACAATTAAAAACAACCATTAAAGAGTGAAAAGAATAGAATATTTAAATAAGCTAAAATTGATATCTTACAATAAATTAATATTTGATTTAATAAAAGACAACAGAAAAGTCTTCAGCCCAAAGAAGTGAGAGTTGGAGGACCTGCATTTTGCTGGAAGTTTGTTCCAGATAATCGGTGCATAAAACCTGAACGCTGCTTTTCCACGTTTAGTTTTCACTCTGAGGACAGAAAGCAGACCTGTCCCAGACAACCTTTAATCTAACCTTAAAAAAGACCATCAAACACTGATTTAAATGTTCAATCTGATATGTAATCGCAGTCAGAACTTTAATGAGTACAAAAACTACAAAAGTGCTGCAATCAGAGAAGCTGTGTGAGTGAGTGTAAACACTCCCATATGACGGTCAGGGGGCTTGATACTCCATGTGTTTTTTCTAGTGTACCGTGTTGGTTTTGTATACAAAGGACGACATGGAGCACTGATTCTGGAAATAGCCCGTACCTTTGACCTATTTACACAGCCAACTTTTTTCCCGGAGAAACTGGCGAAGCCTCACGTATACATGCGACCTTGGGCTCACGTACAGCATGTTCAGGCTCATGTTGGATTTCGGCAGGCTTACACATGTGTATAAGCCGGCTGTCAGAGGCAGGGGGATGTCTGCAGGAGCAACAGCCTAAGTTGTGCGGTTCTATGAAAAGCTAGATTCAAAATAAAGTATCGTCTCTCCCGACTGGATCCACTTCTAATGGCCTCCACCTTATCTGCTGTCAACTCCAACATGTGCCGTGCATACTGCAGGTCTGAAAGCAGATAAGGTGAAGGGTTGAGTTAACCTGTGAGTGTGGGTGAAACCGGAGTTTGTGAATGGCCGCTGGATGATGGATAGGTGAAAGAAGAGGAGGTGTCAAGGATTACCTAACACAGTACAAACATTTATGGCCTGTAAAAGAAGGCGTGTGTGCATAGCATTGGTGGGAGCTTTGGAATTTCAGCTACAACAGCAAAAGGTTTTTTCACGTTCACTTGTTTGAGGATTGGGATAATGTTCTGCTACTTAGGCCAAATATTGATGACATTCAAATTCAAACTTGATAATAAATTGACTTATAGCCAGTGTGTGGTTACAAGCGCAAGTTACTTAAACTTGCGTTCCTTCTACTGACCATCAGGGGGCGACTCCTCTGGTTGTAAAAATAAGTCAGATTGCATAGAAGTCTATGAGAAAATGACCCTACTGCTCACTTGATTTATTACCTCAGTGAACATTGTTAACATTTTTTTTCAGTTCATGGTCTCAATCATCTTCTTCAATACAGCATGATGTTCATTTGGTAGATTATGGTCCCATTTAGAGTGAAGCTTTGTAAAGTATGCTTTAGGACATCGTTACCTTGTGATTGACAGGTCGCTGACCCTCTCAGAGTGTGTTTTCAGTTAATTGTAACATTTTGGTCGCCTAAAAATGTATTATTCCGCATTTGGTGGTACTGAGCTCCAAACAGCTAAAACCAAGAATGGATAAAAACCAAAATGGCGACGGACAAAATAATGAACTCAAGTCTTCAAAACCATATGTAGAATCTATGGTTCACCGTGACAATGCTAACACGATGATATTGTTTATCACGCAGGGCCACATACATATAAACTATACTATACACTTTATATTTCACCTCTACAGTTTTAGGCCACATGCTGTATTCTGTTGGCACCTTCTGTTTGTTTAGTGCTCAATACTGTACTCAAGATCCCATTACTCCATACAGTCTGTTTATGGTCCTACTGTAGTGAGTCAGTGAGATTAACTCCTGTGGTATGGCTATAATATGGACTTTGGAGTTTGGCTGTTTTTTAATCCTATGGTGTAAATGAGTGATGGGATTTGACAAATGGAACAAACGCTGCAGGCAACAGTGCTGTGCAGACTGTAGATCTGCAGTGGTGACACCAGATGGATGGATGACTTTAACGACTGTGTCACAGAGAGGAGGCCCCCCCCCTCTTCATGAAGCATTAAAGTCAGGCGTTGAACACGCTGCAAAAAATGTCAGCCTTCACAGTTATTAAGAAAGTATTGAAAAATAAAACGACAACTTCAGTAGTGCAGTAGAAAAACACAAAAAAAACTGTCTTTCTCTTCATTTTGAGATAAGTCATTCTTTTGAGATACTAAGTCAAAATGTTGAGAACGTTTTTCATTATTATGAGATGCTAACCCATTATTTTGAGATACTTAGACTTAATTATGATATACTAAGTCATTATTTTGAGATACTCAGTCTTAACTATGATATACTAAGTCATTATTTTGAGATATACGTCATTATTTTGAGATCAAAGTATTTCTTTTAGATACTAAGTCATTGTAATGACTTCCAAGATGTTTTTCATCACAGTGGCCGAAATGGACTTCCATAGTTTACTGGAAACTAAATTCTCTTATTCGTTTTGCTGAACATGATATTTGTAAAGTCACAACAGCTTGTAAGAAAAATAAAGGTTATTTCTTGCAGCGTGCTGCTGTGAACAGGGCGGGGCGGAGAGAGGAGGTTTCCTTCAGTGTGTGTATGCATCTGTGTGTGTGTGCGTGTGTGTGTGTGTGTGGAAAGCGAGCGAGGAAGAGTCAGCTGGTCGAAAAGTGCAGCTTGAGAACAATGCATGTGTGCGCGTGTGCGTTTATGTGTGTGAACGTGTGCAAGGAAAGCACCTCAGGGGAGGGGAGGGGGGGATGAGGCGCAGACAACAGAAGAGCGGACGGAGTTTTTATTGGAGGAAACAGTTTGTGTCGAGACCCAGAAGAGGACAGTCGATGGCTGCGAGCTGCCCTTTGATTACCGTAAGCACTTCGCTTGTTTGTTTGGGAACTCGGTATAGAAGGCATATGGTTTACCTCTGCGTCGGACAGTCTTTCTACAGAAGCCTAATCGTCATGCACAGGAATTCAGAGGAGAGAAGACGCTTATAAAACTTACTTTACCACCGACTGTGCTGACATTTTAAGCTGTGGCATGAGATACAAAGTCACTGTAGATAAGTTAAAGTCTGTGGAACAATCTCTCGGTAATATAGCCCGTGAACAGGCTGCCATTCAAGAGGATACGGAGCATACAGCTCTGCAAGAGACTGTTCTGTTGTTGACTTTATAAAGATCACCAGCTGGGGTTATTTTCTAACACTACTTTCTATCACTGCATGCATGCTGAGACTGTATTGGTGATGGTTCTAGATGCACCACCAGTGTAAACAAAAAAAAAAGCCACTGCAGTGACTGTTTCATCTCCTCACTGTAGCTGCACTTTGGTTTCTTCCACTAATTGCTACTCTGAAAGGGAGTTATGTGAACCCACAGCATATACAAGAACGGCTGCAACAAGGACGATAAGCTGTGTGTGTGTGTGTGTGTGTGTGTGTGTGTGTGTGTGTGTTTGTGTCTGTTGATGGTCTGTCATAAAGCTCCATTAGCTGTGACCTAATGTAGGCTAATCTCTGCATGCTGCTAAACTTCCTGCTTCCTTCCTTCCTGGTGCATAAAGAAGACTTCGGGTCTGTTTAGGATCAGGCAACATTAAGGCCTTTAAGTGGTGGAATTATACTACTGTGTGTGTGTGTAAAGTACAGGTGCACGTGGATAGTATGTCATTAAGGACTACTTGTGTTTATTTATTTTGTTGTTGCTAAAACACACTCAATGTCAGCACCTGTGGTTATTTGTACTTAGAAAGATGTGATGTGTGGTGTGTTCTGTCTACACACACTCACACGTGTGGCATTATTAAGTTGCTCCATTTAATAACCTAGATCTCCCCGTATGACCAGTAAAGCTGAGTTACTCCCTTTCTCTGCAGGAGGAACCACAAATGTCAGCAAATGTCAAGCACTTGGAGCTTTAGCTTTGCTTTCAGGCTTATTAGCCACATGTACGATCAGCCCAGTTTGCCCTTTCGGCCAGCTGTTTTGATTGGTGTGAACACGCGCATAAGCCTATGCAGGAACGTGTGAGATCTAAAACCAGTCGCAGTAAAAAAAAAAAAAAAAAAAGAAAGAAAGTGTGCAATTATCAGCAGTGGAGAGGCTGTCCTTTCACTGTGTGTGCAACTGTGCACACACACATTTAGACACAGATTCTCAGTCAGCAGAGCGACCTAAAGATAGCAGAGCCCCAGTGGGAACAGTAATTAGTGGGGTGAAAAGAGAGGGAGGGAGAAGAGAGGAGGAGGAGGAGGAAGAGATATTGTTCGAACCATCTGATATCTGTTATATAATAACCCGTACAATGGAGACATGCTGGGAGAGAAAGTGAAGAGAAACCAGCAGAGTCAACGAGTGAGTGGAGCTATTTAGTGAGAGAGAAGCAGGGTTGTGGTTGTGTGTGTGTGTGTGTGTGTGTGTGTGTGTGTGTGTGTGTGTGTGTGTGTGTGTGTGTGTGTGTGTGTGTGTGTGTGTGTGTGTGTGTGTGTGTGTGTGTGTGTGTGTGTGTGTGTGTGTGTGTGTGTGTGTGTGTGTGTGTGTGTGTGTGTGTGTGTGTGTGTGTGTGTGTGTGTGTGGAGAGATTCAGTGTGTTTTGAAAACCGTATCGGTTGCAGCACTTCCCTGAAGTTTGTATGTGGGCTGCTAAAAGATCCATCTTAACAAGTCATTTCTTCCCATCGTGGAGCGTTTGTATTTCTCTTGATAGTGAGCGAATGAGCCGGACGTCTCTAAAATGTTATTGCAGCTTTTCAGGACATTGGGTGCCAATAGGAGTTTTTTAAAGGGAGCAGTCAATTGGAGTTTTATGGTGATCTGGGATTTCCACCAACAGGCGAGGATGCGCGTTTTCCAGCCAAAACATTTGGAACAAATATGGATAGAAATCGGACTCAAAAACAACATGATGCAACGCCAAGGAACCCTCATATTTAAGTGGATTGTATAAATATTAGGGTGTAGCTGCGATTAGATAACTGATAACAACTTGCATCAAAGATGTCACTCTATGCGACAATGCGTTCATGATTTGCATCCAAGCAACACAAGACTCGATGCTGAACAGCCTGACTTATTGCAGTGTGTATCCTCTTTCCAAACACACACGTACGCACAACTTCCCCCTGCTTACTCCCAACAGATAACGCCGCACAATGCAGTGGAAATAGACGACTCCTATTTCAAGTTACTTCCGAAAGACTCGACCCCTCCCCCTCTTGCCTCCCCCTTCAGTCTGCAGGTGGTGAGTGGTCATGTGTTGCCAGCTTGGACGGGGTTTCTTATTTAGTCTTAAGCCCCAGGCTTTGTTTGGGTACGGACTTGTGTGTGTCGTACACAATGGCTGTGTTTACATTGGTGTGCACACGTTCATCCATGCACACACATTCATTTGTTCACGCAGGCTTTGTTTTCTCTTTAGCAGAGAGAGGGATGTAAGGTTTTCTGTCTCTTGTCTTTAGGCGCACCAAATAGACGCCCGTTTTTACAAAGTTGTTGCATTGAAACTCACCTGGTGATGATTTATTCATTGTAATTCGCCTTTTTTGATAATTTCCTCACAACTTTTATTTATTTTTCCGTTCTCATTCAGTTAATATAGTCATCTCTGTTTGGTCATTTTAGTGATAGCTTCTGTTTTCTGTGCTGTGTCCGTTCCTTCATGAGCAGGGTGCTGGCGAGACCAGAGGGTGTCATTCCCAGCAGAGGGAACACTGAAGGAACACCATGGCCTTAGCGGGATGCCCTGACTACTTCCTACATCACTCAAACTACCAGGTGAATATTTGGTGTGTTTCATGCATGCGTGCTTGTCAGTGGTGGGTGGTAGCGCGTTAATCAAGAGCATGTTATCGTTCGGTAATGCAGGAAAAGCGCAGGTGTAACTTATAACTAGCGAGTAGGTCGTCGGACGTTGTCTGACGATAACCAAACAGAGAGCCCACATTACTTTAAAATTATTTGTAATGGTTTCTAAATCACTGAATGGCTCGCCTGTTGTATCTGTCGACATATATGCCTGCTCGGTCCTTTAGATCCTCAAACTCCAACCTCTCGATTGTTTCTTGAGGTCAGAACTAAAGGGCACATCGACCCAGCCTTTGTTAATTATGCCCCCAAAAACTCTGTGACAGTCTGCCCGAAGGTCTTAAGGGCGGAGGTGGGGCCAAGTCATTGTTATGCAAGTAAGTCTCAAGTCTTTGTTCTCAAATCCCAAATCAAGACTGTGAAATTTGAGTCCTAAACAAGTCATGATGCGCTCTTCACCACGTGTATTGACATCTCTGTCTGTAATTTTCTATCTGCACATTTTGCAAACTGCAATTCATTTTTTATTGACCACCGCAAAGTTCAGTTATGCGGACAAAATTATCTTTGGTATCATTTTTGTCCAACTGCTGCTTTTAGGTAAACCCTCCCAGTATGAACACTTTCATAGCCCTTATTTAAATCATTAGGTCCTAAAAGTGTTTCATTATTATAATTATTGTTATTTTCATCATCAACTTGTGTATAGTGTGAGTCTACTTGCTTCACAGCGAATGACTCCTGGCCTAGTTAGGTAAAATATGGCGTCTGTGCAGCGCAACAGACCCACTTCCTCTGTTGAACTCCTACAAAATGAGCCCTTTGTTTCTCCGCTCGGATGTTCTCCAGTACAACCCGCCAGTAACCTAAAGAATTTGGCTAAAGAGCATCGCGGAGGTCTATAAATAGAGCGCTAAACAAACAACAATAACAAGCTGCGGGCTTTGTTGTGTGACAGGCCCGGGGGCCTCGGGATTGATGGCGTGACGTCTCACTGGGGCCGATGGGACGATGGAGGTGACGTCGCCTCAGCTGCCTTACTCCTCTTAGTGGCGGTACAAAAATGCAGCTCCCTGCTAACCCAAACCGTGGGACCGCTGAGCCCCCCGGTGAGCTGACATGAAGTTGGATTGGTTCACGTTAGCTTCCAGGAAAAGGTTTTGCACCAGTAAGACTGCAGTGAATAGTGAATCGAATCCCCATAGAAAACAACATTCCTCCACCCTGCATCTAGCGGAGGAAGAAAAGTTTGATAGTCGGAGGGAGAGAAGTGGGTTACAACATTGCTGTGTGTGTGTGGTTATGTAAAGCTTGCCAGTTGACGTGACACAGCATTGCACACACACATATTTACCCCATCTGTAGGCAGTCACTGTAGGTTTAGTGTGTGTAGATAAGGAGCAAACGAGCCCTCATTTCTGCGTACTTGCATAACACTATACATAACGCTGGGCATGTTGGGGAATCTGGGCAGTGTTCCAGGCCTGTATACAAAGTGTGTGTGTGTGTGCGTGTGCGCGCATCTTAGTGAGACCTTCGGATCTTTCTCTCTCTCCCTTTCTCCCTCCCATCTCCTTACATATTCGTGTGTATTTGTTCATGTGCACACACATGAACCGCAGAGCACTAAGACACCATTGTCCACAGACTGCAAGCACCACTGAGTTCAGACTTTAACCGGACAGAAGAGCAGAAAGAATGACTGCACCCCTGATAATCAGTATTTGTGCCAACGTGTATGTTCTGTCTGAGACCATGGACTACAGCTCTTTCTGTCTTTATTTTCTGAGAGGTCAGAGGTCAGCGGCTGTATGCAGTGTGCGCCGTGGCAACGGGCACGCTCAGTCTCGCGCGTGTGCTTTCGAGGAAGCGTAGCGAGAAGGTGTGTTGAAATGCCTAGATGTTAGTGCTGTGGGCTATAGAGTGAAAGGGGAGACGTTTGCTGACTGCAAGAACCAAAACACTGGCCCTAACAAATTTATTTAACACAAGAAACACCTCACTCACATCGAAGGAGATCAAAGGAGATTTAACCATACATCATATATATATATATAATATAATATAATAATAGCTTTTTGCTCAAACTACCACTATATCCTGACCGTAGTACATGAGACAGAGAATCTGTGAAAAAACTGGTTTCAAATATGAATAAAGATGATGTCACTACATTGCCTATATTTCTCTCCTCAGATGATTTCAGAAACATCATTTCGTGAACTGTTTAACTGTAAAATGAGAGAGTTTATGACCCAACCGCCATATTAACAGTCAAGCCAAAACCAAACAAACTTTTTCATTTTATGGCTCAACACACAATTTGATTGGAGTTCACGAGCTTCACAAGCAGCTGCTTGTTGGTGTGTTCCCACCGATACGTGACGCGATCTTTTTACGCGATGCAATAACAAGTCACGTCAACGCAAAGATGCAAAAAAAATGCAAGATTTGCGCCGGGCAAATACGTGGAATTTGAGTTGAGTAAGAAATTGGGGGGAAAAAATATTGTAGCGGCCTGTGGGCGTCTACGATGTTGCCTCATACAGAAACCGGACGAAAATCAATGTGTATTAATGTATGTGTGTAAAACATAGACTGTCTTTAGCACCAACAGTAACGTTGCTGCCGTATTTATGCCTAAATTATGTTATTTTGAGTGTTTATGGAGCAGCTACAATGTTAGCATAGCTTAGCACTGATCGATCAGAACTCTATTCAGAAAGAAAACGCATTTTAAACGTCCTGACAAAGTACGAATTCAGACTTATTACACAATGGAATTCTTATGTTGTCATTTCGACGTCTGTAACTTTTAACAAGATTTCTTCGCACTCATTCAAGATGGTTTTAGCACAGACTGCAGTCAATCCACCAGAATAATCAGAAAAGCATGTTTAATAAGGCTATTTCTTTGCCAAGATCAGTTCCCGTCACTTCGGGACCTAGTGGACCATTAAGGTAGCATCAGCACACCATCTTCAGAGTCAGTCAAAGTGTATTACCGGGAGTTCACAATGAATTTTTAATGGGGAATGTAGCCATTAAAGCTGACTTTTACTGCAGGAGTGTTGCAGAGGGAAAGGGATTTGCCCTGGATTTACTTGTAGCTATTAACACTGCCGGTACTGATATGTGTTACTAGATCTAGTTCACTGTCCTGCCTCCAACTCCACACCATGTACACAATTACACCCTCGTGTCCTCGAGGAGGTAATCCCAAACCAGTGCTGAGAGTGCTGAAGAAGAATGTTCACCTAAAACAAAATGTAACATCTTGAACTCCTGATTTGTCCTGAAGTTTTTTTTTTTTTAATTTAACTTCATTGCAGCGATATGATTCTTGCACTTTTTTATTTATTTAGTTATCAAGATCTTTATGGCTGCAGTATTGCATCTAGTAGAAGTATGTCTTTGCATATTTATATTTGTTGAAGCTAACCGCTTTAGCTGAAGCCTGCAGACTTTCTTTTTCAGCACACAGGCCTCGCAGCCAAGTTGCCTTCCTTGGAAAGCTTTTGGCTGCTGCTTCTCAGAGCTATAAATCTTACTCTGGGCATTTATGAATGTTTTCGAAGCACAGTGTGGAGCTGTGAGTGTATATTTCTGTGTGTGTGTGTGTGTGTGTGTGTGTGTGTGTGCATACATGCACAGCGTGACCCCAGGACTCGAGCAGTTCCTGGAAGCATTGCTTCCTCGTTCTTCTTTTTCCTGGAAAAGGGAAGATCGTAAAATGAGTTTGGCTTTCTTCCCTCCTCTTCTTCACTGCAGCTTTCTTACCGTGAGGCTGCTTCAAATTAGACAACGTGTGAGGAATGTGGCATTGTATAAGTGTGCATGTACGTATATGTGTGTGTGTGTGTGCATCTCCGTGTGAGATTGTTTAAGTGCGCCTGAGCTGGTATGTTTTTGCTCTTAAAAGTGATTGATCTGTTGTTGTGTTTTTGAAACACACAAGTCAGTATCTGGGGTGAGTTTCACATGTGACAGTTTGAAACGAGAGTGAGTGTGTGTGTGTGTTTGAGATAGATAGAGAGAGAGCGAGCGAGCAGAGTTCAGAAAGTCACAGAGCCACAGGGTCAAAGTGTCACCTGACCTCTGAACGTGAGGCTTGTTGTTCCTCGAGAGCAGAGGCATGAACCCACCCTTTGTCTGACCCTCTGAACTCTGTGAAACAAGCACGTTGTCTTACCCTTCACTGATGTATCTGACATCTTAAACCCCCTGCATGGCTTTTACAACATGGTCTTTGCCTTTTTGAATAAAAATCGTTCTTTTTCTTGCCTTTGTTTTGACAGGAAAGCATGGACCGCACTTCCTCTCGCCGACCTGAGGAGCTGATTGTTCCAGGCTTTCAGCGCTCGGCCAATGAAAACTTGCCACATCATCACGGTAACTCTCCGCTCCTCATCCAACTTATGTCAGTTCTGTTCAGGGGATGTAAATATGAAACATGAAGCGATAAATTATATGCCCGTTATCCCGCAATGTCTTTTTCTACTCTGAATGTCGTAAAAGAAGAAACAGTTCCTTCCATATTTTACTCGCTTCACATTCTTTTCTCATACCTTTCTTTATGGGATCTCTCCAGCCAGCCAAAACACATTTGCTGGCCCACTGAATGTTCTTCCTGTGTTCCTTGAAATCCCCCCTCTCCTCCTCCTCCTCCATCTAGTACATTGTCTCCCTTCATCACTGCAGGCTCTGCTCTCCAGATGGAGAGGTTATAGACAAGTGTTAAAATGCCTCTCCTCCCCTTTTTTTTTTTTTTTAGCACTGCTCAGCACTTTTCTACTAACCCCCCCACGAACTCCCTTCAGCCATCGTGGAAAATCTTGGAAATCCTTTTTGGAAAGCGGCCAACTTGTGGGGAGAAGAGGGGGAGTCTCTCCCCAACCTATTTTTTTTTTTATCACGTTGCTTTTTTTTTTTTTTTAGTGGATTGTCCGCTCTGCTGATGTGTGGGGGTCTTCGCTTGCGTGAGAGCATTAAATATGGCTTCACGTGAATCGGGTTGATTTAGGCCTGTAGGTCATCCAGTGGCAGGCAGAGGAGAGTTTATGCTAGGAGTAAAAAGATCGTATAGTTGCATAAGCAGTAAAGTCGAATGTTTTCATTGTTTCCAAGCTGACTCGTTCAGTTTTTTGGTGGCATCAGTCATCGAGTATGTTTTGTAGAAAAATAACTGATTGATGACTTCAGTGAAAAGGCACCCAGCTACTGCGTCATTCTGACTTTGCACTCCAGAGAAACATTACATCAACCTCACTGACGGGACGTGCTGTATATTTAGATCATGCCAGGCTCGGGTTACATGCCCTCAGTTTATACTGGGCCTGCCTTTATGATGATCTGATGACATGTGTCTTGATACATACCATGGTGTCGATTACATGTAAGCGAGCCAATTTACTTGAAAAGATTTAATGTTTCGTTCATAACGACGATTACTGCTTCACTTTAATGGTGTTCACTGTTTGTGCTGCTCAGTATGAATACAAGGTGGATACCTCTGGTTCTTAAACGTGAAGCCAATGCGGAAGTTTCTTAAAATTGTTTTTCTAATGGCCAGCAGGGAGCGACTTCTTTGGTTGCAATAAGTCTGATTGTATAGAAGTCTATGGGAAGATGACTCTACTTCTCACTTGATTTATAGCCTCAGTAAACATGAGTTTGATGGTTTGTAATCTTCTTCAATACAGCATGATGTTCATTTCGTAAATGATGGTAAAATAAACGATAAAGCAGTTTATGCTTGTCTCATTGAGCCGTCGGTTGTACTTAACATCACTCTCTCCTGCCACTTCTGGTTGCAAAAAGCCAAAATGGCGATGGCAAAAAAACGACTTGCATTTCAATAAAGATTGTTCAGAGAGCATTAGTACCTCACTTTACCCACCCACATTTACACATCATGTGTGGTGATGGAGCGTGACCTCCCTCGTTTCACTTTCACTTTATTGTCCACAGTGAAAACATGTGCAATGCAAAATGTGATGACACAGACAACAGACAAATGCAATCTGATCCGAGTACAGAATATTAAGTATTTGTTGACTACGACTGCAGTTTCATGTTAAATATAACTGCAGTATTTTTATTGCATATAGAGGAACTCCATTGTACTTTGCCCATGAACGTCCAGCTCTCTGCTCTGACCTCTAGACTGCCGTCAGAGATCGCTGATTGCAGGTTGTCGTGGCCAGGGATAGAGAGCGCTCATTCAGCGTATTCTGGGATATTACAGGAATGAATTGGCCGCGGTTGTATGGTAGGCTTTGTCGTCGGATGCTAACCAGAGTGCTGCAGCAGTTAATCTACATTCAAAAGTTGCAGTTCGTAGAAGAGAGGAAGGATATATTTTAATGCTATATGTCCACTGGCTTCCCCCTCTGAAGCCAGCAGTGCAGCGTGGGCCAAGCCAGCAACGTGAAGACGGAGAGGAATGCCAATGGTAGAATCATTATCCTCTTAAAGCTGCACTGGGCTACATTTTAATGTAAAACTGCAGCCGGCTTATCAGCCTTAAACACAAAGTGGTGCTTCAACGGAGCAGAGGTGCAAGAGGGAAGAACTTCCACACCCCAGATTAAGATGATGGAGGTGGATATTTTGCCTTGATGAAATGTTTGTTTTAGGTGTTTGCATATATAAAGTGACAAATTGGAAAACGTGCGGTCTGTCCAGAAAGCCAGACTTTCCAATGACAACTGAACCAATGATTCTTCACCACCTCCTCATTCATGACCGCTGCACTTTAGTAGTCATCAACAACTCCCAAAAAGTAGTCACGGAAGATTCATCTCCCCCCCCCCCCAATAACGATAGTGAATTCTCGTCAAAAAGGTCTCAAATACAGCAGTAGAGGGTTAATTAATGTAAGCGGGACCCACCTAGGCTTTGAGAGGCTGTTAGCAAATGAGCTGTGATCTGATTGGACTAAACCCAGCACGCTTGTCTGAGCTGGAGATACTGTTATCCTCTGGGAACCTCAAATCTGTATGAAATGTCGAGATCTTTCCAGTAGCTGTTGAGATGTTTCAGTTTGGACCAAAGCCGGGTCGCTAGCATGCTGACTAAAGCATCTCAGTACTTTCCTTTACTGGAATAACTGAAAGTGCACATTTTAAGCCCAACACTCTCAAAAAATAGATTTTTATTTTTCATAAATGTCACATCACAGGATTTCTGGATATTGAAGTCCTGAAAAGTCAAATTTATAGCCTTCAATGTGTAAGAGGCCTTTTTTTCACGAAAGACATTTAGACACAAGTGTAAATAATGAAATGAATTTATGCTCAATTTCATTTACCCGTCTCGGTTCCTGGTATTATGCAAGCTGACTCACGCCTGAGCTTTTCCTACTGTGACTAGTCAAAATGTCTGCTGTGAAAAAGGCCTACATGTCACGGCTTTACATTATAATCACCTCTGACTGTCCTCGTGAGCTCTCTTGTTCTTTTCCAACTGTGTGCGCCCCCCCCCCCCCCACGCCTCCTCCCCCCCAACCCATGTCCCAGTCATGAACCCCAGCATCAGACTGTCCTTTCTGTGTGCGTATGTGTGTCATGCAAACTCCTTTGTGATCTGAGATCAGACGGGCCGAGTCCTGCTGTTCCTGCTCTGCAGCGGCTTTTTTTCCACTCAGCGTGCATGTTCACTGTGTGCGTGTGTACATTCAGTACAATGTGTGCTTTTAAAAAAAAAATAAAAATCTCCTGTATAATTACATGCACATGATCATCAACGCTGCATAGCGTACATGATGTCCTAGGCTCTTCTGTGTGTGTGTGTGTGTGTGTGTGTTTTGGTGCCCTACTTCGTCCTGATCATTTGGCCACCATATGCCATGCGCAGGCTGTAGAAGTGCTGTAATTTCTTCTTACAGGAATTTTAGGAATTCTGAGTGTGGTGTTGTGGTGGGACACACACAGGACCAAAGGGCTTTGGACACACACATAAAGAAACACATGGAGACATACTAGGCACTCAAAGGAGCACTTAACCCCCCAAAATGATAATTTATATATTTTTCTCGCATGCAGGGATACAAAAAAAAAAAGACGAAAAGTCTTGATGAATTTATGTAATTGGGTGCCGCATTTAATATCCGTTTACAAACTCTCACGCAACTCGTGCCGTATCATTTTTATCCAGTCATATGCTCACTACTTCCCAAACGCATGCATCTTCGCTAAAATGTTATGCAGAAGTGTTTCACATTGTACGGTATTAGCGAAGATGCATGTATTTTAGAAGTAGTGAGCATACAACTGGATAAACGAGACTTTGATTATACTGCACGAGTTGTGAGAGAGTTTTTAAACGGATGTTTTGATGTAGTTGTTACACGTGGCATCCAATTACTTCAATTCATCAAGAATCTTTTCATTATTCGGGTTCTTTGTTTACCTTTTGGGCACGTGAGGAAAAACAAAGTTCTCTTCACAAATTCAAGGTAACACGGGGCGAGGAATTGAGATATATATATATATATATACTGTATATAAAATGACATACACATATAACCTAAAACTGGCTTTATTGGAGAGATTACACTTTTCCCCACTAGCTAGCATTAACATTAGCTTGTAAACTTGATAAATGGTAAGTAACGAGTGCAGTCTGGAAGTTCTACTCTATTTGTCCCTGAAGGGTAATTGATTAAGTATTAATCCTGGACTGACTTCAGTTAATTAGTAACCGGTAAGGGGAAAGGAGCCCTGACTGGAAACTGCCTTGTTGACTGGATCCTTTCATTCTGGTTTGGATTGGTGTGGGTTCAGTCTGTGGGTGACTGTTTGTGCCAACTTCCAGTGCTTGATTAACTACTCGGCCCGGTGGACGACAGGTTCCACGTAATCGGACCAATGGCAAGCTAGTGAGTCAGTGTACTACACAGCCATTGGAAGACATCCAAACCAAAGTGAAATCCAACACGAGGAGGAGTGAAACTTCAAAACAAGGCTGTGTGTTCTTTCTTGCTCTCTGGTCTAGTGATCGCTGGTTCAGGACCCAGTGCTTCTGGCAATATTTCGACTGTTGATCGTGTTAAATCACAACAAATGAAAGGCACTTGCCAGAATGCTGCGGCATTGCCTCAGTAGGTAGGAGTGGGACAAAAGGTCAAAATGCTGAGCTGTCTGTTCTAACAGGTCACCCTTTACGGACCAGAAAGTTAACTTCTCACCCCAACAGGATCCCTTTGATAACAATTTCTGACAAACTGGCCTCCATAGTGTTGACTCCTCTAATCATTCTGCGTCTCCTGTAGCTCTGTTTTAGTCATTAACCTGGCGGCTACAGTTGAACTAAACGGATTCATATGATTTCTAATGATTATCAGCTGGTTGTGGATGGTTTAAAAATAATTTCTCAAACACTGTTACCCACTGAGGCCAGTGGATATCTGCTGTCCTGCAGCTTTTCACCGTCGCTCACTTTCTTCTTCCTTCCCTTTCTCCACCTCTCCCATCCCGCCTCACGCAGACGACGATGTGGATCTGGAGCAGCTGGTGAATGACATGAACTCCTCCATGGAGAGCGTTTACTCTACGCAGGCAGACACGGCGCTGCTCCTGAACAACGGCCACGTGCCCGCTCCTCACCGCCACCACATGCACCCTGCCTACCCGGCACACGGCCAGGCCCACCGGCGTCACACCCCGCCCCTGCCCCTTTCATCCCCCTCCAGGGAGAAGCTGCGGCACTCCCAGCCCATGCACATCCAGGCCGTCAGGTAGACACACATAACCTGCCCCCTGCATCGATTTCTCTGTTTTATATTAAGATAAATACGGCTGGAAGCACTGTGAAAATATGTTTAAAAAATGCAAGACAGCATAGCCTAAAGAAGAACTTTTTAGTGTCATATATGTGTGCCATACCTTCTCTTTTCCCAAACTGATGCCAGTCATTGTGTGCATACAGTATTGTCAGGCTTTCATTAATAAACACCCAGCTATGACAATAGTGTGTGTGTCTCCCTCTGCAGGTGTCTGCGGGAAGAGCATCTGCTGCATCCGGCCTCCCTGCCCGCCATCCCCAACCCTTTCCCCGAGCTCTGCAGCCCGGCAGGCTCCCCCGTTCTCAGCCCCATTCTGACCGCCGACAACCACGTAAGCACGCCCATACCACCTTTCCTCTACTTTTTAAGTACTTTTTTAAAGTTGTTACTGGTTACCACTATAGTTGTGATTTATTTTGGACTCAATGTAAGTGATGTCCTTTACTTGACCACTATCGTGTGTGTGTGTGTGTGTGTGTGTGTGTGTGTGTGTGTGTGTGTGTGTGTGTGTGTGTGTGTGTGTGTGTGTGTGTGTGTGTGTGTGTGTGTGTGTGTGTGTGTGTGTGTGTGTGTGTGTGTGTGTGTGTGTGTGTGTGTGTGTGTGTGTGTGTGTGTGTGTGTGTGTGTGTGTGTAAACCAGCTGACTGGCCTGTTATGTTCAGGTCAGAGCAGCATGTGTTGACTTTGGCTGCGGGACAGCCTTTCCTTCCATTACACAACAGCTCACCCTGGGTTATCTGACTGTGTGTGTTATTGTGGAAGCGTCATTATCAATCTCACACACACACACACACACAGAGTGACAGACATGTTTTGCTGTGGACGGAGGTGAGCGATGTCCCCAGGATGCTGCAGACAGAGTGCAGACTTCCGTAGCGGAGCTGGGAACACGGCTGGGAACGTCTGCAGGTCGGAGCTTTCTGAATCCGTCCGCGGCAAGACAGGCGCCCATTTCCGGTTCACACGCTTCAACCTTGGCTCTTTACGTCACTATGCGTGTGTGTGTGTGTGTGTGTGTCACAGCCTTGCCCTTCCTTCCCCCGGTAGAGCGTCCCGTCTCAGGAATGTTCCATCCCTCTCAAAGATGTTTTCAGGATGCCCACACTGAACAATAAAGGTTATTTTAGATGCTCTCATCGCGCACACACACACACGCACATGTTGCATCATATGTCTTTCACAGAACATCTTCATTTTGTTCACTTGTGCTCTTTTAACGCTTGTCTTGAATCTAAAGAGACGAATAATCACCCAGCACTTGTTACGGGGAAGAAATACATTTTTTTTGTGATACGTGTTGCGTTTGGATCATTTTAAATGCAGTTTGGTGTTTTCGTTTCGCTGCTTTGCACATGCTTGTATCTGACATCGATGAGTCGTTCCAGCATTTTGCTTCTTCACTGCATTTTTCATGGCATGTCACCGGGTTGGTGTAGGCAAGAAATTCTTCAAGAATGCTTCACCGTGGCACAAAAACAGGAAGATTGTTGTACTCTTCCCGCACGAACAGCGATAAAGCTTGCACTGGAAGGAGTAAAAAGCACATGGAAAAATCACTTCCAACATTCCATCATGTTTATCATCGTCGGCAAAAGAGAAAAACCTTTTGGCTGGACAAGCAGAGGAGGTGGCTGGGAGACTGATACACGTGTGGCTGGAGGTGATGGGGATCATGGGAAACACTATAATTTGATCAGGTCACGAGCAATAATTGATCCGACGGTGATTCATTAATGGGTAACTTCTGTATTTTTCAACCTGCGCCCTATTTTCCCTTGTTTTTGCCTCTGACAGGCTCTGATTGTTGTTATAAGCGTCTTGACAACATTATGGAAAGAGTGTTGCTCAAGGGGAAGTCATGTTCAGAAATTGACATGTTGCTGCAAGATAATGGTGGAAACGTGACTGCCAGCCGGTCAGAGTTTGTTGTGTTGGACTACGGAAAGCATAGCTTAGTGTTATCTAAAATATTTTCAATTTCATGGTTAAATATTTGGATGATTTCGACAAAGTGGATGACGTCTTTGAATTTGATGGATGCCCGTATTTATTTGAGCCAGAGTAGAGGGGGGCAACGGGCAGAGGAGGGTGAACCAAATTTGTTGTATATACAAAATCATGGAAAATACAGAAGTCACCCTTTAATGCTTAAAATTCTATATGGAAAAACGTTAGTGGCATAGTTCGAGTGATGGCAATGTCGGTCCAATAATAAATATCAGCAACTATTGGACGTATTGCATTGGAGTTTACAGATACTATTGTTTTACAGACACTGGTTCCCAACACTAATAACATTAACATCACCCTCAGCTCTACATTGTGTTTTGTGCTAGTTAGTGTAGTTGCACATGATAACTAGCATGATAACATTAAACTAAAGTGGGGAATAGGGCTGTCCTCAACCAAAGTTTTTGGTCGACTATTCGATTAGTTGATTTAATTAACAGATCTGTAAAACTGAGGTTCTCCACAAAGAATCACACAAAAGCACTACTTTAAACCTTGTGTTTACCAGAGATGTGCACTTAAGTTTCTTGGAAATAAGTTATTCAGCATGTAAAAACAACTATTAGACCAAAACGATTGATTAGTCGACTAATCGACCGAGAGGGGGAAACCCTCGTGGGTTAGCATATGTTAGCATTCCGACGTTAGCATTCAGCTCAAACCCCCGCTTTGCCTCACAGAGCTGCTAGCATGGCTGTAGACTTTTAGTCTTGTTTCGCAATGTTATGACCGTGTAAATTCTTCCGAAAGCAGCCCCGGTGTTAAATGGCCTCCCTTGGTGGATGCGTGTGAAACCATCATGCACTTTAATCCTTTCCTATGCCACGGCTAGTCTTCGGCTGATTGAATGAAACCTTCCCTGATCAAATCACTAAAGTTCAGCGAGACCAGCGTCACACTGGCCAGACGTCCGTGCCTCTGTTGGCGTGCTATGTTATGTAATGTAATATGCAAGCTAACAGAAAGGCTATAGGATAGAGAAAAGGTTGTGGAGATGTTAGAGTACCTGTATGCATGGATGCGTGCAGGACCGCTGAGGATGGCTTACACAACAATGCAGACGAGACTCTCGGGCGTCTACAGACATAGATGTATTTGCATTGGCTCTGTTTTATCGGAGGATCGCTCTCCCTCCAGCTGTAGAGTTGGGATCAGAGCATTCTTCTCTAAGCTTCCGTCTTTTCTCAAAGGGATACACATGTTATAAAACCGTGTATGTGCGTGACATGACAGGTTTATGGCCTGCATTGTGTTTGATAGTTGAAAGGGTTTGTCCTCAGGGTGTCATGAACATGCTACTGTGAACAGATAACATGACGCCGCATCTCCATGAGATGTTAGAAACACACTAAAGGGAAAACTCTAAACCCGAAGCTTATTCAGTAGTCTGATTGTAGACGATGCTGAACGCTGTTTCCCACGCAAGTTGTGGCAGTATTACACCACACAGTTCAGTCATGTTACCCCGGCTTTCACAACAATTTGGTCAGGACCTGTCTGTCATCACTGGGCGCATTGGGTTTTCTTTGGCATCATGACGGCAGCTGTAACGCAACTCCTGCTTTTATTTGTGGCCAGAGACGCGGCATTACGAACATCGGGGACGACAGGGAGGCCCAGTGGTAAAAGAGACCATTGATCAAGCAAAGAACTCTGGTTCAAGACCCCTGTGTTGGCAAGCATCCATCCTGCTGAAGTAGCTTTGAGCAAGACACCGAAAGTCTTCCAGCTCAGGGTTCAGTGCTCAGAAAATGACCCTAACCTCTGACCTCCCTGTGGAAAAAGGCAAGAGAAAAGACGGTTTTAATGTGAAAAAAAAGGATGTGAAAGAGTCAGTTTCTCATGGTTTGTTATTTGTTGTGTGGTCTGATTATTGAAATATCTAGTGTTTGCAAAATTTTAGAAAATTTGCCGTCTGATCGATTGGGCGTTTTTCTTTTTCAGCCTTGCCAGCAGTCTCTAGGGATGGCAGTGTTGGTCGATTTGGTCGGTCCACCGTTTTGATCCAGACTGAAATACCTCAACAGCTTTTGGATAAACTGCCTTGACATCTTGCAAAGATATTCACAGTCCCCAGAGGAGGAATCCTCATGACTTTAGTGATACCCTGGACTTTCCCTCTAGCGCCACCGTGTCTTTGAGTAAAATATCTCACCAAATATTGGATGGGTTGCCAGAAAATGTGGTGCAGATGTCAATGGTTAACACATTTCTGAGACTTTTCATCTAGCGCCATCATCAGGTCAACATTTCTATTTGTCCAGTACTCTTGATTTATGACAAAATAACTGCATAACTAATGACGTTCCCATCAGCCTCAGCTGTACTTGATGGTGAACTTGGCGAACATTACAGCTGCTAAACATGAACATTACATAACATTGTGCTTGTGATCATGTTAGCATATTGAGATTAGCATTTCCCTGAAAGCGCCGCTGTGTCTTACAGTAAGTACAGCCTCAGAGAGCTGCTAGCATGGCTGTAGACTCTCGTTTCCAGATTATTTCATATCTAATACATGTCAGGAGTTAATGATGTGATGGAATCTTGAAAAAAGATAAGATAATGGATACAGTTTATATATATATATATGCTGTAGCAGTGTGATGAAAAGTAATTCAAGACCAAAGCTCTGAGTCACACACTCTCTCTATTTAGGACTCATACCTCCCCCTCTGTCTGTGGTCAGCTGATGAACTTCTGCACGCAATGGTCTGCTGACCCACTGCAATCAGATCAGGTGCATGTACACGTGTGTGTGTGTGTTTGTGTTTGTGTTATGAAGGTTATGAGTTCCTGCCATGCAGTAAATGTTTTACATGTTTTGACAATGTGATGACTCAACATTGTAATTGCGCAGCAAACATACGCTTCTTTGACACCCACAAGCACACAAATACACAAATACACAAACACACAAACATACGCTTGCATGCGCTGTCTGAGGACTACATGTGTCATTACTGTCAAACTAGAACATGATGCTACGATAACTTATTCTCATAGAAACCATAAGAATGCAGCCGGATAATGATGCGAGCAGATGGTTTAAAGGACCTCAGTTGTTACAATATCCAGATGAACTCTTGTTTGAGGTCATTTCTCCCAGTTAGGGCGCCAGGAATTGCATTTGATTTCATCACTGATGAAACTATTTTTAGAATTTGTTTTGGGGACAAGATTTCATTCTAATTCCGCAAGAGGGAGTTTCACTTGTCTCTTCAAATTTTAACAAATACGATCAGTGTCCCGTACAATGACCAAACTTGTGTTTCACCACTGTTTTTTAAATTTTATTTTGATATCTGCCAGGTCAAAATGGGGTTTATATGTTGTTTTTTTGGATCGATATCACCAACACTCACATAGTACACGTCTATCAGTCAGTAGAGGTGTGTGTGTGTGTGTGTGTGCGCGTGACAGTGTTGGGTCGTCGGGAGGTGGGGAGGTGAGCCACTCGGTGAGTCTTTGTGGTGGCGCTCCAATGAGGTGAAATTGAGTTTGGCCTGTCTGCAGAGCTAATCAGCTATGTCTGGCTTGAAACCCGAACACTCACAGACATGAAAGACAGCTGACACTGTAATAGACCAGAGTGGGAAGTCTCCAACCAACCAGCATTCAGATGCTGACATTAGTGGAAGCCTCCACCAGACAGACAGATGCAGCTGCTGGTATGATGATTTCTTACAGGACACTCTCAGAATTGTCTGTTAATTTAATATTATATATTTATATTAGCCATTTAACACGTTATTTTGTAAAGTAAACAAGTTACATCAATTGGTCTGTAAGTCTATCAGATTCAGAATAGGGTTTATTGTCAAGTAGCTTATTCACGTACGAGTGGTGCATACAACAAACAATAACAATTATATACAAAACATAGTAAGGAAACAAATACAGGCAAAATGCTGCAAGAGTCAAGAACATGAATATAGAATTTAAAAAACTACAATAAAATATTAAAACGATACATTAAAGAATACTATAATATGTACATTATAACTGCATATTTCTACACAACATTTAACATTAAAGCTACATTACTACATGTTTTTAGTTTAACAATGAAAGAAGATTTATTGTACAACTATAAATCACAAGGCAGCAGACATAATGGCCAATCACGTGACATAGACCTGGAAACTATTACCATGGTGACTCTACATCAACATATTGTTTGTCATGTAAGGAAGACGTGAAGTCCTGAGCTGGTTTCAGTACCAAATACACGACCACATTAGATCCACATTATCCTTTTCTTTTTCAACATCCATATTTTTCCCATTTTTCTTCCAGTTTTACATTTGCTTCTGCCACAATGGTGCAGAAAGATGGTGGCCGTCACTACCCTTGCCCCCTCCACTCTGAACGAATCAAGATTGCTTTTACCATCAGCGGGTCGTATTACTATTATCTGCTCCGGCTTAAAACGTGTGTGTGTGTGTGTGTGTGTGTCTGTGTGTGTGTGTGTGTGTGTGTGTGTGTGTTGGTATGTGTCTGTACATTCGTTGTGTGTTTGCGTACAGCCTGATAGGTTTAGGGGCCCATAAACCTCTTGGTCAAGTGGGCCTGACCCTGGCGCAGATTATTGTGTTTGAGCTCTGACCCTGTGGCCTGTGTGTGTGTGTGTGTCTTTGGTTATAGGCATAAAGGTGACTGTCCATGACCCTTCAATCCAATATGCCGTGGCTACAAGCCCGCTTTACGTGTGTGTGTGTGTGTTAGAAGCAGCATAGGAGACCAATAACCCTGTACATAACCCCCCCCCTCACACGCCTCTGGTGGAGAGAAAAAGACGGATGTGGGGGAGGGTAAAACAGAAGGGGGAGGACTAAGCCAAGGTGAGTTCAATTTCATTGTGTAAAGATAAAACCTGATAAACAGTGAGGATGAAGGCCAAGGATTTGAAGGACCTTGCAGGTAGAACAATTGTTTGAAAGTTAAAGAAGAAATACACAGTCGGAAACGGAAGAAATTAGAAAGAAAAGGAAGATTTAAGAGAAGGAAAGTGTGCTTGCCCACCCTTTCTTTCTCGTGTGCTCATCACACGCATGAACATGCACTCAGTAACAGCCCAGCGTTATACTGCTCCCCGAACGGCTGCAAAACTTTAGCGTGAGACGGGAGGAAAAAGTCGAGCAGTAAAGTAAAAAAAAGAAAGAAAAAAACATAGTTTATCATTTTGTCTTCCTCTAGTGTGCGTGCGTGTGTGTGTGTGTGTGTGTGTGCGCGCGCGCGTTCGACTCATAGTTCTCATGCACACTGTATTAGGGGCCAGCTGGGTTGGCCTGTGCCCTACACATGAGCCTTATTATGACTCAGTATTGCATTACTCACATTCCTCCATAGCTCTTTCTCTATTCCTCTCTCTCCCACCCTCCCTTCGTTTTCTTTATCTCCCAATCTCTCTCTCTCTCTCTCTCTCTCTCCCTCTCTCTCCTTCTCTCGGCCGGGTAGATTTGCTGAGCAACCATCCCCTACTGCTTCAGATCGAATCACCCCACCGTTTTCTTTCAACTGCCTTCTTTGCAGACCTCGAAGCCCGTCAGTGTGTGTTACACATGTTGCTCCGGTCCCAACACTCTCGCATAGTATTTCACATACAGCTGAGGAGGAGGAGGAGGAGGAGGATAAGAGGGAGGGGGTAGAAATTAAAACCGTCAAGCAGCTCAGATGAAATGTCAGTGGATGCATAAGAATAAGGGATGTGCGAGTGTTCAGTGATTGGCTAAGTAGTTTGAGCTTGTTTCCCTCTATCCATGTGTGTGTGTGTGCGTGTGTGTGTGCGAGGGGAGTTGTGGGTGTGTTTTAGGCAGAGAGACTGTTTCTTTTGGTGCAGCGCCATTGGTAAAAGGAGCTGACGGTGATCTTTTTTGGAAGGGGATGAGGGGATTTGAACGCAGCCCTGAACATAAGCGTGTCGAGTACGTGACAGGTAGCAGCTCACCGTTTGAAAAATCCCACACTGGGTTAATCCAATAGGAGGAGGAGGAGGAAGAGGAAGAGGAAGAGGGAGGAGAGGAGAGGAGAAGAGCGGAGCGGTGGCTCATACAACTCTTAGCAGCTCAGCCTTTATGCTGCCCAGCACGAGAAGAAGGGGCAGGCTGTCTCTCTTTCGCTCTGTCTCTCTTTCTCTCTCGTCCTTCCTCTGTCACTTCCTCCCTCCTCCCCCTTCTTCCCTCTTACCTCTCTTGCATTCTCCTTGCCAATCTGTCCCTCCCTCCCTCTCTTCCCGACTTCCTTCCCTCCTCCTCCTCCTCCCCTCTTCCTCTCTCCCTCTGTCTCTGTGTCACTGGAGAGCGTCTCAGTGTGAAAATGCCATCCTGCTCTCCAGACCGTTGCCTCTTTCAGGCTGTGGAGGTAAGAGACTTTGTGTGCGCCTTCCAGTCTTTTCTGGATGTCCGTCGGCAGCTGTGTGTGCATGTGTGTAAGTATGTGTGCGGTTATCCGTTTGCAGCGATGGGGACCGTTGGCATTTTTTTCCCCTCTCAATATTTCTGAAACTTTTCTCAAACAAAACTCCTGCGTCACGAAATCACTTTTTTTCTGACGGGGGCGTGAGGGAGATGAGGAGGGGGTCTTCTGGCTTTGCAGGGGCAGAGAGCGCTGTGACGTTGTTTCTGATTGCATTCGGAGTCTCTCTCTGCGACGCCTTGCTGGTGTTTTGTGTCATTTCTAGGCCACCGCTGCTGTTGTTGTGCGGTGTTTTGTGTGTTTCCACTTTGCAGTTCCATTGTTCGACTTCATTTTCCATACCAAACCCCCCACACGCCCCCCACCCTCCGGCCCTCGCCTATCACTAGCTTTGTGTCTTGTTTCATGTCATTTCCAACAGTTGTTCCACGTTGGTTTTGTGTGACGTGCAGGGCAGCAGAATCCCTGCTGTGAACAGAAGATGTTAAGTGTGTGGGTGTGTGAGGACACACACACACACACACACACACATACACACACACACACACGCGCGATTTCTCTCTGATATCTGGAGGATAATCGGAGTCGTCTTTATGGTTTGCAGGCACTTTCCCATGTTCATTTGCTCGTATTACTGTGTGTGTTTTTGTGTGTTGCGCTGCATGTGGGAGCGAGCTCTCTGTGGCGTGTGTGTGAATCTGCTCGTACAGTGGTGTGAAGCAGCTGGTCTGTAGTGATCTGTGCAGCAACACAATCTGAGAAGACAAAATTACACTGGTTTAAATGTCGCTTTGGGCGCTTGGTTGAAATGGTTCAAAATGGCGCAACAATGGGAGGTATACTGCGGCTTGGAGCTGTACCCGTTTGCTGCTCCCAGCGGTGACATTTTGAAGAACAAAACACAAGTTTTATTTCTCTGTCCAAGTGCGAATATGTGGTCTTTCTACTTTTCTAATTGTGGATATGTTTGCATGTGATGAAAGATGTTTCGTTGTGGTTTGTGCGCGAGCAGATTGCGTGTGTGTTTGTGAATGTGCGTTTGGTTGAGCTGTGGACAAAAGGGTTGAACTGAGAGCACAGGGGCCGGCCGACCTTTCCTGGACGTCATCCTTCTTTTTTCTTTTTCTTTTTTAAAGCGGTTCTCATGTTGGAGTGATAGAATAATGTAAACAGGACTTTTTAAGACTGGAGTTGACAAAGAACCTGGTTATGGAGGTAAATTTAATTTCTCCCTTTTTCTCTGCGGATCCAAATTCCCGAAAGTGGCTCAGGACGCGCTTCGCCTTCTGAGTGTTATTGGACTTTCTCCAGCCTGACCTTCATCTCATTTACATATTCTCATTATTATCCCCGTGTGTTTTCAGATAGTTAAGGTGTGGAGCGAGGATGGAGCCGGTAAAGTGGTGGAGATCCCAGCAGACATGACGGCCAGAGATGTGTGTCAGCTCCTGGTCTACAAGAGCCACTGTGTGGACGACAACGCCTGGACACTGGTGGAGCACCACCCCATCCTTGGCCTTGGTAAGGATGTGTGTGTGTGTGTGTGTGTGTGTGTGTGTGTGTGTGTATGCAGTATATGGTGAGTGTGTGTGCACCAAGCACAGATTTGGCACGCTCATATCTGTATGCATGCTCCTGTTGGCCGGAATGGACATACATTCTACTTTTGATACTACTTTGTGCATCTCTGTATCTGTCTATATGCAGTGATGTAGCAGTTTATAAAAAAGGTGATTAAACAGCAGTTTGCTAATCACCACTAATTTGAGCCAAAGTTAGCGGATATGTTTTCCGAAAGGAGCAATAACCTTTTCTCTTTTTCTGTTAAAGGCAGTGTCTTTCAGTAGAGAACTTTAAATGTATAACTCAGCCATGAGAAAGTGTATGAAAGCCAAATGTAAATAAATAAATAAATATGCGTGTGTGTGTGTGTCTAAACCCCTTTTGTGTGTCCCTGCATGGTTGGGGATACTCTCTTGCGTGTACCCTCAGTGTGTATGTTCACTTGAGCATGGCACGAGTGCTTGTATGCCTTCTATACGGCTCAGGGAGGGAGGTGTGGTGGTCGTAGGATTAAGCATTTTCCATGTTCTGCTCACATGTCTGTTCCCTCCCAATCGTTAGCTCACGGGAGGGGGGGGGGGGGGTAAGAAAAGGGAGCAAAAAACACAAGACTCATGCTTTGCCGCCTCACTTTTGCTGTGTCTCCGTTTAAAGCTTTATGTATTTCTTTATTCTTTTTTCTTTCTCTGGGTCTGTCTTTGTCCTCGGTGAGGCTTTCCTACTCCCGAGATGTATTTTTAGAGTCAAAGGATCGCTTTGTGCTTTGCTGCTTTGCTGCTTGATCTGCGTTCCTGGAAAAAAGTGCACTGGAGAGATGGAATGTGAGGTGAGGAGAGAGGGAGGGAAAAAGAGAGAGAAATGAAGGGAGAGAGAATAAGAGACAGAGAGGGAGAGGTTGAGTGTGTGTGGCGGGGGGGGGGCTGGACTAAAGCGTCATACCAGAGAAGCAAGGAACCAATCGCGCCTCTCCGTCGGACGAGCCCCTAGCCTTTCTAGCCAATCAATCTTTCCTTAACCCTCCACAGGAAATTCCGCTGCCAGCGTGCAACACACCCACACCCACACCCACACCCACACACACACACACACACACACACACACACACACACTCTCTCTCTCAAGAAGATATCAGACATTCCCACCCCTAAACTGCAGCCAGAATACATTATTAGCAAGAAAAGTCTCTAAAGTTTTACCAAAATATGTGTGTGTGTATTTGTCTCAATAAAACAAGGCTTTGTGAGTTAATCAGGACGGGAGAATTGGTGCTAAATCCTAGTTGCTGTGTGTGTGTGTGTGTGTGTGTGTGTGTGTGTGTGTGTGTGCGTGCGTGCGTGTCCATGCAGAACTAGAACATCCTGTCACTATCTATTTCTAAGCGGCCTCACTCTGAGATCATATACCCTTAACTTCAAGAAAGAGGAGAACACACACACACACACACACACACATAGAGAAAGTAATTGTGCCTCTGTGGTGCACAGTGAGCAGGTTAGGCCTGTGTGAGCTCTTAATGTCCGGTTGTGTGTTTGTCTGTGGCTTGTACTTTGCTTATGGCTTCGCTGCTTTCAGCAATCAGCCTAAATACATGACATCATCTTCCTGCAATGCCCTCACCTCCTCCTCTTCCTCCCCCCCCCCCCCCTCTCCATCTCACTCCTCTCCACCTTCACCTCCTCCCTGCCTCACACTGCTTCTTCTTTTCACTGCCCCTCCTCGTTTAACCTCTCACTCCCTCGCTCGTCTCCTAGTAACAGGCGATTTCTTTTCTTGCTGTGTCATTATATACAATAACAGTATAACTGCTGATGTGTTTGTGCCTAATTTCAATTATCATAAGACATGCAGTTTATAGAGCGAGCACTGTGAACTCTGGCAATAATGTGAATTCACATCATGGAGATTTGTGAGTCTTAGAAAAGGTGGCAAACTCTGTGAAAAAAAGACTCATTCTTTCTAGTTCATACCAGCTTCCACCTTTTTTAAAAAAAAGTACTAGATTAAGTAAAAGAAACCGATTTGTAATTGTTCTGGCACATCAAAAGGTTGTTGTGTTTCCTGCTGCCAGAGGACACTGTTCAAAAGAGTTTACAGTAAACAAGGTCCTCTGGTGACAAGGACATCTCAGAATATGCTTTCAATGTTAAAGAGGGAAGAGAAACATGAAGAGAGAGACAGGAAATGAATGCAAAAGAGCTGCTTGTTATGCTGCAGATCAACCCGAAAGAAGGACAGAACTATGAACAGTGAAATATAGTTACAATGTCAATAAAATGTGTTTTTGTTAACCATATGATTAAGCTCTAAAGCAGTGTACACTGATTTACAATCTGCCTTCAGTTACATCCCGGAGGACAACATATCCCAGTTGAGGAGACTAACACTGTCTGTCTGCCTCCTCGTACAGAGAGATGTCTGGAGGACCACGAGCTGGTGGTTCAGGTTCAAGCCTCCATGAGCAGCGACAGTAAATTCCTCTTCAGGAAGAACTATGCCAAATATGAATTCTTCAGGAACCCCCTGGTGAGTCTCTCGCATCCCTAAACAAGTCACTCATAGTTCTGTCCTCGACTAAAAAAAGATCTTAGTCGACTAACACTCTAAGCTGATTTAATCGACAGATCTGTAAAACTGAGTTTCTCCTCAAAGAATCATGCAATTGAAAAGCACCGCTTAAAATCCTTTGTTTATCAGTAGTTTTGTGGGAATTAGTTATTTAGCATGAAAAACGCATAAAGAACGATTAATAAATGAAAGGATCTTAGTAGACTAAGACTGACTAATCAACCAAGAGGAGGCTTCAGTTTAGCTCGCACACAGCCGGGGTTCAGACAATTTTCACGCCGTGATATTTGTGTATTGGAGCTGAAGATGGCAATAAATGTCATGCTGACATCCAAAAGCTTTACATTTTGTTGCTTTTAGGCAGAAATGACCAAAATGACCCAGTGTTTTCTTTCTACGTGGGCTAACAAACCCCTCCTTTTATTCCTTGCTAGCAGCTGTGAGGCTCTGTTTGGTAAAACCAGAGACGGCTGAGAAAGCACGCGGCCCACTGAGTCCATTTTTCTGTATCTGTGTCACTTAAACACAGATTATGACCAATTTATTTTGCCCACACAGTCCCCAAAGTAAATATTGGACCCATTTCTCACAAGCTACACATCTCCTGAACATTCAACTAAATGACATTTTTCGAACACACAAATCAGGAGAAAATGAACTTTGTTCGAGACCTTTCTCAACGACACGCTCTCGCTAAATCTGCCAACTAACATCCAGAAACAGTAAATTATTATCCAACTGCAAAGCACAACCCAGCTACTATTCTTTCACTAGGAGGCTGCTTTGTCTTTCAAAGCCAAACAACCACAAGTAATCAATTTAAATAAAGTAAAGGACAATGTTGTTCATTGCAAGGTACAGTATAATATGTTGAAGAAGGAAAGACCAAACAGAGAAGACCCACTGGAAGCGAGCAAATTGCGTAACGCTCTCAGGTTAGCTAGTCGCTTGTTCGTCAGCAACCAAACTGCCAGGATTTCTGCATTGCAGCACTTTCTTTTATTTTGTATCTGTAAACCTGGAGGCCAAGAACATAGAAAAGAGGGATCCCAGACAGTACAATAGTGATCTTCACTCCATCCAATAGTTGTGGAGATTTTTCAGTTGGGTCTAACGTTGTAGACTTACTCTAAGAGCCACATCAGTATGGCTGAACACAGTCATCGTCTCTTTCGTTGAATCAAGCTCCGTACTGTATTTGTGTAGTATACTGCTCAATTCTACAATTAAATCAATACAATTCATCCCTTATCCCAAATCAGTCTAACTTTATACACAACGCTTTTATTTGTGTCGCCTCCGAGTACAGTCGTGTTTGGTGATGTCGAAGCTGAAGCTCATTCGAAGTCTGTTTGGACAACGGCGCCAGCTATAATATCAAAATGTAAAGCTGTTCATCATTCTGAGGACGCAGACCGGCCTCTGGCAGCATGCGACTCAACGTTGGCCGGTTTTGCGTCGGCATCTTTTGCTGACGTGGACTCGGCATGGGGCTCGTGCTGTTGCGTGCTCGCCCGGGGTGTACAGTGACATTATTGCTGTGGTGATTTAGGTGAGTGTCAGAGCCAGCAGGTGACCTCAGCTCTGTGGTAATGAGCACAGTAAAACACCAGAGTGCTGTCCGCGGCCTGTCAATCATGCTAAGAGTAGCGCTGCTGGCTAAAGGGGATTACATCAGCGGGTGAGATCATACTGCATCTACTCCCAGGCTGGAGTGCCCTCTCTCTCTCTCTCTTTCTCTACCTCTCTCGCCCCCACCACTTGTCAGACACACTCACAGAAAGGGAGACGTATTCTGCATAGAGAAACACTAGCCCTCTCTGAGCTTGCATCTGCACTAAGTGGTTTCTAGTGCCTCTCCCTCTCACTCTTTCTTTCTCCCTCGCTCATTGTCGGTCTCTCTCTCTGTGTGTTTTTCCATCCAGAACTTTTTTCCAGAGCAGATGGTGGCTTGGTGTCAGGAGTCCGATGGCTCAATCCCTCAGTCACAGCTCTTACAGGTAAGGAGATGACTCGGTGAAGGGACACACACGTCTCGAATAGCACACATGTAAGGGCTTGATTCATTACATAACGCTTAACTTAAGCTCAAAATGAATCCTAAATCTAATTATAATGCTCAAGCTAAATCCTAACTCTTAAGTAGCCACCCTGGAAAAAGAGCTCTCACAAAAGTGAGGACATCTGGTAGTCAGAAATATGCACACACACACACACACACACACACACACACACACACACACACACACACACACACACACAGTTCCTGAAATCTGCTAATTGCATTCACCCAGTGTTGCTACTGCCAGATTTTAAGGAATTTGGACAAAAAAAACCTGCCTCTATATTCCACTGCGATCTCTAAACACCATCATGTCAGAACGCGCCGTTTCCAGCATGACACACAAACATTTGTGTCGTGTACATGCAGTTCCCCTCCAGCAGTGTTCCCAATAGATGCTGTTTGTGTGTTTTTGCAGAACTTCCTGAACTCCAGCAGCTGTCCAGAGATCCAGGGCTATATGTACGTGAAGGAGCCCGGACGCAGGTCCTGGAAGAAACTCTACATGTTCCTGCGACGCTCCGGGCTCTACTACTCTACTAAAGGAACATCCAAGGTGACGAGTTACTGCTATCAGTTATAGACAGTTTACTTTTCAGGATTGACAGACAACTAGTTGAGTTGCGGTTGCAACAAAAGAAGAAAAATACTCATCTTAACTAGTCATTTTCCTAAGCAAAATAAACGACAAAGAAGAAGTTTTAAAGCAGTCCATCATTCTTTTCTTTAAGTCGTTGTTGACGTCCCTTTCCGTCTGCCTCTGCAGGAGCCCCGTCACCTGCAGCTGCTGTCGGATCTGGAGGACAGTAACATCTTCACCATCATCTCGGGCAGAAAACTCCACAACGCTCCAACAGATTACCAGTTCTGCATCAAGGTAACGCTCCGGAAAATGCTGCATTTAATTCATTGCTGGAGATTGACATTCATCTGCAGGTTGAATGTGATAATTATACTTTCTACAGTCAAAATGTAGTCGAGCATTTTCAAATAGATTTAGTGAGATTCCCTCAAACCCAATAAGAGAGAAACTGTACCATGTAGTGTGTTTCTTAAATGGTGGTATTAGGAGTTCTGCAGTGGGATTGTGACATTTTTTAAATGTAAAATTTAAGAAGTATCAGGATGCATAATCCCTAAAATAATTATACTATAGTAAATTCAATAAAAAAATGTAAGTTTCATAAACTACTTTTTCAATTTTCCAATTTATATGCAATAGTTCACCATTCGGTTTGTTCTGCGTTGATCAGGAAGTACTGAGTACAAATGATTTCAACACGGATATCGTCCTATCAGGGGTGGAAGACTGGCTGTTACGTGACCTTTCGTAAAACTGCTTCTTAATGGATGCACCTGCTTCCCTTCTACATGTATTGTATCTTGTGTACGTGTGTGTGTGTCAGAGGACACAACGGTTAAAACCGCACCAGCGGGGGTTCGAACACACACTCCACTCCAGGAGTAATCGGTGGTGGGTCACCTGCTGATCTGGGATAAGCCCACTGGGATAAGCCAGGATGGTACAGGGAATCTAGCCCACCTAACCCCCTCACCTCTCTCTTACACACACACACACACACACACACACACACACACACACACAGACCAGATAACCGGGGTGTCAGATGCTGTCAGCGGGGGTATTTGGTGAGGGATTTAACTTGGCTGCATTGTTGCTATGGGGACATGAATTAATTTACCGGTCGAGGTTTCATCTGAGGAGCAGTGTGTCTAACGTCCTCGTTACTGATGGAGGGGAAAGGAGAGAGTCAGCTGTGATGCTGTGACGGTCCTCACTAGAAGGACTATAATACTGTATATTGTTTTAAGCACGGATGAAATACTCGAGCGCACAACTGTAATTTAGTGAGTTTTAATGGTGTCAACTGGTACCTGGAACAAATGAAGCTTATAGTTTTAGAATTTGGAAAAATAAAAGTTCATATGAGAATGTCCTTCAGTGTAGTTTTACGTAGATTAAAAAGCTGATTTCTCATTCAAAAGATCCCATTATTTGCACTTGACTCCATAACAAAAATGTACTTTAATGGTTGCACCCTTGTTAAATTTAATACATTTAGAGGTTTAGCAGCTACTGACTCACTTGCTCTGGTATGACAGCAGTAGCTTGTGGCGGCTAATGTTAGCAAACTTTGGAGAGATATTGCGGTCTAACTGACATTAGAGTGAGCTTGCTAACTTTAGGGCTGTTACTGTTATACTCTACTACAGCGCTACTTTTTTAATCTTTTACTATTGTCCCATAGTTGTTACTTGTGGCGACAGTGGTTATTGTTAGACAACAGCACATAATCTGGCCTTAACAGGGATCATAAAATGCAACTATAAAGGCTAATTGTGTGTTATCAACTGCTGCATATGTTATGCATGTGATTGCATATAATGTACCACTAATCAGTACAAAGTACTTTACCAATCTTTGCAACCGCTGAAGTACAAGCCCGAGTTACAAAACATTACAGTCTTGCCCTGCATGCCACAAGTTTGAGGGTCTGTACGAAAAGCTGAAATGCCAGAAACCACAAAAGAGGCCTTTCTTCTTCTTGTTCATGATGAGTGTCTCATTCATTCATATCCCGCTTTGTCCACTGTTTGGTTTACAGCCCAGCAAAGTGAGGAGTGACTGTAAGGAGCTAAAGATGCTGAGTGCTGAGGACGAACAGAGCAGGACCTGCTGGATGACAGCCTTCAGACTACTCAAAGTACTTCCTTCACTTTCACATGTTGTAATTGTGGTTCAATCCAAGGCTGTGGGTTGTATGACTGTACAGTTCACAGAGGGTTGACAGACTGCAAACTAGAACCCAAACCTAGTAGTTACTTAAAGTTACTACGAGGAACTTTTCCAGGATCTGACAGCGTGCTCCAGTCAGTCCTGGTTCTGGTTCTCTCGTGCCTCCCTTCCCTCCAAGCGGGCCCAGTAATACGGGTGTTGGCTCCCAGAGGAGACCGGCGGAGCAGCGAGGGCGGAGCAGCGAGGCCGAAGCTCTGCTCCGGGCCGGAGGAGGAGACGCTTCTGTTGGGCGCAGAGCTCTCCTCCTCCTGCTGGAGCTTCTGACTACGGGTCGAACACGGGTGGCACCGATGACAGTCATTAAGAATAACTTTATATAAATAGCCAATCTTCTCACCGATGTTCTCGTTTACTTATGTAGGTCATATCGAGGCATTATCTGAGACCGTTTGATAACCAGTTAAAAGTTCCTCACAGTAACTTTAATAAGTAGATTCCCTTTCTTGACATGACTTGATTTTGCCATCTCTTGGAAACATGAGTTGATGCCGTCTCTGCTCTTGTGTCCTCACAGTATGGGATACTACTGTATCAGAGCTACAACGTTCCCCAGCAGAGGAAGTCCAACCTCTCGCCTTTCTCTGCACCCGTGGTGAGTATCTGCTCTCTGACATCACCGTCGCACAACCTCAAACCCCCACCCATCCGAGACTGATCCAGATTAATCCATTGATTAGCTGATGGTGAATTGGAATCACTTTGCGTCCCCCTTGTGCCTCGCTCCTTTAAAGAGGAAACGCCGTGGGCTAGATCACCTAGAATTAGAATTAAGCACAGTTGTTTAAATGACTTTAAAAACTTTAGTAGTTAATTACATGAAAATAATTTGTGCAGGAGAGGCTTGTGCTTTTCCTCAGTGTGTCATTTGTGGAGTGACTGAAGTGGGTCTCCTGTGCAGACAGGATTTGTCATGCCCCAGTGAGTGTGTCTGGCTTGTTTGACCTCTGACCCTTGTCTACCCCCCCCTCCCCCTCCACCATGCCCCTTGTGCACCCCCTCCCCCTACTCCCCAACCTGCCACGTCTCCTAACAGCGGAGTGTATCTGAGAATTCCCTGGTCGCCATGGACTTCTCCGGGCGGACCGGCCGCGTCATCGACAACCCCGTTGAGGCCCAGAGCGCCGCCCTGGAGGAGGGACAGACCTGGAGGGTAAGAAGGGGGACGGATTCAAGCTCCAGTTGTTTGGTGTGATTAATACAAAGAATAGTTTCCTTTAAAAAATGCCATTTTATCATCAACTCTTCTTTGGTTTAGTTTGTATTGGAAGTCATTCGAGAGCACGGCCTTTTCTTTCTTTCTTTCTTTCTTTTTTTCTTTCTTTGACCTACATGGTTGTGCAGAAGCCTTTTTCCATTTGGAGCTCGTTTATCTTGCCCCTGCATCGCTGCAGCTCCACTTATCTGTTGCTGCGATCACAGCTCTGACGAGGCTAAAGCAGCTGCTCACTCCTTTTGTTTCTTCGTTGTGGACAAAAGCAAATCTTTACAATGTTTTTTTTGTACCGCACCAAAAATAATCAAACTTCAACAGAGAGCCACAAGAAAATCTAATTATTTGTGTTTTGGTTCAAATGTTTCGGCGTATTTCAGTGTGTCATGAGGGAAGGTCGAGGCTCGTAGCTGGGTGGCTGATTTGAAGGGCTTTTGTTTTATTTGTTGTTAACTTATGGTAAATGTTGCACATGTGCCCTTTCCTCCACATAGAAACGGAGCCAGCGTATGAATGTCCTGGGCAGTCTCAGCCCCCTGCACCCATCCCCTCTGAACACAGGTACTCTCACTGCAGACCTCTAACAGATACGACATTAATCACCAGACAGTGTCTTACTCCTTTTCCACCAAAATTAATGCATTTTTTAAACATGGGAAACGGGTCCTTTTGCTCCATTCTCGTGAACGACGGCCTGGAGGGAATCTCTTCACATTTAGCACAAACGTCCACCTGGACTCAAGGATGAACTGATTATATTTTGTAGGTCAAAGGTCACGGTCACTGTGACCTCACATCCGTCCCATTCTAGGGGAACATCAGGAACGCTTTCAGTGAATTTCTTTACGTTTGGCACTAACAACAACTTGGAGTAATTTGTCCCGATTGTAACCTTTCCCACTGAAGACAAAAGCCAGATGTTAGTGGTTGTTTGTGAGTATTTTGTCCAGTGGGAAAGTGTTTATTACTTTTCCTTGCCCAGGGCTCATAGATATACTGATGTACAGCGATTATGAACATAACTAAATTCTCAAAATTCTGTCTTTCTTGTAGTGATCCACAGGACACAGGTATGGTTTCATGGTCGCATCATGAGAGAGGAAGCCCACAAGATGATCATTCAACAAGGCCAAGTAGACGAGTAAGAACAAAGTTTTTATGTTGAACTATACGAGGTTGGGGAAAGGTTGGGAACTGTGGTTTGATGTGATGAATGTTGCTCATGTCAAATGCAGTAGAAAGCTTTGGGAAAATGAATGAAAAATGTTTAAAAAATAAAGACATCACCGCTGCCAAGAAAAGCTTAGATCTTAAAGGTTGGAGTCTAAAAACAGCTCTTTGGCATGACAGTCACGCATTTTCACCTTTACCCAGTGGATTAAGATAAGTCACAGCTCCCTCCGCTCATGCAGTAGTTTATCATGAAACATTTGAAATGTAACATTGTAAAACCCATCAAAGTTATAAAGTCCTGATATATATATATTTCATGTAGCAGTTTGATCATTTCTCTCCAACGCTCTGTGTGTCAGATTATTCCTGTTGCGGGACAGTCAGAGTAATCCCAAGGCATTCGTGCTCACCTTGTGCCACCACCAGAAGATCAAGCACTTCCAGATCCTTCCGGTCAGTCACATTACACAACACAATCGCTGTCATGCTCGCTTGTAAAATCCACCGAAATAAGACACAGAGAGGCAGATTACTGCTTTACTTTCTTAGAAAATGACACAACTCAGAATTGTGCTGACAAGGTGATTTTCTTTTTTTTTTAGGATAGTAAAATGTTTGTAGCTCGATTACTAAATCTGCAGTCATGGTCTCAGAAGCCAGCTATCACGGCATCACCAGCAGAGAAACATAGATTTCAAGCAGGACCACCCTAATGCTCTGAGATACAGCTTAATCTCATCGTATAAAGAAACATCTGGCCTGCTACATACCATGCCTTTTTAAGATTTTAAAAGAAGTGTTTCCTTTCTCCCAGGCAGCCATCTGTTTGAATTTATTTTGTTACAGTAAATAAATCAACTTGAAAAGGCTTAAAGGGCCTGCCGCTAGAGGTAAGGTATGCGGCAGAAAGCTTTGGCCTGCTGATGACGCTAGATGAAAAGTCAGGGGATCACCAAAGTCAGTCAAATTCATCCTCCTGTGAATGTCTGTACAATATTTCATGGCTATCCGTCCAATAGTCGTGTGAGGGTTAACTGTCCTCTCTCCTCCCTCTGGCTCTGGTCTAAAGTGTGAGGAGGACGGTCAGGTGTTCTTCAGCCTCGACGACGGCGCCACCAAGTTCACCGATTTGATCCACCTGGTGGAGTTTTACCAGCTCAACAGAGGAGTGCTGCCCTGCAAGCTCAAACACCCCTGCACCGCCGTGGCCTTGTGACACTCCACGCCCCCCAACACCTCCGACCCCTTTTTTTGCACACCTCTCACCCTGAGATCCCTATCCCCCATCTGCTCCTCCCTCACCAACGCAATGAGGTTGAGCAGATAAGAGAAAAGTTAAGTCAAGTTTTGGGCAACTCGGCAGGAGCCGGCATTGGAGGTTTGATTTCCCCCGGTGCGCCAGTGCTTTTCTCCGCCATACCGCTGTTTTGGATGTTGGAATAGGAACCGATTGGACAGTTCAAGCGTTGCAGATTGTGGACCCAGCAGTTGCCCAACTCCTGCGATGTTGTCATGGAGAGATTGTTTTGTCATTGCCGTTTTGACCCTGGAGAGAGACCACATGTAGTGAAATCACAAGACAACTAAGGTCTGTTCAAAAAAGAGTGCTTCGGGTCTCTCGGGTTGGATCCCTCCCTCAGAGTCCTTCAACCTTCAAACCCGCCGAACCTCCCTCATCCTCCAGGCCTGATAAGCTGTGGTGACCACCACCCTCTGACTTCCTCATCGATAATCAGGGATGGACGGGAACGTCTTATCAAACTCGATCCAGGAGTTTTCTCAACCTGTGCAGTCCAGTCTGAATAAGCTGACACCCCGCCCCGCCCTGCCCCGCCCCGCCCCGCGACACCCGAGCGGACTCGATGCTTCCTCTCTGCTGTGTCTTGTTGTCTCACGATCCCCAGACGCAAACCCCCGATCCGGCCTCTCCTCCTCCACCGAAGCTCAGAGAAAAGTCGGGAGAGAAAAAGAGAAGTAGCTAAAGGCAAGATAAGCAGAGCGGTGGCGAGGGTTTTGCTGAAAGGACAGAGGAATGTTTATCGGGAAGGCTGCAACAAGCCTCTCTTGTAGAGTTGATTACTTGATGTCATTTTAATGCTGTTTTTATTACTGTTGATTCAATGCAGAACTAGTTTTGCACTCCCGGGCGGACAGACGACAGCTGTTCTCTCTAGCTAAATGAAGCTGCCTGCTTTTCCGTTCGTCCTCCTCCTCCTGCATGCCTTCTGAAAAAAGAAAGCATGCACGTAAATTTCCACCAGTTCTGATTGGATTACAGTGGCGTGGGAGCAAAGAGAGAGTTAGGGCTGATTATGCAGTGCCTTTCAGGAAGGTTTGGGGGGACATCTTTGTCCGTGTGGCTTGAACCAACATGACCATTTGTTGGTAAAAATTGAATGTGCGTCTGGAGACAATGAGGAAGAGGAGGAAGACTTAAATAGATTCCTGAAAAGTGTGTCCGCCCCCAAGCTTCTACCATTTAAATTTGTTTTTTATGGAAAGGGTTAAATCTGTTGGTGAATTTGTCTTTGAATGTCATTGTCTTTCCTAAGTCTGATCTGAGCTCACTGCTTGCACATTTAGATTATTGATTTGACATTGATGGGTTGGAGCTGTCATGTTGACCACTGTTCCCTCTCTCCAGAAAAAGACAAATCAAAAGAAGCACTCCCGTAATGTTTTGTTTTTTGTTTTGTTTGTTTGTTTTAATGTGGAATTGATCAAATGACTTGAAATGTGAACTCGGTTGATTGTGCGTCAACACACAGTGGAATGAGATTCACCCGCCTTAAGTGAAAATTGTGAGCCTCGTGTATGAAATGGAAGCTATACTACAATGCACACATACAGTAACATATTTCAAGAAGATGGAGTAACATCAACGGTGTCAAAGATTATGTTAAATGGACGGTTTAACATTTTTGCAAATATTCTTTTTCACTTTCTAGTGGAGAGTTAGATGGCAAGATCGATACCACGCTTAGCTTAGCTTAGCTTAGCATAAAGACCGGAAACGAGGGGAAACGGCTAACCTGGCTCTTTCCAGGTGTAACAAACCTCCTAGCGCCTCTAAAGCTCACTAATTAACACATTATATCTTGTTGAAGATGACAATGTGTGGTTTTACCAGTGGTTGTGTGCTGAATTATTTCTTGGCTGGGCGACTTCCTAAACAATGCTAACTAGCTATTGGCTAGTAACGTTGCGATGGAAATACTTTTTTAAAATATGACTCTGGGTTCCTTTCTCTCATTGTTTCAGATATTCTAAAGACGGGAAACTGGTATCAATCTACTCATCTAAATCTTTACGAGAAAGCAAATAGCTGTATTGACCAACATTGACTATTCATAAAAACAGGTACTGGTAATGCAAACCGGCATTTCTGGGCCTATTTTCTTGTTGGGATGCTGTGTTTATCTTAGTTCACAGCGCCTGCATGGGAGCTCGCTCGCATCAGTGGTGAACATCAGGTTGTGCTGTCAGTCCCTCACAATCGCACAATAAGGACGTCTTTCTTCAACAGCAATCTTGCAATAATCGAACAAGCAGACATTCATGATAGTGAAAGGTAGAGGAAGCCATTTCCTCACCAGCAGGAGCCACGGTAGACCAGAATGCCTTGTAGCCATCGGGCGTGTTGTCAGTAAGGGGCTATACAAGTGTTCATTCATTACTTCAGAGCTGGAGTGATTCATTGATTAGACAACAGAACATTAATTGGCAACTATCTGCATAATCACTAATCTGTTTTTAAGCCAAAATGCGAGAAACAAAAAGATGATTCTAGATTCTCAAACGTGAGCTTTTGCTGTTTTTCTTCGTCTTACATTATAGGAAACTGAATATCTTACGGACTGTGGGTCAGACGGAAGAATTTGAAGACCTCACCTTGGTATCTAGGAAATTGTAATGGACATTTTTTTTTTTTGTAATTTTCTGACATTTTATCGACCACCAACGATTCAGCGATCAATTAAGAAAATCAACAAATTTGCCACCAATCAAAGAAAGAATCATTACTGGCAGCCTTTTATATTTAGGCTAGCTAGCTCAATATCTCATTGAAAACAGCACGGTCATACCTGTTTCTGTGTGGTTGTAGAAAAGCATTCTGGGAGATGAAGTGAAAAGGAGACGAGGCAGGTATACAAGGCAAAGTGGGTCCAGATGAAAAAGTAGAATGTGACACTTAATAAATCTACCGTAACGCCATTATTTGAAATTATCCAACTTTGGCGCCCCCTAGTGTTGGCATTGAAACAACTATTTCCACATGCTATATTGGCATGCAAAGCGGCTTTAACATGTCGTCTGATGCTCTTTAAAGCTATCGAGCACCGATACCCATATTAATAGGCCCTCTCCTGATGTCATGTGACCAGCGGATGGAAATCCCGCAGACATGTGACAAAACACCTGCTTAGCCTCACCTGCACCTCCTCTCCATCCGGTGCCAGACTCTCTCAGTCCACAGGGTTAGCAGACCCCCTGCCTGGCTAACTGAACTCTCTCCAAGTGCTGTCATTGACTCCCAATCCACTGCCACCATCGGTCGACCAATCACGTGACTTGAATGACTCACCAGCTCTGCGCTCCACCAATCAGGCCTTTTTAGTCAGCCAGGGTAGACTCGCTCCAGGGATTGGATAATGCTTGAATCCCCAGCCCCCCTTTCCCCGTGTGTGTGTGTGTGTGTGTGTGTGTGTGTGTGTGTGTGTGTGTGTGTGTGTGTGTGTGTGTGTGTGTGTGTGTGTGTGTGTGTGTGTGTGTGTGTGTGTGTGTGTGTGTGTGTGTGTGTGTGTGTGTGTGTGCAGACTGTTATAGTCATTATTCAGGATTGCTTAGTCTGCTGGTTATCATAACTTGCCTTTTAGAGACAGTAAGAGGAAGGTTCTTTGTCGGTTGGGTGAAGTCGAGCTAAGCCGAGGATTTAGAGGAGACGGGAGGTTGGCTGGACGTCTCCCAGCATTCCCAGTCTTCAGTTCTTTCCTGTCCGTCAGAAAGGCGGCCGCAAAGCCACGTCTCTATGGGTCCTCTCACCCTCCCTCCATTTTTAATCACTGTGCTACAATGCAATCCCATACACAAGCCCAAGTATATGAATATACCAGTATACAGTATCATTTGTTTTCTAAGTATGTGAAGCTATGGAAGACGTAGATCTAACACTGTACCTAGGTCACAGATCACTATGTATGGGGTGTTATGTTTATGCTCATAACTCCGTGTAAAATGAAGAATGATTTATTTAGTCCTTTTATTTCCATTATTTGATTGTGTCTGTGTATTGAGATTTTTGTGTATTTTCTTTTGGTTTGCCACAAAATTACCTTTTATATATATATATATATAAAAACAAAAGAATATACCACAGTATATACAGTATTAAATTAAGCTGTTTTTTTATTTTTTAGAGATCAAACTGGATTTTTGGCGTGTGTCAAATTTCTGAACATCAGTTGTGTGTAAGCTGACCGGCTATTCTGATGCCATTTTGTTTGAAAACCACATCTTTTGAATATCTCCTCTCTGTCTGTCACGTCCGATTCCACTCGGTTTTTTTTCAGTTTCAAGAAAACTGAAAGCAAATGAGTGGATATTAACCACACACACACACACACACACGTACCACTGGTTTTTCACCATGAGCACACACACCGATGCTTAACCCTTGGGGATATTCTTAGCAGCTTTTGCACACCTATCATCACGAGTAGTGCAATTATACTCCTTAGCTCAAGAGGGCAGTGCATTTCATTATTACCATTTACTCTGATTTTAAGGTGCATAACAAAGTTTGTTTGTTTTAACTCTTTTTCTTAACTACGCCTATTCTTGCACCAGGTGCCTCTTGTTTGTGAACGGTATCGAGTCCTTAGTTGCCATCCGTCCAACTCGCAGCGTTCATTTACAGTTCGCTGTAACTGAAGCCGACTGGAACTAATGAATCCGAATATCAGGTCAACATCACATACAAGTCACGTCGACGTTGGTGACTCACAGTGTAGGTGCAAGTGGAACTGACCTAGTGTCGGTTGTGTTTTATGTTTGGGTTGAGATCGATATGGGCTGAAGTCGAACTGACATTTCAGGGAAAGAATTAAAGAGCAAATAAACCGTTATCATTCTTTTCCAGATAACCCCACTGTGCTTTGCTTCATTCTGTCTGTACGGCTCCTGGATCGACATTGTATCCTGTTCAGGTATTTTTGTACAAATAAGGGACTGATGTATTCTCTGTTTATTGGAAATTAGAATAAAAGACAATATTGCTATAAACCAAAAATGTCTGGGCTGGTTCTGTGTTCACCCCCTCCCACAAACTACAGTGAGTTTATGTTCTTGTTTGTAGGACCTGCTGTCGTGACTGTCTTTGGTTAACCCAACTCCATTACATGTTTGACTGGCCACTAATGAAGTCAGGCCGGTGGGCTCATTGACTTTCATGCTTGAATGAACCAAACAATGTGTAACTGTTGCATTACAGACCTTTGGTATGTGTCTCAGTAGAAAAGCATTCAATACATTCAAGACACATAAATACACACTCGACTCTGACTTTTGTATGACTTATTTTACTTTGTGATTTATTTCAACATGCTATACTATGACTTTGTTCATGAGTTTTGGACACACTATACTATGACCTTTTTCAACATACTATTCTAGAAATGTTTCCTTGACTTTTTTTGACATACTATGAAGTTTTTTTTCAAGATAGTATATCACTTTTTCATTACTTTTTTCAAGATACTATGCTATGACTTCTAACATGATAAACTGACTTGTTTTCAACATTCTATGACTATTTTCGACATACTATATTACTTTTTTATGACTTTGACATAATATACAATGGCTTTTTTATGACTTTTTTCATGACTTAATTATAAAAAACCTGACTTTTCTACATACTATCTTTTTTTTTTTTTGCTGACAGAAATGGGCTGCCATACTATACTAATACTTTTTTTTTCGACATACTATTCTGACTTTTCAATTATATTTTTATACTATACTGTTACATGACCTTTTTCAACATACTAACGGACTATATTTTGATATACTAACTATACTACGACTTATGATTCTTTGTGACAAACGTGTAAAAGTCTAGATAGATAATATACCAGAACATGGCTATTATAGAGCGATTGTATAGTGAAAGACGTCTCAATTCTTTAAATACAAATGTAAGAGATATTTATCAAACATGTTTGAGCATTTGATGCCAAACTCATAATCTCAGTACAACTAAAACGAAGTTGCAAAATTCAGTTTCCTGAATCAATTACGATTATTTTACTTCATGGAACAAAGTTTGAACACAACAGCAGCTCTCCTTATGTATGCAGTGACAACCAAGCCATGTAGACGTGCAGAGTACCTGCCACACAAACTGACAGATTCTCAAATGTCACCCAGTCATGAAACGTCGGGGGGGAATGTCTCATCTATTCTCATCAAAAAACAAAGGAATGCTTACTAAAACAAAGTCAAACATGCCTTACTTAAATAAAATGTCAAACAGGGTATATGTGTTCATTATGTTTAATTTTCAAATAACTGATGGTAAAATGAGAATATTTACAAGAAAAAAATGTATATGATCTGTACAAAGAAATATACATGCAAAGATAAAAAAAAACATAAAAACATGTCATTTATGAAACAAATCAAAGTGGACACAAACATGACAAAAAAGACAAACGATGAAAAAAAAAAAAAATTTAAACTGAGGTATCCAGTCCAAGTTTCCGTGTTTAACGGCCTGTGCACACCTTTAAAATAAATATAAAGGTAACAGAGGACTGTGTTCTCTGTTCCTGCTAGAAGAGGTTTAAACGCGACTCATCCTCACCTCATATCGGATCAGCGTGTAGTTAAGTGGTTATACCAACGCTGTGTCTTCTTTTAATTACCAGGGAAAAAACTAATCAAAAAAACATTGTTTCGTCGCCGCTTTAGGGAAGTTTCTCTTTTTTAAATAACAGGATTTCTGAAAGAAATATTTTGGCAACAAGTACACAAAGTTAGAACACCATTTAGTAAATGATGTAGAACAATCTCCCGTTGAACTCTTGAAATAAAACGGCAACGCTCCATTCTGTTAAGTATAAATCTCTTTCTTTAATCTCCCGCCTTTTTTAAGAAAGGCCCGAGAGACTAAAAGAACTAATTGTGTTTAACTACAGTAAACAATCATTCCACACGGTCAGAGATGACCCAACGTGAAACATTGTCTTATTAAGTACTATCAAGCTAGAGCAACTTTGGTGCACCAATACTACAGAGGCAAACAGTACAAAAGGTGTTAAATAATTTCTGATTAAACCGTAATGATTGTAGATCGTCCTGGCCTGGAAGTCGTAACACTCGAGAGATCAAATAAACACAAACTACCAGCAGTGCTTGCAGTACCAAGTACATGCTTTTCTCTAGATTTATTACAGATACAACAGATGTCTTCATAAATAGTTGCATAAAATGTTAAAGCCGCAACATTGCACATGATAATCAAACATAACATACAATGAGTGCATTTACAGTAATTTGTCCTCGTCTGCCTCCACATTCACGCCCCGTCTGATCGGCAATCACCGTTGCCTCCGACAGTCTCGCGTCCCGCCATCCGAAAGGCGGGAGTCCGCTGTGAATGTGAGGGGAAAGAAGGCCGAAGTCTATATACAAGGTAAGGCTTAAACATCTCATATCTGCGCAACACAAGTTTGTTCTAGGAAAAGCAAACGACGACGTCTGACGTTTCTTCTCCGATTGGACAGTGCAGCATTGTTATTCGCGACACGGTCATCATGGTATCTTAGATTTAGGTACATTATATAAGCGCAGCCATCGAAAAAAAGCTCTGATCGGACGTACAAATGTCTCAAAGTCAAGAACCTCAATCGCCGTCTCCGGGTGTCTACAGAGTCCAAAAGAAGCAACTTTCAACTTTGAGCATTTTCTATAATCATTCTTTTTTTTTTTTCTTTTCTTGGAAACATAGACAGCACTTTTCCTTTGTATACATTATTTCTGTAAGAAAGGGCTGCTTCTCAAAAGTCTTTTGAGTGACGAGTTTTCGTGTAAAAGAGCAAAAACACACAAACGTCTGTGTCCCTCCAGCAACCAGAGGGCAGTTTGCTCCCAGCTCTGCGTCTGTGCAGTGCTGTCGAGGCTCTTCTCATCAGCTTGAACTCTAAAATAAATTACTTCATCATGTTTTTTTTCTTTTTTCTTTTCTTTTAACTACAAAATTTGTTTTGAGTTGAAACCAGCAAGCAGCAGCAGACAGTAGGGCATCCGTTAATTGATTGGTGAGAACTCTGTTCTCTAGGGCTCTGATTGGCTTAAGACCTCAATGGTTCTCAGTTTAATTGGTGAAAGGACTACAGGACTTTAATCAACATTCTGTGAAAGAGGATAAGATCAGCATTCGTTATTTCTCCTTCTTTTTACATCCAGACCATCAAGATGCTCAGTTCCAGAGGAACCTGCGGCCCCTACGGTATAGCAGGGAATGGACTTGTGTATCCGTTCCTTTAAACTTGGGGCTGAAGGCGACTTTGGATGAAGCTCCTGACTCCTCCGATGGCCCGAGCGTCAGTCTGATGTTTCCTCCTGTCTATAAAGGAGATGAGGCGGGAGGTGTCCAGGCAGCCCTCGGCTCTGGCCCGGCCGTCGGTCACACCGGCCTGCAGCCACGGCTCCTGGAGGCAGAGCCCGGCTGGAGGCCTGTCGCCCGGGTCGGTCCTCAGGAGCAGGCAGATGAAATCGCGGGCCGCTTGGCTGACGCCCTGGAAGTAATCCCTGGGGAAGCTGAAGTCTAGCCGGCAGATGTTCAGGCAGGTCTCCTCGGCGCTCTCGTCGAGGAAGGGGGAGGCGCCGCTCAGCAGCACGTAGGTCACCACGCCCAGGCTCCACAGGTCAGAGGTCAGCGACACGGGGTCTCCAAGGACCAACTCTGGCGAGGCAAACTCCGGACTGCCCAGCAGAGGGTGAACGTAGTGGAGGCTGTTGAGCTGCACGGCATCACCAAAGTCTGTGAGTTTGACCGCTGGCTGGCCGCTGGAGTCGTTGGCCACCAGCAGGTTCTCAGGCTGGGAAAAGAGATTACAACGTTCACCATTAGTCTTGATTTTTAATAATTACTATAGACATGAAGTGAAACTACTTACTTTTACGTCCAAATGCACTATCCTGCAGTTATGCAGATAATGTAAAGCTTCTAAAACATCCTTTAGGTAGTCGGCCACCTTCTCCTCCGTCAGATTCCCCCAGCTAACGATGTAGTCCAGCAGACGGCCTTGGTCAGCCCTGAAACACAAACGTTAACCGTCGGACAAAAGGTTTCTCAAGCTACATACGTGTCCAAAAACTCCCCGTGATTTTGTTTATTCCGTTTGTGTTGGTCTGTACTCACATCTCCAGGACGAGGGCGTAGCTGCTGGGGGTTTCATACGTGTCTATCAGGCTGACTATGTGGGGGTGTTGGAGCCTCTGGAGCAGATTGAGTTCCTGGGTCACCCGGTCCCTCCTCATCAGCTTCTTGTTCACCTGTTTGACCGCCACCAGACGCTTGGTGCCCTGCTGGTCACACCGCTTGACGACAGAGAAGCGACCCCTGGCGAGAAGAAAGAGGATGGACATTCAGAGGTCAGTTCAGTCTACCGCAGGTTACCCCCACTAGACAACAAGTCAAATAAATTCAAAGTTGAGGCTATTACCTGCCCAGTTCAACCACCTCAGTGTAGTGAGACTCAAAGTTGTCCTTCCAGCTCACTCTGATTCCACCAGTGGACACAGCTGAGACACAGAACACGGACAGTCAATTCATGTCCACACTCAAGTGAGCTCTGTGGAGGGATTGTTGGGGTGTATTTAGTTTGTTCTTACCCAACACTCTGAGGCTAGCCGAGGACGTTACGCTGCCCAGCTCGTTGGTGGCAACACAGGTGTAAACGCCATCGTCCTCAGAAGCTACGCCGATGATCCGCAGCGTTGCTTCACCAGTGTCACTGAAACAATTCACATTTAATTTAAACTTCTTCATTATCGAGTGCTGATTTGTTCAAATATACGGTGGCTGACAGGGGCAAACAGGCTACGACGGCCCAAAACATTACCATTAGGAGAAACTTCATAAATAACAAAAACGTGCTGCAAAAAGCCAAAAGAAATATATTGAAATGCAACAGAACAAACGCTGCATATCCAGTCAACGAAACACAAGTTCTCCAGCTTGACTTTCGACCTGACAGAGAGAGAGACCAGACTACTGTACAGGAGGTGTGTTTGATTTTAAAGCGGGAAGAAAAGTAAAGAGGCGACATAAAATTACAAGGTACATATTCTTTATTACATTTGGCCTTAGTCTTCTGAAATAGCTACATAAATCTGCTGATCTTGTATAATATTGTAAAAGATTAAAGGCCATAGTTGCCTTTTCATGTCGCCTCTTTACTCCACTTCTTCCTGCTTCTAAAAACAAACGCACCCTCTCGTCAGGTCTCTCTGCAGCTGTTTTCTGTCGCATGTGCTTTTGACTTTGCACCGTTTCTGTATTTGCAGCACGTTTGCTGTTAATGCATTTGTTTTTACTCATTCGCAGCGCTTTCCATTGTTGCATTTGTTTTGGATTCATCATAAATTGGCATTGTTTCTGAAGCCACAGCACGTTTCTCCTGATGGAAATGTTTTGGGCCGTTTGTGCAGTGACTGTGTGTTCTGACCTGTAGGCGATGCTGAAGTGTCCATTGTTGGTGAGGTTGCTCTGGTCGGGTCCCTTCCAGGTCACAGCGGCCCGAGGTCGACCACAGACCTTACACCTGAGGGTGACGCTCTCTCCGTTGTCACACGTAACATCACTCAGAGGTACAAGGAACTCTGGGGGAACTGGAGGAGAGAAAATACATCTTCAATAGTAGTTCAGCTGTGCTTTTTATACAATATGGAATTTGTTTTGTTAATCTTTAAATAAACACAATTCCACAAAGTGACACTTACCATCATAGATGTAGTTTGGATTTAGAAGCTGAAAAGACAGAGCAAAGCACGTCAGAGTGGGAAAAGCCCTGTGGAGCAGAAGCATGACTCAATAGATGTACCGGTGAACTGACCTTTACAGAAACCTTATTGGCCAGGCCTTCTCTGGACTTCCTGTAACCGTTTTCCAGCTTGGTGTCTTTCTTTGCCTCCTTCTCCTTCTTCTCTGACTTTTTGCGGATGCGCAGGGTCGTGTGCCAGGACGCAGGCTTCCTGCTGGGACGACAAAATGGACCGAGTCAAATCAAATTGTTTAACTAAACAAGTAGGAGAGAGAGCGCTGGAATTCATTATCTAACTTACTAAAGAATCAGCTCAGGACAACTGGCTTTAACATTATAATTACCAAAAAAACATTTGAACAGAACAGTCAAAATAATCCGTATATCATTTTTCTTACTTCATGGATCCCTCGGGGCAGTCGGAGACGATGGCCGAGGTGTGTCCCAGCACAAATCCGGGGATCCAGCCCTCGGCGGCGGGGCCCTGCTCCGTAGCCGCCCTGAACACCAGGAACATGTTTTGCTGGTTGCTGGCCAAGATCTGGACCACCTCGCCCTGACAGACGCTGATCTCATCCTCCTTCACGGCCATGTAGTCCTGGGTCACCAACATGGTGGATACGCTACTGCTGCTGCTACTTTCACTCTGCACCACAGGGAGGAAACACCGACAGGAGGAAAACTGTAAGCACAAACTCGCATGGTCCGCTGTCGTAAAATGTGGAAACTTAAATTACGACGAGAGTTCAGCTTTTATGTTACAGGTTCATTCAGACTGAACTGAGGTTGCCATGAACAAATCTAAACGTAATACTTTTTGTAACGAAAAGTGAGAAGAAAAGCAGACGACAAACACTGGAAAAAGAGGTGCGGTTACGTTCCACTTGATACAAAGTCTTCTGAAAGGATTAGAGTTGAAGTGCAAGAAAGACTCAAAACAGTGATCCGTTATGTTCTTCTCAGTGAAGAAAGGCAGGAATAAGATGAAGATGTCCCTCTCGCTCGTCTTTGCTCTGCAGCTCCAGGCAAAGAAGAGAGGAGCAACGTTGAGTACGTTTGTAGGCCGACCACAAACGCCGGAAGGTTAGTTGCAGGAAAAGTAAATTTCAGTAACACACCACGAAGACAGCAGGAGGTGAAGGACGGCCAAGAGGAAGTCAGGTGTTAGTACAAGCTTTGTTAGAGTTAAGAAATCTAGAGACAGCCTTGAAAAGGGGAATCGCTGAAGAGCCGATTGATCCACTAGAGGAAACATGTTGACAGTGGAAACTTTTGCTAGAGATTTTCTTCAGAGGAAAGCTAGAGAGGATGATGTTGAAGAGCAGTGAAGTTTGTCAGAGATGCGTAGTAGGGGACAGATTAGTAGCGCTGGCTGCAGCAAGACAGGAGACAGACAGGACAGGAGAGACCAGGCCTCCCTCTGCCTGGGTGTTAGTCGCTGCAGCACTGGGCAGCAGGTAGTAGTCTTACCCCATTACTCTGGGTGGACTGGATGGACTGCTCACTGGCCGATGAGCACGTACTCATGCGGTCGGCTTCCTTGCTGTGTGTGGAGTGTCTGTGGGTTTGGCTCCCAGATCCAGAGCCGGTCTGGATCTGGTTCGAGTTCTGACGGACCGGAGTCTCTCCTGCCTCCCCCGGGAAGGTGAACGAGCCAGGCCGGCTGGCTGGAGAGCCCGGCATGGAGCTCCAGAATCCAGATGCGGACTTCTGGCCCGGGCTGGGAGGGGGAGGGGGGAGGCCGTCCTTGACGAAGGCAGGAGTGGCCAGGGGAGGGGCCAAAGGGGACACGGCTCCTGGCCGTGGTTTGGAAGTGGGTGTAGAGGGCAAGGGCCCGACGGTGGCGCGGGGAATAGAGGCTACAGAAGTGGCAGAAGTGGGGGTCTGTGCTTGGTCCTCTGGGGTCTGGATGGGGCGCTTGCCCTGCGGGCTACCCCCTGAAGGGAGTAGGGTAGGGGGGACAGGACAAGGGGACAAACCTGGATCATAAGTGAGCAAAACCTCACGCCTCAGTCAAATCTTTCATTTTGCCACACGAAACAAATTTCACAAATACAGACGTTTCGTACCTGACATCTTGTTTGGGCCGTCGGGGTCAGCACCAGGGTGGTGACGGAGAGGCTGGGGCAGGCGGGAGGGCTGGGGGATCCTGGATGGCTTACGAGAGCCAACCTGGGACACTAAAGGGACGGCGCTACCCTGGGAGCTTCCACCTCCGTCCCCAGCGGCCACAGTGGACCCACTGCTGCCTCCACTCGGAGCTCCCGTGCTGGGCACACACGACCCACCGCTGGCCCCTACATGGTTCCTCTGATACTCTATTGGTGAGGTCAGAGCTGTGGTAAATTACAAAGGAAACAACACGGGCTGTGTCGCAAACAGTTCCTTCTATAAAACTTGTCCCGTGTGTGTGTGTGTGTGTGTGTGTGTGTGTGTGTGTGTACGTGTGTTTTTATCAGCCTACCGTTGAGGAAGTTGCGTTGGCTCTCGAGTATCTGGCTGATCTGAAGGGTCCAGACCTCACGCACCCCCTGGTGGGAGGAGTGAAGCACAAAGGACTCCACGGTGCCGTTGGTCGACCGAGAAGTGAGGATGAACTTGCAGGGATCACTTTCCATGTTCTCCTCTATACCCAAACAGTTTACCTAGAGCATATGTGCATATAAGTCAGCTTTAGGTCAATAATGAGCTTGAATAGTTCTCTCAAAAAGAAAATGGATCAAACTTTGAAACTACCCAACCAAGCAACTTTGATCAGTATCTACATTTGCGAGTATTTGCTTGTAACTCATTTTTCACACGCTAAGGTTCGTCCACCAGAGGGAGCTGCAAGCCCTTTAAACTGATTTGACTGAAAATGTAGTAGCACACATCCTTGCCCCTCATATATGTCCCGTTACCTTGATGCTGTTCTTGTAGAGGAAGCCTGGCAAGGAGAAACCTTTCTTCTTATCGAGGAGCTCGCTGAAGATGACCACCTGCTCAAAGAGGAAGACCCTCCTCTCCTTCATCCGGCCGAGCAAACTGCCCTCCGGGTCAGACACCATGAACGTGTCCTGCAGCAAAAGGCGACCCTGAGCCACGATCTTCCCCTGGAGAAGATAAGTGATTTTGTAAATAAGGCAACACGCTGTGAAGAATGTGCTGTATAACTAAATGTGATTTCTTACATCAAATCCCTGAAGCCTTCCGACATTCATCATGTCATTACACCTTTTTGGCACGATGCACATGACCTCCACCGCTTTCTGTAAGAGTCACAAAGGACCAACAGGTTGATGGAATTGCGGAAAATGTTCGGCTTGATTTTAATGTGAATAAGAAGCACGACCTCATTATCTTACCTCCAACTCCGTAGACTCCAGCCCCGCCTTTTTAGAGTGTTTCAGGAAGTCCTAAAACAGAAAAGAAAGTAAGAAAATGTAAATTGAACAACTTTTAAGTATCAGGGTAGATTATAAATAGCAGTGACGTACATTTTTAAACGGTGGATGATAGTGACATACTGTATTACTGTAAAACTGCAATTAATAGTTTGGGCTTTTATTTGCTTCAATCACTGAACTCAACCGGCGTATATTTGGGTAAGTTCTTTAATTCCTTTCTGACAGAAATCGTTTGGACGAGACGAGATAAAGGAGAGCATAAGCAGCGGATAAAGCTCTGGCGCCCTCTGCTGTATTGTAACAGACCAACCTTAAGCAGCAGCTGGTACTTCATGATCCTCTGGACCGGCTTGATGAGCAGGTCTGTGATCTGCAGCCTGTGTCCCAGCCGCAGCTTCAAGTCCTACAGGGTCGAGGGTCAGAGGTCAGAGGCCGATAGCTTGACGCACATTTGCAATATCTGATGATAAAAACTGACTCATACCTCAAAGTAGGTGTCAATGTACTCTGAGACGATGTGCTCGGACTTGGGCTTGTTTTGACAGTACACGACATACATGTTTAGTCTCCGTTCCTGGATAGAAGAAGCACAACATTACAACATGATCACATGTATTAAAAGAATGCAGAAATAAAGCAGGAGTTGGAAATCCACTGAGGACGAACCTGTTTGAGAAAGAGCGGTCCAAGTCTGTCAGGGTCCTCCAAACATTTCTCCAACTCCCCAAGATAGAAACTAAACAAGACAGAGACAGGAGAGAGGGGAGTAAGCTACTGTGCTAGCTGATCTGAACAGGGAAAGCTCTGCATTCTCCGTGTGTGTGTGTGTGTGTGTGTGTGTGTGTGTGTGTGAGAGAGAGACATACTCCTTGTGCCAGTCGTAGATCTGTTGGATGTTGCCAAACACGATTTTGTCTTTTCCCTTCATATCATCAGGGACACCCTCCTCCTTCATCCGGCTCATGTAGCCCTTATGACGGAGACACACAGAGACAGCAACACACATTTACAACAGTCTGTAAAGCTAATTAATTATAATACTTTTCGTGCCATTTTAAAATAAGCTGTGCTGCTATCAGGGAAACCACTCTGCTTGACCTACAGAGGAACTTACTAGAAAACCACCAAACCGTTGTATTTTCAGACAGTAAGTCGTGTACAACTGACAAAGCAGCTGATAAAGCACCAACTCACCTCCACCACCAGGCCGAGGTCTCTGACATAATCTCTCTCCGTCTCCACCAACTCCAGCAGAATGTAACTACAAGAAAAGAGGAAAATCTCACGTTTCTACTTAACATTCAAGAAACAAGCCGAACGCCTCGGAGTGTGAAACAGACGACGTGAACGTACTGCCTTTTCTTGAGGACGCTGGTCCGGCGCTCATCCATCTCTTCGATGGGGGAGGAGGAGGAGAGGAGGGAGTTGTCAGAGGGGTTAAAAGAGGGGGAGCTGCTGTCTCCCTGTTCTACCGACAGTGAGCTGGGTCTGTCCTCCAAAGCCTACAGCAGAGAAAAACACAAGGTAAGCTGAAGTGCGTGAAACAAGAGCTCACATGACTAACGAAATGACGCGTGTGCATATGATAATTTCATCATAAACAGGGAGTCAGCTGATGCCCTAATCCACATGCTGGCAGGTTTCCTCAATAAACACCGAAGAGTCTCTTTTTAATTAGTCCGTCTCCCTTTTACAGAAAACAGACCCAAGAGGAGGTGAAGAAGTCTAGTTCTCTCTCAGACCACGTGAATTATATATATATACAGACAAAAATTAGCCATGGCAGAATAACTTCATGTACGAAGGGACACCTCAAACTTGTTTTCCTCCAACATCCTACCATCTTGCTTTTCACCAGCTCCTCGATGGCGCTCACCAACTCAGCAGCACTGGGCGTCTCCGAACTGGATGGACGGACCGACAGACGAGAAGAGGTCTGGGTAAAAAAATAGAGAGATGAGAGTAGGGAGGAGAAGAAAACACGAAGATTAGAGCTGGACAAGACGCACAATCTAACAAAACTAAACAACTAAATCTGGTCTTATACAACTCTTCCTACAGAGAAAATAGTGCCGGTTAAAGCAACCAGACTCTACTTTACAATTAATACAAGCTTTACTTGTCATTTTAAAAGATGTATTAATTAAAATCAGAAAATTATAAATCAATAAATGCATCATCTGTTTTATGATAAAACTTCAAGGCTTACTGAACCCTTGAGTGAGATTCTTCATGGACGTGTAAGTTGGAAGAGTCCATAAATGGATATAAAAAGCCACTACAGCTTAATATTATTTAATGTATGAAGGTAATTCTTAAGTTCTGGTTAAAGGCACAATGAGTAGGATTTTATCGTTTGTAAACACAATTGGATCGTCCTCAACGCGGGTCTAGGTGCTCGTCAGCAGGTGGAAGCCAGCCCCAGATTCTCTCTCGTTTTGGGACAAGCTTCGTCCGCTTGACGTTTCGCTATATTTGGCTTTTTTTCTGCGCTATGTCCGACATTTAGCTCCCTCATGGATGCGTGCTGACGATCCGGCACCTGGTCGCTGCGTTTTTGTAGATGTTGACGCCCGGAAATGAACACAGCAAAGTAAGAAATAAAAGATACGGACACATTTCCAGTGGGTCATAAGTGATGATTGAGATCATTTGTTTTGGGGAAAATCCTACTCACTCTGCCTTTAAGATTCATTTCAGTTTTCTTCATTAGTTTTATTGAACGTGAATGTTTCATTGTTGTTATTTGAGCGAGCAATGACTCAGTGAAAATGTTTGTTAAATGTTTAATGCCGTTGTCTGAAGAGAGAGAGAGAGAGATCCAAAAAGATGTTTCCACACGTGAATTGTATCTGAAGGTTCAAACAAAGTGAAAAGGGAAAGTATATGAAAAAAAATGAAAAGGTAAAAAATATGAGGCTGAAACTAAATCAAGATATGGGGGAAAAAAAAGTTAAATGTCAGAAAATGGTGATGGGGAGAAGGTCGGGGGGGAAGAAAGTGACGTCTGAATGGAGGATGTTTCCGTTGCTTTCACGGGTGATGATGAACAGCTTGTGAAACAAAAGAAAGGATGCTAACAGGGCGAGAATGAAAGAGGAATATGTATGTATGTATATATAGTTCAGGAGACTCTCACCCTTGCTGTGCTGTGCTTCAAGACTTTCCCCAATTAGGTTTTCTGGGTGAGGCTGTGTGCCCTTCTGGCCTCGCCAGCGTTTGAGATGCCAATTACTCGCATGGGTAATGAGGTTAACGCACAGAGGGTAAAAGGGAGATGAGGACGAGCGGGCAGGGCGGGTGAGGGAGGGGACGGTGAGGGGTTGGACGATGATGGGAACAAGGGGGGCTTTTGAATTTTCACCTCAGTGTGGGGTCTAAACTGTGATTATAGTCCAGGGGAGCTGCCTGCTCACCTGACGGAGACTCCCGACTCTCCTCCTTGTATGTATATTCTCATCTACTTTCTTTTCAGCCACCAACATTTTCCCAACCATACGAGTGCTAAACATGCAGGAAAAAGCTGCAGCCCCCGTGTCACCGTAACAGACTCAAGCCGGCATTATAAAATTAAAAATGTCCTTGGAATTTATAGACGCAAATACGGCATTAAAGCCTTCGGATCTGTACTGAAACTCCACATTGTCATCCATATAGATTCAAGAGCTACACGCATCTTCTCTTTATTTACATTCTCCCGTAATGGTCATGCTCATCTGCCCGGGCGACTCTACAGTGGTGTGTTGTAGAAACAGGGCAGAAAGTCAAAAGCAATGAAACTAAAAGAACGATGGAAGGAAACGATTCTCCACTAAAGAAATACGGGAATGTTTTAAGGGTTCAGAAAAATACAAAAAGTCAGGAAGAGTGACTTTAAGGGGATAGAGAAAGGTATATTTTCAAAAGAAAAGCAGCTAGCTCAATTTCCTTTCAAATCCAGAAACTGTTGTAGAAATCAAAGAATAAGGCTTTAAGCAAGTAGCATTTAAAGCTGAAGAGTGGGGGGAAAAACAGGAGAGAATTAAAGATTTGACCGAGGGAAGAGACGGGGGGAGTAGCAGGGCATTTCAGATGGAGAGGTATGGAAACTGAGACAAAGCAAAGACAGGACATAAATCAAGGTAATGCTACAGTGTGGCAAACAGCAAACGATACAACCAGGAAACAAAACAAAAGAGAAACAGAAATTAGTGTCAGGGGTGCCTTCGCTTTGGTCGAGGAGACTTGGAGAACCTGAAACCTTTCATTGCTTTCTGCTTTAGAAGAGAATATGATGCAACATGCAAAGATAAAAAAGTTATGCATAACAAAATCTAAGGAGTCACTCAAAACTGTGTCAGGAAACGCCCTTCTTCACGGGAAAGAGAGAGACTGAGATGAGCGAAAAAGAACTAAAGACCATAACAGCAATAAAAAGAAAGAGGACCTGTGTACAATGAGATTCATTTGCCTTTAAGAAGTTCATAGATGATGCTTTAATTAGCTTAAGTTGTTACCCCATCCCTAAATCTACAGGATGTATGATCCAAAGGAAATTAACCCTTAAATATAGTTTTAGTTTCCGATAGAAGCTGTCTCTCCTGTTGACTATTTCTTGTACAGAGCACAACTGTTCTGCTGCTTTTAGTGTTTAATTTCAATAGGACACTACACAGGACATTCCACAGTCAAACCACAAAGAGAAAACGTTCTGAAGTAGAGCTTCTGATCGCTGATGGCATCTCGGCTCATATCCCTATATATAGATTCTCCTAGGCCTAGTTCCAAAAGGAACGAAAGAACTCCTAACATCCTTTCTGACCTAAAATTGAAAGAACTCTGTGAACCAACTTCGTAGCGCCGAGAATGTAAAAAGTCAAAAGGTGAATTCAGTTTGTGTCCCAGTCCCAAATCCTAATCTCTCCTCCTGCCTCCTCTGCGTCTCCTGTTCATCATCTTTCCCTGTCTGTCCCTTTTTTCGCTGACCCATCTCTTCCGTCTCCACCGTGACGTCCTCCCTCTCCTCACCTTGTCGTCCTGTGAGTCTGGCTGCAGCAGGCTGTGCTGCTGGATGGCCATGGGTGGAGGCAGAGGCACCGAGTCGGCGCCCTCCTCGCCCTCCTCCTCTCCGCAGCTCTGCATGCCCGAAGAACTGGACTTGGACAGCGTGCCGCTCGACAAGCCCTCGTTACGAACCCTCTGCAGCACACACGGATGACAAAGTGGGCGATTACATCGCAATACTTTACACGAGAGAGGACGACATCGAGAGTGTCGAGTACCGTGTATCCACCCACCTCCTCCACCGTCTCGTCCTGAGGCGTAGCGGCACTGTCGTCCGAGTCTTTCTGCGAGCCCATCGTCATCTCCCCGCTCTTCCGCACGTCGCGGCTCTTCTTGTGCTTGTGGGCCAGCTTCTTCACGTGGCCGTCTGCCTTGCCGCTGCTTAGCCGACGCACCGGGCTGGTGAGCCACTTCCGCAGAGTGTTACCTTGGAAATAAACCGCACCAAACTCAGCTTGCTGCTCTGTGGAGGGCTATTTAAAGCCACACAGTAGAATAACAGCGGGAGGACAACCTCTTATCTGAAAGATCTACATAGCATTCAACAGTTAAAGGGCCACCAAGAAAAGAAAGGAATATTTTCACCTATACGTTGCCGTCAGACAGCCATTCTGACGTGGAACTGAGGCGGTTTATATCCAGCTATGCTCTCTCCAAAGCAACCAGACCCCATTAAGAAAAAACATTTATCTTTACCTCGCAGAACACAAGAGTTGCTGGTCCACCGCTGCTTCAATCGGTTAGTTTGTTTGTGTTCTTATGAGACTTGTAAAGGGTTAGCTCTGATTCACCAAGTCACACAATAACAAAAACTAATGTACCGATCGAGGCAGCGGTAGAGCAGTAACTCCCGTTTTCTGCGAGGTAAAATTGCCATTTTCGTCAAAGGAGTCTCGTGGCTTTGGTGAGAGCAGAGAAAACAGCTTCAGCTCCTCCTCGGAAACAGACTGTAAAGCTGTCTGACAGTACGGTAAACCAGTAAAAACAGTCTAAATATAGCAACACTTAGACTGATGTAGATTGTTTTAGATGGGTCTTTCTTTTAGGTGACAGAAGAAAAGCATACACCGACTATAAATAGTCCCTTTTTACTATAGAATAAAAAGTACGGTTCCACTAGTACTTGGTGGCTTAATGTGATACCTTTAGTTAGAACCAGCACTAGAACACCACACTCAAGAAGTGGTTTTACTTAACTTTGATAGTGCTCTAGTGGGAGTAACGTGTGCTGAAGAGTACAATTCTGCAGTTAGTGTGGCACAGGGGAGCATACCTGGTCGTTTAGGCCCTGGTGAGGTGTGGGAGCCGATGCCATGATGACCCGGCTGGAGCGTAGCGGACGACCCTGGCATGATGGAGTCATTGCTGCACACCGACAGAGTGTCTGTGAAACACAGAGCGGTGTTATGGTTTAAATTGTACGTTACGGTGCAGACACACACTCCGTCAAAACTGAGCATTCACGGCACATTCTCCACCTTTGTGGTTGTAAATGCCCTCCATCTCCATGGAGGACCGGGAATGGGCGATGCAGAGCATGGAGCAGGGCACCAGGCCCTCCAGGGCAGGGGAGCGGTCCGTGGTCCTGATCAGGCACCAGTCCGGCTTGTCGTGGCAGCGCTCCAGAACCTCCACCGTCTGGCCGCGCCGCACTGTCAGCTCGTTGCTGTTGCTGGCCATGAAGTCGTGTATCACCACGGTCAGCTCACAGCCACCGGAGAGCTGGGGGGGGGGGGGGGGAGAAAGGTTAACCACAACGACCTGGTTGGGGATGGTTCTTCTGACTGACGTTATCCGTGTGTGTGTGTGTGTGTGTGTGCTGGCTCACCTTGTCGCTGTCCAGTGTGTTCTGTGAAGTGCGGGATGCCAGAGAGATGGTGTCTGGCTGGCTGCTGCCTTCACCCTGACTGTCCAGGTCCTCTCCATCCCTGATAGACATAAATCAATGAAAGCCGTGAGCATGAGCGTCAGAGTGCACGCGATTGATTCGATTCCCTCTGAACATCTTAAACTGCAGGCTGTCACGTGTTTACCTTCCCCTTCCCTTGTGGTGCTTGGCTGTAGTTGTTTTGGGAATATGAATGGGCTCCTTGAGCGCTCCTCTCAGGTGAATGGTGCGCTCCTGGATCACCTCCCTGATGTGCTTGATCCAGTCCTGCTTGTTCTCAATGCTCGACGCCTGTTGTTGGGGAAATAATGGAACGAGTGTTCAAGAAGTCAAGAGGTTAGAGTCGTCAAGAAATTAACTCTCTTTGGAATTCGTGTTTCACACAAGTCTGAATTCACCTCTTGTCATCTCTTGACATCTCTTCCCAAACTATTTTGTCAGCTGTCCAATGAACTGTTCTTAAAGGAATACTTCCACTATGTAATAATATTACCATTTATATGCTCATATATATATTTTTATCGCATGCCTCTATAATGAACAAAGAATCAAAAAACTGAAAAATAGTAAATAGTAAGTAGTGAGCACACAACTGGATAAATGAGACGTAAACGGATGTTTCGATATAGTTTTTTGATTCTTCGTTCGGCCTTGCAGGCATGCGAGAAAAATACTATTTTCTTCGAGGATTGAAGGGAAGGTGATTGATATTCAAAAGGTCCTTTGGGGGGTGAAGTCTTCTTTTAAGCTATCGTTCAAGAAGAAGGGCGAGGATAAGAGGTGCTAAGACTTTGTGTTTCAGACTTGTGAGAAGTGGCTGAGGGCTGTGTGGTGGGACAGTTTGTACTCACCATTGCTCCGTGTTTGGATCCCTGACTTAGCTTTGAAATTTAAAATATAAAATAGAGAATTTCACTGGTTTGGTTTCAGAAGATCAACATGACATTTTCTTTTACGTTGACAAAAATGGTTTGACATGATAGAAACGCACAACACTGATAATTTGCCTTGACAGCAAACTGTAGGCTAATTAAATCTGTAGCACATTGTAATGGATGGTGTGTATGTGTGTGTGTGTGTGTGTGTGTGTGTGTAGTTAGTAATGAGACACACTTCATTTACAAGGCACATACCATATGACTGCTTCTCAGTGGTTAGTTTGGTGGTAAACATGTAATAAAGAGTTGTAACGCGCAGAATTAAAGTGTTAGGATTTTGGCTTCATGCTGTTCCAACAGCTGACACAAAATTTGAATCCGTCTGTGACAATATTCGACAGGAAAACACACAGAAGATGTTTTAAAAAACGGGGGCTCGAAAAATTCACACATAGCAGAAAATAAAGCGATGCCATATCTTGCTTCTACAAAAGGCGTCGAAATGATTAAAAAGCTTGTTTTTCTGGAGGAGAACGGTGGCTACTCGTCACTTTCACAAAGTGGCACAGAGCCAGGACGGCAGATTGTGGGCGATCAGGGGTTGAATCAGTGTCAGCAGCGTTGGTGGAAGCACGTCGGCCCACAGAGAGAATTAGAGACACAAACATCCACAGAAAACACAGCCCCAGGTATGCAGATGTGCCCGAGTTTGTTAACAGATGGAAACAAAGCAGAATCTAACCGGAGGACAGAGGCGGACAGAAAGAAGACGGAAATTAAGGAGACGGAAATGGAGTTTGTGACTACAGAAAGCTCCTCATGCAATCAAACGAGATGTCAGAGAACACAGGAAAGATTAGAACATAAGAAGAAAGGAGGCGGATGAATATGAAGAGAAAACTGAGTTAGACCGATTTTCCGATTTAGAAAGATTTTCCGACGCGTTTGTTTCCCAATCAGACATTGATCTGTCGGTGACATCCAACACACCGATATGGACGTTTGTTTGATTGCATATTTACTATACAGGAAAGACAGTAGTGGAAGAAGTATTTAGATCCATTACTGTAGTAAAAGTACTAATACCACACTGTGAAAATACTACTAGTCCACTACTAGTAAAAGTCCTGCATTCAAAACCTTCGTCCAGAAGTTTGATCAGGAAAATGTACTTAAAATATAAAAGGTAAAAGTATTGATTGTGCAGGAGAATGTTCCTCGTCAGTGTTTTACAATTTGATATGATGTTTTGGGATTAATGTTCCTGCTGCATTAATGTGTTTCTTGTATGTTACTGCTGTTGATGTTTCAGGCTACATTCGTAGATGTTTGACGAATGTAGGGCAGTAAAAAGAACATTTACCTCTGAGATGTAGTGGAGTAGAAGTATAGACGTAGCATGTGCTCAGATAAAGTACAAGTACCTAAAATATGTACTTAAGTACAATACTTGAGTAAATGTACTTAGTTAGATTGAGTACCTATAATCAATGATCATTTCTTTGGTTTCAAGACTTTTTGAGTTCCGTTTTAGAAAACCTATAGCGGTCGAACCCTTTAGAAGGAACAGAAGAGAGGAAGTGCGTTTTACCTTGAGCACAATCTTGTTGTCGGAAGTCGGGGTCCGTCCCACCCATAAAGCAAACTTGCAGGGGTCTCCTTCAACATGCTCCGTCACCCCCAACTCTGACGTCTGAGAAGAGAGAAGGACAACACGAGGAGATATCAGCAGTGGACCAGCTATTTGAAAAGCTCTCTCTCCAGATGAAGTGAGCCTCTTAAGTGTCGGGTCAATTAGATTTACTTGTATTTTGTAAAGTAGAAGTACTGCAGTTGCAGATATGAGGCATGGAGAAACATAAAAAAGGCTAATTATGTCATTTACCACTACAGACACTCAAAAGCCTGATAGGAGCTTAAAATGCAGTGTGAGACGCTGACGCGGAAAAACATGAAATCTCTAAAGCCGGTGTTTGGTTTGTTTGTTCTGGGCTACTGTAGAAACATGGCGGCCGGCTCATTCTAAGCTAACGAACACAACAAACGTCTTAATATCCGTCGTCTACTTACAAAGAGTTTGCTCTTGTAGATGTATTTGCTCCTGCCGTTCGAGTCCTTGACCTCCTTGCTGAAGATAAGAGACATCTCAAACAGGAAGAGGTGGCGTTCTCGACCCTTACGGATCAGAGTCTTTGGATCCCAGACCTGGAACGAATCCTGGAGAATGAGCTCTCCCTGGGATTCGATGTTTTCATCAAAACCTGGGAGAAGGAGGGGGATATTAGCATGAAAACAAAGAAACATGATGCCGGATTTATGAAGAGCTGTTATTTAATAGAAGATAAGCTTACTTTTAATACAACTGACAACATAAATAACAAGGAGTGTGTGTTAATCACCTTCCAGCATAGAGAGGTGCATTGCATCGTTGGCTTTCTTGGGAACACTGAGCATCACCTCCAGGCCATCTTTGATCTCTCCTTTACCTTCTTCACAGCAAGTCAGCAGCTCCTAACACACACACACACACACACACACACACACACACACACACACACACACACACACACACACACACACACACACACACACACACACACACACACACACACACACACACACACACAGAGAGAGAAATCAGGACAACAAGCATCTAATGGAGGCGGCCACCACGGCAGTGAGAATCGGTTGGGTGGGTTACCTTCAACAGGAGCTGGTACTTGGTGATTCTCTGCACGGGCTTGATCAGATAGGAAGAGATGGAGTTGGCCAGTCGGTGCCTCTGTTGAATTTCCTGCACGGAGAAGAACAGTAATGTGATCGCACGTAGCTGACAAGGACCATCCAAATGTATCAAGCGCAGGCGATAACTCACATCAAAGTAGTTCCCAGCATGCTCTAGGATGAGCTGGGTGGAGTCGGGTTTGTTCTTACAGTAGTTCACATACATCTGGAACTTATCAGCCTGGACGAAGAGAGGAATACGTGACGATTATTGCGACAATAACAAGCAATCGATCATATTTACAACCTACTACCTGTGAGCTAAATACATACGCTTTTATGTTGCTCCATTCCAGAAACAGTAAAGTGGCAATATAGAAGATTTCCATTTAAGTAAATGTTGTTTAAGTCACTATCGAGGTAACACAGTGGCGATTGCGTCTGTGGGAACATTCCCGGAAAACATGCAGACTCAAGTTACTGTTAACGCAAAGCTAATATTTCCTACTGCAGCATCTTCACATTAACCACAAGACTGTTATTATGAAACAGTCACAGGAAATGATGCGTGTTTGAGCTCGACACTGACCGCTATCGTTCATCAAAACAATCTTTTTGTGTATTTTTTGAGAGCGGATCAGATTGAAATACATACCCATGTGACAAAGCAATGCCCAACATCCTCTGGTAGCTGCTCATATTTCTCCAACTCTTTGAGAAAGATGCTGACAAAAAAAAGAGTGAGTGATTTAAAATGTGAGAGAAAGCAAAAAACACAAGAGCTTTAATAAATAAAAAGTGTTATTTCTACAACTCTTGTCTTCTTTGTCCTCTTTTTTCTACTCTGTGTAAACAGACAGTAGTTTCTGTCACATGACGAGTCGTTCATTCACGACTTCCCAGTTGCACTGAGGAGCGCAGAAGTTAATGTTGTTGTTTTTTGTTTGTTTGTTTTCCAGGATCTGGTCGGTGCAAAGCGTTTATTTTTGGAACATTTTTAATGAGTCATTTAGGATAAAGTGATTTTTTACGAAATATCACAAATTTAATCTTCAATTTGGTTACTTTTCCAGACCAAGGTGTTCGAGCAGAGGACTATCCGGCTATATTTGATTGTTTTTCAGTTTCTCGCTATAATACACACTGATTTAAAACCCTCTGGCGGGTTTTGGGGTCCCGAGAAATGATGAACTAAGACGCTGCTAAAAGATGTCACACCATTAATATTCATTTAAAACTAGCACCCTGTTATACTTGCAGATCTAGTTTAAACATTTGATTTTGAAGTCCTAAAAGGTCTTTCTTACTTATGGTGAAATTCATAGAGGTCCTGCATGTTTCCAAAGATGATGTGTTCCTTGTTGATGATTCCTGGAGGAATCTCCTCGACTCCACTGGTCATCTCCCACAGGTAGGTCTGCACAGAGAGAGGAAGCGAAATATTTAAAAAAAACTCCTCAAGAGGGTTTCTGATATATTTCCAAATTTTGTGTGAAAAGTTGTTGCACAACTCTGACAAGAAACAGTTTAATTTGTGGGATGTGAGACTGAACTCACATCCATGCACTCCCGCAGGTCTCGCACGTAGGTTTTTTCTGTCTGAATCAGCTCTGCCATGATGAACCTAGACACACACACACACAAAGACACACAATTAGCAATTGTCATACTGTCCTCATCTACAGAATGATAAATCACCATGCCAATAGCTCTCTTTCTGCTGCATCCATTTACCCTAATGCACAATGAAAGAGTTTCAGGCCATAAAACGTACGTGGTCCACGAGTGACCGCTCATGATTTGTGCTGCTCGTACAAAATGACAGTCTCTTTTTCCTGCGTACTACACGTCGACTCGTTTGCTCTCTTGCGGAGCTCGACTGTTGCGTCTAAACTTCTTGTGCTGGCTCAGCAAAGACGAGGCCGATGTCTGGAGGAGGAGGTTTGAATCCCGCAAACTCCATCATGTGCACACATTTACAATGAATTCACTCGTTTACTCGGAACCACTTACAACTACTAAGTAAGTCGGGGCTCGGTTTCGATACGACAGAGCAAGCACTAGTCCGCTCTGCTGCAGATTTTGGGCACTGAGCCACTCATTTAATTACACGTCCTTTGGAGCAATAAAACATATTTCCAACAACAGGGAAAATACTGTGAAAATGCTGACTCGCTACTATTTGTTTAGTCTGTAGGCATGACACGTACTGTTCAGAGGTTTTAGCTATGCGAGCCAAATGCTAAACAGTTTTATACAAGGCACAACCTTGTGCACCTCTCGTTAAATTATTCTGAACTAGCAATTCTATAACTTTTTTTATGCAAAACGTGAAAAAGCAAGTTCTTTTTCTGATGAAGTACGACACAAACAGGAAGTGGTGACATACTCCTTTCTGCGCGCCGACTTGCGTTTCTCCTCATTTAGCTCGTGAGCGGCATCCCGCAGCTTGACCTCTGACCCTGGAGCCGTGGCTGGGATGATGTCCAACTGCAGATCCTTACTCTGACGCAGACAAAGTAAAATATTGTGGTCATTTTAAGAGACGGACGGAATGTGAATTAGCTGATCTTCTACGTCTGTAATCGATCAAAACACATGACCACGTACTGCCTTGTTAGAGTCCGAGGAGATGCCCAGGGCTTTCTCCAGGCTGCAGCGGTACTTGTCCATGCGCAGCGAGAAGTCTCTGTAGCGCTTGTCCACGGCCGTCACCCATTTCTTGATCTCCCCAGCGTGACTGTGGCCTTTCTCGCAGAAGCCGTCAGCCAGCTGGATCAGCAGCTTCACACGCTCCTTAGTTTGCTGGAGGAGAAGAAGAAGAAGAAGAGAGTGTTATATGCACACGCTAGCATACACACTGTGACATGCGTGTGTGTGTGTTTGTGTGTGTGAGGCCAACCCTGGCTGTGATGTGGAAGTCCTCGTGCTCCTTCAGCAGCTCCTGGGTGTGGTGGATACTCGAGCCGGTGGAGGTGTGTGTGGACAGGTAAAACTCCCCAGTGTCGTGAATCCACTCCAGAGCCTGGAAACACACAGGATGCAGGTGTCGTCAGATCTCGTGACATTAGAGAGCAGTGTGAGTGTGTAGCTATACTCCTGCAGCTACACACAGTAAAAAGTGTATTGTCTTTACCTTAACTTAACTATTTGTTCGTGCGTTTCATTTACCTGTTTGGCACTGCGCTCAAACACCACATACTGCTGACACTGGTCCAGCCGTCGCTTCCTCATGGTCCAGAAGTGGAGAACCCGGTTCTCTCTCTGTAGCAGCTCATTCAGGATGTCTTAACACAACAGAAACAAAATTCAGGCATTCAACAACTAACTACGAAATGTAACTGAACACATTAAATAAAGTTCTGCATACTGGCAACATAACAGGAATCCAAATTTGTTAAGGAGCTTTTCTACCATTTGATATTCTAGCCAGAGCGGAGTTTTATTTAGATTTTTTTAATATCAAAAAGTAACTTTCTTGAACAAATCTTTATGTACACTGGTTTTGACATATCATATTCACCATTGTCAGTTATTTTACAACACGTACTTAAGTATTTTAGGGCTTCTGTGGTACTTTAGAGATCAGAAGGTCCAAACCGCTTCACTGAATACATCGTGAACCCACTAATGTATGTCGTTTGGAATAATTTGATGTAGAGTTATATATTTTCTTACACTAGAATGTAATTGTAATCGAACTGTCAGTGTTGGTTTGGTAAACTTGAAGGGTTGTTTACCCATTACTGTCTAATTCACCAGTTATCCATCACTCTTTACTCCGATACTTACTTTTAACCTGCTGTTCTGGTGCTTTGACGTGGCTCAGCATGCCGGGCATGTTGACGCTGTTCCTGTGCATGTACTTGAGGAAGACGTCTGCGTTTCGTCTCGCCAGAGTGCACGCCTGATGGAAGTATCATAAACACACACACACACACTGAGATCAGAGATGTAACCTGATACTATGTTCGGGGTTTGCTTTGATTTTGTTGTATGTTAACCTTGAGGAAGGCCTCCTTCTGCTCCAGGTGTTTACTGATCATGGGGCTGACGTGGTCCGTTTCACAGTTGGGTCCCAGTTTGTCGGCTCCTCCGCACCAGTCCTCCTCTCTCTTATATTCCTGCTCCAGGCTCTCCAACACACTGCAGACCTGAAGGGACAGCCACACTTAGTCTCGGGAAAACACTGACGTTTCAGCAGAAGTCTTGAGGAGTAGTTCAAATGAATGCTGGACCCTCCGTGGGGTCTCCTACCTGTTCAGAGGTCTTGTAAAAGGCCACCGACGCATTGACCAGCTTGAGTCGGTCCTCCATTTTCAGCATGAGCTGCTGCCAGTGGGAGGCCACGCTCTCTGCACAGTCTCTGATCAGGTCCATGTCATAGTGGTTTGCCTGGAGCAGAGCCTCCGCCTTCTGCTGAACCTGCAGGGCACTCTGGTGAGTTTTCTGCAAAGAAGGAAGAGGTGGAGAAAGTGTGGGGTTAGAATGACCTCAAATTATGAGCAACTAACTATGTCAAAGCTACCTTCAGAGTGTGGACAGAATACATAACGGAGGGTGAAATCGATGGGATAAACAAACAGTGTCGCACCTCAATGGCGTGTTGAAACTGTTCATGCTCTCTCTGCAGCTGTTCAGCTTCCTGTAAGGAGCTGGCTGTTATTAGACCAGCGTTCAGCATCGACTCGCCGTTTCGAATCCAACCCAGAACCTAAAAAAAAAAAAAAAAAAAAAAAAAAAAAGGAAAGCTGTGATCAAAGGTCTTGTGGACATCCTGGTATATTGTAGTTGCAAAACGTTGGCCTGCAGATGGTGCCTTGTCGCAGTTTCAAGACTGTTTGTGCTACCTGTTTGACTTCAGCCTGCAGGTGTCTCAGCTGGACGCACTGCTCCAGGTGCCTGCGGTGCTGCTCGGCTGCCAAGTCCAGTTCTTGCTGCTTCTCGTGGAGAAACTCCAGCAGGTCCTGAACCCGTGTAGCCATGTCGACGTCCCGGTCACACAGCAGCTCCACGCCTAAAAGGCAAGTCACACGTTAAGAGTTTGGATGGATCGCAACAGACCCGAAGGACCTGAAGTTCTGCCTGCGATTGTAATCAACTTTCAATACTTTTATCCCTGACAGTCTTAATTATTACTCTCATTCGTATTAGTCCTGTAAAGCAACATATTATCAGTATGTTTCAATAATACGCGTGACATGATGTAACCATTCTTTGTGCTGTTTCAGAGAGCACCTATTAGCATGTGAGATCACAGGTGAGTTATTATGGTTAGTGAGTGGGTGCCTCTCATCACAAACGCTGACCGAATCTGACCCGAGACACCTACACAGCATCAATATTAAACTAATGTAGCCAACACAGAAATCTGTGCAGCAACAGTGAACAGGAGCTCTATCCTCCTTTCACCCTCAGCTGCATGATGACTGATGTCTGATGTGGCAACCGGGTGACAGTCAAACATCTCTTCACTTCTGCTTTACAGCGTTTGAGATTTAATAGCTTATAATGGCCGCTTCACAGGAGGACAGATTCAGAAAAGTAGCGTGTTTTCAGATTTCAGAAGCCTGATTGTTTTTGGTTCAAAGATGCCATGGTGCTGTATATGCAGTACAGACTGGGTGGTGTTCTCACCAGAGGCCTGGACTTCGTTGACGTACTGCAGCAGCTCCTGGCCCTGGTGGATGACATCGAAGGTGAGGTTGTTCATGGTCAGGGCTTTGTCGGCGTGGTGCTGCAGCCTCTGCTCGGCCAGCGTCAGGTCCTCTGTGTCAAACTCAGTCATCTCACCCGTCAGCTCCTCGTTCCACGACTCCAGGTCAGAGATGATCTGAGGAAGATCAACAAGATTCCACTTTTCAGAGGCCACAAACACCATGACAGTGTTTTTACAATGCTCAAAGGCTATTGACTGAGACTGTAGCACAAAGAAATGTTATGGTATTGTATTTAATGGTATTCTTAAAATGTCTTTGTTTTACTTTACAAACAGCAGAAACAGTCACGCCCCCTCTCCTCCCAAGCAGACTCACGTCAATGGCATCCCTCTCGAAGATGCGGAGCTGCAGGAAGAGCTCCAGTTTGATCTTCCTCTCCTGGAAGAGCTCCTCCATCTGGGCCTGGGCCTCGTCCAGCTGCTGCAGGACGCTCTCAATGTGGTTGATGGAGCTGTTGTGGGGAGTCTTGTTGCTGGAGATGGCCGAGTCCCTGGAACAGACACACGCAATTAAGCAATAAGCTACGAGAAGCAGCGCTGTGCACTTAAAAGAACAGCTATAAAGACACAGTTGGGCTCAACGCCAAACTGTGTCTTTATAGCTGTTCTAGAAACTGCTGCAGAGCACCGCCTGCAGCAGCGTATTCAGCTGTAATACCGCAAAGCAGCTCAAAAGTTGAAAAGTAAAACGTTAATTTAAATTGTGGAAAGTTCTGCCTGAAAACAGTTTTACCTTAGAAATTTCATTTTCAAGACTGCATTTTGTGGACTGACTTTTTATGTTTCGATTTCTTTGTTCCCCTTTTTAAATTTATCTAACAATAAACATCACTAGACTCAAGTCCCACACTTTGTTTAACATCCTGCCGTCTTGAATGTTTTTTATTTACATGTGTTAAACAGGGAAATAACACCAAATGCATAAAGAAGGTAGAAGTGAACAGAGTATAGAAAAGAATGCATCAAATATTATTGATGAAAATTAATGAATCCAATTTTGTCAAGTTTTGGTTGACTAAAATTCTGGCCATTTTAGTCCCATCAGTCTTAAAAGTCTCAAATATTTTGTCAACAAAAATAGACATTTTTTTCAAATATTTATTTAAAATTGCATGTTGATCATGTCACAGTTGGGGTCTAATTGACATCAATGCCTCTGTCCAGTATTTTCTTTTCCGGATATTAGATCTTTTTGTTGCACCAGAATAATTCCACACTAAAAAGATTTACTCAGATAACCTGCGTTACATGGATCAGTAATGCGTCGAGAGCGTCCGATATACAACGACAGTTTAACACCGGTGAACTCAATGTGGACCGCACATCGAGTGGGAAAGTGAAAAACGGGTCATACAGATTGTGAATCATCAATGTGACAGATGCACACATGTGTGATGCATGAACACACAGACACCAGTGAGTTAACGAGAGGACGAATGTGAGTCAGCAAAGACAGCGGAGGGCAGACGGATGCTGATTGGCTTCAGGTTGATTATCCAGCGTGAAAGATACACTCCAACACTCAAATGCAAATCCATGAACGCACGTGTGCGCACAAACAGCACAGAGTCACACAACACACACACACACACACACACTCCTACACACACGCAAAAGGTGTATAGAGTTACAGTTGCCTCCCGGGGAGACTGCCACACAATTAGACACACGCTTATAAAAGCAGACTTATGTAAGAATCCCCTGTGGAGCCAACACATCAGGGAGAAAGGGGTGGCGAGAGAGAGAGAGAGAGAGAGAGAGAGAGAGAGAGAGAGAAAAGGGGGGTGGATGAAGAGGGAGGAAGAAGAGGGACTGGTATCTGTGTAAAAATAGAGTTGGAGAAGGAGGGTCAACTGCATCCACCTCTCAAACACCTCCTACAATCGTCTCAGCTTTTCTTTTTTTGATTTTCATGCATCTCAATGCTGTCTTTTTAAAATGACACTGACTATTTGTTGCCTGTAATTCACATATTCCCTTCGCACACATTTCAATTAAAAATGTCTTAACCACGCTGCCAAAGCTCTATTGAGCAAAAGAGAAGAGGAGACCATTATGTAAGTGGACCTAAAAACGGTTTTGCGCTGTTTATTTTTTACATTTGTATCGTCCTTTATAGATCTTCTTGACTGCCGGCCCAAATCAGGTTTTTTGGAGGCATATCCAGATTGTATCTCGGTTTATTTTACTATGTCTGGACGGCAAAAAAGCGAGGATTTCTACAGATGCGGGCGGCTTCATCTGGGCGCTCTGGCTGCTGAAAATGGATTCAAAACTGTGGAAGTGCTGAGCAGAATCCATAACGCTACTATTAGAGCGCTACGTAGCACAACAGAGGAGACAGACACCAAAATAAATAGTCTGCTGGCTCTTTCACTTCATGCTGCTTCCTCCTAACATTGCAATGTAAACCAGCCTCCTCCGTCGCCGAGTTTGTCTGGTGCGATGGAGGTGTCCTGCACCGCGACTTCACACAGTGTTTTTGTTCCAATGCGTCCTCGTTGGAAAGCTGCATCGCGTAGCTACGCAATGGCACCATGTTTGGACACACAAATCCGATCCGATCACTTGCAAATAACAGTGCGTCAGTCTGTTAAAGAAATTATTTGAGATACAAATCTGTCTTGCCTGCAGCGTGAACGTGGCCTACTTGGCCCGGAGGGTTACTGCAGCATTTGTGGGCATACTGCAGCATGTGCACCGTTATGTTGTTGCTTGGTTGTCTCTCTTAATATATTAGTGGTTTACAGAATTAGTTTATCGGTTTTACTCTCTAGTTGCCTGATTCAACCGATACTCGTTTTACAGATTTGCCTTTGGATTCACATTAGAACTGAAGGTTAGGCTGATTTCAGATCACTGTCAGAAGGGGAGTACTATTGTTAGTTTTGTTGTTCATATCTACTAATTTGTAAGTTTATATGTAGTTTAGTTACTCTTCTAGATTTAAAATGCAGTCTGTTATTGTACAGAGAAGAAGAATGCATGTGTCCTCTGTTAAAACAATAAAAGAAGACATACAGAACCATATGGCTGACGAGATATCTTAGCAGCTTCATAAAAAATTTAAAATAAGCCAGACGTGGCAGTGGATCATATCTCAATAGACTTCTTCTATGCGACACATTTAATTTCTAGTCCGGCGCATTAACCTCTACCTGAGCTGCTGGATGAGATCCTCTCCCTCCTTGATGACGTTGACGGTGACCTGCAGCGTGGTCTGCTGCTGCTGGCCGAAGCGTTTGATCAGATCCTGGACGGCCTCCACCGACTCGGCGTAAACGTCGTCCAGCAGCTCCTTCTGGAGCTCCTCCAGCCACGTCCACAGCTACGGGAGGACATGCATTGGTGTGATTGCATATTGTTTTACAACACAAGAGTGTTCTTATACTACGCTTTGAGGCTGACTTATGAAAACACACATTGTTTGATGGACTTGCACTGAAGCACCTCTTACAATCCTCACTCTGGTCACAGAACACACTCACTGTGGTCACACCCTAACACGCAAACAATCGGCAACACAAATTTGCCGTCACTTTTGCAATTACCAAAGCTGTTTAACGACACTCACAGAGGACAGGTCAGTGACTGCCATCAAGCCTAATCTCAACATTCACCTAACTCCATGCTATTTCTAACCTTTTCCCCTAAACTGTCCTTGTTTACGAGGTGAGGCCTGCGAAATGTCCACCTCTATGTGACTAACTGTACAAAAAGCAAAACAACACACACACATATTGGCATTTGATCTGATAATTACTTCCCTCTTGCTCAAAGAGCACTGTGAAAGCTCTCATCCACACAAACACACAGCCCACCATCCACTTCAGCATTACGTCATCCTCCCTGCCTACCTCTTTGACGTGCGTGTGGAAGGCGACAGACATGTCCAGCAGGACTTTGCGCTGCTCCACGCGGCGAACAAAGTCTTGGATTCTGTCCTCGAGCTGGTGGGCGGCCTGGTAGATCTCCTCTGGGTCGCACTCTCCCGTCTGGGCCAGCTGCTCGGCCGCCTCCAGCAGCTTGTCTGCATTGGTGTATGTATTCTACACCGATAGAGAGAGAGAGAGAGAGGTGGATTAACCCGAGGCGACGGTATAATACAAGTAAAGCATATTTTGAAGACGAGCAGAGAGAGGACACAGGATATGTAGGAGACCTTTTCACTGATAGAGTCAGTGTGATAGTAGAGTTACACAGAGATAACTAGTGAACTAGGAAATGGAGACAGAGAGTGGCTGAAGGTGGTGTAAAGAGGAAGAAGATAGACGCTACAGAAACAAATGACCACATTGAGGTGGGATATCAGTTAAAGCTGATCACAGCTGCCATGCTGGGCAAGTATTCTACACAATTGTGTCAGTTTTATTCAGTGGTGGAGGGAGATCCTTTACTTATGTAAAGTGCCTAAAATTTCTTATCGATAAGAGAATTCGACAACTTTTTTACGCTAATCACACATTTACAGGACGTTTAGTGGGAACAGCTGCGTTAAAAGTGTTAAAGCCAGATGTGATATTTTGGGATAAAGCTTTACGCTAAAACCTACTGTAACGTAGCATAAATTAATAAGAGTCATTACGTATTGTCTGTTATACAGAAATATCTATGTTAAGTTTGCTGACATAAGCAAGCTTTAGCTAGCCAATAAGCTTTAGCTAATTAATTTAGGCAACTACTCATACCAAAGCCAAACCCCGGGGTGTATTGAATTCAGCAAGGGAGTGTCTTATTAACATAACACGACACTTAAAGGAACAAAAACACAATTTCATAGCAGATGTTACAGTTTACTTACTTGTAGCTGTGTAACTGGTGACTATGTGCTATTTTACCATTAGGGAATACATCCGTCAACTCAGTGGTATTGGCTTAAACCTGGTGGAGGGGGAGAGTTACAGAAACAGAACCGGGCTACCTGTGCCACTTCCTCAAAGTCCTCGTGTCGTTTCTGTAGCGCTCGGGCTCGGTGGAGGGACTTCCCTACACCTGTGTGTTTGCTGAGGAAGGCCTCGCCGTGGTTTTCGATCCAGTCCAGCACCTGTGCAGAGAGACCACACGACCATAAAGTGAAACAGTTCACTCGGAAATAGGCAACCACCGGGGGGCGCTCTAAGGCGGTAGAGTAAGACACACGAGTGTGGAACGTAATCAAGCGAGTGTGTAAGAGAAGAGTGATGACAGAAATAAAGATCAGCGTCGTACGAGGCTCTGCACCGAGCAGCTCGTTTTCACACTCCTCTCCCTGCATTCCGTCCTTCACAGGGTTAATGGATGAACGCTGCATCTGCATGGACATATGACCCAATTCAGTTGCCATAGCAACAGTTGCCATGTCAACACACTCAGGAATGCCCCGTGATTTTTTTTTTGGGGGACGGCATGCTCCTGTATTATCATATTGGGACTATTTGATGATGGCAGGCTCGCTGTACTCCTTTTCGAGCCTTTATTCTGTTATTCTGCAGAGAACACTTACATTTCAGCCATTTGTTTATCTTTCCTTTCCACTGAACCACATGATGAGTGAAGACACGACGTTCCAGCGACTTTTTCAAGGACATTATGATGGGAAACATGGCTGCTGCTGGGATCAAACCCCTCTATTAAGAGTAGAACGCTTCTAACCAGTAGGCTACCCTGCTATTTTCAAATTACTGTCTAACCCTCTCAATCTTATACTGAAAAAAACTAAGTTTGGTCCTGGAAGTACCACGTTTGAACATTTTGTGTGCACGCATATATAAACACAAACATATATACAATATGTGTAGGTGTGTCTGCGTGTATTGACCTGTTGGACGTCCTGTTGAAAGACACAGAGCTGCAGACGTTGGTGCAGCCGCACTTTGCGGTGTTGCCAGATGTTTTCCAGCTGTCTCTGGTGATGCAGCACCTCGTGGATGATGTCCAGGACGTGGTGCACAGCCTTGGAGTAGTTTGCCGATGCCGTCAGTGAATCAGCACTGCCCGGGGTCAACGGCCGCTGCAGCTTGTCCAACAGGGCTTTGCCATCTTGGCTCACCTGAGGAGGAGGTAGAAAATGAAGTGTTTACCCACAACTACTATGCACAACAATTAAAGAAAGAGAAAAGCATGAACAATGAAAATACAAGTCCAAAAGTATTCTGGTGTAAATATGATTTGTATGTGACTTGACCTAGAAATATAAACATCATCTAAATACCAACAGCCAGCAAGCTGTGTGGATGATTGCCGGAGAAAGCACTCTTCTGATGTCACAATTAGAAACTCAAAGAGGGAAATGATAAATTAAAGAGCCACAAAGGAGGAATTAGTGAGAAACTGTGGTTTTCGCACTGTACAGTTGCAATTCCTTTTATATTTGTCAGTGTGATCACTCACCAGGGAGGCAAATGAGGGGGTCGAAAACAGTTAGTAAAACTACCAATTGTTGACAGTCAGTGTGTGTGTGCGCATATGTGCATGCTAGATAATGTTATGTACATGCACAATATACCATGAATCAAAAGACTTATCTTCAAACTATATCTGTGTTTATATATACGTACTTTTCTTTCAACATGAACTCGTAAAAAGTTGTTCACAAAATGAAATATTAACAGAGTACAAGCAGTAGTTTATTCTAAATCACATTGAAGTACAGCGTAGTACTGTGCAGACTTTAGCTGGAAAGTTAAATGTATGATAATATATATATATATATATATATATATATATATATATATATATATATATATATATATATATATATATATATATATATATATATATATATATATATATATATATATATATATATATATATATATATATATATATAAACAATAGCTATAGTTTTTACTTCATCCAACAAAATTAAATTCTACCCAAGACAATACGAGAGCTGCATTTTCCAGAGTTTGTGAGAGTGAACTTAATTTCGGTTATTGTATTGTTATTGTGACTTATGTTCTAATAACACAATAAATCTAATTGTGACTTTTGTTCACTGAAACAGAAATAACAAGGATATTGCTGCCAAATATACAGCCCATGGTAAAGTAAATTTATTTTAGATTTCCTTGCCGTTACCTCGGAGTAGGCAGCAGTGATGTGTTCATACAGGCCTTGGTGGTGGTGGATGGCGTCTTCAAGGTCTTGCAGCTCGGAGGGCAAATCGACCTCGCCGCACACCTTACACCACGAGTCCACGTTGCCCATGTACTGCGGGGGAAGAAACGCACACTTACACAAACTGACACTCGGATGTAAAGCATGTCACATGAGACATGGCATGAAACAGAGGAGGTGTTTACATGCTTGTGCTCCTCACTTGAGTCACGTGTAAGTCAGACATACCAGACTATTAGGATGCAGAAATGTCCTTATGTCTGAGTTTTTCTCAGAAGAATTATACACGGCTGAGTGTGCTGATCCCAGAAGTTTCAGTACTCCCCAGTGGGAGGGGAGGAAAACAAAACAATCAACGAGGCTGGCCTCAAAGAAATATCACACGTTGAAGGGATCTAATTATTCCCTATCAATCATCTCTCCCATGATAATTAGAGAAAGGTACATAAGTTGAACAAAGATTTAAAATGAGCCTCTCGGTATGTGCGGAGGCGAAAAAGTTGGGGTGAAACCTCTCGGGGGGAAAAAAAAGAAGCATTTTCTATTTCAGCTCACAAGCATGAAAGGCTGGTCTGATGACGGCGATATTCCAGGTCGGAAAAGTCGTACCACCCATGCTCCCTGGTTGGGATTCTGCTCGTGTGCTTTTTCGGGCCGTGAATCGTTCCATAGTGGCTCGACTAATGAGCGCAGACAGAAATAGCAGCCGGAAACAAACGCCGCACTTACATTCTGCATTTGTGTATGTAAATATATGTTAATGTGATGCATATGTTGTGCTTTATAGATTTAATGAGGCCGAATGAGAATTCTTACGTCCCAGAAGGTGTGTGCACAGGTGTCCCATGAGCATCCATTGAGATACTGAAGGCCAACACCTCACCTGGTTCCAAAGGTGCATTAATGTGAGTTTTGCTGAATTCAGCTACCACTCTACCTGACTTAATGGAATAGTTCAAGCATTTTGGGAATTATGTTTATCTGCGTTCTTAGACGAGAAGATCAACAACACAAATATGAAGCTACAGCTGCTTAGCTGAGTTTAGGACTACTCTTTAACGGAGCGCAGCTACTTCCTAAAGCCCTGCTGTCAACGTAAACACTGCTCTGTCTGGTCAAGGGCTGGAAAAATGTTCTACATTCTTGCAAACTTGGAGACAAAACATCATTTTTAAAAGGGAAAAAAACTGGTTTTGAGCTTTTCAAATGAGTGAGAAGAGATTGAATATATTTCAGTTTGGAAAAGGTTATTCACACAAAACATCAGGGCTCAGGGACATCTTGTAGATTAATCAATTAACTAAATATTCCCCAGATGAATCAGTAATTACAATAAGCTTTAGTGTCATTTGTAAGCGCCATTTTCAACTCGCCTGGTCACATTTCTGGTGGAAGCTGGCTGACATCTCCAACAGCGTGCTGCGTTCATCCAGTGCCGCGGCGAATGCCTTCCACTCTTGCTCCAGCTGGCTTGAGATCTGCTTGATCTGCTGCGAGGCGTAGTGACCCGACTCCAGCAGCCGGTTGCCCACTGACATGATGCGGTTGATATTCACGTACACGTTCTGCACAGCCGGACAGGGAGAGAGGGGGAAGAGCTGGTTAAACAGAGCGCTGTGGGTAAAGTAAGCGCCTAACATGAAGAAAAGAGCACTTTAAGCGCCGCAATTGTCGCCATCGTTTCTCACACATGGACAGTAACTCTAGCGGCTAGATTGATTCCTCCTCTCAGTGGTTTCATAATGGTTGCGTAAGGCCGACTGTGGATAAAGAACAGAATTACCTAATACCTGGTTGTGCTGCTGCTGACTCGCAGAAGACGTGTGAGAGCACACAAGCACAGGCTGCTCCAGTCAATCACAGCACGAGAGGCCGAGTTCAATAAATATATGATTATGGAGCGCAGGGCGCGGACTTGATAGTCCAAGTGGGCGGAAAAGCATTACCTCCTGCTGCGAATAAGTGTGTGTGTGTGTGTGTGTGTGTGTCTTACCATGCAGTTCATAGCGAAGTGGTTGTGCTGGGTTTGCAGCTCTATGGCGTGGGGGTGGTTGTTGCCAATCTCTGTGTAGCCTGCCAGGAACAAACCCTTGTTGTGCATGATCCAGTCAAACATCTGAAGCACGGGGAATGACAGAACAGACACACACACACACACACACACACACAAGGTACAGGTTCAACATTAACTTTTGACAGATCATTGCAACAGCAGGTTAAAAACAAACAGCTGGCACTTAGCCGTGTGGGTAGACCTGAGTGTGTTTGTGTTCTGCTGCAGTGTGCGGATAAGTTGTCATCTTTCCAGGCCAGAACACAGAGCAATGGACTGCCTCTATGAAGAGTATCCTCTCAGGCTCTCCGAGAGAACAAACTTGTGGCCTATGGTGTCCTAGCAACAAGCTCCTACGACTGCAGCGTATCCAAGACTGCAGCTCTCTCTCTCTGTTGCTGCAACCTGCTATCTTATTCCACTCACTCAAACTTGAATTTCTCCTCCTGTCTCTTTCTATTTTGTGCTGCAGCTGTCATCACCGGAGCTGTCTGGGTGGCAGCCAGAGCAGGTGGCTTTGTACCTGCAGAAGCTCACCTCCACCTTCCAGTCTCTCATCCTGAGATTTGGTGCCGGGTGCAAAGCCCCGTTTTTTTACTCCCGGTATATTTGTGGGATAAAGTTTAAGCCACTGTTTAAGGGCATGGATTCATGAGCTCTGCACACACACACGGCATGAATCAATGCCTCTCTGTGGGTGTAATTAAGATTTTGATTATGTTGGCAGTTGTCTGCCCTACAGTGATGGTTATAGATTACTGCTACATCACTGCTCATGCTAAGTGACACCCCCCCGACTCCCAGCATCCACCGACCTTCTCCGCGTCCTGTTCGAACAGGCGGAGCTGGAAGCACTGATCCAGCTGGAGCTTTCGGACGTGCCAGGCCTGGTGGAGGTGCTGCCGGGTGGAGTGCAGTTTGTCCAGCAGCTGGGTGACCCGTGGCACCAGGCCCTGGGTGTCAGCGTTGCACATCCCGCCGCTGCTACTGCTGCTGCTGCCGCCGCTGCCGCCGCTGCTGCCGTTACGGTTGGAGAACGACTCGCTGCTCTGGATTCTCTGGAGCAACCTGGAGATGGATTTAATACGCGATATATAATGTCAAGGCTGTGATTTGCTTTAATTGCTGAGCAAAGCTTCGCATTTGTGTGAAATAAATGTTATGTGAGAAACATTTGATTGGCACAGATAAACTCAAACAAAAACACAATAAAAAAAAAAGAAATGCTGATGTTGTATTTAGATTCAAGCATGATAGGAAGTGTATTCAGTGTTTAGAGTAGCTTTGAGCAACTACACTCGAAAGTGAGGTGAAAAGTCTGCCATCATAGTGAGGGAGGGGACACAATAACATCTAATATGGGGATAACGACCAAGCAGATAGGAAAAGCATTTGGAAGGTGATGCTTTCCAGCTTTTGCCCTGCTGTTCAGTCATAACTCAAGCCTACCTCTGTCCCTCAGTGTCCAGCTCCTCTATCGGGGCTTTTATGACTTTCTTCTTCAGCGCGGCGTGTTCTTCTATCATCCGCCTGGCTCCTTCCAGATCTTGGGGAAAGTCTTTCCTTGACACGGTTTCTTGCATCTCCTCTAGTCGAGACAACATCTGGGTGGCGTGACCGGAGAACTCCTCAAACGCCACACGCACCTTTATAGAAAAAGAAAAAACAGAGCAAAACATCTGAGTGAGGGACTGTAAGTAACTCTGATTATCAGGACAGCACTACTGGATTTGAAAGCCATTGTTTTAGAGATTTCAAGATCGATTTTTGGATCAGTCAGACAGGATGCGAGGGCCGATCTCACCTCTATCCACTCTTCATGGTTGTAGTCCAGGCTGCCGTCGAAGTCCGCCGTCAGTTGGGACGGGTCGACGACCTTCGTCAGGCCCTCTAGTGACACCATGGTGGTCTGGAGAGCAAAGGTGGAGGAAAACGAAGGGGAGACAGAGAGAGAGAGAGAGAGAGAGAGAGAGAGAGAGAGAGAGAGAGAGAGAGAGAGAGAGAGAGAGAGAGAGATTGAAAGGGGTTTAGGTAGATTTAGTCAATTGAGTGCAAAATGCTTCTAATCTCTCCGCTCTTCTCAATGCATTTCTTTAATGCCTTCTTGTGTTTAAGATTTTGATTGTAAGAGGTTACAATCGGCATTCATTCCCGGGACAAATGACTGCAGTAGTGACAGGTATTTATCGGCTCCAGCTCCGATCGGCAGTGATGGAAACATGACACCACGACTGGACACGCTAATTTTCGTCCATTTCATATATATATATATAAATATATATATAAAAAACCTGCATATACTTGCTAATGTTGGTGGGAAAGGATGTTGGAGAAGACATGACCAGCTCCTAGTTCCCAAAACTTAGCAACACAGTGTTTGTTACTGACAGCAGAGCTGCAGGGATGTGATTTTTAGAGAAAGCCATGTAATGAATAACTTAATACATCAATGGCATGACTTAATCAAATGTTATCCTCTTCATGCTGCCATTCAGCACACTGCAGCTTTACGATGCCATGGAACATGATCAAACTGAGCCTCCCAAAAACCTGTATTTAACAGCATCCGCATCTAGCGCAGACCAAAAAGGCTTTTGCACACATGACATGTTGTCTTTTGTGACTTCTAAAACTCAGAGTGCGACACTCAAAACACCTTGGCGCACTCGTTTTTTCCGCCTCTGGTCGTCATCTGGTTGTCATTTTAGAGTGACCCCATCTCCCCTCAGCGCAACAATTGCATATTACAAGATCAGTTTCAGAGATACAGTAAGGAAATGTCTCCCTGTTTGCTTTCTGTGCCTCTGTGTTTCTGCGAAGCCACCTCCGCACAACACCCCCACACACATGGCCAGAGATGGATGGAGACAGAACGACAGCTCGATAGCTTTGTGTGAGCCAAACAATGCAGAGACACACTGGTGTGTCCTTGGGTGAAAAAGCAGAGCGGCTCTTGACAGGGCAAAATCCTGATATGGCTATGTCCCCTATTGTTCAAGTTAATTGATTTGAACTCTGTTGAATGGTGAGAGGGAGAATCAGTCAGGGCTATTGGGTTCCCTTTTTCTCCCACAGACCCATGGAGCAGTTTATCAACAATCGAAATTGAGCTTGCAGACGTCTCTCTGCGCTTCGGCTTGATGCGTCCTTTCTTCCCGTCTCAATCCAACAACAGGAAAAGGGGGGAAAATGTCCGACCTCCGGGTTTCATTTCACCCAGCCAGGAGAAAATCCTCAACACACACTTTGCTACAGTAACACTCAGCGATGTTCGGAGGTGATTGGTGGCGTGAATGCTGGACGCGGCAGAGCAGTTTTAATTTTGCACACATTCACTGCAACTGTAGTCCTAGCAACAGTCCTGCATTAAAAAACGGGCTTAAAAAAAACGCAGGGCGGAAACTTTCTCTGCGTACAAGCTTTAGAAATCTTCAAAAACGAATGTGGAGTATGCGGTCCGGTTGTGATAGATCACACAAATACAAATGCAGTGTGTCCAATCAATGCCTGTGTGGCAACGCAGGGCAGCGTGAGGATAACTAACCTGCCCTTTGGCTGTAATTCCTCTCGCACAATCAATTTGGTGTCATCGGACAGCAGAGGACCTGAGTGTGTGTGTGTGTGTGTGGGCATGTGAAAAATCAAGAGCTATTTCCACACAAGTGCATCCACTCAACTGACATAGTCACAGGCTAAAGGCAACGTAACAGAAACCCACCGAGCACACATTGTACAAACAAACAAACAAACAGGGCTCTACCTCCGTTGCCTCATGCAGGTCTATTTTCTATCAACCCATGTCTCACTGCTTTGAAAGAGAAGCTAATCATTAGCAGACTGAGCGAGCGTCTTTAATGACGGATCAAACAGAAGGGCGAGAAATTGTCTGGTCCTCAGTAGAGGGCATTTACTAAAACAGGCTTCAAATCAGGCGGAGGCATCTTCACAACTTCAAACACGGAGCATTGACTGGCTCATGTGCGGCGGCACGTCCGGTGCTGTACCAGTGTTTGTAAGAGCACACGCAGATCTTGGTGCCGGTTCAACTATGAAAAGGTCAGAGCATAAAAATAAGCCTGTTCTTGTGAAGCTGTCGTTAAATTAGCTGTGAAAAAAAAAAAAAACGTGTTGGCAGCATCACAAACGCTCGTGATCGGCTGCTGTGTGCCGTTTTTCGGGTCGAATGTGATGAAATCCCTTCTCTGGTGATGAACGCATCCGAAGCACCGGGGAGATGAACAGAATGAAATGTGCCGACAATGAGCAGCTCAGCTGGCTACAGCGGTCGTTATGACAACTCAGGCTGACAGCATATTAAGGGAGGATTTTTTTTTTTTTGGGGGGGGCAAATATAGAATTGTAGCACTTGATTTGGCTATATCTGGGTGCTTCCAAAAGTCCCTGCAGCATGCTAAAAATGTGCTATTGCCAAGTCCATCCTCACCGGAGCAGCAGATAATTACATAATAAAAGTATCGTAGTCATGCGTGAGCTTTGACGAGCCTCACATCATAACTGCAGTTTATTCTCCTCCGGTTTTAAACTCCGATACGAAATAAATATAGTCTGGTAAGTTCAGAAAATGACATCGCTTTACTGTAAAGCAGCCATTGAAACCAGGAAAAGACAACATTTATGCCATATTATGAGATTATGATGTCCAAAATCTAAGACGATATCTACTCTCGATAAATTGCCCAGCCCTGATATAGATGTGCACGTTAACGTACTAAACGTACTGCGGCATTTTAATTTATATTATTCATTAAAGAGGTGGTTCTGTCTATTTAACAGTTAAAGAACATGTACGCAGCCTCATATGAAGGCAGTTACCTAAGTGAGCAGCCAGAGAGCAGAGATGACAGTAAAAAATGATGTTATTGTTAAGAATCTGAAGGTTTTCCTCATCCTACCTCAAACTCGAACTTGGAGCTGCCGAAGTTGGTCCTCTGCTTCTGCCAGAAGTTGTCCGGTTTGATGATGAGGGCGACGTGGATGCAGGACGGGAACGACTCCTGCAGGATCTTCAGCAGAGGCTTGATGGTGTCCCACTTGGAGCCGCGCATATCAACGATGACCGTAAAGCCATGTTTACACACCTCCTCGCTGGGATGGACGGAGGTCGGCGAGAGTGGGAGGAATTAAAGAGAGGGGAGGGAGAGAGGGAGGGGCAGTGTGAGATTGGAGGGAGTATAATCCAGAGAGAGAGAGAGAGAGAGAGAGAGAGAGAGAGAGAGAGAGAGAGAGAGAGAGAGAGAGAGAGAGAGAGAGGGGGGGGACGACAGATGACAGGCGTGGGAAATGATGAGAGAGGGATGGAGAGAAAAAGGGAAAAGAAATGAGAATAAAAACAAAGTGAGATGACGCATTTTCTATACTGTGAGAAACCTACGCAGCAAACGCACATCCCACACACGCACATCCCACACACACACACTCACCCACCCACGCACGCACACACACACACAGAAACCTGCGACGAAGGAGTCACAAATGTGTGCAGAAATATAAAAATCAGCACATTTGTGCATCAGCAAACTCATCTCGCCGTGGCGCTCTATTCTGGCCGACATTATTACCACATAACCACACACACACACACACACACACACACACACACACACACACACACACACACACACACACACACACACACACACACACACACACACACACACACACACACACACACACACACACACACACACACACAACTAAAATCTGCTAATTATATCTTACAAAAAATAACTTTTACTATTGTGTAGCTTTTCTGCATTGTGCATCGTAGTACAACTACTTATTGTATTTATCAAACCTGGACCTTTTGGTCATTTTGTGCAACATCCCTTCCTTCGTTTCTTTAGACTTCCAGAGCAAAACATCATCTTCATACACTCCGTCCTTTTCCAAACCTCTCCCTTTCCCTCTGTAACAGCCTGTCAGGAGACAGCTAGTGTGCAGATGTTGCCTTTCCCAAAATAGAACACCTTTAGTCACCGAAGTAAAACCATACAAAAATATGCAAAACATGACATGACGATGTTGTGGTTACAAATGCATAAAGGACATAAAAAGATATAAAAAACATATAATTTACAGTGAACTTAGTTGCCTTGTAAACCACACAGAGATACCGTGGTGACTTAAATTGAGAGGAGAGCCGACGGAGAGAGGATGGAGTGAGACGGATGGAGGGAGGCGAGGAGGTGCAGATGAAAGAAGTAAACAGAGAGCTGGAGAGGAGAGATGCTTTACCTGCGAGGAGAGGAGCTACTCGTCCACAGAAACTACTGCTGCTGCACTGCCTCAGCTACTGCGACACTTTGTTTTGCTTTCACACACACGCACTCGCTCGCTCGCACACACCTCCTCACACATGCGCTCTCCGTCTGTTCGTTTTTTTTAATCCCCTCTCCCCACCCTCTCTCTCTGATGAGCGCTCCTTCCTTCCATCATTTGTTTTCTGTTATACATCCCCCTCTTATCTCAGGCTTTCCCTCTCAGCATCTCACTATGTCCGCAGCAAGCGGACTGGTCTTGAATTATTTCTCTCTCCGATCATCCCTCACATGCTCATCCCGGCTCTCTCACGTGTTTGCTTACAGAGCCTCTTCCACTTGCTCCGGGTGTTGCTTCTCCTTCTCTTAACACACACATACACACACACACACACATAAACACAGATACTGTACTCACACACCACAGAACAAATGTAATGAATGTGTAACCTGGGGATGCCGGCTAGGTAGGCGATCAGTCTCCGCAGGTCGTCCGTTCGTATTCTATCGTGGTTGCTGCGTGATGGAAACGTTAACACCGGACCACCGCGTCTGTCTCTGCCACCTGAGGCGACACACACACACACACACACGCACACACACACACGGAGTTAGGTTAGAGTAAGAACATGTAGAAGACAGAACATATACTGTAGGCGTTATAGGCATTGTTGCTTCACATTAAAAACTTCTATTAAAAACTAACATTTCATTATTTACCTAAAAACAAACGCTGATATGCTGAATGGGTTTTTGTGGAAAACAACGTGCATAATTCTGTGCCTGTGATATGCCGTTGTAGAGCCAACTCACCATAATCACAAGATACTGAGAAACCTTGACACAGAAAACGGTTGAAGTCCCCAAAATAACATCCAAATTATCCAATCCAACTACACAGGCTGATGATAATGTCATTAGTCTTGCAGTATTGATTGATTTCAATTCTGACCTGATGGTGGTGCGAGATGGAAAGTCGGGGGATCACCAACAATGTATCCTGGCGGGGGCATGACTGTGTACACTAAACTGCAATAGTTGAGATGTTTCACTAAACCAGAAATGTCGGCCCCATGGTGGCTCGAGAGGAAAAGTTAAGGAACTCCGAAGCCAGTAGGATACGTCCTCTGGGGACCATGACTGCCTGCACACAATTTTGTCCCAATGATGGAAGGCCAGAGGATCACTTAAAAGTCAGTAGGATTCATCCTTTAGAGATAATGAACGTTTGTTCAAAATGTCGTGGTAATGCGTCTAATAATTGTTGACTGAAGGAGCAACAATGCACTCAGTAGAGCTATGCCGCTAGCATGGCTAAACATGATCAATATAAACAAACCCTTAGAGGCTAAATGCATGGTTTCTGTATGTCATGCAGTGGATCTACACAGTTTTGTGTATTTACAATATTTCTGCCTTCAACAGCTTCCTGGCCTTAATCCAACCTTTTTGAATATTATTTTGTCATTTTAATTGGTAGTTTTGCAACACTCTCTGTTTTAAAGTATGGAGTCATGAGACTGAATTATGAATATCTGGCACAGTAATAATTATATTTCCTGACCAGTCGCAGCAGCACAGAGAGCCGCTCCAGTCACATGTAAACACAGGCCGCCTGCGCCCCGGCCCGCAAACGAGTGAGTTCAGTCGGGTTACTGAGCGCCTGCAGGCTTCACCCGGCTGCTGGGAGGAGAACATCAAACGCTCACGTGGCGACCGGGCCGAACGTGAGTGAGGGCCAACATGGCCGAATTATTAAGGAGCCAGATTCTGGGATAATAGGCTTAGCTCATTTACCCTCCTTTCCACTAGCAGCCCCTCCCTCCCTCCCTCGTTTCAAAGCCAATTACTCCGCTGGCGACTACTATGGGATGCGGTAGCTGAGTGTAAGTCATCTCCATGGCAACGCCGCCCTTTCTCTCACTCTCTCAATTTCTGTATGTTTGTCTGAGTCATTGTCCACATCACTGTGTTTCTGCTTGTGACCTTCGTTGCACACACAGTTAGCATGCACATAGTAGGTGCATGTGAGGATAACACACACACACAAGCTGAATAATGTTTTGTACAAATAATCCTACTGGATGTTCTTGGCAGTCCATATCTCCTGCTCGGCCTCCTGTGAGTTTTCCCTGGCATGACTCAAGTGTGTGTGTGTGTGTGTGTGTGTGTGTGTGTGTGTGTGTCAGACGTGGCTGAGCTTCACTTAGAGGGGGCAAAGACACAGCTGTAGCTTACTGTGCTGTAGTTCTGCTGATGCTGCCTAAACAATGGCTGTCTGTGTGTGTGTGTGTGTGTGTGTATTTTGTGTAGTCTGGGTGTGAGGAAGGGTCAAGGGTTAAGTGTCTGGGCCTCGGTCTGACCCCGACAGTTTTTACAGGCACAGCTTGTTATCATGAGTGCGAGCTAGACAAAGAAGCAGTGGGTGAATAAGTACACAGTATACCTGCAGACTAAATACCCTACTTCATGTTTCATTAGCCTTGTCCATTATGATCAGACAAGTTGGTAGACTTGTGAGACCACACACACACACACACACACACACACACACACACACACAATCTTACCTGACAAAAAGGCAACTTTTTCTTTGAGGATGGGCAGCACCTCCATTGCTCTCAACTCCTCATATCTCTTGAAACCTGCATAAGAAAGAAAGAGAGAGACAATGGGGTTTGAATGGAAGAATAAAAAAGTCCCCTTTCTCCCCGTCAATCAGCTCTGACATTTTGTTTTCCTTAATGGCAGATTATTTGGGACAGAGCAGATTTTGTCCACTTGTAATCTGGAGATCTGCAGCTTTCAAACACAGGGGATTGAGTCCAATTTCGGATTGCATGCAGCATGAGAAAAAAGTCAGTAAATTTCACACACACACACACACACACACACACACACACACACACACACACACACACACACACACACACACACACACACACACACACACACACACACACACACACACACACACACACACACACACACACACACACACACACACGAGGAAGCACAGAGGCTGTGGGCAGAGAAACAGTCGTGGTGAGACAAAGTGAGGCCAAACTGGGGGACGTTCAGGGGAAACAAAGAGCTGCTGTAGATCTTACTGTTAAGAGGTGAAGCCACATTCATCGCCATACGCCACTTCAGTTCCCATCAACTAGCGTCAAAGCATAACCAGAGTTCAACATGTGTCAGAAATATACTGGCCTCTATACACGTACTTAAGTCAACTGTAGTAGTTTAGCCGCCGTGCTCTCAAACTTGCAGCAAACTGCGCAACACAAAGTTTGCCCCTCCCACATCCTCTAATGCCACCCAACTCATTAAAATGCTCGCTTGTACTTCAGCTCATTTTAAAAGCAACAAACATTGACCAATGTGCTGTACAGTGGTAAAACAATGAGACAATAAGAGGGCTCACTGTATAGCTACTTCCATCATCAGCTCCAGAAATAAAGCGAGAATAAAACAAAGAATTTGCCCCAAAAAACCCTATAAAGTATGTTTGATTGTTAAAAACAAAACACCTGATACAGTCAGTGAGTTACTACTAAAAATATAACGGTAAAACTCGTCTCTGATGCAATATTCAAGAGAAATAATCTGCTAAAGAATTCTTCCAAATTGCTTTTTTAAACTAAACTTTCCTGCAGTTATTGAGTTCTTAATTGTACAGTTTATCGGTTAGTCTGCTCTGTTATTGTTATGCATTTAATATGATATCCACAATATGTCACTTAGTCTGGGGTCAGTTTGCTCAATGATAGAAAAGGGGCCTCTTAAGTTAAAGGTTGGTGACCACTGCTTTTGGGAATATGAGTGTCTGCACAAAATTCCATAACAATCCATCCAATAGTTATAAGTCATTACCCCAATTACCAAGTTTGACCAGACTTATAAATGAGCACCGTCAACTGACGGCAGGTTTTCTTTCTAGAAATCGAGACGTCTCCGCTTTCTTTACAAACCGCAGTCGGGGGATTTTATTTAAATGCTGCTATTAGAGAAGGCACACAAAATGAATATAAATATAGTTACTCTACCAACTTCAACTGTGTTTTTCTTCTTTTAGACTACTAATCTCTGACATCTTCCTATAAATCAATGTCTGCCACTACTTGCTCGTATTCAGTGATGAATCACACAATAGTGTCTGAGCCTTGAGCGGCTTCATAAAAGCTTCAACATTTTCTCAACCCAGGCTCTCTAATAACCGGGGCTCCTTATTGGAAAAGGAAATAAAAAAAATCCTCTGGCACTGCACACAATGACTGATGTGTTTTACATACTGGTTTGTCTGGAATAAATGGAGGTAGAGCTGAATATCTAGCATGGGAATTAAAGCAGAAAAAGCTGCGGCCATAAACTGAACTATTAACCGTCACCATAAAAACGTCGAGCTGGATCTCGTGGGCATGATGGTGGCAAAGACCTCTCCGCTGCACTGATCGTATTCTGTCACCGGTGAACGGATGGCTGTCAGGAGATGCTCACTAAGTGAAAACCTGCTCAAAAACAACTCCTATATTTACACTCGCAACTCCCTTAAGTGATTAAACTCACATCTCAGGTGGACGGAGCATGGCCCCGATTTTGTCCTTCAGGCTGAGCGGTGGTCTGGTTTGTGTGACTGATGACCCAGACGAGTCACATTCATCTTTTTTTAAAAAGGACATTTTAAGTGTCTCCTTTATTCTGTCTGTTTTTGACATTCTGCATCCTCCTGACTTTCTCCTCTTCTTCATCAACCTTAAAGCAAGATTCCTGCTCCGTTTTCTTTCACACGTGACTTTTTAGCACAGAAATAAAAATGAACTCTGAGGTATATTTTGTCAATATACATCACAAACACACACTTGTGAATGTGTGTGCTCGAAACTAGTCAGACATCATCTTCAGAAACAAGAAGAAATAATGAAAGAGAGAGGAAAGACGATGTAGTTCTCGTCTCTCTCCAAGTCTCCTTTCCTGTTGCCAGTAGATGAGCATGACAACAGGGTTATCAAACAGTGAAAATGTTTAAACCTGTGGTTACTTCTTTCCTTTATTATATATATTTCTGTTACTTATTCAGTCTCTCTTTCAAACTCTCAGACCTGAGTTTTGTTGGAACCGTGAAAAGACCTTCAAAGACCGTTTTGAGGAGTTTTATTTTGAGTGTTTTACAATTAAGCTAACAGCGAAGTCAGTTCATGTTCCTGTCAATGGAGTCTGGTAGTTTTGTAACAGCAGCCATTTCTTTTTAAGTCTAACTTGGTGACTTAAGGCTTGATTTCAACCAAACCAGAGTAGGGGATAGTTTGAACAGTGGAAAGATGAACCAAGGCGGTTTTTGAGTCGTGTTTTGTTTCCGTCGATGGTCAGCGAGGTGAAACTGCTGCTGTCTGACTGGAGTCCGGTAGCTTTGAGGAGAGGATAATATTTGTTCATTTTGTCCAAATCCCTTTTGATTTTATTTATTGTACTTTCACTTAAACGCGGGTCACATAGCACCGCACCAGAAAACATGTGTTCAGGGAATGAATGAACGTTACCTCACCAGAGACAAAAGCCAGATGTTAGTGGGTTTTTTTTTATCCAGTGGGGAAACGGGCTTCATAGTGTGGTGGTGGTGCATAGAAATACACATTTTGTTAAAATGCATCACATAATGAGTAAATTGTAAAGGGAAGTGATCTCTCTCTAGGCCTTCCCCTATTACTATGATGCAAGCAAACACACAAACACACACGCACACACAGTAAATTGTACTCCAGTCTCTGCTCTCAGCATGTCGTCATGTTTATAACGGTATGCTAATGAGATACTAATTATTTTCCGCCACCGGAGGAGATGGATGAGAATCGGGACGTGTCTATTTTTGCATCTCTTTCCTCTTCTCATTTGTCTCCCGACTTCCCTTTGGGTGCAACAAAAAAACAAATTACCGCGATCAACTACATTTCCCACTGCGCTCCTGTGGGTGAGCTTGTAGTTCTTTAAAGATGATGCATGAGAGGAGGCTGCAGACGGAGAGCCACACGTCGACCAGACATCGCTCTCTATGGAGAGAGCAGGGGATCATATTTATAGGGATATAAATATTTAACATATATTTGATAATCAGGGTTATGGTTTTCAAACAAATAGTATAAATTAAAAGTTCGAAATAGTTTTTCAGCTAAGGACTCCTTATGTATAAGATGGTGCCATGTCATTATTATGGCAGCACATTATTCCAAAACCCCCAATGGTCCAAAAATCCTTGCGACCAAAAGCCCATTTCTTTCCAACAGCCCGAAAAACAAACAAAATATACAGCTAGTGTTACAGAGGTCTATTACTCAGAGACAAACTCCCCAACATAAACACTAATTATGAAGAATTAATAACTAATATACAACTGATTATGATGCAAAATTACGTGGTGGTCTTGCTTTTCTTATCCTAAACCTAACTAATCTCACTCCTCATGCCTAACCCTACCCAGCCCAACCAGCGAGGCCATCGAGTAACAACAGGCAGAGTGGTGGGTCACGCCTTCGCCGGTGGGATAAAGAAATCGGGACGGTCCGACGACGTCATTCTGCAGAATAATTAGCGATGTTCCTGTGTGTATGTTCAGAACAATGGCCGTTTGTTTTTGGGATCCCAGACAAATGGGCTTTTCATCCAATGGGACGTGTTTCAGAGTCAGAAATGGAGAATATACCGAGGCGATTAATCAATTAGTCAAACAACGGAGAGTTTACTCTTTTAATGATTTAGTGTTGAAGTCCTTTTCTTTATGTGTTAATTAACACATTTGGGGGGTTTTTGTTTGTTTTTTACCATTTTATAGATTTATTGATAATGGAAATGATCATCTAAACTTCTTCATGCACTCATTTGTATATATATTTTTTTCTATTCTTTTATAACAGACTGGTACAGTAGTCCTGTCGATTGCACCACATGTTGACACCTTGTTTTGTGTCTTGTGTGTAACTGTTCAATGTCTTGTTTTTGTACCTTGCACCGTATATGAAGTCTGAATGTTTGCTTCACTGCTGCTGTATATTGCATCACTCATTCGTCGTTACTCTGTGCAGATGGACAGTAAAGTCTCTCTTATCTAATCTGAATTGTTGCAGCTCTTTGTAGGAGCTGCTTAGGAAACATGGCGATATCAGTACACATTGGTTACAGTAGTAACATCCGTTGTTTGATTCTAGAGAGGTGTGCATACACTACACACAAATAGATAAGTCAGCATCTTTTCAGCATGGAGGTTTTTCATCTTCTAAAGCAAAGACCATCTTTGATGTTTGCCACAAACTTGTTGTCTGATTGGCTGCATGCCAGCAGGAAAATCAAAAGGTCAATAAAAAACCTGATGTGATGTTGACACGATGACAAGCAGAAAATCACTGTGTGTGTGTGTGCGTTTAGAGGGAGCACACAGTGAGTGTTCTGTAGCTCTGTGTGAATTCACTACCGTACAGTCAGATTTAACAGTCACAAGATTAAGGTCTGTGCAGATACACTCCGTCTATTGTAAACACCACAAAACAGATGCACACTTTAAAACCCACGAAACCTTTCCCTCCTTTGCAAATTAAAACCTTAATGTTCCTTCATCGACTGCTACTTCAGTTAGTGATCTCCTCCATCTTCCAAAATGTCTTTCGACGAGCTCCAGAAAAGTGCAAAGAAAGTTGTTGCAGTCAGTTAAATGCATTCTGAATTACTAATGCAACCGTTAGTGAAACCGTTATCGGTGGCTCTTTCATGGTGACGCTTTCATCCCGTGTGATTGACTGTTGATGCGTAATCGCCTCTCTACACGGGATCACTTGCTGTAATCGCCTCATGATTACACGGTTCATTGACTACATCCCTGAAACATGTTCTGCTTTGAATGGCAGTGTATCTGGAGACATCCAGCATATTCTCACAATGCGTCAAATAACAACGATTGGTCAGTTAAGCTTCAAACTACGACGCCCGTCGAACCTCTTTAACGTCAGTTTAGTACGTCTCAGTGACGGCGTGTTAATATACATGCATAGTGTCTTTTCAAAATAAAATTCAGACTTTACAGGAAGTCAGGTTTAGGCAAAAAAATGAAAAGGTTTATGAAAAGAGCATGGCTGACTTGACTAACGACACACGTGACATAACAACTGACGTGACAAAATGTCAACTTTCAGTAAACAAACATTGGTTTACCTATCGAAAGTCCCGTTTGGTTTGACCCATCCACCTCACCTTCAACCCTCCCTGCGTGGAACATCTCGCTCTTAAAACTACGTCAGTTACTCTGCGGGACTCGCATACACACACAAACTGTCAGACGCAGAGGAGGAGGAACGGGTTGAAATACCTGAACATACGTGATGACATATTTCTATGAATAGCCTGACAATGAGCGTGTACAGTACACCCTCCAGTAACTGTGTTGAAGTACTTTCGGGGGTGGATTTTCATCCTCTGCCAAACACAAAAGGTAAGTTTAACCACACAGACACATCACTTCCGTGTGCTTTATGCGGTGCTCTGGGAAAGAAAGAAAAAGTGGCACAGCAGCTAAATATAGAGCGGCCGGGTCACACACGCTGGAGAAGGTTTGTCTTCTGGATGAATGATGAGCGAACAAAAAGAGCAAAGAAGCGGACAAGGAAAAGAGAAACTACAAAAATGTGAGATGAGTCGAGTCATCTCGTCGTAACTAGGCTGAGGAAAAAAAGAAGAGATCGTGTGAGAGAGCGAGAGAGAGAGAGGAAGGAGTAGAAGAGGCAGTAAGAGAGTGAAGAAACGATGTTAGAGGAGAAAGGGTGGGAAATGACAGGTAATGACAGTCATTCCAATCTCTTCCCTTCCAGCCTTCTTTTCCTTTGTTGTGCTTCTCCATCTTTATTTTCAGCGTCATTTTCATTTCATTTAAAACAATATGAAGAAATAAAAACAAGTAAAATGTACTTCCTGTCAATGGAGGGATGAGGATGATGAGTAGAAAACGAAGAGGACGGTTTTGATGACAGATTAAGTGTTGAAGTCATTTTTTAATGTTAGTCTCATGTGATAAGACAAGTGATCATCTTGGGGTTCTGGACTGTTGGTTTGACTTAAACTATTTGAAGAAATCGACATCGGTTTTAGGAAGTTGATTTTTTTTATAAAATGTTTTGACATTTTATAGACCACATGACTAATCAGGAAACAAGCAGATTATTCGATAATTTAAACGATTGTTCCCAGGAACCAAGGAGACACCTTCAAATGACTTGTAACGGTCCTAAAACTATTTAATTTACTGTCAAATAACAGAGAAAAGCAGGCGAATCTTCTTTGTGACTCATATACAGGTCATGTGTATGTTGTACATGTTTGCAGTAGAGCTCAAAAGATGGCGGGATACTTCGGAGAGACGTTTCCATTCAGGTTCATCTGGTTTGATGTTGACGGGTTAGTCGAACCTTTCACCCCACAGTAAAACAACTCAGTCTGCTTCACCATTGTCTCTAAAACAGATGCCAGTGCGCACTTGTCACAAGCAGCGTTGTCTGGTTCCGGTTTTTAGACATCACTAATGCAACAAATATCAAAAATTTAATAATTTCGTGGTGCACGTTTTTCTGTCCTTATTGTTTATACGTTAAAAAGTAAATGGCTACCTTTCAGCCCTTACGTCGAACCCTGCATGTAAGACACTGGAACCAGAGAAGAAGTTAAACTCACATCCTGTAGATGCAGGAGGTGAGGAAGAGTGTAAAAAAGGAGAGGAGGGCGATGACATCATGGTAGATCTACTTACACACCCACCACTCGCAGCGTTGTATGTACCTGTCAACTGGATGAGGGCGGAGCCTGTCTGGGCATTCCGCCACTTGTGATTGGTTGCCCAGCAAGCCATGCCCGATGATTCTTCCACAAATTTGACAAAAAATTGCTGCGTCTTGTTCGGCTTTGACATATTCCTGCTGCTACCATCAGCTAATGACCCGGTCCTCTGTGGGCAGAGTCGCAGCTGCTGAGGCTGATCCACAGATTCCTGAGGGCAGATATTCCAGACCGGCAGACAACCAAAAACCGCACAATTCTGGTGTTGTCTATGCGCCCGCACGCGGAAAAGCTGGTGCAAACATTTTTCCGAGCAGGAGCGCGGCTATCTGTGTGGATTCAGAGTCGGTGTGAACCCCCCCCACGCGGCATTAGGTGAGCCGCTAATCTGCCCGTCCTTTAGGAAAGGCAGGTTCCTGGAGGTAATCCTCGATGTGTAGGAGGGGCAATCATTACAATATGCCTGCTCTGCATTTGTGCACCCTGGGAAGCTGCTTAGCTTCAGGTGGGAGACTTGAGATTGATGAGGAGAACCCCTGACAGTGCAGGAGAGGCTTACACACAACATCAAACACACTTCACAGTCTTTTCCTTCCTCTGCTGCCGATCCAGTGAGTCAGTGACCAACAGTAGCAGATGATGGTTGTACTGGGCAGCGTACACATCTGTGTGTGTCTATGTCAATGTTTCACAGTTTACCCCCAGAATACATCATAAAGGTTTAAAGTGCAGCATGCGCGATCATAGATTACAGTTGCTCATAAAGTTTTCAGCTCATTATGTAGAAGTCACAGATTTATTTACTTATTATCTTCCAGTTATTTAATGTCATTATTAAGAGATAATAAGCAGTTTAGGGGGTTTTTTGGGCTATAATTCTGAGAGAACAATTTCTGATGTTATGAAAACATACGAGGCAATGTTGCTCATGATTATGATAAAATATCTATATTAACTGAAATTATTGTGATTTTGCTTAGTCCCTCTGCTGACTTAAGAGGCTAGAGCTGCGGTAAATATTGGATTAATTGATAAGTCATCAACAAAAACAAAAAAAGTAACTATATTTTGACAATCAATTAAACATTTTGACCGTACTTTCTAATGTTTTGGTGGCCTCTCGGTGCGATGAAGTCAACTCAGACTAACACACCGTACTCGACTTCAACCCACCACAGACTGTATGGGATGTAGCTGCGGTGGTAACGGGCCAATCACACGTCGCATTACATCGATGAACACTTGTGGTGATCGGCTGCAAGCAAAACCATAAACAGTGTTTTTACTCTAGATTTGGGTACAAAGAGTATCTAACGCAGATACCGTTTTAAACCTGGCGCTGCATTGAAATCTGCTTTTAACCGTGTGATGCTAGTTATGTAAGTTGTTGTTTTGTTTATTACCGTTATAATGTAATCTCTCTATATGTTGTTATTGCTTTTATTGTTTCTGTTTTTAGCATGTACAATGCTTTTGAATACCTTTTGAAGCGCTTTACAAATAAAATATAATTATTATTATGAATACCTTAAAAGTATCGATTCCCGATACCTACCCAACAGTCATGAAGGCAACTGTGTGAAACACAAGAATATGTAATTTCACGACATTCCTCATTTTGTTCATAATCAATAAGCCATTAGTTGCAGCTAAGAGGGTTATTATTACCTTATCCATGACGTCTTAATTCAGAGAAACCGAAGAATTTACTCTCCAGAAGGTGAGGTGAACCGTATTTTCCAGGAAGTTCATCGATCCCATACAACAAAAACGCACCATTAACTAGATCAACCTTTCCTAAATCGACCGTCAGTCCCAATGTGTCCTGGGTCACTGGTCCTGTGTGAAGTGGGTGGCGGTGAAACGCAGTCACCGCTGCTGTGGCTGCACCCCTCAGTGAGAAAGGGCAAAGAGGGAAATGCCAGAAATGTCCATCAATCCTTCTCCGTATGGAAACTACTACAGCGCGGTCAGTTCATCGTTCAGGTCAGGACTGTAAACTGGGTCGTGTGTGTCACAATATGTCAACACTCAGCGCGCGCACCTCAGAGGCTTGAGACTCGCCGGGGCATCCGAGAGGTCAACTGGGCGTTAGGCCGGCTCGTACAACAAAGCAGTTTACTCAACAACAACAACCACTACAAGACTGCCCCGGAGAGACTGTGACAAATACCTCAGGGAGGGGTTGGGGGGTGGGTGTGTGTGTGTGTGTGTGTGTGTGTGTGTGCGCGCTTCAAAAAAAAGATGGACAGAATGCAACAGCTGCCTGGACCGGGACAGATGGGACGGGTGGTACGGTCAGTCAGCGGAGGGAGGGGGAAAAGTTGCCGACATACCGCGAAAAAGAAAAATCTGATTTAGGAGCAGTTATATGCAGGCGTAATCTCATAATGGCTCCGCAGCAGCTGACGTGGACGCTGTCGGTTCTAAACCAGCTGTTACGGGGTCAAGAGAAACCCACACCGGACACATGTGGGAGCATCCCTGCATAATTGTGGACTTCCCACATTCACTGCGTGCCAGAAATTCCTTTGCTGAGGAGTCTGTGTGTGTGTGTGTGTGTGTGTGTGTGTGTGTGTGTGGGTGTGTGTGTGTGGGTGGGTGGGGGGATTCCTTAAAGCTGAGGGAGTGGACAGGAATTGGGGCGTCCATGACCTGGACCTCTTGACTTAAATCCTGATCACTTGGTTATAAAACAATATATAAATAGATGCTGCTAGCTAGTCTGGTTTTGTTGGGTTGCATGCTTTTTCACTGTGGGAAACATTAAATGCAATTAACTAGATTTTTATATTGATTTCACAACATTTTACTCATGTTTTGTTTGTCCCGTGGTCTAACAGTTGTTTCCGAGTCATTGCCCTCCCTATAATTACAACCCTGTGAGCGACATCACTATGTACTATATGGTCAAAATGAAACATAATCACCGGCATGCGCTCCGAGATGGATTCATGATGTGAAAATCTGAAAATGGCCCAAAGGGCAGCAGTCAATGGACGGTCTGCTGAGCTTAAGTTTCTGATGTACACCTGTCGAGTTTTCTTTCTTCCTTTTGTTTACTTCCAAAAAGGAAAATTGCCGCGAGCAGATTTGATCAGCTGTAGCTAACTTACGCCTACACTCACTACCCCACAAAATAAAATGAAGTGCTCCTTGGACTTGGAGTAATGCTGGTTGCTACTTTAAGTACTGAGTTAGTGAGCTGGGCAAGCTAAACGATGTGGCTCATGCTACAGCAGATGAACATACTGTGTCACCTATTCCTAAATAAACCACCTAAACTCTTTAAATGCTGAGAATGGCTCTTCGTGCAGCTCCAGCCTAGTTACGGTTACTCCGCCTTGATTGGACAATCACAGCCCCGGGGTGGGGGGGGGGGGGGGGGGGGGGGGGGGGGGGGGGGGGGGGGGCATTTAGCAAAACTGTCAATTACTGCTAAACTGGATGTATTTTACAAGATCCAAAGAAACGCAGTGCTACTGTCTGCAGATGTGTCTGACAGTAGATGTGGAGCACGTTTGTTTTCCAGTCATTAAAGACTTTTCCGACACCCTAGAGGCAACGTAAAGCCAGCCAAATAAAACTTTGACAGATAAATGTGACTCATGCATGTGTCACTTTTGTTTGTCCATCTCCCCCCCCCCCCCCCCCCCCCCCATATTGCGCAATATGCATCCATATTTTTAGCTGCCAAGTCACTATCAACATTTTCCCATTTTTTTATAAAACGTTTAACAGATTATGTATTTGCCTTACACGTGAACGTTTATTTTTCTCTTTAATGGTCTCATGATTATCTTTTATTATTTAACATGAGACAGAGTCACTGGGGCATGAAAGCCTGTGCTGCATTATGAGACACTAAAACACTCTGCTAGCAGCTCTTTTGGGCAGTTTAAGGCCATTTAGAGTCAAATATGACAGACTGGCACCTCTAAACTTATGAGTAAAATCTTCCTCGACACCACTGGAATGACTCCTCCGGCCAGCCGTCTGGTGCGATCCAACAGAAACAGCGTGGACTAAAGGGGGCAATTTTATTGAGAAGAGATATTTGTGAAGGACAGATTTCATGCTGCGTTGAAAGCGGGGTATCATTATCTAGAAGCTCAGCGTGAGCGATTCAACAGCTCAGCCCGGGTGTTTGTTTCCAGTCCACTCTGCTCAGAATCTCCACGTCCTCCCCCATTTTCCTCATTCTGTCCCCAAATCTGAGTTTTGGCCTGGGCAAAAAAGAAAGAAAGAAAGAGCGCACCATCTTTCCTTTACCTCCGCCTCTTTCTGTTCTCTCCATCCGTCCAGACCTCTAATAGCAGGGTAGGCTAACCGAGCGACAAACAGGCCAGGGTTACCCCAGCGACCCGAACACAGCAGGGGAGGAGTGGAAAGGGAGGGAGGCAGGAGGGAGGGAGGAAAGACAGAGCGAGAGAGAGAGAAAAGACGGCTTGTTATCGGAGCCAAGAGTTCATTTGTTCGGGTCTTTTAATGCCACATGATGTCATTCTGGCAAACCGTGACGAGACGGAGAAAAAGCCTCGTTTGCAACACTACGGTTTATATTTAAAAGTCTGATATTACTGTGATAGAAACAGGAAAACAGACACTTTTTTAGTGTTGTAAATACTTCCACACTTCTTTCTGTTACCAGCTGAGATTCAGTGCGACACACGGTATGTCGGACACTGTCGGGCTGTTTTCAGCTGTTGACTCCTGCTGCAGTTCACCATCAACAACAAGCCCCCTTTTTCTGCTTCAGCTATCCCAATCGGCACAGACACGCCATCTGGAGGAGACTACCGAATGAAATGTCAGCTTGCAGAATGAGATCGATTCCTGAAGATTCACACAAGCGGTTCATTTGGACCAAACTACCAGGGAGACGGAAGTGCACTAGTCCTCCTTGGAAAGCACTCCAGTCTTCGGCACATCTGTCAAGGTCCAAAGGCATTAACATTATTACATAACAGCACTGCCCCCCCCACTCCTCCCCTTGCAACCCACTTCTCAGCCGCCCAGTCAGACCAGTGGCTGAGGAGGCCAGGCCAACAGATGGACAGGCTTTATCTCCCATCACCCCCTCCTTTCTAAACCAGGAAGTGATCACTGGCATGCACCAGGAAGCTTAAGAAAAACACTGCCCTGACAGTGTTGCACGGACAGGCCGAACAGTAACAATGAAGCCAAGTATTGTCTAGATGCAATTGCATTCGTGTTGTTTTCATCGCCTTTTTCTACAGGCGCTAGAGCCGTCTCCATCGTGGGCCCCCGGGCACCAGAGCAACCTGCCAACTCACTGCCCTCCTTTAGAGCGAGGGTTTGAGGGTTTTGATTTTCTAAGCCCGACACTGCCGAGAGTTTTTAGACCAAAGCAACTGAAAGTCGATCTTTTTGCGTATCTCCTTTTCAGACTAGAAAGCAGAGTCCATAAAATATTAAAACTTCCCACTGACACACAGGAGAGTAATAATCTTCAATATGAAAGTGGCCACGTCTCCTCAAAATGTCACATCAGAGGGAAGCAACATCGAGGAGCAGATATCATCCATCTTATATGCGGGAACGAACCATCACAACATCCTTTTTTGACTTGGTCAATATTACATAAATAGACAACGGGAAGATCAAGTGTGACTCAGAAGAAAGGTCAATTTAGGAAGAGGGAATAATCATTAATGGAGGAGACAGCAGAAGGTATCAAATCTACAACCAAATAATAAGTCAAGAGGGCTGGAAAGGACAGAGAAAGAAAGCTACAGACATCATCCATCTCCACTCATCATGGAGAGCCTGCTGGAGAGACGCAGCGACAGATGTGCTAGACACAGGTAACCAATCACAGGCTGGGAAACATGGTATGTGATGGTGGGGGGGGGGATGGAGACGGGGGGGGGGGGGGGGAGTCAGGGAGATGTGAGAAATTACAGTGACAATGACCTGTCTTTGTCACTGGGAACACTGAAATATTAATCTTGTGTGTGTGTGTGTGTGTGAGACTACATATTAAAGGATGGAAAATAAACTGCAAAATGTTGAATCACTGTTTGTGTTTGTTTTACCTGCGATCTGACTCGATACGTCTCCTTTTGGCTCTTTAGGGAGGGAGCCATCTGTAGGGACACACACAAAAAAAAGGTTTAATTACCAACATAGAAATAGCGCAGATTTAGCAAAAATCAACAATAGAGAGGAGGATTAAAAGGAATAGACAACAAACCAGTGATGACATGTTGTGAAATAGGTTTTATTACAATCCTCTACACTTTATGGGTCATTGTGCCAGAAAAGGGTGTTTTATATCTAGATTACTCAACACTATTCCCGCTACTTTGCTGACACATGCAAAGCCAAGTTCCCAAGAATGGTCAAAATGCCACGACAACAGCAAACTAGGAGCAAACTTGGCTGAGAGTCTACAGCCATGCTGGCAGCTCAGTGCGGCCGCACTGTGGTGCTTTGAGCTGAATGCTAATATCAGCATGCTAACATGTTATTGTTGAGCAGGTTCATCATGTGCTCTATTTTAGTTTGGGGACATGTAAGTAAGTAGAATCCTTTGTTTTGGGCAAAAATAACAAATGCCTGAAATACTTTGGTAACAACATAGATTCATGTCAGTGCGACGGTCAAATGTGAATGCTTTATTTCCCTGTTAATAGCTGATGCTGCACATTTTGAGTTAAGGTGCGTTTAAGTGCATTAGAAAGATCAGAACTTCTCGTTTTCAGTGATACCAAGCATGTTACTGTAGCCTGATGAGATCATGTTCCCGGATCTTCTGAACACAACTCGCTTGTATATTTACAAAAGGTTGAATTTGCACAACTTTATTGTTAAAATACTATAACATGCAACATCTTCAATCGTGAATTGTGTAACTACACCTCAGGGGTTGACCCGGTACTGAGCCTGTCTGGCTTAACAAGCTAACATCTGTTAATAAGCAAGCAGAGTGATGGCTGATGGGAATATCATTAGTTTCGCATGAATCAGTTTCGCTGATCATAAACCAAAGAATTGGAAGAATACAAATTGTGGTCTGATGATGGTACGAGATAAAAAGTCTGCGGATCATCAAAGTCCTTCTTGTTCATCCTGAGGGGGACATAAACGTCTGCACCAAATTTCATGGCAATCCATCGAATGGTTGTTGAAGCGTTTCACTCCAAACCACAAACAAACACACACTGTCACGTTGACATTGCCATCAGTGCTATTGTGGCTTAAAAAAAACAAGTCTGTACACAGACTGCCAGAAATCTGCTGCGCTGCTTTACAGCAAACAGGGACGCTGGTGCTGTTTGTGCCGGACAAAGAGGGCCCTCACAGGTGTTTACTTGCATTATATAAGGTTGATGGAAAGCTTGCTCGATAGAATCCACATCGTCTTAGTCACAGGAAACACTGAGCATAAAATCATCTCCATCCATAGTTATTATACCAACGGACCACCGATCTGTTCCCAACACCAACACCGGACCGGTGCACGCATGAAGTCCTCTTCTCATCACCCTACATCTCATGACCGAGGCCCACCGGTTCCTCAGCCGGAGACAACAATCGGCCCATTGATGCAGCCTATAGCTGGATGTGTGAGAGGAGCTGCTGCTGTGACTGAGAGGAAGACATGGTCCGTGTCATGTGCCGTCAACATGTAAACAACGCTCAGCTGGCTGACTCAGTGACACACGCTCCCCTCTGTTCTGACTCAGGCTCCACTTCCCGTTTTAACCTCACGGGCTTTAAGGCGGAGAGAAGCCGGTGGTCGCATTGAACTTAAGATCTCGGCTGTCAAGTATTTCACAATACGGAGACCTATACTAAATGTAGTATACAGTACATGCAGTGTGTGGTGCGCTAAACGCTGCGCTAGTTGTTTTGATCTTGTGATAAGGGATTACGTGCTTACTTTGGGGAAACTGACTCAAAAACAGATTTCAGCGGTTTCCTCCCTCTACATACAAAACAGACTTCTATACGCCCAAAGTGCACTAAAGCAAGAGGAACATGTAAACACACACACTAACACAGAGCCTCAGTTGTGACAAAGTTAGCATCCTCTTATACAAGCAAATCAAATTAAAAGGGTTACTGCTCACGTCTCTGAGTGCAATCATCTGTGTTGATGCCCCGTTATTACAGTCCTCCAGCGTTAATACTGAACCATGATAATTTGCCAGTAATTGTTGGAGTTGCAGTGAAAAAGAATTACTTGGGTCACATCAACAAGTTTTAATTTAGGCAACATTGAAACCTGTTCCTTAGTTGTCAGTTGTATCAGTTGTATCTCGCTCACATGTTTGCACTTGCAAGCAGACGGGAGAGGGATCCAACTTATTTCATGTTCACGTCATATTAGATTTATCGACGGGAAGGTTTCCCACGTCTGGTGTGGCGGCAGAATTTGTTGTATGGGATGTGAGTTGCGGTTGCAGGTTTCATAACTTCCAGAATCTCCGGCTCCCTCCGTCGACCAATAACAGCGCTGTATTCCCACGGTGCACTCCTGTACTGCCCTGTTTAGAAATCCCCAAACATACAGTAGACGGAGATCTCCGATTGTCTGGTATCGCTAGTGAACGACATCTAGTGCTGAACTGAACATACGAGTGGGAAACCTTTCATTAAAGTTACTCCGATATGACATAAACGCGACAATGTGGCTGCTACACACCAGAAATAAAACGTGTTACCAGGAAATATCTGCCTTCCTAAAAACTTAACCGTAGCTTCTTATGTAACAGGCCATGACCTTTCTCTTCAGAGAGAAAAAGAGGACCAATACCCCTCTATCATATTAAATCATCCTGCGGTTTCATTTTCTCATCTATATCCGTCTTTATGATATAATAGTTCTTTCTGTGACAACGGGTCCCCTTCCTTTAGTGGCTGCTAAAGTAAACTCTCCGAATAGACCGCCATGTTTTAGCAATATTTAGCTGGTGGCAGTTTCCATTAATGAACATATAGCAGCAGAGTACACAGACAACTACACATGAGCAAGCTTGCAGGCAACAACGCCACAGGGGCTCGTGTTCATAAGCAAAAAGCTCACACACACACACACACACAGGAAGAGAAGCATAAAGATCTCAGAGTAATGTTTCTCTAAAGCTGTGAACCTGGGACAACTTAACAGAGAATGAATGGGATGAAGGAGAAAGGAAGGGAAAAGGGGAAGGCAAGAGAAAGACCAAACACACACATACTTCACATATTTGCAATGCCAAAGATGTCCACTTAAGCCGCAGCGTGCAACAATGTAATACCAGACTACAGTAGTGGTGGCCCGCATCTTATCGCAATCTAAACAAAAGGAGTTGTAGCCGAGCCAGAAGTCAAACATGCGTGGACAAAAAGGACATAACACACATTGTGTGTGCGTGTGTGTGTGTATAAAAAGACAGATTGACAGCTATGAACCGAGGATTTTCCTCTGAGATTTGGCCCATTGAAGCAGTGTTAATCCAACAACAACAACAACAACAACAACAACACACACACAACCACAGTAGGTTAAGCCAACCGCTGAAACATCAGCCAAGCTATTTGGACGAAGTTAAAGAGATCGGACACACATCTAACGGCCGTTGAGGAAATGATAAAGCAAACAAATGCAACTGTCCCGATCCTGTAAAACATCCAAACTCCCCTCTCTCCGAAACATGTAAACGCTCTCAGATACAGTAAACTCACGTAGACCCCGGCTCTGTTGAACACTGGCTGTACTGTATCCGCAGACAGCTCCGTCTTGTCCCGACACACACTGCTTCTGTCTCTGAGCCCACGTTAACACGAGACCACCCTTTCTGTGGGCCTCCTGCCTTTCCCTTCTCGGCAGGCACACTCATCGTTTGACTCACGCGCAAATAGGAAAGACCCCTCTTTCATTTAAACATACCTATTGTGTGGCTCACACCGACTTCAATGGGGCGGCGAGTGAACAATGAGCAATACCCTGCTGTCAAATGCGTCTTGGAGAGTGGAGTGGCAGAGAGTGCTGTAGGGGTTTAGCTAACATTTAAATGTCAAAGGGCCACAGACAACACATTTAACAATATAGTACCGAAGAGACGACTCATCTGAGAGGATTCTTGTTGCAGGGCACCGAGCTGCAGGTGGCGAGATACCGATGGAGAGAGGGAAACTTGTATGGACTTATGGACCCGATGATCAAAATAGGGAGGTGGTAGTTGACCATATTTTTAAAAACACGTATGCGCTTACAGATCTATTGTTATTATTAGGGATGCCCTGAGAAACCCGGTTCTAAATGGGAATTAGTGAAAAACAGGAGTATTGATAAGGTCCGGAGTTAACGGTTCAGCGTGAGGTCTAGTGAGTCTTTATGTATTGCTGCTTAAGAACGACTATTTGTTTACATAAAAGCAATGTTGATTCTTTGTCTGGTTTCTCACAAAATAATCAAAAAGAACCGATAAGAGAACTGGCACGATACCCATCCCTGTTTATCATAGGGGTGCTATTGTATAATGCTATCTGTCCGTCTTAATGTGATCTTTTATATGGGCGTCTCCACCGTGCGTCACCGGAAATAGTACTCATGCAGTGTGTGCAGAACGCAGCATTTTCGTTCCCTGTTACGTTACGAAAGAAGAAGTGACCTCCTGGAGCTAAAAGTCTTTCACTCCCGCATGACAAACTAACCGTCAGTGTGCAAACCGGGATGTCTGGTCACCGTAAATACACACTAAGGACACACTAAACTTCAGGGGATAATAAAAGGTTTTCGTGTATTTGTTATCTCGGAGATAACCTCTTAGTCAAACAAGGTGATCGGTACGGGGACGTCGGTGAAGCCTGACTTTCTGCAGCTGGTGCTCCTTTCTTTGCTCGTTCAGCCACGATGGTCAGCAGTGATCTGCCAAGTTTGTGTCTTTTATCAAAGAGGTGGAGGTAGAATGAGAATCTGAAATGGACTCTTAACCGTCTCTAACATTAAAAGAAGCATCGCACTCCTACAACATTGTCGGACTCTAAACGGACTGTTTTTTAAGGTAAAATGTGTAAAAACATGTGGAGTTCCCTTTTAACCACATCTATCGTGACATACTTGCTTTTCAACCCAACGTTTGTGTCGACAAGCGGCAGTGATGGTATTGTGAAATGGTATTGTTCACATATTTGCACCAACCTGATATGCTGGATCCTGATTTGCTGATACTCATCTTAATGCAACAGATCCGGTATCAGCCAGATGTGACTACAAAATGTGCCTTCTAGTTACATTCAGTCAGCCAGTATTCATTTCAACCTTAAAACCAGCTTCCTGTTTGGTTCAACGGTCACAGAGCTCGTTCGAGTAACCCTGAAGAGATTCATTACAGTGAACTAGCTCGCTAGCTCTTCTTCATTCCTGGCGAAGTTGAAACATTAAATACTTCCCTACCCGTTCAACCCAGGTACATAAGAGCCCCTATTGGATTCTGTAGCAATGATGAAAAAGCCCGGCTCTGCCCTCCAGATCAGGACTTAGCGGAACTGTTTTAAAAGCTCTCTTCAGGGACCTCAACGGTGCACAGCCTTTGCTTTTAAAAAGGACACAAAAGGCCACCGACTGTGATGTTTACAGTGGATCAATGTCTCTCGGTTACCGGCCCTTAGCGGGAGAGGGGGGGGGGGGGGGGGGGGGGGGGGGGAGCAGCCGGAGGAAGAAGAGAGCGAGATGGGGAGGGCAACAGTGAGATAGCAGTTTTAAATGCACCGGAGACACAAAGAAAAAGAGTACAATGGTCTTTCAGGACTTGTCCTAGTTTGGTTCTCTCTCTCACACTCTCTTTCTCTCTCTCTCGCTCACTCGCTTTCTACTCTCTCAATAGGAGCACAGACCAGTCTTGTAAATCTTTCACACTGATCCAAATCAATTGCAAGCTGATTCAATTCTTTTACTGACCTCTTTCATTAGCAGTAGGAACACAGCTTGGCACACATCTACACTTCTCCTCTCTTCATTATCTTTACAAGCTCTCTCTTTCTCCCACCTGCACTGAATAGACTTCTTTATTTCCCTCTAACAGGACAATAAAATCATTCACTCACTCCAGGGCTTATTGTTTTATGCTCCGCTAACAAGAATGCGTAAAGAAAATGGTTATCGGCGTATACGTGATTTCACGGCCACTTGCAACCTGCGCACCCCGCTTCCCCTCCTACCCCCCCGCAACCTACCTCCTGTCTTCTCCTCTTTCTCTCCATTTTCCTCTTCACTTCCCCCTCGACTCTTTTCCCTCTCTCGTTCCAGCTTGTTTCAAGGAGACGTCGGCAAAATTTTTCCCCGAGCTTGCACCAATTAGTTATCACGGTGGAGAAATTACCAATCGAGAGAGCGGCGGATGAGAGGGAAAAGTGGGACAGGCTGCTTTTTATAAATACACAGAGAGGCGAGAGGTTTGCGCGTGTGTGTGTGTGTTTCAGTGAACATCTGACAAACCTAATTCTTCATTTTCCTGGTTAACTGAACAGACTATAGTTGACATTGTTATATTATACTTTTCAATAACTCTTACGCGACATCACAAAATAGTACTACAGCACTCAACACTTCCCCCTCTCATTACCTACTCTGAGTGTAAACACCTTGCCCTGATTCATAAGTATTGTGCTTGAGGTAAAACTTTTTAATGCATCTCTAAACGCAGCATACGATCGACCCTTCAACCCAACGGACCACAGCAGGACCACAGACACAGATCGTCTCCATTAGCTCCTATCAGCTGACCTTTAGTCTTATCAGGGCAGAACCCTGTGTGTCCGTCTGCGTGAGCGGTAAAGCCTCACTGATAGCACCGGCCTTTGCCGACCTGGTTTACATTGGCTTGTTGAGCCCACTGGAAATAAAACATCTACTAACATCTGGCTTTTGCCTTCGGTGAGAAAGGTTACGTTCATTATTCATTCCCCGGACAAAAGTCTCTGCAGTGGTTACAGGTTTTGATCGGCTGCAGCTTCGATCGGCAGTGACGGAAGCTTTACACCGGGGTGGAATGCAATGCTATTGCGTGTTGAAGTGAATATATAATAAATAAAATCAGCAGTGATTTGGACAATTTATTTTTGTACAAAACACAATTTATTTCCACTGTTCCAACTGTCCCCAAACTCTCGTTTGAGAGTTACCACCGTAACACTTTCACGGATTACTAAACTCTACCTCCTAATACAAACCTCTTTACATGCACTCATTTCATCAGGAAAAGGGTATTAGTAAAGACATAGCATAGGTCCTAGCCCAGGCTTGTTTGGTGGACATAACAGGATATAACATGCTCCTAGAACACAGAAAGCAGTCTTTACTAAGTATATTTCTTTTCTGAATTACACCACTGCTTTAGCCTAAAATCTACACATGGCCTTATTGTTGGATAAAGGCTGCCATTTAAGTTTGAAGTTTGTTATCTTTGTCCTTTAAGAATTAAGCTACAGTCAAGAGATGGCTAGCATAAAGATGGGAAGTGGGAAACAGCTAGCCTAGCTGTGTCCAAAAGGTCCCAAAATCACCATCTCATCCGTATAAAAATAACTTTTAGAAAAGGGTTTGGTTTTACGGCCATCAAATAGTCCACAAATAATAAAAAAACAACTTTTTGCATTTGATTTCTGTGCGTATTTTGGGACTTTATTAGGGTCAAGGGGAGCTAAGTTAGCCGCTTCCCCGCGTTGCCAGTCTTTACGCTAGGCGGGCTTCATCCTACCAGAGAAGTAACCACTACTGGCTGAGGAGACAGAGCGCGGCGACCACGGAACATCGGCGGTTCGATCAAACGTTTTGTAGGAAAAAAAAAACACGTTTATATTCCGCAAAGCAAGGTATCAACAAAACGTTTTGGTACTGGTAAATGTTGTGTGCGTCTGTTTAATGCAACCGTATGCACCACATTCCCACCTTCCTCTCTCTCTACCTCATGAACACACACACACACACACACACACACACACACACACACACACACACACACACACACACACACACACACACACACACACACACACACACACACACACACACACACACACACACACACACACACACACACACACACACACTAATCCCAGAGAATAAACACCAGATTAGATTAGGTCAGCATGTGTAATCCAATGAACTCTCACTTCTAACCTGCCCTGATGTCGTTGGAGCCGACAACATCACAGAGAGAGAGAGAGAGAAAATCGGACTATAAGTGAATGCCCTTCCCTCTGAAATACGAGCCGGTGCTTTTTGTTCTGGTTTCGGGTTGTGTTACTGTGGTACGCCGTAGAGTTCACGCTGACATCAGACATGCTTTGGGCTACAAACAAACTCCAGCGCTGCCGTTTACTTCATGGCTTCTGATGGATTCGCTCACCGTGTCCTGATTGAATAATTGCAATGTTTAGTCTACCCAGAGATCCGCGGGGGGGACGGGTTTTTTCCGACCATTTCTTCCGTGGACCCCCAACATGAGAGGTCAAAAACTTTAAATTTGTATCAGTTATTTCTCCCCTTGCATCGATATCTGTAGATATTCCTGGTCGATTCTCCCTCTTTTTTTTGCAACAGACTGCTTCCTGGTCTGCGTCCGGGTTGGGTTCATCACATTTTAAGACCTCTTAAAGACGTCGTCGTTTAATCTCTACCCGACTGGTTCCAACCATAAACCCAGTGTGTCTCGAGACACCGTTACTGCCCGACTGCCACTGTGAGAAATCTACCTCTTGGCTCACCTCACCACATTAATAACACATTGAAAAACATCATAAAACTATGCAGGCAAGCCCAAACTTTGCACATAGTAATACATCCTGTGATGCCAAAGTAAACGTGACCCAGATGACCGGTCCTCACAAGCCTGTGAAACGATACACAGAGCAGCAACAAAGGCTTTGAGCAGAAACGGTGGATTGTGCCAGCTCGGCACCAGGTTCACCACAAAAACTAACCAAATATGTTCCGCGGAAAGTCAACTGAACACGGGTTGACCTTTCTGAGCACCACATGGCTTAACATTTAAATGTGATGTAAACAATATTCTTACTTTAACAATGGATTGTGAGTGCCTGTATGTGAGCAGGATCACAGGTGATGTTAAATCCACAGAGAACCATCACCTGACTGTAGTTCTCCACAGCTCCACGGAGCATTTAGCATCTTTAAGCCTGATACTAAGCACTGTGTTCTCTCTCTCTCTCTCTCTCTCTCTCTCTCACAGCATTGTTATTCTGTTTTTACTGCAGCAGGCAGCTGTTTTAAGTGAAGAACCCTCTATGGACCCGCTGTACACTTCCTGCTAAACACCAACAGACAAACACAATGGAGTATTAAGCAGCTAAAGAGCTAGCTCAGGGGTCAGAGACACTAAAAACACAGCCAGGAGGAGCGTGAATATGACTTCAGATAGTGGTCAGAAACACAAATCCATGCTTGTGATGCTACTCATCTGTTAGGTGTGTAAAACAGGCAATAGGTACTGCTCAAGCAGTTGCTTTATTTCACTTTCCTCGGTGTGAGATTAGCTGTTAGCATGTCGGTGCTGTGGCTGCATTGGTCTAGTCGTCTGAAAGCAGGACAGGTTCCAAAAACAATCCCGCTACGCTCTCCGAATGGCCAGTTTCTGTCGTTTTGGATAAAGCGCGTCACAACAGGCTTCGTGCACTAATCCTGATCCGCCATGTCATCCTCCTCATTGAACCGAGAGAGACTGGTTGACTCTGTGTTCGAACGCGAATGATCAACACAAACTCTGATCACACTGCCACGGCCTTCAACAGATGATAATTCACACAAGAAAAGAAGAAGGAAAAATCCCAACCCTCCCACTCACACTGACCTCACAGCAGATTTGAGGGGGGGGTTGGCTTACTCGGCTTTAAAATTTAATGTACCTGCACCTGTTACTACGGATGAGAAAGATTATGTGTTTACACAACGACTCAGGGGAAACGAGAGCTATTTGAATTATTTACTCTCCACCAACCAGCTAATGTTTTCAGCATATTTCTGCCATTTTCTCTGCAAACATACGAGTGTGACAGAGAGAACCCATTAAGGACACGCTGGTTTGGGCCACCGCTCATCTTGTTACCATGCGTTTGTGCTTCGTTTTGAGGGATGAATGCCTTTCTAACTAAAACATCACATTTGTAATGCCACAACAAAGGGGACAGTTGGAGCAGAGTGTTTTTTTAGCCTCATGTTTTAGCTTAATCTGCGGCCCCTTTTTGAAAAGCGTTTTACCCGGCCATCCATTTGCTCTTGATTGAAGTTGCCTGGCTAAAACAAAAAGGCTAAAATCTCACAACCATCATCTTTCCCTCCAGCTGGCTTCCATTGAGTACGTTCACTCCTCTCGTTTGCACAAACGTACAGTAACTTAGAGGTGTGTGAGGTACCCGAGTAGAAATGGTCCGCGCTGTGTGTGTGTGAATGTAGTACCGCTGTGACCTCGACAATACAAAGACATTGAGAAGACGAGATGGAGGAGACAGTGGGGACGGCAAAAATCAGAGAAAGTGCCCGTGTGAGCGCATGTGAAAAGCAATTCAGACAGAACAGCGGCTGCCTATCACGGAGCTACTCGTACGGCGAAACCACATGATGCCCGAGTGTCGAGAAGAGTTACCTCTGATTACTCAGCCTGAGCTTCTGAAATTTAGTCTTTCAGATGCACCGATTTCTGTGCTCTGAAATTTTTTTTTGCAGCTGATTTCTGCTCATTTGTTGCCTAAAAACTATGATTAAACTACCGGTGGAACAGAAACAGTTATTTTCTGTGAATCTAAAGAGATCAGTCAGATAAAAATAAGACCTGGTGACGCTATCGGGTGCTATCAAGTTGCTATCGAGTAGGATCCAGTGTTTTGGGGGTGTGGCTCATACTAAGGGACTAAAAAGTCAGGATATGGAACCGGCTGTTTCTCTACGATAACAAGTTCTGAACAACCTGTCAAGTAAATAAGTAGAAACTAAATCTGTGAGCAAGAAAGGAGCGAAACAAAGTGACAACACACCGACCCGTCTATCGTCCGTATGCATTGCCTTATGATGCACCAATTCTGTGTTTACTTCCATCCCGTGAACATGGGATGATGAAAGAAATCTGCTTTGTGCAGCATTAGGCTTTAGCCTCTGCTCTGTGTCTGACTTGGCAGCTTTAAGCCTGGAGGAAACCTGAAATGAGGGAGCTCAATCAGTCTCCATCTCCTGGATCAATATCCATTAGTCTCAGAGTGTGTGTGTGTGTGTGTGCGCCTCATCCTGGGTCAATGGGCCTGAGTCATAAATGTAAGCTCTGGATCAGATTTCTCTCTCGTCCTGCTCGTCTGTTTCACTACTCGTTCTCGCACAAACACACACCGATGCTCATTCAAACATACAGACAGACCGGCCTTGTGAACGGCATGTTGCAGCCTCTAAACGTTCATTCATGAAGGCCTGGCAGTGGGTTTATTTCCCCCCCCATCGTGAATAATACCCTACAGTACCAACAAGTAATAACTGTATGAAATCAACACAAAATCAGCCTCTTAGTCACCAGCGTATTCAAAGATATGTTTAGTGTGGAACAACCTGATGATTGACAACATGCCACAACAAAACTCCCCGTCTCACAGCTCTGAGGCCTCGGTATTAATTCCAGTCTGGAAGACAGGAGTGTGTGAGAGAGAGAGAGAGAGAGAGAGAGAGACGGGGGGAAGCTCTTTTTTTTTTTTTTTTATTAGATGTCATTTTGCATTAGGACAGTGAGGCCCAACACGACGCAACAAGAATGAAAGAGGGAGGAAAACATGAAACAGATATTGGCGAATGAACACGCAAACAGCAGGCAGTCAGACAGAGAGTAAGGAAGAAAGCAAAGAGGGAGGACATGGGAAAGACAAAGACACAAAATGCATAAGGATGGAAAAAGAGATGAGAATGGAGCTGGGGACGGATGGAAGGGGGGGAAAGGCATTGCCTGTGGCGAGACACTCAAACCTGTGCATGTCAAAACAAGACTCCCAGAGCTATAAGGAGGAAGTTCCTGAGCAAAAACAAAGAGGTGGGGAGCTCTAACGGGACACTCAGGCCTTCCAACCAGCTTGTTGTACAGAGCCATTGGTAGACCATCTATACTCAGACCTATACTGGGTTCACTACCGAGATGACTGATTCTGAGAGCAACAACGCTCCACTTTCAACTGTTTTTGAGCTAATAACCATGCACATTTACTCAGTGCCAGCTTCCTTACATTGTGTAAAATACAAAACCAGACATCGTGCTCAGAAATAAAAGTGTTACCAAAGGCAGTAACGTAGCTACACAGTTTGGAAAAAAGAACATGGGCATGACTGAAAAATCCGATCTCGTGTTTCCAGTAAATAGTTATCATTATCTCATATAGTAGGTGGTCTCGTCATTCGCTGTCCTGTTGCACTCAGTGACGTAAGACCACTACTGGTGGTGTCAGGCTCTCTCAGGGGATTGTAAAAACACTGAAGCAATATCTTGCAAAAAGGACAAATCAGCAGTTCCACCTCAAAAAAAAGTCATATTTGAGCTAAGTAGGCAACAGAGACATCATAATCTGTGTTGGGTGTAGCTTCAGAGGTTTGTTCAACACGGCGAGGTGTTTGTGAGAAACAAAAACAACACATATGCTCCTAAAGGATCTTCATAAAAGATAAGTAGACTAAGAAAGCAGCTTATGGTTAATAATTGTAGTTGTGTGCCAGTGAGCCATGTTTAGCTTTAAGTGCACATAAATGTGGATCCCAAAAAGATACCCTCAGTTAGGTAACTGTCCTGTTTAAGTTAAGATCTCGGTTAACATCAGAGATGAGGTAAAGGTATGTATAGCAGGACCTCCATGTCTGCCCATCACTGTGGCAAACAAGAGGATGCTTCATGTACAGACCGGCATTGGTAAATTGGTAAACAAAGAGCTTTTTCTAAACTGCAACCTAAGACTGCTGCAGATGGCCTTGTGCTAATAAGAAAAAGCGGCATATCTAAACATCTTAATTATGAAACAAATTAGCAACAGATTTGATTAACAGTGAGGCAGAATGGCTGCAGCTGTGCACCATCAACAAAACATACAAAGAGTGTGGTCGCAAGTGAGTTACAGGATGCCTCTCGTCTCTCTCTCTCCCTAAAAAAAGGAAGCCATCAGATCAGCTCAATATGGATACTGAAATTCCCTCGGTGGCTTATTATCTCGCTAAACACAAAACCACAGGAGCCAGAGGGCTGGATGTCAATACTCTGCTTTCTCCTCCTTGTTTACACCCCTCCGACAGAACTTCAAGTTTTTCATTTTCTCTTGTAAGCCACAGTTTCCTATTTGAGTATCACTTTGAGTATCACTTTCACTGGTAGAGGTTAACTACCACTACACATATACTACACAGCTATTGATTCATGAATAAATACATGTAACCAGTAAGCTAGTGTTACAAAAAAAGAGAGTGGAGTTAGATGATGACACTGGCAGAAATGACAGGCACTTGATCTAATTTACTACTTGCAGTCACTGAACATAGCTGGAGGGTTATCTGGCATATTAAAGTGCAGGCCATAAACCCATGAACGATCACGCATGGATCCCCATTACATTCAACTGTGTCCCAGGAAACTTAAATTACAACATGTATTGTCAATCTTTGCACAGACGGTATCAATTTTTATATTGGAAACAGGCAGAAAATACGACATCCTTCCACATGGTTTCACTATGCAAAGTCAGCTGGGTGAAATAAAATGTAATATTTTCTAGGACCCCCTTTAATCTCTGCTAGGACCCCTGGAATTCACATTTTATGAGCCATTGTTGCAGCCCATGAAATCACTGTAGGCCCGTGTTAGGACTTCCAAGTCACAGTCCTTACTGATTAATTAGCCTACTTAGCTAACGTTAGCAATCCGTGCATGCAAAACTGGGCGACATATAATCGTGTCCAAAAGCAACATTTCATGTGTGAATCAGTGTCATTCTGCGGTGTTATCACAACCACCAGACCGTGTTATTGATTTTAAAAAAAGGCAGGCAGCCTTCTGGCCTTGATAGCTTATGTTGCACAGCTAGCTTCTCCTGCACACACACCCAGGCTATCTGTGCCACGCCATGTATTGTTTACATAGCTTCCACAGTCGTGCTATTTTTTGACAGCACGGAAAACAAAAAAACAACAACAACGAGTTAACGGAATAGTGGCTTTAAATACACTGTCTGTGTTTGTACTTCATGCACCACTAAAGCAGTTTGGAATAGACGCGAGCTTTGTCAACTCACTGGCAAGCTAAGCGACGCTAACCTAAGCTAGCATTTGTTAGCTAACCAGGCAGAGACAGGATTCACTTAAATCTGATTCAGGATTCACTAAGCTAGCAGGTTAGCATTGGAAAGCTAACGTTGAAACTAGTTATTAACACGCTTGGTCCATTATCGGACAGCCCCTGAGCTGCTTCTTCTTCTTCTCTCGTTTTTCAGCAAAGTCCAAATTTAGACACTAGTAAATTATCTAGACAATCATAAATGTCTGTTTGTTTGTTTTTTAAATAATAAAAAGTCGCTTTGATTCCAATTGTCTCGGGACAAACAACATACATTTGCGGTTCCCAGTGTTTTTCATTCTCCAACCGTTTTTAATGTTACTGGGTCAAATTTATATTCCACATACTCATGACAGCAAGCAGTTGTGTTTGTGGTAGTGCCGTGGAAAAGGAAAAACACATAGAATACGGTATTGTTGGAGAAAAGTACACGGAAAGCTACCCAAGCTGTGACAAGGTGGTGTCCGAAGATGGAACTCGGACTATTAGCGATTTAGCTAACGTTGCTTGTCTACAACTGACTGGACGGATCTGGTAATGTAGTTGGAGAAATACATGCAAATACACCGATTTTTAGAGATGTCCAATACTTTGTTGGTCATTGTTGTGTTTTGTACACATTATTTATAACAACAGCTGTGACATTTATGAGATATAGACCCACAAAAACAGTCAACACAGACGGGAACAATGTCCCCTCGCGTCGCTGGACCAGAGGACCAGAGAGGGGAGCAGCTCTCAGCGGTGCTCAGTCAGACCTCTCCGACTCGTTATTCGGCTTACCGGTTTTGAAGAACGTCGCTATGTCGCTAGCGTCCTTCGTCGTCTCCTCGGCTCCTTCCCCGGAGCTCATGGCTGCCACACAACCCGAACCCTTGGAGGAGCTCAGTTATACTCCCAAAAGTAGATATCCCCCCCCAACAAAAAATCGACAAAAAGGGTGGCACGAAATCACTTCTGTCCCGACAAAAGCGTCGTTAAAGACACAACACGGACTCGTAGACGCTAGTGGTGCCATCTGCAGACCTCCATCTTTGGGGGGTAACGTAATTGGAAACGATCAGATCAGCCGAGGGGGCACCGGGTTCCTCCTCGGAGCTGAGCCGAGGGGAGAGTAGCTGTAGCGGGGAGGAGACGGGGGAGGTGGGTGAGAGGGGGGAGGGGGTGAATCTCCGTAAGCATTCGGAAATGAGCCGACGATGGGTCATCAAGGAACGACGGCGGTCACCATGTGCGCGCACGCGCGCGTCTAACATCGGTCATGTAAAAAAACACAACCGAAAAAACAGTTATGAAAACTACACATGGACAAGCAAAAGGCAAATAATATCTTAGACTAACTAATATTATGAAGAGAATATGAGCCAGTTGTTTTTGTTTTTTGTTTTGTCTCTTGTTTCTTTTCTTTATTTTCCCTTTTCTTTTATTTTTTAATTTGAATTTGTTATACTAAACTATAAGTACTAGACATCCTGATCTACACTCCATACCAGTTGGTGGCGGCAATGCACCAATTCATTATTTGCCAACCGCCAATAAACCTCAAAAAAGAAAAAGAAGAAGTCATATACAGGATGTTAACAGCGAGTTATAAAAACGACACATACAATAAAATAAGATAATCCTTTATTAGTCCCGCAGTGGGGAAATGTACAGGGTTGCAGCAGCATAGTGGATAGTGCAAACAAGAGACATAGTAAAAAAACAAGTATTATAACAGTAAAGAATATAAGTTTTAAAAAAAGTGCATGATTCATGTAGCCTACTGTTGATTGTTTATGTGAACTCTCCATAAAAAAGAAAGTGGGTGAATGATATGTTACTCATACTTAAAGGGAGGAGTACAGTGACTGGTAAAGCCTCCCGGATACAATCCAAACAGAATAGGTCAGCTGTTTCTGTGATGGCACTCGTTTCTCTCTCCTTTGTCGTCTGAGCTGTATTACTGATGCCATCTGCTGGTTCATGCTGGAACTCATGTATCTGCTCAAAGTCTCTTTCCAGTGGCAATATAAAAACAAGAAACTTAAGTGTATGGTGCTACAATCCAGCCTTCTGAAGTGTCTATACAAGCAACACACAATCAGTGACATAAAGCGGTCATTATTACATTTTTTTAAAAAGCAGTAGATGAAAAATCAAATGGTAAATACAAACTGTGTGACGTAATATAACAAAAACAATTGTGAGATAATTCAATAACTGTTTGAAAGTCAGATAAAATGTTATTTAATTCAGCTTCTTTTCAAAATAAGTTACAGGACAAGATGTCATCTTGTGGATGAACCATTTGATTGGTGGATGTTACAACAATACACTATGCATTTTAATGATGGTGGACTAAATATTAGATACAATTCTCAGTATAACACAAAAATAATCCAACAAAAATAGGAATGAAGTTGGATTAACACGTCTCTAAAATAACTTCAAAATAACTTCCATAACATTTGCAGGGCAGTTGTTTGAGACTGCATCAGTATAAACTGTACAACTGTTCTCCATAAATTTCGATCAGTAAAAGAACAAACACCAACAGCTGTGTGACTGCATTGCAGGGCTGCAGAGGTTTTGGGGGGCGTCGATAGGGTGAATAGTGGGCTTTAACAACTCTATAGTTCCAAGTGTGAGTTAAAGTCAGAGCAGGATTTATGCTGCCTTCTGTCTTGCTGTGAACAGCATTAACGCTGATCACCCACAACTTGTGAGTTGTTTGGTACTAAGAAACATTCGGCGCCTCCTCAACGTAATGTCAAGTAAATATTTTCCAGGGACGGACCCGGGGGTCCTCCTGTGAAAGCATCACAGCATGGCTGCATGCTCAAAGCGCTTTAACAAGTAACCCACACGGCACAAAACACTCCAAACGATTTCCAGTGAGTAGAAATGTTGATATTGACTTAACTGTTGCAAAGATGTCGCAGCAGAGAGCGATTTATCGATGAGATGACTTTATATTTTGTTTTTATAACTGTGACTCAACATGGAAAATTACCTTTATCTGTATTCATTACAGTCAGTGGAGGACTGCAGATCAGCCTTGTGAGGCCCACTGGTGATATTTCAATACATACAATGATTTATTTTTATTTCTTACAAAGGTATTATTCTACTTATTCAACCAACAATGACACCGATGCTCACAATTATTAACATTTATAGCTGAAGCTCACTTACTTAGCAGATAACATATTTCATAAACATCAGATGTTTCAAGTCTAGTATTAGAGGCATTAGGACAGATAATTACACTTACAGGAAAATATTAAAGACAATATCGCAATAAATCATAAAAGGAGTCTTTAGCAGATTTTATTGGCCAAACATTTATGACATTGATTTATAGTAGAAAAGCCTGAGTTGTACACAACACCAGCTGCATTGCATCAGTTTCATAATAACACAACAGATATTTGCATTATGTGAACAGTCTGTTTGGCTGCATGTGGGATTTGAAAGAGAATGCAACTTTTTTTGTGTGCAATCTCAAGAATAATACACAAAATGCTAGCTGTAAAGCCACCTCTTTAAATATGTTGGGGCTTTATCCTGCCACCCTTGTCATACTCAGGGGAAAAAAAATTGTTATTATGAATAATGTGTTTCTATATGTTTAATGTGTGCTGGTTAACTGTTAGGGGACTACACATGATCACTGGTTTGGCCTTTTTTTCTAATGTGTTAATAAATAATAAATATTTAAATAATTAAGTAGGGTAGAGCCATCTTGCCGGCGGCTATGTGCACTTCCTGTGTTTTGTTTCTTGTGTGGTTGCTGATGTGTTACTTGTCATGTCCAGCAGGGGGAAGACTGATACCAGTGAAGGACTGGCTTTCCTCCTCAGAGGGATATTACAGTTTGGTCGTGAAAGAATGAGATGAATCTCTCCTGCACATGGGAGTAGTTTGCCTTCAGGGTTCTCCACTCCTCTCAATGTATTGTTATTATTATTATGTATATGTTTTGAACAAAATTCTTGTATAACAGCACTGTTTTCGAACAAGAAAACAAGTAAGCTGTAAGAAGCTGATTGACAAAATGGATATTTTTGGGGCCTTTCATGACCTTGATGAAGTTCAAAATGTGTTGCTTTTCACAATAATATTGTTCTCTTTAATATTGCTTTTCTTTTCTTTTCTCCAGGAACATGGACACCTTCTGAAAGGTTATTATTTAGCATTTTATGAGTCATTTGTTGTCCGGGATAGTTGGATTAGTTATGATGTTTATCATTCACTGATCTTTGAACAGGCAACCTTCATTACATGTGTTTTGTGTATTTGTTTACTGCCCCTTGTAATGTTTCTGTTTTTGTGACCAGCCTACAGGGAATATGGATGTAAATTATCATTCTTGCTATACGGCATGTTTACATCCTGTGTTTTTGTACTGTTGTTGTATGAACGTGCTCTCTCCCTTTCAGATAAACAAGTAGCTGAAGCTGCTTCATACTGATGAGAACTTCTTGCACGTAAAATATTCAGCGCTGCTTTGAATGACACGAAGAAGACATTTAATTCCAGATCAATAAAACATCGTCCGAGGCAGTGGAAAAAACATATACAGATGAGAACAAGGCTCAGTAACACTGGTACCTTCCCTTTAATAACTGCGGACCACTGAATGACTGAACCCTGCCTTCAGGTGCTTTCATTACCACAGTGATTCCTGCCAAATAGCAATATAGCCCTCTGAAATGTCAGCAGTAATTACTCCTGTGCTCTGAGACGACCTCTAAAATGAATGAAAGCAGGTGGGGATCATGCCACATCTCCCTCACTCTGTCTGTCTCTCTCTCTTTGTCCACATATCCCTTCTGTCCTCATACGTCATTGTTGTTGGGAACCTCTTGAACTACTGCGGCAGTTTTTATCAACATCTGTGCACCTTTGCACTCAGGCTTTGTGGTTCTCTCTCTCAGTGTGTGTGTGTGTGTGTGTGTGTGTTGGCACAGTGATTGGTGTCCTCTCATTGGCCACCCCCTGCTGCTCGGTCATAATTACATGGAAGGAGAGAACCATAACAGCAGGTGGGACTGGCTGACACACACAGAAATAAGGAAATAAGTTGTGTCCCGATGTCACGGCTGTAATCACCGAAATGGAGAGAAAGCTGGACCACCGTGTGAACAATGTCTTCCTCTCTAGCCACTATCACTGTACAAGACACACACACACACACACACACACACACACACACACACACACACACACACACACACACACACACACACACACTCTGTGAAGTGATGGATTAAAATGTGTATGACAAAATAAAATGATGGCATTATTTTTTTTGTCTGATCACCTCCTTTCATCAAAATGCATGCAATTCTATATTCTCAGTTTTGTTTTTGCAAAATATAATCAAAAGCGGCTTAGATGAGAGGAGGATACCACTCTTGTGTCTTTCTGTTAAATGTGAAGTTAAAAAATCAGCAGCCGGTTAGCTTAGCTTAGCATAAAGGTTGACAACAGGGGGAAACTGCGTGCTTGGCTGTGACCGAAGGTTTGCTTAATTTGTTCAAAAACTAACGTATACAAACTTTAACGGCTATTTCTTGGCCAGGAAATCGCTGTGCCCAAGAAAAGGTTCTGCACATAACTCCCAATAAAACTAACTTTCAGACTGGTAAACTGTCAATTATTTATGCTAAGCTACGTTAACTGGCTGTAGCTTCATATATAACAAACGTGGTTTTGAACCACCCATCGAATGCTCTAAGAAAGTGAATAAGATCATTTCCCAAAATGTCAAACTGTAAAATGTAAGGATGCCTACAGCATTATGGATTGGAACTTCTGGCTGTACAGAAGTTGTTTTGTAGATATTTTCCCTGTCTCCCCAATGGACTCAATTTGCCAGGATTAACTTGAGGTGCACCATCTGTATCTTTCCATATTGCTGCGGGACTGGGAGGTTAGCCTATTTATAGTTTATCCAAAGCCCCGGCAATTTGACTTTTCTCATCACCCATAACAGAACCGCATATTCCACACTGTGCTGGAGGCATAGTCTGTCCAGTGTAATAAAATTGATTCTGCTGTCAGAGTTAAGGCCTTTACACACCGGGGGCGTGAAAGTAGCCAGCTCATGACAAAAACAACAGTCAGAATAAATATATTGACATGCGAATTAATCGCACAGGAAAAAAACAAAGGCCCCCGGTGTGTAAAGGCCTTTACACAGCAGATGCAGTGAGAGACCTTTGAAGGCCCTCGACTGGACAAGTGCTATTGACATAAAGGACGATGCAACTGTGCAAGGATGTGCTAAGTCCACACTGTTGACTCTCAACTATTTTGTAGCATTAATTCCAAAGTGTATCAGCTAACAAAGTATTATATATTTTCTTTGAATATCAGCATTCTATAGTATAATATTTTAAATACTTAAATACATGTACCCCCTAATGCCAGACTGTCTAATTGTATATAAATCCCTGTACTGTACTGTAAGGCTGTTAATTCGGTTTCATAAAGAAATCGGAATGTAGAAATCATCGTACAAAGCGAAAAACAATGGTAGCTTTATCAATAACTGTTGGCAGTTGCAACAGTTAACTTAATAATCCCCACTGTTCTCTTTGTTATTCTCCTGCTACAAAAAAAAGTTGCACAGTTTTCATTTCCCATTAGGTTTGTGGCTTTCAGTTAAACTAGCTAAATTAGAAAATTTCAAATAATAACAATGAGCAGACTGAGACAAAAAACCTCCTGAAATGTAATCAGAGGATAAAAGCAGCCAGGAGTGGTTTAATTTTGTCTCATAGTTTCTTGTTTTGTAACAACGTACACGTACGTAAATGTGTCACTGATAAAATAAAATGTGTTGGTATTCCCCACGTTATCACATAGCCTATAACAACTTTGTTTCACGTTGTTCACATTTAGCTTTTTGAAACTCTGAAGTGCAGACAAACAAAGAGCTCATGAAGGCAGCATGTCAAACAGTCAGTATCCTAAGTTCAGTTTTCAGAGTTTATTTTTGTTTTTCTTTCACTGAGGGATTTTTAGCTGAAGACGATGGAAGGAACCGAAAGAAATGTCGTACTTTAAGATTCAAGATTTTTAAAGAAAGACAATTTGTGAATTCTTGGGAGGCAAAGTAATCCCGTGAGCTCAACGACAGAATGAGAGTTACCATTGTTAAGCTCACTTATAACGGCATATAGTTTCTTGATTACTCATAATAAAAAAGGTGAGTCATTGGTCCTCACCCATTGACAACTTCACTTCACTTGCATTAGATTCACAGAACCCAGACATCTTTTCTGAGTTAAGAAATATAAAATGTCTGGGAAGCAATAACTGGGAACAGTTAAAGAAACTCATGAACCTTTCTCCAACAATGACCATGTGATGGTCTGTAAACGATTACTTGAATTTCCACAGGTGACCGATCCACCACAGTGCTGTTTGTTTTCTTGTAACTTGAACCCCTTTTGAGGAAGAAGTCGTTGTGACCGTTGCATTCGGTTCCACCACTACCTCCTGCTCTTTCCCCAAAGTGGCGTAAAATGAACTATCTCTGTTTGAGGACACGCTTTGAATGATACACACTCGTTCTCTGTCCCTCAGTTGGCAGGTCCAAGTGTTCCACCAGGCGGAGGTTTGTGATATGAGACTGCACCGAGACGATAGAAGACACTTTAAAGCAAGACGACTAGACACAAACAAGGAGGTAATGACCACACTTTAGTTGCTATTTTGGTTCCGAAGCATCTCATTTAAACTCTCTTAGCTTGCTGATGAGCTCAAACTTGAGTTGAATGAATCAGACAAGTGTGTTTCGCCGAGCCTCGGCAAGATATTTGAGTTGTCTCGACCGATTTGGAATTGTGGGAAATAGTCTCTATATTTCTGCTTATTTAGTTTGTTAAGAAATCGTGGATCCTTCAGTAATCCAAACTCTGTCCTGGGTTTGATTTATTTGACCCCCTGTCACTACTGCAGCATCTAAAATAAAATAATAATAATCTTGATCATAGCTGAAGTCTATTGTGAATCAACATGAAACAACAAAAAAGGCTTCTTAGCACAAATGATTGGCTTGTTATATTAATAAATACTAGTATTTATTATGATTAATCATTAAAATATGACATTTTTAAATCCATGGGTGATGAAGACATGGATGATGAAGACATGTTAATCCTTCCTTTTGAGTGGACACACCATTGACTCAGTGGTGATATAGTATCGGGGATGAATTTTATATAATGTTCCCCACATGATAACTGAAAATGATTGCATTGCTTTCATAGTTGTATTAAAGCTTTATTTGTTTCCATTTATTAGACATTGACATAAGTGATCATCTCAAGGTGCAAATATATAAAGAAATATAAAGTAAACAAAAAAACAAAAAACATCTAATGCAAACAGATCACAAAAAAAGAGCATCATAGTGTGTTGAATAGGACATAAATAGGACAGATTACCTTTAGAGGTATGAGTTCATAGTCCCAGGTCAGGTAGGCTATTCTCTTACTTTGTTAATGGGCCCCAGGTTTTTGTGAAATCTCCTAATGGAGCTGTCGAGAGAGCATCTCATTTTCTCCCCCTTGATGTTCGGCATCACATCTGTGATTCACTGATTATGAGATGGATGGGTTACATCCTTCCACTTAAATAAAATTAGGTGTCTAGCTAATAGAGAGAGGAAAAGCAATTACATTGGAGTCATCTGGAGCTGAGAATATACCAAAAATAGCAATTGTAAGAGAGGGCGTAATATTACAGCCATAAGGCTTAGAAATTATGTCAAGAAAGCACGACCAGAAAGGGAGAAGCTATGGGTAATTAACACCATATGGTAGATGGCTGTTGGGGTCTGTTTTCACATCAGGCTCAGGTTTGGAGAGTATATTTATAGTATGTGTATTTTGTCACATTTTAAGTGAAGTTTTAAAGTGATGAATTACAGTTCAGTAATGACGTCGGGGAACATTGCCTTATAGCACTGACCACCTACACACTTGGCACGCAAGCATTACCACTCTACTCAGCTAATAACACCTTCTCCTGGTGTTTCCTGACGCCTGTTAATGAAAACAGAACATTGGCAATATGGCTTTTGGAGTGTTTTGTACATGGAAATGTCAGTTTGTTACAGGCGGCAAACTGCCAATGGAAAAAAAGGATCTGATTGTACAGAAGTCTATGAGAAAATGACTCTACTTCTATTAATTCCCTCAGTAAACATTGTAAACATGAGTTTATGGTCTCAATCTCTAGTTTCAAGTCTTCTTCAATACAGCATGATGTTCATTTAGTAAATTATAGTCCAGTTAGAGTCAAATAGAATTTTTTATTTTTTCCTCTTTAATTAAGATTTCATCAAACATATTTCTTTGTACAAAATGTACCAAAAAAATTTGTGTTTATCCAGCACACACAAACATTAACATACATCTGACATATGACATCTAAGTTTCATAACATTTGTCTGTGGCTCCGTTTCATTTCATCTCAACAGAGGAATTATTCATGTGGAGAGAAACTGTCTCACAGTGAGTTTCTGGGTCACCGAAAGCAGAGACGGTGGTGAACAAAGCCGCCACACACACACACACACACACACACACACACACACGCTGCCGAGCTTGTAATTACAGCGGGTTGAGAGGCTGGCTGACAGATCCTGCTAAATTAGGACGTTTTCTGTTCCGGAATTCACACTTGAATGTGAATCAAAAATAATGAATTGTTTAAACTATTCAGAGGATAATGGCGGTGTGTTCTTTTTTTTTTTGGTTCCGTTTCCACTTATTTTTATGCAAATAGAAACCCAGCAGTTACTCTGCCACAGCCAGGAGCAGGTACTGTCTGTTCTGTGGATAGTTAGTCTGACCTGCCTGAAGTCAGAGGCTCCCAGTGATGCTCACAATGAGGCACCCTGGGTATTATTGAGCAACACGTGTACATCCGTTTTTTACTCATATAACAATATGGTGGTGAAGCTTATAGTTTTAATTTGTTGGGGCAATTTTCACTCCAGCCAATAGTGTACCCTCTTGGCAATAAAGAGGAAATGAATGGTTAGGTGGAGTAATAATCATGTTGTACACCTACTCAGCACAAGTACGTCTGCTTCAACTGCGCTGATTATGGCTTCATAAAATCTTGTTTTACTACGCCAGTATCCACAATTATACCATAGCAATGCATCAGAACAGTAGCAAGGTCAGTGAATTCATAGAATATCTCACCTGAAGCTGATCAGTATACCACCCCCCCTCCCTCTCAGTCAAAAATTGCCCAGTGAATGAATTTCAGCATTATTTTTTTATTTATATTTTGGGGCAAAAATGTGTCAACGAATCAAACACCTTCACAACAAAGTGTACTTTTAATGACATCGTCCATGCATTCACAAGTGGTAAGAGGTGAAGGTTTGGATACAGTGGCCGTTTAACTGTATCAGCACATTTACTGGCTTTTAACTGCACGTTTAGTAGACTAAAGCTAGTCCCATCCCAGCACTTCATTTAAAGAGCCGAATCGCAATTTAAACCACAGTCACGATATTGGTCAAAAAAATATGTACATATTTTGAATTGTGATAGAAGAAAAAAAGGCTTTTTAATGTTTGCAAAGTAGGGTGCCTTGGCATTTTTTATGCTAAGTGCAAGTTAAACCTTTCTCTTTTCCCCCCTTAATTTAACTATTTTGAATATTTCTTCTATCTCTCTCGGCCTTGTCGTCCTGCTGGACCCCAGGAGGAGTCCAGAGCTGTGCCGGTGCTCTCTTCTTAAGGATACGGCCGTCATTGTGATCCCGGCCTGTATACGCAGGCCTGGCTTGCATAAACGCTGACATTTTCAGGAAAAGTGGGATCAACTGGAATGTGGAAGAAGGATTCGGATCAGTGGCCCTGACTTGAAAGTGTCACAGCATGAGATGGAAGTGTTCAACCAGTGTTGTAGTTGATTGATTTCAGTTCAGTTGATGGGTCCACATCATTTCAACCATTGTTTAATCAGGTATTTATGATATAGGTATTTATGATATACTGCTGTATTGTATCCTGGTAATAAGCAGGAAATAAATGATACTTTCAGTGAAATATAATCCGTCAAAGTAATAATTCTGAAAATACAAAGACGTAACATTTTCCAGGAACGTTATGCTACATTTTCTAGTTTGAGGCTGAAATCACTCCATCAGTGTGAGCGTAATTTAAAGTTCAGATGGTGCAGACAGACTATAAATCCAAAAATGTCTTCCAGTTATTACATTTCGATATTGCACATGATATCAAAGTATTCAGTATTCAGATTTCTGCCTTCAGTACAATGGTTGCTTATATTAAGAGACTGAATGTTCTCGGTGTAATGTGGGTTCTTGATTTCTCTTTTGAGCTCACGTAAACTAGAAGTTACAAAGGATTGCTTCAACCAAACCCACAATCATTCACATGCATATACTATACCACGACACATTGCATTTTTTGGACTCCCCTCGGCTTTCGGTTCTTTCTAACCCTTGCTTTATGCAAATGCAGTTCTTTCTCTGCATCACTAACCTCTTTGATTTGCAAGTTGTTGGATTATTTTTGTCTATTAATCCTGAACCGACTGAGACTAACCTCCTACATAATAGGAGCACAGACATCTCTCATTTGTTTCTGGCTTTGTACTCTGGCAGAAATAGACCATTAATTCTTAAAAAAGATACCGTATTTGAATCTGTTCGGTGTTAGAACTGCAGTGTTTATTTAGGAGGATTTGAAGCTAATACACAAGGTGTTGTTTTCAAAAGGAGGAAAAGATTGCTGAGTAAAATGTAAATGTTGTCGCATAAATTGGCATGTGGTCACAAAAGCCTAAAAAAGAACAATGATTTCACACCTCAATCAGCAGTCAGCCTCAGCGATTTCTGCGTAGTCCTGCAGTGAATGTAGCTCATTGCATCACAGTACGCTTCACATGGACAGCCTTTGATTGTTACTCCATGTATCAGCAAAACAAACCATTTCTTACTTCATATTTACCAAGAAAAAACATATGTATTCGATACACTCTGACAGTAATCATGCAAAAAATTACAAAGTCCCAACAAACAGTGACATTTGGTGTTTGTAAGCCAGAGGGTCTATTGGTCAATGTGATAGTTACACAGATCACAGGTCATGTTATATTTAAAAGGAATAGTTTGACATTTTGAGAAATTGTCTTAATGGCGGAGAGTTATCTGTCCACTAAATATGAAGCTGCAGCCAGCAGTAGATTAGCTTAGTTTAGCACAAAGACAGGAAACGGGGGGGGGGGGGGGGGGGGGCCTAGCTCTGTCAGTTGTTAACAAAATCTGCTTACCAGCACCTATAACACTCATTCATAACATATATATTATATATACATATGTATTATATATATTGCGTTAATGTTCTATCCGTGTAAAAAACAACAACCTCTATGTCCCCATTTCCAGTCTTTGTGCTAAGCTAAGCTAGCTCTGGCATGTTAGATGAATACAATAAATACAGCTGCCAAAAGAAAACCTGTATTGTCTCTAAGCACTCAACGGCACTCGCATTGTGAGCACATCCTGTGAATGTTTGTGAAACAAACACACAAAGACAGAGGACGTCTGTTAATATACAAATGTTTAATGAATACCAAAAGGATAGCAGTGGACATTTACACACATTGCTGTTTGTTTGGTTCCAGATGGATTATAGAAAAAAACAAAACTCTATTTTCTTCTCGAATCTGGAGTCCGACGACTCTTCAGTGGGACACAAACGCAGCTCTGAAGCTCTAAATACAGTTCACAGGTTTTTGGCAAACTACCCACCACACCGCCGATTTGTTGGCATCAACTGCTCTATATGAAAAGAAGCTATTGTAACATCCATTTGGTAATAAATGGAACAAACCGGTTCACAGTGCCAACCAGGCAGAGATATATATCATATATTATATTTTATATATATGATATATATCTATAAAAACACGGCTCAGTTTGCTCAAGTATAAGGCTTTGAAGCACTGCAGAAACACTGGCGTGGGTAATTAGCTCTGCACCACTACTACTGTACAGGACCTTGAGAGCTGCGCTAATTTGGCAAACCTCTCTTCAGTCAGGCACTCCTTTAGACAGTGATGAGGCTCCTCGGAGCAAAGTCCTTCTCACACTTGAGATGTGGAAACCATCCTGGCGGTGCACCTCGGCTCTACATCGTGTTGCTGAGGACAAAACTGGTTCTCGACAATCGTCCGTCCGTTGTACTGCAGTGCTGCTTGCTGGTAATGGGTTTTTTAGCTGCGGAGCATGACAAATCACTTCTACGGCCACGTTGTGTGTGTATGTGTGTGTGTGATTGTGTTCTCGAGTCTTGTTTGTGCGGTTGTTGTGGCGTCTTCAAGGCATCACGGTCCCTTGTGACAGAGATCGAGTCATCTCCGTGTGAACAAAGTAGGTCTTCAGCTCTCCTTTGCCCTTCACGTTAATGATGCCGCGACATGAACACATGTAGCCCAGTGTTGACAAGATACCATTCGTCTCCTCTGTTACCTGTACGGAGAGAGAGAAAGAAACATGACTAGATTAGGAAGTTCATGACCACACGGGATGCCATGCACCTGTACTTTGTGAGACGTCCCACCTGTATTTTTCCCAGCACCCCGGTGGTCTCCATCCTACTGGCCACGTTCACACTGTTTCCCCAGATGTCATACTGAGGTTTCTGGGCCCCGATTACTCCTGCTATCACCGGCCCATGGTTTATCCCTAACAGAAAAACACCAAATTACCAACGGCATCAACATCAACAGGAGGAAAAGAAACAAACACATTTATGCTAATTTATGCTAATAAGAAATGTTCTCACCAATTCTGAGTCTGAAGTCATTGAAGGAGTGTTTGTTGATGACATCCAACTTCCCCACAAGAGCAAAGGCAAACTCCACCATGGTGCCGATGTGCATGTACTGTCTGTCATGTTCCTGAGGGAAATGCAGAGAGGGGGACAAAATAAGTTAAAGGTGCTAACTGTACCATGTCTGGACCTCAACGTGTCGTTGTCTAATTAACAGAAATAGCTTGGGAAGACTGTAAATACAAATGTGTCAAATTACTGATTTCTTTAGTAAGTAGCTATGTAATGAGCGGGATAATACAGCGAGCCGGTCATTACTGCAAAATGAACCCCTTCCGGGTGATTTAAGACTCCTTTGCTGTCCCTTAATTAAAAGAGTATGTTAGTAAAAGCCCTAATTGCTACTAAATTAGCAAACGTCAGCGGCTCTGACAGTCGTCATTTCAGCCGAACTAAATGCCCGGAATGAGAAGCCTGCTCCTGTGTGCAACTTAATTACCCATTACCACAAATATGACAACTCTAATACTCAAGAGTTGTAAATCTGCCACTGCTTTGTGCCAGAATGGAAAGCTTGACAGACACAGCAACAGAAACTAAGAGGCGGGGATTTTAACGAACGGTCAATTAAGCAAATTCCCTTCAATCAAGATCTGTTTTTTAAAAACACCTTCCTGAGTGCACGGTGAACTCATTCCAGTGACTACACTGATGTATTCAAATGAATGTACTGATGAATCACTGATCCTTGAATGTTGATGTGTAGCACATTTCAAGGGGGAAACCCACACAAAGCGGCAAAAATATATTTGGACAGCAATTCATACTTTGATGCTTGAGCTTCATCCTGTTTTGTGACGATAAATTAACAATGAAAAGTTTTTTTTCTTTATATGAGCTCAAGCTGCCAAAACCATCTTTATCAAATATGAGCTCAAATACACCAAATAAGTCAACAAACAGCTAATGATGAAGTGAAATTCACTTAAAATTTGTTGACAAACTGGTGACAATAGACGATGGTGACTTCTTCTTTATAGCTCGATGGGGCAAACGTTACCGTTACCAAGCGCGCCGCGCGTGAGGCTTGTCTACTAACGAGACCTGTTGAAGTTAGCTTGTAGACGTTAGCTAGTGCATTTTATGATTTATATGATATTACATTCTTGCATAACTGGATAATGCAAATTAAAAGTAATATTCTACATTATTTGTACAAAACATATCTCATGAACATGCACTCATAGCACGGGTTGAAACGCCCACGGAGCTCGCCAAAGCGTTGACAGCTACATCCTGCAAAACCAATGCTGTTGAGGTCATGTGAAGCGTGTGCACGTGTGTGACAATGTGTGTGTGTGTGTGTGTGTGTGTGTGTGTGTGTGTGTGTAAAAGCATGCCTGTGCGCACTCTGGTCCTGGCGTCACATTGAGTCCAGTTGCAGCCATGTAGGTGCTACCAATGGTCTTTATCTTCTCCACTCCGCTGAACTTAGGTTTGGACAGCAGCTGAAGGACACATGAAGAATACAGGACATAACATGAAACGCACAGGAAGAGGAAATGACACCAGCTCTCCTTGAGCGTAATCAGCCAGTGTGGCTGCTTTTGAAAAAGACAAAAACAGGATCATCAGTGTAAGAGTAAGAGTTTACCTCATCAAAGTCTGCTATGATCTCGTTGAGAAGACGGAGGCACTCCAGTCCTTCCTTATTGACATCAGACTCGGTGTAAAACTCTTTGAAGTCTGGGATGGAGGCGAACATCACACACACCGACTCGTATGACTGATGATAAAGGTCCTGATAACGAGCGAGAAGAAGATAACAGCTAGATGTGTTGTATCGATCGAGCACCGGTGTATGAAAGGCGAACAGTGCGTGGTTTCAATGAGTCCCAACCACAGATAGAAGATCTACGAGCCGAATAGCTAACATCGACTCTTTAAATAGATAAAATTAAACTTGAATCATCTCGGGGGACACTGGGTCACCGCTAGCAGCAAAATAGCATTAATCACAGGAAAGGCAGAAGTAAGAACAGAGTATAAGAGAGGACCGAGTACAGCAACAATGTACAGCGCTGGAGCGAGTTAAGGAGAAATATAGGAATTTAAGTGTGAGTCAGGAAGGCTACATCAATTACAGCATTAACGCAGGGACAGAATGCAACAGCAGCAGAGCATGAAGAGTGAGACAAAGAAAACCAAAAGAAAATATGTTTATTAAATTATACTGCCAAAGTAAATGATGCGTACACCATGTAGGAGTTGAGAAGACAAAAGCATATGCTGATAAATCATGTGAATCAATAGCACATACTGATAATGAAGATGTGTTCTATTCCGTTTCAATGTGTCATAAATTGAGAGATACGGGAGGATTGTGACCGGTAGGATTGGCAAGTGTGCTGTTGCACACAGCTACATTTTTTTTTTTTTTACAGACATTACCATCTTTTCCCAAAACAAACTGTTCCTTTAACTTAAAGATATAAATAAAACATAAATGATGAGTACAACAGCTGTCTCCTGTTTTTGTGAATTCACCTCATTTTTCCAGTTGCGTCCCAGGAAGTGTTCGGCGACGTGGGCAGGCAAGACGTTCTCCAGCAGAACCCGGTTGAGGTTCTCCATGGTTTCGATCTCCTCACACTCCCTCTTGAACTTGTCCCTCCACAGGAAGTCCAACCTACAGTAATATTCATTCTGTTACAGGAGGACACAGAGTAAAGAGACACCTGTGTCATTCACACCCAGCACTCTGCTCCAAAGCTACACGCCACAGAAGAAACCAAGACGGAGAACAGAAACTGAAAAGCTGTTATTTTTAACTGATGTTTATTTTGGACTGGAGGTGCGGTTCTCCTCCAGCTACAGAAGTGATACGAGAGCGTTTTCTAAAGATAAACTGCCTGAATTATGCTCTAATAATTTCCCACGAAATGTAAAATAGATGCGATTTCAAGGAAAACCTAACCAACTGAAACCAAAGTGCTTGCTTGGTATTCATGGAAAATTAATGTCTCGATAAAGATGACGGTGAAACAGTGAGAAACTGACAGGACTGTTTTGCATAAAAGGTAGCCACCACTTCTTATGTTTGGCTTATTCATGCTTGAGGGAGTTTTCTATCTGTCGGGGTCAAAGCATCCGAGGAGCGTGCGTTTGTGGATCAGATGGGGTCCCCCGAACACACCATCATTATGATGGTATATATATCTGAAAGCTCCAGGCTACAGTTTGTGTATGGATGTGTGTGGGAGCCCCTCTCACTCTCCTGTGAGATATATTCCATGTATGTAGTTAGCAGTCTGGATGATGTATGTGTGCGCTGAATACTTCTCCCTTGAGATGAAAGTGGTGCCAATTTAGAAGGCTCCAACGCATGTAGGCTCGGGCTGCTCTGTGCCGAGATCTTGTGCTATAGCGTCGATAGCCTGAGGCTGAAATACAAATACAGATAGGGTAGGACCATCTGTGTATGTTTGTACAGTTTGAACACGTCAGTATACCTCCCGGGGTTGAGAAAGTAGGCCATTTAGAAACCAGCTAACAAGCCTGTAAATGAGCTTTGCTCCATCGCGCATCTGTTCTTGAGGGATGAATTACAGATGCATCCGTTCTCCTAACCTGCTTTCTCCTCCCTCTGACTAAACTGCTAGAAAATTAGCTCATTAGGGTTGATGATGAAAAAGTTTGCAAGGCAAATTTGTTAATAGCAGGACAAAAGCACTTCGAATGGATGCAGCCAGGCCTCGTGCCCTCATATCCAGGAACCAATTTACGCACTTCTGCGTCGAGGGCATCGGATGACGCCAATTCTGACACTTTCTGACCTGTTTCCAGAATTATTTTGAGGATAATTGATAAGGCATTTCATTGAACTAATTTATACCCAAACAGCATTAGGAAGGACGAAACCAATTAACCCTGAAAGACCTTGATAAGAATGCAGCCCGGAATAAGATATGCAGCAGCAGAGAGTTTACCAAAGCAAAGTTGTGTTGTAAAATGAATACTCTCCCTCCCTTCTGCCGACTGTGACCCAGAACGGGAACAACACATGGAGCTGTTTGGACTCAGGGGAGCCCCAGTTTTGGGTACAGAAGCTCTGGGGAGAGTCTTTCTGCCCAGAAAATCTGTTTTGGGATCAGAGATGATGGATGGTACCCCCCCCCCCCCCCCCCCCAAAAAAAGAAAAAACTTCCTCACCAAATCTGTGTCAGCTGAGTTTAGCTCTTATATGAAGCGAGGACGGTGGACACAGAGGCAGGGGGCCAGGCCGGATGCTCCAACGCCACGAAAATATCCATCAGAACAAGTATTTTGGTCTTTTTGAGCATTTTGAGCCAAATCCTTCAACGCAGGTTCACTTGCAGTGAAGATCATTTAAATTCGTCTGGTAGAAAGTTTCTCCTCATGCAGAAATAATTAGTATAATAACATGCTGTGACAGCGGTGGTTGGCCCAATAAGACAGATACAACTGTAGTAGATATCTGTACTGTAGATATCTACTCAAATTAGCATGCTAACCAACTAGCCCCGGCCCGTCCTGTCTTGTAATACCTCGTGTTCTATGAAAGGCAACAAAAGCCAAATTCCATTTAATTGTCAAGCGAATTTTAAGCAGACTTTTTACATGAAACAAAATTAAAATAAGGTGCATTTGCATCAACTGGTTTGAAGCGAATCCATTGGGCTAGCGTAGTTCGTAGTAATCCGCCTGCAAACTGAGTAGAAAAAGTAAAAAGTTGCAAACCGGAAACAAAACAACTTGCCTTGGCTTTCAACCCATGTACGTAAAAATGGAGAGGGGTCTTCAGGAATTTGTGTCAATTGGTTCAAGTTTTTGTTGTTCTTTCATGTCAGCACATTATGAAAGTATCCGAGAAGACGGCAACAGGGGAAACGGCTGATCAGTCACATGTTCGCTAAGTCGGAACTTAGTGGGCAATGGTGTTTTGGGGCGTCTCCCTCCCAGAGCTGCAGAGTGCCGACTGTTCTCCTCCCGGCCGCGGGGAGGAGAAAATGAAGATACAATTTGTTTTGAGTTTAATACAATAGACAAACTCTACAACACACGTGAAGATTATAAGACAGCAGCGTTTTTGGACCTGCTAGAAGTTGCCCTTTTTATTTTCTATAACACATGACCCAGTAGTTGAGGTGAAATGCTGCCCCCTATTGGTTTGCAGCAGATGGGTAGACATTACACATTGCACCCGTAAAAGCATTTAAATGGAGCAGCACGGGTTGACTTTTAATATGAAGTACCGGACAGGAAATGCAATGTGTTTGAGCTCGACACTGACCGCTATCATTCACCAAAATGCATCTACATAACAAGACAACTGTCATGCAACCGTGTGCAGCATTAAATCAGATCACGTTGCTCACAGAATGGTGAAAAGGGACAATTATTGTTAAACTTCTTTATTAAAAAGACAATCGTTTATTTTGCTGCCCCCAGTATTCTGGGACCTGTAGTATTAAACCGCGTTTGCTGTTACCACCAGTGAAAAGGACTAAAATCTCAAGGATTGCCACTATAAGAAGAATACTGACCTGCCTGGCTAGTACCAGTAGGGTGATGAAGAAGATGAAAAGCGACACAGAGCCCATCGTCTTTAGATCCTTCAGAACTCCTGGTCTGGACAGAGAGAGGGAGAGAATAGAATTATCAATTAATACAATGTTGATGTAGATGTAAAACAAATGGAGCATTGAAACGATAAAGCATAAAATAAATGTCCTCCTTTGTTTTTATTAGTGCTGCACCGTTTAAGTAGACTATGGTTGTCATGTATCATGCAATGTATCTGCATTTACTGGTGTACATTACAGGATGAACTTAGTGAGACAACATAATGTAATGCCAGCTAGTCTTCCGTAAGTCTAAATTGATGCTTGTTACGACACTAAATTGATTTATTAGGCTGTCCTGGTCTTTGCTTTTTATTTAACACTGCCTAACAATTCTATTTATATGCCCCAGTGCTTTGGCAACAGCAGAACACTCTTCATGTTGATAAAGCCAAGGTGAGAAAAATAAACAAAATCGAGTTGGAAAAGTATTTCTTCCCCATCTTTCTTGCTGCTCTGAAAACCTTTTTGCATAATGTGATTTCTTCAGCAGTGAGACTCCAGCTGTCAGTCAAATGTATTAATTCAGCTCCATAAACATCATCTGCTGTTTGTCATTCTGTCTCTCATCCTCCTCCTCTCCAGGGGCTACACTTGATCGACAGTCATACGGGATATTTGCAACTCAGCGGTACTTTGTCCCTCGAGACCAGAGTCCAGCTTCATTAGTCGTTTTCATAGGCTTCTCTCTCCATCTCTGAAACACTTTGCCGATAATGTCAGACTGTCTTTTTCACTCTTCCTTTTTTGGGTTGCTTTGCAGCGTAGGCAGTTGTTACCAATGCTATAATGGAAACGTCCATATATCCTGCAGGATATATAACGCTGAATCAACGTCTGAAGAGACGTGAACGCACATCTGCATTTGTAAAACAGCCAATAGGAACGCCCTTCTCATTGTTATGGAATTTTTGTCTCATGATGCCAAAAATATACTGCCTACCCCGCTTTAGGTGGGCCTAAAAAATGTTTCATTATTACCAAGATTAGACAGGAGTGTGTGTGTGTGTGTGTGTGTACAGCTTGCAGGTACCTATCAAGTGATTCGGTGGTGTACAGCGCTTTGCTAAATCCATCCAGCAGAGAGGCGTGTGTTTGGAGGATGATGATGTTGTAGATCACCACCGCAACCAGCATAACCACCATCTTCAGCTCATAGTTGATCCTCAGGAACACTGAGCACGACACCAGTCCCAGTATACAGCAGTAGATGAAGTACTGGGGAGGGGGGGAGGGAGAGAACGAGAGAGAGAGAGAGAGAGAGAGAGAGAGAGAGAGAGAGAGAGAGAGAGAGAGAGAGAGAGAGAGAGAGGGAGAGAGAGCGAGGTGGTGACTATGTCTATGTCTATAACTGATGTCTATCTATGTCAGAATTGTTTGTGTGCGTTCAGTAAATATGCTGCTCTAACAGTGGTGAGTCAACCAACACATATTATTACATAATAACAATGATAATAATAACTCATTTATATAGCACCTTTAAAAACAAAAGGGCTTTGACAGACAAAACAAAGCAAAGGCAATAAAACAAGAGAAAGTCCAACAGTGAGACCCAACCAAAGCAACACAAATTAGGGAACAATTTAAACCCTGATAAAACAGGACAACAAGTATAAAATAAATAAAAAATGACCTCTCCATATAGAACTTACTGGAAGGTAAAACTTGTTTTCTCCTGTGTTTTCTTCCAGGTAGTCCTGCAGGCTGTCATTGGTTAGATTCACAGGGGGAGTAGTTGTCAGGACGTCCTCAATGGATCCTCCAGGATCCTCCACGAAGAACTAACAAACCAAACAAAAAGGGTGGACCACTGAACTGGCACAGCAGCTAGAACTGATCTACATTACGTTTGCATTTTAAAGCCTCAAAACTGTTAGATTCTGTTTTAATTATGTGGAGAGATAATCAGAGCTGCATGTAGCGGAGTGCAGTAACACTTCATATAAATTACGTCTCTACCTAGTATAAGGCGTCATATACGTCATTTTATCCTTTCAACCTCCACAGGTTGAGCTGTGGAAATTGATTGTATTAGTACTGTATTATGCAAGTATGGACGCCATCGAAAGTGTTACATTTGGTGTCGTAACTATAAAAGAGCATTGAATTTAACCGTGCAGTGACCCCGGCTGTTCCACAATCACCCAATACAACATCAATGGACCGACGGCATCCACAACGTCTTAACCTTCTCACCATGTTGAAGACGGCCATCACGAGTATGAGAGCAGTGGTCGTCATGGTGAGGACCAATCGCAGCCAGGGATTATTGGTGACGATGATGCGGGAGGACGTGGGGAACCAGGGTAGAGAGCAGAAGGACCCTTTCCTTCCCTGCTGAGGTTACAAAGAAACAAAGGGAAGGATGAGAGCAGGAAGAAAGAGGGAGAAGCGGTGGATGGACCCAACGCACAACTCTATACAAATCATAGTGAAACCTCTTATTCTTTCCTCTGTGGACTGTGTGGTCTCTCATGTGACTCAAATTAATATAAAGATAGTGGTTGGGTGGAAATCAATTAATTAGAAGTGACCAACTTACTGGGTGATAATACTCTCTTGAGAGGAAAGAGAGGAAAATAGGCTCTTACGGGATTCATTGATTGTCCATAAAACACTTGTGACAGGTAGCTGCAGCAGCTTAATAACAACCATCCCTCCACTTGAGCTGGATAACAAACAACAGCAGTGACTTGATGGATGAACTATTGTATGAAGGAGAATAGAGAGGAGATCGGCTCATGTAAACCTCGCATAGAATGGCTGCAGCTGCAGTGTTCCAACAGTTTAATGCTGTTGGAAACGTCTGGTCAGCAAAACACTAAAAGATAGCTAGTACTTTATATAGAGCATGTCATTATTGAGTTGTGTTATGTTTTAGAAGAATCAGTTACAACTTTATATTTCAAATGGTTCTTGGAGTAAAACTGTTGACAGTTTTTTGTTAAAATGTGCAATATAATGCTGTTTCTACTTTGTCTATCAAATGTCATACATTTGAGATGTTTTTATTATTTGGTCTTTCTTCCTTTCTGGCAGCTCCATGCACTGATACCGTAACACCACCAATAAACAAGCATCAAAATCCAAGTTGCAGCTGGCTTGATTGGGTTTTTGCAAACGACGGCTAGCTTGACCAGTATACCAGACCATCATGACCTAATGTCACGATCGGCAATCCACTAGACCAGTGGTGCCAGCAGCCGCAATCCTGTACACACTGAGCATATAGCCAGCAAAGGTATAAAGCATTATGAATGCTGAACTTATAATAAATTATGTCCACCACTTATAATAGTTTATACACCTTGTTATAAAGTTGTCATACATGATAATAAACATTTACAAACAGTTTTATGAAGCTTGATGTCTTATGAATGTGCTTATAATAATATATAGACATGACTTTTTATATAAAGTGTTACCAGCACATTCATTCATTTAAATTCATGGTCTCAAGTGTATGTGTAAGTATTGCAAGATGAATACATGCAAACCCACCAGAATGTGACCAGCAAAGCAGAGGAGAAGGATCAAAGCCAACAGCAGGAATGCCAGGCCAAAGGAGATCCCCAGCACAGCAGTTCTGCAAAACACACACACACACACACACACACACACACACACACACACACACACACACACACACACACACACATTACTCTAAACCCTCTTGGCTCCTCTTGGCCCTCTGCAGTACCATCCAGCGCTATGAATGTATTGAAGGCTCTAATGTATTCTACCTCAGACCTGCAATCCATTTACGCTGAGTAAGTAGAACCGTGGATGTTACAGTACAGCACACTGTACGTGCTTCGTAATGCAGTTACGCTCATGTATCACATTTTCTACAGAGGAACACAGCACGGCTGATTTAAGGGTCCCTGCCATAAAACAGACCGTTGCCACGTCCAAATGTGCGGAGCGATGCTGCGACACACAGAGAGGTGAATTAGACAATCAATAGCCTCTCAGATGCCGAATTCCACCTTTGGGTCCCAGAGACAGTAAAATAGCATGACCGTGACTTTCTCTCCTCACCCTTAAAGAGATGTCACACTTTGATTCACCTCGTCTATAATCACTACCAGACACGGTGCCCTTGCATCTCGATCGGTTTTCTAACATTCTGCCTCTTGGTCCCCTGACTCCTTTCATTCATTTCAGCGAGGTCCTGTTGATGAGACAGCCGGCGTCAAATGACTCCCCCCCCCCCCCCCCCCCTGCTGCCACAGCTGGAGTTCACTGACGCTACGGGGACTGTGCTGTGTAAAATCCTGTGAAGGGGTGCAGACTTACTTGGGCAAGACGAGGACCTGCACTATGAATATACAGCTGAATATGAGGCAGGCGCAGGTGACGTAATACTTGAAGGCTGGTAATGTTGTGGATCTGTACTGTTGAGATAAGGCAAAACAATATGTAATTGGGTACAACGTTGTAAAGGATGTGTAAAATAACAGCAGTAAATCATGCTAAAGCAAAGTTAGAATCAACATGAGCATGCACAATATAAAAACATACCAGATTTATATGTGGAATGAAGTAAAAACGATAAATATAATACGAGAATACAGGAATTTGAAGTTGTAGTATAGATTATATAGTGGACAATCTGTGTCCTATATGGTTGTTCACTCTCCATAATGACTTCTGCTTCACTGACAACTGCACAATGTTTTCCCCAGTGAACAATGCTGGCAGGTGTTTTGTATGCATTCGCCTACCTCTTTCTCCAGAGCTTTGTTGTGAAAGAACAATGAGATCCTCTGGATGTCCTCAGACTTCAGCCACTGTCTGGAGAGACAATCAAAACAGACCGATTCAGACAGTATAGAGCAGGGGTCACCAACCTTTTTTAAACTGAGAGCTACTTCAAGGGTACCGAGTAGGACGAAGGGCTACTTATTTGATACGAACTTCCTGAATAACAAAATTGCACAGATCACCTTAATAATAATAATAATAATATATGTGAAGAGACTGTTTGATCACATGTCAGTTAATTATTCCTCACAATAATTATTAATAATGATTTCCACAACAATGATGGTATAGCTACACATACATATTTAAACATGCAACTTTTATTTCTGTTAATCTGTTTCAACATTTGAAAGTCAGAGGTATCACATCTCTGATATTTTTGTATCATCACATGATCAAAGCCGGTTACTTTTGCACATAGCGCCTGCTGGTGAATGATCCAGTGGTAATGTAGACATTTTGCGAAGTCTGGGTCACCTTTGCATTGCGCAATGAAGCCTGCATGCCGGCCCGTCATCGCGGGAGCCCCGTCTGTAGTCACCGACACCAGCTTTTCCAATGGTACCTTTTTCTCAACGAAGAAACTAGTAACCAGTCTCGTCTATAGCCGAGCGGGGGATCCAACCCTCCGAGGAGCGCGAGCGTCTTCGGGCGCCCGCGTTCAAACCTCTAGTCTGGGCCTTTTCGGTCGGATTGCGTTGCCTCGCCTCTACCCCCGCCACCCCTGAGTTGTTGCCCCGCGGCCTGTTCCGAGGAATTACGGACCTGACGACGGGGTGCGCTCGCGGCGCGCGTCTGGCACCAACGGGATGCGCCCGCCATTCAGAACCTGAAAACCTAGTGCGGTGCAGCAGCCTCGTCCTGGCTGTCCGCCGTGCGCCTCCGGGTACCCAACTCTCTTAACTCTCTGCAAGCGTTTTTGATTAAAAAAGAACAGCAACTACAATTTTAGACGGAGCTCCATAATGACTAGTGCTATTTTTAGAACATGTCTTGCGGGCGACTCACATGGTCCCTGCGGGCGATAGGGTGCCCGCGGGCACCGTGTTGGCTACCACTGGTATAGAGGGACCAGGCTCCGGGTTGCTATGTGGTAGCTGAAAACTATATGCTTCATGGCACTGTAATGAGCCAAATACTAAGGTATCAATTGAATATTTCTTACGTTATTTCAATTTTAAATTAGCTACAATTCACTCTTTTTCAGTGAATTAAACCAGAAAGCATTTTTTTGTTTCGTGAATACAACATATATGGTAATATAACCATTGCAATTATTTTGGGGTAAATAACATTGGAGACACTGCGCACTTGGTAAAATGAATTAAGAAAGAAATAACAATCGTTTGAAATAACTGTAATTTACAAACTCATTTTGTTGATAAGCTGTTGATAAGATATACTTTAGCTTGGTGCTCAAACGTAGTCAAAGTTGATGGACAACTGATGACGAATGTTTAATGTCAAGAAGCCGGTCATGTTATCCGCCCAGAGAACTGTTTTTGTTGCTGATGTTTACATTTCTTCTTGATGCAAATTCAAAAAAATAGACTCCAGGAATCCACTACTGTCTTTTGACCTATTTTGTTTTCTGTCTTGTTTTTCTTGTGCTGCAAATGGGTTACAGCTGCATTCCTTGTTGCCTCCCTGTGTTGCATAATGACAATAAATTATCACTGAATTGTACCCAAAGGGAAATTTAGCTTGGGCAATAGCGCTGCACGCAGCTGCAATCAGCTCAAAATATCACACAGCCAACGAGACAGTACAGTGGTACAGCTGAGACGCAGTCGAAAATATATGTGAAAATATTGCACATGCCCTGGGAGATAAAACTATAAATACATAGTGTTATGGAAAAGCAGCAGATCTTCAGTTCACTATAGTTCCTATACTTCAACTTTTAATGACTAAATCGTTTAAAAAAGATACAAGCAGGCAGAGTCTGTTGAAATACTTGCCTGATATCAGACAGAGTTGTCAACTTGTTTCACTCTGTTTGCACTCGGAGTGGGCGGATTCAAAGGTCTGGACCCAGGCCAGCTAAATACAGCAAACGGAGGCTGGGTTCATGAACCAATCTGCCTCTAGATGTACAAGTTCTGGCTTCATACACCTTTTTCAAATGCTCCCAGTGGGAGGTTTTATTTTTAGGTAACAACCCACTTTTCACACTATTAAGTTTACATAATTTTCATGTGCAATATAGCTTTTTATTACTTTTCAATGTCATTGACAATATTACTCTCATAATAATATCATGCACAGTTTAACATTTCAATTTTAGTTTCTATTCGGCACTGGCGTCAGTATTACTTCTCATACTCTTTATATTTTTACTCTTTTGTTCATATATGTTTATCTTTGTATTCCATTGTTTTTTTTCTCAATCTTCTGCTGTAATCTTTGACCGAATTTTGGCATAAGAATTTCATTCGGGATTAATAAAGTTCTATCTTATCTTTTCTTTTCGTAACTTTGCTATTTGGGATCTTTGCCAGCTCCCTCCTTCTTGGCACCATTCCAAATCACAGTTCTTTTAGTTATAATGGTGTGTTTTTATGAGCAGCCTTGCAAAAGTAAATACAGCGTGGGTCACTTCTGGGGCCAAGACACTGATCTCCTCAGCAACAAGTGATGCTGACAAACCAAGATAATCATCTTCAGACCCTCACCCTAAAAATAATATTTCAAAAAATGGGTTTTAGGCAAACAGCAGCTGTGACACTTTCACTTTGAACAACATTATGTTATTTCTTTGATTGACTGAGGTTTTTTATTTGGTCAAGTGAGTTTTTCAGTATCACCATATCCTCATACAACGGTTACTATCTTTTTCTTTTGTGCATTTTCCAACGGAAGCCAGTAACACAGTCTTGTCAAAATAGACTTCGGTCTTCACAGGAAACTACTATGCTAGTTAAGACCAGCCTGTTCAGTAAATATTACCAACAGTACCACAATCAGAGAACTCCTGAAGATGCTTCACCTGAGTGTACACGCTGACTTGATGCTTCTACTACTTAGCACTGGGAGGATCTTTATCTGAAGCGTCTGTGATTGTTCAAGAGTGATGCAGCAGACGTGATGCTTACTTCTGCGAGTTAATGCCGTCGATGGTGCGAATCATTCGCTCATTGAGTTCCTCCTCAAACCTCCTCCTTTGAGATTTGGACCTGGGATCGAACGAAGGGGAGGACAGATTCAAACATGGAGACAGAGTAATTAAAATGTGTTCACGTATATATGTGCGGAAATGTTATGAAGACAGAGTGAGTCCAAGCTCACCTTTCCCGTCTCTGGAAGTGGTACTGCCCCATTGGAACATCCTGAAACAGGAATCAGACCTTTTAATGACTGATATCTGCTTCTCTGTGTGTGCTCTTGAGAGACAGAGAGCGCTGCACTTACAGTTGTGTTGATCTTGCCATTGTCTGTGGTCATGCTCTCTCGATGGTGGAGGTTGGCGAAGGGTTTGGCTGCGCCCCAGGACTCCAGGTATCGGGTCATTCGGACAGACGCCCTCATCTTGCCACCGTCCAGGGAGGGGCGAGAGCGCACACCCAACAGAGGGCTGTGCCTCTCAGTCTGGGAAAACCAAACAGGAATAGAGAAAGACACAGGCGATCGGTGACATTAGGGACTTTGTTGTGAGTTGACTGACCCACCAGAGTCAGACCATGTGACATTTGCTGAAACGGTGGTCACTGTGTTCACAATAGATGATTATTAGATTATTATTATTAAAGCGCTGAATCCACGAGGAGATGCACACGGCACGTATTATAGATACATATGGATGTATGCTCCAAGCTCACAGTGTGTGGCTCCGGCCGTCGCCATCTTGGAAGCCTCCGGGCATATCCAAAATAGGGCAAAGAGGTGGATTGCCTGTGGAGCTGAGGAGGCCCGTGTGACGCAGCAGAGGAGACGGCTAGCGGCGAGCGACCAGTGAGAGCATCCATGTAATGAGTGAGCTATATAGAAAAATTCCCCCCTTACAATTGATATGAACTGTAGAGACCGGAAGTGTTTTTAAGGCTGTAAACATGTTAATTTCTGCTTTACAGTTGGGTATTTTAACATGGGGGTCTGTGGGGATTGACTCAGTTTTGGAGCCAGCCTCAAATGGCCAATCAGAGCAGACTGGGCGATTTAAAGAAGGCGTGTTGAAGAGATATACAGGTGAATACAGGTATATTAATCAATGCCATGCAAACAGTCCTCATTGTGATTAATGTAGGTGAACTGAGGTGCATTAAACTGAATTAAGGAGAGCAATGTCAGTTAAACTTTGTTGACTGCAATGTACTATCTCCCGAAAAGTACAGTTTCCCAAAAAGTCAATCTCAGCAGCATTAAAAAACACGAGAACATTTTTGTAAAATATAATACATTATTTTTCTGGGACCAAACGTTATTAACACACAGAGAGAGAGGTTAAACCATGGAAGTTACCATTTAGAGCACATAAACCTGGTAATACAAAACTCACTTCAAACACAACATGCACAAACCGCCATTTCTGACCAAGCTGATCTTCAAAGTTTATATAAAAAAAACGAGTATTGCAGCAGCAGACGATGATAAAGTAGAAAGAAGTACAGCAGGTACTTGGGAACAGTGGTTAATTTGACAGCTCTTGACCTGTCTGTCAGTGTTTTGAGCTACATAAAACAATTTAAGAGAACGAGGCAGCTTGCCTTTTATTCTGGTCCGTACCGTATGCTGAGTGCTTCTCTCTGACAAACACCAGACCACTTTACTGCTGACAGAAGCGCTGCCCGGCAAAAAGCCATAGGGCAGTGAAAGTGAGCATTTATGCCAAAATGGAGTAGCATCTAGGAGGATTAGTCAGATAATGTTCCTTGTTCCATTAATCCAGAGACATGACTGACCCGAACATGGCACATAAGGCTATTATATGAAGAAAAAACCCATTACGGTGGTTTTCAGTTACCGCGGGTGTGCTGAACCGCTCTGACAGTGACAATCAATGACAATGACAGTGGAGATGACACCTCCTGTGATCCATAGCACCCACAGCGCTTTTTGCAATATCTGATATTGGAAAGCTTTCTCCGTAACAGTAAACAAAAGATAAAGAGTAGCGTCTTGTCACAATTCTGGAGACCTTCTTTGAAGTAATAATGGTATGTTGTAAGAAGGTAAGGCCTAAAACTGCTGGTTTACTTAATTACTGTGCTATCAAAAAGGCAGCTAATAAGATGCAGCTTGTTGACTGCTGAAAACACGTCTTCTCCAAAATTAAACCAACAACAACTCAGCAAAGGAGATCTTGGAAACATGTTGCTCACTGAACAAACGTGTCAAAATATGTTTGTTGGACAGAAGATGTCACACATATAGATGGATGATAATCACAACAGTGACAAACCAAACATGCTTGATTATGTACTTCTATGAAGGCCAGGTGAACTTTTATGTTTCAGTTCAATGGATATCTGATACTCCTGCTTTCACACTGACATTAGAATATTTAGTTTCAGAGTGGGGGATCTGCTCTCTGCGTTTAAAGTGATATGATGACTTCTAGGGGAAGCTACCGATCGCTGGTCAAGCTCTCTGGAGAGGAATCAGAAGATGGAAAAGGAGAAGACGAAAAAAGGAGCAGCTTTGGAGGAATCGATGCTGAAAAGAAGCTTTTTGTGTCAGTGGTGGCATTTTCAAAAGATGCACTAGAAAGCAAAAAGGCCTTAATTCTTCAGAAAGGAAATGCCATTCAGAACCCTGAGGTCTATGGAAGCAAGCAGATAGTGAACACGGGACGCCCGAAGGAGAGAAAATGAAGGCCTTAGTGCAGATATTTAAGGGGGTGGGTGCATCTTCGCCAAGTTATGAAGGGATTAGAAAGGCAGAGGACTGTCGAGCACTGTTTTTCGTCTGCCAAGCCCAAACACATTGAGCACAGACTGGATGCCAGCAACATATTCTATATAGAGATGTTCTCAGCAGAACGTTCACAGAAGAGGCAAATCTCTTGAATGTCCTTAACTAACCCTGTGTTTCCCGGTTGGACAGGAGGGGCTGCACAACGCCTCAAGCAGTGAAAAGAGTCACTTCACTTCAAACCAAAACCTCTCAATAGAGCGCCTGACTGAACACCCGCAGAGATGTTGTTCATTCGATAACGTATACCTTCATCATTTCACCGTGCACTCGTATTATTTGCCTACACTTGTCATATTGTTTAGCTGCTTACTGTGCACTTGAGAAGGATGAGAAGGTGGCGTGGGAATGTTAAAGCAGCAGTGTTGTTGTCCGTGATGCTGAAAGTAGAACCTCGTGTTTTTGCATTCTAGCTCATTTTATTTACTATAAATTACATTAAAACCAAAGTCATGTCTCAAAACCCACATATTATAAGGAGCTGACTACTGTATGTGAATATTCCAACTGACTATATATGTAAGGTAATGTAGAGTGAATAGAATATCTTTGCCGCCGTGTGGAAAACATAAACTTTTTATGAACTGAAAAATATCCCTGCTTTCAGCTTTGACCCCATTGGGATTTTATAATCTTGGCCAAGGAGGTTATGTCTTCAGACATGCACGGGCCAAGGGAAAACCCATAACATTTTGGAGCAGATCCGAATCACAGGGCGGATACACGCATTATTCTTCACTCATGGAAACAGCCTTGGAGGAGGTCTGCGCTCTCTGAGTGCCCTGAACTTAAAAAGTTGGAGAAATTTCTCAATCTATAAAGCTTCACAAACAGTTTAATGTACTCAGGAACTATTTTCTTTCAACCACAGTTCCTACATGAAACTGCTCACAACAAGGTCTGTGTATTATTTTGAGTAACCGGGTCATGAGCGAGTTGCAAAATAGCCTCATTATATTAGACAGGCAGACATCTTTATGGCTGATATCTACAACACTCGGCAACTCACAGCAAAACAATCTAGATTGATAAATAGCAGTACAGGCAGGAGGAAAAATATGTATTTTTGATTTTAGGGAGTGAACTGTCGCTTTATGGTACAGTATTTGCACACTACAGTGTTTTAAGGTCATAAAAGAGATGATTTGCAAAGGGAGGTCATGCGTTTTGGAAGTCTGCACTCCCCTACAGGTGGTTGACCTGGTGGCTTGTTTTGTCTTTCTGAGCTGAGTACAATATTGTATGAAAATCAATCTGATTGCTGTCGAGATATTTTAGTCTGGAACAAAGTGGTACACCGACCGACAGACTGACCAACCAACATTGCCATTAACAGACAAACACCGCTAACATGGCTAAACACAGAGGAACCCAAGTTATAGGATTTCTATTTAGCCTATAAGTGATAATTGGTCATATCCTCTGCTCTTTCTTGTGTTAAAGCCAATGTGGAAGTTCCTTAAACTTGCATTCTGATTATTAGCCAGCAGGGGCGACTCCTTTGGTTGCAAAAAGAAGTACAATTGTATTGAAGTCTATGAGGTAATAACCCTATTTATTACCTCAGTAAACATTGTAAACATGAGTTTCTGGTCTTGATCTCTAGTTTCAAGTCTTCTTCAATACAGCCTGATGTTCATTTAGTAAATTATGGTCTATTTAGTGCAAAATAGACCATAAAGCACGGTATGCTTTAGGGCATGGCTATCCATCCTTATGATTGGCAGGTTGCTACAGCTACCAGAGCTATATATGGCGTCTCTACATTAGTCCTCTGAAGTCCAAATATGGTCACTTCCTTTCACTGGTTGCAAAAAACCAAGATGGCGACGGCCAAAAACCAAGATGGCGACGGTCAAAATGACAAACTCAAAGCTTCAAAACCCGAGCCACAAACCAATTCTGACGTCATGATGACTATGTCCACTTACGGTAACCTCTTTAATGGTGCCTTCTGAATTTATGTGAATGTTTAAGACCATGTAGGTGATGGTGTCTTACCTTGGGGTTGATGACCAGGTAGGTGACCACTCCATGTTCTTTCAGGTAGGAGTCTCGGCTCTGTCCTTCTCCATGCTCCACCTTATATGAGCCCTTCAAATGCTCCAATGTCACAGAAGAGATGTGGACCCTTCTGAAGTTGAGACAAGGAGAGATAAGAGGAGAGACGATGAGAGAGGTTGAGAGCTTGTGCCATTAAGCTCTCTCAAACATATTATTTACTTTCCGGCTTCACAAGAACCTGCAATCCTGCCTTTTTCAGCTTTGTTTGTTGCCCTTGCAAACAGAGAGGGATGGAGAAGTGTTTTCATGTTTTTCAGATACCTTTCAGCAGTTCGTAAGAGCAGACACAACCATTAACAGCCCAGTGAGACAATGTGGTGGCACCAGAGAGAGCTTATTTTCTGAGTAGCTTACACATAACCACCAGCCAATTTTCCCGTGCTTGTTACAGTGCTATGGCAGACCTGATGCCCACATAACAAAGGTAGAGCTGACTGGTCTAATGAAGTGGCTGCAATTGACTAAAATGTTTACAACGGGGCAGAATTAGAGCAGACATAGATCACGTGTTCCATGTCAGTCGTGAAACGTGCATTTCCTGATGTAAAGCAAGTTAATATAAATATGTTCATTTGATCGTTGATTGTGCCTGTTCTTGGTGCTGGTGTGTCTTCATATTTGGATTTGAGGGGGTGGTTTACTGGGGTTCAGCCAACATTGATTTTAGAAAACTGATACTGATATAAACACGCCGGGCCGAACTTTGATATTTCATAATGATTAATCTGATAGCAAAAAAGCGAGTACCTTATTCTTTTAAGGGCGAAAAAGCCTCCAAAACAGCCTCCTTGAGACACTAGTGCTCCACTGAAACTAAAGATGATGATACTATGACGCTGGTGGCCACTGGGACTAGCTCACTCAGACTTAAGGCCACATGGAACCGCAGCGGAGCAGATGGGAATTCTCTGACTTGCGAAGTGCAACTCAACATTTATCACCGAGAGAGCAGGACGTGTTAGTCAAATCCCAAAGCATAGCTGTCTGTGTTACAGACAAATACTCGCAACCCAACCTCACAATAATTATAAGGATTTGAAAAGCAGCAGATTAATTGTAACATTATCTGAAGAATTGGTTATATCTTACCCGGGCACACCTCCTGCCTCCATATGATTGGCTAGCGTTACGTCATGTGACCACACGTCATATTGCCACTTGCGGAGGCCAATCACACCGCACAGGACGTTCCCAGAATGAACCCCAACACGCATGTTGATTTCGACTCCAGTGGCATCTCGGACCTTCCTGTGGAGAGTACAGAGCAGAATTAATCTTTAAAGGAGTGGTTTGCTATGTTTTTGGTAAAAGGTGCTCATTGGCTTTCTTTCCAAGAGTGAGATGAAAAGATTCTTATCAATCGCAAAGTTGAGTACAGAGCTGGGGCTGGGGCGTGGTTAGCCTAGCTTAGCATAAAGTCTAGCCTAGACTGGATCTGTCTAAAGTTCAAAAGCACACCTCTAAAGCTAAAATGTATTGAATCAGCTTAAAGCCCTTTAGATCTCATTTACACAAAGAGAGGAGTAGGTAGGGCTGTACCGAACAGTTAAAAGATTCAAAGCTTCATTTATAACATTGACACTTGAATACTTAGTCAATGGTTTTCTTCTGTGCATGTCTATTCATTCTGTTTAAACCCATGTTTCTGCACAGTTACAGATTAAGATTAGGCTACACTAACATTATCAGAACTATACTATTCCAGTGGTGGCTGTGTGGTAGTGATGCGCAGGTGTTTTAAGTGATATGACTACAGACATTCAAAGTTTTATTCAAAAACCTCAATAGAAGTTTTAAATGTAAAATAAAATGGACGAAAGACAATTGTATTAGCTGGAACTGTTTCTTGGCTAACCAAGCACATTCACCAACATGTTAAACATTTGGGGGGCTCAAATAGAATGCTTTTTCATTTGTTTGAAATTTAGTTTGTTCAGTTGGGAGGCTTATCATATTGAGTTCACATTGTGTTTACTGTGGAGTCCAAACAGAGCTGAAATCAAGTCTGGCATTCCTTCTGCTCAATCTGTTTGACAGGCATGTTTGTTTGTGTTTTCATTTGTGTGTGTGTGTGTGTGTGTGTGTGTGTGTGTGTGTGTGTGTGTGTGTGTGTGTGTGTGTGTGTGTGTGTGTGTGTGTGTGTGTGTGTGTGTGAGAGAGAGACAGAGAGAGAGAGAGAAAGAAAGAGAGAGAGATCTGGTATTTTACTTGATGGCCTCACACATATCCAAGCCCATCTTCACGCAGTTCCTGGCATGGTGAGGTAGCGACTCAGGCAGACCAGACACACAGTAGTAACAATCTCCCAGGATCTTGATTCGCATACACTCATTTTCCTTAAAAAAAGAGAGAGAGAGAGAGAGAGAGAGAGAGAGAGAGAGACAGAGAGACAGAGAGACAGAGAGAGATAACGAGGGGGAAGAAGTGAACATTCATCAAACTCCATAATCTTTCTAAAATTACCAGTTCACTGTTTCATTTAGAAAATGATGGTTTTTCGTGCTCTTTCTCACCTCCACACAACCCTCACACACACGCAGTCACATCCATCAAGCCCAAAATCATACACCCACATAACACATTAGCTCTCATTCCACATGTGGGATGTGTAACAGCTCATCGTTGGACCGGGTTTATATAACGGCGGCTTCGTCAGGCATGAGGACAGAGCTGCTGGACACAAAGCTGAGAGAGCCTGACTCAACTGTTTAGACCCGAATAACAGAGTACCCATGAGACGCATGAGATGCTCTCTGTGCTCTCTGACCAGCCCACACTGCTTTAACCTGCGGCTGTTAACATGCACAGCGCTCTGGAAAGGTGTGGTATGAAGGTTGACACTTGCCGCAGGAGAGAGAAAACATCCATGTCAAAGCTGCGCTTCATCTGATTGAGAGCGCAAGACGGATCCTGCTCTCTCTTCTTGGTTGTTTTGTAATTCACCGGTTTTGTGCACACTATTCAAATAAGGGCAACTGTTATGGATGCCAGGTAACATTAGCTGAAAGCACTAATTGTGAACCACAACACACTATACTAAACATCCTTACATTTTCCATTAAAGCTACTACAAGAATGTTTCATTTTGTGTTGGTTTTGGCGGTCCCTGTGGACAAAAGAGGTAGTGTTTCCGAGCGACGGGGTCCATTTAGAAAACCTTCAATTCAAGTGCGGTGGAGTCCGACAGTCTGCTCCACGCAGTCCTGGTCCTGGTTCTCCCGGGCCTCTCTTCAAACCAGTACTCGTGTAGTTCATATAGAGGCATCAGTGTTACATTGAGACAGTTTTATAATCAGTTAAAAGTTTCTCACAGTAACTTTAAATCCAAATGATTTCTTGATTAAAATGCCATCTTGTAATTTCATATAGTTTGGGCTGATTGATATTGGGTTGATTCATGGAGGCTCTAGAAGTTAAGGGGTTAATGATGCTTGTTTACACGGCCATAAGTGGTTTACTCATCCAAATCTATGGAAGGAAATGTGACAGATCCTTCTCTTTTCTAATGTTTCATCCATGTCTGCTGTGGATGTATTTAACTTAAACACTGTCCTTGTGTATGAAGACTGGTATATAAATGAAAGTGGGCTTGTCTTGAGTTACCTTTGCAATCTGGTCAAATTTGCCGAAGAGTTCATTCAGCATATGCACAAGTTCCCCTGGGGAGCAGTCACTGGCCAGCCTGGTGAAACCCACAATGTCGGCATACAGAATGCTGCACAAAACGAGAAGAAGCAACACATGTTAATATCGCATTGCTGCATTACACAACCATCAAATATCACTATTCATTTCAAACATAGTTTTTAATTGAATGAAGAGGCATAACGATTCTCTTCCTTGGGGGCCATTTTATTAATAAGAGTAACATGGATACGGAGAACTTCAGTATTTGTTGCACATGAATTCATCTTGTCTGCAGTGTTTTTCTCCACTAACTGTGTTCTTTCAATCATGTTAGTATTGTGTACTATCTTAGCATTGCATACATTATGTCTCCAGCTCCTGATAAATGTCACTAGTCAGAAAACATTTATTTTATATTTTACCAGGATATTCCCAATGAGATTTGAAAAAGAAATTTCAAGGGAGTCCTGGCCAAGAAGCCCTCATAAATGTTTCACATTAAAACACAAAGAAAACTTATAGATTACTTGTTCACCATGAAGGCGTGCAAGAAAACTACGTTTTCTCCAAGAATACAAGGTACTGCGAGTGAGTGATTGATGTGTATTTTAAGGGTGAAGTATTCCTTTAATGCTGTTTTTAAAAATCGGCCATATCTATAAAATAATCTAGTTTAGAGTAAATCTGTAGCTCACACCAAGATGAGGATGCAAACACTTTAAAAGCACTTTCACCAAAGAGAAGCAATGGTCTTTCAATAAGCATCAAAACACATAATCTAACCAACGAGCAAGTATTACGAGGCAGTAGCTCTCCACTAACTGGGTAGTGTGGGAGGGTCCCAGCTGATTCACACTGCCACATGTCCTTGGGTGTCAGTTCTTTGTTCTGGAGAGTTTATCCTCTTACCTATGAGCTAGACCATGTGGGAATCTGTTAGTACTGGAAGGATAATGGCCAGATGAACATGAGCACACACTCACCCACACACACATATACATCTGAGGCCTACTTAAGAGGGACACAGTGATATTGTTTCCAGCATGAGAGAAAACATTTCTCGAGGACATTCTATGGAGAGGCTCTTATGGTTAGCCTTGATTTGTTTCTAAGGACCTCCACAATATAGAGGGGGATGTCGCCAAGAACAGAGTGACCTCCGAATGCAATGGAGGTGGATTAACTCTGAATTCAATTTGGCCATAGCAATGAAAAGGAATAAGAAGATGGGATGCAGTGAAGATGACGAGAAATGGAAAAAAAGAGGAGAAGAGAGGAGGAAATGAAGTGGGATGACGTGAGGGCAGGTAGAGAGGGGAGGACAAAAGAGGAGGAGGGATGAGCAGTGACGAGGGGGAGGACAAGATGGTGTAAGACGCAATCAAGCTCTGAGAGGAGAACAGAAAATATTATCCTTTAATATGCGGAGGGTCATATGAAGGAGAAGGAACCCTGACCTGACATTGGTGTGCCGCTGCACGTAGAGGTTGTGGAAGTTGTTGGTGCTCTCAGTTCGACCAAAGTTGGGTCCCTGCAGCCTCTGGATGATCTCGGCTTTCATCACTCTGGCGATATGAGCCGGCAGTAAGGACAACAGTAAACGCTCCTGAGGACAGATGGTACGGATGAAAACCAGACGAGACAGAGTTAAGCAACTAGGACGTAACAAACTATGTTGAGAGCATAAGAAAAAAGAAGAAATATTTGGATTTACACGTTTATATGATAACATAATAGAGATAGAATAAACTTGTTAAATTTACACTACGACCTCGATAAACCTGCAGGATGCTTGTTTTTCTACTTTTTTGTTTTCGATTTCTAACTCACAGCAGGACTCGTCATAGCAACAGGTAATAATTATTTATAATAAAGAAGTGCTCTCGTACATTCAGAGTATTTGTTGGACTAAATGCAGGATTTTGTACAGTTACACAATGTGTGCTGCGTAAGAGGTTATTTGGAGTGGCATATAAAACAAAATAAATAAGGTGATTGTTCTGTTCTGTTCTCTTCTATTCTATTGACTGAATTAAATAAACGGAACACTGTAGAAACAAACACAATAGAACAGAACAGAACAGAAAACAATATAGTAGAACAAAATAAAAGCCTCCTCAGCTCCACCTCATCCTCCACACTTAAACATAAAAATAATCAGTTTTTTGTTTTTCTAGCGAGACATAGACTACATCTGCATTTTGTTTTCCAAGCCTGTGTTGTAGAATGACAATCTTGATCCTTGAAAATGAAACAGAACGTAGAATACAACAGGATGCAGTAGAATGAAATTGAACACAATTCCCCACAATGCAATGTGGTAATAATGGCAACGTTCATAACAGACAGTGGTGGACAGCTCTGCTACGTCAATAATGCTTCAATTTAAGTGTGAGCATAATATTTAAGTTTGCTCAGCTAAATATATATTTTTTAAATTTGTTAAATTAGACATCACAAATCATCGTTTGGTGTTCAGTTCAGTGCATCAGAAACAATACATAGGGCTACTGTTTATTCAGACAAAAGTATGCCTAAAGATAGTATGCATATTGAGCATGTAGTGCATAGTATGCGATTTAGAACGCAATAGAATAGAACAGAACTTTCCTATTATGTTGTTTTCTCTGATACTGCATATAAAAATAGCCGCTGTCGTCCACAGCTAATATTTAACCTCCTAAATAGATGTCCTTAATTGTGGTTCTTTGGGGCCAATTTTTCAGCTGAGCACAGGAAGCTAAAGTTAAGGACCGAAGAGCGACTGATGAGGCAGAGACGATATCGTCCTCCACCACAGCGCGGAGGAAACCAATATATTATCTGTGATCCTACAGGTGAAACATCTAAGAGACCCACTCATCAGATAGATGAGTGACGTTGAGCACCTTGTAGCGTAGTGTGTTTTTTATCTATTCAACGTGCCACACTGATTTGTACTTCAAGTTACTGATGTTTTAGAAAGTTCGTATTCTATACTGAAGTTCAACTATTGAAGCATCATCCACATCGGATGGAGGGATGTTTGGGGGAGAATTTGAGTGCGCGCGCGTGTGTGTGTGTGTGTTTGTGCATAATAGAGTGAGCGAATAGCTGCCCGAGGGTGTGTGACTCATAAATGCGGCTCACAGCAGAGAGGGTCATTACATTGTTCACACACCACAGGCTCATTTCCTAAAACACAGCAGCAAATTAAGTAGAGAGAGGGGTTGAGGGGAGGAGGGGGGGGGGGGGGGGGGGGGGATTGGAGTGCGCTAAAAATAGAAATCCACACCACCCGCACTTATTTACTTATGCAGCAGTGAAGCAATATGAACCCTCTACTGTGAGCAGGCAGAAGGGGTATAATAGCTGGAAGAGATGTAGCTTCATTAATCATGTGTTTGATTGAAGAACTTAAGTGATCTGTATTCAGCCACTGAATGAGATTCTGTATTGTTTAGTTTTGCACTTGCATTTGCGTGCATCCTCACACACGCACACACACACACGCACATTTACATTTCATATATATTTGCACATTATGAGGTATTTGTAATATTCCTCCATACTCTTCTTCTTCTACTTATATATATATATATATATATATATATATATATATATATATATATATATATATATATATATATATATATATATATATATATATATATATATAGCTAGTCCCTACTGAGTGGACCACCACTTAGTATAACTTCATGTGTCATTTCCCTGGTCGGAGAGACTGGCTAATGTCAGGGCAAAGACACTAATGTCAAGCAAATGTCACAGCATAATGCCTCTTTAGACACGACCGACTTTCCAACTCCTCATCCCGGACAAAACTCTGATTTTTTTGCCAATAAATTTTGCCAATAAATTTAATCAATTTGGGGTCTTATGCGGTAAGTGTGGCTCTGAGAGAGAGGCAAGAATAACAGGGAGAGTCTACAGCCAAGGTAGCGGCTGTGAGTCAGTATGCTAACATACTCACAATGACAGGTTCATAATGTTCACCATATTAGTTTAGCGTGTTAGCATGCTAACATTTGCCAATTCTTTTAACCTTTATACAACCCATAAAGGTCCCATTGAGATTAGAAAACTCTTTCTCAAGAGAGAACCGGCTAAGATAGGCAGCGGCAGCAGCGTCATTACTTTTTGCAGGTTTGTATTGGAGGTAAAATAAGAGAAAAGAAGTCAGGGGATCACCGAAACTATTAGAATTCTTCCAAATTTCAAAGCAATCCATCCAAAAGGTCATGAACCGACCAACCAACAGCCATTCCTAGAGCTAAAATAAGGAGAAGTTGCACTGAGTATACAGAGAAATGAATAAGTTAAAGTTACTAGGAACTTACTGATGCCTCTGTATGACCTACATAAGCAAACGAGACCATCGGCGAGAACATTGTCTATTTCTATATAGTTGTTCTTAAAGGAGCAATGGACAATATTCATAGCATTCAAATAGCTTCAAATAACAACAATTATTTATGTAAAGATTTAGAGGTGTAATGTCGCTCTCCATCTGTGTGTGTCGTTATCTGAGCCTCTCCTTGCTTTGTTGACATAGTCGGGCTGCTCGCATGTGCTTTTAGTGGATGTTAGTGCATGTTAACGTGCACCACTGGTTAGCTCGCTGCCGCCGCTCTGCACTGCTCTCATACGCAGCACCCACCCTCTGGTTCCCCCTCAGCTAAACACTGTCAGCTTTGTCAGCAAATGTGCAGTAGTTTGAGCTGTTAGCGCCGGTAGCACCGTTAGCTACGAGCTGCTGGCTCAGGCGCCGCCGTGTTGAGAAGCAATAGAAATGCTCCCAATCTCGTTTAATGCGCTTGTAATGCTCGTCATTGGGGGCCGATTCAGACAAAACAATTTCCGATTTATAGTTTTATAGTCTGTATCTTTGTAACTCAGGTAGATTGTTTTTTGTTCCATTTTGTAGTCTGGTATTGACATTTGTCTTTTAACAGTGAAAGGTATACAATCAGGAGCACCATCTTTAATGTGTCACATTAAACCAGAGTTTAATCACACATTCATTTCAAATCCATCTGTGTGTGTGTGTGTGTGTGTGTGTGTGTGTGTGTGTGTGTGTGTGTGTGTGTGTACCTGTTGGTGCTTCTCAAACTCTAGTTTAATGGGGGACTTGATGCAGTTGCAGGTGTCCTGGTAGGTCTGCTTGAGAGCCAGGTCCATCAGGTGTTTGTGGTACGCCCCGGCCAAGTTACCACAGGTGAAGATGATCACATTGGCTAAGATCTGCCACATACACCACATACACACACAAAGAATGAGGCATTAAAATAATGCTCGGAGGGGACGCGTGTTCCAGATATGCCTGTATGAGTAATTTCCCCAGTATCTAACTCCCTCCACTTAAGTCTACATTATCACCTCGTAAAAACCAGATCACACACTTTGACTGCGCTTTTCCACCACTATGTCAACCTCAAGCTCTTTAAAATGTGGCCTTGCATATCAATAGGTTGTCCTCGGTGCTGTATCCAGGGGAAATTAGCGTCTCTGAGCATGTTTTATTGTTGGTGTGCTTTTCCACTTGGTATATGTGTGTGTGTGTGAGAGAGGGAGAGAGAGAGAGAGAGAGAAGAGAGAGAGAGAGAGAGAGAGAGAGAGAGAAGAGAGAGAGATCGTAATTTGAGTGTTATCATCAGTGTGTTTACTTTGATGGTTGATTAGAAAGAGTCGCTGTGTGTGTGTGTGTGTGTGTCAGCCTCAGACATGCATCTGATGCAAAAACAATTTTTTCTATACTTTGAGTGTTATCTGGCATGTTTCTGAATCTTAATTTAAATGTTATAATTGTCTCATCTGTGTGGTGTATTAATAAGCATTACAAGGTTTCTGCTCTGTGCTATCAACAGTGCGTTCATTTAGAACCAGCGTTTTAAAAGCTTGTTCCCTGAGTACATTAAAAGGCAGTTCATTTGACTCTGGAGGTTTTGCTGAATGTGATGTGTCACCATGATACAGAAAAGGTTCCGTTTTACAACCCAGGCTTGATTAAAAAGTTGCACCTCATTATTTTTTAATCATGCATGGAACAACCTTAGTTTATAGAAACTAACCCTGCAGCTAATAGTGCATTGAAGTAATCATTTAGGCCTTCAGAAAAACAAAACAGGAAGCTGAAAGCAGAGACCACAGAAGCAGGAAGTTGTGCACATTTCTAACAGTTGGGTTTAACGTGAGCAATTATCTGTGTTACCTGCCAGACCAGTGGTTCCAGCTCAGTGACGGTGGAGGCCAGACAGATGCTGAGGGTGACGGTGTGCGAGAAGCAGGTGATGGCGCTGGCGATAATGGCCCCTCTCATGGAGAAGGGCAGCATGGTGTAGACAACGAACACGATGAACAGGAAGAAGGACACCTGGAAACAGGGAGAAATACCCAGATCTGTTCAAAGCTCTCGATGTTGTGAAATATTTTTGGATAACTTTTTACGACGTTTTTTTTCCAACTTTGTTGCTTTTTCCTCTGCCTGTAAATCTAAATAGAGAGCGTTCAATAATTCAGCTAGTGCTGGAGAGAAATGTGCAGGCAACAAACACCTTTCAACACCGTCGTGCTTCAGCTTCGCTTTGTCTGATTCACAGAACTGCAAGCACAGTGGATAGTAAATGCATTCCCTAATATTAAACACATGTTGGGGGCTTTCATGCATGGAAGTACTGCAGTAATGCCAAAAAGTGACCACAGCAACGCCCAAATATAGATCACAAAAATGGCTGTGGTTGAGTCCCATCAGAGATTTCTGCTGCATCATTCCTCTTTGTCTGCTTTCTGCCTAAATGCAGAAGCGTTGACCGGGCTGCCCACTCTTCTTCACAAAAATATCAACAGTAAAGCTGATCTTATGATACATTTTTAAAAGATGTGTGGGCTGCTCACTCAGCAATAAAAAACAAACAAAAGCTGGCCTTAAAAAAATACTGCACCCACTAAATGAGCAAAGTTTTCTTCAAAGAACTCAAGGTAACACGGGGTGAGTAATTGATATGCAAATGGTCGTTTTCGGTCTGAAGTATTCCTTACCTAATCAAAAGAATGGGTATAATACAATGATATCTCAAATATCTCTTTCCATATGAGAATGAAGATGCTTGTTTATTTAGTCTTCTCTCTTTCCAGGTTTCCATCAAAGCCTCTCACACCTGTGTGCATGTTCCTGCTTGCTGTGCATAGATGTGTGCTTCCTACTCACTGATACCTTGTGCCCTAACCCTCTGCTTCGTCCCCGCCCACTTCCCCTGCCGTCAGTCCACCCCTTCCTGTTATGGTGGCTTTGGTGGCGGCCGGCACAAACAGTTTCAACTGAGACACCAGATGAACTCCGACCTTCCTGTCTGTCTGTTGATTTCCTGTGTCTTTGAGGTTCAGAGAGTCAGTCTGCAAACAGGAATCTACTCAGAGTGACAGCTTAGAGGATCTGATTTTTCAAAAATAAAAAATAACCCTGACCCTTGATCTTGCTGGACATAACAAAGTACATCTACTCAAACACTGTACTTCTGTATTTTATGCCACTTTCTACTCCACTATTTCAGAGGGAAATAAAGTACATCTTTGTTTTTTAAGCTTGAGTTACTAGTTACTTTAGTTTTTCAATAAGAGCAACATTTAAAGTAATTGTTTAAGTCATTTTTCATATAAAAGCATTTTATAACACCTCAAATGTGAAGATTTCAATTTGATCATTTTAATCACTTGTGAATAATTTTGAGGTTTGGTCTATTGGTTGGACAGAAACATTGTGAAGGTGCCACTTTGGGCTCTAAGTAACTGTGGCAGCACTTTTCACTCATTTCAGAGATTTTACAAACCAAACAATTAATGGAGAAAATAATCCACAAATGAATCCATAATGAGAATAATCATTGGTTGCTTTTACATTAATAATGTATGAGAAGTGTAATGATGAAATATATAATAGTATAGGAGAAATATATATATATTTTCCTGATTATACTTACATACTTTTTTACAGTGTAGTATTAGTACTTTTACATCAATAAAGTCCCTTTGAGCAAGTGCTAGCTGGAGAAGCTCTCCGATACGAAGCACAGCGTTTATGACGTCAACATTATAAACATTACTTGCAGTGACAGGTTACCTGGTGAAGCGTTGCAAGGAAATACTCCTACCACTGACATGCAGTGTTTTATCAAGCAAAACACGACTAGAACATTAGATATAGGTGACTGTTGACCGAGTTCCTCATAAAAGAGGACCTGAACACAGAGAGCAGCGAGGAGGGTGTTTCTGAGTAGGCTTTCTGTTGCTCGGGTAACCAACAGAGCAGATGTGGTGCTTTGAAGGTCCCGTACATGTTGCCGTAACCTCCACCTCCTAACCCCGAACTCCAACCTCTGAAAAACAACAGAGGACAGAGGGCAGTGGGAGAGTCTGTTTGGGGTCGCTGTGGGAATCGAGAATGGTCAGTCCAATTTCAGGTGCGTCACCTGCAGCCAGACACACTCCCATCTCCACAGCAATCCTAATACACCTCCAAGATGGGAGCCGCAGCCATCATCTCACTTCAGCGTCTTCGATTACTTTTTTTGTTGTTGCTCTCAACCCTCCTCTGTGTTTCAGACAAAGGCGGCACATGCTCCCTTGCCTCCACACACACATGCTTGAATACCCACATCAGGAAATGTTTGCTCTTTGCTCACTTTGGCATTTATGAGCGTATTTAGGCACGCTCCCCTGCTCACCTTATTTTTGTTTGTGTACAAAAAGAAGGTGAGCAGGGGAGCATGTTTGAGGTGGAGGGGCTAAAAGTGAATGACAGAGCAGAGCACCAGCTTCTCTTTATCTCACCCCTTCCCTCTCTCTCACTCTCTCTTTCAGGCCTTCGCTGTTATGAGCTCCGACTGCTCCGCCAGACGTGCTGTTCTCTCAGTAATCACAATCAATCCAACCCACAGGGAGCAGGCAGCCAATACAGATGTTCTCTTCTCACCGGATTTATATATTTATTTCCGTCTTTCTTTCTTTCTTTCTTTCTTTGTATAAACTAAAATACGGTTTTCACAATTATTTATTATATATTTTTAGGCCAATAGCTAATAAACTAAAATATTTATTATATCATCAACCATTTTATTTTATTTTGTTATAGACAGACAGACACACAGACAGACAGACAGACAGACAGACAGACAGACAGACAGACAGACAGACAGACAGACAGACAGACAGACAGACAGATAGATAGATAGATAGATAGATAGATAGATAGATAGATAGATAGATAGATAGATAGATAGATGGATGGATGGATGGATGGATGGATGGATGGATGGATGGATGGATGGATGGATGTGGGTATAAGTGGGGGAGTCATGAGCAGAATAGAGCGATAAATAATGCAGAATGATTATGCTCTCACAGGTGGCTAATGATAAAAATATCCCCACCCGAGAGGAGGGAGGGATGGCATGAAGGGGAGGGAAAAGGGGGGAAGAGGAAATTCGGGCATGGTGTGGTGGGTGGAGGAGGGGGGGGGGGTCTTAACAGTAGAGGAGGAAGCAGGTGTAGAGAAAAATGGGCTTTGATGGATAAGGGGGGACAGGGCGCTAGATTGAGAGAATAGGATTCCTGAGACGGAGCGAGAATGAGTCTGGCACTGAAAACTAATGTGTGTGTCTGCTGATCTGCTCACCTCCAGCTCTCATCAGGCTTCATTAACACGTGTCACACGGGGAACTAATTCTGCACCCTCGACTGCTCACACACACACACACACACACACACACACACACACACACACACACACAATCATGCAATGCATGCACATACAAAGGTGCACCTAAACTGATGAACAGATGTGTAAAAAAAAAAAAAAAAAAGCGTCTTCACACAAATATGCAATCCCTCATGAGCACATATGCGTGTGGCAAAATATCAGACTTCAATTATTAAGTGTGATTATTCTTAGTCATGTACTCATTTAATTGTTTGCATCAATGAGTCATTTAGAGTCTAACAAACATGCTTTTGCTTGCACGCTTTAGTCTCTGTTCATTCCATGTTGACCAATCCTGTTTTATTCTCCAACTTCGTGGAAGTGTAATAATAAATAGCTAGAGTATGCCTTTAAGTTAGTAGCCAACTGCTGTGGGTTTTGGGGCATTTTCTTTGCAGTTACAGTAATATGTTTTTTTTTTTTTTCCTTGCCTGTATTTGAATCTGTGAATTGTTCTTTCCCTCGACCATGCCGGTCATGATTTTTTTCTTTTGCTATTTATTGACCATTTGCAGAACCCCTACCCTGAACAATGATTGTCCCATCATAGTTTCATTCACAACCTTAATTAGGAACAGCAGGCCTGTCAAGCTTTGGATATCTCTAAATGAGGTCTATGGGGTTGTAGAAAAAGCGATTCAGATGGTGACATATTTTCTGCTGTCTCCAAAACCAAAGATACAAGAGCTGCAATGTAAGGTATGGATTAAATAGTGTGTTTGTCCAGCTAACTATCTTACTACAGTAGTAACCTAATCAGGCATTACTTCCAAGGATAGGGGCATTTCATGCCACATCGTTTTGTGGTTTTACAGGTTACAAAACATTTACTGTGTAGTATTTCCCAGGTCTTGTTACAACACCCCCATCTTCTTCCCGTCATACTCATAAAGATGCAAAAGACATGTTATTAGAATTAGAATTAGGGTAGTTGGTCACGTTGCATGATGTCTACTAAGTCTTGTGCTCTTCTAGTCGGTCCTGCTATTGGACGATTTGGGTTGGTTCCTTTCAGTGCAGTTCGTGGCAAAGAAGGTTTTTAACAAGCTGCCACTACACTAGGGCTAACAAGCTCTACATTGCAGGATTATGCAGTGCTGTTTCTTGATTTACATGTCTTCTACATGGACCATCCACTGATGAGGATGCTGACTTTTCAGCTGAGACACGCAGGTTCAGCCTCAGCCCTTCATTATTATAATATCACGTTTGTAGCCATCTAGAGAATATTCAAGACCCCATTACAGAGTTCTTATTTCAAAAAGGGTCAGATGGAAACATTAAGAAGTCAGCCTCAGAGACAGTGTTTTGCACCAGCTCAATAAGATAGCATTAGCTGAATTAGCTAGGCACTAAAGATGTTACAAAAATCAGCTAGCAGCAGTTATTTCAGCGGCAAAATAAATGATCAGCTAGAAATGAGAAGCTTGCTTTAGTCTGAATCTGTGTTAAATCAAGAGTATCTACCTGGTCCCAGGGGCTGAGTATCCCTCCAGAGAACATGAACAGATAACCCATGGTGACCAGACACGCCCATATAAGGACAGAGAAGAGCCGGAGCATCCGCTTGAAGACCGACTCGATGCAGACAAGGATGAAGATGGACAGGAAGAGGAAGAGAGCAGCGGGAACCGTGATCAAGAACGTCAAGTGCTCTTCTGTTTTCTAAAGAGAGAGAGAGAGAAAGAATTATTTGTTTATAGAGTTTCAGGTTTGGTGACATGAACACTTTCACAATCTGGCAACACACAGATTTGCAGTACTTCCCTGTTTACATATTCAGTAGGCCACTCACAGATATACATTATGTATTAATATACTAGTGACGACCGTTACCAGAATAAAATGGAGCTATTGTACTTTTTTCGCAAACCAAGGGATACGATGAATGTCGACATTTGTGAATACGTTTCATAAATACATTTCATATCAGCGTCGTATCACACTTGAATGAAGGCACAATGCTTGTGGTAAACGTTGTGAAACTATTGCTCAGGTTTAGGCAGCAAAAACTCTCGGTGCAGGTTCAAAAAGGGATCACGGTTGGTGTTTAAAATAATAACGTAACAATGTAATGAAACTAGCATAACAACATAACCAGGGTAGATAAATAGCAAGCGCCCGAGGCAGACTTTCTTATGTAAGGTTACGTAACAATGATACATCACAAACACAAACTCAACGTTCGCTTTTGGTTTCACTCGGGACATGAGCAGCAGCCTCCTGGCTGGAAGTTCTGTGTTTGTTTGACCTGTTGCCCCAACAGACCCGTCCACAACCCCTCCCACCTATACGCTTGTATACTTTCTCATTTATTCTTGTCTTAATATCTTTCTAATATTCTTGTCTATATATATATATATATAGGGGCGTGGCAGACCTGCAAAGACAAACAGAGCTCTCTACCAGAAAAGAGGCATCGTTAAGTCAGGGGGCGTAACAATGCTACTTTCAATAACGGCCGCTCCACATCACCAATCTGATCTATTTTTGCAACCAGAGAAGTCGCCCCCTGCTGGCCATTAGAAAGAATGCATTGGCTTCACTTTTTCACAGCTGGAGGTCGTCGCCTGCTCTATGTACTATGTCACTTGCTCGGTGGGCTGTTCGTTGTGATTCGTCACTTTCTCTGCACAAATTTACCGTGTCTGACGTAAAACGTAAAATGCCAAATTTTCCATTTTGACTGGGCTGTCCACTGAGTGCATTTGTAAACATGAATAATGTTAGACCTCAGCATATTGTATGCTACAATATTTGCATGGAGGACCATACTTATTACAGATTAGGTTAACCCAAAACTTTTCTCTAATCTTAAACCCCAAAAACAAGGTCAAAATAATACAAAAAGGTGCTCACTTCTGGAGAATTCTCCCTAGTTTAGTGTCCTGGTGAGGACATACAGTCCTCATAACGATAGAACAACAACATGACACACACACACACACACAAATTGATGAACAGACGGCACACAGTTCGGCAGACAGACTGTCTGGGCCCAGAGAATGTGCTACAGCATCACTTCTGCACTCACACTGTCAAACTCAGCATTTAGTAGCTGTCAACACACACTCACACACACATATACACACACACACTATCTCTCTCTCTCTCTCTCTCTCTCTCTCTTTGACTCCGACCAGACCTCCCTCACCCGCCTCCTCATCCTCGACAGCCTCTTTCTCATACTCACTTCATCATGTTTACAGTTCAGGAGGATGTACATTTAAGAGAGACAAATCTGGCTGAAGGTTTTACTTACAAGGCAGTTAAGTTTCTTTCTTATATGTTGGCGCCATAATTTGCTTGTGAAGATATTGATTGTTGCTTAAAAAACCTCAAAAAAATAAATGCAAATAATCCCATAACTGTCAGAATTTGTCTTTTGTTTAAGGAAAATGTACTGTGTATTTCCTCTACCATTGTCACAATCACTACACTCATATTTTCCCCAAACTTTCATGGTTGTGTGGATGGTTTTTGAAATGTTCTCAATATTGAGACCATACAAACTTATAATAAGCCCCTTTCCCACATGGCGAAAAAAAAACACAAGACACCAACTAACGCCTGGCTTTGTCTTAAAGGTTACATTCAGCGTTTATTCCCGGGACAATAAGCTAGGTATTTATCGGATCCAGCTCCCATCGGCAGTAATGGATTTTACAGTCATTCTGATTTTCACCCCTTTTTCAGCGTGGTGTTATGTGAAGAATTAATATATTCAACGTACAAAACATGCAATTAAATGAATATGCTCTTCTTAAAGCCACCAGACTCCAGTCATACAACATTCATATCACCTTGCTGATCATTGAAACACGCTTCATTCGAACTCGACAGAAGCCAAATTAAACTCGTCTTGGTTAGTCTCTCCACTCTTGTCGGTCGAAATAAACCCTTAGTTCACAGAGTTAGATGAAAAAAAAGAAACAGAGGTTATGCTCTCCTCACAGCTACGAGACTCCATTGACGGAAACAGTCATTTTACTTCGCTGATCTTTGTAAAACAGACTTAATTCAAAATAAAACTCGTTAAATGAGTTTTTGATATTCTCTTCACTCTTCCAACAATCATCAACTCGGGTTTGAGAGTTTGAAAGAGAGACTGGATATGTAACAGATATAAAAACAAGAAGAAGAAACCATCGTGACATTTACACTATTTACTAACCCTGTTTTCCAGCGTGCTCATGGTGATGAACATGACACACAAGAAAAACAAAATCAGAAAGAAGGCGTACTCGTCTACCGGCAATGGGAAAGGACTCTCTCGCCTATTTTTAGGGGGTTTGTCTGCGTTTAAAATACCAGCATATATATGCTAATTTTGGTGGACAGAGGGGATTAGATTCATATGTGTCATGTGACACATTAGTAGTGTTAACAGGAAGAGACTTCAGCACTTTTCAGTTCCCTTTAATGTCTTCATCCCTAGCAGTTACATCCTTTTGACCTGTCCCTAACCTTGGCATGTGTGTGTGTGTCCGAAACATAACTGTACACTCTGTGGGGAAAGTACCTCTTGTGATTTTGACTGGAAAATACTTTGCTATGCAAAAATCCCATCGCACACAAACACGTCGCACAAACATCCACACACTTATGCGGTCAGGGTAAGAATAAAGTACTCTCTAAGTCCTTTTGTCTTCTTCAGGCTGTGTAAATTATGAAACAGCAGCAAAATCACCATCATTTGCTCTAAAAAGAGGACTGAGAGCTTTCACACACTCCGCACACTTTCACAAACTTGATGCTAGCCGACACCCACGTAAACCATTTAAAGTTATTCCAAAGTCATGATTGCACTGACAAGTCCAGCAGCTGTACATGTTAAATTAGCAAGCCACTGTGAGATTAAGATGTCACTGATTTTACAGTAAAATTGAACATCAGCGTGGGCATAGAAATGTGTTTGATTCCCTTAACATGCAAATCAGTGGAGCAGCTATTTATGTAACAGAATGAAAAGATGTCACAGAGTCAACCTTGAATTTGCAGCTGATTTGACAGTTTATTGACTCGAGCTGCTTGCTGAAAATAGACAAGAGCTATTTTGCCAGAACAAATGCAGGAAGAGAGCATTTTGCAGTGAATTAGTGTAGCAACACGATGTGGCAGAGGTAGTATGAGTCAGGGTCTGGCGAGGGGATCCCATGGGATCTGACTGCTGCTGACGCCACGCCAGCTATACAGTCAGTCTGGAGCGCAGATAGAATCCCAATGAGGATGTGAGCAAGACTGCAAACTCAAACACCAGAGTCATATCACCTGTTGTGGACGTCGGTGACAAAGACCCATCCTTTGGCCTCAAAACACATTTTGCACAAACTGTAAGCTCACACACAAACAAACAACTGCAGGTTAGGAAGTGGAGAGAGCTGTTCTCTCACTACTTCAGTATTTTCACTTTGCACATTTTTGATTGTAGGACATCTAATCCGGTTAAAACCCCTTTGAATCCATTTAAAGCCATTTCCCGCGACATGGCATAGAGGGAGGGAATTGTGCCGGCGTGCCATAATATACTGCATTGTCATCCAGAACAATTATTTCCTTTTTTTTAGCCCAGTCTGGCTTATCCAGCTATTATACTGGGAGGAAAAAAGGGGGAACAGGGAGACATTGCAGCAGCAGCCGAAAAAAAGAGAAATGCAGTAATCTAATTATTCAGCGGTGAAAGGACCCCAACACACCAAATACATTATGCCAGAAAGGGATATGAGGAAGCTTGTGTTGCTTGAAATCATGGTAGTGTATGCACTTTGGAGAGGAGGTCAAAGGTTGCACAGCATCAAGCATTTGATTTGACACAAAATGTTTGAAGCATAATATGTAGCTTTTCTGGAGTCCTGATAACTAATATAGAGGCCGTCATGAGATAAAAAGTTTGATACTCTACAGTCCTTTAAACCATTTTTCCTCAGCCCTGAAATGTGACTTAATTTAAATATTGTACTATTGATGTATTGTGACTCTTTCCATTTCAGAGGACTTGAGATGTTTTGTTACATCAACTTTGTGATCTAACATCCATTCATCACAGCACCCCAGGGGGAGGTCTTCATCAGTGCACTGTGAAGAAATGGTTATTTCCTAATCCATGCCAGAGGGCACGGCGGTGGGAGGGGCCTGCTGAGAGGATCAAACCAGTTTGAAACACTTTCACACAAGCAGAAATTCCCGAAAGTGAAGATAGTTAGTAAAATACATGGGGAAATGGTAATGACATTTATGAAATAGAAGCGGGAATTTCACAAAATCTGAATGTTAGTTTTTGTTTTTAAAATCACAAACATCTGGCGTTTTAAAATCAGCATGCAACCTTAAAGAAGCCCTCCATCTATTTTAGACAACAAAGTCACTTTAGCTGTCATGGTGCGCTGTACAATCGGACTTCTTTTTGCAACCAGAGGAGTCGCCCCCTGCTGGCCAATTGAAACAATGGAAGTTTAAGTTCAGCACGTTACAAAATCTGGTGAATCAGTATTGCTTTCCCAGGCTGTGACAAGAGTGTGTAGATGAAGCATTAAATTGTTTGATTTTACTCATTTAGCTAACGTAAGCTTGCTAATTCCACCCGGTACCTGCTCCACGCCGCAGGGAGACTAGATGCCCTCCGGAAGAAGTAGTCTCCCAGGGGTGACTGTGAGGCGGACGGACCACAGGTGTAATTCTTCTCTAATTTGTGAACTGATGAACTGCAAATTAATCAAATTCAGTGCCCCATGCCATGTCGCCATTTTATTATTTTTATGGAAGTGGGAGTGGTTTCACCTCTCAGGACTTAGGCTCTGACCTGGGGGTGAAATTACACTTTAATAGTCTTGGTTTGTTTGTAGCATTGGTTGGCTTAATAATGACACGTACTAAAACATTTGTATCCAGTTAAAATGTTGAATTTAGCATGTTTCTGTATCTGTGTGTAGCACATTGGTGCTTTGTGGTGTTGCGGCTCTGACGACGTCTCAGCATCTGTTTCACCTCATTCATTCACCTTCCTGCCCCTAAATAATAGACCGGTGATCCATCATTACAAAGCTCTCTCCGCCTTGCATCTACCAATCGATCGTTGAGATGGAACAAAATCCATGTTGTTAATATATCATGAAAATGTGTCGCAAATGACCATAAACTGAAATGAACGTTGCAGTCAATAAAAGATGCTTTTTTTTGTACCATTGATAGATTTCCTATGTTTCATCACCAGATAATATTGATCTCTATTAAAGTGTCTAATGGTGCTGTGAGCCTCATTAGTTTAACATACTGCTACTGAATCTGTACGGACGCCACATTTGAGCATGCTAATACACACACACACACACACGCATACTTATACACATTCCAAAAAATACAACTTCAAGGCAACAAGAAAGAACAATAATTATTTTCTCTGGAAAAAAAAAATAAAATACAGATAAGCAACCAAGAAGGAAATGAGAGACTTCCTCAGAAACACACCCAAACAACACAAAGTCTTTTAAACTCCATATTCACTCATTCCAGTTGCTGCCGACTCGCTGATAAAGCCAGAACACTTACAACAACATCCTCCCCTCCCTCCAACCGCCCGGCCACCAGCTCCAAACCCGCCCTAGACCCTCTATTTATTCCTGCCATTCTTCTTTGTCCAGCAGTAATAAATACACACGCCTCACTGAACAACCACTCCATAACTACAGACAGGTCTGTCTGTTACTTAACTGGAACATAAATTACATATTTTGATTGACATTGTGAATGATGGGGAAACGATGAAGGGACATTGTAAACCTGAGGACACACCAGAAGAAGAGAAAGGGGAATGAAATCGACAAGCTGGGGCAATAAGCTCCATTGATTTGTCTTAAATAGAGGCAAAGGAATCGATTTAGGTGGAAGTCCTCCCGGAACGACACTGTTATATGGAGTTCAATTGATTGTTAACAGGACTTTAGTGACAGCCTCGAGCAAGTGCTTAACTGCTGCTGGAGGCGGAGGGTCATCAAATGCCTCCAACAGCTAAAAGAAAGCAGATTTTCTCCCCTCACCCGTCCACGTTATCTCCAAAACACACTGGAAGGTCACTAAACTCATCCTGTTGGTGTATGTCAGTGAACACACCAGCTGTGCATGCGTCTTGCGAGCGAGTGCCAACGTTTGTTTTGTCACGTAAAACGCACCGTGCACAGTTGATCACCCACAGGTCTACCGCGCAGCTTCAACACAGTCTCTTTAGACCACAGCATCACTGATGTGCAATATAAACCAGTGTGCTGCTTCCGTTGATCTGGTGGGTGTTTGTCAATGTAGCTGACTAAAGGATGATCTGGGTTTTACTCCGTCAATCTATTTTGGAGGCTGCCACCTACTCCCAACCCGGTTGGTCCCCCTCAATGTCTGATTGGAGTTTGCCCTTAAGGCCTCCAGGCGCTACTTTGAGAGCACATGACGCACACAGAGAGAAAAGAATACATCTACAGATCACCTTCAGCATATAGAAGCAAAACACTTATTTTGAAACAACAACAACAATCGAAGCAATGAGTGGGATTCCTTTTGTACGGCTATTTCATAAAAACACAAAAGCAGGACTCGAGGAACAATAGCTTGTGTTCGTGGTTGAGTGTTTGTGTCCAAAACAATACTTTTCACTTGACAAAAGCACCAACACCTACACAGCCGCGAACTAAACTCTCATCCCCGCTCTTGATCCACTCTGCAAACACGGCATTGCAATTTAAAGTGCCGCTTCACGGCCGCTCATGTTGACACACGCACATGCACTTAGGCCTCCCTGTCTCATTCAGTCTCGTGCAACCCAAAACTCTTCTTTTATTCCAAGCGATCCTAACAAGAGAGGGCCTCTATCTGCTGAATGATAATCGCACACACAGCTTTTAGCCATGCAGAATCTGTTGTGGTGCTGTAAATGAAATGTACAGCATTCCACAGCATTTAAAAACACACCGTGGTCTTTATTCTGAAAAACGTCTTGAAATGCATTTTATTTGTTTGATCAATCTGGTTCAAAAAAATATAACTCTAGTCTTGCTCTCTGACAGTAAGCGACTGCTTTCTGTACAATAAATAAGAATCTACGGACAGATTCCAGTTAGCTTAGCATAAAGACTGGAAACAGAAGGAAACAGCTGGCCTGAAAAAAACCGTCTGGCACATCACGACATATTGACATTTTTAGATTTTGGTTTCTGCACTGATTGAACAAAAGTGCATTTGCATAATGTGTGTCGGTGCAGTAATGGTGGCTCAAAGCATGCTTTCCCCTTGAGAACAAGCTTCAGCTAAAAATCCTCGCCTCTGATCCTCTAAAGTGTGGAAGTATTTTAGACAAGAGACTCAACAACTTGGTGCTCTGTAAGCTCTGCAAATTGGACAAGGCTTATCACAGCAGTACAACTGCTACACACAAACACTCAAAGACAAAGCATCCTGTAGCGCTTTCTCAAGAACGCAGCGGCAGCAAGACAGCGACGTGTCCTGTTTACTTTTTGTCCACACCAAAGCAGGATACATCAGGATTATCAACACGTGGAGTGTTTCTGGTAGAGGTATAGTCACTTAAAATTGATTTTCCTAATGTCTTTTCATCGCCTTCCATGTTCAAAATCATTTCTTCACAGCTGCTGTTATGGTAACGTTACATCATGAGTTGTTATTCAGACGTTTTATATTTTCTGATTACTGTAATAGCCACAGCAGAATCTACACCAATTAGGACAATGTGAAGGGTAGACTGATTACCAGGTACTGTGATTAACACCATGGCTTAGCGGCACAATGAGACATTATATTATATATATATATCAAATACATATATATATATATACATATAAATCAAATCTAAATCTATAAATAAATCTTCATTAATCTCCATCAATAATCCTTGTGTGCCGCCCTTTGAACAAAACAGATGCAACATGTTAATTTGTGAGATTTAGAAGTGCTCCTTGAGCTGAACCAGGCTAGCTGTTTCCCTTTGTTCCCAGTCTCTATGCTAAGCTAACTATCTGCCGGCTCCAGCTTCATAATGAGAGTAGTGTCTATCTTCTTATTCAACTCCCTATAGGAAAGTGAATAAGTGAATTACTCAAAATGTTTAGTTATAGCTTTAATTACTACTTTTTTTCAAAATATTAGGTCCATTTTAAATAAAATAACAAAGTAATACGGAGCCAGGGGAGTGGGGTGATAGTCAGAGAAAACAAACATTTACAAAAATTTAAATTGTAAATTTACGGGAAAAAAATAAAAAAATTGCGGGAACAACTCAGAAATTCACAAAGTCACAAATTCAGGAGCTGTCCGAATTTCGTTTCACCTAAAGTTCTTATGGTAACGACGACCTCTGAGTGCCTCACCGAATATGTGAATATGTCATGTTCCTTCAGTGTTATTTTATGAACAAAAAAAACTGACATTGGTACACATTGCGTGTACAACGTGTACGTGTGATGAGGCTAACACAACCCTGTGAAGTGAAGTCATGTGGTTCCTTCTTCGTGACTTGATAATCTGAGAGAATATTCAGTTACTTTTTTTGGAGGGAAATTCAGAGTTTTTAATGGGAATATCATCCCCCCCCCCCCCCCCCCCCCCCAGTAATTGTATTCATCTCTGATGACAAGAGAGCAAAACATGTAAACGTGACCACATTTCAACATTCACAGATTATGTTGTTTGTAACTATTGTTGTGTAATTGTTGTGAAATGCAGCAATAAGTACACAAAAAACCTGCACACACACACACACACACACACACACACACACACACACACTCACCAGTCCTGACGCGAAGAACACCGCCAGCAGCGCGAGGCAGGTTCCCATGACGATCAGCAACAGGAACACGATCAGCGGATGCTGCTGGCTCATTCTGTAGTAGGACTCGTACAGCCAGTCCTGGGGCTTCTCGTCCTCCACGCACACCTCACCCTGGAACCCCGGGCACCCGTCTCCCAGGCTCTCGGGCCCCTCGGCACCCTCGCCGCCATCGCTCTTCTCCAGCAGGTAGCGTCCGCGGGTCCACAGAGCCTCCTGCCACATGGGTAGCTGCCCCTTGGAAGGGATGGTCCTGCTTTCTTTCTCGCCAAAAACACGTGCACACAAAAGTAACCGGGGTGAGGGATGCTTTCGCTCCCCTTTTCTCTCCTCACCTTCTCCTCCTCTCCGTTTAAAACAAAAGTTTGGTCAGCAGTGAGGGATGGATGGACAGCGGAATGAAAGAGACAACTTTTCAGCTCCTCGGCTCTTCCTTGCATCCTCTGCTGCTCCTTCTGCTTGAGGACACAAACTGAGTCAGGAAAGTGTGAAAACAGATCTTTCTCCTCCTCCACCTCCTCCTCTTGCTCTCAGAGAAGGTAGTCGGACATCGAAGGCGAGAGATGAGACTTCAGTTCCCTTCCTCTTGCTTGTCCTTCTTGTTTGCTCTTTATGTTTGGTCAGTCAGATGGGGAGGAGGCAGCCTCTGCTTAGCTCAGACGAGGCAACATGTTACTCAGCTGAGGTGCAGATGAGGAATGAGAGAGAGAGAGAGGGAGAGAGAGAATGTGTATAACTGGGAGGGAGGAAAAGAGAGCGAGAGGAGAGAGGGTGTGTACCATGTGTGGTGGGGAGAGCTAGTGGGTAAAAGTGTGTGAGTGTGCTGAGCGGGTGCAAATGTGAGAATGGTGATGTGTGAGATTATGTGGCGAGAACTGGAATATGACTCAAGGTGTGTGTGTGTGTGTGTGTGTGTGTGTGTGTGTGTGTGTGTGTGTGTGTGTGTGTGTGTGTGTGTGTGTGTATTTCTTTGCAAGGTACAGAATAAAAAGAAGAGACTTTACATAAGAGAGGAAGGAGAAGAACAGTGTGTGTTTGTCAGCATGTGTGTGCGCAGAAAAAAAAGCAGAGCAAAAGTGAGCGAGCGAGAAGGGTTGTAACAGCTGCGCTAAACCAAGAAGAGCAGCAGAGTGTGGAGGGAAAAGTGCCATCCAGCAGCCGGCGACGAGATAAAAAGACGGGCAAGAAAAAACACAGAGAAGGGGGAAGGTCGGGGAGGAAGAGGAAGAAGAAACAAAGTCAGGAAGGAAAAAACCTTATGAGACAGAGAGAGTGTGGGAGGAAAAAAGGACTGGTGCTTCAAACAAAGGGGAAGGAGAGGGCTGAGAGAGCTGGTAATGAGTGAAAGTTTGAAAGAGTGTGTGTGTGTGTGTGTGTGTGTGTGTGTGTGTGTGTGTGTGTGTGTGTGTGTGTGTGGGACTAAAATAGGATTTGACGAACCAAATCTCATCCCAGCTTTCATTTATCTCTCTTTCTTTTCCACGGCGGGCTGCCTCTGTCCCCTCTTCCCGTGCTACATGTGATCATGGATGCCGCCACTCAGGTTTTCATCCAATTTTTGACGATTCTCATTGGTCTGAAAAGGCGACATCTTGGAGTCCAAGCAGACTCGGTAGTTTCCTGTGAAGAATAAATGATATTTTGAAAAGACTATATATTCAACTTTTCGCAAGATATCATACGAATCACTGTATGAGGCTGCGTTGTGCAGGGTCAGGAATCCGGTTCTTAAAATACATGCATGCAGGTGATGCTCTCTGAAGTGTGAAAATGGCTACTGTGCCACTTTTGTGCTACTTCATCGTGTCGAATCTGCAGTTTCCTTTAAGCCCGCTAACCAGACAGAGATAGTCTGGATGCTACGGTCCAGCATACAGCTTGTCTAATAATCACTATAACTGAACATAAAACTGAGTGTTATACAGACAGAATAAGCTTTTGTCCCAGAGCACCAAAACTCACAAAGCAGCCACAAGCAAGGCAACAAACAAATCATCCCTAGTGAATAATGCACTGTGGGCAAACTGGTAACAACCTAGAATTGAACAGACTGTAAAACAGCCCTGCTAGCTAAGTTTCTAACATCGGTACACTGAAACAATAGCATGCTAATGTTTGCCTATACGCACTAAACACAACGAACGGCTGAGGCTGCTGTCAATAGTTTTGCAGCTATTTGGTCATAAACTACAAATTGGAAAAATGTTAGATTAAATGTAATGGAACCAATTAAAGTTAAACAGTGTATCCTCAGGAGAACACGAATGTCTGTACCAAATTTCATGACAATCCAACACTGAACCACAGCCTCCCCCTCCATTTGTTGAGACATTTTCCACAAAAAACTAAAAATGTTGACCACATGTTCCCACCAGAAGAAAAAGTCAGGGGATCACCAAAGCCATTTGGATCCATCATCAGAGGATCTGTATGAATTTTCATGGCAATCTACCCAACATTTGGACAGAAAAACCGAACAACCAAACAGATAGACCGGCATTGCCAATCCCAGGTCCCCGCTGCTAGCTATCCAACACAAATGTAATTCTGGCAGTCTATTTATAGTGTTTGTGTTGCCCAGTTGTGATTGATCGCACACATGATGCAGTCGGTACATAAATGGAAAGACGCTTTGATGCTCCTGAGGGCAGATTATTATAACAAGGACACCTTGGTTCACTACTTCATCTTAATCCAACTGTCAGTTCCAACCCCTTCAGGCATTCATTGTAATTTTGAACAGACCCAGAATGTGTCGCTGAGATGTGTTGTAGAAAAATCAGATTAGCATTCTTTTTTACATCACATGTAAGGGATGGACAAACATGAATGGACTTACTCGTGATTAATGGCTTCTTATTCCTGGTGTGTGGGGAGTATACTGAGCTTCAGTTCTTGGAAATGAAACAGCAGTACGAACAGACAGGAACCCAAGAGTGCAAAGCACAGGGCGGTTCTGTCCGTTCAATGGTCCTGTGACTGTAGCAAGAAGGAGAATAAGAATCAAAGAAAGAGACATTTTCAGAGAGAGTGTAGAGCAGGGAAATCAATCACTGTGGAGAAAGTGACCTGATGAGAAATGCATGGAGGATAACCATCGAGCCAACGTAATGACAGCGATAATGATACCCACATCATCGTGTCCTGCTGCACATCAAGCCTCAAGCTATCGAAAGATTTTCAACAACTCGCCGCTTTTTGTCAGATGCGTGACTTCTAAAAATAAATGTTTTTTTTGTGTTTTGGTCACATTGTAGAATACAAAAAGAAAGCACCTGCAGGTCAGGAATGAATGCTTGATAAACTGTCAGCGCTGTACGTGTTTAGTTGTTGATTTTAATATGACATTTCTTTTCAATTCATTCACTGTTTATAGTCATGAAGAAAACATTAGGTGATTATATGACCACCAGAGGGCACTAGCGATGTGTGGTTTGTCCCAGTTCAATACTGAAAGCATTACTTTTATTTAGCAGGTGCTAAACTTGATGATGAGTGTGAATATAATATTTTTACAGAGGGAAAATGGAAATATGAATCATACTCTAACGATATCAGTATATTCCGTGTGCTGTTGATGGATACTGGAGGTTTTTTTCAGGGCAGACATGTTGACATGCCACAGCAGAAATAGCAACGCTATTAAACAGTATAGACTTCCATTCAGGTGTGTCTGATTCATTGATATTAGTTACACCTGTGCTTCTCCTGCTGTGTATGACCCATCAAAGGTCTACCATGAAATAGGTCAGACAAAGCAATGCACATGGAAACATGGTTAGTGTATTTGACTGCAAACAAAATCTTTCTCCAAAATTGGCATTTATGATAATAAGTTCTTTGTTATTATCATTATTATTATTCAAACAAACAAATACGCTTCAACCGTATAGAACATAATAAATTATATTTAAATTGTATTTTATTGGTGTTAAGTATTCTGAAATATAGTATGATAATTATTCTATATTATTCTATATAAATCATATCAAAGAAGTGTAATAATGATATACAATATTATATTAACACATTTTAAATAATGATAATAGTTAATTAAAAGTAAACTACTTACAATAATATTTGCAGGCTGTGCCTTCCTGGTGTCGGGTGAAGTTGGGCTTCCCTCGGCCGTGCTGAAGAGGAGAGACGTCTGCTGACCTCAGAGAGGACGTCCTCCAGCTGCTCTGCGGAAGAGAAGCTGCCCTCGATAAAGGAGCGGGTTCAGGGCCTCTCGGGCTCCTGGGGGGCTTCAGGCCGCGAGCCAGCGGGAGCCTCGCTGTCTCTCTCTGTGGTGAATTTTAAAAAAATGATTACATGTTCAGCAAAATCTCTTGGCACAGAAACCGATATTTTACCATTTCTGCCTGTTCTGTTTGTTCCATAATATTAGACGTACAGATTTCTGACATTTACATTTGTGTCATAATCTTTTAAGTGGGCGTTTAATAAGCCATAGACAGAAACCAATATTTGGCAAATTCTTCTTCTTTTTTTTTTTACAGATTTACGCATACCATCATAATATTTTAAGTCATGCAGTGCATTAGAGTTTAAAAAGTATTGAATTAATTTAAATTAAATGAAAAAGCAGCAGATACATAAATACTTTTCTTAATATGTGGGCACAGCAATAAACAACTGTAATATGAAACTGTTTTGTAGTCGTTCACCCTGATTTTCTTGCAGCGTAACGGATTGAAAACATTTACTATTGTTTGGCCTTTCTGTACATGGTCCACAATCCAAAAAAAGTTCGGCTGCACCCTTGAACTGCAGTCTCAAAAACAGCCGATATCTGAAAAGTCTGAACTTCTTCAGGCCAGCCTCTACAGCGGTTGGTAAGAAGAGGATCAAGTTCTCAGTGTCAACAACCTCCTGAATGTTAAGCAGGGCGCTGCTGTAAAAAAAATGAGACCTTCTGGCACAGCAGAGGCCTAAATATTTATTTTAGTCACAGGAAAGACAGCAGAGAGATAGGAGGGATGATGACTGATGCCAGGAGTCACGCATTGCAGTAACCCAGATTTCCCCCGACAAGCTGAGAGCTGCACGACATGAAGTGTGATGTATTCACAGCCATTCAGTCAGTGTTGCTCTTTCTGCTTTTTGACCTCGTGGAAATTAGTTGGAATCTGTGTTTCATTGTCACATCAAATCTCCCAACTGCTGGTAACAGAGGTTCTTAATCTACAGTATTTATGGTGTCTATTATGTCTACATTGTATCCCTACATGTGTGTGTGTGTGTGTGTGTGTGTGTGTGTGTGTGTGTGTGTGTGTGTGTGTGTGTGATCATACCATATTGCAACATATCATTATGCTTCCTGCTTGGTTGACTTGAATAAGTGTGCGTATTGTAATCTAATTAGTTCTGCCTTGACACAACAAAGACAAGATTAATGAACTGAACCGAGTTCCTTGTACGCAAACACACCACACCCCTTGACAGTCAAGGAGTGCTTCTCTCTGTGTGTGTGTGTGTGTGTGTGTGTGTGTGTGTGTGTGTGTGTGTGTGTGCCCATGCTTGTATTTGTGCAAGTGAGAGACAGCTTGAACTTTGAGACGTTTTCCTTTATTCAGCTTGTCCTTCGCTCAGTGTGATAGATGTTGTTTTTCATGGGCTCTTGAGCAATGTTACTCAAATTCGGGGAATCCCATTCTCAACCCACCATAACAGACACACACACACACACACACACACACACACACAAACTTTCCCAAGTGACAAATCATTGTGGAACTAATCTGTGAAAAACAATTTAGACAGTGAGAGGACGAGGAGGAGATAGAGAAGGAAACATCCCCCAAAATTATGTCCAACACACACACACACACACACACACACGCTGACAGAGAGACAGATATAAGCAAGTGGATGAGACACACAGCCGTCTGTTTTTAACATGTAGTCGGAACACGTCCCATTCATCATCTATGAGTGTGTTCACTGCGCTGTGAAAGGGACGTTCTCTTTGACCTCTTATACTCCATCACCTTAACAACAGGTGTGGTTGTGCTGACCACCTGCTACCACTCAACACACACACACACACACACACACACTAAAGGTGGTGACAGAATGAGAGCACATTGAGGAAAAGTGGCCTGAACACATCTATTCTGCATCAACACCCTCCCACTTACAGACAGAGGCACAGTGTCAGGATAGAGGACGAGGCCACACAGGCAGAAGGAGGTAGGACGGCAGCGCAATGCTGCCTTCATGTGCTGCAGGAAATACTGCAACTATGAGATGAGCATGCATAAACGACGTGGTAAATGGTAATGAGGAGGCTGAGACTGTTTCTGAGGAGTTCCCACCTTGACAAGAATATCTTTGTTAAAGCTGCATTAATTCATTATTTGGACAATTGGGGGCAGTTGAACAAACTATACAGTGTTGTGGTGTAGTTTATTAATTAAAACCAATAAAAATTGCCTCCTGGAGATGAGGATGCAGTGAGCAGATTGTGTGGACCAGAAAGCTAAAATAGGATAAAGGGTCTACAGACCAAAGAAGAGTTGGGTGATAATTCTCTGTGGGCTCAGCAAGCGACAATACTCGTGTCATATGATCCAGGGTTCAATTAAAATATTCATCAGTGCAGATTTAATGGCTGGAGAATGTAGCGAAAACAAATGCCTGAGGTGATAAGTGACATCTGATCGGCACAAACAATTTGTGGTGGAGATAAAGCTTCTTCGTGTGTTCTGCTATCTTGCACACGTGTCTGTTGCCAGCTTTGATGCGTTAAGGCGCCAAGACATTCCCTCTGTGTTTAAGACTCTGTTTTGTTCTATTGTTTTTTTTCTTGGGTTATCAAATGGATAATTAGGATGCACAATGCTGGCAGGCCTGCTGAGAGAAATCTGCAGCTTTTTTTTTTTTAAAGATGGAGCAGCATGAGCTCAGGAAAAAACAGAGATAATTACAATTGGATTCTAGCATGGTTTAAATCTGTGTGTGTACCAGTAACAGCAAATGAAATCACACAGTCATGTACCCACCAGGTTTGTCAGAAATCACACATCCACCATCGCTCTTTTGGGAAATCAGTAAGGGAGATCAATCCTGTTATATGGATTCACTGAAGTGCACAAAAGGTCAAAACAGAATCGGCTCCTCCTGTTGTTTGACGACATTGAGTTAAAAAAAACCACCTTCTGTATATTTAATAATTGACACGATTGGATTTGATCGGCAGCTGATCCCGAACAATAATAATTACATCAGGACTGACGATGTGCTAGAAATTGATCTGATTTTCCACTTTGATGAGAGAAAAGAGGGCTTCATCAAGTAACCTGGTCTCTCTCTCAACCCAACAGTGATTAAGACACACGGAGTCGACCTAGATAAGTAGCAATCAAGGTGGGGGAGAGAGAACGAGAGAGAGAGAGAGAGAGAGAGAGAGAGAGACCACCCACACAGAGAAGTCCTGATTCCTCATTTAGACGAACACTGGGGGGATTCTTTAAGTACCGAGCCAAATGTTCCTCTCAATGAAACGTTGTGATTTAAACCGCGCCACGTACTCAAGCCTGTTTTGCATTCGGTCCCTTGGCGAAAATGCCTTATTTGAGAGCTACACAAAGTACCTGGAAGTTGACAAAATACGGAACTAATCAGGCTTTTAATTGCCTTTGATTGCTATTGTTCAGGGGATCCTTACAAGGCTTGTTAAAGTGCAGTTTGGCTTTGTTTCCTGAAGCAGGAAATCCTGAGAAGTGGATGATTGTTGAGTTTGAAGACTCCCTGGAACACCATTAAATACCCACAGGATAAATGATTATTTTCACACATTGCACATATTCTTCATACCGTGAACATTCAGCTCATTTCAACCTCTTCATTTTAAATACTATGCATTTCTTTTCAACAGATATATTTTTTATTGTTGCTAACTTATAGTTACGATGATTCTTGACTTAAGTTCTCTGTTGATTTGGCCGTGAAAATAGAGCACTTTTCTAAACTAGAGAGAGATTCAATATGTTGACAGCATTTTTAACTTTTCTCTGAGAAACCTTTTTCCCGTCGTCCCTCTTTATATGTTTTCTCACCTTTGAGCTGGGAGCTGCTTTACAACTCAACGCTCACTTTCCCTTTCAACTAAAGCTTTAGTTCTAGTCTTTCACATCAGCGAGGTTAAGACAAGTGGACCAGGATCTTCTTGAAAATGCCTGTGCAGGTGCTTCAAAGTTGGCTGTACTGATTTTTTTTTCCGTGCACAAACAGTACACCTAATCATGAACAAAACCAAAACACATGCAAACACCTGACGTCCACTGAAGGCCGGCTGTGAAGCTTGTTGATCAAGTCTGGCAACGAGGAGTTAACGCCTCTATATTTGGTTTAGGGGGGTTTGAGTGTACTGAAGACACAACAGAGCTCAGCAACCTTGTGTTTGAGAGGCGCTCCCAATTCAGCAACAGCAGCACATGAGCCCCACCCAGTGTTGAGGACATCAGAGCCCCATAGACAGAGTGGGAACTAAACCAGAAGAGTCAAACAGATTACTTTCAAGAGGTTAACGCTGCACCAATCAATATATATTAATATTAACAATGAGTCAAATGATTTTGATGACCTCAGAGGGGCCACAGAAAGTTATAATTGTCTCAGCTCTGCTGCTGGAAGTGCGTATGAACAGTTGTTTGCTTACATTTCGGCCATAATGGGATGATAAGTCAGTGTGGTCAACAATATATGAATACAACTAACTTCCCATATCATCTCATTGTACAATGAAACAAATGCTGACTTGCAGTTTTAAAATGTTCATTCAAAAATAATAGGCTGTTAACTCCGCCTATATTGCACTTATTTAATCTCACATAAAAGATAAGAGCAGAAATTGTGCGAATGATTTTTGTTATCAACCGTTTGGTTCATCCAACCACCTGTGAAGTACTTTTGGAAAGTGCCTGCCCTTTTAAAACCAGTTTCCTTGGACTGGTAAGAAAAGATGTGAAGGAGAATTCATGAGTTAGGAAAAGACAACCGTGGGCTTCGGTCAAATAATCCTTTCTGCTTAGGAAGGTTCTAACCAAGTGAAATGACACCGAAGTATTTAAGTAGCTGCCATAATTCTCTCAATGTCTCCTTCAGCATAGGGAACACTAGACCTAACTTTACGAAAATAAAGTAGATAATTCCATCCCACAATTCCTTGCAGCAGCAACATTTAAAGTGATGCAAAAATCATGTCCATGAAACCCACACAGGTTCAATTATACGCGTAATGGATTGTTGAAGATGAATAGACGGCAATACTCAAGTGTCATGTTTACTAACATCACATGAACACTAAATACAGCAAACTGTCAATGAAACAATTCTCACTCAAAAAAGAACCGTCTGTAGAACAAAAGCTAGGCCTATGATACATTATTAAACTGTTAATATAACCGTTGAATCCATATTGCAAAGGAAATATTGATATTGCACACGAGTGAGTAGTTTCTACTGAAGCAGTGATGATTGATAAGTGTGAAAGCAGCAGGAAGGAGCTCCAGTTTATCTCCCTCAGACCACCAGTGAAGCAGCCTCTCACACAAGAAGCTGTTTTTAAAGCCTGCATGCAAGTTAGTTAGTTAGTTAGTTAGATGTCATGCATTTAGTTGCACTTGTTGTAGTCTCGCCATGCAGACCTACGTCAGTAACATCCACCGTCGCACCCTAATTATGTAGCTTAGTGAAAATGGAGTTGGATTCGCTAAACACCACAGTGGTCTTTTCCTAACGTTTCCCATAGAGGTCAAGGAGAAGTAGTTAGGAATAAACATTAGGTCATTTTTGGAGTTTGACCGCAGCCAGGGTCTTCACAAGCTAGCTGTACATTGTTGAGACCTAGTCTTGCCGGATCGCTCACACGGCATGTCAAGACTGGTTTAGAGGAACCATTTTGCAGCACATCTTTTGCACACTAGATGGCACCAAGCCGGGCATTAACTAGTGCCACACAGCAAAGAGGTGAAGTCCAGACACAAAAACAAGATATACATTTTATTTGAATAAAAAAAAAAAAATAATTATTCATCCAAGGACACCTGCTGCACCTATTTGAAGGAGGAAGATGCATTATAAACCACGTTTATGCATATGGAACAGCAAGATATGATGAAGTACTCACCTGCTGTCCCTTAAATCGACTGATCCTGATCCATTTGGTCTCTGGATGAACACCCTGGACCTGTGGCTTGTAAAATGCAGAGGGCCGCTGGGGGGTCACGCTGGCCGGCTGGGGGGCCGCGCTGGCCGGCTGCTGAGCAGAGGGCTGCTGGGGGGCCGCGCTGGCCGGCTGCTGAGCAGAGGGCTGCTGGGGGGCCGCGCTGGCCGGCTGCTGAGCAGAGGGCTGCTGGGGGGCCGCGCTGGACCGCTGGGGAGCAGAGGGCCGCTGGGGAGCGGCGGGCCGCTGGGGGGCCGCGCTGGGCCGCTGGGGAGCAGAGGGCCGCTGGGGGGCCGCGCTGGGCCGCTGGGGGGTGGCGGGCCGCTGGGGGGCCACGCTGGCCCGCTGGGGGGCGGCGGGCCGCTGGGGAGCAGAGGGCCGCTGGGGAGCCGCGCTGGGCCGCTGGGGGGCGGCGCTGGCCCGCTGGGGGGCAGAGGGCCTCTGGGGGGCCGCGCTGGCCCGCTGGGGGGCCGCACTGGCCCACTGGGGGGCAGAGGGCCGCTTGGGAGCCACGCTGGCCCACTGGGGGGCAGCGCTGGCCCACTGGGGGGCAGAGGGCCACTGGGGAGCCACGCTGGCCCACTGGGGGGCAGAGGGCCGCTGGGGGGCCGCGCTGGCCCACTGGGGGGCAGCGCTGGCCCACTGGGGGGCAGAGGGCCACTGGGGAGCCACGCTGGCCCACTGGGGGGCAGAGGGCCGCTGGGGGGCCACGCTGGCCCACTGGGGGGCAGAGGACCGCTGGGGGGCCACGCTGGCCTGCTGCTGCTTCCCGACACTCACTTCCTTCTGGTCAGCAGGTTCTTTCAGCCGTCTGATAGCATTGCCACCAAAGTTCTGAGGGATGATGTGGGTTCTGGTCGGGGCGAAGCGCTGACCAGAGGTCCCTATACTGCTGGTCCCAGAGGCAGGGAGGTTAGGAGCATTCACAGGAACCGGTTTGCTTGGGTATTGGTTCCCAGCCTCAGTCTGGCTGGGGTTATTTCTAGTTCTAGACGAGAAATAGGAAGGTTTAGATGCTACAGAGCTACGACGTGAATACACTCTTGTAGCAGAGGCACTGGCTGATGTTTTCGTCCGGGCAGGGATTCTGTGTGGCCCAGCAGCACCTGTGCTAGACAGGCTGGAAGCTTTCTGTGCTGCTGACTGATGGGAGGCAGGTTTGAAGGCGTAGCTTTCCCGAGGACTCTGATAGTTGCTAGTACTTGGTGTACCCTGCTGAACTGGCCAAGTTCTCTTCTTGCTAAGCGGAGATTGATCGTACTTACTGAGTGAACTACCACTGGCAATATTACTAGCAAGGCCAGATAACTGCTTTTTAGGAATCTTCTGCACTTTTTCCTGACTCAACCTAGTCTTTGGCCAGTTAGGTTTTGACTCAAAGCTGCTCTGCACCAACCTGACTGAAGGATAGCCACTTCTAGCTGGCTGTGAAACACCTTGTGTGTAGCCACTACTGGGAAATCTCTGGCTATAACCACTGCCAACTTCAGTGTTGAAGCTGCTGCTCTGGGCTGAGCCACGGGAACCAGAGTCCTGTCTGAGTAGATTCTGGGGATCGCTGCCACCAAATCCACTACCCTGTTGCAAGAAGCCAACATCTGTGTTGCTGTTTTGTCCCTGAGCTGCAAGAGAAACAAAGAGTATAAATCCACAGCTTGTAAATCACACCAATATATGACAGCGACATTTGTGTGTTGCTCACCTTGTTGGGCCCACAAACAAAGTACATGCTCTGCTTGAATTAAACAAATCAGCAAGATCCTGCACAGAAAACACGACATCCAGTCAGAAATGGTACAGCAACTCCACAAATACTAAAAATAGCTGAAAAAAACTTACCCCAAATGAACTCCACAAGCCATTTCTATGTTCTAAAGCAAGCAGCCTGGTCAAAGCAACAGTAGCCAAACAGCCTTGAACCTGCTCTGCATGTGGTGTGTGCAGCAGAGAGGTAGCATTTATTGCAAGCTGCATCCAATCACTGTGTCTCCTGGAGCACCTGAGAGTCAACAAACCAATCATTCCAGGAAGCTGCAGCACCACAGCAGTCCACGCTGAACTCCTTTCAGCACCAAACTCTTTTCCAGACCTCATCAGAAGAGAATTTAATTGAATATGCTTTATTTCAAACATTATAATCAACAGCTGTAAACATATTTAACAGATTTCAAACAAGCCACATAAAAAAATCTCGACTCAACAATGCGACTTAGTCAAGAATGTGAAATAGAAAGAGACAAGAAACAAACTTTAATTTCTCCTCCTCATTTCTGTGCCTCGCAAAGAAAAATACAAATCAATATGAACATACCTCTAAGATGGGTGCGAACACAACTTTGTTTAAAATTAAATTTATTTAAGCTATAACCACCCTCTCTGTACAAGAGCATTTTTTTATGAATTTATATTGCCAGGAAGTTAATTGTTTTCTTGCTTTGTAGATTGTTTGTGTGCAGTCTTAAATTCCAACAGATCCTTGAATTTCAGTGCATTTGGCTTTAAAAACAGTTTGTTAGTGTGTTCCCCATATTCAATATATTGCTTACTATCCTTACGGCTCTGTCTTATCGTATGCATAATGATTGTAGGGTGCTGCTCAGTCCCTCCACACAGTAGTTCAGATACAATAATACCATTCAAAAAAACAGTGTACCATACTTTATGATCCAGACTGTGAACTGCAACGCTCATTGACAACTTTGCTGGCACATATCTTACATGAGGTTCCACATTTTGTTCTCCAATATCACACCCAGAAATGTATTTTCATTAACTCTTCATTGACGTTGGGCCTCATTCACAAATATCTTCCTAAGCTTGTTCTTAAATATGTTCTTGAGAAAGGTCCTAAGAAGAGTCTAAGTCAGATTTGTGACGTGTTCTAACCTGTTTTCTAATAAAGAGGAATCTTATCATCCAAGTGAAATGAAGGCATGTGCCAGTTGATCCTGATTAGCATCAGTAAACGCCCTGTTAATCCTGCATGAGACTGCATGAGGCTGCAGGGCCATTTGCACACACGTAAATTGAAAAGAAAAATTGAGAGTTAAGTCAAAAATGCCCAAACAAATGTCTGAAGAAGGTGGAGCACTGGACCAAAGTTTGTAAAACAAATATGCTCAATTATGTTAAAAAGAGTGTATAAAGATTCATTTGTGTGTTATAATTGCTCATAAATTATGTTGGAAACCACACATTAATAATGTAAATACAAAACTGCCTACAGCCATTGCAACATTTTACAAAACTAAAGATCTCTTGAATCAGAACTCCCTGTGTTGCTCTCTCCTACTGTGTGGACGTTTGGGGAAACACATGAAACCAACACATAGCTGCACATTTTCATGCTCCAAAAGAGGTCTATAATAAAAAATATAATAAATCTATCAGATTATTACAAACAAACCAATGCTCTATTAATTCTCACATGCCTTACATTCTTGTGATCCAGTTGATCTTGAAACTGCACAGGTAATGCACAGAGGAACAATTTCAAACAGTTCAGAGGTTGTTTGAAATTAGAGAGAGCCTGTGTGGATTTAGGGAAACAGGCATGTTTAAAAGAAGGAATTTGCAAATTTTTATTTTTTCTAAAGTGGTAAAACAATATAAAACTGAGGTATTATACTATTTAGTATGACACATTTGGAACTTTGTTTTTGTAAAACTAGTAGTGAAAGAGTTGGGTATTAGAATACGCTTTGTTTAAAGGATAGGAGTAATAAGCTTAAGCTTCAGCCCCCACCTTTTGGGTCAGTATGCTTTTCTTTTTCCTTTAAGTTAATGCCTTATTGTTATGTATTTATTTACAAGTGCATTCTTTTTGGAAAATTGTCAACAAGGACTGGAATAAATCATTGCTACTACTTTTACTTCTACTACTCCAAACGTAAAAAATAAATAAATCACAAACCAGAAATGACAGCAGACGACAGTAAACCACAATAACATTTATTCATAGGCTGTGACGCGTTCCAACATGTTATGTTTCGTCGGCTGAGGACATGTGGATATTAATGGCGGCAGTTCAAGCACACACGTTTGGATATTGTGAATTTCTGCATAGCCACCTCGCCTACGGCTAAAAGGGTCGGCCATACACCAGATTTGTTTCCAGTATCCAAGGCAGCTCCCCCCTTTAAAATACTGCTATGTAGCGAAATCATTATTTTGACACAGTTCAAAAGCTCCACTAAACGTTCCGCTGCCAACATCATTACATTAGTAGCATCAGTGGATGTTGGATTGCTTGATAGAAGCTAGCTAGCTTTGTTCATCTTGCTGCTGCTCAGAGCAGAAGCCCTTCGACTGCACACGTCCCTGAACAGTCTGAACGCCCAAGACTTTATCATCTGTTCATAATAAACTGTCGCGTCTCTGAACGTACTTTTCTCTCCTGATTGAGTTGACAGCTGATTGGCCAATAATTATGTCTGCGTCACAAGGAGGCAGGATATTTGTGAATTTGATTGGATAGAAATTTAAAACAAAGTGACTTTGTGTCAACAAACTTATATATTCTTTGAACCTTTAGCTTGTTGGAGACCCCTGGATCAGACCATATCAGTGACATTTAACTTTGATTTCTGACTGTTAAGTCATTAAAAATACAGTTTGGTAATCAACACCACATTGTATCCTGGCTTGGAGGAGGGCTGCATGCATATTGTACTGTATTTTAAAGATAACGATGTACATGTTGCTCCTCGTAAAGTGTGCAAAGGTCAGCTCGCTCCTGATAAATACCACCCAATTCTTCCCATCCCTCTGGAAGCTCTCAGTCATTTGATAAGAGAGTTTTATACAACGATTCAATGTTGCACACATGAAAACTCAAGGAGAGAAATTATGCTTTTTATAAAAAAATTAAAAAAAAAGATTATTTCTGCCACTCTGTCCTCAAAGAGATGTTTGTTGAACTCAATCCCACTGTGTTTACATCGTGGTCAGTAGTTAGCATCATTATCTCACAAAGACATACCTTCATCTGTCGTTAGTACTCTCATGTAACACCTACATTCAGATTTCCCTTATGGTCTCAAAAGACACAATCAAGATTTCCAATAAGACATTGATTGCTGACATCTAAATATACACAAAACAGTCTACATGTATACTCATGTCTGAAATAAGACATATCCATTTTTAAGACTTCAATATAAATTAGATCCCTCGTAAAAAAATATCCACGTTTCTGAAACAGTCTAAAGGCTGTGTGTCAATATATATTTAAAAGTACTATAAAATGGAACGTGTGTTAGAAAAACAACAAAATAGTTTAAATCTGCCAATGAAAACATCTCATCAGAGATTTCTAACCTACACGTATAAACACATATGACTTAAATCCTAAAGCTGAAGAAACAGACATTAAGGGGCAGAGGGCTGTAACGATCACAAGAGAATACTCAATCAGCACCAACTTTAGGCAAAATATTTTATAAAATGTGGCTCCTAAGGCACAACCGACAGTCCCCATATGTAGTCATTTTTTTTGCTTTACTACAAAATGGTAAATTCTTTGAACGTTACTCGATTAAAGTGTCTAAAGTTCAATTGTGAAGGTAATTTTATTAAGTCCTTTAAGCAACTTCCATAATAATGATTTAAAACACATTTAAGTCCATTAGCTCGGGTGAAATATGCCAACAGCACGAATATCAAAACAGGTATTCAATGTCAGTGACTGTCAAAATATATTAAAATAAATCTCTCCAAATTTTCAATGGTATTCCACATATTATCCCAGTATTGTAGGATAAAAGAATAAAATCCCAAACAACCGGACGATTGAACGAATCCGACTGCATGTCATCTATAGTTATCAGAAACAGCAGTGATCATATAAATGAGCACATGCTGATTATGTAATATGTAAGATTTAATAACATTTTTTAGAATAAAGCACCGCCCTTTGCTGATCCATGATACTGTGAATGATTCCGCAAATTTTAAAACAAATCGGTGCCAAAATACAAACTCCTAACATCATGTATCGCTCTTGTAATCTGCCTCTTACAGCCAAAGTCAAGCCAGCAGCATAAACAGTAGAATTAGTTCACTTTACATCAAAGCAGTTAGTCTGGAAGGGAAGGCACATTAAGGCTTTTGCATATCCTACAACATCTAACACATCACTTGGACTTGGCTTCCAGCACTCGTTTAACTTTCCTCAGCATGAAGGCAGCGATCAGCACACACACAGCCAAAGTGGCCGCGTACAGTCCCACGAAGACTGCCGCCTCGCCGCTCCCGTGCAAACGCGAGTACAGCTCCCTGCGGCCCACGTAGTCGAGGTGGGACGCGTGGATCTGACACAGGGTGCAGCAGGACAGAAAAACATGGAACAGCTGATGACTCTGTCCCACGAAATTGCACCGTCCAGGGAAGCAGCGCTCCAGCAGGGGGAAGGTGAAGAAGAAGGAGCAGCTGAGAAAGAAAGCGACCTGGCCAATGTGGTAGACGATGGCCGGGTCGTCGCCGGCTGCAGACCGCGACACGAGTCTTTTAGCCACAGGGCTGCTGTCCCACATGTAGGCAATCGCTGAGGGCACCACCTGGCACACCTTACGCACCCACGTCGGTAGGCTATAGTTGCAGTACTTGCCGTAGCAGCATCCCAGGCACGACAGGCAGCTGAGGACGGCGGCAGCGGGCATGAAGACGCCACTCACGTGTCTGTGCAAGCTCTCATCCACAGCGTAGTAGAAGTGAACGATGGCACTGCCGTACTGATACTGCGCTACCCCGACGTAGTCCAGGAAGAAGAAGACGTAGTGACACAGCTCAGACTTGCCAGCCAGCAGGTGAGCTGCCGCACTGAACGCCGAGTAGGTCAGGGAGGACAGGAAGAGGATCAACAGGGGCCACGAATGGGGATCGCCGACAAAGTCCACGGTCTCGGCGAGCTGCCGGAACTTAACCAGGAGAACTAAGAACGCCAACAGGTGAGTCCAGACGTTGATGGTCTCGTTGTGGCGCTGGAATAAAGACAGGAAGTAGTAGCGCCACTTTTGGTTGAGCGGTCGGTAGCCGGTGCAGACGTAGCGCTCCCTGAAGTAGTAGGGGACCTCGGTGTCCCTCACGGTGCCGGGCATGGAGGGTGCGGCCTCAGTCAGCATCCGGGGGACCGCCCTGATCTGCTGCAGGCTGATGAACACTCGCCCGATTCTCTCCATCACAATGGTCGCCATCACGGTCAGTAGCTGAGAGATGCACACTGGGTTCCTGCAGAGATTGTAAGTGTTTACAGCCACACAAATTACCTTTTTGTTGTTGTTGTAGTAGAGATATAAATATCAAACTAAATACTTCAGCAGGGATCATCAGTAATCAGATGCGTCTCCTCTCCTGTATGTATTTATGGTGCTTTATCTTTTTTGTTAAAGTTCTGCAAGTTATCTGGGTTGTAAATGTGGTATCTCTTTTAAAGTTAACATTATCTCGGGTTAGTGAGTTTGCCACTGTAGGTTCAAACGCTTTCTATGTTTGTCAGAAATAGGTCATTTGAGTGCTGAAACATAGTCAATGTTTAACCCTGTTGTTAGAATTAAGACTCAAGAGTGTTGCCACAGTGATGAGTGGCTTCCTTGAGCCACATGTTGAAGATGTTAAAATCTGTCCGGTAAAATCCACAAGCTCCATAGCTTTGGAGTCTTTCTCTTTATTGATATGAGCATCCAGTTATTTATCGATACAGTCCAGCTCTGAGACTTCCTGCAGTAACAGCGATGGCTGGTGTTACGTAATGATGAGCACTGACAGTTCTGCTCTCAGAAACTGTGTTGAAAAAAAATAAAAATAAAAAAAAGGCAGATTGCAATCCCTCCCTCCTTTGCAGTTTTGTCTGTCTGGCATATCTGTCTGCAGGACAAGCAGTAGCAGGCTGTGGGCGAACCGGTGAAACAAGAGTGGATGACATTATATAAGTTTCACTTGTGTAAAAATGGCACAACCCTCATTGTTTGTTCCCATCACTGGTGAAAGCATGCCGCATCAAAGGGACTTCATCTGGGTTCACTGGACCGAGTCGGGTCTAATTAACCGTGCTGTAAAAAGCTCCGGGACTGAACCCGAGGCAGTTCACTGAAGTTCTGCCCTCCGCCCGAAACACAGGCGTAACTTATTAAATCCATTATGCATCACTTTAACAGGTGACCTAATTTATTGACTATTTACCCACCTTGTAATGATTCCTGGTTTCCTTCTGTGCTCCCGCAGTGGAAATGAACTCTTCCTCCTCCTCCTCCTCCTCCTCCTCCGCCCGGTCGAGACAAATATTCAACAGACTTGTTCCGAAGTGAGAAAGTTGCATCAAGCTGACGACCTTTAAACACAGCCGGAAGTCTACCGATTTGTCCATAAAGAATAAAACAATGTAGAAATGCTAAAACTGATTGATCTGCATAAATGCATATGGATCAAATAAAAATGTCAAATGAAAAATGGAAAAGGAACTTGTTTAATTCAATGTGGCTTTATTGACATGAACGTTTCACGAAAAAAAATAATGTATCAAAGCATCAAAATATAAAAGTACAGAATAATATTAATATGAATATCAACACAAAATGAAAACAATATGATTGCCATATAATAATGATATATATACACAATATATATATACACATTTCAATAAACGTGTGTTTCTGAGTATGTGTATAAATAATAAAAGAATATAGTCTATATATCTAATCTATATTTAGCCTAGGTTATTTGACCAAACTGTAGGCTAGTCAGTCATCAGTCATTGCTCAGGTCTGAAATGTATTTCTTAGCTTGGTGGGGCAATAATTAGGCTAGTACATTATGGTGGAGCATGCCTGGCTATTGAATGTCAAAAGGTGTTTTATTTTGAAAACGGACACCGGAAACCCCGCTGTGCTTGTAACTTGCCACTCACCGGGTGAATCAAGAGGAAGAAGGTGCTTTTCTAAAAAAGACTAAATAGACGCAAAAATACCGAAAGAAAAGCGGATGTGAGGTGTCAAATGTGTAATCGTATAAGATAACATGAATGTTCAAGCTTGAGTAATAAAGGAAGTTGTTTTGTGGCGTGTTTATGGACAAATGGATATTACCTATATTTGAGAGGACATTAAAACGTCCTTCAATCTCTGAGCAATTCACTAACAATCTAACCCCTCGGTGGATGCAAAGTCAAGAAGAGGCCTTAAATAGCATTTAAATAAGAACAACTAGCAGAGAGAGAGAGAGAGAGAGAGAGGGGGGGGGGGGGGGGGGTATTCTGACTGTGTGGGTGTGAACTCCTGGAACATTCTTTGTCCATGAATCTGCTCAGGAGTTAACACAGACCTGATAAAACTGAATATATATCACACAGGCCAGCAGCTGACCACGAATACTCCAAACAGTAAAGATGCTTATCAAAATGTGCATATTTATTCAGGTGTGTTGGTGTTGGACAAACCCAACAGGCATGTGGGGACAAGTCAGAAGCTTTCATGGAAATATTTGGTGGTTGTAGGCAATTATATGGCGGCAATAAAAAAAAAACATTGTTCTCACTTTAACACTCCTTTGCATATTTTCTAAACAACGGATAAGGTCAAAGTGGATACAAGAACAAACTCCACACAAGTAAATGTGTTTTTTAATAGACAAAGGTAGAGTCCCAGGATGCATGTAGCTGACTGAAAGCATTCATTTGCAACTGAAAGATAATTATGGGATATTACAGTGACTGTTATAATAGTAGTGTGACATTTTAGGAAAATATGCTCTCATGTCAGTTGAGTCTGTAGAGTTACGGTACAGCTAGTTAAGTCAGCTTAGTTTAACATAAAGACTCGAAACAGCTAGTCTACCAAAAACAGTCTGGCACATGACCCCCCATAAAACTGCAACTTGTAGTTTTTACACTTTGGTTTTGATGCGCTGGTAACCTCTGTTTCTAGTCTTTCTATGAAGCTAAACTGACATTCTCCTTGCTCCTGTCTCTGATATTAATCGTATCCGTTTTTGCTATCGCGAATAGGAATATTTCCAAAGAAAGTGCTTTCAGTATCACTTTAACTTTTGCCTCAAGGGATGCGAGCACTTTTTAAAGGGTTTTAGAAAATATTCTAAAGTCTAACAGTAGTCAGAAATGTCCGTGCAGTTTGAGTTTTACCTGTTGATCATGAGAGCATCTAACAGTCTCAAACAGTACAGGTTTGGACATTTACCATGTCTGCGCTTTGTCTTAAACTTGGCTGACAGTACTGAGGCCTTTGAAAAATACTGTATTTTCATTGAATATGTTGCCAGGAAACTCCTTGAAAGAAGACATTTTTGGAAGGTGAGGACATTTTGGCCTGTCCTCGTTTCTTAAAAAGATGTTTGAGGGTAAGGACTTGGTTTTAGGTTGATGGTTAGAATTAGGATACGGTTAACAAGGTTAACAGGTTAGAGGATGCATTGCGTATAGACAGTGGGATCCAGACATCCACCCCTCCACTCACTCCTCCATTTCCGTGACTGCCTTTCGCCTTGCTCAGAGGCCATCCTCACCACATTATCACTACTTTAGGAGCAACAGAAGAAACATGGCGGCTGGCAGTAGCACGGTTTTGCACTTTGCAGCTCACAACACCGGAGTTTCACAAGCGCGCCGAAGAACTACGGTGGCCTTCAGGTGAAAAAATGTTGAAGGCTCTCGCTTGAGTGTCCGTTCTGGGCTAGAAACACGGCGGTGCAACCTGGCGGACTCCTTGAAGAGAAAGATCCTTAGTTTTAGTATAAAAATCAATATAACCTTATTATAACCTACTTATAAATATACAGTATTTATTATACATATATACATACGTATATATGTTTCATATATGTGTAGGCCTTTATTCCATTTCTCCTAATAGATCCCCTACACGCTGTACCTTTAAGAGAAACAGAATGTTGTCGATTGTTTGCATATTTGTGAGGGTGTGTATACTTAAGGATGACAAGAAGAAGAGGGGGAAAGCTCCCCAGATGTGAAAGATGTTCGCACTCTGTCTGACTGAGTTCACTGAAATAACATCAGGAACAGTGAGTTTGACTTTCAGACTGAGAACTGGGATTAAAAACACCATAGCTGCTTTCTATCTGCTTAGAAAGTGTTTTCCTTGATCAACGGTTCTCTCCTGTGCTGAAGGGTAATTAGTTCACAGTGTACCAGAAACCATTCACTGTGATTCACTGTCAGTGACCTCAGAGGAAGGATTTCATCTAAGAAACTGGCCACATTTAAGTGTACAAAGTACACTTGAAGGCACCAACAGCATGATATTAAATAACCACATCGCTGACATTTTCAGCATATCACTGTCACAGGAGAGTGTTCCTACCAGCTTCAAGACAGCCACTATTGTTCCTGTACCTAAAAAGTCTGCAGTGTCCAGTGTCACTCATTCACCCACATTCTGAGGAAGTGCTTTTAGAAACAGGTTTCTCCAGCTCATCAAAAACAACATCCCAGCCAGCCTGGACCCTCACCACTTTGTGTACAGAGCCAACAGATCCACAGAGGATGCCGTCTCCACTGCTCTCCACTCAGCCGTCACTCATCTGGAAAGTAACAGCACCTACATCAGAATGTTGTTTGTTGATATCAGCTCAGCCTTCAACACAATCTCACCCACGAAACTGATTGTTAAAGTTGGTGGAGCAAGTTAGCAGCTATAAGTTCCTGGGAATCAGCGTCACAAACAACCTGACATGGTCCTCACACATCTCCATCCTGCCAAGTTCTTGGCAACTTTTACAGAGGAGCAATAGAAAGCATCCTGACTGCAAACATCACAAACTGGCACGGGATGTGCACGGCCCAGGACTGATTAAAACCATCTACTGAGCATTGGTGTTATTGGTGAGAAGAGGAGCCTGCGAAGATCTAAGGGGATATTAAAAGACAAAACCCACCCCAGTGACAACCTGTTCACCCTGGTGCTGTCTGTAAAAGCTGCCGAACCACCAGACTTCAAAACAGCTTCTTTCCAAGCTCTCTGAAAGTGTTACATTCACATCACCAGTAACTTTCTTTCTCTTCACAGGTTTAGATATAAAAGACATCTGGTAAACCTCTGATAAACACACATAGATCTACTGAGCTTCAGGGTTTTCACTCCGTCACTCCCTTTCTCGGTACATTTATGGCTCTCTTATACACTTCCTCTTGCGTACCACGCTCACTTCCTCAATAAATTCATTTCCTGTCTCAGGCCTGTGTCATTTTTTTATTATTGCCCTAAAATTCTCCTTCAGATTTATTGTTGCATTTTAATCTGTTGGTGATGGATTGATTTTTGGGTCAACATATACTATTTTATATCTATATTTTTCTTCATCCCTGCACCTGCACCTGCACCTGGACTTGTACTTCTCGGGGCATGGTATGTGTGTCTGTGTGTGTGTGTGTGTGTGTGTGTGTGTGTGTGTGTGTGTGTGTGTGTGTGTGTGTGTGTGTGTGTGTGTGTGTGTGTGTGTGTGTGTGTGTGTGTTCTAAGTTACACCAATTTGTTGATTTGTTTATCAAAATAAAATCATCAGTATTTCACCAAAAAAGAGATGGATTAGAAACTATTACCAAGTTTGCAAAGCAAAAAAAAAAACCGGCTTCAGGGAGCCTAAAAAGCTCCAGTGTTGCTGTGTTGAAAATTGTTTTCTGTCATTGGATTAATTAAAAAGTTATTAGAGAATTTGCACTTAACTAAAATACAATATCTGTTCAGGCATTATTAGCTAATATTGTGGCCCTTTCATGCAGAAGAATAGATTTCCTGTGTTGAAATCTATAGTTTCCACACTTGTGTTATTTTGTTTTGTATTCACATACCTCACAAGGTTCACATTCATACTAGGGATAAACCAATCCGACTTTTCCAGTCCAGGTACCGATAGAGAGACCTGTGCTTTGGGTATCAGCTGAAACTAGTACCGATCTGATACCAGTGTTTATTTAATAAGCTGTATGACTCACTGTGTGGAGAGACTGGGGTCATTGTTTTATGTGTAAGGCAACACCAAGCTTGCTTTCATAACTTGCTTCCTTAACTTTGTGAAACAAAAAGTAACGACTAATCAAAGCTGCAAGCAGCATTGATCGGGCCCTCGCAACTTCACGCACGTCGAGGGTACCGAAAGGACTCTGGGTGATGCGGCCATGCATTTCTGTGACCATCAAACACTGCGTGCACGAGTTAGATGATATTTCCTGCGTCGACCAGCAGCGTAGCAAGGTCATGTTGCCAGGTGTTAAGCCTCAAATGCTTTGAGTGTACCTCCGATACAATCATAAATGTAAGCCTGTTAAGATCATTAAGAAAATGAATGTGTGTGAATGTGCTTCCGTGTTTGTAACATAACAGACTGTCAGTTTACTGGGATGGGGTTCAACTCCCTGCAGTGTCCTGCTGTTTGTATTTGGACTTACATGAAAGTTAATAAAACAGTAGTGCCATTTGCTGTTACTTGAAAACTTTAATTTAACACTGTTTTCGTTTTAAGCTCTTCTGTAACTTTAGATTGTAGTGTGAAGCATTCATTGTAATATTAAACCTGATTCTCATGAAGAAGCTCTGGACAGATCATTTATACTAATGCCCACTGACGTGGTTTGAGAACCACTGTTATCTAACTTTTGCTCTCCAAGCATCTTAGTTTGCACATAATTAGATCAAATATGCAACCTATATCAGATGGCTATATTCACCAGGCCTGACAAGTGTGCAAAATTTTGTGAGTTTTCGAGTATGGCAAGTCCCCCAAATATGCGCCCGATGTATGTGTATTCTAGTAATAATAAACATTAGAATAACAATAGGTCCTCCGCTCCGACTATGTCGGTGCTCGGGCCCTAAATAAATGTATTGAATTGTTATTTATTAATAAAATAATATATTGTACACCAGCACCTTGGTTAAAAAACTTCCAAATCAAAAGGAATAACAATTAAAGTGAAAACATTTTAAATGCAGCAACAAATTGGTCAAAACTTGATCAGGAATTACAACTCTAGTATCTATAAGCATAGAATTTAATTGAATAGATCGGCCCCATTATCACGATACCCAATCCAGGAATTTAAACCAGTATTGGACCTATATTCAATATTGGTATCTGTGCATAACACAAGATGAGATCATCTTTATTGATCCCACTCAGTGCCACTGCAGCAGGAATACATACAAGCAAACACCTAGAATAATATATATATAAACTGAATTTTAAAAAAAGATACTAAATACTGTAAGCACCAGCATAATAGTAAAGGTATTTTGTTTTCACTTCACCTGAGGGGCCTCCTGTGACTCGTACAAAGATCACTTGTTCAGCCTGTTTTCCAGTAAGGTGACCCTTTTGTGTGTAAATACAACAACTCAGCAGGACTCCCATACACCATGTGCAGTAGCTCTGCATTGTATCCACAGAGAGGCAGTGTTTCCTTTTGTAACCGTGTTGTTCATAGCAGACACCACCAAATGTGATCGTAGCTATTTGTATATGTATTTAATTGTTTTATTAATGATAAGTAGTTTTGTTTGACTTGATTATTCTAGATGTTTGCATTGTTTAGTTTTTTTTTCTTTTGCTAGTTATTTGTTTAGTTTGTTTATTTTATTGTTTAGTATATTCAGTTTTTGTGTGATTAGTGTTTTAGGCAATGATAGCCAAGATTTCTTTGTTCTTTTGTTTGCTTGCTTCTTTTTGTAGAAATAAATCATAAAAAACACTGAAACTTTGCATGGACGATGGACTATTTGCCTGCGTGTAGCACATATTCATGTGGTACTTTAATTTGGGTTGGATGTTTCTTACAAATGGCCACAACAGTGATCATTTATGCTTTGCGGTTACTCTGAACAGAACAACTTTTACAGTGATGCTCTTACCTCCAGATTTTGAGAGTTTATCTCAAACATATGGCAAATCAGCCCTTAGAAATCATTAAAGTATACACCAAAGCTGAGACGTAGGCTGCACCAGGGCCGGATCAACTTGCTCGATGGCCCTGGGGCAAAAATTAGATGTGAGCCCCCACATAGCTCCCCTCCTAGTGTCACTGTGGATGTACCCACCTTCATTATGTTTCGCTCAGAACCCCAGAAACCGACCACAGTTTCTGTTCTGTAATGATTGTATATAACTGGTATGCATAAATTAGTTTGTGGTTATTGGATTAAACAGATATATGGACTGGGTTTAAAATTAGATTGTCATACAGGGGCCCCTACAGTACAGGGCCTCGGTGTAATAAAAGGTAATCAAACAAGTTGTTCGTCTTCTTTTGTCCCTATCATTTTATGTTCTAGTCAAATAAGCACAAACTCAAGTGTTCCCGGGGCCTTTGGGTCTTCTTAAAGTCTACAGGGCTCCAGAAGAGCTGGGAATCTAGTGTTGCACAACATAAACTCTGGGTTATGACATGACCTCCTTCCTGTCCTCGGAGATGCAACATTCGAACGTTTGTGTACTGTAGAACAGGGATTCATTATGTGAGTTGTATTTGTGTGTGCTTTTCAGTTACACAACATTTCAGGATGTTTCATTGGCCTTTAATGAAAAGCACTTCACCTCTCGGGAGCTTTTTAAGTGACACGGCTTTATGTAGGAAAGTGCTGTGTAGCTTTAAAATGAAAATAATCCTTTTTCGCGGTCTTTAATCGGGGCAAAAATCTCAACTTTTACCGTCTTTACTCATTTACACAACCTTTCTCATAACTTCTCATTCTCAAATGTGTTTCTAAAAGTGTAGAATTAGACTGTCATTTTTATTTCTTATCACAGTCCAGGGAGCCGAACTGGAAACTAGCGGAGACTTGACATTTTACTTTTCAAACCTTTGACTGAAAAGGATAGCGTGTCACCGAGTTACGGTCCCTAAAGCAACACATCTTCTGGCCTAATTGGGTTGGATGGCTCAGCCACATATTGAGTTGGCATTTTGCCGGAGAATTCCCTCTGCTCCCCGATGATGAACCCAGTGTGCCTTCGTTTATCAACGTCTGCCTGCTTTTGCTGAGTAGTTTGTTTTTGCCCTTCGTACAATTCATCAACTGTCACATCTAATGGGACCCAGTGTGGAGTACACAGGGCACCAGCAGATCCCCTGGGTTCGTCTTTGTTTCCCATTTCCCCCATTGCCATAGATAACTCCTTCGATAGCTGCAGCTTTCCACCTCCTCCATACTGGAGAGCTCTCTTTGTGCTGGTGTGAAATCAAATAGAGGCCTCTTGCAATAAACCGGACAGAAGCCCCATTAAAGTGCTTGTGGTAGGATTGAATTTGGAGGATAACAATGGAATACAATTTGAACCCAAAACTGGGACTTATTGTTCACAAAGTATTTGACTGAGTCTTCCCGAAAGTTGCTTAATATACCATACTGTATAAAATAAAACCACATTAATATATTCAAATATGCCCAAACAATAAACAATTTCTGTCTCAAGATGACCTGAAATGATGTGGCCTGGTGAAAGTTGCTGTAAATCTAGTTGTTTGTGGTGAAAGTATTGACATTTATCTCAGTCTAAACGCAGTGGAATTGGTTTAATTAAGATTTAGCCCAGCTGGTATATAGATGTTATTTTAGAATTATTACTATAATGCTGATCATATTATCATTCTCTCATGTATAGGATTGTTTTTGCCCTTCTCAGGGTTAAGATACCTGTCAAACAATGCAACCCTATCATGTTTAGTGAGACATAAAGTGAGAGTTGAGAAATTAGCAAGATTACGCTGGATTTTTAAAAATGATCCAACTGGAAAACCCAGCTCAGTGTTGCCGACTAGTTTCCAATGAACGTAACTCGCTGCTTTAGCTGCAATAGTCACTCAATCTTGCTTGAAAGTCACCTAGTTGTCAACACTGACAGCCCATCCCTCCAGGGCTCCCTCCAAAGCAAATGATGATTATGAACATAAACATAAAATGAAAGTAAACAACAAAAATGGCTATTTTTGATACTCACAGCTGTTAAGTTATCAGCTTGTGGAAGACTCCAGTGACAGTGCAGTGCATGCAGACAGGCAGGTAGGTAGACAGGCAGGTAGGCCGTCCAATATAACAGGCTCATTACAGTCCTGTGACATCCACAGATACCAGACTTGATTGCTGTCACGATGTAATGACAATTTCAACAAATATAAAAAATACATTTTTTTTTTTGAAGAACAATACCAACCCCAGCTTTTATAGCAAAATGAGCTATAACCCATCTTTATGTGTTGTTATGTGTACGTCGAGTTTGAATGTGTCCCACTCTCCTGAAGTGATGGAAAGGCCAGTAAAGAGTTCACTTTTGGTATTTTAAAATTGTTCCCTATCCTTGTTGTTTTCAAGCATTTTTGCTCACAACCCCTTTATACTAAGCAATACATACTAACCACATCCTTAGTGTGGACAAAATGAGTTGTGGGCACTGAGCAGTTCAGTCGAATCACTATAACAGCCAAAAGACGCAAAAGAAAAATAGTCAGTAAAACATAAACATACTTTTGTGTAACAGATTATTTTTCTTTCTTTAATCCTCCCGTGACCCCTCAGGTTTAATTGACATTTGACACATAAAGTCAGCAAGGTTAGTTAGCAAGAGATGCAACTAATGATATTTTAATTGGTGATTAATATGCAGAGAATTATTATTTTCTTGGATTAGTCAAAGGTTCCACATAATGTCAGAATGTGGAGATAAATGTCTATCACAAGTTCCTAAAGCCCTTGATGACATGTTCATTGTCTTGTTTGTTCCTTTCAACAGTCCAAAACCAAAACATAGTAATTTTACAAATATGTCAAACTAAGAAAATCAGCAAATCCTCACATTGAGGAAAATGGAACCAGGGAGCTTTGTGTGTTTTTGCCTCCAACAATTATATAATAATAGATCATATAAGTATGATGCTGTTGTAAACCCATATTTTGTATCACTTTTGTATCATAATAAACATCTTCAGATTTGTAATTAAAGAAAAAACAAACCGATCACTTTCAACATATTAATGTTTTTTTTAATATGACAGCCAATTAAATTGCGTAGTTACTTCAAAGAAAGGTAGTTAAAATGGTTGTGAATTAAACTGCTTGACATGTGAGATATAGTAGTAGCTCTAAGGGCTGTGTGTTCAAAACAAAATAACCGGCTTGTTTGACAAAAGTTTTACAAGACTGTCACTGATCTATTCCTTTGGATTGCTCGAATAGATCCCGGAAGTTGCTCCTGCTGCCAAGACGGACAACAAACAGGAATAAGAGAAACAGCTCGCGAATGTACCTTTCACAATAAAACATACATTGACCTTCAATGTATTGTATTGTTAATTCTGTAACATATCAATCTCCATTTTTATACTACGACTTTTTTAAATGTTAAGATAATGCCGAATATGTAATTCGATTCATTTATGATGCGCGTATCTCTTTACTTAGCACCACTTCAATTTTATTTTGAAGCTAAAATCCCTGAATTTCCGGTGTTGTTCCGTGACTTAACGCGGCTGTAAAACGAGACAAATGAAGTTAATTTTCCTCAGCTGGTGATGGCGGATGTTGTTGAAAAAGAAAAAGACACCATGAAGAATTACCACATAGCGTCTGAGAGAATTAACTCAGACATCGGTCGCTTTCCTTACTGCGTAGTGTGGACACCTATCCCCGTGCTATCGTGAGTTATATGTCGGCTTCTTGTGACTCAAACCTTCGGACATGAGACGAAGTGACACCGTCAGTAGCTCAAACGTTAGCTAGCAGCAGCTAGCGGACGGTTTAAACGTTAGCAGTATGATTAAAAAAGACAATTATTACCATGTAAGTCAACCACTGTTTGCATAGTTAATGTTTCTTAAAATATGAAGAATAAACCTGAAAGCGTCAAAAGTTACAATGCTGCAATTTATCAGTTAATTTTGTTTTAAAACAGTTTGTATCTTGTTAATTAAGTATCAAAATCATTATTTTAAGTGATATTCCTAGAACACGTATGGGACTCAATGTATAAGGTGTAGGTGGTGGAGGTAGAGATTGTTTTAACACACCTTTTGCTTCCATTATCTGGTATCTATTGATAAAGTGCTGACAGTCTATGGATGAGAGTCCGAAACAAGAATATCTGAGGACTGTTGTGTGTGTATATAGACAAGAGACATGGACATGAAACTGGAATCTTACACTGTCCTGGCCTGGACAACAATAAACAGGTCCACTATGCCACTTTTATGCTGTAAAATTAACTTTGTTTGTGTTCAGATGGCTGGTTCCATTCATCGGCCACATGGGGATCTGCACTTCCACTGGTGTCATCCGGGACTTTGCTGGACCGTACTTTGTCTCAGTGAGTAATGACTGCGCTGCTGCAGCTCATTATGGCCTGTATGTGAAATTAAATACAGCACAGTGGCTCTGCTTTAGCTCAATGAATCTCACGTAAGATGGTGAGTTTGAGCTTGAATTGTTTTAACGAGTAATAAACTTATGTTTTAGGTTTCGCACCACGTCAGCTTGAATGTAGCCTCTGAGAAGTTTGCAACTTGCTCCTTAACAGAGGAGGGTCACTTCCAATGGAAACTCTTATCAAACCCCTCCTACTAAATAATCCACTTTTCTATTTATTTTCAGACAGTTTTTGCCAAAATGTGGCTAAATACACGCCTTTCAATTTGTTTTTTGTTTCTTGCGACCAACGTATTGGCGTCGACCATTTCATAAATAATGGACGAACACTACAAAATGTTTTTGAGTTGGTAAATCTTTCAAAAGGCTGATTTTAAGGTTTTCATGTTTACTGGCAAATACACAGGTTCAAACCTGGCTATGTTTGCATTGTAGTACAATAAAAAGACATACGATGAGCCCAGCTTAATTAAAGAGACGTTGGTACACAAATGTTCTCTTAATCTGCTTTAAAAATTTAAATGGCGTCAAACATTTTTTTTTTTTTTTTTTTTTTTTTTTTGCAGGAAGACAACATGGGTTTTGGGAAACCAACAAAGTGAGTAAATGAAAGTATTTTTTGTGGTTATTTGATCTTTTAGTGAACATATTTGTTCAGAACCAAACCGTTTCCTGACATCCGTGCCACATAACACTATCCGTTGTCCTCTTTGACTGTAGGTACTGGATCCTTGACGTCAGCAAAGTCTACGCCAGTGGCTCCAATGCCTGGGACACAGCGGTGCACGATGCTTCAGAGGAGTACAAGCACAGGATGGTCAGTAAGGGGACGTGTGGACTTCTATTTACTTTATGAAAGGGAAAAACACCAGGAATGATTTCTACTCTTCTTTTCTCCAAAGCACAATCTCTGCTGGGACAACTGTCACTCGCATGTCGCCATGGCTCTGAATCTGATGAAATATGAAAACAGCACCTCGTGGAACATGGTCAACCTCTGCCTCCTCACTCTGATCCACGGAAAACATGTCAGGTAAGACGGTGTAACGTTGTACTAGCACGCAAGCTCCGCGCACGCACAAAGGCGTTGATGCTCAACGCTTTGTTCGTTGCATTATTCTCTAATACGCCAGAGGGCAGACAAACGAAACGCACTGTGAAGAAGCAAGAAGACAACGAGTGTAACCGGCAAAAAGCCATAAAGCAACTTCCACAATGCCAAGGAGGGAATTATAATGAACTGTAAACGCATATTCATGGTCGACCGTATTGCCGTACTACAAAAGTCAGAGGTGCACGACCAAGCAAGAAATATAATAATGGTGTAACATCACCATAGTAGGTTAACGGGGTCTCTGCAGCAGGAAGCACTCTTGGCTGATCGTATCCGTCACCTGATCGTAGTCCAACTGAACAGCTGTTCCACCTGCTGAAGCTCCTGAACCGAGCAGGAAGACAAGATGGCTGCTTCACAGGCCGGCAGAGCATCGCCAGGAGAGCGCCTGCTCATGTCTCTGTGTTGGGAGACTTTCATACACGACGTCTAATTAATGCCAAGAGCCAGCACTTCAAACTTGTAGTCATTGTTTGACCAGAAATTCATTGTGCTGGAGACGAGCCAACACAATGACATGCGTCAGAGTCCGACCACTAGAGTTGTCGGACTCGACTAGAGTTCTCATGTAGCGGCAACGGTATATACAACGATCCTGAAACAATGACAATAACCATATTTAACTGTATTTCTAAAATTAATTTGACTACATTGTTGCATCTTTTGTCAGCAAGCTTAAACTGATGTTGACAAGTGGATAAATAAGACTTTCGTTGAGGGCTGAGCTTCTGTCCTCACTTGCTCGTTGGCATTCTTTTGCTTTCTTTTGCCAAAAAAAGTTTGGCAGTTTGAATCATCTGTCCAAAAATATCAGTGTTTTTTCTGCCTTAAAGGCCCAAACCCTATAATCTAAAGCTGCTCTCTTCAAAGCTTGTGATCCCCGGGGCTCAGCCATGATTTTACTGGTATGCCGTGAACCTGTCGTGTCTCGGGACAGCCCTGGTTCCTGGGAAGTATTAAGAGAGTATAAAGGACATTCCTCCAGAAGGCCTTTGAAGACAAGTGTTACAGGGATGGACTAGACATCCCAGTGGTTGTTGGTAGGAAGTAAATATAGATACACTTTCATATAAACATCACAATATGGTCTTTTGTGATGCTGCTCAGATTCTCAGGCACTGGCGATTTTTAATTGATGGTTAAAAAAAAATATTATGTGTATATGTCCTGTCCTAAATAATCCTGCAATATAACAAACGTTAAACCCTTTGCTCAGATTGCACTAAAAGTAAGGGGGGGTTATAACAATTAGATGAGTTTCTGCTCTTCACCTCCACTCATCTGTCTTCTCTGCCTCATCCAGCTGTGCAGGCTTTCTGAAGACCTGGCTACCCTTCCTGATGCTGATGGGCGTCATCTTCACAGTGACCCTGGCCATCAACCTGCGGTGACCTGGAGGGGGGGGGAGGAGACACAGTGGGAACCCCTGCAGGTCGGATGTGGGGTTGACCTTGTCGGTGTCGAGCGAAAGCAACGGAGGATTTAAAGACTTCTTATCTCCTGAGAGACGGTTTCTTGAACGGGGACGTCCAACGCGTGGTTGGTTTGTGGGAAGCGGGTGGCCTGTTACCGGAAGCTGGGATGCCCTTGTGATGAAAATTCATTCATACTCGAGCCATTTATTCAGAGAGTAGTGACTGAACACACTTAATGGATTCTGATAATTGAAAGCGCAACAGCAGGTAAAGCCAGCGCCGCCTGCAAAAGCGTGGACCTTGTGTAGCTGCATCGATTATTGAGTAGAGGAACGTATAGCTGCAGTCTCAGAGGGAACACATTCATGCCTTGCTTTCAGATATTTGACGATTTTACTTTACTTCCAGGATGCCGTTTTTTATACCGGGGAGCACAAACGCGTTAAATCAATTCGATGCCTTTTTTAGGGAGTTTATTGCATCTCATGCTTGATCTGCTGTCGCTCTTCTACAGTAATGCAACTTACAGCTAAACATGCCAGAGCTCTTTCTGTTTTTGTGCGTCTTCTAAAAACAGAAGTATGTTCTCTGAGATGTGTCGTACATGTATCACCTCATGGTACCGCTTTTAATACGTTTACAGAAAATTGTTTTCATACCTCTTTTTTAAACTGCAGGTCATCAGTGCAACGATTGTAGCAACCTCAATGAATGTTGCTGTGGAAAACAAACCCAACAGAATATCTGAGCCTTTTGTTTTCTGCACTTGTGCCAAATGAGGGAGAAAGGGAGACCAAACTGTGTCCTTGAATATCTACGTTCATGCTCATCGGTGACTCCAAACAAAAAGCCGGTTGATGTCGGAGTTATGAAACCTGGTCTCGATCTTTGCTCAACCTGAGAGATTTAGTTTTTCATTTGACTGTGCCTAAACATAACCTTTATATGTCATATTTTCATTTTTGACACGTTTTTTTAAGAACTTCAATTCCAATTGATGGTCGGCACTCCAAATCGGTTGCCATGGCCGTCGTGAGTAGATTCAAATCCCCTCTATTGTTTGCAATCAAACGGGGGGGAAAAAAACGTGTTGAGCCCTCTCTTTGTCCACGGTGGTGCCAGAAGCAGCAGGTAGCCGGGATCCTCAGGTTTTCACACTCGCCAACCGCTGCTGAACGTCCCCAGTTCCCCCAGCGGCGCTCCTGCTGCCTTCCACCTCTGCAGACCAGAGTCGACGGTCATTGTGAAATGTCGGCGCTCTTTCGTAAAGCTTTGATACACAGCGGCCAACAAAGTGTGTGTGATCTTCTGGATGAAATGTTTTATTTTCTGTATCGAGGGTTTGACCTCAGGGCGAACACGGTGGCAGTTTTCCAGACTCTCTAGTTTTTCTAGCTCTCCTCATCGGGCTTCTGTTGAAAGCAGATATTCTGTGGCCTCTTGTGTGCAGTTCACCCATGTTGCCTGTAAATATTTGATCACACATGATCCTGTAGTACACCAGGTGCTCTTCATATACTCTTTCAAACATGATCGCTCTCACTCTATAGATTTATCCTTTTGAATAATTTACGGTGTCGCTTCTGCATATCATCTCTGCTCGGCAGCAGATTCCTGCCTGAGTGAGTGTGTGATCACGTGTGTGTGTGTTTGTCAGTCATGCACACAGCGATCGGAGAGCGCATGTGATTGCATGTGTGCGTTGCATGCATGCAGGAAACGATGAGAGAGAAGTTAATGTTTGACACACACTGTGGCTTCCTGATTAATAATCAGCTGCACTTCATTGCAGCAAACTGCCGAGTGATTGATTTCTATCTTTATTACTCCACGTCGTTCTCTTAATCTTCAAGTTTTATATGATTGCTGCCAAACTTCAGTAATAATAAATTATGTATTACACTGTAACAGGCCTGCTTAAGTTGATGAGTTGATGCAATAGTCTGCGTAGCTACAGGTTCTGCAGAATAGAGCTGCATTTAAACGAGGAAACAGAAAGAAATGGAGAATCTTTTCCTTAATTTAAACGGTGCATACTGTATAAAAAGCATTTTAAAAACCTTACTGTGACATCTCATCTAATGGCATGTCACTGGTAACTAGTGTGAAGAGGTAATCACATTTTACTGTAAATATTTTATGCCCAGAGTCTAAAATATTCATATTTTCAATTGTTGGGGAAATTAAGATTGTGGACATTGAATGCAAGCCAGCAGCCTAAGTTCGGAGTGACGTAACTAAAAGTAGCACGTGTTTACAAACAGAAGCTCATTATGCCGGCTGACACTTTACGTCTCTGTCCAAACTTAGAGAATGTGGTTGTGGGAAAAAAACGTGAAAACCCTTTTTGTTCTCTGCAAATTGCTCTAAATGTTGGAAAATGGAAGAAAAACTGTATCCTTGAATGTTTAATTTGTTTTCTTTAGTGAAACGGCTCATTCATTCTATTTTGAGCTATGAATGGTAATACATGAATGAATAGCCCTTTGAGATCAGCACATGAAACTCACAACACTGTCATTATTACGGCTTTGAACATATAAATATGTATATTTTAGGAGGAGAAATAGAAATTGTGACGATAAAACGGTACCCCGATCCCTTTTTTATTGGAGTGCAAGAATGCAAAATTCAGTTGAGATCATTTGAATGGTGTTGGAGGTTTCCTGCTGCGGTGCCTTGTTGTATCCAAGAGCAGGTCCAGGAATGTGGAGACCTGTGGTCCTAGTGATTCAGTCCGCTGACAAAAGACAGCCGGGATGCCATTATTAGTGCCACTATCCATATATACTTAAACCAGTCTGCAATTTCAAAACCCTCTTTTGTTTCTGTAATCCCCAAAATACCCTTTGATGCTGCAGATCATATAGCCCACGAGGGATTTTAGGACTCCTGCAAAGTGACTGTGTGAACTCTGAATGTGTTTATCACTCACAGCTATAATACAAATAAAGATGTCTATTATTGTAAACAATTTGTGGCCTTTTTTTGTTTTATTTTACTTGAATTTCCTTTATTGAATTATGACGATCATGTTTCATGAAGGCTGTCAGCAGGAGGGATAATGTCAGGATTCCAAAGCTCTCTGAGCTCCTCATGAAGGTTCTGTAAATACACTCCTGTAATAATCATTATAAGCTGTCAGAATAAACATTAAGGATGGGAAGCCGTCCCAGCTTTGATACTCCACTGTCAAGTGGCGAAAAGTCCCACTCAAGTGGCTATTATCCTGCAGAGCATCACAGCATTCAAGAGGGAGATCAAAGGCTTCAGTCTGGCCCCCAAGCACCCGTGGCCCCCACATTCACCATACCACCTGGTAGGTGGGAATCACCAGGGACATCCAATCCACCAACTAGCAAAGAGTGAAGTCAATGCAATTCTCATAAAAACCTCCTTTTATAAAACAAAATTGGAGTAATAAAACAAGACAATGACTTCTGACGAGATTCCATTACACAGAGTATTTAACTGATACATTTTATGTGTCCTTTTTTATAGAAAACCCAGATTTCTTGCAATATTTTGCTTGTTTTTGTCCCGCTTAACAATAAATAAAAAAAGTCCAGATTTCCATATCAGTCGGGTGTACGGGACTGAAATGTTGACCGGCGCCGCATGATTATATTTGGCGTACGTGATGGTAAATATCACGAGGAGTAAGAGCTGAGAACCACTTTCTCCTCCTCTCTCGTGCCTGTTAGTGTCTCGGCCACTCGAGGCTGAGAAGGAACATCTCGTGGATCCGGACTGGGAGCAGGCAGGAGACCAAGCCCCTCCCCGCATATCATCGCACCAGGCGACGGTCCTTTTAACTTCATTGTTGGAGGAGAAGCGACGCCCCGCTTTGCCACGGCAAAGGATCAAACAGCCCCTCTGATCAGCGTGACCCCAAGTTTTGTTCTCATGGAAATGAGACCCAGCCTCCCGGCCACACTTTCTGCAGAGATGCAAAGTTGAAGCGCATTCCCGGCCGGGACAACGGAGGATAATGCTGTCTTGGAGGATCTGATCGTTACATTTTATCCGGTTTTTTCCGCGCGTTTTCTCCTTCGTTCTTGCTCGCCGCACTTCGGACCCGCACACGTTTCCCTCCCAACATGCTGGATTTGGCGCAGCGCATTGTTTTCTGCGCGCTGCTCGGCTCCGTTTACGCGTCGTGCCCTCCCCGCTGCGAGTGCTCGGAGGCGGCTCACACAGTGAAGTGCGTCTCCAGAGACCTGCGGAGTATCCCGACCGGGATCCCCGGATACACCCGGAATCTGTTCATAACCGGGAATCAAATCAGCCGAATCGGTCCGGAGTCGTTTAAAGGGCTGGATAATGTGACCAACCTGTCTCTGAGCAACAACAGGTAAGACTCTCCTGATGGGGACTTTGGTCGTTAAACTTGGGGAATCCAAAACAAATTATTCTTATAAGATAGAACAGTTGGTTTCAAATGCAAAATACTATTAAGGTCATCAGTTGATCCTCATAGTTGCTGAAATATAGCAGCTTTGCAGAGTTCATCATGTTGGATGCATGACACTTGAAACAGCGGCGTTGCAGACTTTCAAAGTGTATTCAATTGATTTAAAATAAAAAAACAAAAGTTAAGCTTTGATCCAAGACTTAATTAGTCCATTTCCTTGCTCTTCTGTGCGATATGAAAGTGTGAATGATGTCTCATGGATCTCCTCAAATCTAGAATTTCCGAGGTGGAATCCCACACCTTTGCCGACCTCCGCAGCCTCCGCTCCCTGGATCTGAGCAACAACCAGCTGGCAGTCGTTCACCCCGAGGCCTTCACCGTGCAGAACCAGTCTCTGCGGGAGCTGAACCTGAGCCGAGCCCTCTACAACCACTTGTCGGTGATGGACTTGGCCACGTCCCTCCGCTGGAGCTCCCTGGGGACCCTGAAGGGACTGGACCTTTCTCACAACGGCCTCATCTATCTACCCTCGCGTATCTTCTCCCACCTGAGCAGCCTGCGGCGGCTCCAGCTCTCCAACAACTCCCTAGTGGCCATCCACAACTCCACCTTCTCGGGCTTGGAGCGCCTGGAGGAGCTCGACCTGACCCTCAACGCCCTCAAGACGGTGCCCGAGGAGGGTCTGCGAGAGCTGGACTCCCTGCCCAGCGCTGATCTCCTGCTGGGGGAAAACCCCTTCACGTGTTCGTGTGGAATCGAACCTTTTGCTCTGTGGCTCAACAGATCACAGGGACGCATCGGTGACGCCGAGGGCCTTGTGTGCGCTTTTCCCGCCAGCATGAGGAACACATCCATGCTGGCTGTGGTGTCGTTGACTCTGGGATGCCACCAGTGGGGTGCCGGGGCTGACCTTGTTCTGCAAACCTCTTACGTCTTCCTGGGCATAGTCCTGGGCTTCATAGGCCTCGTCTTCCTCTTTGTGCTTTATCTCAACCGCAAGGGCATCAAGAAGCGCATCTACGAGATGCGGGACGCCGGCAGGGAGTTGTGGGAGGGCCACCACTACCGCTTCGAGATCGACTCTGACCCCAGGTTATCGCAGGTCTCCTCGAGCGCTGACGTGTGAGAGGACGAGCACCTCTGGTGTACTTTCTCATGACTCTTTTCTAATGCTTTTATCAGTGGCAACAAATGTAAAAAGTGTACAGATTTGTCTGTAAATATATACATATCATAGTGTTAATAATCTTTCAGCCTTGTTGTTTAATAAAGCATGCACTCATTACACAAGTAACGCGCTCTTTTAACAGAACATCTCAGTTTGTTTGAGAGTCAAATAGACATGAATGTTGTACAGGGAGTTCATTGATTAACATTTCTTTATTTTCACGCTTGCTCCTCGCGTTCACATAAAAGCAACAGCAAAGTGCCTGAAGTCACAAGGTGTTGTTTCCTTATCAGCGTGATCTGAATCACTCATTACTCCGTGTTTCATTTAGCTTGTAAAAAAACAAAAGCAACAAAATGCTGCAATAAAACCCCGACACTACAACAACAAACCTCTTAGAATTTAAAGCACAACCACTCATTCATCTTTGAACTATTTCAAAGCCTTTGGTCCCTGCGCCCTTCAGCCCCAGGGTGCCACAGAGGAATTAAACCTCCAAAGCTTTCCTAAAATCTCCGCTCTGCACCTCTTTTTTTGGCTGTTGGATTTGGGGGGGGGGGGGGACAATTCAGTGCAGACCAGCGGAAATCTCCCTCATTTTTTTTTCTCTCTTTTTTTCGTGAACCGTTGCTTTGTTTCAACTGCTTGAGTTTTATTGTCAAAATGATGAGAACCAGTCCTGGGCTGAGGCCGCTGAAAGCAATCTCCCCTCCCTCCTTAAAGACAACAGCCGCTCTCGGAGGCTCTTTGAAAGAAGTCTGGCTCTCCACGTTTTTCTGTTTAGGGGATTTTTTTCACCAATGATAAGAGACAGATGATTCTGAAACACCAGCTACATTGTTTCATTCAGCAGTTCCTCTGACCGGTTAAGAAGTAAGCCTCATGAAAAGAAAGAAAGAAGATGTTCTTAACCTTTTGGGGGTTTTTTCTGCCTTCTATGCTTTTTCGGGGGTTATGCCAAGAAAAACATCTGTTTAAAAGTTGTTTTCTGAGAGCAGTTCTTCAGAGTAACACAGAAATCCAGAGGTGTACGTCAGTAAATGTATTTGTTTGGTCAAATCCAAAGCCTTACATTTTACATGCATGTTTAAAGTCAATCAATTTATAACCTGCATGAATCCCGAACAAAGCACGATACTCCTCTTTTTATAAATGTCACATGTGTCGTCCTTGTTTTTTTCTAAATGGCTACACGACAAAAGCAATTCTCTGTGGCCTTATGATGCTACGAAGTGAGACAGAGGGGATGACAAGCTGCCGTTCCTCAAAGTGTTCATTGCCCAAATTGCTAGCTCTCTAGAGTATGTGGAACCGGGAGAAAGGAGGCCTGAAGTTAACCTCCCAAAGTTCAAAGCCAAAGTAGCATCTTCATCCTATCAAGATGTTCTCCAAACTCCTCTGATATCGATCCAGAAATGTTTATAACACGGAGACATTTTACTGCATGTGTGATGACAAAATAAAGCTGTATAAAGTCACGATGTCTGTACACTCATTTAGCCCAAATGTAATCAACGTATTCATAATATTTGAACTTAACTCTGGCTATCATTTCTCTGAGCTGCTGAACCACATTAAGTCGGCCATTTACTCGCAGAGGAGAAAACAATTGAGGCTCGTACGCTGACACAAAGGGCGGCTCGGATGTCGAGACGCCTCAAATAAGCTTTGTTTTCCAGCGCTGTGAAAGATGCCTTGTGATACCCATCCTCTTTCTGTTTTCACAGACGGCCATTATGCCGCCGCATAATAGGATTCACTCACGATGACAAAGTTGAGCGCTCTGATCCAGCCATTGTTAAAGCGTCATCGTTCTCAATAATTGCCTGTGGGAGAAAATCCCAGGAGAAGTTTGTCTTTCCTAGAACACAACGTGTCACAACCGGGGCATTAGGCCGGCCACGGGTCATTGGTGTCAATTGGCGGCGCAGAGAGGAGAAAGATTACTCCCTGGATGTCATTACTTCCATTTTCGCTCATTAAAGTGTGGATTAGGACCAGTGCCTTTCCTGTCTTTTTATGAGTCTGGCTGTTTGAAAGATATATGGTCTGTTTGCTATAGGCTGCGCTAGATTGTCTCAGCAGGAAGGCAATGAAAAGAGAGGAACCCTACAAATACATCCAGACGTTCTCCATTACTCCCAGTGCAAAAGGGAGGCTTGTTAAAAACAGAAAGAAGTTGCTCCAATTACAGTGTTCTTTCAGACTGTACGTTGCGCACGTCAGATTAAAAGATCACGACTTTATTTCTTACTTTGCTTGCTATGTCTGAGGTTTCTTTCAAGGAAACCCGTTTTGAAAACGTGTGCAGCTTCATGTTGCTGTATGTGCAGCATGTGGTTTTTGCTATTGCAAACGACAAAATGCATATTTGAAGTATTTCTTTTTTTTCAGTGTTGAGAATGTCCCACTGGAGCACAGCAGGCTTTTTATTTCATACGCCTCCTGTCTCCGGGAACATCTTGGCGCCATTACACGGGTTTAATGGCCATGATAGGGAATATGCCTTAAAAGTGAACAACCACATCTGTGAGGAATTGAACATGTTTAAAAAAAAAAAAGAGACCACAACAGTCAGCAGCATGACGACAGAGATAAAGTGGCATCTACTCCCCTCCGCTGGCATGGTACGACAAATACAGCTGTCTCTCCCTCAACTAAAGGACACATGTCATCACTTACATTTGTCTTCACTACACAGTCATCTGACACATTCTGCTTTACGTTTGGGTTCCCACTTTTAAAACCAAGCCATGCGCAGGACTGTAAAACAAAGACTAGTCTCCCATATCTGTCTTCTCCTTTTAAGAATCAACTCATCTGGGGATCAATGAATTCATTCGGCCAGCTTCCTATACGTTGCCTATCCATCATGTCTAACCAGTGTGGTCGGTGGAGGTGGTGACTCAACCACGGAAGTGGTTCCAGCGGGGTATTACCCATTGTTCGGCTGCTCTCTTGATCAATGTGACTAATTGTGTTTGCCAGAGGATGCAAGCGAGGAGGAGTTGGTTCAGCTGGCCCAACTATCCATTAAAGCCAACTGGTCCCCCATTTATCTCTTTCATAAAGGCTGGGGCTAACGGCACACGCACATACCTGGAACATGGTATTCGTTAAAATTGTATTGAGATAGTTTCTCTCTGCTTTCTGGCATCACTATCTATCTATAACTCAATTTTTTGAGAAATCAGCTCCCCGGTGTCCTAAAGGATATTAAGTAATTGACCATAACCCCACGCTAATCACAGCGTAGCATCGGCCAGCTCTGCTGCTCCATAGACTCTCATGCAATCATCTAGTATTTTACTATTTTACTAGTATTTTACTATTCACCACAGAGTTTGAACAACTTGTATGTGTTCACATGTCAAAATGGGATTATTTATGCTCTTGTAATTTAAACAAAAACATCTTGGTGCTTTTAACCGCAATGGAGACCAGCGGAAAATGAGAAACAAATGCTCCCAACAAAGTCCTGTCTCGTAGGAATGAAAGACTCGTGTAAAACTCGCCGCCGCAACAATGCAGCGTTCCTCTGAAGTCTTCAGGACTGGTTCCCCATTGATCTCCGAGTTGACTACAACTGTAAACGGAGCAACAGCATGGCTCTGCCAGGCTTTATAGCCCCCCCCATCACCACCTCCCCTGTGACTCCCCCCCCGCCCCCCCTCTGGGCCTCAGAGCAGAGAGTGTCCTGAAGCCTTGTTGTGGGCTCCGCTGTCCAAGAAACAGTCTCTCAATCCATGTGGCTTGTCAGAAGTTTTGTTTTGTTGTTGCTGTGGTTGTTTATAGGAGAGGGAGGCTCGGGAGTTTCCAATTAGAGAGACAATTTCCCCCTGTGAGCCATCCCGCCTCATTCTCTCAAACTCTGAATCTGAGGTTTACTTCATGTGCTGAAACTGAAAGAAAAGGTAACAATTCTCTGCTGCACAGCAAAGTATAAAGATGAATTGCTCCCATTGCGAGCGAACGTAATCAAGCCCTTCCATTGATTTGTCATACCAGAGGAAGAAGCCCCACTATGATTCATTAAAGAGTCCCTCTTCTCCTCTCAGAGAAAAGAAATAACATCTGTGGAGCTGGTTGATTACAAATGGCCTTGACCTGTTTTAAAGAAGGACAATACACTCACGACTCCTGCACTGCTTTATCATCTTGTCCATGCATCAATGAGTTCAATGATTGGCTTTTTTGGTGTGAGCCGGGCAAATACAATATGTGTGCGTATCTCTGGCCTGATGTGTGTGTAGTAAATAACAACAACAACCGAGTGTAAACATGGAATTTCCCCAAATGAGGGATTAATAAAGTGCTTCTAAATAGAAACAAAATACAGTATACCACTATACATTAGGGCGGGGCTAGTTGACAGGCCACTACCACCGTGATGTCCCGTCTGGGAGTTGTCCGTGTTTTCGTCTTACAACTTTAACCCTTTCACAGTGTTTTCAGTTCACGAAAGTCAATTGTAACCTTTTTGGCCGCCTTAAAATGCCTTATTCAGCGTTCGGTTGTAATTAGCTCCACCCTCTCTCGACTCTTTCAATTGTAAAAAACCTAGATGACGAAGGTCAAAAAACCCAAAATGTCCATATTGTCAAACTTAAAGCTTCAAAACTGCCATCCACAAACCAATGTGTGACATCACAGTGATTACGTCCACTTCTTAAATACGGTCTATGGTGCTGAGAGCTACCAGAGCTACCAGAGCTAAAACGAGACTTACATATGCCGGTGGCCAGAAACACGATTACATAGGCTTTAAATACTAAGGTTGCTCCGTGTCTGCTGGATTTGTTAACTATTGGTTATGATCATAGTTCTCAGCAAGGTGATTGCTGATATCTGGGAACACGCCTACATCACTAAAGTAGACTTAGAAATGTCCTTTTTTAAAGCTACATTATAATTATTATGTTCTATTTTGTCCCACTTGAAAGCAGAATAAGCTGAAAACTTACCAGCTGTTACAGCAAACTATTGCTTGTGAAACAACGACCAAAACTACATCAAAAGACTTGATAATGTCCTCCAGCTTCAGATCAATGTTAGTCGAAACTGAGGTTGCAAAGAGAGCAGCCTCCCTGATGATGGATCCTCGAGCTGCTCGTGGAATGTGTTGGGTGTGAACTCTCCATAGGTAGTTTGACCTCTCGCCTTCCTGGAGGGCGGAGACTTAAGCTCATTATTATTACCTTCATTATTTCAAATGCTGGACCAGATGCCGGAGCGGGAGGGGGCCCAGCACACCCGACAGGGATCTGAGGCACCTGATTGGTCAGAAGGAGAAGAACGGTTCGGAGGCCAAAGGGTAGATTGGAGACGCCATCTGCTGATGGTCTTTTTCTGATTTCACAGCATTTTGCTACATTAAGGACTTTCAGAGGATGATGCTGATGAGGACACGCCCTTATAGGGTTATATAATTCCATGTCTTTCATGATAAAGATAATTATAAATCTCTCACTGTAGTATCAGCATCAGATATATGATATAATGTAGGTCCTTGAAAACAAAATGATAAACGACTGGAAACCAGTAATTCGATCATTGTAATGTTAGGTAAATTGTTTTCAATCAAAGTATTTAAGAAACCTATAGCCTCTTAATACAGAATGGATGGAGTACAGTAGGTCGTTCTTTGGGAACTGCCTTATAAATGTTTTTGATAATTTAAGTTTTCAGCAACCAAGTTTCCTAATGATTATAGATTATGTTTTACACTCACAAATGAATTTAAGCTGCTATAATCAATATTTCTATATGTGTAAAGTGAACGGTGTCACTCATAGTGATAAAACCACTAAAAACGATCACCTGGCATACAGTTCTGCTCGGCTCTAATCTGCTTTTCAGCATCTTTCAGCTCATTGTTTTGTTTTTTACGACCTGCAGCTTTACTGTTTGGTTCATTCTCACCGCTCTCATCATTATTGTTTCAAGAGGTGCTATTTTTTCCCCACCAATAGTGTTCTGCCTCGTCCCGCCCTACTGTGCTGTGGTTTACTAGTACTTCTTGCCTCGACTGTTGGGCTCATGTTGCTCACAGGGTTTGCTGCCTAACCCAAAGGAGATTCATGGCAGAGGCAAACTTCTCCCATGTGCGCTCAATTTCTGAGAGTAAAATGAGTCAAATTTTACTATGTAATGCTTCATTGACACTCTTGTCCCATTGTAGGAGAGCACATTCACACCTATTGCCAGATGGGTGACATCTTCCTTCATCACCATCAACACACACACACACTTTTGACTGAATCCCACATACACGTCCTGCTGCCCCAATTACACACTAAACCAAATGTGTATTAATCTGCAGCTGAAGAATAGTTTGAGTAGCATTTCCATGTTTTAGGAAATTACTCAGGCTTTTTGAAAAGGATCAATACAGTTTTCAAAAATGTACGTCCAGTAGGAATGAATGGGCGCCACAGAGGGAATCAGAATCAGAAAAAACGTTTTTGATCCCGGCTAAGAAATTGATTTACGTTACAGCTGTTCCATTTTAGAATGAAAATATACAGTATACAAACAGAAAAATGACAAATAATTATGTAAAAATGTGTGCATTGTACTATAATAAATATGTAAAAATAGTCCTACAATAGAAAACAATATAAAGAATTAATGTAAATTATATTTATTCAGAAAAATGGGATCTATGATAAGGTGTTCAAAATGCAGCAATAGTATAATTAAGAATATTACTTATAATGTGCAGTATAAATAATGCCAGAATAAATCAAATTATTTCAGAGGTGAATTATTGCACGAGTTATTGTACAGTTAAGTCAGTGTTGCACAGTTTAGATATGAATTAATAAATTGTGTGGTTATAGCTGCTGACAGGGCCGGTCTACTGACTCATGGTGTCTGACACCGTGAGGGAGGAGTTGAAGAGTGTGATGGCCAAAGGCAGGAATGACTTCCTGTGGCACTCTGTGGTGCATCCTGATGGAATGAGTCTTGCACTAAATGCACTAACATAGAATGTGGTAGAATGCCAGTCTTATCCTTTAAAACATGAACAAAACTGTAGTTGCATACACCAGTGCAACTTCAATTTTGCTCCCAAAAATCTAGCTGCTAAACATTGAGTTTGGAATATTGTATCACAGACATATTGCTGCTTTTCAAATGATACCGCAGTAAAGAATTATAGGCTTGGTGTGGACGGAGAAACACATGTGTTTTTAGATTCAAGAGGCTCAGAGTAGATGTGGTCTCCAGCTGTGTTACTGACCCTACTCATGAATGTCCCCGCGTCCTGCACACCTCGGCACATATATTAGATGACGATGCTGCGTTTGCCCTCTCCTCCATCACAGCCCTTTTGTGGCTACACATATATCTTACCATGTAGGAAGCTAACGAGTAGAGTGAAATCTGACATAAAGCGACCTTTACAGGAGACAAGCTCCTCAAATGAGCGTTTCTTCTACTTGTTCCACGGGTCAGGGGTCTGTGCAGATCGAACAGTGAATGTCCTTCGTCAGAGCAACAATCTGTTCCGTGGAGAGCAACATTTTGGCAGAAAGTGTGCACTTGTGAGACATGAAGCAGATTTTGAATTTAAATGAGAGAGATCATCCACAAGGAGAAAAGAGTCACCTATTTTGATGAATAGATTTGTCGTTTGATTTATGTTACCCTTCCGTTTTTTGTGTGCGTTTGTCTTTTTTAATGCCTGTGTTATTCGGAATGTTTCTGCTGATTCCAATGGAGGACTTTCACTTGCTTTTACATCTTGCTCATACGAATGTTGATAAGCGTAATGGAAAGAATTCACAAGGGAGGAAACTGTTCCTGAAAAACAATCCTCTGGCGCTATTTCCTCTGACAGGAAATTGTGTCTTTGATCTAAGCCACCACACTCATCTGGTCATCGCATGCGAGGTGTCACTCCTTCCCACGGCGGGGAAGAGGAAATTTGCTACGGCCGCTGTGACTCACACAGGACGCCCATGTGAATGTGGAACACTCAAGTGCCTAAAAGATGAAAACGAAGATTGTATATTTTTAATAAAGGTGGGTTCAAGAAGGGTACCTGATGAAGGCCTATACAGTTCTTTGGAAAGTAGGACACAGTGGCTGATTCTTTTGTCGTCCACTTGTCGTGCACTTGCATCATGCTTCTCCTGGCAGCAGGGGAGTGTCATTAATGAACATTATTGACCGAGCACAGTCTGGAAAGAAGATTCACACCTGCCAGACTACCAGGGAGTGTGTGTGTGTGTGTGTGTGTGTGTGTGTGTGTGTGTGTGTGTCACCTACACTGACAATGTAAGGGGTCATTTTCATGTGGAGCGTCCCACATGGTCACAGATCAGTCAAATAAACACAGGAAGCTGATGATATCGCACTCACTTAGGAGTATGACATTGTGCATTTTTGCTTATGCTTCATCACAGTTGTTTAATTAAACATAATTCAAATGAAAGGAGAATGTATGATGTGGAGATTGTGGCGCTGGTTTTACAGTGTGTGATTTATAGTCTGCAAACAGAAGGAGGAAGCGCGCTGATCTTGATGTGTTGTTTGTCACAGTTAGGGTCGACTGCATCATTACTGCAGTGTGCCGCATGGGTCTATTCAGCGTCAGAGGGTACAGGAGTCATCATTAATAATATTAACAAGGCCCGTCAAGACTAATACGATGTTTCTCAAGGTCAGGCTTGATGCAGACAGGAGAAATCTCAGAGTAACAAAGTGGGCAAGAGATGTTGACTCTCATTATATGTGTGTGAAAAAGCTCTTTGTAGCAAACTAAAGCTTTTACCCTACAGTTCTTTCTATGTGAACACATGATTTGAAAACACAGAGGTGACAGGAAATAAGATAAACAGCAGCACTCTTTTCTGAAAGTCACCCTGAAAGCACAACAGCAGGCACCTGTTAATTAGGGAGCAATTGAATGCAGGTTGCAATAAATGCTTTGTGCTGCACACACAGGGGAAGCAGCTTCAGGGCAGTTTGGCTACTGTTTCTTTGACCAGATTGCTTGTTTTTGAACACAGAAATGGCTTATGGAGTTAATTTGGGGTAAGTCTTTTCAGCTATTTCTAGTATTTGTGGAGTTGCTGTACCATTTCTGACTGGATGTTGTGTTTTCTGTGCAGGATCTTGCTGATTTGTTTAATTCAAGCAGAGCATGTACTTTGTTTGTGGGCCCAACAAGGTGAGCAACACACAAATGTCGCTGTCATATATTGGTGTGATATACAAACTGTGGATTTATACTCTTTGTTTCTCTTGCAGCTCAGGGACAAAACGGCAACACAAATGTTGGCTTCTCGCAACAGGGTAGTGGATTTGGTGGCAGCGATCCCCAGAATCAACTCAGACAGGCCTCTGGTTCTCATGGCTCATCCCAGAGCAGCAGCCTCAACACGGACGGTGAAGTTAGCAGTGGTTATAGCCAGAGATTTCCCATTAGTGCCTACACACAAGGTGTTTCAGAGGCAGGTAGAAGGGGCTATGCTTCAGTCAGGTTTATGCCGAGCAGCTCGAAGTCAAAACCTAACTGGCCAAAGACTAGGTTGAGTCATGAAAATGTGCAGAAGAGGCCAAATGACTTTGGCCTTTCTACTAATATTGCTAGTGGTAGTTCAATCAGTAAGTACGATCCAGCTCTGCTTCGCAAAAAGAGAACTTGGCCAGTTCAGCAGGGTACACCAAGTACTAGCAACTATCGGTTGAGCAGTTCTGAATCTATTCAGAGTCTTCGGGAAAGTTACTCCTTCAAACCTGCCTCCCATCAGTCAGCAGCACAGAAAGCTTCCAGCCTGTCTAGCACAGGTGCTGCTGGGCCACACAGAATCCCTCCCCGGACGAGAACATCAGCCAGTGCCCCTGCTAGAAGAGTGTATACACGTCGTAGCTCTGTCGCATCTAAACCTTCCTATTTCCCGTCTCTCCAAAATAAGATAACTAGAAATAACCCCAGCCAGACTGAGGCTGGGAACCAATACCCAAGCAAACCGGTTCCTGTGAATGCAGGAAATGCACAAGGAACCTACAAGCCTGCTTCAGCGTCCCACATGGCCTCAAGCCACCAAAGTTATAATCAGTCTCTTCCAGTGTCGAACAAACACAGTGCTCCTGCTGGCTTCCACCCAAGCAGTGGAAAGACTCTCACAAGCTACACCTCCACCGAGCAAGTCCTCAGCAGTACGAGTTCTCTCCAAACATCCTGGAACAACAGAAACCCGGCGCAGGGAGCTCGTAACCTCCTTGCCTCCGGAACCAGGATTGTGGGGACCTCTGGTCGGCGCTTCGCCCCGACCAGAATCCACCACATCCCTCAGTGCTTTGGTGGCTACGCTATCATACGGCTGGCAGAACCTGCTGACCAGAAGGAAGTGAGTGTCGGGAACCCGCAGCAGGCCAGCGCGGCCCCCCAGCGGCCCTCTGCTCGGCAGCAGGCCAGCGCGGCCCCCCAGCGGCCCTCTGCTCAGCAGCAGGCCAGCGCCGCCCCCCAGCGGCCCTCTGCTCAGCAGCAGGCCAGCGCGGCCCCCCAGCGGCCCTCTGCTCAGCAGCAGGCCAGCGCGGCCCCCCAGCGGCCCTCTGCTCAGCAGCAGGCCAGCGCGGCCCCCCAGCGGCCCTCTGCTCAGCAGCAGGCCAGCGCGGCCCCCCAGCGGCCCTCTGCTCAGCAGCAGGCCAGCGTGGCCCCCCAGCGGCCCTCTGCAGCTTACAAGCCACGGGTCCAGAGTATTCATCCAGAGGCCAAATGGATCAGGATCCCTTCATTTATGGGAAAGTAGCAGGTGAGTACTTCATCATATCTTGCTGTTCTATATGCATAAATGTGGTTTCTAATGTTGTATCTTCCTCCTTCAAATAGGTGCAGCAGTTGTCCTGGGATAAATAATTGGTGTTTTTTTATTAAAATAAAAGTTGTTTAATTTACATCTTGTTTTTGTGTCTTGACTTCCTTGTTGTTGTGTGGCACTAGTTAATTCCCAGCATGTGTGCATATTTCTGTAGGCTTGGTGCCATCTAGTGTGCAAAAGACATGTTGCAAAATGGTTCCTCTAAACCAGTCTTGACAGGCCGTGTGAGTGATCAGTAAATGCTAGCTCTCAACAATGTACAGCTAGATTGTGATGATCCTCGCTGCAGTCAGAAATTACCTTATGTCTATTTATAACCACTTGACCTAGATGGAAAACATCAAGGAATGATGTGAAGGAGAGTTCATAAGGATTTGGGGAAAGACAACCGTGGTTAGAGAATCTGACTACACTTTCACTAAACTATGTAATAATTTGTGTGCTATAGAAGACTCTTTCAGTGACTGAGAAACCAGAGGTCCTTCTTCCTGCTGCTGTCACACTTGGCAATCAACACTACTTCACTAGAAACGGACAATTGACTCATGCAATATCAAAATAGTTCATCAATATGTCCTTTTACAGTAATGTAGATTAAATATTTGGTTATATTCTGCTTTTTTACAGTCAAATCTTAATTGGCCTGACTTGTTGCCCAATAAAATAAAAAGGTGTCATCGGAGGAGTTGTGCTGAACTGGTTGAAGCTCTATATGCAATTATTGCAGGAAGATGACTACAAATGAACAGGTTTGGATATTACTTGTGTCCCACAGGGGTCAGTGTTGGGTCCTGAATTATTTTGTCTGTATATAAATAATATATGCAAGGTATCAAGACCATTCAAATCTGTCTTATTCATGGAGGACATATATTTTCTGTTCTGTGGAAAATTTGCAGCAGGTTTTGGAGGTCATGACAGAAATGAGTAAATTTAAAATGTGACTTGACACAAATTATTACATTTAAACAACCAAACTTCTGCTGTTTGGAAATTGTTAAACAAGTACAAATTATGATAAACGGGTATCATTCAGCAACTGTTTTTAAGCTGAAATTTCTTATTTAAACCAACGTATGAAGTTTTCACAAAGGCATTAATTAATGTCTTAAGAATTTGTTATTGTAAGAATCTATGGACACTTACATTTGTGCAAAATATTTGTTTATTGTGTATTCAATTATAGTTAATATAGTATATATAGTATTACAATTATAATCTTTAAAATATTTTTAATAGAATTATTTTACAAAGCATTCTGGTCTTTTAAAATGAATAAACACTACATTAACGCTTCAACACTGAACAAGTTATAGCATTTCATGGATGTTTTTGTTCCACTAAGACGCTACTGAGCATGGTTTCAACATAATTTATGAGCAATTATGTCACACAAAAAATAATCTTCATACACTTGTCTTTTTTTAACATAATTGATCATATTGTTTGTTAAACTTTGGTCCAGTGCTCCACCTTCTTCAGACATTTGTTTGGGCATGTTTGGCTTAACTCTCAATTTTTGTTCTCAATTTCCGTGTGTGCAAATGGCCCTTCAGTCTCATGCAGTTTTTGGGGGATTAACAGGGCGTTTACTTATGCTAATCAGGATCAACTTGCACATGCCTTCAATTTACTGGGACGATGGGATTCCTCTTTATTAGAAAACAGTTTAGAACAATTCTGCAGATTAACGTCACAAATCTGACTTAGACTCTTCTTAGGACCTTTCTCAAGAACATATTTAAGAACAAGCTTAGGAAGATATTGGTGAATGAGGCCCAACGTTAGTGAAAGAGTTGATAAAAGAGGTAATGAAAATACATTTCTGGATGTGATATTTGTGGTGGAAAAAATCCCATACCCGCTTTGCGTGAGTCTTGTACTGCTGAAATAAATAATACCGAAAACCAGAGGTTGTCTTTTAAGTACTTATTCTCTGCGCAGAGAAGGTTCAATCATCACAACAGAATGCGTACAGTCTCAGTGAGGAAGAACCAAGAAAAAAGTGAACACGCTTTCTTTATACAGAAGGAGCAGAGTTGGGGGCCGATGGCCAATGATTCAGACATTTTGGTGTCAGACAGATAGGAACAATGAAAAACAAACGGCCAGCAACCAAAACAAGCGTTAGGACGGCCTTGGTGCCGGAACATTCTCAGACAACACAGTTAGTTATCTAACGCGCAGGCAAGGGTGAATTCTTCTTCTGCACAACAGAGATTATTTTATGTGGCTTGTTGAAAATCTGTCAAATATGTTTACAGCTGTTGATTCTAATGTTTGAAATAAAGCATATTCAATTAAATTCTCTTCTGATGAGGTCTGGAAAAGAGTTTGGTGCTGAAAGGAGTTCAGCGTGGACTGCTGTGGTGCTGCAGCTTCCTGGAATGATTGGTTGGTTGACTCTCAGGTGCTCCAGGAGACACATTAAGCAGTGATTGGATGCAGCTTGCAATAAATGCTACCTCTCTGCTGCACACACCACATGCAGAGCAGGTCCAAGGCTGTTTGGCTACTGTTGCTTTGACCAGGCTGCTTGCTTTAGAACACAGAAATGGCTTGTGGAGTTCATTTGGGGTAAGTTTTTTTCAGCTATTTTCAGTATTTGTGGAGTTGCTGTACCATTTCTGACTGGATGTTGTGTTTTCTGTGCAGGATCTTGCTGATTTCTTTAATTGAAGCAGAGCATGTGCTTTGTTTTTGGGCCCAACAAGGTGAGCAACACACAAATGCTGCTGTCATATATTGGTGTGATTTACAAGCTGTGGATTTATACTGTTTCTCTTGCAGCTCAGGGACAAAACAGCAACACAAATGTTGGCTTCTCGCAAAAGGGTAGTGGATTTGGTGGCAGCGATCCCCAGAATCAACTCAGACAGGCCTCTGGTTCTCGTGGCTCAGCCCAGAGCAGCAGCTTCAACACAGACACTGAAGTTAGCAGTGGTTATAGGCAGAGATTTCCCAGTAGTGGCTACACACAAGGTGTTTCACAGCCAGCTAGAAGTGGCTATCCTTCAGTCAGGTTGGTGCAGAGCAGCTTGAAGTCAAAACCTAACTGGCCAAAGACTAGGTTGAGTCATGGAAATGTGCAGAAGAGACCAAATGACTTTGGCCTTTCTACTAATATTGCTAGTGGTAGTTCAATCGGTAGGTATCGTCAATCTCCGCTTAGCAAGGAGAGAACTTGGCCAGTTCAGCAGGGTACACCAAGTACTAGCAACTATCAGAGTCTTCGGGAAATCTACACCTTCAAACCTGCTTCCTATCAGTCAGCAGCACAGAAAGCTTCCAGCCTGTCTAGCACAGGTGCTGCTGAGCTACACAGAATCCCTGCCCGGACGAAAACATCAGCCAGTGCCTCTGCTACAAGAGTGTCTTCACATCGTAGCTCTGAAGCATCTAAACCTTCCCATTTCCCGTCTCTCCAAAATGAGATAACTAGAAATAACCCCAGCCAGACTGGGAACCAATACCCAAGCAAACTGTTTGCCCAAGGAACCTATAAGCCTGCTTCAGCGTCCCACATGGGCTCAAGCCACCAAAGTTATAGTCAGTCTCTTCCAGTGTCCAACAAACACAGTGCTCCTGCTGGTTTCAACCCGAGCAGTGGAAATACTCTCACAAGCTACACCTCCACTGAGCAAGTCCCCAGCAGTACGAGTTCTCTCCAAACATCCTGGAACAGCAGAAACTCGGCGCAGGGAGCTCGTAACCTCCCTGCCTCTAGGACTAAGAGTGTAGGGATCTCTGATCAGCGCGTCCCCCTGACCAGAATCTACAACATCCCTCAGCGCTTTGGTGGCTACGCTATCATACGGCTGAAAAAAACTGCTGACCAGAAGGAAGTGAGTGTCGGGCAGCAGCCGCCCTACGTAGTCCCCCAGCCGCCCTCTGCTCAGCAGCCGCCCTACGTGGTCCTCCAGCCGCCCTACGTGGTCCTCCAGCCGCCCTACGTGGTCCCCCAGCCGCCCTCTGCTCAGCAGCCGCCCTACATGGTCCCCCAGCCGCCCTACGTGGTCCCCCAGCCGACCTCTGCTCAGCAGCAGGCCTACGTGGTCCCCCAGCCGACCTCTGCATCTTACAGGCCACGGGTCCAGAGTGTTCATCCAGTGGCCAGATGGATCAGGATCCCTTCATTTATGGGAAAGTAGCAGGTGAGTACTTCATCATATCTTGCTTCTCTACATACATAAATGTGGTTTCTAATGTTTATGTATCTTCCTCTTTCAAATAGGTGCAGCAGGTGTCCTGGAATGAATGATTAGTGTTTTTAAAAATAAAGGTTATTTAATTTTAATCTTGTTTTGTGTCCTGAATTCCTCTGGTAGCTGTGTAGCACTAGTTAATTCCCAGCATGTGTGCATATTTCTGTAGGCTTGGTGCCATCTAGTGTGCAAAAGACATGTTGCAAAATGGTTCCTCTAAACCAGTCTTGACAGGCCGTGTGAGTGATCAGTAAATGCTAGCTCTCAACAATGTACAGCTAGATTGTGATGATCCTCGCTGCAGTCAGAAATGACCTAATGTCTATTTATAACCACTTGACCTAGATGGAAAACATCAAGGAACGATGTGAAGGAGAGTTCATAAGGATTTGGGGAAAGACAACCGTGGTTAGAGAATCTGACTACACTTTCACTAAGCTATGTAATATCTGTTGTGCTGTGTATATAGAAGGCTCTTTCAGTGACTGAGAAACCAGAGTTCCTTCCTCTTCCTGCTGCTGTCACACTTGACAATCAACGCTACTTACTAGAAAAGGTCAATTGAATCATCAATATGTCCCTTTTACAATAATGTAGATTAAAGATTTGGTGTTTTTAGAGTCGCATCTTCATTGGCCTAACTTGTTTCTTTGTTTTAACTGATGCTTATTGAGAAATTGTTAATTGACAGTTTGCTATATGTACTGTTTTTTGAACTCTTATGTTTGTAAATGAAAGTTATCACTATTCATCAAAATGACTGCCATTAGTTTATGACTGTATGAAAATAAATGTTACACCTCTGCAAGATGAACATCACTTGTTTCCATGGATGGCTGGTCAATTTAAATGCTGGCGCCTCAATGAATTGTGGGGTGGCACTAATGGGTCACACTTGAAAAATGTCTTTTAAAGCCTACTGTGCAAGGGCGGGGGGGTGTTACTACAACTTGGTTCAATCTCACTGACTTTCATTCAAGTCTTCTTTGCCTTAAAAATTAAGCATTTGCATTTTCTCTTTAGCATGTCGATGGTGTTTTTTGTTTGTCTTGTGTGGCTAATTTTTTGAGTAACTCAAAGCTGTGACTTGAAGCCAACATTTCATTGCTTAAAGGTGCACTCAACTGATTTTACACAAGGCCAGTTGACTAGTCATGAGCACTGCTACTCAACCTGGTATTTTTCCTTTAAAGTGTAAGTATACAGTACTATATATTCAGACTGTAAATAGTGGCAGGAGATGAGCCTGGCCTGACAAAAATGATTTAAACACTGTTATGAAATATCACTACAAACAGGATGTAATGACTTGCTTATCACAATTTTATGACAAGATTTGTCCTTTCTTGACAAACACCTCCACAGTCGAGCTTGTCCTGTCGGCTGGGGGAGGAAGGGTATTTGTGGGGGTGGTGGTTCAGGGTTCCAACTCTAATTGGATGTACAGAACATATTACAGTCAGTATGGAATCAGAACAATGACTTATTACCCAATAAAATGAAAAGGTATTGCATCGGAGGAGTTGTGCTGAACTGGTTGAAGCTATATATGCAGCTATTGCAGGAAGATGACTACAAATTAACAGGTTTGGATATTACTTGTGTCCCACAGGGGTCAGTGTTGGGTCCTGAATTATTTTGTCTGTATATAAATACTATATGCAAGGTATCAAGACCATTCAAATCTGTCTTATTCATGGAGGACACATATTTTCTGTTCTGTGGAAAATTTGCAGCAGCTTTTCATGACAGAAATTAGTACATTTAAAATGTGACTTGACACAAACAAATTATTACATTTAAACAAAACGACTTCTGCTGTTTGGAAATTGTTAAATAAACAAGTACAAATTATGATAAACAGGTATCATTCAGCAACTGCTTTCAAGCTGAAATTTCTTATTAAAACCGACTTGTGCAGTTTTCACAAAGGCATTAATGTCTTAAGAATTTGTTCTTGTAAGAATCTATGGACACTTAGATATGAGTGCTGACATGTTTGTGCAAAGTAATTGTGTTTTTTTTAATTCTACAGTTAAAATAGTTTAATGTATTAAAATTGTAATCTTAGATATATTTTTATTTTACAAAGCATTCTGGTCTTTTAAAATGAATAAACACTACATTAACACTTCAACACTGAACGAGTTACAGCATTTCATGGATGTTTTGGTTCCACTAAGACGCGACTGTAATCACAACTTGTTTGGCGTTCACTTCCTGCAGAAGAACCAACTTCAGAACTCAAAGTTTTTTTTATTTTTTACTTTTGGAGTATAGAAGTAAAAGTCGTGGCAATTATTGAATGTAGATAATGTATTAAATAGTGCATTGGTTTGTTCATATATATGAACTATTTATATTTGTATTATAGACCTCTTTTAAAGCAGGAAAATTGCAGCTGTGTGTTGGTTTTGTATGTTTCCCTAAATGTCCACACAGTAGGAGAGAGCAATACCTACAGGGAGTTCTGATTCAAGAGGTCTTCAGTTTTACATAATATTGCAATGGCTGTAGACATTTTTGTATTTACATTATTGTGCGGTTTCCAACAATTTATGAGCAATTATACACAGAAATTAATACTTTTCAAAATGATTAAACTTTTTTTATAAACTTTGGTCCAGTGCTCCACCTTCTTTAGACATTTGTTCGGGCATTTGACTTAACTCAATTTCTGTTTTTGCAAATGAGATTCTCTTTATTAAAAAACAGGTTTGAATAACTCACAAATCTGTTTTCTATTAGCAACAGCATTTAATCACATATATATCATGTTCATTTGTTCTTAATTGCAGGGCAGGACTCACAGCAGTCCACTGAACACACTTGTCAGCTCCACCAAACCAGTGAATCAACAAATGGAAGAAAAACAGCCCCAAGAGGATGGGGAGCATCTGGAGCTCACCTACCATGTGCTTCCTCTGTTGTGGCAGGTTTGTGAAGCTCCTTACACACTGAAGAAGCTCTCCCCCATGACCACAAATCAAGAATATATATGCACACTTCCTTGTTTTACAACTTGTGTTGAATTCAATAAAATGCTGTAAATGTAACTGTGTTGTGAGATCCTTTATCTTTAATACCAACACAAATATCTGGAGAACTCAAAGCTTAAGAGGAAGTACAGAAATCACATTTTATAGACATTTCATTATTCTTTAGGTGCAACAATGACAGAAATCTGATGTTTCCAAGTGCTACATAATATATAGCAGTAGATATAAGCTTTGATAGAGTTCAGTTGCATCTTGACCAGTTTTGCCATAAGTTAACATGTGATGACCTTAATGTAGTTTATTGCTTGCCACCATTTATAGTCTGGACATACAGTATACTGACTCTCCAAGTAACATCAGTGCCTCTTAAGCGATGAAATATTACTTATACACTGCATTTTATGTGGCCAATGTTCTAGGGCAAAGCTAAGTACATGTAGTGACAGGATGTTAGAGAAAAGAGAAAATAAAAAGTAAAATACAAATGACATTCGTAGAAGCCCCTTGCAAAAGACGGACAGCCATTTAATAGCCCACGGCGTGGTAAATGCCATGATATCACTAAGAGGCATTGTTGAACCTTCTCTTTAGTTATTGTCGTCCGTACAGGAAGCAACGGCTTGCATGCATCATTTTGCACACAGGCAGTTTTCTTTTGATACATAAATCTGGTTCAAGGCAACAGCAGTAAAACTCCAATCACTGCACACTTAAAGCTAAAAAAAGCTGTGATTTCAAAGTTTTATTATTAATGAAATGTTCATTTGAAGCCTTGCACATCGAATATTCAAAAGTAAGCCGTAAACAGTGTTGACCATCAAGTTATAATAATTAACATGTTTGTAAACCAGCTGCAGTAGTTTCCCAAGAGTGAAAAACTTTGGCGGCAACATTTGAATATAGAGTACAAGTTAAATCTTTTGTAGTCGGGTTCCTCCGTAGGTTTAGAAAAAGAAATGAGTAAATCGTTGTGACCCATTGCAAAGGATTTCCAGCAAGGTATTGGCTAGTTTAGAGGAGCCTTTTTTTTAAATGCATCTTTATACACTAGATGGCACCAAACCTTCAGCAGTATGCACACATGCTGGGAATTAACTAGTGCCACACAGCTACCAGAGGAATTCAGGACACAAAACAAGATGTAAATTAAATACATTTTATTTTTAAAAACACTAATGATTCATCCCAGGACACCTGCTGCACCTATTTGAAGGAGGAAAGCATTAGGAATCAAGTTCATGCGTCTAGAACAGCAAGATATGATGAAGTACTCACCTGCTACTGTCCCATAAATCGACTCCTCCTGATCCATTTGGCCTCTGGATGAACACTCTGGACCTGTGGCTTGTAAGATGCAGAGGGCCGCTGGGGGGCCACGCTGGCCCGCTGGGGAGCAGAGGGCCGCTGGGGAGCCACGCTGGCCCGCTGGGGAGCAGAGGGCCGCTGGGGAGCCACGCTGGCCCGCTGGGGAGCAGAGGGCCGCTGGGGAGCAGAGGGCCGCTGGGGAGCCACGCTGGCCCGCTGGGGAGCAGAGGGCCGCTGGGGAGCAGAGGGCCGCTGGGGAGCCACGCTGGCCCGCTGGGGAGCCACGCTGGCCCGCTGGGGAGCAGAGGGCCGCAGGGGAGCCACGCTGGCCCGCTGCGGCTTCCCGACACTCACTTCCTTCTGGTCAGCAGGTTCTTTCAGCCGTCTGATAGCGTAGCCACCAAAGTTCTGAGGGATGATGTGGGTTCTGGTCGGGGCGAAGCGCTGACCAGAGGTCCCTATACTGCTGGTCCCAGAGGCAGGGAGGTTAGGAGCATTCACAGGAACCGGTTTGCTTGGGTATTTGTTCCCAGCCTCAGTCTGGCTGGGGTTATTTCTAGTTCTAGACGAGAAATAGGAAGGTTTAGATGCTACAGAGCTACGACGTGAATACACTCTTGTAGCAGAGGCACTGGCTGATGTTTTCGTCCGGGCAGGGATTCTGTGTGGCCCAGCAGCACCTGTGCTAGACAGGCTGGAAGCTTTCTGTGCTGCTGACTGATGGGAAGCAGGTTTGAAGGCGTAGCTTTCCCGAGGACTGCTGGACTGATAGTTGCTAGTACTTGGTGTACCCTGCTGAACTGGCCAAGTTCTCTTCTTGCTAAGCGGAGATTGATCGTACTTACTGAGTGAACTACCACTAGCAATATTACTAGCAAAGCCAGATAACTGCTTTTTAGGAATCTTCTGCACTTTTTCCTGACTCAACCTAGTCTTTGGCCAGTTAGGTTTTGACTCAGAGCTGCTCTGCACCAACCTGACTGAAGGATAGCCACTTCTAGCTGGCTGTGAAACACCTTGTGTGTAGCCACTACTGGGAAATCTCTGGCTATAACCACTGCTAACTTCAGTGTTGAAGCTGCTGCTCTGGGCTGAGCCACGAGAACCAGAGGCCCGTCTGAGTTGATTCTGGGGATCGCTGCCACCAAATCCACTACCCTGTTGCAAGAAGCCAACATCTGTGTTGCTGTTTTGTTCCTGAGCTGCAAGAGAAACAAAGAGTATAAATCCACAGCTTGTAAATCATACCAATATATGACAGCGACATTTTGTGTGTTGCTCACCTTGCTGGGCCCACAAACAAAGCACATGCTCTGCTTCAATTAAACAAATCAGCAAGATCCTGCACAGAAAACACGACATCCAGTCAGAAATGGTACAGCAACTCCACAAATACTTATAAGCAGTGCAAAAACTTACCCCAAATGAACTCCACAAGCCATTTCTATGTTCTAAAGCAAGCAGCCTGGTCAAAGCAACAGTAGCCAAACAGTCTTGAACCTGCTCTGCATGTGGTGTGTGCAGCAGAGAGGTAGCATTTATTGCAAGCTGCATCCAATCACTGTGTCTCCTGGAGCACCTGAGAGTCAACCAACCAATCATTCCAGGAAGCTGCAGCACCACAGCAGTCCACACTGAACTCCTTTCAGCACCAAACTCTTTTCCAGACCTCATCAGAAGAGAATTTAATTGAATATGCTTTATTTCAAACATTAGAATCAACAGCTGTAAACATATTTGACAGATTTTCAACAAGCCACATAAAAAGGTATCTGTTGTGCAGAAGAAGAATTCATAAAAACAAACAAAAAAAAATAGTTATTTAAAATCACACCCAGAAAATCATTAAACATATTTTTTTTATAAACTTTGGTCCAGTGCTCCCCCTTCTTTAGACTTTTGTTCGGGCATATTTGACTTAACTCTCAATTTTTGTTTTTGTAAATGATGAGATTCCTCTTCATTAGAAAACAGGTTTGAATAACTCTGCAGATTAAGAACACGTCACAAATCTGACTTAGACTCTTAGGACCTTTCTCAAGAACATATTTAAGAACAAGATTAGGAAGATATTGGTGAATGAGGCCCAACGTTAATGAAAATACATTGTGTGATATTAAATAACAATTTTTTTATGAATTCTTCTTCTGCACAACAGAGACTTTTTTATGTGGCTTGTGAAAATCTGTTAAATATGTTTACAGCTGTTGATTATAATGTTTGAAATAAAGCATATTCAATTAAATTCTCTTCTGATGAGGTCTGGAAAAGAGTTTGGTGCTGAAAGGAGTTCAGCGTGGACTGCTGTGGTGCTGCAGCTTCCTGGAATGATTGGTTGGTTGACTCTCAGGTGCTCCAGGAGACACAGTGATTGGATGCAGCTTGCAATAAATGCTACCTCTCTGCTGCATACACCACATGCAGAGCAGGTCCAAGGCTGTTTGGCTACTGTTGCTTTGACCAGGCTGCTTGCTTTAGAACACAGAAATGGCTTGTGGAGTTCATTTGGGGTAAGTTTTTTTCAGCTATTTTCAGTATTTGTGGAGTTGCTGTACCATTTCTGACTGGATGTTGTGTTTTCTGTGCAGGATCTTGCTGATTTGTTTAATTGAAGCAGAGCATGTGCTTTGTTTGTGGGCCCAGCAAGGTGAGCAACACACAAAATGTCGCTGTCATATATTGGTGTGATTTACAAGCTGTGGATTTATACTCTTGTTTCTCTTGCAGCTCAGGAACAAAACAGCAACACAGATGTTGGCTTCTCGCAAAAGGGTAGTGGATTTGGTGGCAGCGATCCCCAGAATCAACTCAGACGGGCCTCTGGTTCTCATGGCTCAGCCCAGAGCAGCAGCTTCAACACTGAAGTTAGCAGTGGTTATAGCCAGAGATTTCCCAGTAGTGGCTACACACAAGGTGTTTCACAGCCAGCTAGAAGTGGCTATCCTTCAGTCAGGTTGGTGCAGAGCAGCTCTGAGTCAAAACCTAACTGGCCAAAGACTAGGTTGAGTCATGGAAATGTGCAGAAGATTCCAAAAAAGCAGTTCTTTGGCCTTTCTACCAATATTGCCAGTGGTAGTTCACTCAGTAAGTACGATCAATCTCCGCTTAGCAAGAAGAGAACTTGGCCAGTTCAGCAGGGTACACCAAGTACTAGCAACTATCAGAGTCCTCGGGAAAGCTACGCCTTCAAACCTGCCTCCCATCAGTCAGCAGCACAGAAAGCTTCCAGCCTGTCTAGCACAGGTGCTGCTGGGCCACACAGAATCCCTGCCCGGACGAAAACATCAGCCAGTGCCCCTGCTACAAGAGTGTATTCACGTCGTAGCTCTGTAGCATCTAAACCTTCCTATTTCTCGTCTAGAACTAGAAATAACCCCAGCCAGACTAAGACTGGGAACAAATACCCAAGCAAACCGGTTCCTGTGAATGCTCCTAACCTCCCTGCCTCTGGGACCAGCAGTGTAGGGACCTCTGGTCAGCGCTTCGCCCCGACCAGAACCCACATCATCCCTCAGAACTTTGGTGGCTACGCTATCAGACGGCTGAAAGAACCTGCTGACCAGAAGGAAGTGAGTGTCGGGAAGCAGCAGCAGGCCAGCGTGGCCCCAAAGCGGCCCTCTGCTCCCCAGCGGCCCTCTGCTCCCCAGCGGGCCAGCGTGGCTCCCCAGCGGCCCTCTGCTCCCCAGCGGGCCAGCGTGGCTCCCCAGCGGCCCTCTGCTCCCCAGCGGGCCAGCGTGGCTCCCCAGCGGGCCAGCGTGGCTCCCCAGCGGCCCTCTGCTCCCCAGCGGGCCAGCGTGGCTCCCCAGCGGCCCTCTGCTCCCCAGCGGGACAGCGTGGCTCCCCAGCGGCCCTCTGCTCCCCAGCGGGCCAGCGTGGCGCCCCAGCGGCCCTCTGCTCCCCAGCCGGCCAGCGTGGCTCCCCAGCGGCCCTCTGCTCCCCAGCGGGCCTCTGCTCAGCAGCAAGCCAGCGTGGCCCCCCAGCGGCCCTCTGCATCTTACAAGCCACAGGTCCAGAGTGTTCATCCAGAGGCCAAATGGATCAGGAAGAGTCGATTTATGGGACAGTAGCAGGTGAGTACTTCATCATATCTTGCTGTTCTAGACACATGAACTTGATTCCTAATGCCTTCTTCCTTCAAATAGGTGCAGCAGGTGTCCTGGGATGAATCATTAGTGTTTTTAAAAATAAAATGTCTAATTTAAATCTTGTTTTGTGTCCTGAATTCTTCTGGTAGCTGTGTGGCACTAGTTAATTCCCAGCATGTGTGCATACTGCTGAAGGTTTGGTGCCATCTAGTGTATAAAGATGCATTTAAAAAAAGGCTCCTCTAAACTAGCCAATACCTTGCTGGAAATCCTTTGCAATGGGTCACAACGATTTACTCATTTCTTTTTCTAAACCTACGGAGGAACCCGACTACGAAAGATTTAACTTGTACTCTATATTCAAATGTTGCCACCAAAGTTTTTCACTCTTGGGAAACTACTGCAGCTGGTTTACAAACATGTTAATTATTATAACTTGATGGTCAACACTGTTTACGGCTTACTTTTGAATATTCGATGTGCAAGGCTTCAAATGAAATTAAATGGCTGTCCGTCTTTTGCAAGGGGCTTCTACAAATCTCATTTGTGTTTTACTTTTTATTTTCTCTAACATCCTGTCACTACATGTACTTAGCTTTGCCCTAGAACATTAGCCACATAAAATGCAGTGTGTATAAGTAATATTTCATCGCTTAAGAGGCACTGATGTTACTTGGAGAGTCAGTATACTTTATGTCCAGACTATAAATGGTGGCCAGCAATAAACTATTGTCATCACATCACACTTATGGCAAAACTGGTTAAAATGCAACTGAGCTCTATCAAAGAATATATCTACTAGTATATATCATGTAGGACTTAAATGGCAGTAGATTTCTCGGTCCTCATTGTTTGTGTTACACCTAAAGAATAATGAAATGTCTATAAAATGTGATTTCTGTACTTCCTCTTAACCTTTGAGTTCTCCAGATATTTGTTGGTATTAAAGTGTTAATTTTAGCAGCAATTATTGTGACGCCTGCAGTGGCGCTTCATGTTAAACCAACATCACTTGGATAAAGGATCTCACAACAATTACATTTACAGCATTTTATTGAATTCAACACCAAACAAAGTTATAAAAAAAGGGACAAGGAAGTGTGCATATATATTTGTGGTCATGGGGGAGAGCTTCTTCAGTGTGTAAGGAGCTTCACAAACCTGCCACCACAGAGGAAGCACATGGTAGGTGAGCTCCAGATGCTCCCCATCCTCTTGGGGCTGTTTTTCTTCCATTTGTTGATGCACTGGTTTGGTGGAGATGACAAGTGTGTTCAGTGGACTGCTGTGAGTCCTGCCCTGCAATTAAGAACAAACATTTATGATATATGTGATTAAATGTTGTTGCTAATGAACAGATTTGTGAGTTATTCAAACTTGTTTTTTAATAAAGAGAATCTCATTTGCAAAAACAAATTGAGTTAAGTCAAATGCCCGAACAAATGTCTAAAGAAGGTGGAGCACCGGACCAAAGTTTATAAAAGTTTAATCATTTTGAAAAGAGTATTTCTGTGTATAATTGCTCATAAATTGTTGGAAACCGCACAATAATGTAAATACAAAAATGTCTACAGCCATTGCAATATTATGTAAAACTGCAGACCTCTTGAATCAGAACTCCCTGTAGGTATTGCTCTCTCCTACTGTGTGGACATTTAGGGAAACATACAAAACCAACACACAGCTGCAATTTTCCTGCTTTATTAAAAGAGGTCTATAATACAAATATAAATAGTTCATATACGAACAAACCAATGCACTATTTAATACATTACATTAAATTATTGCCATGACTTTTACTTCTATACTCCAAAAGTAAATAAAAACTTCAAGAGTTCTGAAGTGGACTGAAGTGAACGCCAAACAAGTTGTGATTACAGTCGCGTCTTAGTGGAACCAAAACATCCATGAAATGCTGTAACTCGTTCAGTGTTGAAGTGTTAATGTAGTGTTTATTCATTTTAAAAGACCAGAATGCTTTGTAAAATAATTCAAATTATTAAGAATATATCAAAGACTATAATTTGAATACTATATTATTTAAACTATGTTAACTGTAGAATTAAAGAAAACACAATTACTTTGCACAAACATGTCAGCACTCAAATCTAAGTGTCCATAGATTCTTACAAGAACAAATTCTTAAGACATTAATTAATGCCTTTATGAATACTGCATAAGTTGGTTTTAATAAATTTCAGCTTAAAAACGGTCTCTGAATGATACCTGTTTATCATAATTTGTACTTGTGTTTATTTAACAATTTCCAAACAGCAGAAGTTTGGTTTTGTTTAAATGTAATAATTTGTTTGAGTCAAGTCACATTTTAAATTTACTCATTTCTGTCATGACCACCTCCAAAAGCTGCTGCAAACTTTCCACAGAACAGAAAATGTGTCCTCCATGAATAAGAGATTTGAATGGTCAAGTTCTGTACATCCAATTAGAGTTGGCACCCTGAACCACCACCCCCACAAATACCCTTCCTCCCCCAGCCGACAAAAGGACAAGCTCGACTGTGGAGGTGTTTGTCAAGAAAGGACTCCAAGTACAAATCTTGTCATAAAATTGTGATGAGCAAAAGTCATTACATCCTGTTTGTAGTGATATTTCATAACATATCTAGTGTTTAAATCATTTTTGTCAGGCCAGGCTCATCTCCTGCCACTATTTACAGTCTGAATATATAGTACTGTATACTTACACGTTAAAGGAAAAATACCAGGTTGAGTAGCAGTGCTCATGACTAGTCAACTGGCCTTGTGTAAAATCAGTTGAGTGCACCTTTAAGCAATGAAATGTTGGCTTCAAGTCACAGCTTTGAGTTACTCAAATTAGCCACACAAGACAAAAAACACCATCGACATGCTAAAGAGAAAATGCTTAATTTTTAAGGCAAAGAAGACTCTTGAATGAAAGGCAGAGAGATTCAACCAAGTTGTAGTAACAAGTTAGGCCAATGAAGATTTGACTCTTAAAAACAACCAAATATTTAATCTACATTATTGTAAAAGGGACATATTGATGAACCATTTTGATATTGCATGAGTCAATTGTCCATTTCTAGTAAGTAGTGTTGATTGTCAAGTGTGACAGCAGCAGGAAGAGGAAGGACCTCTGGTTTCTCAGTCACTGAAAGAGCCTTCTAGACACAGCACAACAGCTATTACATAGTTTAGTGAAAGTGTAGTCAGATTCTCTAACCACGGTTGTCTTTCCCCAAATCCTTATGAACTCTCCTTCACATCGTTCCTTGATGTTTTCCATCTAGGTCAAGTGGTTATAAATAGACATTAGGTCATTTCTGACTGCAGCGAGGATCATCACAATCTAGCTGTACATTGTTGAGAGCTAGCATTTACTGATCACTCACACGGCCTGTCAAGACTGGTTTAGAGGAACCATTTTGCAACATGTCTTTTGCACACTAGATGGCACCAAGCCTACAGAAATATGCACACATGCTGGGCATTAACTAGTGCTACACAGCAAAGAGGTGAAGTCAAGACACAAAAACAAGATTAAAATTAAATAACTTTTATTTTTAAAAACACTAATCATTCATCCCAGGACATCTGCTGCACCTATTTGGAGGAGGAAAGCATTAGGAATCAAGTTTATGTGTATAGAACAGCAAGATATGATGATGTACTCACCTGCTACTGTTCCATAAAGCGACTGATCCTGATCCATTTGGCCTCTGGATGAACACTCTAGACCTGCGGCTTGTAAGGAGCAGAGGGCCGCTGGGGAGCAGAGGGCCGCTGGGGGGCAGAGGGCCGCTGGGGGGCAGAGGGCCGCTGGGGGGCAGAGGGCCGCTGGGGGGCAGAGGGCCGCTGGGGGGCAGAGGGCCGCTGGGGGGCAGAGGGCCGCTGGGGGGCAGAGGGCCGCTGGGGGGCAGAGGGCCGCTGGGGGGCAGAGGGCCGCTTGGGGGCCACATAGGCCGGCTGCGGCTTCCCGACACTCACTTCCTTCTGGTCAGCAGGTTCTTTCAGCCGTCTGATAGCGTAGCCACCAAAGTTCTGAGGGATGATGTGGGTTCTGGTCGGGGCGAAGCGCTGACCAGAGGTCCCTACACTGCTGGTCCCAGAGGCAGGGAGGTTAGGAGCATTCACAGGAACCGGTTTGCTTGGGTATTTGTTCCCAGTCTTAGTCTGGCTGGGGTTATTTCTAGTTCTAGACGAGAAATAGGAAGGTTTAGATGCTACAGAGCTACGACGTGAATACACTCTTGTAGCAGGGGCACTGGCTGATGTTTTCGTCCGGGCAGGGATTCTGTGTGGCCCAGCAGCACCTGTGCTAGACAGGCTGGAAGCTTTCTGTGCTGCTGACTGATGGGAGGCAGGTTTGAAGGTGTAGATTTCCCGAAGACTCTGATAGTTGCTAGTACTTGGTGTACCCTGCTGAACTGGCCAAGTTCTCTTCTTGCTAAGCGGAGATTGATCGTACTTACTGAGTGAACTACCACTAGCAATATTGGTAGAAAGGCCAAAGAACTGCTTTTTTGGAATCTTCTGCACTTTTTCCTGACTCAACCTAGTCTTTGGCCAGTTAGGTTTTGACTCAGAGCTGCTCTGCACCAACCTGACTGAAGGATAGCCACTTCTAGCTGGCTGTGAAACACCTTGTGTGTTGCCACTACTGGGAAATCTCTGGCTATAACTACTGCTAACTTCAGTGTCTGTGTTGAAGCTGCTGCTCTGGGCTGAGCCACGAGAACCAGAGGCCTGTCTGAGTTGATTCTGGAGATCGCTGCCAACATTTGTGTTGCTGTTTTGTCCCCGAGCTGCAAGAGAAACAAAGAGTATAAATCCACAGCTTGTAAATCACACCAATATATGACAGCGACATTTGTGTGTTGCTCACCTTGTTGGGCCCACAAACAAAGCACATGCTCTGCTTGAATTAAACAAATCAGCAAGATCCTGCACAGAAAACACGACATCCAGTCAGAAATGGTACAGCAACTCAACAAATAATAAAAATAGCTGAAAAAAAACTTACCCCAAATGAACTCCACAAGCCATTTCTGTGTTCTGAAGCAAGCAGCCTGGTCAAAGCAACAGTAGCCAAACAGCCTTGGACCTGCTCTGCATGTGGTGTGTGCAGCAGAGAGGTAGCATTTATTGCAAGCTGCATCCAATCACTGTGTCTCCTGGAGCACCTGAGAGTCAACCAACCAATCATTCCAGGAAGCTGCAGCACCACAGCAGTCCACGCTGAACTCCTTTCAGCACCAAACTCTTTTCCAGACCTCATCAGAAGAGAATTTAATTGAATATGCTTTATTTCAAACATTAGAATCAACAGCTGTAAACATATTTGACAGATTTTCAACAAGCCACATAAAAAAGTATCTGTTGTGCATCGCTTAAGAGGCACTGATGTTACACAGGGTCAGTTACTTGGAGAGTCAGTATACTGTATGTCCAGACTATAAATGGTGGCAAGCAATAAATTACATTAATGATAAAGATTTGCAATCACAAAGTGAGAGAAGTAGGATTTTCAGGCCTGACTTTCATATCGGCTGCGTCGAAATTTAGAAAACTCTCCCAGCATTAAATGTGTAAATATATTTTGTTTATTTGAAAAAAAAAAAATGCTCATAGCGTCAGTAATGTCATCACACGTTAACTTATGCCGAAACTGGTCAAGATGCAACTGAGCTCTATCAAAGAATATATCTACTACTATATATCATGTAGGACTTAGAAACATCAGTAGATTTCTGTCATTGTTTGTGTTGCACCTAAAGAATAATGAAATGTCTATCAAATGTGATTTCTGTACTTCCTCTTAACCTTTGAGTTCTCCAGATATTTGTGTTGGTATTAAAGTGTTTTGTTTTAGCAGCAATTATTGTGACGCCTGCAGTGGAGCTTCGTGTTAACTCACTATCACTTAGATAAAGGATCTCACAACACAGTTACATTTACAGCATTTTATTGAATTCAACACCAAACAAAGTTATAAAAAAAGGGACAAGGAAGTGTGTGCATATATATTCTTTATTTGTGGTCATGGGGGAGATCTTCTTCAGTGTGTAAGGAGCTTCACAAACCTGCCACCACAGAGGAAGCACATGGTAGGTGAGTTCGGGACCTACTATGAGATCTACACGCTTTCTTTATACAGAAGGAGCAGAGTTGGGGGCCGATGGCCAATGATACAGACATTTTGGTGTCAGACAGATAGGAACAATGAAAAACAAACGGCCAGCAACCAAAACAAGCGTTAGGACGGCCTTGGTGCTGGAACATTCTCATAGTTATCTAAGGCGCAGGCAAGGGTGGATTCTTCTTCTGCACAACAGAGACAAGGTGAAGTTTAACAAAGTTCAAAGCAAAATTACTTATGCATGAATACAATATACTGAGTAAAAATGTACCATTACACATGACATACCACTCGGTTCAGTTCAATTTTATTTGTATTGTCTAATATCCTAAATCACAAATTTGCTTCAGATGGCTTCACCGCATGTACAGCATACAACATCCTCCGTCCTGGAACCTTCGCATTCGAAAAGTAGAAAAGAAACTTTCACAGAACAGAAAGTTGAGAAGAACCCTTCGGGAGAGCAATTTCAGAGGGATCCGTCTCCCAGGATGGCCAGAAATGCAATAGATGTCATGTGTACAGAATTAACATTACATTACCACAAAGTATAAACTTTTAACTTGTTCATGTCATACTAAATATCATACTTTTATGATATATATGAAGTTTTTTGACGACGTAAAAATATAATTACAAAGTCATCGTATATGACTTATTGATATTTGTATGGCTTTCTGTTGTAGTACTCTCTCTGATGATGTAGTACTCTCTCTGATGACCCTTTCACTCTACAAGGTTGACCCGTGTCCTCTTTGTCTTAAAGAATCCGAGTCGTTCTCCGCTTCATGAGACACACCCGGCCCGGTGTGCTTCTGGATGTAAAAGCTTACCACCTTCAGTCAGAGCTCTTCTCGCTCCATTGCTGCTTTGTTTTTTATTACTGCAGACATTTTTACACATGCTTATGACTGATTGCTGACTTCCAAATTTGTGTTTATCATGTTGTAAATAAATATTTGTATTCATAACGCATAAGGTCTCCCTACTTTTTTTTCAAGCTTTTCAGGCAAACTCAGATGTTTATACGACATTTAATTGACTTGTTTTTGTGAGATACTTAATAATGCTGTTTATGAATTTTCATGACATACTATGACTTATGTAATACTATACTACTACTTTTTATTTTTATGACATATACTGACTTTTTTTTGAAAAACTATACTAAGACTATATATCTATATCTATATATCTATCTATCTATATATATCTATATCTATATCTATATATATATATATATATTTTTATGATATTCTATAATATATTTTATTACATACTATGCTGACTTTTTCTTGACATTTTATGACTTCCTATACTATGACCTTTTATGTCTTATTTCATGACACACCACTTTATTATACTTTGATTACTTTTTATGAAATACTACCATGAATTGTTAGTGACATACTATACTATATGTTGACTTTTTTTTTTTTTTTTTTTTTTTACATACTTTACTATGATATTTTCACAAATATATATATACACACTGACTATTTTTATGACATACATCTTTATGACATACTGTATAATGACACTATACTATGACTTAAAAACTAAAAAGTAGCATTTTTTTTTTTTTCATTTTCTAGTACACGAAAGACACATTAAAATACCTCAGATCTTAAAACATATTTTAGACTCAATTTAATGTTACATTTCAATAAAATGACAAAAGGAACTTCAGCATTAGTAACCTGGTCCGTTTTGGTCAAAGCAGGCATTTATTGAAGTCTCATAGAAGCACAAAGTGAAGAACTGAAGTGTGCTAAAGTACCCGCTGAGAGCCCTTATACATCTCCTGCTCCCTCATATTCGTCATGATGAAAAGGTATGCAGAGGGTAAGCAGAAAGAATACATCTGGTGTACGTTGTATTCTACAGCAACATGATGAAAAAGCACTTTTACTTCTACTGAAATTACATTTACCAACACACTGTGAGGTCTGTTACATAAGCAACGCAGACGTTGTGAAGTTTAAAATGTTTTGTGATCGCACCATCTGCTGCAACGCCACATACTTCTGATAAAATCTCTTAACGCGCAACTAAAAATAAATGAGTCCGTCTCCTTTTAAAATAAATATATCTGTACTTTGACAGAATGTACAGGGTACATGAGCCCGCCGTATTGTTTTCAAAGCGCTGTGTTTGCAGCCATTAACAATGTCGACCATTGCTACATACACCAAAAATGCCAATCTGATGATCTTCTGCGTAGATGAGCCGTTTTAAAAACAGCGGGCAATACCGTAAAACAAATATATAGGTTTCAGCATATATGCCAAGAAGTATTCAAAGCTCCAGTAACACGTGTGATTTACAGCTGTAACAAATGTTAGTGACGCATTTACATAAAATCAATGTTGGTGAGGTTCTAGCGTAGTCTATGTAACAGACCTTACCCGTGGTTATCCAAAACTCTAACTTCCACACCGAAACAAAGACACAAACACTTAACATCACAACTAGATTGAAAGCTGGGGTACAACTGCATGACAATGGAAAAACGTGTGAATCCTGCCGCAAGTTATGAAAGCCAATATATAAAGTAAAAACTCACCAAAAGTCTCAGTATTGTTCTGTGCTGCCATGCAGGATAAAATGAGATAAAACTGTGGCGCCTCAGTATTCATCTGTAATTATAACATCATTTATATACATTGATTTCAGCCTTGAAACCAAATAATTTAAAGCCATGCATTGTGTGTCGAGGACACTAAATATTGGCATTAATATAAAAATGTGGCAACTCACCAACACCCAGAAACACTAGAATATCAAACCAGTGTGGAAATGTAGTATAAATATAGTGCCAAACCCCGACTCCTACACAAAATACTGAAATGTCTCGATGGCTTTATTTACCTACGCCTCTGATCTTTAACTTATGTGTCTGATCACTGATAATATTTAACAATTGGCATACTGTATTGCACTTTGTGATTGCATGCGTCACTGATAATGAAAGGCCCAAGCGATAGCAGGGCTGGCTGTGACAGAGTGCGGTGATTACAGTGGCCTGTAACAGGCGTCCGGTTGCCACATACGCAGATCCACCACGATCTGGTTCAGCTTCTTCATCCACAGATTCCTCTCGTCCTTAGTGTCTGCACTCAGCCAGTTTCTGCACAGAAGAACGTCACTGTTATTTATAGACACTTTTTATTATACGTCAGACGGTCTTTGTTTAGTTTGATAGCCGCGATTTAATAAAGTGGAATAGTTCTTTGACGAGGATGTTGTAACGGATGTCAGCTAAACATCGTTTATCTCGCTTCTTAACTTTGAAACTGACCGATGCATTCCACTTTAAAATGAAGCCTACTTTCCAATGTGGTGCAGCCCTGATGACAATGGTAGCAACTTACTTGGTGACACACATGGTGTTCTGGCACTGGCTGACGAGTGTTTCTTTGTCATCCTCTCTTCGTGGTCTGACTGTGATGAGCTCAAATGTGTGGGGTCTGGCACAGAACTCCCGGTTGGCTGGTTCCACCTTATTGCTGGTGCAGTTAGCCAGGCTGATGCGGCCGATGGGATTCTGACAGAAGGAAGAAAGAAAGAAAGAAAACAAACGAGGTGTTTAAGACAAACGCAACATTTATATCATATATATTAATTCAGATTTGACCTCATGTCACAAGGAGACGGCTACAGGCGACACACTTTTAAGAAGATAGACCTATCTTGAACATTGACCTCGTGGAGACTGTTTTACTTTCTTAAATCAACTGGAAGAGAATATCAAGGCTGGACCAAACCCTCCGCTCTGGTGATATGTTAACTAGCGATAAACACGAACACTTGGGCATTTCATTTGACCTAAAATGATACAATATTATGAAATGGTATCTGAGAAAAAGTAACAATTGTAAAAGTTGACTAACATGTGATGTCTTAAGAGTTCCCTGATGCCAGTGTTTGGGTCTAATGGCACGGTGTGTATCTTTTCATTTGCCACTTATCTAGCGTAAACACACGCTCAATGGACAGCAATCCACAGCCTCATGAAAACACACCAGTGTGCAAGTTGCAGACAGCCATAAGAGCTTTTCACTCAATAAAACATGTTTATTTGTAAAGCTGTGGGAGGCTCACACAGCTTGCTCTGATATATGCCACATTTATGGCAAATATGCCAGGGTTGAAATACATATTTATTTCAATGTTAACTAATATCTATACACACAAAAAACAGGAACCACCGAGGTAAAATAAAGGAGCTCAATAAAGAGCGTTTCGCTGTCGAAGAGCTCAGTTACCTTGCGCTTCTCATCGTCTGGGTAGGTCCAGTAGGAGATGCAGTATCCCGACAGGACACACCACCTCCTGTGCCACGCTCCAAATCCACTCACATCTTCAAACATCGTCTAGAGGAGAGGGCAATTCAAATGACAACATATTTGTATTGTGACATAGCAGATCAATACCAGCCTCGGCGTTAGTTAATCTGTGGCGATGATTTGATCGGCCTGCGCTCACCAGGAAGCCCTTCTCCTCCACTTTGGAGCCAACTTCACACTGCATCTTGAGGTAGACGTGGCCCTCCAGAGGGCACAAGAATGGCACCTTGAGGCAAGAGTACAGACGCTTCATTAAAAGCTCCATGGTCACCATTCATGTAATGCTTAACGTCACAAGACGGGGTTAAACGAAATAAATAAAGGTTACGATGTCTCAAAGATGGTTAAAAATCATAGACAGTGACCAAAGGCAATAAAAACAAATGTTAGCGTCACAATGCAGTTAAACGTATTCCTTGTTATCGTGTGTTCACCGTCCTTCCCACACAAACAGAACAAAAAACAGGGCAAGTAGTAACCTTGGTATGAAACATGTCACTGAGTAGTTCTCTTTCACTTCCTTCATATATGATCTAAAAGAAAGATATTAAGGGAGATGAACGGGTGCAGAGGGAGAACAAACACGGTCACTGAGAGTCTCTGTGAGGCCTGACGTAAAGATGCGACTACGATCCAAGTGAGCCTCGTGTGGGCATCACACATACAGCATGGACACTGTGCCTTCAGACTAAGGCCCGTCGCATACGAAATGCAGAGAATAGAAGAAAACGTAAGTGCTCTAAAAGGGAGAAGGTGGAAAAAAGGGACACGAGGACATTTATAAAAAAAATAAATAAAAAAATAAAAAAAAAAGGTGACATTAATAGTTTCTATACCTTCTCCAAAGGAAATTTGTTTGTCCCGATAGAGGCCAGGGTGAGCTTGTGTGATCCGACCAGGACGAAGTTACTGGTGCGAACAGCATTGGGGCCTCCTGGACTGGCCACAACTACACACAGAAAGGATGACATCATTAAAAAGGGAGATGCATGAGATGTAAAAGGCGTCGAATACATTTCACTCAACAGAACAAATAGTTTTAGATTTAATATTTTTTTGACCTACCTGGTGTGTGGACACTTTTCTGCAAGACAAGAGATGAAACCAGCAAATTAAAATACAAACGTCGGGCAGATGAGAAGTTACATTCTGATATATAATTATAGAGAAAATACATCTGAAATACTTACAGTGATGGCGAGGAATCTCTTTGGCGTGATCGCCTGGACAGATAGAAGTAAAGCAAATAATTAAAAAGTATTATTTGGGAGCGACAGTAACTTGTCTGGAGGGAGATGTCCGTTAACATTTCTCTCCCCCACACGAAACGACCACCTGAAGCTGTGCAGAGAAACAGTGACTTTCTTCAGACTCGGCCCACACAGTGCACACCCACCAACATGTGAGGGATTTAATACAGAAACTGTTCATACCGACATACACATATAATGGGCCTCATGAACCTCTCTCCATATTATCTGGACACACACACACACACACTTTAAGTATTAACAAAAGCTCCATGATTGACTGATCACGTATTTTCCATTTGGTAAAAAAAAAAGAAGCAAATTAAGGATTTACCTTTGACTTGCTGGGTTTCTTCTTCTTGTCACTGCAGGCGTCACGCTTCTGCACCTGAAGACGTCACGAGTTAATACACAAGATCATAATGGATCAGATGTCAGTAACTCTAGATTGCGGCTCAATAATACATCTTTGATGTGGAGGGGGAGAAAAGTAAAAGCAACTGAAGCCCAGTAAATATAGTGGATATGTGGTCAGAGCCTCATTATTCTGCTCTCTGTAAACCCTGATGTAAGACACTCACCAAGCAATAGACCTCAACAGCAATATCAAAGTCACTGGAGACGTCAGATCTGAAAGTGAGGAAGAAGAGGGACAATTAAGATCAACATGAGTACACCAGTATGAGATCTGTTGAACAGGAAGTGGTTACATTTCATGTGTCGGAATCTGGAGCTGTACCGAATGTCGTGTTTTTTACGCTAGCTTCTGTTGAGGTTTTGGAATGAAGCTTTGAATGTCTGTCGTCACATTTTATGACGAAATCACCTTACGGAAAAATTAAAAACCCTCGAACAAAATCCTCAATTTGAATAAAGTGATTCATCGGATTAAATCAGTTCATCTTTTTTGTTATTTAATGATCTTTCTTTGATGAATATGACTCGTCAGTGCCTCCTCATCATGCGTGTTCGGTAAGCGAGACTGCATCTGAATCACAATCACATAATACTCATTCGTTATAAAATGATGTTGTTTCATATGAGCAGGAGTGCAGGGCTTACATGGTGAACTTGGTGGGGAAAGCCAGGGTGTCCCCACTCAGGCCCTGGTGGGTGCTGGCTAAAGGTGTGGCCACAGTGTGCTCTGCTCCCGCACGAATCATCAAGAAGAACGAATGTTTGGCCGACTCTGAAATAATCAAGATAGAAAAATAGCATCAATTTAAAGCCCACATTTAAGACACAATGGGTGATTTACAATATTGAGCATTAGTGACAACTGGGCCCTGTTGCAGAAAGCAGGATTACTGAAATCTGTTTGTTAAACCTGATTTCTAAAACAGGGCCCTGATGTCTGGAGAGAAAGTTGAACAACAGTGGAGTGTTGCTTTAAACTACTGAACTGTGGTTATAAGCTTTTTGAGCCTACCTGGCTTGTTGGCAATGGAGCAAACAAAGTCTGCCTTGAGAGGCAGGCGCAACTCCTGCAGGGTGATGGAGCCCCTGGAGGCAGACATGCTAGAAGGTTCTGGGGCTGCAGAGGCCTTCTTATGGCCCTTTGGGTCTCCTTTCAGACGGTCCAGCTCTGCCTTCAACACCTCCCTCCTCTCCGCTAAGAAAGTCAAAAGGACAGAAAGTCAAGCGTTGATACTACTGAATCCTAAAGATAGGGGCTGATGGGCTGTAGTGGTGGTGTTGTATTGTGGCCAAGAAGTGGCAGCATGAATGTATTTTGCATTGCATATAACACTTTGAGTGGTAGCTTTCATTATTTTTGTACACTTGCGTGGTCTCAGATATGTCCACGTGTTGAATTATTTTTTCACATGCATAATTAAATTGGTTAGTGACAGTTTAAGTTAACCTTGTGCCTCACTTAAAAAAAAACAAATTGCTCTGAAGTCCAAAAAACTGCCATAAAATGATAGATTCATTTTATTTTACATACAAGAATGTAATTGTCTCCTGTATACTAAATGCAAGGTTCCCCCAAAATATGTCCTTAGTGAGGCACAAGGGTTAAATATAAGATCCCAATTTGTTTGATGTCTGGATCGACTCACTTGCCACCAGCAGCAGCCTCTCTGCCTCAGCCTCCACCTGGGATCCTCTGCCATGCTCTTCATCCGTGCAGCAATTCAGTGCCTGACTGGCCTGATGAATGACTGTCTGCTGCAGGTTCACCTCATTTGTCAGAATCTAAAGAAACACAATAGAGCGTTAGAAATGTTTGCCTTCCGTATGATGAATATGTACTTCAAATCAGGTCCACATGAAAACGTAACACTCATACTGTAAGCGTGCTGCAGGGAACAACATGTGGCATGAATCAAAGTTCAAAGTATTTATTCCAAACCTTCATCTTCTGTTTGATACTGGAGAGACCGGATCCTCTTGGTTCCTCCGCTCTGTGAGAAACGTCCTCTTTTCTCACGATCACCTGTTTCACGGTTGGTCTCTCGGTCTCTTTCACCCGGATGGACCTGTATGCATCGATGCTAGCACACACAGAACACAAGCGGATGAGATTTCCTGCAAACGACGACAGCCGACTTCAATCCATCCAAGTGACATTAAACGGGAGCACTTACCTATATGGCAATTTGTGGTCCTCGTCCAACGCCTCTGAGGAGGCAGTCCTTACTATGTTGGTTCTCTGGAACTTGCTGGGTTTGGAAACATTGCCTGGAGTGTTGCTCTTCACGAGGAACGAGCTGGCTGGAGTTGACGTCTGCACAGACAACATGAAGAAAATGTTTTTGTTAAGAGGTTGTCCGTCTAATTTGCCTCACGTTTACTCTAACAGGAAGTAGATGCAAGTGGTAAAGGGAGCCTACCATCATTCGTCTCTCTGGACTCTTCACCACCTCTGCCAGTGGAGTGAGGAGGGACATGGAGGAGATATTCAAAGCATCTTCCTCCTCATCCTCATCATCACTCTGGTCCAGGGCTCTATCAAACAGCTCGTTGATAACAGCAGAGTTGATGGACTGGTCCACATTCATCTCTATCTCCCTGACCACCTCCTCGTCTTCTTCTTCTGTGGTTTCATCAGTTGTTTTCTCTACAGTATGGTCGACCACCCTCAGAGGACTGGATGTTGATGTGGGAGGCGAGAGCATCAACACAGGACCTGATATTTCACACAATCTTAGTTAGAAAACATTACACTGAACACCTCGACCAAAACTAGTAAAATCTTAAATTTCCTGTGACATTGAAAGCAACCATTTAAAAATGTAATGAACAACTTTAAGACTAAACACAGAGTTTAAGAGGTTTGGTAATACACAGCTCTTTGCTCAATCCTGGATTAATAAAAACTCGGGAACACACATAATGACGGTGAATCCTAACTTTTTACGTGAGGCACAGCTCGCAGCTTTAATGAGAGCCCTAATGGATGACAGAACAACTGCCAATGCTAGTAACTGATCACTGAAACATATGGACACAAACAAATAGAAATGTCCAAACATAAATATGAAATGTTGAATACCTGGAGGAGGGCACTTCGTGGGTGTGTCTATACTCTCAGAAGAAGGTGCTGAGGGTTCATCCCGAGGCTCACATCGGGGAACTTCAGCCTCCACGGGCTTGTCAAGCTGTTCCTAAAAAGCACATTTTTTATTAAATATAATCTTGCATTTTCTATGAAAGCATGACTATATTGTGAGATTTGTGTGTCAGATGCTTATTGGCCAACCTTGATGTCAGTGTTTTTATTGGCTGTTGCTGCTTCTTCGTTATTTTTCCACATATTGTTGTTCCCCTTCTGAAAGCGATTCCGAATCTGAGCCAGCTCAGACTCTCGCTCCTGAAATTAGTTTAAAAAAAATAAAATGTTAATATCGTGATATCAAACAGAATGACTGCAACAATAAGAGGATACACCTTAGTATCTGTAACATTCATTGACCTGCTTCTGTCTTTGGGTGAGATCAGCAGTGGTTGTGTTTGCAGCTCGGGCGGCTCTGAGCCTCTCCTGCACCAGTCTGGTGTTTGGTGTGACGGATGATGGAGTTACAGTGGGAGTCTTGCACTGGGCAGCACCCCCAGCTGGGGAGCTCTGGTTGGTGCTGCGCTCCTGGCACCTCTCTCCAAAGCGCTCCAGGAAAGACTTCACACCTGTTGGGAATGAAGAGAAGAAATATATCAAATTTCTTCATACACGTGGAGGAAAAAAGAAAATACTAAACTAAACAAATCTAGCTATTAATATTGCCGGCTTGTGCATATCAGAAAAATACGAGTTTGGGTGTAAATAGAAAATGGAATACTTGGCCAAAACAACACCATGGACATACTTCAATTTGCGCGTGGACATGTATATATATATATATATCTATCATAGGCCGATACGCACGTATCATAATCGGTATCAGGAAGGAAAAAATGGTCTCGAAACATCTCTAATGATACTTAACATTATATTATACAACCTAAATTGTTTTTTCAAGTAATTCAGTAACTCTGACACAGGACATCTTACTTTTACTGCCACTTCTACATAAGAAAAAAAGACTGACTTTATAAAAAATAAGTCAAAAAAATAATTGCAACACGACTCACCAGGTGTCCCAGCAGTGGCCATTTCCTGAGGGCCAGAGGGGCCAGCAGTGGTGGGCTTGCCGCGGAGTTCTGGCTTCTGGGGGCTGGAGGTGAGACCCCTAGAGAAGGCCTGATTCTTCAGGGGACTTTGAGGCACTGATGTTGAGGAGGAGGGACCAGCCTTCTGGGGACTGGATGAGAAGGCTTTTCCCTGGAGGGAACTCTTCTGGGGACTAGGGGGGAAGGTCTCCCCCTGACTGAACATCTTCTGAGGACTGATTCCTGCTGACTTAAGTGCCGGCCTGCCTGCAGGAATGTCAGCCTTCTGAGGGCTTGGGAGAATCACTCGGCTCGGCTTCGCTGGACAAATCAGAACCTGTTAAGAAGACATGCAATAGTTTTATTCATAAAGCAGATTCAAAAACAACACAAGTTGGGGGCGTCCTGGTGGTCTAACTAGGCATTTAGAACAAAACAAACATGAAAGCTGCTGCATTGACAGAGGCATGTTGCTTCAGTGACACCTCGTACTAAATGACACTCAGATATAACTGCTTATGCTGAAGAAAAAGACAATTTCAGGTAAATCTACCTGAGAGCTGGGTGTAGACTTGATGCTTCCTGTTGAACTGGCCACCACATGGCCTGCAGCACTTGGTTTAGTGCCGGCAGCCACCGCAGCGTCTCTGACTGCTAACTTATGAACCGCTGTACCAGGCTTCTGTTTTGCAGTCTCAATGGGAATGTTAGCATGGCTCAGGTCGTCTTCCCAGGTTCCAATGGTGGCGGCGAGGTTGGCGAGTCGGCCTCTCCTCCCAACGGGAGTTCCTGAGGACACGGGGGGGACGGCAGCTGGTGGGACCTCAGCTGGTTTCTTCAATGGGGACAGGGAGGTGCAGTCTGGAACTTCATCAGAGGAGTCTGAAAAGGGGGCAAAATGTTTGATATGGACAGGGACAAACTATATGACAGAGAGACGTATGAAAGAATGGACAGCACACACCCCTTTACGACTACAATTGACAAACTACAGTCAAAAAACAATCCAGTTGTGTGTTTTGTTATTGTGGTGTGATGCTTCCTTTTTGTTTACCCCTTGATTATAGATTGTGTCTTTAAATATTTTACATGCGTTTGATGAAAACCAAAATAAATGAAGAAAGATAATCTCAACCAGCAAACATAATATCCGTACCATCACCATCCCAATACTTTCTCTGCTGTGCTAGCCTCTGCAGACGAGACCTCATGCCAGCAGCAGGTGGAGCTGCGACTTCCACCAGGTGCTCCTTGTTCCCCTGCCAGGCTGAACTGGCAGGCGCCATCTCTACTTCTCTGCTCCTCGGAGGATTAGGAGCTGGGGTCATTTTCTCTGGCTCTGGAGTTTTCTGCTGCCCTGGCTGAGGCTGGACAGCAGGCCGGGTAGCAGTCTTCTCCAGGGAGGAGGAATGACGAACGCTGGCAGGCCCCACCGGGGGTTTCTTGTCTGTGGGAGGATCCGCGAGCACAGGAGCAACCGCTCGTGTCGTCACTGGCTCCTGGTTTTCCTCACCGGCTGCAGGCGAGGCATTTTCCTCTGAGCACCTGCGCTTGGAGGGAGAAGGCCTGGAGGACACCTGTGGAACTGGGAGGAAGTGACAGGGAAACATAAGCAAGGAGGAGAGCTGCAGCTCACTGGTCAAACTGACAGGACAAGTCTCGGCAGACAGCAATCCAACACATGTGTTCGTACCTTTATCAGTGACTGGCTCACTGATCACACTATTGGTGTCAGCCAGCGGCTCTCTGGGCCGTTTGACCATCTGTCTGTTGGCTGCATTTGGTCTCTCTGCCATTTTCTTCTGCAGATTCTCTCTGCGAGCCCGAGTCCGCTCCAACAGTTTCTGGTTTGACATAAAAAAAAAACAGTTACGATGGCTGCTTTACACTTTCTGAGGAAGGACAGAATGACATCAGAATCTATATATATATATAATTGTTTTTATGACCAGAAACCTGAAGAAAACAACATTTTCAATTGGAAAGCTTGTTTCCACTATTTTCCAAAGAATCATGAAAAACGACATGAGGCTAACGGTGCTATGAAAACTGATCTTTAACTATGTTGTGCCATAGAATTTGAGACTCAGACCTCTTTTATAATCACACTTGTGAGACTTGCAGTTAGTCTGTGTATTGGTCAAAATATGCTGATTCTCTGTCCCAAATATCTGCTGGATCTGTAAATGCAAATGTTTGGAAAAAGGGCAGAGCACATAGACGGTCTCTATGTGAGCTACTAACAGGCAACACAGACACGTAAAACAATCCTTCACCAGAGATAAAAAAGGCTTCTGTTTGGTTGCCCTCTTGATCCCTTTTTCTTCTTTCCTTAACGTGACATGCCCTTCCCTTGGTCTCACAATCTGATTTACTGTCTGTTAACTGTTCAAGCCCAAACACATTCCTGCGGCTGCACCGCCTTCACAGTGTGGAAAACTTGAAGTCACATTTAATAGCATTCCTCAGGAATGAGACACTCCTGCATGTAGTTCCTGGATTTGAAATTTCAAACTCTACTGGCTCAGATACTGGAGTAACAAGAAATGCAGTTAGAAAGAGGAAGACAAATTCTAGTATAAGCTTGTAACAACAGCATGAGTGCATGAAGGCAAAGAGAGTGTTGGACACTTTCCAGTGCTGACACATACCATTGCCTTAAATGGAGGCAAAGCTGTTTGATTTGAATAACAGTCATTGCTGGAGTGAAATGAAGAAGTAAAAAAGTGAACTGGTCAGGCAGAAGCCTGGCTAAATTAGACAACGTAATGATTGCGAAATGGTCAAACATGTAACCGTAACGTTAGAAAACTTAAGTTACATAATAGTTACAGCTAGCTGTTAGAAGATTGTGGTGAATTACAAAGCTAACTGTTAGTTGTTATTTTTATTTGTGGTTGCAGACAACTGACAAAACAAAGACACAACACGTGATTTTTTTTTCCATTGTACATATTATCATACAATACAATTCTGCATAGAAATGTAAACATACGACACATTATTATGGAAGTAAACAAGTTAAGTCTCCTGCCATAATTAGGACATGGGAAATGTTGTGTTAGCATTAGCAAGTAACGTCAACCTTACGTTAGCTAACAGCTAACGCTACATAATATCTGCCGTTAGTTAACTTACCTCAGTAAATGGATCCATTTCGGACAGTTTATCCCTATCGATCACTATTTAAACAACGCTGTTAAAGTGCTGTACGTGTACACAAACGGTGAGGAAGAGCTGGGCGGCTCTCAGCTTGTCTTCTTCTCTCTTCTACAGTCTCTGCAACGAAACAAGTGTTCAAATTTGAATTTCAGCGCTGGACCTACTGCGCATGCACTAACAGTTGGAAGCCCTTGAGGAACCAATCAGAATCAAGGAGCCTTGGACAACCTATCACAGCCTGGGTGCGTGGTCACGTTACAAGAAGGCGTCACTCCATGATGCACTTCACATGTTTTATGAATCAGTCTTCTGTGTATTCAAATGATAAAGCGGTTAAAACGTACGCTGACCGAGTTCCCTTCGTCGTCTGCAATGTGATCTGCAACATGCACAACATATACACTTATAGACAAGTTTTTTGTAGTTTCCACTGTTTAACTGTACAACTTACACCAAAAAAGATGAGCAGATATGCTAGAGAAAATATGTTGTGTTTCCATTAAAAAGTCCCCATGTTTTGTAAAACATGCGAAACATAAAAAAAATCTGTGCATACAAACAATTCTTCTGTCTGTATATATACTATTTACAGTTATACTTTAGTTATTGTGGATTTTTTACTTTTTTACTTAGTTAATATTCTTTAATATTTATTACTTATTTACTTATTTATAATACTTGTTTTGATCTTGTTTTTATTATGTCTCTTGTTTGCACTATCCACTATGCTGCTGTAATCCTGTAAATTTCCCTGCTGCGGGACTAATAAAGGATTATTTTATCTTATATCAAATCCTGCATTAACTTTTCAATTCATCAGTTTAGTCAAAAATTCAAATTGCAAGTTAGTGTTACATGTTAAATGTCATGACTATTAATAACAGGAAGTGTCAGTATGAACTGAGTAATTTGCTATCCCCTGTTATCCCCTGTATATGTGTGCCTTCAAATAAATAAATAAATATATATGTTATAATTACAAGTCATTTTACAAATGCCAGCAGGACAAAAGTATTGTCTAGAATGTCTTTTTTTTCATGTTAATAACATTACATTGAATTGCTGTGAAAATTGGCTTCTTTCAGGTGCAGCCAGTCCATAGAAAACTACAATCATAGCGTCTACTCACATTATGTCTACGTTTGAAGTGCTAAATCTGAATCTATTGGCAAATAGATAAATTCCGAAATACAAATACTCTCAAGTGTCTCAACCTTTCCTCAAAGGGACTACATTTCCCATGAGTACCCACGTGTAATACGTGTAAGGTAGTCATCAACGAAACCTTGGAAACAGATCAGGTGACCGTTCTACACAGACAGCTCTACTCCTGTCAGTGTGGCTGTAGCTCGGTTGTAGGCGGTGTTCTTCATGTCAGCTCAGCTGTGGTTTTTAGGTTTATTTACAGACGCCTTAACGCCTTAACAGAGGATGCTGGAGTCAATTAAAGTAACAGGTAATGTTGCATTTATCTTGTGTTTCTCTTATTTTCCCGTGCCCGTAGCTAGGAGCTCAATGATTTAAAGAAATCGGCGACATTAATAACTGAATATGATACCTTAATAATGGCCATTATGGGAATTTGAAACTAAAATATGAGCTCCAGAAGGCTAATGTGAACATAATAAACTCATTATCACTGGGGAAATTGAGTATATTTTAAGAAAGCATGAATGTATTCATTACTTTACATTATATTGTATCTTATATATTATATTGTTTTTTTTTAAATATCTATTTAAATCTGCTTTTAACCTGTAAAGTCAGTTATGTATGTTTTTTTTTTTTCCGTGTTGTCCCTTACTGTTATGATGTCATCTATTTTGTTTTTATTGTAATTACTTCCATTGTTTCTGTTTTTACCAGAAATACAAATAAAATGTATTATTATTATATAACCTATTTTGTATTTTACACATTTGTGTTGTAAAGACTTGTGGTAGATTGATAGTGAGCTTACTCAGTGCTGACTCATGCTGATGACTGCTAATCATATGCTTTTTATTGATAATCGTGCATCATCAATGCACTATTGATGTGATGGAGACGCTTGAGCATTGATTCATTTTGTTGTGCAGTTCAACCACATTCAGTTTCACGACTGTGTTCGCTGTCATACATTTAATTTCATAAAAGGTAACTGGTGAAAATGAACATTCACACACCCAGTATCCACTAGATGGGGATTCTGGGTTGGTTACTCATTTGCCTACAGTGTGATATCAGAGTAGCCTATCATGTCAGGTGAATGTGATTGATGGAACACCCAGCTGATGTGTTAGGTAATAGTGTTTGATTTGGTGGCTGAGCAAAGCCAAGGAAGCTCCAATGTGTCCTCGGTCGCTCTTCCAATCATTGCTGCGCTTGTTGAGGTCATTAGTTTGTGCTCTCTGTGGCTGCACGGATTCCGCCTCAGTGCTCCTGTCCGAACAGAGTGCCAAGCTCTGACTGTGATGATGTTCCAGGTCACCTTACTGGAAACCGCAAAGCCTCGCACTCTGACTCCCGTGCTTTACTGTCGGTCTCTGGAGACAAGATGAGAATAATTTCCTCTGTGATGGCACAGCAGCATGGAACTGAATGGTTATTCGAGTCAGATCACATCATTATGATCGTTAAGAAAAAGTGGGGAAAGATAGTTGCTACTTTGGAGTTTAAGTTCACCGCACTGATTGCAAGTTTTGATATATACATATACTGTATATTATTAACTTGTTTTTTTTAGCTTGGCATTGGAATATATCTATTTGTATCCTTCCTTGATAAGAGGATTACTCTATCCAGCTATCTGTAAAAGGTCTGCACGTGAAGGTGATCCTAACGTAAGCAGCAAACACATTCACTGTCTTCTCTGACTGGTCTCTCATCTTTCTTCTTTCAGAAAGACTCCACTGGCCAGAAGTAGAAATGTCCAAAAAGTACATCTTAAACTCAGTGAGTCCAAGCCAAGTGTACCTGGAGAAGATTTCTTCCAGTGTCCTCAAAGACCTCTTCAGCACTGGCTCCAGCAGCTACAACGTCCTGCTGCAGGTTGAGGAGAAGAAGATTCAGAAGCGGCCCCCGTACAAGAGGCCAAAAACATCAGTGAAATGTGGCGCCACATGTAGTAGAAGAAACCGCCCAGTCATGGCTCCTAAAAAGTTGCGTGCACCAGAAAGTGTCTGTAAACCTGCACAGACAAATCGTGTTCTCTCAGGCAACTCCAATCACTCTAAGCCAGTAAGGAACATGGCAGTAGTGGGCAGCACCATGGGCCTAACCACACGTGCTGCCCCACAGCTGCGAAAAATGTGCACCCCCAATTCCCCCCGCACTAAACTGCCCTCGTTGCACAAAGCAGCAATCACACGGGAAGTGGAAAATGCCAAGAAGCTCTGCATCCTTACAGCCATCAAGCCGTCTAATGTTCAGAAAGAGAAGGCCACGTTTTTCAAGTCTGACTTCAACTACGATCCACAGTTCGAGTACAGCAACCCAGCCTCCCCAGTTGTTCTGGCACGGCATAGCAATGCCTCAGACCGCTTCCTCACACAGGTAAGGGTGTGTTTGTGTTGGGAACAATTGAATGATTTGTTTCATGATAAACACAGGTTTAACATAGGTCTCTGTGTTGCTCTGAAAGTATCAGAGGTGCTCCATTAAAGTAAAAAATGGGATAGAGAAACTGAAGAACCTACAGTCAGTAAGTGCAGAAGCCCACCAATTTTTTGGCCCCGAGGCAGTGACATGTCATTCATCAGATCTACTACAAAGTCCCTGGTGCATGAGCTTGCTGCAGAGCTGGCTGGTTTGAGATCAGCAACCTCACACATGCCAGCAGTCAAGCTGCACACTGTGATCACAGAGACTTGCTGCCAAGGCTGTTTAGCGTCAGGGCAGATCAGACCTGGTGCAGTGTGAGTGTGTTGACTAAGTGAAAGAGGAAAGTGGCTGGGATGAATTAGTTTGCATAGAACCTTGGGGGGGAACCCATAAGATGAAGAGAATTTGCCAATAAATTGCAACTTATCTACTTTTGCATTTGTTTTTTCCTCTAAATAAGTTGTCTGACTAACTGGTGGTTTGATTAAAACTTGATTGTCCGTTTGGGTTTCTTGTGTGTTTTTTTCTTTAGTAATGTAGCAGTTTTTGCCAAGTTGCCAAATACTGCATGTCCAACGCATCAACGACAGAAGGTGCCAAAACAGTCATTAGTCTCATGCAGCTTTCACGTTATGACCTTCTCGTCTCTTGTAGGCAGTGCGCATCATGGAGCTGGCCCTGCAGCGATATGGCAGCTATGAGAAGTTTGAGAAGGCCACCGGCGGCAACCTCCTCACCAAGAGTCGCGTCTGGCACAACATCAAGAAATACATGGAGAAGGAAGGCTGCGTGGGGGAGGTAAGAGGACGGGCCACTCAGGCTCTTTTGATAATGGAGATGCATTGCTGTTATTGTAGTTTACATTTGTTTCACAGATTGATTCAACCACAACAACAAACGTACACACATGTTCTGACAATTCCCACCGTAGAGTGTATTACACACAGTAAAGAAAGTCCCTAAGAGGCTGTAATTTGGAGCCTGGGATCTTTCTGTGGCTGCACTGCAGTCTGTGTCATGCTGAATTTGTACATCATCATTGCAGAGCAGCAGACAGCAGGGCATCAAAGGGAAAGAGCTCCAGGGAAAAGTAAGACCTTGCAGAAAGACGCGTTCACTGAAGTCATCCTGTTTGCAAGTTTGCTCGTGCGGAGCTGTGTTTATGTAACCCGTCAACAAAGACGATGTTACATCATCAAGTTATTAATGTTCCACTGAAAACATTACATCACACATACACACACCTTGTGTATGCGTGGTAAAGTCTTAATGGGTTTAGACATGCTAGACAGTGGAAATAAAATACAAGGGAGGGAATGGCACTAACAGAGAAACCCACCCAAAATACATTTTGTTGAGCCCAGCTACAAATGATAGAAGAAGATATTCCAGGAATGTAAAGCATCAGTGATTTTGGAGTAACTCAAATTATTAAGCGTCTGTATACTCACGAGGATCTGCACAGCGATCACACTGACATGATCTGAATGCAACACAAAATACTAATAAAAACAATCAGTGCTTCCTGAACAAGTCAGTCACACTATCTCACTATGTGAATCAGATTAAGTAGGTTAAGTAGATGCAAGTAGCATCATGTCGCCACAAGAAGTTAATATCTTGTCCCCTTCTTCATTGAAATGAATGGGAAGTACCTCGCTTTCGATGCGATCACACAGAAGTACTAGACATCCTTCTTCCCGGCGACGTTCTTCAGCTCCAACTGGGGAATTCCTACAAATGAACACACATGACACGGCTAACACAATAGCTAATCTTAGTGTTTTTCTTGTCATTATGTCACTAATGCGATATCGATAATGTCGGTAAGTGGTTGAAGTGGATTGGATAGGTTTAATGAAAATACAGCAAAAAGAAAAACGTAAAGTTAACGTTAATTCTATCTGTTGAAAGATCGTAGCCCAGGTGACAGACGACCTCCTGTCCAGAGCCTCCATGACGGTGGTGAACAGCAGACCCACACTCACCATCAACAGCTCCACTGCCAGAGAGCACTGGCTTGAAGGCATGCTGCGGCATGAGATCGGTGGGTACAGTAGCTCCCACACAGGACTTCTGTTGTATTCTTCATGTGGGGCTCCTGGAACATCTGATTGTATTTACTTAAAGATTGTATTTGGTATCAATACACTGTGTTATCAAACCGTTTTATGGATCTAATCGATGCAGTTTCTAGTAAAGTTGGCTTGAATTTGAACTTAAATACAACCATGTTAATAGTCCTTGTGACTGTCTACCAGGCACACATTATTTCCGCGGCATCAACAACTGCCACCAGCCATGGAGCAGCAGTGTGGGCAGGAAGAAGCACAACCTGAAGCCTCTGAACCCCACAGAGGAGGGCCTGGCCAGCATCCACAGTGTCCTGTTCAGGAAAGACCCCACGCTGTGGCGCGCCGCCCTGCTCTACTACACCGTCTACCAGGCCAGCCACATGTCCTTCTCCCAGCTCTTCCACAATCTGGGACGCTTCGTCCAGGACCCCAACACCCGCTGGGACTACTGCGTCCGGGCCAAGAGGGGCCAGACCGATACAGCGCAGCCAGGTCACTACGATTACACATTAGATTAGATGTAGAGACAATCTGAGATGATTCAAATGTGATATGTTTAAAATAACGTGAAAATATTGATATTAACCTTTTAAAATTATTTTGTCACCTCCCACATTGCAGGGTGCTTCAGTAAAGACCAGGTCTACCTGGATGGTATCCTGCAGATCCTGAGATACAGAGACAAGATCGACTTCCCACTGCTGATGGCTCTAGGAAAGGTGAGGTAGCTCAACTATCTCCATCTGGTTGTATTTGACAATTTACTGATTCACTAAGCAGCAGCTTTATTGAATGAATGCTTCCTGGATTATCCACAGGTGCAAGTCTTTGTATTAGATGCTTCAGTGCTGTCGTTCACAACCTGAATTAAGCCAGTGGCTGCTCCTCCCTGCCACTAGTTTCTCCTCGTCAATCAGTCGCTAGCTGAATCCAAATGTCCACCCTCTGACATCTTTCATATGTACCGTGATGTTTTCTGAATCTGGACATTTAAATGTAACCACCGTGTCCACCTGGTCTTGGTGGCAGCAAGGTAAGGTAGTCCAGGTATCCTTCTCCTAGGCACGTCCTCCTCCTGAGGTTTCCCCAGGGAGGTGTCCAATAGGCAGCAAAATCAAATGCAGTTACTACCTCAACCACATAAGCGCTGCTTGTAAGTGCAACTTCATTCTCTCGGTCATTACCCCAAAGCTTATTTTCCACTACAGTGTTGTACACAACAACCTACAAAGTGGTAAATACTAGTCGTGAACGTCTTCCCTTGATACCCTCCACTGCCGGGCACTTCTCTTTCCTGATATTTGCACAGCTTCCTCTTGAATTTCCTCAGTGATGATGCTTGTTCTGTATCAGAGTATCAGATTAGGCCTCATTGTTGTGCTGACAGTGTCCTGTAGGAAGGTGCATGAATTCTATATCTCACACACAGTTATGTTGCCATCAAAAGCTGCTTTCCTTCCTCGATTGTCCTGTTGGTGACATCATGTTTCTAGTAGTATCTCCTCTCTATCAATGCTCCTACGACACCACTATAGCAGAAAGTAACGGCAGAACAATATCATTTCTGACATTCAGTTGCTTGAAATAGAAGTTTAACTGCACAGAAGATGGTTACAGTTCAGATACAGAGTAAAGTGACTAGAAAGGCTGATGTGATAACCTCTCTAAGGAGGGAACAGACCGTGTTCTTCTGCTTCAAAGGGAGCTGAAGGCACTGCTGATTAAACTAGGTGCTAATTCCAGCTGTAGATGTGGAAGCTGATGTAAGAAGTGATGTGTCTTCAACAACCTGATCTCACAGAAACACGTGAAATGAAAGGGTGGCACGTGATCGCAGTGCAGCTGGTTGCTAATTCTTCTTTCTCCTGCGGGTTTAGGTGTCATTTGAAGACGTGGACCGCCTGAAAGCACTGGCTCAGATGGAAAACGTCCGCATCCCGCACTTCATGCAGGACCAGGCGAGGTATGCCGAGCAGCTGGAGGAAATCATGGCGGTGAACCAGCTGACTGACGAGGAGCTCAAGGCCATCATCTGAGCCAGCTCCGCCGCACAAACCTGCTCACACCTGAAGGGAACCTGTCGCACCACTGCCAGCCGTGGCCCGCATGCCTCAACACCATCATCTTGCATGGTAGCAGAGTGTGTGCAGCATGCTATAGTGCATGCAGTGTAAAGATAAATGCATTAGTTGACATTGGCTTTGAATTATAGATCTGTTATTGTCATATCTCCACTGATACAATCAGAGAATCATTTCAGTGTTGAGATAAGGGCTGGAAGTAGTTTATTGTTTTTACGAGTGCCAATACAATACCTGAATTGCTGATCAATACAGATATAATAACATTTTCTAAGCACTTGGTGCCAACGTTTTCTAACTTGTTAGTCTCTGATATTCAGTTTGGTCTTAGGTTTGGGAGGGCTTTTATTAATATCTCCTCCATAGCTAATGGTTTTAAAAGAGTTATTAAAAGTTGTATTAATATTTGAGAAGGATCCCTTAAATTTATGATAGTTTCATATATTTTACAGTTGAATAATACGCTTGTCAGTGCTTTATGGTGGTCTAACTATGTAATGGTGAGACTGTTGTTTTCTTTGCTAACATAAAATGGGGATACTAGCGGGCGATGCTGAAAGTATAATCATCACAATCATTACATCATTACATCTGAGACATGATGTGTGCAAACATTTTGGAATTAACAGAGAATAGAAAGTCTGGATGAAGGTGAAGCTCTTTGCTGATCTTTCGACTGCAACCGCCTTTCACCAACGTTAGCTTGTTACTCAGTGAAGCAACAGAGTCACTGTGTATGAACAGAAATACACTAATTCTACAACGTATTTCAGTAGTGTATTGGGTTAATTGGGTTTCATTTGGATTAGTTCAAATTACATGCTAATTTGCTAATATTGCTCATGTTACAAGATACATGTATATACACAACAATCTTGTATCATATACACTCACGGATCTCATTTGCGCTCGCTGATTTTGGCACTGATTTGCCATCATAGTTAGCCAGCGATATCAAAATGCTGCCCCAGAGGCAATTACAATTAGACAATTGTGACTTTCTTGGAGACTTTTTGAATGCTTCTTTTGTTGTGGACTTGTGCATGAATATGGTTAGCTTAAGCATCAAAAACACATTGATCTCGTTCTAATTTAAGGATTCTTTGTCTTTCTCTCATGCACCTGTGATCTAAGTGTACTTACCTCGTGTTTTATATCCGTCTCTTTAGTGGGGATAAACACATTCTTGAACATTTTTTTTTTTTATCCTCTAGCAACCACTTAGGGTTACTATTTTTGTAGTACGGATGTTAGGCATTAAAAAAAAGAAAGTTGTTGCTCGAGAGAAAGATGGTGAAATCAGGATGGTTCACAACAGCTGTGTCTCTCTAGAGAGCTATGGACAGATAACGAGTAACTGCTTTATCGGGCCTGCTATTTACAGCATTTGTTTTTCAGCATTGTTCGATATTTGCTGAAGATAAAATGTCCCTGAAATGTGAAAGTCTCTTGTAAAGCCGTATATTTTAAAGGTGAGTTCCTATGAAGCCCTCGTGGTCCAAGTGCAGTGACTTGAAGCCCCGTTTGACTATTTGCACTTTGTTACCTTCAATCTACCTTTTCAACTGCACTGATATGGGCAGTTACTGTGTTGGTGTCATAGACAGTGTAAAATAAATGGATGTAGTGATGTGCAGTTTGGAGGCCTTGAGTTTGGCATTTTTGGCTGTCGCCATCTTGTTTTTTTGGAGCCAGGAGTGACCATATATGGACGAGAGGTCGTCAGGGTAGCGACCTGCCAATCACAAAGTAGCCCCGCCCTAAAGCATACTCTGCTTTATCGTCTATTTCACTCTAAATGGGATCATAATTTACTAATTGAACATCATGCTGTATTGAAGAAGACTTGAAACTAGAGATTGAGACCATAAACTAATGTTTACTGAGGTAATAAATCAAGAGAGAAGTCATTTTATTATAGACTTCTACGCAATCAAAATTAATTTTACATCCAAAGCAGTCGCCCCCTGATGGCCATTAGAAAGAATGCAAGTTTAAGGCACTTCTGCATTGGCTTCACTTTCCACACCCGGAGGCTACATCCACTTCTTTTATACGGTCTATAGTTGGTGTCGTTTATGATATATTTATGTTATACAAAACAAAACAAAAGCCTTGTGGTTCTACTGTGATACTTGATGAGTTGTATGTGTCGTTAATATCAGGAATGACTTAATATCGAGAGCACGTGTGCTACTCTGCCCCTTAATATAGCACCGTTTAATTACACGGCTTTCCTACGTAATGTTTTCTATTTGAGTGACTTTTTTGTGATATTTACAGAATATAATCTTCAAATAAAGTGGACTACCTGAAAATGGGTTGTGTGCTTTGTGTCTCCCAAAGTATTTATTTACTTACTTTTGTATGTGCATCCTTTACATTTGTAACACAAAACACTGAATGTTGCATTTCCATTCATAGCAGCTGGATGTGATGTTGCATGACGCGTGCCACATTGGATGCACGTGTCCAACATTCACTTCTCTTTGGCTTTCCTCTGGAAAAAAACCATCTAACTCTTTAGCTGCTAAATGCTCCACTTTTCACACAGTGAAAGGAACTACTTCCATCAGTTGCAGACTGCCAGACAATGCATCCAATCGGTGGCGAGGAATCATTGACCAATTCTTACCCACTCAGGTTTGGATCCCGCCAATGCTCACAGACACGGCGTTCCAAATTGCATACTTTGTATTTGTACTTTTAGTACATACTGTAGCTGCCCTTACAAAGTAGGTACTGTTCTCTCTGCTCTTCTCAGTGTCAGAGATCAATAAGGAAAGTTTCCACAGTTGAACATGCTGCCCCACAATCTGAGGGACCGCAGTAACCAAATCTGACACAACACACACTGCTGGCCTCTACAAACCCTGTCCAGAGGTGTCAGACTTCCCATTCCCCAGCGTCTGGTTTCACTGGGGAACTGGAAACCATTGAGGGGCCCCGATTGGTGACTGACGGCTACAAGCAGTGACATGCTGCACAATAGGTATCAGTGTATACACAGAGGCCTCCCCCTCCCACCTCCTTACACTTGGCTCTGGTAGTGCACTTCTAATGAGAATGCCCTCTCCTTACAAGGTTTTTGTGTATGGAAACTATTATACATGTTTTCCCCACTGAAGTGCACTAATGTACTTTCTTTTTTAATTTTTTCAGACTTTTATTTCATGTTTTCTTCCCCTCCGCATTTTCTAACACTTTCTATTGCTTGTGGAATATGTTTGTTGTTTGTATCTCTGTATTGTTTTATTATATGGTTATTAATATTTTCATTTTTGTAACCCAAAGTGGTTGATTGAGATGGGAAGACTCTTTTAGACTTTTCAGTTATTTTAGGAATGAATACATTGAACGTTGCTGTTTAGAAGACTGTCCTGCTGAAGTGAAATCAGATGAGGAGACAGTTGAAGTGGTTATTGTGAAATAGAGCAAAATCTCCACTAGAGGACAGCAGATCACTATAAAACTATTTCAGGCAGTGAACTACAAGAGCAGAAACATCCAGAGAAATCCTGAAATCTTATTCTCATAATCATAATCCACCAGATATCAATTCTAAATTTAGGTCGACATCTCACTGCCAGCTGAAAGCAAGACACATACAAGTGTATATTAAATAATGGACTATACATACTTACAGTGTATATATATAAATTGTTGAATTTCCACTATACATCAAAATAAACACATATACTCAAAATAAGAAAATGTGTTTTTTTACATATTATATCATTTTAATAGGTATGAGAATATGGCTACACAGGTATGCACAATATGAATTACAACTACGGTAAACCAAGCATCAGAGGCTGTGCAATTTTCAGCTTGTTAGCAAAATATTATTATGATATTATTGTTATCTAAGAATTTAAATAAACAGTAAAGTTTGCAAAAGTCATTATCTTGGTTGTATTAATTATATGTTGTATATACTGTATGCACATATATATGAATTCTATGTTTTGGACATAAGACTGTTTTCATCACTGTAGTGATACCTATAAAAATGCAATAAAATATAATTCATATACAACCCTCATAATGAATTCATATTTAATCCACATAATCGTGAGTCAGGGCAGGTGATGTACCGAGTGAAGCAAACATCTTCCAACACCTTTAAAGTTAACTAATAATTCACATGTTGTTGCTGACAAACACCATCCACCTAATCCTGGTTTTAACATTTACCACAAGCAGGAAACCATCATGGAGATAGTAAACGCAAAGTAAGTTCATATTTTTTTGGGATATTTTGAATGCTTCAGCATTAAATTTCGTATTTTTGGCCATTTTTTAAGGGTTAAAGGACAGATGATCCAAACAATTATCCAAATATAATTGTTGTATTTTAAAGTCAGAGAGGAGGATGAGTCAGAGGGTACATCCCAAGTCTCTTAATTCTCATTTCCTCGTTCCTCTCTCCTCGCATGGTTTCCTCCATGCATCCCTGGTGGGAGGGACTAAGACGCAAGGAAAGGACCCAAGTGAGGGAAACGGGGATGCAATTAAGAGACTTGGGATGTACCCTGAGTCAGCACCAGAAAGCATCCGAACAACAGGAAGTTGTTTACCGTCGCTGCATGACTTCCTGCAGCAGCTGAGGAAGTTCAACCTTCCAAATTCAATGACGGTGCACCACCATATTCGATCTGCTGAGAAGGATGCAATCTGCCGTCCCTCCAGGATCCTTAAGATAGTGGCCAACCCCTCCCACCCCTGACTTTTTAAAACACCCTCAACCTGCAGAAGGCTGCAGTCCATCAAGACCAAAACCGCCACAAGAACATTCACTGCGATTTAAATTTAGCAGTACTCGTTTTTTTCTTTTCTTTCCCCGTTTGTTATTATGCACAAAACTCTCAAACCAAATTCCTTGCATACAAAAATCTGATTGTTGTATTTCTGCTAAAGCGTAAAACATTACCTTCTCTATCACCTGAAAACATATTTAGATTGTTCTTAAAGAAAAGCATTTCTGTCCAAATGTAGAACATAACAAAATAGCAGTTTATACTGTAGTTAGAATGAAACTACTTTCATTCCACTACTCCCAAGTGGCCAAAAGAAAGGAAATTGGGATTAAATGGCATGTATTCGCAAACCAATTTGTGCTTAATTTTGCTTGATTGGTAATCCAGCAATGGGAAGAACAGATGTCATGCAGTCAAATGCATTGATTAGCTGTCTTTCACCTGCACACAGAGCATGTATGGATATCTCTATTCTCTACTGAATCAAAACACATTTGTTATGTTCTCCGACAGGTTCTCCTAGAATAAGATCGCTTGTGTTATAATGTGGATCTATTCCGATCTGTGATCAGCGACTGATACAAAAAACAATGAGTGAGTTTTTGTCCCTTTAAAATAATCGCCGTGGAGCCGGTTAACGAGCAGAGGCAATGTCCTCTGACGGGTCTCTGGCCATTTCCATCACAGAGGACGAACACACGCGCACACAGAGAGCTGGCTTACATAATTTAGTAGAGCTCAGCCTTCATGAGCTCTACAGCCGGGATGTTATCACCCTCTCAACTGCCAGAACGGATAAGCGTCACAGCAGAGCCGTTGGAGAGCCGGGTCATTCAGAGGATCCTGATGAGACTAATGAGAGGTCGGACACAGCTGGAACATCTTTCAATTTCTCTTTATTTTTATATACATATAGAAAATGTTTGGCACATTTCTTTTTAAAGTACATTATATATATATATATATATATATATATATTTTGTTGGAACAGTTTATGGCTCTATGACCAGTTACTATGATACATTGATAAATTGAAACCAAAAAGGCAATCTTGGCACTTCTTCACATTCATCAGGAAACTCTTTGCTCCACAGCTAACCAAGACGAAGCAGGATCCGGGTTGGTCAAAGTCTTATGTCACTAACTGTCTTTTTCTGTGTCTGTGGATGTCGTCACCGCTCATGTTTGGGTATAATGTCTCCTCTGTCCACCACTGCTATGCCAGGCCTGCTCAACTCTTTAGGGGAAACGTCTGCGTAAAACTCAGCCACCACGGGGCAGTGATCCGACGCCACGCCGCCCCACGACCAGTTGTCTGGGATCCAGGGGTTGGTCAAGCCCTCCCGCACCACCGTGCAGTGGCCTGTGGGAGGGAAAGACACAAGGAGATGTAAAGTCAGCCACCAAGACAAAGGATTTACACAGTGAGGTAAACTTGTAACAAAAAGCTGTGACATATCCAACTGTCATGAACTCAAGCATTAGCTGAAGCTGCAACTAGACTCCATTCATCATAAATAACTGTGACTACCGACTCATGGTTGTACCATGTTGCAGTTGTGTAAGTGGACGTTTGTGCCAAATATCCCGTTCACTAGGATGAACCGTACGTACGTATGGATGGATGGACGGACAATCCGAATACATATGTAAATATTGTATGTAAATACATACATAAAAAAGTAAACCAGGTGTCCTGTACTGCTACATGTAAATGTCAGACCAGTCGGGTCGAGTCAGACTCAAGTCATAAAATGAAGCAACTAGCAGGCCTTTTTAAGGATATTTAATTAGCGGGCCTATGTATTGAGGTCTTGGTCTCAGTCATGTAAAAATGTTTATAGGCCTGACTTGTACTTGTCTCAAATAACTTGAGACTCGACTTTGAGTTGTAGCTAATGACTCAAGACTTGACTTTGACTTGTCTTGAATGACTTGAGACCTTATTAAAACTTGTTTTAATTGACTTTGACTGAGAGTTGACTTGTTACAATTAGTTTTTCTCTTAACTTGCGACTCAAAATATATTTATCTCGATTGACTTCAGACTGAAATTTGACCTGTATCAAATGACTCAAGACTTGTTTTGGACTATTCTTCACTTGATGTGTCTCTACCACTGTCCAAAAAACGCCCACACAGTGCACTTACCAGAATAGATCTTCTTGAGGGAGCGGCTCACCCAGATGTTGTCCAGACAGCGGGTGCCCTGTGGTGAGCGGGTGCTGATGTTGGTGAACTGGGAGGATGGTACCAGGGCACAGAGCTTCTCCTTTCTCAGAATGTCCAGCTCTGAGCTCTGAGCAGGCGAGCCAAAATCTCCCAGCACCAGCAACTCCTTCTCAGCTGCGGAGAAAGATGCGTAGAAAAAGATTGAGAATAGGAGGACTTTATCATAATTCAGCTCCATATAGAGATGGAGGACGCGCAGGACACAATGTTTCAGAGACTTTGTTTCATTCATTCTGGTGACTTTTAAGGTGGGAGAAAGAAATACGGGAGAATTGGGACACTGAGGAAACCGATAGAGAGCAATCAAAAACTGGAAAATCGGGACAGTTGTCAAGTTTGGTCTGCGATCACTTTAGTTTTGGTCCGTCACTCCAAACTGACACGTGTTGTGATGTGTAAAATAAGTGACTTTCACTGATCTAGCCGGACAGACTGACCTTTGATTGTTTCCTGGATGCTGGGCGGGAGGTACGGACACTTGGCTTCGTCTGTGTTGTGGTTCTTGCCGTTGGACTCTCCTGATGCAGCTGTGGCCTGCATGTGGACGTTCACCACTGTCAGCTCGTATGAACCAACCTAATGGGAAAAGTCAGAAAGTTGATTTTAGTCAGAATCCAGTTGGCAACAAAACAAAACAAAATGCAGGGACATGCATGTTGGATACAATATGTGTTGTTGCTGCATAGATAATTATTTATCATTCAACTAAAATCTGTTCTGGACATCGATCATTACTTACAGAGAAGTGAGCCAGGTAGAGTCGAGGGTAGGTATGATTTCCGTTTCCATTGACAATCGGAGACTCCAGGACTGCAGCATCCTTCAGGTCAATACCGGACGAAGTGTCCCACAGAAAGCCAGAGTAGCTCACTCCCTGGAACAAGAGGATCATGGGAAATGGAGTCAATATTCATTGAGGTAAGATGACCCTTAGTGATCTCTGTGAGGAAACTACTTTTTTGCGGCAGTGAAGACTTAAAATGTAAAGAGCAAAAAAAAAATGATAAGGAATGAAAACAACTTTTCAATAAAACTGTGCATAAATGTTTGAATAAACAAATAAGGACTTAGTGAGAAAAATAAAAAGTAAAGACTTCAATGCAAAAAAATGCACTTGTACAGCATAAAATGATTTTAAAAAACTAAGTATCAAACTGTGTGTTGTTTCTCTAAATTCCCTCATGTGACGTGTAGCTGCTTCAAGTATTTCTGAATTGTTTTCTGTCCTAGGACATTCTATGTAAATCCACCCTTTAAACAGCGTTGTGTAAGATGGCTGATGTACCTTGCTGGAGTGTCCCGTCGGTTTTTCAGACACGACACTTTTCCACAGCCCTCGTGGCCATTTCCACTTCCGTACGCTGGCCAGAGTCCCTTGGTTTAACTCCACACAGAACTGCAACAGAAAACAGAGAGAGGACATTCTGTCAGCACTTTGCACAGACACCAGATGTGTTGTTGGTTGCACTTCATGATTTAGAAATAGTGTAAATGTTGATTGTAGTTTTAGTTCTGCTGACTTAGACGTAGAAACACAGAAACACGCTAAATAAATCACTTGTAATGAATGTTTAACTGTCGGAGCAATATTATTAACAATGTGGTTGTTTGGCTGAAATTCAGAACTGTACATTACAAGACACCAGTGCCAACTAAGCACCCTGTGAGTTGATAATTATGAGAATCAAAGTATGGTATTGTAAACATAAAAACCCCACAGGGGCTTGAACACTTAAAGGGACACAGTGGTTGACTTGGAACATATCTCCTGGTGTTTATAACTAAATGCCAACAGGACTTAATCTCTGCTTCTGATCAGTTTCTAATCATAAGTGCAGGTCACATGGAGTGTTGTTCTTTATCATAACACCTGAGGGCAGATTAACTGGTCGTCAGCAAAAATAAGTTCTGCTTAACAGTCTACCAGGCACTGAGAACCAATATAGAGTTCAGTGAACTCAAGTAGCCTCATCTCAGAGAGGAAATACAGTGAGAAGGAGGAAGCCTCGTGTCAACATCACTGAGAGAGGGCTAAACCAGCAGTGGTGTAACACTCTGGAGGCAAAGGTTACTTTGAGTCGTCATGAAATAAGTATGAGAAAGCAATAGAGGGAGCTGCACACATGCTCATGGAGACTCAGGTTGCTGCTCTGGCTGACCTGCCATGGCTCTAAATTTAACCCGAGAGGTTCCCTTTGGGGCGCCGGGAGAGTCAGAGGAACCCCACCGAGAGCACATACATGACCTCTCCACGAGAGGCCCACACTGAAATGGCACCCATTCATTTTTAAGGTGACACTAAAGTGACATTTTAATAATGAATGTGTAGTAGTGTCGAGCAGAAGTCTCACAGAAATGTGCAGTTTCTAAAGCACGGTTTTGAATTACTAATTTGTGCACTAACTGCATTTAACAATACAGTTGACGTTTAACATTTGTTTACAGGACGTAAAAGAAAACACAAAGTTGTTTGACATGTAAAAAAGAGAACTCTGGAGAACACCAGTGCTTTTATATTAAACTGCATTAAAGTTAAAAGTCAAGTACAGTAGGAACTGAAGTTGGGTTGTTGTGTCTACCCAAATGTCCCCTTTGTACCCTTTTTAATATAGCGTTATATTGTATATATACAGTATATAGGTGGTCAACTTTGGCTGCTGTCAGAGAGCTGAACATATAGAATTGTTTAGCAAATATTAATGTGGTGCAAAATGTCAAAATCGACGTTGACAGTAACGATGTCACTCTCTATCACACAGAGAGTAACATTGCTCGCTGTATACACATTTTTCGAGCTCCATTTGCTAGAGTTTGCTCGCTAGATTAGACGTTTTTTTTTAATGCTGAAAGGATCTTTTGTGTGACTATTTGTGGAGAAACGTGGGACTAAAACTCAAACCACTTCCACAAGCGCAGTGCAAAGCTAGATAACACTAATGAACACTCATCTGTGTCAAAGTCTATCAGGTCACCTCAGCGCTACCACAGCTCTATCAGGCGGCAGCGAGATATACAATCACATAGAACTGCATTATTTTTATCGCCGCGGAGCGATAAAATTAATAAGCAATTTCAGACTGCCGGGAGGTTAGAAACCCCCAACAGGATTTACTTTCAGCTGGCGTCCCCAGGGGCCATTGAGCCTGTAGAGTGAACAAGGATGAATTGCTCACGAGTACAACTTTGCCAAAACACCCTCATAATTCAGCTTGTGGGGCACAAAGTGCGGGCACAGCATGCAGGCAGGGCCCTGGCGAGGAGCCCAGCAGGCCTGGAGGAATCACCTGGCAGAGCTGGAGAGTCCTGTGATACCTGGACCCCACCATGTAGGTACAACAACAGAAACTGGCTCGTTTCTCGCTGCCAAGGATTTAATTATCCGATTACTAGAATGATTGTTTATCAATAGAACAGACGGAGGATGTAAAACCTGCTCACCATCACTGAGAAAGCCTGAGAACATAAATCTGCCACTGCAGGATTATTTGACTTTGGGCTTAAAGACGACGCATTTTCAAAAGTAAGGAAACAGGCGTGGAGTTTGAAAGATGTGGGATCTAACCAAACAAGACAAGGGACACTTTTCACATTACGAGTAATCATTGGAGGCATTTGAAAAAATTCTGCAGCTTCAATTTATCTTTTTAAATTATTTCAATTTCCTCACCCTGAGAAGAGCTCTAAGAATAGCATAATCATCTTATAATTATCTTCAATTATTTAGAAGTGTGGCTGTAATGAACCCTGCAGCCTCTAGGAGCTGCTCGCAGAACTTGGACAGAAAGCAATAAATGACTTGAGGTTGTAAAGTAGCGTTTGTCTCCGTTCTTCCTGTTTTGCATGTCTATACTCTCTCATGAGTATGTTTCTGCTTTCAGATCTCTCTTGAAAAGAGATCTGAATCTTGTGTGGCTGATTTAATAAAGGCTGAGCAGATATCCTGATTGAAGCTTCTTTTCTTTCTGTTCCCCGGGGGGGGAAAACCACTCATGATCAGTCTGACTGAAACATGAGCAAAAAAAAAAAACCAAGAACAACTGCCGCCTCATTAAAGCAGGATAGACAAATGAAGACATTTAGGAGCAAACAGAAGAGAACTCACTGAACCCTCAGGGGACTGCCAGATAACCGGGTCTGGGTTTGCCAAAATCCACAAAACAACAAGGAGAGAGAGAGAGAGAGAGAGAGAGAGAGAGAGAGAGAGAGAGAGAGAGAGAGAGAGAGAGAGAGAGAGAGAGAGAGAGAGAGCTTGTGTGTTTTTGAAGTATCTATAAGGTGTAAAGCTAGGCCATTTGTCCCGTTATGCATAGTAATTATTGTATTTGCACCAAAGCTTTTTTCACAGTAACCAGGAAGGTATTTTACAGGATGACTAATCCTGAGTTTGAAACCTAACCACAGACAGAGAGGGTGCCTTAGCGACAAAACAGACAGAGGATAACAGTCTAAAACCGGCACACACTTCCTGTATGACCAATCACAACATGTGTCCGGCAAACATGTCCACCAAAGTCACAATGAAATGCTCTCATGGGGGAAATTGTCTTATACACTAAATGGACATTTACCACATGAATGAATATCCACCAAAAGTTAGATATGTCAGACTTTAATGATGACATGAATCCTAATGGTGCATATTTTAACAGATTGGTCACTTATAATACTTTGTATGTAGTTTATATTACTTCTATGAGCTAATTGCTCATTTTATTATATGTACAGCCCTTTATATGAATGCTTTGTGATATTGGGCTATAAAAAACTTTTTGACTTAAGACTATTATACTAAATAAATATAATGTGTAGAGAATTTAACACATGCTTTCTCTTCTATATGTGAACCAAATACACTACCAGCAAAACACTACAGCAATCATAGCGATATGACATTTATAGAGTTCCTACTGTCATTCAAAGCAATGAGAGGCTGTTTAGAAACTTTTATTCAATTATTTATGAAATTCTAGGCCCTAAAAATATATATCTGAGAAAAAAACAAAGGCATTAAAAGTTTATTTTGACAAGCCGCGCCGCACAGAGTGAAGTGAACGATCTAAGAGAGAATGGACAACGTCTCTCAATCACTCGGCAGGAAGAGGCACTGCGGGGATAGAAGATGAAAAGGGTGCGAATGAATAAGACAAGACAGAATAGATGAGAAAACAGGCAGAAAATCAGTGTGGGAGGCTGGCAGGAGTGAAAACACTGCAACGTGCTACCACTTGTCCAGAGGTAACTCATCCTCCCACCACCTCCCTCTGTCCGTCCAAAATACTCTGTTGCTGACCTACTTCCCTTTTCCACAGAGCTCCGATTCCTCTGCCAACGATCCAGCCAATACAGAAAGTGACATTGCACATGTGCAAAGAAGTGTGTAGGCTGAACGGGAACGCATCGTACTGCCCAGAGCCGTCTGTTGAACTTGTGATATTTTGTGGATGCACTGACATCTGAGCGTTAACGCAGTCGCCCCACGTCTCTGCTCAGAAAGAGAGTGAGCGATATGACTGTGCAGCACACTTCATATATCAGTGCTGAGTGAGTTTACCCAAAGTATACGTACTGACAGATTGAGGTCCAAAAATAAAGGTGCAATGTGTAATTCCTGGTTACATGCATCATTCAAAAGAAAATGGTTCTCAGCCCTGTTGATTTGAATGTGATGTCTGTTCTACTCTCACTCTATTTCTATGATTTCACCTCTACCACTGGGTCCATACAATCTGGATTTACAGTTTTAAAAACGAGCATTACCACCCCGCGGTTGTCTGCCTCCGCCAACCATTCATGTTGCAGTTTGCATATATGTCCAAATGTCATAGCATAGCATAATTAGCACATGAATTCTGGGCCAAAAACGTGTTTTGTGAGGTGACAGTGACCTTTCACCACCAAATTCTAATTGAAATTGTTGAGTCCAAATGGTAGCTTTTGCAAAATTTAAAGATATTCCCTCCAGGCGTTCCTGAGAGCCTATTGCGTTCACCAGAATGAGCAACCGGAAAACTGAATTTCGACTGTAAAGGCGGTCGCTGGTGCGGAGGCACAAAAGGCCGACTAACTAGCAGCAGGGCAAGAATACTCCAATTTTGACCAAATTGCTGAAACTCTGAGAGCCGGTCAAAATAACACTGCTATCTTAGTTTATTGTGACAAAACCTCGTGTGGAAAACGGACCTTCAGTTAGCGGTTAGCTGTAGCACTTTGCATTCTGCTGGCGCTGAGTCTAACTTGTGTAACGGCAGCAACAGAAAGTTTGCTGATCTGGCTGGGAATCCAAATGCGAGTCTAGAAATAGAAGACATTTACACTCGGGACAGACAGAGGGAGAGCCAGACACAGAGAGACAGAGAGCGATAGAGAGACAGACAGATAGACAGAGAGACAGAGAGAGAGAGAGAGAGAAAGAGAGAGATGGTGGGTGCATTTGCATAACAGCAACACATTAAATAAATGGGAAACACTGAGTAAGAGTTTCTGAGTACATTCAGAGTGTTGAGTCATTACATTGCTGCAAATCACAGCCGGCTGCAACACCTCCAGTAGAAATCCTCCCAATCAACCAGTGTGACCCCGGCAGAGAGCAGCTCCACTTTACCTTATCGAGAGCCTCCCGCTCCAGCAGGTCCTGCACTGCCAGTAACTTGATGCTGGAAACAGACAGAGAGGATGGGTTTTTACATTTACATATTCACATCTTGAACATATCCACGCTGAGCAGCTGACACCCACACACCACAAACTGTTTCACCGGCTGAGACGTGCGAGACCACCATTCAGCCGGAGTAGAATTCGCCTCCTTGTAAATGAAAGGTCTTTATCTGCGTTCTTAGCGGTTTTGAGATATTGAGCTTCAAAACGTTTTTGCATTTCAAATCTCTTTCATACATGAAAATGACAATATGCACAATATCAAAATCATATAATTTTCATACTTTTCTTTTTTTGTGGAACAGCTCAAATGCATGTTTTAATCCTCAGAACTAATTTTCCGATTGAAACTTTCAGGTTTTATCTTGAAAAACACAAACAATTTACTCATAATGTGTTTTAAAACATACAATTTGTGTTATAACAGAGTGTCTACAAGTATGAGAAAGTTCAATTTAATGCTTTTTATGACATTTTTACGATATTTATTTATTGTTTTAGGTATTTGACGAGTTGGGAGTGAGAATGGATTGGCAAGACCCTCTAGTGTATTGAAATGAGGGCTTGTTTTGTTTTTAAAGTGTTCAACAAAGAAGACAGAGTAATTTACTCTTCCAAAAGTTACATAGTCTTAAAATTATTGTGAAAAATGATTGTATTACCTAATTATAACTTATATAAACTAAATGATAAACCTTTGGTTACGACCAAAACAAAGAATCATAAAATAATACCACATTACCCCAAAAAAGGTTAGTTAGGCGCCAAAGAAGGAGGCTGGAAACGTGCCAATCTCAAAAAGGGAGACATTTTCAATACAATGGAGTTGAACCGAGCAATAAAAAGAAACACAGTGACACAGTGTTTAACATATACAGTCATGTTTGATAGTGCTTAAACCTGGCCATGTATTCTATTATGTCTCATAGTGTTGACACAACAGACACAAGTGGACACTGGTCAGACTGGATCCTCAACATGATCAAAAGCACATTTCCTCAATAACTCTCTCTAACTCCTATTGAGGGAGTTTGGATTGGTGTCATAAATTCTATCTGCCAACACATTATTGCGTTGTGAAGGAGGGGGCCTTTACAGCCCAATAAACATTTATCTGTATACTTTTTAAATGACTTTCCAGACCAACAGTCAGCACAATAAAAAGAGCGTGTCTGAGAGGCACCAGTGCTTCTCCTCCTCCCTTCATTTGGCTCTGACGAGGGACTGTTTTGCAATGCAATTTGCGACAGAAGTGACAAAAGCATTACCCAGTATTTCATTTGGATTAATGTCTTTTACAAATGGCCATCTGCACATAAAAAAAAGTCTTATGAAGGGAATCAAATCCTGCTAGTTGACACCCGCAATCTTCCAGAGCTCAATCTGAGCCATTTATTATATTAGAGCAAGAGGAGAAAAAGTGCTGCTGGAGTTACACACAAGGCATTATTCTAATGCACACACTCACACAGCTCAGCCTGCAGTGCTTAACTGATTCACTGTGTGCAACACAATGAAACGAAGTTGGTGGCAATGTTTTGCCCTCTAACCTGCTAATCCACACAGAAAATCACATTGCATAACAGTCTTTTCTATTAGTGAAGTGTTGCTGCTGCTGCTGCTGCTGCTGCTGCTGCTGCTGGGCATTACAGGAGGTCTGTTACCACTCCACACTGACTCACATTCACTTCACTGAGTCACCAGGCAGCAACAGCATCATATGTAACGTAATCAGTCGGGCAATTGTGAGGGAGAACACAGAGGAGTTACGGCACAAATCCTCCACAAGGTTGCTCACTTCATGCTGCAAAGGCTGCGGAGCTGTGGAGGGCAAAGCCGGCCAAGAGGAGAGCACTTCCTGCACCTATTTAGACTGACCACCATGCTGTTACGCAGCATTAAGGTCCGACAGGAAAGATGGCAGAGAGACCTCCCCACCACAGAATATCATTCACCTTCTGTTGCAGGTTTTACAGGGGGTGGAGACAATTTCTTAAGTGCAACATCCTATCGTTTCACTTAATGCGCATCAATTGAGGACCGTAGCCATAGAAGTCAAACGTTTCTTTTTGTGCCCAGATCTAGAAAATAATTGCTATTTGTATGGTTTTGTTTGCATCCCATCACCACACGCCTTCTTTGACTTAATGCGAGGTAAAAATGAAACGCCAAAGTACGGTTTACATTTTGTAAAGTGTTAGTTGTAAAAACTTTGACTTGTTATTGGCTCTCTACGCAGCAGCTATACAATCCACACAGCCAAGATTGCCGGCCTGCACGTGGGTTAGCGGTAGCTTGCAGCCAGCTAGCGGCGCTAACGGCGCAAACAGTGCTAACAACGACACCAATGCTGACAGAGCTGACTTAACCTGAGGGGGAACTGGAGGGTGGTCGTTACGCAGTCCGGCCACCGTGGGTCGAGGAACAGGGCGTTATTAGCTGTGTAAGCACTGTGCAGTGTGGTGGCTATTAATCAGTGGTACACACACGCAGCATCTATTCACACGATTAGTATCGAATGAAGTATTGATATCGGTGTCAATTCAAAGGTACTGGTATAATACTGGCATTGTAATTTTAGGAGTCTAGATGTGCCGATCGATGGAGCGAATATGCTGGAGCAGGTGACAGTGCCTTTGACTTGAGGTTGTGGTGCAAATCTCTGTATGTAGGGCGGCTAAAAGTACGGTTGAATATTGAGTGTGTCTGGTCTGGTCTGCATCAGAGTTTGATCGACTCCAACAACGAGCTAAACGAGCAAACACAGCAGAGTTTGTTTGAACGGTACCAAACAAGAGGAGAGAGTCTGAATATCATCGAGAGGCCTTTTAAACCTTTCAGTTGACCTGACTGACACAAACAACTGGCGTGTGCTCATACCCTCTTAATTCAGCTGATGTACTGTTAATGCATGCTGACAAAAAACCAGTAAGCATTGCATTGTACCAGGACTTTACTACAGCCACAATCTGCACTAGTTGAAGGTATGTAAATCTTAATCCTTAACACATTCACTGGGACTGGAATTAGAATCAATTGAAGCAGCTGCTGATGCATATTCAGCAGGCCGCAGCTCGTCCAGTGGGTGAAGGATAAAGAGGCATGGAGATGAAAATGGATCTAGATGAGTGGAAAACTCGGGAAAAGGAAATGTCCAACAGTTTGTTTGAATTTGTTATAGAAGCTGGCTCTTCTTACTCAATACACATGTGCTTTGTACAGTACTTTTTAATTCATATTTTCCAGCAAATCACACAGCAAATCATAGAAAAAGACAAAAGCCTGCTGGTCTGGAGGCTGCAATGTTCAGAACACCAGACACTACAAGAGTAACACACGACATACTGATGAAGTTTCACAGACTGGTGAGATCGGTGGATATCGTTTAGGATGGCGCTACGAGAATGCTCATTAATTGTGCAAAATAGAAAGAGTTGATCCAAAACAACACGCTAATTCAGTTTTTGACATTACAAAGCTATGGCCACCCCTAAGGCAAAAGCGTAATTAAACTAAAATTATGTCTCAGGGAGCTTCTATAATTCATGGTAACATTGTGAAGTTTTTGGCCACTAGTAATGCCACGGAGCAACGTTTTTAAAAGTGGGTCCCTCGTTTCGCAAGCACACGGGTGATCCCCTACACGGTCCTGCTGCCGGCTTTATGCTAATCCACTGCTTAACAGTTTGTGGTGGTAACGCACAAGGACTAATGCAACAAAAAAGCAGATTTAAAAAAAAAAAATCTGCTTTGCAAATGAGGAACTTTGTTATGCCTCAGGGACACACACAATATGTTTAGGTGAACAACACAACAACCGTAATGTCAGTGGACAAGCTAGTGTTGGCCAACTGTCAGCTCTTTAAAATAACCACTACTTGCAGATGTGTGTTTGAAATGCATTGCTGGCCACAGGCCTTCGACGTGAAATAGAATACATTTTAAGAAAAGCTTGAAGCCCTCTTTTCAAATGGACGATCAGTTCCAATATTCCTTGTTTCAGTTTTCTACTGCCTGCCCCACCCGACTGAACAGCCTCACATTACGTAACACCGAGAGTCTGAGCAGAAACTCCTGTCGCCTTCGTAATCAGCGAGACCACAGATCCTGTTTTCAGAGCAAACAGGCCTGCAGTCACAGAGATGACACCTCTTTCCTCTGCTGAAGGTGTGATCACTCCGCACAATGAAAGAAGCTCTCACAGAAGCCCTGCTTCGCTCCCGCTGGCTAATATTCTGATCCTCCCGTTTCCACTGGCCAGGATACAATCCCAGCACACCCTGAGTCGACCTGAGCTTCAGCCATGTCATGAGGACATGGAGGAAAATGCTGAGTCTGTGAGGCAGTGAGTGCTTCGATTGTACTCCCAGGCCTTTAGAGGCCAATAAAATGTGCTGTGTCTATCGGAGATAGTCCTGATGCAAACAACACTTAAGAAAGCGTTAAGTGCAAAAATACAAACAAAGCTTGCAGAAACACTCCGTGACATCGAGCCGAATCCATCAGTGTCACTGTGACAACAGAGTCTGCCGTCGATGCGGTGGATCTCTGGGGCCCCATATCTAGAGCTGCTGTGCAGACACAAACACAACACCATGGAGCAAAACAGTCTGCTTCAGTGTTTGTCAGATAAAGGCAAAATCTGAGGACAGACACAAGGTTGCATTAGAAGTGACGAGCGGCAGCAGCGGTGATGACCTTGAACATAAGTAATGCCTCTCAGGACTCTTCTAGCCCTGAACGAGGAGAGGCCACCGAGCTGCAGTTCAGCACACATTTAAAGAGCGCATCGCCTGGTTGCTGACTAAATGAACTCGCGAAAATATAAAAGCATAACTATGAGCTAAGAGACGCAGACCATGTCCCGTCACTAGTAAAGTTCTAACTAACTACGAACTACGGTGGCCTTTAGGTGACAGAAAGGCTCTGGCTAGAGCCGCCAGTGTTTGGTTTGTCCGTTCTGGGCTACGGTAGAAACATAGCAGACTCTTCAAAGAGGATCTGCACAGATGTAGATACGAAGGGCTCATTCTAAGGTAACGAAAACCAGAATCTTAGTTTAAGGTGATTATACACTAAAAATAACATAGTTATGAATATTTCATTCCTTGTCTACCGATAAATCCCCCTAAATCCTACACATTGTTAAGATTTACTATTCCGACCAAGTATTCAGTTTAGCTGTATTTTTCTGTATTTACATGAACCCATATTTCTCTTCACTCCCTCCAGGGCCCACAAAGCAATGCATCTTTTGTTTCAATCCCGCTGATTAAAGTGGAGTTGCATTTATCTTACTGGTGACGATCGCAAACCACTTTGATTTGCTGCCGCAGGACACAAACAAGCCCTAATCAGCTTTTTTTTAAGCAAAAGAATTGGGGTTGGGAGCACTGTATTGGCCCGAGTGACTCCTGCCGGGCAGGGCTGGCTGGGCAATGCCCCTAACTCACTGTCCCACCACAATAAAATGCTGCGCCAATGGAAATTTCCACATGAGCACCCAACAGCCTGCGTCAGCTCAGCATAGCCCTCCCTTGCAGCACCCCATCCTCATGACCTCAGTACCCAGGCTGGCCTCAATCTCCCCGGATTCCTTTAGCAAATGAGGCTGTCTCAGTGAAATCCAAGAGCTATTCACTAACATCACTGAAAATGTGAACGCCCAGCGTGTTGACATGTGGGTCTCTGATAGTTCTGTCAGCCTGTAAAGGGATTAAAAGAGTGTGTGACGCTGCTGGCAAACTCTGTGCCCGCCTATCTCATAATCCAGGCCTAATATACCACAGATGTTGGGTACATCCTCTCGACAGCTGCGCTGGGCTTGCGTACGTTGCAGTCAACAGATTTGCAAGCTGAGATGGGTACCGTCCATTTACTAAGCGTGGGAGTGGCTCTGCTGTGGGTGAAGATGCATTTTGCGGTATCAAAGAATGGAATGCACTTTGTGTAGAATGACTTGCTCATTCTACATGATTTGCTTCCTTGGTGTAATCACGCTAAGCAAGTCGCACACTGTGGTTACTGAACACAGGCCAGCAGCATTCTTAGTGTTGGTTTGTCTCAAAGTTAAAGATATAGTTTGACATTTGGGGAAAGGAACTTGTTAAACTAGGCTGACCACAAAACAATGTCAGTATGATTTTCAAATTTTATCGGAATTATCTAAAAAAAAAAAAAAGCATAAAAGTTATTTGGGAGTTTATTGGAAATGCTTCTTTTCTCTCAAGCCTCTGAGCTAAAATTACCATGATCTTGCAGCGCTCTTCCGCATCTATGGGCCAATAGAGCAAGTGCACTTTGTATCCTTTAACCCCGCCTCATTCACATGAACAGAGAAAGGAAAACCATTAGGACCTAATATTATAAACAAAGGCTCTTCAAGTGTTTGTACTGGGAAGTTGATTTACTCCCCCCCCAAAAAAATATCTGCTGATTTACAGACGTCTCTTTCCCATCATGTGACTAATATAATGAAATGCTGTGTGTAAAGGCAGTCATTCACTGATTCTATGTATGCTTGTAGTTTGGAGAAGCCAAACAAGGAGCAGAAGCAGATCTGATTAGAGTAATGGGATTAACAAAAGAGCGACGACAGCAGCGACCATCTACACGCCTGCCACTCAAAGACCAGGAATATCACCAGCAACTCATTATCATATAATTGGCTTTCGTGGCTCCAGTGTAAACACAGCAGCGGTGGCTATCATCAAAATCATAACCGATCTGTCAGATACACATCTGAGTTATTAGGAAATTAAACCAAACACAAACCCAATGAAAGCAACGCTATGACACATCTTTGGCAAACACAATGAGGATGTAGGTCTCTTTGTCTGGTGTCACTTCCTTTTTTTAACTCTGACCTGCAGCTAACTACAGCTAGCTTTTAGTAGCAGGCCTCCACTTCACGTGTGATGTCAGCCATCCATCCCCTATCACCATCAGCCCCTGTCAGCAAGTTCAGGGGTCGACTACAGACACGGCACCACTGAAAACAAACCCTGGTGACATTATAATGAAAAAAACAAGAAAAAAAAATAACCTCGAGTAAACTTTAAAGGCTTTAGAGGATTTAAAGTTCAGCTTGTTGAGGAAACGGAAGCTGACCTAAGCTCATTTCACCATGAGTCATGTTCCAGTGACGACAAATCAGCATCACGTTCTTTTGGTAAATGTTATAATTAGATCTTGCCAGGATGTTCAGTTTAACAAGACACGCATTGATTTACTGACTGCAATTCAATTTCTTAAAACTTTTTTACTTTCCAAATAACTAATGAATCTGCTAAAAATTGTTTAACAGAAATCATTTCAGATGCTTGTCTCCGAGTCCGACAGAGTAGACAGAAATGACCCCCCTGCATTAGCGAACAGCGGAGGCGGCTTGCTGGCAACCAACAACACACTCAAAGCTTCAGACAGGAAGGCAGCGAATCTTCAACCAAGCAGCCACTGCACCAACTGGACAGACATTAGCTGTAAAGCTAGAAACGAATGTCTGTTTTCAGCTCAGCCTGTTTTTGTTATCTCTCTCCCGTCACATTTCCTCTCTGTAGGTTTATGATAAGCATAAAGCCCCAGGATTAATGCGAATTCTTCGCTGCAAATGGGTCCTTCCATTGCCTTTGTTTGTAATCGCAACACCTCTGAAACTCCCTTCGCGTTTTGTCTGTACACACAGAAAAGCTTCCCAATTAAAAAAAACAATTTATACCGCTGTGTGTGGATGTGTTTATTGACCGGGAAATAATTGATCTAACCGCCCAGTACCTCCGAGCAGAGATGCTTTAGCCCATTTAGAGATAACGGTCAGCAGGTTTTTATCCTCTGTACAGACACACTGGTACCATACCTGGCAACCTCACTGCACTGAGACCTTGAGAAGTTGTGCACGGACACAGCACATAAAACCACAAATTGTCATTTTTTACATTTTTGTTCCTGTACAGATACGACAAACAAGCTACAACATGTTAACAAGAGATCTTGATATAAGTGTGTTGTTTTTAGTTTTAGACAGAGGAATGCTAGCTTGCTTCTAGTCTTTATGCTAAGCTAAGCTAACCATGTCCTGACTCTGTACTTAACACTGAAATAGATCTTCTCATCTGACTCTTAAATGTGGAACTATTCCTTTTTACGTTGCCATAAAAGACGTCATGTCAGCGAACTGCACACTGCATGCTGACGTTTACTGGCCTGGGCTCGTCCACAATGACTCAAACAAAAAGGAAATAAAAGAGATGACAAAGGATCTGATATCAAAGAGCCCATTGTTCTTTGGACAAATCACTTTCTCACTGCCGTCCTGTAACTCAATTTCGTGTTTTATTTAATACTTCCTGTGTGCTGTCAGGTAGGTAAGGATGCTACACTGGATGCATATAAGCAGTCACGCTGTATGGACGTTCTCTCTTGCAGCCCCGCTCCACAATGTGGACAGAGAGGATGGGTGGTGTTTGTTGCATAAAAGGATTGCTTCATGCCGCTTGGAAGATACATTAGACACCACGTGTGTTTGTTTCAAAACTGAGACACATTTTTCTGTGTGACACAAGAAAAGAACACCAGACTGATAACAGCATTAAAAACAAAAAAACACTCCAGAAACAGAAATGTCCTCCTACATGCTGTCACGTAGAAAGACACGATCCCTGGAGCAGATTTGACAGCAACGCAGCTTTTCACCACCGTAGCCACATTGGCTCTGAATCAAGTGAGTCCCCGTCAGCTCATATCTACACCTTGATCCACATTAGCCCTGCTGTTCAGAGCTTTTGGCGACTCTTTCACTTCCCTTCAAGCCCAAGTTTGTGAGGCCGGCTGACGGCTGGCTGATTACCAACGTCCCACAGGCTGTGGTGTGGCTGAGCACAGTTTGCTGCGTAACCTCTGGTTAGCGGGAGTTCATTGAACTCTAGTAGCTGTCCGCTTGTGCCTGGAGGAAAGCCAGGAAGTGTGTAAACTCAGCCTGGATCTTGTGAATGCTCACACAGCGAATATGAGCACTGCGCAAACACACTGAATCTCCTCTACAGCCTCCTCCTCCTCCATAACAATGATCCCTACAATATCACCGTTAGGGTTGCAACCCACGGCTTGGGAACACAGGAAGTCAGAGGCATAAGTGAGGGAAGTGGTGGAGATTTACAAAAGGATGGGTGGGTTTGGAGGAAGATGGAAATGGAGGAAGATCTAAGATGGTGCCAAAGGTAACCAGACAGTTCTTATAAAAAAAAAAACCACAAACACAAACACACGCTCCTCGGTCAAACGGATTAGTCATGTGAGGCTCCGGGCTTTACCCAGCTTGCACTGGGTGTGGTGGAGTTTATGAAAGGCTTAATAAACATGGATGATTGTAATCATCTGACATGAAGGCAATCATACCACACCTTCTTTACAGTAAATTGGACATTTTCTTTGCCTATCATTTTCTGATATGTAACAAACGTAACGTTACTTATTATGACGCAAACCATGATCGTTTCTTTTGTTGCCTCAAACTAAATTGCTTCCATGGTGGTAACAGCATCTGACCATCGTTGTAACTCTCAAAAACAAATGACGCGTCAAACATGTCCACTAATGTGGAGGTGTGGAAGCAGGCAGGGTTTGAATTTTAAGCTCTCTTTTTTTTTCCGTTCCTCACACTACCACGTACATCACTTCTCACATGTACAACCAAGTGCAACACTGTGAATGCACTTGAGAGGAGACCGTTTGAAACTAATGCATTTTCATTTAAAAATCCATTACTTCTGCTACGTTTAGACAGAGCATCGGCACTACTCCGGCGTTTCAGAATCCCTGAAAAGACGTTTGAAAAAGCAGCTGAAGGCGTTTCAGGTTAAAAGGAACCCTCCAGAGTTGCATTTTAGTGTGGACGGGATAGAAATGGAGACCTTTGAAAACGATTGCGCAGAAACCCTCGTTCGCTTCTTGATCGAGTCTCATCAGTCGCGACGTGTTCTTCCCCGAGCGTGGTAGTATGGATGTAGATCATTCCTGAAATGGCACTGAAACACTGAGATCGTTTTAAAAATGAAAACGTAGTAGTGTGTGGATGTAGTCTTAGTTGTTCATATGAAACGTGACAGAAGAAGTTGTGTGTGAAAAGAAAGCTTGAAGGACAACTTCACACACACACACCTCCCCATACCCGACCATTCGCTGCATACAGAGGGCATGGCTGTCAAATTGTCAGATTTGGAAAGTTAGAAAAGGTGTTTCAGACACTATTAGGAGATCCGATAACGACGAGCACTCAAAGACTACAAGACCTTTAGGCCGCTTCAGATCACATGTTATCGCCTCACATCTTCTATTAAAGTTGCATGTGAACACAACGACAACCATCGGTTACCTCGACAAGTTTCACACCGATGTGAATGCAACTGAACCGTACAGCCTTATGCTGGAAATGTAAACTGACAAAGTGTCTTATTAAGAAGTTGCACCTGGCACTGTCTTGCTAGATCTTGCTCGGGTTATGGTCGGTGTAGATTGTTTATCACTGGCGCTGTCAGTCAATAGTCTTTTGCTTTTTTAAATAGAAGAAAAGGCGAATTGTACTAAATTAGTAATTCACAAGTTGAACAGACACTCGGACATTTTTCTCTCATCGTTTTTCAGCCTCTAGCACAGATGCCTTTTATGCAATATTCTCCAAAGAATGATAATACAAATAGGCTGAAGAGCATTGAGATGAACCCATCGTTCTGGTGGCGCTTCCACAGTAAAAAACGTCATAGTAGTTATAATTTAAAAACAGCAAGGATGTGGTAATCAGACAACAGACCGACATGCTGCCGGTCTGTGATCTGATAACATGCTGCAGAATGAGTCCATCCCCAGAATAACCTCGCAGAACATGACCGATAACTTTGATCTGAGATCCAGCACCAAGTATTTCAAAACCATCAGATTGTTTAGAATTGTTTGGCACAGATATCTAGTCCATGGCAGTTCAGCTTATCAGGAGGATTGTTGAAAATCACAATAAGGTCTACTTGTCGTCTTAAACTTTTGAATAAATGACGAACAAATTAACAGTGGCAGATGAGTCAACTAAAGTCTTTTATAGTCAATTTAAATGAAGTCTGAATGTTTTCTTTTACAGTAAAGTAACATTAAAATTACCGATTTTTAAATGGAGTTCGGTATGGCGGCGTCTCCGTACGACAGAACGTTTGTATTGTGGGACGGATCACATGATGGCTGCATTGCAGAGGGTACTAATTTTACCGGCAGTGACGCTTTCAGATGCAACAAACATGTGCTGCAGGAATGCCCCATCATTCATGAGCCAGCAGGTCAGGGCTCACCACCAGAAGAGGATACCGCACAGCTCCAGGCCCGTCAACTGGCAAACTGACAGTGAGATTGAGAAAGTCTGGTCACACCCTCCTTTAAACAAGTACGTATTACAAACAAAGAATAATTGAAGTGAACAGTCATGTGCGCAGAACAAAATAAATATCTTTGCGCGTCATATCGTGCGGAGCAATTTCAGGCTTGAGCTAATAGAGCCGAGCAGCTTGTTGTCGAGCAAATACGCGTAGAATCACACTGAATTATTCTCCTTCTATGCTGACTGTGGAACCTGACGCTGAAACACTGCTCTCAGGGTTCATCAGGGCGGATTAACCTGGATTCACAGAGGCCTATTGTCCTGCCATCTGCATAAATGTTGCACTTCGGGCAAACGGAACACGGTCACCTGAAGTGGTCCTCAACAGATCGAGGTGCTCTCCAGAGGTGTTATACTGGCTTTATACACTGCTGCAGACTTTAGTCTTGTCACGTCGAGGGTTTTATGGCCATTAATATGTATTTATATTGTGTGTCTGTGTATTTGTAATACTGTGTTTTTTTTTTACAGCTTTCTTTTCTTTTTTCCAACAACTTCAATTTTAGTTGAATCTTCGATTTGAAGTTTTTTTTCAATGTTTATATATTTTATGTTTTAAATACGTTGCAAGGTTCACTTTTTGTCGAATAAACCTGTCAGTGGGTAAAAATGTGTTTTTGGACCAGTACTGACTGCTCCCACCCTCAGTGCTGAGTGTGTGTGTGTGTGTGTGTGTGTGTGTATATACCTTGTCATGTGCATGTTCTGATCAAGTACAGTACACACAAAGACACGCAAACCAACCAGTATACTCGTACATGCTGCAATAAAGGTATCTGCTCACATGTTTTCTAAGTGTCAGGTAGTTTGAGTTAATATAATTAAACACACTCTTCATTCTCAGGTCCCTGGGAGCACACTATAAACTAATAAGGGTCTTAAAGACACAGGGCCACAAGATGAAGTCACAATCCAGGACCTTCGGGTTAATGTACTTTAGTGGTGCAAATTCCTCAACAAATTAACAAAACCAACTGATTTGAACCTTTTTTGGAATCTGATGTTACTCCTTAAGTTTTGTAGCAAAGGAGCAGCATCATTTGTGACAGAAACGCACCAAGAATGGTCCTGATGTCGACATATTAAAGATGGCGAGGGCAACAGGTTTTGGCAGGTTTTTATGACCTAAAAAGATCAAGCTTGGCCTCACTTTTGAAATCTGTGACTACGATTATTGATTGCTTGACTGAGTGCAGGTATGAGCACTGGGTGTTTGACTCACTCATTCTCCAGCAGGGTCATGCACACCACCTCCTTGACCCCCGGGTTGTTGGCCTTATCGCAGGAGCAGCCCTGCAGGCTCCAGGTGGCCAGACGCACCACGGGCTTCCCGTCCCGCAGGCCGGATGGGGGCTCCACGTTGGGCCGCACAGAGATGATCTGGGTCGGTCCTCCGGGCGGGAGGTCCAGGTCGTCGCTCCGGAGACTGAATGAAGTCGGGCTTGGGTGAGACTTCGTGGTGCAGGTCAGCCCTCCATTGGTGTTGGTGGACGGCGCCCTGGAACGCTCCACGAACACCTGGAAGCGGATTTTGTCCAGCAGGGAGCTGTTGATGTGGTTGACCCTCACCAGGTCTTCGATGCTTCTGAACGCACCGTGTTCCGCCCGGTAGGTCACGATGTTCTTGGCGATCTTCTCCGTGACGCCTCGGATGCTCATGAGCTGCGCCGGGGTGGCGGTGTTGATGTTCATCCCGGTGCAGGACTGGTGATCCAGATCTTTGCGCAGCGACGACGGCGAATGCTGGGACGAGCTGGTCCTGCTGGAGACGCATATTTCCAGCTTGATCACCTCCAGCTTGGTGGCCCCGATCCCGCTCACCAGAGCCAGGTCCTCCACCTTCTTGAACCCGCCGATACAGTCCCGGTACTCTACAATGTTCTGCGCAACAGCGCGGTTGACTCCCGGTAGAGTCATGAGCTCCTCCTCTGTGGCCGTGTTGATGTTCAGTCGCTCCTGGTTCACCAGGATGTGGCCGAAGTTACACGCGGCGCTGAACTTGCGCTTGCCGCAGCTGAAGTCCGTGGGGTCCCTGGGGATGGAGCGGTGGCAGCCCAGACTACCACCCATGGCTCCGACAGCAGGTCACCGGGGGCTCGGATCAGCGCAGCGGACGGGAGGGCCGCGGCAGAGAGGGAACGGGCTGAAACACAACATTCACGGAGGTGACAGTTTCAGAGATGAAGCGGCACATCCGTACACACAGACATGTTATCACAGAATATAAATCATACGCACCATAAAGCAGTTATCCTCAGTCCCTGTCTACATGCTGCATGTGTCCAACACACCGGCCCGCGCAGCTGACTCCTGTGCGCGGGTCCTCTGTGGACGATATACGCGAGTTGGATATTTAGGTTGCTTTGTAAACTTTGCCCTCCAACAGTCCGCTGGGTGGCTGGACACAGGTCGGCCTCCACACACGCTCTTCTGACAGGGACTGTCTTCTGACATCAATACAAACCACTGCTCCCAACGTGCGTCAAGTCACACAGCGTCAGCCAGGCACATACCGGAGGTCTGGGTGTCTTCAAAATAAAAGTAGCCTCAGTGAGCGGGTGATGCACGAGAATTAGAGATGAATACATAAATATAGGTGCACACACACACACACACACACACACACACACACACACACACACACACACACACACACACACAAAGTTGTTGTATTGAATTCAATACAGCTTTGGTCTTTGCATAAATTATGGGAGCCAAAGAAGGACACAGGAAATAAATCAATAGGAATTTATCAAATTAAATGTACGTAATAATTTAAAACTAATTCATTACTTTAACAATAAAAAAAAAAAAAGCAAATATGTTGGGAATTAATAAAGAACACTATATTTATGTAATATTATATTTAGGCCGTCTATTATTTATTTAATTCAACATTTACAAATGTAATTATAATTCTGTTATCAAATTAATTTCTACACATATTTCTACATGTTTTCTTTTATTTCTCCACACTATGCATTTATTTATTTCCACATACACTTCCTCATTTATTTCTAGACACTTCTCTCACGTCTTATTCTTGGATAAGTAAAATCAATATAATATAAATAATCTTTCATATTTTTAATGTACATATTATGTTTGTCTCCCAATAAAATGGATATTTGTAAAAGTTTGTTATTTTGATGCCTAACGCTCGTTAGTGCCCACAGCTAAACAAATGTTTTTTTTAAATGTCATGAAATCCAGCTTTTATTTTGAAATCAAACACTCTCCTCTACCGTCATATTGTTTATTCTTCCAGCAGGAGGCGTGGCTCCAGGCATGACAACCAAATATTTTCTGTCGTTGAGGAAGAGGAGTTTATTAGACATACACATACATTTATATGATGGACCTTTGGTTAATAATTGATCCTTCAATATTGATTCCTGGTCTTCTGGTGTAGCAAACAGCACTAAACCAGGATAACAAGGTTTTAATATATACATCAACTGCATTTAAAAGAAAGGAAAGCATCAAATTCAATTTCAGTTCGCTTACTAGTATTTCTAAAAGCCTTTCACACTAAATCCCAAGTGTTCTGAAGTGCATTATAATCTACAGGAAGCTTTCCCTTCAAAAGGAGGTATGACTGACAGATGAGTTGAAACATGCAGTTTCTCCAGTCACCCACTATCGTTCTAATAACAATGTGAGGTTAGGCAGAAGGGACTTCCCGCTAATATATGGTGTGTGATAGCTATATCTAAGATTCTCTTGGATTATTTGGTTGTCATGAATTTTAAAGAATGTTATCTTATAAAATAGAGATGTTTAAAAAAAGAAGTGAATGCAGCCATAGAAGGTTGGACTGTCATGCAGCATGTGGTCGAAGCATTCAGTGGCCTCCATCAATGAAAGGATGTAATTATCGCTGTGGCTCCTTCTGCTCCGATCCTGCCGGATTGAATTAGCATAGCATTATACTTTCCGATAAATGGCATGGCTTTTGTTCCATTCTTTATAAACAGATGATGTGATTATCCATTGGTCTTACACTCTTCTGCAAGGGGGGTTGAAAAACTCGTAATTCATAGACGGAATGATTATTTCTTTCCTTTAGCATTTGATGCTAATGTATGCCACACAAGCAAATTTCAAAGAGGGATTTAGAGACCGTCGCAAGTTCATGGGTTGGGTTCAAATGGTTCTTTAGAGGGTTTCAGGGGTCCTAAGAGTGTTTTAGGCCCAGAGAGAAGATTGAAAGAGTTCCGTGGGTTCTGGAAACGGTTCCACACGTTCCTGAGCAGGTTCAAGGGGTCCCTGAGATCACAGGGATTCTTGATGGAGCTCCATTGGGTTCTTTAATGGTTCTTTGGGCTCTCGAGGGGATCAAACGATGCGAGAGGGGTTTTGGGAGGGAATTGAAAAGGAGTTCTAGGAATTATTCCTGAGGTGGTTCCAGGGGTGTTGTGAATATCAAAGGGTGACAGGGGATTACCCGAAGGAGCTCCACAGGTTCTTGAGTGGTTCTACAAGTTCTTGAGGGCTTTAGGCGTTCTTGAGAGTATTCAATGGCCCTAGAGAGGATTCCAGATGTTCTGAAAGGGTTCCATGAATTCCTTGGAGTTCAAGGAGATCTTAAATGAGGCTCAACTCCAGAGGTTATTTAGTGTTTCCACGAGCTCTTGAGGGGTTCCAAAGTAACTGGGAGGTTCGTAGGTTGTTCACAGTGACATAAGAGTTATTAAAGGGATTGTGGGTGTCACAAAGGTTCTTATGAGGCTTACATGAGTTCTTGAAAAGTTTTCAAACAGACTGTAGGGGTTCCTACAGGGATCCTTGAGGAGCCTCCTGGGGTTCTAAGTGGTATGGCACTGCGGTCGTAAATGTGTCCTAAGGCCTCTGAGGTACTTGGTAGGTTCTTGATACACTCATGTGGGTTCTTGAGAGTTTCCAAGAAGACCAAACCAAAATGAGGACTACCGGTAGCTTAATTTGATAAAACTGAAGGATCATTATTTTGATCATAGGTTTCATGGTGAGCACTTTTGCTTCTCCACAGACCGTTATGTAAGGAAGTTATATCAAACAAATGCAAATTCTGTCACATGGCTCTGTTTACTTTGGCAAATGGGTGTAATGTGCATTTAGTGACCAGTGACATGGATCTCTGACAGAAAGCGTGGTTCCGTTTACAGGATCCTCTGGTTGTGAAAGGATAAGCTGCTGTTCACATCACAGCAATATTTTCAGCCCCATTGCATAAAACACTGGACAATGCAACCTCTGCTTGATCCCAGCTCTTACGCAACATGGATAAAGCAGAAGATTTTAAGCACAGCTACAATACAATAGAATAAGAAAGAAATAAGTGAATGGTAAATAAGACTGCATTATAAAGCCCTTTTCTACCTAATGATGTAATATCCATGAATGCAGCAGGACTAACATGTTTTAAAGAAGAGATTTAATGTTGCGTTATATTCTATATGTTGATGAGAGGCTTTACAACTCAATAAAAGTACGATCATTTTATTGTTCAATGAAAATGGTCAAAACTATTGTTTTCATAGAAGTATAAAAGGTGTAAATGCTGTAAAAAATTGACAAAGTATTGACATCGTTTTATTAATTTTATTCTCCTGTTCCCTTGCTACTTAAATAAAATGCTTTCTCTGGAGTGGATTAAAGAAACATATTCAGACAGAGAGTGGGTGTTGTCGGTCTCAGTGGCACAGTCTCTACAGTCTTATTCTGCTCAGAGCTGCAGCTAACCCAGAAACACTGCAGTTTTCAGTGAACCAGGTCAATGTCAGAACAGCAATTAACCAAACACAGACCGACACTGATCCACCCGATGGAGGGGGAGAATTTGGCAGCAAGTCACAATGAACAAACAGGGCGATATGGTGCGTTCTCCACTGTGCAATCACTGTGCAATCACAGCTGGGCCCTGTCTTTTTTTTGGGGGGGGGGGGGGGGCCCTTTAGGCAGAATTAGATAGGTGACCAGTTCTTGTCGTGTCGTGTGGGCTGACACATGAGGTTTTAGTGAGCACCTCTGTAACTGGCTGAGAGGGTCTTCACCTGGGAGACCCGAGGGGACAGCCGGCCAATCAGGGAGACGAGGGGCTGACGCAGGCATGGAAGGTCGTGGCGTGATGCTGCAGTACAGCACCGTGTGAGTGCGTGCGTGTGTGTGTTTTACTCCCAGCTGGGAGACCAAAGGGTCCAGCTTTTGTTTGAATAAGCCGGAGGCAAAGTCAATTTAAGGTGACATCAATAAATGAAGCAAACAATGATTTTCATTTTTAAATAAAACTCCACATTCAATACGGATATGATGCAGATTGATTGATTACTGTACTGTTGAACTGATCCATATATTGACTTTCTGTAGGGAGACCTCACTAAACGGGCTCACATTGATCTTCTGTTTGCGTAAACTGTGGACAGGAAGTAGACCTGGACCCAAGCTGCTTCCTAGCAACACAATTCCTTTGAGTTTGAGCAGGGATTTTTACATACTTGGAGCTTGGGGGGGGACCAAAGCTTGCGTGCAATGCACCCTGGTACATGTAGGCACTGAGGTCCACCTCAATATCTCTTGAGTCCTCCATTGCAATAGAGTAGGCCTACCCTCGTAGAAACCGTACTGGAACAATCCATTAAAATACCCAGATAAAACGAGCTTACTTTCCACTAAAAACTTCAGTGTCATCAGTGCCAAGTTGGCAGCCACCCCCCTCGGTGACTCTCAGACTGAGGTGCACTGTGTTCCTGATAAAGCCTAATCTGACTCGTTTCGGCAGAATGCCATAAGTAGGTGAGAGGCTATGACAACACAAGCCGAGGGTGAATCCTTCACTGAGCGCAAAAGAGGGTTTTAAGTACATTGAGAGAAAAAGACAACTGGTTTGTGGTTAAAGTTCACACTGATAAAGCTGATCAAAGGCTCGGGAAGTCCCGAGCTAGTCAGCAGGAGGCAGGTCAGTAGTCTTGTGCTGCCACCTGCTGGACAGTGTTGGGATGCGTTCATTAACATTTGGCAGAGTTTGATATAATATTCATTGTGTCCACTAACGCGTATAATTGACTCATTTACTTTGAGAAGAATATGATTGACACGAGTTGTTTTCAATCACTGCTGGGGAAATGAAGGACCAACTTTCCTTGACGTCATCACTGACAAGAGTTTGTGTATTTGGTTTTCCAACTGCACTCTTTGTGTGTTGCGATAGCCTATTTATCTGACATTATCTTATTGGATGTTTGATATTGGGCATGTAATAGTTTACGGTTTATATAGCTGTCTGGCAAGGTTTTGATTCGGGCTGTTTTTTAATGAATTGGACCGGATCTGATCTGGTAAAACTGCTGCTGGACTTCATTAAAATATGCCAAATTCAATATTCAGAGCATTACATAGAGCAGCAAACAACTATTTGCTAAGTAAAGATATAGAAGAGCAATGTCTACCTGTCCTGACCTCAGCCACATCCAACACCTTTGGGATGAACTGGGAGCCAGACTTCAGTGCTGGACCTCACTATTGGCTGAATGGGGGCAAATCTCTGCAGCCAGGTAACCTGAAACCAGAGGAGTGAGGGCTGTTCTAGCAGCACATGAATGCCCACTGGTTAAGAACAACACATGGGTGGAATGTTTGGGTATCCATGTACCTGTAACGTATATATTTTCAGTCAAATTCTTCTGTTATTTTTCCCCATCACAATTTTATTATGTGACTTTTTACAATAAAAACAAGACATTACAAAATACAGATGCAGTACACAAACGGTGCCAAATGTGCACAAGCTTTCCACATCCCGCTGTTGGAAATCATTTAAAAAAAAATAATAGAATCTGCACAAGAAGTTCAAATAAATTCACGTTAAAGCACTTCGAGAGCAGTTTCTAGACGTTGTTACACTCAGCATGAGTGAAGTCAGGAATACATGTTTGGTTTCCAAAAGCGAGGCTGGAAAACACCGGAAACAAAATGAACATAAGTTCTATGCCAGGCGGATACAAAATGGAAAAAAAAAAGAAAAAAAAAGAAAAAAAATGAGCAAAAAGTAAGAACATGATACACACGGTTGATGTTGAACACTGACGTTCTTGGTTATACAATTTACATTACAGGAGATGGAAGAGCATACCACTTGGGAAGAAATTAAATGCGATACCTAAATATGTGAACCGAAAGATACATACAAGTATAAAAAAAAAAAAACAGTGCCTGAGGTGAGCCTCAGCCTGACGCCGTCTGCCAATGTGCAGGAAGTGAAAGGCCGACCTCTTCGTTTGGTTTTTGGCATTAAAAAGGATGCAGCACAGAGCAGCATCAAACATTCCCAAAGTAGAAGAAAGAAAGGAGGAAAGGAAGACGTCGTCTTGTTTGTCATTAAGTAAGAACACCGGCTGTGTTTTCTGTGTGAATATATACTAGTTTTTGTGAGCAGCGACCCCAAAAACAGGACTGCACACTGGTTCTATATAGAGATTATTACAGTTCTTTAAGGAGGAACATGAGGACGAGCAGAGAACGACTGTTGGAACTCATACTGCCCCCTGGCTTTCACACGAGTATTACACAGTAATATGGTCAAACAGCGGATGTAGTTGATCGACAGATGCTCTGACAATCAAGGCTGGCAGGTTGGCAAAACAAAAAAAAAATACGCTGTCGAATCAGGAAGGTCCTCCAGAGTTATTAAAATATCTTCTTCTTTTTGTTCTTTTCCAAGGTCCTGTGAAAACAAGAGGACAGAAGAGCAGTCAAGCAGCAGTCTACAACAACAATCTACAACCTTCATCCACAAACACCGTGGGGATGTGTCGGTCAGTAATAAGCATTTACTGCTTCCCAAATCTGACTCTGACACAATCACTCACTCACTGGACAAACAAGTCCCTGATACAGCATCTTTTAAATCCTCCCAAAGCCTCTTCTGGAAAAGAAAAGAGGCTTTTGGAGGACTTACATTCTGGGTATTTGTTAGGTATTATGTTGGGACTCCAATTTAATTCCTATTTGTTGAAGTGCTATGTCGAGCGTTTTGCTGCATCGCCATAATATCACCCCAAAGGGGTACAGAAAATACTATAGGACACAAAATATTATAGGAAACATTTATAGGACTTTTTTCAAGTTTGAGTGACGTCTTCAGTCTACAGTTTCGTTCGGCCAATACGACCCTTCTTTTCGATTCTTTTCAACCGTCACTGATCATCGTGTGTGGCGCTGTTTACCTGGAGAGGTCTAGTTTGTGCTGCTCCAGAATCCTCTGCTGGGCCTCCCAGCTTCCCTTCTCCTCCTCGTGCTGCCGACGTCTCTCCTCCAGTTCCCTGTGCTGGGCCTCCAGGTTCTTTTTCATTTGCTCATGACGCCGCTGGAGCTGCAGGGACACGGACGTGCAGTCAAGAGGTTAAACGAGCATCAACAAAAAAGGAAAACCGCACTAATAAACATACAAAAATAATAATTAGTCTACCTCAGCCTCAGAGTCTCTGAGCTTCTGCAGCTTCTCCTTGACCTTCATCTCAAACACTTGTTCCATTTCTTGTTCCATCTTCTTCATCTTGGACACGTGGTCCCGTCGCTCCTCCTCCATCTGGGCTAGAGGACTCCTGGAGACACAAGCCAGTCATCATACAGACAGCACACAGCGGCAGGTGGACGGCCACACAGCTGGACATTGTGACCCCCCCATCCCCACTTATTAAGGCCTTTCTGACTGCAGAGCGATGAGCAGGAGAAGAGGAAGGACCAGGGAAGGAGGAAAGGCCCGGCTTGCTTGCCTCGTTTGTTTACGTAAAACGTGTCAAATATGTTAACGAACAATGTAAATAGGGGCTAGTGAAAGTATCTTTTTCAATAATTTACATGCAAAAAATACGGGCTTCTCTTTTGAGCATGGATCTCTACCACAGCCTTGTAAACGGTTGGCTAGTTTGTTTGTTTAAACAGGAACGAGGTCGTGATTTGTGATCTGTATGCATGTCTAAAGGACGCTTCTAGAACCAGAATAATAATTGTATAGTGTCAAGTGTTAGATTCTTCAACATTGGCTCGTGAGAAAAGAGTGATGAAACTGCAAAGCAAGAAGACAAGCCAGATGACAGTGATTGGATATATCGGACGTTATGCAGAACCTTAGAAGATAGGACTATTCTGTGATGTCTTATTCTAATCGTCTCATTCAAGTAGACGTCAGCATTTCAAAGCGTTGCGGGAAAAATAAACGAAGCAGGAAATCAGGGGGAAAAAGGAAAAATGATTAAGAGATAAAAGTGAAAATGCATTCTCTGGAGAGATTTTGAAGAAGTCAGGTAACACTTACATGCCGTCAGTCGTCTCAGGTCTAAAAACAAACAGATGCACAGACACTTAGCATGCTGCCATGAACCATGCATTAGCTTGTGAGAGTGTGCTGCTGATTACTGACAGCTGCAGCCGGTGGATTAGGCGTCAGACGGTGCCTCAGTTAGTACAGTCAAATCAAACACTACAGATACTGGTGGCCAGTTAGTGGGGGGTGGGGGGGGGGGGTGGTTAGTGCCGGCTTGTTTGGGCCAGGAATGGGTTTAAAGGTTTTGCCTGCTTCGGTAACAGCTTGCCAACTTTAATCTGGAGGTCAGAGCTGTAGTTTCCTCCACGTTTACGCAGTGAATAAGCTGCTCAGGAGCGTCCCGATGGAACCAGCAGCCAAATCAGCAACATTATCCCAAGAGTTGACACTATTAAATGTGCTCCTCACATGTAACCAAACGGCACAGTTGTGTGCATACTGTGCAGATGGACTTACTTGGTGAGCTGTCCCTTGTTCTTATTGTTGTCCACTCCGTTGTAGGTGACCGCAGCGAGTTTCCTGCTGCGGTAGTTCTCGTAGTGAACGTTGTTCGTCACGTCCTTCAGGTCCTGCATGTGGGTCCTGGAACACAACACGAGGGAGGTGAATAAGCACAAGTACATCTCACTAGAAGAAGCAACTCGATTTCTTTATTTGAAACTTTTAGAACAAGTGAGTCACTAGGCTCTGATTCTTAGCCTCGACTGTGCTGAAGATGTTTTTGCTCACCTGATGAGCATGTTCCGGAGGATTGTAAAATCACAGTGCTCTCCGTTTTCCACTGTAAGAAGAGACAGACGGAGCTGTGATTAGAACACGGGAAAAAAAAGGTCCAAACGGGTCCACAAACACAGCAGTCAGATGATAATACGAACCAACTATTTTGGGGTAAACCCAAAACCCTATCAGGATTATATATTGATGCGTTCGGTCATATCTTTTACTCACAGATATCCTTTTACTGCCTTTTTGTTTTTGTTTCCACGGCTAATTTGTCTCGAGACTTGATCAGGCTTTTTAAGGCCCTGCAGTGGCACCAACATAGATGTCTGTAGTACCAGAAACCATCAGCAGGCGGCATCACGTGCAGCCGTTTGTGTTCCTTCCTACAGTAAAACTCACCACAGTCCTCTGGGGATTCTCTGGACTGCTGTGGTAGAGTGACTCGCATACCTTCTCAGGGTCCTTGCCCTCTCTCTCTCCCTCCCTCTCTCTCTCCCCCGCCCTCTCAAAAACATTTTTTGGTATTCCAAAACTCACTCCCCATGGATAGCATCACTGGCGGCAAACCAGTTTGATAGTAGCACTCGTACAAGTCATCCACTAGGCTGTACTGTACTCGGTTCTTAAGCTGCTAATTCTTCGCTACAGCTACAGTAAATAGCTCTGTGACGTTCCCGCCGTGGCTGTGTGTACTCATCACTTCAAACTGAATAAGTTAGCGATGCTTCATACGTCTCACCACAGTGCGACAGCTACATCCTGTGTCGGGTCAAACGGGCTCTCACATCCTGTGCTGAAGAGAAACGTCTAGTTTCTCCACTGGTGGGAAGAATGTTTTCTTTTTCATATAACGCACCGATGAAGATTCAGCAAGTGATAAAGTTTGTTTGAACACTCTTCCACAGAAGGAAGTGGTAAATAAATCCACTATTTTGGCTCCTAATCAGTCAGAAAATGAAATTGCAAAGATAGTTTTCTTCTTTTGAAAATACAGGAAGTATGCAGACAATTTAGTTGATTTTATCTATGACCGTACATATAATAAATGTACATTTTCTCCTCCTTTAAATACGAACATGATGAACAGTTCTCTGCAATTAACTAGTATGAAAAAAATATTGACATTTTTTAAAATAATTTTAACCTTTTTTATTGCAGTTCTTTTGTCCATTATTTATTCATATGTAAGCTTAAACAAATGCTTAATAGGCTAAATTTGTACGTCATGTCATCAGCTATTTATATTGTTGGTGCAAAACTAAATGCTATACAGAAAATAAATGTAAACGCTGTAAGCTATTTGTAAAACGATTTGGTCCAGCACTCCAGTGTGTGTGTGTGTGTGTGTGTGTGTGCGCTGAACACTGGAATGAGAGCAAAAAAGGAGCTCATGGATTATGTTGCTGCTTTGCAATCCATCTCCACATGATGCCTGCTCAATAATCCAATACAACAGTGGAAAAATTGGTGTGTTTTCATTTGTGTGTGTGTGTGTGTGTGTGTGTGTGTGAGTGAGAGAATCCACTTAGTTGATCAATTTACAGGCTGGGATCAGATGACCCTCGACCTCTCACCTTCAGCCACACCCCAGGGGTACTGCCTCCCGCGCACTCGCTTTCCGTTGACCTCGATGATGGTGTTACTACCGACTACAGCCAAGGGTAAACGATCCTGCGAGAGAGGAAGGAGGAGACAACTGTTGCATAGCTCACGCACAATGGCTAAAAATACACTTACATGCACGGAGACAAATGAAAATACGCTGCATTGAAAACCCCACACACAGTTTTATCTAAAGTTTCATGGAGGGTGTCCTTAGAACAGACCTGGATTCTCCGGACCATCTTCATCTCCTCCTCATCATCCGTCTCTGGGAATTCGTAGATTTTGATTTTGTGCTCCTGGATTTCTTTCATGATCTGCACACAGCAGAGAGGACACAGGGAGAGGCAGGGTGAAATGGAAAAACAGTGACAGTATGTGGGACAAACAGGTCCAGAAACATCAATAGTCACACTGGAGGCTAGTCAGTACACACACACACACACACACACACAGTGTCTGTGCAGTGTGATGTACACTGAAATACAACACGCGAGTCTTCAACATTGGCGTTAAAGTGTGACGTGTACTTCCTGTATTCTGTTTATGGGGCTTGTGATGTATAACTAAATACACAAGACCTGTTAGGGGGTCAGAAACACAAAATGTCTACAGTGACAACAAACCTGGCATTAAATCATTCTCCTCATTAACAGACAGACTACAATCAAACAATGACATTTGAGTCCTGACAGATGCTCGACGAACGGAAACATATACGTCCAATCAGAAGTGACACACACACACACACACACACCTGCTTCTTGAACTGTTGACACTCCTCCGGGGTCATTGTGTCGGCTTTGGCGATGAGGGGAATGATGTTCACCTTTTCATGTAACCGTTTCATGAATTCAATATCGAGGGGCTTCAGTCTGAGGACGGAGCAAAGAAAAGAGACATTTTAATGGTTAGAGTGTCAGTGAAGGGCTCTGGTGTAAGAGCCACACACACACGGGGCTGACGGTCATGTTTCAGGGCTTGGCTGACCACAAACTGCACATCTGGATTGACTAGACTGCATCGTAAATGTTTGGACTCTGAAAATCCTCAAGGGCTGTAACTAATGTCCATTTTTCTTTTTTTACATTCAAAGCCTTTATTGAAGTTTTCAAATGAAGCTTTAAATGTCTGTCGTCATATTTTATAATGTAATCACCCTTAAAAAATGGAAAAACAAAAAAAAGTTTCGTTATTGTGCTTATATAAGGAGCCAGATCTGCGTTGAACCTTGTTCTTATGGCCCATAACATGGAAGATGACATACAGCCCTTAAGCTAAGCTTTACTGCTTAATACTGCGTCATGTTGCAGCATTTTCCTTTGTATACACTTGCTCTATTGTCCACAGTTTTACACTTAATCCCGTTAAACTGCCCAATTCAACACATCTGCCTGTCCCTTTGCGCTTGATAAGGAGAGTGTTTCATGGGGACAACACTGAACCTAACACACTGTTAGATTGCTGCTAGACTGCCCGGTTGTTACAGCTGCATGCCTCCTTTTGTGTGCTGCAAGAGGGACAGCAAACAGTTTCCCGAATGCAGTAAAAATGTTGTTTTTCAAACAAATATGAGTTGAAGCTGAATATTTCAAGTAAAAAACCTGTTGTGAACACTCCCCTACCGTGTCATGCTTGCACGCTCACGCTGCGAGTCTGCATCAGATGGTAGCGTTTTAAAAAGTAAGATATTGGCAAAAACTGATTGACTTGGATTGTACTGCGCGAGTTGGTTAACAGATTTTTTTTAATATATATTTGTTGTAGTTAAAAGCAGCCCCCCCCCCCCCATTTACTTCAATTGAAGGATTTACTCCATTTTCAGATTCATGTCATTTTGTGGGTGAAGTATCCCTTTAAGTTATCAGAGAAACAAGCTGAGCAAACAAAGCTCGCAGACCCTCCAGGACGTCCCGAGTCTGCCGAACAGCGTTCGAGAAACACTTGACGAGAAAACATTTTATAGCTTTTAATAACCTGGTTCGTTTGTTTTGGAGAAGAGGAGACCTCTGCGGATAATCTGGTAAAAAAACCTCCTGAACAATGAACACTTAAGGAACGGATGAAGGACTGTAAAGATCCCATGATCAGCAGGGTCCCTGGAGCACCTACCCGTGTCCAGACGGAGCGATGAAATACAGGCAGCACTGCACTCTGCTGTCCGGCATCAGCCGTCTGTTGACCCGGGACTCTGCGTTGAGGTAATCCTCAAACTTACTGTCGATGTAATCGATGACTGGCTGCCAGCTGAGGACCACACATCAGTCGCATCAATGTCAGGTACAGCGATGCAGCGATAGTGACTTAAATTAGCCAACGACAGACGACTGAGCTCACCAGTTACTGTTGTCAACTGCATCACCAAAGCCGGGGGTGTCAACGATGGTGAGCAGGAGCTGCACCCCTCCTTCCTTCACCAGAACCTTAGACTGCTCCACCTGCAGAGACCAAGAATTTATACACAAATCAGTCAAGATCTTTGCAAATAACACAAATACTGTCTTAAACAAGTGCAAACCAGACAGTCGAATACCTTTAATTTACCTGTTTACAATACATTATTTACTGAGACCAGAACTAACTGTAGAGGAGCACTGGACAGACGGAAGCTGTGAACAAAGCTGCCTCTGAACACATCAGAAGGGCTGGGTTCAGTCAAGGCAGAACTCGTGAGCAGCAGATAAACTTTCATTTAAAATCAGCAGATCCGAACCAGACCAGGTCTCGTATGACAGACGCAGAACTGATGAGAAACACTCCGTGTGGCTGAGGTCAAGCCAAGTCCACGCAGCAGTGAGCAGACAAACATTGACATTACGACGCTCCCTAAAATACCTACGTCACCAAAGCATTACCTTTGATTTCAGTCCAACTCGGAACATAAATTTATCTTGAGCCGACGACTTGAGACACAAATTACGAGGGCTGTAAAGCGATGGCGTAGTCGAGTTGTGGAATACTTGCCACATTTGGGTTTAACGGAGCTGCTACCTTCCACTTAAGTAGCACCGCAGAAAGCCAGTGGTGCGCTCAATGACTGGGCTGTCGCTGCACCACATGTCGGTTACACAGCAAGGCCGGGCTCTCACAACGAAACTCCTCAAACAAGGAAAGTCAAAGAGCAAGTCTCTTTAAAACAGCACAACTGCTCCGGTTCTTCTTTCTCCGCCTCCATCCTCTCTACGCCCGTTTAGAACTGGTTGGCTGCAGGTCTGCCGTCCTTATAGTCTGTTCCCACGGTTTTCCTCCTCAATCTATCACACAGACTGTTGCAGCACATCTTTTACAGCAGACCCTTACCCCCGTGACCCCCACCCACCACTTACCGGCATCCGTCACGCACTGGAATCTGTCACAGTCAGACCGTCTCTACACCGACCTCTGACCTCTTGAGCTGCTACTGGGAGGCTAGGCTGACCAGACAAGCGCTACTGAACTGACAGTTAAACTTTTAAAGACCTTCTGAATAACATTTAATATGAAATATACATTCATTTGTTTACAAGCTAGGGTGAAAATGAAAGCTACTGCAAGTCACTGGATCGTTCTGGGTCTACGTGGCTCATTACGAAAAGAAGATTCTGTCAAGAAGAATTTGCAAATACTTTAATGACCACGTAGTCGTGAAAGAATGTCGTCACACGTGCATAATGACCAACACCACTGTGTCTAAGGTGGTGCTATACAACAAGTCAAAAGTGAAGGGCTGCCGAGTGGACAACACTGAAGAGTTCTGCAGTGTCTCTCTTCTACGACGCAACGGGATGAGTCATGGCTGTTAGCTAGACAGGCTGCCCACAGACCGTGAGCTCATGGGTAAAAAGGAACAACAACAACAACACTGGGCTACATCACATCACACGAGGACCGTAAGCAATGGGAAGACATGCATACTGTCACTACAGTGTTTGCCTGCATCACAGGACTGCAGGCTTATTTACATCTAACTTACTGTGACAGCACAGTGGAAAGAACACACAACACATGATGGGGTCTGGGTGCACTTCTACACTTCAACTGCAGCCCAAACACAAGAACAGATCGACAGAAAGAAAAGGTGACATTTAACTACAAAGGGCATAAAAATACAACAAACAAACATAGCAAACTGGCACAGTATCACGTCACAGCCTCATCACAGACAAATGGCCAAATTCACATCACTGTAGTACAATAAGAGTGGGCAATATTAATATCAATATTAACCAAAGGTTCACTCAGAAGAGTTCAGATCTGAAAGCACCACCGCTGTGTTGTTAGATTGGATGAATACATCCATTGGCTGACACCCCGCTCCCTCTGGTTGGTCCCTCCAGTGTCTTTACTTCTGTAATAGTGTTTGCTGAAAGTAAGAGACTCCTTTATATAAAAACATTTACTTCATCCGATTCTCTTGTTATTGTAATCTCTAGGAAGGAGCAATTCTCTGTTATAACAAAACCAAAACACAAGGCATGTCTGTGCATCGGCAGGACACGTCTGAGCTCGGTACATAATGCAGTCTGCTGGCTAATCACCAAGTCCCTGTCCTGGTTCGCTCTCCAGCCTCATTGAGCCTTATTAACCAGGAACAACAGATTAATCTGCCCGGGTCTGTCACCTGCAACACTGAACACTCGCTCTATCCGGCCGCCTGGTCCTCTTGCTCTCTTTTTTTCTCTGTTCAATAATGAATTGGACTCCATTACATACACACATCAGTCCCTCTGGGGTTCATTGCATTCTTTTGGCAGGACTTGGAAAAGAAAGTGGCCACAGTTATTTGAAACGCATTTAGTTTTGTGGTTCCCAGAGAGAGAGAGAGAAAGAAGAGCGCTCTATTCTACATATTTATCGCCTTGGTCCTTGCAAGAATAAACAACAAGCTTACATTTTAGCTGACTTCCTTTGGAAAACTTGACGAATCCCAAAGCATTCAGTTTGGGAGCCAACAGAAGCACACAGCGACTAAATCTCATTTAAACTTTTAAGAAGAACGGAGGAGGTGTAATAGGCAGGTAAACAAATTGGAAGCAGCAGCGGGGCGAGAGCAGACAGAGCCCCGTCGTGTGTTGCCAGGGATTAGCAGATTTAGAGCAAAGCAGTAGATCACAAGGAACAGGTGAAGGGAAAGATCCTCACCATGCAGCTGATCTACCGTACACCAGCCCTAGCTCTACACTCAGAGGATAGGAGAGAGAGAGAGAGAAGCCTGCCGGAGCCCCGTCACACCAACAGTATCAACTTTCACTCTTCAAAAAGGAAGCTCAAGTAAAGCTGTGCGGCTGTGATTGAGGATTCGGGGCATGAACCGCATGCCTCACACATTCAGCGCCACTCCTGGTGGCACGCCTGCAGCTTCAGTGTCCGGTGCTCGATTTGACATTAATTCAACCTGAAGTGAGCTCATGAAAGCGGTAACATTTGGTACTTCCTGGTCGGGGAAAAGTCCTCGCAGACTACTGGGCAGGACTGGGTGTAGTTTGATATCACTAGTGCCAATGACGATACTTAAAGTTGGGACCGATATCACAACAATACCTTTAGAGTTGGGGATGTCAGGAGAACTGATACTTCGGTACCAAGTCGATAGCAATATTCTGAAAATGTGCCGGTACTCGTTTTTGTTTACAGCACCACAGGCTGGGGATCAGGACTCGAGTTTATCGGCGTTGCGTCGTACCTAGACAATAGAAAATGTCCCAGATAATACGACATTGACGTTAGCACAGTCCTGCTTGGCTAAATCAGTGGAGCCCAAAGTGGGGTCTGGGGACTCCCAGGGGTCCTTGAGGGGGTTTCAGGGGTCCGTGGTCGAATTTGTGGCAGTTTACGGGTCCTTGACGTGAAGACGTTTGGGAACCAGTGGGCTGAATAAGGTGGCTAACAGCTAAACGTACAAAGCGGAGGTTGCATTGAGATACATTACGATGCGTTCAAGACACTAAAGCAATGATCTGCTGTGTGCAAGTGTTCAATGTTTTAGGAATTTGTGAGGGGGCGTGTTCAAGCTACAACAGGGTGTTAAATTGCTCTTTACAGCTTCACTAAAACTCCTGAAATATGGTTCCAAAGCTCAAGTATTCCTCCATAACAGTGTAACACTCAGACTTGATTAGTTAATGGACTGCACTTATGCAGCGATTTTCTACCTTAACGGAGAGAGCACTTTACAATTCAGCCAGTCTCACGCTCACAGCGCTGCAAGACCCAAATGTCTGGCCAAGGACACTTCAAAATGTGAACAGGAGGAGCCGCCGGGGAATCAAACCTTCAACCCTGTGATTAGTGGACGGCCAGCTCCACAGTGGATTGGCAACATCAGCAAACAACCTCACAACTGTTATTAAGTATTGCTAAATCTGATTGATGGACAGAAAAGCACAACTGTTTTCCATCTGAGCCGTGTCGGCTTCAAAAAACAGAGAATCTGTCATCACAAATAGTGAAACAGTTCAGACTGTGGCAGACAACTCCATGTTTACGTAGGACTGCATCTCCTACAGGAAGAAGCTAAATGAGAAATGAGGTTTTTATGTGAGCAATGAATCAAATGACCACATGTAACAAAAGAAGCTGTTTTAATAGACAAAGCTCAGATACACTGTACACTACCTGCCCAACACAGACAGCAGGCAAAGTGACTAGCTGGTGAAAATAGTGGAGCATTAGCAGCTAAAGAGTCATCTTATTTTAGTGGGTGGAGACCAAAACAGAGCTAAAAGAGTAAATATTGCACTTATATTCATCAGATGTCCTGAAACAGACTGCTACCACTACCCAGTCCATAACCTGGTCCATGACCTGGTCCATAACCTGGTCCATAACTCACTATCAGGGTTTGGTGAAACAAAGCGTTCAGTTATAGGTCAAACCTATCAAGAGACAAAAGGTTCTTTGTCCAGACTGAATCTTTTAAAACACTCTAGAAAAGTGTATCACACAATGGTGACACATCTTTCAGAGGAGGTCTATAAACACACATGGATCCAACTATAGGCCCTGTGTGAAGTAACAATCAATCATTGGAGAGTCGTGCTGCACGTTTCAAGGAATGTGTCCATGAACTGGCATTTAACGATCTTCCAGTACATACATCTATGTAATAAAATTATATAGGATCAGGGTTTTAAATCCACCCACATATAAACAGCTACGAGATTCTGACAACCTCCTTATTTTTTTTAGCACTATGTAGAAAATGAAATGTATGTAAGGCTGAAGCTACAGCTTATTAAGTCTACTCTTTATACAAAACACATCTCCTTCGACATGAAGCGCTCACATCAGCGTTTACAAACCTTGTGGAGCAGAGAGAAGTAAATATATTGTGGTTAGAGACGTTCGAGTCCAATCAAGGACAGCCACTGGCCATCTACGCTATACTCTATGCCTTAACCCGAACCCATGCACTGCAACTCCCCCGACTGTGTACACATCGTATGTAGCAGCTTTCTATACCGCTTCAGATCAAAGTGTAAAAACTCACAGCAGTCTGACTGAAGCACAACCTCATTCATTCAGCATTCAACAGTAGCAGAGAGAATTCGACATTACATCACATCCTTGCATTCAAACAAACTGCTTGTTGAAGCAGATAAACCAGTTTCACTGACTAACACGATCACGTGGGTGGCAAACAGCTGAAACATCACCTCACACAACAGGATCTCACTCAGAAACTATTCAGTGCCGAGAGACGCTGAAAGAGGTAAAGTTGGTGTCGGGGTGAAGGGAAGCGATCGTGTTTCAGTTAACAGAGAAACATTTGGTGCTTTATGGGATCGGGTTTCCATCAGTGGCTGAGTCACATCAGTGAACAAAGAAGTGTACCAACTGTTAAAACTCATAGAGAAGGAAGGTGTGGACTAAAGATTACCTGTACAGTCTTTTTAATTCTATTTGAAGGACCCGGGTATTCAGTGGAGTACAGGTCTGTCAGAAAGAGTGAGTTGATCAGCGTCGACTTCCCCAGCCCAGATTCCCCTGAAAGACAAAGACAGAGCCAGAGTGAGTGGGTGGGAGTGAACTCCACAGATGCATTTCACACTAGACTGGTTTTTTTTTGGTTTTTTAATCCCCCTTTTCATGCCAGACTGAGGCACAACATGACACAATCTCCAGATGTATATCAACTCCATTCCTCATGCAGTCTTTCACGGTTAAACATTCTTTACATGTTTCACATTCAGGACAGGAAATGGCTCCCTTTAACCCCCTCTTTTTTTCTTTTAAGTTAACACGAGGCGAAGGAAGAGACAGACAGGGTGGAAGTTCTGTCCTCCCAAATTCTTTTCCCGGCTGCATTTCAGGAATCTAATCAGAGAATCATGGGAAGGGAGGAGAGGGGAAGGACGACTTCAAACCCCCACAGTCATCATGAATGTGCACTCCAACAAAGGAGGAGAAACCAAAATCAAAAGCACAGATTCCATTCCACTCAAAGAAGCAAACAGACAACTGACGTCTTTTTCCACTTTATTACTCCGTGAAACATGAGTTTCAAATGTTTAATGGTGGCTTAATCTTCTCATGCAGGTCCGATCTTTAACGCCAACATAGACTTTGATCATTAGAGATGCAGCTTAAAAGACCTTTAACATACAAGCATCCATCATCTACATATAAGCTACAGTAACATTTTACCCAAAAGCTCTATTTCAAACATTTCTAAGACAAGGACTCTGAACACTTAACACAGCTTCACAGCAGCATCCATTCAAAATATAACATCTAGTGCAAATGCCTGCCCAGAGTCATAATGCTAGTTGCTTATTCTATGTTTATACCTCTCAAAGTACGATATCTAAACAGTATTCCTTTAGTATTGGTATAAAACGTGCATTGTATGGCATCAGTGTTGGATTTTCAGAAGATAACCAGCCCTGCACTCAGAAAGTGAGGTTAAGTAATCATGAACTCTTGGCTTTGGAAGTGTAGCGTCAGGTAGCTACTATAGGTAGCACGACTGTCAGCCAGGCATGCTAACTTTAGAGCAAATAATCGGTCCACACAGGAGCAAAGACTTGAATAATCGATCGACGAGACATAAATCTGGATTAATTCTGATAATCTATCAAACACTTGAGTCCTTTCTGAAGTTAATGTGTCAAATGTGATGTTTGCTGCTTTTCCCTGTTTCCCATCACTGTAAATCAAATATCTGTGGGTTGAAGACAGTTGGTCGTACTAAACGAGCCATTTGATGAAGTCAATTTAAACTTAAAACATTTTTTGGAGCAGTTATATTCACAAAATGTCCGCAAGAGCCTGGAGGGAACTGACTGTAATCCAATACCATCAGCAGTGTGGCTGTTCAGATTGGGGTGAGCGGAGGGTAACAAGGAGCTGCTGAACAAAAGCTTCAGTGTGCAAAGAGGAGGCGGTCGTACGCACTGCAGCCAAAGAGCTGCTCCTGACCTTTAAGAGTGGCTGGGGAACAACACGGGCCACCGCTGCCAACAAGGCAACGCTTCATGAAGAGGGAGGAGGACGGCGAGATGAAGAAAGAAGTCAGAACAAAAGGATCCTTCACAAGACACACTCTCAGAGTGATAAATATTTCCCTAAGAGGGCAGAGACACATTTATCTTGCAATCTCAACAGAAATGTTTCAGCTGGTCCAGCGATGAAACATGCGGGAATCGGCGTAAACATTTCTTTGAGGCAGAAAGGGAATGTTATGTGCTGAAGGCTGATGGGTACCAGGAGGGGAGAGACTGTGGTTTTTGTGCAAACTGTGGGTGAAATACATGCGATAAAAATGTCAGCCTGAATTAGAGAAGCTACGAGCTGACGAGAACAGCAGGACCGAGGAGACGCGGTGAGATCCGGGGGTTCAAGTCTCGGCCCAGCGTGTGGAGAGGGAAGAGGAGGAGCTCCGGTTACAAAGAGAACCAGACTCATCAGACTCAGAGTTACGGTGGTGGTGGTGGATTTAGTGGAGATGCTGGTCATGGTCGGTCAGAGCTGTGGCTGCTTGTTTTGATGGGACGGGGGTCATGAATCCGTCACAAAAACTGAAGCATTACACAGAAATGTGATCGGATCATAATTGGCTTCGACCGACTGTAAAATATTCGCCAGCCCTGCTGCTCTGTGAGTCAGACTAAACCAACAAATTAAGTTTTACCCCTTTAACCTCAGTTTAACGCTGGTTTATAATAATCACCGGCCCGAGTGAGTGAACTGTAAAATGTCATATAAGAAAAAAAAGCAAAAAGCCAGTTGTCTGCATGCGGTTTATGGGAGCAAATCACATTTAATTTGAGAGATTAAACATTGTAGTGTGTTAAAATATAATTTACTCGTATTGCAGGTTTGCTGGTGGTTAAGTTGTACCTTGTGACCGTCACAGTGGCCCAGGGGAGAAGATGGGAACCGCGTACTTTGAACAAAAGGTCCTCAGTTAGCAGGTAACTAGATCGCCAGAACTAAAGATAATAAAGTTATGCTGCATAACGAGTTTGATTAGAAGGGCTGTTCCAGAATAATGTCGAAGTCAAATCTTTTTCTCCAGCTTGGACCGATAATTCAAATATTTAGGAGGAAGGGAGGGTCTACTGTTTCACCTTTACTTTAGTGCTTTTTCTGGCATTTATAACGTGATCTTCAAAAGTGATTTCCTCACATGGACAGAACAGAAAAAGTGCTTCCAAATCATAATTCAGTAATAAAACCTTAACGAGCTGTGCAGCGCCTCACTTTCAGCAGCAGAGGAAGCGGTGTTTTGTTATTTTATGTTTTGGTTAGATGCCTTAAATAAGGTCTGCGGTTAACAAGCTACAGAGATGTTAACAGAGAGATTTATCGGACTACAGAAGGTCATCGCGCTGACTCGTCCGCCTTCACAGCCCGGATGTTTGTACTCACGCTGAAGTGACCGTGGTGTAGCCTAACATTAGCTTTTTACTTTTGACGATTGCGTTCACGCTTCAAAAACCACACAAGTGGTGTTCATTTGTGAAGATCATCTTGTACGTGTCGTAAACTTGTGTTTGCCAAAGATCCTATTTTCTCCAATAATCCAACATCCAATAGAAAGATCCCATTGGCTTCTTGTCGAGTGAACCAGTGAGACGCTAACATCCGGGTCGGCCTACAAAAATACGTCTTCCCTGCAGCACTCTATTAGCTTTTTGGACCTTTATTTGATGAGAATATGAGTGTATATTCACTTTCTGCAGATAGCATGAGGCCACAACAAAGGAAAGTTAAAATAGCGACTGTAGTGAAGGTTAATTGAATGATCTTTTGTTATATGCCCAGGGTATACTGCTTTCTTTTGCAGCGTGCAACGTCGATGAAGGTTTTCCTTGCCATTACATGGCTTCATTAAAATCCGCCACACCAGCATATTGCACGGGGATAAATAAAGACAGCCACTCGCTGTCGCTACAGCCAGGCATCCCGACTGCAGCGCCAGAGGAAGACCGCGCTCACTGAGCCAGCCCGCCAAGCCGAGGCCCGCTCAGCAGCCAGCACACTTCCTTTAAAGGAAATTTCCAGCAGCTGTGTAAACCGAGGGGGTTTATTCAAACGGCACTGCATACATGAGGCTGGTGCAAGGGGGGGGGGGGAGCAGGATACATTTGACTAGCGAGAGTGAGGTTAATTCATTCGATAGGGCTTCTAAGACACCGGGCGAATTAATGAGCAGGTAAAATGAAAAGTGCTCCGTTTGGTCTGTGAAAGGGAAATTCTGTACGCTCAACATTATCCCTTGAAAGCAGTCATCTTCTCTCCAGCGCTCTGTGTTTATGAACGGGACTTTCCCGTCAAAAAAGGGGGGAAGAAGACAGTAAAAGTTTAACAAGTCCAGAGCACGACAAAAAGTGCTGCACATGCATCAATTTCCTTCTGCTTGTGTCAGATTCCATCTCGTTCTCCTGAAAGCCCCCTCTTCTTGTTTATGCGACGGCATTCTTTCCAAAAAAAAAAGGAGACAACAGAGCTCATTTAACTCTCTGTCACCCAGGACCAAACACCACGAGCTCCCTGGCTGCAGCGAACAAGGTCAGCTCCTGCAAACGTGCAAAATCACTGCCAAATATTGACTTTTCACCAGCAAATGGCTCTGGCCCACTTTCACGTGTCACATGTAACACAACTCTATTCTTAACAATGGAGAATCTAAAAATACAAACAATCCTAGGATTAAATGAGAGGATGGCCGTTTAAAAACGTGCGAAGAGGACTTTAAACATGAAGTATTACAGATTCCCTTTGTCAGACCAGTTACCTTGTAGTTCGTTGTGTAAGTCGTTGTGTAAGCGGTACACGCCCATAATAGAGACATTGAAAAAACTAATTAATTCCTGTTGTGTTCATACTTTCCTGAGGGTGTGGGCAGCCTGGTTTCCACCCCATTCATGTATTAAATGTCCTTTTTAATGCTGTCATGTCGAATAAAGTAAGCACCAAAACAAAGTGAAAACAAGTAGCCCGTTTGCAACATAAATACTCTTCCAACACAACTGTCTCTCTCCGAATTATAGGTCTAGAAATTCCATCATATCTCATAAACTCCATCACCGGTGGGTCCCCCCGTCAGTAAATGGGTTTCATAACACGACAACCCCCCCCAAAGAAATAAGGAAAAGCACACACTATCCGACGCCTCATCTACTTCAGCATGACAAGCACTTGACTTCGCCAATTACACCGCTATACTAAATTATACGCTGCAAATAACAGCCTCTTTCCAGAGAATGCACAGCAGGGGGGGGGGGGGGGGGGGGGGGACTCCATGAAACCCAGGGGACAGGATGTGACATCATGCAGGCATTCAGAGCGACTTCCTGCTCAGGTTACCTCTGGATAAACGCACCGCAGAGAGAGAGAGAGAGAGAGAGAGAGGAGGAAAGGTTCTACGGGTGTGTCTGCCTTTGAATCAGCTGCTCGGGGTTTGGCTGCATGAATGGAATGACAGGAAACGTCCTCCCAGCACACAATCCCCCCCCAAAAAACACGAGCCAAACACACACACATGCAGCAGTGATATTGGGCTGCTCGTACTGCTGAATGGCAAACATTTGTTTTAAATATGTTTCCCTTGACTCTTTTTTTACGTGCGACGTATCCTCCTCAAATAAATCCAGCTGCTATCGCTTTCAGCTGTGACGTTTCTGTGAGAAACAAAACAAAAAAGGTGCAACAAGAGTACGAGAGGACGACTTACCGACAACCATGAGCGTGAACTCGAAACCTCTCTTCACAGATTTTCTGTACACTTGGTTTGGGAGATTTGCAAAGCCCACGTAGCCCTCCAGGCTCTTCTGTTGCTGTGGACCAAAAAAACAAAAACATAGCTGATCATTTACTCCAATGGTCACAAGATCATACCGGTAAAGTGAGCACGGATTGAGAACTTACAGCTGGAGACGGGCAGACAGGTTGGTGGGAAGACAAACGCGATGAGGGAAGGCAGCCGTCAAAGGCGGGTCCACGAGGCACGAACGGAAACCAGAGAGACAAGAACCAGATAACATAAAAATGAGTAGAAGTACACAGCAATGACCTTTGACACATCAATCTGTCTCACTGAGTTACTGCAGGAACAATGGAAACACTTGGATGTGCTTCTCAAATGACAGCAGACATAAAACACAAATGTACTTTGAATCTGGAGAACAGGTCTTTATTTGCCAGTTAACAGACAACAAAATAGGACTTTTAATACATATTATAGCAGCAACTATAGAGGCTCAGTCATGCAATGACATATTGAGTCACTCCTTTATTTTAAACAACTTATTTTATATAACTTTCCTGTATTTTATATTTAATTCTAAATCTAATAAACCTTTCTTGTTAAGTACTGGATAGTTTTACCTTTTAGGGACGCTTTAAAAATATTAAAATGTGAGAGGGGACAATCATTCATTGGTATAGAAATAGGCCACAAATAATAACGGATCACAACTAGATTGTTCTTTTAGATTTAATGGCTCATAAGCCAAAAAAAAGTCTTCAGCCAGTTGTTTCCAGTCCAAAGGGTTTTCAGTGTGTGATACTGAAAACACACTAAAAACCCCTGAACAACCCGGTGTATGACAAGCGTGTGATTTAAAGGCTTCAGTGAGTGAACATCTTTTAAACTGTTAGCACGTCACAACTGTCTGTACTACAGACCTACAGTAGAGAAACTGTACAGCATCAACGAGCTGTCACTTCCTGTGTGTTTATAGGAGCAGTCAACAGTTAATGTGAGCGCTTAAGATGACTCGTCTGGTCTCATTGCAACACACACACACACACACACACACACGACGAACAGCAGAGTGGTCAAACATTCAGTCTGAAACAATGTGCAAACATGACCTCATCTCTCATGTGAAGGGTTATGCTTAAACAAAGACACGACACAAATAGTGACAAGACATGCAAGTCACAATTCCTGGCTTTTTGCATTGAAGACGATGCGTCTGGACAACAGTGTGTACTCTCACATACAGGGCTAGAAATACCACAAGCACGTGCTCATATAGCAGGTGCCCGGTACTATCCACGAAAAAAAAAAAAGAGCGGTTCTAGTCTAGCTTCTCTGCAGTAATTGCAGTTGTTCAGATTACATTGTCAAATGTGGAACAAGTTCCACTCTCTCTGACATCTGTGTCTGCAGCTCCAAGCCAGTGTCGCTGACGAATGAAATCAGTGCAGGAAAACAACGCACCAGCAACTGAAAAGAAATATGCACCACGGTGCATTTCGGTGCATTTAGTTGTTCTAAAACTGCCGGAAACAATGCAAGCCAGTCTCCAGGAAGCTACGGGTTTACTAGAGGAGGTCCAACCAGCTCGGAGGATACGGATGCTTTCTGACAAACCGCTTCCCACGACCTCAGACATGTCGTGCATCATCCCACGCTATTATTCTTATAAACATCTCTGTTGATACTACCGGGCTCCGTTCACACTGCCTCGGGAAAAAAAAGTCCCAAATTAGATTTTTCGCCTCTCAATTGAGTTTCACCGATGGAGAGTTAACAGAATATCCCAATAAAATGTATGAGGCACGTTTAAGATGAAAAACACTCGTGTTACACTGACGGATGCCACATTTTCATCACCAGGTATTGTGTTGAACTGCTTATGACGCAATGTTATCCCAGAAGATAATCACTCATAGGCAGCTGTTGCAATGAATGTTACTTGTCTGGCAGCTGAACTAGTAGGACTCGTTGTGGCTAATTATCAGCTCCGTGTGAGGCAAGAATAGCGGGCGTAGCCGTGGACAAAGCTCGCCGTATGTCGTGGGGTATTAATCAAAATGTGTATTTAATGGAACAAGTATCTGCCGGTAGAACAAGAGCAAAAATCTAATTTCAACTGCGAGTCTTTGGCTTAAACTGATATGTGAAGGCATGAAGTCTAAATACAACTTGTAGCCTATTTCAACACACACCTATTTCAATACACACAGCATTGAAATGTCAATAATTCATTCACTCACTGCAAGAGAGCAAACTGAAGAGCTCATCTCTATTCATAGAACGATAACTACATCTAGTCAAAGCTGGACCACAAGCGTCCGAAACAGACTTAGTTACATTTTGTCTTTGCTTTTAAACATCGCTGTAAAGATAAGGCCGATTTAAATTAGACCCGTGGTGTGATCGCAGACGCACAAACCTCAAATAGGCCACGTACAAGCCTATCACTGCATATAGAGCATCTCCTCCATTGATGCCCTTAGGAATAATCAGGCTGAACTACATTACACCAACACCAGAACAAACTCACACACAGCTCTGTCATCACAGACGTGCCTCTTGGTATTTGCCTGCCACGCCATCTGACACTCTTCTTTCTCTGTGGCTGAATGCCTGACCTGCCCATCTGTGCTATGTCATTGCCTCTATATGCAAACAGCACAGACAATGTGCCACTTGGCTCTCTGACTGCAAGACACCACCGATTGTATTCCCTCCGTGATAGCCTGAAATGCTTAATCCCTGCATGTGCTTGTACTCTTTGTCTTGTGAATGGCAACATGGTGAACTGTAAGGTTGTGTGGCTTTGTTATGGTTGTAGGTTACATCCAATTAGATTAGAATAGCATGAGTCGGACTGCAGTGCGCTTTACTTTGATCACACATTAAATAAATTACGTTACGACCCACCAGCAAGTGCTAAACAGAGAATGTATCTCGGTATTTATGTATCTAATATATCTTAATGCATCTACGCATCTATGTATTTTATGCATCTAAAGTATCCCTTAACCTCAGCTAGTTAACCAGTAGTATTTCTGGTAAACAACGTGAACAGTCTCAACATGTTTGTGGTTGGTTTCATTGCAGCAGCAGAGTTTACACCTCACTTCTGTAATGAGCTTTCTTTGTGCAGCTACTGACGATAATGACAGAAACAGGAAATGCCATGCTGACGTATTAACCGACTATCGTTAACGAGTCGACGTTCAAAACTAAACGGTATTCATCGAGCTCTCAGCCAAACCCCATTCATAAATATGGAGATATTACTCCGCTGGAATGTTTACTTTTAGCGCTACCGACTGAACGTTGTCCTAAAAAAAAAAAAATCGTTGTTCGCACTCGTTAAGAGACACTTTTCAAGTCGGCATACGTCGAAAATCACAACGTCACAACTAACGTTACAGCTACAGAAATATAGACTTGGGTCAACTTTACACGCTAAAAGAGGGAAATGTTGTTGTTTTTTAAAACGGAGGAAACTTACCCATTATTCCGCCGTCTACTTCACCAACCAATGCTTCTCTGCCTGACATATTGCCTCTCTCTCTCAAACTCAGCAATCAACTCTGTAACGAGCGCTAAAGCAGCAGCAGTAGTAGTTCAACCCAGAGCCGTTTAAAGAGAGTCGCGTCATCTCCGTTCACTGCTATGGAACACTTTTTTCTTTTTTTTTTCTTTTACAGCAATGGCGGCTCATGAAGCTACGGAAGCCCATTTACGGCAGTAAAAAATAAAAAAGATGAAAAGTTAGACTTGATAATAAAAATGACTATTATATAGATAGAAAGTTGAAATTATACAGGATTTTTTTTGAGGAATGGGGGAATTAAATATTAATATTTAATATCATATATTATTAGCTAAATATAAGATTGGGGCTTGTGAATGTAGAGGTCTGTCTGTCCCTCTGTTTTTATACCGATTTCCACCAATATCTACGCATGCAAATGTCCCGCCAAATACTTCCCTGAAACTATCTGACTCGTCTACGTCAATCACGTGACAATTAAGCATTGTGCGAATCAGTTGACGCGACTCTCTCTTTATAAGGCTCTGGTTGTAACAAGTGGGATCGTGGGATACGCATATTATTGGACGTAATGGGATGTGATTCACGCAAGAACGTCAAAGCAAAATGCGTAAACTGCTCTTGGAGAATACCGACTGTGATGCCTCGAGAGATTTGCATAGAACCAAAAGTTACAGACAATTACGTCATCATGCTACAGTTAGTTATAACCTAATACCATCTAATAATATGAACTAGGAAAACAACCAAGTAGATATGACCGGTATGGGAGGAATAAAGACTTCCAAATGTTTACGCTTGTCTCTGACTCCTGGGAAATGAGACAGCAGTGCCATCTAGTGGACATTTACATTAAATACAATTTACAATTCATTTTGGAACTAACCTGGATAATTCAAATCACAGAGATCAAAAAGAAGCCCATCGTTTTTTATTTACATTTAAATAGTTTGGATTTAAGAGAAGTGATGGCAGACAGTTGGAAAGCTGATTATTGCTCTGTTCTGGAAGTGGAGAGAAACAAGACTTGATGAAATGTCCAACAGCTGTGAGAAGTTAGTGAACTCATTCCATTGCTGGTTTTTGGAAAGTTACAAATGTTTTCAGAAAAAAAAAAAATTCCAAATCTGGGGAGAGAATCTGAATAGGAACCACAGGAATCTACATAGAGGAATGATTGTAACAAGGCATCTCAAAAACCTACATTAGGAATTTAAAATGCAGTATATAATTATGAAGATATAAGATGTAGAATAGTGCATACACAACATAAAATAAAAGAGTAACTCAGATAAGCACAGTGTTTTATTCAGTAAATCCACAATGACCGTTAGTGAGTGAAAGGGTGTGCGAATGGAAATCCATCTTGATGAGATATTTCACTCTGGGCCGAAAGTGTTGAACCGACCGACGGTCAGAACGAGAGAAAGCAACAAGGACGGATGGAGAGATACTGTACAGTGGATCTACACAGAGCTGCTGCACTGCACGGGATTCTGGGTGTTTTTTGTTTCTGTCAAAGAGCAGAGCAGACATGAACCATCCTACGCAAGGCAGCAGCAAAACAAAACAAAAAATCAATGCTCAGAGCTGCTTCACCGAGCTGCATATACGTACACGACGACAACCTCTGGCTGTGAAATCAAATGAAATGGAGTGTCGCAAAGAGGGGAATGAGCGTGTCACATCCATTATATGTAGCTGGCAGCTGATGTACATGAGGCTTTACATGCGCCATCTGTGTCTCTGTCTGCTCATGTGTCATTATATGCACAACTGATGAGGATGTTGTGTTGCTCTTGCGGATGCCGGAGCTGTTGAAGACGTTCAAAAGACTGTAAATGATATAATTACACTGCTTGATAAATATTCTTCATGGTTTCACAGTAATAGTGAAAGGAAATATTTGCCTTCATTTTGTAAATGGAGCTTATCATCTGGAAATAGACTTTGTTAGAACAGATAAACATGGAAGGTGTTCCCGTACAAATAGAAACACAGTCTTTCTCTGTGAATAGAGTTATTTTATGAAGATATGTGCATGTGTTTGACGAATACTCGGTGGCACCAAAGACCAGAATATTGTGCTCATATGTTTAGTGTGTCTACATGTCTCTTCCTTTAGTGCTGCATATCTATACTTTGTTTTATTGTATTGCCTTTTTATTGTTTTATTGTAATCTAATTGTGTATACACATACCATAGACTGCATGGCTATTGCATTGCATTGCATTTGATTTCACAGTTACATTTTATTTGAAATGTTCACAGGTCCCTTGATTATTAATATTGCTTTATGTTTGGCTTTTGTAAATAACACAGAGATTGCATGATTTCAATAATATTTGCAGAAACAAATGCACTTAAAGTGCTCCTTATGTGGCAGAATGGCCTTGTCAGAGCGATATGTTAATAGTTTTTAATGAGGTTGCTGATGCATTAATGTTTAAGCAGCATTTTAATGTTGCTGGTTGAGGTGGAACTACTTTATATACTGTTGGGGAATTAATCTATAATATATGTTTGCATTGAATTTCATCAGGCGATCATATATTTTGTAGGTAAAATCTTGATCTTCGAAGTATTTATTACCTACAGATAAATGTAGTGAAGTAAAGATATAAAGTACAGTTAAATCGAGGCACTCAAGTAAACTGCAAGTACCTCAAAACCTGACTTAAGTACAGAACTTGAGTAAATGTACTGTGCTGTATGTGCTGGTATGTCATTATCCTCGCTGCTGCTTGGTCCTCAAGTTATGGCATAACGCACACACAAGGTGTCAGTGTAGCATGGTAGCAACAAGCCTGAGCCTCGCACGTTTTGTGAATAATGATGTAGTTATACAAGAAAACTCTGACCTCATGCTTGATTGTTTTGCTGAGACGCCCATAACCCGAGCGCTGAAGAATCCCAGTGAATGGAAATGTTTAGTGAATGGAACGACCGCCATGATGGAGCAGCACGAGACTTAATACCAGCACTGAGATGAAATGACTGCACACACACAACAAAGCCATCTGTGATCCAAATAGTCCTTTTCATGAATCTAATTTCAAACTGAAGGGATGTAATTATTATTCAGTGTCACATGCACAATTCTAATTTCATCAGCAGGGAGGTAATTTGTTTTCTCACATGTTTAGGATCTCATCAGCTGAGATGGAAGGGTACCATGTACCTGCCTGCCGTGATGATGTATTGTCAAATGACTCAACTTGTGCGAAATGCTGCATTTATTTCCCCTCTGGTGAATTATTTATCAGTGGCAGAAAACAAACAGCAACTTTCCTCATCACCGACGCAGTTTGTCTCCGACCACCTGGCCACGCAGTGCAGTCGGCGTGTGTAAGAGAGATAATGAATGGAGCCGGTGGAGGAGCTGCCTGTCATCTCGAGCAGCAGCTCATTAGGAGGGAGAAGAACGTGGGCTCTTCCTCTTGAAGCAGACACGGGAAAGCTGGAGGCCTGCAGCAGCCCAACGGTCCTCTCGCGTTGAAAGACAATTTAAATATACATAACCTCAAGAGAAAGGAGGGAGGACTTCATATTCCAGTCTTTTTTTTGCAGGCAGGCTCGTGTTATTATGCCAAAGAAAAGGCTGTGGATTGAGGGCCTTTATTGTGCAAACAGGCCACAGGAAATCATATATATATATATACTCAATTTATCATTTGTTTTCGTGCCCTCTGCTAACAATTTAGCATCACTGAGCTTTAATCAGGGAAATAACAAGTGAAATTAATAACATGAACCAATGCTCTGTTACATTTAGGTTATACCTGTGCTTCAGAATGAGCACGCCTAAGTGGAAAGCAGCCATCATCAACGTTATTGCTAACTCCTGTGTACGACAAGTAAGCGTCACTGCTATGAGGAATGTCTTTTAGTTGTACTCACAAGGGAAGCCAGTGAGGGTTTGTGTCTTTGTCAAAACATGGATGTTTGTTCATTTTATTCCAGAAATGGCCCTGGCTGCCTTGTAGCTCCTGGTTTGTTTTCTGGCTACTAGCATAAGAAATAACCTTGAGAATCCCGATTTGAACTACAAACCCCGATCTCGGTGCTACGACGAAGCAGAGTGACACTAGTAAGAAACGGAGCCTTCGCAATGCCAGGAGACCGTGACCTGGTGACAGTTAGATTTGCATAGTGAAAGTGAGGCAATAGGGAACCAATCTAAAGGCTGATCATTATTCTATAGCCGTTCCATTGTGCATCAACGTTTAACTCATAATGATAAGTTGAAGCAAAAATGTGTCTATTGCCACATTCCATAGCCCGTTTGCTGCATGTGTGAATCAAAGACGGTATATGGTGTGAATACATTTGTCACCGCGGTTTCAATCTGGCTCTACACTCCGCTGGCATTGCTCTCTCTTTGATGCCCCTGCGTCTGTGACATAAAAGCCCCATTGTCATCATTTATTTCCATCTGAAAGTGCGCTTCTGTTTCATCTCCCCATCCACCACAACACAAAGCCATCAGCAATGTGCTGCTGTTACAGTCGCAACCTTTTCCCATTGACTTGGAGATTGAGTTCACCAAAAAAAAAACGCCGTAGAAAAGTATAGATACACAAGGAAAACAACAACACAAACGGCTTTCCTTGAACAACTACAGTACTATTCCAGACTTCTTTTTAGAAATAATTGAACACATCCATTATTTGAGGAGATGTATAGTCTTTTCTTCCTCCTCACTTTTATCTCCAGGCTGATTTGCTGGAAGTCCAATTACTGAAAAGTGAAAATTTCCAGCCCTGAGGTTGGAATTACAGCTCTTTCACAAGACACCACCATCGAGAGACGTAAACAAGAGCTACTGAGCGGCTTCTCCGTTTATCAGCCTCCACAAAGAGCTAGAAAATCACATATGAACACAGAGGAGAACAGACGTGAGGCCTGCGTGTGGTGATTGTGTGTGCGTGTGAACAGTCTTTTCTCCTCTTTGTTCATATGTGATAACCAGAGCTCAGTTGCCCCATCTGTTGCCACATGGTGTTGGTCCCCACAGCAATGTGAGCAACGCTCGAGTGAGAGCACTCTGCCTGTGCTCGTATATAGTGCATGTTCCAAATTACGTTATCGTAATGAGATAAGAAACACGAGCAATAGTGGGTCACGATTAAAACCATGTCAGGAAGGCTTGTATTTTGAATTAAACATGATTTGAAAGATTTATTGGCATTTCAAGGCGTGATGTTCCAATTAGTGGAAGAAAGAATCGACCGAATGGGCGACAGGCAGCAAGACGCACAGACAGCTGAAAGGTACATGCAGAGAACATGGGATAGCTATTGGTTGGAAAGGAGTATGTGCTCTGTTTACTGATCGAACGATTAGGAGGGAGTCGAGGTGGACAGTAGAAGAAAGGAGGATGAAAGGAGGGGAAAAATGAGAAGCAGCTTTAGCTAGAGGGAAATGTTGAACATAACAGTAGAGCACAGGTGGGAGAGCGAGGTAGTGTGACTCATATATAGATATTAGTGCATATATTGACATTTGATTGTGTGCAATAATAATACTAAACGTGAGAAGACCCCATATTTGTGTCTGAAATTCATTAAAGTTAAAAGAAGACTTACCGGAGCATAAACAGTCTCCTACAACATACAGATTTGGACTGAAACAAACTGACTGTCACACTCTGCTGATTGGGTAACCATGAAAGCTCTCGGCTAACAAGCCTCCCAAGTTACACACACAAAGCAAGCACAAGTAATTACCTCTGCAGGATTACAGAAAGAAAACTACTGGCCCAATTTTCATGGTGGAAGGATGTAGCATGCGCCGAGGAAGAACCCATTACATTTTGGAGCGGATCCCAATCACAGGGCCGATACTCGCATTATTTTTATTTTTAAACTAATGGAAACAGCATTGGTGGAGGTCGGCCCTCTGCAGCTGCCTGGTTATCTGTGTTCTTCTGTTTGCGTTCACAGGTATAGACTACAGTATGCATACTTTAGTCTCAGTTACGCAGTGTTTGCAGTGTAACACAGTGAAACTTGTGATTAGCAAGTCAGAGATGGGAACCTTAGAGGTATAAAGAGAACTAGACACTCTTTCATTCTTATGAAAGTTGCTCAGTGGCGCATGAAGCAAAATAAAGTTTGACTTCCGAGTATAAAGTCGAGATGAAAATACTCAGATCTTTGGGCGATCTTTCGCATCTATGGGTCCATAGAGAATGCACACTTGTGTTTCCTTTAACCCCGACTTCCAGCCCTCAATCCAGTCTCATTCTTGGGCTCATTCACGTGAACAGAGGAAGGAAAATAACTTTGGATTTAGCTATTAGTGCAAATTAGGGCTATTGAAGTGTTCGTAATGGAAAGTTAATTCATGTAAGAAAATGATTCTCTTTGGGCCCGACGGCAACATGTGATGGACCCAGAAGTCTTGGACCCCGCTCTTCCTGTTGGAACCTCCCAGCTGATGTTCTGCAACTATCCAAAACACAATGGAAATTGGCTTTTTGTCGAGGGAACCAGTTATGTTGCTAACTTCCAGGGGTTGTCACACAAAAAGACGTCACCCCTGCAGCACTCTATTGGCCAGGTGGTAACTGTCAGAACAACTGTCAAAGCCGTGTCCTTCACAAAGTCCTGCTTGTTTTTATAAATTTTTTTATGCATTTGAGAGAAACTGCCATTTTTTTCCATGACCCCTTTCACTCTCAAAACTAAAGAAAAAGAAAAGAGCTCAGTTGGTTCCGCTGAAAAGGTGGGATTTCTTTGGAACCACCTACTCAATCCTACACGAGAGGAGGCGGCAATAGATTTTGTGAGATGGTAGCAAGTAAAACAACTTACAGGATAATAGAATGAGGCATCCGCTTTTCCACAAAGCACAACCTGAAGAAAGAAGTCTTTAGTGGAAGTCAGCTTTAATAACTCAGTCCATGAATCAACCGGAGACTCACCGATAGGAAAACACATCTTTAGAGGGCTTCAAAGATCCATATTCTAAAACTTTGCTGCACATTTCCAATGCTTTCCGTCACCACTTATGTGCCTTCATTAGCTGCGTTAGATATGTAAAACAAAAAAAAGTTTGATCCGATTGCAATGCTGCATTGCCAAAGCTGTATTGCGCGTGTGGCTTGAGATCACTTTGATTATTGTGGAAACATAAAAAGAGCAAGTTCCTGTGTCTTCGCCCGACTCATCTGTGCACAAACACATGCAAGTTTATTCCTCAAGGGTCAGGAGGTGAATCATTCCCAGATTGGCTGACAGCCGCGGCTCCACATCCTGTGAACGTTCCCTCGTTATTACAATTCAGTAACAGAAACAGTGGAAATAACTTGGCTCCTCCAGCTGCACGCCATTGTGCGTTTACACAAAATGTCGTGTTTTTCTTTTTACAAAGTGCAGCGAGTTAATTCAGCAGCCAATGCTTTCTGTTTTTTAAAATTATTTATTTTCTTTAACTTTAATGAGGTTTCGCACCTCCCAGTTTACCTGCAGCGCCGTAGGAGTGGAGGAAGTGAATGTTAAAGGAGTGAGAGAAACAAGTGAGCGTCGACAGTCATCAGGTGTGAAAAGTGACTAAAAACAGATTGTCTTCACAGGCGCAGGCTCCTCCGGGTCAACCCACATACTGTACGGCATGAAGAACGAGAGCTGTGACCTCATATGCAGCATGTTTGTAGTGTTAAAAACAACTACTGGCAGAGGTAAAAGCAGAAGCATTGTGGGAGTTGTTGTGGCCTCAACTTCTCAGACTTGACACAGATGTTTGAATGCATCACCTCGATTTTACATAATGCTGACACCAACTGGAGGAGAAATACGTGTGTGAGAGAATTGTTTTTTGATAGACGTTAGGTATCTTATGTGTTCCTTAATGTTCAATTAGCGCTGTCACTATTGTTCAAATTACCCAAACTAAATATTGTAATCATACAGTATTTAATGTAATATTTGAATGGATGCTAAACAAAATTGGACTGGCATTGGATTTCTATTTATTTGATATTCTGTACATGAAGACAGATAAGGTCATTTGAAGCATCTAGCGACTTGTATGCTCTTAAGTTCTTGCTGGTGTAACATTACACTCCAGGTTTCTCCCCCAAATATGTGTATATATCTGGCCACTAAGTACTGGGCCCCTTGCTACTGTATTTTACTCACTGATAGCCCACAGGTCTGGAAAGTCAATTCGTTTAGGTGGCATTCACCATCTTTAGTGGTTAATGTCCTTGCATAGCTGGACAAGCTATTTGCACTCCGCCGTACTTCTGTTGCAAAACCGCGTGCGCACACTTACGTACGTCATCTTTGTTTCCAAACTGTAAAAGAGTGTATGTGAAAGAAGTTTGCAAGAGTGTTGAACCCACAGATTATTTTTCATCAACTCTGCAGCTTCCCTCAGCTCTACGGAGCGTTTTGGCCTCTTTCAGCTCGTTGTTTCGCAGCTCTCATCAGCATTGTTTTCAGCAGCAGCACCAGAGAGCAAAACAACTTTACAAACTGACTGCACACTACCTGCACCAAACAACAGACAGACATGATGGGCGGAATACATTTTGTCAGCCCAATTAACAGCAGCAGATGAAAAGCTCTTTTTTTCACTTCCTCTTCTTTTATCAAACTGCTCGTGCATTGTGTTATCCGTACAAATGAGGACATCGTTTTCTGGGTTCTGTGCTAAATTTAGCAATCCCTTATGAAGGGATCATTGTCAGAGCTGAGTAATCTGGCCGGGAGGTATAATGATTTGTGTGAGGAGAAATTGTGCGCTTCATTACATCATCAACATATAAATATTTCCAGATGGTCCATATTGTCCCTTTGTAAGGCCGACAGGGTGCCTTTCCTCTGAGCTCTGCTTAATATATTATTGTCGACAGTGCAGGAAGGCAGACGGCAACAGAGGCAATGAATTGATAATTATCATTCCAAAACACAATACTCTCAGACAAAATGCAGTCAGACGGAGGCAGCGCAGGCAGAGCCTGAAGCCGTTCGGAGAATCTAAGAAGCATATTTTCAATGTGGCCATGACGGTGTTCAAAGACCCTTTCGACTGTGTCCACTGAATCGAGGCTGCCAGACAAAAAGCAATAAAATCACTCTGAACTCCATCCTTAGTTTGTTTCTGACCTCCATTACATCTATTTTTGTTCCGTGTTATTGGACGTCTTTGGTTTAAATGCAGTAGAAGACATCAGGTCAAGACTGTTATCTCTGGAGTTATTTCATTGTTTAAATTCGATTTCTTTTTTTCACTCTGAACATCGCCAGATTGTCCACTTCAGAAGAACAACACATCGATCAAGCTTGAATGATCATTTTGTGCTCAAGATTCACTTACTTGATTTCTTCTAGTACTTTCAGCCACATCTCATGGCCTTCATCATGCATTATCATGTAACTATGGGCATACTAGTGAGGTGAATAGTGTAACTAAGTAACAAGGGCCCCATCACTTCTATCAAGTAGTCTGTGTTTGTATTGTACATTTTAATAAAGGAGGCTTGTAATACACACTGTTTCTCCAGTAACAATGTGTGAAGCAAAAAATCTGTTTACTTTAGCGATTCAGCAGAATCAGTACAGTTCAATATATTAGACTGAGTTATTACTTAACTTTAATGAAGGATTATGACGTGCTATGCTACATCTATGTTGTAAAAGCCTAGCTCTTGTAATGGCTAGTAATAATCCACCTAGTTTTGCAAATAATACATTATAATAAAGACCTAAAATGAGTGTTGTTTGTCAATTTGCATCTCTTTGTTGTTATCTTGTGTCTCTTTGTAGTCATTTGTTGTCAGTGTCTCTTTGTGATTGTTTTGCTCGTCTTTGTGGTCGCTTTGTGTGTCTTTGTAGTTATTTTGTTTGTCCTTGTAGTTGTCTTGTGTCCTTTTTTTGTCATCTTGCGTCTCTTTGTGGCCATCTTGTGTCTCTTTGCAGTCTTTGTATTTGTTTTGTGTCTCGTCGTTGTCATTTTGTGTCTTTGTGGTCACTTTGTGTCTCTTTGTACTCATCTTGCGTCTCTTTGTTATTACCTTGTGTCTCCTGTTTTGTGTCTCTTTGTGTAATTTGGGTCTGTTGACCCTCAGGCCCTCTGACACCTCGCTCTGTGCCCGATAGGCCTTTTCATGAATCCATCCATGTTCAGAATTTTGTCCACTGTATTAACTCAGTCATCCAGTATGCTTTGCAATTGATAAGATGAAAATTGTGCACATGAAAGTAAGTCATCACACAGGTGATTATATGTATTAAATTAGTGAAAACTGTGGTACTGTTCCAGGAAATATTTTACAGCAGTTTGCTACATAGTCTTTATAAGGGTTGTAAAGCTGTTGTTGCATGTAGTGAATTTACAGGCAACAGCGACTCTCATCCTGTGAAGCAATTGTCTGCCACATGAGCAAAGTGGTTGCCACTGACCTCCGGAGTCTAGAGGAGATCCATCTTCAAAGTGCTGTCTGGGTTACTCTTATAAAGAAGCCTGCAGACCACACTGCCCACTCTGTGGGCCGCCCTCACCGCCTTCACCTCAATGCCATTAGGTGGAAGCTATTGTGTACTAACAAGCCCTTTCAGAAGAAGGTTCTTACCCTTAGCTATATGGATCTTCAGCATCAAAACTGCACGTTGAATGAGATTTTTATTTTTAATGGTAAAGTCGGTTTCTATTGAATGCTTCACCTAGTTGGTAAGGGGGAACATGCTTTGAATGGTAGTTGTTGTTGCTTTTTTACTGAAATGTAACGTGCTATGCACACATTATGTTAACTGTTATGCTTTGGTGTACCTTCTAGGTTTAATATCATTATATTTGCTTAGTTCTGAACATTAGAATTCCAGTGGGGCTCACCACACAAACTCATCCTGATTATACTGTCCATAAAAATTGAGAAGAAATCAGCAGCAGAGGGTTTTCCCGCTGAGCTAATGTTTCTAGGAAGGCTCATTCTGGGGGAACTACCACATCTAGTTTGGCGGTGCATTCGCTTCTTTAGTCGTGATTAAGACAGCATTAAAAATATTGAACATGAACTTCAGTCATAATAAATGAACCGACGATGGGAGTGAGGTAATTATCTTACAGCACATTCATAATCATTCTGTCAGTGGACAGTTTTGCCTCTTCCTGTGAAATCCCTGGAGGCCACCTCATGTCACCCACCCATGTCATCCATGGATGGAGGCTGCAACTGCTTATCACCGATAAAAGACCTCAATATCACATCACAGAGTCGGTGAGTCAGAGTGGTTTAATATGCATATTGTTGCCTGTATACATACAGTATACAGGCAACAATATTTTGTATCTTATACAGAAATCCTGTCAGGTAACTCCAAACAACCAGCAAACAAACTGAAAGCAACAGCAACACGAAACAGCAACAACAGCTAAAAAACAAAACAGGTAAATCAAACAATACGAAACAACACAACCATCAGCAAGGAAAATAAATAAGTAAATAAACATAAGCATAAATTGGTACATTTTTCAAATAGATACATTCAATATCTAATTAATTTGGGGGAAAATGAAATGGGGGTGTCAGTGTCTACAGATCATTAACTCACTACTTTACTGTAGCAAGTGCATAGATATGCATTAGTCTAACTATGTGTTTTATTCAAATTGAAAACACCTAAATTTGGTAATTATTCCATCTGTTATCTTCAGGACATGGTTGCTAAGAACCACGCTGAGTTAAGAAAAATCACAAATATCAAAATCATGATGGGGCAAGAGGAAAAGTGGCTTCATCCTCCGGGGACCATGCATGTCTGTATAAAAGTAAATGGCAATCAATGCTGGTTTGCCTTTGTTTGCTTCTCTTTTGCTGTCTTTATTCATGCTCACACATTCACATCTACATTAGTGATGTTACTCACTGACACACTCCACATTTACATATTCATAAATACCTTTAATTAACCTTCATCCATTGTGTCCGTTCCTGTATTTGTCACGGCTTAGGAGCCGGGTTACGAGAGTATTTATCTTCTGTTAAATCATGACTTATAGTGAGTGGCTTGTGTCTGATGAAGAATAATATAATATAATAAAGAGGGCAACATCAGCCTCAGATAAAGCAAAATATCTGTCTATTTGTAATAAATGGTATTGACATAAAAAGGCGTGCGTCAGCTCCTTCCAACCGTATTGCTATGAGTAGTCATTACACTCTGCCCCACACGTTTGCATGAATCATGAGAGTCAATCAGTGTCACTGAGATCGACTCTGCATCTTAGTGACAGATCCAAGTGATCAATGTTGGCTCACGTGGCTGCCACGAGCCAGGAAAGCTCCTTTTATTCAATATTAATCTCTGCGTTGTTGCAGTGAAATTCAATACACAGGGGCAGCTGCCTCAAGAAGTGGAAGTGATCGGACAAAAAAGATGTAAATATGCTTAAATATAATGAAATATTTTCTCTTTTGGAGGATGATAACATAAACTTTAAGAGTCGGTACATAGTCACGCTCTACTTTGTCAGTCTGAACATTTTTAATTATATTTATATATATATATATATATATATATATATTTGTTACTGTCAGACAAAGCTTTCAAAGTCTACATTCGGGTTTGCATTAGGATAAGCAAATCCTTGTGGACCAGCAGAAAACGACAAGTGATTTACCTTGAAAATACCTTGAAGTGCGATTAAAAAAAAAATAGTCGAGCACATTCTGTTTCCTGTGATGAGGCAAAAGAAAAATGAAAACACAGGAGTGAAATTACTCTCGAGAGTTGAATGCAAGCTCTTATCTTGTTGGCTGAGGAGAGACGGTTATGTGCTTCATTTCAGAGGGAATTAAAGGTAAAGTAAAGCCTAAATGTTGGAGTTATATGAGTACAATTTCTACCTCAATGGAAAACTGAAAACAACAGAAAGTTAATTGCACTGTACTTCCTGTTTTACCCAAGAACACAGCGCACAGCGGTTTCATGTCTGTGAAGGTCACCATTTCCGACACTGAATAAGTTTTGTTCAAATATTTCCGCTTTCAAATTACAGGGTGACTTTTAGAGCACATTCATTATCATTTTATTTCATACTGGAGCTCTGTGTTTGCGACAGCCTTCAGGGAAACAAGACAAATTGTATAACGATGTTCTGTTTTCTCCTTCTTGATTGGCATTTCATTTACAAGTCGGGTTGTTACATAAACTGTGTGATGTACACAGAGGCTCAAATATTTTTGGAAAAACATAATTTTCTAACATTTAGTGATAATGTAACACCGTCTGTATAAAAGAGACCAGACTTAACCAGCAGGGAAAACTAAAGATAAACCAAAATAGACTACACAGAAGTTAACTAATGTACTGCAAACAATACTAAATAAACCATGAGTTGCCCGTTAAGGGAAATGAATGTCTGATTAAAATACAATTGCATTGAGGCTTGAGATAACAAGACAAATACTGTATTTGTTACTTGTTTTTTAACCACATGCATTCCAGTGTTGATGCATTGCTTGTTACTCACCAAAAAACAATAACTCTTTAATACTTTACTTGTTACAACAGCAGAAAAAAGTGATCACATTAATAATCAATTCCTTACTTTCTGTCACTCAGCCCTGGTTTGTCAAAAGGGGCCTTTAAACAACTCCAAAGCCTTCACACCCACATGTCACATCTTCTGTATTTAATAAATGCAGGGACAGAATGTGAGACATTGTCATTTCTTCACTGCCAGGTAGCCCGTTTTAGAGATATCAATGACATCTTGGCAGAATGATGGGAACCCTTTTAGTCACACCATTCTCGACTGAAATCCCATTTATTCGTCCCTTTTTGTAGTTGTAAATAATTTCAAATTTTCTTTTTTTTTAAATGTATCGTCATGTCAGTGTTTGTTAGTTGGGTGTGGAACGCTGGACACTTCCCACCCTCAATAGTCGCCATCTTGGCTACGTATCGAAAGAGAGCGAGAGGTCCCAGGGTCCAAATCCCGGACAAAGCCCCCATATGTTACAACCCGGCTCAAGGGAACAACATAAATGGGAGACCAGACGAGTTGAAAGTAATAAACAAGCACATTTTTGTATAAAGTACAACGTTAACTAAAACTAAACAAACATGGAGAGTCAGTAATCAGTGATGTCAGCATGTGAGGATGATGTGGAAATGTTTGGAGCAAACTAAACTAAACAGCAGCCGCGTCAGCCAAGGAAGAGAACGTCCATGTTCAGGTGGAGAGAATGTCTGTTCTATTCCTATTTTGTTTCTATGGTACTAACGTAGCTCCTACATGGCAGTAGCCAACATGTCGTGGGTAGACAGCATGTCGATGAGAGTGCGGATCGCTACGTCATCTAAATGGACCCAAGTGATATTTACAGGTACATTTATGTGACGTTTAATAAGCTGCAGCTGAGCTGCTAATCAGCTACCTAGCCTGAAAACGTACGTTAACAGTGCACTTTTGTTTGGATGCTGGTTCAACAAGTTAAAGTGCGGGACAAGACATGTGTTTTTGTTAGATAAGAAGGAGACTTGAGCAGGAACGCTGTGGCTCTTTTGTTGGGGGCTCAGTGTGACCGTGTGTGCTCTGCCTCTGATAGAACGCTGACCTTTATCAATGAAACGTTGTAATTGGATTCAACTCAAGGCAATCCCGTCCCTCTATTAACGCTTTTGTATCTTTCTGCAAAGTACCGTTGCCCTACAGTTAACTTTTAACACTTGCACAATGCATCTTCTCATCTCAAAGAGAGGCCTTTTAGATGGCAGTTGACCTCAGATTCTTCCTAACTTTCCCATTGATGAGAGCTTTATTGTTTTTATAGTATTTCTGGGCAAATATTTATATTCCTTAAATATTTCTCTGAAAACAAAAACAAGAGGCATCAGAAAAACGGAGCTTGTGCAGACAGAAAGGTCACCTACGTTTGATGCCTTGTGTGTTGTTACACTACTCATTTCTAAGCTGTCACAATCCTGTAATGCAGCGCTCATTCACTGCCTAAAGCGGTTTATTTTTAAATCAACAGAGAGAGAAAATAAAACCATGAACCAATGCATACCTCCTTTATTTCATTTTCTGTATGTCATGCTATTACAACACAACCGTGATAGTCAGTGCTAACATTTTCATCCTCGAGTGTGAGTTTGTCCATCACATCCTGTCTGTGCACGGAAAACTGTGATATGGTACAGTATAGTTTAGTTGTACAGCTCTTTACATCAGCATGGTTGAGTCCGTTTTTTTTTTTTTTTTTCTTCTTCTAATTTGCAAAATAAACCTAAATCGACAAATCCACTAAACAGAGAGAATCCTAAACTAAGAGAGGCTTCGGAACAAAGACCAGAGTTGGAGAAAGAAGACGTAAAATAAAAAAATAAAATGGTGAGAGAAGTATTCAGGCACTTAGAAATACTCTCGGGTCCTTGGCTACACTGTGCTTCATTACATGGTACATGCATTTTAGAGCCTATCCTGTCATGAGGAGTATGAGGTTGCCTCTACAAGACAAGGCTTTAGCACATTCAAGAACAACTAATTAAAGGGATTTCAAGTATCTCACACAACATCAACGTTCCTATTTACATGTGATCCTAGTGCTCTCTACTTACGTATTCTCATTGCATATCCCCTAAGACGTCATTTAACAACCATTATTGTACAAAGTCAGTGACAAACGAAACATGAAGCGAGAGGAAATTTCACAAGATATCAGCAACACCCAGTATCCAACATGTCACCAATCATGGGATTCTTTTAGGTTATTATTTAGTTGGTATTTATAAAATGAGCGTTTTTTTGTGATAATCTATTTTCCTGTACTTTTACATACCAATCTTGTCTTTCATGTGGTTTACATTGGATTTCTCTAGGCGTATGTTCCAGCGGCCATGATGGAAAGGAAGCCATTTGAGAAAATGACAGCATCAATTTTCTCTTCACCCACTGCCGGGAACATTGCTGTACACAGTGTTATTAAAGGGAAACGATGCATGCACTTGCTGCTTGGCTTGAATGGGGATGGTTGCGTTGATTTGTCATGACTGAGATGATCGCATAGTCTGCCATCCCCAACTCTGAGAAATCTGTCCTCCCCTTGAAAGGGCCCGGGAAGAATGAAATCGAGTGAAGGCAAACGGTAACAATTAACAGTAAACAGCATTGACTCTGAATGACTGAAGTAACCACAAAACATCAACAAGAAGAGATCACTGAAACTGACATTTAGCCTTGTGCTTACTTCTGATCAGTACAGATATACAAAGACTGACTGACAACGGCTGACTGAAGACAACAGGAACATAGACTTCACAAACTGAGGGAAGTAACGTACAGTACAACACAGCAACACCCTGTTCACCAATCCCTAAAACCTTAGATCCCAAAACATCAAATAAGACACTCTTAAATTCTTTGACAGAATAATCTCAACTCACTTACTAGCTAGTTTACGTCTCGCAGTCTTCATCTGCAGAGGGAGTTTGCTCAATTGTCACAGAGAGAGTTCAGTCTTTAAGGAACTTCGGCCACGTGATAATCATTCATACATGGTGGCAATTCTGCCAAAACCCAGATTATGCTCAGGGACGTTTTAACGTCTCGTGCCAACGTTCTCGTATGCAACAAAATCTCCACATGGTAACTACGGTATGATTTGGGAAAGTTTGTGATGATGGTAAATAAAAAAGTGAACGTGACCTCCACACCAACTCGCAACCTGAAGGGCACACAACTTCCTCCATCGGCACTGAATGATGCTGTTGGATGTAAACTGTTTCTGGTAAATACTGACTCCCATTGACTTCAATACTTTGGCTTGTTCCCACTGGGATGCTTTAATGCGTTATTAAACAGTGTCCATCTTGGTCTTAAATTGAGAATCTCACTCCTTGTAAGTATCATAACGTCCACTGGTTGTCACATGATTGAAGTTCCTGTTCAAGATAGCCATGTCTGCTGATGCACACTAGAGATTAAATAAATTGGTACATGAGTCAAGATTATTTTGTGGAAACTACTATTCCCAAGGCCAAGAATGAACTGTCTCACTCATTCAAGTTTAATTTGAAAATGCCATTGGATATCTACTGTTCAATATCCCGTAACATTCAGGGTCTTCATCAATTACACATTTCTTTTGGCAAGAATATACTGTAGTTTCCTGCCATAGTAATTCAGGTAGCCAGATTAATTTTCAAAACCAATGACTATATTAGATACCATTTGCTTTCAGCTAACTGTACCACGTTTGTTCATGTTTTAAGGCATAAATATACTAGAAAAACAATTCAACAATTGTTCTTATGAGACTGGTGCTAAAATGATCCTAGTGTTTTCCACTGCTCTATCTGGTTGAAACCGTCAAGCTAGCATCACCTCTGGCCACACGCTGTTGGGTCTGTTCAGAAGAGGTCTTTGTTGCTCATGAATCCACACCCAACAGTGATGTAACGCTGTGCTGACACACCCGGGTGTACACTTGTACATCACTGCAGCAAGGGGAGAATTTAAACCACTGAAGGTTTGTGCAGTTCAGATGTGATTTGAAATGATTTTAGATTTGTGCGACAATGACTGCAGAACAGACTTCTGTGTTTCTATGCAACTGTGAAGAGAGAAGGGGGAATCTGAAATGCTGCACCAAGAATAAACTGATGACTGCTACACATAGCACCATAACCCAAAGTCATATGACATGTTCTGATTCCAACACAAGGACAGACGCACTTTCAAATTCAAGGTTTCTGCATGTAAAAACATGTAACCCTGTTTTTGCTTTTGTTAATAATTACATAATGTGACATATTCTTTGTTTGATAAATGGAAAATACATTTTGATAATAGAAATAAGTATAGAACTGCAAGACAGATAAATCAATCGAATATAAATAAACATTAATCTTAGTATGCTGCAAACGTCAAGAATGTTCTTTGACATAATTTACATATGTCTATTCAAATATCTCAAATTTTTCATGATTGTTAATTGTTATTTTGCTAGTCAGGACAACCTTTCAGGGCATGTTTATTGAACTATTAGCACACAAAGACCTGAATGTGTTTGGGGATAGTGACAGAGTAGTTCATGGAGATGACTCACTGTTTGGCAGGTTGTGTAGCCATCATGACAAAAACTATTTGCTCAGCATCTCATGATATCAAAAAGATATTATCATGTCATAATGATGTATTTTTCTTGTTTTTAATACAGACCACTTTATTAAGTATGAACAGGAAACGTATCACTTCATCCAGAAACGTTCTCGTTATTGCACACAAGGGTGTAGGTTCGGTTTCATATTATATTAAATGATCTACTATTCCCAAAGTCAGCAAAGAACCTTTGAACTCAGTTACGATAAAATTAAAAAGCTTTATTGTAATTTACTGCATTATCTTTGATTGAAGGTCAGTGCTAGAATGAAGAGGAGTTTGTGTACTATTATTAGCGTACTGTCCACAGTCTTCATCACAATGAAGGTGGAGCAGCTTGTATGTTGCCTGAGAGGCAAATGTGGGGTAAAAAAACCAGTGTATTACAGTGTGGTGTCTGTAGTTGACTCACTATTGCTTGTAAAGCTTATTTGCTGTGAGTGCATAGTGATAACTGAGGGCGACCATGTTAACATTCAGATCAGAGCTTCTTCCATCTGGGCTTTGGTGGTTGGAGAGTAAGAATGTGGTATTTCTTTTTACTTTATGACCATGATGTCATGGTTTGGTTGTGTGGCTAGAAATCAATTTAATAAGCAGCAATGAACCGATATCGGTCTATTTTTCAGGCTTTAATTGTATCTTTTTCCTCGGGACATAATATAGAAGTTGTTTTAATGAGCTAAAGTGCTGTGTCGTTATATTAACAAAGGTTTTTGTTTTAATTAAATATACTGATATTGTGTAACGAAAACAGTTTCTTGGTATGACCGGATAAAGTGATATGTGGTTGTAAAAGTTTCTTGTTAAAACTCAATCATTTTGCATGTAGTAATAACAAAAAACAATGTCATTGTCTTGTCCACCATGAATACATTTTTCTCATAAAATCTCCTCAATTATTAATCCCAGAGCTACTCAGGAGCCTCCAACTAACCATGTCATTTTAGCTAAAAAGCCTTATTCTCAAGCCTAACCGCGAATTATAATTTGGATTAGCATTACAATTATAAAAATGTCTGTATAAAACGCATAATCCATAATGGCATTATTGAAAAATAATGCATGCTATTGCATGGGCTATTTGCCCCCACATTTACATCCACAGACTGCATTATTGTTCAATAGCTGCACAAAAGTAGATGATCCTGCTTACACCATGGCCACTTGCTACATTTGAAATATAAGTGTTGTTTCTTTATTGTTTGGGGCAGTACATTCTTTAAATGTAATCTCTGTATTGGCACTATCTTTGTCAACCTTGTAATGAACGTTTCATTCCTACTCCAACAAGCTCAAGACTCGTAAGACTTGAATTAGCAGCGTTCCAGCAATGACAATTAATTCATAATGCCAAAGAGAACATTGCATCAGACAAGTGTGATTATCTGAAAATAATCCAGACCTTCTGACCAATCAGGACTCTATGGAGGCCCATTCTGCCCGGAAAAGGAAAAAGCATATTTAAAATCCTAGGACTGACAAAAATAAATGGTAAATGAAAAACAATGAGATAGCATGGCCCTGATCAGCTGCTGCTTTTCATTCCTCGTCAGTTTTAGGTGGCTTTTGTGTCATTAACTTGGAAAAACTGTGACCCTGCACCGTGGCTGAGCTAATTCAACCTGACTCGTAATTGTGACGTAGCAGGTAACGTTGACAAGCTAGCTAAAGCTAGCTATAATTTTGAATCACTATCTCTTAATTTTCACTTCAAACGTAAAGGTGTTGAAGTCATTTAATACATGATCATTTTGAGTGGGAAAGGGACATTTTGTTAGATCTTCAACAGGCCGACGCAAAAGCCGAACATTGTTCATTTGCACACTCCACCCACATTGCAACGATACGAAGACGGTTTAAGCGTTTCCCTTCAAGACAACATATCACAGAATTTGCACTTAGAAAGTCCAAATTTCTACAAAGTATTTGATAATGTTGAGAAAGTATTTATATTTTTAATCATTCCTAACCTTTCCTTTCCTTTGTTACAGAAATGGGCTTCCATAGCATCCAGTATTCTCTGTATCTGCGACGTGGTTTTCTAAATGCTTCAGTAAGTGCTTACCTGTCTCTATTAAAATAGTTTTTTCATTTTGAATTGTCTGAATAAAAAGCTCAAGGCAAGCAGGGAGATAAGACTACTTTATATCTGAATACCCCATATCCAAGGCCTTACTGGTCTAAAATATAACACAATGTATAGATCAAATAGTCTCCATAAGCAGGCAATGGCCTCAGAAATGCTGTCAATATAAATATTTAAGTTCACATTTAATTTGAAGGGGAATGAAAGAAGCAGTTGTGTTTGCAAAACTCAGAGTACATTTTAACGTGGTGCTTTGAGATACCAAGACGAGGGCTCTGGGAAATGAAGTTTAGGGTGTCAAGTCTTACAAATATATTTCTTTTTATCAGATATTCCAAATTTTCATCTATAAAAAGCCATTATCATGTCAATGTTTGCACCTGAGATTAAAAATTTCAAAGCTCCATATGCAATTTTTGTAGAAAAAGACAATGTTGGTGTTAGACTATTAGACTCTCTGGCCTTCCTTCTCATCTCATCTCAGATCGGACATCAACAAACCCTGGTAAGAACATACGACAGAATCCCTAAAATACAAAGATTTCTCAGCAGATTTGACGCTCACATCACCTAAAAGTTTGAAATAGTAAACACTACAAATGTGGGTCCTGTTACAATAAACATTTTGGTGTTCATTAGGTTCGTGTCACTTTGAAACAGCTGTCAGACAACAGTGCTTATGTCGTCAGCCTCGTCGGGTTTCTTGGGCTTGCTGGGGAGAGACTTGAGGTACTCCAAGTGGCGTCGGGCGTCCTCCTGGTTCTGACGGACATAATACACTACATAAGAAATGACCATGGCAAACCAGCCGAACATGGTCACCAGCATAGCGTAGTCTGTGGTCCTTTTGGCCAGGTTACAGAGGTCAGTATCCACCGCCAAGAAAGGTCGACCCTCCTGGTCACGGTGCTCCGAGCTCCTACAGAGGACCCGGGCGACGGCCTCGTGGTTGTGGGCCATCCCGCCGATGGCCTGCTGGAGGGCGCAGTCGCAATGCCAGGGGTTATCGTCCACAATGACGCGGGCCTTAAGCCGAGCAAAGGCATCCTTGTGTACGCTAGTGATGCGGTTGTGGGAGAGGTCCAGCACCTGTAACGTCGCCTCGATGCCGCTGAAGGCACCTTCCCCTAAGGTCTCCACCGCGTTGTATGAAAGGTTGAGCTCCCTCAGGAGCCTGAGTCCGTGGAAGGCTTGATCCGGCACGGCGCCTATCTGGTTGTGGTCCAGCCTCAGCAGGACGGTGTCGACCGGGAGGCTCGGGGGGATCTCTTTGAGGCGGGACTGACTGCAGGTCACGTTGAAGCCGTGGAGGTGGGGGTCGCGTTGGCAGACGCAGCCCTTTGGACACATGCTGGCCGAGGGGAAGCACAGGGCCATGAGGACAAGGCTCTGAAGGAGCAGGCACATGGGGATGGAGCGCGACAGCCACAAGTCCAGCAAAGTCATACTGACCGGCCGTCAGCAGCATCCCGCCTGGGGCCACAACACTGCCGCTGGTACCTTACACACATCGCATAGTGGCGACTGGTCCTCACTGTCTGCCTAGTGGAGATCCTGGAGTGTGAACAGATGTTATCATGCTGCGTTGAGGCCTGAAATAAGATTAAACAGAAATACAAGGTGAAAAAATAAGATTAAGGTATACCTTTAAACTTTTTATGTGGTGTGGCATTTTATTTGTTGTCTCATTATCACCATTGAATTTGGATACTTGTGTTAGCTTGATGTGAATTTGACAGGAGCCCATATTTAAGTAAGGATGTTCAAATCAAGTTTTCTGGCCCAGAGTGTGATCCAAGCTCTTTTATATTCAGTATTTGCTGTCCAATTCCGAACTTATACTAACTTAAATATCAATAAATATGTACCTGACAAATTGAAATAATAGCTATAGCCTACTAAATCTAACACACATGTTTCGTATGTGTGTAAGTTGGCCCACTTTTTTGGTCCAGACTAAATATCTCAGCAAATATGGGATGGATTGAATTTTTTGGAGGCATTCATGGTGTTCAGAGGATTATTCCGAATGACTTTGACACCGGGTCATCGTGCCACTCTGATGTTGACAGTGTTGGTTCACTATTTTATGGATCAACATACAGTACATACATTCATGGTCCCCACAGGATTGTCATCACTTGGTGACTTTTTATCTAGCGCCTAATGACATTTCTGCCCTTGGCCAGATATCCCTTGGTTCTATTATCAGTACTGTATTTTTTACATGCATACCTCTGTCTCTGTTGTGTGTAATAATCCTTGTACTCATATTAGGTGTAAGATATGGAAACTTTTATTCTCATCTCTTATCCAGGTTGCTGATCATCTGTGAGGGTTTCTTTGACTCCTCAACAAATGACAGTCTCTCATCTCCAAACTGAAGTGCAGGAAAATCAGTATCAGACATTTCAGCACACACTTAGCCATCAACAGGACTGCATAGAAATGTATAAAGAAACGTTGATGTGTTTTGCAGCTGAATATATTCTGTATTAGGAAAAGCCTGAAGCTTTCCCTTGATGTGATTTTTAGTGTTTTATCAGGACAGAAGTGGGCATTTTTTGACAGCTGTCCTTCCCAGAGCAAACATCTGCCTCCATAGCCGAAAGCTAGGCAATATTATTTAAAAATGACTGGATTTCCCCCGATCCTGAGCCTATGGGTCAGTTCAGGACATCCTTAGATCCACTTTCATTTTCATGTAGATCATTAAAAATGAACAAAAACTTCTGTTTTACTGATTAACAGGAGTTGTTGTTGCTGAAAACTGCTGCACGGAACGTTTGCATGGTACATAAGTATGTGGTTATGTAGTTGTAATTAATTATAATCTGGTTGTCCAGAGAAAATAAAGATCATGGTTCACAAAAGCAACAGCCAACTGTTTCAATTAACATTATGACAACAAGCGTCAGAATCCTCTCAAAATCAGGTGTATATTGCAGCGCGACCATTAACTTCACTTAATAATGTAACGCACACAGAGACATCTGTTAGACAGAATATTTAAAAATAGATTAGGGCTTCTGAGATCAGTTACAAAAATGTCCTCTCCTTTTATTCCCCTCCAACTGTCTAGCTCACTCATGCCTAAAAACATTATGCATAATAAATAAACACAGTTATATCTTTCTATCTGTGAAAGAAGTAGGAAAACTAGAAGTACTGCCTCGCGGTTGTACGCCTCTGCCAACCAGACCAGTTTCCCATCCAAGTCTGTGCAAAATGTCACCACTTCATCATTTTATTCTATCAGACATTTGTGTGAAATTGATAATAAATATCACGTTCACTAGTATGGAGCGGGCGGACTTACGACGCACAATATAATGCCGTAAACATAATGCCACCGGCCACGGCTGTCTCATAAATATACCTGTAGATAGTATTTCCACAACAACATTGATGCACTTAATTATTTGTGTGGATGGAAATAATCTGATTCATGATAAGTGGAGAATAACGATGACTAATTCTACATCCTTCACCTCACACTGATCTCAGACACATCTTATTGTTGGAGTGAGTCACAGTTTTACAGCAGATTATAAAGAGACAACAGCGCTATAACCAGTGGTGTTCACATTTAGTGTCCTTCATACCATCATCCACAGAGAGAAGCATCCATTCTTATGTTCACTGCAGCGCTTTAGCAATTACTCTTCATTGAACCCCGGTAGTTTTTTTTTTTTTTTTCGGAAAAATGTATTCATGCACAGAAGGTTTTACAGTCCGAGTTTGTTTACGATACAGAGGGGCTCAACAGAAAAATAACCTTTAACTTTATTTCATTTTTGTACACTTGAGGGCATTAAGATTTCTCTAAGAGACCTTGAGGAGTAGAATAGAATATATGAAAAGATATAGTCTTTCAGTTCTCTGTCCCAGCTCATTACTGTCTAGCAGCAGCCTAGTGGAGAGGCGAGGGATTTGTGAGGACCAGTGGCAGCATACAGGCCCACATCAAGCTGTTTACCCAGCTGCTGCTCTGCCACGAGAACCTGTTGCTGTATAGAAACCGGCTTTGTCTATTAAACCTGCACTGTGCTAATGGGAGGCATGAGCTTCTGACAGACTAAAACTATGTCGTAAATTACTTGCTGGTTTGATTAGGAAGAAGAGCCACTGCACTCTGGAAATAACAAAAGCTGTAAGTGGATCCACAGGGAGTGGGGGGAAAAAACAGAGAATTCTCTAACAATACAATTAAAATATATATAATATTATATTTGTCGAGACGATTTCTGACCATTTGCTAGTTCACATGAACGGTATTCAACTGGTGAAACAGAAGGTGGCTTTAAATTGTTAAATTAGGTTAGCGCTGATCGCCATTGTTTGATCATAAAAGTGCCTACAAAACAACATAATGGCCGTTTTATGTTTTGCAGGTATTTGGTCGTAAACCAAAGTTTTTAACGAATATAAAATTTTGAGTTGAGGACAAGAAGAAAAGTCTGAGGATCACCGGATTTATTACCATTCGTCCTGACGGAAACACGAACGCCTGTGCCAAATTTCATGGCAATCCATCTGAGACATTTCTCTCACAACGTTTTCAACAACAAAAATCACCAGAGTCATTCATCTTCAGGGCAGCAGACATGTGTGCAAATGTCAGACAAATCCATCTGATGCTTTGAGATATTTCAGTCTGGACCAAAGTGATGGACCGCCAAAGCACTTCCCGCCCTACAGCCACACGGCCGGCGTGACTAAAAAACAATTGAGCTGTCAGATGGAATTTGGAGCCATTAGCTTGAGATGATATGAATATGCTGCTGTGTGACGTCTTATTGCCAGCAGCCCTGTTCCAGAGTGTTGTCCTAAACAGCTCAAGGCTCATAGATAGACTGTGTGCAACATTCTTAGGTTTTATTTAGCACGCATTCCTAAAAACAAAGATGTTTAAAAGTCTGGTGATATTCTGTCGTATGAAGTTCTGTCGACAAATTTCATGAAAAGACCGGAATCAACACTGAATTCATTTTTCCAACATTCTCCTTTGTGCCACAGAGCTCCATTGTTGTCCATAAACTATTAAAACACATCCCTGAGACACACTGTTTCTTGACTCAATCCCACAATCACCGTTCTTCTGCCACAAATACTCACTAGACCACCAAATGTGGATTAATCTGTCGATGAAAACAGTCCCAAACAACTGCTGTTTAAAAAAAGAAAATCAAACTAGTGTGTGACATTAGCATCTCCAAAGTCACTGAGTGGGTAGATTTGTCCAAAAAGAAATGAGGCGGACTAACACATCGTTGGTTTTGGTGTTTTCATGAGATTTCACTGACAATAAGAAAACTATTAGCATTGTTAGCTTATCTTGTGGTCCTGACTTGTAGAGGGCTTTTCCCTGAGAGACGATGGATCAACAAAAGTGGGAGAAAAAAAGCACAAATAACGGGTTTGGGTTTTTATATTTTAGGATATTGAACTGAATTCAAATATGAGCTAATCTGTAATTTCTTTTGAGCGTATCGAGTAGACATGATTTGCATTTAGGTCATAAATCAATCAACTTATAGCTGGTGCCCAGTGCACATCAAGATCCACTGGCTGAATGCGCTCGTCCATTTCTGACATACTTGAGTGGAATCTGCAGAATGTATCTGTAGATGTTGAAGAATGTCTGACCAGTTCAACTATTCTGCCCTCTATCAACAGTTATTGTCAATATGTTTCTTTTCTCCCTCGTCACAGTCTTGTTATGAGCTTAAGACTATACTTTTAAAGGATCTAAAAGGTTCTTCCTGCACATTGTTGTCTACGTTTCCATAGCGGCCTAAAAGACCTGCAAATATTAGGCAAATTTGTCAGAATGAGAAAGTAACATGATATGGGACGAGGGCTGCTGGTGGTGGCCGTGTTAAACGTACTCTGCAGCCTGCAGTTCAATTTGCCAATTTGCTGCATATTATTAACTGATGCACGTTTGATGTAATGAATAAAACGCAGAGAAGGAAAATGAAACCACTGTCTCCACAGTAAATCATCTGTTGATTGTTTGTTATTTATTTATGCTTTAGAGCGCATCCGCCATGAAACAATCAGTAAATAACTTTGTTTTTCATTCACTCTCTCTTCTACCGCTCGCCCTTTTGTTTTTTTTAGAATGAGTCCGGAAGAGCAAGGCCATATTTTACATTTAATGTTAACTAACAAAGAAGAAAAGCTCTCCTCTCGTATTGTTTTGAAGCAAGACGCGGGAACTTTAGCAGCTGCAGTGTCTACAGACAATAGCAGTGCTTTTATGGAGCAGTTGCAAGCGACCTCCACATGTGTAGCTCTATGCCGTCATACACTAGCCGTGCTAAGCCTGTCTTTCTGTTGTGTGTTTTCCCTTGTGATTTATCCCCACCACTCTGCCAACAACTTACCCACGTTTGGCGGCTTCTAATTTCAGACCCTGCTCTGTTCCAATCGCTCTGCATTTAATATTAGACGTAAAAAAAAAGCCGTGGCTGTGCCGGTTGAGAGAGGTCGTTCTTAATTTTCCTCCGTGTGAGACAAGATTCCACTTAACCTTCTGAACCAACAGTTCGTCTCATCTACAGTCTGCCAAAAAAGATTTCTGCTGTATTTAAAACTAACTCACGTTTCAGGATGTGAAATCCTCCATCGATCATTTTGGTTAGGCCCCAAATTGAATACAGCACGGTTACCAGTGGACTCCTTACACAAATGGATTTGTATTATACTCGTTTTTAGAAGGTAGAGAGAAGCTGGTGTTCTTACACAGAATTTCAAGCAGTGTGTGCAACCGAGATGTCTCCTTGTCATGTCAGAGGTTCTCGAGCAACACCTCCGCAAAAGTTAGATTTTTCTTCCCAGTGTTTCAAGGATTCTTGGCCTGGGTTATTAAACCACCCACTATTATTCATTGATTATGTAGCAGCACATTAAGGTGCCTAATGATTCAAGGCTGGTATGGGAATAAATGTCCCATTCACACAGACAGAACAATGCTGCTGTGAGTAATTTAGAAAGCTTCCAGGAGATTTTCAGAACATTCTCAATTTAAGATATTAAATGTTTTTGCTTGATATAAATGCTCAATAGACCCGGACTAAGAGATGATACAGAGTGTTAAAGGAGGGTGGGGGGTTGTTCCTGTTCCAGCTTGAGGGGGCGTTCACCTTTACTCTTCTAGTTGGGAATGCTGTTTTGAAGCTTTAAGTTTTAGCATATTAATTAACGCCATCTTTGATTTTTGGCTTTCTCTATCTTGTTTTTTTGCAACCAGAAGTGACACTAAAGGGTGGAGCTAAGTACAACCGAACGCTGAATGAGACATTTTTAGGCGACCAAAATGTTACGGCTAACTTTCATGAACCTAAAACACACCGAGAAAGGGTAAACAATCTAAGAAGAAAACACAGATCGGTGGAGACCTGTCAATCACAAGGTAGCCACGCCCTAAAGAATACTCCGGTCTTTTACTAAATGAAAATCACGCTGTATCGAAGACTTCAAACTAGAGATCGAAACTCATGTTTACGATGTTTACTGAGGTAATAAATCAAATGAGAAGTAACGTTATTTTCTCATAGACTTCTATACAATCCCATTTCTTTTGGCAACCAGAGGAGTCGCCCCCTACTGGCCATTAGAAAGAATGCAAGTATAGCTTAGCGGCTAGCTGACTTCTCCTTGCCCATAGCTCTCCTACTCGTCCTTGGTTTAAGTCACTGCATCTCCCGACAGAACACCTCGGTTGAATTTCAGCCTGCGTGCACGTTTTGTTGCAGACTAACAATGTTGACACACAGAGCAGCTATTCTCGTTAGCGAGAACAACAAGTCAGTGGACTGTCGAGTGTTTGAATGCCGTCTAACTGTCCGAGGGTGAGACGAGGGAGAAGTGGTTGAGTGATTTGTAAATGGAGGATAACAGCGCACACATTCATAAAGTCTCTCCTCCAAAGCGTTCATAGTGGACGGACGCAGTTGTGAGATAAATTAAAAGAGGAGCACTTGTGAGTGAAGAGGGCATGCTTGTCGGATTGTCTATTTTGTAAAGTTACAAAAATTGTAAAGCAGCCCCCTCTTGATTCCACTACTGAGGTTTTAAACACTTATAGTTGATCCAACAAGGACCTCGTTTGAAGCACACCGAGGCCTTAACCATTGTTTCAGCATTTCAACTAGCATTTTCATGACTGTATTTCAGTGTTTATCAGGTCTTGACTACACACACTTGCCTAAATAGCCATCGAAAGGCTGTTGGAACAATTTTCACTTCTCAGCAAGATCTAATCTACTATCTGAGGGATTTAGAAATAGTTTTTTGAAGGTTTTGAAGCCTCGAGTTCTATGGTCTATTTTACTCTAAATGGACCATTATTTACCAAATGAACATCATGCTGTATTGAAGAAAACTTGAGACTATAGTGATTGAGACCATAATCTCATGTTTATAATATTTACTGAGGTAATAAATCAAGTGACAAGTAGAGTCATTTTCTCATAGACTTCCATACAATCTGACTTATTTTTGCAACCAGAGGAGTCGCCCCCTGCTGGTCAGTGGAGTGAATGCAAGGAACTTCCGCATTGGCTTCACTTGTCAAAACCAGTGGTTGCCGCCTGTCACACACACACATTCACACACTGATGGCAGAGGCTGCCATACAAGCTGCCACCTGCACATCGAGATCTAAACTAACACACATTCATGCACAGACTTCTGGAGCAATTTGGGGTTCAGTATTTTGCCACCAATTAGAGGACGACCCGCTCTACCTCAGAGCCACAGCCGCTCTAACATGTCAACAGCATGTTCTGCTACCCCAAAAAAAAACACTTAATGCAGCTTAAAAACATAAAGCTTGACATTATCGTAACAAAAACATATAGATCGGATAGTACAGTAACAGGGGTCAAGATTAATATATCAAACTGTCAATTTACCATTGAGCTGATGTCACTGTTAAAACTCTTACATCATCATTTGCACAACATATTGTCAACATGTGAAAATGCTAATAAACAGGTCTGATTCATACACAGCAGTCATTCATGGTGTCTGCCTCTTGGTGATAGCTGATTATTATAGCGCTACCTTTAAAGGAGGCAAGTTTTAGGAGAATAAGGTGGTCTCTACCTGCATCAAAACTGCCTGCAATCACAATGTCTGTGCTTTTCCTGAGAAGAGAGGAGCTCGCAATCAAGGAATTATTTGCCTACTGGTGAGAAGCGCCTACTGTCCCTCTGTCTTTTTTTTACAGCAAGACTGATTACAAGGCAGGGCTGGCAGAGCCGACATAGCTCAACCTCCACCACCTCACAGCAAAGCTGCTTCGCTGCTGTTCCAGGGTTGGATTGTGAAAGGTCACAATACCTCACCTGTGAGAATGAGGGATTATATGCTGTGCATCAGCTAACAGGCTAAAATAATAGGTGACATCTATGGGATCCGGCAAGTGGACAGCTCCACGTACATGTGTGCATGCAGAGATCTGATTACTCAAGCACAGGATTCTTGTGTAGTTTCTGGTATACACCTCTTATTTCTTACTCTTTACTTTTTCTTCTCTATTTATCTGTACTTACAACACCTGGATGTCCCCTCATTAAAGGCTTATCTGCAAATAAATAATTCAACAACTCCACTATGAATAAGCAATATGCACGTATAGAGGTAAAGTGCCTTCCACGTTGGCAAACATGCTTGGACACATTTAACTAGATTTAACATCTTCAGTTTGGCCTATATCAAATGCAAGCAGCACTGCTATTCATTTAATTTAAGCTTTTAGAATCGGTTCCCTGTTATTCCAACAATGTTCTCCTACCAGAGTAAATCCATAAGAAGACAGCTATTTCTAAAGGTTGTTTGGGTTTGAATAGCAATTGACACTCAGCCAAACAAATAAGACATTAGGCCTAAAGGAGCAATTTTAATCGAGCTTGTCTGAGACGCTTTCTCTATTCCAATGAGACAGGACTCCATAATTGGTGTGGGGTTTTCCTCGTCCGTCAGGAGTCGGGTTGACGCCTTGAGAATGTGACAGGCGGAATAACCAAATATGAATCAACGCAACACCCTCTGGCCGGGATGCACCTGAGGTCTGCACGGACAGCAGGGAATACACAGAGAATCCTTAGAGAATCCAGCTGTTGCCTCACATGTGGAGAACCTCCCTGCCTTAATACAACTATTGCATTGCCGAATGCATTCGATTCAAAGCTCTCCTTTTATATGACATGGCTTTGCAAACACAGCCTGTCGTGTCTATGACCTGAGCAAACAGCAGCAGACAACAGAACAATTACCTTCCCAAATAGACGTAATGTTATCAGCGTTTGCAGTCCAATAAACTGTGGCCCCGATACGCCTCATGAATGGAAAGAACGTCACGCAAAACTCCATTCAAAAATATGGTATTTTAATATATCAATCTTTACTGACAAGCAACAGTTAGACTTCTTGTTAAATAAAACGCAGCTTCTGAATCTATAGGGGCAACAGTATATTTCGGCATACACCGAACACACCAAGCAACAATTATTTCTGTAGCATTTTAACTTATATATATATAAATGGTTCGCATTGGTAGCTGCCGCCCTCCGCGGTGCGTTTTATTGCAAAAAAATCCTAAGAAATTGCAGTTGAAGCAGGAATAAAGTTGGAATTTTGCAAAAAAAATAAAAACGGATTGAGGCTTCTTTCTACGCCGAATGAACACATTGCTTTTAAACACTTGAGATCCATATTTAATTTAATTTGATATGTAGTGTATTTTCGGTAATAACCCCAAAAACATGAAATAGTTTTGTCTTTGATGGCGTTTGGCACGACGTTCCTTCTGAAAACATCACGCATCAGCCTACCTGAACTGCCGACACCATATCAAAGCTTGATGTCTAATTGTGAGAAGAAGAAGAAGAAAAACAGAACGCAACCTGCCAAGCACCAGTGCCCATTTATAATCATCCAATATCTACATCATGAATCAAATATATCAAAAAAACAATTCCTCCATGCACAAATTAATTTTAAAAAAAGGCAGCCACCATAGCAGAGGACAGACAGCGCAACACAATACGGCAGACAGGCATAAGAGCAACAGGCGACACAAGTCTCCTCACCTGCAGACATAGTCATTAGCTGAAGAAATGAAAACGCTCATGTCATATGAAGCAGTTCAGACAGGCTGTGGGGGCAGCCTGCCTGCTGAAGTATCCGCTCACTGATGAACAAGTCGCAGTGTGAATTCGCATCTTTACCTTTCAGTATGAAACACTGCACAGGAGTGAATGGGGAGAAAGGGAGGGGTTCTCCTTGTGAAGCGAGCGGGTAACGAAGACAACACCACGTCCGGTCTCAACTTTCAGTGTAAAAACATTCAAATGCAAGTTGATGTTAGAGGGAAATAACTGGAAAGTAATGTCAAATATGGACTCATAATTAAGGGAGAATCAACGAAATATAACTACAAGTGCATTGAGGGTTTCGTTCTGGATCTTTGTAAAAAGATATGAAGCGACTGAAAACAGTACCAAATGGAAAAGATTTAAGGAACCCAGTGCAAGGACTGGACTTTTATTTATGTATTGTTTAACTCATCCCCATTATTCAGGGTCGGATAAACCTGAGGCTCTAGAGTAAAAGTAAGATGCTGAGCCCTGTAACCTTTGGGTTAACAATGTATGAACGTCTTAAAATATGATTTTAAAGCAGGCAAGATAAGGTTTGAGTGGCTGAAAGACAAGATGATTTTATAATAATAGTGGAGTCGGTCCATTACAATTTGTTGATCTTATTTTATTTACGTCATTTAATTGAATTTTTCATATTTTGAAAATGTACTTTTTGGCATTAGACATTTATTCAATTGTGACAGTGGAGACATGAAAATGGACAGGAAACATGGGAAGAGAGAGGTGCAGCTCAGCTTGTTTTCTTTATTCAAGCACTTTAAATTACATCTGTGATTTAAAAATACAAATACTCTTACCTTGCATCCCACAGTACTGCACTTTAAAGGCCCAAACAATCAATCGATCAAGCTGTCATCCAATCCTCAATATGAGATAAGACGTTATACAAGATAGCTGACCTGTCTATCAGATAAATAGTGGTGGAAACACTCCCAACGCTCCCCAAAGTGACAAACGCTTTGCTTTTATTTTGAAAGCAGAATCCCCTTGTTTCCTGGTGGTGCCGTGGCTGAATGCAGCAGCTTGATGCAGCTGTGGCGTTCACCATGTAGAGAGCAGATGAAATGAATGGGAAGTCATCATGTGGCAGACAGGCAATATATCTTGCATTTGCCTGTGTGTGTTAATGACAATTCATTTCCAAAGGACAGTTATTGTACTGATCTATTATTATTTTTGAGTATTGTGTGTGTGTCATGTGGTGCAGTTGGGGGTGGGCGGATTATTTGAAGGACCAACAGCTGCTGGTGGTGCCCTGTAACATACCAGGGATTACAGACAGACTTTCTATATCTATATCTATAGGCCTACAGTACATAAATGCTGTCTCTACGACTTTTTAATAATATAATGTAACATTTTACAGCTTTATTCCTGTAGCTGAATGTAAAGCCGTGTTGGGAAAAATTAAAAGGTATGAGTGGTATTCACTCATAAATTGTCCTGGTGTTTCAGCGGGTCACACCGACCCAAAGAGAACCAGGTCACAGCACCGCACATTCCTACCAATCCTGGCCACGGCCGTGTGCCTGGCAGCCAATCATTCTTCACCTTGTACTGAGCAAGACACACAGACTTTATAGTGGTTTAGCTTCTTTTTATTGTTGTTAAGTGTCTCTTTGTAATCATTACGCATCTCTCTGTGTTTTTTTGTCTCTTTGTGGTCATTTTGCATCTCTTTGTAGCTGCATTATGTCTTTTTGATGTTATTTTGTGTCTCTTAGTTGTCTTGTGTCTCTTAGTGGTTGTTTTGTGTCTCTTTGTCGTCATTTTGCATCCCTTTTTCATCTTCTGTCTCTTTGTAGTTGTCTTTTTGTAGTCATTTTGTATTTGGCGTGGCTTTGCAGTTTTTTAACGTATTTTTTTAGTCATTTTGCATCACTTTGCAGTTGTTTTATGTCTTTTTGTAGTCATTTTGTGTCTCTTTGTAGTTGTCTTGCCCCCTTTCATAGTCGTAGAGTCTTTCTGTCTCTTTGCAGCTGTTTTGCGTGTCTTTGTCGCTGTTTTGGTTTCTTTACGGTCTTTTTGTGTATCTTTGTTGTGAAGAATGGGACACGGTCTTGCTATGTGGTATGACACAGTGTAACTGGAGCTGTGATGTTGGAGTGCAACGTGTGTTTGGATTATTTGTGTGTAGTTTGTATGCCTTTATTTCTTGTTAAACAAACGTCTGTTTTATAGACACATCTAATCATTATTTTTACAACATAGCCTGAACTTGAGTGTTGGCAATACATAATAAATGCAGGTTGATCAGTCTGCCGTCATGCCCCTTCCGTCTTTCCATTTTTGATTGATCACCAGGTATCGTGAGGCTAAGTGTTGTCTGTAAATGACCAACTGTTTGATCGAGGCTGAGACTTGAGCTGGAGACGACAGTCCGTTGCTGCTCTTCTGTGTGACTGTACTGCAGCAGCCTCCCACTCAAGCTATCCATCAGTAGTAACTGTCACCAGCATCATTTCCCCATTTACCACACCGACAGTGAATATTCACGTATCATATGTGTCTCAAATCTTAGTGTGAAAGCCATGGTTATTAATATTGTCATCAAAAAAGGAATTTACTCTGCTGCCAAAATGAAGAATTACAGTTCTCTGGAGACTCATACATTCCTCAGCGGTGGATGCGTACTCGTCGTATTGTGCTCGTCGTGGATTTACGCTCCGGCCAGTGAATCAGGCGAGTGATTTTGCTGTACATCAGATTGATCCATCTTTGGAACAGGTCCTGTGCAGTGTTGTGACGTATTAGGTCCCAAAATCCCATTCCATGTGAGTCATGGCTTTGCATGTCCTGTCGTCCCCTAACACACTTACCAGAGAGTCGCTCCGATAGCTGTCAAAGCATTCCTCTTCTTTAAAGCCAATCCTTCTCTTCTCAAATGTTGTATTTCGGCAGTGAATCTGTGCTCGTTCCCTTTCTTCTAGAGGCTTTAACAAACCTTGACTTGGATTTGGCTCTGATCAATCAATCAAAACTGTTTGGAGAAAGGCTGGAAATCAGGGGTGTTTAAAAAATGAGAGAGTATGATAAATCATTAAGTTTAACCTCGAAAGAGTATGCTGGGTCCATACCGGTTCAGGTTGTGTTGTGAGCAGGCAGGTAACAGACGAATGCAGAAAACAAACCGGGAACACAAAACCACTGGTAAACTAACACCAATAACAGGCTGGACTTCTCACAAGGAGCGATGACCAACTGACAATGTAACAAGGGAGGCACACAGAGCAAATACCCAAGAGGAAGGTGAGTATATCAAAATAAAACAGGAAACACTAAACGAATGAATGAGACCAGAGAACACAACAGAAAACACAAACCTAAACCCTCTACACAAAACAGAACTGATAAAGATCCAGACCGTGACATAGAGAACTAACAGGCAATTTACCAAATGTTAAAATCACAGCTGGCTGACTGAATCCACGTATCAATTCTACAAACAATCGTAGTCTGATCTTTACTCTTGATCGTTGACAACGGGCTCAGTTGGCGGACTCTGGCGGGCTGGTTGCTATGGAAACCGAGTGCTCAGTTACTCTCTCCATAAACTGAATAAGTTTTGGGATCGACGTGAACAACAGTGACAGTCCACACTGCAGCAGATATGAGAGAGACTTCCCCACACGTTTTCTACCTGGTGTTTCATTGAGGTGACATCATGAATACTAATTATAAAAGGCGAACCTCTGGGGAAAATGATGTCATGTGACATGTGACATGTACACTATGTACACCTACACAAACACAGTATTTATCATTAAGGTAAATGATACTGATGTTGTTGTTCTGATGTTATCTCTTCAGACCTTTTGATGCAACAGACAGCATCATAGGCAGGCGAGCACAACTGGGAGATCTACATAGATTTTGTGTTTGCTTAGTTTTATTAATCTGTTTTATTTACAGTTGTCCTACAACTTTTGATCCACAGGGGCAGTCAAAATACTATTTACCAAAATCGTTTATATTCGTAAAACCTGCCTTTAGCTGTGGTTAAAGTTTCAGATGGGGAAGATTTCCATTCGCATATTCACTTCAACGTTGCCAAATCCACTAATTGCATTTTAAATCACATTTGCCGTTTTAAATGCTGGTGTGAACTAAAACTAAATCAAAAATGAGTGCCAAAAATTCTACACATTGTCATTCTGCCGAGGAGCAATGACCAAATATTAGTACTTGACGAGTTGGGACTGAAAACGGTTTGCAAAATTACAACACATCCACATGCAACGTTCCGTATAATTTTTTATGAAAAGTCACTCCTCATTTTTCTGGCAGCAACACGTGTTAATTTGCGTTTGTTACATGTTCACGGCCTTTTTTTTAATTAACTTCTGTCGTCAAGGGAAACAACTCAGTTTAGGATTAGGCAACAAAAGTACTTGGTTAGGTTGATGCAACAAAAGTACTTGGTTAGGTTTATGCAACAAAAGTACTTGGTTAGGTTGATGCAACAAAAGTACTTGGTTAGGTTGATGCAACAAAAGTGCTTGGTTAGGTTGATGCAACAAAACTACTTGGTTAGGTTGATGCAACAAAACTACTTGGTTAGGTTGATGCAACAAAACTACTTGGTTAGGTTGATGCAACAAAACTACTTGGTTAGGTTGATGCAACAAAACTACTTGGTTTGGTTTTGGAAAATCGTCGTTTTGGTTAAAATAACTACGTAATAACTGCTGAAGGACGCAAGTCACGTCATAAAGAAATCGACTTGTCCTTTCACATTGGGAATGAACTGCGACTCTTGTTGCCAACAATTAACAATGCCAACCACTTGAAACACAAGCATGGAGCTTTGGGGCCAATTTGTTGGACATCCATCTTTACAATTTTCTAACTTTAGGGATTTATGGTAAATGATTCTTGTTGTTCTTATTATCGCTGAAATATTGATACTATCATTATTAATGAGACGGATTATGATGATGCTTGGCGTTGTCTTTTAAAACTCTTGGCAACTCCGTTGTCACGAGGAACCGAACTGGTCATTTATTACAACGAGTGCATCTCCAAAAGGCTCATTAGCGCAAGATGAGTCATTATCCCACAGTGTGAGGACCAACACACGTTTCCACTGCGCCCGCAAGACTCCTTCAACACTCCTTCAACACTCAGTAATTCTATGTAACTTACAGGAAACAAGGTCTTGATTTGTTCCCGTAACCCTAACCCTTTAGTAAGTGGTCAGTCTTCCCGTAGCCTGGAGATGATTATGGGCTGTGTGAGATAAAGAGAGGAAAGAGAAGCATAATAAATGCTCGGGAGGCTTTTATCTGCTCAGCACACAACTCATTATGCCATTCACCTGTTGTGAGGTATAAACTCCCTGTTCAAATGTCACGGGACGACTCAAATGTTTTTATTTTTGGCGATGTAATCTTACAAATATTTACACACACTGAAGTCTAACAGAAGAAACACTTTGTCTGAGAGGCCAAAAATTTAACTATTTGTTTATTTTTTTATCCCCACAGAAGGAATATCAACTACTCATGAATCATTCATGAATTATTATGATATTGCATTAGGGTGCAACGGGCCCTCGCTGTTTCTTTGAACATCAACATGACCATCAAATAACGTTTTATTGATTCATTTATTATTTTACTGTGATGCTCTAATGGAAAGGTCAGCCGCTCCGATGCTGCGGGTAAGTAGAGTCTCGGTGGTCGATACTTGATGGAGGAGTGTTTAACAGCAGAGCACAGATGAAGGGATTTCTTTAACTGGCGCTGAACTGAGGCAGTATGTCCTCCCTTTTATATGCGTTCAGAGAAGATTAAAAGGATAGAAATTCATTCATGAGTCCATGTTCATTTATAGATGCATTGTTTTATTCCGCCGTTATACGCCTAATCCCAAATATTTCTAAATCTATTGATCCATCGTTTACTCTGTCAATCCATCTGTCTGTTGAATGCTTTCACAATGACTTTTATGGATATTCAAGGTCCCCATCAGGATGATTCCCAATGTTTTTGGTGCCTCTCTGATCTTCAGTTTACAACAATCATTGGATAAAATCTTTTACTTATTTTCAAACGGAATGGAATTGGTTAGAGGAATAGTTTGAGTGTTTTAAAGTGGGGTTGCAGTACTTATCAGTCAGTGTGTTAGCACGCCCCCGGCAAAGCAACGTAATGCTGTGGACGGGGGCAGCAGCAAAACGTATTTTAGTTACCTAAGAAAAATCAATGCTATTATCCAACGTGGTACTGAATTGAAAGTAAAACTTATTTTTACTTTTTGCTAATGGAGCTGGTGTCTTTGCACATGGACGGATAGAGGTTTTCCTTCAACACCAGAATTGCCCTCATGTTTAGGCAACAAACCAGCTTGGTTAGGTTTAGGAAAAGGTCATGGTTTGGGTTCAAATAAACCCTTTCTGGCAGAAAGCCCCTGAAGGTATACTTCCCCCATGTGCAGGCTTTGAAGAGAGCATAAGTTTCACTTTTAGTTCTGAAAACAGTCTGACAGCAGAAATTAAGCAATGAAATATAGCATACACTTAAACTGATATCGATTCTTTTAGATGGGCCTTTCTTTCAGGTGGTTGAAATACGCTTAGCTGCTGCCCCGTTCACAGTGGTACATTGCTTTGCTCCCATGATGATACTCCTGGGGGCGTGTTGACCGCCATCAACTGTTCATAACACACTATGGATAAGTACATAAGTACATTGTTGCCTCAACCTAACCAGAGACTGGAGTGTCAAACCCCTGTGCTTCCACCCCTGTTTTATGGTTGCATTGCAAATTTGTAGTGGTTTGTTAACAATGGAAACTATATACAAAGCTGCCATTTTCCCACTGGTTTGCTGATACTTGTTGCAACAAGGAGCCTGACATGAAACGTTTTTCCCGCTCGGCTGCTCCTAATACGTACAAATGATAAATGTTGACGGCTTTAATTATCCTTTAAAGACCCCATTGGCCTAGTTTAGTGCCACCCTTAGGACAATTTTTACATTTGTAGGTCAACTACGAGTAATGCTGTGTGAAAGAAACTGAAAATCATCAGTTTGTCTCAAATGTGGACAATAACAATAAAGATATTGCATTCATTTTGGCATTTGACTCTGCATGATGTAATGGTTAGAAATGGAGGGTCTTTGGTTAAATAAAAGCCAACGACAACTACACTAACGCAAACAAAAAAAACATCTGTGATTTGCTGCCTCTTAATAGATATATTACAAAGACAAGACTTATTGAATGGTGGCAAGTGTAATGCAACACTGATACCCCCATAGATTGAAGACAAGCACTCCAGCTAGACCTGCCCTGCAGATAAAGGGGCTAAAAATGGCCTGCCTTCATACAGCAATTAAATATGAAGAGGAAATGATTATCCAACCGTTTCAGCCTCTGATCTTCTCTTCTTGCCCTTCTGGGAAGACTCTCACATTCATCCTCAGCCGAACTTCAGCGTGAAAGAATGAGGAAAACCCTCACTGTCATTTACAGTTCATTAACACTTCACAGCACTGAAATACAGTCGGATCTGTAGGTCACATTTTGATCTGCAAGGAAAAACTATAAAAGACTTCTGGGTGAAACTTTTCAGTCTAAATTTAGAAGCAAGCCTTAATATTTATGTTTGAAGATTCAATGCACATTATGGATGATAATTGCATAAAACTGCAGCAGAGAGAAGACAAAGGTTGCACTGAATCCGACCATTTGTGCCTGTTTTATATGCAAAATAACATATTTATTTCAGTCTGTTTTATTCCAGTTAAAGTACGCATCCATTCACAGCGCTTCTGTGCAGCATCATCAGCTATAGCGTGGGTGTCCAGGGTGTCCGTATTGACGGTGAAGACAGGTTTTGGTCTTTGTAGGCACGAGGCACACCTGGTAACCTCACTGTGACGACAGACTCCAGGACAGACACAGTCACTGAACCCGGGTGTTTGCCAAGAGATAGTTCAACTACAGGCGCGAGAGCTCCAAGCATGAACAAGAGGCCTTTTTACCCAATGTGCTGCGCGCTGCATTATTCTCCGAAACGCCAGGGGGCGTACAAACAAAATGAACTGTGAGGTATCAAAAAAGACAACGAGTGTAACCCATATACACTGTAGGTGTAACTGGCAAAAAGCCATGAACCAACCTCCACAATGCCGAGGAGGGATTGTAATTATCTGTAAACTCATATCTCATATTCATGGACTACTGTATTGCCTTTATACAGGACCAGTAAAGAAAAAGAAAAAAGCATCACATGCATTATAAAGAAACATAGGTAGAATATCCTGTCAACAATTTGATTTGTCTGGCAAAGTATATACTCAAATGAAGACTTTTAAGACCACCTGTTGCTAAAGCATTTATAAGTGAGTTGGCCTTCTTTGTATAATCCATTGATATGTAAATAGTGCTTTTGTCAGTTAACTATTTGTGACAGGCGTGTAACAAAAATGTATATTATAGTTTGTTCTTTGGTATCCAGGAACTTATTTACCAGCTGGTTTTTAATTTTGTCCTCAAGCTGTTTGGTGCTGGACAGCTACCACACGATGGGTTTATCAGAGTTTTTGTTGTTGTTGAAAACAGCTGCCTGCTGCTGCTGGAAATGCTAATGATGAGAGCACAGTCGATTATTCTTCGTGAGTTCGTTACTACAAGGTGACTCCTTTCCTTTGTAATTTTACTAGCTGCCCTCAGCCAGTAGGATACTTTGGGATTTAAATTATTATCTTTATCTACAATTTCAAAAGCTTCTGAAACAACAGTTACACAACATAATGAAAGAGGTTTCCACTGGGGCCCAGTGACTGAAGATTATCAAAAATGATGAAGTTCACTATATAAATTAAGGGACGTAGCAAGACAATATGGACCTAATTGTAGCGACAGCCCCCCCGCCACCTCCACTCACCGCTGGTGCCCCCCATTATTACATCTCCAATATGAAAAGCATCTGTCTTCCATCCACCTCCTCACATATTTACTATCAATCACTGTACTCAAATTGGAATCATGGGTGCTTGATTCCACTAATCAGCTGTCATAATGACATTTTCATCAGCACTTTCCAAAATCTGTCTTGGGAGAACAGTTTTGTTCAATATTTCAAATGAACACAACAGTGCGGGACAAATGAAGACATTTGTTATCAGACAGTCAAACAGTGTCACACTGATATTCAATATTGAGAATGAAGGACTGCTTCTTTGTCAAGGAACTAATGTAGCATGTAACTATAGTTGTTGTACACTGTATAAACTCTTGTTCTACTTTAAAGGAATACTTCACCCACAAAATGATCATTTGTAGATCTCACCCCGTGTGACCTTCAATTATTGAAGACTTCTTATTGTTTTTCTCGCAGGACTCCTGGCGAACGGAAAATCAAAAAATGGAGAAAAGTGTTGATGAGATGAAGTAAATGCGTTTAACATCTTTTTACTAACTCTCACACTCATATTACTTTGTTACCTCCTTTTCTGATACAGTGACACACAGTGGATTATGAGATGATATGTGAAACCATCTGATAAGATAAAATATAAAGTACAACGTAATAGAAATGTAAATACACATTTGTATTCCCTCTGACTTCTTATCCTGAATTCTGAGGTGAATAACCTAATTTTGATCAACAGTGGAGGATGGAAAAAAAACTTCATTACTCTCATGTATCACACCTCTGGCTCAAACAGCAGACCAAATATTCTTAACTCATCATAATCCACTAACTATCCTGGAGCTTCGAACATCTATAGATGCAGTAAGTAAGATTCTGAATCAAGGACTTTTACTTGTAATTAACTATATTTTCATTGTTCATTTACGTAAAGCCCCGGTCTGAAATGTCTGAGATGAGTTATGGGCCTTTTAATATTCATTCAGATGAATGTAATTTACACACGGTCAAAAGTCACACAAAGATGAACTTGACGCAAAAAAGTTTCTGACGAAGTGTCGGCGTGACGAGTTGGGATGAGAACATGTTGGTTAAAAGATGTGTATTGAGGACACAATGCCGAGGTCGATGTCAAGTACGCAATGTGGAAGTTTATCAAGTGCAGATGAGAAATGGAAAATGCACGATGCAGAGACATTAGTTACCTGGGTAACACAGTAAATGGATGGATACAACCCTTTCCCAGGTTCATCTTGTGTGTGTTCAACCTTCGTTCTATTATACTGAACATATAGCAGATACATTAATAATACCCGCTGTGGACCTTGAATAACCGATAAAGCTTTCCTTCATTCAATGTAGTTACAAATCTATTCAAACGTAACCTTGGCCTAAAAATATGTAAGCAGGCCGTGCGGCACTCTAATCACTCTAAACACTCTAATCTAAACCTAATGGACAGATTGCAATTAAATTCACCAAGCATATTCACAGTCCACAGAGGACTTTTCCTCTTGGATGCATGAACTTTCCTCCAGCACAACCCTCGGGTAACACCCACGATATCAGGCAAAGAGTGGAGTGGAGCGAAGTAAATACAAACTACGATGCCGGGGCGATAATGCCTTCTACGAACGCACAGAGCATGAGAACAGTGGTTTTACTCCCGCCCTGTGACGCTGAATGGCTAATCGTTCATCTGAATTTGGAGGGGATTGGAGGAATGGTGGGACACACAAACAAACACCCACACAAACCGCTCTTTAATTACGGTACAGTAGATAATGGCCCTAATTGTCATTATTTTGTTGTGACAGAAGGCTGCAAAATCCTCACACTCATAAACATAAAGTTTGTTCATAGCAGAAAAGAAAACCCTTGATTATAAAGATATGCTTGCCTAGCTTTTCTATTTTCTCAGTTGTAACTAATTAATAGATTTTTTTTGTAGATGTCAAGATGTTCTGTCTCGTTGTAAGATACTGGTGAAGTTATGAGACATGGCTTGTTCGTTTGGCTGCTCCCTGCAGTGCACAGATGTACCGAATGGTAGTCAATAGTAATAGGTATTGTGATCAATGGCGACTACAGGCCTTCTAGATTACGATGGTTGTTTGTGTAATGTGAATGAATAAGTGACAGGCCTTTGCATTGCATTAATTGAAGACGCGTTTTTGGTGATATAGGTTTGTGGCTCAGTGTTTTGAGAAATGCTCCCATCTGTGCTTCGTGAGAAGCGTCTGTTGAAGTCCTGACAGCCCGAAGGAGGCGGTCTAAACGTCCACCCTACAATGGTGCCGCTCCAACAGTTTCACCCTCTCTCATGAATATCAACACTGTCAAAAGGTCATTTTAAAGAAAGCGGACGACCTTGTCACCAAACCTGCGGAGAAGACGATAATTCACAACGAGTGAGAGAGTAGCTGCAGCAGGACGGACGTCATTCAACAATCCTCCATCATCTCATGAGACCTTTGTGTCCCTCTGAGTCCCTCTGTGTATACGAAAAAAGAGCAGATGGCGGAGGCCTCTCGTCCATCCCGCTACTCACTGCAATCTGTCAGTCGAGGGATCCACACAGAAGAAGTTTCTCGGTGATTTCCCGGACAAAGCGCGTCACGCAAAAGCTATTAACCGATACAGACTCTCACAATCTACAGCAGAAAATTAGGCCGCGTTTACAGAGCGACGCTGCTCATGAGGAGAGCTTATTGTGTGGTCGGTTTGTCGTGTTTTACCATGTGTTCTTTAGTGGCAAGACAAATGGGTAGTCCCCGAGTGAAGGACGAATATACATGTGTGAGAGAATCCACAGCTGTGACGAACAGATGGCAATCTTTACCTTTGCTTTACCTTTATGTTATGGTTCAAACATTAATCTGACAAATGACATAAAATACTCTAACTACCATCTGTTTCTGTAAGACAGAGATTGATTACTTTTGAAGCTGTGTAATAGTGTTTTACTATTTGTAAATCATTTTGAGACTTTAACACATACAAGCCTCCACCAGCCTTTACACTGATTATACATTGTGTGATGCCAGACACCACAGGCGTAGATTTGGGTAAGGATGGTGTATCTCTTGTCACGTAGAGTTACCAGTGAGGTTTAGCAGAGTTGCCAGGTTTGTGTGTTTCCTGTAAGAGTGAGACATGCAGGACAACTAACCTGAGGATCTGGCAACCCTGACTTTTTATGTGATACACCTCAGAATTTGAAGCAGGTGGTATTTTCACTCAAACAAAGTTGAATCAAAGTAAGAAACCGTATGGTTAAAAAAATGTTCATTCAGTAAACGTGCACACACACACAAACCAAATCAAACTCTTTCTTTAAGTAATAATAACTTTATTTATATAGCACCTTTAAAAACAGAGTTTACAAAGTGCTTTGACAGACAGAGCAGCAAAAGCAAGACAATAATAACAACAACAGAAAGCTCAACAGTGAGGCCCAACAAAGCAACTAAGGTAAGAGTTATACCCGGATAAAACACTACAAGAGATGAAATGAAAAAAAATCAGTTGATACAATAAAAATAAAATAATTTAGTAAAATAATTTAGTAAAATAATTTAGTAAAATAATTTAGTAAAATAATTTAGTAAAATAATTTTGTAAAATAATTTTGTAAAATAATTTTGTAAAATAATTTTGTAAAATAATTTTGTAAAATAATTTTGTAAAATAATTTTGTAAAATAATTTTGAAAAAAAAATTTAGTTTTGAGCCTGACTTTGGAACAGCCAGAAGGGCCCCATCCGAGGATCTTAGGTTGCGAGCTGGCTCAAAGGTGGTCAACATTTCCTCCATATAATTTGGGGCCAGACCCATACGTGCTTTATTAAGTGATCAGTAAAATATTAAAATCAATTCTAAAATGAACAGGGAGCCAATGAAGAGAAGCCAGGATTGGGGTGAAGAGATGCCGTCTGTTAAAACCAGTGAGAAGCATATACATTATTGGTATTTGTATTGTTGTATTGTTGCTGAATATGAAAATATATAAATACTGGTATTGAATTCCCAAATTTTAGTATAACCCCCCTCTAACAATAGATCAGATTTGGTGGGAAAGTGTTGTGTTGTTTATGCCACAAAATACTAACAGAGCTGAAGTTTTCAGTGCTGCAGCAGCAGATGGTGAAAGGTGTGAACAGCTAATAACCCTGAATACAAGTGAGACAGTAAGAACAATGTATGAATGAATGAGTAGCTTTCATTTCATGTTAATTATACCAAGCTGTCCCAAATGCTCCACTATGAACCTTTTGATACCGTCATTTACACGTAATTTGTTTGATAATAATGTGGAGTGCAACAATGGGGGCTTCTCTGATGACCTTTTTTTTTTTTTTTTTCGAACCAGGATGGAGAGACTCATCACATTATGCAAAGAGATTGCTGCAGTCCTTGACTGTAATTGTGCACAGCAGAATATTCTCTTTTGGAAGATAATTACGCGGACTACGGCAGAATGCAGTACAGAACCAACACATTTCAATTGGCTAATTATAGTACATCGGGTGCTTTATAATGACTGATAATCACCAAACATGATTATAGCTTGTAGAAAGCTCATGTGAATGTCATTGGGATTATGATTGCCACTTTAATGAAAAAAACAAACTGTGTTGGGTGCGTACAATTTGCAAGGAAAGAATGAATGAGATGCAATTATTTGACTCCTCAAAGCCAAAAGGCTTTTTCGTTTGGGACGTCAAAGCTGTTCGTTTTACCGGGTGCAGAATCTCTCGAAACATCTTTTTGTATACATTTCAACAACGAGGCTCTGCTTTCTGAGGGAGAAGGTCAGAGAAGGTATGCAGCTATTGATTCTGTAATCTTGGTGATGCAAGATGGTCCTGTTCAGTTTTAAGATGAACAGCAAAAGAAATGTTCTATACAAATACACTGAAGACTTACTTGTCACTGCAAAAAGCAATATTTAACCTGCATGTCACGGACACATCACTGGACGTTGCTATTTTTTAAATGTAGCATAAAATGAAGCAACTTGCTGGAAACCAGTCAAGATAATGTATGAAGGCTTGTGGCGCTTGTCCTTGCGTGTTTTTTTTTACCACACTCTTGTCAGCTCTGGCTTGATACCAATGCACTTGACAGTCCAGTCTGAAACGGCCGCTAGTAGCATTAATGCTAATCAAGACAAACCACGAAGGTATCTCTACAGGTGGAGAGAAACGAACTGTGTCCAACATTATTGATTACCATTAAAAGCACTCATAACAAACTCATTACAGATTTAATAGGCATTATTGATTGGTCGTACAAGATTATGAAAAGAGGCTCTGCACACCTGCTTGATTATGTTTTCTCTCTGAAAACCTTTGAGCGTAATAACGTGATGCATTTTCCATTAAAAGTAATACGCAGCTGCATCGAGCTGTCACCGAGCCCCAAACTGATGCCAAACACACGTCAAACTAGTCACCAAAGTATTGATCACAGAGCCTGACGAAACGCAGTAACAGTGTGAGCTGTCTTTGCTCGTTCAGTGTAAAGCTATCCAGCACCTTGCACCTCCCTCTGCTACAAATGTAACTCGACAGGCTGGTTATTCATAGCTATAGGAAAAATAATGCGTGCAATTCGTACATATCCCACAAAATTAAATCGTATGTAATCCAGGTGGTCATGAAGCCCACGCTGGGCAGGCAGGATGGCTGGTGGATGACTCACACAATAACTGTCACCCAGGAGACCGTTGTTTGTGAAACGAGATTTATTCGTGACGTAACTGGCGTGCTTCAGTAACAACTGCCACCAAGTCAACGAGAAACCTTGCTTCTGTAATCCATGTCGAGCAACTTCATTTCCTCGGCTAGATAAACAAAGACTGCAGAAAGGGAAAGTAACAGTGGGCCGATGGATGAAAGATCCTTACACAGTGCACTGCACTCTCATATTTATTGTACTGTTTATTTAATTAGGAGGTCTCATTTAGACTATATCTCTTATGTTTTGAGCAATTTCATGTTAGAACTATTTTTCTTTCAACCACTGTTCCTACATGAAACTGCTCACAAGGTCTGTGGATTATCAAAGATATAAAGCAAAATACGGATATTTTTAAGTTTGGGGTGACCTGTCACTTTAATTGTCAGACCTGTAGTCTTCAGACCCAACTGATGCTGACTCAAGTGACTGGAGGACATTTATCAGACTTCACATCGCTCCCTCTGGAGACACAAAAGACTTAAAACTACTTTTTTTCCCCCCACATATGTACTCCCTAACACCTGGAAACACACTTTTGATGTGTCAAATTGGTGGAGGTCACCTTTAAGTCCATGTAAATGCACTGAGTGTTAAGTGCCTATAACTGGCCTGTGGAGAATACCGAACACCTGCCACAGAAAGTGGGGATGGGGGGGGGGGGGGGGGGGGGGGGGATATACTATGTTCCCCTCATGTGTCTTCTATAGGTCGGTTTGTGTAAGTGCCTCAAAGACTTTTTGTGCCCAATGATGATCCTTTTATTTATTAACATACTAACAAGGACCATGTGCAATTACTTGTCTGATGATGACATAATAGTGATTTCTAAATATGTAACTTTGGTCCAACAGAACTGGTTCTGATGCTTAGAAACAGAGAGAACACAACAAACACTCATCACACTAGTCTGAAATATCAGCCTCACACTTTACTTTTCACAGAACGGCGTCTCTTCAAGTGAAGTGATTTCACAAAGTGCTGTCCCGCTCCTCACACAGCATTTTCAGCATTGCAGCCCTCACACCCTGCTGCGCTTAGACACCGACGGCGATGTCACATGAGACGTTTAAAGTGTGTGAGTGTTCAGGGCTTCGGTGCTGTTAAAACAAACTCAGCTCCGTTTGCTCGCTTAGTCCGGTTCGTTTGGGCTGGTGTGAAAGCTGTCAATCGAACCCTGGTGCGGCCCAAACAACTGAATCGAGACTGCCTGAAAAGTGTGGGTGTCGGTCTACTTCCAAGCAGACTGTGGTTCAGTTTGTTTGAGGTGTGAAAGCAAATTAACCAAACACAGTATTTACTGATAGCAGCTACGTGAACCAAAACAAAGTTGCGGGCTGAACAGCTAAACAATGAGCTGACTCTATTTTGACTCTTTGCAGTCTGCAGATTTCTTCGTTTATCATGTAAGATGTCTTGATAAATAGTCAAAAGGCATTGCAGAGGTGAATTTTATGTGTGGGAATTTAAAATTATGAGCAATCAGAGTAGTGCGAATGTTAAACTAGACTTTTCACACAAAACCTGAGAGCTGGAGGAATGGCAGTCGCTGTGATCTTCCATAGAATTCTAATGAATGTGAATTCACATTAATGCCTTTGGTGAAGTTTGTGTTCTTGTCTGTTGATTCCTCTACGGTAGAAAAAAAACATTCACCAGAGAGAAAGTTTGTAGATGGGTTTGAATAAAAAACAAAGTGATAATTACAGGCGTGGAGTCAGTTATTACTACAGCTTTGTGAAGAGATCATTAGCATTTGAAAGAAGCTGATTAATTATACCGTACGCGTGTCAATCAGCAATCACTTCTCCACTACCAGCAATTAATTTAAAACAAGAGCTAAAGAGAAGATAGATAGTATGAGAGAGACACCGGCGCAATAAAATACTTTGTCTGTATTCACCTTCAAGGACAAACTGATGCAACAACATTCAACAAAGACATGTGTGGCACCATCCTTGACCTCTCCCGTATGCACTGACCCACTCTTTTAGTGATGTGACACTCAGGAACAACAACAGCATTATTAGTCAAATGGGCCTTCTTGGATATTTCATCCTCTCACCAATATCATCAACACACAAATGCTCCTTCTATCTGTGTAACGCAGTGCCGGTTCTTGGTCTAAACGCTCAGTGAGACAGTTTATATTCGAAGAAACCAGAATCGACGTCAGATTTCACCGGGACGAGACGTGTTTGATTCTTTGGGGAAAGGTCAGCAGCAGTGTGAAGTAACATGAGGCTGGTAATGAATCAACGGAAACATAGTTCCCAACCGTTCAGGGGTGTGACCCTCAACTCGTGACTCATTGTCAACAGCTACACTCGTGTGCGCTTCATTTTTAAAACCCTGAAGAATAAGTAAACAGAAAAAATATATAATTTCATGTCACATAATTTTGTTCTTGTTAACCCTCGTCTTAGCAACACATTTTCAAGGAATAATGTACAGATGAAGAATAAATTACTGTCAGAAACAACCATAAAAATGTATTTTTATATCCTCTCAAAACGCTATCAGCTATGTAATCAATGTCATCTGAAAGAAATATAAATATAAAAAAGGGTATTATTATTTAAGCAAAGTTACAATTAATTTGCATACTGTGTTGAAACAAAAATAGACAGACATGCGAGAACCTGTCTCCTTCAAAATGACTGACAGACGCCAAACCCCCTGATAGTGTGACACTTTAAATTAGGAGGAGCCATAGCAAACATGACCTCAATAAAGAGTTCCATCTATTAAAAATGCATAGGTAAGGAATTGAGGATTTTTTATTTATTTTATTTTTTATATATTTAAAATGTTCAATGCAAGGCATGTAGTTTGTGTTAAATACTGTTTGTTTGTGCAACAATCCTTGTCTAAGGTACTTCATGTACAATGAGATTCATGTGACAAAGTCAATAAAAAGTTGATCACAAAAACAATTCCTATGCAGAACTGGTCTCGGGTCAATACATTGATATTGAAAAAAAGCACTGATTAAAACAGAAAACAATGATATGAAGTCATTGGGAAGAGAAGGAGACCCCAGGTGGCTGAATTAAAGTTAATCATCTCATGACCACTCAGACGACCCTTAACTAATCGGATAAGTATACATTCAATTGCACTATAATGTGTTTAAAAAAGAGTATTACTGCAACATCCTGAGTCCATTTGATCGGCTAAAAAATCCAAAGCATTCCACAACTGAACAAAAGGCCAAGACATTGGATCTGCATAATGACCACAGCAGAGGAATGAAGGCCATCCAGTGGGAGAGAGAGAGAGAGAGAGCCAGAGAGCGAGAGAGAGAGCGAGAGAGAGACACAGAGACACAGAGAGAGAGAGACAGAGAGCGAGAGAGAGAGAGACACAGAGACACAGAGACACAGAGACAGAGACAGAGACAGAGACACAGAGAGAGACACAGAGAAAGAGAGACAGAGAGAGAGAGGTCTAATTTTAGAACCTGGTGATAAACTGTGCTCCATGTGGGACAGGGTGATATCAAAGGGAATGCATGCTGACTCTGTTGCCATGGCGATCATAATTCAGCTTGGATGTCTCCTTAATTAGGAGGCAGGGATGTAAAAAAAGAAGAGAAGAAGAAGAAGGAATAACATGAACGAAAGAAAGTCATCATTACGGCAACAGGAATCAATAGTTCCTGCCCAGCTTCGGCACTATTGATATGGAGTTTAGTGGAATGGGTACACTTAGCTCTCTCAGAGTACGCAGGGCAGGGGAGGAAACATGCATCATCATCATCATCATGATGCAGTGCTGCTGCAAAATCATCGTCCTCCAGTCTGTGCGTGTCATGCTGTAATATTTTTTTTGCCATAAATGTCCATTCACTATTATTTAAAGGTTGAAAACCTCGTGCATGTAACGGTACAGTGGTTATAATTTATTCCATAATGTAACGAATCAATGGAGCATGTTAGCTCTCGCTGCAATGATGCAGAGTCACAAACTGCTGAATAACACCGACTCACGCACAGTGCATCAGGGTAAGAAACCAGAGCTGGACAGAGAGTGATGTACGAGACCCGAGGCCAAAATATTCCCCATGAAGATGCCGGGCTTTCCTTTCTTACGCGAACAAAAAAAAAAGAAGCTTTGTTGCAACTCATTCATCTATGTCAGATTATTTCAAATTAAAAAATGGATGAATAATTGATTTATTCATTAGCTGGATGTGACATCCAGAGGAGCTAATACAACGTAATCTCTAAAAATGGGTCTGGAACGACATTCCCCAGTACAGTGATTCATCATCTGGGTCCGGCTTTACATCATGCTACTAAATTCAGTCGGGACAGTACAATTACTCATCAAGTGAAATGTAGAGAAAAATATCCAAGCTTGCCACAGACAGATCAGGAGGCGAAGGTTTCAGTGTGAAACTTCATGCACTACTTATATAGGCATCAAAACAGAGAGACAGTGTGAGCAAATTGAAGGTATATTTAATATATAAGGAGCATGATTAAAATAAATCCATGCAACATCTATGTTTATTTCATCCCCTGGCTGCAGGATCTTAAGATGTTGGTTTTAGTTAGTTGGTTTGTGGATCAGTCCATTTGGTCCAAATCAGGATATTTCCACTACTGTCCTTATTACCACAACATTCGGATGGATATTCATGGTCCCCAGAAGATGAATCATGATGATTTGGTAACCCTTTGACCTTTTAATGTAACAAGTCAAATATTTTACAGGCTCAAAACACCTTTGTTTCCATGACTGGCTATCTGTTCAACTGTTAGGCTTGTTCCAAGGCTTTGGCTGCGGACATTCATGGTACCCAGAGGATGAATCCAATGTTTCTTGAAGCACCACCATCAAGTTTGCGGTACTTTGATTAATTATAACTTATTTATAACTTTGGGAGTTTGGGAATAAGTAATATCAACTAACAGAATCATGGGTGGATTATGAGACAATGAGCCCCTTTGCACAGACATGCAAAAGACCCCATCACCTCTCCTAGGAGCAAGCCACAGACTTAAAAGGTGTTTAGCCTGTTTTTGTTGTAGTGTAGTGTGTCTTTGTTGTCGTTTTGTGACTCTTTGAGGTTGTTTTTCCCCTTTTTGTAGTGATTTTGTGTGTCTTTGCCAATGTGATCTCACAGAAATACTTGAAATGGCCACGGCCTCTTCAAAAACAATATCCTAAAACCATTTTCTCTCCTACTCTCAGTGGTTTAGGGATGAGGAAGGGTTGGTAGGATGAACATATTTGGGTATATGCATAATAGAACTGGGATAATTGTTTATGAATTGTGAAATAAATAGTAAGTTAATTGCTTGAGGAAGTAGGAGCATTTTGCACATGTAATATATATTTACGTTGTTTTCTATATTCTTTATTATAATTTGTATATTAAGAGTTTGCTACATGTTTAACGTTCTTTTTATTTGTTATTTTAGTTTTTACTTGTTACATGTTCAAAATAATTAAATTAAATACATAAAATGTGAGATTTGTCTTTAATTTTATGACTTAAATCACTCTCACAGCGCCCGAAATCGTCATGGAAAATGTAAACACACATATAGTCTCAATAATGGCCACTCTTTGTCCCTTCATAGACATTATACAGTATGTTTCACCTATAGGATGCCAGACACTAACGATGTTAGTGTTAACCTGGAAACCTGTCCTTTTCCCTTCGGGGATTTCTTTCATTCAACCCTGATATAATGGTACTATTTAACCTCTTTTACCCTCTGCTCGTGTCATCCCTTGCTGTTTTCACAAGTTGTGAATCGCAAAATTAAAATAAAAGGCCGAATCCAAAGGACAACAACACAGAGTCAGAGGTCTTGGTTTTGAAAGTGCCTTCATACGTGATCACAAAAGGCACTACTGTTAGATTGGCCTCCATTAGGATGTTATTAAAGTCGGCTGCACACACCTATAGCACCACTTATTTCCTAATTGCAATAAATTGTCCAAGATTTGAGGCGTCTGGTTTCCTGTTTAAAGAAAACACAGCTTGGATATAGGAAGCTAACAAGAGGCAATTATCATATATTATCTTCCTAATATGATTATTCATATCAACCTCTTAAATTGGATGATTTCCTCTCAATCTAATGGATCTAAAAGCTTTCTGAGTCTCTCTTGCTGCGTCTCTTCAGAGCACTTGGAAAAGCTCTAAGGGATCTCAGAGGAAGACCTCAAGTCAGTTTGTGCTGCTTGTAAATGTGGTGTTTATCTTTCTGTTGCACTAAAGTGTCTGCTGAATGTCTAAAACGCTAAATGCTTTGGAAATGTGCATGAAAGCAACACGCATGACTCGCTGTGAACCAACGCCACCTGCTGGAATACAGAGAACGTCTGTTTCAGAATATAGACTGTTGAGCTCAGTCTATATTCCAGGTCCAATGGTGAAACACTCATTTAACAAAGGTATCGGGAATGGGTCATACTTGTAGGAAGTGGAAGAGTACATTTACTAAAGTACAGAACCTAAGGGCAATTTTGAGGTACTTTTTTTATAGGCTTCAACTCCACTGGGAAATAATGTACTTTTGACTCCACTACATTTCTTTGACAGCTACTGTTACTAGTTACTTTTCAGATTAAGATTCTACATTAAAAAAAATATATATATATTTTATAAAATACAACATATAGTTGAAGATATTAAACAAGTGGTTCTCAACCTTTTTTGCTTGTGTGGTTATAAAACAATTATTGGAATCGCTGACCAGAAAATAAATAAGCAACTATTTCTATTTTGAAAATCAAATAATTATAAAAGTAATGAAAGAAAAGTTCAAGATTTTCTGCTTTGCTTTATATAATTGTAAATTAAATATGTTTAGGCAGTTGGTCAGACAGAGGAAGTGTAACCTGTGGATTTAGGAAATTATACCGAGCATTTTTAACTATTCCTTTAATAATGTATAATCCACACCTTAATCTGTAAATCCGTTGGCCACTGAGCGGCTTCATTGGAGCCTTGCTCCACGGCACCTCGGTAGTGGTAATGAGTGAGAAACAAGGGTGGATTGGTTACTTTCCACACCCAGATTGATCCTTCCAGTCACAAGCCTGCAAATATTGACAATAATATTGTGGAGCAGAGAAACACACGAGCCAGATCCATAACACAGTTTACTCACATTTTTAAATTTGAACATTTTCATGAAACATTTAAATGTCATTGACATTTTCCTTAAATCAGTTCATAAGAACACACAAACAACTAGTAGTTCTTATCAATTCTACAGAAAGATATCCCATCAGTGAAACTCTACCAGTTGTAAAGAATACACAATAAAGACTTGTGTCATCAGATGCTGGTGAGACACAGTGAGGCGTTGGTGCCGCCAAATCCAAATGAGTTTGTGAGGGCGACCCGCCGGCCCTGAACACGCCATGGCTGCGCAGTGCGGGGGACGTAGTTCAGGTCGAACTCCGGCTCGGTCCGGTCCAGGTTGAGGGTCGGGGGCAGGACTCCGTGGTAGCAGGCCAAAGCGGTGAACGCCGCCTCCAGGGCCCCCGCGGCCCCGAGCAGGTGTCCGGTGGCTCCCTTGGTGGAGGAGACGGCCAGGTTGTCAACTCTTTGCTGGAAGAGCCTCTTGATGGCGGCGTTTTCGGCCGCATCGCCCAAAGGCGTCGACGTGGCGTGAGCGTTCACGTACGTCACGTCTGCCGGTGAGACGCCGGCGTCTCTGAGGGCTGCAGACATGCATCTGTAAAGACAGTGGACAAAGTTGAAACTACGAATGAAATGACTATGTGTAATGTGAAAGGCATCTCTTGTAGTGACAAACCAAAACGAAATACCACCCAACTGAACAGGATTTATTGTTACAGCCAGGTTTATTTTACGTAATTGGAAAAGCCCACATACAGACTACTGCTTTTGAAAATGTGGTTTTATAATAATGCCCCATGTATAACTAGCCAAATCTGGTGTTGGAGTGCAACATCTCTTGGGGTACTATGTTTGATTGCCAGGGTTGTTTATTTTAATAACTGTCCACTGTGGTGTTTTTTCCTGTCTTTTTCCCTCCTTGAAATTGTACGGTGTCCAATACAAAACACATTTGTACAATGTTACACATAATGAACAAAAACTTAAATGACAAAAGAAAAGCAGCAGCAAAGCAACAAGTATTGGAGGAAAAAGTGAAAAAAGTACACATGCATGACTGCATTCCTATTCTGTTAATCATCTTGTGTGACCCTTTGCGTTATCAATGACCCCGATCCCCAGGCTGCGAACCACATAAGTGACACTAGTTTTGTGGCATAAAATATTTGAGAATATTAAATGCAAGCACAAAAGGTTGTCTCTTGCGTGCTTGAACAAACAAAGTAAACTAAAAAGAGTCACCTGAACGCTCCATCTCCATCTGCAGTGGGTGCAGTGATGTGGCTGGCATCGCCAGAGAGTCCATAACCCAGGATCTCTGCGTAGATCCTGGCTCCTCTCTTCACCGCGTGGTCCAGCTCCTCCAGGAGGAGCACCGCCGCTCCTTCGCCCATCACAAAGCCCTCTCGCTCTGGGTGAAAGGGCCTTGACGCCTGCGTGGGGTCGTCGTTCCATTTGGTGGCGAGGGCGTGTGCCCTGGCAAAGCCGGCTACTGACAGAGGCCCCACACAGGACTCTGTTCCCCCTGTGACCATTGCATCTGCATCCCCGTGGGCAATGAACCTGGCGGCATCACCTATGGCATGTGCACCTGTGGCGCACGCTGTGGACACTGCATGGTTGGGACCCTTCAGTTTGTGTCTGATACTTATGTGTCCGGCAGCCATGTTGACAAGGATGCGAGGCACGAAGAAGGGACTGACTTTTTTGTAGCCCTTTTCTTGGAAGGCGACGGCGGTGCGAGCGATTTCATCCAATGACACCATGCCCATGCCAACCGCCACCCCAGTGTTGACTTGTTCCTCTGGGGTTTTGGGGTGCCATCCTGAGTCCTCCAGGGCCAACCGAGCAGCTCCGAGGGCCATCACAGTGGCGGGAGACATGCTGCTGATCTCCCCACGAGAGGCAAACATCTCATCCTTAAACTCTCCTTGGTCATTTCCTCTGGGCACCAGTGCCGCCACTCGACAGGGAACAGATCTGTACTCCTCTGAGTGAAGGGCAACAATCCCACTCTGACCTTTAATGAGGCGGCCCCAGGTGAGGGCAGTCCCTGTGCCCAGAGGACACACTAACCCTATGCCAGTTATGACAACCCTCCTCTTGTGCTTTCCAGAGCTGCAGCGTCTGGGGTCTTGGTTTGGACAAACACAGACGGTCTTTTGAAGAAGTGCCCTTATGTTATGTGGCCTCAGCTGGAGTTTAGTCCAACAGGATAGTGATAGAGCAGACATGCTGCTGTATCTGTCAAGTTTCACACAGCTTGCTTGCAGCTTTGGTGAATCCCCCTCTTAATAACAGAAGAATAAATGTACAAAATCAAAGTTTAAACGTGCTTACAGACGCAACTGGACTTAAGTGTGTTACTTACCCGGCCGAGCACCGCTTCAAAGTTAGCTGTCAATTCTTATTGCATTCGTAAAGCGAGAAAATCTATCTTTGAATCACTCCGTAGCGATTCTTAGGTAGCAATTTTGAATGCCGGATTTGTTTAACACGTAAATATCACATTTTAAAATATAATCAAACCAACAGAGACGGAAACAGATGATTATATGTCATGAAACACAATTCATGGTCAAATAAAATAAACGTTATCTACATTATTTAAAGCTTCAAACACGTATTCAGGCGCTGATGGGTCAGCTAAAAACAGGACCCGAAACATCTACTAGCCAAAATTGCTACTTTAGCTTTAAGGCTAGCCCTGATACTCTAAAGGGAAAGGACTTTTTAGTTTGTTCAGGAAATACCAGTATGGCTTTGTCACCAGCAGTGACGACACTAGGTGAAAATCCAAACGAAGTCTTTCTAGACGTTGCGAAGTTGTTACTCACATACGCGGATAACATTTTAAGGTAAGGTTTGTGAATTTAGCAAGGCAATACAACAGCGGTGTGTTGGCTTTCTGTGCATTACAAATGAAGTAAGGTTTGTTAATATAGTGTCAACGGCCGGTAGAGCTAACTTAGCTGTAACGTTACTTGTACAATAAACAACACAAGTGAATCTAGTGAGACCAATTTCATGATTTGTGTGTATATTCCTCATTCATGAACACATACCTCATTGGTTTGTATATATGTGTCTTTCTGCCTGAGAGGAACAAACTATATTTTCTGAAAGGCCTCGAGAACAGCTGTACTTCCTCATATTATGTCATCTTCCAACAGGTATCCCAATGAGGAAAAGTACAGGTCAATCCGCATAGGCAACCCCACATTCTTCACCAAGCTGTTGCCCATCAAAGGTGCGGTGGAATGCCTTTTTGAGATGGGATTTGAGGAGGTAATTAATTAAGTAACTGCCAGGTGGCTGCTGTAATGAGTTAAAGACGTTGTACCACTTGCTTCATTGGTCTAGTTGTTCGTCTCTCATTTGCCCAACTGTGAGTAAATCGTATGACCTCTTGCACCTCCTTTTCAGGCTGAAACACACCTGGTGCTTCCCAATTCTGCATCCGTGGAACAGCTGAAGCTCATCAGGGACTCTATAGCAGCAGAGAGGGATCAGAGACAGCGTGGAGGACAGCCTGTCCAACCTACTGCTCAGACTGTCGCACCCTTGGCCTCCGCCTCAGTCTCACCCTCATCCTCAGCACCAGAGAGCTCCGCTGCTGCCTCCAGCCAGCCAGTTATACCACCTCCATCGCAGCCTTCATCCTTGGTAAAGATGTGCTCTTCCCCGGTTTAAATGGCAGGAACTGTGATTGAACATATCTGAAGTGTTACGCTGTAATATTACTGTAGCAGAGTCACAGGGAGCCTGAAGACACTGCAAAATAATATGCTCTTCATTAACGTGGTTGGAATATTCTCCATTTTTTATGTTGAAATTGGTATTTCCGCTTCAAATATGCTCATCGGTGGTTACAGTGATTATCATTAAATAAACAAGATTTAGGGTTTTAAATTAGGGAACTTCAACGTAACTTCTTAATGTGTTGCCACTCTTTAATATTAATACTGTTTTATTATTTTAGGATATTTGGGTGTAGGTTGTTGCAGTTGTGTAATCTGGATGTTTTTTTGTCTTGTCAGGAGAACAGTATGAGCTTTTTTCTGACCCTCCAGTCAAACTTCCAACACGTGATGCTTTATGAAAACCTTGAGCTGCAGCAGAAAGCCAGGAGCCACATCCCTCACCAGCAGCTCTCCTCTGCTGCTGAACACAAGCTGAAGGAGGCGAAAGAGGCGGATCCAGGTGAAGTCCCCTTAGTCACTCAAAATAATCAGTTGTATATATGGATTGTAATGTACGTATTAAACAGTGATTCAAAGGGACCCTCTGATTTGCTTTCCTCTGTGCAGAATGTAAACTTGGAATGGAAGACTTCCTGGTGCTGGAGTTGCTCAGATGGTTCAAACAGGACTTCTTCTCCTGGGTGGACTGCCTGCCCTGCAGCCAATGCAAAGGTCAGACCCAGAACACCACGGCCCTCAGTCCCACCCCCGATGACATCCGCTGGGGAGCCCAGCGAGTGGAGAACCACTACTGTCAGAGCTGCCAGCTCTCCACCAGATTCCCCAGGTCTGTGTGTGGTTAGTTCTTACTACTCTCATAAAGGAATTTAAGATCAGCTTTTGAGGTAATATTCAAATTAGGATTAAGTTGCAAAAAGAGGTAGGCAGGTTTTTACTGCTTTTATTTTGTTTTTTAAATGGTATGGAACATTTTTCCTGCAAACAGTTATAAAGACTATGAATGAACTTGACCACAAAACATATGGAGAATAATGAACGCTTTGATTGCTTGTTTTCTCTCTGTTGTTAATACCAGGTACAACAACCCTGAGAAGCTTCTTGAAACCAGGAGGGGGCGCTGTGGGGAGTGGGCTAACTGTTTCACTCTGTGCTGCAGAGCCCTTGGCCTTGAGGCCAGATATATCTGGGACAGCACGGGTACGATTTTCCTTGGTCTTTAGTGATAGTGAACTGGATATCTTTAGGTTGAACTGTTGCTCGAAAAGTAATCAACTGATTCATCAATAATGGAAATAGCCAGTTTACAAGCTAAATGGAAACCAATAGTTGACCTGTTCACAAGGTCTAGAATGAGCTAACTCTGCCTTCAAGAATAGATTCGGTGAAACACTGAAACCAATTATTTTACCATTGAAATAGTACACATTTAAGATATTTAATACTAATTGTATTGCACACTTGAGTTTCATATATTAGGAACATGTCGTCACATTTTTACTACATCACAAAATGTAGTATGAGAGGCTCATTGACATGAGTTTGGTTCTCCGTGATGTTTCAGACCATGTGTGGACAGAGATCTACTCGGTCTCTCAGCGTCGCTGGCTGCACTGTGACTCGTGTGAGAATGGCTGTGATAATCCTCTCCTGTACGAGGTTGGCTGGGGGAAGAAACTGGCCTACGTTCTGGCTTTCTCCAAGGACCAGGTCAGACAAATGCATATTATCACTGCTTCTACTACAACTGTTAGTACTAATCAGTCGTTAAAATCTAAAGCGGTGTCAATCCAGTTTTATTTTCACTTTAGATTTTGGTCTTATTTCTGGGGGTTAGTTTAAAAAATTGCCAACAATTTTTTTTTTTTATGATTATATGTCATGCAGATGGTAATTACAGAATTCCTGTATGATGGTGTTTTCTTTTATGGATTGTTTTGAGTCTGGACATAAAACACTGCGGCTGTTCTGATGCTCGGTGTGAATGAAAACGTTGTCATTTGATATTATTTATTTTATTTTATGTGGTAGTTTATTTTCACCTGTAATGCTTAACATTCCCTTTGGGCCAGTAAGCTAAGAGCTGTGCACTGTTTACTGTAGTTTAGGCCTGAACACTCTTCCAGCGGGATCAGACCGTTCATACTTCTGCATGTGTTTGTGATGCAGGTGGTTGATGTGACGTGGAGGTATTCCTGCAAACATCCAGAGGTTCTGTCGAGAAGGACCAGAGTTCAGGAGGCCTGGCTGCTGCACACCATTACTGGACTTAATGTCTCGGTAAAGCTTGACCCTTTTAAACTCCACTTGTAAGACTGACTGTCGCGTTGAGTCTGATAAGTAAGTAAAGCACTTTCCATCTGCTCTGTTACCGAAGAGGCAGCAGACCTTCAGTCCAGACAGGAAGAAGGAGCTGACAGAGAGGCTGCTTGTCGAGCTGGTGGAGTTTATTTCCCCCAAAAAACCAAAACAAGGAGAGCTGGGCGGACGCAACTCTGGCTCTCTGGCCTGGAGGATAGCACGGGGGGAGACCAGAAAGGCTGATGCAGGGACCTCCACACAGGTACAGTTTGTTATACATGGTGTTATAATTGAGCTTACTCCACTCAGCATTATGTATCTAATAATTCATGTCTTTATATGTATTTCAATCAGCCTTTTCTCATCAGCAACATGATCTTTATTGCTGTGTGTGTGTGTTTTCTCAGGCTACAGGTTATGTGTTCACTCCTACTGAGAAAGAGAAGAGCGACCGGTTGCTGCATGTGCGCTACAGTGCCACCAAAGACCAGTACTGTCGAGTGTCCAACAACTCTGAGGTCGTTCAGAGCTGGGATCAGTGTGTGTGGAGGAAGGAGTCGGTGTTCAGGAAGGTGGAAGATGACTGGCAGATGGTACGTTTATTATCGTCTGACTAACAAACCCATGGGTTTTAGTATTCTATGGCTCAGGATAGGACACATTCTTAATGCTTTTGGGGAGTGAAAACTTAAAATGGAAACACTCAACAAAGTACTGTATAAGAAGACCTTCATCATGCATCTTTGGTAAATGTACAATAATAGAGGGAATGTTATATAACTCTCATTTAGTTCTAAACGGCACAGAAAACAGGTTCAGCGATGTTTAACTTAAACACAAGGGTAAGCTATCACTCAGAAAAGGCTACTTTAGAAAAAATGTATAATTTTGCTCCCATAAAGTTTGGGTATTTGTGATCAACAAATTAAAACAAGATTAAGAGAAGAGTCCAGCTAAACTAGCTGCTCTTTGAGGCTGTATTTAGTACTAGCGTAATGCTATCATGGACATGCTAAGTGAAGCTTCCTGTATGGTGCGGTGGGTTCGGGTGGGAGGGGACAGTGGATTAGATATGTGAAACTGTCTGATAGCCTGAAGATAAAAGCCGTCCCTCAGCCTGGATGTCCTGCATTTCACTCCCTCTTCAGCCAAAGGACAGAGGTGTGAAAAGCCTGTGTTGGGGGTGGAGTCTTTAATGATGCTTGCCCTGTTTGACCCATTAGAATGCTAATAGGTGACATTTGCATTTTCAAAGAAGTTGTAGTCATTGTTTGATTTAATCAGAGCGTGTGAGAACCACACCGAGACAAGAGAGGGGGGTTATGTTTAGAGAAGGCACCTTCTGTTTGTCACAGACCAGTCGACCCACCAGCACCAAAACAAGCACTCTGATGATGATGCTTTTGTTTTGATGTTATTTTGAACGTGACCAGATTGTATTTCTTTCTTCAGGTGTACATCACTCGAACAGAAGGCTCCTCTGTGGGGAAAATTAGCTGGAAGTTTGACTTTTCTCCGGCGGGAATGAGGATAAAGTCGGTCTCGATCATGGCCAGTAGTCAGACCTTCCACTCTGGGAAAGTCTGCTGGCACTTGCAGGCGGGCCAGAGTACCACAGAGTTCTCCGGAGGTATGGATATGTAATAGATATTCTGATTGAATACAATGTGCGACGCGATCCCTCCTAATGATTTCCTCTCCTGTGTTTGAACCCCCGCAGACGGGAAGATGCAGTCGTTCCAGAGTCTCTCCGGCTCCTCAGAGTTCATGGTTGTAGCGGCGCTCAGTGGTGGAGAGGAGGAGACGTCATGGCAGCACTCCCAGCTCTTCAGACGAAGCTTGAAGGAGACGGAGGAGTCCTCCTTTGAAATCCTCATCCATTTGGAAGATGCTTAACAGTTGTTTTAAGTCTTTTTCAGTGTCGACCACTCTGGCGAGTTCAGCGCAAACATTTCTGGATGAGTTTTTGTATGACAAATCAGTGCAATATTTAAATGTGTGTCAGACCTCCAGGATGATTGAATATTCATGACCTAATAAAGACATGAATTCTGTACCTATCACAGAGTACAGATGTTGTCACATATTTTAGACATTATTTTTGACTGAAGGCCAAATAACCTTCTGCAACATGAAGTCTAAAATATACATGTAAAGGGTTTTAAACATAAAAAGCCATTGTGAATGTGTCTTTAATTTGTGATAAATGGAGACATTCCACACAGCAAACCCTGGTTGATGCCCTTGTCAGCTTAGTTTGCTCCAGTTCTCCTGCTTTGTGCTCATTAATGTTGGTGAGTGTCATTTAATATTTGGCTATGGCATCTTTACACCGTGTTATGCCAGTTTAAGTGTTGTAAGTGTGGTGGAAAGGGCCGAATGCTAGGTACAGGATAATAAAGATATTTTTTGTAGTCTGGTAGCAATGTGTTCGTTACGTCTAGTTAGTCTTTTGATGATGAAGCTCGGCGTTTTTGCCGCCATCTTGCGTTGGAAAAAAAAGCCCCATGGGCCACTAAATATTGACGTTTCCTATTGGTCGAGGTACCGGCGCTTTTGAAAAGCCGCCATCTGATTGGTCGCTTTATCTGCGAGAGACGATTCGCCGTCTATCATGCAGATGGCGGAGCCGGACAGCTGAGCCGCTGCTAGCAAGTCTCCGTTTTTATTTCTAAATGAAATGTATTTAAGTACGTCGTTTTCTTAGCTTTTTGAGTTGAACTCCTATTTTATTCTGTTGTGTTATCTCATGTAATTGAAAGTCTTATTTAATGCGAGCATTTTTTTACCGTATTTATTGTAAAGCAAGTAGCCCCGCTAGCATCTTTGTTGGAAGTTTAGGCCTAACTGCCTCCGCTGGTCGATTTTAACAATAGCCGCGATACACTCCCCCCTGCTCCGCTTTGTTTTGATACATTCAAAGGATTACCTTTAACGCAAACTGAGGAAGAACATGGAAGATAAACAGGTCCGGGTACCTTTCAGCAACTGATTCATGTGTTATGCTGACGGACATTTAAATTCCACCGGAATTGAAGACATTTTACGAGGGGCATCATTAAAAAAAATTAGGACCACAAAGGAAGAAGATGTCCAACGGAGCAGCAGGAAGCGGCGGTCTCGCGTGGATGGTGAGCTAGTTTATCGTTAAATAAACTCTGTTTTATAACCTGAATGGTTGCTTTTGTATCACATAAAAACTGCTATGTTCACCTTTTGCTTCAGCTCATATTTAACGTAGTTAATAGCCTCTAACGTTATTAACGTATTCTCATTTCCAGAATACGCTTGTTAAAGACCAGCCAGCTGGTGTCTCGGGGTTTTAAACCCTGATTTATGTCTCAAAGGCGTGAGCCCTGATACAGGACCGCTACCGTTATTTATACAGATGTGTAATAACATCTTATCTCGAGGACAACGAGATACAACGGACCAAAGAGTCCATAGCTACTATCCTCAAAAACACTCAAATTAAACTTAACAAAACTTCCAATTGAAAGTTGTCTCGTTCATTCGTAAGTACATGTTCAATACACAATAAAACTTAATGGCGTTAACTTACTACTTTCATTATGTAGCAGTGCTGCAATATACTATACTATTTAAAAGCAAGCAAAATGATAATTTATTCAAAATCCTACTGAAGTAGTATCGCCAAGGTATACTTTAAGTACCAGAAGTAAAAAATATACATTGTGCTGAATGGCCCATTTCAGAATCTTATATATTAAATCACTGAATTATCAATAGTGATGCATAATGCATTGTGTACATAAAGATGGGGCAGATTGTGTTCGCTGTATACACTGCTGGGTATCCTAACCTATAATAATATACCCCAATGTACTTGTATATTTTGTATTAAGAATATGCTACAGTAGAGTACAATATGTCCCACTGAACTGTAGTCGAGTGGAAGTATAATGTAGCATAAAATGGAAACACTGGAACATTGTACTACGTAATTACAGTATAAGTACAATGAATGGAAGACGTCTTCTCTCAGTGAAGCTCCTCTTTCATTAATTCATTTTATTTCATTACATTGAAAAGGAAGTGAACGTACCAGGTTTTGATTACAAAGTATTATCTCAGCATAGTTTCCTTCACAGCACTTTCATGAACATGATCACTAAAAACATGGCGACTGTAACAACACAGTAAAGTACATACTACTAGTAAATAGCTCCTTATGATGGAGGAACATTAGCTTTTAAACCCACCACTCTCCCTGCAGAAAAGCATTGCAAACGTTGAAGAAACATTGGCTGGTATTGTGGAATATTCTACCTGATTTATTTTAATTTAAGATTTATGTGTCTACTAATATGAATGAGAAAGCTGCAATTTTTCTCGTCCTAAAAGGTTCAACAAGGCTAACAGGAAGATGTCAATCAATTAATCTAATCAGACGGATAAACTGAAAACCCTTGTGTGTGTGTGTGTGTGTGTGTGTGTGTGTGTGTGTGTGTGTTCAGTGGCTGGCAAATGCTTCTTTTCTTGTCTTTCATATTAAATGTTAATTGCAAGTATATCCATTATTACTGATTATTTGAAATCCCACATGCTCTCGAACATTTAGAAGAGACGTCTACTGTTTTCCCTTTGATGGTGTGCACTGATAATCGTCTTGCAGGTTCAGAGACTTTTCACATAGTTCTGTGTGTTTGTGTAATAACAAAAACAAATCTGCCAAACAGGAGGCTGCGAATGGTCGAGGCGATGCTGGCAAGATGGAAGGTGCCAAGAAAGACAAGGCGGCCTCCAAGTTGTCGGTGGAGCGAGTGTACCAGAAGAAGACCCAACTGGAGCACATTCTCCTCCGCCCGGACACGTACATCGGCACCGTGGAGCCGATCACCCAGGTGAGTCCGGAGCAAACGGACCTTCAAGGATGGACACACGAGCCCCTTTAAGCCCACCTGTGATCAAAACTAGTCAGCTCGACGCTTCAGCTGTTCCCGACAGACAGCTAAAATAATCTTACGGCATTAAAATCACATTTTAACACGTAGCTTCTGTGTGAAATATGTTCAGGAAATACGTATCCTGTTATTAAATCAAATAAATGTTAAATTAAGAGTGATAAATTACATGCAGCTGTAAAACCAAAGGCACAAATAAAACAATTTAAATCATGAGTAATGAATTTCATTCAGTTCCGCAATGCTTGAGATTTATAAAAGAAAATCCGGCATACGTTCATCTTCATAAATCTGCCGATGTGTCTGTATATGTCTGTCTTTGCGTGCACACACACAGTTTTAGTCGTGAATCAACACGAGGTTTTATGAGTCTGATGATGAAATTAAAGAATACTAATGAAATGGCATTTGTTGTATCCGCCAGTTCAATCATTTAAAGCTTAAAACTTGTTAAACTATTACTTCTAATACGTTTACACTTGACTGTGTTAACCTTTCTGTTCATTTGCATACTCTTTGCTTTGCTGCTTTGACAGCATTTCTCATGATCACTGCTACCAACAAGTGGTCCACCCCCAACTCAAAAGTATTTATATCTTTCTTTTTTTCATAGCAAATGTGGGTTTTTGATGAAGACATCGGAATGAACCAGAGAGAGATCACCTACGTTCCTGGACTGTACAAAATCTTTGATGAAATTCTTGGTGAGTGACTCCACACTGTTCATTTGTAACCGTCTGTGCAGATTTGTTTCCCTGAGAAATGAAAAGTTGACTGAGAAATCATTTCAGTGTTTGTGGCAGCTCACGGTCAGAGCTGCGGTCTTTCGTCATTTCACCCGGTGAAGAAGCAAGCGTGCTGAAGTCAGCGTGCCCCCGCTAGATAACGGGTTGATAAAGCCGTCTATCTGTGACAAGCTAGTTCTAATGACTCGGTACAACGTGGGAGTAATGCCTTGCTCGATGCCTCGTCTGGTAAAGTGCACCGGTGTAATCGGATTTTAAAACGATGCTCAACACGGTGCTCTCAGCATGCGAGTGTTGTTGGTGATTGCTTCCATCTCCGCTCACCTCTTAGCCTGTGTGTTTATAAAGGTGTTTGACTAATGATGACGGTCTCTGTGTCTGGATATTACCTCTGTGTCCGGGGTGAACTACACAAGGGGCACAAGCCGGCAGCAGATATCTAAGGCAGAAGTGCTCTCAGAAAAAATACAAGTTACATATATATATATATACATATATATTGCTGCGGGACTAATAACGGATTATCTTATTTTAAGATGTTTGGAATAACAAGCATTCATTTCGCCCACTAGAGCTGCAACTAATGGTCTTATCTTTATTATTGATTAACGTGCTGATTGTTAATAAAACATTCTCTGGTTCCAGCATCTCAAATGAGAGAAGCAAACATTTGAAGATGTCACCTTTTATGATCTGTGAAATCCTGATGAAAACCTTTTTGGTATTTAATATTACAGATTAAGCAATTGATCGAACACATTCCTGATGATGAACATAATAATTAGTTGCAGAAGTTAACTTCTGAAGGCATCATGTTGAATGTGTCTGTGTGTATAATTGTTTATATTTATGGTTTTTTTTTTTCTTGGCAGTCAACGCAGCAGACAACAAACAAAGGGACAAGAACATGAATGGAATAAAGATCACCATCGATCCGTGAGTACAATGTTACAATACAATTACCGAGAAAGAGTCCTAAGTAAACCGTGCACACTTAGATCTCCTCGACATGTTCATCATTTCTTTCTTGTGCCATGAACAGCTGTTCTATACAATTAAATGTAAATTTATTCACGACTATCGTGAGCTCATTACAACCGTAACACTGATTTCCTTTTGGAATAAATGTCCCTTCTCTTGTCAGAGACTGATTTTGTTTTCAGTATGTCGCTGCCTGTTTCCTTTATACTCTGGACATAACCAGGGCTCGGAGGTGAAAACACGCGGTAGATGGATGAGGTTGGAGACCTGGATCCTGGGGAAACTGCAGTATAATGAGCCTGTGCTGAAATGCACTGAGCTCTTGTTTTATGTTCGGTTCACCTTCAGCCTGCCAAGTGCATCAACATCTGACTGCTTAAGCAGCGGCGCGTCCTTCAGCCGAGCTGCTGCTCTCCCTAATGTCCCCGGCTGTATAAATGATACCATTAGCTCCGCCGCGCTCAGGGCTCGGCTGCTAATGTAGTTTTACGGAGACGTTAAAGCTCCTCGCCCAAAGGTTTGTGGCTGAGCTTATTAATAAGTACTGGTGTCAATATTTCGAGTCACCGCAAACTTAAACCGCATCACAGTGAAGATGGGTGTTTATTTGACACCCTGTTTTTGCTTTAAAGCATTGACTCCCAGACACAGAACTGCCCCCCGTCTGCGACCTCATGACCGGTGACGTTCTCCACTGACAGATCGTTGCTCCTTTATCTATCTAACGAGGTCTAAACCAGGCGCATTCTTCAGCCGCATTAATGCAGAGATAAAACATCTGTCGGCCACCCAGAATTCCCTGGAACCTGAGTTACATTCTGACACTCACTTTAACGTGAATACTGGCTGCAAAAGCAGAGAGACAGAGATTGAATAGTGATGTTAACGATTGGTAGGAATGATTTATATTCACCTTTAAAATGTATATCCTCCAAACCACTAACTAACGTAATAGTATAAATAGTATGGATGTCGTCTCTCTGCTCTCTCTCTCTCACACACACACACACACACACACACACATACATACGATGTGTGTAAAGCCCAGTCCTCGGTGAGACAGGAGAACTGGCGTCACAATAAATGAGATCAAATCACAGTAAATAATCTCAATCTTAACTGAAATATAACTTAACGCAAATTAGCTAAATACAATATGTTGTGTGTCTTTCTTTCAGAGTGCGTTTTACAATGAAAAATCAAAACTAAATAAATAAAATGAAAACTTTTATAACCTCGGTAGAGAACAACATCACATATTGTCCACGGCCTTTTCTGTCTTTCTGTCATTTTACTCCGCAAAGAAAAAAGCAAGTAACTACAATAAGCTTCAATGAAAGCTGTAGACTGTGACGAGAACCAATGAATAGTGTAATAAAGTGTTTTAAATTCAAATACTGGGCCAAACTTAATCAATTGTTCTTTTAGTACTTGTAACAAAATTGAGCAAAAAGAAAATGTGTTTCTGTAAAAAGCTTTATTTATTTACCAAATTAAACTTCTTAAAACAAAGAAGCCTTAGAAGAACTTAGACTAAATAATGTACAGTCTTAAATCCCATAATCTTTTACAATAAATAATACGTGTTTTTACCAAAGAATAAGTAAACCACGATAAGAATCCGACTGGATATTTGATGCCATGTTTCAGTACCCGTCCTATGAACATATGTCAGAGTCCAGGTTCTATTTATGTCGTCTCTGTAACTCATCCTGCATCCTTTCTACTCTGCCTCCACCAGTGAGTCCAACACCATTTCTATCTGGAACAACGGTAAAGGAATACCTGTGGTGGAGCACAAGGACGAGAAGATGTACGTCCCGGCTCTCATTTTCGGCCACCTGCTCACCTCCAGCAACTACGACGACGACGAGAAAAAGGTCACGGGTGAGCGGCGACGTCTTCACGTCCTTATCAGTGGTTGTTGAAGTCGGTTCAGGAAAGGTGAACGTTGCTAACTGCTGGTCTGTTACTAACTGCTAACCGTTTGTTTGTCCGCAGGTGGAAGGAACGGGTACGGAGCTAAACTCTGCAACATCTTCAGCACCAAGTTCACAGTAGAAACCGCCTGCAAGGAATACAGACACAGTTTCAAACAGGTGAGGGTGTCTCTTGTGTTGAATATGTAGTGAAACCACCAAACAAATTATACCCGTTCATGGTCATTGATTTAAATTAAGACTACGTACAGTTCCTGTTGCTTGTCACAAAGAGGATGTTTATTTTTCACTATAATAAAGAATAAACTAGTCGGCTGTAATCAATATTTTTTGTTCTTGTTTTCATCGTCTCCTTCCCTCTGAAAACGTATTCTGTGTTCCTACAATTACAAACGGCACATTTTCTGCTTTGTACTATAAATAAAGTAGGTGCAGCAGATATCCTGTAAGGAGCACATAGGTTTCTTTACAAGCTGTAGAAGCTGCTAGAGTCGGGCCTGTATATAAGAATTTCAAACTTGCTGACTCAGCAGGCTCATCGCTGCGACGTCGTCGTCGTCACAGACTGCTGATGTAGGCTACTTTCTTTAAGCCCGATAGTCTCGTAATGACAAATGCCCGTTGAAGTTCGTTCACCAGAACAGACAAAACCAGAAAATCGACCCAAATCTATCAACTGCAACTTCGGTGACATTCACCCCAAAGGTCTTGTGTGTTTACAGACAGTAGTGATCGATTTATTCTGATTTGTTGCAGATTTTATTGTAAAATCTTCGTGATCTTTGAAATATGTAATTGCTGTTTCATAGGGTTTTGAGATGTGCTCATATCTGAGGTAAGGGTGTGTATGTTATCACTTTCTGTGGTTGCACCCTTGAGGGTTGTGTGGGTACATTCGTAAGTCACCGGGTGTTTGATATCACGGTTGTTTGGGAGAAGAACTAACTGCACTCGATACAGTGAAGGTGGGTTTAAGAGCATCGTAGAATAATGTAGAAGTGGATATGGCAAAAGCCTGGTCTGTGTTTGTGTGTTTCAATGTGTTTCTTTCTATCGTCCTCAGACGTGGCAGAACAACATGAGCAAGGCTTCTGAGCCCAAGATCAAGTTCTTTGATGGGGATGATTTTACCTGCGTGACGTTCCAGCCGGACCTGGCCAAGTTCCAGATGGAGAAACTGGACAAGGATATTGTAGCACTTGTTACCCGCAGAGCATATGATGTAGCCGGATCCTGCAGGGGGGTCAAAGTCACGCTGAACGGGAAAAAATTACCTGTAAGTCTTTCCATCTTATTACGGATTTTATTTTTCCTTTGTTGCACTGAAGTAGCTTTAAAGTTTGTGTTTAGGGGTCAAATGATATGAGCTTAGCTGTGACAGACAGACAGAAATCCATAATGACAAAAATATAACACATAATAAAATATACTTTTAATGGATCACCAACAAAATGTCTGCTGCTATGGTCCATGACTTACTTTAATGTTAACTGGTGTTACACGGGTAAATATTACCTATTGAGCTTAACTTGTATCCGTCTCTTCGGTCACTACAGGTGACCGGGTTCCGCAGCTATGTGGATCTGTACGTGAAGGACAAACTGGACGAGACGGGCGTCGCTCTGAAGGTGGTGAATGAGACTGTGAACGACCGCTGGGAGGTTTGCCTCACGCTCAGCGAGAAGGGCTTCCAACAGATCGGCTTCGTCAACAGCATCGCCACCACCAAGGTGTCTGAATACCCACCGGGAGAGACTGGTCGAAGTGAACATGGAGGCAGAGAGCAGAAATGGGTTTCTAACACGGAGGGTTGTGTATGTTTCAGGGCGGCAGACACGTCGACTATGTCGTGGACCAGATAGTGGCCAAACTTATTGAAGTGGTGAAGAAGAAGAACAAGGCTGGAGTGACCGTCAAACCCTTCCAGGTAGGCAGATGAGGGACTTTTATACGGCATTTTTAACTCGAGGCGACTGTGTTGCAAACTGATGGACGCTCCTCTCCTTTGTGCTTCAGGTGAAGAACCACATCTGGGTGTTTGTGAACGCACTGATCGAGAACCCCACCTTTGACTCCCAGACCAAGGAGAACATGACACTCCAGACCAAGAGCTTCGGGTCCAAGTGCCTTCTGTCAGACAAGTTCGTCAGAGCTGTAAGGACACTTCTCATTCGCTCTCACCTCCTCACACACTCCTCACTTTTGGTTTCTCATCTTAAAAAAGTTATGTCAGTCATGAAAACAAATTTTGTGTCTTTGTCTCCCACAGGCAACCAACTGCGGGATCGTTGAGAGTATACTCAACTGGGTGAAGTTCAAAGCGCAGACACAGCTCAATAAGAAGTGCTCATCTGTGAAGTACAGCAAGATCAAAGGCATCCCCAAGCTGGACGACGCCAATGACGCCGGTGTGTTAACAGTGTGATTATGTATTAATGTGTCTCCTCCAACGTCAGCCACTGACTGCAGAGATGATGTTGTTGCATCTTAAAAGAAAACACGAGTGTTGGAGTAGAGATAAGGGTTTACAGAGCACGATATTGTTTATGAAGTCTTGCTATAACGGCATTACAAGGTGTCAGGAGACATAAAATATACATAGTAAGTAGATTATTAACCGTTTCCACATCCGTGTCGTAGGTGGCAAACACTCCGCTGAATGCACGCTCATCCTCACGGAGGGAGACTCGGCCAAGTCTCTGGCCGTCTCTGGACTTGGAGTCATCGGGCGCGATCGCTACGGAGTGTTCCCACTGAGAGGAAAGATCCTTAACGTGCGAGAGGCGACACACAAGCAGGTATGACGCTGGATGATTGTGAAATGATGCGTTGGTATGGGTGTGCACCTTTCCCTCTCAAGACGTGTCTCGATACATGGGCCCATGATAATGTGAGGGATACGATGCATTATCTGACTTTAGCTTCATTCTTTCAACAGATCATGGAGAATGCTGAGATTAACAATATCATCAAAATCGTCGGCCTCCAATACAAGAAGAGCTATGAAGACCCAGAGTCACTGAGGAGCCTTCGCTATGGCAAGATCATGATCATGACCGATCAGGTGAAGTAGCTCATGAACTCTCACACGGCGTTGGTATTATTAGCAGCCGCTAAACCAGCAGCTCTAACGTTTCTCGTCTGTTCCCAGGATCAAGATGGATCCCACATCAAGGGTCTGCTTATCAACTTCTTCCACCACAACTGGCCGTCTCTACTGAAACACACATTCCTGGAGGAGTTTATCACACCCATTGTCAAAGTAAGACACACACACAATGCACATTACCATCTCCACACACGGATTATAACTATTAAAACACTCAACACAAACCTACAGTAAAGCTGGACCTCACTGATTCATTTGTTGTCTGCAGGTCACCAAGAGCAAGCAGGAGATGTCCTTCTACAGCATTCCAGAATTTGATGAGTGGAAGAAAAACACAGGGAACTTTAAAACCTGGCATACTAAGTACTACAAAGGTTTGATACTCAAGTATTAAATATATCAATATAAACTTCGCAGATGAACATTCGTATAAAAGCTAAAGTTCCTTCTGTTTGAATTAAAAACGTTACATTTGTGTTCCAGGTTTGGGAACAAGTACAAGCAAAGAGGCGAAGGAATACTTTGCGGACATGGAGAAGCATCGCATCTCATTCAGATACAGCGGAGCCGAGGACGACGCTGCCATTACTCTGGTCAGTCTAAAGCTGCAGTTACACACTGTTCTCTACATACCGTCCAAGAGGCTGCAGTCAAACACTGCCATCGAGTACAGCGTCAAACATTTAGTAGAACTGAATCAGCTCCTCTCTGACTTTAGTATTAGCCTCTTAAAGGTAAGATGGCAGCGCTGTTCATTGGATTGCTTTACATTGTACATGTATTAACCTGACATCAGAGTGTAGAGTGTATCAGTACCTCAGTTTTTCATCAAAACTGGTATTTTGATGATCTGTGCTTTAAACACATTATGGTCCATACTATAAATATGACCTAAAGTCTATTAAATGGAGGCTGACCGGCTGCGTTTCGCTCCAGGCCTTCAGCAAGAAGAAGACAGATGACCGGAAGGAGTGGCTGACTAACTTCATGGAGGACAGACGTCAGAGGAGGATGCACGGCCTGCCGGAGGTTTGTGGCTTTGCTCAAAATTGTGACAGCAGCAATGAGAGAAAGAAAGTCAAGATGTGTGTGTGTGTGTGTGTGTGTGTGTGTGTGTGTGTGTGTGTGTGTGTGATGTTTAATTTGTGTGTGCTGCTTTGGACCAAGCTTCAACACTTTGTGTTGTGGTGGTATTGGATAATTTATGTGATCTGTTTCAATTGGAAATGTATCAATAGATGATTGTACAGCTTTCAGAAGGCTAGTTTATGTGCTAAACTAGGCTTTAACCACTCGGATATATCAGTATACCACTGATATATACACCAGTGTGTGTGTGTGTGTGTGTGTGTATTGAATTTTATTTCATTTGTTTGTGTTTCTTCTCAGCAATACCTGTATGGAACTCAGGCCAGGCACCTCTCCTACAATGACTTCATCAACAAAGAGCTGATTCTGTTCTCCAACTCTGACAATGAGAGATCCATCCCATCCTTGGTTGACGGTTTGTACATCCACTCCATCTCTGTGTGCTGCTTCTCTGTAGAGATCATCTCTTTCCTAATAAATAATAACAGTGTTTACCTGAGGGAGAACAACACTTCCTGTTCCGTGATGTGTTGATCATGTATTGATGTTGTGTGTTGTTTCCAGGTTTAAAGCCAGGCCAGAGGAAGGTGCTGTTCACCTGCTTGAAGAGGAATGACAAGAGGGAAGTGAAGGTAGCACAGCTGGCCGGTTCAGTTGCAGAGATGTCTGCCTACCATCATGGAGAGGTACGGTCAGCTCAATGTCTTCCAGACGCGTGACGCAGTTTGTTTAGAGTCGTTACAACAACAGTGAGGATGTACCAACCAGTGTAAAATAATTAACCTTGAAGTGAGTTAACTTTTGCTGTTGTTTGCTTTGTGACAGACATTCATACTGACCAGAATGTTAGCTGTGTAAATCCCTATTCACAGGGGACTAGTATCATCAGAGGACCTCGTGTAATTTAGGAATGATCCCCCTCATCTGTGTTAGTGCGGCGCATTAGCAGGGGATGATTGAAGTCTGTATTTTACTAAAATTAGTTGATGTTATCCCCCGGGTATGATGTCAAAGCTCTGCGTAACATCCGCTTATATTAACAATATTATACTATGTGATATTTATATTTAATATTATGAATACACAAAAAATAAAACACATTATATAGGCCTATTTATGTTTATTTCATACTCACAAAGACGTCTCGTTCAGGTGCGAACGGGTCTCCATGCTGTGTAGCGAGATGAGCCTCCAGTGGTAGTTTGGTGTCGGCATGTTAATATTAAAATAGGAATACATGTTTATTTGGTATTTTATATCCTCACACCTGAATCGGCCAATCAGGACAAATTACTGAATCTTAAGGTTATTTACTCGCCTACTTCTGTGAGCCAGTGTGTGTAAAGTTATTTCAGAGATTCTCTATTCTTTTATTATTACTGATCACCCACTTCCCCATCTGTCCCTGTAGCAAGCTCTCATGATGACCATCGTGAACTTGGCCCAGAACTTTGTGGGCAGCAACAACGTGAACATCCTGCAGCCGCTGGGTCAGTTCGGTACTCGCATCAATGGAGGCAAAGACGCTGCCAGCCCTCGTTACATCTTCACCATGCTCAGGTAACGCAGCAATGGACATAATAGTTGGATTCTTTTGTTTATGTCTAAAGTCGAGATGAATGTATTTGAATATGTCAGTCTCATAACGGCGGTCTCTTTTCCCCACAGTACACTTGCCAAGATGCTGTTCCCATCTGGGGATTCCAACCTGCTCAAGTTCCTGTACGACGACAACCAGAAGGTGGAGCCTGAGTGGTACATTCCCATCATTCCAATGGTGCTAGTCAACGGAGCCGAGGGCATCGGAACAGGCTGGGCGTGTAAGATCGCCAACTACGACACCCGAGAGATCGTCAACAACATCTACCGCATGCTCAACCACCAGGACCCGCTGCCGATGGTAAACAATCTGAGAACATCAATCTAAGCCGATTTGACTTCAGCTCTTCGCGTTATCATTATTTTCTCATGTGGTATGAGTGGTACCTTCCACCAATCTTGTTCATTAGCAATAAAAACAAGTTCCAATGGTGGCACACGTGCTTCAGGTTATCTACTGCTGTGCTTTCCACATTTCTCATGAGCCTCATGGCTTGTTGCTTGTAGTGTGGATGCAGACAGGAGACTAAATCTTTGTTTGTATGACACATTAGACCTAATCTCCCTGTGTAACGTTTGTCCCCAAACAGCTTCCCAGGTACAAAAACTTCAAAGGGGTGATCCATGAACTTGGTCAGAACCAGTACCTGGTCAGTGGAGAGGTGTCGGTCATCGACAGAAACACCATCGAGATCACAGAGCTTCCCGTTCGGACATGGACACAGGTACGGTTACGCTTCTTTTCTCTTGTTTCACTTGAGATCAAATATAACTGGTCTTTGTATGAAGAACTGGAATATTTAATGATAGTAATAAGATACAATAATATAACAATAATGCGGCGTATATCAATATATAACTGTGTTTCTTCCCTGTTGTGTGCAGGCGTATAAGGAGTCTGTGCTGGAGCCCATGCTGCAGGGCTCCGACAAAACACCACCGCTCATCCATGATTATAAGGAATACCACACTGATACTACAGTCAAGTTTGTGGTTCGCATGTCAGAGGAGAAACTGGCCCAGGCCGAGTCAGTCGGCCTCCACAAAGTCTTCAAGCTGCAGTCCAGCCTTACCTGCAACTCGATGGTGAACTTTGATATTAATTCAACATAAAGTGTAGTTTAAATCATGGAAAGTGTTTTCTGTCTTGATTAATGGATGGCTTGGTTTGTCCATTTTAAAATCATTTCTTTAAGTTTTTCATTAACTGATTTTCTCAGGTGCTGTTTGACCACATGGGCTGTCTTAAGAGGTACGATTCGGTCCAAGACATCCTCAGGGAGTTCTATGAGCTCCGCCTGCACTACTACAAGCTGAGGAAGGACTGGTTACTGGGCAGCCTGGGAGCCGAGGCCGCCAAACTGAGCAACCAGGCTCGCTTTGTCCTGGAGAAGATCGAAGGGAAAATTTCCATCGGTAAGAATGCCGATTTTTAAATCAGATTCTTATGCGTGAGTGTGAGTGGTTGAATATGTTCTGTCCCTGTTTTATGGTCTATTTTACTCTAAATGGGAACATGATTTACGAAATGAACATCATGCTGTATAGAAGAAAACTTGAAACTAGAGATTGAGGCCATAAACTCATGTTTACAATGTTTACTGAGGGAATAAATCAAGAGAGAAGTAGACTTCTATACAATCGGACTTCTTTTTGCACCCAGAGGAGTCGCCCCCTGATGGCCGTTTGAGAGAATGCACGTTTAAGGCGCTTCCACATTGGCCGCTTGGTTCTAACGCATGTTTTTTCATCCTAACAGAGAACAAAACCAAACGTGAACTCATCCGCATGCTCGTCCAGAAAGGCTTTGAGTCCGATCCAGTGGTTGCCTGGTCCAAGTCTCAGGAAAAGGTACTGTTACAGTAGCTTTAACGGTGCAGCTACACATATAAGTTCACTCAACAACAACACCACCAGAAGTAGAAATTCATTAGGAAATATGAAGTAATATAATGCATTATGTCATCTTTGCCAAAGCTGTCAACAAACACTAGAGAGAGCTTTTCTTGCACAGCGTGTCAGTAAATCCACATTAATCATGGCAGAAGGTTGAAAAAGCAGCATTTATAAATATATATATATATATATATATATATATATATTTATATTTATTTTCTCCAACAGGCTCAGGAAGAAGATTACCGTGACGGAAATGAGAGCGACGGCTCGGTGGACTCGGGCTCCTCGTCAGGGCCAAACTTCAACTACATCCTCAACATGCCTCTGTGGTGCCTGTCTAAAGAGAAGGTGGACGACCTGCTCAAACAGAGGGACCACAAGGTATCAAATATTTAAATATTTAAATCTTTTATCACCATTCACACATTCATTTATTGTATTTATTCAGCATTACCCAACTCTGGGACAGTGGGACAGTGCACCTTAATAAAATGTTCCTGTAAAAGTTAGCCAAGAGGCTATTTTTCATCTGTCGTCCCTGGACAGATGTTACAAAGTCACCCTAAATACATTACAAAGTTATGCATTATTTAACGTGCAGAGAGCAGAGCTGAATGATCTCCAGAAGAAACTTTCAGAGGACCTGTGGAAGGAGGACTTGGCTGTGTTCATTGAGGAACTGGATGTAAGTTTTGAATAGTGTTGTGAATACGTTCATTATGTTGAATATAGCCCATTATTTCAAGACTGGCTTTTCATCTGATAGTTATTTAGAAGGTTATGTAACTGAAGACTTGCTGTGTTCCGTCTGCCAGAAAGTGGAGCACCAGGAGCGAGAGGACCAGAGTTTAGGAAAGGCCATCAAACTGGTGAAGGGGAAGGTGGGCAAACCTAAAGCGAAGAAGCTGAACCTGGAGGAGACCATGCCCTCACCGTTTGGTCGCAGGGTGGAGCCTCCAACTCAGGCGATCCGGTCCGACGCAGCCAAGAAACTGTCAGCCAGAAAGAAGAAGGTAACACCTGCCGATGTAATGCCCAAAATAGAAAGAGCGACATCGGGGATCCGGGGTGGTTACAGGTTGTGTTTTTCTCCCTCAGAGTGACATAGATCCCGCGCTGAAGTTGGAGTTTGAGGAGGACGGTTTGGGCGGTGAGGGAGCAACGGGAGAAAACGCTGTAACCAAACCTAAAGCCCCGCGAGTCAAGAGAGAGAAGAAGGAGCCCGGTCAGTACTGAACTTCAACTATTCCGTCAAACATTTGAAATTCATCTATTTTATTTTTCTCATTTTAATTTTCTTAGCTTTTGCTATTTCTGTCCAAATGTAAAAAGTACTGAATTAAAAAGGTCAAATGTTTTTGAGATGGAGGCTTTCAGAAATGATGGCCTCTCTGTATCAGTAGATGAATGATTCATCAGCTCAGACAGACAGATGAACCCAGAGACGACACGGCGGTTTTCTCCTAGTTTACTGTGTGTTGGGCCTCTTTGATGCTTCACAGTGCTGTGAGAAAAACCATAATCCATTATTGAACAAGCAGGAGCTCCTCAGCCCCGAGTGAGAATATACCGACTGTCAACAAACGGTCTTATGATGGTGTTCACTGTGCTGCAGGAGCTCCCAGAGTGAGAAAACCTCCAGCACCCAAAGGCACCGCCGTTAAGAAGGTGAAGAAGAGGAACCCCTGGTCCGAGGACGAGTCCAAGTCAGACAGCGACGTGGAGGACAGTCAGCCCGTCATCATCCCCAGAGAGACCAAGTCCCAGAGGGCATCAGGTAAGTTTGAGCCAAATGTCTTTAAATGTAGTATGAATATTCACTGGCGACACCAGCACCACCATCTGTCCAGTTTATGGCAGCTGTTATAGTCTAAATCTTTAAAACCTTCTGTAAGACACAGTTTTAGACCGAAGTCTTTTTGTCCCTTCAGCGTCGGGTAGCTGGTGACAGACTGACTGCTAACATTTCATTTACACCCACTTCATCCGGCCCGGGGCCCAAAATAACTTGTGACCCGGGTCTACGTGTCGTCAGTTTGATTAGCGTCCGTCTGCTCCAAGTGTCTGAAGGTCTCGGGTCTGATGCAACGCAGCCGCAACACTCAATAACGATTAAAAACCGTGACGCCGACTCTGCTCCTGTCTTTCAGCTTCCAAGCCAAAATACACGTTTGACTTCTCGGAGGAAGAGGAGGAGGCGGACGAAGAGGAGAACGGCGGCGACGATGTGGCTTCTTCTCCGGTGAGGTCATTGAAGGACGACTTCCCTTCCTCTGAGACCAAGGAGCCCTACAACGACAATAACGACGACGAAGATGACGACGACGTAGAAGACTCCTATTCGGCTCCCAAGCAAACGACCACGTAAGATTTGAACCACAGTCCGGAGCTCATCTGCTGTCTGCTGTCTGAGGCGACTATCACCTCACCATAATGTCTCAAACAGACCTTTGTTGCATGTCCATCCCTTCTCTCCCCTCATTTCCTGTCAGCCGTCTCTACCGTCTTCCAGCCAATAAAGGCGTAAAGGCGTATCTAGCAGAGAAAATGCTGAGAACACTGTTTCTGCTTCTCTGAAGGTCTGCTGCACCTGCAGCTAAAAAGAAAGAGACACCCAGCATCTTCTCATCGTCCAAGTCCGCCTTCTCTGAAAAAAGCAATGACAGCGGTGAGTAACAGCTCGGTGTCGGTGTGCAGTCAAACCTATTTGCAGTCATTTTTCTAAAATGTTATGCAACGTAGGGTTTGGTCATGTGATTGTTTTTTGATACTAGTTTAGCTTTTCTGTACTTCAGTCTTTCCATGTCATCATTCACTCATTCACACCCTGATAGCAAGGGGCCTCCTGCTCATCAGGATCCAAAGTAACATTCATGCGCAGTAGGCACAGCTACGGGAGCAATTGGGCGTCTTGCCCAAGGACCCACGTCGACGTGGACCAGCGGAGCCGGGGATCGAACCGCCGATCCTCTGATTGAAGGGACGACCCTGCTCTACCACTGAGCCACGTAGTCGAATAGATAAACAAAATAAACTCGAAAATTGCTCTGACCACTGCAATCAATAAGACATTTTGGCTCTCGGTCAGTTAGATCTTGTACTGTGAGAAGTTCTCATCTGAACAGAAGACACAATCATAAAGAAGAGAACCGTAGCGTAAGAAACAAAACAAGTCCTGAAGACGTATGTAACAAACACAAAGCTCATTTGAAGGGTACCCTCCTCTACATGCAGGAGTGATCGTACAGAGTGAGCAGCAGGTGAGCGTTGGCCTGTGTTTGTCTTGTAGATGGGTCCAAGTCTAACAGCGACGACGACGTCGGCCCCGTGTTCTCCACTTACTCCAGCAGCTCTGCGTTTGACAAACTATCGCCGGCAAAGAAAGGTAATGACTCACTGCGTTCAACAGAGGGAGCTCTAATGCAGCACCACAGCTAACACATCAGCAGGATCATCATTAAGACGGATTGAAAGAGAGGACGTTGTGGATTTAACTCATCAAAGCATGATAATAGTGGTAAAACATGAGTCATAACGGTAGATAACTCACCATGTGTAAGCCGTGTGTAATGTCAGCGTTTTAATCTGCGATGTGTAGCAGCTAAGAAGCCCTCTGATGCAGCTCCCAAACCTAAGAAGCCACCAGCACCAAAGGCAAAGAAACCAGATAAATCCATCTGGGACTCTGACTCCGACACCGGGTCCAAGAAGCCAGCGTCAGCTCTTAAAGGTACAGCACAGATCCTGTGTTTCCCGACAGAAATACATGAATACGATGTTCAAAGCTGATGATGGACGCTTCGGTCCCTTTGTGTGGACTTGCAGGTAAAGGCAGAGGGAGGAAGAGGAAGGGCTCAGCCTCTGAAGATGAGTACAGTCCAATGAAAAAAGCAGCAAAACCGGTCGCCAGAGTGAGTATCCATCTGACTCTTTTGTTTATTAGATGCGATGTTTGTGTTTTGACATGTGAGATATATAAACCACTGCTCAGTGATGGGAAAGAGGTTTACAGGGACCGACTCTGTTTCTTATACACTCACATGGGCCATTTTGCTGCATTTAAGAGTACATTTACTTTTGATACTTATAGTGTACTTTACTGATAATACTTATCATATATAGTATTTTTGTATTGCCACTTCTACTTCCTCTACATGTAGCCCCATGTATCTTAGACGCCAACGTGTGTTCTGAGTTTTAGTGCAGTAATATCCTGAATGGTAACTATAATGTTTATTTCTATTGCAGAAACCTCAGAAACCGCCGTCGGACGACGAGGATGACGAAAGCCTCGGAGCGCTGGGCGCCGCGTCCCGTGACCGGCCGGGCCGGGCCAAGAAGGAGGTGAAGTACTTCGTCGAGTCCGACAACGCAGAAGAAGACGACGACGACGACATGTTCGACTGAAGCGACACACTTTGAGACACACTTTGAGACACACTCCTGCTTGTATGGAAGTTTCCTCCTCCCCTTCTGTGTTCCCACAGACTTTTGTACATTTCCTCTGTCATTTTCCTTTCATTAATGGTGATGTTCAATGATTTTTATTGTGTAGGTGTTTTACACTTTTTATTATACATATACAGGTTTCTTTTTTTATTGCCCATTGAAATGTTCTGTATTTGTCCGAAGCGGCTTTTAGAAGTTTAGAACGCTGTGCTTTAGCACATTTTAACTGTTAAAATACGATGTAACTTTTTGAACATGAAGTTGAAAGTAAACAATGAAATATCCGTGGGTTTCTCGCCGGCCTGGTTCTTTCATGACTGAGCAGCAGTACACGTAGAAGCACTTTAAACAAAATGGGATCACACCCGGTGAGGTTATGTAAGGCTCGTTGCAGGCTGTGAAACCAAAATGAGCAGATACGAATATGCTCTGTAAACATTCATGCTCCACAAGTAATGAAATGACAGTTAATGGAATTACCTCCAGCACCACCGGGGCAAACTTTATTTTAAGCTCCACTACTGGTATGGCTTGAAGAACAGCAAAAACACTTTTTATTCATCATTATTCTGACTGTTTTGTAATGAACAATTTAGCACACAGCAGCCACTCTGATTTCAACTTAAATCGATCCTTCTGAAAGCAATTCAGAACGGATGAGTCGGCACTAATTGCTGCGGTGAATACTACACATTCACTGTACATCACGGTGCATCTCTCTCTCTCTCTAATGAGTTAGTTGTACATTATATTATGGATGCACACACCAGTGTTTTAAAATAAATATATTTTATTACTTTGCCAGGACAGTTCATGGTAAAGTTTAACAGTATATGAACATAAAAAGCATATGTTAATGTACAAACAAAGACAATATTCAAAATGGAGAGCTGAAACAGACTTGGGCTCAAACCTCAGAGCCGCTCGTGAGGTCGACTTTCACTCTCGTGACCATCATGTTTCATATTAACACGAATATACAACACTGCATTATGATTGGTGGTGAGGTTCTCTTGACACCGATGGGGGGGAAAGAAGGCGACTGTGGACAGTTTGTGATGCCTACCAGGAAACACCTCCAGGACGGACAACAGAGCTACCCACGGTGGATGATTGATACTGAGGTTCATGTCGTCTGGCTGTTCTATCTAGGGTTAAACCGATATGTGGGCCTGAGTCTTCACGCCCGTAATGCTATGTTCTTGTGTTTTAATTAGTTGAGAAGCAAGATAGCAAGTAAGCTAATGCTGCACTCAAGTTCAAGTTGTTCAGACCGCAATCCCGAGTGAAAAATAAAAAGTTAAGTCAGCCTCTTACTCAAATGTTGGAAATTTCTGACACGCGGTGAAAATAATTACATAAGTAATAAAATCCAATATTGAGTATAATTCAGTCGATTCAGCTAATTAAGGTTTAACGTGTTAACGAGTCACAAAAAATATGTAACATGTTAAAAATTGCTAATTAGGTTTATATGTTGTGTCTTCAAGGTTAGCAAAGGAGGCTAACCATCTTCCAATAATGCATTAACATTTTCCAAGTCAGAATATCGGGGAGTTTTATCACTTTTCCCGCTCTGCCAACATAGCGTCAATAAAATTTCAGATTTTGCAGCAACTTTGAATTTTGTATAGATTTATCATTTCATTCCTTTATATAATTGCCAAAATGTGAACAATGTAACCACACTTTAAGGCTGCGGTAACGTTTTTGTTTGGCCACTTGGATGCAGCAGAACAAGCATGTGAACACAACATTGACACATCATAAGGTCGTTACGGTAAACGTGTTAGCATACAGTCGTCTATATTACACGTCCAGCACACACAAAGCAACATAAGCATTCATTTTGAGTCGTGTTTCTGGCCATTTTGACAAATGTAAAGCAAAAGTCACTCTCTTTTAGCTCTGATGCTAGTTAGCGTATTGCTAACTCTGTCTGTTTTTCGTTTAGCTCTGACCAGGTATAGTGTACAGTGGGTGTATCAGAGCTTTTAGATTGCAAACAGCTGGTGGTTGCAGTTGGAAACTAGGTTAAAACTGTTATGTTGCTCTGCTTCAAAACTAACCCAAAGCACTAAAAGAGGCTAAAAAGAGACTCCATAGGACTGCAGAGTTTGTTGATAGTTCGTCCTTGTTCATAGAAAAATATTGATTAGTGCAGCTTTGAGATATTCCCAGCGAAGGGAGGTTGTGTGGGTGTTGTTGAAAGCCTTTCTTGGGAAAACCCTGCATGCACTCAACACCCAGGCTGATGTCAAACTGTTTAAGAGTATCGGAAGATCAATTTTTCCTTTGACCAATTATTGACACAAAAATAAATCGACGACAGCTGATTCAATCCAAAAAAACGTCTATCAGTTTCTTAAAACCCCATATCGGTCCAACCCTAGTTCACTAGTTGACCTGTTAACCAAACAGCTGTCGACTGATTGGGTTTGATTGATTGACGACAGCTGATTGGCTCCGTGGCCCAGGAGGGAAACACAAGCAGCTCTGTTGTTCGACATGGAACAGGAACAGAACATACTGACGATATCGTCTGCTGAGGTGACTTGGTCGTCCATTTCTCCCGTTCGTGGGCTCCTCTGACTCATTGTCCCAAATTATATATACTCGTGTGTTGTGTGGAGTCCGACCTGGATGCTCAGATCCGCCAACCAAGTTGTGTTTCCTCCTCCTCCTCCTTTTCTTTTTCTTTTTTACACTTGGATGTTGATGTTCCCAAGGACACATAACAGAGCGTCTTTTCCACAGAGCTGCCAATTGGAATGCAAAGCACACACCATTTATATAACATCTCTGCAGTGAGCTAGATAGTAGAGTATTACAGTTACGTCGGTACAACATTCAACAGAAACGAACAAGAGAAATTCAGCATTGTGAATTTAAGGAGCAGATAACGGTCCCTGCCGCGCGGCCAGGCGCCTGGCGGCTGTCCTGGGCGCTTCAGAGGTGGATGTGGACATTCTTCGGCTGTGAAGGTTTTCCAGCTTTAAAAAAATTTAAAAATAAAAACAGAAAAAATAAAATAAAACACCAAGATGCCTCCCTTCATCTCTCACCAGGAGAGCAGGACAGAGAGAGAACCAAGGGAGAGCATTTCCTATGTTACATTGAGATAGAAGTAAGTATTCCTTAACACTGCATATCATTCTTCTGACAGACTCCATGACATTATTCACATTCAAACACGTTAAAACGAAAAACTGAAACAGCTCTGGTTTCCCTTATGATATGTATTTCTCAGCAGGGATGGAATACAGATGTGTTGTTATTGTGCGCTGCCGAGACCCAGAACCCTTCAGCGCCCTAAAGGGGTGTCTAACGTTTCTATTTGGGATCAAATACGAGGAGCTGAATGACTCATCTAGTCTCTGCAACAGCGTCAGTATTCTATCACTGTGTTGGAGATGAATGCGAAGATATTTGTGCCAGGTTTTGAATTTGGATCTGGATTTAAGGAGCTCAGCGTCATCAAACTTAATAATATATCATGAATATGGACGAGAAGTCCTAAAAGTGCTCACAATCAGCTCAAATTTAAACATCACTATGCCCAAAAGTTGTTCAGCCAGCAGGGTAGTGAGGGATCTGGGTCTTTATAAAAGGGATATAATGGAGTTCATTTCTTATTGTTCAGTGTCATGAGTGACCTCAGCTGTGGAGAAAAAGCAGCTTTCTAGGACCACCTCGTCCGATGCGAGACACTGCTTCCCCACCAATGAGATCAGTCGGATCTACCGTCCAAAGAGAAGCTTCTCGAGAGCTTCAGGAATCTCGTTTTGCATCATTGAATGTAGCTTACACCGTCAAGTCTGAGAGAGCAAGGCGAACGTTCAGAGAGGGTTTTGTGGATCCCACCCCACTGTGTGCTTTCTACATTAAGTGTACAATCGTCCCGACCCACACGGTCAGTGTCACGATGTCAGTGTGTTTTTAAGGATTGCATTGCCCCCGTGTTCCACCGGTTCTAACAAGACACTTCTGAAAAGGGAGAGAAAAGCGGGTTGAGGAGCTCTGCTCATAAGGCCATAACAGAGCCCATGTGCGTTTGTAGAGCGCGGTTTGTAGTACATGCTGTTAGCGGTAGATACACACTCATTAGGTTGACAGTCAGGCAATTCAAAAAAAAAAAAAGAGAAAAATCAAAGGCTGTGATCAGACTGACCGCTTGAATACAAAACGAAGCAACGCTGTTTTCTCTAAATGAGATTTTTCCAGTTTCATTCCTATCTATATTCTGAAATGATTATACTGAGGGGGTTTGTTCATACATCATTCATAGCCTAATTTATATAACATGTTATTCCCAAACAGATGGCAAAAACGGATTTTGTTGTGGCTGTTGACAGTAGTTTCTGATTTATGGAGTGATAAAAAGAGATATCCAAAATTCTCTCAGTAAAATCCTTTGACTCTGTTATGTCAACAAAATGAGATAAGAAGTTTGAACCAATTTCTGCTCTGGAAATGTATACAAATGAGCACATATAAGATCATGCCTCATTGCATATTTAAACAAATTATTTAAACATAATTTCAGAAAACTTGAACTTACTGTTACTGTTGTAAGAACAATATTGGCATAACTGATTAAAAGGGATGGACAAAACTACGACCACAAAAGACCAAAGTTGTAATAAAACAACTTTTTTTTTGCTGCTATAACCTTATTTGTTCTGTATGACCGTAGTTAATGTTAGCTTACGTTAGATTGTTGCGTGTGAAGAACATTACGTCAAGTCAATGCACTACTTCAGCGTGTTCCCTTTCTTGCCTCTTGCTACACAGACTTTCTTCACACCAAGAGGAAGCGGGTGCTGGCTCCGCTCGCTAACAGGAGGGCAACATGCCAGTCTGGAAGCAGAGAATGTGGATACAAGACGTCTGCTTCAAGGATTTACTTTCATCTCAGTTGTTGTGCCAACATTTGCATTCTCTGATAAATTAGTTTCCCTGCCAATCAGACCTTCTTTTTTTTTTTTTACTTGTATCTTTTCCACTGAACAATGAAATCATGTTGGTGGAAATTAGATTAACAAATAAGTAGACTAATGTGAACCAGACTTGTTCTTAATCAGACTCAGTGACTTGTGGTTTGAGAGCAGTAAAACATAAGCGTGATGATGCCGTAGTAGGGGATAGGATTCCTTTAAGGGAAACAAACTGTGGCACAACATTGGCTTGTTAAACTTGTTAAACCCCTCAACTGACCAGGTGATCATAAAGTGCGACACAGTTTAAGTTGAATCACAGTCCAGCTGAAGTATAAGCTAACAGGGAAATGGATACAAAGAAAGCGTCTTATGTGATCACAGCCTGCTGCAGAAAAAAAGAAATCTCTGGCATCTATCAGCAACCTCATTTTCCCAATTTGTTTTGACAGTGAGGTAAACTGATTTAGTGAGGAGATACAGCCACCAGATGAGTTGATTTCATAGACTGGCTCGTGCTAAATCTAATCTCGCTCGTCGGGTCTCTGTGATTCATGTCGAGACCGAGACTCAGACGGACGCGGTCAATCTGATGAGTGTGTATCGAAGGCTTCTGCTGTTGTGCTTCCCTCCTTTCGAGGAAACAGTTGAACAGACGCGGCTGTCGATATGGAGAGAAGCTTCGCATTCTGGCGGCGTGGATGTACACTCATTCATGTGGCGACATGAACCGAGAAGTGTTATAAAAGACAGAAACCGTTTTAAATATAGGAACAAATATAAAATATTAGACTTCCATAATGTCTATATGCAATAACATTCTAGATAACTGTTTTGAAGGACTTACAATTCAGTCCCGCTCTTAACCTTGACGTGACGCCTCAAAGATAATATTTAAGACAATGAAAAAAGCACCACAAAATTCATCATAGAAACAGAGATCTAACCATACAATGGTATGTACAATGTACGTATGCCGACAATACGAGAGATGAGAAGAGATGAGGACAGAGTAAGAAAGAGAGAGAGAGAGAGAGAGAGAGAGAGAGAGAGAGAGAGAGAGAGAGAGAGGAGTAAAACCACTTATCAAACTCCCGTCATGCAGATAAGAATTTACACAGGAGACCTGAGGAGTATCATCTCTGGCGGTTTGCGAGGGCCACGCCCTTCCTGTCACAGCCCCTGTCCCAGAGACACCACGCCAAATAAGAGCTGAATTCAGAATTATACACAAAGCACTGATCCTTTTGAGGCCTCCGTGTTGACCTTTTCTTTTTTTTAAGGAGGGAATTTCAGGAGAAGAAGAAATAGGGCGAGGATATAACGTAATACCAAGCAAAGGAGTTGGGGTAGAGGGGGGTTATAGGGGGTCGGGGGCCTTGCCTGGCTGTTCCTTTTTTGTGCCAAGGAATGTCATAGAGAGCCTCCTTAGGGCTCGTCGCTGGGCGGCGTGGCCGCAGCCCCCTCGGTGTCCAACGACTCCGGCGACTCAGCGGCAGCGGCGTCCTCGTTGGGGCTGCCCTTACTGCTGGGGCTGGCCCCCCCCGCCTCAGCCGAAGTGCCGCTGCTGCTGCTGCTGCTGCTGCTACTGCTGGCTCCGCTGCTGCCACTACTGCTACGACTGCTGCTAGTGCCGCTGCTGCTGCTGCTGTCTTGGCCCTCCGAGTTCTCCAGCATCTCCTGGATAAGCGGCGGCATCGAACCTGGGATCTCCATCTTCAGAGAGATGACCCGCTCTGCTCCTGACGAGGGCAAAAACGTGAGGATTAAGACCGGAGCGTGACAGTTCGTTCTTGACGTGGTCCACTTACTAGCTATTTTGTGACCACATCACGGTCTTCATCATGATAGTTGACACGTCAACGTTACATGTGACTGTACTTTACGATCCCTCCCTACTGAGGACAATCAACATGATTCCTCTGGTTAAAACTCTTGTGTAGAAGAATAAAAAAGTTAAACTGCAGGGACCTCTATATCAACTTTCTGTCAGTTATTTGATGTAGTGCACTTTAAAAGAAGTGTTAAGCTGCTTTAGAGGACACCAGATAAGGAGGAGAAAATAAAACAAAAGAGTAAAACCAAGAAGAATTGATACTTTCAAAAACCCCAAAGGATTAGGAGACAAATACAACCAGGACAAACAGTAAAAGCATGAAGCAAGAACATAAGCTTGTAATGCAACCAGATAGCCCGATGCAAGATCACAAAAAGGCAAGTTTAAAAGATGGGATTTATTATTATTCCAAAGTCAAGGGGCCAAGGTCTGCAGAGGAGCACGAGGGCCTTTGAGGATCATAAAGTAAACTCAGGCTATGAGCCAGTTCACGATGTGCTTTAAAAGTTAGCTTCAGAAAGTTGAAATCAATAGGAACTTGCAGGCAGCCAGCTGAGAAGTTAAAAGCCGAGTAGTGTGCTCGCTCTTCCTGTTCCTTGTCATTCTTATGCTGCGTCAGCTGAGGAGGACCGAGAACTCCACAACACAACTGAACTCATCTGGCATGAAATGGCTTTATAAAGTTGTTTGCCGCGACGTGCCGCACAACCTAGTTTGTGTGGTTACTGCACACTGAGGCCTTTAGCATTCATGTAGCCGCATTTCAGCTCACCTGATGAATATAAGTGCAATATTCTCTCTCCTTTTAGCTCTGTTTTGGTCTCCACTAACTCCTGAGAAAACGTATCTGGCTCTTTAGCTGCTAGATGTTTCACGTTCTTCACCAGCTAGTCGCTAACCTCCTCGGTAGGAAGTGTAGCCTACACACAGTATGTTGTTAATGCAACACTTATTATCTTATTCCAGACACACATTAGAATAAGTGAAGTTAGCAGCTGAGACTTGAATTTCTTTTTGAAGTAGTGTACCGATCATGTATTTCAAGATAGACGTTAGAGCATTTTCCTATATATTGACTTCATCACACTTTCTTGGATCCAGCATCTAGTGGCCATTACCTGAACTGCAGCTTGATACACGTGTCTGCTGCCTTGAGATGGACAAAAGAAGAAGGAGGATAATATACAAGAATTGTGGTTCTCGTGGCAGAACACGGCTGTGCGAAACCTCAGTGTGCATCAACTGAAGCACTTGTGGCTCGTCTAGCAGCGTCTGAAACAACTCTCTGGGAGCAGCTATTTCGGGGACACCTATTTCTGGAAGTATCATAGTCATTCTTTCCTTTGAAAATTCCAGGTGACTCACAGGTTGAGCACTGAAACTCTCCTGTTTTAATCATCAGTGCAAAAACAGTGTTAGAAAACACCGACATCTGATGATCTGCATCTTAAAACAATTCACTTTCACATGCTGGATTCCATTTTGGATCCATTTTTTGCCACAGTGAACGTTTTTAATTTTCTGATGCTGTGATTCGCGCCTCTGACTGGCTTCTTCTTCCATAGCAAGAGTTGTCAAGGCAGCAGACATACATACCATAACTTTGAGTTGATATCCCCTCCTACCTTTAGCGCTGATGCTGCGCAGGTCTGTGATCTTCATCAGGGTTTTGGGGAACATGTGCGGTTTGCTGGGCCGACGCTTCCTCACGTAGATCTTCAGAGCTTCCAGGAGCGGTTCCTGGAGCTTGTCCACCTTTGAGGGCTCCTCCAGGTCCTGACGGTCTGACACACGAAAACACACACACACACACACACACACACACACACACACACACACACACACACACACACACACACGCACACAAACACACAAATCAAGTCAGACTTAAGGCTCAGCTATGACAAATCCATGTGTTGGCTTTATCTGATGTAGACAAGCTAGAGGCTAATACATGTATCACAGCATGAAGCCGGGTTTGATTAAGAAGGAAGAGTTTATCTCTTTGTGTCAACTCATTTGCTGCAGAGAAGAGACTGCAGAGATGGTTACAATAAGATAACTAAAGCAGAAAACTAATTTGAATCCTTTCTTTTCAGTCGCAGTGTTAAGCTCTGATAACGTTTTTTTTTTAAAAGTCTCACACAGCAGGGAAGCAACAACTGAACGCATTCAAACTAATCAGCAGACGTGATATTCAAAGCTTTGCATCTATTCACAGACCACATTTCTGCACTCAGTGATTATTAGGAAGACTCGTTGAACCAGCGGCTCTCCTCTCTGATCCACCATAATCTTTTTTGGACCTTGTAGTTGGCAGTTTTTCTTTTTGACTCCAGCTTTCTTAGAGTCCTTGTGCATTCATTTTGTCAATATATTTAATCTGCTTTTATTATATATTGTATTCAGCCATTGGCAACGTGGAGAAGACCAAACTTAATTTGAGTTGTACAAGATAATCTCTCTACTATTGACAGAGTCCAGGTGATTACACAAACCTGGCTAACTGTTGCAGGTGTGTGCATTTTAAACTTCCCTTGAGGCAAAATAACATCTTCAAGCAGTCCTCACAATAGCATAGTGGCAGGCCTGCAGTATAGCACTGTAGTACTGTAAGGACCTAAGTAATCGCTGACATCTGAGCAGTATCCGATATCTGGAAGAGAAAAACAAAGGAGGCTGGTAGTGTTACAGACCGACTTCCTGTTACAACTTGCCACGTTTGTACACACTAAAGTTTTCACTGTGAAATCAAGGATTATTAGACGACGCGGTTTACGCAGCGCTCACCTCTGGCTTCAGCGCAGATTGCGTCCACGCTTTGCTCGACACAGCAAAAAGCTGCCGTGGCCAGTTCAATGAACCAATCATACCTTCACTCTAAATGTTTGCGCTTTGTTATATGACAGTTTCCCTAAATATATACCATAACATAATACCGCTTTGCCAGTCTAATAACAGCCTATTATTCATTAACAATATTGCTCGCTTGTGATGGTGGTGGATTCGAAGTGCGATGCTCGTTGTTCACTGTCCGTGGTTCTGAAGTGTCTGTCCCTAATAGTAGCTTGGCTGTGTGCTGTCACGACGTGTAGGCTTCATGGATGTATTATGGCAGGCTTACATGAAGTGTTGTTGGTTTTGTGTGTTAGGTGGGGTTGGCTTTGCACCCCAGCACGTTGTGAACACATCCCGCTGAAGTGCACACACAGTTTGTGTGATGATGGGACTATTTGTGTGTAGGATTTGCATTTTGCTAAAGAAATGAGCTGCTTTTTGTTTTGCTGTTAGAGATGCTTTTTGAATTGCTTATGCTGGAGTAGTGTCTTAATTAGTTTTTTCAGAGCTAGAATTGTCATATAGCCTCACTTTTGCAGTACTTCACAGTGCAAAACTGGCTTCACTTTACTCTCGTGTGATCCTTCGCAATTGAGTCTTTTGTCTGATACTCACGATAAGAGTCTTCAGCGGTCCGAGTTAGTCCAATCAAGTGCGTATCTTCCAAAGTTAGTGCAAAACTACCTTTTTTTTATTGTAAGCTTCCTCCACAACTGAGGGAATTGTTGGTTTAAACAACAGTTAAAATGACAAACTAAGCGGTCCTTAAGTCATCATATTATCAGTCACTTATTAAGCATACATGCCAAACATTAGCTTGTTTGCTGCTTTTCTCTGTTTGACTGTAACCTGTAATATTTCGGGGTGTTTGACTGTTGGTTCGACAAAACGAGACAACTGAAGACGTCACCCTTTGGAGCTGATTAATTGTGATTGGTAATATTTCACTGTTTCTAAACATATGGACTACAGGATTAATTAATAGAAAAAAAGAATATCAGCAGGTAAAATACATGGTGCAAATAATTGTTGGTTACAACCCTTCTTTAGACAAAGTAGACTGATGTTCTCGCAGTTTTCAAAGTGACAAGAGACAGATAGATCGTTAGACATGCGAATGGCCAGTAACACATTGAGGAACACGCACTACACCATGGAGCCACGAGGTGGCAGTGTGTGCACATGAGATCAGCTGCTGCTGTGTGATAATGGATGCAATCAAAGGTGTGCACTGTCCATGGATTATGCAAGAGCCTGTAATATTTGCCAAGCCTCTGGGGATTGAGTATATAAATATATATTGCTGAATGAAACCCCAGCAGTGAAAGAGCCTGAGCAACAATGACAATGAAAGGTCGAGGGGAGAGAGGAGCATGGTAGTGGGAACGGTGTAACTTGTGGTGGACATACAGTAGGGCTGGGCGATATAGGTCTTTTACATCACGATATAGCATGTTTTCTGGTAATTCAATAAATAAATAGTATCCATGAACACATGGTAAAACCAATTTTTTGTATACTCCTCTGTGACTTAAGTACTTGAGAAATTAACATAACCGTTTCAAGTGAACCCAACAACCCAAATGTGATATTAATTAATAACAGCTGATGCATTTTACAGGACAGGTGGCGGACATCAGGGTCCATAATAATTCATATACTGATTGATCTGAATGAACTGTGTGTTAGGTGTATATAACCCACTGATTATTATATCACTGGTTATAATAACTGAGGTTAGAATGTGTAGAAAGTAGTTTTCATGACAGATTTGATACCTGCTTTCTTTACATTCGGTGTCATTGCACTGTACGTGTAATGGACTTGTAGTGTCTAATTACTATCCGGGGAGTGCACGGCTTCTCCATAGATTATTTTCAGAACATAAAGCGTCGTCCAACTGAGGTTAAAATGTTGCCATAATGCAGGTCGGCTGCTGGGTTTTCCACATTGATATAGAAAGAACGATCAAAGATAGGCATTTTCATATCGAAATGTATCGTTATATTGGCCATATAATGTACAGTAAAACTTTGTGTGTGTGTGAGAGGGGGAAGAGGACAGAGACTTGTGTGTTAATGTGTGTGTAGCCTGACATGAGGGAGTTAGTCATGCCTCGGGTATCTCCGTGGAAAACAACCAGAGTGGGCTTATTTCCTCTGGGAAGGCGGTTCAAACATCTCACTCAGCTCTGACGCTGTTGTGACATACCTGTACGTCACCGCTATTCACCCTCCCCCCCCCCACACACACACCCATGTTTGGCAGACGGGATAGTGCTTCCTCACTGATGGCAACCTGTGGTTGACCTGGTTTCAGACTCCTGTGGATTCTGGCTTACTTTCATCACAAACTGGGCTGCACTCAATAATTATCCGGAGGAATGAGTACGGGCTGACTGTGTTAAATGGAAAGCAGTCAAACATGGTTTGGATGTGGAGTCGGATCAATTTATTCATTCCACTTGATGTACTCAAAGATTACACTATCAACTCTGTTTATATCTTTAAATCAGAATTTATGCTAAATATATGTTGTAATTCAGGTATAACATACAGATTTGATTTAAATTGTATATTTCTTAAATGTTCACTGTCCGTGCATATAGCAGATTCTTTCCATATCGGCAATCAAGTCTTTTCAACTTAAAGCAAGTAGATGTAACATTTGCTGAACAGCTGCCACATTGGCCACAAATGAAAAAAACCCCATCATGTCCCAAGATTCTCTTTAATCAGTTCCTTTTAATTGGTGAGCAAATTTTATTTGGTGAGCTGACAAAGCAAGTGGGGTGGGACCACATACAGGAAACAACAAACATGTCTCCTCCTGGTGAGGTTTTTTCTTCTTTTTTTATATTCATCTGAAATGTTATGTAACAGAATATCTATCCAAAGTTTGCTCGTAAAAGTAAGACTGCAACATAGAGCAAGGGTATTTGATTGCTTATGAATTTGTCTTTTCATTAATGAGAGAAAATTGGGTTGTATCCTGTTGAAGTTCTTGCCTGGCCATCGTTCTATCTTTGCCAACAGCTGTGACACAACACAAGAAGAGCCTAATGCCTCAGTGACACGTCCTTTGTCCTTTGTCCTGCACCTCAGCTCGTCAAACAAGCCACCAAAAGAACATCACGTCAGGTAGCTAATTAGCTCGTCAGCTGTAGCACATTGAAAAGCTTTAGAACGTACCTGCGAAGGTCGACGGCTGTCTTTTCACTTGCTAAATGATGTGGTTCTTATTCCTAAACAACACTACCAACACTAGTTGTCTCTCCCTGGCCCTCCCAGCTCAGTTGTCAATCAACCATGTATTCATGTTCGCCCACTCAGAGGCTTGGCGAACTTTCTGCTTTATCCCCAGAGACCTTACTTATTCCTTTCCTTAACAAAGCTGCTCTCCCCTTCTCTCCCCTCCCCTCACTAAATGCCCAGCGCCTTGCCCCGGCTCGCCCACCTCCGGAGATGAGACAGATGGCGCTGAGGAGGCCTGTCTCCGTGTCGTCCATCTCGATGGGCAGCAGCTGGTTGGCAAAAGTGAACACCAATTCGGTGAGCGGGCCGAAGCCAGCGTTGTGCATCTGCGTCCGGTTGAGAGTCAGCCCATCTGAAAAGGTCATGGTGTCCTTCTCGGGGGTGTACCGCGTACAGATGCGCAGGATCTGATATGGAGGGAAGGAAGGCAGGGAAAAGATTAGTCAGCAGGGATTTAGTGTGCAGCAAACTTTAAGTGATGTACAGTTGGGCTTGATTTATAGAGTTTGGCTTTGAACATCTTTAAGTTGAGCAGTTTTATTGCAAAAACTGACAGATTGAGTGTCTACCTAAGGCTATTGTCAGTGTGGAAAATGTTCCAGAAAAGCACTAAATCATCAGTTGCCAGGTTGTGAAGAATCCCTTTCACTGTTTGGACCATATGGCCATGTACTTTCCGAAAAGGGCTGCAGAGGATCTGCGCGGAAGTACATTTATTAACAATTTATTCATCAATTATTAATGGATTTGAACCAAATACAAGAACACAGAACAACTTAATTGTTTATAACTCATCTATAAAGCATGAATAAATTATTTATAAACCATTAACAAAGCCATTACTTAAGTTTCAACAAAAAAAACCCCACACTGTAGTTTCATTTGCATTCTTTCTGCCCTCTGGACTTCCTCAAGATCAGAAAGGTGTATTTTTGATGTTAACAAGACTAGAGATACAGTCAGTGATATCATCCAACTTCTACTCAAATTTAACATCACAAGCTGTAAAATACGTAATAGGTTCATGTTTTTAGAAACAGTTTTAGTAAAGGTAGCTAACCATACAAATTCTTTATTTTATTTCTCCAGGTCTTTGAGATTTTGCCTTCACCACTCGTTTGTATTGAATAAATAAATAAATGTAATGCTGCACTATTCAATAGTTTTCTAATAACAATTGATCACAGAACTATGTGTAATGTCTAAGGTGTCACTCATGGTGACAGACCCAAAGGGAATTATCACTCATGCAGCCTCTTTTTAGTTCGTTTTCCTGTATGTTCCTTCCAGCAGCAGGCAGCTGTTTTCATTGAAAACGATCTGATAAACCCTGCTGGTGACAATATATCAGGTGATATGTTTTCAGCTTTTTTACATAGCCCCCAAGTGGCCCAAAAAGATCAGCTAATGTAGCTTTGAAAGTGAGACAATATTGGTAAATAGGCTGTGTAGTTTCGGGTGGACCAACCCTTTAATCAAAAATGCACAAAAAACACCATTCTTTAACTGCTGTATCACTGTAACCGCACCAATGACTGATGATAACCTGCTAACCTGGGCAGGTAGACTCTAGAATGAGACTCTTAAGTCCTAAACAGGCTCACAACAAGTTTATAATAAAGAGCAGCAGAGACAACAAGCATATCCAAAACAATGACCTTCCTCACGCTCAAAGAAAATAACCTTTGAGTCTCCTGCTGCACTGCATGTGTGTGTTTGTGTGTGTGTGTGTGGTGTGTGTGTGTGTACACCTAATGAAGCCACTGATGGTGGATGTGAAGCCGACAGTAGCCTTTGAAGCTATTTGAGTGGGCTGGCTCTGACAGTGAGTGGCAGGCGTGTCTGCAACATGAAACAGAATAAAACATGGCTACTGGCGGTGACTCGCACCGGCTGGCCAGGCCTACGCTTAGACACACACACACGCGCACATATATATATATATATACACACACACACAGTGTTTGATCTTTCCTCTGACACTCCCTCACACGGCCCGTGCACAATATCTACGCCCTTCACCATAGAAATGTGCTGGTGAGCGGATGTTGATGGCTGAGCGAGAGCCAGAATGTCATCACAGCCGGCCTTCAACTTCTCACCTCTGCGTCCCTGGGAGTTCCCCTCCACTGCTTTGTCACTTGTGACAATGTGACTTATAGCCAATACAAACTCCAAAAATCCATCTATTAGTATGGCACTGCCACTGAATCTGAGCCAGACACACACACACACACACACACACACACACACACACACACACACACACACACTGAATAACAAATAGTGTACGTACAGCAAACTAATGCTCACTTTCATCAGCATTCATTTATCCAGGTTGTGTCCGGATATGATTAAGCTACTTTGCATTTACAACTCACATAAATATGCATCTTCATGCATAAATCCTTGATTTTGCATTCCCTTACCAAAATGCAGATGAACCTGGATGTCACTTCCTCTCTGTCACTTTAATGACACATACACCAGGCTGCAGGGAGCATTTACCATTTTGTAAAAAGGTACCTTTTATAAAAAAATGTATGGTTAATAAATAATTCCCTAATACTTATACTAGCATGTTACTTGAATATATCAGTAATAAGCCAGGAAAAATAATAACATTTGGGTTGCCAAGTTGTAATAAATCCATTTCGACTGTGTTTATCCTTTGCTGTTTTTTTGTCATGCTGTTGCAATAACAGAGAGGCACAGATTGCAATTTTCTTGGCCGATTCCAATTTCTTTCAAAGTCTAAACCTGCCGATTCCAGACTAACTGTTTTAACCACCGTGTTTTCTGTTCGTCATAAAGAGGTGAGGAGAACAAGAGAAAAGAAAACTGCTATATTGGCTCAAAATGTAAGACAGCTGTTTGGAGAGAACGTGTTTGGACTACAGCATGCTGGCTGGTTCTCCACAGAACTATTAGCAACTGACAAGTGAGCAGCTGCTGCGAGCTCCATCATTATGCAAAAACTGCAGTCTGTCTTTACTTTAACTAGTTACACTTCATTTAGTCCAAAATATAGAACAAGCGAGAAACAGACGTGGCAGGTTTAAGTACCACCTTCTAATAAGGTACTCATTATAAAGTTTTTATTAGTTGTAACTAAAGTCTGTATACTGTTAACAAATCATTTCATTATGCTTTATAACTCAGTTATAAGCAATTGATGACGAACATTGCAAAACCCGGCTCCTCTAAAGTAGTTATTCTCAATGGCTTATAACAGAAACTGATTATAAAGCATTAGCAAATGATTTATTAATTATTAATAAAGCCATTAGTTACAATAATAGAAACAGAATGAGAGTAAAGCGGACATTCACGTTCAAATCAACATAGCAGGATGGTCGGAGTGTAACTTTGCCATTGCAAAGACTGTGACCGTAGTAGTGGACTAAAAAACAATCAAGGTTTAGCGTTCTACTCATTTTCTCAGATTACTGAGATATTGAAATTGAATAACTAGAGCCAGGCTGTTTCCGCCGCTTTCAACCTGCATGCTAAGCTAACCTAATCGTCTACTTGCTCTAGCTTCATGTATAGTGTACAAACATGTGTGTGCTATCTTCAGCTTTAGTGTGCTGGACACACTGGGTACCTTGTTACCAGGGGGCAACACTTCGGTTCTGAAAAGTGAAGACAGTGTGGAAGTCTCTTAAACTTGCAGTATTTCTAATTGCCAGCAGGGGGCAACTCCTCTGGTTGCAAAAATAAGTTATATTGTAAAGATGGCTAAAATGACGAATTATTGGCTTCAAAAAGGAAGTCTACAAACCAATGGGTGAGGTCACGGTGGCGACGCCCACTTGACAGTCTACGCTCGTTGTTACTACAGTTAATAGTGTCATAGTTCTGTCAAGTGTTTAAGCCAGCTGTCTAAAGCCACCCTGGGCTCAAAACTACTATTGGGTGCTGAACTGTGAATTATACTCCAGGTCACAAATTATGACCAGATGACACACAACAAGCCTGTCATCACTTTCTCTTCCTTCCTCTCCCTCTGAGCAATGAATGCTAATCAAATCCCCCCCCCTCCCCTCCAACAGCCAAGCATGCATGAGGGAGACAGAAGAGGAAGAGAGGCAGCCATTTGCCTTTTTTTCTTTCCATCTCATTACTGCGGCTACATTAGTACAGTACATTGCTCCACTTAACTACTCCTAAATAACAAACAAACATTCAGCCGCGGCAGCCGGCCGACTCTGCAGATATTTCTGCATCATTCTGCATCTGTAGATTAGAGGCTGAAAAATGTTCCTGCGTGCGTATAATCTAATCTCCGCTACAGACAGCTACTCCACGTGAAGAATCGAGTTGACTGGCACGATCAATTAATCGGATCTTCCTTGCGCCCATTTGGCCAGCTGAGTAGGTCATCCAATAAGGTTTGGGGATTGGTCTAGTGAGAGCAGGTTCAACCCACCAGTCCCCCAGAGATCCCAGGCTATCGACTCGCCACACATTCAAATGAATTAATGGATTCTTACACAACCAGGAACAACAGGGAAAAGAGAAAATAAATATTAGAATAAACTGAAGTTACCCAGAGATGATGCATGCCACGTTTTGAGATGTCTGCAACAATGCTCTAAAAGACGTCATTTTGGAAATTAATTGGTAAAGAAATTGATGTAATCGTGTAACCACTTCAACAACAGTCTCATCCCCGAAACAATAATGCCTCCAAAATAAAAGCACCAACACCCACCAGAATGTCCAGGCAGGCAGCTTTCAGGAGCGTGATCTGGTCCGCGATGGTCAGCGCTGTGAAGCCAGGCACTCGTTTGGCAAATTCCACGATCTTGATAATGCACTTGGTGGCCAGCTCGCTGAACTTGTCCCACAGGCCCAGGTCCAGCCTCACACGGTGGTCTGCACTCGAGTTCTGCAACACATACACACGCACACACACACACACACACATATTCAAACCCACACGAACAGAGAGCCAGGCGTCAGGCGAAGAGGCAGCTACTTTTGTCATTGCACAGACTGCTGCTAATGATCTCCTCAGTGCACCCTCTTCACGCCGCATATGTGTCACACTTACATACAGTAAATAGGCTCCATAAGACCTGAGCTCTCAAAAACACACTGGCAGGATTGTTGTTGTGAATACGCTGAGCTGAGCCGGGTGGCCGGGCCCTGCGATAATGAGCGTAACAGTGTCAGTGGGATGCTTCGGCAATGATGGGTTGCAGAAACGGAGCGGTGACAGGTAGCACGGAGCGGTTTGAAGCCGGAGGGGCCATTAATACAGCTATACGGTCCAGAAGAGCTCCACAAACACTGGAGGGGGAGCAGCGATTGGAAGAAAGCCAGGGAGCAGTGAAGACATATAGTGCAATGTGCAGAAAGAGTAAAAAGTGTAAGTAAAAGTGCTGTAAGACACCAGAGAGGGGAAAGAAAGAGAGGAAAGTTAAGTATGTGAGAAAAGAGAGGCACTGTGGGAGGGAGGAGGGAAGAGAAGCATGAATGCTGGGAGTTCTTCTCATGATGCGTGAGCTAGGGGGAGATTGATGCATCAGTTTGTTGGCTTTTGATTAAAAAAATCACACGACAGCCGGTGTCATCCACCTCTGATGTGTTCTTTAAATGACGGTGATTATTTTGGATCAGATGGAAACATGCGTCTGCTCATGGATGAGAGACTCGTGCACAAAAACAATCTAGGTTGATAAATAGCGCTACAGTTAGGAGGGTACGTATTATGTATTTTTGAGTTTGGGGTGAACTTTCCCTTTAAAGTGTTGGCAGGGTTTTGGTCTGAACCCTGTCTGGTCTTCTGACTGACTGTTTTGCGCCCCCATTGGATTTCTTTCTTTTTTAAAATCTATGTCACTGTGTTCCCAGTCCTCAGATAATAGCAAAGTGAAAATGATGTTATTATCACCATCACAAATGATGGCCCAAATGCTGAAAATACACCCAAGTTGAATGAATTTGAATTATCCTATAATTCCAGCGTTTAGATGCTGTCGTGATAAGGACCCAGTTCTGAGTGGAACCCTTGCAGTACTTTAACTATTTTTGTCATTACAATAAACAAATGGAACTTAATTCTGCAATGTTGTAGCTGCTGTTAAACACTTGCGGGCTGCATCTAATGATGTTTTTTCAGTTATAGATTATTGTGTTTGGTCATTAAACAATTCATTAAAAAAATATTGACTCATTTAGTCTATATTGTGTGATGAAATAGTAAAAACTTATGACAATATTCCAAGAGCCACAGGTGACAAAGTGGAGTAATGAAGAGGCTGATTTTCCATTCAGGCATATAATGTTCAACCTAAATGCTTCCTGAAGAAATGTAGTCCAGTCAGAAACAGCAGTGAGGCCACGATGAGACATCCAAACTCTCCAGTAATATCCCACACTGATGATTTTCCAATTCTTTTACTCAAACAGACTTTATTTCAAACAGAGTGTTTTTGAGTGAACATCGACCAGAGCTGCTCTGAGTTTGAAAGCGCCAGGAGGAGAAGAGGAAGAGGAGAAAAAGAGGGAAAGAAAAGGCCATTCGAGCAGAAGACGGTGTGATGGACAGATTCAGATGCACAGAGGGGAGAATGAGCAGCAGTTGGGGAATTGTTTGGGTGTAGCGGGGGGGGGGGGGGGAAGCCGTAGTGTGCCGTCTGATGGTGGGGACGGAGCATCTGATGATCATTTGTTTGTTTTCTGATGGTTTACATGAAATAGCCCATCTGTTCCACATGAGTGAGTCTCCACATGTAGCAAGGACACAGCACACACACACACACACACACCAACACAGGGAGGAGAGACGGGTCTTTACCGAATCTACTGTGTGAACAGGGTGGACAGCAGAAAAGCCCAGACAGGACCAACTTGTGTTTGCGTTGACCTTTTAAATTGGATTATTGTTTTTAGGTGTTTTTAACAAAACAAATGTGACCAAGATAGTGACTGACCAAAACATGTACAGTGCTCTCTGGTGGACAAACTGTATCAGAGACGCTGTGTATACACTCTAAAAAGAAAGGTATACTAACTAGAACTGTATAGGGTGTTTCAGTTTAAGAGAACCTGTTTTGGGTTCCTGGTATAACCTTTTATAAAGGTTCCACCTTAAACCCTTCCAGAGGGTTTAACCTAGAGCCCAACATCAAGGGTTAAAACTAGACACATCTGTGAAAGGTTCCACCCAGAACTCCCTATGAGAGGTTCTACAGAGAACCCTTCTATGATTTAAGGTTTCAAACCATAACCCTGGAAGGTTATATCCAGAACCTTTCCATCTTCTAAGGGTGGTAACAAGAACCCATCCAAGAACCCTTTTGTATCGCAAGGATTTCATCTACAACCCACACAGGGGGTTCTATAGAGAACCCTTTTTACATTCCCAGGGTTCATCTAGAACCCTAAAGGGGGGCTGATGTGATGCAATGCAACCCACAACAATCATGGTTCACAATCTGTGAATTTGTGTGTTCTCTTTTAAAACTCACACCTCCAACTATCCTTAAAAAAAAGTTTTCATCAAAAAAGTTTTCTTCAAAAGCAAATGGTTCTGAGCAGAACCTCAGCCCCTCAGGTTGAACCCTTACTATAAGAGTGTAACTGACCTCATCCATACCTCTGCTGTTATTTTACTACAATTCATTGTCAGGTATCAGCTATAGCATAAAAGCACTAATACTTTATATCATGACCGTGTACCAGTCCGGCTCTAGTGCAAACTAGAGTGTTTGATACATCCCCCCCCCCCCCTTGCAGCATACAGTACGTGTTTTTATAAGACTCCACTGCTTCCCCTCTTTCTGATTTTGCAACAAGGCCAGAGCTTCAGCAGATAAACAAACAACAAAATTAAAATTGCTCTTGACAGCATCAACAAGGTTTATGCCGCGGCCCGGGCCTGCAGGAACATTGTGATGTGTTAGGAGTGTACACAGTATGATTCACAGGCCCTAAGAGATGTGGAAACAAAGCCTCCGTGCTGCTGTAATTGACTGTTACACAGCCTTTTATTTTCAGATCATAAATTCATCTGCAAAGATACAGAGTGCTTTGTGTCTCCGAACAAACTCCTTGGACATTTAGGCTACTCTGTTTTTCAGTATAAACAACTGTAATGAAAAAAAAGTCAGCGGCATAAAGCAAAGTGTCTCCAGCCAGACTGGATTCAGAGACGGAGAGAGGAACGTGCTCTCTTTGTGTATTTTAGCCAATATTATTGACACAACCTAACGTCAACATTGTAGCTTGACATTTCGTGTCACGATACCAAAATTATGGCTTGGATACATGCCTGCCTGAAATATCTCGATGCTGAAACAATACCTCAACAAAACCCTAAAACATCAGGAGAAGTTATGGAATAATAGATGACAGAACGTGGAACTTCAAATTCTTCTTCTTTTTTGTTCATCAATTAATCAAATTAATAAAAAAAAGTCAATGCAAGGCAGTGGAGGGTATGGAAAGAAGCTATAAAATAACAGGAGTGAACTATTTTATCATAGCATGGTCATACATTTTAACATGCAGGACGGGACAAAGTCTTAGTTTAAATCTCTCCATCTTCACATGTCACACTGCAGCTTATAACAGGATAAAATCCTTCGCGAAATGCTCTGAGTGAGTTTAGTTGCCCTCTCACGGGCAGCAATGCAATGTACTGTATATGTCTCGGGCTTTTATTGTGAAAGGTAAGAAAAGTGAAGCTGTAATGCCACGCTGCTGCCGTTAACAAGGTGGGAGCAATAATGAGTTTGCCATCTTGGTTCGGACCACAGATCCTACGTGCTATTGTATATTAGTATAGTATAGCAACTTATAACTTGTATTTGCAGCGTGCACACACACACACTGCCCTGATGTTGACGCATCATAAATAGGGCTCTTATTAAAACAATGTGACTCTTAATGAATTGCTAATAATGAAATGGGGAATTGCAGAGTTTTTGACGGCAAAGTATTGCAATACTTTCCAAGTATCGGTATAACGTGAAACACTGATTTGGTTATATCTGACTTTCCTGCATTTTTGGGGAAAATGAGAATAAACCTTGCTTTCAGACTTCTCAGTTTTAAAGTGAGTTGCATAAGCAGATGAATAATAAATAGAAGATACAGACAAAAATAGCATTACATAACTGAAGTATCAAAACCCAGACAAAGGGAATATTACAGCTGGACATAAATAAGAAAATCAGTCTGTAGCATTAACTCAAACTTTAATTCAGATCTTTTTTTTACTTTTAACAGTCAAACCAAGGGAGCGAACACATGTCTACCCAGCAGCTTTCAGAAGAATACAGCAAAATAAAAGACAGACTGTGAGATTTCTAGTCACAGGGGTGTTATGTAATCTCTCTAGTTATGCTAAATGTTGTATAATTATTCTGTGCGTCATTCTCGTCAGGGTAGAAACAACAGCAACAGCATTCAGACCAACAACTCTACACTGGAACTGGGCTTATTCCAATGAATCACAGTAACATTGAGGACATTTTGGAAAAAAATTGAGCACTCAGGTTTTTAGAAGTTCACAAGTTCTTGTTCCAAGAAGGTCTCTAAATTTCTTATTATCTGAATTTCATATTTAATGTGCCATTCAATTGAATTAGTGTTAACTTATATATGTCTAAAAGCTTATTTTATATTGCCAGGAATCATATTTTGGTGTAGAAATACAAAATAATGTATTATCTATGGCCTAAAGTTGTCAAATTTAAACATCCTAAGCCTGAGAAAACTGGAATCTGCCTTTAAAACATAGACCATGTTTAAGTCTTAAATTGTAGAACGTAAAGTTTTTCCATTTAAATTTGATAAAACCGAACTTTGAACATTGAATAACAGATGACATGATCTCTGGACAGCACACCGGTTTTGAGCTGACGAAGAAAAAGGACCTGGTGGGAAAAGTGACCATCTAATATGACATCCTCTACTGAAAATCCAATATCTACTTAATATGTTGGCCAACTTCAACATCGGTCTAAGCCAAAGCCCCGGGAGCTCTTTCGGTGTGAGAGGGCTTGAATACAGCAGCGACCTGCAGCCACACTGAAGTGACTGTGGAGACAGCTGGAGCAGCCCTCTGCCTCACAGCACATCAATCCCCCGGAGGTTGTTACTGCGAGGCAGTTAGCACCGCGGCTGCTGGACACTGTCACGAGCAAACAATCTATTGTGGCCACCCGCGAGAGACAGAGGGAGCGAGAGAGAGAGGGGGATATAAAGGGAGAAGGAGAGAGAGAGAGAGATCATTTAATATGATCTGGGGTTAAGTGAGAGGCACATTAGGGCCGTGCTTAAATCACGGACAACGAGCTGCAGTTGACACAACAGCACTACGGACGCACATTCCACAGATTGACATCCGATTTGATGGGGAAGGAGGAGGTGCCGAGACATGAGTGTTTGTGAGTGGAGTGTGTGTGTGTGTTTGCACAATGCACATATGTTGGGGGGGGGGGGGGGGAGGTGGCTGATATTAAAGCAACTTATCTTGCTCTTCCCTCTGGGTGGAGAGGGACAGGGAAGAAAAAAGAGGGAGCTGAAGAGGAAGGAGGGTGAGATAATTCGCAGTTGGATTTTATTTATTTTTTTAACACCCCCCCCTACTTGCAATCTCAGTCAATTACACAAGTCCCATAATTCAATAGAGCGAAACAAGTTAGTTGCCGGGGAATTCTAATTTCATTTAAGAACATTTATCCAAAACAAATTTGACAACTTGCAACATTAGAAAAGAAGCTGGCGGTGTAGAAATGAGCCCTCCGCGGTACATCAGCGGGCTCGTGTGTACAGACGCAGAGAGGGAGGAGGCAGTAAAAGCAGCCAGCACCTGTGACGAATAGCGATGGCGGACAAACTGTAATGTGGCTAATATCTCCAGGCCCGGGCCGCGTACTGTACAAGCAGCAGCCGCCGCTGCCTGGAGCCGCCGGGGGCCCGCCGAGCGCTAATGTTTTATTTTGTCTTTGAAACTGCCCAGCTCGTTTTTCATCACCATCACTGTCAATGAAGCGTTATTCATTGTCGAGCTAAGCCCTCTCACTCGCGTGGCTATCTCCGCTAACCCGGCAATGAACTCCTAAATCACCGCAGACTAGGATTTGAATATTTCACCACATAATTGGAGCTTTAACCTAATCTAGGGGCGCGGGAGCTCCTCTTCTGTTTCCGACGAGGAGGACTCAAAAGGCGCATCAGGATCCAATCGCTTGTAATAATGAGGAACTTCTCACAGTCTGTGAGCAAGCATAATTACCACTGATCCAGATTAAGGCTTTATCTGAGGCCCGACTGCCACTCCAACAAACAGCAAACACTGGTTTATATCCTAACCAGGGAGCAAGATTTCTGCTATTATGTCCTACTTTTTTTTTACAGCAGTGGATTTTTGCCTCAATGCAGACTGTTTATTTTGTAAAAAAAATCATTGAAGTGTCTCGTGGGAGAGGGAATGGGATGAGGGTGGAGTAGAGAGGGGTTACAACGATTAGGAGCTTTGTGTTGGGAGTGAAAGGGAAAAAAATACAGAGTTATGGAGATGGGAGCTTACTGTACACTGAAACGACAGCAGCAGCAGTGTACAGCTGCACACAGCGGAAAGCTAATAGCTCCTCTCTCTGTAAATTTGCTCCGTTTTAGCATCTCTTAACTATCTCCGCTCCGAAGTGTATTGTCAGGGACTGAATGACTTTCATCACTAGAACAAGAGATCCATTACTGCGCATTGTGGCTGCTGTGTATTTTTGTATAAACAGTATTTGACATGATTGACAGGTGTCGTGAGACTAGCAGCGCCAAATCATTAAACATGCACCACCCCCCCCCCCCCCCCCTTCCGCTCTCACACGCTTCCCTACAGAAGACTGTTTGTGCAGCGTCGGTGTCAATCACGACACACTCGCGCCGGCTGTAATCTATATGTAAGTCATCTTTAAAAACAAACGCATTTCGACGCTGTCAGCTCCCCCCCCCCCCCCTGCACAATGCTGCCACACCAACGTGTCAATCAAAGCGCCGCTATCTCCGCCGCCTCGCTATCAAGTCATCAGCCGTCCTGCGGCTCCGACCGTTACCCCTGTCAAAGCGTCACAAAACTCCGCCGAACGAGGCCTCGCTGCGTCAAGCGCTCGCTCTAGAGGTTTCTCTTCGACATTTGCGTGACCTCCAACTTTTGCACCCAGTCATGACGACGAGTGCGGGAGGAGAAAGAGGAGCTCGTTGTCACTCAGATGAGGGGGCTGTACGGTTCCCTTTTTTTTTACAGGGTCGGCCGCTTTGAGGCCGCACAAGCGAGGCCTGGCGTGTCCGACTGACGGGACTCTTCTTCAAGGTCCTGCGTGGATTAGCATCCCCTCGCTATCTGGCCTTTCACGGGTTGTTAGTTTAGCGCCGACGTTTGAGGGTTTGAGGGAGGTTCAGGGACGGCACAGACCTCTCATCCTTGACGACGGGAGATGACGGGGATAATAAACCCCTGATGAGCATTCGTAACACCCATCTTGGCTCCGTCGCACATTAGTGCACAAATATGTCACTTCCGCACCCGTTTTGAAGCACATAATGATTAGCTGGAATAGCTGCATTTATTCAATTTTTCAAACATGTCAAAAACTAAAGGCTCGAGTTGGTGCCAGCCTCAACCAGACTGATGGGCAGCTGCCTGGCTGGCAAGTATTTCCAGGCGAGGGTTTGAAGTTGGCAGCGGCAACGTCTTCCAGTCCTGACAATCTCGTTTTATTATCTCCTCTCACTGTTGCAACATTTAAAAACTGGGGTAAACACACCCTGTTAGTCCCAATACAGACAGCGATACCTGTGCTTTGGGTATCGGCTGATGCAAAGTACCAATTTGATACCAGTGTTTACTTAGTAAGCTGTATGCCTCACTGTGTGGAAGAGACTGGGGTCCTTCTTTTATTTGTCAACAGGCAACATCAGGCTCGACTTAAACGTTGTCACTGATACCTGATCCAGCTTTTTGAGTCAGTATCGGCCCGACATCTGATATTAGTATCAGTGCGTCCCTAGTCTCACCAGAGGCTGGAAGTCATAGCGTGTTAGCTGCACAGTGCTATTATGATGCATGTTTTTTTTTTTTACTGCCTCTCCATCAGACTTAATGTCCAATCCATAGCTATTGAGAGAAGAAGAAGAAGAAGAAGTGTTGTTGGGGAGGATTTGCTGTACAGTCAGCAGTCTACATCTGTGATCTCGAGGTGCATTAGAGGGGGATTAAGAGTACAGTAAAATAAATTGATTACCATTATGAGCTCTGCACTTGCAGCTAGACCGGATCAAAGGCGCATACGGTGCCGTTGGCGAAACAAGGTCAAGGAGTCAAAGACACGTTGTTATGTCTATGATTGAAAAAGAAGTGCAACCAAAGCTGAACACTTTCTTTAATCTGCTGCATAGATCTTGCAGAAAGCACCACAGGACAGTGAACTCACCGTGGTGTATTTGCCAAGCTGGCAGAGGGAGGGGAAGGTTTCTTGATGGGCCTTACGAATCTTTTCAATGATGGTCTCCAGCTCGGCTGTCAGCTCGTAGCTCTCTGCCAGCTCCAGCTTTGGGCTCTCCTTCTTCTTCTTATTCCGGTCATTTCGAACAGCTGAAGGAGAACAAAAGATTATGGATTAGCGTCAACAATGACATGCACAACGTGGACTTGAAACAATGTGAAAGGTAACAGAACTTCTGGTTACTTTTAAGAGATGCAGCAAGTTGTCAAGTGTAAAACTGAGAACTTACATAAGCACAAAAAGTTTCTGGCTGCAGTCGACTCTGTCAGCTCAACCGGTCTCTGTCAGCTTAGTGCCGCTGGCAAAGTCTCCAAAAAGGAGGAAAACAAAAGTGTCTGAAAACTCAGGCGCTTCACAAATGGATCGTTTGATTTTTGTGGCTCCATTAATTAATTTTGTTAATCAATGAATTACCTCAGACCTATTTTGGTGCTCTTTTATGTTAAGTTCAGGTCTAAAGAGCGAACTAATATGACACTGGATGTACGTAGGTTTGGTTTTAAACGTCAGAGGGGCAAAACAAAGTCTGGGGTAAAATTTGGAGCAACTTTTTAGCAAAATATAATTTGTCGCTGGTAAATAAACATTTTAATAAAATCTCCAAACGTTCAAAGGTAGGGTGAGTATGATGTGATTAATACAGTGTTACTGGTGGTTTCATGCTGTTCCACTGATTGACAGTTGGTGACTAAGCTAACTAACCAAGCAAACAGGGATGTAAACAATATATGTTTTATATTTCTTCCAAAAACTAGCTTTACAAATGTTTTATGAGGAAGGAAATGCATTCAGCGTGTTTATTAAGCATCAAGGACACACACAACGCGTTATGGTGAGAAATGTGTTTCACTGTTTAGTGATTGAAGTCGATCTAGATGAACACATCTACTTCTATTTACCATAGGAGCTACAACAAAGCCCAGGTTGTTGTGTTGTTGTGCGTGAAGTGCACCCTGAGAGACCGGAGTCCGCAGAGTCCTTCGCTTCATTAAGTGCAGATCTTTGAAGTCTGTCGCAGCAGGAGACTCAAACAATCCGACCAGGTTTATTACACAACACGCAGCGTGATCGTCCCAACATCGCAGATCTCCGATCAGCTGCACGTTTAGAATAATAAGGAGCGGAGCCGGAGAGAAAGAGCTGGGCTCATTGTCAGCGCTGAGACACCCAAGGGACCTTCCTTGGCTGACAACACAACAGACACATCCTCTGCCCTAGTTTACAATAAAGCCCTTTATATTTACGCACTAGAGCCAACTCGTGATCCCATATTGCACTAAGATGGTTGAATGGGAAAAGAGGATGGCAGCTGAATGCAGGTTGGGGTTTAATGCTGGTGCAGATATACAGTATTGTTATGTGACTGTGTAGAGCCCCAAGGCATTACATTTCATTTAGATTATTATTCAAATGTATTAGTATTTTTATGGATCAATGGATCAAATGAATGTGTAATGTGAGTCACAAAATTGTATTTCGCCAAATAGAAGATAATATGCTGTCAGAAATTCCTAATATCTCTGAATAGGAGGATGACATGAATTTGTTTTCCCTTCCTGGCTGTTTGTAATTAAGGTCTGAAATAATGACATAGCAAATACAGCAACACTCGTGGCTCAGCTACATTTCCTAGTAGCATTTGGTGAGCGTGTAGCTACAGAGAGCCGAAGTGAAACTGGAACTTCCGGGTTCTGTTTCAGAAGTAACAAAATCTCATTCAAAATCCCATTGACATGAGTGAGAACTCAGCAGTATGTTGTGTGGGTCACGTCACATGTCTTGAACGGTAGCGATTTGAAAAACAATCCATTCCTTTTTTTCGCTGCCTATAATGAACATCGTTACTCATCAGCCTTAGACCTTTGCTGGCTTAACTTCACGTTTTTTATTTCTATTTTTTTTTCAGGGGCAATACACATTCATCAACATGACTGTAAATATGCCGTTCGGCCGGACGTTAAAATTGGTCATTAAACAAACAAATAAAACACTCAACATATAAAATTTGAACAGGAGAAAGCAAAACATGAACAGCTGAGCAGGATTACAAAAAAAAACTTAGAGGAGTAAGTCAGCATTATGCGAAGTAGGACATCTAGAAAACAGGCAGTAAATACAAAACAATGTTAAGCGGCACAAACAGTTAAAACATGAAACACATGACATGAAATCACATGAAATCACATGAAATCACATGACATTACAGAAGACGGGTAAAACCAGAAGGAACGCAATCTAACAAACAGACAAGAAGCCAAGCAAACGAGCAGGATAGCTCAGCAGGAGACTGAACAGTGTCAAAGATCTGAGACAGCAGAGATTCAATAATAGTAGACAGATGATTAGCAGCCAGCTGGTGGACATAGTGGAGCATTTAGCAGATAGAGAGACATATTTTTGAGTTGGTGGAGACCAAAACAGAGCTACAGGCTAATAAGAGAGTGAGTACTAGACTTAACATCCATCAGGCGATCACTAACACCACTCCAAATGAATGCCAATGTTGTTCTGTGTCTTCTGGATCTATAGGCAACTGTTTGCAAACACTTTTAAAAGGTTATATTAAGTCAGTGTTGTGTTTATAGTGGATTTCACTAGTTTAAGTGGCCAAAACAATCGATCAATTCCGATTCAAGTCATTTCTATGATGTGATAAAACATGATTCAGTTTGGCTTGTCAGAAGCATCGCCATAATGAGTGTTAAATCCTCTCATTTCTATACATGCTCATGTCTGCTGACCTGATAAACAGTGTCTATTTTTAGAGTAATGCCATTAATGCACTCTAATCTCGCAGTCTCAAGTACTGATGTGTGATCAGGGATAAATCGACAAATCTCCATACAGCGATATGATCACAGCTGTTCTCCCTGGAATTGTTATTCACCACATCTAAATACGCTGAACCAGTTCAAATTGCATTGGAAGAAAATCTTTCTCAGGGTTGGAGAATGCAAATTACACAATGTTACGGTAGAAATAAATGTATTAGTACCCACATGGTGGGACTCTTCTTACAAATTGTGTTTGATTTACTTATAGTCTTTGTTCCAAATGCATATGAACACTGCAAATGACTGCATGTTGACAGAGCGACGCTAACTTTGTTTTCAGTCTTAGTGCTAAGCTAGCCTTAGCGTATCTTGGACCTTTGTCTGAACTGGACGCAAAGAGAACGAGAGAGAGAGACTGATATGATCTGACTCTGGGTAAAATGAATATTTCCCAAAATGTTGGCATAACTTAAAGAGCTGTAGCAGACTGCTTATCTCCTGATGCTAATGCTAACAACCAATCGCTACTTTCCCACCACCACCTGCACTAAGACTAGACTTGACTTGATATTGACAGATTATAGCGCTTATCCCCATAATCAGGCATTAACCCTCGATGGGTTAATGCCTCGTCTGCTTTACCAACAAGGCTTTATACCCTTAAACTAGTCTCTCCTGATGCAATCAATGCACATAATTCAGTGAAGATACACAAATATCATACATACAGCTGGGATCCAATCAAAATATGTCAGCAAATGCACACAGTCTGCCAGCCAGATCGGTCACAGCCAGGAACTCCGTCCATATGCTGAAGATGTCTGTTTAATTTTGACACATCGGGACATATTACACCCATCGGGACATATTACACCCATCGGGACATATTACACCCACGTCTCACATCACAGCGGACCAACTCAAAGCGTCAACATGAAAGAGGAGTTAAATCAAATGTTCTGTTCCAGAGAATCAGACTGAATGTTTTGGTCAGCCATGGCCTCGTGCAGATTACTGTCACTGCTGGGAGGCGGACATTAATCACTCCATACATTTCGACCCACATCTGTGACCTCTATGTCCATTATATGAGAGTATGTATATGTAAGGGACGTTCCACTGCGTCAACTGTGATTATACATTTAGTAAAAGCAAACTTTGACAGTGAGAATGTTAATTAATTCATCTTAAAATGGGATTCAGATAAACGGTAGCCATGACTGAATTTAACTAAACAAAGACTAGCGGGATACTGGGCACACACTGGAGTGTTAGCATCACTTTTTACTGGTGATTTGCTGCTTCGCACCTGGCAATGCTAATCTTTATAGAGGTAAAATGAAACCAGCGATGGGAGAACTGATCCTCACCGTGTCTTTTATCTTGGTTTTATAGTGTCGGTGTGAGGGCAGTGGGAGGGGTTTGACTGACAGAGGATCGGGAGCCTTTGGGCCTCCTTCAATCTGCTGCTCCACAGAGAAAAGCTGCTAACACTGAACACAGCAGCAGCAGCAGATAAAGCAGGTAGGGAAGTAGCGATTCAGAGTGTAGCAATAGAGACCTGCCACACAACTCTCCGGTGCACTCAAACAAGAGAAGTGTGAAGTATACAATCGGATATGGGATCATGGGAAAGGAAAAAGAATCAGATAAATGTTGTAATTGGGGAGGAAAGTGATGAAATGAGATGATGATGAAACAAAATATGCACAGAATCCTGTCCTTAAAAAAGAGCACATGGGAAAAGGATGTTTCTAGTGTTGGATTTGATATTTCACGCATCAAAAATACCCATCTGCTTACTGTACAAACTCACACATGTAATGCTGTTTCACCTTCAATGTCACATCAATTATATGTCCCTCTTTTTGTCCTTGTGCCAGCGACAGCAGTTGCAGGAAGCGTTATGTTTTCGGGCCGTCCTTCTGTTCGCTCCATTCTTGTGAACGCGATATCTCAGGAACGCCTGAAGGGAATTATTTTTTTAAATTTGGCTACAAACGTCCACATGGACCTGAGACAATTGAGAAAGGACACGACCCACTGGGGGTCAGTGTGCCCCGTCCCTTTAGGAGACTAGGGGCACAGGTCCTGAGTCTATTTACTCAAATGGGAGAAGTGATCGCAGATTATGACCAATTGTTTTGCTCCACAGTCAGACAAGTGAATATTGATCCCAAGCCACATATCTCCCATTTGCTGATACTAAAATGGACAATGTTTTGACACTAAAATGGCGTTTTTCGAACGCACAAATCGGGAGAAAATCCACTTTTTCAAGACTTTTCTTTCTCTCAGAGACACACACTCGCGAGATCTGCCAACGTTCACGAACGCCCTAGCTCACAAATGTTCCTATTGCTATATATGGCTGTTAGCTGTGTAAATATCTAAGGTTAGCAAAAAGAAAATATAAATACATTATGCAAACATAATCTCTGCTTTCATCCATCCATGCGACGTGCACAACACTTCCAAACAAGGAGTTTTGACCTCACAGAGGAATCACCGTAAAAGCTGTCAATCTTGCTTTCACTCTTCACACTTAAACTGCCAGTAGACTTTATCAGAGTCACTTCAGCCTGTGCTTTACCATGTGTTGAGCTGAGAGAGTGAGCTTCTCTCTCTGTCTTTTCACTCTTCTCACACATATTTCTGTTACTTGTCACGTAAACAATCAAGTGCAACACCATGAACATCCACCAGGAGAGACCGTCTACAAACGTGTGCCATTGTCTTCATATTTAAATGATGTAGATCTACATGTACCCAAAGCTAGTGAGAGAGGTTTTTCTTGCCACTATGGCCAAAATGGCATCTTTTTTTATCCTGATCACCATGTTTCGAAACTACCAGCAGCTGTGAAGTGTCATCTAAAAGAGCAACGCCTGACCTCCCAAAGCTCTTGCTACTTTTTCTGTGCAAAATACTGCTATCAGTGGGTTAGTAACGTCCACAACAGAGGACACACAGTCGTGGTGGTGGGTCGAGGTCAAAACCATGAGTCTCTCTCAACACAACACAAAAAAACCACATTGCCCCTTGGAAGGGGGGGATGGTACGGGATAATGGTATAGAAAGGGGGATGGTACACAATCTGTTCCCGTGTGTCTGAGTGTCATTTGTCATAGTGTGGTGACAAAGTGTCTGGCGAGGGGGGTTGTGGTCCACACAAGAGGCAGGCGAGATGTGATTCAGGAAGACAGCGACGTAGCGAGTGCACCCTCCCACTACCCACCCAGGGCAATCAATTACCACCGCACTCCAAGCAAATTACTGCGAGCATGAGCAGATACATCCAAATGATGCATCGGACAAGAGGCCATGAAAATATATGGCTTTTTAATACCCACAAAAGGGGCAGGGGGAGTCCATCCAGCCCAGGGACTCTCATCAGTGCCTGTGATCACTTTCTGTGACTTCCACATGAGAAGTATCTGCACTTTCATCTCCACTGGTCCACAAGTGTCTGTTTGCCTCCTGTTGTGTGTGAAAAATATAGACTTATTGGGCCCTGAATTGAAAAAAAAGGACAAGGGGCTGCATTGGCAGGTACAAGTGATATGATGAAATAAGATCCAGGAAGGTCCGTTTGAGTATTAGGTCCACAGGTACACCCTGAAATGAAAGAGAGTGCTGTCTTTTGTGACACAGTGATGTTGTTTATCTGAACATGGCTTTACTCCTCTGACTTGTGCATGCAAAAAATACAGATTCATCATTATTTACCGCAGAAAACAGTAAAACAGTACCTATCACAATTTCCTATAAGATGGTATCCTCAAATAGCTTGCTTCGGTCTGACCGGTGGTCTCATAGTAAAGCAGAAAGGACAACTGCAAATATGACTCTCTAATGAATGAATGATACCTAATGAATGCACGTCCAACATTAAGTCACCTTCTGTTTCAGTTATGGTCTCCACTAAAGTAGTTGGTCTTCAGCTGCTAATAGCTCCTTTATGTTCACCAGTTAGTAGTGTGTGCTGAGCGGGTAATGAACTGTAAGTGTATCAGAGCCATTTGACTGAAAACAGCTGCCTGCTGCAGCTGGAAACAAACTATGTGAGAACTTTGAGGCTGAACCAAAAGAGGAAAGTTTGCTGGTTGCACAGCAGAATTGTTGATGATTCTCTGCGGGTTCATTTGAAGCGGGTAGGGATGTTCATTTAGAGGTTTTTTTTTCTGACCAATACTCGATGTGTTGAGTGGATTGTTATTGGACACATGCAGCCTCGTTTGAATACATTTTAAAACTTCTTGTAACCGTTTAACAGATTGCATTAAAGGGTCAAGATTATCATTGTCAGTTAACAGTTAAACAGCCCGAGAAGTGGGGTCCCTGGCATTAAAACACATGAGCACACAATGCGCAAACCACGAGGACTGTGTTAAACCCTCCACCCAGCGGCTTTGTCAGGCTTTGAGGGAGCGCTGTGAATGAGTGAGTGTTTCTGAAGTGCTCTCCAGAGTGTTAGACCAAGGGATGAAGAGTCATCGAGTGGAGTTCAGACACGCTGTTAAATACACTCTCCACAGCGATGCCTACTGTCACTCTCCCGTCCCTCTGCTTTACAAGACCCTCCTCTTCCCTTCCTTTAGTCACTAGAGCAATGTCCCACCCTCTGTCTTTTGTCCTCCTCTTTTATTGCTTTTTTTCTCTCGCCTGCCTCTAGCCCACCGGTGCAGCATGGTGATGTTTTTCTCTGCTGCTTTTTTGGGATGCTGTGTGGCTCGGCAGCAGCAGGCGTGGACGGCGGCCGTTTTTGAGAAACCCGACGGCCAGCCATCTGCATGCTGCCAAGCTCTACGCAGCGTCTCTGTGAGCAAACAGATGCAGCGCTAAATAAACACTATTTATTTGAGCCCACGTGATGCGGTTCGGGCCACTTGCCACGGCACTTAACATGGCAGCTCCCTAACACTAACCAGGTGGGTGTCGAGCAACCGCGATAATTCTTCGCTGCCACCAGAGCATTGGGTTTAAGCTAATGGTCCTGATGGGACCAGGGGGAGCGGAGAGGGGGGTTGTCAGATGGGAAACCTGCGCTGTGAAAATATGACCTTGGAGCAGGAATGAGAATGAGAGCGGCGCATACGCAACTAAATTAATCTCATGATGGTCCGAGTGCAGGTTCAGAGGCTTTTCCACACAGATAAGATTAAAAGAAGAAAAAAACAGAACAATAGTTTCAATAGTTGACCTGCTGATCCTGGAGCTGTGCAGGTATGATGGTGTATTAGTGTCATCGTAGGTAAAAATAATTACAGAGCCAGGGAAGGGGGGTGATATTTCATGAAAAAAATAGATTAATGTCGCAAATTTATTAGAAAAAACACAGTCATTTACAAGGAAATACTTAAATATTCTCTGAGTTTATAAAAAATCTCAAATTCTCTGAGATTAAACTCACAAATGTACAAGAAATTAATTTGGAAAAATGTATTTTTGGTCAAGGAACCACATCGCTTCACTTTGCAAGGCTGGATAAACACTTAACGTGAACCACCGAGTGCAAAATATATTATATTGTAGCAGAAACTAAGGACATCCATCCGTGCATTCTCATCCGTTTATCCGGGGCCGGGAGCAGTAGACTAAGCCGGGTACTCCAGACGTCCCTCTCCCCAGCATACTCGAAGGACATAATTCACCATAATCTGTGCTTCAACACAAGCAGTTATGTTATGTGTGTCACGGTTCCACCCCCGTGAGCCCTTTGTGAGTGTGTGATTTATTTATTTTTTAAGTCTCCTTATAGTGTGAATGCTGGGTGCCTGTTTTTTTTTTTTTTGTTCTCTCTCTCTCTCTCTCTCTCTCTCTCTCTCTATGGGAGGAGTTGCACACCTGCGTACAATGTCGTCAGTGGACTCCTGCTGAGAGCACACCTGTGGATGATCTTCATTAGTAGCTTATATAGGTTGTAAGCATGCTGCGGCCAGAATGTCTTAGTTCATTATCTGAGTAGTATAAATATATATATATGGTTGGTTTTTAGTGTTAGCCTAAATAAAAGACATACGCCTTTGTTTAGTCAAAGATACTTTCCTGTATTTTCTACAGCATAGGCTTAGCTTGACGGGGCCAGGTATATAAATGGCATTTCTTATTTTTGTTTTGTTTTATTTGTCCAAGAGAGCGACGCCATTCCGCGATCGATTAGCCAGTGGACTAGTAGCAGCAGGAGTGACGCTGTCTCAGCAGTCCAGGCTGGACTCTGTGGGGCTCGTTGGACTCACAGGCTCCTAGTGACACATTACGCACAAACGAGGCTCATTCCTGATCGAAAGCCATTGTTTCACTGCTTACATTTTGGTTGAACATAAAGTAGAGATAAGTAGGCAACTAGTGTAAAATAACATGGCACTGTTGGTTGGTTTCCTCCTGTCCTCCCTCATTTTTTTGAGTCATCAGCCGCCGTTTCTGAGAAAAAAATCAATGAATATCTGAATGCCAAAAAATGAATACCTACCCAGCAATGTATTTTCCAATTAGTTGAATATTTGGGTCCAGCCCTAGTGTATGTTGTTTTATCAGAAAGCTGCTCAGATATTTGATAAAGTGCAGGTAAAGTTGCAAGCAAAAGGTGTCAATCTAAACAATGTCAACACATACTGTGTAGACAGGAAGCTTGAAAACAAAGAACAGGGCCATTTGTTGTTCCCGAAATGTACACAATGAAATAGTTTACCCACACGTTAAACCCAAGGATGCAAAATACACCTAATTTCCGTCAAACTCTTCTCTGTATCATCCCATGACACTGAATATTTGAGGCCCATGGAACTGAACAAAACACACTCGCGTACACACTAATAACAACACACACAGTGCTGTCTTCCTCCTCCTCTTCTGGCTCTGCAGATCCACCAGATTAATAATGGATCACATCAGTGCTCATGACTTCATGAGACTCATGATCGCTTACCACTGAAAAAAATACAAACACACAACTTGTGTAATGACGCATTCAATCGCATACCTGCTGGTGCAGCGTATACACACACACACACACACACACACACACACACACACACACACACACACTCATAGACACAATCATGTACACACACATAAAACAATGCTCCCCTTTGTGTTGCTCTCTAAGTAGCAGTTCAGTAATCTCCAGAGGCACATGATAGCACGAGTCCAGTGTCCAAAAGCAGATGTTACCGTCCGTGTTCTGACTCAGGCTTCAGACTGAGCTCTCAACACCGTACTTTCACTATGAAATAACTACCGCTACAAATGTAAGCTTTCAGGTGTTATATTGCCTGTGGCGGCCATATTGGATGCGTCCAACCACAACAGACAACAACATCGTTAGTAGTGTTTCTAAACATGCAGCCAGAACTGAATGGAAATCGTTCTGTACTGTCTGATTATGTGTTTAGTTGTCTGCTTAGCTGATTAATTAACACAGTATATGTTTGGGACAGTAGTCGCTAATGGCTGCATAAAAAAATTACGTTCCAATTTTATATTATATTTGAAGGGCACTGTAGAACTGAGAGGAACTGCAAAGCTGGGGGATAATTTCATAAAGGTACGTCATAACGAGCAAACCCTTTCACAGTACCCATGATCATTCAATCCATTAATATGAAAACATGGATTTATAAGGCTTGCATTTTATTAGCCCTGCTACTAGTTGTTCTTCAAGAAATTTAGTGCAGGTGGAACTGCATAAAAAGTCAGTCAGTCAAATAGATTTGGGGACAAAGTCCTGTTGTCCCTACAGTGAGAGCAACGTTCACTCGGCACGGACCTTCTGTTGTCGACGTTCAGAGCAGGACGCTGAGGACACCACCCAATCACCCCCACCCCTGAATAAAGGATAGTCCTCTTTCTCCCCTTTCTCATCAGTGGCCCTGTGGGTATGAGTGGAGGTGCGGGGGGGGTTATAGCCTGAGGATATCAAGACATCATCTTTTCCATGATTCCTCTGCTGAGGTGTGAAACAGCGTAAGAGAAAGGAATGGTCCCCCCCCCTGAGGCTAATGGAGCACAAAGTGGACCTGAGCTATAAATGCTGATGCAATCAAAGGATGCCAATAACCTGTGAAATGCAAACTGTTCCTATGGATGACAATGGAGCAGGGGGGACATGAGGACATTGATGGAAGCAAGACACGGGGTTTCCTAAATGCAGAGGTTCTGCATCCTGTTTTGTTTTTATCGGTTCATCACATCATTTCTCAAATCCCAGCTGTGTTGGATGTTCGACAACACTTTGTGAATGATGCAACTCTTCCTCGCTGGCTGAAATACTGGCCAGTAGAGGAAACATACATGCGATTGAATAATGTATGCGGCGGATCAGCTATCGGGAGACTCGGCAGCTCTAACTCAGATAATTAATCATCCCCACATCATACTCATAACAATACAGCCAATACTGGATGAGATCTTATCTGACAGTGCTGTCCATTCAAAAATGGATAACTTTTCACACCTGAAATGTACTATGCCTGAGGCCATGTGGTGGCCTTGCCTCTATATTGCAACTTATAACTACTCTATATTTTATTGGGAGATGTCAGGCCATTTTTGCCAACAATACAACTCACAGCGACTATCTTCAACCTGAGCAGCAGGTGGAGACGCTCTTGCTAACTTAGAACAGATTCAAACGTGAAGACACAATAGAGCAACATTAGGTCATCCCAAGATTCATGAGTGAATGTTGGTGCTTTTCCCCATCAGTCAGCCTTTTTTATGAAACAAGTTTTATGATGTTACTTGCAGCTTGAAAACCCTAAAAACACACAAGGAATGTAAGACTCTTCCAAGAGAAGCTCATTTGGCTGATAAGATGGTGGAGTTACATCTCATCATTCAATATCAGTTTTGAACCCACAACACTTTTGAGCCAAGAGTCAAGATTATTGTTGGATAAAAGTCAAGTTGAGCAACAGAATTTAGTGCTCCGCTCAAAGGTTTACCAGCAACATTTTATAAGGAATGTTTTCTTGCATGTTACTCAAGTTGATGTAATGAATCCATCGACACACCCTGCATATCAACTTTGACCATTCCCTTTGTTTCTTACTTAGCGAGCTGTCCGCTTGAGATTGGATCACCTCACGCATGTTAATGCCAGGTGTGAAGCGGGCCAATAATATTGAAAACAATGGAAAAATGTGGTTGGTTATCGATACCAAAGCTCAGGTATGGTAATGGGAAAGATATCAAAACCAATGTTCAAGCAATAGCCAGCTGTACCCATAACTCATCTTCATAACAAAAAAAAGATAAATGTCATTTTCATAAATAAAAAAAATCATTAATCCCCGCGAATTTCGGCACGCTGTGTAAATGGGGTCTAAAACTCACACTCTTTGGACATTCCCACTCCGAAGCACTTCTGCAGGCGGCAGTACTGGCAGCGGTTCCTCGTCACCTTGTTGATAATGCAGTTCTTGTCCCGGTGACACGTGTACACCATGTTCTTCTGGATGCTTCGGCGGAAAAAACCCTGAGGAAACAGACAGGGGGGGGGGGTGTTCATAAAAAGAAGACTCTCACAACGTTAACCTAATTTTTCTCTCTAATCTCCCGCAGCCACATATTTTCTAAAACATCCGCGCAGCTCCATTGAAATTCTCCTGCCACAGGATCTCATGATGTCACGACAGCCTGTATAACAATGCGCTGGATGTTTTGTCTTTTCCGTTGCCATTAAGGCTGAGAGAAAAGAGAGCCGGCGTGTCCCTGCTGGGGAGCTCTGAGGAGCTTCAAATGCTGGATTTAACCTCAGAAACAGAGCACTTGTGGGAACAGAGAGTGAAGAACCTCAGGGTAACAGTGAGGCTGTTGATGCTGTTATGGAAGAATAACCGAGGACTTTGGTTCAGCTGTGGGCGGGGAGCTCCACGTCTGAAGGTGACATTGAGCTTCTGTGGAAGACCAAAGACACTTTTTCTCTCAAAAGAATGCTTTCATTGTAATCCAGTAGAACAGCAGTTAAGTGATATGTCTTAATTGGGCTCATTCAATGTTTTAGTGTCCAAAGAGATATAAGTAAATACGTTTAAATCCCACGTAGCTGTTGTGATAGTGTGATAGAGCTGTGGTGAGAGGAGGGATCTTTACAGTTTCACTCCTCCATAGCCATGAATGACAAGAACATTTGAATAATGTAGCCATGATAATTTCATTTGTAACACTGGTTAATACAAATAACCTGAACAGAGGAATGAATGTCCTTGAATTTTATAAAAGTTCAGTTGCGGTGATGATGTAAAGTCTACTTATGAGGCCTAAAAGACATGTGTGTAAAAAGGCTGGCACACAAAACCCACGGGACACACGTTTACAAAGGGTTTAATTAAGTAACCACTTTCCAATTAGTCAAGTGATTAAACTGGTTTTCATGTCTAAAAGCAAAACTGGGAATTTCCATGTTTATTTAGAGTTGTATGGAGAAGCTTAAAACACTGTAATTTAAACAGTCATTGCAGCTTATTGGCCTTTCCTTTTTATATTTTACTATGTGAAGTATATTCTGGCCTTTTGATCGCCACAAGAGGACCCTGCTTACTGCAGCATGTTATGAATTGTGTCAAGCTTTAGGAACTTTTAAGGGATGAAAATGATTCATATTTTTATGTAAATGGACAGTGTTGGTATTATATTGGACACGACATTTCAGTAGCTTTTTGTCACGTCTACCTCAGGTGCCATTAGAATATTTGTCTGACCAAAGGAGGTTAATTCGAGCTTGAGAATATCTTTCAATCAACATGATGCCGTCCATCAAAAAGGCCGACACAGCATGCACACACTTTTTAAAATCATTCTAGCTGTTTTGCTTGTGTGATGCCAGAAATGACCCTTGATTAAAAGCAAATTTAAACATTTTGTGTGCGACACGGAGAGCAATAAAACATGTACAATGTGGATCCTCCTTGAAAGTCCTACACAGAAGCAGAGGCTGAGCTCTGCTACATTTGTCTCCAAGGAAAGTGACAGAAAGCAGAAGAGCATCTATAGGAAGCGGGGGTTGTCACAGATCTTTTTTTTTCCCCCTCTCAATATTAATTTGCCGTTGCTCTGGGGTCTTTTGCAATGACCGTCTATCATCCAGGCCCTTATGCACATGTTTGCAGGCGTTTTTTTGCCTGAGGAGCTATGTTCTTCATAAGGAAGAGGGGGGGTTAAAATTCCATTTACCATAGCCGCCTGTGACGGATGGGACCTTGCCTTTTCATTAGCGAAGCAGGATGCACGATGGGTAACAGATTAGATCACAGGACTGAAACGGCTGACTCTGTAGCCCATCTCGCCTCGGCCTCGAGCATCCGTCAACCTCCGGACCGCACCCCCCGGTAGCACCGATGCTAACCAAAAGCAGCCAGTCACGTGTCGGTGTTGATGACACGTGATCGGTCCGAGGTCACCTCCCCTCAGCTGGTATTATTCATTTTCTTAATAGATGCCTTCATCCTGGCTGATGTAAGCTAAGTGTGTTCGCAGACATTACCTGCGGGGTCTGATGGATGACCATGGAAGCGGCCTGCGTCACCATCAGCTGCCATATAAGTGTGTTCAGGTTGGGTGCAGAACCCAAGGCTACTCAGGTACTTATGTCATTCAAAGCTGAGAGCATGCAGGTCACTTAGCCTTGGAAATCTACGTGTGTGTGTGTGTGTGTGTGTGTGTGTGTGTGTGTGTGTGTGAGATAAGTGCTGTACAGTGTGCTGGGGGTTTTACTGGGAGCTGGAGCTGCTGCGGTTTGCGTGTTGTGCACTTGCTGCAGACTGCTTCCCCAAGACAGATTTGCATTTTGTGAGCTTCAGCTGTTTGGGGACGGTTTGTTGGCAGTTCAACGCCTGAGCTGCGATGCATCTCATTTAAACTTTCCTCATCCACATTATTGATACATCACATCAAATATATACACTGATGGGGAGAGCAACAAACATTTTCTGGCCTGACAAAAGTTATAGATTGTCTACTCTTACAAGAACTCTACACGAGCAAATCCCAAACTATCAGCTCAACTAGATACCAGTCACGTTAAGTGACATCATTATTTAGTCATTTGGGTGAACTTGCTTTAATTAATATTATTTAATAATGTATTTAATATTTAATTTAACTAATCAACCAAGCACCAAATGACTGTAATGTGAAATGTGTCGCTTGTAGTGACAAACCCACAGAGAATTATCAACACATTTATATTAGAGGGTGACATTCGATCAAAACTCAAATAATCAACAGCCTCATACTGGTTTTCTTTAAGCAATAATACACCGTGTGACTGTACGCAGAGCCAGTATGCACCAGTATAGCACTGTCTCAATTATGTTACTGATATTAACACAACATTCTGCATTGACGCACACAAAGTCAGAGGCTTTTGGTTTGTTTCCATGAATCTGTTTTGGTCCTTCGCCAAGATCAGGTCATTGTGGGTTAATACGTTTATCCGAATGTGCCTCAGCTCATTTGACTCCAACTCTGCCGCTGACTAATCGTCTTCTCTTAGATTCAGGACAGGTTATCTTGCTAAAAGACTAAAGCTAACAGGTGCTATGCTAGCAAAAAGCCAGCCTCCTTACTGGCCAATAATCCATGAAATAGGCAAATAAAGACACGGCATTGTTCTCCTTAGAAAATAAAAGGCTAAAACGATACACAATTTAATATACGTCTCACTGCAGCTCCATGCACACACGACTTGTGGAAAAAATCCAAAGACAGACCTGCCATGCCTGGTTACGGTTGGCAATCTATTGCGGTTTAAGGGAGGGGGTTAACCAAATGATAAATGAAGAGTCAAAGTCATGATGTCACGTCTGGGCAGGACTTTGTTCCACTGGCTTCTGTAACTCAATGCAATCTGTCGCTCGCTGTGTGTTCCTGAGGTTTACTTTCCATGACAAATCAGCACATACGATTAGAAAGCGACACTGACAATTTACCGACGTAGCAGCGTGGTTACGAACATCATCGCAACTTGGTTTCGTTTACATCTGTGAAAAGTCTGTTTGGCTCCATGTTTAAAATCTCAGGACTAACAAGGATGGGGATGTAATATTCACAAGACGAGCCATCTTTATATATATATATATATATATATATATATATATATATATATATATATATATATATATATATATATATATATATATATATATATATATATATAAACTATACATAGTATACAGTAGGCTGTAATTGTGTGTATAATACATGTGTTGCCGCGACTCAGAGCACTTCATCTCTACAAGCCTCCAGGGAATCACCAGTGTCTGAGATGACACGACGACTCACACAATCATCACATCTGCTCCTTTGCCTTGCTTCTTTTTTTCCACTTTGTCTTAGTTTTTGCTCATCTGTATTTCCTCTTTTGTCCTTTCCTCCATGTCTTCTGTCTTCCTCTTCTCCTTTCACTCCTCCCCTCCGCCACAGGACACCAGTGTTGACCTGAGACTGTAGACCGCTCTGATATTTGCCAGCGCGTGTCCTGCGGGTTTACTCATTTGAAGCTTATAAATGTGCAACCAAAGGACACCCTTGAGCTGAGTGTTGTACAAAGGTGTTTACCCAGGTAGAGGGGGGTGGGGGTGGGTGGGTGCTGCTGGGCTAAATAAATGATAGGATCAGAGGTTTCAGCTGTGGGGACACGCTGAGAATGAATCACACCCCGAACACAAGGATGCAGAGGAGGGCAGAGCCGCTAAACTCAGTTTATCTGTCTGCAGCATAAAGCTTTTCAACTCTTTTATTTCTTCCAAGTTATCTTAAAAGTTTTGTTTTAAAGCAGCTGAATAGTTTTAGAGCCAACACTTCTTTTGAACAAGATTTGTCGTCCAATATGACGCTAAAATTATCCCCAGAACCCAAGGATAAGAAAAGCAATCAAATGTCTTCACGCATATGTGAAATCAAATTGAGAGGCACTTCCCGTACACAAGTAGTTTTAACTGAACTCTGATAATTGAACTGCATTGTATTTACCATACGTTCTTTTCATATGTGGAAGATAAGGCGCTGATAAAAATGGGTCCTGTATAATTTCTATGTAAAACAATCTATGACAAAAAGACAAATCAAATCAAAAGACACAGGCACTGCAATACAGTTCAGCAGCATCACAAACAGCTGCATCAACACCTCTCCAAAACAGTTTCAACGAGACTTATTGCAGGACTGTTTTATTGGACTGACTCAGTTTTAGATCTTGCAAATCTTGTTGCATCAATCCAAATATTTGTATTATCTGCGCCAGGAGGATCGTACGATCAGTCGCGTGTGTCTGTGAGTGAGTGTGCATCCATGTGTCTGTCCATGGCTAATTCTGGTGCTGCAAACTGCATATTATTTTGGGTGCCCGGTTATGGCTACATGTTAAAGGACCTCTTGTGGTTACGGTGACACTTTCTCAAAACACCTTTTATTGGCTATCTTATACTGCCATTGTCTCTCTGCTGACTCCTCACTCACTGCTCTTAAGCGGCCCCCAGCCGGTAGGGGCCGCCAGTTATTGATTTGGACAGTGTGTTTGGCTAACCGCTAACAGCTAACGGGACTACCAGTACACACACTGCTGTACCTCGCCACACCTCAGCTGCTACTAAACAGGCAAACAGTCAGTTTTTCAAATAAAACTCTTTATGACCAAAACTAACAATATAAATAATATCACACAATATCAAACAGATGTTTACTGAACAGCTCTATTTGAGGCTTTCTGGAAAGTTCATTGTGTTTACATTTATACTAATATTTGCTCTTCATACCACAACTCTCTCCGCTCTGTTCTGTAGATAAGGTCATGTTGAGATGTAATGTCGGAGCATCAGGGGACATGGGTCCAGCCACCTGGGAGACGAGGCCACTTCCCCCTGGACTGATAAACTGCACCTTAACCGAGATCATTATCCAACATCTTGTTATCTTAATGGGCCAGGGATAGGGTGTCAGAGCGATGGCCCCGCCATCTTAGGCCTTCTCATTTACAGATTAAAAAACGAAAGTGCCGCCCATTCATTATTTAGCTACAATCCAACCCCCACCTGGCCTCCTCCTCTTTCTCCCCCCCCCCTCCCTCCTCTCTCTCTCTCTCTCTCTCTCTCTCTCTCTCTGTCTCTGTTCTTCCCATCGACTGGCTGTCCGGCTCTTTGGACTCGGCCACGGCGCTTTGTGTTGCCTGAGCATTCAGTACAGCCGAGGGGAGAGAGGCAGAGCGGCGGATTAGCTTTCGCTCTTAATCGTGTCGACATCTTATCACTGCCGTGGAAAGTGGAGAGGACACTGGAGACCCTGGGGGGTTCCAGAAAAATGAGGAGGAGAGGTAGAGTGGAGAGTAGGAAGAGGGAGAAGGGGGGGGGGGTGGATATTTATCCAGTTTATCCAGTCCAGGCTATTACTTACACCTGCAGTGCACTGGAAAGAGACGACAGAGTTCAGGAAGAGGACTTGGCTTGTAGGACAAGTGGGCACGTTAGACAAGTTAAAGAAGCAGGACGAGTAAAGCAGGCTTCCTAAAATGTTCCTGTCCCATTGTCACCGACCGACTGCTGTCCAAAGAGAACTCACATTTTTGTCATTATAATGTCAAAGATGCACGATAAAGGCTTGAATAAAAAAAAAAGAAGAAAAAAGACCTGAACATTAATTTAACCAAAACAAATAATGAAAGAAAACAAAAAAGGATATATATGTGGAAAATGCAAAAACGTCAAAGGTTGCATATGTCTGACACAGATTTTGTTTTTCAATATTTTGTTTGAATTTTTCAAATGTAACGACCCTCAGGTTAGGACCCAATGTGTTGAAGTACCTTTTATTCTATCAGTGTCATTGAGCATTTGTATTATTCACCATTTTATATTATTGTAAGGGAAGAGGACACACCGTGATTGCAAAAGGTTCGGTTCTTTAGTTCTGTGTTATTGAAAATGTTTAACTTTGACTGAAAATTTCCAACTTAAGCATGTCCTGTGGAGGTATCACAGAAGACAAAAAATGCACGCCACAGATCCAGCTCAGGGACACCGAGATGAATGGGCTGAAAGCAGCAAAGAGACTGCATGAATTTTCTCTGGACACGCTTTGTATTTCACAAACAAAAACCGTATGCCAATAGAATCATTTGAGAGTCGTGAGCACAGGTAGTTAGTTGCCAAGGTGAGGGAGCAGTTTTAGCATTAGAGCGGACAAATAGCAAGAGCTGGATAAGAACGATAACACATGCGTTTCCCTTTAATTCCAAGATTCTCTTGAGTCATTCGCTTATAACATTTTAAGAAAGCCACATTCCTCCAGTAAACACGTCAAAACCTGAGAATATGTGCTAAGTGGGGTTTTTGTTAGAGGGGGGGGGGGGGGGGGGGGCACAAAATGGGGAGAGCAGTGTTGTTGTGGTTCACCTGCCATATCAACTGAAGAAACGGAACAACGGGACAAAAAAAGCAACCCGGGCCGCACAAAGACCTGCATTGTTATCGTGGCAAACGTGAAACCTCAACAGTTAAGGTACAAACAGAGCAGCAGTCAACAGCTACAACAACGAAAACAAGAGACCGCTCTCTCAGACCCCCACTCTTCTGTTCTGTTCCTCCCCCTTTCCACACCAACCCCCCCTCCTCCCTTTCCCGAAACCCAATCAGTGCTTATCTATCCATCCGAGCACCTGAAGTGCACAGATGGACCAGGAGATACAGTACAGATTGAAAGGCGAATCAGGGGAAAGTAAAAACAGAGGAAGAGAACAAGAGCAGGAAGAAAAAGGAGCGATCGCTAGTGAGAGGCCTGAACAGAGGAGCTGTGTGACTCACCCAACCGGCTCTGAATAGCTGCAGAGACAGAGAACCGGAGACCGAGCAAGAGGCATAAAAAAAAAAGACAACGGGGAGAATGAGGTTTCAGATCACCCGGTCCTCCACAGACGCCCCACTGTGGCCCTATTCTTCAGGTTGCCGCTCGCCATTCAGCGCTCGTCTTTCGGCCCTGGGACCTGGCGGGGGCCCCCGGAGTGATCAGGAGCCATCTTTAAGCTCTCTCACCCTCTGACGGGAGGCCTCCGTGCTGCTCGCTTACACATTAGCACACACCGCACAGAGTCGGACCTGTTGCTGACCTGTCCCACCCAGCACAGCCAGGGACTCACAGTAGCAGTAGCGCGTTTCCAAAGTAAGGACATTTTGTCAGGCCTACTTCAGGGTGTTAGTTTAAGGATTTGGTTGAGGGTTAACAAGTAACAAGTATTAAGTGTAACAAGTAACAAATGCGTATGGAGAAGGGTTGACATGAAGTTGCCATGATGCAAACAGAGTAACAGGAGACAGATGAGCTCATGTTTGGACATGAGTATGATGTGTCAGTCCAACCCTGGCCCCTAAAAATGACGTTCCCATTATCAATTTTGTTGAAATGTGTTTCTGCCGAGATTACAATCGTAGTTTTAAACACGTGTTTCAGAGTTGACAGTTGAAAAAAAAGAAGATACATGGTACGGTTTAGTAAAACATAAAATAACTCAATCTTGACTTTGTTTCACACGGGACACGAACAGCGTCCTGTGTTTGTTTCACCTGGTTATCCGCCCTGATCTCCTCTGAAAGTGTGCTTATGCTATAATTAAAAACGTATTTGTAATATGTCAAGACCAAATGCAATCAGTGAGCTTCAGCCGTATTGTTGGGCAATTATTTTGAATAGAACCAGGCTGGCTGTTTCCCCCTGCTTCCAGTCTTTCTGCTAAGCTAGGCTAACAACATCCTGACAATACAATTCAAACTATGATAATAAAAAACTCACTTTGACTTATGCTCTAACTCTAGTTTGCTGTATATGATGGAATTACGTCCTGAGATGCATCTTTTCTACATTAGACCAACAATCCAACAAGTTATGTTTTACAATAAAATCTCCACACGGTACCTTTAATAACAAACTTAGATTTCATTGATGGTCTTCTGTGTCTGTTTTAGCAGGCGAGGGCTAATTGTCCTGACAAACAGTAGAAAGAATTAATTCCTCAAACAGCAAATCACCCTCAGTATCACCAGTTGAGCAGCAGATTGCACTGCAGGGAGAGGAGAAGGATGTCGTGGCGTAACACTCATATCTATTTCCCGTCACACCTCCGCGGCGCTGACCCTCTGTTTGATTTTCTCTCTCTATTAACGCTCTGGCCTCTTTTATGTTGTACACTGTTGACAAATCACATTATGGAGTGTGTGTTAGCACCGGGGGGAGCTGTATAGATTATGGTGACAGGCAGAACGCAGGCAGAGAAAAGGGCCCAGCAGATCCATGTCCTCTTTTTTCGCTCTCTATCTCTGCAGTAAACTGTCAACTCAACTGGGCTCTTCATCATCGCCGTCCTGCAATAGCAGCGGACAGCAGGGAGTAAATAAAGATACGAAAAGCACATGGGAGGAGGGTGCTGCTGGTGTATGAAGATGGGGGTTTAAAGGGGGAAAACAGGACGGATAACTAAGAGCAACACAAACAAATATTTCAGCTTTTCTTTTAATGTAAGTGACAATTGAATGTGCATTTTGCTACCGATTATATACATATTTAAACTAAACCCAGGGCCGGATACATCTCATCGCAAATATGTGAGTGCACATCCCCAAATCTGTGTTTCCACAGTAGCAGAAATATGCATATGCATTCTTGTTACCAGATTTAAAAACTCCTGCATAATGCATCGTTACACCAAAGAGGGTGTATTTTTAGTCGTGTTTGTGTGTTTGTCTGTTAGTCAGCAGGATGTCTCAAAACCAGTGTGCAAAATACCGTCTGACAATCCATGCTGTGCACTTCCAAAACTGAGAGGACCTACTTCAACAACACATTACCATCACAAAATTATTTATTCCATACTCAGCGAAAGAATAAGAAATGTTATTTTGAACTTTTTGTAAGTCTGAAAGTCACGTTCAGTTTTGCAAAGACTTACCCCGAACCTGCAATTCTCAACACCAGAACCAAACTTATTTTTTTGCCACTAACGACAAATTTTCTCTTAATCTATTTTAAAGATTCGTCGTTTAATCTAAAACGATTAATTTTCCACCCAAAAAATCTAAATGACCATTTCATTTTAAGTTTATTTTATTTTAAACACAACACAGTAAACGTTGACTCTGCTAGTAATAGCATTCATAACCTTATTGAGTAGTGGCGTAATGGTTTTTTTCAATATTTCCAACAGGTTACTGCGCTCTTTAAAACTCTTTCCTTTACTCACTGCACAACCTTGTTAAAAAACCACAAGTCATCTCCCAGCAAAATGAAGACTGTCCTAACAATACACACACCAGTCTAAAATATTTGGCTTCTGACTCGACATTTAATCAAATAGGCTTAGTGCTGATGCTGCTCGGCAGTAAAGGCGAAAGCTGTGGGGGCCCACAGCGGTCTGGGGAATAAAGTAAATTATAAAAAGAAATACTTGAGCCGCACAAATACGCAGTGATACTTAAAGATTGTGGAGGCAGAAGCACCCTCAATGCCTGCACATGGACCTGTTTATGTGTACTGGATTTAAAGCTCAATGAGGCTTTTTAAATAAGGCGAAGCTGAACTGCTTAAATGCATTACTTCGCCGATATTTCTAATTTGCACAACCGTGCTTTCATTCATGCTTCACAATCACTGGCTATCAGCTGACTTGTATCGCCCAATCATATTCTTGCAGATGTACAGCGAATCCATTTTAATCTGACACTTGTCGCTATTACTTTGTTAAGTAGGATTAGTTCTTCCAGACGAATCACTCATTTAATAAGCAGAGCCTTTATGAACCAAATTCAACCGTATAACCGATGCAGGATAATTACACTTGTAGAAAGACAGACGTCAACATTGGGGACATTCAGTTATTTGCTTTCTTGTGATCGTTACTCCTATTTATTATCATTAGGTACAGAGCTATTAGCCTAGCTTACCAAAAAGACTGTTGCCTTTAACAAGTAAGCGTGTCCCGGAAACAATGAAACATTCTATTAAATAAAATATGGTTTGTTAAGAAATCCAATTTGTAGGTGAATCTTAGTGAGTTTATACTAAACCTGACCCTGCCTTTTGGTTTTAGTTGGAAAAAACAGAGAGCAGAGAGTTCAGATGGAGGAGTGTTTCTTTTCCAATGTGAGCATTCTGAATTGTGTTTCATTCAAAGAGGTTATGGTCTCCCGCTTGTCAAACCAGTTCCATCAAACTAATCCCGCTGTGTCAACGCCTCGGGACCCACCAAGTAAAAGAGAGAGGGGGGAGGAGTGTTCACGGCTCAAAGTTTTGTCCTCGTTCCTAAAGGCCTGTCAGCGCTGAAGACACGCGTATACAGATTCAAGCCTCCTTTTCTTTCTGGACGTTTCAGGGCTTATGCAAAGCAATGTTAAGATGTCATTTTGTAAAGTGCTTTGCACACATTCTATCCTCTAAGCTTTCCTCTAGTGGTATCTAGTCCTACAGATAGCTCCCTGTTTTTACAGTCCAGTTTTGTAGAGATCCATCTCTGAGAGTCCTATCTTCATTCCTCCATTGTATTCAGACATTAGTATTTCAGCACTGTTCTGACATAGACTATGCAACATTAGTTTTATTTGTTGTCATTAGGGCAGCAGGTGTCCATTGTTTGTTATGGCTTTATTACAGGGGTGTCAGACATGCGGCCCGAGGGCCAGTACTGGCCCGCCAAAAAGTCCAATCCGGCCCCCTGGATGACTTTGAAAAGTGTGAAAATTGCAGAGATGTCATCAATTTAAATTCATTTCTCAATAAATTGCAAGTGTTTCCAAGAAAAATGGACCAGTTACTATTTCTTCAAGGAAGTAAATGGGAAGCCTGTGTTCACAGCACCTTTCAGTGCTCCCGGTTCGGCCCACTTGAGATAAAATTGAGATGTGGCCCCGTGAACTCAAATGAGTTTGACCCCTGCTTTATTCGAATTAGACAGGACCGCTACAGGAAGAGCCACAATGCTCACACTTTATTTTGGCATCCAAAATTCATAAGCTGTAATGGCGCAGCTTTAAATAATGTGCTTCAGAACACAGAAGTGCTGTGGTCGCCTTGTGTCTGGAAGGCCCTAAAGTCCGAGATTCATGGGAGACCAATATGTCAAATTGCCAGCACCTTTAGGGAACAAAGTGTGTGTCAGAAAAGGGCTTTAAAAATTCCAACAGACCTTACTGTGTTTTCATCAGAGCAACTTTCTCGCAAAGAAATAGTCCCTATGAAATCTGTTTACAGTCTGTTCTCTGGAAAGAGATGTTGCTCTGGAATTAGAAAGATTTTTCATCATTTGTCTGCAACAGCCCTTTAAGTTTCCTCTACCGTGAGAAATTCGGATGCACTTGATTAGGAGTGAAACATTAGCTGCAGGAAATGATGCCAAAATATGAGGCTTTACAGGAAGACAGATATCTGATAGCCAGCAGTTCCTCATGCTTGGAAAGCCAAATATAACCAGGTATTTCATTTTTTTTCTTCTTGTGTTCGTCAGCTGAATGAACAGGAGAGGTAGAAAAGTAATCGTGCTCAAATAAAGTTGCAGAAACGTTGATCAGATTGCCTCTTGGGTCTTTGCGATGTTCCCACGGTGCCTGGGACATTTTGTGGAGTTTTCAGAAGGACAGTAATAACAGGAAGTGTAGGGGTGACTGAATGTGAAGGCTGCCATGACTTTGGAGGATTTCTTGACTTTGGGTCAACACAGATGAAACTGTCATCTGTTGCATATGCATGTGCTTCTGGAGGCCCATATGCCTGCACCCCGTTTTAACAATTCAAATCAGCTCTGTCCACACAGCAGATCTGTCAAGGCCACACACACTCAACTCAGTCATGCTAGAATAATCACACACTCCTAAAAGTTCCACTACCACTGTACCTATTGTGTTACAGTAATGTTGTTTTTCCTCTTGCTCTTTGTGCAATGGGCATCCTGCTAGAATAGCAAGTGGATTGACAGAAAATGAAAATGAAAATGAAAAAAGAATAGATTCCAGATTCTCAAATGGGAAGCTTTGCCGCTTTTCTCTGTTTTTAACAATTGCAAATTGCTATTATTTTACATTTTATATGTTAAGGGATTATTAAATAAATGAGGATTTGTTCAATAAAATACAATATAAAATACAAAAAAACTCAACTAGTTCTAGCGTTTCTCGTAACTTTATTAATTAGCTTACTTTGGTAACCTACCAACGTCTGAGTGGACCCTTTAAGTTCACATTAATGATTAGATACAGGGCTGGGACTGGCCTTCTGTGCACTGTGAAATCATTTTTATTATTACTACATATGCATGCATGTGAATGTTTTTGTTTTTTTGAAGTGCTTCACATATATATATATCCTACAAAGCACACACACACACACACTTTGTGTCTTTGAGTCTATTTGTGGCTCTAATTGGCACATTCACTGGGCAGTAAAAGGCTCTTCTTGCTGGCTAAAAGCCTACAGCTGTACAGCATGCTTGGTTGCATCTACCGAATAGAAGGGGCTCGCCCCTTGCACTGCAGACAACAATGCCTTCGCCATGGAGACAGAAATACAACACAGTGAAAAAAAACAAACTATAATCCGCTGCTTAATCCTCTTGAGTCAGGATGTCACAATAATCAAGGCCATTCTGCCATGAAGTGAACTATTTTTACATCAGCGGTCTGGAGTGAGAGGATGGATGGAATGAAACCATATTGGCTGCATTCTCAGGAGCACTCTGACGGGGATTTCACTTTATCCACCACCTGTATCCGTCATTAGGGAAGCACAATCTGCACTTAGGGTGCTCAGTCCCAGTTTGTTGTGCCCCAAACTAAACTGTTGTGTACATACTTCATGAACAGCACTGATATCTTTTTTTTTAATAGTAAGTTTTCCTTAAAGGTGCAATGTGTAAGATCTGGCTATCTGCTCCAAACAAATAAGGGGCAGCATTTCACCTCTACTTCTTGGTCCATACAATCTAAATTTACAGTTATCAGTTATTTAAAAGAAAAAAAAAAAAGCTAAATAGTAACTAACAGCAAGGCAAGAATGTGTAAAAAAAAATGACCAAACTGCTGAAGCTCAAAACAACACTGCTATGTTATGAAGTTCACGCGTGGCGTCGGCCTATTTAGCCATTTTTGTGTTTACCGTGCCACTAACCGGGGGCTGTACAGGCTGTGTACGCTGTCATAGTTTGTTTATTGGATTATATCCAACATGGCAGAAAGTCCTCCCCACCACCAGGAGAGTATGTTGCGGAGAGCATGTAGCAGCTCTAGGAGCCTTACTTACAGTTAGCTGTAGAAACTCGAATCCAGCCTGCGCTGGATCAGCAAACTTTCTGTTGCACCCGTTTACACAGGTTAGATCCAGCGCCAGCTGAATGCTAACGCTGGTTGCTACGGCTAACCACTAACTGAAGGTCCGCCTGCCCTCCTCCAGGCTGAAATAGTCTCCTGGTGGCGGAGAAGATGAAGGAAAAATACAGGTTGTTTTCTTGTTTCTGCCACTTTTGATTAAATCCAAACTATGAACACAGCCCCTGTCCTTAACCGTGATAGACAACCCGTCTGGGCAGCTCTACTTATTTGTCCTCTCATGCTGGACTGAAGGCAGACTGGACGCTACAGTCTCTCACTATCGCCTCTCGAGGTACACGTGGTATTAAAAGACAGGACATGTCAGGGCTAGCTGGTTAGCATGCTTATTTCATTATAAATCTGTGCAACACAACACATACACTGTAACCTCCTCACATTCTGTTCATAATGTCAGTTCATTTTTTTGAACCTTTTAAACTAAAATCACGGCCAGATCTTACACATTGCACCTTTTTAAACAGAGGCCAGAGCAGCGAGGTCAGAGGTCATGACAGGCCCTTCAGGACGAGGCTTATATCGGCGCATAAGGGGCATGGGAGCCCGCGGAAAACTTAGTTTGACCCAGAGCCTAGTGAGTGAGCTGATCACCACCTCCCTCTGGGCCAAAAACTCCAAAGGATTCCTGGCATACCACTGCTTCAATTACAGAGGCTGGAAGGAGAGAGAGGACGTCGCAGCGCAGTCTGGCTGCATGGGAGAAAACAGCATCGCCTGGGAAGGAATCACACAGGCTGTCTGCGAGGAGGACACGTGCATTTCTCCAGGAGACGTCACTGTAATGTATTACTGCTCCCAATAAGTAATGTAAAGCTGTACTTTTTTCAGCAGTTTTACGTAACGTTGCAGACTTAATAAATAATGTTTTTTTAGGTACAGCAGCCTTTTCACTGACTAGGCTCCTGAACACTGTTTGTATATGTGTCTACGTGCATGCGGGCGTGAGCGGTTACCTAGCAACAGCTGCTGTAAGTGAGAGACGGACAGACAAGTGCTGGCAGAGCAGATGTTGGAAGGAATTTCCAAAAGTAGAACATTTGAAAATGGCAGACTGAGACAGAGGAGGTACTGTCATGTCCCAAATTACAAAAAAAACCAAAACATTTCCCCACCTACCTCTATAGTGGTTTTAATCCCGCATTTATTTTTTGCTTTTGCTGTATTCGTAAAGGTGTTCTGCAGCTAAAACAATGCGGCAAAGAATTAATTCTGCGGCGCTGAAGGCATTAAAAGAATAAGCCGGCACAAATGAAAACCAAACATATCGAGATGACTAATTCCTTCCAGAGGTATGTGAGGAACTGATTCTTCTTCATCATTCTCATTATGATACAGACTGATGGTAACTCAAACAAATGTAAAGCTATTTGTTTAACAATTTTATATTAATTATATTATATACAACGGATACTTATGTAATACAGCCATTTACACTACTGATTTATCAGCCAATATTATCATTTTTTACATAAACATTTAACATTTTTGATGATGATCCCTTGAATTTGGTTATTTAAGGCTGATGGTGCTCAAGATGCATACTCAGCAGTTTGTTCGACAACATTTGACAAAACAATCCCCAATCAAGGTCCACTTACTAGCCTTTCCTGGCGCTTTTGATTGTATGAAATGGGAGTTCAGTAGCTGTTTTGAGTTCATAAAGAAACTTGGAAACGAAGCTCTTTGTCACACTGAGACACTTCACTCTCACTTCAGTGTTTATTAATAATAACTGCTCGGAGAGCAAATGCCCGCAGCGTCACACAGAGAGGAAAACACAGCATGTCACAGTGTGGGGAGGTACTGGAGTCCTACCTTGCAGCCCTCACAAGCGCTGACACCATAGTGGTATCCAGAGGACTTGTCCTCGCAGACGAAGCAGGGCTTGTAGATTCTAGGAGGGGGCAGCGGGGACGGCGGGCTGGGGACGAGCTCCTCAGAACTGGTGCTCTGCGTTTCAATGGCTGCGGGGAATGCAAACAAGAGAAGAAAGAAGATGAAGGTTTCAAATGGCTGAATGATTCATTTAGACACCTGGAACTAGAAAAGTATTCGTTGATGGTATTAGTTAACTCTCTAAATTCAGAAAACTCTTCTGTTGATTTTAGGAGGTTGAAAATCCAAAGTTTATAGCCATGTTGTTTCAACACCATTCAAACCTCTTGCAAACACACTAAACTAACATGCTTAACATCAGCATGTAGGCATTGCCATTGAGCGCATGTTAGCATGTAGCACGAAGCACCACTGTAGGCCTACAGCCTCACAAAGCCGCAAGTGTGGCTTTTATCACTTTATCTTAAAGGTGCCCTGTGGAGTTTTCTTGTAAATGAACAACATTTTTGTTTCTCACCGAAACACATTGTGTGTATCATTTAGATCTAACAAAGAGTTTAATGCATTTCCTTCCTCACAAAACATTTTTTCAACCTCTTAACATCCCATTACGTGGTTGGCACATTTAACATTTAACCACTTAGTTGGGTTTAGAAAAAACATGTTTGGGCTTAGAATAAGTGCGTACACTAAGTACTAAATACTTAACACGTCACAATAACTCGCACATCGGTCTTAAAACCAGCCTCGCCAGAAAGCAGGTAGGAGACATTAAACTCTATTATTTATAGTAGATGTGCTTGTAATTTGGAGACAGATAAAAAACTACTTGGAGAGTACTTGAAGATAGAGCATTCATAACAAACTTAGTGAAAATGTACCAGACTTTGAACCTATGCACAGACCGAACCGTTGTGTGTCCACATGGACACAGCCTATCTGCATAGAAAATGGAGAACAGTCTCTCCAGCATCTCTACTGATTAGATTACTTTCTTCCGTACTTCATCAGAGTAAACTCAATTACTGATGGTAAGGGACACGCTCTTATAATTACTGGACCCTCGTCCTTGCATGGAATTCCCTGGCGGTTTAATCTAATCTTCGGCTACATTCACCCTGTGTGACTTTTTTGCGCATGTTGAATTTGCAGCTTTGCATTCGGCAACTTCCAGTGGCTCCAGGGAAGACTTAACAAGTCTGCGGCACATCAGCACTGTACGTGAGAATGAATGTTACCCCTGTAATAAGGAATGGGAACGTAAGATGATCATCGAGGTTAATTAGAATGAGATGATTCATAAATCTATCGATTCTCGCTCTTATCTGGGTTTGAGGAACAGTTTGGGCAGCAAGGAGAAGTCTCTGTGACTTGTTACGAAACTGTGAGAGCAGCAACTGCTTAAAAGTTCTGCAGAATCTTTCAGTAGACTTGCATAAAGCTGACATAATGGTGCTGCGTTGGGATTTTGAAAAGTTCAGCGGTCTGAATTTCAAGCGGTATTCATCTGAGAGTAAACAACTTCAGTCAGCCACGTTATTTCTCCATTCTTTAAACAACTCCAGAGCGACCTGGTTTCATTGACGAGGACAGACAGACAGACAGATAGACATTTGTTTTCATTGAAGTCGGGTCATCTCGTCGCTCCGAATGGTTTCCCTCTGTTCTTGGCAGAGAGCAGTCAGAAGCAGCTTGCACATAAAGCAGATGTATGGTGAGACACCGCGCTGGAGGCTAGCCAGTGGTCTGACACACAAAGCCATCTGACAGGGGAGAGAAGGGGGACTAGACGCTATGGCGTTTTGTGTCTATGCAAGCATTTAACTAATACAGCGTACAAGTTGGGCTGGGGTTTCAGTACTGATACCAAAACCTTTTCAAGACCTTTAAGGAAGAGATTTTATATAATATATAATGTGTTCGTACAACCAAAGGCCCTTTTTACACGTTTCATTTCAAATGTCTAGCATCATATCCATACTTCATCCACAAGCTGAGTTCGTCCCTTTGCCTCCTCACTACAGCGAAGCCACACAGTAATATCTCTGTCCTGCATCAAACATGTAATAAGTGAAACATGGTTGTTCACCTGAGATGAGGATGAGGATGTATGACTACTGGAGCGCAAACACAATGTGTATTAGCCTTCCCCAGGAGGCACGGCGCACTTTAACATACATCTAGAGGAAAAATACTTTTGTTACTGATATGGCTTCGGAGCATTTGTGACGGCTGGGTAGTCCCACATTGAGGAGCGGCAGCGCCAACAATTCAGCCCCACTGCCTATTTGAAACTCATGGCTGCGTCCGGGAGGCGGTGTGACCACCTGCAGACAGATGGGACGCATAAACGTAGATTCATTACACCCCTCAGAGTGTGTGTGTGTGTGTGTAAGGAGGGGGTGGTCAATGGGTACCTGTGTGGTGGCGTATAGGCCCTATCAGGTGCAGGGGAGCCTTTTTCTATTTTCTGCGTGATTAAACTTTGACTCGACTTCCCCGCATGTTAACATACACAGAAAGCTCCATTAGAGGAATAAAGGCTGGTGACAGACAAGCGCACACGGCGAGTCTGGCTTAAGAGCAGCCAGAGAAAAATCTGTGGCTGCTGAACCCTTAGCCTCTGGCTGAACCTGCCGCCGGGGTCAAACAGGAAAGCACACACACCCTGCTGGAGGCTGCAGGCTGAATGAGGGGAAAGACGCGAGAAAACAGCCCCTCTGATTGGCCCGTCTACTGGGACGCAGCCTGCTGACACCGGGAGCTCCCAGATAAATACTGGCCTTTATGAGTATCAGCCATAGGGATGAGCTCTGAAAAGCACACAGCTGATGAAAGTACACGTGAAATGTAGTACTTTAAAAACTTTGCTTGCAAATTTAGAATTAGTTTTGACTGATAACATTTAGAAAGATGTGATAATCTCCTCGTGTCTTGATCTGATAAAGGCGCCGCGACTTCATCAGATCAAGTCAATCATCTGCCGCGACTAGTGCCAGTTTCAAAATAAAAGTGATGCAATGTAACGTTTAAAAGAAGAAATAACAATGTTCCACTGACAAATGTAAAGTTCATAATAAAATACAACCTTTGTGTTTTTCTGTTAAAGCCTTACTTGGTTGGATAGGATAGTGGCTAATGTTAGCTCAAGTTTAGTTATAAATGGCTGCGTAACTGACATTAAGGTGATCAGTTCACGGACTCTTCTCTACTTTGTAACTGTAATTGTAACTTGTGGCCACAGTCGTGGCAATTCAACAAAAAAATGTATCTAATTTTGGTTTATAACAACTTGTGTCTCATTTTGGCCAACATCTAACTCTCTAATGCTCTAATGCAAGTTCAAACTAAACGACTTCAGCCATGATTTTCCACTCGCTAACAGAAATTGGAGCCCCCCCCCCAACAAAAGCTCCAGATCAGAGGTAAATCGGTGCTTGCATATACTTTTCTCATACTCAGAAATTCTGGCTTGTGTAGTATACATTCGGGCATTTCTCACATACGCGTAATCCACATACTATGCACTAGATACTCGATTTTACGTCAAACTTAGTATGAATAGTGTGCTAGTATGCAATTTCGAACACAGCCTCGGTCTGATATCTTCCAGACTTCTAACGTTACAACCTGTCTGACCGTAACGTTTGTGTCTGACTTAAAAATATCCAAATGTTCCCAGATGTCATCAAAAAAAATTTAGGGGAACAGCGTTACAATTGCCAATAGTATTGGATGCCAATAGAAAATGAGGCCCAACTGGAAACAATTTTTGTAAATTGGCAAAAATGTGTGTGCAAGTTATTATTGTTTGCTTATGTACTGCCAATACTAGTCAATACCCCCCAATTATATATTAAATTATCAACACAGAGTGACCAACATTGTAACAATTTGTTTTTGTGTTTAAAAATGTCTCTAAAAAATATACTTTATGATAAAATCTGTGGGCAGAATGGGCCGTTGCATGCTCAGAATGGAGACACAAATCCAATGCAACAGAAAACGGTCATTACCGGTAAATTGTCTACAGGCTCTTGGCAACAACCGTCAAAAACTATACAGTGGGCGCCGCGGTCAGCTTGAAAAACCCGAACACTGACACTGGTCCAGCTCGAAATGAGCAGTGTGAGGCAGGATGTGAGGTTACATGTAGGTAATGAAGAAGTAATCTGCAGAGCTGCAGCGTCATCTATCCGCTCCGTGTCCTCTACGTCCTTATATCCAGTTCCCCCAGTCTGGAAACCAGTGACATGTAAAACTCTCCCCACATGGTCCACGGGACCAACAGATGGCAAAGAACCCGAAGCAAAGTCTGTCGCTGCACACGGGCAGTTTAACACAACGATGCCGCATTCAGAATTAGGACAAAGCTGCCTCTCTGCTGCAGATAAAGGAAGGGAAAGGTGCACTTAAAAAAAAGCAGTGCTTAATTTTAGTTATATAAAATAAAAATCAATTGAAAGGCAAGAACCATAAGTCAAAGTGATTGAATTAAACCTGACAAATGATACAGGATCAGCAGAAACGAGGAGAGAGAAAGAAAAGAAGGGAAAGGAGGCAGGATGAAGAGAAAGAGAGGCATTTCCTGCAGCTCCTCGGGGTATTTGTGTATTTGGTTTGTGTTAAGGAGAAAGCTGTGGTGATTTGGGTGTGGAGCGGTGGGCATAGCCTGGGAGGATTAGAGGAATATTACTCCCAGTCGGTGGATCCACACCCCCCCCCCCCCCCTACTCCTCCTCCTCCTTCTCCTCTTCCCCCTTCACTCAGCTGACGCTCCGTCCAGTCTGAGAGTGTTTTCCTCCAGGTTGTCTCTGCAGGAGCGCCGAGCGCATAGCTCACATACAGCAGGCCCAGTCAGAGGAAATGGTCAAAGTTCACCCAGAGTACACCAAATGAGAAGCAGCTTTGCTCCGCTCTCCGATGCGTTTTTACATAGGGGGATATTTGGAAGAGCTTTAAACACTCAAGGAAAGGAAAATAACAATGAGGAACAAGTCATTTGACTTCATGTCTGGTGAGGAGAGGTGAGGATCTGCTTTTCATCAGGGCTTCGAAATCCACATTTGACAAAGGAAAAACTCCCAAATTTGACTTCATTTCACGATTTCATCTACTGACGAGGCATTATCAAGCGTTTGGGTTTAAAGATTCCCAGGCAGTCATGTGACCAACCCCCCCCAACCCGTCCTTTTCACCACCGCTGTGACCTCGCGGCGACTCGCGGGGATGATAACCGCGCCGAGGTCAAACTACACGTTGACGGGAAGCAGCAGCGCCAAACTCAACAGGTGCCGGCCGCTTCAAAGCTTTCATAAAAAGCGAGCGAGAAACCAAGACGGCCATAAAAGCAGATGACGAGGGAGGGAGGAAAGAAATAAGGTGGCTGAAATGCGAGAGGTTTCTTTTTAATCCACAGGAATTTGTGGCCTTAAAAGCACAGCGCCGCTATGGTTTTTATTCTCCCCCAGCCAGCACTTTTAGATGTAACTGGATTCTGGAGTCAGCTCTGTTATAAAACAGTGAAGAGGAGTGAGGAGCTGTGGGAAGGGTGTGGCAAACAAGGGATGAAATCCAATTCAACAATCGGAATGTTTCAGCTGACACAAGGAAATGTAATAAAAATAGATTATTTTCAGCTACAGAAATCATTTTGTATATAGAGGCTGATGACATGTTGCTAAAAAATATTTATATCTGAGGGAAAACATTTGCCTTATACAGTATTCCTTTTGCTAGACCTTCATTTTGTCACTATTCCTGCTGGCATTTACAATCAAAATATACATTTTGAATGCTCTGGAGCGAAAGCCTGTGACTGTACACCTCCACCAAGCCCCTTAAACATTCTTTATTAAAGTTGCGGTACATGTGCACAAAACAAGTCAGTTTAAGGGTTAAAAACAGCTGAAGTTGATCCTTAACAGACTGAAATCAAACCCAACAGTATTCTCCAAAGTCTTACATTCACAATTACGTTTTCAAATGTAATTCCAGCTTCGAGCTGTCCCCTTTTTAAAAAATATATGTGAAATACATTTATATCAATGTATCTAAATGAGTGATTGTTCAGATGTTTGAGGCGGTTCCAAAGGTTTTTAAAGGATGTTTTGCCACCAACTGATTCTACTCTGTGTAAAAAAACAAAACAAAAAGTTTGGGTTGTTATGAGCAGCAAGCAATTCATAATGAATATGCAAATGAGCTGGTTTGAAGCTGTTCTTCAGGAAACAGAAAAATAAATAATCCGCAAAATCGCTTCTGAAGATCTGAATGAATTCATAAAAAGTGCAAAGAGGATGAAGCAGGAACTCCATCACATGGCACACCTCGGTATTTTATTGTTTCATTGGGAATAATTTCAAACATTTTAATTGTTTTGTTTTTGGTGCCAAAGAAGAAGAGTTAAAAGTCAGTCGGATCCGTAATGCTAAAGACCACAAAGCCAGAAATGTTTAGTTATGGACTTTGAAAGTGTTGTTTTATGAAGCACCAGACCTCTCGGCTGTCTTTCTGCTGGGTCACGTCTGCTTCCTGTCTTTCCACACGCCACATATGATATGACTTTATCTCTCAGCTGTTTTCTTTGGTTTCTTTTATATCTTATATGTCTTTTTATGATTCATGTAAAGCACTTTGAATTGCTTTGAATGCTGCACACAAATACACTCGCCTTGCATTAATGCCAAAAGATTTAGTGTTTTATTTTTCAAAGGGTTAGAAAGCCTCTGAAACAACAACTAAACCATCACGACAAAGTAAAGTTCTCTACTGGACCCAGATTAAAACACATATAGTTTAAAGTTAAGCAGCTTATTTTAAGGCTACAGCTATGACTCTAAGAAATGGGGGGAAAAAAACATGAATAGCTGCTTTTTTCTGCTGCTGTGGTCGAGTATTTGATATTTATTAGAAGGCCAGTATCGCTCCTGGTGGGACCCCAACGCTGTCCTAATCATGTCGATTAAACATGCCTGGCATCAGAGAGCTTCCCTTTCATTTCACTGTTGTACACCGCTTTTTATTTCCCCCCATCCGCCTTTCATTTCACACGCCCACTAAATTAGCTTGGTGTGCAAGCTGTGCTAATGGCTTTTCATGTCCATATCAGAGGCGCTTAAGCCTTGAAGACAAAAAGGCCCCAAACATCCCATAACACACAGCAGCCGTATATACATATCACACTGGAACATCGCACTCTGTCTCTTTTTAAGTCACAATAGCGCCGGCGTTTATAGATGATCACCTTTCCACTTATTTGTCAGATAGCTTTTGGATTTGTTTTGATGAGACACAATGACTCGATGCTTTTAATGTGAACTTCATTTGTGTCTTCACACGGCGTGGGCATCATGTGCAGCCATTCCTCAGCCGCAAAGCCCATTTCATCTGTGTAAGAGGAGGTCCTTGATCATTCTTAATTAGCATCTAAACTGGAAGAGGAAGTGCATTAATGGTTGGCTCGTTGTCAATGCGGTTAATTAACACCCAGGAGGTTTCCATTATCCTGAACAAATAAATTAATAAACCAACATTTCAGTGACCCTGAGAGAGGCTTTCTCAAATCAAAGTCTAATTTAAACAGCGCCTTCTTCAAACAGGAAACGGTCAGGGGTCTGACAGCACAAAAGGCCAACATGGCGCTTTACTAGCCCAGAACGACTTCATCGTGAGAAAACATGAAATAAAAATCAACACTATGTTTGTTTGTCCCATTTAGAGTCTTATAAGGTCAGCGTGAGCGTGTGTGTCGTACCGATTGTCTAACGGCATGGCCAATCAAAACACCTGAGTGTTCTGCTCTTGTAATTCAATTTTTATGATGGTTAATCAACGTACACCAAACATTAATGCTCTGAGTGACAAAGGCAGCCGAATTTTGACTTTGGTGTATGTGGGGACCTAGTCTTGACCTCAGTGGTGTTAAAATCCTGGCTTCGGCCCTGTCAAAGAGGGGCCACCGGAGCAGCTTCTTGTCTGTCCGTCAAAACCTTTTAACAAGCTGCTCTACAACTGTTCAAACCTCACAGGACATTTGTTTTAGCTATTTTACCTGACTGCCACTTCATAATAGAGCCCTTAAATGTATAAAAAAAACAACTAAAGTTGATCTTTAACGGACAACAAAGCCAAAAATACTATCTACTCTCTTCTACATTCATGATTATGATTTAATAATTTAATTAAAACTTTTTTTTATTTGAAGCTAACTATTTTAAGTATTTAAATAAAACCATAGACTATATTGACGGTGATTGTGTGGGTGATTCATGTCTAAGTGTTTTGCCTCTAATTTCACTTTTTCTACTTGACTTTGAAAAAGGTTATGGATGTAACGCACAATAAGCGATTCATAATGAGCATGAGAATAAGCAGATTTTACGGAGGATTGATGACAGGAGTAACTGAAATTTTAACATTTGAAATAAATTAAATAATCTACAATTCATTGAAGAATTTCAAATTACAGAAAATATAATTCATATAATGATTAGGAAAAATATAAATAAGAACTTATTTGAGACCTTCTTTTTTGGTGTCTGGTCAAATTTTTCTGAGAATATTGACAGGTGTTAGGACTCTCATTGCAAGTGTCAGAAATAGGATGATAATATAGAATAAGTATATGGGCGAAATGAAGGTTATGCGGTTCATGTGGAAGGATGAAATTACATTTTTACTTTAAAGAATGAAAAAATCTGTCCAATTTTTCAAATACATTTTTATACATTTAGTGAACAAACTCATGACGTGAATAAAGACTTTAGTTAAAGAAATCACTTTCACATCACTTTAGATTATTTTCACGCATTATCAACAAGTTTAACATCACGATTACGATGAAAAAAGAAATTACATATGCTGGTATATTTTTATTATTGGTCTAAAAAGCTAAAAATTATTAGATGATTAGTGGTCTGCTAAAAACTTCATTGTAATTCATCATTAAAATACTTTTTCAAGCAAAAATTCCATGAATTAAGATTCTCTAGCTCAATTTGTCACGTATAATAGTCATTTAATGTACTTGGATAAAAGATGCAACATTGCACTCTGGGAACTTGTGATTTGAATTTAGATGCAAAGCCATTAATCGCAAAAATAATAATAAGTCATTTGCAGTTTTCTATCATCTCTCAAATTTTGCTTTCAGAGAGCTTTTCATCAAACACTGACCTGCAGCAGAGCGAAGTGTTTAAAGTGGCAACTGTCATTTTGTTGCACTTTCCCTCCGCTGATAAGAGACCCTTTTCACCCGAGTGCCCTTGAGCAAACACTTCCTGAGGAATGACAGCTGGAGGCTGGTCGTTATCAGATGAGGATAAATCACAGGCAGCAGCAGCAGCAGCAGGGTGACAGTGAAAAACAAACAGTGACTAGTGCCTCATGAGCTCACAGTAAGTGATCCAGATCTGGAGAAGATATTTACAATAAATGTAGTTTTTGCACCAGAGTATTTTTTATATATTTTCTAGCCAAACTATTCACCATCCTGCATTTATTTTGCTCTCAGTATAATGATTGTATCCTCACATGATCACCTAAATGTAAATTCTGATCAGATAAATTCCTAGGAATGCAGCTGCCCTTAAAGCATCCATTAGTCTCCTGGACAAAAAAAACTAGAGGCAGCCATCGATCAGCCTCGGCCAATTCAAAACGCGAGAGGTGGACATGTTGCGATAGCAGCCCACTAATCTTGTTGAAAAGTCCGCGGGGTCATTTATCTAAATCAGTGTCACAGAGCGTAAGTTCGCGGCTCGCCATGGCCGCCCCTCCTGTCATGTGCGGCCGGGGAGGAAGTGTGGAAACGCCGCCTGTGTTTACTCTCCACATTCCTCCAGCCCGCTGCTCTCTGATCTGAACTGATCTAAGACAAGCCATACATCAGCAGGTTTTGGGCTGCTACCACTGCTGATAATTTATGACGGCGCACGGTGGTGAAATATGACGTTTTGGGAAAGTTCTGGAGAGTTTTCTGCGGAATCTTACCATGAAAAACAAACTTTTTTTGTTGTCATCACACACAATTTTACTTTATCATGTCACTCTAAAAATATACCCCCTCTGTGTTTAGATAATTAATCCTCCTACTGTTTTTGTGAAGCGCCTGTGATGCGTTCAGGCGTCCTGTTTCCAAGAGTTTTCCAACAACTCCTAAAGTGCAATTCCCTAATTTGTCTGATTTGAAACGAGCATTATCAGATCAGCAGTAGTTATCAGATCTGGAGGCCCCCCTTTTTTTTGGCAAACTTGTTGTCACTCATCAGACAGCACTCATCATCACTCAGAGCTGCATCCACGCGGCTTTAAGTCGAGCCAATAAACCACAACACCAACAATAACAAGAGACGAGGAGAAGTTGGACCTACAGTGTGCGCTCCGGCGGTGCTGCCACTCTCTGTGCGCCAGTCCGCTGATGCAGGCTTTCAGAGCCTTCTCCTGCAGCATGCAGGAGGACGGGCTGGACGTGTAGAAATCCAGCATCTGCCCGGGACTCACGGCCAGCACGTCCATGCAGTCAAACATGATGACGGCGCGTCGTTCAACTAGTCTTGTGCGTTATGGATAAAAATCACCGGCATAAGCGCACACAACTCCATCAAACTCCGCTGATTCTCCCCCCTCCTCCTCCTCCTCCTCCTCCTCCTGCTGCTCCTCTCCTCCTCCTCCTCTTCTTCTTCTCCTTCTTCTTCTTGGCACGGCAGATTTCGCTCCTCTTGTTCTCCTTCGTCCCGCACCGGAATCATGAATTATTTCGGACCAAAATGCTCCACGGCTGCTCTAAATGCTCCTTTGCCATTTCCTCGCATCGTGTCCAGTCAGCGCGCTGCCAAGGACGTGTGAACGGGACTTCTTCGTAATAATAACAATAATGTTGATATCCCGACGTGTTTTCATTGAAGTCGTCCCGTCCCGGTTACCAGCAGCGGCAAAGCCCGCATGAACTGGAGGATCCTTCTTTTCTATTCTCAAAAATAACACGGACGGCGTTTAAAAGCCCGTTCTCCTCTCCGATGACGAATGGGTTATCCGTCCCCCTGTGCAGCTCATTTCCAACTAGTTTTGCCACCGAGAATGAAAGATTGAATTGCCTAATATATGCGAGTGAACTTTGCATGAACCCTTCCGAGGCTGCTGACCTTCATATGACCCAGGCAGGCTGACATCACTGCAGCTCCGCAGCGCGGAACAAGGCGGAGAGAAGAAACGCAGGCGGACAAATAATAAAGATCCTTTTTTTTTCTTCTTCATTCTTGGAAATGATAAAATACAAGAGCGTCCCCAAAATTTGAATCTTTTTTTTTTTTTTTTTTTGAAGCTGAGGAAGTATTACCACAGCTCTAGTGTGCTCTGAAGGCATGCTTTTCACGCACAGTGACAGGAAAATGCTTAATTCCTATATAAATGTCCATGTGCGTTACAGCACCAATAGGTATTTATATAATAATAATAAAAATAAATAAAAGTGTTTTTAATGTCATAACATTTGACAACATAAGTTAAAGACGATATTATCTGCTCAGTGTCATTCATTTGTAAAAAGGAAACATTTCTTCTGAACTTTATTTTGACATATCTGGAGCATCCTGTTTTGCTTTTTCTCTTCAATAAAATGACACAAAGTCTTGATAAAATGGGCAAAATCAAGATCAGTTGTGGTTCAGCCTGAACAACTTAAAATGTGAGCAGCATGTCATCAAGGTAATGTATGTGATTGCTGCAAGCACTAATGATGACGATGATGATGACGACTGTATAAACTCTTTGATCTTAATGTATTGGATGTATTGGCAGAGCTTTACAGTAGATGCAGTAGAGTAAATGGAGCCAGGCTGTAATGGATTACAGTATATACTAATGTTCATTGTGTAATATTTGGATTTTAGACATTTGAAGGGAGTTTGTACTCAATAAACATAATGAGTTAGAATGTGTTCTGAGCAAAAAAAAGGCTCAGCATCATAATAAGATAATAATAATAATAATAAGAGAAGGCACAAAAAGACACAGAATCAGTGTGATTGCTGCAATTAATACAATTTACTACAATTATAATGTTGGCTCAGATCCCTTTAGTGATCACAGATATCTAGTATACCTGCAACTTCACATGCCACCAAATCACTTTTAATAAAATAATGCAACTGAGCTGTAATCCTTCACTCCGCTACATTTTAGAGGAACATATTGTACCTTTCACTACATTCTGGGCTGTGGCCAAAACTTTAAAAATACAGAGGTCATGCAGTTTGATCGTGACCTCCTTGTTTGGATAAAGTTTTCTTAAGAAGTAAAATATCAGGCCTCTTAAAACAAAGCTCATGGTGAAACGTAGTGTTCATTTTAATTTGTTAATTGATTGTGGCATCTGTGACCATGTTCTTTCAAACACACACACACACACACACACACACACACACACACACACACACACACACACACACACACACACACACACACACACACACACACACACACACACACACACACACACACACACACACACACTTGGTTATATCATTGTTACATAAGGTCATACACACCATAGAGAAGGATACAAGAACCAAGTCCTAAATTTCAAAACAAAAGTCGGAGTTGATTGTTATTCTGCCGGAGAGTTTCCACATCTGATTTTGAAAAAGGCTGCAAAAACCTCCATTCTCTAAAGCAACAGCATGATCTCAGAGCACTACATGTATTTGACTGCTATTGTTACATTACAGATTAAGATTTTACACACAAAACACAGGATTTGTTTGTACAAAGCAGGACGATGCTTAGTTACAGATTAAAGCAGCCAACAGTATATAATCAGTTCAAATTCAACTCAGCTTCCACATAAAAAAGCTGCTCATGCAGTATTTCATCACTAGCAATAATCCAATAATATAATGGTCTAAAAGGGGCCATTCTGCTGC